>NC_090939.1:94455252-96991020 GCF_040938575.1 Ambystoma mexicanum | reverse complement strand
GGGCCTGGTGGAGGGTGCCCCTGGATGCAGGGGTGTGGGGGCGCAAGGAGACATGAGTAGGGGCCTGGTGGAGGGTGCCCCTGACTGGTGGGGGGTGGGGGTGCAAGGAGACATGAGTTGGACATGAGTGGGGGCCTGGTGGAGGGTGCCCCTGACTGGTGGGGGGTGGTGGTGCAAGGAGACATGAGTTGGACATGAGTGGGGGCGTGGTGGACGGTGCCCCTGGATGCAGGGGGGGGGGTGCAGGGAGACATGAGTGGGGGCCTGGTGGAGGGTGCCCCTGGATGAAGGGGGGTGGGGGTGCTGGGAGACATGAGTGGGGGCCTGGTGGAGGGTGCCCCTGACTGGTGGGGGTGCTGGGAGACATGAGTGGGGGCCTGGTGGAGGGTGCCCCTGACTGGTGGGGGGTGGGGGTGCAGGGAGGCATGAGTGGGGGCCCGGTGGAGGGAGCCCCTGGATGCAGGGGGGTGGGGTGCTGGGAGACATGAGTGGGGGCCTGGTGGAGGGTGCCCCTGACTGGTGGGGGGTGGGGGTGCTGGGAGACATGAGTGGGGGCCTGGTGGAGGGTGCCCCTAACTGGTGGGGGGTGGGGGTGCAGGGAGGCATGAGTGGAGGCCTGGTGGAGGGTACCCCTGACTGGTGGGGGGTGGAGGTGCAAGGAGACAAGAGTTGGACATGAGTGGGGGCCTGGTGGAGGTTGCCCCTGACTGGTGGGGGGCGGGGGTGCAGGGAGACATGAGTGGGGGCCTGGTGGAGGGTGCCCCTGGATGCAGGGGGGTGGGGGTGCTGGGAGACATGAGTGGGGGCCTGGTGGAGGGTGCCCCTGGATGCAGGGGGTGGGGGTGCAGGGAGACATGAGTGGGGGCCTGGTGGAGGGTGCCCCTGGATGCAGGGGGGTGGGGGTGCTGAGAGACATGAGTGGGGGCCTGGTGGAGGGTGCCCCTGACTGGTGGGGGGTGGGGGTGCAGGGAGGCATGAGTGGGGACCTGGTGGAGGGTGCCCCTGGATGCAGGGGGGTGGGGGTGCTGGGAGACATGAGTGGGGGCCTGGTGGAGGGTGCCCCTGACTGGTGGGGGGTGGGGGTGCTGGGAGACATGAGTGGGGGCCTGGTGGAGGGTGCCCCTGACTGGTGGGGGGTGGGGGTGCAGGGAGGCATGAGTGGGGGCCTGGTGGAGGGTGCCCCTGACTGGTGGGGGTGCAGGGAGACATGAGTGGGGGCCTGGTGGAGGGTGCCCCTGGATGCAGGGGGGTGAGGGTGCAGGGAGACATGAGTGGGGGCCTGGTGGAGGGTGCCCCTGACTGGTGGGGGGTGGGGGTGCAAGCAGACATGAGTTGGACATGAGTGGGGGCCTGGTGGAGGATGCCCCTGTCTGGTGGGGGGTGGCGGTGCAAGGAGACATGAGTTGGACATGAGTGGGTGCCTATTGGAGGGTGCCCCTAACTAGTGGGGGGTGGGGGGTGAAGGAGACATGAGTTGGACATGAGTGGGGGCCTGGTGGAGGGTGCCCCTGACTGGTGGGGGGTGGGGGTGCAGGGAGACATGAGTGGGGGCCTGGTGGAGGTTGCCCCTGGATGCAGGGGGGTGGGGGTGCTGGGAGACATGAGTGGGGGCCTGGTGGAGGGTGCCCCTGACTGGTGGTAGGTGGGGGTGCAAGGAGACATGAGCTGGACATGAGTGGGGGCCTGGTGGAGGGTGCCCCTGGATGCAGGGGGGTGGGGGTGCTGGGAGACATGAGTGGGGGCCTGGTGGAGGGTGCCCCTGACTGGTGGGGGTTGGGGTGCTGGGAGACATGAGTGGGGGCCTGGTGGAGGGTGCCCCTGACTGGTGGGGGGTGGGGGTGCGGGGAGACATGAGTGGGGGCCTGGTGGAGGGTGCCCCTGACTGGTGGGGGGTGGGGGTGCAAGGAGACATGAGTTGGACATTAGTGGGGGCCTGGTGGAGGGTGTCCCTGACTGGTGGGGGGTGGGGGTGCAAGGAGACATGAGTTGGACATTAGTGGGGGCCTGGTGGAGGGTGTCCCTGACTGGTGGGGGGTGGGGGTGCAAGGAGACATGAGTTGGACATGAGTGGGGGCCTGATGGAGGGTGCCCCTGGATGCAGGGGGGATGGGGGCGCAGGGAGACATGAGTGGGGGCCTGGTGGAGGGTGCCCCTGACTGGCAGGGGGTGGGGGTGCAAGGAGACATGAGTTGGACATGAATGGGGGCCTGGTGGAGGGTGCCCCTGACTGGTGGGGGGGGGGTGGCGGTGCAAGGAGAAATGAGTTGGACATGAGTGGGGGCCTGGTGGAGGGTGCCCCTGGATGCAGGGGGTGGGGGTGCAGGGAGACATGTGTGGGGGCCTGGTGGAGGGTGCCTCTGGATGCAGGGGGGTGGGGGTGCTGGGAGACATGAGTGGGGGCCTGGTGGAGGGTGCCCCTGACTGGTGGGGGTGCTGGGAGACATGAGTGGGGGCCTGGTGGAGGGTGCCCCTGACTGGTGGGGGGTGGGGGTGCTAGGAGACATGAGTGGGGGCCTGGTGGAGGGTGCCCCTGACTGGTGGGGGGTAGGGGTGCAGGGAGGCATGAGTGGGGGCCTGGTGGAGGGTGCCCCTGGATGCAGGGGGGTGGGGGTGCTGGGAGACATGAGTGGGGGCCTGGTGGAGGGTGCCCCTGACTGGTGGGGGGTGGGGGTGCAAGGAGACATGAGTTGGACATGAGTGGGGGCCTGGTGGAGGGTGCCCCTGACTAGTGGGGGGTGGGGGGTGCAGGGAGACATGAGTGGGGCCTGGTGGAGGGTGCCCCTGGATGCAGGGGGGTGGGGGTGCTGGGAGACATGAGTGGGGGCCTGGTGGAGGGTGCCCCTGGATGCACGGGGTGCAGGGAGACATGAGTGGGGGCCTGGTGGAGGGTGCCCCTTGATGCAGGGGGGTGGGGGTGCTGGGAGACATGAGTGGGGGCCTGGTGGAGGGTGCCCCTGATTGGTGGGGGTGCAGGGAGGCATGAGTGGGGACCTGGTGGAGGGTGCCCCTGGATGCAGGGGGGTGGGGGTGCTGGGAGACATGAGTGGGGGCCTGGTGGAGGGTGCCCCTGACTGGTGGGGGGTGGGGGTGCAAGGAGACATGAGTTGGACATGAGTGGGGGCCTGGTGGAGGGTGCCCCTGACTGGTGGGGGGTGGGGGTGCAGGGAGACATGAGTGGGGGCCTGGTGGAGGGTGCCCCTGACTGGGGGCGTGGGGGTGCAGGGAGACATGAGTGGGGGCCTGGTGGAGGGTGCCCCTGGATGCAGGGGGGTGGGGGTGCAGGGAGACATGAGTGGGGGCCTGGTGGAGGGTGCCCCTGACTGGTGGGGGGTGGGGGTGCTGGGAGACATGAGTGGGGGCCTGGTGGAGGGTGCCCCTGACTGGTGTGGGGTGGGGGTGCAGGGAGGCATGAGTGGGGGCCTGGTGGAGGGTGCCTCTGACTGGTGGTGGTGCAGGGAGACATGAGTGGGGGCCTGGTGGAGGGTGCCCCTGGATGCAGGGGGTGAGGGTGCAGGGAGACATGAGTGGGGGCCTGGTGGAGGGTGCCCCTGACTGGTGGGGGGTGGGGGTGCAAGGAGACATGAGTTGGACATGAGTGGGGGCCTGGTGGAGGATGCCCCTGTCTGGTGGGGGGTGGTGGTGCAAGGAGACATGAGTTGGACATGAGTGGGGGCCTGGTGGAGGGTGCCCCTGACTAGTGGGGGTGCAAGGAGACATGAGTTGGACATGAGTGGGGGCCCGGTGAAGGGTGCCCCTGACTGGCGGTGGGTGGGGGTGAAAGGAGACATGAGTTGGACATGAGTGGGGCCCTGGTGGAGGGTGCCCCTGACTGGTGGGGGGTGGGGGTGCAGGGAGACATGAGTGGGGGCCTGGTGAAGGGTGCCCCTGACTGGTGGGGGGTGGGGGTGCAAGGAGACATGAGTTGGACATGAGTGGGGGCCTGGTGGAGGATGCCCCTGTCTGGTGGGGGGTGGCGGTGCAAGGAGACATGAGTTAGACATGAGTGGGGGCCTGGTGG
Source organism: Ambystoma mexicanum (assembly GCF_040938575.1). NCBI lineage: Eukaryota > Metazoa > Chordata > Amphibia > Caudata > Ambystomatidae > Ambystoma > Ambystoma mexicanum. The sequence continues at coordinate 96,987,002 of NC_090939.1, read as the reverse complement.
AGAGTGCCCCTGACTAGTGGGGGGTGGGGGTGCAAGGAGACATGAGTTGGACATGAGTGGGGGCCTAGTGAAGGGTGACCCTGACTGGTGGGGGGTGGGGGTGCAGGGAGACATGAGTGGGGGCCTGGTGGAGGGTGCCCCTGGATGCAGGGGGGTGGGGGTGCTGGGAGACATGAGTGGGGGCCTGGTGGAGGGTGCCCCTGACTGGTGGGGGGTGGGGGTGCAAGGAGACATGAGTTGGACATTAGTGGGGGCCTGGTGGAGGGTGTCCCTGACTGGTGGGGGGTGGGGGTGCAAGGAGACATGAGTTGGACATTAGTGGGGGCCTGGTGGAGGGTGCCCCTGGATGTAGAGGGGTGGGGGTGCTGGGAGACATGAGTGGGGGCCTGGTGGAGGGTGCCCCTGACTGGTGGGGGTTGGGCTGCTGGGAGACATGAGTGGGGGCCTGGTGGAGGGTGCCCCTGACTGGTGGGTGGTGGGGGTGCAGGGAGACATGAGTGGGGGCCTGGTGGAGGGTGCCCCTGACTGGTGGGGGGTGGGGGTGCAAGGGGACATGAGTTGGACATGAGTGGGGGCCTGGTGGAGGGTGCCCCTGACTGGTGGGGGGTGGGGGTGCTGGGAGACATGAGTGGGGTCTGGTGGAGGGTGCCCCTGACTGGTGGGGGGTGGGGTGCAGGGAGACATGAGTGGGGGCCTGGTGGAGGGTGCCCCTGGATGCAGGGGGGTTGGGGTGCAGGGAGACATGAGTGGGGGCCTGGTGGAAGGTGCCCCTGGATGCAGGGGGGTGGGGGTGCTGGGAGACATGAGTGGGGGCCTGGTGGAGGGTGCCCCTGGATGCAGGGGGTAGGGGTGCAGGGAGACATGAGTTGGACATGAGTGGGGGCCTGGTGGAGAGTGCCCCTGACTGGTGGGGCGTGGGGGTGCAGGGAGGCATGAGTGGGGGCCTGGTGGAGGGTGCCCCTGGATGCAGGGGGTGGGGGTGCTGGGAGACATGAGTGGCGGCCTGGTGGAGGGTGCCCCTGACTGGTGGGGGGTGGGGGTGCAAGGAGACATGAGTTGGACATGAGTGGGGGCCTGGTGGAGGGTGCCCCTGACTGGTGGGGGTGCAGGGAGACATGAGTGGGGGCCTGGTGGAGGGTGCCCCTGGATGCAGGGGGGTGGGGGTGCTGGGAGACATGAGTGGGGCCTGGTGGAGGGTGCCCCTGGATGCAGGGGGGTTGGGGTGCTGGGAGACATGAGTGGGGGCCTGGTGGAGGGTGCCCCTGGATGCAGGGGGGCGGGGGTGCTGGGAGACATGAGTGGGGGCCTGGTGGAGGGTGCCCCTGACTGGTGGGGGGTGGGGGTGCAAGGAGACATGAGTTGGACATGAGTGGGGGCCTGGTGGAGGATGCCCCTGTTTGGTGGGGGGTGGCGGTGCAAGGAGACATGAGTTAGACATGAGTGGGGGCCTGGTGGAGGGTGCCCCTGACTAGTGGGGGGTGGGGGTGCAAGGAGACATGAGTTGGACATGAGTGGGGGCCTGGTGAAGGGTGACCCTGACTGGTGGGGGGTGGGGGTGCAGGGAGACATGAGTGGGGGCCTGGTGGAGGGTGCCCCTGGATGCAGAGGGGTGGGGGTGCTGGGAGACATGAGTGGGGGCCTGGTAGTGGGTGCCCCTGACTGGTGGGGGGTGGGGGTGCAAGGAGACATGAGTTGGACATTAGTGGGGGCCTGGTGGAGGGTGTCCCTGACTGGTGGGGGGTGGGGGTGCAAGGAGACATGAGTTGGACATTAGTGGGGGCCTGGTGGAGAGTGCCCCTGGATGCAGAGGGGTGGGGGTGCTGGGAGACATGAGTGGGGGCCTGGTGGAGGGTGCCCCTGACTGGTGGGGGTTGGGCTGCTGGGAGACATGAGTGGGGGCCTGGTGGAGGGTGCCCCTGACTGGTGGGTGGTGGGGGTGCAGGGAGACATGAGTGGGGGCCTGGTGGAGGGTGCCCCTGACTGGTGGGGGGTGGGGGTGCAAGGGGACATGAGTTGGACATGAGTGGGGGCCTGGTGGAGGGTGCCCCTGACTGGTGGGGGGTGGGGGTGCAGGGAGACATGAGTGGGGGCCTGGTGGAGGGTGCCCCTGACTGGTGGGGGGTGGGGTGCAGGGAGACATGAGTGGGGGCCTGCTGGAGGGTGCCCCTGGATGCAGGGGGGTTGGGGTGCAGGGAGACATGAGTGGGGGCCTGGTGGAAGGTGCCCCTGGATGCAGGGGGGTGGGGGTGCTGGGAGACATGAGTGGGGGCCTGGTGGAGGGTGCCCCTGGATGCAGGGGGTGGGGGTGCTGGGAGACATGAGTTGGACATGAGTGGGGGCCTGGTGGAGAGTGCCCCTGACTGGTGGGGCGTGGGGGTGCAGGGAGGCATGAGTGTGGGCCTGGTGGAGGGTGCCCCTGGATGCAGGGGGCTGGGGGTGCTGGGAGACATGAGTGGCGGCCTGGTGGAGGGTGCCCCTGACTGGTGGGGGGTGGGGGTGCAAGGAGACATGAGTTGGACATGAGTGGGGGCCTGGTGGAGGGTGCCCCTGACTGGTGGGGGTGCAGGGAGACATGAGTGGGGGCCTGGTGGAGAGTGCCCCTGGATGCAGGGGGGTGGGGGTGCTGGGAGACATGAGTGGGGCCTGGTGGAGGGTGCCCCTGGATGCAGGGGGGTTGGGGTGCTGGGAGACATGAGTGGGGGCCTGGTGGAGGGTGCCCCTGGATGCAGGGGGGCGGGGGTGCTGGGAGACATGAGTGGGGGCCTGGTGGAGGGTGCCCCTGACTGGTGGGGGTGCAAGGAGACATGAGTTGGACATGAGTGGGGGCCTGGTGGAGGATGCCCCTGTCTGGTGGGGGGTGGCGGTGCAAGGAGACATGAGTTAGACATGAGTGGGGGCCTGGTGGAGGGTGCCCCTGACTAGTGGGGGGTGGGGGTGCAAGGAGACATGAGTTGGACATGAGTGGGGGCCTGGTGAAGGGTGACCCTGACTGGTGGGGGGTGGGGGTGCAGGGAGACATGAGTGGGGGCCTGGTGGAGGGTGCCCCTGGATGCAGGGGGGTGGGGGTGCTGGGAGACATGAGTGGGGGCCTGGTGGAGGGTGCCCCTGACTGGTGGGGGGTGGGGGTGCAAGGAGACATGATTTCGACATTAGTGGGGGCCTGGTGGAGGGTGTCCCTGACTGGTGGGGGGTGGGGGTGCAAGGAGACATGAGTTGGACATTAGTGGGGGCCTGGTGGAGAGTGCCCCTGGATGCAGAGGGGTGGGGGTGCTGGGAGACATGAGTGGGGGCCTGGTGGAGGGTGCCCCTGACTGGTGGGGGGTGGGGTGCAGGGAGACATGAGTGGGGGCCTGGTGGAGGGTGCCCCTGGATGCAGGGGGGTTGGGGTGCAGGGAGACATGAGTGGGGGCCTGGTGGAAGGTGCCCCTGGATGCAGGGGGGTGGGGGTGCTGGGAGACATGAGTGGGGGCCTGGTGGAGGGTGCCCCTGGATGCAGGGGGTGGGGGTGCAGGGAGACATGAGTTGGACATGAGTGGGGGCCTGGTGGAGAGTGCCCCTGACTGGTGGGGCGTGGGGGTGCAGGGAGGCATGAGTGGGGGCCTGGTGGAGGGTGCCCCTGGATGCAGGGGGGTGGGGGTGCTGGGAGACATGAGTGGCGGCCTGGTGGAGGGTGCCCCAGACTGGTGGGGGGTGGGGGTGCAAGGAGACATGAGTTGGACATGAGTGGGGGCCTGGTGGAGGGTGCCCCTGACTGGTGGGGGTGCAGGGAGACATGAGTGGGGGCCTGGTGGAGGGTGCCCCTGGATGCAGGGGGGTGGGGGTGCTGGGAGACATGAGTGGGGCCTGGTGGAGGGTGCCCCTGGATGCAGGGGGGTTGGGGTGCTGGGAGACATGAGTGGGGGCCTGGTGGAGGGTGCCCCTGGATGCAGGGGGGCGGGGGTGCTGGGAGACATGTGTTGGTGGGCAGTAGTGCAAGGTGACATGTGGGTTGGCTGGGGGGCATGGCCATGGTGGATGGGCTGCCTGCGGGACATGTGCAGGGTAGTCCCCTGTGGTGTGGGCCGCCTGCAGGGGCCGTGGAGGGTGTAGAGGGAACAGCTGGAAGGACCCACACGGCCAATTCACGTGTGGGACTCCCCGGCACCCCAGAAATACACGTAGGCTTCTGGATTCGCGTGTGGAATTTGCCGCGCAGCCGGAGTACAGGTACCCTGCTGAAATTCTGTGTGGAACTTCATGCGCACACCGAAATACACGTACCCTGCTAATTCCCATGTGAAACTTCCCCCGCACACCGAAATACACGTACCCTGCTAATTCACGTGTGAAACTTCCCGCGCACCCCGAAATACACGGACCCAGGGCAATCGCTTGTGGAACTTCCCGCGAACCCCGTAATACACGTACCCTGCAAATTCGCGTGTGAAACTTCCCGCGCACCTCGGAATACACGTGCCCAGGCCAATCGCGTGTGGAACTTCCCGCGAACCCCGTAATACACGCACATGCTATTTTTCACACAGCGGGTGTCCGTGTTTGTCGGTACCCCTTTGCACCTCATTTGTCCTAGAGGGCCACTGTATGGACCATTCATCATAGCTGTATATGGGTGCTTTTTATTAGCGCACATTTTGGCGCACATTTATTTCAGGCGCAGGGACGCTACCGCCTGCTTTCTTGCGGCGTACTTGTTTGGCCCTGTGCGCGTCTTTCACTGTGCGCTGGTTTGCGCTATTCGATTCCATGAATACGTGTTGTAGGCGAGCGTGTGGGCGTTCCGTGCACTTGTCTCCTGTACTTCCCCCGTGACGCCCATATTTTCACGCGTTGTTCCCCATTCCGAGTGTTACGCCCCGTGTTCCGCCTACTTTTGTGATGTGCGCCGCGCTATGTGCGATTTCGCAGTGGCCGTGGCGCACGCCGTTGGATGACCTGTGCGCCGGCGTGCGCCGCGCACTTTTTCAGCGCACATCCAATGTTTTTCTCGTGCACGGACTTTCATGAATTGATGTGCGCTGCTTTCCCTGCGATTTTCGCAGTTGCACTGCGATTTTCGCACTTTTACTGCGAATCGCACGTTTTGGCACCTCTGCGCGGGAATTTTCAGCGCACATTAATTCCATGAATCGACCAGCTAGTTTCCTCTGCAAGCCTATGGGAGTTAAATCTTTATAACTGGAGGGACAGCCCTTGTAATGGACAGGATATAGTGGGCTGAGGTTTCAAAATATATGTATACAGTGGGTGATCCTGTCCGCTAAAGTTGAGGGTACTGCACGTGTTTAGTGGGCAGTAAATTCTTTAAAACCTTCCTGGGTTTCTTATATCAGGCTCAGTAGATCCCTAACATAAGGTGAGAAAACAACCTTAGACAGTTAAATAGGTTTTAGTAAAGGTAGCCTTTTTTATTTTTTAAGTGGCTTGTTTTGCAATTTTTTCAAACATATAGAGAAGACATTTCAACTCAAAGATTCGAAAAGAAATCATATAGAGAAGACATTTCAACTCAAAGATTCGAAAGAAAATGGGCATGTCAAGGCGCAGGAGTGCACAATGAGGAAACAGGATTTAGCATTTTCATATTTCAATCTACATGCCTCTTAGTAGCATCATGTTTAGAATACAATTTCTTAACATACAATACTTTTTTTCAAATTAATTGACATTTTCTGTATGAAAAAGATACAAAAGTGATAGTGATGGCCAGCTAGTGCTGATCCGAGACCGAGAGAGACTGGTCCGACGTCTGTTAATCAAATAAAGAAAGTTCTGTGTGTTCCTGAGCTGTGGTCTTACAACAAGCTGCCCTTAGGAGCACTGACGTTTCGATTGATAAAAGGTTACAATCTTCATCTGGGGCCTTAGTATATTCAGGTCTCCCTGGGGGAAGAAAAGAAAGAGAGAAAGCCCACTTAAGGGTAGGGTACCAGAGTATTTCTGTAACTCTCACATGGTGTAGAAGGAAGTATAGTTAAAAGGCACTGCAGTAGTGCTGTTAAAAACATATTTCTATGAAGGGCTGGAGGCCCTAGCAGTCTAGCAACTGACCTGTTCCCTGCACCCTGGAGCAGTGTGGAACCTCCTGTGGCTCCAGAGGTGAGTGGGGGTCCAATGAACCTCGTGAGAGTTCTGGGGGTCCAGTGTAAATGCTGGTTTTAGTGGGCAGCCTCGAAGTGATCCGGGTGCCTGGAGGTGTACCCTGCGGTAGAGGGGTATAACAAAAAAATTGGTATACAAAATGGTGGCCACCAGTTAAGATGTGTGGGTGGCTAAAAGTTTACAGAGGGCGGACATGACGGGATTCATGTTGTAACCCGGGGAGGGGACTATATAGTCTGGAGGAGGCCAGCCTGGGTATGAAGGAGGGTCCTCATGAAGTCTCACCTGTGTGGTTTGGGGTCAATGCACGGTTCGTCTGCGTATGCCGTGCTCGTGTTGTCTGGGCTGTAGTCCGCAGAACACTGAAGCGAAGCTGTGTAGGGTAGTTATAGCTACGCGTGCGCGGACAGTAAGTGCTGGCTGTACTGCGCATGTGTGAAGCCTTTCCGCTATAGTGTGTCACTTAGGCGCGTGCGCACAAAAATCGGCAACCAGGATGGAGCGTCCTTAGTGACCAGGTGCGGTACGCCGTTTGTGTATGGTTAACGCAGGCATGGCGACCGAAGGTATCTAACATGTGGGGGCTGGGCCTTTAAACACATGTGCTCTGTGAATGTGTGGTCTGTTAGTAAAAATGATAATATACATTGTATTTGGGTCAGAGTGACCGGCGCAGGCGCACATGTGTGGCCCTAGGTTCCCAGGAGCGGTGCGGGGACTGCTCTTGTGTGCCACTATAATGGGTGTACCAGTGATGTTACAATGGTCCATGGCAGTGTGAACTGAGAATATAATCTCAAGGATGTTCACATACTGTTTTGGTAGTCCATGGGGGAAGCTTCGTTGAGCCCTGCGGTGATGGTTTTAAGTTTAAATATCCACCAGGATTCTTTGTAATTTAATGAATTGGCAATGTTGGTAGTGCCTATGACCCGGTCTATAGCCCACCATTTGAAGGAGTCAGGTGAATGTTGAAGTTCCAAAAAATGGGATACCAGGGGTGCAGAGTGTGTTTTGCACCTGATCCTGGATTTATGTTCACTGATTCTTTTGTGAACTGGTCTGGATGTTTGGCCGACATATCTGAGTTTGCAGGTGCATTCTATCAGATAAATCACGTTGGTAGTTTTGCAGTTGGTAAACTGGCGGAGCTCCCATTCCTTGTCTCCTATTTGAAAGGATTTCATTTTCTTAGTTTGGTTGCAAGCCTGGCAAGTACCACATGGATGGTGCCCTTTGATTTCTCTCATGTTCCACAGTGTTGATCTTGTGGTTTTCCGTCGAGTTCTTGCATGCGTTAGGAAGTCTTTCAGGTTTTTATTCCTTTTGAGGGCCATTCTGGGTAATGGTTCGGCAGGTAGGCTGAGTTGGACAATGGGCCAGTATTTCTTAATCATATTTCTGAATTGCGAGGTATTGGCTCCAAAGGTTGAAATACAGGCCATAATTTTTTCTGTCCCTGGGTTGTGTATTTTGGGAGTTAGTAATACCTCCCTCGGCGTGTAGAGGGCCCTTTTCATAGTGTTTTTGAGCAGTTTTTTGGGGTAGCCTCTTGTCTCCAATTTCTGTATGAGCAGGTTGGCATGAAGTTTGAATTCTTCTGTATTAGTACAGTTTCTTCGGATTCTCAGAAATTGTCCGTAAGGCAGATTTTGACGTAGGTTTTTCGGGTGGTGACTGTTGTAATGAAGAATGGTGTTCCTGTCTGTTTCTTTTTTGAACATGGAGCACTTCAGGTGATTGCTATCAACACTAATTTTGAGATCCAAAAAATGAATACTCGTGTTGTTATGTTCCATGGTAAGTTGTATGTCCTCTGAGCAGTTGTTTATCCATGTGAAGAAGTTTAATAATTCATTATTCTCTCCTTCCCAGATGAAGATGATGTCATCTATGTATCTTCGCCATAGAACGATATTTTCTTTAAATGGATTGTTGGTGTTAAAGATGAAGCTGAGTTCATACTCGGCCATAAATATAATGGCCATGCTTGGAGCAAATGCTGCACCCATGGCGGTGCCGCAGATTTGTAGGTAGAATGTTTCATCGAAGCTGAAGAAATTGTTGGTGAGTGCTAGCTCTAATAGTTCCACAATGAAATTTATGGGTACTCTCCTTTGTGTCATGTGCAGGGTCAGATGTCTTCTGATGCATTCAATAGCTTGGTTTTGTGGTATACTTGTGTAGAGACTTTTGATGTCCATCGTGACTAGTTGGTTTCTGTTGTCGTCAAAGGGTTGGTTTTCAAAGGTTGTGATGGTGGTCATGGTGTCTTTGAGGTAGGACGCAGTTTGTTGACAGAGTGGTTTGAGGAAATGATCTATAAACTGACAAATGGGCTCCAGAATGGAACCACAGCCTGAGACTATGGGTCTCCCGGGTGGCATAGTACTGTTTTTATGAATCTTGGGGAGTGCGTAGAAGGCTGGGATTCTGCCTTCTGTCGTGTTGAGAAACGCCTCCTCTTTTTCCGTGATCCAGTCTCTTTCGAAGGCGAATTTGGTTATTTCCTGTATTTTGGTTTTGATCATATTCGTCGGATCTTTCTGCAATTTTCTGTAGTTGTTGCCATCGTCTAGAAGTGCCTTCACCATGGTGTTGTATTGCTCTAGGGTTTGGATAACTATGCCTCCCCCTTTCTCTGCGGCTTTTATCACCAGATTCTCATTGGCGGCAAGGGTTTTGAGAGCTAGGTGTTCTCCATTCGTGAGGTTCTTTCTCTGATGTTGTTGTATATTCTGAAGTTTCCTGATTTCTGAGGTGATACATTTTTCAAACGTAAGGATGGAAGGGGGTATCTGATTGTCTCTAGGATTGAAATTGGACTTGAGTCTGAGACCGGTATCTTCTATAGTTTGAATGGCATCTTGATCCATGAAGTAGATCTTTCTCCTGATGGACCTGAAAAAGTTTTGAAATTCCCTGTCAGTTTTAAACCAATCTGTATTGCTGGTGGGTACAAATGATAATCCTTTCGCTAATAATGTGTTTTCATCTTTAGTCAATGGGCAGCCTGATAGGTTAAAGATGGGAATAGTGTTCATCGTCTCCTGTTGCCTCTCCTGCCCCTGCTGGGGCGGTTCCACTGCGGGTATCCGTAGAATGGCATTGGCATTTGTGGTGGTGGGGGTCCCCAATAGCCTCCTCTGGGGCCCCCTTGTCCTAAAAAAGGCATCATTGGAGGTGGTGGTTGGAATTGGCCTGCGTGGGGGTTCCTTCCTCTAGGTTGTTGCTGATCATCAGATGATGAGTCAGAGCTCGAGGCTCCTGAGAATGCAACTCCCTTCCGGCGATTTCTGTAAAGGCCTCCCTGTTTGGCTGTTCTTTCTTTTTCTTTTTTCTCTTTATATTCCTCAGAAAGATATGGGTAGACTGCTTCCAGTTTGAAGTTCTTTATGTCTTTAGATAATTTTTTATGTTTTTTCTCTAGGGTAGAGGCCATAAAGGTCTCGAATGTTTTATCGATTTCTTTCAATTTCTCTCTTGCGTTGGCTATAGTGTCGTCTGAGATGAATTTGGTTTCCTCCATTTTCAAATCTGTGAGCATCTGGGTATGAATTCTTTTGGCTGTGGTGATTGTCAACGCCATAAGATCACGGCTGCACTTGGTAGCGATTTTACTAAAGTCTGTCATATATAATTTGTCTTCCAAAAATAGTGCCGGCTCGTTTCGAATTAATAGTCCTGCAGGTACCATATTTACTCTCAGGTATTCCCGAAGGAAGTGGCCATGTACTTCTGTTCTAAAGCATTTCTTTTTTAGATTTAGAAGATCATCGCCTGTGGCTGTGGAATCCAAATGAGCTTGTGCACCTTCCATGTTAAATAAAGTGGGGCCATGTATGATGTCATTTATTTGTTCCTCTGAAAAACTCAGGGTGTGCTCCATGGTGGGGACGGGGTCAAAGGGGCTAGACTGTGGGGACTCACTGGCTGGGTAAGCAGGCAGTCAATCACTAGAAAAGGAAATAAATCCTATTTATGTAGTGAAAAGAAAAAGACAAGTTGTAAATGGTCCCTATTATAGCTGGGCTATATCTGGAATACTTATAACTGGAGGGACAGCCCTTGTAATGGACAGGATATAGTGGGCTGAGGTTTCAAAATATATGTATACAGTGGGTGATCCTGTCCGCTAAAGTTGAGGGTACTGCACGTGTTTAGTGGGCAGTAAATTCTTTAAAACCTTCCTGGGTTTCTTATATCAGGCTCAGTAGATCCCTAACATAAGGTGAGAAAACAACCTTAGACAGTTAAATAGGTTTTAGTAAAGGTAGCCTTTTTTATTTTTTAAGTGGCTTGTTTTGCAATTTTTTCAAACATATAGAGAAGACATTTCAACTCAAAGATTCGAAAAGAAATCATATAGAGAAGACATTTCAACTCAAAGATTCGAAAGAAAATGGGCATGTCAAGGCGCAGGAGTGCACAATGAGGAAACAGGATTTAGCATTTTCATATTTCAATCTACATGCCTCTTAGTAGCATCATGTTTAGAATACAATTTCTTAACATACAATACTTTTTTTCAAATTAATTGACATTTTCTGTATGAAAAAGATACAAAAGTGATAGTGATGGCCAGCTAGTGCTGATCCGAGACCGAGAGAGACTGGTCCGACGTCTGTTAATCAAATAAAGAAAGTTCTGTGTGTTCCTGAGCTGTGGTCTTACAACAAGCTGCCCTTAGGAGCACTGACGTTTCGATTGATAAAAGGTTACAATCTTCATCTGGGGCCTTAGTATATTCAGGTCTCCCTGGGGGAAGAAAAGAAAGAGAGAAAGCCCACTTAAGGGTAGGGTACCAGAGTATTTCTGTAACTCTCACATGGTGTAGAAGGAAGTATAGTTAAAAGGCACTGCAGTAGTGCTGTTAAAAACATATTTCTATGAAGGGCTGGAGGCCCTAGCAGTCTAGCAACTGACCTGTTCCCTGCACCCTGGAGCAGTGTGGAACCTCCTGTGGCTCCAGAGGTGAGTGGGGGTCCAATGAACCTCGTGAGAGTTCTGGGGGTCCAGTGTAAATGCTGGTTTTAGTGGGCAGCCTCGAAGTGATCCGGGTGCCTGGAGGTGTACCCTGCGGTAGAGGGGTATAACAAAAAAATTGGTATACAAAATGGTGGCCACCAGTTAAGATGTGTGGGTGGCTAAAAGTTTACAGAGGGCGGACATGACGGGATTCATGTTGTAACCCGGGGAGGGGACTATATAGTCTGGAGGAGGCCAGCCTGGGTATGAAGGAGGGTCCTCATGAAGTCTCACCTGTGTGGTTTGGGGTCAATGCACGGTTCGTCTGCGTATGCCGTGCTCGTGTTGTCTGGGCTGTAGTCCGCAGAACACTGAAGCGAAGCTGTGTAGGGTAGTTATAGCTACGCGTGCGCGGACAGTAAGTGCTGGCTGTACTGCGCATGTGTGAAGCCTTTCCGCTATAGTGTGTCACTTAGGCGCGTGCGCACAAAAATCGGCAACCAGGATGGAGCGTCCTTAGTGACCAGGTGCGGTACGCCGTTTGTGTATGGTTAACGCAGGCATGGCGACCGAAGGTATCTAACATGTGGGGGCTGGGCCTTTAAACACATGTGCTCTGTGAATGTGTGGTCTGTTAGTAAAAATGATAATATACATTGTATTTGGGTCAGAGTGACCGGCGCAGGCGCACATGTGTGGCCCTAGGTTCCCAGGAGCGGTGCGGGGACTGCTCTTGTGTGCCACTATAATGGGTGTACCAGTGATGTTACAATGGTCCATGGCAGTGTGAACTGAGAATATAATCTCAAGGATGTTCACATACTGTTTTGGTAGTCCATGGGGGAAGCTTCGTTGAGCCCTGCGGTGATGGTTTTAAGTTTAAATATCCACCAGGATTCTTTGTAATTTAATGAATTGGCAATGTTGGTAGTGCCTATGACCCGGTCTATAGCCCACCATTTGAAGGAGTCAGGTGAATGTTGAAGTTCCAAAAAATGGGATACCAGGGGTGCAGAGTGTGTTTTGCACCTGATCCTGGATTTATGTTCACTGATTCTTTTGTGAACTGGTCTGGATGTTTGGCCGACATATCTGAGTTTGCAGGTGCATTCTATCAGATAAATCACGTTGGTAGTTTTGCAGTTGGTAAACTGGCGGAGCTCCCATTCCTTGTCTCCTATTTGAAAGGATTTCATTTTCTTAGTTTGGTTGCAAGCCTGGCAAGTACCACATGGATGGTGCCCTTTGATTTCTCTCATGTTCCACAGTGTTGATCTTGTGGTTTTCCGTCGAGTTCTTGCATGCGTTAGGAAGTCTTTCAGGTTTTTATTCCTTTTGAGGGCCATTCTGGGTAATGGTTCGGCAGGTAGGCTGAGTTGGACAATGGGCCAGTATTTCTTAATCATATTTCTGAATTGCGAGGTATTGGCTCCAAAGGTTGAAATACAGGCCATAATTTTTTCTGTCCCTGGGTTGTGTATTTTGGGAGTTAGTAATACCTCCCTCGGCGTGTAGAGGGCCCTTTTCATAGTGTTTTTGAGCAGTTTTTTGGGGTAGCCTCTTGTCTCCAATTTCTGTATGAGCAGGTTGGCATGAAGTTTGAATTCTTCTGTATTAGTACAGTTTCTTCGGATTCTCAGAAATTGTCCGTAAGGCAGATTTTGACGTAGGTTTTTCGGGTGGTGACTGTTGTAATGAAGAATGGTGTTCCTGTCTGTTTCTTTTTTGAACATGGAGCACTTCAGGTGATTGCTATCAACACTAATTTTGAGATCCAAAAAATGAATACTCGTGTTGTTATGTTCCATGGTAAGTTGTATGTCCTCTGAGCAGTTGTTTATCCATGTGAAGAAGTTTAATAATTCATTATTCTCTCCTTCCCAGATGAAGATGATGTCATCTATGTATCTTCGCCATAGAACGATATTTTCTTTAAATGGATTGTTGGTGTTAAAGATGAAGCTGAGTTCATACTCGGCCATAAATATAATGGCCATGCTTGGAGCAAATGGGAGTTAAATCTAGCAGAATTAAATCATCCGCGTAGAGTAAGCGGCTGACATGATGTCCGTTTATTTTAGGAGGAAAGGATCGTGCTTTGTCAGGTCTATGTCGGACAAGAAGAGATTGAATATTATGGAGGCCAATGGGCATCCTTGTTGCACTCCACAATAGGTAGATATTGCTGCAGATAGTTTACCAGTTTCATCTAATCTAATCCTAATATTCGTATCAGTATGGAGCTCTTTTATTGCCAACAAAAGACTTATAGGGCTATTCTATTTGGCTAATTTGGTCCATATGATCTCACAATCAATGCTTTCAAAAGCATGCGCAAAATCAACGAACGCGCGATATATTTTTCCACCAGTTTGTATTGTTTCCATTTTCAAGGTGTTCACGATCAACAGGTTTAAACTGCAGCCATCCCCTTTCACAAACCCAGTTTGTCTTATATCCATACGGCTATTCAACCAGCTCCACTCAGTTAGTTGATGTTGAAGAACAGTCACATTTATTTTTCCAAGCACGTCTAGGAGTGCAATTGGACGGTAGTCCTTTGGATTTGTTCTGTTTCCTTTCTTAAATATCGGACTATAATTACACTCTTCCACGATTTCGGGGTGGTACAGGTGTTAAGACGGATTTCTGAACTCTGTCCTGGTGGCGCAGAAGTTCAGAAGGCCAACCTAATTACTTGGAACAGGGTAACCTCTGGATGAGCCAGACCAATCAAGGTAGCGATCGCGGCGGTCAAGACTAGGTCTCAAGAGGGGTGAGGGTGACTGAAAGCCCGCAATGAGCACACAAAGCAAGATCACTTACAAACTACTCCAAACAGTTGTTATATCAAAAATATATACACATTTATTTTAAGGCCTTTAAAACAATGACCGTAGCGAGAAAATCACAGTATCACAATATTAAACCAACACATACCATATCAACACAATATATATACAAATACGACAGTCGTAAGCGTTATATGCACGAAATGTGTAGTCCACCTGCAAGGGAAGGAAAACAGGCAGTGCGATACAATGCTTTAGACTCAGTTCGCCTTCAGAGGCACCTAACTAGATGGAAGTCCGAGCCCTGCGAAGAATGGAGCCTTGTGCTCAAAAGTACCTGCACACGCTGGTGCCAACGGGCAAAAGGAGAGTCTCTTCTAAGGAAATCAGGCAGTTCAGTTCAGTGCACAAATGAAGGAGAACAAGTTCCGCGACTCAAGCGCAGCCTCCACAGTGGGCAGAAGCAGAGCGCGAGTACGGCAAAAGAGTGCTGTTTTACACAGCGGGGAAAAGCAATGGGCTCCTGCAGGAGGGCGACCAGATCCTAGCTAAACTACTCACCGGTCCCCGATGCAAGCAGACCCAGGCTTCTCCGCGTCAGTTTCAGCAGCTGGCAGGTTCAGAAGAGCAGGGAACGCCTCGTCGTGTTGAGTAAAAAGACGTCCCAATCGAAAGAAACCTGCACAGTTTTGTCACCACAGCAGGGCAACGGAGCGGCCGGGTGTATCTGAGCCAAATGTACACTACTCACTTCCGACCTGGGAACGCCAAGGGTACGAAGCGTGTGAGAGTGACAAGGACTCGAAATACTACACAACCTGGTGGCGGTTACAGAGCAAGACTCCCGTGTAAACTGGTCAGTCAACTGGATGGCCCAGAGACGCTTCCGATGGCTTACTGGCAGGAGATGGTGAAGATGCCGAGAATAGCTGTTCCCACTATTCCAAGGGACGAAGTACCAGTACAGGCCTTCTGGTTCGATCAAAGGTGAAAAGGGTTTCACAAGGCGACAGCAGTGCAGAGGAGAAGTCCTTCAGCGGGTCACCAGTGATTCCTCGGTCCAGCCTCTTGGTTGCAGGATACTTGGCTCCTGTATTCCTTCGTTCGTGAGAACTCAGGAGATCGACATGGTAGTGGTGTTTCCAGCCCCCTCTTATCCACGGTTCCCTTCGCGCCAAAACGGAGGTCAGCCAATGGGAGATCCGCTCATCAACACTCACACCATTCGTGGACCAATCACGGACCACGGTGGTCCCAGGCATTCACACCACCCTAGACTCTCTGGCACCCAGGATGTGTATTGGGACCAGACATCCCAGCCCACATCCTGGAGGCACACACAAGACATGTAGAAGCCCGCGAAAGCATCTGTGTTTCGCGGGAAAGTACATGCCCAAATAAGGAAGGCCCCGGGTCGGCTCGACCTGGGGAGGGTGAAGGGAGCAAGACGGTCAGCGGACAGGACAAAGGAGCCTCGTGGTCTGGCCATTTTGGGAGCCAGGCCACCATTTTGGGTTAAGCGCGAGAAACGCGCTTAGAACGCCAAAAGGAGCTCAAAATACAAAGAAACGATCGCTGCCACCATTCCCGTCCCTGAATTACTTGCACCGATCAAATACAATCCTAAAAGAGTATCTAGGGCCTGTAGAAGGCTAGAGACCCAAGAGAGCTGTAACTTAGCTTACAGTGCCCTCTTGTGTCATGTTGCACTAAAGCCGCAACATGATAAAAGAAACTACGGGAAACAGCGTTCCCCGGTACTGACTGTCTTAAGGGCATGTCAGTTTCCCCATAAGAAAAGGAGCGAAAGCCCAGAGGAGTGCGGCAGAAGGCTGCACTTCTCTGGCAAAGTCAAGAACAAGGTGAAAAACAACAGCAAAAAGTTTAGGGGTTGCCACATGGAAGGAAAATTACCTACAATTACGAAATCTTTCCTAACACTCGCCCCTCCCAGACTATGGACAGGGGGAACTAATCCACCCCTGGATGAGTCTCTTGTTCAGGTCGGTTAAACATTCTGGACAACCCATCAGCATTGCTATGTTGGACACCTGGCCTATGCTCAATAGTGAAGTCGAAGCCTTGTAGACTTATGGACCACCTAAGCAACTTTGGATTCTCCCCCTTCATGTTCATTAGCCACTTTAACGGCTTATGGTCAGTTTGCACAGTGAAGTGGGTCCCATAGAGGTAGGGCCTCAGCTTCCTTAGGGCCCACACAACAGAGAAACATTCTTTCTCTACCGTGGACCATCTGAGCTCTCTGTCCTTAAGCTGGCGACTAATAAAACCGTAGATGAGAAGGGTGTTCCTTACCCTTCTCATCTACTTGTGATAGTACAGCTCCTATCCCAGTGTCAGAGGCGTCCGTCTGCACGATAAAAGGTCTTTGATAATCAGGGGCCCTGAGGACAGGGGCCTGGCACAAGGAGTCTTTTAAGCCATTGAAGGCCTTCTCACACTCGTCGGTCCAAGTTACCTTCTTGGGTTTCTTCGGAGTTGTGAGGGCAGTCAGAGGGGCAGCTATGGTGCCATAGTCTGCCACAAAATTGTGGTAATACCCCGTGAGTCCTAAGAAGGCTCTCACTTGGGTTTGCGTAGTGGGGGTAGGCCAGTCTTGTACTGCTTGTACCTTACTGGGTAGAGGCTGTCTCCTCCCTCCACCTACTTCATGTCCAAGGTAAACCACTGAGCCTTGTCCATTTTGGTGAGGGGCCACTCGGTAACCCTCAAAAGAGCTATCTGAAGGACTGCTTTGGAACAGGTCGGGGAGAGGTTCAGACTCCTCTTCCTCAACATCTGAAGCCAGTAGCAGTGCTGCGATTTCGACGCTTTGGACGAAAGCCTTCAGCCTATTCACGTGAAACACTTTTGGAGCCTGTCCAGGCCTTCCAAGGTCCACTGAATAGTTAACCTCACCCAGGGGCTCCACCACTGGGTAAGGGCCTGACCATTTGTCCTGTAAAGCTCGAGGCCTTATGAGATTCGTGATCAGGACTTGCTGACCACGTGTAAAGTTGATGAGGGAAGCTTTCTGGTCGTACCAGTGTTTCACCAGCGCTTGCCCTGCCTTCAATTTATCACTAGCCAAGCCCATAAGAAGTACCATCCGTTTTCTGAGCCCTAGCACATAATCAACTACGTTGGTAGTAACAGGGGGAGTGAGCATCTCCCATCCCTCCTTGACGATGGCTAAGGGTCCCCGTACGGGATGACCGAACAGAAGTTCGAAGGGGCTGAAGCCAACACCCTCCTGTGGTACCTCTCGGTAGGCAAACAGTAAGCATGAAACAAGAAGATCCCATTTTCTTCTCTGAGGCTCCTCCAGATCCCCAATCAGGCTCTTTAACGTCCTGTTGAAACGCCCCCCCAGACCATTGGTCTGGGGGTGGTATGCAGAAGAGAACCTGTAGGTGACCCCACATTCTTTCCACATAGCCTGCCTATACTTCGACATAAAGTTGCTGCCATGATCCGACACAACTTCTTTAGGGAAGCCAAACCTAGTAAATATGCCGAGTAAAGCTTCTGCAACTGACTTGGCAGTTGCAGTTTTCAATGGGATGGCCTCAGGATATCTGGTTGCATGGTCGACCAGCACCAGGATAAACCTATTGCCTGAGGATGTTTGCGGGTCAAGGGGACCAACGATGTCGATCCCTACCCTTTCAAATGGTACCCCCACAACTGGGAGCGGTACCAACGGAGCTTGGATTGTCGCGCCAATCTTACCAGACAACTGGCAGGAGGTACAACTCCTGCAGTGACTTTCTACTTGCACCCCCATCTTGGGCCAGTAGAAGTGCATGGATAACCTTTGCTTGGTCCTCTTCATACCAAGGTGACCAGCAAGGGGAACTTCATGCGCCAACTGCAGGAGGAAGGGCCTAACAGCAAGGGGAACCACCAACCTCCTATGGTCTCCTTCTGTAGACTCTGTGGGCTCGCTATACAGGAGTCCACCTTCCCAATAAATCCTATGCGTCCCAGGAGGTTCACCCTCAAGCTGGGAGCAGGCCTGTCTCCTTAGGCCTTCCAGAGATGGGCAC
The DNA here is from genome assembly GCF_040938575.1 of Ambystoma mexicanum. Classification (NCBI taxonomy): domain Eukaryota; kingdom Metazoa; phylum Chordata; class Amphibia; order Caudata; family Ambystomatidae; genus Ambystoma; species Ambystoma mexicanum. Next base: position 96,969,094 of record NC_090939.1, on the reverse strand, counting down.
TCACGTTGGCCTTTACTGAATTCGTCCCTATCAGGACCTCCTTCAACTAACAAGTCTTTTAGTTCAGGATGATCGTTGGGGTCGAATACTTCAGGCATCGCCACCTCCTCGTCAGGTCCGGGCGATTGACCAACTTCCTCCACCGCAGTGGTAGGCGAGCTCGGGGGAATATTCTCTTTCCCTCGTCGTGACTTGTCGACTCCTTTCGCCTTGGGTTTCCCCTTCGGCTGGGGCGGCGTATTGGTCTTGGCCAATGCTGCCCGTGCTTGAGACCGTGTGTAGGGTCTTTCGGCAGTGTCTCCTACGAGCCCTAAAGCTCTGAGATCATTACCTAACAAGACCTTTCCCGGGACGTTTCTCTGAATGCTCACTGGAATCCTGACTGCTGTACCATTTAAAGTAAGATTTACAGGTATTACTGGAAACATACGGAGGGGGCCGTCAGCCAACTTAGTGGGCATCAGAGTAGCTCTGGCAACTTCCTCTGAGTCTACCAAGGTAGAATCCACTACAGTGCGACTGCACCCACTATCCCTAAGAGCTGGAGTATCTACTCCATTGATCAGCACACTGTCTTTAAAGTAGTGCTTGGTATTATCCGGAATCCTAGCATAAGCCTCTGCGACTTTAGGCTCCCAGGAACCCAGGGACACTAAAACTACCTCAGCCTCTATCCCGCTGGGAAATGAGTCTGAGGAGAAGGATGCTCCTGTAATCTCTTCTTCCTCGTAGGAGGAGAAGGCCAGATTAGCGGAGTGGACCCCCAAAGGTCTAACCTTACAACGGGGATCCCCCTTCACGTGGTCAGTTGCTCCACAAGCAAAACAAGATCCATTGGGTCTGTTTACATAGGGAGGCTTATTGTAACCAGAGTTTTGTTTCAGAGGCTGACCTCCACTACCCTGTGAGTTCTCTTGTGTCCTACCCTTATTTTTCTTTTTGTGGCCCTTATGAGAAGAAGATTTAGCAGATTCTCCACCCTCCATATCTTTGGACTTTTTCCCTTCCTCCTGCTTACCAGGATGAGTTGTGTCCTTATGGGACACTCGATGTAACACCCATAAGTCTGCTGCAATGGCCAGCTTCTTAGGATCTATCTCCTTCGAATCGGCCAAATGCTGCTTAAGCTCCGGGGAAGAAGAAGCAAAAATGTGTTCCAGCATGACAAGATTTATCATGCCTTCGAAGGTAGACACCTTATAACCTTCGACCCAGCCAGTTAAGTTTTTCAAGGATTCAGTGACATAAGATACCCAAGTACCACCTTCCTTTTTCTTATACTCTCTGAAACGTTTCAAATATTGGGCCGGAGTCTTCCCAAACTTTAAAATGAGAGTTTGCTTTAACATTGCGAAATCAGCTCGCTCAACCTTCGACATTTCCATAATGGCACTACAGCCAGAATGGGGCAGTCTGCTGAGTAACCAGGCAATCTTATCAGCATTGTCAACTTGTTGAACTTCGCATTCATACTCAAACGCATTCAGCCAGTCCATAATGTCATTCTTTTCCTCATACACACTGAGCAGATCTTTCGGAAACCGTGGATGAGAGGAAGCCCCAGACCCATGTCCAGGACCCTTGGACCAATTTGCAACCTGAAGCTTGGTCAGTTCCAACTGGTGATCCCTGTCTTTTTGTTTTTCTGCCTGTTCGATTTTTAGTTTGGCTATGCTGAATTCAAGCTCCTGCTGCCTAAACCGCAGCTCTTGCTTCTTGAATTCAAGCATAGCCTCCCCATCAGCACTGGCAGAGGAAACAATAGACATCACATCCTCCATGTCCTTGTGGTCGCGATGGATCAGTGCAGCGGCAGAACCGTCGGTTCTACCAGTGAGAGCAGCCCCACCACCTTCTGCACTGTCCTCAGAAGTTATAGCGTCAAGCTGCGCTTCTTGCCACGCCACGATTCTTTGGATCATTTCCAATTTCGTGCCTTGAGAGGAAACACCTCTCTCCGCACACATCTTCTTCAATGTTTCTGATTTGGAAGCATTTAAAGTTAACAAGGTATTTGTTTCCATACTGTTAGATAGGACTATGGCCTTTTTAAAGTTATACTACAACAATTCACTACGTGTCCTGGTTGGAATAACCTGAAATGCCCTAGTTCGTGCGCAACACTGGATACCTTCAGTCGTATCCCACCGCTGTACACCAATTTGTTAAGACGGATTTCTGAACTCTGTCCTGGTGGCGCAGAAGTTCAGAAGGCCAACCTAATTACTTGGAACAGGGTAACCTCTGGACGAGCCAGACCAATCAAGGTAGCGATCGCGGCGGTCAAGACTAGGTCTCAAGAGGGGTGAGGGTGACTGAAAGCCCGCAATGAGCACACAAAGCAAGATCACTTACAAACTTACAAACTACTCCAAACAGTTGTTATATCAAAAATATATACACATTTATTTTAAGGCCTTTAAAACAATGACCGTAGCGAGAAAATCACAGTATCACAATATTAAACCAACACATACCATATCAACACAATATATATACAAATACGACAGTCGTAAGCGTTATATGCACGAAATGTGTAGTCCACCTGCAAGGGAAGGAAAACAGGCAGTGCGATACAATGCTTTAGACTCAGTTCGCCTTCAGAGGCACCTAACTAGATGGAAGTCCGAGCCCTGCGAAGAGTGGAGCCTTGTGCTCAAAAGTACCTGCACACGCTGGTGCCAACGGGCAAAAGGAGAGTCTCTTCTAAGGAAATCAGGCAGTTCAGTTCAGTGCACAAATGAAGGAGAACAAGTTCCGTGACTCAAGCGCAGCCTTCAGAGTGGGCAGAAGCAGAGCGCGAGTACGGCAAAAGGGTGCTGTTTTACACAGCGGGGAAAAGCAATGGGCTCCTGCAGGAGGGCGACCAGATCCTAGCTAAACTACTCACCGGTCCCCGATGCAAGCAGACCCAGGCTTCTCCGCGTCAGTTTCAGCAGCTGGCAGGTTCAGAAGAGCAGGGAACGCCTCGTCGTCGTGTTGAGTAAAAAGACGTCCCAATCGAAGAAACCTGCACAGTTTTGTCACCACAGCAGGGCAACGGAGCGGCCGTGTGTATCTGAGCCAAATGTACAATACTCACTTCCGACCTGGGAACGCCAAGGGTACGAAGCGTGTGAGAGTGACAAGGACTCGAAATACTACACAACCTGGCGGCGGTTACAGAGCAAGACTCCCGTGTAAGCTGGTCAGTCAACTGGATGGCCCAGAGACGCTTCCGAAGGCTTACTGGCAGGAGATGGTGAAGATGCCGAGAATAGCTGTTCCCGCTATTCCAAGGGACGAAGTACCAGTACAGGCCTTCTGGTTCGATCAAAGGTGAAAAGGGTTTCACAAGGCGACAGCAGTGCAGAGGAGAAGTCCTTCAGCGGGTCACCAGCGATTCCTCGGTCTAGCCTCTTGGTTGCAGGATACTTGGCTCCTGTATTCCTTCGTTCGTGAGAACTCAGGAGATCGACATGGTAGTGGTGTTTCCAGCCCCCTCTTATCCACGGTTCCCTTCGCGCCAAAACGGAGGGGAGCCAATGGGAGATCCGCTCATCAACACTCACACCATTCGTGGACCAATCACGGACCACGGTGGTCCCAGGCATTCACACCACCCTAGACTCTCTGGCACCCAGGATGTGTATTGGGACCAGACATCCCAGCCCACATCCTGGAGGCACACACAAGACATGTAGAAGCCCGCGAAAGCATCTGTGTTTCGCGGGAAAGTACATGCCCAAATAAGGAAGGCCCCGGGTCGGCTCGACCTGGGGAGGGTGAAGGGAGCAAGACGGTCAGCGGACAGGACAAAGGAGCCTCGTGGTCTGGCCATTTTGGGAGCCAGGCCACCATTTTGGGTTAAGCGCGAGAAACGCGCTTAGAACGCCAAAAGGAGCTCAAAATACAAAGAAACGATCGCTGCCACCATTCCCGTCCCTGAATTACTTGCACCGATCAAATACAATCCTAAACGAGTATCTAGGGCCTGTAGAAGGCTAGAGACCCAAGAGAGCTGTAACTTAGCTTACAGTGCCCTTTTGTGTCATGTTGCACTAAAGCCGCAACATGATAAAAGAAACTACGGGAAACAGCGTTCCCCGGTACTGACTGTCTTAAGGGCATGTCAGTTTCCCCATAAGAAAAGGAGCGAAAACCCAGAGGAGTGCGGCAGAAGGCTGCACTTCTCTGGCAAAGTCAAGAACAAGGTGAAAAACAACAGCAAAAAGTTTAGGGGTTGCCACATGGAAGGAAAATTACCTACAATTACGAAATCTTTCCTAACAACAGGAGCTAGCGATCTTGTTGAAAAGCAGATGGCAAAAACTAGCCCATTCGTTTGGATTGTGTTTCAGGGTATGGTTGGTCAACCCATCAGGTCCCGGAGCTCTCGAGGTACTCAGGTTTATGATGATGTTTAGGATGTCACTTTGATCAAATTTTAGATTCCAAGAGGTCAGATGTGGAAGAGTTGGTTCTTTAACATTCCCTTTTTTACTGTACAGTTGGGTATAGTGGGTGATCCAATTATTTTCCGTTACCAGATTTGCCTGAATAGCATGTTGAGAAGTTTCATGTTGATTTATGATTCTCCAAAGCTCTCTAGTGTTCTTGTTTGTCCATTTTGATATCATAGTTTCAGCATCTCGCTGGTTCATTATTATCTTGTGTGATTTTATCCAGTTTTTATACATCTGAATGATCTGATTTTTTTCGTATTTAGTTCAGGATTATTTTGTTTCGAGATTGTACGGATGTGCATTCTCATTCTCCGTTATTGTTTCAAGACCTCTTTATCAAATGTGTGTTTACATACAAATCCCATTCTTTTGAGGCTTTGTTATTGTTCCTGAAATTGCATCAAAAGGTGACGATATTCTAGCACATCATCTTCTTTTTGATAGGCCATTGTAACAGATTTATACTTCCGCAACATCCAGCTTTAATCTGAGTTTCCTTGAGTCAGTAATGACCATATGTTTCTAATCTTGGTAGGGATCTATATCTAAGGCGGAGGTACACATTTTTACCATGTTGTGATCACTCTCACTTTTTTCTAGTACTTGCAGAGTCGTTACTCACCAATGTAAGCTCTCAGAGACAAAGTAATAATCCAGGGTGGATTTTTTGTCATTCTTTCCCCATGTTGACTTTGCTGGAACATCGCCTGGAGTGTGGCCATTTAGCATGTGCATGTTGCGTGCCTCCATTTCTGCGCACCATTGAGTTGCCACATTTGAGGCAACAGTGATATCCTTATGGTCACGGTTCTTTCTCATTAGACAGTTAATGTTCAAGTCACCACACATTGTGATATTCGCCAAACAGGTTTGTTCATTTATCTCGTCAAGTAGTTGGGTTATTGTAGTAATAAAGCACGCTGATTTGATTGCTTTATGTTGCCAGTAAATATTGATGACATAAATTGATTCTTTTAAACTCTTGTGTTTATCTTCGTTCATTATGGTCGTCATCTGGATATAAAAAGACACGTTTCTGGTTTCCATGATTTTATATCCAGAACCTTTTCTGACTAGAGTTAGTAATCCGGCCAATGGTCGACCCCTCTGTCGTGTGATCGCTGGATTGAAGGAGATTGCATAAGCATCTGAAATAGGAAGTTTGGTCATCCATGTTTCTTGGAGGCATATTATATCTAGACCTTCCAACCAATTGAGTTGTAATAGATGCTTATATCCACAAGTATTCAGGGATGCACAGGTAATCCCTGTGTTAGTGAGTAAGGCCTGACGTTAATTTTGATTTTGTCTCGTCAGGGCTGCAGAAATCCAGTTCTATTTCTTTAATTCTTCATCAGTAGCACAGAGCGGAATATCGCTAATAAGATTTGCACTTTGACCTACATTTTTGCAGGAGAAAGTGATTTTAATTTGTTCTCGATTGTGTTTTCTCACTGGTCTCGTTGGGCAAGTTTAGAGTTGTATTTGTTTTGCTGAACGTCTTTGTGTTTATTGCAATCTCATTTTGCTTTTTCGTTTCATCATTGTTGGGAACGCTTTTATTCATAATTGCCTTATGCCTCATCAGTAGTTCTAAGATTTTTTCTACATTCTTCATCGTTGTAACTGATGTTATCCATCTTGAATTCGAAGATATCAAAACCCAAAGAGAGTAACACTGCAGTTGCATCCAATAAGATATCACAGAAAATTCTGTAGTCGATATGTAATTTCACCTTATCATTTTGGGGTTCTTTGAAAAATTCCACACATTTTATGTCTCGAGATTCAATTGTTCTCAATGATGGAACTTAATGAAATAGTTGTAAGACATTGCTGCGATTCAGCGTCAGATGATCTTTGCCTGCAACAATACGCTCGAGGACAAGACAGTACTTATATTTAGTTTTTTTCTTGGCTTTGTTTTTCATTTTGAGAGTTTTGTATACTCTCTTTTTGAATTGCATTGTTCTGTGACATTCTTTGGGTGTGAAGCCATACTGGTCCTTTATCTTCAAACTTTGGGTCGATATAGGGGGGACCATCCAGGATTCTAATGTCCGGCCTGATTTGAATTTCGGCCTGTGGCTAGCTGTTTGCAATCCTTGTTCCGGATTCAAGAATGCTGTTCAGTTGTTTAAGAGCCAATTGCCTCAGTTTTTCATCCATTGTTCTAAACACTGGGCTGTTTTGCGAGCGTTCTTCGGTTTGAGGTTTGTTGTCCTGGGGCAGTCGGATGCAAACTCTTTCTGGTTCTTTTCCATTTCTACTCTGGACATTCAAGCAGTGACTTTCCTCTGAAGGGGGAATGCAGCATGTAGGTGTACACTCAGCTGATTCTGGTATGACCTCACTTTCAGCTGATTCTGGTCTGACCTCAGTTTCATCTTTATCCTCATATATTGAGAGATCCAGCAGTTTGGTCGAAATTTCACTCTCGTGTGATCGCTCTTTAGAAGTTTGAGTTGACTTTATACATTTGTTTGCTTCTATATTTATTTCTTTTCTGGGAAGCTTTTCGGGAGCTTTGGTTAAAGTAAAGCTCACCGTTTTGATATTACGCAAGAATTTTCTTGAGTTGTTCGTAATTCAACACTTCTTCGTACTTTGGTTTTTAGAGTTTTTACATTGAGATGACTTGGTCAACTTCTTAGCTGCTATATGGTTATTGCCATTGAAGATTCCAAACAATGCCTTGGCAGATGGATTGTTGGTAGGCATTTGTGGTGATTTGTTTAATGGAATCTCTGCTTCTATGGAGCAAGTCCTCTTCGCAGATGTTGAAGGAATTTGGACATCTGTATTAGCTATATGCTCTGCTTGATTTGCGCTCATAAGAGCATCCTTAAAAGAGAGACCATTGTTATTCTTCGTCAAGGTGGCAAAAGTTTGCGAATGAGTAAGTGATTTATTTTTAGATAACGGATCCTTCTATGATGCCTCACATTCCTTAGTCATACACGGCAATGGTTCTTTTGTTGTTAAGTCAATGACTATAGCTTTGAGGTCTTTTGCTACTACAGCAGCAGACTCAGTGCCATCTGCAGCAATGCAATTTTCTTTATTAGCACTCTTTATTGATTCATTCAATATCTCAGCATTAGAATCGCTTGTAGCGCAAATGTCAATTTGTGGATGCTTCGATATTCCAACATTTCTTTTGTACCTCAGTAGGCCTAACGCTTCTTTTGCGACCTCTGCGAGTAACCTTTTGTCCTCGTTGTTGTTACATTTTTGTTCAACGAGCGCAGCTAACGAGCCATCGAATTTACTATTAAGATCACGGACACACTGTTTGGCGCACATATTGTCACATTCCATATTTATGAGCTTAGAGTTCATCAGCGCGATTAATGAGGTTAGATCCTTTACTGTGTCATTTATGTGCTCGTACATCTTTAAAAATTGAGAGATTGTCATTGACATCAATGATACTAGAATAGGTTGTAATTCTTGAATGTATTTTTTGATCTTTGCTTTTGTTTGGATGGTGTTCTCATATTTTCTTATTTTGGGTCTATAGAGAGCTCTCTGAATTTTGGGATATTCAAGATCCATCATAGAAGAATCGGTGCTGTTGTCATCAGAGGACGAGTCAAGTGTTGAATTACTGTGACAGGGAGCGTTCAGTGGTACAGTTTTCCTATTTTGCACTGTTTCATTGTCATTCACGTCCCGGCATGAGGCATGTACGTTTTGTATAGGCCCTTTGGAAAGTTGAGTTTGAGTTTGCCTCAGCCTTTTTTGAGAACAGTAGATTTTAGGTGACTCACTGTTTTCTATACGCCTCCTTTTTGAAGCACCACTATGCCATTTGATTTTATCATTTGTCCGTGTTTTATATGGGTAGGAATAGATTAATCATCACTCACGGATATATTCCACCTTTCTCTCGCATTGTTTTGAGTAGGCAGAGGGTGATCATTGCTTTTTTCTTTACTTCGGGCCGGGTTTATGTGTGTCAAATCGGTTAGAAATGTATTCACAATTTCAATCAACTTTCTCCTTTCCACAGGGTCAGTAAGTCGAACCGGCATTGTGTTTGCAGATACATTTATGTCACTTGTTATACTGACACAAAACATGTCAGACGCTGGGTCGGGATCAGCAGAGAAGTATGCTGCTATGAGAGGCTCTTCCAGCTCTCCCAGGGTACCGCTACTCGCTAGCCTAAGGCCAGCACCAAACAAATCATGCCCCTCGCCAACGTCATCTTCCAACGTTAAACCAGCCTCTTCAGGCCCCGCCCCCCACCCACGGGAGGAAAAGGGAGCGCAGTGCTAACCCGTGGGGCACCATCAGCGACACCCACACCGGCATCCGCAGCGCCACACAGTACTGGAGCCTCGACACCCGGAGAAGCGGCACTCGAATGCCGCACCACCGGGATGCCGACCGCACCATTCTCAGCGCTTGACGACACCATAACAACAGGAAGCACAGCCACCAGTCCGCCTCCCGAAGAGGTAAGTGTTTCTTTTTTCATTAATTCTAGATGGATTTCAGCCTCTTTGATGTATGTGGGGAAATAATCTGTTACATTTAGATTTATTGATTTATTCAGATGACTAGGCAGGGAAGGTGGAAGTGATTCATGTAATTCATGAACAACAAATTCAGAGTCTATTTCTTCAATATTACTCTGTTTATCTGCAATCTCATACTCTAGGGAGCATTCTCTATTCGGATCAATCACAGTCACGGAAAGCATAGAGATATCACTCACTTGTTGCTCGCATAGAGCGCTTCCAATTTCAGCACACATGGTTCCACTGCGCAGTTGCAGTCGTGTAAGGGGTTGTTGTAGCTGTTGAGATGGTTTTCACATACACCGACTCAAGTTGCCTCGCTGGACCTCCATGTTTTTCATACTCCTACGTCCCGTCCCCTTTCCTCCATACTTATGGGACATCTCTCCGTCCTGTGGGACGGGACCGGAACACTTTGTAAAAAGCATCCAAAATATTTTTTTTCAAAAATGTGTCCTTCTCTTTCTGCGCGGGGCCCGTAACGTGGCTGTAACCCCGCCCACCTTGGCTCCACCCCCGCGCATCGCCCATCAGTCCTTTTCTCCGCTCGTTCGGGACCTGACGCACTTGCATCCTCGGAAGATTTTCTTCCCTTTTTTCCTCTCTGGCTTTCGCTAGCGATCGTGTACTAGTCTGTCTGTGTCGTTCAAACTAGACTTTCCAGATTGTTCATCGTGTCACCGTCGTTTCGCGAGGGCGGATACCCATCTTCTTTGTTTAGAGTGCTTCGGTCCGGATCACCGTTGGGACTCCTGTTTTTACTGCGACTCCCTTTCGGCCCGGGCACTTCAACGTCGGTTGGAGCGGTGGGAGGAGGTGTTCCGATGAACTCCTCCTTCACATTTTCAGGCGTTCATCGACGAAAAGAAAAAACGCCCGGTAAGTTCGTTACTTTTCAGAGCACCCTGGCCGGGAGATAACTTTCCAGGTTCCTCTCGGGCCGGGAGGAGCGTTCATCGCTCTGTCACCGGGGTTCACCCTGAGGTGTCCATTGGGCCTTATAATTGTACCTGAGTTTTCTCTGAGGGTCTCCGTAAGGGGCCTGTGGATACCGGAGCATGCTCCGAGGCCCCTCTTGTGGGGGCTGTTTGTAGACCCAGTTCTACTGAATCAAGGGGTACCGGAGCTCGCTCTGAGGCCTCTCTGTCGGCTTCCCCCAAAAATAAGACCGGGGTGCACCCCGAGGCCTTGGCGGGGCTTGCTGTTACCGAACGGATGTTCGAGGCCCGCGCGGATAAGGCTGTCACCGGACGTGGGTCCGAGGTCCCTCTTTCAGAGGCTAAAGTTACCAACATTTCTGAGAGGCCTGACAAGGCCTTACCGGTGAAGGCTGTTTCTCACTGTTCCCGCTCTTGCGGCGACAACAGATCTGTTGAGGGGGAAAAGAAGGAAAGTTCTTCTTTTATCGGCAGTGCCGAGGTCCTTCCTGGGAAGGCTAATTTGGCGGTTGGTATGTCGCAGAAACATTCCAGGCCTCATAGTACCAGCTCTACTGAGGTTCCTTATGTTAAGGCTAAAGTTAAGACCCCTGATCCATCTACGGGGACACTTCCTCACGTGCCGCAGTTCCCCTCAGGCGATGACAAAATGGCGCCCGTTCCCGCCACGACCGTGTCGGCCATTTTGGGTGCTACCCCTACAACTACGCCATCGGCCTCGGGTGTAGGGCTTGGTTCCTTGGGTGAACATAGAGTACCTTGTGCGCATCCTTATCGACCAGTTTACGATTGGAACGCCCGGATGCCTTTTCCACACAATGTTTCGTTGCCTGCAGGGTCGGCACCTTTGATTTATGTGGATACGTCAGTCGAGGGGCCTGTGTGGCACCCTTCCCTGTTACATCGCTGGATTTGTCCAGCTCATGAGAGGCCTCCTCAGGTTCCGAAACAGTCCCCGGAGGAGGCCTTTTTCGGTACATTTCAAACGGTAATGCGTACCGACCCCATGAGGGAGTATTTCAAAGGGCTTTTTAGGGAGATATGTCCGCCCGCGCCTCCGGCTCCACCCGTTCCTCCGGTGGTTCCGCCGGCACCTCCCTTGCCTGCGGTGCCTCCCCCGACTCTTCCGCCTTTGCCTCCATTGTCCCCTGTGGAAAAGGCAGCGCCGACACAGTTCAGCAGGATCCTGACCTGTCGGATGACGCGCAGGGCGATCAGGACAACAAGGACCTGCCCTGCTCTATAAGAGCTTTTCATGACCGGGTACTGGACATGATGTGCTTCTTAGATGTTCTGGTGCCCGAGGCACCCGCTCCGCAGGAGGGTGTGCTTTTTGGGGCGTTCACCCTGTCTCCTTTGGAGCGTACCGGCCTGTTCTTGCAGAAGGACGTTCTGGCCGAGGTCCGCAGAGTCTGGGAAAAGCCACACTCTGGACTTTTTGTCAATAAGAAAATTGACGCGAGATACAGGCTGCATTCTTCGGAAGAGGTGGCCCTGTCGTCTTGTCCGCCCCCTCCTCCACAGTGGTGGCCGCGGCCACTTTGCAATCTAGGCCTGCAGCATCCTCTTCCACGACGGCTACTCATGTTCTGGGAAAGGAGGACAAGCACCTTGACTCCCTTGGGAGGAAAATCTTTGCCAACTCAGCCTTGCAGCTCAGGAAGGCCAACGCCGAATTGGTGTTAGCGGGAGCTAATATGCAGATGTGGAAAGGTCTGTTGGAGTTTGAGGAGTTTATCCTGGTCGAGAAGCTGGAAGACTTTAAAGGGGGTTTATCCGACGCCATGGTCTTGGCCCAGGATCTCCTGGAGGCTGCGGCTCATCACGTAGACACCTCGGCTCGGGGCCTTATGCTGGGGGTTGATACCTCACGGCAGGCGTGGTAAATTCTCAAAAGAAGTGCAGGACAAGGTGTTGGACCTTCTGTTCGGTGGGAAGGAGCTCTTTCATTCTACAACAGATGTAGAGCTCACCAAGACGAAGGATAGCACTCAGACAGCTAAGTCCTTGTCGGTCCTTGTTAAGACTCCTTTCAAAACCCAGAGACTGTTGTCGCAAAGTCGACCTTCCTCTGGCTTTAGGGGCTTCCTCGACCGAAAATCTCGCAGGGTGGATACCCCTGCGGGGAACAACCGCCGTAGGCAACAACGTACGCGGTCTTTCTCCCGCTCCTCAGCCTCCTCCTCAGGTTCAGGTGGCAACACCACCTAACTAAATGAGGGTTCTCCCTGCTTGCACGAGATCCCGGTGGGAGGACGCATTGCATCTCATTGGTAGGCGTGGCAGACCATCACAGAAGACAGATGGGTCTTGTCAGCCGCTCGGGCGGGCTTCCGCTTACCACTACCCCCTACCCCACCCGTCAACCCTTCTTTTCAGCTATCAGGCTCGCCCTCCCTCAAAGCCGAGGTTCAGAAACCTCTGGACCTCAGAGCTGTGGAACCCGTTCCTCTCGGGGAACGGGGGGAGGGCTTCTACTCCGGCTGTTTACGGTGTCCAAACCCAACCAGGCTGGCCTGCGCACCATCCTAGGCCTTTCCCAGTTCAATCTTTTCCTACCCCAAGAGAAATTCAAGATGATCACGCCCAGCCAGATTCGGTCCTCTTTGCAGATGGGCGATTGGCTCAGTGTGGTGGATCTTCAGGATGTGTACATGCATATTCTGATTTGGAACCCACACAGGAGATATCTCAGTTTCTCTCTGGGAGAGGAACACTTCCAGTTTCAAGTGCTTCCTTTTGGCCTCAGTTCGGCGCCGCGTGTCTTCACGAAGATGATGTTGGCGATTGTGCCCTTCTTCGTCTCCAGGGTATCCATGTGTATCCATATGTGGACGACTGGCTCTTACGCAGCCCTTGTCCGCTGGTAGAAGCGGGCAATCTCCAGTCTCTTCTTCAGCTCCTGTTCCATCTTGGGCTGTCAGTGAACTGGCGGAAATCTTCCATGATGGTCTCGCAGGACCTGATTTTCCTGGGTTTTCGCTGGAACACGATCGACTGCAGAGTGTACCTGACCGGGGACAGAATGGCGGATCTCTTAGCCACGTGTCAGATTTTTGCGCAGTCGGAGAGCATGTCGGCCTGGTGGTTCCAGAGGCTTCTGGGCCTCATGGCCTCGTGTGTGCTGGCTCTTCCTCTTGCTTGTCTCAAGGTGAGACGGACCCAGATGGCTATTCGGAGTTCTTGGCGTCAGGCTGTGAACCCGGATTCCAAGCTGATAATGATTCCGGCTTCCATGAGAGTGGACCTGGAATGGTGGTCATCTCTCAGCAACCTGAAGGTGGGTGCAGGGTTTCAGGACCCAGCTCCTATGGTGACGATCACGACGGACTCCTCCCTACTGGGGTGCGACGTTAGATCTTCTACAGCTCTGGGACCTCTGGTCGCCTCAGGACAAGCTCCTTCACATAAATCATCTGGAGCTTCTGGCGATCTTCCTAGCACTCAGGGCGTTCAGACCGATCATTGCCAACAAGTTGGTCCGCATACGCACGGACAATGTGGTGTCGATGTACTACATCAACAAGCAAGGGAGAACGAAGTCCCCCCCCCCCTTGTGGACCTGTCCATCCAGATTTGGGAGTGGGCCGTGCTTCATGGTGTCTGGCTGCTTGCAGTGCATATCCCGGGCCAGCTGAATGTTACAGCGGATGCCCTCAGCCGGCGGAGAGTGGTCAGCTACGAGTGGGAGTTGAAGGCAGAGGTTCTCTCAGCATCTTCTTGCGTTGTGGCAAACTGGAGGTGGATCTCTTCGCTACAGCGGTGAACAAGAAGCTTCCTCGGTATGCCTCCAGAGGGGGGCTGGGAGCCTCCTCTCTGGGGGATGCTCTCGAGATTCCATGGCACAACATGAGAGCTTATGGCTTCCCGCCTCTGCCTCTAGTCCATCGAGCAATTTGGAAGCTGAAGAACTCGGTGAACTGTTCCCTTCTACTCATAGCCCTGTGGTGGCCGGCCAGGTTTTGGTTCTCAGAACTTCAACACCTGTCGGTGTGTCCGCCGATCAGGTTACCTGTGACCCCCGATCTTGTTCATCAAGGGGAACAGTAGATGTGGCACCCCTCCCCACAATCGCTCAGCTTGGCGGCATGGTGCCTGAGTTCAGGTCTTTAGAGCATCTTTATTTGTCTACGGATAACATGTGTATTATCCAGGCAGCCAGGAAACACTCGACCAGATTCCAATACAGGAGTAAATTGCTCAGGTTCTGTCATTGGTGTTTGGGAAAGCAGTTGGACCCAAGGGTGGCTACGATTGACACTGTGCTGTCCTTCATGTCCTCCCTAGCAGAGTCGGGTGTTCACGTTCTGTCATGCAGAACTTACCTTTCAGCGGTCTCCGCTTATCTTTCTACAGACCAATGTTCCTACTCTCTGAGTAACCCAGTGGTTAAGAGGCATTTTGCAGGCTTGACACGCCTCTACCCTCCAGTTCGTAGTCCGCACCCGCCGTGGGACCTAAATGTAGTCCTGACAGCGCTGTACCATAAGCCTTTTGAACCCATGGCCACGATGGACCTCAAGTACCTATCCTGGCAAGTGTCCATTCTGGTCGCCGTTACCTCAGCAAGGCGGGTGAGTGAGCTCCAGGCCTTGTCAGTGGTGCATCCCTTCTTGGTCTTTCACAAGGACTAGGTAGTCCTACGGACAAACCCTGCCTTTCTACCGGAGGTGGTAACTGAATTCCATCTGAATCAGTCGATCTCCCTGCCGGTCTTTTTTCCGAGCCCTACCTCAGAGGCAGAAAGGGTTCTGCACTGTCTTGATGTCAGAAGGGCTCCTAAGTTCTACCTTGACAGGACTTCCGAGCTTAGGAGTTCTTCTCAACTTTTTGTGACTTTCGGTAACCCTCAGGGTAAGCAGGCGTCTAAGGCGACTATTTCTCGGTGGATCGCCGCCTGCATTACGGAGTCTTTCACCGTCCAAGGGCTGAAACCTACTAAGGGTATTCATGCACACCTGGTGCGGGGCAAGGCAGCTGTGGTTGCTTTTCAGAAATATGTCCCCTGGGAGTCCATCGCTAGGGCAGCTACTTGGGTCTCCCCATCCGCTTTTTGTAAGCATTATTGTCTTGACATGAGTTCGAGAGCTGATGCTCAGTTTGGTCAGGCTGTGCTGAAGAACCTTTTTCAATAAGGGGTATTTCCATCCACCCGTAGTTCCTGTTAGGAGTGCTTGGGAATCTCCCATAAGTATGGAGGAAAGGGAACGGGACGTAGGAGTATAACCAGGTTACTCACCGTAGTGACCACCTTACTCCTAGTCCATAGTCCCCTTTCCGCCATACGCCCGCCCGCCGTCCCCTCTAATAAGGTTCCTCTGTTATTGCTAATAGGTCTCTGACCTGGCGATAGAAAAGGACTGATGGGCGATGCGCAGGGCGGAGCCAAGGTGGGCGGGGTTACAGCCGCGTGCCGGGCCCCGCGCAGAAAGAGAGGAAGGACACATTTTTAAAAACATTTTTTGGGATGCTTTTTACAAAGTGCTCCGGTCCCGTCCCACAGGACGGAGAGATGTCCCATAAGTATGGAGGGAAGGGGACTACGGACTAGGAGTAAGGGGGTCACTACGGTGAGTAACCTGGTTATTTTCACTGACCCCCACTGAGCTTCACAGACTCCAAAGACTCTGCAGACTCTGTGGCTGCTCTGCGACGAGTCTGGGGTTTTAACAGTCAGTAACTTTTTTCACTGACCCCCACTGAGCTTCACAGACTCCAAAGACTCTGCAGACTCTGTGGCCGCTCCGCGACGAGTCTGGGGTTTTAACAGCCAGTAACCTTTGTCACTGACCCCCACTGAGCTTCACAGACACCAAAGACTCTGCAGACTCTGTGGCCGCTCCGCGACGAGTCTGGGGTTTTAACAGCCGGTAACTCCTCCTCCAAGGATGCAAAAATAAAGAATGAAAATGGAAAAACCACTGCTCACTCCTCAAACCAGAGACTCTGCAGACTCTGTAACAACATTTTACCATTGAATTTCATAGCTTTTTATTAGTACAACTTAACCATAAAGTTCCTTTAACAAAGTTTTTTCATTGAATTGTATAGGTTTTTATCGGTGCAAGTTTTTTTCAGAGAATTCCATGGGTTTTACCGGTGCTATTTTCCTACAACTTACTAATATACTTACCCAGTATAGCAGCATTTGTGTCCAATTTACAACATTTCACCTTAAAACTCTGCCATTTCCCACCTTCTAGCATCATTTTTTAACACTTATATACTCTTTCCACTATTTTTAGCTTCCGTCAATGTCTGCGAACGTCTGACGTCACTGTGGACCTTGCGGACAGTGCCACGTGACCATACAGAGACTCAATACATTTTTCCAACATTTCCATTAGCATTTTGTGTTATGCTAATTGCAACAACATGGCATTCATCCCCCGTTCCAGGGACTGAAACGGGTGACAACGGCCCGGCAGCCCAAGTTATTGGCCCAAGCGAAGTGGGTCTGTGTGCGCCCTGATGCCTTTGGGCGTTGGCACATTATAAATAAATAAATAACGAGGACTCCAGTCCATTATCCTCCATTGCAGCTTCTGCAATGTCGAATAAAGGCCATTAGCACCCCTGGTTCCCAAAGCGAGACCCCGGGGTGCTAAAAAATAGATTTTTCGTCCTACAGTGGAACGCCTGCGGTGTCCCGCTGTGGGAAGGAAAATCCTTTTCCAAGATGGCTACCATGGAAAGAGAAGGTGGAGCTCAGTACAGAGCCCTTCTTCCCTTTCCATGGCGCCATCTCGCGGCTATGACCATATTACCACAAGCACATTTTTTTCCCCTTTTAAACCCACCCTACCTTCGAATTACTTTATCACAAAGCCGGTCCCAGGTGGACATGGGTACTTTAATACCATTTTCATCCCATGTGGTTAAGGCCAGAAGCCAGATTGTCCGGGTCATGACTTTATACCATGACCTGGACAATCTGGCCACTGCCCATGGCTACAGGCCATAGCTCAGTCACCAAAGGTATATCACTATTGTTTGTACCTACATTATGAAACTTGTCAAAAAATAAAGTGAAGCGTGTCTGTCGGCGCCCTGATGCCTGCGGGCTTCGGGACATTATAAATAAATAATCAGGGCTCTGGACCATTATCCTCCATTGCTAAAAAATTGATTTTTCTTCCTACAGCGGGACGCCAAGTACAGAGGTCCTCTTCCCTTTCCATGGCAGCCTGCAGAAGGCGAAGTCAGAATCCTGTGACCATATTACCACAAGCACATTATTTTTTCCCTTTCAAATCGATCCTACTTTCGAATAACCTTATCACATAGGCGGTCCCAGGTGGACCTGGCCACTTTAACCCCATTTTTCATCCCTCACGGTCAATGCCAGTAGCCAGATTGTTCGGGTCATGACCTTATGTTTTGCTTTCTTTATTCATTTATAATGCGCACCAGACCCAAGGGTATCAGGGTGCAACAGTTACAGGATATGCAAAGCTTAGGTTCAACAAATTACACAATAAAGTATATAGAAAAATCACATATATAAGCATCTATACATTCAGAATATTTACATATTTACAGAGCAGGTCAGATGTATACGATTAGAGAAATCCCAATTACCATGCAGGGTACTCGCAAGGATGGGATAAAGATCAGCGGATTTAAGCCAATTTATGTAGTTGAGTCGGAATTTCGTGTAAGGTTGATCTTCTCTGATGGTATGTGGCAGGGAGTTCCAAAGTTGGGCAGTTTTTACAGGGAAGCTGTAACCGCCAACCTTAGAAAGGTTGAATCTTGGGATAGTGAAGCAATTGGAATTAGAGCGTCTCGTGGGTCTAGTGGAGGTTCTCCTATGGAATCTGTCCATGAGATAGGTTTCATTAAGAGGCGCCAAAGTTATAAGCCATCCAAGAACTGCTTTCCACCAAACCTGTAATGCAGAGGGGCTGCATTATTCAATGCTTTTTGGGTAAGGGATGCCGTTTTAAGCTGAATTTTGTTAAGGGTCAAGAGCCAGTTATTTTAGAGTCTAATTATAGTTGTGTGATTTCCTGGTCACATCGAGAGCCGCTTTTAA
The DNA here is from genome assembly GCF_040938575.1 of Ambystoma mexicanum. Lineage (NCBI taxonomy): Eukaryota > Metazoa > Chordata > Amphibia > Caudata > Ambystomatidae > Ambystoma > Ambystoma mexicanum. The sequence goes on along the minus strand of NC_090939.1, from coordinate 96,951,144 downwards.
GGCCTTGTTTTGGTTATACCATGACCCGGACAATCTGGCCACTGCCCATGGCCACAGGCTATACCTCAGTCACCAAAGGTATATCACTATTTTTTGGAGCTACATTATGAAACTTGTCAAAAAATAAAACACAGGCACATTTGCAAAACCAGGCTTTCAGGTCCTTGCCAATGCTCCTTACACCAGTTTGCTGGAAATCCACCCATGTTTTAATTTTTCAAAAGTGTCAAATGTATGCATATACAATAGTCATATGACTTATCCCCCACTTGACAAAATCCATTCAGACTTTACAAAAACGTTAATATCTAGATCTAAAATGTTTTTGCAAACTTTTGTGTAGATTCATCAAATTGCACCACATTTATAAGCCTTTAAAATATTTTGGGACCCCCCTCTAATGTTGCCACCTCTTGACAGAATCCCACCAAACTTTGCAAAATCATTGATATCTAGATCTATAATCTTTTTGCCGACCTTTGTGTAGATTCTCCAAATGGCACCTCATTTATAACCCATTCAGAATCAGGTTGAGAATATAATTGCAAAATACCATGCAGTTTCATTAAGAGGCGCCAAAGTTATAAGCCATCCAAGAACTGCTTTCCACCAACCCTGTAACGCAGAGGTGTCAGCGAACTTCACAGGACTGTCTGTGAACATCCGGACTGTTTGCAGACTTTTACGGCGAAAAACACCTGTTTTTTTGCTTCTTGCAGCCATATCTGATACCATCCTCATCACCGCTCACCTCCCCAGAGATTATTTGATAAGTTTGACAAGTGCAATGTTGTGTTTTTTAATATGTTTTTACCGCAATGTCTATGGACACCGGCCGTTGTCCGCGAATCCAAGATGGCGGGCGTTTCCAAAAAACTGACGCACTTCATGCTTTTCACCATCCAATCAGTGGGTGCATCCGATGTCCGCAGACACCATATTGCCTTCTAAGCCAATCAGAGTCCTGTCCGTGCAGCGAACAGGGAAGTGTGTCCATGTACTGGACACCGATATCACAAATTTTATTGACTTACTTTTTGGTCGTTTTAAAAAAAAATACTGGACGGATTTACAACTTTGCTCCCCCTTCGCGAAAACCTCACCAAACGTGGCAAAAAAATTCAGACCGGGTCAACTACTATTTTTTTGCAAAGTTTTGTGAGGATTCCTCCAGGGGGAGCAAAGTTATAAGCCACCCAAAAAGTGCTCTTCCTACAGGTTTAGCAACTTAACCATAACTACTGGGCTGCTACCGCAGGCCCATTAATATATAGGAAGGGAGTCTTCGTCCTAACACAACCAGGGCAAAGCTTGGTGCCAGGGTAAACACCAGCATTATTTGCTAGTGAGGTACCTGAGCCACTGGATGCATCTCTGGATACTTCTACGAGATAGCTGCTTTACAGAATATTCTTATCATCCAAAGATTGCTTCTGAGTCTAACAGTTCTATGCTCGCAGCGTTGAATTATGTACTTATCTCTCTTGTAAGAGTGTATGATAGCATCAAAGCAAACGTTATTCTGCATTCAGATATGTTGATTGAGGCGAGTAATTTAGAAGCAGCACCTCCGGTAGCAGAATGTTTCAGGAGTCTGGGAAGGTCCTGATACCCCCTTCCAAGGAAATATTGGAGGAATTTGTTGGGCTTGCAGCTTTGTTTTTTGGAGGAGAGGCTGATCCTGTTTCCCCCATTATTATTATTACAGAAACCACTTCCCAAGAAAGAGATTATAGAGGGAGGAAAAAGGGGTTGAAACAGGCAAAAAAGCCTAAAAAGTAGAAAGGTAAACTCATAAACAAGAGCTCCTCAATGAAATTCTTGCGCACGTTAAAATGGCAAGAGGGAGAGAAAGTAAGTGTCTCCAGACAAACAGTGTCTCCTCCTAAGGCGAATGATAGGTGTAGATTGGCTTCTATCTTTTTGAATGCCGCTATTGAAGATGGATCTAGGAGTAAGACTTAGGGACGCCCGGGCACTAAGGAGGTTATGCCCAGTCTGCTTATGTTGATGATGAAGGGTCATAGATAGCACTGGATGAACTTAAACTTCCTCAAACTCAACCCAGGCAAAACAGAAATAATGATCTTCATAAAAAACGGAGAAGACAACCTCTACATCCCATGGCCAACTGAACTTGGCGAAACCCCAGCCCCATCATCGATTGTAAAAAAAACCTTTGAGTCCTGATGGACAACAAAGTCACAAGTAGAGCCACAAGTAAACACCCAAATTAAGAAATGCTTCTTTCTCCTGCGATTGGCTAAAAGGATCCTACCATTCCTCTCATTCACCAACAGAACAACTACTGTCATCGCCCCATCATGTCCAGATTAGACTACGCCAATAGCCTATATCTAGGCATGCCCGAATGACTCCTAAATAAACTCCAGCGCATACAAAATGCGGCGGCCAGACTGCTCCTTAAACTACCTCGAAGAGAACACATCACACCAGCACTGAAAACACTACCCTGGCTACCCATCAAACAGCGTATCAAGTTCAAATCAATGTGCATAACGCACAGAGCAATCCACGACCAAGGTGCAGAGTTCCTCAGAAGAAATCTAAACGTACATCACACTACAAGTACACTCAGATCCAGCAGTGACATCTGTTTGGAACCCAAATCATACAACAAGAGAAAACTCAAAGGATCCTCTTTTTTCTCACCTTGCCCAAAAAACCTGTAACGAACTACCAAAGAACATATGGAACACAAGAGATCACCTACAATTCAGGAAACTCCTCAAATTATGGCTCTTTGCCCCATAACCAGAAATAATGCCCATAAGGACATACAAAGCGGAAATAGGCTGAGAAAAGAACCTATTCTGATTGACTAAGTCATCAACCCTTATAAAGTAAGGATATACGGATCTACAACATATCCACTTATCAATTAAAAGACAATCCACATTGATTTATACCAAAGAACACCCGCAGATCAATCGGAAGGGAGAGCAAGGTATGACCCAGCAATGGCACGGGACCCACCTCGTAAACACAGGCAGCAATGAACCACCAACAGTAAATAGATATGAAGGAGCAGAGAATGATAATCTAACACCACTACCTAACAGGGATAATGCTTACCCTCCTGGGAGCACTAAGATCAATAACTTAGCTGGATGCCAGCCTCACCACTGCCCCTGAAACTAGACAGTCAGGAAAGGGAAGAGAAGAATATACCTACCCAATGGACCACCAACAGTAATAGATAGAAAGGAGCTGGTGAATGATAATACAACACCACTTTCAAACTAAGGGATAATGTTCGCCCAAATAAATTTGCTAGAAACCAGCCACTGTATCGCCCCAGAAACTAGACAGCCAGTAAAGCAAGAGAAATAATATACCTACCCAGTATGACAACCTGATACATAAAACAAACTACAGGGATTATGAGACATATAAGCCACTAACCAAAACCTCAAATCTCTGCTTATTTAATTCACACAAAAACCCACACAACCACCTCTCCCACAGCAAACCACACAGACTTCACCACACCGCAACAACAGGGGATGCTACTTTTATTAAGCTTTCTATATCCTGTCTGGAAAAGACCAGTATGTATTTTCTTTAAACGTCAGTCCTGCAATTCCATTCCTAAAATGGAGGTTGTTACATAATGCATAATTAAAGTATTGATACTGAAAAACACTATCTCCATGCATTTCAGTGAAGTTTAGGTTAGTGTATCTAAATTTCATTGTATCAACTATATTTCTTATACTTATATGACGAGTGAACACTTTTGAAAAGGTACATGATCACATGATCAAATGCTTTTGATGGCAAACCTAGTTCTGTAACCTGCAGGTTGCATACATCTTGCCACTGGTGCTCAAACCATGAGCAAACCCATACGCCTTGACATTCTATATCATCATCCAGTTGCTTTATACCAGGTACCCTGAAATTGAGATGACCACATACTACAATAATCCATCTAGTTTTTCCAGTTCTCTGCCTGCTACGCAATCCACTCTGCTTAGTCTCTTTCTTTGCTCTTACATAATGAATACACAAAGTGAACTAGATGCTTAAGCAAAGTAGTGATCAATAGTTCCATCCAATCTGTACATCTACAGATCTATTGCAATGCCAAACACTGTAGTTAGCTTCAAGATCTTGCGTGTCCATTCATGCAGCTAACCTTTTACATTTTACAGACACTCAGCTGTGGCTCGCAAACTTTTTTCTCCCACTCGCATAGTCGAGTACATTATATGAAGGGGCGAGTAGCATTTGCAAGAGATGTTTGAAACTGTTATGTTAATTTTACATTGTTTGCAGTAAATGTCAAACAAAAGTGTCACTGTGCATGGCTGGTCCTGGATGGGCAGCAGTGTGCCAAACAAAGCGGGTTTGTAGCGACAAGCACCATTGTACACAAATCGCATTTTAAATTTGTTGCCCTCCATTGCTACGGTAGAGTGCATTTCTCTTAGGCTGAATAGGGAACTAAGTTACCCGACCTGCAGGTATAGATGAATTTTAAAGCATTTGCAAGGCCTGACTCCTCTAACGTCTTATTTCAGCAATACGCAAAACTGCTTTATTGTTGCTCATTTCATGTCTTGGGTACAAATAACATCTGGCGACATTAACAATATTAATACAACATTGCTAATCAAATGGGTCTGTTTGCTAATCAAAAAATGCTAATTAGCAAACTGCTAATCCATTTTTGAAAACTAATCTATGCCTTGTAAAACACCCTTAATAGAGATTGCTTGTTCACTGTAATCACCCTCATATGCAGTATTTCTTATCATAGTTCTTGTCTTAATCAGGGAAATACAGTAAATACATTTACTCTCAAATACGTAAGACGTAAAATACTGATACTAGACAATGTTATGTGGAGAGTAATCTAAAGTAACACTGCATGTGCTGTGTTTTGTGTTTAAGTTGGTTGTGGTTTTATGCATTGAGTTTCCACAGCACCAATCATGCAATACCCCTACATAGGACAAAGCAGATGATGCAGACAAGGGGGAAACACCAACCCTAAGCCTTGAGGTGTTTTGACTAGGACATGTCGGGTGACACTAGGAAAGCCAGCAAGGCAGTTTGCTAAAAGGTTTCTTCCCGGGTATAAATTTTCAACAAAATTATCCATGTTGCATCTAACCAGATATGTTTGGGCCCACAAAAGTACACTTTGGAGGAGATGCTGGTCAGTAACTAATTTTATGGAACAAGAAATTCAGGTTTTCTTTCACACGCTTGATGGAAAAAAAAGCTCATTAATTGCCTGTGCTTCAGGTCCTACATTTGTCAATGGTGGGACTATATAAAGTTAATGGAAGTTTGGAATTTAATGCCATTTAAAAAAATATAAAATGAATGGACAGCAACCTTTGAACAGTCTTTTCAACCTGCCTTAAATATTTTGTTGTACAGACAAAACAGAACTGGTGTCCATTGTGGATCTTTTTTGCGACAACTACTCTTAATGCGTAGGGCGAAACATTGTCCAAACCCACCATCCAACTAAATCCTGAGGATGGTCCCTGTGGCAGCTATGGCGTCCCTGTGGCAGCGATGGTGTCCTTGCTATCTGGGTTCAGGCTCCCATTACTCCCACCAAAACTGCTTAAGTGTCCTCAGTCGTCTATATGGGGCAATGCGATTTGTCCAAAATGTCCATATAATGTGGGTAGAGAAAATAGAAGGGAAATATATATTATGAATTGGGGACAATTGTTTGAAAGAAGCAGATTCATAGGCCTGGTAGAACTAGATACAATGCTAGGTATGGGTGATGAATGTTTTCTGCTCTATGATGAATTAGCAGCTAAATGTAGGAAAATGTAGTCCACCTACCCAGAACCGTTAGTTCATGAAGTGAATAGTACATACTTCTACGTCCCATCCCCTTTCCTCCATACTGTTGGGACATTCGGTCCATCGGGACGGGACTGGAGCACTTTTGAAGCTTCAAAAATAAAATGTTGTCCTTTTATTTTTATGCAGGGCCACCGCACGTGACTGTAGCCCTGCCTTCCTGAGCTCCGTCTCGCGCATCACCCTTCAGTCCTTTTCCGTGCGGTCGAGGTTGGACACATTTGCATTGTTGCAAATCTTTTCATTTTGTTCCCTTGTCCTTCATCTTCCTGCTCCGGTTCCACAGTCTTCTTTACTCCATCTATGTTGGAGTGTCTGGGATTCGTGTCCTGTTCTTCGTGCGAATGCCGTTTCGCGAGGGCGGATTCCCATTCTCTGTGTCTGGAGTGCTCGTCCAGGCACTCCAGCGTGGGCTCGTCAAGTGGGAGGAGGTGTGTCAATGGATTCCTCCTCCACATTTACAGCAGTTCATCAACGAAAAAAGGAAGCGTCCAGTAAGTTCCTTCCTTTTTAGGGTACCCCGGCCAGGGGACTCATTCCCAGGGTCTTCTGGTTCTGGGAAGGGCCCAAGTGGCTCTGGTGCCAGGGCTCTCCCTGAGGTGTCCTGAAAGGGATCTAACCTGTATTCCAGAGTTCGCTCCGAGGCCCCTGATCGAGGGGCTGTCAAGGCTGGATATTCATCCGAGGTTCCCCATCTGGGAGCTAAGGTTAAGCCCAACATTTATGGGGCTGTTTTGACCGGGGTTATTCCTGAGGTTTCCAAGTCTGGAACTAAACGTAATGAGCCTAGTCTCGAGGATTCCTGTGAAGTGACTAAGGGCACCGGGGTTATCCCTGAGGATCCCCAACTAAGGACTGTATTTAACCCCTTAAATGCCAGGGACGAGGTAGCTCATCCTTGACATTATGTTTGCAGTGTCAAGGACGAGATACCTTGTCCTTTTTGGCACTGCACTTTGTGTGATCCCTGCAAAGCAGACATCACACAAAAGTAAAATCCATCCCCAGGGCTATATGAGTAGGAGGTTCCTCCTCACGGCCTGGGTGTTGGATTTCCCTCGGTTTCACGTCAGCGTGCATAATGCACGCTGATGCGAAACTGAAAGTGAATTTCACTGCGGCAGCCATTTTTGGCTGCCACAGTGAAAAGATCTCCGGCATTATTGAGCCGTTGAGATCGTGGGAGATGTCATTGGAAAGGTGAGACCGTCCCCTTTCCAATAACACTTTCTTTTGGGCGCAGATCAGGCGTGGCCCGCCCGATCCGTGGCCCAGCAATGCCACTAGACCACCAGGGATCTTTTTATGAAGTGGGGGTGGGAGGGTGAATGGCCCGCTTACTATGTATGTAAGTGTCCCCCTCTCCCACGGCCCGCAAAGCATGGCCCAGCACGCTTTGCCCATTCTGGGGGCAGCTGAGCACACTAATGTGCCCATCTGCCCCTAGGGAATGGACAAAACGAAAAAATAAATAAAATAAATAAACGTGTGTTTGTTGGGGGTGGGGTGGCCCACTAAACCACCACAAATGCTTTAGGGGAAAGGGGGTTCCATGGCAGCCATTTTGTCTATGCCTTTTTTGGCCTCCTCCTTGGATTGTTTGACTCTTCTCTGTTGGCATTATTAGGCTTCAAAAGCTTCAGGCGAAAGTTTCGCCTTTCCTTCCTTTCTCTTTCTGGACAGTTTCTTGCAGGCATATTTCCCATATCCTGCAGCCACTTGGGTATCTCCCTCAGCATTCTGTAAACACGGCCGTGTAGACAGCAGTTCAAGACCAGACACACCATTTTATCAGACAGTACTGTACATTTTGTTTGTCTAGGTCACTTGGGTACATCCCCCTGACAGGTTTTCCCCACATGTATGGAAGAAAGGGGAGCTTGCAACTTCTTCCTGATCCAGCTTCTGCTCTTCCTGCTTCAGCTTCCATGTGGTTCCCCTCCGGTATATGGGTCCCAGTATTGCGGTCTGTTTTGTCGACTGCGTCTCTGGCAATGGCAAAGTCTCCCATGTCCTGATGGGCTCCTTCAAATATTCCCGGTGGCATATGGGATCCTGCTGCTCCCTCGGATCTGTCATGTCCTTTCTTGGCTTATTGGGGGCTGGGGGATAAAAAGGTGAGCTCAATTATATATCTTCAAGGCTCTCTACTGGTATGAGACCCTGCTATGAGGATCAACAGATGAAGGTTTTTTCCCAATATTACCCTTACAAGTTTTATTTTCCAGAGGCCTTGTTTTAGGCCCTCTTGCGTGCAAGGTGTTAGGCAGAATTATATGCAGTACCCTTTGGGAACACTACACACAATTAAGACTACAAGTGACAGACAGTACAATTTCACCTTTGGTACAAGCCTATACTACACAGTTATAGTGGTAGCAGTAGCGGAGCAGCCTGACTTATCTCAAGAGTAAGTGAGCAGTACAAATAGTTACACAAAGGACAGCAATAACTATGATTCAGGCAAACACTGACTCAAGGTTTCTAAGTAAAAGAATATATATTTATTTACTCAACAGTTGTATAACATTTCACTATTCTTAGCAAGTTAAAAATCACAATCATAAATACACCACACCACTTCCCTTAAATTCCAGACAAGTTAAGCTTGCAAATGAAGTGGGAGCAAAATGGCACTCCAGCCATTTAAAAGGGAGGGAAAGAGAAAGTTATTAGAAATTAGGCAAAACCAACAGGTAAGTAACCAGGGCAATAAAACAAGAGCGACCACAGCGAGGAGATCGGATAGAAAAGGCTTAGGGCCAAAGTCAATAGGACAAAAGTCTTTTGCTCAAGATCACACAGTTCAGGGTAGTTTGCGGTAAAGTTTGTGGCACAGATTCCGGATGAGGTTGGTTGGTAGAAAAGTTAGTTCAAAGAGAAGAGAAGGACAAGCCCTCGGATTGGAGAAAGATTTCAAACACTTTCACCGCGGCTGACTGAAACGGACAACTGGATTTGCACAGTACCTTAAAACAGAGAGGGAGCTGTAGCTGAGGCGGATGTTCCTGGTGGTTCCTGCAGGCTCACGGTTCCTGAAGCGACTGTCGGACTGACACGAAGTAGGAAAACTGGAGGGTTCTGCGCCACCCAGGGAAGACACCAGCAGCAGAGCAAAACAATGAATAAAAGGTGCACTCTTTAAAACCCAAGCAGGGTCCGACCTTCCTGGCTATCCGGCCCACTGTAGCTCTGTACAGCGAATTCGACCAGAGGTGGGGTCCTGGCTTGTACTTTGGGCAAACTGGTTGCTCCCACGAGCTCAAGGGAAGAAGTTTCCTGGAGGATCTTCTCTGTCGTCGGATTTGGAGATTCGGACCTGCAGTAGGGCTTCACCGGGCGGTTCAGTTGTGGAAGGGGTCCTCTTCTTCCAGTTCCTCATTGGTTCTTTCGTTCCAGTGGCGACTCGGCTCTTCCAGTCCCAGAGACCTGCTTTTTATGCAGTTTTACCCCATTCATACAGCCTGGCTGTCAATCACACAGCAGGGTGACTGGCCTGGCAAGGCCAGTCCCTTTAGCCAATCAGACAAGAGTGTGACTTGGGTTACTAAGGCAACCCCTGGCAGGGGTCCGAAGATCTCTCCCTCACATCCTACCCCTCTAGACTATCAGGCGCCTTAAGGAGGGCTTCTGTGCAGATGCCCGCGAAAAGACAGCGAACAAAGGAATCATCCCCAGTTTGGCGCGCAGAGAAAAACACGAGAAAGACTTTAACAAAAAGAATTGGCGAATAAACCCAGCCGGAACCAAAATAAAATGTATTTGGTGAAGCGGGTTTATGTTCGAGGCTACTATAATAGCCTGGAACAATACCACGTTTATATAAGATAATCGCGGTAGGAAAGTTAGGGTAGTTCTCCAGCATGGGGTCTGGCATGGATTCACATGCTCATGAATATTCCCCGTCGTCAGGCTGGGAATCCTCGGTAAAGAAAAAACCAGTATCAGTTTCGTTTCTGATCTGTCTTTCGTAGTAATAACCAATCACTGGTCTCTGCGTCATACTGACCACAGCCAATGACTGCCCTCTACCTAAGCACCGCCTCTGGCAGCCATCTTCAGATTTTTACCGCACGTTCATGTGTTGGGATCCTCGTGCTATTGCTCTCGAGCGTTAGTGCTATTTTTTCGCGCTTTTTCACAAAAACTTCGATTCTTTCGGTCAAAAGAGCCTCAAGCTCCACCGATCCTACATCCGATCAACGGGGACCCGTGTCGGATTCATCTGTGCCCCTCAAGGGTGAAGATTTCGTCGAGCTACACTTCGGAGGACTCCAGAAGCTTCTCAGGCCCGGTCTCGGAGATGGCCCAGGAGAAGGGAAGCTCGACGCCCGGAAAGCTGTTCAGGGCCTGCCCTGGATGCCAGCTGCAGAACGTCTTCAAGGAGGACGAACACTCTTTCTGCCTTTACTGCCTTCATGGGGACAAGACGCACGTGGAGAAGGACTGTGCGTTTTGCGGCAACATGTCGGAACGGACCATGAAGGACCGCCATCAACGTCTCGCCAGCTGGCTGGAGGGTAAGAGCCCGTCTGGCGAGAAGAAGAAGAAATCTGAGCGGTCTTCTAAGACCTTTGAGGGCGCCCCGGCGACGGGGGCCCAACATAAGGCCAAGCACCGCGAGTCCGCTGGCACCGGGAGCGCCGAACGGTCGGGCTCTACGGGCGCCAGGCAGGGCGCACCCTCCCCGGCACCATCAACCACGAGCCAACGCTCTGGGTCGGGTAAGAGGAAGGCCGAGCACCCGGCGAAGCTCCTGGAGAGACCCCGGTCGAGCTCTAAGGCAGAGGAGGAGCGTGGCAGTGCCCCCTCCCTCAAGGATAAGGCGGTGAGCGCACCTAAGGTGGTGAAGGCCTTGATCCATTCGACCAAGCCCTCTATCGAAACGGTCGCGGCGGCCCTGGCCCAGCCTGTGGAGGCTGCACCAGTGGTGGCGGCCTCGGGGCCCAGAATCTCCCTGCCTCCTCGGAGGGAGTCTTCTTTCGTGCCCATCGATAGGACCCCCGTGAAACCCTCCGTGGGGAAGAAGGGGGGGCAGGGCGTCGTCGTAGATTCGGCCTCAACCTCAGAAGAGGAACTGATCGAGGTCTTAAGCCACGGCCTAGGCGTGGAACAAGACCAGCCCGTCGGAATGGGCCCCGACGCAGGTGACGACGACGACATCGTCGAGGATACCGACGGGGCCCCTGCTCGCCCGTCGGATTCCCCTCTGCCAGCGCCGCAAGACAACTCAGCGGCCATTTTGTTGGCTATACAGTCCTTATGCTCCGAGATAAGGACGAGACTACCGTTACCGACGGAGGAACCTCTCCCGTCGGGGGATCCAGAACCGGGACCTTCTGGTGTTCCCCCTACCAAGAAAAGAAGGATCCATCCACCGCCTCCTTTTCAACCGTCGCGCCCCGTCCAGCCCTCCTCCCCGTCCACCCGAGGGGATGATACGGGGACTGACACGGCAGCGACGGGTACGGACGACGAGGCATACGACGAGGATTTTCCGTCGTCGCCTCCCACCAGGGCTTCTCCGCCCGACGAGATTGGATCGTTCCACTCAATGATCGCCAGGGCATCCGAGCTTTTCCAACTCTGCCCTGAGGAGAAGAAAAAGGAAGGCTTCCTTTACCAACGGCGCGAGACCAAGAGGAAGACGGTCCTCGCAGTGCCTCTGTTGGACGACATTTGGGATGAGGGCCTTTCCCTCCTCAAGAACCCTTCCACGACGCCAGCGAAAAGAGACCGGTACGAGAAAAAGTACCGGGTCCCGGACTCGGCCCCCCTATGCCTCCGGGCGCAGCCTACCCCGGACTCCGTCGTCTCCGCGGCAGCCAGGAAGAAAGCGGGGGGGGTGCGGCCTCCACGTCGACTTCCCCGCCGGACGGCGAGGGAAAGAAATTGGATGCCATGGGACGCAGAGTCATCTCGTCGGCGGCGACGACGATTAAAGCGGCCAACGCCTTGGCTATCGTGGCCCGCTAGGACAGGGAACTCTGGTACAAGATAGCTCCCCTGCTGGATTTTCTGCCGGACGACAAGAGGGCGGAGGCCCTTGAGATCCTGCAGGAAGGTGAGGTGGCCTCGGACCACGCCATCACCGTGGCGACGGACATCGCCGACACTGGGTTCCGCCAGATGGGCAACGGCGTTTGCCTTCGACGTCGCGGATGGCTCAAGGCTACGGACTTTCGGCAGGACGTCCAGACCAGGGTCCTGGACATGCCCTTCGACGGGAACAACCTGTTTGGGAAGACAGTGGACGATTCCCTTCAGGCCATCAAGGCGGATACTGAGACGGCCCGGGCCCTTGGAGTACTGCAGCAACGGCGGACGCCCTTTCGGAGCGGCGGAGGCAAGGGCGCCTCCAAAGGTTCCGGCGGCGGTTTCGCTTCCTACCGTCAAGCGGCCCGCTCGTCGTCGCAAGAGGCCTACAGAGGACGAGGCAAGTCTGGCGGACCCCGCCGTCGTCGCCAAGGAGGCCAAGGCGGCAAGGCCGCGTCCAAGCAGGATTGAACCGGCCGTGGGGTCGGGCCCCCACCGAAGCACCCCGGTGGGAGGCCGGCTGGCGGGCTTCGTCAGCGTGTGGGAGTCCATCTCCACCGACCGTTGGGTGCTGGACGCCCTGGCCCGGGGCCACGCGCTCGAGTTTCAAAGAAGGTGCCCGCGCGTCCCCCGTGTGGCCAGGAAAGAACTTCACGTCCCTCAACTTCTCCTGGAGGTAAAGGCGATGCTCAGAAAGGGCGCCATCGAACTCGTCCCAAAGAGGCTTCGGGGCTCCGGAGTCTACTCGCGTTACTTCCTCGTGAAGAAGAAGACGGGAGGATGGCGCCCCATCCTGGACCTGCGACGCCTGAACAAGTTCATCAAGGCGCAGAAGTTCCGGATGGTCACCCTCCAGCACGTCCTGGGTCAGCTGGAGGAAGGAGACTTCCTATCGTCGTTGGATTTGGAGGATGCCTACTTCCACATTCCCATCCTAAAGGGGCACCGAAAATTCCTCAGATTCGTGGTCCAAGGGCGTCATTACCAGTTCAAAGCCCTTCCCTTCGGACTGCGGTCGGCACCCAGGGTTTTCACCAAGTGCCTCGCACCGGTGGCGGCGCAGCTGCGCCGCGAGGGGATTCACGTCTACCCCTACCTGGACGACTGGCTCATCCGCGCCAAGACGAGGGAGCTCGCCGTGGTCCACACGGCAAGGACCGTCCAACTCCTCACGGACCTGGGATTCTCCGTGAACTACGCCAAATCCCACCTGGTGCCCGCGCAAGTCGCACTGTTTCTGGGAGCGAGGCTCGACACAGTGTCCCTTCTGGCCTCCCCGTCGGAGGAGAGGACCAGGACCATCTTGGGCAAGGTGCAACGGATGTTGGTGGCCGACGCGGCCAAGGTGAGGTCCATCAAGTCCCTCCTCGGGATGATGTCTTCCTGCATCTACCTCATTCCCATGTGCAGGCTCCGGATGCGCCCGTTGCAAGAGTTCCTGGATGCGCGCTGGATCCAGACGACGGGCAGCTTCGAGGAAAGGATCAAGCTCGACGAGAGTTTCCGACGAGCGATACGGTGGTGGGGCACCCGCGCGCATCTGACGGCGGGCATGGACTTCCAGACCCCAGCCCACCAGGTGACTGTGACCACGGATGCCTCCCTAGAAGGGTGGGGAGCGCACACCGAAAATCTGCACGCAAGGGGACTCTGGCTCCCGACGGAGAAGTCCCTGCATATCAACGTCCTGGAGCTCCGTGCAGTGTTTTGGGCCCTCAGGTCCTTCCTTCCGTCCCTCAAGGGCAAGGTGGTGAGGATCTTCACCGACAACACCACCACCATGTTTTACATCAGGAAACAGGGCGGAACCAGGTCCCCAGCGCTGTCCAAGGAGGCGCAGGACCTGTGGCATTGGGCCGTCGCCCAAGGGATTCTTCTGGTGCCGTTTCATCTGGCAGGGATAAAAAACACCATCGCCGACTCACTCAGCAGGGAGCTGCGCTCGTGCCACGAGTGGGAACTACGGCAGGATCTGGTGGATCGCCTCTTCCGACGGTGGGGCACACCCCAGATCGACCTGTTCGCGACGGCGACGAACACCAAGTGCCGGAGGTTCGCCAGCAGGTTTCCCCAGACGAGGAGCATGGGCGATGCTTTCTCGTTCCCCTGGGAGGGCCTGTTCCTCTACGCGTTCCCTCCCTTGCCTCTGCTAATCCGGCTCGTCAACCAGCTCAAGAGGTCACGGTGCAGGATGATCCTCGTCGCACCTGCGTGGCCGAGGCAGATATGGTTCCCGGACCTTCTGGACTTGTCGGCGTCCCCGCCAATCAAGCTGCCGGCGGACGCGGATCTACTCTCCAGGGAAGGAGGCGCCATCCTCCACCACGACCCGAAGTCGCTGAACTTGCAGGCCTGGCTCCTGCAGCGCTAGAGTTTGGAGGATACGACATACCGGCCGATTGCAGAGAGGTTCTTGCAAAGGCCAGGGCGTCCTCGACTCTTAAATGCTACGGACACAAATGGAAGAGGTTCTCTGTCTGGTGCCACGCACAGAAGATTAACCCTCTACGGATTACGGCTCCCCTAGTGCTGCCGTACCTGCTGACGCTGGCCAAAGCTGGTCTGGCACACGCGTCCATCAAGATTCATCTTGCTGCGATCTCCCGATACACCAGAACCACGGGCCGGACGTCCTTGTGGTCTCATCGTCTGGTGAAAGAGTTCATGAAGGGACTGTTCAGATCGTTCCCGCCGGTGAAGGCTCCGGCCCCGGCGTGGGAGCTCAACGTGGTGCTGACCAGACTCATGGGACCTCCGTTCGAGCCTCTGCACTCGGCCCCGTTGAAGTTTCTATCGTGGAAAACAGCTTTTCTCGTGGCCATCACCTCCGCACGACGAGTGGGAGAGATCCAGGCCCTTTCCTGCAAGGCCCCGTACTTGACTTTCCACGACACGAGGGTAGTGCTCAGGACGCACCCCTCCTTCATGCCCAAGGTACCGTCGGACTTTCATCTCAACGAACCCTTGGTGTTACCTGTGTTCTTCCCGTCGCCTTCGTCGCCGGCTGAGAGGACTTTGCACTCGCTGGATGTAGCTAGAGCGCTGAAGTTCTACGTGGACCGCACGAAAGGTTTTCGGAAGACGTCACAACTCTTTGTGAACTTTGGACCTGTCAATCAGGGGAAGGCTCTCTCGAAGGCTTCCATCTCCAGATGGCTCTCCGGCTGTATCATGTACTGTCACCGGTTGGCAAACCGACCGCTGCCTGGCCGTCCGAGAGCCCATTCCACCAGAGCGATCGCAGCTACCACGGCGTTCCTATCTGGTGTGCCCCTGCTGGACATATGCAGGGCTGCTACGTGGAGGTCGACGCACACCTTCACGAAATTCTACTGCGTCGACCGGGATTCCAGGGAGGAGTCCAGGGTCGGCCAAGCAGTGCTGCGCAACCTGTTCGCCTGAGGTGAGCCTGGTGAGGAGGTAAGATGCTTAATGTTGAGTTGATGTGATGCTTAATGTTGAGCCTTTGCCACCTCCCGTGGTTGTGCATGTGTGTACTGCTATGTATTCTTTATTCATGAGCATGTGAATCCATGCCAGACCCCATGCTGGAGAAGGAACAAGTTACTTACCTGTAACTGTTGTTCTCCAGCATGGGTCTGGCATGGATTCACATGCGAACCCTCCCGCCTACCCCTCTGCGGCTCTTCACTTGGTCATACTGCCACTTCACGTGCTTCCAAATCTGAAGATGGCTGCCAGAGGCGGTGCTTAGGTAGAGGGCAGTCATTGGCTGTGGTCAGTATGACGCAGAGACCAGTGATTGGTTATTACTACGAAAGACAGATCAGAAACGAAACTGATACTGGTTTTTTCTTTACCGAGGATTCCCAGCCTGACGACGGGGAATATTCATGAGCATGTGAATCCATGCCAGACCCATGCTGGAGAACAACAGTTACAGGTAAGTAACTTGTTCCTTACCACTGCCACCAGCCAAGTCTTAATGTTAAGGGAGCGAAACAAGGCTCCAAGAGGCCCAGACAAAAAGGGATAAGAGTTAACCCTTTCCAATACTCCATGTAAGATGGGGCGTACTGGGTCTGTGGTTTAAAGTGACTATATAAAGTTAATGGCAACTTTACATGTTTCTGGGAGACAGGAGTCAGCCCCAGAAAAATGGAGTCAGTGGGAAGTCTCAAAGACAACCCTGTGCCACTGCATTGAAGGTGCTGTTTAACACACACAAAAAGTGGTGCACATGGAGTAGGTGAGGCTCCAGTGCCCAAGATCACACAAACTTAAAATTAATCCTAGAAATCCAGCAAAGCTGCTGGGGGACTCTTTAGGTAAGGGAAATCAGCCTTTTATGAGAATTCTCCCTAACACTAGGTTTTTCTTTTTACCAATCTAATTTGCAGCATTTGGATTAGACTGCATCATAAGGGTGGAGATATACCAGACTAGAGTCTAGTACTTTTGGTTCCCATGACTTTCTGTCAGTATGGGTTCTGGACATAGAGGGGCACTCTACAACTCCCACCTTTTTAGCTGCTTCCGGAGAGCACATGGATCTGGTCGTGAGACCCTGAGTGGTTGGATTTCTCAGGTTGCAGATTCTCCTCGATGCCCATGGGAATCATTACACCTCATTCATGCCAAATCATAGGGGAACAATTAGGAAAGGTATCACTCTCATTGCAAAAATGTAACAAAGTCCTGTTTCTGCTGCTGTGCATGATGGGGGCACCTCCTCTGTGTAAAATAGGAGATTGACTGCCTGAATCACAATCCTTGTTTTTTATATTATTCACAGACTAGGAAAGTAGGCATAATAAATTGATTATTTGTTTTGATTTTTATTTCTTGTTTTAATGTAAAATCTGAGCATTAATGAACTTTTAAAGTTGTATTTATTAGAACAAGATATGTTTCTTTCTAAAAGATGTACCAAAATTCTGTTCATGCACAAATATATTCATGTGTTTATGGCTATATGGAAAACAAATGCACATGGTGGATTGCAAATAACTTTGCCTTTGAATCTTTTAACTTTGATACTCTGTGTTAGGTTATATTTTAAAACCTTGATAGATCTGTTTGCAAGAAATGGAGCATCATCTTGAATTTCTCTTTTCAGGAAATACTATGTAATCTTCATGTCCGTTATCAGTTTCATCAGTCTGGTTACTGCCCCTGTTTCAATGGCTTTTTCAGACCGACTGACTCATACAAGTGTGTGGGCGATAATTGACATGATCTTTGACGCAATCTTTATTATGGATCTTTGTTTAAACTTCCGAATGGGCTTTATTTCAGAGGATCAGGTAAGAGTTTATTTTCAGTATCTATCATTTTTCAATTCCCCTTCAGAAGATATCTGTTTTTATGAAAACGTGTTTGCTTGAAAATAATGTACTTGTCCAGCTCCTTCCCTTGTCCTTCCAAATGGTAGCACTCCTCAGTGAATCTTTATAGATGAAAAGTTACGCTTAAAGTTGTGAATTCAAAATGGCACGCTCATTCCTTAAATTATCTCCCAGTAACACTGCCACCATACATGCACTGCATTGATAGAGGCATTTGGAAAAACATATACTACATACTGTGTCCCTGAAGACCAGGTCAAGAGTGGACCAGGGTGTGTTGAAATTTACAAATAATGAAGGTGTTCCTCTTATTGGTTTTGGCACTTTGTGGTGCAAGCCACAAATATCACCAAAAACATTGCTACTCTACTGTAAAAGATAAAGGAGAACGGTTGTGAGTAGTCTATAACGTTAGCTTGGCAACTTGCTGACGCTTGCCGATGAAATGACTGAAGCACCATTTGGGCCTTGACCCTTACGCTCACGTTTGCCGGCCTACTGCTGTTGCCGGGGAGCTGTGTACGCTCCTAAGTAGTAGCAAAATGACTGCACTTACCTACCCTTTATATTTTTATGCACCACTCCTTTTTGTAAGTTAAACTTGGGTCGCACTATTTTTGAAGTCTGCCACGCAGTGATCTGTTTTCGAGACGGACACAGACTCGGATCAGGACACTGAAATAATGATGCCTCAGTGCTCTGCAGAACAAGTGCGTCTGAATGCCATTTCTGTCTTGAAAATGTTATTTTTAGTTTAATTCAGCATAGCAGAAAATAGTAAGTATTTTTGAAAAAAATGAAATGCACAATGGAATTTGATTAATATATTCTACTCAAACATAAAACAAGAAGTAATTCTTAACTTAGACCTCCAAATGCGCCGTTCCCTTTCTTTCTGCCTCATTTTGCTATATGGCTATGAAGCAAGGGCAATACACAGGCGCTGTCTCCAGGGAGTGATGAAACCACAATTTATAGAAAATCATCAGGCTTTTATTTTATTCTAATTATGGCAATTTATGGCTACCCTTTGCCCGCCTGGTGCGCTGATAAAACTTTCTATTGAGTTGTGGAAGCGGCTCTGTTCATGATTCAGCGCTGCCTGTGACACCGGATACAACGGTCCTTGATGACAATAGCGCCACAGGCTCACCCGAAATCTCTGCACAGATCCCTGCACTACAGTCTATCAGTATTGCTACAAATAATATCAATTTTCTTTCTTTTACTTTTTAAGTGAGATGGACTGCTAGGGAATGGTGGAAGCGCATCAGAAACCTGAGCAGACCCCTAAGCGCCCGAGGGGGGTGAGCTGCAGAGAGTCGGTGGCACAGCTTTCCGTTACACTAACAAGAGAGGCTATGACATCACCCGCAACCCCCACCTCAACAAGGCACATTCTGCGATGGGGAGGGAGAATGGGCGTACAACTCTGGAGGGCACAGTGGGTGCTGGAAATCTCTGTCTAACTCAGCTGTCAGGCCAGACCAGTGTTGTAGCATAGCCGTCTTTGAGGGAGAAGTATGACGCGTTGCCAAATAACAATTCCTACCTTAAATACATGTGTAATGACACCAGCATATGCACACGGCCTACTTTTCCGATGGTCTGTAAGGGGGGGGGATCAGCTTTTGACAGGTGTCAACTTGACGGATGGCTTAAATGACAGGCAGACCACAGTTGCACAGAGCAGTGCACACACTAACAGTCCACGGCACCAGAGACCCTTAGCATCCACTCTACTCCTACACTATCCTATTCCCCAAACATACACACCTCGCAGCTGTTACGCATCATGCTGCCCCTTAAAGCAGGACATAAGACTCGGATGCAATAAGGGGCCTGCTGCTTAAAGATGCCGTCACCGTGAATGCAGGATCTCTGGAAAATTTGGTGCTCCCAGTGGCCGGGCCGGGTGAGTGGGAGCCTTATAACATGTGTCCAGAAGCCAAGGAGGGATGGGGGGCCTACAAAGGAGTGAAGCAGTGCAATGCGGTCAAGTACCTGACAGAGTGACTGCCCTGGTTACCCTTTCATAGTAGGCTGCCGTCCCTCAGCAGTGCACCGAATCCAAGCTCAGCTCTGCTCCCGTGCACAGTCGCGTTCCCGCCTTTGCTTGAAAACAATATCGCCAACGTTCAAATGTCCCAATTCTCCAACTCGCCATTTTCAGAACGGTGGTGAAAGAGGCGTATTGCTTTATAGACATGGTTCTAATCTGATGTAATTGTATACAGCACATGTTGATTTTACTGTAGAACATTGCACAAAAAAACCAAATAAACACTGTCACTTTAAAGCGCTCCTGTACGCGTTTAGTGGTGAACAGAAATATGATTTGGAACACTTCTGCTGTAGTTCAAAAGTTAAACATGTGATTTTAGTCGAAATTGTGTGACCAAGTTGAAGTTGTTGCCTCAGGGAATATTATAAAACTATGGATAAGACCATTTATAAAGTGCACAAAGCAAACTTAAGTATATGTTGGCATTTAATATATCCTCTTTTATCTGCCGTTGAAACATGAAAAGACAATCTACTTGTGTTAAAGCCTCCAACCTGAAAGTATGAATGCTGAACCTGACATCTTCTCAGCAATCGCTTGGTAAGGTTTCCTCGATGAGCTCTCAGCACTGCACTACTAACTACTACAACCAGTAACCATGTCTGTCCCTCTAACCCGGCGCACACTAATGTTTAAAGTGCTACACGGTATTGGTCATATACCACTGTGGCTTTGTATAATGCACACCATCGATCAATATTATCTGTGCCTTAATATCACTATTTACTCAATACAATCAATATATCATTTTTATCAGTAACTTGGTATGATCAGTGGCTCATTATCATTAGTGACTCACTATCATCATTGGTTCAGTGGCTCAGAATCATCACTATCTGAAGAGGCTCTGGGCCTCATTACGACCCTGGCGCTAAGTGAAAAACAATGGCGGTAAATGGTTGCCGCCATCGTTTTCCGCCAGGTCCGATCATGACCCGTGACCGTTAACTACGATGCCATTATCGGCATCGTAGTTAACGCTGCCGCTAACTGCGCCAAGGGGGCGCGCACGCGACCTCCCACACCGTACTTAGCGCCATGGCGGAAAGGTACGCGAATGCCGACCCAAGCGGACATGCACCTAACGCCATCACCCAGCCCGTTAAGTACCTTACCGCCATGGTGCTAATTACGCCATCGCGAACCAACCGTAAAGGGCCATGTAAAGTGAATGCAGCTGCCACAGGTGCACAGAAACAGCACAGGTGAAGGCAATACAGACTCAGGAAGTACAAAAAGAGCACACCCCACCCCTTCCCACACCCAGTCACACTCCACAATGATACCAATACGACTAGCAATGTTGGGGCTGGAGGACCTGATAGCAATGCAAGTGCTACAACAGCAACAACAACAACAGGCAGCACAGAGGAGACGCAGGAGGAGAAGGAGGGCAAGGCAGGCCCAGCAAGCCCCACCAGCACAGCCAGTGCCACCACGCAGGCAGCCCCCAATCCCACGCATCAGAGCCAATCCATTCAACCTCACTGCTGAGCAGATCCACACCCTGTACCGTTTGGACCGGGACACCATCACCGCCATCGTAGACATGACACACAACGACATCGTCAGCATGATAGAAACTCCAACCGCCATCCCACCCCTACTGAAGGTAGTGTCTGTACTACACTTCCTGGCCACAGGCACCTACCAGCACACAGTGGGGCACTTGCATGGCATTTCACAACCATTATTCTCACGAACACTCATCCAAGTGCTCGATGCCCTCCACAAGCACACAGACGACCACATTTCATTACCACGGACTGCCCAGGAGATTGCAAACACCAAAGTGGGTTTCCATGCACTAGCCGGCATACCCGGTTGCATCGGTGCCATCGACTGCACCCATGTGGAATTGGTGGTTCCACGTGCCATGGAGGTACCGTACCGCAACCGGAAACAGTTCCACTCAATCAACGTGCAAATGGTCTGTGACTCCAACAAGTTCATCACACATTGTTGTGCCCGATTCCCCGGATCAACCTATGATTCCATGGTCCTGAGGAACTCCACAATACCACGCTACATGGAGCTACATGCAGGCCCAAGATCCTGGCTACTCGGTGAGTCCAATGTCATGGAAGTGGGCAGGTGAATGACGTACCGATGCATACTCCACCTGGCTGAGGGGGGGGGAATGATGCATACTCCACCTGGCTGAAAGGGGGGGGGAATGATGCATACTCCACCTGGCTGAAAGGGGGGGGGATGATGCATACTCCACCTGGCTGAAAGGGGGGGAATGATGCATACTCCACCTGGCTGAAAGGGGGGGGGGATGATGCATACTCCACCTGGCTGAAAGGGGGGGGGGAAATGATGCATACTCCACCTGGCTGTGAGTAGCAGAGAGAACGGAGACAGAGGATACCCTGAAGCAACCCATACTCCACCCAACACCAGTAAAGCCAATAGCCAATGCATGCGGCCCTACCATGTGAATGAGGTTGTGTCCCAACCATGACACAGCCATCTGCAAGTGCATTCTACCAAATCAGACCACATTGTCAACAATGAAAAGCACCTACATGCACGTCACCAAACACCATCAACCGATAGGCCTGTCCCCCATAACTGCCCACGAAGGAGGCACATGACGGACAGAAACATCAACACACCATTACACAGACAGCAGGGCCCCCACAATGTCCCTGTCTACATCAGCATTGCTCACTGTCGTCATGATGAGGCCCACAGCAATGTTGCAATGATGTGCGCATTGCCATCACAGGACATGTGCCAGGCCAACTAACCAAACGGCATGAACGGACACAGTGGATGGGCACTCACAATGCACCAACCCCTCTGCATACATTGGGTGATGGCATGCAAAACAGGCCATGGGAGCCATGAGCATATACTGGTTGCATTGCGTGAATCAATTAGTGCATGTAGAAGTGAGCCAAAGTAACAGTTGGATGCAAGCCATGGTGGCACATCATGTTCTTGATCAGACGACATGACTGACACATACATTCTCGCCTACATACAGGTGATGCAGGCTATCCCCTGAAGAGGTGGCTCCTTACACCAGTCCGGAACCCGCAGAACCAGCACGAGGAGGACTTCAACCGTGCACATACACGTACTCGTGTGGTCATAGAGCAGACATTCGGCCTATTGAAGGCACGGTTCCGAAGCCTCAGCAGGTCTGTTGGGGCACTCCTGTACCGCCATGAGAAGGTGGCAAAGATCGTCAGGGCATGTGTCATTCTACACAATATGTGCGTCAGACGGAATGTGCCCCTGCCCCCTGACGGAGAACTGCAACCACCTGACGATGAGGATGAGGAGGGTGCAGATGGGGCGGCACCCCATGGAGGAGGCGATGCACAGAAGGGGCGTGCAATGCGCCAAAGTATCATCGACCACTGCTTCTAGCACACACGGCTGGTGTGTATCACATGGAGACTGCACTTGGGGCACTGTGTGTCTCTGGGACATGCACACTGTGGACAGTACACCAATAAAGCACACATATGCAATGAAAATGTCCACACATTTCATTTCGGGAAAGCAAAAAAGTGTATTTCAATCATAAAACGTCGTGACACAACCACTCCCCCCTCCCCCCTGCACACCCCAACACACCCCCTCCCCCCTGCACACCCCAACACACCCCCTCCCACCTCCCCCCTGCACACCCCAACACACCCCCTCCCCCCTCCCCCCTGCACACCCCAACACACCCCCTCCCACCTCCCCCCCTGCACACCCCAACACACCCCAACACACCCCATGTAGGTGTCAACAGATGCCTGTGACAGTGGCCACAGGCTGTTACAAGCCCCCTCTCCCGGCCCCCGGGGCACCCCTGGCTGTGGAGCGCAGGTTACGTCCGGAACGTCGGACGGGGCTGCTCTGTGCAGAACTGGCAGCGGAGGATGTCCCTGCCTGCCCCCGTGCATGCACGTCCTGTAGGGTGTGGGTGAGCTCAGTGAGCGCACGACGCAAGCCGGCAAGTTCACCACAGATGTCCCTGGACATGGCCTGCATGGCATCCCTCAGGGTGGCAGTGCTCTGTGCTACTTCGGCCCTTAGGGTCTCCTGTTCAATGGTTGCCCTAGCCCCCACACATTCCGCGGCATGCTCAGTCAGCATCGTGGACAGTTGTTGCTGCCGTTCTATGATGTCCTTGAGGGACTGCTGCCCCTGCTGGGCCATGCCCAGTGCTGGTGGTGTGATGGAGGGGCTGTTCCCCTCCTGTGGACTGAGGACTGGGCATGGGGTAGAAGGCCACTCCTCTACCTCTGTGTGCCCCTGTGTGTGATCCTCATGGGGGCTGGCGTCTTACAAACAGGGGGAATGTAGTAGGTCAGTGGGGCTTCTGACTTCGTGCTCCTCAATGTCAGAGTCTGAACATGCAGCAATTGCAGCTGTTTCTCCCATGTTGCTGCTGGCCGCAGACCCGGTGCCTTCTGTGGCAGGCAATGTTGGTACAGGTGGAGCTGCTGGTGCTGGCCTGCTGCCTACAGGGGTGCTTGCCGGTGGCCCGTCCGGTTTGCTTGCAGTGGATTCTGCTTGTTGTGGGGTCTGCCTCACTGCAGCTGAGGTTGAGGGTGCGGGGATGGTATTATTGGCCTTCTTGGCTCTCTTCGTCGCAGGGGTGTCCTGGTCCTCGGGGTGTGAATCTGTGCCTGTGTGGAGCAAAGGAGGGAGGGCGTTATTGATGGGTCTGCGGACTTTGGAATGACAATGATTGACATGATTCTGGTCAGTAGATGAGGCAGATTTCAGGCAGGGCCATGCAGGTTGTCTCCTTTTTGTGTGGAATGTGGATGCAGGTATGTGGGTGCCAGCAGTGTATACAAGGTGGTGCTCGCATGTGGCTATGGGCAGTGTGGAGCTAATGTGTTGCATTTACACTCTAGGGCAACCTTGTGCTACACATGAATGGACTGCAGTGACTATGGCATGTATTGTTTGAGGCACCTACCTTCATCGCCTGATGTCGGAGCTCCCCTTTCCATCCCTCCGACGCCTTCAATGCATTCCATGCCAATCGTGGTTGCACAAATCTCCTCCCACGGTTGGAGTTTTAGTGGGGATTCCGAACATCCACCGGTACCCAGGGCAAGGTTGCGGTTCGCAGAGATGACGGCTCTGACCCGTATGCGAAGGTCATCCCAGCGCTTCCTGCACTGCTGTGGTGTGCGGGGTACGGTCCCCAACGCGCTGACGCGCTCGGCCACCAGGGCCCAGATGGCCTTCTTTTTCGCTATCGCTGTCCTGGTCATTTCCGGGGAGAAAACGACAGCTGCGTTGTCTTGCAGGGTCTCCGCAAGCATGCAGAGTTCCTCCCGGCTAAATCTTTCCTGGCGCTGGCGGTCACATGCCTTCTTAACAACTTTAGGCATTTTTGGGTAGTTGGATGGGTGGGTGATTGGTTGGGACAGGTGTCTGGGTTGGATCTGGTGTTGTTCGGTAGGATGGCAATGGATTGTGTTTTTAAAGATGGCCGACGTGCTGTTTCCCGTTCCGCCGCGATGACGCTATTTCCGGTTCTGCTTTTTACGGTGACCGCTAATTGCGGCCACCGCTAATTACGGTGGCCGCTAATTACGGTGGCCGCTACTTACGGTGGCGGAAGTGCACCTTGCTCGACTTACGATGCCGGTAGGGGCCTTTTCCGCCATGGCGTTAATTGCATTACCGCCATGGCGTGATGCTCGTGCGCGATGGGTCGTAATGTGGCGCTCTTTACGCCATCGGCCCACGGCGTAAACGCTCATTACGCCATGGTGGTAATGACGGCAGATTACCGCCTGGGTCGTAATGAGGCCCTCTTCTGTCTTCCATGGCTCAGTAGCATCAGTGGCTGGTCTTGTGGGCTTAATTATTTAACAGATAAACCCTTCTTTATCAGGGCGTGTAAGTACATTTCTTCAAACTGCAGTGTGCATATATTTGTATATATAACAGTGCTTCTGTTTGTTACAATTCTGGTAGTGCTTGTCGAGTGCCTGTGGTGCTGTGATTACTAGCAGTGGCTGTGCTTTAGTGATGATGGGCTATGGCTGTCTGGGTTGATACCCGCAAGATCCAGTTATGCTTTAAGGCCAGACCACCCATGTACAAGGCTGATCTCCTGTGGTGTATGTCCCTGTGCTGTTTTTGTGCCTAGTAGTTGGTGTCCTCCTTCATTGCAGATGCAAATTTGTTGTTTTATTTAGCTTTCAAACCCTTGAGACAAAACTGTATCGGCAAATGCTCGACAGCTGCGGTACCGCGCCTGGCTGTCCGCAAGCGTGACTTGCGGAGGAATGGATTGAACTATTTATAGCTGCAGCAGCCCCCTATATCATTTCAGTAATCGCATCACTCCAAGCTCTCTGCTCCACATGGCTCATCTCGTGCTGCCGAAAAGGATTTCCGGATTCTGGTTAATATTTATGGCACTGCGGGGGCGCTGTTGAGCAGCATGAGCAATGGCGCCCTAGCTCTTGAGCTCCGTGGATTGCCAGCTTTTATCCGGAATTATCAGCGGCCATCCTATGAATCCCCCGGCCATCACTTCATCAGCCGTGAGCGGACACCCTGCTGTATGCCCACGTCTGATCTGGGGTGGAATTGGAGCCGGGGACCCACACTGCGGCCGCCAACAATTTGGCTCGGTGTGCGGCCCTGCTGGTGACCGCAGCGGCATGGCCTCGTGGTGCGGCCACCTTCTGCCGTGACTGGTTGCCCCTGCGGGCGATCCCTCATCAAGCTGCGGACGAATATACCACACTAAACCATCAGCTGCTGCGAGCCCCGTGGAGCCCACCCCTGACCCGCATCGTCCAGTGGGGCTGCCTGCCCGTACTGTCTTCGCCTGCGGGAGCGGGAGGAGCCACCCCTGATTGTCTTCCTGTTAGCCCCGCTCCTCCTGCGGGCCCCGGCACGGCTCGGAGTCTGCCCTGAGCCTGCAGGTGGCTAGGGACTGGTGCTCCTCATCACAGCTTTGTGTCTGCCTGTGCTGGCCGGAGGTGGCCGCGGCTGCCCCCCCGGGACACCATCTCCGTGGACCATCATCACAGAGTGTTGGGGAGAATTCTCAGAAATGGCTAATTTCCCTTACCTAATGAGTCCCTCAGCAGCTTTGCTGGATTTATGGGATATATTTTTTTCACCTGGTAAGAGTGTGAGCCTTTTTTCCCACTCTTACATGCGTTTTGCTGTGTGTGTTTTTACCATTTGTGTGATCTTGGGGTCTGGAGCCTCACCGACTCCATGAGCATCATTTTTATGTGTGTTACACAGCACCTTCAGTGCAGTGACACAGGGTTGTCTTTTAGACTTCCCACTGACTCAATTTTTCTGGGACTGACTACTGTCTCTCAAAAACATGTAAAGTTGCCATTAACTTTATGTAGTCTCTTTAAACTACAGACCCAGTACACCTCATCTTACATGGAATATTGGAAAGGGTTAATTCCTATCCCTTTTTGTCTGTTCCTGTTGGAGCACTGTTTCGCTCCCCTTACATCAAGACTTGGCTGGTGGCAGTTGTAACTACCCTCATTTTTCTACCGCGGTTATCTTATATACCATGGTATTGTTTTAGGCTATTATATTAGCCCCGAACATAAACCCGCTTGACCGAATACATTTTATTTTGGCTCCGGCTGGGTTTATTCGCAATTTCTTTTTGTTAAAGTCTTTCTCGTGTTCTTCTCTGCGTGCCAAACCGGGGTGATTCCTTTGTTCACCGTCTTTTCGCGGGTTTCTACACAGAAGCCCTCCTTAAGGCGCCTGAAAGTCTGGGTAGGCAGGATGTGAGGGAGCTGTTTTAGGACCCCTGCCATGGGTTCCCTTGGTAACCCAAGTCGCACTCCCTTTTGATTGGCTGAGTGACTGTCGTTGCCAGGACAGCCATCCTGCTGTGTGATTGACAGCCATGCTGAATGAATGGGGGAAAACTGCACAAAAAGCAGGTCTCTGGGACTGGAAAGGCGGAGTGGCCACTGGAACGAAATAACCAACGAGGAGCTGATGGAAGAGGACCCCTACCACGACTGAACTACCCAGTGAAGCCTTGCTGCATGTCCGAATCTTCAGAATCCGACGACAGAGAAGATCCTCCAGGAAACGTCTTCCCTTGAGCTGGTGGGACCAACCAGTTTGCCCAAACTGCAAGCCAGGACCCCTCCTCTGGTCGAATTCGCTGTACAGAGCTACAGTGGGCCGGATAGCCAGGAAGGTCGGACCCTGCTTGGGTTTTAAGGAGCGTACCTTTTATTCGTTGCTTTGCTCTGCTGCTGGTTTCTTCCCTGGCTAGTGCAGGACCCTCCAGTCTTCCTACTTCGTGTCAGTCCAACAGTCGCTTCAGGAACCGTGAGACTGCTGGAACTACCAGGAATGTCCGCCTCAGCTACAGCTTCCTCTCCGTTTTAAGGTACTGTGCAAACCCGGTTGCTCGTTTCGTTTTGCCGCAGGGAAAGTGTGAAATATTTCTCCAATCCGAGGGCTTGTCCTTCTCTTCTCTTTGAACTAACTTTCCTACCAACCAACCTCGTCCGAAATCCGTGGCACAAACTTTACAGCAAACTACCCTGAACTGTGTGATCTTGAGCAAAAGACTTTTGTCCTACTGACTTTGGCCCTAAGCCTTTTCTACTTGATTCTATCACTGTAGTTCCTCTTGCTCTATTGCCCTGAGTACTTACGTGTTGGTGTGGTTCAATTTCTATTAACTTTACCTTTCCCTCCCTTTTAAATTGCTGGAGTGCCATTTTGCTCCCACTCCGTTTTGTGAGCTTAACTTGTCTGGGATTTAAGAGAAATGGTGTGGTGTATTAAGAGTGTGATTTTTAAACTGCTTATACTAGTGTAATGTTATACAACGGAAGAGTGAAATAAATGTATATTCTTTTACTTGAAAACCTTGAGTCAGTGTTTGCCTGAATCATAGTAATTGCTGTCCTTTGTGTAACTATTTGATACTACTCACTTACTCTTGAGATAAGTCTGGCTGCTCAGCCATCACTACCACTTTACTGTGTAGTACAAGCTTTTACCAAAGGTGAATTTGTACTGTCACTTGTAGTCTTAATTGTGTGTGGGGTTCCCAAAGGGTACTGCATATAATTTTGCCTAACACTGAGCAGTGACTGCAGTGCTGGACTGCTCCATTGACCTCCTGTCGGACTTCACATGTGGTGCGGGCACAGCCGCCCTGAAGGCTGAGAGGTGGGTGCTGGGGGCCCGGTCATAAGCTGGTGCCTGTTCCTTCCGTGTCCGTACCTCTGGGCCCCCTGGTTGCCCCGACTCCTCTCCATACGGCCCCCACCATCAGGCCCACGGCACTACATAGCCCATTGAACCCGGGGAGGATGCTTCCTGGCTGTAGCGGACTGACTCAGGCTAGTGTGCGGTGGTCTGGCCCGGCTCACTAAGCTCTGATACCCCTGGTTGGTATGGGCCCCGAACCCCAATGGAATTGCTCATAACCTACTCCATTGAGAGCCGTACTTCATGCCTATGCGTGCAGCCCACTATAGAGACATTACCGACTACGGGGCACTTTGATAGGCACGCAGTGGGAACGAGATCACCCATACATTTCTGACTTTCTCCATCCATGCCATCATCGCTTGAACCGCAATCCGTAGCCCAGCCCGCATCACCACACTGCAATATCCATTCCCCTGGCGAAAAAAGACAAACAATCAGCGCGCCGACTCTGCTTGCCTGCCACGGTGTACCTGGACCTCCACTGTAGCACGCTCTCTACTGTTACTACGGCTTCACAGTACTTCTGGGCCCCCACCCAAAAGGCTGCCCTACTGCTGCACCCGGACACCAACCATCGGCAGATACCATACATCTAACTACACTGTCATGTCTAACAGATCCTGGGGCGACAGTAATATGGGAGCTATGGATACATTTGCCAAAACGACGCCTAGATCAGACCAGACCCACACATCATCCAATCAAGATGAATCCACCTCACCCCCACCTGCCCCGGCACCTGACCTTGCGGCAATATTGGAATCCATGACCAAGAATTTTGCTTCCTTTCACGAGAAATTGGATGACACAAATGCCAACGTTGCACCGCTCAAATCCCAGATAGACCACGCAGGCACCAGGATCACGGAGGCGGAAGCACAAATCAGTGTCAATGAAGATAGTATACACACCCTTCAAGACACAGTTGGTTCCCTTAGCCGGGATATGAAAATGGTCAGAGCCAAATGCGACGATCTGGAAACGAGATTGCGCAGGAACAACAATTGTATAATTGGTGTTCCCGAAAATGCTCTCAAGGGCTGCAAGGAACTGGCGGTTGAAGATCTGATAAAGGAGCTGCTTGACAACCCCGTCCTGTCCCCCTTCTTCACGGTGGAGCTCCTGGAGATTTTCCAAGGCCCGTTATCGCTAAAATACTCAGTTATAGAGACAGAGACCTTATCCTCCGTTTGTCCCGTGAGAAAGGAGAACTGTATCTGGGCTCCCAAACAATCAGGATCTTCCCTGACTTTTCAGTGGGGGTGCAGCAGGAAAGGCGCCAGTTCCTCGGGGTCAAGAAGATGTTGCATGAACGGAATATCCCTTACGCAATGCTGTTTCTAGCACGGCTGAAGTTCACATTCAAGGGGAAACTCTACTTTTTCACGGTTCCTGATGGGGCAGTGGAGTTCATAGAGGCACAGATACAGCTCAATAACCCTGCTGAGGACCACATGGACATGGATAATGACTGATTCACCCCTTTACTGCTCCTAATTCCCTAATAACCTGACAATTCATATCCTTCAGCATCTGGTATGTTAGGTTTTCTCTACAGGCATATGTGGCGCTCCGACACTTGTCTCGCCATGCTGCATGGGTCAACTCTGTAGCTGCCTCGTGGCACCCATCCCAGTCATGAAGCGACGCTGACTCATACTACTGCACATTTCGTTATTCTCAAGCTGGGTTGATCGAGGCTGCAGGGGGAGGGCTACTGCTGTAACAACTCCATCTGCTGGCCCACATGCCCGTTGAAGGGGAAGCTACGTTCTAAGGACCTACACAGCCGATCTCATGTACCTCCGTGGTACTTCACTACTCCTCGTTGTTTTTTCTTGTTGGTTGGCAACATGGCAACGGCGTACCCCACTGCAGTTGCAAACTATGTTGGATGTTCTGTTTGATGTGAGCCCCTGTTGGGCCAGAGGTGTGGTCGGTTTATGTTGGGATCGGCTCACTGACACCCATTCCTGGGTGGTTGTTTGGGGTGGGTGGGAGAGGTAGGGAAAGGGTGCCGCTAGCTATAACTGGATGGCGAGGGAGGAGGGAGGTAGGGTTCTGGGAAGTTATTTTGTAAATGGCAGAGGCAGACCAGCATAGAGCGTCGTAAGAGTGGCAACACCGACTTCAAATACATGCCATGTCAGGTGAGCTGGGATGTGCCCTAGACAAGTGAAATGCCCACTACCATAATGTCCTGTAATGTCCGGGGATTGAGTAACCACACTACGGCCCGTAAAAATATGGCCTATGCCAATAGACATGGCAGTAAGATACTGCTGCTGCAAGAAACGCACTCTACGGGCCGCCTGGCAGCGAGCATGGCACCGGCATGGGGATCTGACAGATACTACACTACCTATTCCACATAGGCCAGAGGCGTGCTGACACTGATGCACAAATCCATTAAATTCATACTACACAAGAGCTGCATAGATCCCGGTGGCAAATATGTCGTATTACATTGTACGATAGTTAATAGGGAGTACCTTCTTGTAAACACGTATGGTCCCATTGTAGATACCCCTGAGTTTGTAGATACTGTGGCCACTATACTGCTGGGCTATGTGGGAATCCAGATCAAATGGGGAGGTGACATGAACCTTATACTGGACGCTAACTTGGACAGGACAGGAACCGCACCCAGGCCCTTGTCTGGTGCCTCAGGCAGACTACATAAACAGAGCGCAACACTTAACGTTCGAGGCGCTTGGAGGACACTGCATCCTCAATGGCGTGACTATACCTATTACTCTTCTATCCATGACAGCTCCTCCAGAATTGACCTGTTCCTGCTGTCAAGTGAAGTAATGGGCAGGGTGGAGGGCGCGCAGATACTGACCCATACGCTATCCGACCATGCTCCAATTACCCTTTCGATAGAACTGGGTACACCTGTCCCGACATTGAGCACATGGCGCTTTAAATCTGCGGCTCTAAGGGACATTGTGTTCAAGGCTGACATACTGGCCGATATCGAGTCCTTCTTTGAGTGCAATACCCCTCAGGCTACTTCCATCTGCGTCCGTTGGGATGCCTTCAAAGCATATATCAGAGGGATGTCCATATCCAGAGAAGCGGGAGTACTGAAAACGATAAGGGCACCCTCAGTCACTCTGAAACCAAACTGCGTGAGCTGGAACAGGACTGCTCCACAGTGGCTGATCCCGCCAAACTTGCCCTAATTAGTGAGGAACTCCAGACATTTAATACACATGACACCAGAGAAGTCCAATTACTCCTACGTCCCGTCCCCTTTCCTCCATACTTATGGGACATCTCTCCGTCCTGTGGGACGGGACCAGAGCACTTTGTAACCCCGCCCACTTTGGCTCCGCCCCACGCATCGCCCATCAGTCCTTTTCTCCGCTCGATCGGGGCCGGACGCACTTGCATCCTCGGAAGGTTTTCTTCCCTTTTTTCCTCTATGGCTCTCGCTGGCGTTCGTTTACTAGTCTGTCTATGTCTTTCAAATTAGACTTTCCAGATTGTTCATCGTGTCACCGTCGCTTCGCGAGGGCGGATCCCCATCCTCTTTGTTTAGAGTGTTTGGGTCCGGAACACCGTTGGGACTCCTGTTTTTACTGTGACTCCCTTTCGGTCCGGGCACTTCAATGTCGGTTGGAGCGGTGGGAGAAGAAGGTGTTCCGACAAACTCCTCCTTCGCATTTTCAGACATTCATCGACGAGAAGAAAAAACGCCCGGTAAGTTCTTTACTTTCAGAGCACCCCGGCCGGGGGATACCTTCCCGGGTTCCTCTCGGTCCGGGAGGGGTGTTGATCGCTCTGTTACCGGGGTTCGCCCTGAGGTGCCCATTGGGCCTAATAATTCTACCAGAGTTTTCTCCGAGGGTCTCCGTAAGGGGCCTATGAACACTGGAGTACACTCCGAGGCCCCTCCTGTGGGGACTGTTTGTAGACCCAGTTCTACTGAGTCGTGGGGTACCAGAGCTCGCTCTGAGGCCTCTCTGTCGGCTTCCCTCAAAAACAAAACCGGGGTGCGCCACGAGGCCGTGGCTGGGCTTGTAGTTACCGAACGGAGGTTCGAGGCCCGCTCAGAAAAGGCTGTTACCGGGCTTGGGTCTGAGGTCCCTCGTACAGAGGCTAAAGCTACCAACAGTTCTGAGAGGCCGGTCAAGGCTTTGTCGGTGAAAGCGCACCGTTCCCGCTCTTGTGGTGACACCAGATCTGTTGTGGGGGCAAAGAAGCAAGGTTCTTCTTTTACCGGCAGTGCCAAGGTCCTTCCTTTGAAGGCTCAGTTGGCGGTTGGTATGTCACAAAAACATTCCAGGCCTCATAGTACCGGCTCGGCCGAGGTTCCTTATGTTAAGGATAAGATCAAGACCCCTGATCCATCGACGGGGACCCCTGCCTCACTTCCTCACGTGCCGCAGCTCCCCTCAGATGAGGACAAAATGGCGCCCGTTCCCGCCACGACCATGGCGGCCATTTTAGATGCTACCTCTACAACTACGCCATCGGCTTCTGGTGTAGGGCTCGGTCTCTCGGGTGAACCGAAGGTCCCCTGTGCGCATCCTTACCGGCCGGTTTATGATTGGAATGCCCGGATGCCTCTTCCGCACGTTTCGTTGCCCGTGGGGGCGGCTCCTTTGATGTATGTGGATACGTCGGTGGAGGGGCCGGTGTGGCACCCTTCCCCGTTACGTCCCTGGATTTGTCCACCTCATGAGAGGCCTTCTCAAGTCCCGAAACAATCTCCTGAGGATGCCTTTTTCGGTAAATTTCAAGTGCTTATGCGCACCGACCCCATGAGGGAATATTTTAAAGGGCTTTTCAAGGAGATATGTCCACCGGCGCCTCCGGCTCCACATGTTCCTCCGGTGGTTCCGCCGGCGCCTCCCTTGCCCGTGGTGCCCCCCCCCCCCTGCTCTCCCGCCATTGCCTCCATTGTCCCCAGTGGACAAGTCAGTGCCTGACACGGCTCAGCAGGATCCTGACCTGTCAGATGACCCTCAAGGCGATCAGGACAATGAGGACCTTCCCCGCTCTATCAGAGCCTTTCATGACCGGCTACTGGACATGATGAGTTTCTTAGATGTTCCGGTGCCCGAGGCACCTGCTCTGCAGGAGGGCGTGCTTTCTGGGGCGTTCACCCTGTCTCCCTTGGAGCGTACCGGCCTGTTCCCGCAGAAGGACGTTCTGTCCGAGGTCCGAAGAGTTTGGGAAAAGCCACACTCTGGACTTTTTGTCAATAAAAAGATTGACGCGAGGGACAGGCTGCATTCTTCGGAAGAGGTGGCCCTGTCGTCTTGTCTGCCTTCCTCCTCCACAGTGGTGGCTGCGACCACTTTGCAGTCCAGGCCTGCAGCATCCTCTTCCACGACGGCTACTCAGGTTCTGCGAAAGGAGGACAAGCTCCTCGACTCCCTCGGGAGGAAAATCTTCGCCAACTCGGCCTTGCAGCTCAGGCAGGCCAACGCCGAATTGATATTGGCGGGAGCTAACATGCGGATGTGGAAAGGTCTGTCGGAGTTTGAGGAGTTCATCCCGGTCGAAAAGCTGGAAGACTTTAAGGGGGGATTATCCGACGCCAGGATCTTGGCCCAGGATCTCATGGAGGCTGCGGCTCATCACGTAGACACCTCGGCTGCTAGGGGTTGATACCTCACGGCAGGCGTGGCTGCATGCCACTAAATTTTCAAAAGAAGTGCAGGACAAGGTGTTGGACCTTCCGTTCGATGGTAAGGAGCTCTTTCATTCTACAACAGATGTAGAGCTCACCAAAACGAAGGATAGCACTCAGACAGCTAAGTCCTTGTCGGTCCTTGTTAAGACCCCTTTCAAAACCCAGAGACCGTTGTCCCAAAGCCGACCCTCCTCTGGCTTTAGAGGCTTGCTCGACCGGAAATCTCGCAGAGTGGATACCCCTTTGGGGAATAACCGCCGTAGGCAACAACGGACTCGGTTTTTCTCCCGTTCCTCAGCCTCCTCCTCAGGTTCAGGTGGTAACACCACCAAAAAACCTACTAAATGAGGGTTCTCTGCGCTCGCACGAGACCCCGGTGTGAGGACGCATTGTGTCTCATTGGGAGGCGTGGCAGACCATCACTGAAGACAGATGGGTCTTGTCAGTCGCTCGGGCGGGCTTCCGCTTACCACTACCCTCTACCCCACCACTCAACCCTCCTTTTCAGCTGTCGGGCTCGCCCTCCCTCAAAGCCGAGGTTCAGAAACTTCTGGACCTCAGAGCTGTGGAACCCGTTCCCCTCGGGGAGCGAGGGGAGCGCTTCTACTCCCGGCTGTTTACGGTGCCCAAACCCAACCAGGCTGGCCTGCGCACCATCCTAGAGCTTTCCCAGTTCAATCTTTTCCTACCCCAAGAGAAATTCAAGATGATCACGCCCAGTCAGATACAGTCCTCCTTGCAGATGGGCGATTGGCTCAGTGTGGTGGATCTTCGGGATGCGTACATGCATATTCTGATTTGGAATCCACACAGGAGATATCTCTGTTTCTCTTTGGGAGAGGAGCACTTCCAGTTTCGAGTGCTTCCTTTTGGCCTCAGCTCGGCGCTGCGTGTCTTCACGAAGATGATGTCAGTGATTGCGGCCTATCTTCGTCTGCAGGGTATCCATGTGTATCCGTATTTGGACGACTGGCTCTTACGCAGCCCTTGTCCGTTTAAAGCAGCGAACAATCTTCAGTCTCTCCTTCAGCTCCTGTTCCATCTTGGGCTGTAGGTGAACTGGTGGAAATCTTCCATGACGGTCTCGCAGGACTTGATTTTCCTGGGTTTTCGCTGGAACACGATCGACTGCAGAGTGTACCTGACCGGGGACAGGATGGCAGATCCGTTAGCCATGTGTCAGATGTTTGCGCAGTCGGAGAGCATGTCGGCCTGGTGGTTCCAGAGGCTTCTGGGCCTCATGGCCTCCTGCGTGTTGGCTCTTCCTCTTGCTCGTCTCAAGATGAGGCGGACCCAAATGGCTCTTCGGAGTTCTTAGCGTCAGGCTGTGGACCCGGATTCCAAGCTGATAATGATTCCGGCTTCCATGAGAGTGGACCTGGAATGGTGGTCATCTCTCAGCAACCGGTCGGTGGGTGCGGGGTTTCAGGACCCTGCCCCTGCGGTGACGATCACGACAGACTCCTCCCTCCTGGGCTGGGGTGCGACGTTAGATCTTCTTCAGGTCTCGGATCTCTGTTTGCCTCACGACAAGCTCCTCCACATAAATCATCTAGAGCTTCTGGCGATCTTCCTAGCGCTCAGGGCGTTCAGACCGATCATTGCCAACAAGGTGGTCCGCATACGCACGGACAATGTGGTGTCGATGTTTTACATCAACAAACAAGGGGGAACCAAGTCTCCCCCCCTCGTGGACCTGTCCATCCAGATTTGGTAGTGGGCCGTGCTTCTTGGTGTTTGGCTGCTTGCAGTGCACATCTCGGGCAAGCTGAATGTCACAGCGGATGCCCTCAGCCGGCGGACAGTGGTCAACTACGAGTGGGAGTTGAAGGCGGAGGTCCTCTCATGGATTTTCTTGCGTTGGGGCACACCGGAGGTGGACCTCTTCGCTACGGCGGCAAACAAGAAGCTTCCTCAGTATGCCTCCAGAGGGGGGCTGGGAGCCTCCTCTCTGGGGATGCTCTCGCGATTCCATGGCACAACATGAGAGCTTACGCCTTCCCGCCTCTGCCTCTAGTCCATCGAGCAATTTGGAAGTGTTAGGGAGAATTCTCTTATAAGGCTAATTTCCCAAACCTAGTGAGTCCCCCAGAAGCTTTGCTGGATTTTTGGGGTTTGTTTTTTTCTCCTGCTAAGAGTGAGACTCTTTTCCTCCCACTCTTAGGCATGATTTGAGGTATGTCTTTGACTTTTTGTGTGCTTATGGGCTATGGGGTTTTCATAGGGTATCATCTATTTTCTATGTGTGTGTTACACAGCACCCTCAGTGCAGTAACACAGGGGTGCAATAGTGACCCCCAAACATAGACTCCATACCCTGGCACTGACTACTGTCTCCCAGGGCATGTAAAGTCACCATTGACTTTACTAGTCCTAAATTGTGAACAGAACCAGTACAAACCATCATATTGTGGAAGTACTGGAAGGGGTTAATTATATTGTCCCTGGGTCTGTTTTCAAGGGGGCACTGTCCAGTCCCCCCTTGTCGAGTTTCTGGCTGGTGGCAGTGGTTACCACGCGGAATATTCCACCAGAATATTCTCTATGGGATTTTCCCATTGATTTTAAACGCACCACTTTTTGGTGCAATGTTAAAGATACCGCCGGTTTATTTATTTAATATTAAATCAACGGTCTTTTTGCCAGAACTCTTTTCCAAAATGGCGTTCGTGTCCGTCTCTGTAACTCTGACCTAGGTCGAGCCCTTTGTTCCACTTTTTTGGTGGGCTTCTCCACAGAAGCCCTCCAAATGGTGCCACTCTGTCTGGGTTCCACAGGAAGGGTGGAGGGGGGAATTGGCACTCTGGACTGCGTTGCCTCGGCAACCCAAGTCACACTCTACTCTGATTGGCCCAGTGGTGAGCTGCCCGGCTCACCGCTTAGCATGTGTGATTGACAGCTAGGCTGATGAATGGGGGGTTTTCTGCATAAAAGCAGGGCCTTTGGGACTGGAACTTCAGAAGTCACCATAGGACCTAAGAATTCGAAGAGGGTAGAAACTGAGCCATATGCAACGACGACACCACCGGTGAAGCCCTGCTGCAACTACCTCACCACTTTCCCGACGACAAGAGAAGATCTTCTGCTGGACGAGTCTTCTTCCTCTGAGCTGGTGGGACAAACCAGTTCGCCCTTTTCACCTTCCAAAGATGTCTCTTGGTCGAATCGCCCGTGCCAAGCACACGGGGGGCCGGATAGCCAAGCTTCACCACTGTGACTGTAAATAAAAGGAACACACCTTTTATTGACAAACTCCGCGGCTGGTTTCATCCCTGTGCAGTGCAACAACTCCACGTTTCCTGCTCGACGAGATCCTCTCTTCCCCTGGTCGAAACAACAAACTGCAACCACTGCCAGGAACAACTGCCCCCGCTGGAGCCTCCTCTCTGTTTAAGGTACTGTATCCTGCCTGGCCTCCCTTTCTTCGGTTTGCCCAAGGTAACCCTTAAATCCTTGGCTTGCCAACTGGGTTGTCCCCAGACCTTCTAACCTTACCTTCTTGAATCACCCCAACCTCTGTTTGAACATTTTGCAAAGACTTTTAGTGCATTTTAAACCATGTGATCCTGGGCACATTTCGCTTTGCTCCATTTAAAGTGGGTCTGGCCTATGAACTTTGGCTCTGCAGTATTTACTGTCTTTATTCTCTTGCTGAGAACTCCTAAAAGTGT
This sequence comes from Ambystoma mexicanum, assembly GCF_040938575.1. Lineage (NCBI taxonomy): Eukaryota > Metazoa > Chordata > Amphibia > Caudata > Ambystomatidae > Ambystoma > Ambystoma mexicanum. Next base: position 96,913,335 of record NC_090939.1, on the reverse strand, counting down.
TGGGACCTGTTTTATTTCTATGCTCTGTCTTTTTCTCTTCCTTTAACTGAACTATTGGAGTGCCATCATGTTATGCGCTCACAAATAGTTGTGCTTTAACCCTGACTTGTCTGATAGTTATCAAGGGAGGTGTATATACTTACCTGACTGTGTTTTAGAGTATTTTTCATTGAGAGTGCTAGTGTATTACCTAAAGTGTGTTTTAAATAAATAACTATATACTTTTCATACAAAGCTCTGGTCAGTGTTTGTTTGCTCTACTGTGTTTTGACCCTATTGTGTTTACTCTGCATACTGCTCTACTCTTCTTGAGAGAAGTCTGACTGCTCAGCCACAGCTACCAGGTAAATCTGGGTGGTGCAGACTGCTACCAATTGGGTTTACTGCTGCTCCTGTAGTCGTAATCTTTTTGCAGTGTTCCCCAAGGGAACTGCACAGGATTCTGCCTAACACTGGTGTACAGCGGTGGTATTTGTATTGAGTATACATTTAGAGTGTCTAGATACCTTGGTGCAACTAACCACAAAGCTTAGCACTGAAAAAGCTATTTATTTAACAAATCAACTATGGAAAGTTACAGCCAGGAGTCCCTTTCTGCAAAAACTGCTGATTGTTTAAGAGTTCTTTGTAGACATAAGGATCTTCCTGTTAAAGGCAAGAAAATGGAACTTATAGAAAGATTATTAGAAAATCAAAGTCTGGGTAGTGGTTCAGAGGAGCCTACCTCCCCAGCAAATGGAAACCACAGTCCTGAGGATGATATGAATCAGAGTAATGATAATATTGTTGTGGAGTTGGAAGAGGAAGAGGAAACTTCTATAACTGTTCCCCCTGGCCCTCTGCCTGCTCTAGCACCTCAAGCTGTGTCTACTGGACCTTTGTCAGGTCCCACACTAAGTCCTGCATTCATTGAACTGGAAAAAATGAGACTTGAATTAGAGTTCAAAAGAATTAGTGCCCAATCTGAACAAAAGCACCAAGAACTAAGGCTCAGAGAAATGGAGCTCAAGCATGAGCTAGAGATGAAGAAATTGTCTGTTGAAAATACTTCTCTCCCCGGATCCTCTAGGAGTTCCAGTCCCAAAAGACCCCAGATGCCTAAAGAGATTGTGGGTATGTATGAACCTAAGTTGGATGTGTTGGATTGGTTGGCTATATTTGAATATAATCATGGGCTCCAGGACATCACAGGGAATCAGTTGCTTCCCTGGTTGTTCTCTAGGCTCACCCCTGTTGCATCTGATGTGGTAATGGAGTTGGGGGAGGTGGATAGGATGGACTAGGAATGTGTGAAGCTAGCTTTAATAGCTAGATTTGGGAAGACCCCTTCCCAGTACCTTAAGAGGTTTAGGACCCTCAAAAGCATGATGGTACCCCTTGGGCTACCTGGGTGAGTGAAAGTTTGAAAAACGTAGAGGGATGGATTAAGGGTTACAGAGTGAACACTTATGAGGGAATGAGAAATCCTGTTATGTTGGAGTCAATTTATGATGCCTGCTCTCCTGAGCTTAGACAGCACTTGGCTGATTCAAAGGAAATAGATTCCAAGAAGTTAGCTAAGGCTGCTGACTTGTGGGTTGCCAACAGGGCTACTCACAAGGATTCTGGGGTAACTCAGAAAAAGGGTGATGGAAAACAGCCAAAAAAGGACTCCAAAGGGAATTCAAATAATTCCAATTCCAAAGAGGGCCCTAAACAGCACCATAAGGGTAAGCCACAGGGGAAACCAAATCAGGCTAGTGTACCTTCTGGTCCCAGACCAGAAGGAGGTCAGAACAAGCCACCATTCCAGAAAGCATTTGGAACATGCTATGTTTGTAAGGCTACTGACCATGTGAAAGGGGATCCCAGATGTAAGGGTAAACCTTCAGGGGTCCACACTGTCTCCCTAGCCTTCACTCCAGTGGAGGAAGTACCAATGACAAGTGGAAACTTTCTACTACTGGCTGATGATCCCATTGGAGTCTCAGCCAGTGTTTCTTTAGTGTCCCTGGGGTTGTGGGAACAACAGAATTTAGATGTATATAATTCTATCCCAGATAATAATAGAGTATTTTAAGGACAGTGTCCAGGTGAATGGTCAGGAGACTCATGCCATTAGGGACACTGGGGCCAGCATAACTGTGGTGGATGAATCTTTTTTCAAGGAAGAGGAGGTTGCTAGGGCACCCAAGTGCCTCACCAAGTTAGCTGGAAGGCCTGTGCAGATGTGTCCCCAGTTACCAGTTCTCATCCAGTGCAAGTATATGACTGTGCAGATACCTGTCAGTGTACAATGTGAGGTACCAGGAAGGGTTCTGTTGGGAAATGACCTAAAAACTCTTGGAGTTGTGTCACATATCCCAGACCTCCTAGTAAAAGGTTACAGGAACTAACCAGACCTGCAAGGGAGAAAACCTTGAGAGGTTCTCCTAAGGAGAGGATGGAAGAAGAAATCACTCCTACTCCATTGGAGCTACTTACTGCTATAGCTGAACAACCAGAAGCAAAGGGGAAACCCAAGACTTCTAGAAGGAAACCAGCAGCAAGCACTCCATTGCTTCCAACAGGGACTTCCCCTAGGTTGTCCAAAGCTACACCTGTAACTCCACCTCCAGCTGAGGCTGAGAGGGAGGTACAACCCTGTGTGGTTGAACTAGACTCTGAAGAAGAGCTAGTTGGAGGCCAAGAACTTATTGGAGATCTGGACCCTGCTGACCATCCTGAGCTGCAGTCTTTACTGGCAGAAGGTGTACCCAGCATGTCAGCTTTTTGTAAGGGACAAAGAGAATGTCCAACTCTGGAAGGTCTCCGCCACCAGGCAGCTTCTCTGGCTGATGGGCAAGAGCCTGGGAAGTATAGGTTACACTGGGAAGATGGCCTCTTCTAAAGTGAACCGACTGAGTCTGTACCTGGAGACTACAAACGACTTGTAATCCCTCAAGAAAACAGACTTCAGTTCTTGCAGCTAGCCCATGAGATTCCTTTGGCTGATCACTTGAGTTTCAAGAAGACCAAGGAAAGGCTCTCTCTCTACTTTTATTGGCCAAAGATGGGGGCTGAGGTAGATAAGTTCTGCAAGAGCAGTCACACCTGCCACACTTCTGGTAAGAGTGGTTCCAAGAATGTGGCACCTTTAGTGCCCCTCCCAGTAGTGGGAGTCCCATTTGAGAGGGTAGGGATTGACATTGTTGGTCCACTTGATCCCCCAACCTCCTCAGGCAACAGGTTTATCCTTGTTGTAGTAGACCATGCTACTAGGTACCCTGAGGCAATTCCTATGAGGACTGTTACAGCTAAGGCTGTGGCTAAGACCCTCCTTGGTATTTTTTACCAGGGTTGTGTTTCCTAAGGAGGTAATCTCTGACAGGGGGTCAAATTTTATGTCCCACTACATGAAAGCTATGTGGAAAAACTGTGGAGTTACCTACAAGTTCTCTACCGCCTACCACCCACAGACAAATGGGTTGGTTGAAAGGTTTAATAGAACAATGAAGAGCATGATAGGTGCTCTTCTACTGCCATGCCTTCTCTTTGCTTATAGAGAAGTCCCTCAGGAGGGAGTAGGTTATAGTCCCTTTGAACTTCTTTATGGCCATCCAGTCAGAGGTCCATTGGCCCTGATTAAGGAGGGGTTGGAGAGTGCTCCTACCCTCAAGTCAGTCAGAGTGACTGACTACGTGATAGGACTCCGGAGGAGAATGTCACAGATGATGGCTCAAGCTAGTGATAACTTGAAGGCTGGTCAAGCTTTGGTCAAGCATTGGCATGATCAAAAGGCTAACATGGTTGAGTTCACTCAAGACCAGCTAGTTCTTGTTATGATTCCAACAAGGCAGAGGGCCTTGCAAGACAAATGGATGGGACCCTTCAAGGTTGTGGGAAAACTTGGAGAGGTGAACTATCTGGTGGACTTGGCAATCCCAAGGAGGCTCCCAGAGTCTTCCACACTGTTGGACTGTCTATTTTGAAAACTGCCATGAGATCGCCTGCCGAGCACACTGCACTCAGTCTGTTTTGAAACTGTCTTGACTAATGGTCACAGTAGTGTTTTGTACTTAAAGTACCTGCTTCTGCTTGACTACCTGCTTCTGCTTGACTGCCTCTACTATTGCATTTAGAGTGTCCTCCAAGTAACTGCTCTTAGATTGCTACCACCTGCTCGGCTGCTGGCCGCTCTAGCAATTACAATAGCAACTTGTACTTAGAGTATCCAAGATTTTTCTTGCCAAATCTAGGTGCTCCCTGTTGCACCCACATTTGTCGCTGCTAAATTCTGACAACTTGATAGACAATGCAATTTAGTGTAAAAAATGTCTCAACTGTCTTCCTGATTTTTGAATCTAGGTGAATCTCTGCCCCACTCAGTCAATGCAATTTAGTGTGTTTCAACTGTATACCTGATTTTTGAATGTAGGTGAATCTCTGCCCCACTTAGTCAATGCAATTTAGTGTGTTTCAACTGTCTACCTGATTTTTGAATCTAGGTGAATCTCTGCCCCACTTAGTCAATGCAATTTAGTGTGTTTCAACTGTCTACCTGATTTTTGAATCTAGGTGAATCTCTGCCCCACTTAGTAAATGCAATTTAGTGTGTTTCAACTGATCTAGGTGAATCTCTGCCCCACTTAGTCAATGCAATTTAGTGTGTTTCAACTGTCTACCTGATTTTGAATCTAGGCGAATCTCTGCCCCACTTAGTCAATGCAATTTAGTGTGACACTGGATACCTCATGACCCTCATACTTATTTTGCAGCCCCACCACACCAAATATATGCAACTCAAGGTGATTCCTGACACCCTTGCGTTCCGGAACTCTACTGTCTAGCCCTCTGCCTGTTACACCCCGACATTCGCCTCATCACACTTCCCAGTGTCTGCGCCGTGCCCCCCCGGTCTCCCGCGTTAACAAGGACAGTTGAGGAGCCCTATGTAAAGCCAGTAAGAGGAACAAGAAAGTGGTTGCTCTTCATAAGGGGCTACCGCGCTGTCATGGACCTTTTTTCTCACGGTGACAGCTGCCATGGAGAATAGCGGCAATAAACTACATTTCCCAGAAAACCTGACATGGGTTGTAGTTTCCGGCATTAATACGGGAGCCTTGTTTTCGATTATGTTCCGCCTTCTTGTTGTCTTTAACCTACGGTGGTTTCTCAGAACGCCGCTTCTGTTTATAGTTGCAGCTGGCATCTTTCTGAAGTGCTACTTTCTGTGCCTTAATTCCGGAAGTCTCCCGTTTTCTCTGTGTACCGACCTTGCCTGCACACGGACTCCTAAATCTTGATTCTGCCTTGATATTGTTTGCTGTCCGCCCGTGTACCGACCTTGCCTGCACACGGACTCCTAGTTCTTGATCCTGCCTTGGTTTGTTTGCTGTCCGCTTGTGTACCAGACCCTTTGCCTGCTCCTGGACTCCTGGATTGTGATTTGGTTTTGTTTGCTGTCCGCTCGTGTACCAGACCTTTTGCCTGCTCCTGGATCCCTGGTTTATGACTTTGCTACTGTTGCTTCCTGTATGAATACCATCTCTCACTTGTTCACAGACTCTTGAACCCATCAGAGTGTTTGCCTTTTCCTGGGGAATAACACTGGTAAGGCCAATTCTTCATTTTGGAATCCTGTTTTTTCATCGAACTGTTACCCCATCTTTGGATAACATTGCTTCATTTCTAAAGAGCATTTTGGAACGCTTTGCTGTGGTGCACCATCCCGAAACCAGTGCGACCCTCGTTCTGTCCGGGGATAGCTACCCTACTAACCTTCCTTTTTTTTGTTTTATACTTTCGTTGTTGCCCAGGATTATTTGCACTATTCTCACCTCCACCAGTGGTAAAGTATTATTCCTTGATTACCATCATTGGGCAGTTTTCACATTTGGTTAGTACCTAAAGTCTCTTCTGCTTTATAGGTTGCTCCAGGTCCTTTTTATGGCATAAGGGGAACTCACTCAGGTACTCTATTAAGGGTAATAGTTTTGGAGAAAGCCAGGGTTGATTCCGCTGAATATTCATCTCTTGTCTTTTCTTTACAGCTGGGTCCGTGGCGGTGTGTTCTCCCCGCTCTTTTGATTGATCGGTCCCCTTGTCTGTACAGTTCAGCAGGTGGTCATATCAGTTTAAAGAGTTCATTCCCTCACAGAGAGAAGCCTCGGGTGGAGGCTCCAACCCAAGCTTTTCAAGCAAATACCCAGCACAAGAGGACCGGTCTGTTTTTTACGCACTCCCCATACCGATGAGTAACACTGCCCAGGAACCTCGCAACTCAGGAACCAACTGATACTAGACACATGTCCACTGTTCTCACCGCCTTTCCACCAAAATGTACCTACCGGGTATATACTCAGTACTGCTGAGAGTCATCCTCCACTTTATCCACGCACCCAGTTATCTCGCCCCCCCCGGGCCCAACGAGCATGATTACCACCTCACCCCCCACCATATACCTCTCTACACCTTGCAACCTCTCTGCTAGAAATTCCAAACTACAAGCCAGACTCCCCAAAATATATGAGCCTAGAGCTAGGGATACTACCCATACCAAACCATCAAATTGGCCCCAGCCTTACACCATGGCTATTACCTCCAACAACTGCACATACCTACCCAAGCCTACCAAACAAATGCTAAAACCAAACACAAGACTCGATTATCAACCCCCACGCCTACCACTAGTAAACCTGCCACTACAACTTTAAGAGGTGCTCTAATCAATGCGAGATCTGTAGTAGCCCACGCAACAGACATAGCAGACCTCATCCTAACGGAAGAACTAGACTTCTTAGCCATCTCGGAGACCTGGCTTCATGCAGTAGCTGGCCCAGCCGTTACGCTAGCCATCCCTGAGAATTTCTCCATCCTCCGAGCAGACAGAACAGATTCCAGAGGCGGTGGCCTTGCCATAATCGCCAAAACCCACCTCAACCTTAAACCTGTCACCACTGATCACTACTCATCATGTGAACTCCTCACAGCCAAACTCCCCACCACTAACTCCCAAACCATCACCATCCACCTACTATACAGACCCCCTGCACCCCTAGGCTCCTTCGAGGCGGACCTCAACTCCATCCTTTCTAACAACCTAAAAAATACCCCCCATTGCCTCCTCTTAGGAGACTTTAACCTTGGCCACAATGACTCTAAAGACACCCAAGCATCCGCCATCAATAACTCACTGTCTGAACTAGGCTTCATCCACAGAGTGTCTACCCCCACACACAACAAAGGGAGAACCCTTGACTGGATAGCAGATGATAACTGCGTGATTTCCATCACTGCCATCACCCCGCAAACTTGGTCAGACCACCACCTCCTCTCCTTCACACTTGAAGCGTCCAGCCCAATCGCTAACAATTCCCTAGCCACAGCCATTCCGACTAGAAGCAAGAAAAACATAACTGCGGAAAAACTCATCCCTCTCATTCTACCTACATTGAACCAACTCCCAGCCAACTCAATCCCCCATCATCTTGTTGAAAGCTACAACAAAAGCATTTGCCTAGCCTTAGATGCTATTGCACCATTAAAGCTGAGAAAATCCAAGCCGACAAAACATTTGAATACCTGGTTCACGGCCCATCTAAAAGCCCTTAGATTAGAGAAACTCAAAAAGGAACAAATCTGGAGACAAGCTCCTACAATCAGCAACACGCTGATCCTCAACAAAATAGTTTCTACCTACAAAAAAAAAATCTTCCTCGCCAAACAAAAATCTTACAACCTGTGAATACTGCATGCTAAATCCAGCACTAAAGAATTGTTCTCCATATTAAAAGAGCTAGAGACACCCATCCCGGCCCCAGACACCTATAAGAAAGACAAACAATGGTGAACTAGTATCCAAAATGCCCTTTCCAACAAAGTTGCAGGCCTCCAAATCAAAATTAACAACAAGAAAGAGACATTATCCAACTCCAAACCTCCTAACAACACCCCGACACACACTGGCCTCCAACACCCTCCTCCCTACCCCCTCTCTCCTTTTAGCTTCTCCAAAGTTTCCACACTAGAAGTGGAAAAAATCATACTCGGCCTCAAACCTTCTAACTCCCAAGGCGACCTATGCCCACCTCAAATCATCAAAGACGCAGCCAGAGACCTATCTCCATTCATTACCAAACTCATCAACGCCTCCTTCTCTTCAGGTACCATCCCCAACAGCCTCAAAGAATCCTGGGTCCTCCCCCTACTAAAAAACCTTCACTCGACCCAACCATACCCATTAACTACAGACTCATCACCACCGTCCCCTTCCTACTAAAAATCCTTGACAAGACAGCCTATCTGCAAATTCAAAAATTCCTTGAACAAAACCACCTCCTAGGAGTTCGGCAATCAGGATTTAGACCCCAACACGGCACAGAAACCGCGCTCATTGACCTCAAGGCCCAAATCGACACTCTGAGAGATAATGGGAAAACTGCCTTATTGCTCCTCCTAGACCTCTCGGCAGCTTTTGATCTTGTTGACCATAAAATCCTATGTAACCACTTAGACTCGGCTGCCCACTTTTCTTAAGATGCTATTGGCTGCATCCAATCATTTCTGAGCAATAGATCTATGCGAGTCTTTTCCACCACGGACTCCGCTAACCCCATCCCCATCAGCTGTGGGGTCCCTCAGGGGTCATGTGTCTCCCCACACTGTACAATGTGTTCACTAAGCCCCTGTTTGATGATCTCGACGATCTGGGTATCACCTACACTAACTATGCGGATGATACCCAGATCCTCATCCCGCTGACGGGAGATTACAACAAGGATTTGGCCCTGGTGAACAAGGTGTACCTCATCATTCAGACATTGATGGCCTGAATGATGACAAGACCGACTCATCATCCTGGGATCAGCCACAAACCTAAACAAACTGGACCTCAACTACTCCAGCTTCACCATAGATGGCAACTCTATAAAGGTAGCTAAGGAAGTGAAAACCCTTGGCATCTACCTCGATTCCACCCTCTCCTTCCATAAACAGGTCAGTTCCATGGCCTCCACCACAGCTTACACATGCAAGCTTATACGCTAAGCCAAACCCTTCCTCTCCACCCAAAGCTGCATTACTCTAGCCAGAGCCCTCATACTCTCAAAACTGGACTATTGTAACTCCCTCTATGTAGGTGCCAACAAACAGGTTACCAATAAAATCCAAATCCTACAGAACAATGCTCTCAGAGCAGCGCTTAGCTTCCCTAAAAGAGAACACATCTCAAATATTAGGAGAACTTACAACTGGCTCACCACCTCGGACAAAATCCTGCTTAAGGTAGCCTCCCTCACCCACAAATGCCTTGACAATGCAGCTCCCCGTTATCTAGCCGACAGAATAACTAGATACACTCCCAACAGACACACCAGAAATAGCAATACTAACTTGCTTGTTGTTCCCAGATTCAAGCTAACGAAAATGGGCGGTAATAGCTTCCAGGTGAAAGCAGCCCAACACTGGAACACACTACCACCCTCCGTTAGATCACCACAATCCTACCACAAATTTAGATGTAAGTACATCCAGTGGCTAAAGAACAAAGACCAATAACTGACACCTCTGTAACTACTGCAAATGTTCTTTAAACATGTAACTCTCTCGTAATTGTAATTGTACTCCTTGTAACTGCATCTCCTCAATGCGTCCTTTGTATAAAAATGTAAATAATGTACAGCACTGTAACTAAGTTGGAATATACTTGTAATGCTTGTGCCCTCATACCTTCTCGTCCGGTGCGCCATATAAATAAATAAATAAACAAACAAACAAACAAACACACCATCAGACTAAAAGCGTATGTCTCCAGACCTGAAGTAGGAGCCTTGCTTCTAGCTTCAGCAGAAGAGGAAGAAGAGAGTGAACCTCTCCCTGATCTCCTCAGAGGCTTACCTTTGGATGAAAAGATTGAAGGAGTTAATCTCTCTTCAAATCTGACACCTGAGCAACAAGAGGAGTGCAAATCTATGCTAAATCAGTTTGCCTCGCTGTTCTCACTTTCACCAGGCTTGACACCTTGAGTCCAGCATGATATACTCACTGGTGACTGTCTGCCAGTAAAAAGCAGAGGATACAGAATGTCAGAGAATGTAAGAACCCACATAAAAGGAGAGGTCAGCAAGATGCTTGACCTCGGGGTAATAGAGCCCTCTACTAGTCCATGGTCTAGCCCAGTTGTGTTAGTAGCAAAGGCAGGATCCAAAGAATTGAGATTCTGTGTGGACTATAGAGCTCTTAATGCAGTCATCAAGACTGATGCCCATCCTTTGCCAAGGACAGATGAGTCGGTGGATAGACTTGGTTCAGCCAAGTACCTCAGCACATTTGATCTGACATCAGGCTATTGGCAAATAGCCCTGACAGATCATGCCAAGGAGAAAACTGCATTTTCTACCCCCGTTGGCTTATACCAATTTAAGGTTATGCATTTTGTACTGAAAAATGCACCTGCTACATTCCAAAGGATGGTAAATCAGGTTCTGACTGGGATGGAGGACTTCTGCATGGCATACTTGGATGACATTGCAGTATTCAGCCAAACCTGGGAAGAGCATGTTGACCACTTAGGACATGTTTTGCAGACTCTAAAGCAGGCCAATCTGACCATAAAGGCAAGTAAATGCCAGATTGGACAGAGTAAAGTGGTCTACCTTGGACATGAGGTAGGAGGTGGAGAAATTAGGCCTTTGCCCAGCAAGATTGAAGCTGTGCAAAATTGGACACCTGCTACTCAGACCCAGGTGAGAGCCTTCCTAAGCCTCACTGGGTACTACAGGAATTTCATAGAGAACTATGGGACCATAGCTTCTCCACTGAATGTGATCTCAACTCCTAAGTTCCCTAAAAAGGTCAAATGGAATGAGGAGTGTAATCAGGCTTTTGAAAACCTGAAGAAAGCCCTTTGTCGAGCTCCAGTGCTAAGAGCTCCTGACTACCACCAAACTTTCATTGTACAGACAGATGCTTCTAATGCAGGTATAGGTGCAGTCCTTAGTCAACTTGATGGGAAAGGTAGGGAACACCCCATTTGCTTCATCAGTAGAAAACTGAAGGATCCTGAGACAAGGTGGGCAACTATTGAAAGAGAATGTTTTGCCATTGTGTGGGCTCTGAAGAAGTTTAGGCCATACTTGTATGGTTCTACTTTTGTTATTCAGACTGACCACCAACCCTTGAGATGGTTAATGCAAATGAAAGGGGAAAACCCAAAACTATTGAGATGGTCAATCTACCTTCAGGGGTTTGATTTTACCATTGGGCACAGGTCAGGGTGTCACCAACAAAATGCTGATGGTCTCTCTAGGATGTTTATAACCGACTAGAGGTATGAGATTCATCCTGGAGTGGATTCAATCCTCCTGTCTCTTAGTCTAGGGGGGGGACAAGTGTTAGGGGGAATTCTATTATAAGGCTAATTTCCCAAACCTAGCGAGTCCCCCAGCAGCTTTGCTAGATTTTTGTGGTTTGTTTTTTTCTCCTGCTAAGAGTGAGACTCTTTTCCTCCCACTCTTAGGCATGATTTGAGGTATGTCTTTGACTTTTTGTGTGCTTATGGGCTATGGGGTTTTCTTTCTGCTCCATAGGGTATCATATATTATATATGTGTGTCTTACACAGCAGCCTCAGTGCAGTAACACAGGGGTGTCATAGTGACCCCCAAACATAGACTCCATACCCTGGGACTGACTACTGTCTCCCAGGGCATGCAAAGTCACCATTGACTTTACTAGTCCTAAATTGTGAACAGAACCAGTACAAACCATCATATTGTGGAAGTACTGGAAGGGGTTAATTATATTGTCCCTGGGTCTGTTTTCAAGGGGGCACTGTCTAGTCCCCCCTTGTCGAGTTTCTGGCTGGTGGCAGTGGTTACCACGCGAAATATTCCACCGGAATATTCTCTATGGGATTTTCCCATTGATTTTAAACGCACCACTTTTTGGTGCAATGTTAAAGATACCGCCGGTTTATTTATTTAATATTAAATCACCGGTTGGGTCTTTTTGCCAGAACTCTTTTCCAAAATGGCGTTCGTGTCCGTCTCTGTAACTCTGACCAAGGTCGAGCCCTTTGTTCCACTTTTTTGGCGGGCTTCTCCGCAGATGCCCTCCAAATGGTGCCACTTTGTTTGGGTTCCACAGGAAGGGTGGGGGGGGCACCCTGGATTGCGTTGCCTCGGCAATCCAAGTCGCAATCTACTCTGATTGGCCCAGTGGTGAGCCGCCCGGCTCACCACTTAGCATGTGTGATTGACAGCTAGGCTGATGAATGGGGGTTTTTCTGCATGAAAGCAGGGCCTATTGGGACTGCAACTTCAGAAGTCGCCACAGGACCTAAGAATCCGAAGAGGGAAGAAGCTGAGCCATCTGCAACGACGACACCACCGGTTAAGCCCTGCTGCAACTACCTCACCACTTTCCCGAGGACAAGAGAAGATCTTCTGCTGGACGAGTCTTCTTCCTCTGAGCTGGTGGGACAAACCAGTTCGCCCTTTTCGCCTTCCAAAGACGTCTCTTGGTTGAATCGCCCGGGCCAAGCACCCCGGCGGCCAGATAGCCAAGCTTCACCACTTTGACCGCGAATAAAAGGAACGCACCTTTTATTGACAAACTCCGTGGCTAGTTTCATCCCTGTGCAGTGCAACGACTCCACGTTTCCTCCTGGATGAGATCCTCGCTTCCCCTGGTCGAAACAACAAACTGCAACCACTGCCAGGAACAACTGCCCCCGCTGGAGCCTCCTCTCTGTTTAAGGTACTGTGTCCTGCCTAGCCTCCCTTTCTTCGGTTTGCCCAAGGTGACCCTTAAATCCTTGGCTTGCCAACTGGGTTGGCCCCAGACCTTCTAACCTTACCTTCTTGAATCACCCCAACCTCTTTTTGAACATTCTGCAAAGACTTTTAGTGCATTTCAAACCATGTGATCCTGGGCACATTTCGCTCTGCTCCATTTAAAGTGGGTCTGGCCTATGAACTTTGGCTCTACAGTATTTACTGTCTTTATTCTCTTGCTGAGAACTCCTAAAAGTGTTGGGACCTGTTTTATTTCTATGCTCTGTCTTTTTCTCTCCCTTTAACTGAACTATTGGAGTGCCATCAGGTTATGCGCTAACATCTGTTTTAACAAATCGTGGGGTTTTAACTCTGACTTGTCTGATAGTTATCAAGGGAGGTGTGTATACTTTACCTGACTGTGTTTTAACTTGCTTTTGATTTGGAGTGCTAGTATATTGCCTAAAGTGTGTTTTAAATAAATAATTATATACTTTTATACAAAGCTCTGGTCAGTGTTTGTTTGCTCTACTGTGTTTATAGCCCTATTGTGTATACTCTGTATACTGCCCTACTCTTCTTGAGAGAAGTCTGACTGCTTAGCCACAGCTACCAGGTAAATCTGGGTGGTGCAGACTGCTACCAATTGGGTTTACTGCTTGCTCCTGTAGTCTTAATATTGTTGCAGTGTTCCCCAAGGGAACTGCACAGGATTCTGCCTAACAGGAAGCTGAAGACCTCAGGGAACAGTTCCCTTCTACTCATAGCCCCGTGGTGGCCGGCCAGGTTTTGGTTCTCAGAACTTCAACACCTGTCGATGTGTTCGCCGATCAGGTTACCAGTGACCCCCGATCTTCTTCATCAAGGGCAACAGCAGATGTGGCACCCCTCCCCACAATCGCTCAGCTTGGCGGCATGGTGCCTGAGTTCAAGTGTTTAGAACAGCTTAACTTGTCTGCGGATAACATGTGTATTATCCAGGTAGCCAGGAAACCCTCGACTAGATCCCAATACAGAAGTAAATGGCTCAGGTTCTGTCATTGGTGTTTGGGAAAGAGGTTGGACCCAAGGGAGGCTACGATTGACACAGTGCTATCTTTCGTATCCTTCCTAACAGAGTCGGGTGTTCATGTTCTATCATGCAGAACTTACCTTTCAGCGGTCTCTGCTTATCTTTCTACAGACCAATGTTGTTACTCTCTGTGTAATCCAGTGGTTAAGAGGCATTTTGTAGGCTTGACACGCCTGTACCCTCCAGTTCGTACTCCGCATCCGCCTTGGGATCTAAATGTAGTCCTCACGGCGTTGTGCCATAAGGCTTTTGAACCCATGGCCACGGTGGACCTCAAGTACCTATCCTGGAAAGTGTCCTTTTTGGTCGCCGTTTCGTCAGCAAGGCGGGTGAGTGAGCTCCAGGCCTTGTCGGTGGAGCATCCCTTCTTGGTTTTTGACAAGGATAAGGTAGTCCTACGTATGTACCTATAATAATCAAAAAAATCAGGATGTGAGATCCTACAAATCAGCAGGCTATGGTTCTGAACAGAAGAGTTTATTTCAGAAAACCACAAGTGTTAGAGTTCAATTAGTTTACATAGCTTTCGATAAGCACGAAAGGCTCAAAAGGAACGGAAAATAGTTATTGAGTTTGGTGGAAATACAGATTGCGTATTTACCTCTTTTGTGTTGAGGTACAGAGTTCCACCTAAAGGCACAGTGGTGTACAACAGTTAGAGGAACATGTACTTATACAATAGTGCATCCGGGACATAGGGTGGTCCAGGGTACCGTAAACACGGGGTGTACACAACATAATCTACAAGACATACACTAAAAAGGGTATTTGCAGTTGTGTCACTGAGGATCGACATGGGTGTGTTTCGGCCAGGAAGGCAGAATTGTTGCCTGGATGGTATTGGCCTTCTTCAGGATGAGCACCAAATGTGGTGCAGTCCGTTTTGTCTGTGTATAGAGAAGGATTTGTAAGGATCTCGGGGTCTGATTGTGTTATTTAATGTTTCATAACTGTGGCCTAGTGTTGCCATATCGAAGGACAGCTTACCTGCTGCTGTGTTAGCAGTGGTGATGCTGTACAGAATCATCCAGGGGAAAATGCTGGATGGTAGGTGCAGGGAATGCACTGGGGGAGCCGTGGGTTCCTGTTGTAACAATTTGGTCAGGATCCAGTCGGCTAGAGGAGGGCCTAAGAAGTTCCCTTGTCTGAAAAAAACCAAAGATGGACGTGAGTATGAAGCGTCGGTACCAGCGTCTAGGACTAGGGTGAGGGCGTCCCTGGTTCGGTGGACACTAAAGGATGCGGTGGATACCATACATGCATGAAAGCTCCAGGGCGTGTCGGCAACATGGTGTCAACTATTGCCTTAAGTGATCTAGGGCGTGGAGGGTATTATCGACCCATTCAAGAAAAATAAAAATTAGCGCAAAAGTGGTGTCTATGTTGAGAAGTGCGTCCGAAATGGTGGTGCATCTGTGCTCTACAGATGGGTCACAGTGCGCAGGAAGGGCCGAAAAGCAACCCGTGGTTACTGTGCATATCATACCTTAAATGTTAACCTGGGCCCACACGGGGATGGAGGTGGTACCGCTATCGTGGACTCCCTATGAGTGAGTAAACAGATCAGTGTAGAGGGTACTGTCTCTGGAGGCGTGAGAGCTGGATTTAGGCACTTACCGCGAGCCGTGCAACATGCGTCGTCGGGGGATCTGTTGCTGTAATGGTAGCTGTAGCATACAGATGCAACCCGCTTGGCTAATAAGCTAGTCTCAGAGTGGTGTCTGGGCCAATGGCACGGGTGCGGGAGGTGCTAGGACCAATGGGAGTGGTCCTCGCCGTTCCGCGAATGGACGAATCCTGCTTTCCTCCCGAAGGTGGTAACTGAATTCCATCTGAACCAGTCGATCTCCCTTTCGGTCTTTTTTCCGAACCCTACCTCAGAGGCAGAAAGGGTTCTGCATTGTTTCTATGTCAGAAGGGCTCTTAAGTTCTATTTGGACAGAACATCCGAGCTTAGGAGTTCTTCTCAACTATTTGTGACTTTTGGTAACCCTCAGGGTAAGCAGGCATCTAAGGCGACTATTTCCCGGTGGATCGCCGCCTGCATTACAGAGTCTTTCACCGTCCAAGTGCTGAAACCTCCTAAAGGTATTCATGCACACCTGGTGCGGGGCAAAGCAGCCGCGGTTGCTTTTCAGAAATATGTCCCCTGTGAGTCCATCACTAGGGCAGCTACTTGGGCCTCTCCATCTGCCTTTTGTAAGCATTATTGTCTTGACATGAGCTCAAGAGCTGATGCTCAGTTTGGTCAGGCTGTGCTGAAGAACCTTTTTCAGTAAGGGGTATTTGCATCCACCCGTAGTACCTGTTAGGAGTGTTTGGGAATCTCCCATAAGTGTGGAGGAAAGGGGCCGGGACGTAGGAGTATAACCAGGTTACTCACCGTAGTGACCGCCTTACTCCTAGTCCATAGTCCCCTTTCCTCCATACGCCTGCCCGCCGTCCCCTATAATAATGTTCCTCTGTTATTGCTAATAGGTCTCTGACCTGGCGATAGAAAAGGACTGATGGGCGATGCTCAGGGCGGAGCCAAGGTGGGCAGGGTTACGGCCGCGTGCCGGGCCCCGTGCAAGAACGAGAGGAAGGACACATTTTTGAAAAAATTTGGATGCTTTTTACAAAGTGCTCCGGTCCCGTCCCACAGGACGGAGAGATGCCCCATAAGTATGGAGGAAAGGGGACTATGAACTAGGAGTAAGGTGGTCACTACGGTGAGTAACCTGGTTAATTTCAGCCGCCCACAGGCTGCTCGAAAGTATGGGGAGGGCAATAGACCCGGAAAAACACTAGCTACTCTAAAAAGGGGGGATTGGGGGCCAGGCCCAGATTGCCTCTATCAAGGATGAACAAGGCATCCCACAATGGTCGGAGCAGCAGATATTATATATATTTACCAAATTCTACACAACCCTATATTCCCAACCCCCCGAACACAGTGAACAACATATGAGGGATCTCCTTGATCAGATACCCACAACATGTCTCTCCTTCTCGACCAGAGACCAGCTGGACTCCCCGATCCTACTGGACAAGATAGTCAGGGCCATCTCAGACCTCCCCAAAGATAAAGCCCAGGGTGCTGACGGACTGACGGCCGAATTTTATAAGGAACACATAGCCATACTAGCCCCAAACTATTGGAAGTCTGGGATGAATTGCTCCGCATGTCGGTCCTTCCTCCTCCCAGTGATGAATGCGTCTCATACAGGCCCCTTTTCCTTATGAACTTAGACACTAAGATCTTCGCCAAGGTGATAGCGAACCGCTTCCTTCCAATTATGACGTATCTGGTCCATGAAGATCAAGCAGGCTTTGTACCGGGGAGATCCATTTCCCACAGCATCAGGCGGCTGTTTAATGTGATGGTTTGAGTTGACCAGGACGCGCACGCTATTGCGGTCACACTCGATGCTCAAAAAGCATTCAAAATGGTATCATGGAAGTATATGTGGCTGGTGTTGGAGACAATGGGCATCAGCCCCAATACGATTAGATACATTAAACTACTATACACCTCCCCAGTGGTTAGGGTTCAGGCTAACTCCCTGACATCCACTCTGTTCACGCTCTTCAGAGGCATCCTACAGGGCTGCCCATTCTCCCCGATCCTCTTTGCACTAGCAATAGAACCTATGGCAGACCACATTAGAGCATGCCATTCCCATAGGGGGATACGATTAAAGGACACTCCTGAGATTATATCCCTTTATGCAGATAATGTATTACTATACATTAGGGACCCTACCACCCATGTTGATTCCATACTACGAGACATCACACGCATAGGCACCTTCTCAGGATTCACAATCAATTACTCCAAATCTGAGGTCTTTCCGCTTACTAACTCTACCCAACAACCAGCCACCGAATAGCTACTCCTCTGGTCCCCCGGCGGGATCAGATATTTGGGAATCCAGGTGTCCCTAACCAGGACCACCGTGCTGGCAGACAACTACCTGGCCGCAGCACAGCTAGCCGAGACGAAAATGGAACGGTGGCGCTCTCTCCCACTTTCATTTGCTGGGAGGCTCTCCCTCATCAAGATGGTCTTACTTCCCAAGTTGCTATACACCTTTAGTAAAATACCCATATGGCCCGGGGGGGAAATACTTCACGAGTCTACACAAATCATGTGCACAGTTCCTATGGCACTCGGGTGCAGTGCTCAAGAAATGGTCTAATATGACGCTTCCATATAAAAAGGGGGGTTTACTGCCCCAATCTAATATTATATTGGATAGCTGCACAGGCCCAATACGCCACTCACTGGTACCCTGGCTCCCCACCCGCCCACATGTCAAGCTGGAAATCCTGGCGGCAACCGCAGTTAACATAATCACCCTCATTCTACATGAGCACTATGTACCCGACTCTCCCATCGACCCAATCAGAACTACCTTACTTGCCTGGAATCGACTGCTATACCCAATAGTCGAATCACCCCCCTATTATAAATGGCTTCACGTGTGGGCTTTCCCCGGGCTGGAGCCTACACACGACACTGCTCTGGTTAGGCACTGGGGGGCTCTAGGCTACCAGGCACTGACAGACTTCTACCCCGATGGCAGGTTTATTGACCCACAGACATGGAAGCTGGGCCACTCTGGGTCTGTGCTTGAGCTCCTGCAATATTACAGGCTCCGTGCTGCATTCCGCGCCACATGGCCCACTTTTCCTACTGAACCCCCTGACACTCCGGTGATTGCATACATTGGCAACTCGGGCAGCGCCCGTGGCTTCGTCTCCCCTCTATATAAGATGTTACCAGGGGGCGCCTCAGCCCAGCCTTCCAGGGCATAC
The DNA here is from genome assembly GCF_040938575.1 of Ambystoma mexicanum. Lineage (NCBI taxonomy): Eukaryota > Metazoa > Chordata > Amphibia > Caudata > Ambystomatidae > Ambystoma > Ambystoma mexicanum. Next base: position 96,894,730 of record NC_090939.1, on the reverse strand, counting down.
AGTGAATGGGTGGAGGAACTGGGCCTTGAGGTCTCCGACTAGTTATGGGAAAAGATGTGCTCACACAAATAAAGTCTCTCAACTTCCGCCATCGAGCTATGCAGTATAAACTATTGAACAGGTTGTACTATACCTCTCTCAGGATATCTAAGTTTGCCCACACCACCACACGCTCCTGTCCCCGCTGCAAGGTGGAGAACGCTGATCATCTGCATATGTTTTGGACTTGCCATAAACTGGGGGAATTCTGGGGTAGAATCCTAGAGACACTTGCTGAGGTCATTGGTACTACAATCAACCATGACCCACTGGGAATCTTGTTTGAAGTGTGGAAAACCGGCAACACTAAACGCATGGCTAAATTCTTAAATATAAGCTGCATAGTGGCCAAGAAATGTGTACTTCAAAGTTCCTCTCCCCCCCCCCGACAAATCAGAAGTGGTTGGGCCTGCTTACATGGTCCCGTAACTGTGAAGAAGAGTGCCTTACTATGCTCCCTATTAATTCCCACCCCAAGAACATATGGTCTGCATTCAACAGCTACCTTAACAGCCAAGAGGAGAGTTCATCTGAGAGTGGCTCGTCTCCGGTCCCACTGGATAGCACCCGAACACCATGAAGCATCGTAACCTGTTAATCCCCCATATGTTATACTATTGCTTTTGCAGTTGTCGTACTACTGTTTATGTGTAGATTTAATGCATCATTTGCTCTAGCATGTGTGTTTGTTGTAATAAAGCCAATAAAAATAAAAGTTAAAAATATTTATGGCACTGCTTCAGAAATTTTATGCGACGACTTTAGGTATAATTGTTTCTCACGCCCCATGTTTTTTTTTTTTTTTTTTTTAAATTTGGTTTTATTGGTTTTAAGGCAACATAAAGAGAAAGAAAGAAAAAAAGAAAAAAGAAAAAAAAAACAGATGAAACATTTCACTTGTTACAGCACTATTAGCGTATGGTTACATTAAAGAAACAGCATTGGAATTTTTTTTTTCTTCAGTAGATCGCTGCTATATTCAAGTCCGTTCTTTGATTGTAACAGAAAAAATAACATAACCCGTACCCTTCCACCCCCCTCCCCCCATTGGGACGTGCATTTTTGCGACATCACTTTTTCCATCAATATAACCATAGTGGATAGAGTTTTACCCACTTATCCTGTGGTTCTCTCTGGTTTTGGGGTCAACACCGTTTCTCAATGAAGGCCATTGGGTTTTGTTTTAACTCATGGTCCGGTATCATTATCTGATTGGGAGTCCGTCGTCTCAGAAAGATGTTTACTTCGGAATTCCGACCATAGGGTCTCGCATTGTGGCGCTTTGTTATGTAGTGAAGCAGTGATCGTCTCCATCGTGTAGATGTTGGTGGACAGGCAGATCCATTCTTTCTTACTTGGGACTGTTCTGGATTTCCATTTTGTTACAAGCAACGCTCGGGCTGCGAGGAGTAACTGTGGGGCAAGACCTCTGAGTCTAGTCCATCCGTCCTCGTCCCTCTCTAGTCCAAAGAGAATCAGGCGTGGGTCCGCATCTCTTTGTATGCCATCTACATCTTTGATCCATGTCAGGACTTCTTCCCAAAATACCTTTATGTGTGGGCAGCTCCACCACATGTGCCAGTAGTCGGCTGTCTCTCCACATTCCCTCCAGCATTTTGGGCTCAGTGTCTGGAACATCCGGGACAACTTGAGTGGGTCGTATTGCCAGCGGTGTAAGAGTTTAATGGCATGTGCTTTGTATTGGCTAGAAAGGGATGTTTTGGATGCTGCTCTACACATCAATTCCCATTGTTCAGGGTCTATCTCCTCTCCCAGGACTCTTCCCCATCGGCTTCTGAGATGTTCCGTGGATCCGTTGCCTGCTTCGATGAGTTCCCTGTACATCAAGGATATCAGACCCTTTAGTTCAGACTTGGAGTCCAGGATTCGTTCGAACGGGGTGAGTTCTCTCTGGAGCTTTTCCTTCCACGCAGGTTTCGTAAGGACTCCTTTTATCTGGATGTATTGGAAAGTGGATAGTGGGCCTATTCCTAGGACTTCTGTTAGGTCCGGAAGAGATATGAAAGTGTCTTTTTTCAGAAGTTGCCCTACTCTTTCAAGGCCCGCCTCAAACCAGGATTGGTATCTACCTACGTCGGGTATTCGGTCATTCATACCAGGGGACCATAAATGGCTCAGTGGAGACGGCCAGGTGGTAATCTTGTTCATTGCTTTGCTTGGTTGCCAGATTGTCCATATGGTACTCAGTATTGGATGGCCCTTGATTTTCCGCTGGATTCTCTTACGGGGGGTCCATAACCATTCTGACACTGTGGCTGGGAAGAAATAGTGGTTGTCCATGTGGATCCACTGGAGGTGGTTGTGGTCACGCAAGTGTGGGATAAGGACACGTAATTGTGAGGCTTTGTAGTATTCTCGCAGGTCGGGAAGACCTACTCCTCCTCTGTCCTTTGGAAGCGTCAAGGTGTGATACCCGATTCTCGCCTTCTTCCCTTGCCAGAGGAATCTCAACATGAGCCTTTTGGCCTCCACGAAGAACTCATCTGGTAATTCGATAGGTAGCATCTGGAAAGGGTACAGGAATCGGGGAAGACATACCATTTTAATGGCATTAATCCGCCCTAACCACGAGATTGTGAGCTTGTCCCATCTTTGCAGGTCAGCCGAAAAACTACGGAGGAGGGGGGGGAAGTTTGCTTTATATAAATCCGCCAAGTTTTTAGTGATCTGGATGCCTAAGTATTTAAGTACTGAATGTTCAAGTCTGAGGTCAAGGGGAGAATACCTAGTTTCGTTTTCTTCTTGTGTACCTTGCAAAGGGAACAATATTGATTTAGACTTATTTACTTTAAACCCAGAGAGTTGGCCATATTCTTCTAATAGTTGAAGAGCATGCGGGACGGATGTAGAGGGGTTAGTAATGTGTAAGAGTATGTCATCAGCATAGAGTGCTATCTTATATTCCCTGGTCCCCAATCGCATGCCTTCTATTCTGGAGCTGGCTCGTATATTTTGGGCTAGAGGTTCCAGGGAGAGCGCGAAGAGAATCGCAGAGAGGGGACATCCCTGTCTAGTGCCTCGTCCTAGTCCAAACCACCTGGAGTATTCCCCGTTGACCGAAATAGACGCTTTGGGGGATGCATATACAGCTTGTATACCCTTCCTAAATCTCGGCCCTATTCCCACTTTGCTAAGGACCGCCCACAGAAACCCCCACTCCACTCTGTCAAAGGCCTTTTCTGCATCTATCGACAATAGGGCAGGGTTACCTGGTAACTCTGGTGATGAGTGGATGAGATGGAGAGTTTTGCGCATGGTATCCGCTCCTTGCCTACCCATTATAAACCCGACTTGATCATTGTGTATAAGGTGGGGGATTAGTACCTCTAGCCGAGCAGCTAGTACCCTAGTATAGATTTTGGCATCTAAATTAAGTAAAGAAATTGGGCGGTATGAGCTACAGTGTTTGGGGTTCCTTCCTTCTTTCGGGATAACCGTTATGAGGGCCTTCGTGAAGGAATCGGGGGCTGTCCCTGTTTCTAGTATCTCATTGAAGAGCTCGGTCAGGAATGGTATAAGTTGAGCGCTGAAGGTTTTATAAAACCCTGCAGTATACCCGTCCTCACCAGGAGATTTGCCTACGGTGAGTCTCTTGATTGCTTCCTGGACCTCGGGTTCAGATATCGGGGATTCCAACAGATCAGCTTCAGAGTGTGAAATTTTAGGCATATCTACCAGGGAGAGATAGTGATCTGTGTCTAATTGGCCTGGGGTCACTTCTGAGGTGTACAATTGCTCATAGAAGCTAGCGAAGCTCTCCGGTATGGTGAAGGGAGTAGGGGGGGTCTCGGGGTTTTCTTCAATTATCTCTTTCACTTTTTGTTCCGCTCTTTGCTTTCTTAATCTGGCTGCAAGTAGTGCGTCAGCTTTATCCCCTTTCTCATAGAATTTTTGTTTGAGAAATCGAAGTTTGCGTACGATTTGTTCGTGTTCCAATAATCTTAGTTCTTCCCTTTTACGTTGCGCTATTTTAATGTTGTCACAATCTGCTCCTAGGTGTCCCCTATCCTCGCTTTCCAGTTTGCATATTTCAGACCGAAGCCTATGCTCGATGATCTTCCTTTCCCTTTTCTTAGTAGATCCTTCACGTATTAGGATACCTCTCCAAGTGGCCTTACCCGCCTCCCATACTGTTTGCTTGGAAACTTCCCCATTGTTATTTAGTTTAAGGTATTCCTCGATTTCAGTCGCCATTTCAGTTTTAAATACTGCATCTTTCCACAGGCTTTCGTTACAGCGCCACTTTCCTCCTGGAACGGGCAAGTCTGCCCATTTTATGTCTGACAGGACCATATCATGGTCTGACCACACTATCGGGATGATTTCCGACGATATCGTGGATTCCAGAAGGACCCTGGTGAGGTACAAATAGTCGATCCGGGTAAAAGTTTTGTGCGGATTGGAATAAAATGTGTAACCTCTATCATGCGGGTGTTTAGTTCTCCATACGTCTTGCAAATCATATATCTCCATTATGTCAGGGAGTCCCGTGTAATCACTTCTCGGTTGGTTTCTTGTCTCAGGGTTACCTGGTTCCCAGTCCTTGGTCGGGTCTGCCCACAGATTAAAGTCTCCTCCGAGAACAACTTGGCCCGATGCTTCCAACATTATTTTGGGTATTGTCTTCTCTAGAAACTTGGATTGTCCCGTGTTGGGAGAGTATATTACTGCCACTGTTACTCTGACCTTTGCGATCGTCCCGGAAATCAGGAGGGCACGCCCACTCACATCAGACCAAGTCTTTTCCACTTCAAAGTTAATTCCATTTTTGACCAAAATTCCAACTCCTCCCTTCCTGAGTGGGCCAGAGCCCCAGAATTCCTTTCCCCCTTTTTTCCCTAATATCCCCCTCTCTTCTCCCTTAGCGAACTTCGTCTCTTGTAGAAGGAGGATGTCAATTTGAGATCTACGGAATTCCCTTGCCACCAGTGATCTCTTGGTTGGTGAATTGAGGCCTTTCACATTAAGTGTTCCTATCCTAAGGGACTCCCTGTCCTTCCGCTCTTCAACCGGTGCCATTTTCATAGTATGTCGATCGTGAATTTGTGACCCGCATTGAGTGGATGTATCTTAGATGAGGACTCTTGGATTCTTGAGCCATCTTTTGTGTTGCCGCTGACGCATCATATTCTGTTCGTTTGTTGTCCGCCCAACCCCCCCTCCCCCAAACCCTCCCAACTTGACGGCGTTCGTGCAGGCCCACATAGAAATGTGGATCCGGCATCGAACCACCCCTGGGGACCGTTACTTCACGTCCCCAAGATCACATTAACATCACAGTCTTGACTGAGCCCCCGATCGCCCCCCTCTTCCGTTTACATGACCCAAATCTCTTCAGAGCTCATAGATCCTTAGGCAGTTCGGGTCATGAACATGTGTATTAAAATGTGTGCCATCTTACCAGTATTGTGGTTCATCAGTTCTCACCCCCTGGAGGGGTGTTACCTCTCCGGTATTTTCTTGAACCCTTGACTCGTTTCCTTCTGGGCCCCTGTATGCGCCATCTTCTTTCCTCTCGACGCTGGTCCTCTCGACCATCCTCTTCCATGTTTGGACCAAGAAGATCTGAAATACACGCCTTGATCTCCCCTTCCGAACTCAACTTGATTTTGTTCCCATTATAGTCAAAGGATAGGGAGAAGGGGTATCCCCATCTGTATCTTATATTCTTTTCCTTCAGATGTTTGGTGAGGGGGCCACACATGCGACGGAGTGCCAAGGTCATAGTGGATAGATCTTGATATATCGTAACTTGGGATCCTTGGAATGTGATTGAGTCACTGCTTCTTGCTTTCTCTAGGATCCTCATCTTGTCCTGGAAGCGGTGAAATCGAGCTAGGACTGATCTAGGTCCGCCTGGAGGGCCGCCAGCTCTGTGTATTCTTTCTGTCTTGGGTTCATCAACCTCTTCGTCGGCAAGTAAAAGCTTGATGATATCATGGAGGGCATTCCTCAGGTCACTCTCCGTTTCCCCCTGTCGTTCCGGAATACCGAAGATTCTCAGGTTGTTCCGTCTCTCCCGGTTTTCCAAGTCGTCGAGCTTAAGTTTGAAGCTCTCTTCACGTTGCTCCAATGCAGTCATCCGCTGGTCCAATTGCGCCTCCAGGGTATCTATTGATGCTTGATTATTCTCAACTCCGTCCAACCTTTCCTCCATGGTGTCCAGTCGTTGGGTGATTTTATCAATTTTGGAGCCAATGCTGGCCCCCATATTTTTAATTTCTCCCAGGAGAGCAGCGATGTCTCCCTTGGTAGCCGCGGACTCACTCACTGAGGAGCTCTGATTCGCCATCGTGGAGTCCAGATTCTCGGTAGAGGTCGGGGTGTAGGAGAATGTGGCCAGTTTGTCCTTTATGTCCATTGGTTCTCCCGAGGTACTGTGGTGTTGCTTGGGGTATTTGGGTTATCAGATTGCAGAGGAGGCACACGCCCCTGAATCGGGGGCCCAACCCTCTGTACTTCAGTAGCAGTGGCCTTGGTTGGCTCGTTGGGGGTTGTGAGATCCTGGTGCGGCCGTGGTTATGTTCAGAGTGTGGTAGATTCACTGGTGCACGTGGGTCACCTGAGGTGCTCTTTAGACAGCAGGGGAGTTTATTATGCGATGTGGGGGGGTGTGCCTGCAGGATGAATGCAAGTGGGGTCGTTGTGACGGCACAGTGGACTATCCCCCAGTACCTTTATGCGTTCTTCACTCCGTTTTGCAGGCGATGGAGGATAAGTGTGCCTCGGGCGAAGCTTGACAGAGATTTTTTTTTTTTTTTTTCGGTTTAGGATCAGAATATCTGCTGGCGATTGCTTGAAGTTGTGTATTGCTGCGAGTAGCCTGGGTCCCAGCGATGAGTTAATGGAATGTTCTTTCCTTTCAGGGATTGTCAGTCCAGAGTGATTATCTCCTCAGTTGAGGCCTCTCCCCTTGATCATTAGGCTTTGTCCCCCTGGTGGCGCCTCACCGTCGGTGCTTGGTCTCCTGTGATTCAATACAGTCCGATGGACGTGTGCAGGACCGGGTATAATGTGGAAGGGCTCGGGGACGCTTTGCTCATTAATCTTATATTGGGTGTTCCTGGTTGCGTTCTCGTCCACTGCGCACCTCCAGGACAGTAGCCGCTGTGGAGCACAGTTTATCACCCCGGGTCTCTTCTTTCCGTAACATACAGTGTCCGCCCCGTCCTTTCCTCCAAGCTGCGGTAGGGCGAGCCGTCTGTCGGGGGTTTTCCCTGTGAGACTGTCTCTCAGGTTTATTGTAGCCGGTTTCGCCCTACGTGTCCTGTTTCGTTGGGGTTTCGGCTATTCCAGCTCTCCGCGGCGTTAAGGGGCCAGGTTCACAGCGGCGCCACCTCGCACCGCGTATCACCCACCTTCAGGTCCTGTCTCCGGCTCCCCGCTCACAGCGCTGCTCGTTCGTGGTGGAGGGCCGCCCGTTGACTGCGGGCAGTGTCCTCTTCTTCGGGGCCCTCAGCTGCGGGGCCTGCTCCAGCTTCTCTGCTGTTCGCCGCTCGTTGTTGCCTGAGGGCACCCACCTTCAGGTCCTGTCTCCGGCTCCCCGCTCACAGCGCTGCTCGTTCGTGGTGGAGGGCCGCCCGTTGACTGCGGGCAGTGTCCTCTTCTTCGGGGCCCTCAGCTGCGGGGCCTGCTCCAGCTTCTCTGCTGTTCGCCGCTCGTTGTTGCCTGAGGGCACCCACCTTCAGGTCCTGTCTCCGGCTCCCCGCTCACAGCGCTGCTCGTTCGTGGTGGAGGGTCGCCCGTTGACTGCGGGCAGTGTCCTCTTCTTCGGGGCCCTCAGCTGCGGGGCCTGCTCCAGCTTCTCTGCTGTTCGCCGCTCGTTGTTGCCTGAGGGCACCCACCTTCAGGTCCTGTCTCCGGCTCCCCGCTCACAGCGCTGCTCGTTCGTGGTGGAGGGCCGCCCGTTGACTGCGGGCAGTGTCCTCTTCTTCGGGGCCCTCAGCTGCGGGGCCTGCTCCAGCTTCTCTGCTGTTCGCCGCTCGTTGTTGCCTGAAGGCCTGCCAGTCGTCCCAGCGCTCGTATGGTGGCTCGGCTTCACGGAGCGATTTCTGGGCGAGTCCTCCACCGTTTTTGCTCCGGATTCTCACCACATGGGGGGGGGACCTTCCGACAGCAGCACGTTCATTTTTACCACGGGGGGGGGCCTTAAGTGGGGGCTCAGTCCACTTTGGGGGCCGTGGTAGCGGAGCTCACGCGCAGAGCATGCCTGTCCGTGCGCCCCCTGGTGGCCTTTGTACGCCCCATGTTTTTTGAGCCATATGTTTGCAGTTAGAACTCGTTGCTTAAAGAAATCACAACACTTTGGTCCCTTGTTAGAGGCCCAGACCTGTTTCCATCTCACTATTGGCAAGGTTTATTGGGAGTGGTACCACATTATCGCCTTTAGCCTTTCACTAGACAGTGCACTTTCAGGATTCTGCACCACGTGACTAGTAATCCGAAGGACATACACAGTTGCCAAAAATGTGCAATCGTGTGTGTTTTGGCCACAGCCTCACCTTGGCCTCACCTTGGCCTCACCTTGGCTCACACCTTTCTCTGCAGGTGGTGATCTTAACGTTTGGAGTTCAAATATGTGCGTGTGTCTTTATATCTACTAACCTGTTTCATCTGTGTGTAAAGCTAGCTGATGCACAGCAAGGAATGGCACGACGAGAGTATTGACTTGTTTAAGTGTGCCTCGTAAATGTTTGTGCTCTATCACAAGTCACAAACGGTGCTCCCAATAATAACAATTTGATTCCAGATCCTTTCTTTCTAATGTGCTATTTCTAGTCAAGGAAAATCCCAGAAAGTCGATTGAGGCTCCACACAGGGTGCTTTAAAGTACTGAACTGCACTTGCGCACATCAGAATAATTTTCTGCCCTCACACTTGCACTCCTTACCACATCCTCCTTTCAAACGTTGCACTCTCCTCTTTGCACCCCGATGCCTATAATTCCATAATGCCAACAACAACAGTAAATGCCAAAGCCATTGCCAATGCTTGTTTTAATTTGTAGGGATTTGTGAGAAAAAGGGCTGTCTATTGTAGCAGACCATGTGCAAATTAAGGATGTGCCTCCACAGTAGAGCGTGAGGCATTTTTGTTGTTCAGTAACCATCAATCCCTGCTTACCTTTTTAATGCATATTACCCTTGTTCCTTGTCCCATTATGTTGAGTTGATATGTTTTAAAGGAAAACATCTTGTCTTTTGTTGCTAATGAGTTTTAAGTCAGAGAAAAATGTGTGCTTTTTCTCTACCCTTTGCAAATCTGTATAAGATTGATGATGCACGCCCATTTTAATGAGTAGATATTTTTATCGTCTATTTCTTTCTTCTTCCTTTTTTCTTTTTTTTCCTTTAGCAATATGTCATAGGAATTCTTGGTCTGTAATTTTACTTGAAGGATGGTCTCTTTTTTATTTCTTTTTTATGATTACATACTGTAATGTTTCATGTCTGAAGGTACTTTATGTAATGACTCTCTCACTATATCTGATTGTATTCTTCCTTTTGTAAAGACTCTCCTACTTGTTAGGAGAGTCAAATACAAATAAATAAATAAATTAAAAAAAAAAATGTGTGCTTTTGAAATGTTTATACTGTGAATCCTCCCACAGCATTGTGATGCAACAAACCCACATGTAATTCTAGTTGCTGTAAATAACCTTTTAATATGGTTTCGATTTAATATGTTACTCCTAAGCCCTTCATACTTATGGGATGCACCCACATATGACACAACCAGAGCTTTTTAATGTGCTGCATAAAAACCCACAATTTCTTAATGCAGAGCTCGGGCACATGCACAGAGCATAGATCACCCATGCATGCCCTGCCCACCAACTACACCTGCCAGTCCATTGAACAGCGGTAGCACGACGGGTTTCCTTTCAACTTCCAGGTCTAATTTTTTCTGCATCAACCCTTATTTTTGGGACTTTTTAATTTTCCACGATTCACTCACCGGTCCGGGTGGTCGGTTTACACAATGCCATTCAGGTTTTACACGTTGCTCTTCCCTTAACAGTAGTGTTTGATACGCATTGTGTGGAGTGTTTGGAGCTAGACCACTTGAGGGGCGTGCATGCTTTTTGCAAAGTGCTTTCACTTAAGCCTCTCAGGAAGCATCTTCATTGGAAGGGCACTTTCAAGTCTTCTCCATCTCAGAGGATTACCAATTTGTTGGGACTAAGGTGAAAAGAAAACTGCTATGTGCAGCTCTTTTCTCCACAGCAACCCGAGCTGTTGACTTCTTCCCTAGGGTCTCTGGCTCCTTCGGCCTAGTATTCACCCTGATGTCCCCTGTTAGAGTCATCAGTCTCAGTCACCTTAAGGCTCCATTATTTCCTCTTCTGACCCAGATCAGGTATGTGAGGAATGTGGCTGAAAAGTGTGATGGATCTGGAGTTGTCATCACTCTTTCCCTAGAAGTAGCTTCTGCTCATGTGGCCAGGGGATGGCAGCCGCTACCTGATCCCGAACCTGAGGGCAGCTTTATGAAGGAGGACCACATGGGGGGATGCGATCCTCGGGGGGATGACATTGCATCATCAGAGGAAGTCACAGATCCCCCATTCCCTTTTAGGGATTTTCCCACCCTTCCTCAGCCCTTAATGGCGTATAGTAACAAACTCACTCAATCACTTGCTAAGCCTTTAGCCAGTATTCCTCAATATCACATGAAACCAGCATGATGGGAACTTCTTAAGTTTCGGAAACTTCTCAAGACTTTCCTCTTCTCCTCCTTCCCTCTCACATACTAATTTCCCTCTGCCGCTGAAACTGGTGCTTGGGCCCTTATGAGTATTACTGGGGCCTGGCCCTCCATGACCAGTCTCCCCCAGCATCGCTAACAGCACTTGCCTTCGAGCCCCCTTCCCGGACCAACCTGAGTCTGGTCCACCACACCTATCCTCCCTCTCCCCCCGGCACTTGCCCTTGTGGCTCCCCTTGCACTTGCTCATCCCCCTTGGCTCCCACTCCTGCACTTCACCCCCTCCAACCCTTCCAAGCCCTTTCCCCTTACTTCCACCCTCCCTTGCACTTCTTTGTCTTTACAGTTGCACAGTAAGAATGTCACAAGGCCTAGTACGACCGTTACCATTGTTTTCCCTTGTCGCCCACCCCCTATTTTTTTGTCTTGTGGTGCCTGGAAACACTTTTGTATAGGTGCTGTACAAATGTCCAATAAATAAAACTGGGATGAGGAAGAGGCAAAAAGTAGTAATGTTTACTCGTAAAGAGAACCTACACCAGATTCCTCACTATTACATGGAAAACAACATGACGGAAACTGAGACGAGGAGGAGGCGATGAATAGTAATGATTACTCCTAAAGAAAACCAATACCAGCCGTCTAGTTGTTGGGACAATCCCATTGGCTTGGCACAGTTCAAAACCTTGCCGGGAAAGGAAACCTGGAGTTCTCCAAAGCAGGACAGATCGAGGCCCGGCGGCATTGCAAACATTTGAATGGCAGAGCAGAGCGAGAAGTAAGCCAACCCGTTGTGCAGCGTATTCAGGGCAGCTCTGCCGTGGCTGTGGGAGGACACGAGAAATCAAGTTGTGCTTTCCGAGTGCTGGGAAGCCGGAACGCTGAACGAAGACTGACCTCCTGTCCGATGCGCTTGCATTGGCCGCGAGAGCCAGAGAAACTCTGTACATGGAATTGGGAAAGCCACAGAAGCGCATGAAACAAACCAGTGAGCCCAGGGAAAGGTTTGGGACACTGGGGCACTGTTGGGCAAGAGAGTGAAGCCCCTTGACAGTGGAATTGGGGCCTCAGACCCACAATACGGACTCAGGGAGAACCGAAACAGTGAAACCAAAGGGACATTGTGTGTTAAGATCTCAACAGGGAGTATACTAGATCTTTTTGTGAAGCAAGCTGAATTAACTTTTTTACAAAATTGCTGAACACTTGCTATATAACGCAATTGCATGAAAGTCCTGGCAGGAGAGTACACTAGGAAAAGTATATATAAAGAACAATAAATAGGGTCCCAAGGAAGACCCATGTCCTTGGGGATTTTGAATAGCTATTGTATGAAGAGGAAAACCTGGCAGGGGAGTATACCAGTTAGTTTTTTGAGTCTTGAGACCCACACCCAAATTGCATTACCATTAAGAGAATCCCAAGGAAGACTCATATACTTAGGATTTTGAGTTATCTTGAATGTGGAGATAAACCTGGGGAAGGGAGTTATTTCCCCGGAAGTTGATTACAACAGCAAGAGGAAGACGTAGTCCTCTTGAACTGCAAGGAACTTGGATTATTCTTTTGTTTTGAACTTTGGATTTCCTGGAGAGAAACCTGGGGGAAGAAAGTTATCTCCTGGAGCTGTGACATTAATAATTTGGAATTTTGAATGGATAGTGTTCTCCAACGTATTCCTCATCTTTGATATTCACGTCCAGCTTCGGCTGCTTCGGAAAAAGCGTTATCGGCAGAGGGCGCCGTGCATCGATGGCGTCGAGTCGATGTCCCTCGAAGGCCTCCGTCGAGGGTGACGTCATCGGGTGTACAGGTAGCGGCACCTGTTGGCCTCAGCTCCATTAGTATTTCTACTACGTAGTTCGTTCTTCGACAGAAAACCATCGAAGATGTCTTCATCATCAACCCCAACTACCCCTTGCTCAGGTTTCAAGAAGTACAAGGAATGCAGTTAAAAAATGTTGATCAGGACTGGCCACCAGGGGGTGCACAGACAGGCATGCTCTGTGCCTGAGCTCCGCTACCACGGGCCCCAAAGTGGACAGAGCCCCCACCAGTGGCCCTCCATGGTAAAATTGGAGTAACGCTGTGGGAAGGCCCCCCACCCCGTGGGGAAAATACAGAGTGAAAACGGCAGAGAATTCACTGAGAAAGTATCTTCCGAAGATACGGGCTGACGAACTCGGCAAACCGAAACCAAAATGACGTACACGTCTTGAGGAAGTCTGGTCGGCCCTTCGGCAAAGACGCGCTGTGGTCATCAACAGTGAGGAACTTATTGAGAAGTACCACTTGCAGGGGAACGTGCGGCTCTCCCCCGCCTGTAACTGGCGCATCGAGCGAGGAATCTGCAGCGGGCCTGGAGGTCAGTGGTGTGCGGCGTGGGGTGGCGCGGCTGCCGGCAACCGCAACATGGAAGCCCAACATCAAGGATAGCGTACCTAGACCCACTATCAGGGAGACAAAGCCCATAAAGAAGATGAAGGGTCATGGTGGAAACAGCTGCTTCTAAACCAAGTGCATGGGAGCCCGCCACAGCCATATACAGAGCGGAACAATATAGTTAAAACCTCCAGTCACCAACAGACACATCAAGTGCCGAATGAATCCACCCATACATCTCAACAGCATCAATCCTTGGTGCCCAGGCAACACGCAGCAAAGCATAACGTCAAGCACCCAACCAGCCTCAGACATTCCAATCCTGCCTCAACCATAAGTGAAGAGGTCCCTTCAAAGACCCTGAGCCATAATCAGGCCCTGGAATCAATCTGAAATCCCCCTCAGAGAGGCCCACCCAACACGACCTCGCAACCTAGCTGCGCCTGGTACAGGTGGAACAGAAGAAGGTGGATCCTGCCACATAGAGGGCACGAAAAGGGAAAGCATTGGGAGGAGGCACGACCATAAGAAAGGAAAGTGGAGAGGAACTCAGGTACTGTTATCGCCCCCAGGCACTGGAGCATATAACGGAACGCCTCCCAAATCATATCCACTCTACACAAAGAAGAGCGGAACCAAGAGATCAAGCCAGCAGAACGTGAGGAGACACGACACTTCCCCCACAAGACCTATAATACTGGCCCAGATGCAAACACACATCTCTGAGTCATCCCATAGTACTAACATCACCAACCGAGCTCACATGAGCGTAAAACAGAAGCTAGCTCCATTTGCCTACACCTCCTTGTCTACCGAGACCAGCAGCCTCAACATGGCAACCACGGATGCAACGGCAAGTGAATCAGCGGCTACCAAAGGGGACATCGCTGCACTAACAGGAGAAATAAAGAACATGGGGACCAACATTGGCAATAAAATAGACAAGATCACACACCGCCTAGACAGCATGGAAGAAAGGCAGGAAGGAGTAGAGAATAACCAAGCTTCCATAGACACAGCTCGGTCAGAGAATGACCAAGCTAGAACAACGTGAAGAACACTTAAAGTTTAAGCTCGATGACTTGGAAAACCGGGAAAGACGGAACAACCTACGAATTTTCAGGATCCCGGAACGAGAAGGGGAGACAGGGAGCGACCTGAGGAAAACCCTACATGACATTATCAAACTCCTAGTCGCCGACAATCCAATTGATGAACCCAAAACCGAGAGGATACACAGAGCTGGGGGCCCGCCGGGCGGACCAAGATCAGTACTCACCCGATTCCACCGCTTCCAGGACAAAACCAGGGTCCTTGAAAGAGCCAGGAGCAGCGAAACAATCACTCTGGGAGGAGCCCAGATCTCAATATACCAAGATCTATCGTCTATGACACTTGCACTCCGGCAGATGTGCGGACCTTTCACAAAGCATCTGAAGGAAAAAAATATGATACAGGTGGGGCTATCCCTTCTCCCTCTCCTTTGAATACGAAGGCAACAAAATTAAGCTGAGTTTGGAAAAAGAAATCAAGGCATGCATTTCCGACCTACTTGGCCCACGTACAGAAGACGTCAACCGGGAAGAATCAAGATGAGAAGACCGAGGATGGCGCACACAGGGCCCCAGGAGAAAACGAGTGAAAGGCTCAAGGAAATACCAAAGAGGTAACATCTCACCGGAGGTAGACAACTGAGCATCCACACACTTGGTAAGATGACAATTATTCCAACGTAAAAGTAAGTGCCCTGATTGGAGAAATATGTCCCAAACTACAACAAGGTCAGGACACGGACATGAGAGGGGAGGGAGGACAGAGGGGGCTCAATCAAGATTGAGATGATACATTAAGTAAAGGGGCGTGAGGTAACGGTCCCCGCAGGTGGTTTGATGCAGGACCAGTTTTACTACCCGGGTTCGATCGAACGCCACCAACTTGGGAAGGGAGGGGAATGGGAAGGGAGGGGGGACAGATGATGGAAAAAGGTTGCAGCAACATCCGTGATAGTTCAAAACACTCAAAACAATGTGGGACTCAATGAGTAAACAATCTACTGGTCATGGAATATAGATCATTACCCAACAGGAACTGATGATGGCTTCTTCTGGTGATCCAAAGGGAAGGGACTCCCTTATGGTAGGAACACTTAATGTGAAAGGCCTGAACTCGCCAACCAAGAGGTCACTAGTAGCCAGAGAGTTCCGAAGATCCAAAATTGATATTGTCCTTCTACAGGAGACAAAGTATGCCAAGGGGGAGGAATGACGCATCATCGGGAAACGGGTAGGAATGGAGTTCTGGGGCTCAGGGCCACTTAGGAAAGGAGGCGTGGGAATCCTGATTAAGAATGGAATTGACTTTGAGGTGGCCAAGATATGGTTCAATGTGGGGGGGTCACACTCTACTGATAGCAGGAAAGGTTGCGAAAAGTGTAACGATTGCAGTGATATACTCCCCCAACACCGGACAAGCTAGATTCCTTGAGAAAACAATCCCTAAAATATTGTTAGAAGCTTCAGGACACATCATCCTAGGAGGTGATTTCAACCAGTGGGTAGTCCCGGCCAATGATTGGAAACCTGGCAATCCCAATACGAGAAACTAGAATAGAGGCGATCGTAATGAACTAGTAGATATGATGGATACGTACGACATGAAGGATGTGTGGAGGATCATGCACCCCAACGATAGATGCTACATCTTCTACTCTAGCCCACACAACACATTCACCCGAATCGACTATATATACCTGATAAAGGATCTTCTTGATACCGCAACGCACTCAGAAATAATCCTGATAACATGGTCGGATTACGAAATGGTCCTGGTAGAAATAAAATGGGAAGACTTACCTGTAGTGGGAGGGAAATTGTGGCGTAACGAGAGTCTCTGGAAAGACGCAGTTTTTAAAACGGAAATGGATGAATATTTCAAACTGAACAATAATGGCGAGGTATCCAAGCAAATAATCTGGGAAGCTGGGAAAGCCACTTGTAGGGGTATCTTAATACGAGAAGGGTCCTCTAAGAAAAGGGAGCGACAAATTATCGAACACAGACTCAGAACCGAAATATGTCAGTTAGAAGGAGACATAAGAAAGAACCCAGGGGTAGATCCCGATAAAATGAACGAGGCACAGCGGAAAAGGGAGGAATTACGAATGTTGGAACATGACCAAATAGTGCGTAAGCTTCGACTCCTAAAACAGAAATTTTACGAAAAAGGGGACAAGGCTGACGCACTATTAGCTGCTAGACTTAGATAACAGAGAGCAGAGTGAAAAGTAAAAGAAATAATCGAAGACAACGCCGGCACGGTTCAAACACCCCACACCATCCCAGAATATTTTGCCAACTTCTTTGAGACCCTATATACCTCTGAGACGAACCCTGATCAATTGGACACGGATCTTTACCTGTCCCCAATCAACATGCCCAAAATATCAACCTCAGAATCCGAGCTGCTAGACTCCCCAATATCCGAACAAGAAGTACAAGATACAACAAAGAGGCTAACCATAGGCAAATCCCCAGGAGAAGATGGCTACACGGCCGGCTTTTACAAAACCTTCAGTGCGCCGCTAACACCATTTATAACAGAACTATTTAACGAGATTCTAGAGACCGGAAAAGCCCCAGACTCCTTCACAAGAGCACTGATTACCGTGATTCCTAAAGAAGGGAGGGACCCCAAATACTGCAGATCATATCGCCCCATATCCCTACTCAACCTTGATGCTAAAATTTACACTAGAGTATTAGCTGCCAGATTAGAGATACTAATGCCCCATCTCATACACTCTGACCAAATGGGGTTCATATTGGGAAGGCAGGGGGCTAACACTATGCGTAAAAAACTCCACCTTGTCCATACATCTCAGACTCTACCCGATGATCCTGCCCTTCTATCGATAGACACAGAGAAAGCTTTTGACAGAGTTGAGTGGGAATTCTTGAGGGCGGTCCTACGAAAGGTAGGAATAGGGCCTAGGTTTAGGAAAGGAATACAGGTGGTATACACATTCCCCAAAGCTTCAATATTTGTAAATGGAAAATACTCAAGATGGTTCGAGCTAGGACGCGGAACACGGCAGGGCTGCCCCCTCTCTGCAATTCTCTTTGCACTTTCTCTAGAACCCCTGGCCCATAAAATGAGAAACGACCCCACAGTCGAAGGTATACGACTGGGCGCAATGGAATATAAGGTGACACTCTACGCAGATGATATACTGCTACACATAACTAATCCTTCCGTATCCATCCCTTGTGCTCTCAGCCTACTAGAAGAATACGGTTGACTTTCTGGGTTTAAGGTGAACAGGACTAAATCTATTCTATTCCCCTTACAGGGATCAAAAGAGGAAATCGAAAACAAATTCCTCCCACTTGGCCTCAAGATTGAACACTCCACATTGAAATATTTAGGTATACAGATCACCGAAACCCTGGATGACCTATATGAGGCTAATTTCCCTCCACTCCTCCAACGATTCACTGCTGACCTGAATAGGTGGAACAAGCTTACGATCTCCTGGCTAGGACGAATCAATGCGATTAAAATGGTATGCCTACCCCGGTTCCTGTACCCCTTTCAAATGCTACCTGTTGAGATACCGAAGGGATTCTTTCTTGAGGCCAAAAAAATGATGATGATGTTCCTTTGGCAGGGGAAGAAGGCGCGAATTTCATATACTACTCTAACACTTCCCAAAGATAAAGGTGGAGTAGGGCTCCCTGACCTAAAAAAATATTATGAAGCCACCCAACTACGCATCTTAATTCCTCACCTGCGTGATCACAAAAAACCCCAATGGATCCACATGGACAACCCTGACTTATCACCGGCCATGGTATCAGAGTGGCTATGGGCCCTGCAAAAAAAGCTCCAACGCAGACTCAAAGGTCATTTTATATTAAGCACCATATGAAGCGTATGGCGACCAAGTAAGGGGATGCACAAAATAACCACTTGGCCATCCCCGCTCAGTCACTTATGGTCCCTCGGCATAAACGACCACATACCTTACGTAGGAAGATACCAATCTTGGTATGAGGCGGGACTGGAAAGGGTGGGGCAATTGCAGAAAAAAGACTATTTCATCCCACTTCCGGAACTGACCGAGGCCCTGGGTATAGGCCCACTGTCCACCTTTCAATACATACAGATAAAAGGGGTCCTAACGAAATCTGAACGGAAGGACAAACTGAAAAGAGACCTCACCCCCTTTGAGAAATTTCTAGATTCCAGGACGGAAATGAAGGGCCTAATATCAGCAATGTACAAAGAACTAATAGACGCAGGAGATGGGTCCACAGAACTCCTGAGGGGTAAATGGGAAAAAGACATAGGAGATGAGATAAGCCCGGAACAGTGGGAAACAATGTGTAAAGCGGCATCCAAGACATCCATATCAAGCCAGTATAAACTACATGCCATTAAGCTTCTACACAGGTGGCAATATGATCCACTCAGGCTCTCCAAAATGTTTCAAACAGCGAATCCAAGATGCTGGAGGGAATGTGGGGAGGTAGCCGATTACTGGCACATGTGGTGGGGTTCCCCGCACAGAAAGGTATACTGGGATGAGGTCCTGGGTTGTATCAAAGAAATAGATGCAAATTGTATTGTTCAAAACCAATAAAATAAAATAAAAAAAATGTTGATCACAGACCCGCATCGATCGTGCCTGTGGTGTTTGCGAGAAGGTCACGACACGGAGGCCTGCTCGAAGTGCCAGGCGATGACGGGTAAAGCCCTGCAAGAGAGAAAGGGAAAATTACAGGTGGGTCGTAAAACCAAAACTGACCGATCCTCGACCGTCAAGTCTGGAGTTCATTCTCCTCGACGCAAATGTGAGGAAAAAAGGTTGAGATCCCGAAGTGGCTCCCACCACTCATCATCTTCGGCGAAGCGATTGAAGAAGCAACGCCACTGATTGCCTTCTTCATCGTCGTCAGACAAATCCCCTAAGAAATGTAAGTGTCCCACCAAGCATTCTTCTTCTGCAGAGTGGGAAATGTTTGTGAAGGCCAACTCTCTGTCCGCGCCTTGTACGGAAGCCGGCCAAACGCATTCCCGTTCTGACATTCGCACTTCCTCGAGCCCGGGTGATAGAAGAAAAACCGATCGAGAGCATTCAAGGTCTCCTATGAAAGAGTCACTCGAGTTGTGACGAGCGCTCGAGGTCTTCGACACCGTCCAAGGCTCCTCATACTCTCGAAGGTGGTTGTCAAGGCCTCAACACCATCTGCGCCATTTACATTGTCTCCCTTGTCGACACCAAAACCATTGGTGCCGAAGATTTATAAGGTTTCAACTCAGCCCTTTGAGCGTGTTGCAGCAAAAGAAAAAGCTGCTAAAGGCTTTTACCTGGATTCCACCTTATCCTTGTCAAAACAAACTAATGCAGTCAGGTCCACCTCTGCCTACACGTGCAAACTCATTTCAGCCTGCAGACCATTCCTCACCACCCACAACAGCGTCACACTAGCGAGAACACTTATCATGGCAAAAATAGATTACTGCAGCGCTCTATACTTAGGCACCAGCCAAGAAAACCTGTCCAAACTCCAAACCACCCAGAACAATGCAATTCGAGCGGCCCTGAACATCCCTCGTAACCACCACATCTCAGAAGCCAGAACTAGCCTAAAGTGGTTACCCGTGAAGCAGAGAATTTCCCTAAAAACACTTGCCCTCACGCACAAATGCTTAGCCAACAAGGCTCCGATCTATCTCTGCAGTCGGCTTTCACGCCACTCCACTGCCCGTCCACTAAGAACTGCTCAGACTCACTGCCTTACTATCCCTAGGTTTAAGCTCCAAAAAGCGGGAGGCACTAGCTTCCCTGTCCTAGCCTCCAAACTTTGGAACACCCTCCCCGCTGCCATCAGAGCTGAAGACTCCTTCAACACCTTCAAGAATAAAACCAAATCTTGGCTCTTTGACCAGCAATAGTTGTGTTAGACATCTGTCCTACTTACTCAGCCCGCCTGTTCCCCAGCACGATTTCCGGGTTGCTACCTTCCCAACTACCTCAGGGTTACTTCCTCTGCGGAGCCTAGGGACACTGTACCATGTGTAATATATGTAATTATTAAGATTGTTATTATGTTGTATTGGTATACTTTTATTGTAATCTATCTGCCTGTATGTTCTTTTCTTGCAACCCTGTACAAATTGCGCCCTGATGCCCCCGGGCCTGATGGTCTGCGCATTATAAATAAACAAATAAATAAATAAATAAATAAACCAAAGCCTTACACAATACTGCCACCTCCTGAAAAAACTTACACTCCTTTACCCAGAAAGGAATATTTTAAATCCTTGTCTTCAATATTTGAAGAAGAGGAAAGATCTGAGGAAGAGGAGGTTCCTTTTCATCTGGAGTTTGGTACTCCCAATGTGCCAGAGTGTTTAATCTCTGAAGAAAGTAGAATGAAAGACCTTATTGACACACTGCACAATGCCAGTGGTGTGGATACATCGCCGGAGACTGAGTTTGGAAAACCAAAGCCAGGCAAACACGCTGACTCTCCTTATCGACACCTAATGTCAAAAGTGGTATAGTATTTAGGCTGGGCCAAACCACCAGCTCAGTTTATTCAGGATGATCTTACAGACATTCTAGACCAAGGTCTACCCACAGATCCAATTTTACCCTTCCATGTGGCCTTACAAAATAAGGTGGCCAAGAATTGGGAGTCCCCGGATTCTATCCCTGCTGTGGATAAATCCCTCACTAGAAAATACTGCCCTTCTATTAGCGACCCCGGCTATCTGTCCAAACACCCCCTCCTGAGAGTCTGGTGGTCCAGGCAGCCACAGCTATGTCTAACAAGGCGGGATACCCTACCATCCCTCCGGATAGGGACGACAAGCTTGTGGATGGATGGGCGCGCAAGGTATTTTCAGCTGGCAGTATGGCCTTAAAGGCGGCCAACTCCACTTGTGCCTTAGCCAAGTTTTTGTACACTCTGTGGGAGTGCATCTCCATGGCAGCGGAGCACATACCAGAAGGGGAGGAAAGGGAGGGTTTCCTAGCTATCGTTAGAGATGGAAAGGAGGCCATGCAAGAATCCCTTCAGTCTGGATTGGACACTGCAGATAGCGTCAGCAGGTCCAAGGCTACTAGCACGGTTATGCGCAGGTTTACGTGGTTGCGGAAGTCGGGTTTCGCACCGGATTTGCAGTTCCGTCTTCTGATCATGCCATTTGACGGGTCTCACCTTTTTGGCAACAAGGCTGATGAAAGTCTTGAGAGGTTGCAGACCTCAAAAGCGGCTGCCATATCTTTAGGGGCCGCTGTTGGGCAACCTCAGCCTTTTCGTTCATCAGGACAATCTTGGAGGGGACGATCCTATCGTTACTACTCTCATATTGAAAGGCGAGAGGAATGGCCATTCAAAGAGGACAAAGGAAAATTCCTTGTGGTGGACGGGGTAAAAGTGCAAAACCAGCTGCAGCTTCTTTGCCATCAGCAGCTGCAGCAACCGCCTAAAAACCGCTCTGAGAGCTTGCGTCACGAAACACCAGTGAGGGACAGACTATCTCAACATCTGCAAGAATAGCGAGACATTACTTTAGATGCCTGGGCTCTGGAAACAATAGCCCAGGGTTACTGGCTTCCATTTTTAATGCAGCCTCACAACAATCCACCGGGGAAACACTCTTTGAGGATTCCAAATCCGCTCCTTGTGCAACAAATATTAACCCTGCTAGGGAAAGGTGCTATAGAACCGGTACCTGTAGCGGAGAGGTACAAGGGTTGGTATTCCCCATATTTTTGTTTATCCCCAAGAAAGACGGTGGTTTGAGACCCATCTTTGACTTGAGATACTTGAACAAGTTCCTCAGGAAGGACAAGTTCAAGATGGTTACTCTTTCTCAGATCCTTCAGGCCCTCCAACTTCAGGATTGGTTGGTGCCATTGGACCTTCAGTGCTGATACATCTCAAGCACAGAAAATACCTGAGATTTGCCGTTGGCGGCTCGCACTATCAGTTTCCAGTCCTGCCATTCGGGTTAACCTCTGTCCGAGGGTCTTCACCAAAGTGATGGTAGTGGTGACAGCGTATCACAGGAGAGGGGGGATTCATGTCTACCCCTTCTTGGACGATTGGCTGATCAGGCCACGCTCTCCCGAGCAAGACCTGGATCATCTCAAGATCACCTGCTACTTCCTTCACAGACTGGGCTTCTCCTTCAATTTAAAGAAGTCACAGATGACACCTTCCCAATGGCTCCAATACCTCAGAGCTGTGTTAGACACATCTTTGGGAAAGAGCTCGCCACCCAAGGCGAGGGCTCAAGACATTCTTCAGATGGTTTCCAAATTTCAAAGTGGCTGAAATCTCCCGGCCTACGATTTCTTGAGGTTGCTCGGCCTCATGGCATCCTGCATTTTTCTGGTGCCAGAAGCCCGCCTGAAAATTAGATCCCTTCAATGGGCTCTGAGAACTCAATGGTCCCAATTCTCAGGAAGGATGACGGACCTACACTAGGTTCCAAGCAGGGTTGATCAGGATCTCCTGTGGTGGGCCTGCAAGGACAATATTCTGAAAAGAGAACTTTTTTGGCAACCATGGCCGGAGATTACAGTAGTGACGGACGCCTCACTCACGGGGTGTGGAGCCCACGCCAACGATCGTGACAGTTAGCGGTTGTTGGTCTCCATCTACACATCAACCTTTTGGAGCTGAGGGCAATCAGACTAGCGCTGAAAGCCTTTCTGCTCTGTACGGGGAAAGAATGTCCTGATAATGACGGACAACAGAGTGGCCATGCATTACCTCAACAAATGAGGAGGCGTAGGGTCACTACCACTGTGCAGAGAGGCAATGGAGCTCTGGTATTGGGCAATTCAGGAAGGAATCTCCTTATCGGCAGTTCACCTGGCCGGGGAGGAAAACACAACGGCGGACACTCTGAGCAGGATGAGTGCAGTGTCCCATGAGTGGGAACTAGCTCAGGAAGTCCTTCAAGAGATATACGCCCTTTGGGGAACCCCTCAAGTAGACCTGTTTGCTACATGAATCAACCGGAAGTGCGAAAGGTACTGCTCAGGGGAATTTCCTCCGAGAGGAGTTCTAGGAGACACGTTCGTGGTGGATTATGACTTCCCACTACTATACGTGTTCCCTCCGATCCCGTCATTCCTCAAGTAATTAGGAGGTTAAGACGGTTCGGAAACCGCATTATCCTAATTGCCTCGGATTGGGCCAGTAGAACGTGGTACCTGGACCTTCTAGACATGTCCATCTGTCCTCCGATTCGTCTTCCGCAGAGAGAGGATCTTCTCTCACAAAGGCAGGGACAGGTTCTCCATCCAGAGGTCAACACTCTCAATATTCACGCTTGGTTTCTGAAAGGCTGAGATACAAGGATTGGGACCTCCCGGATGACGTCATGGAGGTGTTGCTTTTGACAAGAAGGCCAGCAACAAAGTCTCTGTACTGTTGCCGTTGGAACAAGTTTTGCGACTGGTGCAGGGAAAAGAATGTTGATCCTTTTCTATGTTCAATTCCATCGGTGTTATCTTTCCTCTTATCATTGGCACATCAAGGTCTCAATGTTGGGACCATTAAAGGTTACCTGGCAGCGCTTTCCATCTTCAAGCGCTCTTCGGAAAAGTGCTCCTATTTTAAAATTCCTTTGGTGATTCAATTCTTAAAAGGGCTCACAAATGTGTTCCCACCTTCTTCTTTTCAAGTCCCAGTTTGGGACCTTAATTTGGTTCTAAAGTTTTTAATATGTGCCCATTCGAACCCTTGCACACATGCCCATTGAGGTTGCTAACCTTTAAAAGCATATCATTGGTTGCATTAACATCTGCACGTAGAGTGAGCGAGTTGCAGGCACTTTCTTCAAGGCCACCCTATACCGTGTTCCACAAGGACAAGGTTGTGTCTGATTTCCATCTGAATCAGCCGGCGTTCTACCCCCAGCTGCATCCTGGTAAAGAAGAGGAAAGGCTCCTTAGGTTGGACCCTAAAAGAGCTTTAAGCTTTTATATTTGTAGGTTCTCCAGACTCAGAGCTGATGACCAATTCTTTATTGGGTATACCGGAAGAAAATTGAATTATACTTGGCAACTCGGAATATTAGAAATTGGCGGGCAAGGATCCACCAGAAGGCTTGAGGGCTCATTCCACCAGAGGTATAGCCTCTTCGGCAGCCCTTCAAAGGGGATTTCCTATCTAATTAATCTGTGATGCAGCAACTTGGCCTTCACTGCATACATTTACAAAGTATTACTGTCTAGATGCTTCCCACTCTCAGGATGTTGCTTTTGGTAAGGTAGTACTGTATTCAGCCTTATAAATGCCGACAACTTCAAATTCTACTCCCTCCTCCAAATTCTGCAATACTGCTTTGGGAGTCTATCAAAGATGAGGAATACGTTGGAGGACACAATCCATTCGAAGAACAAGTTACTTACCAACTGGTAACGTTCTTTCGATTGGATGTTCCGCCACCGTATTCCTCATCACCCTCCCATCCTACCCCTCTATAGAATTTCCTATGCTGTTACAACTTCAGCTCTCGCATGGCTGTCTACTGTCTGCCTACACTAACAATCAACACGAACAGGAGGGAAAACCAGAACTGAGGCCAACGTGCGCTGCGCGTGCTACTTGTACACCCGATGACGTCACCCTCAACGGAGGCCTTCGAGGGACATTGACTCGACGCACAGCGCCCTCTGCCGAGAATTTTGTTTCCGGAGCTGGATGTGAATATCAAAGATGAGGAATACAATGGAGGAACATCCAATCTTAAGAACATTGCCAGTTGGTAAGTAACTTGTTCTTCTGTGTTGGAGTTTGAACTTTTGTGTTGGATTTGAACATTTGTGCACTTCAAGAAGCAAGAGAAATTCCCTTAGCACTTTAGAGTTAGTTTTAGAGTGTGACGGTGAGGATAGGATTTTGGACAAATGATATACATTTGCTTTGGACATCTTTTCATTTTAATAAAAGTCTAAAAAAAAATAATTATGAGTCATCTGTGTCCGTGTGTCATTCCTGGCTCTTCACAGACAGTGTGCACAGGATTGGAGAGCTGTTTCAAACTGACTCCCATCCAAAATCCTCCACATATACAGCTGACCTCCCTCATGAATGAGTAATCTTCTTTCTCTGCTGACGCCAACAGGATGGCTAACTCCAGTACCTTTCATCCAAGGGGGTGTTTTAATTTGGCTACTTCTTCATTCAGACCAACGCAGTCCTCATTTGCATACGCATATACATGGGGCCAGCACCCTTCCACCTCAATCATTCTGCACACATCATCATCCTGGACAAAATCAGGTGGATTCTTTTTTCACAAAATGTCCTTGTTTGATGACTTTGTATGCCATGAAATGTTATTTCAAAGGCCTGATTAAGGAGGTATAAGTGTCCATGTTCCCTCCTGTTCAGTTACTCATGAACAGCCTATTTTTTTAATATATTGTTTTATTGGTTAATCTAATTGTCAACCTTTAACAAATGTTACATGTAATGATCCTTTCCATCTACAAGGAGAACAGTACAGTAGAGAGTCCTTCTCAGAGTCCTTTAAATTCCTCCTTCCTCCTCCACTTTAGAGGTCAGGTCATCAACTTTGTCATCTTTTCTTATTTCTATGTATATCCGTTCCACTAGCATCAGTACATCTAGAGTCTGGTCGATTTTATCGACCGTCATTAAGCGTTCCCACCACTCCTCTTCTGTATTGTGCTCCATTCGTATGGGTATAACCTTCAAATATTTTCTTCTTAAGTTTTGAAGTTTCGGACATGATAACGCCAAATGCCTTGTGGATTCCATCCTTTCCCCATTTTCACAAAAGCGGCAGTGAGTCTCTTGTTCAGTTATCTGTTTTCTTAGAAATTACACTTCCTTTGATGGTAATAGGTTCAGTCGACATCGCATCAACAGATCTCTGTAGTGAGGAGCTGGAAAATGTGTAATATATGATGGGAGATGATTCAGAGCTTTCCTTTCCCATGCAATGGTATCCACTCTCAGCCTTTAATGTATCTGTTTCTAGCTAGTCTCTTTCTTTTAGGCATCTCTTCGCCTTTTCAGGATTTGTTTTGAGCATTTCTTTTATTTTTTTTATTTTTTTATTTTTATTGAATTTAGCTGAAATTTAATCAACTTTTTCAATTCATTACAAAATAGAAGGAAAATAATTAGCAAACATTTTCAACAGCAAAACAACAAGAAACATTGCATTAATTCGAGACAAAATGAAAAAGAATCTCGAGGTCCTTCTAAAGAAGGAAGAACAATGCTTAAAATGATCTTAAAACAATAACACACAAATAGATAGATAGATGTACGTCCTTATGTCCCAAGCCGCGCCTTAAGATCCTCGGATCAAAACAGGATCGCTGTAATGCCACACAAACGTAGGTCTGGACTGGGAAAATCCTTCCCAGTCATTACAGCAGGTATCTGGAACAATCTGCCAGTCCACATAAGGAAAGAACCCAACTTCTCCAGCATAGGTCTGGCATGGATTCAAATGCTCATGAATATTCCCCGTCGTCAGGCTGGGAATCCTCGGTAAAGAAAAAATCAGTATCAGTTTCGTTTCTGATCTGTCTTTCTTAGTAGTAACCAATCACTGATCTCTGGGTCATACTGCCCCCAGCCAATGACTGCCCTCTCCCTAAGCCCCGCCTCTGGCAGCCATCCTCAGATTTTTACCGCACGCTCAAGTGTTGGGAGTCCTCGTGTTTAGCTCTCGAGTTATTTTACTGCATTTTCACGCTTTTTCAGGAGATTTTCTCATTTTTTCGGTTTAATCGAGCCTCAAGCTCTACCGTTTCTACTTCCGATAACGGGGACCCGTTTGGGAATTCTTCTACGCCCCTCAAGGGTGAAGTTTTCGTCGAGTTTACACTTCTTGGAGGATTCCGGAAGATCTGCGGCCTACCTCAACGGACATGGCCCAGGACAAGGGGAGCTCGACGCCCGGATCCAAGCTGTTCAGGAACTGCCCTGGATGCGGATTATATAACGTTTTCAAGGAGGACGAGCATTTGGGATGTCTCTACTGCCTCCATGGGGACAAGACGCACATGGAGAAGGACTGTGCGTTCTGCAAGAACCTTTCGGAACGGACCAAACAAGATCGTTGTTCCCGCCTCGCCACCTGGCTGGAGAAGGGCACAGCAAGTGAGAAGGCGAAGAAGTCTGAGCAGGCTTCTAAGTCCTTTGAGGGCGCCCCGGCGACGGGGGCCCAACAGAAGGCCAAGCACCGCGAGTCCGCGGGCTCTGGGAGCGCCGAAAGGTCGGGCTCTTCGGTTCCCAAGCAGGGCGCTACTTCCCTGGCCAGCGCTCTGTTTCGGGGAAGAGGAAGTCTGAGAACCCGGGTAGGCCGCTGGAGCGGACCCGGTCGATCTCGAAGGGGGAGCGAGGCGTTGACCCTCCCCCCAAGGCGAAGGCCCAGGACGCACCTAAGGTGGTAAGGGCCTTGATCCACCCGGCTAAGGCCTCTACCGAAGTGGTCTCTGCGACCCTGGCGGAGCCGGCTGAGACTACGCCAATGGAAACGGCCTCTGGGCCCAGAGTATCCCTGCCGCCGCGGAGGGAATCCTCTTTCCAGCCCACCGCTAAGACCCCCGTGAAGCCTCTGGCTGAAAAAGAGGGGGGGGGGGCGGTGGCCGCTACAGACTCGAAATCAGCCTCTGAGGAGGAACTGGCGGAGACCGAGAGGGGCCTCAAAGAAAGGTCCATAGGCCTCAACGAGAGGTTCATAAACCTCAAAGAGAGGTTCGAGAAGGTTCGATCCCAGGGGACGGTCCCTGCTGACGTGATCGAAGATAGCAACGAGGACGACGAACAGGGCCCAGTGGAGCGACCATCCCGTCCGTCGCAGCCATTGCCCGAGCCCCAGGATAGCTCGGCGGCCATTTTGTTGGCAATCCAATCCTTATGTACTGAGATAAGGACGAGATTACCACGGACCCCGACGGAGGATCCAGAACCAGGCCCGTCGGGAAACACTCCGAACAAGCGGAGGAGAGTCCACCCCTCTCCGCCCTTCGTGCCCGCGAGGCCGGTGGACCCCTCATCCCCCTCGCCGGGAGAGGATACGGCGACGGATATGGCGACGGGGACGGACGATGACAGCGGCGATGACACAGCAGACATCCCGTCGTCCCCCCCCCCCCCCCGCGGGCGTCCGCAGCCGACGAGGTTGGCTCTTTCCACGCCATGATAACCAGGGCATCCGAGCTCTTCCAGCTCTGCCCTGAAGAACAGAAAAAGGAGGGGTTTCTGTACCAACGACGAGAGGCTAAGAGGAAGACGGTCCTCGCGGTGCCTTTACTCGACTACATCTGGGACGAGGGGCTTGCTATCCTCAAGAACCCTGTGTCATGATCTCTGCTTCCAAAAGGGCAGGGTTTTCCCAACTCCCTTGGAAGCAGATCCATAACCCAGGTTCCGAGTGCCAACCAGTCCCAATTGGGACCTTTTGGACCCAGTCCTGGCGCCAGTGGCACCAGGCTCATAAATATGCCCAGTCCCAGCGCTGGAAGCGCCGGGCTCATAATGCTTGGGTGGACTTACCTGCAGCAGACCATGCTGCTTACTTGCCTGCCAGTTGAGCCTCTGATCCTCTTCTGTTTGGAACTACTTTTCCTGTTGGGTGGGGCAGGAGCCACTCCCTAGATTCAGAACACTGGAACTCTTCTGGAAAGCAGGAACTCTTTTCTTACCTAGGCGTGGCTGTGGAAGGAGACACCTAAGCACTACAGGAGGCTATTTAAACCACACCCGATGGATGAATCTTGCTTTGCGTTATTCTGCATCCTCTGCAGCAGAACGCTCATCGTGTCTTCTGCATCTGATCCTGGGCCTAAGGAAAAAGGCTTACCATCCTGAATCCAGTCTTCAGCAACACCTATAAAGACTAGAAAGAACAGGTTAGCATTACGGTCTTCAGTTACAGCTCTTCACTTACCTGGTCCATCGGCTGTCACCAACGCCTCGCGCTGCATTCCGGCATCTGAAAGACAAAGGCTTACCTACTCTTCGTGCGCTCCGGAGGTCTTCACACTGCATTCCGGCATCTGAAAGACAAAAGCTTACCAACTCTTCGCACGCTCCGGAGGCCTTCGGCGCTGCATCCCGCATCTGAAAGACAAAACAAGGTGCGTTTAAAGACATTGGGGAACTTTAATACTCACGTGCCATTACTCCTTTCCACATCTAACCCAGTGGGTATTCTGGCACCCTGCAGCCGCTCAGAACTTGTTACTGCAAAATAAAAAGACAGTTAGAGCGCATCGTGAAGCAGGCAACAAGCGCTTACTTACGTGCTTCCAGGCGCTTCTATTCATCACACGGGCTCCATCTTCAACTCACTTCAGCCCGTCATCCGCCATCGCCGGAACCCTGCAAAACAAGAAACATCATTACTAAAGACTTTAAAGACATTAGAATTACTCGAAACTTACCGTTCGTGCAGTAAACGACGGACAGCAGTCCTCTGAAGTCAAGAGGCCTGCTCCCCTTATCCAGTGAAGAAACTGGTTACAGCACCCTGCCCCGAGGCAGATGGAGAGCACGGCGTTCACTTACCTAAGGTGAGAGCGTTAACCTTTGGGGTTCTACAGGAGAAGAGAAAGGGAAGAAGAGAGAGACATTCAATAACCCAGTTCCTTAATCCCATATTTTCTATCTGCAGACATCTTACCCTTCGAGTCAGACATACAGTGCACAGAGGTCCAGCCCAAAGAGCCAGCCGTGTGTTACACATCACCTTTGAAGATACGGTATACGCCCAGTCAAGACCGGCGCCTCTACGGAATCAGGTGAGCGTTAAAGAACGCAAAGCCTACCACAAAACTCCCGTCCAGGCGCTATGGAAACCTCGGATACCGACCAGCTAGCCCAGTTACTTGGGGAACTAAGGGCAGAAGTGCATGCAGCCCGTCAGGAAACGAACGCTCTAAGAAGGGAACTGATTATTTCCAAGGAGCGAACAGATGATCTCGCTAGACAATTGCTACAGTCACAAGCCGGACAGACCCCGTTACCCGCATCTGGGGGAAATCTTCCTTCTACATCCTCTATGAATCCAGTGCAGATCAACCTACCTGGGAATGTACCTCTGGCTCCGCCCGAGCGATTTTCTGGTGACCCAAAGAGGTTTGCAGTATTTATCAATCAGTGCCGGTTGCATTTCTTATGCCGGCCAGCAGCCTTTCCAACTGATCAAGCTAAAGTAGCTTTCGTGCTTTCGTACCTTAGTGGCAATGCGGCAGACTGGTCGATCCCTCTAGTAAATCAAGATGATCCGGTCCTCCATGATTTTCAAGCTTTTCAGCTCAGTATGGAAAAACTGTTCGCAAGACATTCACAGGGGCAGGCCTTGGACAATGAGCTTCTTTCGTTGCGACAAGGTAATCAAGACCTTTTGGCTTATATTACGTCTTTCAACAGACTGATAGTGGAAACTCAATGGCCTGAGGACAAAAGGATTACGCTGTTTTATAGAGGTCTACGTGGAGAGCTCAAAGATGTGTTAGCCCAAGTAGTGAATCCCCCACAAGATTGTTCGGACTATATAGACTTAGTCGTTCAAATAGATCACAGACTGCAGAACAGGAAGGCCGATCGTTCCAAGTTTGATGCTCGAGTATTTTCCAAACCGCCAACTCCTTCCAAAGGAGTAGACTCCGGGGAACCCATGCAAATAGGGGGTCTGAAAGGTCCTCTAACACAAAAGGAGCGGGAAAGGAGAAAACAGTTGCAATTATGCCTCTATTGCGGAAACTCAGGGCACTTTCTTCGAGACTGTCCGGTGAAACCTGCCAAGAAGGCAGTAGGAGCTGCAGTTACCAAAGTTAGAAACTCTGAGCAGGGAAACGACCTCGCCCGACAAGAATAGAGGTCCTCTTGCCGAGCGTGAAAACCAGTTCTGTGACCTCGCATTTCGTGATACCTATGGTCCTCATTAGCCCTGATAATCCGGATCGATTACATGCAATTGAAGCTTACGTCGACAGCGGTGCCATCGGCAATTATGTGGATCATGAAATGGTTTTGAGGATGAATCTAACTCTTTGTCCCAAGGCTGTAAAGGACGTCATTACTACGGTGGATGGTACGGAGATAGCCTCCGGGCCAGTAACGCATACCACTCAAGAGGTGACGCTAGTAAGTCAAGATGGACACCATGAGAAGATCGTGTTCGATGTGATCAAGGCCCCTCAGTTTCAGATTATTCTAGGAATACCTTGGTTAGAGAAACACAATCCTCTGATCGATTGGCGAGCAAGAACGGTCCAGTTTCCAGAATGTGTCTCTACTTGTCACCCTCCACCTGGTGTTGCACTGGCAGCAATTTCTTCAGAGACTCCCCAGTTACCTCCCGAATACCTAGAATACCAAGATGTTTTCCGGAAGCATCAGGCTAACTCTCTACCTCCTCATAGGTCTTATGACTGCCAGATAGACCTGATACCTGGATCTACTCCTCCTTGTAGTAGAATTTATGCCCTCACCGAGCCTGAGAACCTTCACCTTCGACAATACCTGGATCAATACCTGGCAAATGGGTTTATTCGTCCTTCCAAGTCCCCTGCTTCTTCAGCTTTGTTCTTCGTTCCAAAAAAGGAAGGAGACCTTAGAACTTGTATAGATTATCGCTCCCTGAACCAGATCACCGTTAAGAATAGATATCCGTTACCTTTGATCCCTGAACTCCTGGACCAAGTCAGAAAAGCATGCATATATACAAAGCTGGATCTTAGAGGAGCTTACCGCTTGGTACGAGTAAAAGAGGGCGATGAATGGAAGACGGCCTTCCGCACCAAGTATGGGCTATTTGAATATCAGGTCATGCCCTTCGGACTTTGCAATGCCCCGGCCGCCTTTCAATATTTTATGAACGATGTCCTCAGAGAGCTCATAGATGTGTGTGTTGTTGTTTACATTGACGACATCCTCGTTTATTCTTCATCGGAATCTGAACATCGGAAACACGTGAAAATGGTCCTCGAAAGATTGCGTCAACACAAACTTTTCGCTAAGTTGGAAAAATGTGTTTTCAACGTGACTGAAGTTGAATTCTTGGGATTCATATTATCACCTGGCGGAGTGCGTATGGATTCAAAGAAGGTCGATGCAGTTCTCAAATGGCCATCACCATCCTCCGTAAAAGGTGTGCAAAGCATGTTAGGCTTCGCTAACTTTTACCGCAGGTTTATCCCCGAATTCTCTCGAATAGTCCAGCCCATCACTGCCTTGTTAAAGAAAAACAAACGTTTTGAATGGTCTACCGAGGCGGAACAAGCTTTCCAGGATTTGAAGTCTAAATTTATCTCTGCACCAATCTTAAAACACCCTCGCCCCGAACTCCCCTACATCGTGGAAACTGATGCTTCAAGCCTTGCCATGGGGGCAGTTCTATCACAAAAGGACCCGGTAACCAATCAGTTGCATCCCGTGGCATTTTGGTCCCGCAAATTCTCGCCTCCTGAAATCAATTACACGATTACTGACAAGGAACTTCTGGCTATCAAGTCTGCCTTTAAGGCTTGGCGGCATTATCTGCTGGGGGCCCGACACACCGTTACTGTGATTACGGATCACCGAAACCTGCAATATTTGAAAACCGCAAAAGCCCAATCCTCTAGACAACTCCGTTGGGCATTATTCTTTGCCGAGTTTGACTTCATAATTACCTATCGACCTGGTACAAAGAACGGTAAAGCTGATGCCCTTTCTCGGATGGGAGTGGAAGAACACTTGATCAACCCTAAACCTGTACCAATCATTCCCGAACAAAGAATTCTGGGTGTAATCGCCACAGAATCCATAGAGGAAGTTAAGGATAAAGCCAAGCAACTTGTAACTCCAGCAGACATACAGAATTGGCATCTGCAGGGAAAGGACTTTGCAGTAAAGGACAACTTATTTTATTTCCAAGAACGATTATACCTACCCAGCACAGATTTACAGAAAAAAGTAATCTCTTGTTATCACGATTCTTTAATGGAAGGACATCCCGGTATGGCCAAGACCTCAGAAAAGATCAAGCGCTACTTCTGGTGGCCGTCTTGGAAAAAAGATATCAGAGACTTTATAATGTCCTGTGGAGTATGCGCCCAAAACAAGAGTCAAAAGGAAAGACCAGCAGGCCTCTTACGCCCTATTGACATCCCACCTCGCCCTTGGCATACGCTTTCTATGGACTTCATCACCGATCTACCTCCATGCTCCGGATACAATACGATTCTAGTAATCGTGGACTTATTCTCCAAGATGGCGCATTTCATTCCGCTCAAAGGCTTGCCAACAGCAGCAACTCTGGCCCGAGAATTTCTCGAAAACATCGTCCGACTGCACGGTTTTCCTTCGGTTCTAATTTCGGATCGAGGTAGTCAATTTATTTCTCATTTTTGGTGAAGTTGCTGTCGGTCGGCTCAAATTGATGTGAGACTATCGACCAGTCACCACCCTCAGACCGACGGACAAACCGAGAGGACCAATCAAACTCTAGAACAGTATTTACGCTGCATGCTGCAACAAACTGAAAAAACTTGGAAAGACATCCTTTGGATAGCCGAATATGCCTACAATAACTCTGTCCATTCGGGAACTGGGAAAACCCCGTTTTTTCTTTTGTACGGCAGTCACCCTCGAACCTCGGAGTTGGATCCCCTCCAAGATCTTGAAACACCAGCAGTAGACTACCTGCATTCTACAATCACCCAAGCCTTTAAGGAAGCTGTTTCTCACCTTCAAAGGGCTAAAGAACAATACAAGAAAGGAGCAGATCAACATCGGAAGGAAGCCCCTCAATATCAAGTAGGGGATCAAGTCTGGTTATCCACCAAATATCTACCTCTAAAAGGGCCACGCACATTCAACCCAAGATACCTTGGTCCCTATTCCATCACTACCATAGTAAACCCAGTAGCGGTCAAGTTGGACTTGCCCCCGCACATGAAGATACATCCGGTCTTCCACGTCTCTCTATTAAAACCTGTGCAACCTCAAACCCGACTAACTAAATCTCCAAAACCTATCCTAGTTGATGGAGAACTCGAGTTTGAAGTCAAAAGCATTCTGGACTCCAAGATCTCCAAATCTAAACTATTTTACCTAATTGACTGGAAAGGCTACGGCCCCCAAGAGAGATCCTGGGAACCTGCTGAATATGTCCACGCTCCTCGCCTAATCAAAAGATTTCACCGAACATTTCCTGACAAGCCAAAACCCCCGGAGAAGCCCGGTTTGGGAGTGGCCTTGAGGGGGGGTACTGTCATGATCTCTGCTTCCAAAAGGTCAGGGTTTTCCCAACTCCCTTGGAAGCAGATCCATAACCCAGGTTCCGAGTGCCAACCAGTCCCAATTGGGACCTTTTGGACCCAGTCCTGGCGCCAGTGGCACCAGGCTCATAAATATGCCCAGTCCCAGCGCTGGAAGCGCCGGGCTCATAATGTTTGGGTGGACTTACCTGCAGCAGACCATGCTGCTTACTTGCCTGCCAGTTGAGCCTCTGATCCTCTTCTGTTTGGAACTACTTTTCCTGTTGGGTGGGGCAGGAGCCACTCCCTAGATTCAGAACACTGGAACTCTTCTGGAAAGCAGGAACTTTTTTCTTACCTAGGCGTGGCTGTGGAAGGAGACACCTAAGCACTACAGGAGGCTATTTAAACCACACCCGATGGATGAATCTTGCTTTGCATTATTCTGCATCCTCTGCAGCAGAACGCTCATCGTGTCTTCTGCATCTGATCCTGGGCCTAAGGAAAAAGGCTTACCATCCTGAATCCAGTCTTCAGCAACACCTATAAAGACTAGAAAGAACAGGTTAGCATTACGGTCTTCAGTGACAGCTCTCCACTTACCTGGTCCATCGGCTGTCACCAACGCCTTGCGCTGCATTCCGGCATCTGAAAGACAAAGGCTTACCTACTCTTCGTGCGCTCCGGAGGTCTTCACACTGCATTCCGGCATCTGAAAGACAAAAGCTTACCAACTCTTCGCACGCTCCGGAGGCCTTCGGCGCTGCATCCCGCATCTGAAAGACAAAACAAGGTGCGTTTAAAGACATTGGGGAACTTTAATACTCACGTGCCATTACTCCTTTCCACATCTAACCCAGTGGGTATTCCGGCACCCTGCAGCCGCTCCGAACTTGTACCTGCAAAATAAAAAGACAGTTAGAGCGCATCGTGAAGCAGGCAACAAGCGCTTACTTACGTGCTTCCAGGCGCTTCTATTCATCACACGGGCTCCATCTTCAACTCACTTCAGCCCGTCATCCGCCATCGCCGGAACCCTGCAAAACAAGAAACATCATTACTAAAGACTTTAAAGACATTAGAATTACTCGAAACTTACCGTTCGTGCAGTAAACGACAGACAGCAGTCCTCTGAAGTCAAGAGGCCTGCTCCCCTTATCCAGTGAAGAAACTGGTTACAGCACCCTGCCCCGAGGCAGATGGAGAGCACGGCGTT
The DNA here is from genome assembly GCF_040938575.1 of Ambystoma mexicanum. Lineage (NCBI taxonomy): Eukaryota > Metazoa > Chordata > Amphibia > Caudata > Ambystomatidae > Ambystoma > Ambystoma mexicanum. The sequence goes on along the minus strand of NC_090939.1, from coordinate 96,859,100 downwards.
CACTTACCTAAGGTGAGAGCGTTAACCTTTGGGGTTCTACAGGAGAAGAGAAAGGGAAGAAGAGAGAGACATTCAATAACCCAGTTCCTTAATCCCATATTTTCTATCTGCAGACATCTTACCCTTCGAGTCAGACATACAGTGCACAGAGGTCCAGCCCAAAGAGCCAGCCGTATGTTACACATCACCTTTGAAGATACGGTATACGCCCAGTCAAGACCGGCGCCTCTACGGGAATCAGGTGAGCGTTACACCCTGCCACGACACCCCACCAAGAGGGACAGGTACAAGAAGAAGTCCCAAGTCCCTGATGCCGCCCCCTTGTGCCTCAGGGCCCAGCCCACGCCAGACTTGGTCGTCTCGGCAGCGGCTAAGAAGAAGGCAGCAGGCGCGGCGGCATCAACTTCCACTTCCCCGCCGGACAACGAGGGTAAGAAGTTGGACTCTATGGGACGACGAGTCATCTCGTCGGCGGCGACGACGATCAAGGCGGCCAATGCCTTAGCGATCGTGGCCCGCTACGACAGGGAGCTCTGGTTCAAGATAGCTCCCCTGCTAGATTTCCTGCCTGATGACAAAAGGGCAGAGGCCCTAGAAATTCTGCAGGAGGGCCAGGTGGCGTCGGATCACGCCATTACGGTGGCAACGGACTTTGCTGATACCGGATTTCGCCAACTGGGCAACGGAGTTTGCCTCCGACGACTAGGATGGCTCAAGGCGACAGACTTTCGCCAGCACGTCCAGGCCAGAGTGTTGGACATGCCGTTCGACGGCAACAACCTCTTTGGTAAGGCGGTGGATGAGTCTCTACAGGCCATTAAGACCGACTCGGAGACGGCACGGGCCCTTGGGGTGCTTCAGCAGCGACGGCCCTTTCGGAGCTCTGGAGGCAGACAGGGTGCCTCCAAAGGATCCAGCGGTGGCTCCTCCACCTACCGCCAGACGACCCGCTCCAATTCCCAGAAGGCCTACAGAGGTCGCGGCAAGCAAGGGGGTTCCCGCCCTCGTCGCCAAGGAGGCCAAGGAGGCAAGGCCGCTTCCAAGCAAGACTGACCCGGCCGGGTGGTCGGGCACCCCAGTGGGAGGCCGACTGACGAAGTTCGTCAGGGTGTGGGAGTCCATCTCCACCGATCGTTGGGTGTTGGACACCCTGGCCAACGGGCACTCGCTGGAATTCCTAAAGAAATGCCCTCGCATTCCTCCCGTGGCCAGGAAGGAGAATCACGTCCCTCAGCTGCTGTTGGAGGTAAAGGCGATGCTCAAGAAAGGTGCCATCGAGCTCGTCCCCAGGAGGCTCTGGGGCTCCGGAGTATACTCAAGGTACTTCCTCGTCAGGAAGAAGACAGGCGGTTGGCGCCCCATCCTAGACCTTTGTCGGTTAAACAAATACATCAAGGCGCAGAAATTCAGGATGGTCACCCTCCAGCACGTACTGGGATAGCTGGAAGAAGGCGACTTCCTATCGTCGCTGGACCTGGAGGATGCTTACTTCCACATCCCCATTCTAAAAAGGCACAGGAAGTTCCTCAGGTTTGTGGTTCAAGGACACCACTACCAATTCAGAGCCCTACCGTTCGGATTAAAGTCGGCACCCAGGGTTTTCACCAAGTGCCTGGCACCAGTGGCGCCGCGGCTGCGCCTGCAGGGGATCCACGTCTACCCCTACCTGGATGACTGGCTAATCCGGGCAAGGTCAAGGGAGCTCGCCGTCGATCATACGGCGAGGACCGTCCGGTTGCTCACAGAGCTGGGGTTCTCCATCAACTACCCCAAATCCCACCTGGTTCCGTCGCAAGTAGCACTGTTTTTGGGGGCGAAGCTCGATACAGTGGAGCAATTGGCCTCCCCTTCAGAGGAGAGGACCAAAACCATCCTGGGCAAGGTACGGCGACTGTTAGCCACGGACGTGGCCAGGGTGAGGTCCATCAAGTCCCTTCTCGGGATGATGTCCTCATGCATCTACCTTGAACCCCTTTGCAGACTTCGGATGCGTCCGCTACAGGAGTTCCTCGACGCCCGCTGGTTTCAGGCGCAGGGCTGCTTCGAGGACAGGATCCCCCTCGACGAGGAGTTCCGTTGGGCGATCCTATGGTGGGGCACCCGGGCTCACCTCACGACGGGCACGGACTTTCAAACCCCGGCGTTTCAGGAGACGGTGACTACGGACGCCTCTCTGGAGGGTTGGGGGGCCCACACCGGAGATCTCCACGCAAGAGGCCTTTGGCTCCCGGAGGAGAGGTCTCTTCACATCAACATCTTGGAGCTCCGTGCAGTATTCTGGGTGATCAAGTCGTTCCTCCCGTCCCTCAAGGACAAAGTGGTGAGGATCTTCACCGACAACACCACCACGTTGTTCTAAATACGGAAGCAGGGAGGCACCAGATCCCTAGCCATATCCAAGGAGGCCCAGGATCTGTGGCACTGGGCCGTCGCCCAGGGGATGTTTCTGGTTCCCTTCCACCTGGCAGGAATAAAAAACACCATCGCCGACTCACTCAGCAGGGAGCTGCGCTTGTGCCACGAGTGGGAACTGCGCCAGGATCAAGTGGATCGACTCTTCCGACGATGGGGCAAACCCCAGATCAACCTGTTCACGACGGCGACGAACTTCAAGTGCCAGAGGTTTGCCAGCAGGTTCCCACAGCCGAGGAGCATGGGCGATGCTTTCTCGTTTCCTTGGGACGGCCTGTTTCTATACACGTTCCCTCCATTGCCGTTGCTGCTCCGCCTCATCAGCCAGCTCAAGAAGTCCAGTTGCAGGATGATCCTTGTCGCACCGGCGTGGCCGAGGCAGGTCTGGTTCCCGGACCTTCTGGACTTGTCAACGTCCCCGCCAGTCAGGCTGCCGTTGGACGCGGATCTCCTCTCCAGAGAAGGAGGCGCCATTCTACACCAGGACCCACAGTCGCTGAACTTTCAGGCCTCGCTCCTGCAGCGCTATAGTTTGGAGGGTACGATATCCCGGCTCATTGCAGAGAGGTTCTTGCAAAGGCCAGGGCGTCCTCAACTCTCAAGTGTTACGGTCATAAATGGAAGAGGTTCTCTGTCTGGTGCCTGGCACAGAAGATTAACCCTCTGCGTATTACGGCCCCTCAAGTGCTGCCGTACTTACTGTCGCTGGCCAAAGCTGGACTGGCTCACGCCTCCATAAAAATACAACTTGCTGCCATCTCCCGATATACCAGGACTACGGGACGGGTGTCCTTGTGGTCTCATCGCCTGGTAAAGGAATTTATGAAGGGACTATTCCGTTCATTCCCGCCGGTGTAGGCTCCTGCCCCGGCGTGGGAACTTAATGTGGTGCTGACCAGGCTCATGGGAGCCCCATTCGAGCCTATGCATTCGGCGCCCTTGAAGTTCCTGTCATGGAAGACAGTGTTCCTTGTGGCCATCACCTCTGCACGACGAGTGGGAGAGATTCAGGCCCTATCTTGCAAGCCTCCATACTTGTCTTTTCATGACACAAGGGTAGTGCTTAGGACGCACCCTTCCTTCATGCCCAAGGTGCCATCTGACTTCCACCTCAACGAGCCCTTGGTGTTACCAGTTTTCTTCCCGTTGCCTTCGACGCCGGCCGAGAGGACTTTGCACTCGCTGGATGTAGCTAGAGCGCTGAAGTTCTATGTGGACCGCACAAAGAGTTTTCGGAACACGTCACAGCTATTCGTGAACTTTGGGTCTGTGAATCAAGGGAAGGCTCTCTCGAAGACTTCCATTTCCAGATGGCTCTCCGGCTGCATCATGCATTGTCACCGGTTGGCAAACCGACCGCTGCCCGGCCGTCCGAGAGCCCATTCGACCAGAGCGATCGCTGCTACCACGGCGTTCCTGTCTGGTGTGCCCCTGCTGGACATCTGCAGGGCTGCTAGGTGGAGGTCGACGCACACCTTCACAAGATTCCACTGCGTTGATCGGGACTCCAGGGAGGAGTCCAGGGTCGGCCAAGCAGTGCTGCGCAACCTGTTCGCTTAAAGTGAGCCTGGTGAGGAGGTAAGAGATGCTTGATGTTGAGTTGTTGTATTGCTTATTGTTGAGCCTGTTGCCACCTCCCATGGTTGTGCATGTGTATACTGCTATGTATTCTTTTATTCATGAGCATGTGAATCCATGCCAGACCCCATGCTGGAGAAGGAACAAGTTACTTACCTGTAACTGTTGTTCTCCAGCATGGGTCTGGCATGGATTCACATGCAAACCCTCCCACCTACCCCTCTGCAGCTCTTCACTTGGTCATACTGCCACTTGGCGTGCTACCAAATCTGAGGATGGCTGCCAGAGGCGGGGCTTAGGGAGAGGGCAGTCATTGGCTGGGGGCAGTATGACCCAGAGATCAGTGATTGGTTACTACTAAGAAAGACAGATCAGAAACAAAAGTGATACTGATTTTTTTCTTTACCGAGGATTCCCAGCCTGACGACGGGGAATATTCATGAGCATGTGAATCCATGCCAGACCTATGCTGGAGAACAACAGTTACAGGTAAGTAACTTGTTCCTACTTACACTTTCGTAAGTTAGTGAAAACGTATCTCTTTAATTGACCTCACCATCCTTGACCCACAAAACCTTTGATTTCATTAGGAACTGTCTCGTCCCATTTTGTTTGTCTTCGTGTCCATGTCTCTGCGCCCCGAAACTCACGAGTTACCGGCGCATTACAAATAAATAAATAAAAGTAAATAAATAAAAATAGATGTCAAAAAGAGAAAGCAATAAAAGCAATAAACTATCTCTAAAACACACCTATAATGGTATTCTCTTGACATACAATCGACAATTTTTCCATATAGGTTGCGATAACATTTCTCTTGACATTTCTCTTTGTGTGAGAGCTTTGCAATTGATATACATGTTATAATAAAAAAGAGAAAGAAAATAGTCAAGGTTTATTAGATCAGGTTTTCAACTTTGACTGTAGTTTTAAGGCTTCCAAAAAATTAACTGTGGCTATTCTGATGCTCATAATGTTAGTGGCTATTATTGCAACCCATCTGTTCTCAGGCTCCATTTGAGCAAAATAGGGCAAGTGGTTGCAAAAATGTATTTGTCTCAGGTACTTGAGTTCTGTGCAGTCAACAATTACATGCTCAAGAGTTTCCTTGATATTATGGTTGTTACAGAATCGACACCAATTGTTCTCATTACTGATCAGTTTTCTACGTGCTTGTACGTCACGAGTCGGCCATAGGTTGAACCGGTAACGGAGAATAGCATTTCTTATTGAAGGAGATGGGGCCTTAGAAAGATATAGTTCCATCTCTCTTCATTTTTTTGGGCCAAACAAATGAGGATTGAAATCTTTATACTTTAAACAGTTAGCTCTGGTGTCAATCTAGTCCATCATGTGAGCATTTCTAGGTTGATGTTATTATGCTGGAGTTGGTCAAGACATTTTTGCTTCCATGCTCCGAGGAATTTGTCCTTGTTGATGTTCGAGTGAGCTACCAGGATTTTAAATGGGATTGATGATTTTTCCAGGATACATTTCCGGAATAGGGAGATTGTTTTCCGGAGTACTATTGAGGCCATGGATTGCAACCTCAATTCGTGCCTGATTGTTGCCATTTTCAGACAATTCGGTTATCTTAAAATTTTCCTCCAGAAATACCCCTTGAATTTTCCCCATGCTTCCCATGGTATATTTAAGAGGGTCTCAGCTCCATGTGTACGGATAGGTGTTACGTTTTGTTTCCAGAATTTTATGATCGGTATCATAGAATATACGCCATATCTCCGGTGCAATGATCTCCCTTGATTTGTTAATTTGACAAGTCTTTCCTTATGGAAATTCAGTTGAGCTTGTTCGTTGCTGTTTTTGTTTACCTTGACTCCCAGATAAATCGTGGTATCCACAGTTTTTAGGGCCTGATTTTCAATTGTCCGGGTAAAAGGGATTTTCTTCCTTCTACCCATTGTTATTTGCATTATAAGAATCATGGATTTTTCGATGTTGATTTTCATTTTGATTTCATCCAGGTATTTGTCCTTGATTCTCCTCTGGAGCCCTATTGCCGTCTGATCGATAAAGACGACATCGTCCGCATACAGGACCCATGGAAGTTCTGCTCCTTCCAATTTCGGTGCGAAAGATCTTATATTTTCCTGTGAGATTTGCATGTCCGCCATATATAGGACAAATAAAAAGGGGGCTAAGGCACAGCCCTGTTTAATGCCCTTTGTAGTCAAGATCTTTTCTGTGGTGTCTCCCCCTTTCGAGACAATTATCTGAATTGTTGTGTTACTATACAATTCTTGGATTGCTTCTAAAAGGTCTTCCGAGCAATTCAATTTTTTTAGTTTTGTCCATAGTCGCTCTTTGTTCACTGCGTCAAATGCTTGCTCGAGGTCTATAAAGCCCAGGTATACATTCCCCTTTGTCTCCAAGGCCCGGGCTTTCAGTAGATTTAGTAGAAACAGATTGAGGGAGTTGCCCACCCCCTTCATGAGGGCTGTCTGGCGTTTGTCCAAAATGCCAGTGCTCAATGTCCACTTCTTTAAATCTCTTAACAGGATAGATGAAAAGATTTTACCAGTAGAGTGCAACGAAGATATTGGTCTGTAGTTCCTTGGGTTCTACGGTCCCCCTTTTTGAAAATTGGAACTATCAGCGCTTCTTTCCAAGATGTAGGTATTGCTCTCTCTCACAAGATCTGTTGAAAGAGGATCAGAATGAAATCCGCCCACTCCTCCTTATTTTCTTTTAACATCTTATTCGATATGCCGTCCGGGCCGGCTGCTCTTGAGGATCACAGTTGAGTAAGTCTTAATGATATATCCACTAGGTCTATATCAATGGCCCACCATTTCAAATTAGGCTTTTGTTAGATGGTGTTATAGTCCTCTCCTCCTTAAAGAGTGCAGTGTAGTGATTCACCCAGTTTTCTTTAGATACTTGGTTGTTGGTTAAAGCAGGTTGTAGATCATCTCCTTTGTTTATTATTTCCCAAAGAGAGCGGGCAGTTGCAATCGCAGCCTGCATCTTTTCTGCATCACACTGCGCTCTCCGAATTTTGTTCGATTTTAACCAGCTCTTATATCTCTGCTTTGTCAGCCTCAGCAATTCTGTTTTGTCCATTAGATTGCTTCGGTTAATTCTACGTATTTCAGCTCGATGATCCCTTTTCTTTTTTGCCACCTCACTATTATATGCATGTTTCCTTGTTAAGCTTGTAGATTTGTTTATATCTCTCTTCATCTCAAAATCTTTCAGGAGCCCTCTATACTCCACCGTGTTGCCGTTTTGATTCTCCCTTATGTTATTATCCAGGTTGGCGGTCAGCTGAGGGATATCGGCGGTTTTGAGCCGTATTCTATTTTTGCCCCATGTTAGTTCAGTTTGTTGCTTCATGGGATTTGTCAGTTCCTTAGAGGGCCATAAAAGTTCTACTTCTATCAGTACATCGTCACTCGTAGTTTGTTTCTTTGCTTGCATTGATTTTATCCATCTAATTGTATTTTCATCCACAAAGAAATAGTCTAGGCAGGCACTCTTTTTGCCACAGAACCACGTATTTGCACATGGAATGTCTCCTGTAGTCTGCCCATTTAACATTGTCATGTCTCGTATATTAATTTCCCGAATCCATCTCAATTCCGATGTTCCTAAATATCATTTTGGTCTCAGCCTTCCTGAGGAGTCCAAGAGTTTTAGATTCAGCTCTCCGCATATTAGAATCAGTTGACTTGGCTCTTCATACATTGATGTATCAATCATTTCCATGATCTATGTTAGATACTGTTCTATTTCACAGTCTCTGGGACTCCAATATGTATTTATTAGGAGCATTCTTATTTCCCTTTTTCCTCTATTTTTAACCAATTTGACCATTTGAGTGTACGGATTTGGATTTAGATGTTCGATAATCTCTAGGTCTACGTCCTTTTAAGTTAGTGTCAAGAGACCCACTCTTGGGCGTCCCAATAGACCTTTTAGAGCTGGATTCATACATATTTGATAGCCTTCACATACAGGACTAGATCTTACCTAGGATTCCTGTATGCATATGATTTCATACTTTTCCAAAAAAATTACATTCATCAGAATATAAATGGACAAATCCTCTGGTGTTCCATGAGGCTAGTAGAGGTCCTCACTTGGGCTGTGATTCCTATTGTTTCTTTTTTTCCAAGGTGGGTTTTGATACCCCTAAACTCTTCTCCCCTTGAGTTTCTTTGGTGGTTCCTGCTTTACTTTGAAACCGTTGGTTTCTTGCACAGCCTATTAACTCTCATCTTCCTATGTGGCTGCTTCCACATTTGCTGCCACTGCAGCCTACAGTACCAACAGTATCTGTAGTTGTTACTGCAAGACACCTCCTGTACCTCAGTCCCCAAAAGATTTGTCTAACATCATAGCTCCCTCTCATCCTATTGACTCAGACAAGTCAAGTGGTCAGGATGTTCAGGGAGTTCACGATCTGATCACAATAGTGTAGATTCAATAACTTCAGCTTTGGGTTTTCATGAACCGATGGAGACCCTCATGTGCTATCCTGGAACCGTCAGTATCGGAGGAGGGTATTTTGTCATCACTATTGGCTTTCAAGAGACAAATGATCACATGAACCACCATGTATCTTGTCAACAAGCACGTAGATGTAAGATGCAGACCTGTACCTTCAGAGAACGTTTTATCGTCTCAGCCACAAACCCAATCCGTGGTGGTGGTAGCTGCCACTGCTTGGAGCAAGTCTTCATTTACCTCTTATTCCCCTCCCACCAAATTACTGTATGAGATAGTTTACAAGGTATGCCAGAACATGGCTCTTCATTTTTGGCAAACCAATACTGATGCTGTTCTGTTGGCCACAAACCAAAAGTTATGCGCTGACAGTACAGAGAAACTTTTGTTCTGTCTACTAGACCAAATCTGAACTCTAAGCACTTTCAGAGGCCACGATTGTCTCCACCGATATACTAGAATCTACCATTCATCACATCGACACTGAGGCAAGAGGAATGTGTCTGGGAGCTGACGCCAGAAGGAAAGCCTGGCTCTGGGCAGATAAATATTTTTAGTAAAATCTTTTCATTAATTGTTAATAATAAAAAAAGGGGCGTGGCCAGCGAGCGCGCGATGAAGACGTGAATCTTCGGCGCTCCCGTGGCCGCCTGAAACATCCTGCTAAATCCTGCCATATGGATTGTGTAAAAGCAAAATAAAGATAACTCCGGGCGGCGGAACCTCAGAGCAATACCCGGCGGAGAACAGAGATAAGTTCGCAAAGGGAAACACAAGATATCGGCGTTGGAAGTTTCGACCCGGGAACTCCCCGAGCCCGAACAAGATGGCCGCCTCCAAGACCCGCTGAAGCGTGACAGGGATTAGCGAATGCAGCCCACGAGCCCCGACTGCTGAACGCAGCAGCCGCGCCAGCATCCCCGGGGCGATCTGAGGGTGCGCCGCCACCGAATCCTGTCATCTGTCCCCGGTACGGCCGGGGCGGGGAAGACCAGAGTGGGCGAGCCCCCGGCCTGCGACATCGGCTGGAACTGCGGCCAGAGCCGTGTGGTGCGGCCAGGGGACGGGGTGCGGACGACTCGGCCCGCCCCCAGAGACGGAGAGCGGATCCCCCTGGAGGGGGACCCCGACACAGGCGTTAACAGCTCGGAATCCACCCCTCCGCCCCCTGGACCCTGGAACTAAAGTGAACGGCTACGGGTAAGCCGCCACGCGGGACCTGCCAACCCGAATCCGATGTGCCCATAGGGAGTGCCCCTGAGGAAAACAGCAACTTACGCCCATAAACGCAATAAGGGCAGAAGCATACCGACACCTCCAGTGCGCAAAAGAAGCCAATCCTGATGAACGGGGCCTCCTCCACTGGCACTGACAGATATACAGGGCCCTACACAAAGCAACACCATGGGAAAAGAAAAAAGCAGAAAGACCCCGACACAAAGCACCATGGACCAATACGCCACAAGCACATCCACCGTACAGGGCACTGAGGACCATGGGGTGAACCCCCCTCCGCCAGACAAGACCCTCTCGCTCAAGGATGTGATGGCCGCCATCTCCAGCTCCCATTCCTCGGTGGAGCAAAAAATGGACGCCATCCCTACCGAGGTCTCCTTCCTCCGCCATGACCTCCAAAAACTGTCATCCAAAACTGGGGAGGCGGAACAACGTATCTCTGGTGTGGAGGATGTCCTCGGTGGAGTGCACCAACAATTGGCGCAAGCACTAACCAGATTGAAAACCCTGGAGGCCCGAGTGGATGAGGGAGAAGGCAGGTCCCGCCGCAACAATATTCGCATCCTGGGACTGCCGGAACGCGAAGAGGGACCCAGCATGGAGCTTTTTCTGGAGGAATGGTTGGCAGACCTGTATGCGCTAAAGACTCTCTCGAACATTTTCTCAGTTGAACGGGCACACTGCATACCCGCAGGCTGCCCGACCCTGGGCGCACCCCCAAGGACAATCATCGCAAGGCTCCTCAATTATCGAGACAGGGACGCCATCTTACAAATGGCCCGAACCAAAGGGACAACGACATATAACGCAGCCAGAATTGCATTCTATCCAGACTATACCTGCAAGGTCCAGAAAGCCAAACAATCCTTCGAGCACCTTAAAAGGAAGCTCCACTCTATGAACGTGAGATACGGGCTGCTGTGCCTGGCCCAGTTGAAAATCCAGCATGAAGATAAAACCGTCCACTTCACCGATCCTCAGTAAGCCTGGAAATGGGCCGAGACCCATATCGTAGGGGACTGGACTGCACCCGTTCAAAACGGCAGAGGTAGACCAAGACCCCGACCACGGGGAGATGGACCCGCCCAACGACCCATACCGGAGATCCCAGCAGACCGGGACGAAGACCGAGATCCCTGATAAAGTTCCTGGAACAGTCATGTTGGCCAGAGAGGGGAACTCACGGTAACATCAGTACCCTCAACGATCGATCCTTTTCTTGGCAACCATTTGCAATGCAACGCTCCTCCCGGGACGACACCAGTGATGGGATGCCGTCGCTCCCACACAATTGATCAGAGTCACGCGCTTCCATCGCTAACACACCATGCCATCAGCGGACACCACGCCCCTGACCCGAGTCACCAGACCCGCAAGCGAGTAGTAAGTTGGTGGGAAGGGGACCACAGTTCACATTAAGTTAATCTGGCGACACAGTTTTGAGCGCCAGTAGAGTTTGGGCGACAGATACTTCATGTTCGGGAAGAGTATGTGTAGGGGGCAAGGGATACAGTTCTATGTTAGTTACTTTCCGGGAAATCACACTATATCCACATTGATCAAGATGCCGCCGAACACACCATGTCCGATGCCAATGCCTCCACCTCACACATACGCCACATCTCCACGGCCAAACGCACCACGCACCCATCTGGCACAACCTTCCAGATCTCTAGACAGCAATGACCACACAGCACCAAGATGACCCCACTTATGGAAACGCACTAGCCCCAATTACACCCAACGAACGTCACAGGTCACTCAAAATCATTACTTGGAACGTAAATGGCATGGGCTCAAGTATAAAACGCTGATTAGTCACGCAATTCCTTAACAGACGCTCTCCCGACATAGCCCTCCTAACCGAGACCCACTTAGCGGGTTCAACCTGCCAGTTCTTTCGCAGAACTAATTACCGACTAGCATACCATGTATGGTACACGATGGGCTACCGGGGCGGGCTGATCCTCTTACATAAGCGACTCCCGTTTGATCTATCTCCTGTGATACAGGACCCCTCGGGCCGTTTTGTGATGATCCGGGGCGCGCTGAGGGGAGAGACAGTGGCCATTCTAGCGATATATTCCTCGCCGGGGTTGGGGGAGGGTCTCCTGAGGGAGTTGACAGCCCTGATGGCACAACAGCAAGCAGAGGTGTGGATCGTGGGGGGGGGATTTTAACGATGTTATGTGCAACACACTTGACCGGACCCACATCCGCAGCCGGAACCCAGACCGTCCCAGGCGGCTGGCAACCTTCACATCAGCGATTGGTCTGAGCGACGTGTAGAGAGAACTCCACCCTACAGATGAAGGATTTTCCTTCCACTCGGGGGTCCATGCATCCTTATCCAGGTTGGATTACCTCTTCCTCCCGGCCTCAAAAGCATATAGGATTATATCGGCAGATTTCCTTCCCCGGGGCATGTCAGATCACTCTCCTCTGGAGGTGATGCTACGTATGGATCCTCCCCTGCCGCCCAAAACATGGCGGCTAAATGGCTACTACCTGGGCCTCCCCGAGTTCGTGGAGCACATCACGGACAAATCCAATGAATTCTTTGAAATCAATACGGCTCGGTAGAGGACCTTGTGATATTATGGGAGGCATATAAGACCGTGCTTAGGGGGGAAATGACAGCCTGGATCTGTAACCAAAAGAGAGAACATCACAGGAAGGTGACGGAGGCAGAGGAGGAAGTAAAGAGATGGGAAACCAGATATATATCTAACGCTTCCCCGGAAATACACCACTCCCTCCTGAAGGCTAGAGCATCACTCCATAACACAGCGCTTGATAACGCACGGCAGGTGCATTGGGAATCAAAGACCTGAATTTACGAGCAAGGCGACAAAGCCGGCAAACTATTGGCATGGCTGCAAAGACGGGAGGAGGGGCACAGACATGTCAGACAGATCACCGGCGGCCCGAACGGGCCGGCCCGAACAGACCCAGAAATAGCGGAGGTCTTTGCCAAATTCTATACTACGCTTTACGCCGCCCCAACGGTCCCCACAGACGCTTCCCTCCTGGATGAGATCGTGCTTCCGCAGTTATCGGAATTGCAGAGGACTCACTTAAACAGGGGATTAGACGAAACCGAAATAACGGAAGCCATGACCCAGCTACAATCTGGGAAGACACCTGGCCCGAATGGCTTCCTGGCCGAGACCTGGAAGAAATTGGGCAGCAATAAGATGGCCGCCCCCCTCTGGGACCTATTCCTCGCCGCCAAAGAACAGGGCACCCTCCCACCGGATCTACGAACGGCCAACATAGTGGTCATTCCCAAAAAAGGCAAACCCCCCGATCAGTGCACATCATATAGACCGATATCGCTTCTCAATAGTGAAACTAAAATCCTTGCCAAAGTACTGGCCAACAGGCTCCAAGGGGTAATATCCTCACTGGTCCATCAAGATGAATGCGGCTTCATGCCTCAAAGATCGACCAGAATGAGCCTACGCCGATTACACCTGCTATTGGAAGAGGCCCCAACCCTTAACACTCCACTCGCACTCCTCGCAATTGATTTTGAGAAAGCGTTCATTTCGGTGGTGTGGGCTAGCCTTTGGGCAACAATGAGGCACATGGGCATCTGCGAACTTTCCTTAGCTGGATTCAACTCCTATACGAAACCCCACTAGCTACAGTAAGGGTGAACGGCTGGACCTCCGGGACATTCCCGCTGGGCAGAGGCACCCGGCAGGGCTGTCCTCTATCTCCCCTCCTCTTTGCCCTAGCAATCGAGCCACTGGCCTGATGGCTTCGATAGGTCACCACATGGTCCGGATTCCGTTGGCCAAATGGACGGGAGGATAAGCTTTCCCCTTATGCGGACGACCTATTACTCTACCTGAGTAATCCAGACCAAGCATGCCCAATCATAACCCAAATGTTAAAGACCTATGGAGACTTCAGTGGCCTTAGAGTAAACTGAGGAAAATCAGTTCTCTTCCCAGTAAAAGGGGATGATCTGGCAATCCCCCGGGACTCCCCATACCGAATAGAAAGAGAAGGCTTCCGCTATCTGGGCATATGGGTTTCCGGGGTTCTCTCGGACTATGTGCGTCACAACCTGCACCCACTAACGGCCCGCTTCGCGGGAGATGTACGACATTGGATGCACCTCCCCCTCACACTCATGGGAAGGGCGGCCCTCTTCAAAATGATGGTACGTCAACGGTTTCTCTATGTACTACAGATCGCCCCACTGGCCATACCAAACTTGGAATTTGTCCGGGTGGAACGGCTCCTCAGGGAATTGATATGGAAGGGGGGGCAACCTCGAATTGCGCTGACCACGCTGCAGCGATCGATCTGGGAGGGGGGTATTGGAGTCCCACACCTGAAGTCCTACTACTGGGCCAGTCAACTAAACATAGTCAATGACCTCCTCCATGGGGACCGCGACCTACCACACATTAGAGCACAACTACCCTTCAGGCAAGACACCCCACCACTCGCAACAATGTATCAACGCCTATCCAGACCCCCCACACAGACATTGTCCTCTCACATCACGATCGTCTGGAGGCAGGCACACAAGCACATAGGCTGGGGGAACAAGATTACCATGTCACAACCACTATGGAATAACCACATGCTGACGGAAGTGTGGAAGCTGCCCGCCTGGACCCGGTGGGTGAGGGCCGGAATAACCACGATAGGAAATATCTTAACAGAGGGCTGTATTCTTTCGTTAGAAATGCTCCAGCAGGAATATGGTATTTCGGCAGCAGAACACTACCACTACACACAATTATCACATGCACTCAGTGGCCACAGGCAAGCACTTGCTGACGCCCCACATTACACGCCCCTGGAACGCAACTTACTTCCACAACACATCCCCACCAAGGTAACTACCACTCTATATAAAGCTATTAATGCATTTGCCACCCCAGAACTGACCAGCCTCAAAGCCAGATGGGAACGGGATGTCGGGGACATTGAGCCTGAGGACTGGATCCAGGTTCTCATGCATCCACATGAAATCTCTATAGACTCCAGAATAAGACTGATACAGCTAAAGATACTTCACAGGGTATACTAACCCCGAGTAGCCCTTTTTGGTTGGGGAAGGGCAACAGATCCAAACTAATTGAAATGCCGGGGGAAGAGGGCACCTTCATCCATCTCCTCTGGGACTGCCCTAAAATCAAGACCTTCTGGACACAATGCTTACAAATTTTGGCAAGAGCACTGGGTCGCACGATAGAGCTGCGACCCGCAATAATGTTACTGGGGGTCCCAGATGAGAACATCTCGAACAAATGGGAGGGCATTCTTCTCTCCACAGCAATGGGCCTGATAAAACGTGACATTGCACAGAAATGGGGAGCCCCGGAGTGCCCGACAGCGGCTCAGTGGTCCAACGAAATGGACATCTGCGCGGCGAAAGAACTCAGGATTTATACAGCACGGGGATGCCCGGCAAAGGCCACAAAAATCTGGGGAAAGTGGGAAGAACGTGTGACCTGAGATCGGTCTGAGGGGTGGGAGAGCGGGAAGCGCAGGAGCACAACATGGACACGGCAAAGAACATATTACTGGAAAGGTGATGTACAGAGTGGCAAGAGACAAACAGATCGACGATCGACCCGGCAAAGGGAGGGTGGGGGGAAACAGTTGGAATGTTGTATGAATGTTCAAAAACCTTCAATAAAATATGTTAAGAAAAATAATAATAAAAAAAAAACATTCCCCTACAGTCCCCTCAACATACCTTCCTCCCTCTAGTCCCAAGCCTCCCTGCTCCCTACCCCTCCTCGTCCCTCCCCTCCCCATGCGGCTAGTATAACCAATAAATCTGTCCGAGTCCTAGCTGTTGCATTCCAATTAGTGCAAGTCGAAGAGTCTTAGGCGCTGGGGACACCATTGGACTCTATGATATGATATATTTTATTTATAGCGAGCCTATACACAAGTGTCTCTATAGTCTTCCTGTAGGAATGGCGAATTGTGGCAAGTTATTATTCATAGCATACGTTGGCCATTCCAGGGCAACAAAGTCCTAGACCTTACGGAGCCAGTCTTGGATAGTGAGTATTGCCTCTCCCTTCCACCTCTGGGCAATGACCAACATCGCTGCTAATGTAAGCATCGTTCTTGCCTTTGTCCGTCCTCTGCTTTCATTCTCCTCCACCCATCTGTCCAACCTCAACAGTATCCACCCCAGAGAGCCTCTCGCCCTTCCCCGGAGTCAGGGACTTGTGTCTCCTGCACCTTCCTCCAAAATGACCTGAGCTTGGGACATCTCCACCAAATATGGGACCAGGTGCCCACCTCCCCACATCCTCTCCAGCAGCCCTGCTTGACTTCAGGATAAATCTCGTGGAGGCGAGCTGGGGTATAGTGCCATCAAAATCATATTTTATACCAACATTCTTGTAATTGGGAGGCCCGGGCCACCGGCGGTATTAGCTTCCACAACCTCTCCCAATCATCCGTGCTAATTTCCCTCCCAATCACCCTCTCCCAACGGTCCATATAGGGCCATGCTGCTTGGGGAGTGGCCTCATCAACCATTTCATAAAATTTCAATACCATGCCTCTACCCCCATTGTGTGTTAGAAGGAGTTTTTCTAAAGGGGTAAGTTGGCAGGTGGCAGCCATTTTTATCTCTGTACCTTGAAGCCAATGCTATAGTTGGAAATATTGCAACCTCTCATTTGCGCGCACCTGAAGCATTCCTTAAACTCTATGAATTATCTAATAGGCCTTGAAACATGTTTCGCAGCATTTGGCACCCTCCTTGCTGCCATTTGCCAAACACCCCATGTTCCATTCCCAGTGTGAATTCTGGATTGTTAAAGATGGGAATGAAAAGGGAAGGGAAGGTTTTGATCCTATATTTCCCTGCCAACCATTCCCAGGTGTCTGTCATCAGCCTCGTTATAGTGCTCAAGTACATATCCCTTGGTCTGTGCTGGCGTGGAAGACATAGTAGCTTCCTCAGATAATGCCTCACTACTGCCCGATCCATGGCCCCCCACTGTTTCACCTTATGTTCTGAAGACCATTCCCTTATTATTTGCATTTGTGCCGCCTCATAATACATCCGAAAGTTGGGTTGCCTTCCCTCCTTCCCTCCTAGGGACTGTCAATAGTAAGCACATTATTCTCAGCCTCTACCCCTTCCATATAAAGTTGCCTGTCATCTTCCCTAGTTCTCTGAAGAAACTGTTCAGGACCACCAGGGGGATCGCTTGGAACAAGTAAAACAGCCTCGGGAGCATCACCATCTTAACCACGGCCATTCCACCCACCCTTTTTGTAAGTCCGTCTTTATAGCTGATAGCATGGGGCCAAGGGGGTAATTAGCTAAGTTCCAGCTGGGGAGTGATGGTGTGATACGAATCCCCCCGCCCCCGATTCCATATAAAAGGCGAGGATGCCTTCAGATCTGCTGCTTCCTTACCCCTCAGTGTGAGATTGAGTAGCTCAGATTTGGTGATGTTGATCTTGAGGCCTGAAACTGCCCAGAAACCCGTAAGTAAGTATCTTCCTGTATGCCCTCTGCACTCTCTCGGCCTTGAAAGTGACAGGAGCATGTTGTCCTCAAATGCAGCAACGTTATGTTGGGTTCCGCCGTAGGGTATGCCATGTACCTCTCTAGACTCCTGCAGCGACTGTAGTAATGGTTCCAGATAAATTGCATAAAGCAAGGGAGAGAGGGGGCACCGCTGATTAGTTCTGGTGCTTAACCGGATAACCCGGACAGGAATCCATTAATGAGGAGACGTGCCTTTCGCGTATTGTAGTTGGCCTGCACCAGACGTAAGAAATCTCCTCCCAACCCCATCCTCTCCATCACCTAAAACAGGAATGCCCACTCCACTCACTCGAAGGCCTTTTCGGCAACAAGGGAGAGGAGGACCGAGGGTGCCGTCTTGTGGGCCTTATCTATCAGATGTGCCATGCGTGTGATATTAGCAAACATCTGCCGCAATGCAGGAAACCCGACTGGTCAGGATGGATCAGGCTCGGGAGGAGTCCCTCCAATCTATTGGCCAAGATTTTACTATTTATTTTAGCATCAACATTCTCTATTGGCCTGTACAACGTGCACCTTCTGTGGTCTTTGTTGGGTTTAGGGATTCGAGTTATTTTAGCTTCCTACATGGAGGCTAAGATTCTACCAGATTTCCGAAAATGGTTAAATAGGCTGGTGAGATGTGGGACTAAAACTTTTTATAAAAGGACACCGTAAAGCCGTCCGGCCCGGGCACTTTATTTAGGGGAACACCTGCTATAACCTTCCGAACCTCCTCCATCAGGACCTCCTTTCCCAGTGCCTCCCTCACCTCCCCTCCCACCAAGGACAATTGAATCCGTTCCTTAAAATATGTTTGATGTTGACACAATGCGTTCTAGGTCACATATAAATCTGCAAAATAAGTAGCGAAGCATTCCTGAATTTCCTCCGTATGGGAGTGGTGGGTGGATCCTCGGGTCATCCGTTATAGCTGCAATGGTGTTGTCCTCCACTGCACCCCTCAGTAGTTGTGCTAAAAGCATGTCCTCCTTGTTGGCTTACGCGTAATACCTCTGTCGGACGTATAACAGTGACTCCTCTGCTCTCATGGCCGACACCCATATATAGTCAATGCGGGGTTATGTGCCATGCACCTGGACAGGAATGTGTAACCCTCTGTTAGGGAGCACTCTCATAAATGGCTGATTTCCCTTACCTAAAGAGTCCCCCAGCAGCTTTGCTGGATTTCTAGGATTTTTTTTTTCACCTGGTAAGAGTGTGAGCCTTTTTCCCACTCTTACATGTGTTTTGCTGTGTGTGTTTTTCACTTTTTGTGTGATCTTGGGCACTGGAGCCTCACCTACTCCAGGTGCACCACCTTTTGTGTGTGTTACACAGCACCTTCAGTGCAATGACAGAGGGTTGTCTTTGAGACTTCCCACTGACTCCATTTTTCTGGGGCTGACTCCTGTCACCCTGAAGCATGTAAAATTGCCATTAACTTTATATAGTCACTTTAAACCACAGACCCAGTACACCCCGTCTTACATGAAGTATTGGAAAGGGTTAGCTGTTATCCCTTTTTGTCTGTGCCTCTTGGAGCCTTGTTTGGCTCCCTTAATATTAAGACTTGGCTGGTGGCAGTGGTAACTACCCTAACTTTCCTACCTCGATTATCTTATATAATCGTGGTAGTGTTCCAGGCTATTATAGTAGCCTCGAACATAAACCCGCTTCACCAAATACATTTTATTTTGTTTCTGGCTGGGTTTATTCGCCATTTCTTTTTGTTAAAGTCTTTCTCGTGTTTTTCTCTGCGCGCCAAACCGGGGATGATTCCTTTGTTGGCTGTCTTTTTGCGGGCTTCTGCAAAGAAGCCCTACTTAAGGCGCCTGATAGTCTAGAGGGGCAGGATGTGAGGGAGGGATCTTCGGACCCCTGCCATGGGTTGCCTTAGTAACCAAAGTCGCACTCTTGTCTGATTGGCTAAGGGGACTGGCCTTGCCAGGCCAGCCACCCTGCAGTGTGATTGACAGCCAGGCTGTATGAATGGGGGAAACTGCATAAAAAGCAGGTCTCTGGGAATGGAAGAGCAGAGTCACCACTGGAACGAAAGAACCAACGAGGAGCTGGAAGAAGAGGCCCCCTACCACGATTTAACTTCCCGGTGAAGCCCTGCTGCAGGTCCGAATATCTGAATCCGACGACAGAGAAGATCCTCCAGGAAACTTCTTCCCTGGTTCCCTGGAGCTGGTGGGACAGTTTGCCCAAACTACAAGCCAGGACCCCTCCTCTGGTCAAATTTGCTGTACAGAGCTACAGTGAGCTGGATAGCCAGGAAGGGTGGACCCTGCTTGGGTTTTAAGGAGCGCACCTTTTATTCGTTGTTTTGCTCTGCTGCTGGTTTCTTCCCTGGGTGGCGCAGGACCCTCTAGTCTTCCTACTTTGTGTCAGTCCGACAGTCGCTTCAGGAACCATGAGCCTGCAGGAACCATCAGTAACGTCCACCTCAGCTACAGCTTGTTAGGCAGAATCCAGTGCAGTTCCCTTAGGGAGCACTACACCAGATTAGGACTACAGGTGAGAGAAATAAATCCCCTTTGGTATCAGTCTGTACCACAAAGATTTAGTTGGTAGCTGTGGCTGAGCAGTCAGACGTATCTCAAGAGGGAGATGAGCAGTATTCAGGGTTTACACAATAGGCCTACTGTACTATGGCACAAGGAAACACTGACCAAAGCTTTGCAGTTGAAAAGTAGATATATATTTATTTTATACACTTCTAAGTAAACACATGTATCACAAGTATCAAGCATGTTAAATTAAGTCAATAGAAAAATATACACACTCCCTATATAAATTGTAGACCAAGTGAGCCAAAGTGAAAACTGAGCACAATGGTGTCATGATCTCTGCTTCCAAAAGGTCAGGGTTTTCCCAACTCCCTTGGAAGCAGATCCATAACCCAGGTTCCGAGTGCCAACCAGTCCCAATTGGGACCTTTTGGACCCAGTCCTGGCGCCAGTGGCACCAGGCTCATAAATATGCCCAGTCCCAGCGCTGGAAGCGCCGGGCTCATAATGCTTGGGTGGACTTACCTGCAGCAGACCATGCTACTTACTTGCCTGCCAGTTGAGCCTCTGATCCTCTTCTGTTTGGAACTACTTTTCCTGTTGGGTGGGGCAGGAGCCACTCCCTAGATTCAGAACACTGGAACTCTTCTGGAAAGCAGGAACTCTTTTCTTACTAGGCGTGGCTGTGGAAGGAGACAACTAAGCACTACAGGAGGCTATTTAAACCACACCCGATGGATGAATCTTGCTTTGCGTTATTCTGCATCCTCTGCAGCAGAACGCTCATCGTGTCTTCTGCATCTGATCCTGGGCCTAAGGAAAAAGGCTTACCATCCTGAATCCAGTCTTCAGCAACACCTATAAAGACAAGAAAGAACAGGTTAGCATTACGGTCTTCAGTGACAGCTCTTCACTTACCTGGTCCATCGGCTGTCACCAACGCCTCCCGGTGCATTCCGGCATCTGAAGGACAAAGGCTTACCTACTCTTCGTGCGCTCCGGAGGTCTTCACACTGCATTCCGGCATCTGAAAGACAAAAGCTTACCAACTCTTCGCACGCTCCGGAGGCCTTCGGCGCTGCATCCCGCATCTGAAAGACAAAACAAGGTGCGTTTAAAGACATTGGGGAACTTTAATACTCACGTGCCATTACTCCTTTCCACATCTAACCCAGTGGGTATTCCGGCACCCGGCAGCCGCTCCGAACTTGTACCTGCAAAATAAAAAGACAGTTAGAGCGCATCGTGAAGCAGGCAACAAGCGCTTACTTACGTGCTTCCAGGCGCTTCTATTCATCACACGGGCTCCATCTTCAACTCACTTCAGCCCGTCATCCGCCATCGCCGGAACCCTGCAAAACAAGAAACATCATAGAGTTACTCGAAACTTACCGTTCGTGCAGTAAACGACGGACAGCAGTCCTCTGAAGTCAAGAGGCCTGCTCCCCTTATCCAGTGAAGAAACTGGTTACAGCACCCTGCCCCGAGGCAGATGGAGAGCACGGCGTTCACTTACCTAAGGTGAGAGTGTTAACCTTTGGGGTTCTACAGGAGAAGAGAAAGGGAAGAAGAGAGAGACATTCAATAACCCAGTTCCTTAATCCCATATTTTCTATCTGCAGACATCTCACCCTTCAAGTCAGACATACAGTGCACAGAGGTCCAGCCCAAAGAGCCAGCCGTGTGTTGCACATCACCTTTGAAGATACGGTATACGCCCAGTCAAGACCGGCGCCTCTACGGGAATCAGGTGAGCGTTACAGAACGCAAAGCCTACCACAAAACTCCCGTCCAGGCGCTATGGAAACCTCGGATACCGACCAGCTAGCCCAGTTACTTGGGGAACTAAGAAACGAACGCTCTAAGAAGGGAACTGATTATTTCCAAGGAGCTAACAGATGATCTCGCTAGACAATTGCTACAGTCACAAGCCGGACAGACCCCGTTACCCGCATCTGGGGGAAATCTTCCTTCTACATCCTCTATGAATCCAGTGCACATCAACCTACCTGGGAATGTACCTCTGGCTCCGCCCGAACGATTTTCTGGTGACCCAAAGAGGTTTGCAGTATTTATCAATCAGTGCCGGTTGCATTTCTTATGCCGGCCAGCAGCCTTTCCAACTGATCAAGCTAAAGTAGCTTTCGTGCTTTCGTACCTTAGTGGCAATGCGGAAGACTGGTCGATCCCTCTAGTAAATCAAGATGATCCGGTCCTCCATGATTTTCAAGCTTTTCAGCTCAGTATGGAAAAACTGTTCGCAAGACATTCACAGGGGCAGGCCTTGGACAATGAGCTTCTTTCGTTGCGACAAGGTAATCAAGACCTTTTGGCTTATATTGCGTCTTTCAACAGACTGATAGTGGAAACTCAATGGCCTAAGGACAAAACGATTATGCTGTTTTATAGAGGTCTACGTGGAGCTCAAAGATGTGTTAGCCCAAGTAGTGAATCCCCCACAAGATTGTTCGGACTATATAGACTTAGTCGTTCAAATAGATCACAGACTGCAGAACAGGAAGGCCGATCGTTCCAAGTTTGATGCTCGAGTATTTTCCAAACCGCCAACTCCTTCCAAAGGCGTAGACTCCGGGGAACCCATGCAAATAGGGGGTCTGAAAGGTCCTCTAACACAAAAGGAGCGGGAAAGGAGAAAACAGTTGCAATTAGGCCTCTATTGCGGAAACTCAGGGCACTTTCTTCGAGACTGTCCGGTGAAACCTGCCAAGAAGGCAGTAGGAGCTGCAGTTACCAAAGTTACAAACTCTGAGCAGGGAAACGACCTCGCCCGACAAGAATAGAGGTCCTCTTGCCGAGCGTGAAAACCAGTTCCGTGACCTCGCATTTCGTGATACCTATGGTCCTCATTAGCCCTGATAATCCGGATCGATTACATGCAATTGAAGCTTACGTCGACAGCGGTGCCATCGGCAATTATGTGGATCACGAAATGGTTTTGAGGATGAATCTAACTCTTTGTCCCAAGGCTGTAAAGGACGTCATTACTACGGTGGATGGTACGGAGATAGCCTCCGGGCCAGTAACGCATACCACTCAAGAGGTGACGCTAGTAAGTCAAGATGGACACCATGAGAAGATCGTGTTCGATGTGATCAAGGCCCCTCAGTTTCAGATTATTCTAGGAATACCTTGGTTAGAGAAACACAATCCTCTGATCGATTGGCGAGCAAGAACGGTCCAGTTTCCAGAATGTGTCTCTACTTGTCACCCTCCACCTGGTGTGGCAATGGCAGCAATTTCTTCAGAGACTCCCCAGTTACCTCCCGAATACCTAGAATACCAAGATGTTTTCCGGAAGGATCAGGCTAACTCTCTACCTCCTCATAGGTCTTATGACTGCCAGATAGACCTGATACCTGGATCTACTCCTCCTTGTAGTAGAATTTATGCCCTCACCGAGCCTGAGAACCTTCACCTTCGACAATACCTGGATCAATACCTGGCAAATGGGTTTATTCGTCCTTCCAAGTCCCCTGCTTCTTCAGCTTTGTATCCCTGAACTCCTGGACCAAGTCAGAAAAGCATGCATATATATACAAAGCTGGATCTTAGAGGAGCTTACCACTTGGTACGAGTAAAAGAGGGCGATGAATGGAAGACGGCCTTCCGCACCAAGTATGGGCTATTTGAATATCAGGTCATGCCCTTCGGACTTTGCAATGCCACGGCCGCCTTTCAATATTTTATGAACGATGTCCTCAGAGAGCTCATAGATGTGTGTGTTGTTGTTTACATTGACGACATCCTCGTTTATTCTTCATCGTAATCTGAACATCGGAAACACGTGAAAATGGTCCTCGAAAGATTGCGTCAACACAAACTTTTCGCTAAGTTGGAAAAATGTGTTTTCAACGTGACTGAAGTTGAATTCTTGGGATTCATATTATCACCTGGCGGAGTGCGTATGGATTCAAAGAAGGTCGATGCAGTTCTCAAATGGCCATCACCATCCTCCGTAAAAGGTGTGCAAAGCATGTTAGGCTTCGCTAACTTTTACCGCAGGTTTATCCCCGAATTCTCTCGAATAGTCCAGCCCATCACTGCCTTGTTAAAGAAAAACAAACGTTTTGAATGGTCTACCGAGGCGGAACAAGCTTTCCAGGATTTGAAGATTAAATTTATCTCTGCACCAATCTTAAAACACCCTCGCCCCGAACTCCCCTACATCGTGGAAACTGATGCTTCAAGCCTTGCCATGGGGGCAGTTCTATCACAAAAGGACCCGGTAACCAATCAGTTGCATCCCGTGGCATTTTGGTCCCGCAAATTCTCGCCTCCTGAAATCAATTACACGATTACTGACAAGGAATTTCTGGCTATCAAGTCTGCCTTTAAGGCTTGGCGGCATTATCTGCTGGGGGCCCGACACACCGTTACTGTGATTACGGATCACCGAAACCTGCAATATTTGAAAACCGCAAAAGCCCAATCCTCTAGACAACTCCGTTGGGCATTATTCTTTTCCGAGTTTGACTTCATAATTACCTATCGACCTGGTACAAAGAACGGTAAAGCTGATGCCCTTTCTCGGATGGGAGTGGAAGAACACTTGATCAACCCTAAACCTGTACCAATCATTCCCGAACAAAGAATTCTGGGTGTAATCGCCACAGAATCCATAGAGGAAGTTAAGGATAAAGCCAGGCAACTTGTAACTCCAGCAGACATACAGAATTGGCATCTGCAGGGAAAGGACTTTGCAGTAAAGGACAACTTATTGTATTTCCAAGAACGATTATACCTACCCAGCACAGATTTACAGAAAAAAGTAATCGCTTGTTATCACGACTCTTTAATGGAAGGACATCCCGGTATGGCCAAGACCTCAGAAAAGATCAAGCGCTACTTCTGGTGGCCGTCTTGGAAAAAAGATATCAGAGACTTTATAATGTCCTGTGGAGTATGCGCCCAAAACAAGAGTCAAAAGGAAAGACCAGCAGGCCTCTTACGCCCTATTGACATCCCACCTCGCCCTTGGCATACGCTTTCTATGGACTTCATCACCGATCTACCTCCATGCTCTGGATACAATACGATTCTAGTAATCGTGGACTTATTCTCCAAGATGGCGCATTTCATTCCGCTCAAAGGCTTGCCAACAGCAGCAACTATGGCCCGAGAATTTCTCGAAAACATCGTCCGACTGCACGGTTTTCCTTCGGTTCTAATTTCGGATCGAGGTAGTCAATTTATTTCTCATTTTTGGCGAAGTTGCTGTCGGTCGGCTCAAATTGATGTGAGACTATCGACCAGTCCACCACCCTCAGACCGACAGACAAACCGAGAGGACCAATCAAACTCTGGAACAGTATTTACGCTGCATGCTGCAACAAACTGAAAAAACTTGGAAAGACATCCTTTGGATAGCCGAATATGCCTACAATAACTCTGTCCATTCGGGAACTGGGAAAACCCCGTTTTTTCTTTTGTACGGCAGTCACCCTCGAACCTCGGAGTTGGATCCCCTCCAAGATCTTGAAACACCAGCAGTAGACTACCTGCATTCTACAATCACCCAAGCCTTTAAGGAAGCTGTTTCTCACCTTCAAAGGGCTAAAGAACAATACAAGAAAGGAGCAGATCAACATCGGAAGGAAGCCCCTCAATATCAAGTAGGGGATCAAGTCTGGTTATCCACCAAACATCTACCTCTAAAAGGGCCACGCACATTCAACCCAAGATACCTTGGTCCCTATTCCATCACTACCATAGTAAACCCAGTAGCGGTCAAGTTGGACTTGCCCCCGCACATGAAGATACATCCGGTCTTCCACGTCTCTCTATTAAAACCCGTGCAACCTCAAACCCGACTAACTAAATCTCCAAAACCTATCCTAGTTGATGGAGAACTCGAGTTTGAAGTCAAAGGCATTCTGGACTCCAAGATCTCCAAATCTAAACTATTTTACCTAATTGACTGGAAAGGCTACGGCCCCCAAGAGAGATCCTGGGAACCTGCTGAATATGTCCACGCTCCTCGCCTAATCAAAAGATTTCACCGAACATTTCCTGACAAGCCAAAACCCCCGGAGGAGCCCGGTTTGGGAGGGGCCTTGAGGGAGGGTACTGTCATGATCTCTGCTTCCAAAAGGTCAGGGTTTTCCCAACTCCCTTGGAAGCAGATCCATAACCCAGGTTCCGAGTGCCAACCAGTCCCAATTGGGACCTTTTGGACCCAGTCCTGGCGCCAGTGGCACCAGGCTCATAAATATGCCCAGTCCCAGCGCTGGAAGCGCCGGGCTCATAATGCTTGGGTGGACTTACCTGCAGCAGACCATGCTGCTTACTTGCCTGCCAGTTGAGCCTCTGATCCTCTTCTGTTTGGAACTACTTTTCCTGTTGGGTGGGGCAGGAGCCACTCCCTAGATTCAGAACACTGGAACTCTTCTGGAAAGCCGGAACTCTTTTCTTACTAGGCGTGGCTGTGGAAGGAGACAACTAAGCACTACAGGAGGCTATTTAAACCACACCCGATGGATGAATCTTGCTTTGCGTTATTCTGCATCCTCTGCAGCAGAACGCTCATCGTGTCTTCTGCATCTGATCCTGGGCCTAAGGAAAAAGGCTTACCATCCTGAATCCAGTCTTCAGCAACACCTATAAAGACAAGAAAGAACAGGTTAGCATTACGGTCTTCAGTGACAGCTCTTCACTTACCTGGTCCATCGGCTGTCACCAACGCCTCGCAGTGCATTCCGGCATCTGAAGGACAAAGGCTTACCTACTCTTCGTGCGCTCCGGAGGTCTTCACACTGCATTCCGGCATCTGAAAGACAAAAGCTTACCAACTCTTCGCACGCTCCGGAGGCCTTCGGCGCTGCATCCCGCATCTGAAAAACAAAACAAGGTGCGTTTAAAGACATTGGGGAACTTTAATACTCACGTGCCATTACTCCTTTCCATATCTAACCCAGTGGGTATTCCGGCACCCGGCAGCCGCTCCGAACTTGTACCTGCAAAATAAAAAGACAGTTAGAGCGCATCGTGAAGCAGGCAACAAGCGCTTACTTACGTGCTTCCAGGCGCTTCTATTCATCACACGGGCTCCATCTTCAACTCACTTCAGCCCGTCATCCGCCATCGCCGGAACCCTGCAAAACAAGAAACATCATTACTAAAGACTTTAAAGACATTAGAGTTACTCGAAACTTACAGTTCGTGCAGTAAACGACGGACAGCAGTCCTCTGAAGTCAAGAGGCCTGCTCCCCTTATCCAGTGAAGAAACTGGTTACAGCACCCTGCCCCGAGGCAGATGGAGAGCACGGCGTTCACTTACCTAAGGTGAGAGCGTTAACCTTTGGGGTTCTACAGGAGAAGAGAAAGGGAAGAAGAGAGAGACATTCAATAACCCAGTTCCTTAATCCCATATTTTCTATCTGCAGACATCTCACCCTTCAAGTCAGACATACAGTGCACAGAGGTCCAGCCCAAAGAGCCAGCCGTGTGTTGCACATCACCTTTGAAGATACGGTATACGCCCAGCCAAGACCGGCGCCTCTACGGGAATCAGGTGAGCGTTACAAATGGCACAGTGATAACTACCCACAAGGGATCCTCTAGCAATTTCTCACAAGGGAGGGAAAACACAAGTTATCTAGAAATAGGTTCTTATACACCCTAGCAACACTCCCCTTCAGTTGTGAACCAGTTCAGCAAGACAGTGCATCAATGTAAGCAATACCTAGAATGAAAACTGAGCAAAATGGCATTTCACAATGATTATGCATTGTGAAGGAAAGGGTAGTTATAAGACTAGGGTTGCACCGCACAGTTCAAATGGAGAATCAATCTCGAGAAAGCAGGTCTAACAAATATGTCAGTAGTCCTGTGCCAGAGTTAGTGGTACAGGGCAAGGGCCCAGGAGCAAAATGTTCTTGTAGCTGCAGTCAAGTCTTTGGTTAACGATGTTGAAAAGGTGGATGCAGAAAGTGAAAGACAATGTTAAGAGAGAGGGGCGGCCAACTCAACAGGTAGGAAAGGATTTAAAACACCTTTAGCACTACCGCGAAGAAAGGGCGGCCTGGCGGAACAATGTACCTTAAAAGTGAAGAAGTGGCTCCTGCGGTGGCGGTTGTTCCTGTTAGTCCTTACAGGTCGAGGGTTTCAGCAGAGGAAGAGAGGCTCTCGTCGAGGAGGAAGGTTCAAGACACTGCACTACCCAGCGATGAAACCAACCGCAGTGCTGCCAAACGAAGTTTAAAAGGTACGCTCCTTTTTTTTTTAAAACTTTTTTATTAGTTTTTGAACAAAGAGAATAACAAAAACCATTTCTCCAAACTCCCCCCCCCCCCTCCCTCCCTCCTGCCCAAGGCAGCTTCATGGTATTCGTTGTCAGAGAAAGACACAGTTCAAACAGTCCAGGGCGCCTCGCGTAAATAGACCCCAGATTACGCCCCCCCCACTCCCTTCCCCCCTCCCCCGCTTCAGGTTCCACCTTGTCCATGTTCCACTACGACCATCTTTCCTTCAACTACGCTCACCCCAAGTCCAGTAATCGTAGGTACTGCGGACCCCAGCCAATTCGGAAGTCGTCTTTTAGGAAGCACAGGGTTTCCTCCCAATCTCCTGCAAAGGACTGCAGCTTATTGTCCCAGATTTTCCGTAACCAGTCCTGAAGAAGAGGGACCTCTCCCCTTCTCCATCTCTGAGCTATCACTGTCATAGCAGCCAGGACAAGAATTACTCTCGCTTTCTCTTGAGATTTAGGCTCCCCTACCCCAGTGCTCCTCCCCACCCCCAGTAAAGTCTCCCCTGGGGATTTACTACTTCCTGGCCCACATGCCTGCTCCTGAGCCCTCTGCACCTCCAACCAAAAGGGTTTAATGCTTGGGCACGTCCATCAGATATGCTGTGCCGTACCCTCCATCCCACACCCTCTCCAGCACTCCTCTGAGGTAGCAGGTAATATCTCTCTAAGCCTAAGAGGAGTGTAGTGCCACCCAAATCAAATCTTGTACCACATTTTCTGGATCTGAGAGGCTCTCGCTAACTTGGGAATTACCCGCCACAGACGTTCCCATTCCTCCCGCTCCACTGTTCTACCTATCACCTGGTCCCATCTCCGGATATACGGCCATGGGGCCCTATCCGGAGTTTCGTCTAATATTTTGTATAGATTGGAGATAAGGCCGCTGGACCCATCGTTCGAGTGCAAAAACTTCTCAAACCTTGTTTGCCCCCTGGTGGCCGCCAGCTTGTTTACGGGATGCATAACCCAGTGGCGCAATTGCGCATACCAGAGCCTCTCCCCCTCCGCCACCCCATACTCCTTTTTGCAATCCTCATCCCCCCCTCGGAACATGTCTCCCAGCCATCTGCAGCCTCCTTCCTCCCATTGCCGAAAAGCCCCTTCTTCCAATCCCGGAGTAAACGCTCTATTGCGGAACAGGGGTGTGAAGGGAGAGGGAAACGTTGTGATCCCGTTGCATTTGACCAATTTGTCCCAATTCCGAACCATCAGACTGGTAATGGTGCTCTCACATGTATGACCAGGTCGTAACCTCTTCGGGAGCCATAGAACATCCGCGGGACTGCGATGTGCTACCGCCCTATCCATCGCCACCCATTGCTTGTTTTGTGTAACTTCCCCCTCTCGTAACCAATCCCTAACCACTCTTAACTGCGTCGCCTCGTAGTACCGTTGAAAATTCGGCAGTGCTAGACCTCCTTCCTGCCTGGGGGCCTGCAATATCTGCTTGCTAATCTGTGGCTTTTTCCCAGCTCACAGGAAATCTTTAGTGAGCAATCCCAACTTCTTGAAGAAGTCCTGTGGAACCGCCTGAGGAATCACCTGAAACAGATACAGCAGGCGGGGTAATGTCACCATTTTGACCATTGCCACCCTACCCAACCACGTTATCGGGAGATTCCTTCACCTGCGAAAGTCCTTTTCAATGCATTTTAGTAATGGAGGGTAATTCGCCCTATACCAGCCTGCCAGCCTTGATGTGATTCTCACCCCAAGATACCTAATGCCAATCGGACTCCACAGAAACGGGGTAGACTCCCTCAGGGCTGTCTGTGTCATGATGCCTACCTCTAAGGAGCCAGGTCCGACCCTGCAACCCCAGAGGCAGGCATCATTCCCCCCAGGAAAGTGCCAGCGGGCCCAAGCTCGGGCCCTTTGGACACAGTCCTGGCGCCTTAGGGGCCAGGCTCATGTTGGACCCCTGTCCTGGCGCCTTAGGCGCCAGGCTCATAAAGCTAGACAAGTGTTCAAGTGTTTTAATGTGCACTTACCTGATGCAGACCATGCTGCTACATCCAGGCCCTCTTGAGGCCTGAATGGAACTACTTTACCTGTGGGACTACTTCCCCCTGGGTGTGGTCGGGGAAGGATACATACCTGATCGGTGGAAGGATACATACCTGGAACTTCCTCCAAGGCTATTTAAACCACGCCCGATCAGCAACTCACGCTTCGCGTTGTTCTGCTCCTCGCAGCTGGACGCTCACCGTGTCATCTCCTGCATCTGGACTTCAGCCACGCCTCTCAGCATCCTGGGTCACCTGCTAGGAGAGAATTGGAGAGAAAGAAGACCTTACCTGCTAAAGCTGCATCACGGAGACATCACTCCGACAATCCTGAAAGGGAAAACATCATTTTAAAAGCATTTCGCTTCGATCGCTGCAGCGCTGCATTTCACTCACCTTTCCTGGGCACCTCCATCTTCAGCAGCGATCATCCGGATCCGCAGCCACTTCCCAGAGCCTAGAGAGAAACAGACAAGAACACAAGGTGAGAGAAGGAAGGGAATAGGAAAAGCTTAGTTTCCTTCTAAGACTTACCTGTTGGGTCATTCCCATTTCATTTCGGGTCCCGCCGCTTCCTGGCATTCCGGACCCCGGCCCCTATGGGGAAAAAAGACAAAGACATTGAATGAGCGAATGCAAAGACATTACCCGAACGCTCATCCAGAACTTACCTGTCATTTACTGGAACTGCACGTTTCACTTCGGGTCGGCGCCATATCTCTGGCATTCCGAACCCCGGCCCCTAAGGGAGAAAAAGACATAAGCGTTAGCGCTTGCTGCAATAAGACAATTAACATTATTATTAAGCTTGAACTTTTGAACTTGCTACAGAACTCTAACAGCGCCTTACCTGAATAGTCAAGCTTATTTGAACTCCCATCAAACCTCAATCCAGTGAAGCAACTGGGTTTCAACGCGCCCCTGCATCAGAAGCAGGATGGAGAACTCATCCTTCCAGACCCTAAGGTGAGACTTCACGGGGAATCGAGGAAGGGTATCGTGGAGGGTTGGAAGGGAGTGGGAGGCTTGAGCATTATTCCGTCAGTGGGTAATACTCCCTTTTCACGCACAGGGGAATATTCCTGCGAGCCAGAGAGTCCATCTTCAGAGCCCTGCGCTTCACCATAGAAGAAGCATCAGCACTCGAAGCCAGTCCTGCGCCTCCGTGGGAATCAGGTGAGCGTGACAGTCTGCTCCTCACCCTTCAACGTCAGGTACAGTAATTCTGATTTGTCGTAATTGATCTTGAGACCCGAAGCCTCCCCGAAGGATTCTAACAGGCTTCTACTTAACTGGATAGATTCGGCTGGGGCCATGAGAGCCAATAGGAGGTCATCCGGAAATTCTGCAACCTTTTGCTCAGTCCGCCCAAAAGGAATACCCTTTATCCCCTCCGCCTCTCTAATGGCCTGCAACAGAGGCTCCAGATAAATCGCATACAGCATGGGGGATAGAGGACAGCCTTGCTTGGTCCCCCTACTTACCCCAAAGGGCCTAGACATAGTTCCATTTACCGCTATTCTCAATTTAGGTGTCTGATAGTTGGCCTGAACC
The DNA here is from genome assembly GCF_040938575.1 of Ambystoma mexicanum. Taxonomy (NCBI): domain Eukaryota; kingdom Metazoa; phylum Chordata; class Amphibia; order Caudata; family Ambystomatidae; genus Ambystoma; species Ambystoma mexicanum. The sequence goes on along the minus strand of NC_090939.1, from coordinate 96,827,521 downwards.
ATACGCAGAAAATTACCCCCGATTCCCATTCTCTGCATCACCTTAAACAGAAAGGACCACTCCACGCGGTCAAAAGCGGGAGTTCCTGTTCTGTGCGACTTTTCTACCAGGTGAGCAATCCTGCGTATATTGTCCGCAGTCTGCCGACCCTTAACGAACCCCCGCTTGGTCTGGGTGAACCAAGTCGGGAAGTAAACTCTCCAGCCTGTTCGCCAGCACCTTCGTGAAGATTTTAGCATCAATATTAATCAGCGCTATAGGCCTATAAGATGTTCGCTCCTCTGGATTCTTATTGGGCTTCAGAACAAGGGTCAGCCGAGCTTCCTCCATGGAAGGAGTTATTCTCCCCGTCCCCCCAAAGGTATTAAAAAGATAGGTCAGTTGAGGGGCCAAGATATTTACAAAAGTTTTATAAAAAATCGCACTATAGCCGTCTAGGCCCGGTGCCTTATTCAGCGGTAACCCCCCAATCACCCTCCTCACCTCCTCCTCTCTAATCTCCCCGCTCAGCATCTCCCGTGCTTCCCTCCCTATCCTCTCCAACTCAATCTTATCCAGGAAATCATCTTGCAAGCGTTCCTGGGGATTCTGCGATGCGTAAAGAGTCTCATAGAAGGATGCTTCTCTTATCTCCCCTGCCTCAGTAACCCTATCCCCTCTTTCTGTTTGCAGGGCCGTGATCGCATTTTTGGCCGAAGCCCCTCTCAGCAATCGCGCGAGGAGGGCATCTGCTCCTGCACCCTGCCCACCAGGCTTGAGGACACCCAAATATAAACGATCCTGGATTGCGATCCGTGAACTTCTGATAAGTAAGTATATCCCTCCTCTCCTCCCTTGATCCCTCGCCAGACATCCCTCAATCCTGCTTCCCGTATCTTATTCCTGAGATCCATCGACATTACTGCCCCTCCTCCTCCCCCCAAATGACCTGAGCGATCCCTATCCCTCTCCCATGCTATGTTGAGGTCACCCATTAGGACTATGTGTCACTGCGCTCTCTCCTCTATCAAGCCCAGTAACCGCCTCAAAAAATACTCTTGCCCCACATATGGACCGTACACCACCACTACCGTATAAGTCCTCTCCTGATATAACCCTACTGCCAAGATGTATCTGCCCCCCCTGTCTCGTATACACTCTGATATCTTGAGGCCCACCGAAGTTTTAATAGCCAATGCAACCCCCCCGGATCTGGTCCCTCCTGAAGCATGCAGAATCTGGCCATATCCCCGAACTTTAAGGCGCCCCTGATCCTTGGGTCTAAGGTGCGTTTCCTGCAAGTCTAAGATATCCGGGTTTTCTTTTCTGGTAAATTATTCTAGCTTTTTCCTTTTCAGAGGAGTATTGAGGCCCATCACATTATGCGTTAACCACTTGAGAGTATATTGGAACAGGACGGCCAGTGAAGGGCCCTGGGTCCCTGGGAATTCCCCCTCATGCGAGTACCCCAGTAGCGGAGCTTTCCATCCGTCCCCCCTCGGCTTCCAAGCACCCACCAGAACTATAAGAACAGTCTCTGAACAACGCCTCTTGGACTCTGACCATTTCCCCTGCTGCCCAGCTACCCTGAACCCCCCTTTCACACCCTCCCCCCTGCCCCCCTTCTGAAGTGCGTGCCCTTCCTGCCTCCCCCATCCTCCCACCTCGGGTAAACTCACCCTTTCCGATTCATAGATGGGTGCTCCCCCCCGCCAAATATATCCTTTGGTGGCCCACCACCTTCTTACCAAACCTGTATTTAAGACCCATCTTGTACCACTTGGCTCCCCTCTCCGGGGTCACTCGGAGTATTCTCCGCAAAACACTTGCCCCCGAGCTTCACCCTCCTTCTCTTCTCTCCCACCATTGTCCAGGCCCACGGCCTTGCTTCCGGGGTGGTTGCTGCCGCTTGCCTCCCCGAACTCATAGAAGCCTCATCGACATCAAGATTCAGTAAGCTTGCGCCTTCCTGTAAAGTGGTAATTCGTTTCTGAGCCCCTCTCCAATCGAACACCAAGCCAAAAGGAAATGTCCATCTGTATTTGATCCCTCTCTCATTCAATGCCTTGATGACCGGAGCCATCTGCTTCCTTCTCAAAAGTTTACTGGCCGCCAGATCCTGAAACAGAGCCATGCAATGCTCTTGATACTTTATGGGCTCCTGTTTCCTCGCTTCCCGGAGGACTGCTCCTTCTGGGCGTACCTGGCGAACGCCGCAAGAACATCTCGGGGTCTTGACTGGGGCCCCAGCCCCCCTCTGCCCACTCTGTGTATGCGATCAAGATCAATCTCCTCTGGGGCTGAGGTTCCGAGAATCTCTGCAAAGATCGATTGGGCTACTCTTTTTAGATCTTTGTCCTGGACCGTTTCAGGGAGCATTTTAATTCTTATGTTGACCCGACGGGATCTATTTTCCATGTCCTCCACCTGGGTTTGCAGGTTACATGTAGCTACATCCAGCTGCTCAATTGCCTCACTGCTAGCCGTTACCTCCCTGTCCAACTCTTGTAACCCTCTCTCCAGTAGATCCGTTCTCTCGCCCTGCTGCCGTAGCTCCTGTTTGATTTCCCCCATCGCCGCGTTGAGGTCTGCTCGAAGAAGCTGAAATTGGTCCTGGAACGTTTTAGTCATGCTAGAGTGCAGGGCGTGCATTTCCCCCTTCAGTTTGTCTCGCAACATCATAGCTGCGCCCTTCTCATTTGGCGATGAGAGACTCCTTGTCAAACTCTCCCCTGCGGACTTAGCCGGGTCTCTCGTCTCATGTCCCGGCCATAGGGAGGGGAGGGTACCTGAGACGTCTCCCTGGGTCGCTCGCCCCTTCCCACTTTTCACCTTGGGCTTCGTAGCCATCTCCAGGTGGAAGCCAGCTACGTGGTACACGGCCCGTCCTACTTCTACTCCACCTGTGCCGGACCACTCTGCGTACTCCTCCACCAGATGCAGGCACCTGCCCTTTCCGTGGCTCTCTCCCCCCTTCAGTCACTCCGAGCCAACAGCTTGCTGCTCTGCTCTGCCCCCTTCCGGAAGGTAAATTGCTCAGTACCACCTCAATGCGGCTGAAGCAGCCTCCCAAGCAGTATAGTGCACCCTAAATGGACAGTCTGTCTGTGGTGGTGAGGTCACCCGGATCTGGCGCCCGGAGCTCCTTCCCTGGAGCTCCTCTTCTTATAGTGTCTGCCCAAGCCCTCTCAAAGAGCTCCTCACCGATGGAAGAACCTCCTGTCCCAGGAGGCCCTTCTTCCTAGCTCCACTGGGGAGGCCCCGTTATACCTCGCCACTTCCACTCTCAGCCCTCGCTCGGATCCGTAGTCGTGGCCGAGCGTAGGGCCACACACAAAGCCACCGCCTCCTCCTCAGTTTCAACCCGGGGTCAGGCCCCCGCTGCGTCCCCCACCGCCAGGGCCCGTGTCCCGCTCCGGCACTTCGCTCCACGCCTCCTCCCGTGCCAAGATCTGACCTCGTTCCTCTGGGCTGCAGCCGCGCTCCTCGGCCCGCCGCCGCACACCCCGGCTCCCTCAGTGCCGGCGGGGGGTCAATCTCCCCCCGCAAGGGCCCCGAGGCACCGGAGCACTCCCTAGGGCTTCCCCCGTCGGGCCGCAAAGCTCCACCCTCCGACAGTGAGCCGGGCCGTGGCGCTCTCCCTCCTCCAGGGCCCCAGGATGGGCCGCGCCGACCGTTGCACTCCCTCTTCACTGGGCATACGAGATCCGTCCCCCCTCCTTTGGTCTGAAGCCACGCCCTGCCACCGCACTCCCCGGTTCCCCCAGTGCCGGCGGGGCTCACCTTAACCTCCAACGAGGACCCCGAGACACCGGGGCACCCCTCAAGGCTTCCACCGTCGGGCCGCCGACAGTGAGCCGGGGCCGGGGGAACTCTCCTTCCTCCAGGCCCCTAGGGTCGGTTCGGGCCGGTCCGCCCGTCATACCTCCTCTCCTCCGGGCCAACGAAAAGTCCTCTCAGGCCAGCACACTCGGCACAGCTCCGACCTTCGCTCCCATCCCAGTTCCCTGGAGAGCTTGTCCCGACTCCAATTGCTTCACGAACTCCACTCGTCACCGGGGAACCGCGGCCTCTGCAGAATCCGACCCCCGTCACTGCTCTGACACCCCGGAGGGGCTATGATGTTACTTTCTGAACCTCAAATCGCTGCAAATGCTGGATGGTGGGCCTCCTCCAGCATCGGGGCTCGGGAGGTCCGTGGGCACATCTACCCACTACGGGCGACCAACTTGAATCGGTACGCTCATTTTAATCGCGGTCCGGGTCGATAGCTGCCTGGCTATCCGGTCTCCAAGTGCTGGGCACTGTCGATTCGACCAAGGCAGGTCATGAGAAGCGATGGGCGAACTGGTTGTTCCCACCAGCTCAAGGGAAGGCAGCTCCTTCGATGAAGATCTCCTCTCATCGTGTGGAAGAAAAGTGGTGAGACGCTCCGGCAGGGCTTCACCGGTGTTGTAGATGCTGAAGATGTCTGTGGCTTCTCTCCCCTTCGGTTCCGTAGTTTCAGTGGCAGCGTCTTGCTCTTCCAGTCCTCAGGACCCTGCTTTTATGCAGAAAGAGACCCATTCATACAGCCTAGCTGTCACTCACACAGTGGAGTGGCCTTCTTGGTGGGAGACCCTCCAGCCTATCGGGTTAGATTGCTACCTGGGTTGCTGTGGCAACTCTGTCCAGGGGTCCTACTCCCCCTCCCACACAATTGACCCACCCCAGACTCAGTGGCGCCGGAAGGAGGGCTTCTGGGCAGAAGCCCGCCAAACGGACGAATAAAGGATCCCCGACCTGGGTTAGGATCGTAGAGAAAGACACGAGAAAGAATTTATATTAACGTACTGGCAAATAAAACCTAATTTTAAAATGCCCCGGCAGTATGTTAGAGGCTGTCAGAAAATGTGGTAGCCTCGAACAATGGGAAAATCCCATAGGGAAATATTTGCGGTCGAATATTTACGGTAGTAACCACTGCCACCAGCCAGAAACTGTAGAGAGAGGGACTTTAACGTACCCCCTCGATAATGAACATAGGGGAAAAACTATTAAACTCCATAGTAAGATGGGTTGTACTGGTTAAGTTCATAAAAATCGACTAGTAAAGTCAATGGGGACTTTACATGCCCTGGGAGACATTAGTCAGTCCCAGGGTATGGAGTCTATGTTTGGGGGTTGCTACGACACCCCGGTGTCAATGCACTGAGGGTGCTGTGTAACACATGTGAATAGAGATGGTTCCTATGGGGAGAGAAAATCCCTTAGGCATTAAACACAAAAATAGCCCAGAACACACATAGCGGAAATGCCTAAGAGTGGGAAAAAGAGTCTCACTCTTAGCAGGTAAAAAGAAACAAACCCTTCAAATCCAGCAAAGCTTCTGGGGGACTCTATAGGTAAGGGAAATTAGCCATAGTATGAGAATTCTCCCTAACACAGCTCCCTCTTGTTTTTTTTTAACAACTTTATTTATTACGGTTACAGCATTATCTATGCATTACAAGAATTATTGTGATTCCCTTTACAGCTAATGTGCATGCAGCAGGTCCTTTACCATCTCCCATGGTCCCCTCTTCGCTACCCCATTAGTCTGGCGTTCTGATGGGTTGGTGACCCGTCAGGGCTTTGGGGGCCCAGAGTTAGACAAAGTTAAAATTCGGTTGCAGCAGAACCGTGCTGACACCGGTCCCTTGAGGGACCCCCCTGAGCACAGGATTAACCACCACTTATTTGGACCATATAGTCGATACCAGGCGGGATTGAAATGTTAACGCTGGGAATCGGGAGTGGTAGTCCAATACCGGGGCCCAGCAGTCGGTGAAGCGGTGGAGAGCCCCCTCCTTTGCCGCTGTAACTTTCTCTGCCACCAGAATCTCCCAGACCTTTATCCACCAGAGGGCTAGTAGAGGGCCTTCCTGAGTCTTCCACTTCCGTGCCACTGTAGATGTGTCAACAGTTTGGCGGATCGGCCCGTTTTAGGATAGCATTCCGGGCTCGCCACCCCGAGAAGGACTACCTCCGGGTCCAGCAGCAGTTTGCGTTGGGGGATGTCTACCGCAATCTGCAGGAACTCTCTCCAGAAGGTCTGTACTGTCGGGCGTCCCCACCACATGTGGATGAAGAATCCCCGCTCACCGCAAAGTCTCCAAGAACCAGGGTCAATGTCAGCATTGCAGTGGTGTAGGGGGACTGGGGTATAATACCAGCTGTGGAGGAGCTTCAAGGTGCATTCCTTGTTTGTGACGCATCTGGATGTCGAGTTGATCCTGTACCGTATCTCCACCCATGTCTGGTCTTCTATAGAGTGTCCCAAGTCTGCTTCCTATCTGGACATGTATGGTGGTCTGACCTCCAGCATGTCCCCCTGGAGGAGGTGGTACAGTTTAGTTATCTGACCTCGACCTGTGCTTTCCTCTGTCGCCTGTTCAAGGGGGTGGAGGTCTCGGGTAGCTCCCCGACAGACCGCACGCTGAGATATCTAGTGGCAGAGTTGGATGTATGTGAACCTCTCTCCTTCTGTCAGCTGAAAGCGGGCTTTGCATTCCTCAAAGCTGAGTGGGGCGTTAGCCTGGTAAAGTTGGGAGAGGGTTCGGAGGCCTCCTTTGGTCCATCGGCTGAAGCGAGCTGCCTCCCTTTCTTGTCTGTCGGGGAGGTGGATGTGTCCTCCTCGGGTGTTGAGGGCTTGCATCCCATGATGCTGCTTGCCTACTCCAGGACATGGATTACCCTCGTTTGGCCCGCAAGCGTAAACTGAAGCGAGGCCGGGTATAGCCAACGGTATTTGATCTTCCGCTCCTGCAGGAATGTCGTTAGGGGGCGAGTGACCAGGTCAAGGAACAGCTGTATGGCGGCTCCCTGTTATGTCAAGTCGCCTTGTGAGCGGCTTGCTGCCATGATCTCCTGTTTCGTCGAGAGAAAATGCACTCTGGTGATTACTTCAGGGCTAGCCGCTGATGGGGTGTTCCTGCGGCCTCGCAGTCTATGAGTGCGATCAAGTAGAAGTAGTGACTTTTCGCAGTCTGGGAGGAGAGTCTGGAAGAGGTCTCCGATGTGCTCCAGAAGGGCCTGGTCCGGGATCGAGGCGGGAACCCCTTTGATTCGAATGTTGTTTCTGCGGGTCCTGTTTTCCAGGTCCTCCTGCTTGTGATGCATAGTTTCAGCGCTATCCTCTAGAGTCTGAATTTTCTGCCGCAGCTCTGCAATCTGTGCTGAGTGCTCCAGGACCTGGTCCTCCGTGTCCCCGACCCTATGCTCCACCTCCTCCACGTGGTTGTCCAGGTCATCTATCCTGGTTGTGACCTCAGCCATGCAGTTGCGGAATTCCGTTTTGATGTCGGCTAGGAGGCCTTGGATATTGTCTTTTGTAGCCCACTGACCTTGGGCCCTTGCGGGCGAGGCAGGCTGGGTCAGGTGGGGGTCCCGCTGCTTAGGTTTCTCTTTCAGGTGGAATAAGTTTGCTATGACCGCTGATTTCGTCCCCTTCTGCTTAGTCATCTTGGTGTCCGGATCACTGATTACTCAGGTGTGTGTTATCCGAAGGCTGGTGTCAGGGGGGAGGGCGATTCCGAGTGCAATCCCCTCTTCGTCTCCGCTAGGTGCTCGTATCTCTGATTGGGAGGCACAGGGGGTTGGTGGGGAGAACCACCCCGAGAGCCTCGACTGATAGGTCTTCCCTGGTGGTGCGCACCCCGTCCCCAGGGGCCTCCGGAGTTGACAGTGGTGTGTGCTAGATTACCCTCTATCAGGTTGCTAGATGTGTGCTGGGGTCCGGCCCTGCCCCTCTTCAGGGACCTGAGGAGTGCGGGGGGTCCGATGCAGGGCAACCAGAGAGAGTTATTCGCGGGGTCCCGGGGGTGGGCCCCGATCCCGCTGACCCCCCCCCCCTAATGTACAGCCTATGTTGGCACGGGGCACCTGTGTCAGGTGTGTAGAGGGGACCCCTCTGCCTGGCAGCCACGTGCAGTGGGGATGGGCTGAAGCCGTGTCTCTGTGCCCCCCGGTGTTGAGCAGAGATGGAGGGGCGGCCCCTCAGGCAGTTCCCGCCTCAGGGAGAGATTTTTAGGTAGCGAACGGGGGCTTCCCCGCTCCGATTTCGCTCCCGAGTCAGGCCGCTGGCTTCCAAGGAGTTCCGCTGCAGTTTGGGATATTTTCATGGGTTTACAAATTTAACGGCCGTTTATTGGCATTGAGTCCCGGGCGTCCCACGGAGCTCTCAGTGAGGCGTCCGCATCGTTGGCGCCTCAAGCCACGCCCCTGCTCCCTCTCCGTTTTAAGGTACTGTGCAAATCCGGTTGTCCGTTTCAGTCAGCCGCGGTGAAAGTGTTTGAAATCTTTCTCCAATCAGAGGGCTTGTCCTTCTCTTCTCTTTGAACTAACTTTTCTACCAACCAACCTCGTCCCGAATCTGTGCCACAAACTTTACCGCAAACTACCTTGAACTGTGTGATCTTGAGCAAAAGACTTTTGTCCTATTGACTTTAGCCCTAAGCCTTTTCTATCTGATTTCCTCACTGTAGTCTCTCTTGTTCAATTGCCCTGAGTACTTACCTGTTGGTTTTGCCTAAATTCTAATAACTTTGTCTTTCCCTCCCTTTTAAATTGCTGGAGTGCCATTTTTCTCCCACTTCATTTTGTGAGCTTAACTTGTCTGGAATTTAAGGGAAGTGGTGTGGTGTATTTATGATTGTGATTTTTAACTTGCTTAGAATAGTGAAATGTTATACAACTGTTGAGTAAATAAATATATTTCTGAGGCTTGTGGAATCTGCTTAGATCACATGCTGTGCATAGGCCGACATCTAGTGGAAGCTGCGGAGTATTGCAGTTTCTTTTTCAAAACTCGAAAAGGGGTGTCAAACTAGGGCGTGCCAGTAATACTATCCCTAGTGTGACGTCCACTGTACCCATGATCCCTCACGCATGTAGGACCCTCAGATTGTTTTTTCCACCATACTTGTCGGAAGCATATCACAGAGTTCCCTTGGCTTTAGCCATTTATCTTTATAATTACAATATTCCCCGTTCTCCAACCCTACGTCGAAAGATCGCTGAAGATCGACGTCGATACTCGAGACCGAGGAAGACTACACGACAGACTTTAGGCCTCGGAAGGCCTCTGGCCTCGGCCCTGACCTCGGAAGGCCTCTGGCCTCGGCCCTGTACAAGTAAGGAGAGTGGGGGGTGGACACACACACACACTTGTTTCCTACATATACCCGCCCGATGCCAAATAGTGACATATGGAGAGTACTCACTTTAAATTCTGCCCAAAGTGTAACCCTAAGGTTCCCTGGGTAGAGAAACACATTACGTGTAACTTGTGTCTCCCGCAGGATCATCCCAAGGCTAATTGTAGAGCTTGTAAGCTCTTCAAAGCCAAGACACTCAAGGACTGCTCGACCAAGCGCTGGGCCCACTATGCCAGGCAGCTAGAGGCAATGGATGCAGTGGGTTCCTTCAGCGATGGCAGCGACGCCGCCTTATCGGACGGCGAGGGCACAAGGGTGGCGTCAGACACCCACATGCAAGCCCCCGACCTTGGAAGACTGACCGGCAGTTTAGTTATGGGGACAACACCCAGCGGCAAGCGTGCAACACATACCTCTTCCACCAAACACACTAACCCCAGCTAAGATTCGACACGTATGTCGAGTGACCGGCAGAAGAAGGCCCAAAGAAAGCAGTCTGCAGATTCAGTGTCCTCTGGGCGTTCCAAGTCACGGTCGCCTCATGACACACAACAACGTCCATCGTTGCTAAAGGTGCCACACTACCAAAAGTCACTTGTTTCCTACATATACCCGCCCGATGCCAAATAGTGACATATGGAGAGTACTCACTTTAAATTCTGCCCAAAGTGTAACCCTAAGGTTCCCTGGGTAGAGAAACACATTACGTGTAACTTGTGTCTCCCGCAGGATCATCCCAAGGCTAATTGTAGAGCTTGTAAGCTCTTCAAAGCCAAGACACTCAAGGACTGCTCGACCAAGCGCTGGGCCCACTATGCCAGGCAGCTAGAGGCAATGGATGCAGTGGGTTCCTTCAGCGATGGCAGCGACGCCGCCTTATCGGACGGCGAGGGCACAAGGGTGGCGTCAGACACCCACATGCAAGCCCCCGACCTTGGAAGACTGACCGGCAGTTTAGTTATGGGGACAACACCCAGCGGCAAGCGTGCAACACATACCTCTTCCACCAAACACACTAACCCCAGCTAAGATTCGACACGTATGTCGAGTGACCGGCAGAAGAAGGCCCAAAGAAAGCAGTCTGCAGATTCAGTGTCCTCTGGGCGTTCCAAGTCACGGTCGCCTCATGACACACAACAACGTCCATCGTTGCTAAAGGTGCCACACTACCAAAAGTCACGGAGGCCCGGTCATCAGAAGATGAATCCGACCTCTTCCCCCAAGTAGCGTGTTCAACGTCTACTTCACTTGTACGTTCGACGTCTGCTTCTGAGATTCAACGCCCTTCTTCCAAGACTTCTGAATCTCGTGACAGCTCCTCCATTCACGAAACCCCAAAGGGTCAGGTAAACATTCCTCTACACATGGGAATGGGGAAAAACAACATAAAAAATCCTCTGAACATCAGGCTCAGAAGGAAAAACACAAGGAAAAATCCAAGGTCCCTGACCCTTCCTCCAGGGAAAAATCTGCTCCTCCCACTACTCAGGAAACAGAGATAAGTGAAGAACCACAGCAGGAGAGGGTTATCCCCAGTTCCAAGCAATGGAACTCTCAGGACATTGATAGAGTAATGAGGAGGATGTCCTTTTTTGTAGATTTATATGAAAAAGACCCACTTTACTTTCATAGCTATCATAGTACCCCAGCTACCTCTGCCCCTTCGGGATCCAAAGACCCTCAACCTCCTACTAAGAGGCTCCGTTCTTAGACTCCAGTTCATGGTTTGATTTCAGACCCTTACATAATTGAGCCTTACCAGCCATATGGTGAGGAGACTGTTAGGTAGAATTCTCATTTATGGCTAATTTCCCTCACTTAGTGAGTCCCCCAGCAGCTTTGCTGGACTTCTGGAGTTTATTTGTTTCCACTCTTACCTGTGTTTTGGCAAGTATATTTCTCTGTTTTTGTGATTGTGGACTCTGGAGTACATCACTTGAGTAGCCCCATTCTTTTGTGTGTCACACAGCACCTTCAGTGCAGTGACACAGGGTTGTCTTTAAGACTTCCCCCCGACTCCATTTCTGAGGCTGAATACAGTCCACCAGAAAAGGGTAAAGTTGCCATTAAAGAAATGGTTCGCCCAAAAAATGTTATTGCAAAAAAAGATGTGCAATAATAAAAAAAATTGGCACTTTTTTTTTTAAGTCCCTATGTAAAGTTTTGAGCAATTGAAGCTCAAAATTTACAAAAGCAAGCACATGGGGGCATCCATTTTGTGAAATGGATGCCCGCCTGTGCTCGCTTTTGCTTTTGCGGCACTAATGAAGGAAAAGCCAGCCAGCTGTAGTAAACAAAAGCTACCACTGGGTGGCTTTTCCTACTTTGGTGCCGGGACTCGGAAGACGAAGACCGGAGACTACAGGCAGAAAAGCTGCAGCTGCATCTCAGTAAGTGCTATTTATTTTTGAAAAATAAAGGAAGATCAGTGTCTGGATGCATTCTTAAGGCAAACTTCGATGCAGCAGATAATGCAGGGAGACTCATAGCAGAAGTCAGTCATTAAACACCATGCTTGGCTAAGACAATCAGGGTTTAAGCCCGAGACCCAAGCTACCCTCATAGACATGCCGGTAGAACCAAACAATCTATTTGGGAAGGCAGTGGAGAGGCACTGAAGACGGCTAAGGACGAATATGAAACCTTAAAGTCCCTCGGCCAACTAACAAATAAGCCCTTAGGTCAAAGGGGGAATAACAATAATTTTCGTTGCTTTCGCGGCCAAAACTCCCAAAGAGGGTCCAATTACTATCAAGGTCAAGGAACCTCATGGGGCGGCAATCAGCAGGCTACCCAAGGTTTCACCAGAGGTCAAAAGAGGGGCTGCAGTAGAGGGAGAGGCAGCCCAGGTAGAGGGACTATGCCACCCAGTAAACAACAGTGACGTTCCGCTCCGGGTCCCTTCCCATGCATCCCCAGGAGGGGGGTGCATTTCCATCTTCACCCACGCATGTGAAGGGATCACTTCGGACAGATGGGTGCTGTCCACAGTGTCCGCGGGATACTGTATAGAGCAACTAGAATGCCCCTGCAACCATCCTCCAAGAAAGAAGATACACTCTTTGGAGCACCAAAGAATCCTCGAAGAGATTGTCGTTCTTCTTGCTAAGGACGCAATAGAACTGGTCCCGGGCAACCAGTTAAACAAGGGTATTTATTCAACCTGCTTCCTTGTGCCAAAAAAAGATATAACGATGCGCACAGTATTAGACTTGCGCCCTGCAAACAAGTATGTCAAGCCACAAAAATTCCGCATGACTACACTTCAGGAAGTAATCCCCCTACTAAAAAGAGGATATTACATGGCAACATTGGCTATGAAAGATGCCTATTTTCATATTTCCCTGTACCCAGCACACAGAAGATTCTTGCGTTTCAAGATAGACAGCCAGCCCTACCAGTTCAAGGTGCTGCCTTTCGGAATAGCCTCGGCTCCAAGGGTATTCACCAAGGTACTGGCGGTGGTGGCGGCGCACCTACACAGGGAGGCAATCCCGGTGTACACCTACCAGGACGACTGGCTCATCACAGGGGAAACCCCCGTAATTTGCAGATCCAACATTCAAAGAACAATCGACCTCCTCTTCCAATTGGGCTTCTCAATCAACGAGAAAAAATCAAGCCTGGTGCCAAGCATCTCAAAACAGTTCCTAGGAGCTGTCCTAGACATCCAAAAGGGGTTGGGCTTTCCGTCAGAGGAAAGAATTCGGAATCTGTTGCTGCAAATTCCTCAATATCAGTCCGGTCGCCAGATAAGGTTGCGCAAAGCAATGTGTTTGCTAGGCATGATGACATCATGTATTTACCTGGTTCCCCACACGCGCCTGCATATGCGACCCATGCAGGAATGGTTGGTGAAACAGTGGTCTCAGGCAAGTGGTCAGTGGGACGATCTAGTGGTTGTTTCGCCAACACTAGTACAGAGTCTTCGCTGGTGGACAAGAGAGAATCTTATAAAGGGGAAACCCTTTTACGATCCAGAAATACAAGCCGTCGTCACAACAGACGCATCCCTGTCAGGGTGGGGAGCTCACCACCTTCACCACACAGCTCAGGGTCTCTGGTCTCACACAGTGGCTCAGAATCACATCAACCTGCTAGAACTTCTGGCAGTCTTCAGAGCGCTTCGGGCATTCGAACCCCTCCTATCCAACCTGTCAGTGCAGAATCTAAGACAGCACGATGGCAATGTTTTACCTAAACAAACAAGGGGGCACTCGTTCGCCAAATCTGTCCAAGCTTGCCCAGAAAATATGGAAATGGGCACTCAGACGGAACATTTACCTGTCATCCCAACATGTTCCAAAGGATCTCAATTCACTAGCGGACACTTTGAGCAGAGATCCCCTCCCAGAGGAACACGAATGGCGACTACACAAAGAAGTCGTAGAAGATCTCTTCTCTCATTGGGGTTTCTCCACTATAGACCAGTTTGCCACAAGCGAAAACAGACAATGCCCAGACTTCGCATCCAGGTTCCCCCAGCCAGGCTCCAAGGGGCCGCTCTATGGATGAATTGGTCAGGGATGTTTGCCTACGCTTCTCCACCAACCCCTCTGATGAGGAAGGTGGTCAACAAGATACACAGGGAATCGATGACGCTCATCCTAGTTGCTCCTATGTGGGCGAGACAACCATGGTTTCCACACCTATGCAAACTGGAGGTGTGCGACCCCCATCAAACTCCCGTGCTGGTACAATCTACTCTGACAGCACGAAGGACAGACAGTGCACCATCAAACCAACTCAATGAACTTGGCAGCATGGCTCCTGAAGTCATAGAGTTCGGCCATCTCAATTTACCCCAGAAATGCATGGACATCCTAAAAGAGTCCAGAAAACCAAACACAAGACACTGTTACTTTGATAAGTGGAAAAGATTTGTTATTTGGTGCCAGAATAAACAAATCAACCCAATTGACTGTACTCCTTCCAATATTGTCACCTATATGCTCCACCTACTGGATGCAGGGTTAGTATTTAATTCACTCAAGGTACACCTGGCGGCGCTGTCAGCCTACACCACCTCTCATAAGAAGGTGTCAAGGTGAAAAATGCCAGTAGTCAAAGCATTTATGTTAGGGGTAAAGAGACTCCATCCTCCAATTTCTAACCCACCACCAGCTTGGGATCTTAACGTGGTGCTTGCTAAACTCATGGGACCTCCCTTCGAACCCATGCATAAAGCTAGTCTCAAACACCTGACTTATAAAACAGCCTTCTTAGTAGCCATTACATCCATAAGAAGGGTCAGTGAAATTCAGGCTCTGTCAGTGCAGGATCCTTTATTTACTGTTCATAAGGATAAACCGGTTTTACGCACTCACCCTAGTTTATTTCAAAATTCCATGTTAACCAGTGCATCGAGCTACCGGCCGTCTTCCAAGAACCCAAAACCTCTGCTGAGCTAAAACTCCACACACTAGATCTGAGGAGAGCGGTCCTCTACTAAGTGGACAAGACCAGACCGCTAAGAAAAACAGATCAACTGTTTGTCTCCATAGCTCTAGGCAGAGTAGGAGATTGCGTCTCTAAAGGTGCCATCTCTAAATGGATAGTCAGATGTATCCAACTGTGCTACTCCCTTTCAAATAAAACACTGCCTTTTACAGCAAGGGCCCACTCTACAAGAGGTACTGGGGCCACTCTGGCTTTCATTGCAAATGTACCCCTTGACACCATTTGCAAAGCAGCTACATGGAGCTCTATTCACACCTTTACTCAGCACTACTGCATTGACACTCATTCCAAGACAGATACTCAAGTGGGACAAGCGAAAAACAAATTGTAATACTCCGCAGCTTCCACTAGATGTCAGCCTATGCACAGCATGTGAATCTAAGCAGATACAAGCATCAGAAATACGATTACGGTGAGTAATGTATCCCATTCTTTTACTTAGAAACCTTGAGTTAGTGTTTGCCTGAACCATAGTAATTGCTGCCCTTTGTGTAACACTTGTACTGCTCACTTACTCTTGAGATAAGTCTGGCTGCTCCACTACTGCTACCACTATAACTGTGTATTACAGGCTTGTACCAAAGGTGAAATTGTACTGTCACTTGTAGTCTTAATTGTGTGTATTGTTCCCAAAGGGTACTGCATATAATTCTGCCTAACACTGGTGTACAGCGGTGAGGATAAAAGTATAGTAATTACACTTGGAGTGCTGCTATTACCTTGGATCAACTAACCACAAGGCTAACATCACTAAAAAGCAAAATTAATCATGTCTGATATGGAAAGCCACAGTCAGGAGACCCTCCTGAGTTACACTGCTGATTATTTAAGAAACATGTGTAAAGAAAGGAAACTCTCTGTGAAAGGCAGAAAGATTGAATTAGTTGAAAAGGTGTTAAAGAAACCAAGTCTAGGGAGTGGGTCTGAAATGCCCGACTCCTTAGCAAATGTGGAAAGTATTGAGGATGATACAATGTATGTTAATGATGAGTTGGACGAGGTAGATGTGTCTCTTAATGTAGGCCTCTCTGCCCCCTTGCCTGCTCAGCAACCTCAACCCTTGTCCACTGGGACCCACACAGGTCCTACACTCAGTCCTAAATTCATTGCTCTAGAGAAAATGAGGCTTGAACTGGAATTCAAATGGTTAACTGCTCAAACTGAACAAAAACATCAAGAACTGAAACTCAGAGAAATGGAGTTGAATCATGAACTTGAAATGAAAAGATTGTCTCTTGAAAATGCTTCTCTCCCAGAGTCTTCTAGGTCTTCCAGTCCTAAGAGACCCCATATGCCTAAAGAAATTGTGGGTATGTATGAGGTTAAGCTTGATATTCTAGATTGGTTGGCAATGTTTGAATATAACCCTGGTATTCAAGGTCTCACAGGGAATCAATTACTTCCCTGGCTCTTCTCTAGGCTACCCACTGTTGCATCTGATGTTGTAATGGAGTTGGGGGAGGTGGATACGATGGATTATGAGTGTGTGAAGCTAGCTTTAATTGCTAGATTTGGGAAGACCCCTTCCCAGTACCATAAGAGGTTTAGGACCCTCAAAAAGCATGATGGTACCCCATGGGCTACCTGGGTATGTGAGTGTTTGAAAAATGGTTGGATTAAGGGTTACAGAGTAAACACTTATGAAGGCATGAGAAATCTTGTAATGTTGGAGTCTATGTTTGATGTCTGCTCTCCTGAGCTCATACAGCGCTTGGCTGATTCTAAGGAGATAGATCTAAAGAAGCTAGCTAAGGCTGCTGACTTGTGGGTTGCCAACAGGGCTACTCACAAGGATTCTGGGGCTACTCAGAAAAAGGATGAGGGGAAACAGCCAAAGAAAGACAACAAAGAAAATTCTAATACATCCAATTCAAAAGAGAGCCACAAACAGCAACATAAGGGTAAACCACAAGGGAAGCCAAATCAGGCTAGTGCACCATCTGGACCCAAACCAGATGGAGGTCATAACAAACCCCCATTCATCAAAACATTTGGGAAATGTTATGTTTGTGGGTCGATTTACCATGTGGAAGGGGATGCAAGATGTAAGGATAAACCTTCAGGGGGCCACACTGTCTTCTTAGCCTTCTCCCCAGAGGAAGAAGTACCTATGACAAGTGGAAACTTTCACCTACTGGCTGATGAACACATGAGAATCTCAGCTAGTGTTTCTTTAGTGTCCCTGGGCTTGTGGGAACAACAGAACTTAGATGTCTATAATTCCATCCCAGATAATACTAAAGAGTATTATAAAGATAGTGTTCTTGTGAATGGTCAGGAAACCCCTGCCATCAAGAGACACTGGAGCCAGCATAACTGTGGTGGATGAATCATTTTTCAAGGTGGAGGATGTTGCTAAGGCACCCAAACACCTCACCAGGTTAGCTGGAGCCCCTGTGCAAATGCTTCCCCAGTTACCAGCTCTCATCCAGTTTAATGATATGATTGTCAAAATACCTGTTAGTGTGCAGAGTGAAGTACCTGAGAGAGTCCTGTTGGGTAATGACCTTAAAACTCTTGGAGTTGTTTCAAGCACTCCCATGCCTCCCAGTAAAAGGAAACAGGAACTCACAAGGTCTGCAAGGGAGAGAACCTTGAGAGGCCCTCCAGAGGAGATTATGGAAGAAAATATCACTCCCATTCCACAGGAGATGCTCACTGCTATTTCTAGAAAGAATGAGGCAAGGGGAAACCCAAGACCTCCAGGAAAAAGTCAGACAACACCCCTATGCTACCAACAAGGACATCACCAAAATTGTCCAAAGTCACTCCTGTGACTACTCCACCTGCTGAGGCAGAGTGTGAGGTGCAACCTTGTGTGGTTGAACCAATATCTGAAGAGTCAGATATAGAAGAAGACACTGTCTTAGTTTGGGATCTTGACCCTGGTGAACATCCTGAGCTGCAGTCTTTACTGGCAGAAGGTAGACCCAACAGGGCAGACTTTAGCAAATGACAGAGAGAGTGTCCTACTCTTGAAGGTCTTTGACAACTTGCTGCTAACCAACTTGATGGGCAAAAAGTTGGAAAGCACTGGTTAAGCTGGGAAGATGGCCTCTTCTACAGTGAACCAACTGAGTCTACCCCTGGGGACTGCAAAAGACTTGTAGTGCCCCTTGCTAACATACTCCAGTTCCTACAGTTAGCCCATGAGATACCTTTGGCTGGTCACTTGAGTTTCAAGAAGACCAAGGAAAGGCTCTCTCTCTCTCTTTCTGCTGGCCTAAAATGGGTTCAGAAGTGGACAAATTCTGTAGGAGCTGTCACACTTGCCAAACCTCTGGCAAGAGTGGAGCCAAGAATGTGGCACCCCTGGTGCCTCTCCCAGTGGTGGCAGTGGGAGTTCCTTTTGAGAGGGTGGGCATTGACATTGTCAGTCCCCTTGACGCTCCCACATCTTCAGGGAACAGGTCTTTCCTGGTTGTAGTAGACCATGCTACAAGATACCCAGAAGCCATACCTATGAGAACTGTTACGGCTCAGGCTGTGGCTAAGGCTCTACTTGGTATTTTTACCAGAGTAGGGTTTCCTAAGGAAGTGATATCCGACAGGGGATCCAACATTATGTCCACTACATGCAAGTCATGCAGAAAAACTGTGGTGTCACTTACACGTTCTCTACACTTTGTCCACTTTGTCCACAGACAAATGGACTGGTAGAGAGGTTTATTCATACTTTGAAGAGCATGATAGGTGCTTTAGAGGAACCCCTTAAGAAAATGTGGGACCTTCTACTGCCATGCCTTCCCTTTGCATATAGAGAAGTTCCTCAGGAGGGAGTGGGTTACAGTCCCTTTGAACCTTTCTATGGCCATCCAGTCAGAGGTCCATTGGCCCTGATCAAGGAGGGGTTGGAGAGTGCTCCTTCCCCCAAGCCAGTTATAGTGACTGACTATGTGATAGGTCTCCGGAGGAGAATGTCACACATGATGGCAGAAGCAAGTAGTAACTTGAAAGCAGGTCAGGCTCTGGTTAAACATTGGCATGACCAGAAGGCCAGCATGGTTGAGTTCTCTCAAGACCAGCTTGTATTAGTTATGGTACCAACAAGGCAGAGGGCCTTGCCAGACAAATGGATAGGACTCTTCAAGTTTGTGGGCAAACTTGGAGAGGTGAACTATCTGGTGGACTTAGGCAGACCTAAGAGGCTCCCAGAGTCTTTCACACCAATCGTTTAAAGGCTTACGTCTCAATCCCAGAAGTAGGAGCTTTGCTTCTAGCTTCAGCTCAAGAGGAAAAGGAGAGTGAACCTCTACCTGACCTCCTCAGAGGCCAACCTTTAGATGAACAAATAGGAGTTAATCTATCTTCTCAGCTGACTTCTGAACAACAGGAGGAGTGCAAAGTTCTGTTGAATCAGTGTGCCTGCCTGTTTTCACTATCACCAGGTTTGACCCCTTGAGGCCAGCATGATATCCTCACTGGTGACTGTTTACCTGTCAAAAGCAGGGGTTACAGAATGTCAAAACATGTGAGATCCCACATCAAAGGACAGGTCAACAAGATGCTTGATCTCTGTGTTATAGAGCCCTCTACAAGTCCATGGTCTAGTCCAGTGTTCTAGTACCAAAGGCAGGATCTAAGGAGTTGAGATTCTGTGTGACTATAGAGCATTACATGCAGACACTTAGACTGATGCCCATCCTTTGCCAAGGACAGATGAACTGGTGGATAAACTTGGTTCAGCCAAGTACCTCAGTACATTTGATCTAACCTCAGGCTACTGGCGAATAGCACTAACAGACCATGCCAAGGAGAAAACTGCATTTTCTACACCAGCAGGCCTCTACCAGTTTAATGTAATGCCTGTCAGGTCCCAGGCAGGAGTGGGTCTGGTGGTCCCTCTGGTGGGTGTTGGTGGGAGGAAGAAGGCCCTACAAAAGCCCACTTTATATTCCAGGCGTGTTCTCCACCCATTTTGTAGATCTGGGACCCAAGGGTGGAGAACAGCCCGGAGACTACGTTACCCAGCAGGCCCTGTGCAGCATGGGCCTGCTGGGGAGAAGATAGTCACGCCCCCGGCGCTGCCCGCACCATCGCGCATGCGCGAGCCGCGCCCTGCAAGCGCTGCTCGCAATTCCGACCGGCAACGTGAGAAGACGTGTGCTCCGGAGCTCTCTGTGGCACGCCTACGCGTTAGGAGTCCGCCTAGCGTTACTAACAGCAGCGCTTAACCGGAGCATGAACGAAACCCCGAACTGCATACTGATTTGCACACAAGCTTTCTAATGAACCCGGCATGAGCAGTGCATGCATGAAAGGGCGTATTTAGGGGCTTGGAAACTTGTTGAAAACCCAGTAACTAGCGTGGTCAAGGCAAAGACCGACCGAACGCTTTAGCAAGGGATAACCTGTGGGAGCGAGCGAGGGGACGCGCACCCTTCTGACTTTGTTTATGCTCTCTCAGTTGTGAATCAGCTGATGGGATGCCGCGTGGCAAGCCAGCACGAAAAGGGGTCCAGAAAACCTGCAGAGCACAAAGCTAAGTGTTAATGTGTTTCTTACGTTTTGGGGCATTTCATGCATGTAGTAATCCGGGGATTTGGCCATCCATTGTAGTGGGATTGTGAACTGGAATCTACATGAAGCAATGTGGGGAAAGTGTTAGAGCCTACATGAAGCAATGTGGGGGCACAGTCAAGGACTTGAATTAGACAGTATATTCACGTGCTGCCAGATCCAGCTCTCTGGTTTGGGCTCCAGTACAAAGGCCCACTCTTACAGACAGTGTTGTGTATGAGTGTAGAGTGCAAGTGTGTGAGGGCGGAGATCTTCAACACAGAAGCAGGGGCCGAGGAGCATGTTTCCCTAATCACCCCCTACCTACCCATCAGTACTTTTCCTAACCCTTTTCCCGGTGTTCCTGAAACCCCCAACCTATCCACGCAACGAACCCTAACCCTCTTTCCCCCAAGGGTTGCGGTGGCCTGTAGTAATACTAACTCAGGTACTAAAACCCAACAGGGAGGCAGGAGTTTGTGCTGCCTCTGCGCCAGGAAGCTAGAGTGCGGAACCTGACAATGCCTTTTGGACTAAAGAATGCACCTGCTACATTTCAAAGGATGGTTGATCAATTTCTGAATGGGATGGAGGACTTCTGCATGGCATACTTGGATGACAATGCAGTGTTAAGCCCTACATGGAAAGAACATATTGATCACCTGGGATATGTTTTGCAAGCTCTTGAGCAGGCCCATCTGACCATAAAGGCAAGCAAATGTCAAATTGGTCAGATCAAAGTGGTCTACCTTGGTCATGAGGTAGGAGGAGGTGAGATAAGGCCATTGCCCAGCAAAGTAAAAGCTATGCAAAACTGGGCCACCCCTACTACTCAAACCCAAGTGAGAGCTTTCCTAGGTCTCACTGTGTACTACAGGAATTTCATTGAGAACAATTGGACCATAACTTCTCCCTTGAATGTGATCTCCTCTCCAAAATTCCCTAAAAAGGTTAGATGGAATGAGGAGTGCACTCAATCCTTTGAAAGCCTGAAGAAAGCCCTTTGTCAAGCTCCAGTCCTAGGAGCTCCTGATTATCACCAACCCTTCATTGTGCAGACAGATGCCTCCAATATAGCTATAGGTGCAGTCCTTAGTCAACCGAATGAGAAAGGTAGGGAGCACCCCATTTGCTTCATCAGTAGGAAACTGAGGGAACCAGAAACAAGGTGGGCAACCATAGAGCGTGAATGTTTTGCCATTGTGTGGAGTTTGAAGACGTTTAGACCATACTTGTATGGATCTACTTTTGTGATTCAAACTGACCACCAACCCTTGAGATGGTTAATGCAAATGAAAGGGGAGAACCCAAAACTTCTGAGATGGTCAATCTGCCTGCAAGGTTTTGATTTTACCATTGAGCAAAGAGCAGTATGTCACCACCAAAATGCTGATTGTCTCTCTAGGATGTTTTTAACCGACTAAAGGTAGAGATTCATCGAGGAGTGGATTAAATCCACCTGTCCCTTAGTCTGCGGGGTGGGGGAGCAAGTGTTAGGGAGAATTCTCATAAATGTCTGATTTCCCTTACCTAAAGAGTCCCCCGGCAGCTTTGCTGGATTTCTAGGATTTTATTTTTTTCACCTGGTGAGACTGTGAGCCTTTTCCCCACTCTTACATGTGTTTTGTTGTGTGTGTTTTTCACTTTTTGTGTGATCATGGGCACTGGAACCTCACCTACTCCAGGTGCACCACTTTTTGTGTGTTACACAGCACCTTCAGTGAAGTGACACAGGGTTGTCTTTGAGACTTCCCACTGACTCAATTTTTCTGGGGCTGACTCCTGTCTCCCAGAAACATGTTAAGTTGCCATTAACTTTATATAGTCACTTTAAACCACAGACCCAGTACACCCCATCTTACATGGAGTATTGGAAAGGGTTGTCTCTTATTCCTTTGTCTGTGCCTCTTGGAGCCTTGTTTCGCTCCCTTAACATTAAGACTTGGCTGCTGGCAGTGGTACCTAGGTTAACTTTCCTACCGCGATTATCTTATATAAAAGTGGTATTGTTCCAGGCTATTATAGTAGCCTCGAACATAAACCCGCTTGATCAAATACATTTTATTTTGATTCCGGCTGGGTTTATTCGCCATTTCTTTTTGTTAAAGTCTTTCTCGTGTTTTTCTCTGCACGCCAAACCGGGGATGATTCCTTTGTTCGCTGTCTTTTCGTGGGCTTCTGCACAGAAGCCCTCCTTAAGGCGCCTGATAGTCTAGAGGGGCAGGATGTGAGGGAGGGATCTTCGGACCCCTGCCATGGGTTGCCTTAGTAACCCAAGTCGCACTCTTGTCTGATTGGCTAAGGGGACTGGCCTTGCCAGGCCGGCCACCCTGCTGTGTGATTGACAGCCAGGCTGTATGAATGGGGGAAAAATGCATAAAAAGCAGGTCTCTGGGACTGGAAGAGCAGTCGCCACTGGAACAAAAGAACCAACGAGGAACTGGAAGAAGAGGACCCCTACCACGACTGAACCGCCCGGTGAAGCCCTGCTGAAGGTCCGAATCTCCGAATCCGAAGACAGAAAAGATCCTCCAGGAAAAGTCTTCCCTTGATCTGGTTGGACCAACCAGTTTGCCCAAACTACAAGCCAAGACCCCTCCTCTGGTCAAATTCGCTGTGCAGAGCTACAGTGGGCCGGATAGCCAGGAAGGTCGGATCCTGCTTGGATTTTAAGGAGCGCACCTTTTATTTGTTGTTTTGCTCTGCTGCTGGTTTCTTCCCTCGGTGGCGCAGGACCCTCCAGTCTTCCTACTTCATGTCAGTCCGAAAGTCGCTTCAGGAACCGTGAGCCTGCAGGAACCACCAGGAACGTCCGCCTCAGCCACAGCTCCCTCTCTGTTTTAAGGTACTGTGCAAATCCGGTTGTCTGTTTCGGTCAGCTGCGGTGAAACTGTTTGAAATCTTTCTCCAATCCGAGGGCTTGTCTTTCTCTTCTCTTTGAGCTACCTTTTCTACCAACCAACCTCATCCGGAATCTGTGCCACAAACTTTACCGCAAACTACCTTGAACTGTCTGATCTTGAGCAAAAGACTTTCGTCCTATTGACTTTGGCCCTAGGCCTTTTCTATCTGATCTCCTCACTGTAATCTCGCTTGTTCAATTGCCCTGAGTACTTACCTGTTGGTTTTGCCTAGATTCTAATAACTTTGGGCCTCATTACGAGTCCGCTGTGCTGGAATCCGGTGATTCCGTGACGACGGTGATTCTGCTTCCGCGACCGCAAGAAGGGCTGCTTACGGCACGTGGATCGCGCGCAAACAGAAACAGAGTCGCTGCCATCATGTAACCACCCACGCACACAGACTTTACGCCACAGAAAACGGTGCAAAACCTGTGTCCGCCCCCGCCGACACGGAAACACCGGAAGCGGAAATACCATGACCGTGGGAAAAAAACGGAAACAGAGAGGCGGCCATTATATAAAGCACAATCCACTGCCATCCTCAGACACCACAGGTCAGATCACCTCCCTGAGACTGACAACTCATCTAACACCATCATGGCATCCAGGATCCCAGCACGCAGACAGCGAAAACAGCGCTTCAGTGAGGCTGAGCTCACAGTTCTGGTGGAGCACATTGTTGAGCATGCAGAAATGCTGTTTAGTGCAGACCAGCGGCGCGCTACTCAGCAACGCCGCAAGGAGGTGTGGGCGGAGGTAGCATGCAAGTGCACAGCGGTCGGTGTGACCACACGCTCTTTGAAGGACTGCCAAAAGAGGTATGATGACCTCAGGCTCCGGGTGCGCAACCTCATCACTGCACACCGCCAACACAGCACTGGCACTGGTGGAGGCCCTGCATCCCCTCTCAAGTTGCAATCGTGGGAGGAGTGCTGAGCAGTGTCATGCACCTCGAAGGCATCCATGGCATAGGAGAGGCAGAGGCAGGAGTGAGCCCACCTGCAGGTGCTGGTAAGTGCACAGAGTACAAAGCCATAAGTGTGAATGGGAGTGACCCAATGGACCCACTCACAACTCCCCCCCCCCCAACAGGGCAGGAGTGACCCAGTGGACCCACTCACAACCCCCCCCCCCCCCAAACAGGGCAGGAGTGACCCAATGGACCCACTCACAATCCCCCACCCAAACAGGGCAGGTGTGACCCAATGGACCCACTCACATTGCCCCCCCAACCCTAACAGGGCAGGAGTGACCCAATGGACCCACTGACTGGCCAGATGACAAGTACCACATCCCCAAAGCATGACTCCTGGAAATGCACACAGTGCGTGCCTGACTGGAAGCAGAGACACACACACCTGAGTGCATCAATACTCACAAGTGTGTACATGCAAGTGGTCATGGATTGTTATGTTCGATGCATGTGATGGACACATTTAGTAACATCACACAACCAACAGCATGTCTTCTGTATCCCCACAGTCGTGACAAGTGACAGTGACGACATTCAAGAGGCAACGCAGCGGCCACCTGTACGCGCCCAACGCAGCACTCATGCTCAGGAGGATGATGCTAGCTGCTCTGGCACACAAGCACCGGCAGCACCTGGCACACCGGCTGCATCAGGCACACTGGCTGCATTAAGCACACCAGCAGATGCCACCATACCCATGCAGGCACCCACCCTGGCCCCGGATGATGATTCGCAGCACATCTGCACAGCTGAGGAGGCTACATCGAGTGATGGAAGTGCCCCGGCCATGCAGGCCGAAGCAGTACAACAGGGTGAGGGGGACAACATGGATGAGCTGTCACCCATCCATGGCCTACAGTTCAGCCCCCAAGAACTGCACAGCCCCAATGCGCTCCCCAACTCCCTCCATGGCTGAGCTCAGTACACGCTTGCAGCACATCGATCAACAACAGGCCACCCTGACGCAGCTGGTGGAAAGACAGCTGGAGGAGGCCAGGCTGTAGTGTGAGGAGGCCATGCATCAGCGGGAGGAGGCCAGGCTGCAGCGTGAGAGCAATGCTACGCCGGTGCGTCGGCTGGCCAGGTCGATTGGACGATTTGCAGCCACCATTGTCACCCTGGCACGCCATGTCAGGGAAGGGAACAGTGTGCAATTCAGCATTTCTGAGTCAATGTTGGTAGCCCAGCAGGCGTCATAGTCACACCGACAGTCACTTCAGCCAGCACCACCCCATCCACGGAGGCTTTCTAGTCGGCTGACTGGACCCGCCAGCAAGGACATGGCTGAGCATAAGCGCCCCCGCAAATAGTGGCATGTGGGAATGCCAGTCAACATGACATTTGGGGACACCATGGGTGTAGGGGGGTGGGTACATTTGGGTGGTGGGGGAGGCCCATTAGGGGGTTAGTTGTTTGGGGCCTGGTTGGGGGTGGGTACGTTTGGGTGGTGGGGGAGGTCCATTAGGGGGTCAGGTGTTTGGGGGCTGGTTGGGGGTGGGTACGTTTGGGTGGTGGGGGAGGTCCATTAGAGGGTCAGTTGTTTGGGGCCTGGTTGGGGGTGGATACGTTTGGGTGGTGGGTCGGCACGGGTGTACAGCTTCCCTACCCGATGCACTTTCTTTCCTGGTTTATTGATAGTACAACACCTTTGAAAACTACCATAATGAGTGGACATCTGTCATTTCATTAGCAGACAAAATACATTTATTCACCGGCATCGTCATATCCATGCTTTGCTGTCAATGTGCAGTCTCTCAAAAGTAAATGCAAATGAGTGTATCCCGTGCTTGTTGGCCATCTTGTGCGCACCCCCAGGAGGGTGTGGAGCCACCCCATCTCCATCCCCATCTCCACCCCCATTTTCATCCTCTGCGTCTGGGGGCAGCGGAATGTTCCTGCGCAAGCACAGATTGTGCAGCATGGCACACACAAGCACAGTTTTACCCGTCTTCACTGGGTTGTAGAGCAGTGATCCTCCAGATCTGCTCAAGCAGCGGAACCTGGCCTTCAGTAGGCCAAATGTCCTCTCAATCATGCCACGTGTGTGGACGTTCGCCCTGTTGTACGCCTCCTCATGCCTATTCCTTGGCCTCCGTACAGGCGTCATCAGCCATGGCGTGAGTGCATATCCAGAATCACCTACATGGGATGGAAATGTGTGGGACATGTCAGTGTTTGCGGTATCATCTCTTGATCTGATGTAGTGCAATCTTGTGTCATCATTCATTCATCCATATGGGCCAGGCAGTGGTCGGACGGGTGGGTGATTGCCATTCATGGGTAATTGTTGTAGATGGTGGCATTTGGACATTGCCCAGTTACTTGCTGTGCATATGTAGTTGACCTTGTGGACAATAGTGGTTGGTAAGTATGGCACTGTGCAATGACGTGCACACATGGAGGAGTCAATCTATGGGCTGTGATGATTTGGCTGTTGCAGGATGTCTCATGTGCAGCCTTCATGTGTATTGGGGGGGGGCAGTGGTGCTAAGTGTGGGTGGCTGTATTGAGTGGATCAACTTGTATGGCCTTGTGGTAGCATTGGTCGTATGTCTCTTTAGGCAGGGTGTGTACTGTGCCAACCTGTCATGTGTAGCTTTGTGATGTGTGGGTTATGCTGACCGTACATTACATGGGCCAGGGGGTGATGCATGTGCAGTTGTAGCAGCCCACTCACACAGGTCATTGGCCTGGGCACACAACACATTTCCACAGGGCCTTTGCATTGGCAGTTGTAGTCACCCAATAGCCATGTGCTTGTCCAGCGTAGCGTTCCATATAGCGTGGCAATGTGGAATTCCGCAGGACTATTGAGTCATGTGTTGACCCTGGGAAACGTGCGCAGCAATGTGTAATCACCAGTCCGGCATCACATACCATCTGTACATTCAGTGAGTGGTACTGTTTCTTATTGCGGTACACCATCTTCATTGCACGTGGTACTATCAGCACCTATACAATTTGGCATGGCTGCAATGGCATGGAAGGCCATTTTGGTGGCAATGACCTCTGCAAGTGTACGGGGTAGGGCGATGTGTTCTGACACATGGCGCAGCAGGGCATCCAGTACCTGTCCCAATATTTTTGAGAAACAAGGTTATGAGAGCCCGTGCAGCTCACCAACTGTGTGCTGATAAGTTCCGGTGCCTAGAAAATGCAGTACTGACACCACCTTCAGGAGGGGTGGGGGGGATTGCGGTCGAAATGTCAATGTGAATGCTGATGTCATCCTCACTCATGGCGGTGATGTACATGATTGTTGGACGGTCCAGCCGGTATAACGTGTGGATCTGTCCTGGGGTCAGGTTCCAGGGTGGGGCCCTGATGCGGGGTATTGCAGGCTGCCTGCGGGGTTGTGCCAGCTGCACAATTGGGTTTGGCATGGGTGCAGGGTTTGCTAACTGCCGCCTGCGCCTCCTCCGCCTCCGCCTCATCCTCCTCTGCACCATTACTGCCACCTTGTGCACTGCTGCCTGTAGGTTCAATAGTCCCAGTCCCAATGCTGCTGCAGCTGCTGCCTGCATAGTTGTGTTTGGAGTTGGCCTGGGTGTGGGTGTGGCCCTTTTGTGGCCTCCCAGTGACCAGCTGGGCTCATTTGGGGCACCTGTGGCCTGATTCAGCTCACCTGGTACTGTTTAACGTCATGTTCGCGGTGGCGCCGATACCCCCTCCGTGGCCACGGTTTTTCCGCCATTTTTATGGTGGAGTTTCCTTGTCCGTGGTACTCGTGATGCCCATGGTGTTTCGTGTTGCCGGTAACTGGGGAGTTTCACCGCCGACACATTTTACGGATCCCTTAACTCCGCTGCGGCGGTTTGTGGTGGTGGTTTTTCCGGGATCGTGGGTCGTGATTACACGGTCACGGAAACGGCACCGGTATGGTTTTACCGGTGGCGTTAAGTCCGGGTCGGCGGACTCGTAATGAGGCCCTTTGTCTTTCCCTCCCTTTTAATGCAGGAGTGCCATTTTGCTCCCAATTCATTTTGTGAGCTTAACTTGTCTGGAATTTAAGGGAAGTTTTGTGGTGTATTTATGATTGTGATTTTAAACTTGCTTAGAATAGTGAAATGTTACACAACTGTTGAGTAAATAAATATACATTCTTTTACTTTGAAACCTTGAGTCAATGTTTGCCTGAACCATAGTAATTTGCCCTTTGTGTAACTCTTGTACTGCTCACTTACTCTTGAGATAAGTCTGGCTGCTCCGCTACTGCTACCACTATAACTGTGTAGTACAGGCTTGTACCAAACGTGAAATTGTGCTGTCACTTGTAGTCTTAATTGTGTGTAGTGTTCCCAAAGGGTACTGCATATTATTCTGCCTAACACCCTCTGTCTCCCCTCATCCCCTCCAGACACCCAGCAGTCCCAGGGCTTCAAATGTATCTTTCAGTGGGGCAGAGGCCACCCCCCTGCCCCCCATGCATAGTCCCTCCCGAGGTCCTAACCAAGTTCCGGGACCAGGCCATATTAAAGTCACCCATAATAATTATGTTACCCTTTGCAAACCCCTCAATTATGGCTATGAATTCCCTCAAGAATACCTACTGCCCTGAGTTAGGTGAGTACACACTGGCCAGCGTACATGTTACTCCCATATGTTCACCTACTACTTATACGTATCTACCCCCTTTATCTCACTTGGTGTCCTTTACTTTGAGGTCTATTCCGTACCGAAAAGCCAGTGCCTTCCCGGATGTCTTGGCTGGATCTAGAGAAACCCTGGAGTGTGAGTCTCACCTGGTCCTTCTTCAGGAGACTAGTCTCCTGAATTGCCAGGACATCCGGGCCTGTTTTCTTAGTAGACTGCTCCAATTTGTTCCTCTGGAGAGGGTTATTAAGCCCTCTCACATTATGTGTTGACCATTTGAATGGATATACTTCTCAGGCTCGCCTTTCCCCTGTTTCTCTGTGATGTGTTATCTTTCTGTCCCCTCCTCCTCCCCAGCAACCTCTGCCCCCCCACCTTTCGATTACAGCCCTTTGCCTTTCCCTTCCTCCTCCCTTCCATTTGGTCTCCTGCCTGCTTCACCTGGCCCGAACCCCAGACTCCCAACGCTCCCCCTCCCTAGTCCCTGCCCCCTCATTATTCCATCCCAACCCCCAACTCTGCGATGTCTCCCCCAGCTCCCTTCTGCCTCCCCCACCCTGGGCAATACTGCCCTAACTGAAACCAAGATGAAGCGTCCTCCTACGTGGCCCAATTTCTTGCCAACATAGTCCACCACCCCCTTATTTCAAATCTTCTTGAGGAGTCTTCCTTTCTTGTCTCTATCCTTCTTCCAGATTTCCTCCTTTAGCCTCCCTCTCCGGTTTTTGGTTGCAGGTCATGCAACGTGGCCCTCCTTCTACAGCTTTCTCCTGCCGTTGACCACTCCCAGGGTTAGGGCCTTGTGCGGTTCTCTGTCTGGGGTTGGGGACGTGATGATCTTGATGGTCCTGCCCTGCTTCCAATTGCAGAACGTCCATAAGAGGTGATGGCTTTTGTTCCCCCTCCTATTCCAAGACCAAGGGGAAAATCCACTTATATCGAATACCATGTCGGGCAAACTCCCTCACCACCATGCCCATCTGCCTTCTCTTGAGGAGTGCTGCCCCCCAAGTCCTGAAAGAGGGAAGCACTGGTTCTTGCAGGCATCCAGTGATTTTCTTTTTTTTTTAAAATGTTCATTTATTTGCTCATATTCACCGTTTTCAATCACATTACAACCAGTATTGTTCTATTACTGTTGCTTCCACAGTTTGTACCTTCTGGTTCTCATCACCAAACTTTCGTGATCCTGAGATTTTTTATTTTTTATTATCAAAACACATAACATTAACACATTACCAACTCGTAACCCCCCCAACCCCTAGCCCCAACTTGTATGGTGCCCATATTACTGTTCTGAATTTGTAGGTCTGTTGCTCCTTCTCCCCCACAGCATTTCCCTTTACCATAAGCACTTCCCTGCAGGGTCATGTGACATGTACATTCCTAAGTAACATTGGTTTATGAAAATCTGTTTCCCGATCTTTTACATATTCATGATACAGTTGTCTACTTCTGCTCCCAACATTATCACTGTTGGTGAGTCCGGGAGTTGTGCTCCGGTTATTTCTTTTATATGTCCCAGGATATATTTCCAATATATTTTGGCTTTGGGGCACGACCACCACATTTGATACATGTCCGCTTTCCCTGCATTGTCTCCAACATAACGGAGAATAGCTCGCTGTAATGCTGTGTATCCTGTGGGGGGACAAGTATCATCTATGAAATTAAATTAAATGATATTGTATTTATAGTTTGTATGCAGTCTCCTTGATGGCAGTACTTGTGGATGTTTTATGCACCCTCCTTCCCTAATGGGGGGTGCCCAGGTCTTTATCCTATCTTTCCATCTTTCCATGTAAAGGAGTCTATCTCCCAGTTGTGCCCTGTCCAGTAGGCTGTAGAATCTTGATAGCCCTGTAACTGTTGATCTCTCCTGTAATGTTAATTCTAGTCCTACGGATGCTATCTTACCTGCTTTTTATCCTCTTTCTGAGTGATCCAATGTCTAATCTGGACATATTTGTATTAATTGCCTTCGTCTATGCCAAATTTCTGTTTACATTCCTCAAAGAGGAGGGGACTCTCATTTTGATAGAATTTCCCCAGAGTTAAGGGTTTCGCTCCTTTCCAGGTCCCAAAATGTAGATGTTTGTCCTGGGGGTAAAGTCTATATTATAAGCCATTGGGGTGTGTAGTCCTAATCCTCGGAGTGTTTTCTGTCTCTTATGCCTGATCTCATCCCCTCAGTTTTGATTGCCTCTAAGAGTTGTCCTTTTGCTCCTCGAGCTGCAGTGCTCATAGCATGTAGAACCCTCAGGGTAGTGGCTGTGACACATTGTTCAATTTGACACCATCCTTTTTGTTTCTTGTCTGCCATCCATTTCAACATGGGCGCTATTGGCGCTGCCAAGACGTATCATGCTACATCGGGGACCCCCAACCCATCCAGATGCGCTGGCTGTGTTGGAACCTTCCTTTTGTATCCTTGGTTTTTTCCTATGCCAGATAAGAGATGATCTCTGACTGTAATGTTTAGATCGTGCTGGGTGGTATTTACACTGGCAGTGAGCCCACTATATACAGTAATCGGGGGAGCAATGTAATTTTAACAGCTGCTATACGATTGAACCAGGAAAGTTCCTGAGTGTCGCATCTGTGAAAATCTTCCTTTAGCTGTTTTCACAGTGGAGTTATATTTGCCCCATATAATCCCTTATACTCAGTCGTTAATTGTATCCCCAAGTACTCTATGCACTCATCTTCCCAGGTCAAGGGGTATTCCTTACTTATTTTTCTTATGTCTCCTGGATCTTCAGATATGTTTAAGGCTTTGGACTTAATATAATTTATAGGGAATCCCGAAACTAAGGCAATTCCTGTAACCTTCTCATCACAACCTTGGTCTTTCTCACAAATAACAATGTCATCTGCGTGTAGTGCGATTTTATGTTTTTCTTTTCAACACATTATCCCCTGAATCCCCTATTCCTGCCTAATTGTGACAAATATTAGAGGAGACAGAGGGCACCCCTGACGCGTACCTCTCTGAATTTTAGGCTGAACTGAGCTTTGCCCATTATTTAAAAGATTTGTCGACGGTATTTTGAAATGTATCTTAGCATCACTATTTAGTAGGGCAATGGGGCGGTTGCTAACGCAGTCTGTGGGTTCTCCAGCATGGGGTCTGGCATGGATTCACATGTTCATGAATATTCCCCGTCGTCAGGCCGGGAATCCTCGGTATAGAAAAAAATCAGTATCAGTTTCGTTTCTGATCTGTCTTTCTTAGTAGTAACCAATCACTGGTCTCTGGGTCATACTGCCCCCAGCCAATGACTGCCCTCTCCCTAAGCCCCGCCTCTGGCAGCCATCCTCAGATTTTTACCGCACGTTCAAGTGTTGGGAGTCCTCGTGCTGTAGCTCTCGAGCTTTTGCTGCGTTTTCGCGCTTTTTCAGGAGATTTTTCTCATTTTTCGGTTAAATAGAGCCTCAAGCTCCACCGTTTCTACATCCGATCAACGGGGATCCGTTTCGGAGTTTTCTACGCCCCTCAAGGGTGAAGTTTTCGTCAAGTTACGCTTTTGGAGGATTCCAGAAGTTCCGAGGCCTACCCCAGACATGGCCCAGGAGAAAGGAAGCTCGACGCCCGGGAAGCTGTTCAGGACCTGCCCTGGATGCCAGCTTCAGAATGTTTTAAAGGAGGACAAGCACGATGAGAGCGACGGTGTCGCCGACAAGGCTCCTCCATAAGAGGAGGAGGACGCATCCTACGCCACCTCTCCCACCTCTGTGGCCTGCTCTGCCTTCACCCCGGTCTACTACCCACGGGGATGATACAGGCACGGACACGGCTACGACAGGTACAGATGATGACGGAGGCGACGACGGGACGTGTCCCCCGTCGCCCCCTGCTCGGGCGTCCCCGCCCTACGAGTTCGGATCCTTTCATGCCATGATTTCCAGGGCATCCGAGCTTTTCCAGCTCTGCCCAGAAGAAACGAAGAAAGAAGGGTTCCTTTACCAACGGCGCGAGGCTAAAAGGAAGACAGTCCTCGCCGTACCGCTTCTTGATGACATCTGGGATGAGGGGCTCGCCCTCCTCAAGAACCCTGCCACGGCGCCGGCAAAGAGGGACCGGTATGAGAAGAAGTACTGGGTCCCCGACGCTGCCCCCTTGTGCCTTCGGTCACAACCTACCCCGGATTCGGTCGTCTCGGCGGCGGCAAAGAAGAAAGCTGGGGGGGGCATCGGCCTCGACATCAACTTCTCCGCCGGACAGCGAGGGCAGGAAGTTGGACACGATGGGACGACGGATCATCTCATCCGCAGCGACGACTATCAAGGCGGCCAACGCCCTGGCTATCGTAGCCCGCTACGACAGGGAGTTGTGGTTCAAAATCGCCCCTCTGTTAGACTTCCTTCCGGACGTCAAAAGGGCTGAGGCCCTTGAAATCCTACAGGAGGGGGAGATTGCTTCGGACCACGCCATCACGGTGGCAACGGACATTGCCGACACCGGTTTCCGTCAGTTGGGCAACGGCGTTTGCTTGAGACAACGAGGATGGCTCAAGGCCACGGATTTCCGCCAGGACGTACAAACCAAGGTTTTGGACATGCCCTTCGACGGGAACAACCTGTTTGGGAAGGCGGTTGATGAGTCCCTTCAGGCCATAAAGACGGACACAGAGACTGCCCGGGCACTGGGAGTGCTCCAACAACGACGGCCGTCCTTTCGGAGCTCCGGAGGCAGACAATGTTGCCTCCAAGGGATCCGGCAGTGGCTCCTCCACTTACTGCCAAGCAGCAAGATCTTCGTCCCAGGAAGCCTACAGAGGACGCGGCAAGTCAGGTGGTGCCCGTCGTCGTTGACAGGGAGGTCAAGGAGGCAAGGCGGCCTCCAAACAAGATTGAACCGACCGTGGGGTCGGGCCTGCGCCGAAGCACCCCGGTGGGAGGCCGGCTGGCGAGGTTCGTCAGCGTGTGGGAGTCCATCTCCACCGACCGCTGGGTGCTGGACGCCCTGGCCCAAGGGCACGCCCTCGAGTTTCAGAAGAAGTGCCCTCGCGTTCCACCCGTGGCTAGGAAGGAAAATCACGTCCCTCAACTACTGTTGGAAGTAAGGGCGATGCTCAAGAAGGGTGCCATCAAGCTCGTCCCAAAGAGGCTTCGGGGCTCCGGAGTTTACTCAAGGTACTTCCTCGTAAAAAAGAAGACAGGAGGATGGCGCCCCATCTTGGACCTACGACGACTGAACAAGTACATCAAGGCGCAGAAGTTCCGTATGGTCACCCTCCAGCACGTGCTGGGACAGCTGGAGGAGGGCGATTTGCTGTCGTCGTTGGACTTGGAGGATGCGTACTTCCACATCCCCATTCTAAAAAGACACCGAAAGTTCCTCAGGTTCGTGGTCCAAGGGCGGCACTACCAGTTCAAGGCCCTCCCGTTCGGATTGAAGTCGGCACCCAGGGTGTTCACCAATTGCCTCGCACCGGTGGTGGCGCTGCTGCGCCTACAGGGGATCCACGTCTACCCCTACCTGGACGACTGGCTCAAGGATGAGGGAACTCGCCGTGGAGCACACTGCGAAGACCGTCCAGCTGCTCACGGACCTGGGATTCTCCATCAACTTTCCAAAATCCCACCTGGTTCTGTCGCAAGTCGCCCTGTTTCTGGGAGCCAAGCTCGACACAGTGGCGCGGCTGGCCTCGCCGTCGGAGGAAAGGACCAGGACCATTCTGGGCAAGGTGCAGCGTCTGCTGGCCACGGACATGGCCAGGGTAACATTTATCAAGTCCCTCCTCGGGATGATGTCCTCCTGCATTTATCTGGTGCGCCTTTGCAGGCTTCGGATGCGCCCCTTACAAGAGTTCCTCGACACCCGCTGGGTCCAGTCGACGGGCAGCTTCGAGGACAGGATCCCTCTCAACGAGACGTTCCGTCAGGCGATCCGGTGGTGGGGTACCCGCTCCCATCTGGCGGCGGGCACGGACTTTCAGATCCTAGCTCACCAGGTGACGGTGACGACGGACGCCTCCCTGGAAGGTTGGGGAGCCCTGAAAGGTTGGGGAGCGCACTCTGGAGATCTTCACGCGAGAGGCCTTTGGCTCCCGGAGGAGAAGTCACTCCACATCAACATTTTGGAGCTCTGCGCAGTGTTCTGGGCCCTCAGGTCCTTTCTTCCGTCCCTCAAGGGCAAGGTGGTGAGGATCTTCACCGACAACACCACCACAATGTTCTACATCCGGAAGCAGGGCGGGACCAGGTCCCCGGCCCTATCCAAGGAAGCCCAGGATCTGTGGCATTGGGCCGTCGCCCAACGGATGTTTCTGGTGCCTCTTCATCTGGCAGGGATAAAAAACACGATCGCTGACTCACTCAGCAGGGAGCTGCGCTCGTGTCACGAGTGAGACCTACGCCAGGATCAAGTGGATCGACTCTTCTGACGATGGGGCGAACCCCAAATCGATCTCTTCGCGACGGCGATGAATTCCAAGTGCCGGAGGTTCGCCAGCAGGTTCCCCCAGCCGAGGAGCATGAGCGATGCTTTCTCGTTCCCCTGGGACGGCCTATTTCTTTATGCATTCCCTCCGCTGCCGTTGCTGCTCCGGCTCATCAACCAGCTCAAGAGGTCCCGGTGCAAGATGATCCTCGTCGCACCGACGTGGCCGAGACAGATCTGGTTCCCGTCCTTCTGGACTTGTCAACGTCCACACCAGTCAAGCTGCCGACGGACGCATACCTTCTCTTCCGAGAAGGGGGCGCCATTCTTCACCACAGCCCGGAGTCGCTGAACTTGCAGGCCTGGCTCCTGCAGCACTAGAGTTTGGAGGGTACGACATCCCGGCCGACTGCAGAGAGGTTCCTGCAAAGGCCAGGGCGTCCTCAACTCTCAAGTGCTACGGACATAAATGGAAGAGGTTCTCTGTCTGGTGCCGTGCACAGAAGATTAACCCTCTGCAAATTACGGCCCCTCAGGTACTGCCGTACCTACTGTCGCTGGCCAAAGCTGGACTGGCTCACGCCTCCATCAAAATACATCTGGCGGCAGTCTCCCGATATACCAGGACTACGGGACGGGCGTCCTTGTGGTCTCATCGCCGGGTGAAAGAATTCATGAAGGGACTATTCCGATCATTCCCGCCGGTGAAGGCTCCTGCCCCGGCGTGGGAGCTTAATGTGGTGCTGACCAGGCTCATGGGGGCCCCATTCGAGCCTATGCATTCGGGTCCTCTGAAGTTCCTGTCATGGAAGACCGCTTTCCTCGTGGCCATCACCTCCGCACGACGAGTGGGAGAGATCCAGGCCCTATCTTGCAAGCCTCCATACTTGACTTTTCATGACACGAGGGTATTGCTGAGGACGCACCCCTCCTTTATGCCCAAGGTGCCGTCGGACTTCCACCTCAACGAGCCCTTGGTGTTGCCAGTTTTCTTCCCATCGCCTTCGTCGCCGGCCGAGAGGACTTTGCACTCGCTGGATGTAGCTAGAGCGCTGAAGTTCTACGTGGACCACACAAAGAGTTTTGGGAAGACGTCACAGCTGTTTGTGAACTTTGGGACTGTGAATCAAGGGAAGGCTCTCTTGAAGACTTCCATTTCCAGTTGGCTCTCCGGCTGCATCATGCACTGTCACCGGTTGGCAAACCGACCGCTGCCCAGCCGTCCGAGAGCCCATTCGACCAGAGCGATCACTGCTACCACAGCGTTCCTGTCTGGTGTGCCCCTGCTAGACATCTGCAGGGCTGCGACGTGGAGGTCGACGCACACCTTCACAAGATTCTACTGCGTCAATCGGGACGCCAGGGAGGAGTCCAGGGTCGGCCAAGCAGTGCTGCGCAACCTGTTCGCCTAAGGTGAGCCTGGTGAGGAGGTAAGAGTTGCTTAATGTTGAGTTGTTGTATTGCTTAATGTTGAGCCTGTTGCCACCTCCCGTGGTTGTGCATGTGTGTACTGCTATGTATTCTCTTATTCATGAGCATGTGAATCCATGCCAGACCCCATGCTGGAGAAGGAACAAGTTACTTACCTGTAACTGTTGTTCTCCAGCATGGGTCTGGCATGGATTCACATGCGAACCCTCCCGCCTACCCCTCTGCGGCTCTTCACTTGGTCATACTTCCACTTTACATGCTACCAAATCTTAGGATGGCTGCCAGAGGCGGGGCTTAGGGAGAGGGCAGTCATTGGCTGGGGGCAGTATGACCCAGAGACCAGTGATTGGTTACTACTAAGAAAGACAGATCAGAAACTAAACTGATACTGATTTTTTTCTATACCGAGGATTCCCGGCCTGACGACGGGGAATATTCATGAGCATGTGAATCCATGCCAGACCCATGCTGGAGAACAGTTACAGGTAAGTAACTTGTTCCTTCCTTTCCCGGTTTGCGAATTAATACTGTGGTGGATTTCCCCAAATCTTCCGTAATTGTACCCCCCTCTCTTATTTGATTGAAAAGTCACATCAGAGTTGCAAGCAGCTGTACCCTGAAAGGTTTGCCATTCCCTAAACCATCAGGGCCTGGTGTCTTATTGGTTGGTAGGGATGATATTGCATTGCTGACTTCCTGCGCGGTAATGGGAGATTCTAAAGCTTCCTTTTCAGGTATCTGGGGTATTTGTAACGCTTCTATATATCGTGCCTGAATGAGCCGGATCTAATCCCTCCTGTTTCAGCAGCCATGTGTGGAATCTTTCCATGATGTTGATCTTGTCAGCCTCTGCTGTAAATAGGTTGTCTTGTTCATCTCTAAGTTGGGCAATGTGATTCTGGGCCCTTTGCTTTCTCGGTTTGGCTGCTAGAAATCGGTTGGCTTTCCCTCCCTGCATATAATATGTTTGTTTGGTGTTTATCAAGGTTTGTGCAGAACGATCTGCCACATGCGCTTCTAATTGTGTCCTGATTTTTCATAGCACCCTCAATGTTTTTTGTGTCTGCCGTTTTGTGTGTTGTGTTTCCGCTTTCTTGAGTTGCACCTCTAATCTTTTCCTGATTACTTCCTTCTCCCTGATGTCTATTATGGACTGGGATATAAATTCCCCCCGGACCACCGCTTTCACTGCATCCCAGACTATTTTCCAGTCCGTTTCCCCATTATCGTTTTCTTTAAAGTAGTTGTTAATTACTTTCTCCATATGTGTTCTGAGTGCTATGTCCCTCAGTATAAGCTTGTTCAATCTCCAATATTTCCTGGTCCTTAGATCACCTTTGTTTGCTTCAATTTGTAGTATCACCGGGGCATGGTCGGCTATGTACTTGACCCCAATTTCTATGTGTACCACCTGGGAAATAAGTGTTGACGAAACAAGAACCATATCTATTCTCGAGTAGTCTTTGTGTACTGCAGTAGTGTGTGTATTCTCTCTCCTCATTATGAAAGAATCTCATGGCTCTATGACCTCCAGATCTCTAAACAGTTTCTCCAATACCTGCCTATTCCTATGATCTGTAGAGGTAGGTGGGAGCATTTTGTCTAGTACAGGGTCCATCACAGAATTAAAGACCCCAACAATAATGACCTGCCCTTCACAACTCCCTATTTTCCGAAATGTTTTTTCAGGAAGAGGTCCTGCTTCTCGAGAGGGGTGTACATTTCAATGAGCGTGTATAGCTGAGCTCCTAGGGAACCTTTAAGAGCCAGATATCTTCCCTCTGGGTCCCTATTGAGAAATTGATGTTTAAAAGATAATTTAGCACCTATCAGAATTGTGACCCCCTTCTTCTTTGTCCCACTGGAAGCGTAGTATTGTTTGGGGTAGGCCCTGTGTGACATTCTCCTTTCATCTTTGGGGAGGATATGCGTCTCCTGGAGGAATACTATTGATGCCGGGAGTTCTATGAGCCTTCCCAGTATCCGTTTTGCTGGTATATTCAGCCTCTCTACGTTCCAGGTTACAATATTCACTTCAGCCATATTTAGGGGAATTTAGTACCAATTTACTCTTTCCTACTGCTTTCTTCCTTGTTTCCCTCTGACTTGATATAGTTATGGACCATACAACAATCCCTTCCCAACTCCCCAAAACTCTCTCCCCACGCCCAACACCTTCCTCCCCCGTCCCTCCCTCTATTTCCCACCCTGTTGCCTTTACCCCTCCATGAGCTAGGTCCTTTCGGACCTCCCCAGATGTTCCTCGAGGACGTTGGGTCTTGTACACCCCAGGAATTCCCCTTGCCAGGATCTTCCATACCCTGGTTTGATTTACAAGATGGCCCCTCAACACCCTCTCCATACGGGCTCTTCCACTTAGTCTGGCAAATTGTTTAATCCTTTCTCAATATCTATTTCCCCTCCATTGTGATCGTCTAATCAATCACCTGGCTTTGTCTCCTGATCATGTCTTTCCCCCACTGTTAGTGTGGGGACCAGTCAGTTTTACATCTCTGTCATGCCTCTTGCTTCTGTCCGTGGTCCATTCCCACGCCCTGGTGCCATCGTTTGCGGGTTTAATTCCTGCTCTCTGCTCCGGTCGTTCCTCCTCTTCTTCCATGTGTATCAGGTTCAGGCCCTCCTCTCATATAGTGATTCGTTGTTGCTTACCCTCCCACATGAATAGGAGTCCAAAGGGGAACGTCCACTTGTAGGTAATGTTTTTGGCCACCAGTTCCTTTGTGACTTGCTGCATTAACCTCTGTTTTTGCAGTGTAGTTATTGCAAGGTCCT
Organism: Ambystoma mexicanum; assembly: GCF_040938575.1. Classification (NCBI taxonomy): domain Eukaryota; kingdom Metazoa; phylum Chordata; class Amphibia; order Caudata; family Ambystomatidae; genus Ambystoma; species Ambystoma mexicanum. The sequence goes on along the minus strand of NC_090939.1, from coordinate 96,788,329 downwards.
GATATAGATGGACCTGGGATCCGTTTATCGTTAAATGTTGTTGTGAACGCGCTACCTTGAGTATCTCCTCTTTCATGGTGTATGAGGTCATGGCGACCAAGACGTCTCTGGGTCTGGCTCCATGGTCTTTCTTCTTGGGCCCCCATTCTATGCACTCTGTCAGTCCTTATTTCATCTGGTTGTAATCAAGTCAGCAAGCTACTAAAGCCTTGTTGCGTAGTCTCCTTGAGGTCTTTGTCTAGGACTGATTCCACCAGGCTCCTGATTCTGATGTTGGACCGTCGAGCGCGGTTCTCAAGGTCCTGCGCCTGGAGTTCCAGATTATGAGTTGCCCTAGCTACTTGTTCAAGTAAGGTGCTATTTTGCTTGACTTCCTCTGACATTTCTGATAGGCCGTCCTCTGTAGTGTCATTTATTTATTTTCTAATTTCCTGTAGTGATGTCTTCAGCTCCTCTTTCATCTTCCCAAATTGCCCCTGAAACGAGTCCATCATTCTCCTAGCCATTCCTCTCAGGCATTCCTGCAGTTCCTCTTTGTATAATGCCATTTTGCAGGGGTCCTTGGTCGTGTCTTCTCCCCTCGTTTGTTTCTCCGTCGATGGTGTCTGTATGTCTTTCTGTTGTTTTTAGCTCTTGATGGGGTGTTCCTGGATTTCGTCCCTGACATCTGGGAGTCTTCCCCCCCTTGTTTAGAGCACTGCCTCTGATGTTACATGTGCGCTTCCTCAGCAGTGCGCCTTCTTCCTCTGTCCATTTCCCCTTATGAGGGGGGAGGCATAGTTATGTTGGTTACATGTGCAATGTCCTTAATCGGGCGCACCAGAGTCCATATGCTGGTGGTTCTTGCCTACTCCCCTCAGCCCCTGCCTTCTACTCTCAGCTCCACTGGGTGGTGCTGCTATAACCAGGCTATGTAGGGCCAGTGTTTGTTTTGCTGTCCCCTCTTCCCCTCTCTTCTTCCAGCTTGCTGTGCACGATGCGTGTTTCTAATCCTCCAAACTGGGGGGAATACTAATGTCTCCCTATTGTCCTTTGTACAGCGCTCCCACTGTGTTGCAGCCCTTTGGGGCTATAGCCCACGTTGCACCGTAGCCTCTTTGTGTTTGATTTCGCCCTGTTAACGTTTTCCCAGCTTCCCAGGTCTCTCATGACCCTGTTCTGCTGCCATTCACTCTCCGATTTCAGATTTCGGAGGTTCCAGCATAATAATGCCGTGCCTTTCGTGCCTCCTGGGCTGCTTTGACTTTGAACGCCTCCTCCGGTATTTAATCACACAGTATTCTTTTACCGGGCTTTACTTAGTGCATTCCCAGCGCTTGATCGGAGCTCCGGTGTCCTTTTAACCATTGCCTCCCTGGTTCTAGAGGCACCTCTAGCCCTCCGCACCTACGGCGTTCTACCTGTCAGTTCCTCCGGTTTAATTACTGCTTGCATACCTTTCATTCTGAAATCTTGTATCCCGCTCGGCTGCACTGCTGTTCCATCTTCTGTGCAACTCTCCAGGCTCCTGAGTGGCATCTCCCTCTTTTCCCAGCTCTTCTCCACCATGCTTTCTGTCCCCCTCTTACCCTGCAGGTATTTCGGCAGTGCAGGTGCATCTTCGCCTCTTGATCTGCATTCCCCTGCCGCGGGGAGCTCCTCCAGCAGCCCGTACTTTGTCAGGCCGTCGTTCTCTTTTCTGTGTCCTGTGCTCGCGTTCCGAGTCTTGTAGGGAGGTCGGAAGGAGCAATTCACTCTACCCCTGCATTCCTCGTTCCCAGTGCATGCCGTAGGGGACAAGATAAGCGTAGTTCTCATCTATTTTTGCCGGCTTCTGTCACCTTATGTTATGGCCCGGAGTGGAGAGCAGAGTAGTGCAGCTTCATGCTTCGGTGGCCATTTTAGAATCCCCGGGTATCCAGTGATTTTAACGAATACAAAACACAGAATAGCTTTAATAGAGAAACAATAATAACGAAAAAATATCGAATTTTTGCTTGGTTCTGCGTTGCCACATTGAGCTGCGCTGTGGTATCCTTGTCCACCTCTTGTAGTTCCCTTTCGAGTATGTCTGTCCTCTCCCCCATTTGGTCTACCTATTGCCTTATTTCTGCTTGCATTAATTGAAACTGGTCTTAAAAGGCTTTAGTAAGTGTCATCTGAAGAGTCATTAAGTCACTATGCAGATCCTGTCTTGATATGGGCTCGCCGGCACCCTCTGACTCTGTGTGGTCTCTCTGGTCCGCCGTAACTGGTCTGCTTTTGCTCAAATGCTTCACATCGCTTGGGGCCCGCGTGGTGGGGAGGGTGCGTGTTTCCTGTTGATGTTGCCTGCTTTGAGGCTTTTGCTTTGACTTTGGATACCCGCCCCACTCTCCCGGGCTCAACTCCCCTCAGTCTTTTCTCCACTACCCTCCACCAGGTCCATCCCATCTGTTTTGAGAGGTGCAGGTGAGCCCCCCCCCCCCGGGTCCCTTCTGCCTCGGATCTCTGCCACCTCTCTCCCATCAGGGCCCAGCACACTGAAGAGGGATGGGCAAATACGCCCCTTCCTCCCCCTCCTATAAGGTACATGACGCGTAAGAAGGCCAGGAGATATTGTGAGCTCCCATACTATTTCGGACCATTTCCTAGTCCTCCAGTAATTGATAAGTATGTCAAGAGGTACCCACTCAGCCAGCCCTAAAGACCAGGTGCGGTACAAATCTTTCCCAGAGTGGACAAGGAGCCTTAGGCTACAACTAAAGAGACCTCAATTGACAGTATTGACTAAAGCGCTGAGAGGCCAAAGCCACTGACATTGTTGGAGACACCACAACATAGCTGCGTTACCCAGGAAGCACACGTGCCATCCGCACATCAGGACATAAACACACTCGAATACACAAAGAACACAACCGTCTATAGTCAGAGGACAGATACATATACATACTGTCATTGCTTTTATTATTTTGTCATTAGCTTATGCAGCAACGCTGATACAGCAAGAAGTAAGAGATCCTGAATACAGCTTGCATATGCTTATGTGCAATTAACTTTATGGAACTGCAGGAGCACCTAATGATATTGATATTGATATTTTATTTCTATCGCGCTCGTACACAAGTATTTCAGAGTGCGACAAGGCAAGGGAGGGGAACAGGGGAGAACGAAACAGCGATCCTACTAGGCCCAGTGACATTGAGAACGCGCAAGTACATGGGAGATGGTGAGGGGAAAAGTGCATGCAAGGGGGAGAAGTGGAAAGTGTGAAGCAGAGGAGAAACAGATAAATAACAATAAATAAATAATAAAGGCAACAAAAAGTGGCAGTGCAGCCAGCAATTTGCAAGTGCTAGGTTTATTGTAGCAGACAGGGTAGGTCTGATAATTGCAGGAAGAAAAAGGGGGGAGCTGTATGGGTACAGATACAGACCCCAGTGCAAGGGGTGGCCCGGAGGCAGTGCGGCAGGGTGGCAGAGTGAGCAGGTACCTGGGCCCGGAGGACAGAGGGTGGCCAAGTGCACGGTGCCAAGAGAGAACAGATCAGCAGGGAAGAGGGGGGGCGAAGGCAGAAGAAAAGAGGAAGTTCTTGAGGTGCTTCCGGAACCGGAGATTGTTCTCCTCAAGTTTTAGAGTGGCAGGGAGGCTGTTCCAGAAGGAGGTCCCAGCCGAAGACAGAGATCTACCCCAGCTAATTTCTTTGAAAAACGACTGACCCTGAGGGAGTTGGAGGTAGAGTAGCGAAGAGCTCGAGCGGGGAGGTATCTGCGGAGGGATAGCTGAAGGTATTTTGGACCCAGGCCCCTGAAAGCCTTGTGGACAATGCAGGGGGTTTTGGATTTAATCCTTGCATTAACTGGAGCCAATGGAGAGATTTCATAGCTGGAGAGATACAATCCCAGGGCTTGAGGCCAAGGACAAGTCTCACAGTCCTGTTCTGGATTAGTTGCAGAGGGAGGAGAGTAGAGGCAGGTAGCTTTAGAAAGAGGCTGTTACAATAGTTCAATCTAGAGAGAACCAGAGCTTGGGATACCATGAGCTTCTGGGGGAAGGAAAGGAAAGGCAGAGTACCTCTGAGGAGGTGCAGTAGGAAATTTGACTTTTTAGAGACTTCAGAGATGTGGGTGGAGAAGGAAAGGGTTGAGTCAAAGATGACGCAGAGGTTCTTAGCCTCGCAGGTAGGGGTCGGAGGAGGGCCAAGGGAGGCCAGCCAGAGAGTGAGGGAAAAGGATGGTGAAGGTGTGCCGATGAGGAGGATCTCTGTCTTGCTGGCATTCAGACAAAGATCATTGGCGGCACACCAATCTTGAATGGCAGTTAAGCAAATAGAGATGAGAGAGGGAGAGGAGGTGGCAGAGGGCAGCCTGAAAATGAGTTGAGTGTCGTCACTGTAGCACTGGGAATTTGAGCAGAAAGTGGAAATGCAGTGGGTGAGAGTTGCCAGGTATTGGTTGATAAGCCAGGGCGAGAGGTTAGACCCCTGGGGAACACTACAGGTAGAGAGGAAGATGGATGAAAGGAAGGACCCAAGTTGGACCTGGGAGGGTCGATCGGAGAGGAGAGAGGTCAGCCAGGCAAGAACGTAATCAATGATACCCAGGTTTTCACAGAGATGGTTGAGCAGGATGGTATGGTTGACCGTGTCGAAGGCAGAAGAGAGATCGAGGAGGATGAGGACAGAGGGAATGTTAGAGTCAAGGTTGGAGGGCAGATCTTCACGGATGTTCAGGAGAGCAGTTTCCTTGCTTCTGGCAGCTCTGAAGCCAGATAGTGGGACCTGACAGAGCCAAGTGTGAATAGCATATGGAAAATATTGAATAGCGTGGACACTGTAGGAACCGAATAATGGTTTACGAAAATTACAGCAGGCCACAAGCCTCTCAGCAAGAGCTGAGCTGAGCTGAATTCAGGCTGGACAAGAGCAAAGGTGTGAGACTGGACTCGCTGCCAAGGCCACCAGATAAGAACGACATTCCATTCCCTGAACGGCAGGAACACCAGCTGCAATAAATGCGAATAATTCCTTCTAATTCAGAGCTGCAGAAGCTCCAAATCATGGTCTCCGAACACGTGACCCGGCCGACTCAGACGATGAATAGAAACCAGAGCTGGGAAAGAGAGTTGATCTCACGCTTGCAGCAAAGATGTTACAATGTGAGACAAGTGTTGCACGAGATGAACAAGCACTCTCATAGTCTAAGGTGGTACACACAAGTTACAATGTAGACACATAGTCGTTCTTATTACCTTGAGAAGGTACACCAAGAGCTGAGAACCATTTCGGATCCCAGTCCTGGGGAGGTCAGCTCTAGCCAATCACAATTCAGTCTCCTAGGGGTGGGTAGCAACGGGCAAGAACCAATGGTAAGACCCTCACACTGAAACATTATTTAGAGATAGTCATTTGGGGATGGACCAGGCCACCTGACATGTGAGGGCCAGTAGAGTAACTCATATAGGAGATTATATAGGTTATTAGGCTCCTGACGACCAATCCAGTAGGCCAATAGGTTTTCTGGAGAGGGGCCAAGGTTGTGACGTCACTATGACGCCACTTCAGGCCAAAACTGGCCTGCAAGCCAGGAGACATTGAGATGTCTATGGATTTCCTCTATCCTTGTACTGATTCCTGTTGGTTTTGGCTATAATAAACTGCAGTTTGAACTTGCTGTCTGGCTGGGTCTACGTTCCTTTTGCGGGAAGGTGTTGGGCCTTCCAAGAGTCTGCGAACTCAGAGTAGCCCTCACATCTGCATGGGAGTTGGTCCCCAAGTTGGTAGCCAGAGGATGGTTGGCTGCGCCAGCCCGGCACTAAGTCGACTCCTTCACCGCCGAACCCGAGAGGCTGCGGCACCCTCTCATATTTAAAAAAAGACAGGAAAACGCATGCCCGTTTAAAGGTCGTCAGGAGCCTATTGGAAATCATCCTGCCCGAGATCAGCGAGTTGTCCAGGCAGACCAGGAGGGGGAGCCGGCAGCCGAGCAGCGCCAGCACAGCAAGTATTGATCCAGTCCGACAGCAACTCTGGGTGTGAGGGCGGGTACTGAGGATTGTGGGGTATTGGTTAGTATTGTCGAGTATTGTTTAGTAATGTTATAGCTTTGTTTGGCACTTTTGTAATGAGGAGGGACAGGAGCAGAGTTAGAAGTCCCTTTTCTATGTTTAGGGCACATTCAGTCTTAGAGGTAAAAGGTTCTGGTGAATAACCTAGACTATTGACTTAAAGGCTTGAATGACAAAGGTTTTATAAATAAGGAATTCCTGTGGATTGGGCATTTTAGCTCACGTCATAGTTGATGGTATTCCCTTGAGGGTTAGCAAGGGAGCTAGCCTAGATTGCGGAATGTGAGTCGGCTGGTTAAGTCTCTTGGAGAGATGCGTTTCACACGTTAGGCGACGCAACAGGTGCAGTTCGATCACAAGAGAGTAGTGGTATACTCTGCCTGGAGAGCAGGAAGACAGCTGTGGAGTTTTCTGTGGGTTTGGGTGTAATGGGCTATTATTGTGTGCACACAATATTAGATTTACCTATATTGTGTTGATAGCTTGGTGACGTCACCCTTAGGTTTGCATATAGGACACAGAGAATTTGTGAGGGTGAGGATTGGTAGACGAGGTGAACCAGTAGCGGCGCAAGTAAGGCGTATGCACAGGATTGTGAGGAGGCAGCGATTGTGAAGGAAGTGCGGTGCACGGAGCATGCCTGATAAGTTGTACAGCCAGAGAGGCTCGTAGAAACTGGAAGGTATTATTGTATTGTGACTTTTATCCCTGAACAGCGGATTATCGAAAACCTCGACTTGAGGTATTGAAATGTATCAAGGTAACAGTGGGGGATTACTCCCCTTCAGAATTTGTGTAAGACACTTCCACCTTAAAAGGAGAAAATATGTAAATATAGTATAGAATGGTCCAAAGGTATGGAAGGTAAATTAACCAAACCATGGCCACCTTGTAAAAATGTCTCCAAAGACGTGCAGCAATCGCTATTGACACACATAGAGGGTCCTTACAAGGGGAAGAAATGGACCAAACTCATGGCCATATTCAAGTTGTGGTGCTTTTTTCAGGAGCGAGAGGGGGATGCTGCGAGGCGTCAGTGGATGCTAAGCCAACAGAAGGTGAAGGACAATGGTACACCTCCCTCTGCCCCTCCAAGTGTAGTATCTGATGACACATACGATGAACAGGGAGTTTATCCAATGAGGGGACTAAGGGCAGCAGAGGGGTACTCAAATTTGACAGATAAACCACCACCATACACTAAAGAGGCTAAGCAGAAAGGCGCAGGACAGCCAACTAGTGATGTGGGGGCCAGCAGTGAGGAGCAGCAGCGCGCAAAGGAGTAGTTCGAGCAGGAACTAATGGATAGCAGCGTAGGTTCTATTAAAGCTTCAAGGAAAGACAAATGGGGAGATAGAAGGGGCAAACGTGGTAATAGAAAGCCTGAAAATGGACTGTGACACAACATATTGGGCAGAACTAATGGAAGAGGAGGACAGAAGGGGAGAAGGACAGGGAAGTGAGGTTAGAGCGTGAGTACAGAGAGAGAAGGAGAGAGGAGAAACTGGAGCGAAGAAGCAAAGAAGAGAGGGAGCATTTGGAAAGGGAGCAAGAAGAAATGATAGAAAGGGATCTGAAGGAAAGGAAGAGAGCAGAAAGGGAGATGAGGGAGAAAAGAGAGCAGGAACTGGAGAACGCAGAGAGGCAGAGAGAGATAGCAGAGCAAGAAAAATGCAAGTTAGCATAGAGGGAACAAAGGAAGTTGCAGTTGGACAGACTGGCACGAGAACGAGCGCGCAGGGAGGAAGACGAACGAGCAATCAGGGCAGGAGCACTGGGTGGTGCAGACTGCTACCAAGTGGGTTTACTGCCAACACCTGTAGTCTTAAATCTTTTGCAGTGGTCCCTAAGGGAACTGCACAGGTTTCTGCCTAACAGAGAGGGACAATAAAGAACATTATTATCATGTTGTGTCTTAATTCCCAGTGGCTTGATGGGATTTGTATTTTGGCAGTAGTACGTTGCTCTTAGCACTGCCGCTGTGCCCTCTACTAACATTCCCCCGACCCAGACAGGAGGGACGACCATGTCAGGTGGACGAGAAGACACTGCTGATAAGGTAAGCAGAGGTAAGCGCAGTGTTGACACAGACATGAAGGGAGTTGACATGTATCTCACTGACACAGCACAAGTATCCAACAACATGTGGTATAAACATATGACCAAAGTAGCTAAGGAAACCACCAGGGAGAGCTGTTATGTCTGCTCTTTAATCCCTTACGCCATGAGTGCCTCCAGAACGTTCATAACAACTGAAATACCAGCAGCAAGAGCACAGTGCTTGATGTATCTCGCAATGGTTTGGTTTATTATTTGTGTAGCGCGCAAAGCCCTGGGGCATCTAGGCACTTAACTTAAGAATAGTATTACAATAAGTGCAGTACAACAATTACAGAGCAGGCATACATGGAAGAAGCTGTGCTTATTGTGCAGGGAACTACATCAGGTACATATGAGGCCATAATAGGTGCAGAGAATATACTTGGGAGAGCTTGCCTCTTGTTGCGGGGAACTACATCAGGTACATAAGAAGCCATAATAGGTGCAGAGAATATACTTGGGAGAGCTCGCCTCTTATTTCGGGGATCTACGTCAGGTACATAGTAAGTCATAATCGGTGCAGAGAATATATACTAGGGAAAGTTTGCCTCTTGTTACAGGGAACTGCATCAGGTACATAGTAAGTCATTATAGGTGCAGACAATATATACGAGCTACAGTTTGCAGGAAACACATCAGGGTGATGATCTCTGCACTCCTGTCTTTCTTGTGTTGATGGAAGGTGAAATCGCCCTTCTTATGGCTTCTTGCTATCTACAATGTATAAAACATTCACTCATAAACCAGCCTCATTTCTTATATGTCATAGACATCATAAACACATTATACTGAACAGCAACCCTAAATGATTGTGTAGAACCTGAACTGACCTCCACTCACCACGTGATGATGGTAGTATTGGTTCGGCGGAAATTAATTCCAAATGTTCGAGAGTACTGGGCTCCTCAGTCTACTCAAACTGTTCCTGATCTCCAGATGTCACCTGTTGGAGAGCAGTATCTAGCATTAGCCTCTACCAATGAGTCTCAATCGCCTTAAAATGGAGGATATTCTCACAAGAAATGACCTCTGATTTCCAAGTGGTATCCCCTGCATTAAATACAGCTAAACAGTGAATTAAGGTATCAGTCCCACCATGTTAGTGCATCAGTGGTTGCACCTGTTAGTTTCTTGATGTTCCTGTAATACATAGGATAACCTATAAGTATGGAGTCACTAGTGTTTACTCTTCAGTTTACCGTGTGACCCGAACCCTGGATGTACACACAGTTGAGGGTTCACAGATGTGTGGATCACGTGCCTCTGGTTGTTTCTATATCTTTTTCACAAGTTCCAGATCAAAGGAATCTGCAATGTGAACACACACCCTTGTTATTAATGTGTTTTAGTGGTGTAGATCTATACAGATGAAACTCTGCAATTCCTACTCGGGTCCTTGAATATCTTGCTAAATCAATTGGGCCAGAGTCTTTACAACACAAATCTCATTGCTCGAAAATGTGGCACACCCACTCCGGGGTGTCATCCCTGCGTGCGGATGTGCTCCGCAGTATTACACTCTGCAATGTTCACGCATAAAAGCCTGGACTCTGCCAGTCACTATGGCTATAAACAATGTCCTTTGTACATAGTTCAACCTGTACAATGCAGTCCGTAATCCTTCCTCTCACTGACTAGTGTGAGTGTGTAAGTGGACATTTGCTGGTATGATTGTGGATGATAAATGGAAGAGTTTTTTGGTAATTTGAGTTATAATAGCCTGGATGGTATGGTGTATTTTATATGATTTTGAATAGTTTTTGTATTGAATAAATATTATCATACGAGTAATGTGATAATCCAGCCTCATCATCACGGTTCATTTGTTTTGATTTATGTATGCTTTTTGCCTGGAGAACCGTTTGATGTACAGGCACCTTTATTAACGACTACGGCAGTAGGATTAGGCATTGGGCAGGCATATGCAACTTGGGCAACTCCCGGGCAAGTACGGAAAAGTCAGGGGTAGCCTTCAACACGGGCCTTAAATGCCGGGTCCGGCTTTGTCGTGAGGGCCTCGGTATTTGCTGAAAGCATCAGCCCATCAGTCAGAGATCTTGATACGTGCCTCCATGCAGTGCAGGCAAGCCTTGAATCACACGAAAAACGCTGCAGCCATCCTAGGATGCTTCTGGACTCTGCTTTTGTTGGTAGATGTATCAGCAGACTCTGTCCCACGGTGGCATAAAGGACATAGGCAGGAAGACCTGGGAAAAGACAGGGATAGCTTTCAACGCAGGCCTTAAATGCCGGGTGCAAACACAAGGAAGTTTTCAAGGGTGAATAGCAACATGGAGATGGATGTTCAAAGGGACCTTCGCATATGAAGATAATTACATAAAGACATTAGACATGATGAACAATTACTCGCAGCTAGATGAAGGTTTGCAGTACATAACTGGCGGACCTGAGAAAGGAGAGACAAAGACTATCCCACTGAAGGAATTGCCAGGCCCCTGGACAAGAGTAAAGATAGGAGGAGAGCCTGGCTGCTGGGAAAGGCCACAGATATTAGTGGATGGATGACAAGATGGAGTTGTGGGAAGCAAGACACTGGGCCCCATTACAACTGAGGCAGAACAGGTTAACGGGTTCCGCTAATGGAGACGGACCCGCTAAACCCGTTCCGCCTCATTACAAGCTCCCCTCGCGGGTCCCGGGAGGGGAAGAGGGAGCAAACGAGTCGCTCGTAATCGGCCCGTTGTTTGCACCCTCTCCCGTTCCCATTGAGCCCTATGGGGGCTCAGATGGGAATGGGGAAGGTCCGGGCCCTTCGAACTTGGAATGGCCTCGTAATTCCCCATTCTGGGAACCCAGACCCGATTTCGGCGGCAGCCATGCCGCCAATAGCGGCATGGCTACCGCCGAAGTCGTAATGAGGCCCACTTAAATTAGCACAGTCGGCAGTGAACAAGGTGCGGGAAGAGAATGACAAGTGCCTGAAGGAATGGTATGCGAGCGCAATGTTGCTGACATGGGTGGAAAACAAAGCCGGACGGAGGCCGATAATTACCATGAAGACGCCAGCATTGTGCTATCGGAACAATGACGATATCGAAGTTGGCGAGAACGTAGGATGCAAAACGATTGAACAACCTGCAGCAGTGAGAGCAGGAACGCAAGTACTGATGGACGACTTCTGTGCATGTGGTTCAAAGGCGTATGAGAAGCTGCCACCTGAGTGGGGAGGAGTATGCTCCTTGGTGCATAGCAACATGCCTTTGTTGGTAGTACCCAAAGAAGGATGTGAAGCTTGATGACTTCCCAAAGATGAACAACATTGAGAGAAGGAAGAGGTTGTCAAAGTGGCACTGACAGCCCAGGTAGAGAAGAGGGAGAATCAGGCCAGATTGAGCAGAGTGAACACAGGCCAGGAGATATTGTGAACGCCCATACTATTTCGGACCAATTCCTATTGCTCCAATAATTGATAAGTATGTCAAGAGGTACCCACTCAGCCATCCCTACAGACCAGGTGCGTTACAGATCTTCCCCAGAGTGGACGAGGAGCCTCAGGCTGCAACTAAAGAGCCCTCAATTGACAGTATTGACTAAAGCGCTGAGATGCCAAAGCCACTGACGTCGTTATAGAGACATCACGACACAGCAGTGTTAGACAGGAAGCACAAGTGCCATCCGCACATCGGGACATAAACACACACTCGAATACAAGAAGAACACAACTGTACAGTTCTATAGTCAGAGGACAGATACATATACATACTGTCATTGTTTTTATTATTTTGCCATTAGCTTAACGCAGCAATGCTGAAACAACAAGAAGTAAGAGATCCTGAGTACAGCTTGCAAATGCTTATGTGCAATGAACCTCTATGAACAACCTTCCGTTCCCTGAACGGCAGTAACACCAGCTGCAATAAATGCGAATAATTCCTCATAATTCAGAGCTGCAGAAGCTCCAATTCATGGTCTCCTAACACGTGACCCGACCGACTCAGACGATGAATAGAAACCAGAGCTGGGAAAGAGAGTTGATCTCACGCTTGCAGCAAAGATGTTACAATGTGAGACAAGTGTTGCACGAGATGAACAAGCACTCTCATAGTCTAAGGTGGTACACACAAGTTACAATGTAGACACATAGTCGTTCTTATTACCTTGTGAATAAAAACCAGAGCTGGGAAAGAGAGTCAATTTCACGCCGCCAGACAGAAGCTTGCAACAAAGATGTTACAATGTGAGACAAGTGTTGCACGAGATGAACAAGCACTTAGTCTAAGGTGGTACACACAAGTTACAATGCAGACACATAGTCGTTCTTATTACCTTTAGAAGGTACACCAAGAGCTGAGAACCATTGCAGATCCCAGGCTTGGGGAGGTCGGCTCTAGCCAATCACAGTTCAGTCTCCTAGGAGTGGGTAGCAACGGTCACGAACCAATGGTAAGACCCTCACACTGCAACATTGTTTAGAGATAGTAATTTGGAGATCTATCAGGCCAACCACCTGACGTGCGAGGGCCAGTAGAGTAACTCATATAGGGGATTATATAGGTTATTAGGCTCCTGACGACCAATCCATTAGGCCGGGGAGAGGGGCAGAGCCAACAGACGTTGAGATGTCTGTGGATTTCTTCTATCCTTTTACTGATCCCTGTTGGTTTTGGCTGTAATAAACAGCAGTTTGAACTTGCTGTCTGGCTGGGTCTACGTTCCTTTTGGGGGAAGGTGTTGGCCCTTCCAAGAGTCTGCAAACTCCTAATAGCTCTCAAACCTACCTGGGAGTTTGTCTCCAACAACTCCTTGCTTCCCCAGGTGTGCGACCCCACAGAGGGTCTCGTCTATGGATCTTCCCCCTGCGCCACTGATAGTCGAGTCCGTGTGGGTGCCTTCCCTGCCCTGGTCATGCTCCATCTCCCCTGGGGGTCCCAGGCCCATGTCCTCCTGTCTTGTTACCTCCTTCTCTTCTCAGTGCCGCTGAGGCCCAGTGGCTGCTCGTCTGGGCATTCCCTGATAGGGTGGCCCAATGTTTGTTCTCCTGTGCCAGGTCTAACTGCTACCCCCTGCCACTCGGAAGTTTACCTTGATGCCTACAGAGTCCCTGCGCACCCCTCGATTCCTTCAACGGCCCGCTGGGTGCGTGATGGGGCCTGCAGGCGGTGGCCCAAGCGTGTTGTCCAGGGCAGCAGGCATTCCCACTCTCGGCGCCCACTGCTCTTTGGGCTCCCTTGGGTACTTTCTCCAACCCCTCTCCCCTGGGGGCCCAGTGGGTGTGGTGTTCCCTGCGTGGGCTGTCCTCTCCTCCTTACTGCTGCCAGAAGGTGTCTTTCTACTGATGTCCTGCTGTGCACTGAGAGCCTTCCTGCTCTGACACTGGAGGGGGTCCCCCTCCTCGCTGTCTCGCCGCTGCTGCCTGGCTTTCATCAGTGTGCTGCTGGGTCCGTGCTGGGCTCACCACTCCTGACTACAATGGTGCCCTGCGCGGGCTGGAGGAAGGCTGCTTGTTGTACTGAGCAGCTCTGGGCCTCCCACGAGCTTCCTGGGAAGCTGTCCTGTGCTACACCGGGATCTTCCTTTCCTGCTCACCGCCTTTGCCCGCGACCGGGTGCTCTCCCCTAGCTGGTCTCGGCCCAGCGCCACCGGGTCCCTGCCGCTTGAAGTCTTGCCCTGCTCTGTTTACCCAGGAGCGGGGGTGGGTCCACTGATACCCATGGGGTCCTCTCTGCCTTTGTTCCTTCCCCGCTCTGTATGTGCAGGAGCGGGGAAGAGTCCCCTAACCCCTCTGCCTCAGTCCTTTCCCTGCTTTGTTCGTTCAGCAGCGGGGGAGGTCCCTCTGCTTGCTGGTCTCTACGTCCACCTCCAGGCCGGGGCTGTGACTCCTCATTTCCCGTTTCAGCTGCAGGTGTACTGAAATCCTGCACCTCAGGTTGCCCCTGGTCCTTGCACTCCCATCCGGGGGTCCTCTGTCCGCTGTACCACCGCCTATGTGGAACCGCTATAATTTTCCGGCTCTAGTATCGACGGACAACTTCATCTCTCTCTCTTGGGCAGCTACGTTTAATAAGGAAGTGCATGAAAAAACTGTAGGCCTGCATTTTGATGGTTCAGATTTATTCCATCCTTGTGCCAATGAAGAACTAAATAAAAAGGAAGTTAAATCAGATTGCCAAGTCTATAGTCTCTCTCTCCAAACAACCAGCCAAATCATTCCAACCAATCAGACAGGCACAGGTATTTTTCTGGATTTTAAGGCTTTCAGGACAGTAAGAACAGAGTTTTGACAGGTCCGCGAGTCAGCAGAGAGAGAAGCAGCAACGGACTCAGTCAAGAGGCTTCACCTGCCAATATGCAATGATAAACCGGAACAATGACTTACAGATCAGAATCACTGAGAGTGAAGGTAGAGGTGACCTCCCACAGATGTACGGTGTTGGGGAAACATTTCAAAGATTCTTGAATGATTTCGGTTGTTACAGCACGTTTTTGTCTTCCATTCCTAGTTGTCCCTATTTTCACCCCACACTCTTTGAAATTAGGATCGAAACTCTATGTAGCGAGATCCAGTCTTCTTTCAATGGGAGCAATAGAGTTGGTACCGCTTTCAGAGAGGCAATTCGGTTCCTTTCAAGGCTGCTCACAATTCGAAAGATGAACCACGCAGGTCTCAAAATAATCTTGCATCTGACAATCCTCAATCTATTCCTTCCCTTCAGAAATTCAAGATGGTTATGCCTGTGCAGATCAAATCATCCTTGAACATTGGGCACGGGATATGTTTGGTTGATTTGAAAGATGCGTACCATTATGTTCCTTTTGGACTTATTGGTGGTTTCTTTGCTTTTCGGTGGCGATGACATATTAATAATACACAGTCTTTCTTTTTTGTTTAAACGCTGCAGTGAGTCCTTTCTCTATGTTGCCAATGTTTAGAAAGGACGTCCGACGTGATATATTAACCAGTGTCGGCTTTAAATTCCAGTAATTTCGGAGCGTTTGCTATGGTTGTCAGACCCCAGGTGTTTCACTTGTTTAGAAGAGGTAGGTCCCTTTTTATTAAAATAAACATTTTTATTCTATGCTTTGTACATGTTAAAAGTCCTGGGAATTGGAGTCCGTGGGGAGTCTTTTCAAATCAGGTTATTCATCAGCTGTAGTAAGATCATGGTCTAATATGTGATGAGTCATAGAATGTAACTGGAGCACGAGTTGGGGCTTTCGACCCAAGTTCAGGATGCCCATAATAAGGATGGATATCTGGCATTCTTGCTTACCTTGTCCATTAGATTTCGGAATGCAAATGCAACTGCTGTTAAAATGTAATGACTTGCATGGTGCCTTTTATTTTAGGTTACCGTCTGCGCAGCATTTACTTTTTGATCAAGTGACCTGCTGTAAAAGTCCTGGGAATCTGAGTCTGTGGGAACTTTTTTCAATCAGGTTATTCAGCAACTGTACAAGTCGGTAGTACCATCACGGCTTGATAGCAGATGAGTCATAGAATGTTACTGGAGCACGAGTTTGTGCTTTCGACTTATTAAGTTCAGGATGACATTAGTAAGGCTGGAAATCTGGCATTATTGCTTTACTTTATACATTAGATTTATCAGCACAAATGCAGCTGCTGTTAAAAATCTTTTTAGCTTGCACAGCGCCTTTTATTTTAGGTTATCGTCTGCGCAGCATTTACTTTGTGATGAATTGAGCTGCAACATTTTTTGGATAGCTGGCGCCTGCCCATGTCAATCAATATACTTATTTTTGCAGTTGATGATTGATCCTAGAGCAAAATAAATATATTAACATTTTTAAACATGTTGATTTATAGAGAAATTGGGACATTACATTGTTTGAATTAGTAACGCCATTTCCTTTTGGAAATGTGATCCCACATTGCTCTTATATTGCACATAGGCTTCCCGCTGTAACTTCAGTATAGCCATAGAGCTTCACGATGTGATGTTGGAGACACATTGATGGTCTCTGTGCTTGGCCAGCATCTCTAGTACATACTCGGGTTAGTCCTACTTTTTGGATAACTCTTCACACTGATTTTTATGATGTGACATTAGGGCAGTTAAGTACAGTTTGTTTTTTGGTTTTTAGGAATATTATCCATTGAAGACCTCAACCTAACAAAGAATAGCTCAAAACATGTGTGCAACACAATTGATCCTCCTGTCCTGATGAAGGCAATGGAATTCTGCTTTGGGGACACTAGGAATGGGTCGACCCCTAGCATTTGTGCACCAAAACACCTGTGTTGACATGTATTTATATATAGTAAAGAGTGAATAATTCACTTTTTGAAATACATCCCTATGTGATGTTGACATCTGCAGGAATTAGGTTATACACCACAAGCTTGAACATAATGCTCAGTGAGCGTTAACTAGAATTTACTACACCCTGTAAGTCACAGTCAATCAAGTTGGGCTTCCCATTGAGAGCGGAAGGGGATGTTAATGATGTATAGCTTTTCCTCTTTTTGTGTTGAAGTTGATTGAATTATGTATCGTTCAATTTATGCACATTGCACTTTATGAATTTATTATTGCACATTGCACTTTATCGGGTTACTAACCTTACACATATGGATTTAGCAGCACCATTTTAGAATAATCCTTTTAATACGATGTTTAGTTTTGTTGTCGAGATGAATAAAAAAAGCAGTCTTCCATTAGTCCCTGTGATGCATTCGAACCAGATTGAAGGCCCTTTTAGGTAACACAGAGATCTCTGGAAATGGGTATTGGTTTTTAATGGTAATCTCATTAATCTTTCTATAATCTATGCAGTGTCTTGGTCACAAACAATATGGGGCGGACTGCAGTAGAACTTGAGGGCCTAACGGGCCCGTTCCGAATGGCTTTTTCAGTGTATTTCTGCAATACCGTGTCTTCCTCCGGTGTCTGGGAATAATACATCCTTCCACAGGGAATACACGCTGCGGGTATTATGTCCATTGAGCAATCATAGGGGTGATGTTGAGGAAGATGTACTGCCTGACTTATATCAAACACATCCAGGAAATCTTTATACTCATTAGGCAAGGCATAAAATAAGCAGTGTCGCATAGCAATTTGTTTTGGGTTTGCTAATTAATTTGACACTTGTGTAGCAAAGCTAATGTCATGATCCCTGCTTCCAAAAGGTCAGGGTTTTCCCAACTCCCTTGGAAGCAGATCCATAACCCAGGTTCCGAGTGCCAACCAGTCCCAATTGGGACCTTTTGGACCCAGTCCTGGCGCCAGTGGCACCAGGCTCATAAATATGCCCAGTCCCAGCGCTGGAAGCGCCGGGCTCATAATGCTTGGGTGGACTTACCTGCAGCAGACCATGCTGCTTACTTGCCTGCCAGTTGAGCCTCTGATCCTCTTCTGTTTGGAACTACTTTTCCTGTTGGGTGGGGCTGGAGCCACTCCCTAGATTTAGAACACTGGAACTCTTCTGGAAGGCAGGAACTCTTTTCTTACCAGGAACTCTTTTCTTACTTAGGCGTGGCTGTGGAAGGAGACACCTAAGCACTACAGGAGGCTATTTAAACCACACCCGGTGGATGAATCTTGCTTTGCGTTATTCTGCACCCTCTGCAGCAGGACGCTCATCGTGTCTTCTGCATCCAGTCCTGGGCCTAAGGAAAAAGGCTTACCATCCTGAATCCAGTCTTCAGCAACACCTATAAAGACAAGAAAGAACAGGTTAGCATTCCGGCATCTGAAAGGCAAAGGCTTACCTACTCTTCGTGCGCTCCGGAGGTCTTCACACTGCATTCCGGCATCTGAAAGGCAAAGGCTTACCTACTCTTCGTGCGCTCCGGAGGTCTTCATACTGCATTCCGGCATCTGAAAGACAAAAGCTTACCAACTCTTCGCACGCTCCGGAGGCCTTCGGCGCTGCATCCCGCATCGGAAAGACAAAACAAGGTGCGTTTAAAGACATTGGGGAACTTAAATACTCACATGCCATTACTCCTTTCCGCATCTAATCCAGTGGGTATTCCGGCACCCTGCAGCCGCTCCGAACTCGTACCTGCAAAATAAAAAGACAGTTAGAGCGCATCGTGAAGCAGGCAACAAGCGCTTACTCACGTGCTTCCAGGCGCTTCTATTCATCACACGGGCTCCATCTTCAACTCACTTCAGCCCGTCATCCGCCATCGCCGGAACCCTGCAAAACAAGAGACATCATTACTAAAGACTTTAAAAAGACATTTGAATGACTCGAAACTTACCGTTCGTGCAGTAAACGACGGACAGCAGTCCTCTGAAGTCAAGAGGCCTGCGCTACCTATCCAGTGAAGAAACTGGCTACAGCACCCTGCCCCGAGGCAGATGGAGAGCTCGGCATTCACTTACCTAAGGTGAGAGCGTTAACCTTTGGGGGTCTACAGGAGAGGAGAAGAGGAAAGAGATAGGGACACCCCAATAACCCCAGTTCATTAACCCCATATTTTCTATCTGCAGACATCTTACTCTACACGTCAGGCATACAGTGCACAGAGGTCCAGCCCAAAGAGCCAACCGGGTGCTACACATCACCTTTGAAGATACGGTAGTCGCCCAGTCAAGACCGGCGCCTCTGCGAGAATCAGGTGAGCGTTACAGCTAACTATTTAAGTTACCCTGCTCAAAGAAAGTACAGCTCACCCTGTATTCCTCTCTTGCCTTCAGGGATCTCTCCACCCTCTTTTCTCAATTCAGTGCAAGTTCAAAGAGGGCTAATGGTGAGAGAGTGCAGCAGTTACCATCTTCTCTGCTCTTAAGTGTCAAAGGCATGTTGATGCGTGCTAGGCAAGATTTATTTTTATTTTTTAAATAATTGCAGACCAGAAGTAAATTGGGATGATACTATTTATTAAGCCAACTGTATCCTGTCTGGCAAAGACCAGTATGTGTTAACCTATATTTCATTTTTTGGGCAAAGATGCATCACATTGATGATGGAAAACTTGAAAATGTACAGTATTACATGGGCAAATGCTGTTGATGGCAATCCTAGTTTGTGACCTGCAACGTGTGTACAACCCATTAGCTGATCCCATACTCCTTGACATTCTATTATCACCATAGTGCTGTATACCAGCTACCCTTTAGCTTGTGTACAGCCCATTAGCTGATCCCATACTCCTTGACATTATATTATCACCCTAGTGCAGGAGTCTGCAACCTTTGGCTCTCCAGTTGTTTTGGACCATGAGTTCCATGATCCCTCATCATTGCCTGTCTTGGCTAGGAATTATGGGATTTGTAGTCCAAAACATCTGGCGAGCCAAAGGTTGCAGATCCCTGCCCTAGTGCTTTATACCAGCTGGCCTCAAACTACAATATTCCACCTAGTTTGCCCAGTTCTCCCCCTTCTACGCTATCCACTCTGCTTAGTCTCTTACTTCCTTTCCTCTTACATAATAAATATGCAAAGCTAACTAGATTTGACGCAAAGTAGTAATCGATAATTCCATACAGTCTGTACATATACCGATCTACTGCAGTATCATACTCTGTAGTTAGCCTCCAGGACTCGTTTTCCTCTATGATTACATTATATATTTGCAACTGTGGGAGAGAGCTGGCCAAACTGTTTTCAGAGCCTTTTATATCATATCTATTTATTTATTCATGTCCATTCATGCAGCTAACCTTTTACATTTTACAGACACCCATCCAGAGCTTGCAAAGTCTTGTCGCCCAGTTGCATAGGCGTGTAGATTTTATGACGGGCGAGTACCATTTGCAGGGGATATTTGAAACTTTTATTTAATATTTACTTTGTTTGCGGTAAATGTAAAATAAAAGTTTCACGGGGATTCCAAGATGGCGGCCAGATAAGTTGGACATGCTGATAGGCGCTCCGTCCCCCTCTTGAAGCATCTAACAGAAGCATGCACTACAAAGGCTAAGGAGTTGAGCCCCCACACATACCCGGTAGCGCAGGACCACAGCGTCTCACCCGAATAACTTGAAGCCACTCAGACCGTTCGAAGCGAGAAGGGTTCAGTTGTGTTGTGGTTCCCCACAGTGAGGAAGAGGCGCACTGGTACGACAAGACCCGCCGGAAACACTCGGCTGACACCTGTAACAACATTGAAAGCAGCCGGGGGTGAAACCGACCCACAAGCAGCATGAAAATAAGACGGGGGTGATCCGGTTACTCAGCAGCTCCCATAACAGCAAGAAAGAACTGAACCCCCACACAGCCCAGGACAGTGTTGGGTTACAGCGCCTCTCTCCCAAGTAACTACGAGCCACACAGAGTGCTGTGGGTGAAACGTGGCAATCAGGAGGAGGGACACGGACACCACACTGCAGAAAAGGCTTAGTTGCGCTACGGTACCCTGCAGCAAGGAGGGGGACGCTCTCCCTGACATTCCCAAACGCCCTCTGGAATACACCACGGATACTCTTAAGGACACATAAGGCGACCAGGGTGTGAAGCGGACCCCGCAGACCATGGGCAGCCCAGGCGAGCGACAGGCGAGCAGACAGCCCCTTAAGTGGTAATCAGGTGGCTCAACACAGACCAGACCCACCTCAGGGTCCCTCACTGCTGGCAAGAAGTGCAGCTGACAGCCACCCGCGATTGGACAGGGACATGGACACACTGGTGGATCGCTGCGTTAAATCCAGGTAACAGCAAGGCAATCACCTACCTCACCCTCGGCACGCAGACCCCCTCCTTCAGTTACGTGACGCCATAGGGTCTAATAGCCCTGATGACCCCCCCAGAAGACCGAAGCACAAATCGCAGCATGCAGAGGTGCAGGAAAGGACTACATTGGTCCAGAGAAGAGGGACCCGGGCCCGAGGCTCTTCAGACAGTCTGCTCCACAAAAACCACTCCGGAGGAGACCCCACACCCGAGGAGCTTCACGTCGGGAACTACACAGAGGCCCGGGGAGGAGGGGAGTCCAGCTGACAAAACATTCCCTACACAGCCACCACTTCCCGGCACAAAGGTGCGCAGCACATGGCAGACAACAAAGCACCACAAGCCTGCAAAGGGTAGCCCGGGATAGACCTGAGAGACTTCTCAAGTAACCACAATCCCGAGAGCACAGCTAATGTCGAGAAGCAAAGGCAAAGCAGTAGCAACGAAAAAGCAGCGCAAATCCCTACCTGGGACAGCACCATCCAACGTTGCTGATCCAGAGAGGCAGAAAGCGGGGACCCCCAACACAAAACACTGGAACCATCGACCACGCAGGAAGGGGACCCTTACACCACGACCCCCTAAATGGCTGCCTCAAAAGAAGACATGGAGGCCTGCTTCCACGAGTTCCAAAACAACATGACCCAAGCCTTCCAAACGCAATTTGCGAGGTTTACGGGGGAAATGAAACAGTCCATTGCGGAGATGAGGAGAGATATCAAGGATTTGGGAGAACAAACTAACACAACAGAAAAGGCTCTACAGGAAGTGGTGGAGGACACTCGTTCCATAGGCATTGCCCTTGACGATTTAGCAGAGGCAACACGTTTTAACCATAAAGAATGAAAAAAAAGAATTAAAAAACAAAAAGGTAACACACAACGAGTTGCAATGCGAGGACCTCTAGAACAGGTACCGCAGAGTGAATATTCACATTCAGAACCTACCAGAATCAGTGGCGGGCTAAGACCTGAAATATACGGTTACTCAAATCTTTGAAAGCCTGCTGGACAAGGAGCATGCCGGCGATATCCCGATAGATAGGGTTGTTAGAACAGGCCCGAGGAGACAGGAACCTGGCTCCAGAGCGAGGGACATGGTGACGGCACTGGCTCGATATACGCAGATGGAAGCGATCCTCTGCGCAGCCGACTGGCAGAACCCATACTCTACAACGGGGTACAAATCCACCTCTTCCAAGGCTTGGCCTACTGCACCCTCCTTAAAAGAAAGGAAATGGGACCTATCCTGAGATCTTTGCAGGACAAGCAGATTACATACAGATTGACATTTCCCTTTGGGCTGCTATTTCAATGGGAAGGCAACAGCATAGGGTCACTACTCAACAGGAGGGACTACAAATTCCCCATCTAGAGCACGAGGAGGACACCACCGACATAAGGAGATCACAGAGACACTCCCGAAGCCCTGAGAATGGGGGCAAGTAAACACCAGATGTAAGCGACCCCCGCTGCGGGGCCCACACCCTACGATGCACCAGAACGACCCGGGAACTAAAGACAGCTCATAATAGGCTGCCAGTTTCCAAGAACGCAGGCTAGCTCACTAACAAAGTACCCTAGCATTTCAGAGGACGGAGAGCGTAAAAGACCGCACATTTGGAATCTTAATGGGGGCTTTAGTACGCCCTGGGAAGTAATGCAGGTCCATCCCCTGTACATACAGTGGGGGGGTACACATAGGAAATGAGACCCGCAAGGGGGAAGGGTGTGGGGGAAGTCGAACAGGGGGTGAGAAAGGGACAGATGGGTGAAGATGTGGGTGTGGGGGGATGGGCTCAAGTTGGGGAAGTGCCCCCAAGTTAAACCGATCCAGAAGCACCGAACAATATGCAGACAGTTACACCCTCATGTATGCTTAAGTTCCTCTCTCTGAACATACGGGGGCTAAATACCCTGGTGAAATGGAAAAAGTTAGAAAGGTTATTAGAGCATCACACACTGGATATCATAGCCTTGCAAGAAACCCATATCCAAAAGTCGGACTCTCACCACCTAAAACATAGACGATTTCAGTTAGTTGTACAGGCGAATGCTAAGGGCAAAGTAGGGGGGGTACTGATTGCAATTAAAAAAGGGCTTCCCGCCCAGATCATGTCCACAAAAACAGAGAAGGAAGGGAGATATCTCTTAGTAGTAATACAAATAGACACAGGCATCCTTACTCTCGCCATGGTCTATGCTCCCAACACAGGGCAAACTGGATTTCTGAGAACCGTACTCTTAGGCCTAGAGGGGTTTGCTCGAAGGGAGACAATACTGATGGGGGATTTCAATTTAGCGTGGGACCCCATCAGGGACAGAAGCTCTAACACAACCCCCACCGTCACCATGAAAGGGGCCCCTAATGGAAACAAGGCAAGTCACCACACACGATAGATACGCCAGACACGAGGTTGTATTCCCAAAGCTAGGGTTTATTGCAAAGCAAATAGTCTCAGTTGGCCAACTCGGTCTCACTCCCCGCGACGTGTATCTCTAGACCTCGAGGGACGCAAGAGAGCGAATTTCGTACATCAGTTACATATATACAAAATGCATATCATACAATCAGCTGTGACATGTTTAACACCGCCCTTTATTGGGTTTCTTTGAACTCGGTTTGATGATGGACACTTCCGACGAATATGACACCTTCAAATATCTATTCTAGTAACAATATGCAACATTGCAAGTGCAGAGACATCTTTTCTTTGTTGAACAGAACACAGTGCTTCTGTTCTTGTAAGCGAGCTACATATGGGGGAAGAGTCACATTCCAGACCTTGCTATCTATGAGGTGCTATTTGTGTCCTGGGAGCCGACACGCTCTACAGGGCTCGGAAAAGGGGGTCTGTAAGAAGAGCATAATTCAAGCCTTTAGCTGCTTTATTATAACATATTCTACCATATAACGAGACTAGCTGGCAGCTGTGAAATGATTAAATTCCTTGCGGCTCTGCTTCAAGGCTACATTCGGGAGGGAGCCGGGCATTCCTCTCCGGAGCTGCCTACGTTGTGTTTCAACAAACTCTTATTAGCCTCGCAGCCTTGCAGCCTTGTCCTTTCACGTTCAGACAACAATGTTAACAGTCGAGCAGTGTAAGCAGAAATGTGCTGCGAAGCAATTTGAACAGAAAGCAATGAGCAATTGTTAGAAAACAAAATGGTGATCCTTGTTACATCAAAATGGCCGTTCATTGGTCAAACTCGGAAACCTGTATTTCTATCGTTTCGTACATGAGACGGTTGGCCTTCGGCCACCAAAATGCGTTTGCCGTCCACCGTGAGAGGTGTCCATTTTTCCTAGACCGACAAACCCTCCTTTTGGCCGTATGCCAAACGTCTCATTCATTCATGGTATCCTCCTCTGATGACGATAAGTCTGAAGTACTTACGTCTGAATTTTGCATGCTATTATACGCATCATCATCGTCATTAATATCTATAGCCATTGATTCTTTGACTGTTTTCATTTCATTTGTGTCTCTGTCATCCGGGCCATAAGTTTGTTTTCTTTTTGTTATCATATGCATACATCCCTTAGTACATCCCTCAGTTATCTAAGTGCAAACTATCGGTAGGCAGTGTATGCAACAACAGCACGTTATGAATATTCCAAACACTACTACTAATATCGCAATCAACTTCCATCCCCAAGAACGCAGTATTCCCTAAAACCAGGACTCTATTCCCCAGCCCCCTTCTTCAGTAGGGAGTTCGGAGCTTAGGACATGCATTTTCTTTATTGCTTCAAAAATCGTAGGGGAGTAGTCATCTACGAATACGCAGCACGCTGATCCCACAATCTTGCAAATTCCCCACGATCAACCAGGATTACATCGAGAGCCATTCTATTTTGCAGCGTCATGAACCTAATTCCTTTTTCTTCCAACGTCATGTTAAATAGTATATCTGTTGTTGTGTTTATCGTATCCTTTAGTATTCTGGACAGCTGCCTTATGTTATAGGAGTTCACTATCTGGGACAAGAATGG
The DNA here is from genome assembly GCF_040938575.1 of Ambystoma mexicanum. Taxonomy (NCBI): domain Eukaryota; kingdom Metazoa; phylum Chordata; class Amphibia; order Caudata; family Ambystomatidae; genus Ambystoma; species Ambystoma mexicanum. Next base: position 96,763,603 of record NC_090939.1, on the reverse strand, counting down.
TATGAATGATTTTGCTACGTTCTTCGCTATCAAAACACCTTCGCTACTTCTTCGGTTTCTAGATCCGGATAGCCTGGCTATGTCTGCTGTTTCTAAGAGGAACACTCCCAGGAACAGTAGACCTAGGTAACATGTACCTCCCCAGTTTCTGGGCAACCAAGGATATGCTTTTTCTCCACATATAAAATAGACTGGATCTCCCACATATGCTGGTTCTATTTCCCATTTTAGTACCGTTGTATTCATGCATCCAGTAAATGTTCCTACTGAATAGGAGCCTTTCTTTTTTAGACAAAAAGGGACAGTTCTCGGGTTGTAATTCACCGTGTAAGAAGGGGGAATTGCATCTTTGTTCCCGTCTGTTCTTACACGAAACGTCATCACAGATGTTTTAACTGGTGGGGACAATCTATCTTGTCTATTTTGTCGTGTTATTTTTCGCGTACTTTTTGGCGTAGGTTCTGGGATCATCACCTGTGCTTTATGGAATATGGAACCACCCACAGGCCTCATACTTATTTCCTCAAACTCATTCATGTTTGTTCTAGCTAATTGACCCGTACTTCTCTTATTCCACTTCCCATAAAACATTTCACTTAAAGATGCACTCCATGCAGAACTTAATGGTAATGGTTGTACATACCAGCCTATTCCTTTCACCGCATGCTGCGGTAAATGGGCGCATACTCAACAATTATTTTTCTTTAGAATTGCATGCCTCATGTTCATGATGAGTAATAGCGTATTGTTCCCATACCCTTCTCTGTGTCTCTCTTCCATTGGGGACAAGGTATAAGTAATCACCTGAACCGTGCTTTCAGTAGTGGATATATTAACTATTGGTAAAAACATTCCCAATGGGTGTATAGACTCCACATACCATAACACAAAGGCTGTCGTTATTGGTGCTACCACACTCATGAAGCACATGATTATTGTCAAAGCCAGCATACAATTTTTTTTACCATGCGTTTTCCCTAAGTTTACAGTCTTTATGACTAACTCATTCTCAGCAGTGGTGCAGGAGGAGCCTGAAACCGGTCCCGACATTTTTCTCACCGTCCTTCTTCTTCCTGACAAAGTTCGTCGTGGATATCTCTCTTCGTCGCACTTGTCCGGATGTCAATAAGTTCAAAGGAATTGTCAACAGTTTAGTCTGCCAGCCCTTTGCAGCCTGGTTTGCTTATTCGTTCTAGGCAAGATCACTTATCCTCTCTCATACTGCTCAGAGGACTTCTGAACAGTTCTCTATTGCCTTTGTACCATGTGCGCCCAGCTTGTCTGCTCTGGTTCAGGACACATGTACTTTTTATGATCGCACCGAGGAGCCGCGAGTCTTGAATTGTCTGACTTGCACAATTCTCACGCTTCTCTCCTCTACACCTCTAGTTCCTTCTCCGTCCATGAGCGGAACCAGAGGTTAGCATAAACACCAAAGAACTGTGGATCACTCTGTCTTTCGAGGCCGCAAATGATATCGCCTCACTCGGTATTGTGTGATCCGTGAACAGTGCCGGTGCACTTCCAGATCCAGGCTCAGAGTCAGCCTGCGGCGCAATGGCAGATGCTGGTGTGCGCCGTGACAGTGATGCGGATTCGGTCTTTTGCTCTGGCGCAATGGCAAGTGCTGGTGGGCACCAAACGGGTATACATTTAGTATCTGTCGTTATTTGCAATGCAGATTTCGTGTCGGCCAACAGTGATGTAGGTTCTGCTGGGCAACGTTGGGGCACTCTTTGCCCTTCCCCCTTTTTGGCAATCTTTTCAGGCTTTGTTTCGTGTTTCACTTCCCGCTCGCACAGATTTAGCGGCGGTGGATTGGCAGCAGTTTCTTTCGTTTCTGGGACCGCTGTCTCTTTCCGGTTGTCCGGATTGGGCAAGTCTTTCAGTGAAGATGGGATCTTTTTGCCATGGGTGGCATGGATCCACGACTTCCTCCCATCCACCTGTATTGCCGTCTGCGTTGCCAGAAGCACTTGATAGGGGCCGCGCCACCTGGGTGCTAACAACGATTTTCTCTCAAGTTCTTAAGCAGCACCCAGTCTCCTGGCTCCAGCGCGTGCCCCGGACCAGTATATCTTACGGGTAGAGCCTCCTGCACCTGCTGATGAATCAGACACAATTTCTGCATTAAAAGGCCACAATAAGTGCTAAGTACAGGATGTTCCACTTCACTCAGTCACTTTGGCTGAGGTGCGCACCAAACATTCGCCGCCCTCCCCATCACAATCTCATACGGGGAGAGCCCAGTTCTAGCCTGTACAGACATACGCATGCACAATAGCGCTATCGCTAATGCCTCCACCCAACTCCACTTGCTCCCTGCACATATCTTGCTAATTTTTGACTTGAGGATTCCCTTGTGCCTCTCAACAAGACCGGCCGAAGTCGGATGCCTCAAACTATGAAATTTCTTATCAATCTGAAGACCTGCACATATCTGTAATACCACTGCGCCCACAAAATGTGGACCGTTATCTGACTTTATGACACGGGGCAAGCCAAAACGGGAAAAGTATTCTTTAAGCATTACTTTTGCCGTACTCATTGTTGTGCAGTCTTTTAAGGGATATGCCTCCACCCACTTGCTGAATGCACAGATCACCACTAAGACATATTTCAAGTTTTGGCACCTCTCCATCTCTATGAAAGCAAAATGGATTACCTCAAAAGGCATAGAGGGCGGGCCAAAACTGTCTATTGGAGTCACTGTTCCCTTTCCTACATTGTGTTGTAAACACGTAATACAGTTCTGCAGCAACCTCTCTGCATTCTTCTTTATGTTTACATTCTGCCATACCGTAGATAGGTGCTGTATTATTTTTTTTGCACAGATGTGGGTAGGGCTGTGAGCCATTGTGACCATTACAGTTACATAAGAATTTGGCAACATCCAGTTTTTAGTTCCCTTGTCCACCCTACAACCCTCTAAATCTAACTCAGCACAGCCCTCTGCCCACCCTTGTATCATCGGCCGTGGCTTCGGCCTGCATCTCTTTGACAGTGGCAATTCCATCTTCTATCATACAGGGTACTTCCTCAGTCTGGACTGTCATCATTTTATTATTCAAATCAGTGGCAGTTTATTTCGCAATTCTGTCTGCAAATGTGTTTCCCTCTCCCGCTTTGCATTTTATCTTTTTATGTGCCTCGCATTTCACTATTGCTAGGCGTTTCACTATTGCTAGGCGCTTTGGAAACGTGAGTGCAGACAGCAATCGTACAATGAAAGGGCCATGTTGAATTCTGGCCCCATGCGATGTCAAGAAACCCCTCTCAGCCCAGAGTCGACCAAAGTTATGAACCACCCCAAAAGCATACTGACTATCAGTATAAATATTCACGTTCATATTTTCAGAAATCTCACAGGCTCTGGTCAATGCTATTATTTCTGCGGCTTGTGCCGAGTTGTAGGGAATTCTTTTGCTTTCTACAACGCTCTCTAGGGTAGTGATAGTGTAAGCGGCAGTTGACGTGCCATCAGGTAGTTTAAAACAAGAGCCGTCACAAAATAACTCTCCATCTGGCTCCTTTTGTGGGATGTCACTTAAATCAACTCTCCCCTTCGTTTCTTCCTCAGTGACCATTAAGCATGGGGTGGTGATTCGTTGTCACCAATTTCTTTTATGGGCAGTGGCATTAATTCTGCAGGATTCAAAGCGCTACACCTCATAATTTGGATATGGGGCGCGAATAAGATAATTTCATATCTTGTTAGTCTAGCAGAGGTGAGGTGTTGCATCTGTATCATATTTAATAGGACATCTATGGCATGTGGCACCATCAGAATTAAAGTATGCCCCAATACCATCCCTTCCATTTGTTTCACCGATGCAGCAGCCACCGCGACAGATCGCAAACATCGTGGTAGTGCGCGCGCTACAGGGTCCAGCGCAGAAGAAAAATAGCCGCACGGCCTATTTCTTCCACCTTGTTCCTGTGTCAAAACAGCTAATGCACATCCTTCATTCTCGCATACAAATAATCTAAAAACGTTTTCATAATTCGGCGTGCCCAGAACTGGAGCAGAACATAATGCAGTTTTCAATTGATCAAATGCTCTCTGACATTCTTCATTCCACTGCAAAGGCATCACCGCATCCTTCTTAGTTAATAGCACCATTGGCTTCACAATTAATGCAAAATTACCGATCCACTGCCGGCAATAAGAAGCCATGCCTATTATGTCTCTGACTCCTTTCTGTGTCTTTGGAATAGGCATACAAGAAACACTTTCTATGCGTTCTGGCGTTAGCCTTCTCCCTTCTTTCGAAAGTAGGTAGCCCAAATAAGCTACCTCCTTTCGATTATATCGAAACTTCTTCAAACTAGCTTTATGGCCATGTGCCGGTAGGTGTGACAGTAGTAATACGGTGCTCTTTTTACAAATCTCTTCTGTATCAGAAGCGATCAACAGATCATCTATGTATTGCAATAGTACACACTCCATTGGTAATTCTAGCATGTCTAGCTGCTCTTTTAACGCTCTACTGTAAATACTCAGACTTTCCGTATATCCTTGTGGAATGCTCATGAATGTAAATGTTCGTCCCCCTAATGTGAACGCAAACAAATATCTACTGTCCTTGTCCACCGGAATGCTTAATAAAGCGTTTTTTAGATCAATTACGCTAAAGTATTCTGCTGCGGCAGGTATCATTGTCAATATTGTAGTGACATCTGGGACCAAAGGAAATTGTGGATCTACTACTTTGTTTAGCGCGCGCAAATCAATTATGAAACAATATGGTACTTCATTGCCTCCTTTCTTAAACACTGGAAGAATCGGGCTGTTACATGTACTGCCTGTAATTTCTTCAATTACCCCTAATTTCACCAAATCTGAAACAATACTTTTCAATCCTTTCTCTCCGTTTGCCGAAAATTTATACTGGGGAATTCTTGGCAGTGTAACTCCTTATTTCAAAATGATCCTCACTGGCTCTATCTTCAAGCATCCTACATCGTTGTCATGCATCGCCCATATACAGGTTGGCACTTTTCTTAACTCTCCTGGCAAGGTTTCAGACATGAATTCTGACACAGGGGCATCTTGTGGCCAAATCGTCAGAAACACCCTTTCGAAGGGATTGTGTCCTCCGACGTATTCCTTATCTTAGATAGAAATCCTTCAGCTTTGCTGGCCTCGGAAAATTTTTTCGCCAGAGGGCGCTGCGCGTCGATGATCGCCGAGTCGATGACCCTCGACGGCCTCCGTGCCGACGTCGACGTCATCCTGCCTATAAAGGCCGCGCGCAGCGTCCGTTGCTCAGTTCCGTTTTTCCGCGCTTCGTTGTGCCTCGGAACACCGTTGCTCAGTTCTCGTCAAGATAACGTATATAATAACTACTATTTACCTCGATATCGATGGCATCCTCCTCCGACCCGACGACCCCTCGGTCCGGTTTCAAAAAGTGCCGAGACTGCGGGAAGAAAATGTCGTTGACGGACCCTCACAGGGTCTGTTTGTGGTGTCTGGGAATCACGCACCAGAGTTCGGAGTGTGAGGAATGCCTTTCCATGACGGCGAAAGCCTTGAAGGAGCGTAGGGGGAAGCTCGAGAGAGGTAGGTCAACTTTAACTTCCTCGAAAGCTTCTTCGGTAGAGTCGAGACGTTCGTCTCCTCACCATAAAAAACACTCTCGATCTAGATCACGAAGTGGCTCCCACCACTCGTCGACATCGAGACACTCGAAGAAGAGACGTAGGAGATCCCCTTCGTCATCTTCGTCGAGTTCTCCTGAGAGAGTTCATTGCCCCACAAAACGCAGCTCGCAAGCTGAGTGGGAGGAATTCAGGAAAAAGATGCTAAGCGTCTTCGAGAAAGCGGCCTCGTCCCCCTCGAAGACAGCTGAGGGTGATACCCCGGGTAAAAAACCCAAAAAATCTAAACGCCGCGAGTCGCAGTACCCGGCGGAAAAGTCAACCCGAAAGCGCCTCGAGCCATCGGGAGATAAAGCATCATCGACGCCATCGTCGAAAACTCCTTCGAAACAGAGGTCGGCGCCATCGACGCCGTTGTCGAAGGATTCATCGGCGCATCAGTCGATCGAGTCGACGCCGACGTCGACGCCGATATCGACGCCGGTGAAGGAAAGAACCACGGCTACTCCACAGCCAACGGTTAGACAAAAGACCTCCGACTCGACGCCGAGAACGTCGACGTCGTTCTCGAGCAGGACTCCGATCCTTTCGAGTTCTTCGAGGCCTAGTACACATTTCTCGACGCCTTTCACGGCGCCTTCGAGTACTTTCACGTCGGTGTCGACGACATCGACGTTTTCAAGGCCTGTGATGATGGCTCCTTCTGCATTGGAAATGGGGTTTATACCATTCCAAAAACCAATGTATCCCCCTTTAACCTCGATTTTTGAGGAAAGGGAGGATTCAGACCAAGATATTGATTTACAGAGGACCACATCACCAGAGCCAGAGACTTTCGCCTCTGAGGAAGGAAGATTAAAAAATCTTCAGGATGCACTTCAGGAAGCTAGTGGCTTGGACACTTCTCCTGAAGCAGAATTTATCAAACCAGACCCAGGAGAACATGCGGAGACTCCATATAGAGCTCTGATGTCTAGAATCATAGAATTTATGGGTTGGTCTGCACCTTCTCCTGCCTTTCAGCAGGATGACCTCACTGACATACTGGACAAGGGCCCACAGGAGGATCCTGTGGTTCCATTTCACTCTGCTCTACAGAGAAGGATTTTGACAAACTGGGAAACGCCAGAAATTATCCCGGCAGTAAATAAAAAACTGTCAACAAAATACAGGGTGGCTAGTTCTGACCCTGAATATTTGTCAAAACACCCTACTCCTGAGAGCTTGGTTGTACAGGCTGCAACCTCATCAGGCAGCACATCTGCATACCCCACTGCTCCGCAGGATAGGGATGACAAAAAGTATGATGCCATGGCTAAGAAGGTTTTTTCTGCCTGTAGCATGGCGTTAAAGTCTATTAACGCGACCTGTACGCTCGCTAGGTTCAGCCACACCCTTTGGGAGTGCGCTTCATCAGCGGCTGACTGCCTCCAAGAAGGAGAGGAAAGGGACGCATTTTTAAACATCATCAGGGATGGTAAAGATGCGATGTGCGAGACCCTACAAACTGGCCTAGATTCTGCTGACAGTATCAGCAGGGCCATGGCGGCAAGTACCACAATCCGCAGGCATGCGTGGTTGAGGAAGTCTGGTTTTGCCTCTGACGTGCAGACCAGGCTTTTGAATATGCCCTTTGACGGTTCTACCCTCTTTGGAAAGAAGGCGGATGACAGTTTGGAGAAACTGCAAACGTCCAAGGCAGCAGCCAAGTCATTGGGAGCTGCTATCCGTCAGAATACCTTTCGTCCTTCGGGATCATCGTGGAGAGGACGGTCCTTTCGTTACTATTCCTCATATGGAAGGGGCAGGGGACGACCGGCTCAAAGAGGCCAAGGAAGATTTACCCGTGGTGGACGGGGTAGGGGAAAGAAAGCCGCACCCGCAGGAGCAGGAGCCACTTTACCTTCGGCAACTGCATCAGCCGCTTCAAAACCACTCTGAGGTCTCCCCTCACAGAACACCAGTAGGGGGCAGGTTAACTCACCATCTGACGGAATGGCAGGCTATTACGTCAGATGCTTGGGCTCTGGAGACAGTGGCCCAAGGTTACTGCCTGCCCTTCCTACATATCCCTCAGAGTCATCCACCGGGGAACAACCCTTTGAAGCTTCCAGATCCGCTCCTCTTGCAGGAGGTTTTAGACCTGCTAGAGAAAGGTGCCATAGAACTGGTACCTGTAGCGGAAAGGAACAAGGGTTGGTACTCCCCCTACTTCATAATACCGAAGAAGGACGGAGGACTGAGACCCATCTTAGACTTACGGGAATTGAACAAATTCCTCCGAAAGGACAAGTTCAAGATGGTGACTCTCTCTCAGATCCTTCAGGCCCTCCAGCTTCAGGACTGGTTGGTATCTCTAGACCTCCAGGACGCTTATTTCCATGTGCCGATCCATCCCAGGCACAGGAGATACCTGAGGTTCGCAATTGGCAGCTCTCATTATCAATTTCGAGTTCTGCCATTTGGGCTAACCTCCGCCCCGAGGGTCTTTACCAAGCTAATGTCGGTTGTGGCTGCAAGTCTAAGGAGGGAAGGGATTCATGTCTACCCTTACCTAGACGATTGGTTGATCAGAGCTGTATCTTCGGAACAGGCTCAGAGACAACTAGATTATGTTTGCCACTTCCTTCACAAGCTGGGCTTCTCCCTCAATTTAAAGAAGTCACAGATGATACCATCACAGAGACTCCAATTCATTGGAGCAGTCCTGGACACTTCCCTGGGAAAAGCCTTGCCACCAGAGGTGAGGGCTCGAGATATTCTGCAGATGGTCATCAGATTTCAGAATGCCCAATATCTCCCAGCCTACGACTTTCTGAGGTTGCTAGGCCTCATGGCATCCTGCATATTCCTCGTGCCGGAGGCTCGCCTGAGAATGAGATCCCTCCAGTGGGCACTGAGAACTCAGTGGTCACAGTTCTCAGGAAGGATGACAGATCTCCTTCGGATCCCGGTCAAAGTAGCCCGAGACCTTCAGTGGTGGGCCTGTCGGGAGAACATCCTGAAAGGAGAAATGTTTTGGCAACCATGGCCGGAGATAACAGTAGTCACGGATGCCTCACTCACGGGGTGGGGAGCTCACGCCAACGACTTGACCATCAGCGGTCGTTGGTCTCCATCGGAGTCCAGACTACATATCAACCTGTTGGAGCTGAGAGCCATCAGACTAGCGCTGAAGGCTTTTCTGCCGTCTGTACGGGGAAGAAACGTCCTAATAATGACGGACAATACAGTGGCCATGCACTACCTCAACAAAAGAGGAGGCGTAGGCTCACTACCACTGTGCAGAGAGGCGATGCAGCTCTGGTTTTGGGCAATTCAGGAAGGAATCTCTCTATCGGCAATTCACCTAGCCGGAGAGAAGAACTTGACAGCGGACGCTCTGAGCAGGCAGAGCACAGTCTCTCACGAGTGGGAGATAGCTCAGGAAGTCCTTCAAGAGATCTTCGCCCTTTGGGGAACCCCTCAAGTGGATCTGTTCGCCACCAGTATCAACAGGAAGTGCGACAGATTTTGCTCAAGGGAATTTCCCCCGAGAGGAGCTCTAGGAGATGCGTTCGTAGTGGACTGGGAGTTCCCACTTCTGTACGCGTTCCCTCCGGTCCCTGTCATTCCTCAAATGATCAGGAGGTTGAGAAGGTTTCGGAAGACCATGATCCTAATTGCCCCGGATTGGGCCAGGAGAACGTGGTACCCGGACCTTCTAGACATGTCCATCTGCCCTCCAATTCGACTGCCATACAGAGAGGATCTTCTCTCGCAGAAGGAAGGTCAGGTTCTCCATCCAGCCATCAAGACCCTCAACCTTCACGCTTGGTGTCTGAAAGGTTGAGGTACAAGGATTGGGACCTTCCGGATGATGTTATGGAGGTGTTGCTTTCGGCCAGAAGGCCGGCAACTAAAACTCTATACCGCTGCCGTTGGAACAAATTTTGCAGCTGGTGCAGAGAAAAGAATATTGAACCCTTTTCTTGTGGTACACCTATGGTGTTGTCATTCTTACTTTACCTGGCTAATTCAGGCCTACAGGTTGGCACAATTAAGGGCTATCTCGCAGCGCTATCAATCTTTAAGCGCACTGCAGAGGAGCCTTCATACTTCAAAATTCCATTGGTAATACAATACCTAAAAGGATTAACTAATGTTTATCCCCCGAAACCTTTTCAAGTTCCCTTATGGGATTTAAACCTAATTTTAAACTTCCTAAAGGGTGCCCCTTTTGAACCACTACACTCTTGTTCATTGAAGCTTCTCACCCTCAAAACTGTTTTGCTAATAGCATTGACATCTGCTAGAAGGGTTAGCGAGTTGCAAGCCTTATCGTGTAAACCTCCACATACAATCTTTTACAAGGACAAAGTTGTTCTTCAGGTGAAGCCTAACTTCCTCCCGAAGGTAGTCTCGGAGTTTCACATCACTCAGAAGATTATATTACCTTCTTTCTACCCTCCTCCTCATCCGGGGAAGGAGGAAGAGAGACTGCACAGGCTGGACCCTAAGCGAGCCTTGAGCTTCTATATCAGCAGATTGGCTAAGATCAGACAAGCAGACCAACTCTTTGTAGGTTATGCAGGACATAAGTTGGGCCTTCCAATAACAAAACAAACCATCTCCAGATGGATTATTTTAGCCATTCTGGAGTGCTACAAATTGGCAGGAAAGGAGCCTCCTCAAAATCTAAGGGCTCATTCTACCAGGGGTATCGCAACATCCTCAGCCCTTCAAAGAGGGGTGCCAATTCGAGATATATGTGCGGCTGCCACATGGTCGTCCGCACATACATTTACCAAATTCTATAGCCTGGATTCCTCCTCTAGTCAAGAAACTAGATTCGGCAAGGCTGTGTTACACTCTGTCCATTCTGGAAGGGTAACATAACTTTTATTACTCCCGCCTCCAGTCACAATACCACTGCTATGGGAGTCTATCTAAGATAAGGAATACGTCGGAGGACACAATCCCTTCGAAGAACTAGTTACTCTTACCTTGTAACGTTCTTTCGATGGGATGTTCCTCCGACGTATTCCTTATCGACCCTCCCATCCATCCCCGCAGTATGACTTCCTGTGGGTTTGCAGCCTATGCTCCTTCAAGGTGATTAGTCTAATCCAAAAACATTACTGGGGACTACAAAACGGAACTGAGCAACGGACGCTGCGCGCGGCCTTTATAGGCAGGATGACGTCGACGTCGGCACGGAGGCCGTCGAGGGTCATCGACTCGGCGATCATCGACGCGCAGCGCCCTCTGGCGAAAAAATTTTCCGAGGCCAGCAAAGCTGAAGGATTTCTATCTAAGATAAGGAATACGTCGGAGGAACATCCCATCGAAAGAACGTTACAAGGTAAGAGTAACTAGTTCTTCTGACGTACAATGTATAATCTAAGCGCACCTAGCTTTTTCAACAATTTCAATCCCAACAAGTTCTCCCCACAATTTTCTGTTAGGAGAAAGGGACAATGTTCAGTGAATGGTCCTATAGTAACTGGGACTTTTTGGGACACTGGGTTTATGACTGGTGTACCTGCGAACCCTACGGAAACATTCTTTTCCCTGACAGTGGTATATCCGGAACCAAGTGATGGTCTATTGAACACTTTTGCGCTCCTGTATCTACAAGGAAGCGGTGCTCCTTATTCCCGACTCCCATTTCTACATAGGGTCCTCACTGATTCAAGGGAATAGACGGTGGTTCCGACCCTTTCCCTGGGCTGTCCTATTGGGGAAATAACACATCATCCGATGTGTAGTCACTACTATTTCTCCAGCATGGGGTCTGGCATGGATTCACATGCTCATGAATATTCCCCGTCGTCAGGCTGGGAATCCTCGGTAAAGAAAAATCAGTATCAGTTTCGTTTCTGATCTGTCTTTCGTAGTAGTAACCAATCACTGATCTCTGCCTCATACTGACCACAGCCAGCGACTGCCATCTCCCTAAGCCCCGCCTCTCGCAGCCATCTTCAGATTTTTACCGCACGTTCAAGTGTTGGGATCCTCGTGCTATTGCTCTCGAGCTTTAGTGCGTTTTCGCGCTTTTTCATTGGAAAATTCTCTCTTTTTTCGGTCAAAAGAGCCTCAAGCTCCACCGTTTCTTTATCCGATCAACAGGGACCCGTGTCGGATTCTTCTACGCCCCTCAAGGGTGAAGATTTCGTCGAGCCACGCTTTTGGAGGACTCCAGAAGTTTCGCAGGCCCATCTCAGACATGGCCCAGGAGAAGGGAAGCTCAACGCCCGGAAAGCTATTCAGGGTCTGCCCTGGATGCCAGCTTCAGAATGTCTTCAAAGAGGACGAACACTCACTTTGCCTCTACTGCCTGCATGAGGACAAGACGCATGTGGAGAAGGACTGTGCGTTTTGCGGCAACATGTCGGAGCGGACCATGAAGGACCGCCATCTGCGTCTGGCCAACTGGCTGGAAGGGAAGAGACTGTCAGGCGAGAAAAAGAAGAATAAGTCAGAGCGGTCTTCTAAGACCTTTGAGGGTGCCCCGGCGATGGGGGCCCAACAGAAGGCCAAGCACTGCGAGTCCGCTGGCACCGGGAGCGCCAAACGGTCGGGCTCTTCAGTTGCCAGGCAGGGCGCAACCTCCCTGGCGCCATCAACCATGAGCCAACGCTCTGGCTCGGGTAAGAGAAAGTCTGAGCACCCGGCGAAGCTTCTGGAGAGGCCCCGGTCAAGCTCGAAGGCCCCATCGGAGGGGAGCGAGGCGGTGACCCTCCCCCCAAGGAGAAGGCGGTGAGCGCACCTAAGGTGGTAAAAGCCTTGATCCACCCTGCCAAGGCCTCTATCGAGACAGTTGCGGCGGCCCTGGCTCAGCCTGTGGAGGCTACACCAGTGGAGGCGACCTCCGGGCCCAGAGTCTCCCTGCCACCGCGGAGGGAGTCCTCTTTCAAGCCCATCGACAGGACCCCCGTGAAACCTCCGATGGAGAAGAAAAAGGGGGGGCAGGAGGCCATCGTGGAATCGGCCTCAACCTCTGACGAGGAGCTGATCGAAGTCTTAAACCACGGCATTGGCGTGGAAGAAGACCAGCCCGTCAGGAGGGACCCCGACGAAGGAGACAACGAGAACGTCGAGGGTGCCAACGAGGTTCCTGTCCGCCCGTCGGAATCCCCTCAACCAGTGCCGCAAGACAACTCGGCGGCCATTTTGTTGGCTATACAGTCCTTATGCTCAGAGATAAGGACGAGATTGCCGTTACCACCAACGGAGGAACCGCTCCCGACGGGGGACCCGGAGCCAGGCCCTTCTGGGAGCCCTCCTCCTAAGAGAAGAAGGATTCATCCCCCACCTCCTTTTCAACCATCGCGCCCTGCTCAGCCCTCCTCCCCGTCCACGACCCGTGGGGATGATATGGGGACGGACACGGCAACGACGGGTACAGACGACGAAGTTTACGACGAGGATCTTCCATCGTCACCTCCTCCCCGGGCTTTCCCGCCTGACGAGATTGGATCGTTTCATGCCATGATCGCCAGGGCATCCAAGCTTTTCCAGCTCTGCCCGGAAGAGAAGAAGAAGGAAGGTTTCCTTTATCAACGGCGCGAGACCAAGAGGAAGACGGTCATCGCTGTACCTCTACTGGACAATATCTGGGATGAGGGTCTCGCCCTCCTCAAGAACCCATCCACAACGCCTGCGAGAATGGATCGGTACGAGAAGAAGTACCGGGTCCCGGACGCGGCCCCCTTGTGCCTTCGGGCACAGCCGACCCTGGACTCGGTCGTCTCCGCGGCGGCCAGGAAGAAAGCAGGGGGGGGGCTTCGGCCTCTACGTCAACCTCCCCCCCGGACGGCGAGGGAAAGAAATTGGACACGATGGGACGCAGAGTCATCTCATCGGCAGCGACGACGATTAAGGCTGCCAACGCCTTGGCTATCGTAGCCCGCTAGGACAGGGAGTTGTGGTACAAGATCGCCCCCCTGCTGGACTTCCTACCGGACGACAAGAGGGCGGAGGCCCTAGAGATCTTGCAGGAAGGAGAAGTGGCGTCAGACCACACCATTACGATAGCGACGGACATCGCTGACACTGGGTTTCGCCAGTTGGGCAACGGCGTGTGCCTTAGACAGCGTGGATGGCTCAAGGCAACGGACTTCCGGCAGGACGTGCAGACCAGAGTTTTGGACATGCCATTCGACGGGAGCAACCTGTTTGGGAAAACAGTGGACGATTCCCTACAAGCCATAAAGACGGACACGGAGAGGGCCCGGGCTCTTGGTGTTCTTCAGCAACGACCACTGCCCTTTCGGAGCACCGGAGGCAAGCAGGGTGCCTCCAAAGGTTCCGGCGGCGGATATTCCACCTACCGTCAAGCGGCCCGTTCGTCGTCACAGGAAGCCTACAGGGGACGAGGCAAGTCGGGCGGACCCCACCGTTGTCGCCAGGGAGGACAAGGCGGCAAAGCCTCGTCGAAGCAGGACTGAACCGGCCGTGGGGTCGGGCCCCACCGAAGCATCCCGGTGGGAGGCCGGCTGGCGAACTTCGTCAGCGTGTGGGAGTCCATCTCCACCGACCGTTGGGTGCTGGATGCCCTGGCCCAGGGTCACGCGCTCGAGTTTCTAAAGAAGTGCCCGCGCGTCCCCCCCGTGGCCAGGAAGGAACATCACGTCCCTCAACTTATCTTGGAGGTAAAGGCGATGCTCAAGAAAGGCGCCATCGAGCTCGTCCCAAAGAGGCTTCGGGGCTCCGGAGTTTACTCAAGATACTTCCTCTTGAAGAAGAAGACAGGAGGATGGCGTCCCATCCTGGACCTACGACGACTGAACAAATTCATCAAGGCACCGAAGTTCTGGATGGTCACCCTCCAGCACGTCCTGGGTCAGCTGGAAGAGGGCGATTTCCTGTTGTCGTCGGACTTGGAGGATGCTTACTTCCATATGCCCATCCTGAAGGGACACCGAAAGTTTCTCAGATTCGTGGTCCAAGGGCGTCACTACCAGTTCAGAGCCCTTCCCTTCGGATTGAGGTCGGCACCCAGGGTGTTCACCAAGTGCCTCGCACCGGTGGCGGCGCGGCTGCGCCTGGAGGGGATCCACGTCTACCCCTACCTGGACGACTGGCTCATCCGAGCAAAGACAAGGGAGCTCGCCGCGGAGCACACGGCGAGGACCGTCCAACTACTCACAGACCTGTGATTCTCCATAAACTACGCCAAGTCCCACCTGGTGCCCACGCATGACGCACTGTTTCTGGGAGCGAATCTCGACACAGTGGCGCTTCTGGCCTCTCCGTCGGAGGAAAGGACGAGGGCCATTTTGGGCAAGGTGCAGCGGATGCTGGTTGCGGACGCGGCCAGGGTGAGGTCCATCAAATCCCTCCTCGGAATGATGTCTTCTTGCATTTATCTCATCCGCCTGTGCAGGCTTCGGATGCGCCCGTTACAGGAGTTCCTGGACGCTTGCTGGATTCAGACGACAGGCAGCTTCGAGGACAGGATCACACTCGACGAGAGCTTCCGACGACCGATCCGGTGGTGGGGCACCCGCGCGCATCTGGCGGCGGGCATGGACTTCCAGACCCCGGGCCACCAGAAGACAGTGACCACGGATGCCTCCCTGGAAGGGTGGGGAGCGCACAACGAAAATCTGCACGCGAGATGCCTTTGGCTTCCGACGGAGAAGTCCCTCCATATCAACGTCCTGGAGCTCCGTGCAGTGTTTTGGGCCCTCAGGTCCTTTCTTCCGTCCCTCAAGGGCAAGGTGGTGAGGATCTTCACCGACAACACCACCACCATGTTCTACATCAGGAAGCAGGGCGGTACCAGATCCCCAGCCCTGTCCAAGGAGGCGCAGGATCTGTGGCATTGGGCCGTCGCCCAAGGGATGTTTCTGGTGCCGTTTCATCTGGCAGGAATAAAAAACACCATCGCCGACTCGCTCAGCAGAGAGCTGCGCTCGTGCCACGAGTGGGAACTACGATAGGATCTAGTGGACCGCCTCTTCCGACGGTGGGGCACACCCCAGATCGATCTGTTCGAGACGGCGACAAACTCCAAGTGCCGGAGGTTCGCCAGCAGGTTTCCCCAGCCGAGGAGCATGGGCGATGCTTTCTCATTCCCCTGGGAGGGCCTGTTTCTATACGCGTTCCCTCCATTGCCGTTGCTGATCCGGCTCATCAACCAGCTCAAGAGGTCACGGTGCAGGATGATCCTCGTCGCACCTGCGTGGCCGAGGCAGATATGGTTCCCGGACCTTCTGGACGTGTCAGCGTCCCCGTCAATCAAGCTGCCAGTGGACGCGGATCTTCTCTCCAGGGAAGGAGGCGCCATCCTCCATCACGACCCGAAGTCGCTGAACGTGCAGGCCTGGCTCCTGCAGCGTTAGAGTTTGGAGGTTACGACATACCGGCCGACTGCAGAGAGGTGCTTGCAAAGGCCAGGGCGTCCTCAACTCTTAAATGCTACGGACACAAATGGTAGAGGTTCTCTGTCTGGTGCCACGCACAGAAGATTAACCCTCTACGGATTACGGCTCCTTAAGTACTGCCGTACCTACAGACGCTGGCCAAGGCTGGACTGGCGCACGCTTCCATCAAGATTCATCTTGCTGCGATCTCCCGATACACCAGAACCACGGGACGGATGTCTTTGTGGTCTCATCGTCTGGTGAAAGAATTCATGAAGGGACTGTTCAGATCGTTCCCGCCGGTGAAGGCTCCGGCCCCGGCGTGGGAGCTCAACGTGGTGCTGACCAAGCTCATGAGACCTCCGTTCGAGCCTCTGCACTCAGCTCCATTGAAGTTCTTGTCGTGGAAAACAGCGTTTCTTGTGGCCATCACCTCTGCACGACGGGTGGGAGAGATCCAGGCCCTTTCCTGCAAGCCCCCGTACTTGACTTTTCACGACACGAGGGTAGTGCTCAGGACGCACCCCTCCTTCATGCCCAAGGTGCCGTCGGATTTCCACCTCAACGAACCCTTGGTGTTGCCTGTTTTCTTCCTGTCGCCTTCGTCGCCGGCTGAAAGGACTTTGCACTCGCTGGATGTGGCTAGAGCGCTGAAGTTCTACGTGGACCGCACGAAGGGTTTTCGGAAGACGTCACAACTTTTTGTGAACTTTGGACCTGTCAATCAGGGGAAGGCTCTCTCAAAGGCTTCCATTTCCAGATGGCTCTCCGGCTGTATCATGTACTGTCATCGGTTGGCAAACCGACCGCTGCCCGGCCGTCCGAGAGCCCATTCCACCAGAGCGATCGCAGCTACCACGGCGTTCCTACCTGGTGTGCCCCTGCTGGACATCTGCAGGGCTGCTACGTGGAGGTCGACGCACACCTTCACGAAATTCTACTGCGTCGACCGGGATTCCAGGGAGGAGTCCAGGGTCGGCCAAGCAGTGCTGCGCAACCTGTTCGCCTAAGGTGAGCCTGGTGAGAAGGTAAGAGATGCTTAATCTTGAGTTGTTGTATTGCTTAATGTTGAGCCTGTTGCAACCTCCCGTGGTTCTGCATGTGTGTACTGCTATGTATTCTTTTATTCATGAGCATGTGAATCCATGCCAGACCCCATGGTGGAGAAGAAACAAGTTACTTACCTGTAACGGTTGTTCTCCAGCATGGGTCTGGCATGGATTCACATGCGAACACTCCCGCCTACCCCTCTGCGGCTCTTCACTTGGTCATACTGCCACTTCACGTGCTACCAAATCTGAAGATGGCTGCCAGAGGCGGGGCTTAGGGAGATGGCAGTCATTGGCTGTGGTCAGTATGACGCAGAGATCAGTGATTGGTTACTACTACGAAAGACAGATCAGAAACGAAACTGATACTGATTTTTCTTTACCGAGGATTCCCAGCCTGGCGACGGGGAATATTCATGAGCATGTGAATCCATGCCAGACCCATGCTGGAGAACAACAGTTACAGGTAAGTAATACTACTGTAATACGTATTTGGCTGCGTATTGAAAATGTTCCCATTCTTTCCTCTATTTCCCCCACTCTGATTCCCATACTGTTCGTTTTGCTGACACTGACTCTGGTTAGGAGCACTTTGGTTTTGGGCTTGATTTTGATTACCTTCATTATTGTGGTGCTGCTGCATACTATTCCTATTTGGTCCATTCGCTCCTTGGTGCCCTTTGTGCCGTCTTCTCTGACCAGGTCCATTTCTATTCTGTAAATGTGGACAGTGCGCTCGCCAGTGTCCTTCCTCCTTACAGTATGCACACTGATTTAGTCCCAATGGCCCCCCATGCATATTCAAATTACTCCTCCCTTGTGCGTTCCCTCTTCCTCTATTATGTCCTGCTACTTGCTGCAGTAACACCCTTGTTTTCAGTATGCATTCTTTCAAGTCTTCCCCCACCTGTTTTAATAACAATAATTCGTCCACCTTCGCCTTTCGCACCGGCGATGGTAACTGTTGCCTTCGATTGTGTGACCCTAGCACTTCCTTCCTATCTCTCCCGATATCCTTACCCCTGTACCCAGGTGCAGTAAACATTTCAGCATAATCATTATCCAATTCATTTTTAAGCTCAAAAAGTCCATACACATGTTCCCTCACTTCTTCATCTCTTTGTCTACAGCGTGCTAATGCATTTAAGTCTAACAATCGCTGCGGTGGTAATTTCCCAATGAACTGTTTCCATCTCTCCACCAAATATTCACCCATGCATTCCATCACTACCTGTCTTTCGTTGCTTCTTCGGAAGTCATACATCGAAGCCAATGCTGCCGTCCCATCATTCCCGTCTATATACATTTCTGCCTGTTGCTGCAATTCCACCTTCCTTTCTTTGCTGATCGCACTGCGAGTTACCCTCGTGCATCCGCTTTGTTCAGTCCCGCCTCTATCCCCCGTGGTTTCAACTTCAACCCCTGGAGGGACGGACGGTACTGAGTCTGTATCTAAGGCGGGAGATGCGGATGGGACATTAGGAACGGGGAGTGTCTGCTGTGGGCCTGGTTGGCTAATAGGAAGTGTTACGTGCGTGGTCTGTGGCTGTGGGAGGGCTTGAGCTACGGGAGGGAGAGTTTGAGCTACAGGAGGGGCTTGAGCAATAGTTACTGACGTGTTTGGCCTCGCTTCTGATCTTGGGCCTTGTTTTGTATGGATCAATATGTTTTCCATCACTTCATCTGCTATGTTCAATTCTCGTTGTGGGTATACTTTTTCTATATTCAACTGGTCACGTCTACCTGACCTCCTTAGACTCTCAGTCCACTCCTCCTCCTCCTTTTCTTCCGCTACTTCACCTTTCGATTTATGTCTGCGCGCAGGCTTCGCTCTACTTCTAAATCGGAGCATTGCTTCCCTTCTCCAGTCCTTAACGATATCAAATGCTGCGGGATGCGCTTTCTTTCTTATCAACACCCTTTCGAAATGATCTATTCTCCCTATCTCAAAACTACCATTTATCGGCCACTCATGGTCTTGTTGCTTTTTGGTTTGCCTATGCCAAGTCTCACAGAATATTATCGCTCCCACACCATACTTCACATACATCTCATACGCCGGCGTTCCCCCAGGTGGTGCAATTTGGCCATCTTCCAAAGATTGTCTACCGCAGCGGAAAAAACCCTGCTAGGGTGGACAATACCCCAGGCATGTTTCAACCTTCCCCCTGGTTAATCAACCTTACCTACGGCGTTTGATTTTGCAAAGTCAACTCTCAACCAATATCAGGATTATTTTGAATCGGGGTATGACTCACCTGATAAATCAATTTGTCCTCCAGGACACAATTTGTCTGTATACTGACGCAACCAATGACGTTGTGTCTGCGTTTCTTGGCTTCTGCTTCGTTTCGGGACCCTTGCCTCCTTGTTCTCTAGCCAGATACGTCGATCAGGGATCAGATGTGTGCAGATCTGCAAAGGAATCTCTCATCACTTCTACAGGGCGCCCCGAACACCTCTTGATCCCGGCTTGATCGTCCCGTCCTTGTCGTTCTCCGCCTTTACTCAATTACAACGTACACGATGGAACAAGTTGGGGAGGGTCCCTATTCGGGCTCCATCTTGAAAGGGGTCCCTCACGTTATGGAAACAAGGCAAGTCACCACACACGATAGATAACCCAGACACAAGGTTGTATTCCCAAAGCTAGGGTTTATTGCAAAGCAAATAGTCTCAATTGGCCAACTCGGTCTCACGCCCCGCGACGTGTATCTCTAGACCTCGAGCGACGCAAGAGAGCGAATTACGTACATCAGTTACATATATACAAAATGCATATCATACAATCAGCTGTGACAAGTTTAACACCCCCCTTTATTGGGTTTCTTTGAACTCAGTTTGATGATGGACACTTCCGACGAATATGACACCTTCAAATATCTATTCTAGTGACAATATGCAACCTTGCAAGTGCAGAGACATCTTTTCTTTGTTGAACAGAACACAGTGCTTCTGTTCTTGTAAGCGAGCTACATACGGGGGAAGAGTCACATTCCAGACCTTGCTATCTATGAGGTGCTATTTGTGTCCTGGGAGCCGACACGCTCTACGGGGCTCGGAAAAGGGGGGCCGTAAGAAGAGCATAATTCAAGCCTTTAGCTGCTTTATTCTAACATATTCTACCATATAACGAGACTGGCTGGCAGCTGTGAAATGATTAAATGCCCTGCGGCTCTGCTTATAGGCTACATTCGGGAGGGAGCCGGGCATTCCTCTCCAGAGCTGCCTACGTTGTGTTTCAACAAACTCTTATTAGCCTCGCGGCCTTGCGGCCTTGTTGTTTCACGTTCAGACAACAGTGTTAACAGTCGAGAAGTGTAAGCAGAAATGTGCTGCGAAGCAATTTGAACAGAAAGCAATGAGCAATTGTTAGAAAAGAAAATGGCGATCCTTGTTACATCAAAAAGGCCGTTCATTGGTCAAACTCGGAAACCTGTATTTCGATCGTTTCGTACATGAGACGGTTGGCCTTCGGCCACCAAAATGCGTTTGCCGTCCACCGTGAGAGGTGTCCATTTTTCCTAGACCGACAACCAGCCCTGCAATGGAAGATTGAACATCTGGCGCTGCATGATGTATGGGTGACGCTAAAGGGGACAGATCTAGGATAAACCTTTTACTCCCACGTACATTACACATTCTCCCGCATTGAACATATCTGGGCCTCACCTAGGCTGTTAGGCAGAATGCAATACATAGACACTCTTCTGATAACCATACCGGACCATGCTCCAATCGCATTGATGCTCAACCTACACAGACCTCTGTGTAGCTGTTCCTATCCGAAAGAAGCACTTTCTGATACTACTCCTGCGGGGGGAGGTAGAATCCAAAATTAGAGAATATTTTGAACTCAACGGTATGGGATGCCTTTAAGGCTACCTTAAGGGGTGTTACGCTCACCTGGTATCCACGGGGACGCCACCCAGCCAGTTGGTCGCCGATGCCCTTCTCAATGGTTCCCTGGTGTGGTTCTCGGTGTCGATGGGATTCCGCCTGGAAATGAAGACTACGTTAGGACTGGACGACCAAGGAGTTTTTCACACCTCCCTTGTGATTGCAGCCCTTCCGAGTTCTCTTCTCACCTGGTTGTCGGAATTGGTGGGCTCTCCATCCTGCTCTCTGGGCAGGGGCGCGTTGTCTATGGTGGGCGCGTGCTGTCCAGTTACTTCACTGACTGCGGCCCTAGTAATGTCTTTCAGGTAGGTCTTATTGCAAGTTTATGAAGTTGTTATTCTGCATGCCTTTTCACTTTTCTAAAATGTCTCTTTTTATCTCCCTTAGGTGCGCGGAGTGTCCGCTTGGAGAACTGGGTGGGCTGGTTCTTGCCGGTAAACGATGGCGCATAAAAGCGCTATGATGCGGTAAGGAGGCGCTTTGCGCAGCATAGCGATGTCTTGTCTTCACTGACCTGTGCTTTTCTCTTTTTCGCAGGTCGCGGTGTGCTCCCAGCGCAGATGGAGTTCCGGAGCTATGCCGGTCGAAAATCAACCAGCCAGGTAAGTCTCTTAAGTGCTTCGTGGTTTTAATGTCTCTTCTACCTGCTTTAATAATGTCTTTCTCCCTTTTTCAGGTCCTTCGATCCGGACGGCAGACTCTTCAAACGGAGCTGCCTAGGAGCTGCAGGCAGTGAAGGATGGAGATTACAGGTAAGATTCTGCTGCTAACGATGTTTTTTGTTTTTTCTGCAGGTCCGGAATTCATCAGGCTCGAGAGAAAGCTGGACACGGTGAGCGTCACGTTGCTAGTAGCAAAGTAACGCAAAGCGTGTTGTCTTGTTCGGGTGTGGTTTAAATAGCCACTGGCACTGCAAAGTAGTCCAGGTAAAGTAGTCCCTAGGCCACCACACCCAAAACACTATACCGCATAGCTTGGTTTTAGGAATGAAGCAATGTGGATGCCTCCATGTTGGCTGAAAGCCCTAAAAAGTAGTTCCACAAGCAGATGTCTATCTTTGTTTATGAGCCTGGCGCCAAAGGCGCCAGCACTGTCCCCAAGAGGGCCTGAGAAGTGGATGCCAGGCCTTATAAGCGAATGTCAGGCCTTATAAGCGATCCGAGTCCTGATTCCACCTGGCCAATGGGCTTGCCAGTGGGGATCAGGGCTGAGGGTCATGACAGCACTCCCCCTCAAGGCCCCTCCCATGGTGTGTCTCCTGTCTGGTCCAGGTTTAATTGGGAAGTTCTGGTGAAACTTCTTGATCAGACGTGGTGCATGGATGTTCTCACTGGGTTCCCAGGACCTATCTTGAGGCCCAAATCCCTTCCAGTCGACCAGTTAATATAACTTGGCTCTAGAGTATTTTGAGTCCAGGATGCCTTTGACTTCGAATTCTGGTTCTCCATCAATTAGTATGGGTTGAGGTGGTGCCTTGATTCGTGTACCGGGTTGCATTGGTTTTAAGAGTGATACATGGAATACCGGATGGATTTGTAGATTAGGTGGTAAGTCCAATTTGACGGCTGCCGGGTTGTTAATTGCCTTGATGGTATAGGGTCCAAAATATCGAGGATGGAAGGTCTGGGTCCATTTGATGGGTACATATTTGGCGGCTAGCCAAACCTGGTCTCCCACTTGGTAGTCTGGGGCCTTTTTCCGATGCTGGTCGGCGAAGTGCTTTTGTTTTTCTTTAGCATGAATAAGATGTTCCTTCGCCTTTCTGAACGCCTGCGTGATGGTTGTGTGAAGAGTCTTTACTGCTGGCATTTCCAAGTTGGTAGGAAGGTCGAGTTCTGAGGTACGTGGATGTCTGCCATACAGGGTGTAAAAAGGTGTGTCACGACCCTCGCCCAAAACCCCCTCTGGCAAACCCATTGGCCATGTGGAGTCAGGACTCGGGCCTCTAGAGCCTGGCATCCTCTTCAAAAGCCCTCATGGGGCCAGTCCTGGCGCCTATGGCGCCAGGCTCATACACCATGAAAAACAATGTGCTTGGAAACTACTTTATTGTATTGTCAGCCAACATGGAGATATCCACATAGCTTGGTTCCTAAGAACCAAGCTATGCGGTCTAGTGTTTTGGGTGTGGTATCCTAGGGACTACTTTACCTGGACTATTTTGTTGGGGCTATTTAAACCACACCCGAGCAAGACAACACGCTTTGCGTTACTTTGCAGCTTGCAACGTGACGCTCACCGTGTCCAGCTATTCCCTCGAACCGCGGAGAAGCAGAACGTGTAAGGAGACAAAAGGAACATCATTAGCAGCAGCATCTTACCTGCAGTCTCCATCTTTAAACACTCGCAGCTACTGAGAACAGCTTCCTTGAATCTGCACGCCTCCCGGACAGAACAACATGAAAGAGGAAGATAGAGGCAACATTAAAGAAAGCAGTAGAGACATTTACAAAATCCGAACTGCTCAACAGGCTTACCTGGCTGGTCGCCTCTCGGCTGGCACCACTCCAGACATTCCACTCGCGCTGAAGAACACTGCAACCTACAAGGAAGGAAAACACAGATTAGCAAAGGCAAGACTTTGCAGCGCTGCGCATAGCGCTTACTTACCGCATCAAAGCGCTCTTAATGCGCCATCATTTACCAGCAGGACCCAACCAAGCCAGTTCGCCGCGCTGAAGCTACGCATACCTAAGGGAGAAAAAAGAGACATTTTAAACAAAGAAAGGCATGCAGGATAGCAACAAAATTAAAGAACAGCAATAAGACCTACCTGAACAATATCAAACGGGCCGGCGTCAGTGAAGTAACTGGACAGCACTCGCCCATGAAAGACAACGCGCCCCTGCAAAGAAGGCAGGACGGAGAGCACACCTAATTATATCACAAGGTGAGGAGAGGGCACCAGAGGGACTGAAATCATACGGGGATGTAGGGAGGATACTTACCCCAGTTGGTCGGTCTTGAACACAGGCCTCCTGTATTTTGAGGCAGAACCTTCTCCGCAGACCACATCAGGGCAAAGCTGAGAAGCATACCAGCGAGTAACTCGGCTGGGTGGCGTCCCTGTGGATACCAGGTGAGTGTAACAGAACGCCAAGCCTACCATAACAAATCCACCTGGGCGCCATGGAGACATCAGAAATTGACCAATTGGCCCAATTACTAGGAGAGCTTCGTGCTGAGGTTCATTCTGCCCGACAAGAGGAGAGACCTAATAGCACCAAATAACGCACTGAAGAGATTAGCAGGCAATACTTGCAATCACAGGTAGGACAGACGCCTCTACCTGGAAGCGATCCAATGATGCAAAACCATGCCATACCACCTACTCCTCTACAGATCATGTTACCTGGAACAGTGCCCCTGGCACCACCAGAAAGGTTCTTAGGCGACCCACGGAAGTATGCGGCATTCATCAATCAGTGGCGCCTTCATTTTCTTTGTAGGCCTGGAGCTTTCTCAAACGACCAAGCTCGGGTAGCTTTTGTCTTATCATACCTGAGGGGTAGTGCAGCAGATTGGTCGGTGCCGTTGGTAACCCATGACGATCCTCTATTACATGACTTTGGGGGGTTCCAGAGAGAAATGGAAAAACCTTTTGCTTGCCATACACAGGAACAAGCAGTAGACAATGAACTCTTGTCCCTCCGACAGGGGAATCAAGACTTGTTAACGTACATTGCTACCATCACCAAACTGGTTTCTGAAGCTAGGTGGCCAGAAAACAAAATAACCACGTTATTCCATCAAGGCTTACGAGGTGAATTAAAGGACGTCTTAGCCCAGGTGGTTGATTCACCCATAGACTCTGCAGAATTCATAAATCTGGTTGTGCAGCTAGACCACCGGTTGCAAGACCGAAAGGCAGACCGGTCTAAGACGGACCCCCGGACCATGTATGTTCGACCAAGCGAAAACACACCCTGTGTACCTGAAAATGCTGTAGAACCCATGCAGATTGGAGGGATACGGCCTCCATTAACAAAACAAGAGCGGCACAAAAGAAGACAACAACAGCTTTGTTTGTATTTTCCTGAAGGACTGTCCAGTAAAACCCCCAAGAAGAACAGTCGGGGCCACAGAGAAGGATGAAGCTAAGGAATCGGAAAACTACCAAGCTCGACAAACGTAGAGGTCAGTTTGTTGAGTGAGAAGAAAGAGTTGCTGACCTCGCACTTTGCAATACCAGTGATCTTAATTAACCACCAACAGTCGTCAAGAATGCATGCCGTTGAAGCATACATTGATAGCGGAGCAGTTGGAAATTATATTGATCAAGAACTGGCTGCAGAGATGGGGCTTCCTTTGTGTTCTAAGCCAACTATGGACAAGGTAACCACCGTGGATGGGACAGAAATTGCTTCCGGACCAGTAACCCAGTGCACAGCCAGGGTAACCTTGCTATGCCAGGTCGGACATCAGGAGTCTATTTCATTCGATCTCATCAAGGCACCTCAGTTCAGGCTAATACTAGTGATGCCATGGTTGGTTGCTCACAACCCTTTGATAGACTGGCGGGCACGAAAATGAACCTTCCCCGGTGACTGCTCCCCTGCCTGCTATTATCAAAAGGAGAAACCGGACGTCTGTATACCCATGACTCCCGCAGCGATAGTATCAACCCTGGGAGCAACTAATAACTTGCCAAGTGAATACCATGATTTCCAGGATGTTTTCCGAAAGGACCAAGCCAATACATTGCTGCCGCACAGGCCCTATGACTGTGTTAGGCAGAAACCTGTGCAGTTCCCTCTGGGACCACTGCAAAAGATTTAAGACTACAGGTGTTTGGCAGTAAACCCACTTGGTAGCAGTCTGTACCACACAGATTCACTTGGTAGCTGTGGCTGAGCAGTCAGACTTCCCTCAAGAAGAGTTAGCCAGTATACAGAGTATTCACAATAGGTCAAAAGAACACAGTAGAACAAGTAAACACTGACTAGGGCTTGGTGTAAAAGAGATATAATTATTTATTTAAAACCATATCTAGAAAAACACACAGGCACTAATAGTAAGCATTTCAAAAACAAGGTCACTAAAAGATATACACTTCCTTAGAAGAATATTAGACAAGTCTTAAGTAAAGCTCCACTTATTTTTAGACAGCAGTGAGCGCTTAACGCAGATGGCACTCTAATAATTTGTTTTAAAAGGGAGAGAAAAGCAGAGAATAAATTGAAACAGGTCCCAACACTTTTACAAGAACACAACAAGGGAGGAAGGCAAAGTAAAACCGGGAAGTTAGAGTTCAGTAGGCTGGATCCACTTTAAGAGGATCAAACGAAATGTGTCCAAGGTCACACGGTTGCAGTGCACAAAAAGTCTTGAAAAGGTTCAAAAAGAGTTGGACCAAAGAAAGGGACCAGTTAGAAGGTCAAGGCGGCCAGCCCATTCCAGAAGGTTAAGTGGTTATTATTACCTTGTAGCAATCTTTAGAAAGGGAGGCCTGGCGGACACGGTACCTTAAAGAAGTGGTGAGAATACTCCAGCGGGGTAAATTGTTCTTGGCAGCGGATGCAAGTCGGTGCTTCGTCCGGGGGAAGAGAGGATCTCGTCGGGGAGGAAGACAGGAGTCCGTTGCACTGCCAGGGAAGAAACCAGCCGCAGAGTTTCTCAGGTAAAAGGAGCAGTCCTTTGATTCGCGGTCCAGTGGTAAGTGGTTATCCGGTTGCCGGGATGCTTGGCATGGGCAATTCGACCACAAGCCGGTCTGGGGTGCGAAGAGAAGAAGGTTAACTGGTTGTGCCCACCAGTCAGGGGAAGAAGCCTCTCCAGCCGGGAGATCTTCTCTGTTGTCGGGAAGTGGTGAGTTGGTTCCGCAGGGTTCCACCGGTGGTGTCGTCGTGGTAGGTCAGCTCAGCTTCTCCCTCGTCGGATTCTCAGGTCCTGTGGCGACTTCTGAAGTTCCAGTCCCCAAAGCCCTGCGTTTATGCAGCACACCCCAATTCACTCAGCCTAGCTGTCAATCAAACATGCTAAGTGGTGAGCCGGCCGGCTCACCACTTGGGCCAATCACACAAGAGTGCGACTTGAATTACCAAGGTAACTCAGTTCAGGGTGCCTAAACCCCCCCCCCCCCCACACCCCCTGTGGTACCCAGACAGAGTGGCACCACTTTTGTAGGCTTCTGTGGAGAAGTCTGCCAAAAAGTGGAACAAAGGGCTCGACTTGGGTTGGAGTCACAGAAGAGAACACAAACGCCATTTTAGAATCGAGTCCTTGCAAAAAATACCAACCGGCGAATTAATATTAAATAAATAAACCGGCGGTATGTTCGAGGCTATGAGAATTAAATAATTAAAGTTGGTAGCCTCGAACAATGGGAAAATCCCATAGATATATATTTGCGGTCGGATATAAAAAGTAGTATCCACTGCCACCAGCCAAAACTCGATCAGGGTGGACGGTGACGTGCCCCCTCGACTAACAGACCCCGGGGCAATCGAATTGCCCCAACCAGTACGTCCACAATATGATGGTTTGTACTGGTTTCTGTTAATAATGTGAGACTAGTAAAGCCAATGGTGACTTTACATGCCCTGGGAGACAGTAGTCAGTCCCAAGGTATGGAGTCTATGGTGGGGTGTCACTATGACACCCCTGTGTCACTGCACGGAGGGTGCTGTGTAACACACATAGTAAAAACACATGAGACCCTATGGAATAAAGGACCCCATAGCCCATAAAACACATTAACAGTCAAAGGAACACCATAAATCATGTCCAAGAGTGGGAGAAAAAAGAGTCTCACTCTTGGCAGGAGAAAAAGACAAACTTCAGAAATCCAGCAAAGCTGCTGGGGGACTCACTAGGTTAGGAAATTCAGCATAAAGAGAGAATTCTCCCTAACAGACTGTCAGATCAACCTTGTTCCTGGTGCTCAAATCCCTTGCGGCAGGCTCTACGCTCTCACAGAACCAGAAAACCTTCATTTGAAATCCTATTTAGACCAGTACTTTGCAAACAGATTTATCCGTCCTTCGAAGTCCCCCGGTGCCAGTTCTTTGTTCTTCGTACCGAAAAAGGAAGGAGACTTGAGAACCTGTATTGACTACCGTGCATTGAACCAGATCACTGTGAAGAACCGCTACCCCTTGCCACTTATCCCTGAGATGCTAGACCAAGTTAAAGATGCCCAGATTTATACCAAATTGGACCTTCGAGGAGCGTATCACCTGGTCCGAGTCAGAAAAGGAGATGAATGGAAAACCGCCTTCTGTACTAAGTATGGCTTGTTTGAATATCAAGTCATGCCCTTCGGGTTATGCAGCGCTCCTGCAGCTTTCCAGTATTTCATGAATGACGTCTTAAGGGAGTTAATTGATGTGTGCGCCTTAGTGTACATAGACGACATCTTAGTATACTCAGCCTCGGAACAAGATCATGTCAGGCACTTTGGTTCAGTCCTCACCAAGCTCCGTCAACATCGCTTGTTTGCAAAGCTTGAAAAATGCTTTTTTCACGTCACCGAAGTAGAATTTCTTGTTTTTATTCTTACTGCAGGAGGCATCAGAATGGACGTGCACAAGGTAGATGCCATTCTGAAATGGCCTTCACCGACGTCTCTGAAAGGGGTACAAAGCATGCTGGGCTTTGCAAACTTCTACCGCCGGTTCATCCCAGACTTCTCTCAGGTTGTGCACCCAATCACAGTACTATTACGAAAAAACAATAAAAAGTTTGCTTGGACCGAAGAAGCAGAAGAAGCCTTTCAGGAACTTAAACGAAGGTTTACCTCCGCTCCAATCCTGCAACATCCTCGTCCAGACCTCCCTTATGTCGTTGAAACTGATGCGTCCAGTCTCGCAATGGGGTTGTCCTTTCACAGAGAGACCCGGAAACTGGCCAGCTACATCCTGTGGCCTTCTGGTCGAAAGAGTTCTCACCTCCAGAGATTAATTATTCCATCACGGACAAGGAACTCCTGGCTATCAAATCCGCCTTTAAAGCCTGGAGGCACTACCTTCTGGGGGCCAGAGAGACCATTACAGTCATCACAGACCACCGAAACCTGAAATATCTCAAAACAGCCAAGGCCCAGTCCTAGCGCCAATTACGGTGGGCTCTTTTCTTCGCTGAATATGATTATGTAATCACATTTCGACCAGGAGTCAGAAACGGAAAGGCGGATGCCTTATCTCGCATGGGCATAGATGAAATAGTATATACAACTCCAGATCCAGTACCTATTATACCTGAAGACAAACTCTTGGGTATCACGACAGCCTTAACACAAGCAGAACTACGAAAAGAAATCCAACGGACAATGAATCCTGATGCCTACCTTGCATGTCAAACTCAAGGAGAACAATATACCATCAAGGACCATCTACCCTTTTTTAGGGATCGCCTATATGTACCCAAGAAGGAATTACAACAGCATATTATTTCAAACTACCATGATTCACTGATCGAAGGGCATCCTGGGATCGCTAAAACCCTAGCTAAGGTGAAAGAGAACTTTTGGTGGCCTACCTGGCGTAAGGACATCATTCAGTATATTCAGTCCTGCGGTGTCTGCGCACAAAATAAATCACAGAAACAACAACCATCTGGTCTCCTACAACCATTGGACATTCCTCCAGTTCCATGGCACACTCTTTCCCTTGACTTCATCACTGATCTACCTCCAAGCCAAGGGTTCAACACCATCCTTGTAGTTGTGGACTTATTCTCGAAGATGGCCCATTTTATTCCTCTCAAAGGCCTCCCAGACGCAGCCACTTTAGCAAACGTGTTCCTCGAGGGCGTGGTTAAGCTACATGGCTTCCCTTCAGTTCTGGTCTCTGATCGAGGCAGCCAGTTTGTTTCAAACTTCTGGAAAAAATGTTGTGCAATGGCGCTGATCGACGTTCGGCTATCTAGCAGTCACCATCCCCAAACGGACGACCAAACCGAGAGAACCAATCAGACACTCGAGCAATATTTACAGTGCATGCTGCACCACGAACAAAGGAATTGGAAAGACCTACTCTGGATGGCCTAATATGCCTGTAACAATTCTTTGCATTGAAGCACGGGACAAACGCCCTTCTATACCCTTTATGGCAGACATCCACGTACCTCTGAACTAGACCTTCCAGCCAGCTTGGAAATGCCAGCGGTAAAGACTCTACACACAACCATTACTCAGGCTTTCAAAAGGGCAAAGGAACACCTTATTCATGCCAAAGAAAAACAAGAGATTTGCCGACCAACACTGGAAAAAGGCCCCTGATTATCAAGTAGGAGACAAAGTTTGGTTAGCCGCTAAATTCGTACCCATCAAGGGAACCCGGACCTTACATCCCAGATTCTTAGGACCCTATACCATTAAGGCAATTATCAACCCAGCAGCCGTGAAACTGGATTTACCACTTAATCTACACATCCACCCGGTATTCCATGTGTCCCTCCTGAAACCAATGCAACTCGGCACCCGGATTGGGACACCACCTAAACCCATACTTGTTGACAGAGAACCAGAATTCGAAGTCAAAGATATCTTGGACTCTAAATACTCTAGGACCAAGCTATGTTATCTCGTCGATTGGAAAGGATTTAGACCACAAGATACATCCTGGGAGCCCACTGAGAATATCCACGCACCACGTCTAATCAGGAAATTCCATTGGAACTTCCCAACCAAACCTGGGCCAGACAGAAGGAACACCATTGGAGGGGCCTTAGGGGGGAGTGCTGTCATGACCCTTGCCCAAAACCCCCTCTGACAAACCCATTGGCCAGGTGGAGTCAGGACTCGGGCCCCTAGAGCCTGGCATCCTCTTCAAAAGCCCTCATGGGGCCAGTCCTGGCACCTATGGCGCCAGGCTCATACACCATGAAAAACAATGTGCTTGCGAACTACTTTATTGTATTGTCAGCCAACATGGAGGCATCCACATAGCTTTTTCGTAAGAACCAAGCTATGCGGTCTAGTG
This sequence comes from Ambystoma mexicanum, assembly GCF_040938575.1. Taxonomy (NCBI): domain Eukaryota; kingdom Metazoa; phylum Chordata; class Amphibia; order Caudata; family Ambystomatidae; genus Ambystoma; species Ambystoma mexicanum. The sequence goes on along the minus strand of NC_090939.1, from coordinate 96,732,775 downwards.
TTTTGGGTGTGGTAGCCTAGGGACTACTTTACCTGGACAATTTTGTTGGGGCTATTTAAACCACACCCGAGCAAGACAACACGCTTTGCGTTACTTTGCAGCTTGCAACGTGACGCTCACAGTGTCCAGCTATTCCCTCGAACCTTGGAGAAGCAGAACCTGCAAGGAGACAAAAGGAACATCATTAGCAGCAGCATCTTACCTGCAGTCTTCATCTTTAAACACTCGCAGCTACTGAGAACAGCTTGCTCGAATCTGCACGCCTCCCGGACAGAACGACCTGAAAGAGGAAGATAGAGGCAACATTAAAGAAAGCAGTAGAGACATTTACAAATTACGAACTGCTCAACAGGCTTACCTGGCTGGTCACCTATCGGCTGGGACCGCTCCGGACATTCCACTTGCGCTGAAGAACACCGCGACCTACAAGGAAGGAAAACACAGGTCAGCAAAGGCAAGACTTCGCAGTGCTGCGCATAGCGCTTACTTACCGCATCATAGCGCTCTTAATGCGCCATCATTTACCAGCGGGGCTCAACCAAGCCAGTTCGCCGCGCTGAAGCTCCGCATACCTAAGGGAGAAAAAAGAGACATTTTAAACATTTAAACAAAGAAAGGCATGCAGGATAGCAACAAAACTAAAGAACAGCAATAAGACCTACCTGAACAATATCAAACGGGCCGGCGTCAGTGAAGTAACTGGACCGCACTCGCCCATGAAAGACAACGCGCCCCTGCAAAGAAGGCAGGACGGAGAGCACGCCTAATTCTACCACAAGGTGTGGAGAGGGCGCCAGAGGGACTGAAATCATACGGGGGTGGAGGGAGGATACTTACCCCAGTCGGTCAGTCTTGAACACATTCCTCCTGCATTTTCAGGCAGAACCTTCCTGCAGACCACATCAGGGCAAAGCTGAGAAGCATACCAGCGAGTAACCCGGCTGGGTGGCGTCCCTGTGGATACCAGGTGAGCGTAACCGGTGTTTGTCCTGTGCTAGAATGTACGGAATTGTTATATGCGTACTCAGCTACCCAAAGTAAGTCCTTTAAATCTCTCAATTCATGGTGCAGCATGCACCGTAAATACTGCTCGAGGGTCTGGTTGGTCCTCTCGGTTTGGCCGTCCGTTTGGGGGTGGTGACTGGTAGATAGCCGGAAGTCAATCTGTGCCATTGTGCAACATTTTTTCCAAAAATTGGATACAAACTGGCTGCCTCGATCGGAGACCAGAACTGATGGAAAACCATGTAGCTTGACAATGTTTTCCAGAAATACTTCTGCCATGGTGGATGCGTCAGGGAGGCCCTTGGGAGGAATAAAATGTGCCATCTTAGAGAACAAATCCACGACTACAAGAATGGTGTTAAAGCCTTGACTCAGTGGCAGATTACTGTCTGGGAAGAGTGTGCCATGGAGTGGGAGGGATGTTCATGGGTTGGGGACTCCCTCTGGAACAGCCTCCCTGCCACTCTAAAACTTCAGGAGAACCATCTCCGGTTCCGGAAGCACCTCAAGACCATCCTCTTTTCTTCTGCTTTCGCTCCCCCTCCCCCCTGCTGATCTGTTCTCTTGGCACCGTGCACCTGGCCACCCTCTGTCTTTTGGGCCCAGGTACCTGCTCATCCTGCCACCCTCCCGCACTGCCTCCGGGCCACCCCTTGCACTGGGGTCTGTATCTGTACCCATACAGCCCCCCCTTTTTTTTCTTCCTGCACTTATCAGACCTACCCTGTCTGCTGCCTTAAACCTAGCACTTGCAAATTGCTGGCTGCATTACCACTGTTTGTTGCCTTTATTATTTATTTATTGTTATTTATCTGTTTCTCCTCTGCTTCGCACTTTCCACCCCCCTTCCATGCACTTTTCCCCTCCCCCCTCTCCCATGCACTTGCCTGTTCTCAATGTCACTGGGCCTAGTAAGATCGCTGTTTTGTTCTCCCCTGTTCCCCTCCCTTGCCTTGTCGCGCTCTGAAACACTTGTGTACGAGCGCGATAGAAATAAAATATCAACCAAAAAAAAAATATATCAGTAAGTGGTTGTAGGAGACCCGATGGTTTCTGTTTCTGTGATTTATTTTGTGCACAGACGCCGCAGGACTGAACATACTGGACAATGTCCTTACGCCAGGTAGGCCACCAAAAGTTCTTTTTCACCTTGGCTAAGATTTTAGCAATTCCTGTAACGCTCACCTGATTCCCGTAGAGGCGCCGGTCTTGACTGGGCGTATACCGTATCTTCAAAGGTGATGTGTAACACACGGCTGGCTCTTTGGGCTGGACCTCTGTGCACTGTATGTCCGACTCGAAGGGTAAGATGTCTGCAGATAGAAAATATGGGATTAATGAACTGGGTTATTGAATGTCTCTCTCTTCTTCCCTTTCTCTTCTCCTGTAGAACCCCAAAGGTTAACGCTCTCCATCTGCCTCGGGGCAGGGTGCTGTAACCAGTTTCTTCACTGGATAAGGGGAGCAGGCCTCTTGACTTCAGAGGACTGCTGTCCGTTGTTTACTGCACGAACGGTAAGTTTCGAGTAATTCTAATGTCTTTAAAAGTCGTTAGTAATGATGTATCTCTTGTTTTGCAGGGTTCCGGCGATGGCGGATGACGGGCTGAAGTGAGTTGAAGATGGAGCCCGTGTGATGAATAGAAGCGCCTGGAAGCACGTAAGTAAGCACTTGTTGCCTGCTTCACGATGCGCTCTAACTGTCTTTTTATTTTGCAGGTACAAGTTCGGAGCGGCTGCAGGGTGCCGGAATACCCACTGGGTTAGATGTGGAAAGGAGTAATGGCACGTGAGTATTAAAGTTCCCCAATGTCTTTAAACGCACCTTGTTTTGTCTTTCAGATGCGGGATGCAGCGCCGAAGGCCTCCGGAGCGTGCCAAGAGTTGGTAAGCTTTTGTCTTTCAGATGCCGGAATGCAGTGCGAAGACCTCCGGAGCGCACGAAGAGTAGGTAAGCCTTTGTCTTTCAGATGCCGGAATGCAGCGCAAGGCGTTGGTGACAGCCGATGGACCAGGTAAGTGAAGCGCTGTCACTGAAGACCGTAATGCTAACCTGTTCTTTCTTGTCTTTATAGGTGTTGCTGAAGACTGGATTCAGGATGGTAAGCCTTTTCCCTTAGGCCCAGAATCAGATGCAGAAGACACGATGAGCGTTCTGCTGCAGAGGATGCAGAATAACGCAAAGCAAGATTCATCCATCGGGTGTGGTTTAAATAGCCTCCTGTAGTGCTTAGGTGTCTCCTTCCACAGCCACGCCTAGGTAAGAAAAGAGTTCCTGCTTTCCAGAAGAGTTCCAGTGTTCTGAACCTAGGGAGTGGCTCCTGCCCCACCCAACAGGAAAAGTAGTTCCAAACAGAAGAGGATCAGAGGCTCAACTGGCAGGCAAGTAAGCAGCATGGTCTGCTGCAGGTAAGTCCACCCAAGCATTATGAGCCCGGCGCTTCCAGCGCTGGGACTGGGCATATTTATGAGCCTGGTGCCACTGGCGCCAGGACTGGGTCCAAAAGGTCCCAATTGGGACTGGTTGGCACTCGGAACCTGGGTTATGGATCTGCTTCCAAGGGAGTTGGGAAAACCCTGACCTTTTGGAAGCAGAGATCATTATTTATGACAATTCCAGGGTGTCCTTCGATCAGAGAATCATGATAGCCTGAAATGATATGCTGTTGTAACTCCTTCTTGGGTACACATAGCCGGTCCCTAAAAAAAGGTAACTGATCCTTGATGCAAAATTGTTCTCCTTGAGTTTGCCATGAGAGGAAAGCATCCGGGCTCATTGACTTTCGAATTTCGTTTTGTAATTCGGCTTGTGATAGGGTTGTTGTGATACCCAAGAGTTTGTCTTCTGGTGTATGATGGGTACCGGGTCTGGAGTTGTATACACTGTTTCATTGATGCCCATTCGAGATAAGGCGTCAGCTTTCCCATTCTTGACACCAGCTCGAAAGGTGATCACATAGTCATATTCGGCGAAGAAGAGGGCCCACCGTAACTGGCGTGAAGACTGGGCTTTGGCTGTTTTAAGATATTGTAAGTTCCAGTGGTCTGTGATCACTGTAATGGTGTGTCTAGCTCCCAGAAGATAGTGTTACCACGCCTTGAAAGCGGACTTGATGGCTAGGAGTTCTTTGTCCGTGATAGCGTAAGTAATTTTCCGGAGGTGAGAACTTTTTTGACCAGAAGGCCACAGGATGCAGCTGGCCAGTTTCTGGGTCCCTCTGTGAAAGGACTGCTCCCATTGCCATACTGGAAGCATCAGTTCTACGATATAAGGGAGGTCTGGACGAGGGTGCCGCAGGATTGGAGCGGAGGTGAACCTTCGTTTCAGTTCCTGAAAGGCTCATTCTGCTTCCTCGGTCCAAGCAAACTTTTTATTGCTTTTTCGTAGCAGTACTGTGATTGGGTGCACAACCTGAGAGAAGTCTGGGATAAATCGGCGAGTAAAAGTTCGCAAAACCTAGCATGCTCTGTATCCCCTTCAGAGATGTAGGTGATGGCCATTTTAGAATAGCGTCAACCTTATGTACGTCCATTCTGATGCCTTTGGGCGAAAGGATGAAACCAAGAAATTCTACTTCGGTGACGTGAAAAAACATTTCTCCAGTTTTGCATATAAACGGTGTTGGCGTAGCTTGGTGAGGACTGAACGAACGTGCCTGATGTGATCTTGGTTTGAGGCTGAGTAGACCAAGATGTCATCTATGTACACCAAGGCGCAAACGTCAATCAGTTCTCTGAAGACATCATTCATGAAATATTGAAACGCTGTGGGAGCGTTGCATAGGCCAAATGGCATGACTTGATATTCAAACAAGCCATATTTGGTACGGAAAGCGGTTTTCCACTCATCTCCGCTTCTGACCCGGACCAGGTGGTATGCTCCCCGAAGGTCTAATTTGATATAGAGCTGGACATCTTTGACTTGGTCTAGCATTTCCGGTATAAGAGGCAAGGGGTAGCGGTTCTTCACAGTGATCTGGTTTATTGCGTGGTAATCAATACAGTTCTTCAAGTCCCCTTCCTTTTTCGGTACGAAGAACAAAGGACTGGCTGCTGGGGATTTAGATGGGCCGATAAATCCGTTTGTAAGGTACTGGTCCAAATAGGATTTCAAGTGAAGGTTTACTGGTTCAGTTAGAGCGTAGATCCTGCCGCAAGGGATTTGTGCCCCGGGAATAAGGTCAATTTGACAATCATAAGGCCTATGCGGCGGCAATGTGTTAGCCTGGTCTTTTTGGAATACCTCCTGAATGTCATGATATTCATCTGGCAAAGTATTGGTTACTCCTAGGGTAGAAGCTACAGTATTGGAAGTCTTGGAGATACAGGAGTCGGGTTCTGGTTCAGAAGAGTAGCAGGCCAGGGAGCAGTTGCCGGAGAAGGTTAATTTCCGTGTCCGCCAGTCTATCAGAGGGTTGTGAGCAACCAACCATGGCATCCCTATTATCAACCGGAACTGAGGTGCCTTAATAAGATCGAACGAAATACACTCCCGATGTCCTTCCTGGCACAGCAAGGTTACTGCAGCTGTGTACTGGGTTACTGGTCTGGAGGCAATTTCTGTCCCATCCACGGTAGTCACCTTGTCCCTGGTAGACTTAGAAGACAAAGGGAGCCCCATCTCTGCTGCCAACTCTTTATCTACATAGTTCCCAACTGCTCCGCTGTCGATGTATGCTTCTACGGCATGCATCTTTGACGATTGTTGGTGGTTTATTAAGATCACGGGTATCACAAAGTCTGAGGTCAGTGGCTCTTTCTCATCACTCGACAAACTGACCTCTACGGTTGCCGAGCTTGGTAGTTTTACGATTCCTTAACTTCATCCTTTTCCGTGGCCCGACTGTCCTCCTTGGGAGTTTTCGCAGGCAGTCTTTCTGGAAATGTCCTGATTTTCCACAATACAAACAAAGTTGCTGTTGTCTTTTTTTATCCCGCTCTTGTTTTGTTAATGGAGGTCGTATCCCTCCGATCTGCATGGGTTCTACGGCGTTGTCTGGCACCTGTGGTGCGTTGTCTCTTGGCCGAACATAAACTACTCGAGAGTCTGCTTTGGACCGGTCTGCTTTTCAGTCCTGCAACCGATGGTCCAGCTGCACGACCAGATTTATGAATTCGGTAGTCTCTGGGGGGATCAACTACCTGGGCCAAGACGTCCTTTAATTCGCCTCGTAAGCCTCGATGGAATAACGTGGTTCTTTTGTTTTCTGGCCACCTGGCTTCAGCAACCAGTCTATTGAAAGTTGCAATGTATGTTAAGAAGTCTTGGTTCCCCTGCCGGAGGGATAGGAGTTCGTTATCCACTGCTTGTTCCTGGGTATGGCGAGCAAACAGTTTTTCCATTTCTCTCTGGAAGCCCCCCATAGTCCTGTAACAATGGATCATTATGGGTCACCAACAGCACCAACCAATCTGCTGCACTTCCACTCAAGTATGATAGGATGAAAGCTACCCGAGCTTGGTCATTTGGAAATCCCCCAGGGCAACAAAGGAAATGAAGGCGACACTGATTTATGAATGCAGCATACTTCCGTGGGTCGCTCGAAAACCTTTCTGGTGGTGCAAGGGGAACTGTTCCAGGCAGCGTGATCTGTACTGGTGTGGGGGTATAAGATGGTGAGATAGGATTTTGCATCAGTGGATTTCCTCCAGGCAGAGGAGTCTGATCTGCCTGCGATTGCAAGAGTTGTCTGCTGATTTCGTCTGTGCGCTCCTTGGTCACTATTAGGTCTCTTCGGAGTGCATTAGTCTCTTGTCGGGCTGAATGAACCTCAGCACGAAGGTCCCCCAACAATTGGGCCAATTGGTCGATTTCCGATGTTTCCATGGTGCCCAGGTGGATTATTTATGTGAGGCTTTACGTTCTGTTATACTCACCTGGTATCCACGGGGACGCCACCCAGCCAGTTGGTCGCCGATGCCCTTCTCAATGGTTCCCTGGTGTGGTTCTCGGTGTCGATGGGATTCCGCCTGGAAATGAAAACTACGTTAGGACTGGACAACCAATGTAAGTTTTTCCCACCTCCCTTGTGATTGCAGCTCCTCTGGGTTCTCTTCTCACCTGGTTGTCGGAATTGGTGGGCTCTCCGTCGTGCTCTCTGGGCAGGGGCGCATTGTCTATTGTGGGCGAGTGCTGTCCAGTTACTTCACTGACTGCGGCCCTAATAATGTCTTTCAGGTAGGTCTTATTGCGAGTTTATGAAGTTGTTATTCTTGCATGCCTTTTCACTGTTCTAAAATGTCTCTTTTTATCTCCCTTAGGTGCGCGGAGTGTCCGCTTGGAGAACTGGGTAGGCTGGTTCTTGCCGGTAAACAATGGCGCACAAAGCGCTATAATGCGGTAAGGAGGCGCTTTGCGCAGCACAGCGATGTCTTGTCTTCACTGACCTGTGCTTTTCTCTTTTTCGTAGGTCGCGGTGTGCTCCCAGCGCGGATGGAGTTCCGTAGCTATGCCGGTCGAAAATCAACCAGCCAGGTAAGTCTCTAAGCGCTTTGTGGTTGTAATGTCTCTTCTACCTCCTTTAATGTCTTTCTCCCTTTTTCAGGTCCTTCGATCCGGGCGGCAAACTCTTCAAACGGAGCTGCCCAGGAGCTGCGAGCAGTGAAGAATGGAGATTACAGGTAAGATGCTGCTGCTAACGATGTTCTTTGTTTTTTCTGCAGGTCCGGAATTCGTCAGGCTCGAGAGAAAGCTGGACACGGTGAGCGTCACGTTGCTAGTAGCAACGTAAAGCGAAGCATGATGTCTTGTTCGGTTGTGGTTTAAATAGCCACTGCAAAGTAGTCCAGGTAAAGTAGTCCCTAGGCCACCACACCCAAAACACTATACCGCATAGCTTGGTTCTAGGAATCAAGCTATGTGGATGCCTCCATGTTGGCTGAAAGCCCTAAAAAGTAGTTCCACAAGCAGATGTCCATCTTTGTTTATGAGCCTGGCGCCGAAGGCGCCAGGACTGGCCACAAGAGGGCCTGAGAAGTGGATGCCAGGCCTTATAAGCGATTCGATTCCTGATTCCACCTGGCCAATGGGCTTGCCAGTGGGGATCAGGGCTGAGGGTCGTGACAGCGGGGAGAGCTGATTACCCTCTGGGCACGTTGGAGAAAGCAACAACGGGCCCTGGAAACCCAGTTGGAAAACGATCTCCAGGACGTATTGGATAGAATGAAGCACAACACATCTAGGAAACTCCCAGAAGAACATCAACATATTAGAGGCCAACTAATGCGCTTAAACATAGGTACTTCATACACGCCAATAAGGCGTATAAACGTTTGGCGAGACAACTCGAGCTGAAGGCGGCAGCCCAAACAATCAAGGGGGATCTCCACCGCATAGGGGGAAATGGTCTACCCCTACCCCTGACATTGCGACCCAGTTTGTCATCTTCTACACAGCACTTTACAGATCGGACAATCCAGACAACGCACTACAGAAAGACTACCTTAGGGCACTCGCCCTACCGAAGATCTCCCCAGCTGACTGTATAGCACTAGAAGCAGACAGCACACAAGAGGAGGTACTCCAGGCAATAAAACGCCTTCCCATGAACAAAGCCCCGGGCCCTGACGGATATACAGCTGGGTTTTACAAAGCATACCAACATATCCTGCCCCCTAGGCTGACTTCTCTCTTTAACATCACTCCCTCGATGGAATAGGCCAAAATACTCCTTTTCCCCAAGCCGGACAAAGACTCAGCACATTGTGGTTCCTATAGACCCATTGCATTGATTAATTTAGATGCAAAACTCTACACCAGAATCCTGGCTAGCAGATTAGAACCCTTACTACCACAGCTGATCTACCCTGACCAATCGGGATTCATCAGTTAACGACAAACACACGATAATATCAGGAGGGTCTGCCATATCCTGGAAAAAAATCAAAAGAATGGAGAGCCCGCAGTCGTCCTCTCCATGGACACAGAAAAGGCGTTCGACACGGTAAATGGAAAATCATGGACAAGAGAACAATCCAGAGTAAATTGTAACCAGTTAATTTGTTATATTTATTTGGTTTTCTTTTAGCCCTTTCTTCTTTTTACTAGAATATGTTTGAAGTGTTGCCCTTTTATCTTGCTTTGAATTTTGGGGCTGTCGATATTGTTGTTTTTAGAACAGTTATGTATACTTTCTTCCTTAAAGTATTTAGATATGTCATATTAACGAATTCTTCTTTTTTTTTTATAATTGTATAATTTTCAAATGTCATGAATGATGAAAATAATTTTAAGCCATTTTCTCTTCTGTATTTGTATTTGTTGAAAAATCAAGTTTACTTGATTAAAACAACTTATAATAAAAAAAAAAAAAGAATGGGCCTTTTTATTTACACTCTGGGGAAGCTGGGCATTGGGCCAAAATACATGGCCATGGTGCGTGCAAACCACAGAGACCCGTCCGCACGACTGCTAGTGAATGTAGAACTTTCATGCCCGATTAAGCTAACAAGAGGTACTAAACAGAGCAGTCCCCTTTCACCACTTCTGTTTGCCATATACCTTGAGCCCTTTATGTCCACAATCCGCACAAACCGGGACATCCAGGGCATACAGTTTGGGAGGGGAGAACACACAGTAATGGCGTATGCGGATGACATGCCTTATGACCCTTGCGGACCCAGAGAATTCCCTCCAGGCGGTAGTTGGGGCGATCCAGCGATTCGGGAGGGTGGCAGGGCAGAAAGTGAATCTGGTAAAGTCAGAAATACTGAACCTAAAACTGACGGGGGATAAGCTAAGTCAGACACAACAGTTAACCCAATTTCGATGGGTCCACACTAGCATCAAACTTCTGGGCGTAAGAATAACCCCAACTCTGCAGGGCCTATATGGGGCAAATTATCTTCCGTTGATAGAGCAACTTAAGCAACAATTATATAAATGCGGCCCCCTTTACAACATCCTGGCTGGGCAGGATGAACGCGATACAAATGATGGTCCTCCCCAGATTTCTTTTCTATTTTCAAACCCTCCCCATTGTAGTGCCGGAACCATTCTTCTGAGTAGTGTACAAAATCATAAGCTCATACATTTAGAACCATAAGCCCCGTACCCCCCGTGTAGCGATGAAATTGCTCCAGACGCCGACCAAAAAAGGGGAACTAGGTCTGCCGGACCTCCGCATGTATTATAGGGCGGCCCAAATCAGAGTCATCAAAGACTGGTTGGCACCTGAATCAGGGAAGATATGGTGCCAGGTGGACCAGGCTGTGGTCGGCTCCCCATTGGGGAAAGTGCTATGGCTCCATAAAGAAAACCGCCCATGCAACATGCACAGGTCGGACATCACTGAACTGGTTGAAAATACATGGCACTCACTGGCCCAGAGCAGGCAGTTCACTTCATTCCCCTCCCCTTGTACCCGGATCTTTGGCAATCCCCAATTCACCCCAGGCATCAAGAAATGGAATGAAGTGGGATATACAAAAATAGGACATATGTTCCAGGGATAGGACATACAGACGTTCACCCAGTGTAAGAGTGACCTAGGGCTATCTGGAACAGCTAGAATGCAAAACCTTCAGTTAAGTCACTGGCTAATGGATCCCCGACAGGGGAAGTGGGCCACTCACCCCCTTACACCGGTTGAAAGATTCCTAACCACCGACCCACGGGACAAACAACTAATCGCAATCATATACAGGGTAGGGCAAGATGCAGAGCAAGGTGCTACCTCAAAATATGAGCACATGGGAAGAAACGCTAGGGGAACCCATCCTACAGGAAGACTGTGAGGGGCTCTGGCGAGATATTCCGAAACTGACTCGGGCAGTGCAGATAAGAGAGTTCTGGTATAAGCTCATGACACATTGGCATTACACTCTCACTTGTTTGAAACAAATGTACCCCAATACTTCTGGGGAGTGCTGGCAGGGATGCGGCGGCGTGGGGGATCGGCAACATATTTGGTGGGGGTGTCCAAAACTGGAGGGGTACTGGAAACAAATCAACCAGCATCTGCATACAATATTCAGAACAGACGCCCAGGGGACCAAAAGAGGGATAAACTGTGCTTAAATGGACAGGCCAATAGGCGATGGGCAAAGACTACCAGGAAGGCTTATACAATCCTCTCATTGGCAGCTCTCCTAGTGATCGTGTAGAAATGTAAGGCAAAAGACCCCTCCAGAAGAGCAAGACTGGTTGGCTAAGGTATGGCAGTTCATAGCGGTGGAATGAATGACATATTCATTACAGGGCATCCAACCCAAATTCACAACTGACTGGGAGGTGGTGATGGACTTCTTGCATGTAGATTTCAGAGAAGGGTACTGTCCACATAAATTCTGCATATTGGAAATTGGTTAAAGCCTAATGACCTACAGACTCAAGGATCGCCTAGGGGAGATCAGAAGGGAGGGAGGTGGGATACAGTTACCTGTCGTATGTTGAATGTTGCTCACATTTCAAGAAAACCAAATAAAAACAATTTAAAATAGGTTTCACTGTGAATGGCTGGCCTCTGGGTGGCAGCAGTGTGCCAAATATATAGTGGGTTTTTGATGAACATGCACCATTTTACAGAAAGCGCATTTACTTTTTTACTGCTACCGTGAGTTGAGTTAATTTCTCTTAGGTTGAGTAGGTGAACTAATTACGCGACCTGTAGGTGCAGTGGAAATTTAAAGAATTTGCAAGACCTGAATCATCTCGCTAATGTCGGTGTCGGTTTTCAGCGGTACACAAAAATGCTGTATTGATGCTCATTTTATGTCGTGTTTACAAAGAAATATGAGTACAACATATCTAATCGAATGGGTTTGTTTGCTAATCAAGAACATTTTAATTAGCAAATTCTGCTTATACATTTTTGAAAACTGATTTATACCTTGTTAGGTACTCCGGGAACTCTGCCCCCACAATGTACCCCATGAACACTATGGCCCGACAATGGGTCTGAAGGAGGGGGATCCAGAATGATAGTGCTGGTGAAAAAAGGGGGACATTAAGTCAAGAGTCCTCCGGGCCCAATTTATATGGGGATTATGCAACTGTAACTAAGGGAATCCCCAATATGATACCAAACTGTAGTGCAGCAATTATTATTATTTTTTTAAAATGTATTACATTTGTATAGCGCACAAGGCAGCCCTTGGGCATCGAGGCACTTCCCTTGGGCATCGAGGCGCTGAGGTGAAACACTATGGACTCATCAAGGTCAAGTCGGTTGTCTATTATCTGATGGGACATGAAATAAGAGCAGTCCCATAGAACGTTCAGACTGGTTCGGGTTCAACCTTTTTGTGTAAATGGCCGATTCACAGATTTGGCTATGGCTATTTTTGATTTTGAAGTATTTATAAAGGGCACTTAACGAAGTAATCGTGTCAAGGCGCAGATTGAATCAAAAGGAGAAATCTGACCCGAAGTCACAATGGAACATTACAGATCGACAGAACATGCACAGCCACTGAAATAAGAAATGTATTTCAGAGTTCTACCACCTAGTCTTTTTACTTAAAGAGATGTATTTTAAGCGCCTTTTGAAATTGGTATAACGTTTTAAGGGATCTAATCCTTGGCGGCAGCTTGTACCAAATAGTCGGGCCATATACTCCAAACCAGCGGTCACCTCTAAACACATAATTGGACCCAGGGATTTCCAGCAGAAGTTTATTACCAGATCGCAGTTGCCGAGTTGGGCGTTACCACCTGATTTTCTTGGACAGATACAGTGGAGCCAAATTGTTTACACATTTGTGCACTAAGCACAGAATTTTAAAATCTACACAGTCATTGAACGTCAGCCAGTGCAAAGAGCAGCGGAGACTAGAAATTGGGGAGGATTTTCTTAATCTAAAAATCAACCTTACTGCAGCATTCTGAGCTTTCTACAAAAGCTGCATTTGGGTAAATGGTATACCTGCCAGTAGGCCATTACCGTAATCTAGGTGGGCATTTACCATAGCCCCTACCACCACAGCATGGTCCTCCGCTGGTATAAATGGTAAAACCTGTTGCAGGAGGCACAAGATGCCAAAGACAGACTGTGTCTTGGCACTCACTTGGGCAGCGCACCTAAAGGTATCCTTCCAATATAATTACCTGTTACACCAGAGTCGATTAAGACAGTGACTGCACAGGCTTCCTGACAGGAACAGACAGACGGGCCTTGACTGAGAAATAGATCATAGTATCAGGAGCACCTTTGTTGACGGTTTTCTAGTGTACTATTCTCATGCAGACCCCTCACTTTAGGGATGAGCACTCAAACAAGTTGCTGACTTTTTGGTCTCTTTGTACACTCCTTTATAAAATTAAAATGCGCGTCTGTTTGTAGTACAAGCAGGCGTTGGTTGCTTGTCTGCCTTCCCTTTTTACGGTTCTATAGTCCATTCAGAAGGGCTAGGAGAGATATGGTTGGTGCCTCTGGGACAAATGTCAGGGATTAGATTTTCTCCCCTCCGTTCTGTCTGGTGGGAATCCACCTGCAAGACCAAATCTACCAGATCTGGATGTAGATCAGGAAGGGCAGGACCACGGTCAGAGAATGTTTGAACCCATTACTGAGGCCCTTTAAAAAAAAAAAACACAGCTTTTTTTTGTTCAGGCCAAGAAGTTTCTGCTGCTAGCTGATTAAAGCGGGTTATGTAGTCGAGGAACCCAGTCTTTCCCTGGGTTAAGTCAATGCGCTCAAGGTCTCAGGCCTTGACCTTGAAGCAGGTCCTTTGTCATTTCTGCTACCACCATGTCAAAATTGTATAGAAGATGGCTGCTGCCTTCCAAGAAAGGATTAGCCCAAGTAGCTTCTATTCCTTTGAAATGTGATTGCATGAGGGCAGCCTTGTTGGTAGAGTCTGGGAAGGCTAGGGGTGTAGACAAAACATGTAGTTGGATTGATAAAAGAAGGTATGGAATTTTGAAGATCCCACAAGAAACCTTATGAGGCACCCAAGAGAAAAGGCATTGGTACATATTTTGGAGCTAGAGGGCTCATGGTTTGTGCTGACACCTGCCCAAGGGGATTGTCGGTGCTGCATCACCAAATTTGGCATCTGTTTGCAGTGGGTGATGCTCTCCTTGGATAGCGTCTAGATGCTGGTGGATAGCCCCATTGGCGGTTGTCATGTCTGCCTACAAGGCTGTTATGGCCTGTCTAAGGGATGCCAGAGGATCTTTGCCGGCCTATGTTGTGATGTGTCTTAGTCTTATCTCCTCTGTATAGTATGGATGTGATTTAATAAGTGTTCTATGGTAGAATGTAGTGTGAATGTTTTCTGCTGGGTGTTCCTTGAGTGTGACAGTTGGTGAGAGGTTGATGAGAGAGAGAGAGGGTGGCCGGTGAATGTTCTCCAGTTTATCTTAGTCCTGTGACCTGAAGTTTTTATGTAACCTATCCTGTAACTAATAAAATAAAATTCCTTTTGTACAAGAGGCTCGTGGTATCTGTGGTATAAGCTACCCTGCAACAGCCTCCATGGTCATTTCTGGTGGGAAACAGTACAGCTTCTTGGTCTGTCACAGTTGATGTCCCAGCTGAAATGACCAAACTTCTTCTCAATGGACCGGCCAGAGAGGATAAGGGTGGTACACTCCTGGCTAATCAATTGCAACAAAAGTTAAAAGGGTACTAAGTGCTGCAAGGCTCTCTCTGTAACAGAAAAGAAAAAAACAAACCATCAATACTAGAACAACATATACCCTCACTTCCTCCGAAATGTTAAAATGTTCCTGTGGAGTTCATATGGCGTAGAATGAGGCAATAGAGGGAAAACAGGGCAGGGACCCGCTTGAAACAAAGAGGGGGACACCAAACAACCGGATCCCAGGAATGGAGGGGAATAAGGGAGGGACCTAACCCCGGGCAGCTTGAGGGCCCTCCTAATAAGGGGATGTGGAAAGACCAGGTAGTCCAGTCCAAACAGGATTCTTATTGGAAATCCCAGTCACGTTGTTTAATCAGGGATGCAGAAAGTCAAATCTAAAACATACCAAGATCCCAGTCCAAAATCCATCAACCATCCAACAGGCTAGATCCAGAATATCAGGGTGTCTGAGTTCACTGAATGCAACAAGGGGCAATCCATAAACAAAGTCTGTAGGGAAACCACAAGTATAGTGAGCTTGGAAATCCGAAAAAGCAAAGGAAACGCCACTCACAAAGAAACACTAGAGCTGGGAAATAATAAATCGTCACTCTCCCCACATTGCAGCACTTAAGTATTACGCATGCGTGCTGCGGAATGTCATGTGAATGCCGTTTTCCACACAGAACGGGTGCTGCAGTGCCTTTCTACATGCTCTGTCCACTAGAAGGTACGTGAGCCCCCAGGAAGGTGACCCACCAGGAAGGTTGACTTATCCTGTGGCGATGCGAGTGTGCTTTCATGCTGATGTATCGCTGTGAAAGCGCAGTGAGTCTAGTGTGTTGTGGGAATCTGGTGAACTGTTGTATTGCAGTTAGTCTAGTGTGTGACACGTGTGTTTGGATCCTAAGCGATTCTTCCCAGTCGCCATTATTTTGTTTCTGGACTTGATAAAGCAGGAGGGCACCTGGCGGTCAATGGAACAAGGTCTTACCTAATGGCTTTCCACAGTCTGCCATGTGATGTGATAGTGACAATGGACTCCTCCTTTTTGAGCATGCTCCACAGCATATACATTTGATCGGGGCAGAAGAGTTATGATCTTAACAGAAAATAGGGCTGCAATGTTTTACCTGAGCAAGCAAGGGGGACCAGATAAACCCAGCTGTTTTTTGGGAGTGGGCAAGACAGCACAACATTTTTGTTTAGCCCTTGTGTCTCCCCATTACGTCCAAAATCTGGGTGAACAAACTTTGCGGATTCCATCACCAATCACACAAGTCGATGTTCTACCAGCAAGTTGGTGATTTTCTGAACCTTGGGCACTCCGGAGAAAGAGCTTTTTGCCTCTCACGGCAACTCCTAGTGAATGGCCTATGCATCTTGGATGGATTAGGGTTTCGGGTCTCTTTAGTTGATGCCCTGCATCTGTCGTATTGTCTTACGGCCCACGCATTCCCTCGATGCCAAAGATCTACAAGGTTCTGAGAAAATTCAGGAAGTCGATCCATTGTTCCATAATTCTGATAGTTCTTCTTTGGCTAGCAAAATTCTGCTTCTCTGCACTCTCTGATCTTGCCTCACGCCCATCTCTGATTTTTCCCTATTCTCCTGTCGCAACTAGAGGGTATGGTTCTCCAGCCCTTCCCCCAGTTATTGAACTTGGGAACTCAGTGCCTCAGACCTTAGTTTTAGGACATCTAGAGTTGTTGGAGCACAAAATGGTGATTTTGTGCTCTGACAACGGGAAGGAGTACACATGATTCTCATATTGCAACAAATGGGTCTGATTTTGCCAGTGATCCCTCTTTAAGAGCTGAACCCCCTTAGGGTTTCTCCAGATATGGTATTGCATTTATGGGAGACTTTGCTGAGTCTCCCATAAATGGCAATGATCAGGACAGATGCTTGCAGAACATACTTAGCAGCTCTGGTGGCCTACCTAAACTCAGACCTGTTAGACCTCTTTCTCCAATCCAATCATTAAAAGACAATTTAATAGTTTGTTGAGACTATACCTTCTGGTTAGGATACCAAGAGAATATGTGAGCTAGAAGCGCTCTCAGGTAGAGAATTCTTTGCAGTATTCCAAATGGACAAAGTGGTTTTAGTAATCCATCCTCTGTTTCTTCCCAAAATAGTGTCTGAATTTCCACATTAAGCAGGGGATATGTCTTCCAATTAGTTTTTCTCATTCAGATGCTGAAAGTACCCCTTTAATACCTAGATCTACAGAGGACTCTCATGTTCTGTCTTCTCTGGTGAGACAGACAATTCATTGTAGTTTTGGTTATAAACCTTTATTCAGAAAACTCCCTACTCTAGCCCTAACACTCTGCTCCCTATCATTAGAGAAGGAAAAGGATTTGAAAAGGGTGCACGTCAGGTGGTCGTCTAAAGGTGTCTGAGGTCCAGAATCCTATCTAGCTTGATTCTATCCTAGCACTATAAATAAACAAAATCTAAAGAAAAGAGTCAGGGCTTCTCGCCCCATTTCCGCTCGCTTGACCCACACTGTATCTCCTAACCCCTTGTTGGGTGAGGGTTCAAGAGCTGTGGCCATTTGAACAGTTCTAGCAAGGATTGGCTCCCAAGCCATCTTTGTGGATAAACAATGTCTCTCTAGGCCATTTGGCCTGTGGTTTGCTTAACAACTTAACCAAGTCCTTTTAATAAATGTCTTAGTTGGTTGGGCCACTCCCAGCTTGTTCTCGGAACCGCTTCGGTTCCAGCCCCTTCCTCGGGCCTCAGGTTCTGTGTATCACGACCTTGTGGGGTTGTAAGTCCTTCAGCCCTGCTTGGGCTATTCTCTCTGTTCTAATGGATTGTGTCCTCCTGGGGATTTCTTATATTTTTCTTCAACAGCAGGGGGCACTGTGTAGCATCATTGTCAATGCCCCTCAGTGCTCCAGAAAAGATTTTGAAGTTGGGAGTATTTTACTCCCTGTTTTTTAAAGTCCCATTTTCAATGGGAGTATTTTATAAGTAAATCTGAATGGTTTTTGCACTAAATATTTCTATGGACCTAGTTATTCATGCTTATCCAAAGATAAATGTGTATCTCTTCAGATCAGGCAGTAATAATGGTAGTTGCTTTCTCTTGCATTATGTGTACTACTGGTTCAAACATATTCAGGGAGCTTTGTGGGTGAAAACAGGGGCACAAGCTCCTCTTATATCTGTTTCCTGTTTTTGTTGGGAGTATTTGCCTATTTTTAGGGAGTAAAAGTGACTGACACAATTTATCTGTAGGGCTGATGTCCCTGGATGGTTACCATTCCTATGTCAACGTGATGTCGATGATAGTATAAATAGCACGCACCGCACCCGTTGCCTCAGTTCAGTTTTTGCTGCGTGCACAGCGCGCTCACGGAACGGGTTGACTTGTCTCAGCAATTCTTTTTTTGACTAATGTCGTAATTCTTTTACTCATTTTTCATTATGCCGATGTCAAAAACGGACTTAAAGAAATGTGCGGACTGTAACTCAAAGATGTCGATCACTGATCTCACAGTATTTTACTCTGTGGAGAAAATGAAGTCATTTAATGCAGCTCCTGCCGATCAATCACCAATAAGGCCTTAAAGGAATGGTTCGCCCAAAAATGTTTATTGGCCAAAAAGATGGGCAATAATAAAAAAAATATACTGGCACTTTTTTTTTTTTAACTCCCTATGTAAAATTTTGAGCAATTGAAGCTCAAAATTTACAAAAGCAAGCACATGGGGGCATCCATTTTGTGAAATGGATGCCCGCCTGTGCTCGCTTTTGCTTTTGCGGCACTAATGAAGGAAAAGCCAGCCAGCTGTAGTAAACAAAAGCTACTACTGGGTAGCTTTTCCTTCATTGATGCCGGGACTCGCAGGACGGAGACCGGAGACTACAGGCAGAAAAGCTGCAGCTGCACACTAGCTGCGTTTTTTTTCTAAGTTTTCCGGGCTGGAGGAGCCCGGAAAACTTAGAAATAAAACCGCCGCTTTAAAAGCTTTGTATTTATGTTTGCGGTAGCTTCAGCGGTAGCTTTAAAAGCTACCGCAAACATAAATACAACGTGATTGTGTTTGAAAACGCTGCGGTTTTTCTTTCTATGTTTTTCAGGCTACTCCGAGCCGGAGGAGCCTGAGAAACTTAGAAAGAAAAACAGCAGCGTTATTGAAACACAACCGCGTTGTTTCTGCCTGCCGTGGCTATCACTTTGGGTCTCCGGTGCTCCCCCAGGAGAGCACCGGAGACCCAAAGTGAAAGCCAAGGCAGGCAGAAACACAACGCGGTCATGTTTCCATGCCGCAGTGTTTCTGCTCACAGCAGCTTTCCCATTTGGGGCTCTCGGGCTCCCCATGGGGAGCCCGAGAGCCCCAAATGGGAAAGCAGCTGCAGGCAGAAACACAGCGCAGTTATTTTCAGATAATGCTGCAGTGTTTCTGCCTGCCTTGGCTTTCCCATTTGGGGCTCTCGGGCTCGCAGTGGGGAGCCTGAGAGCCCCAAATGGGAAAGCCAAGGCCGGCAGAAACACAACGCGGTTGTGTTTCCATGCCGCAGTGTTTCTGCTTACAGCAGCTTTCCCATTTGGGGCTCTTGGGCTCCCTGTGGGGAGCCCGGGAGCCCCAAATGGGAAAGCAGCTGCAGGAAGAAACACAACGCGGTTGTTTTTTCAAAAACGCTGCAGTTTTTAAGTTTCTCAGGTTCCTCCGACTTGGAGGAGCCTGAGAAACTTAGAAAGAAAAACCAATGAAGGAAAAGCCACCCAGTGGTTGCTTTTGTTTACTACAGCTGGCTGGCTTTTCCTTCATTAGTGCCGCAAAAGCGAGCACAGGCGGGCATCCATTTCACAAAATGGATGCCCCCCTGTGCTTGCCCCCATGTCCATGTCCGTGATAGGTGTCAAGATGTACGTCCCTGGGACGTGGCGTACCTGAATATCCAGGAGATGTTCGTTGAGGCGATGCCAGGCTGTCGGTTGGTTGGTAGCCCGAAGAAAGATGACGCCAAAAGTCAGCCCCACTCCTGCCGTAATGGCACAGGGCTGAAGGGGGACCAACTCCTGACGCCACAAATTGTAAATTTTGAACTTCAATTGCTCAGAATTTTACATAGGGACTTAAAAAGAAAAAGTGGCCGTATATTTTTTGTATTATTGCCCATCTTTTTGGCCAATAAAATTTTTTGGGCGAACCATTCCTTTAAGGTCGAAGCTCACCCTAATTTGGTTGGCTTCCATGTCTCTGTCTTCCACAGCTTCAAAGAGAAAATCTTCCGAAGTTAGAAGTTCCACCAGAGACAAGTCTCCAGAAATTCCCCCAAAACCCTCTGAGCAGTCCAAACGATAGAGATCCAGTAGTGATCACCGTCACTCTTCTTCCGCATCACGGAAGAAGTCAAAGAAACAACGCCATTGTTCATCATCTTCAGACTCCTCGCCTGACAAGCCTCAAGTACGTTTTCCCAAAAAGACTGCCTCAGCGGACGAATGGATACAGTTCAGTGCGAAAAAGACAGAAGTATTCTCGAAGGCGCTCCCTCCTGGTCCCTTGAAAGAGCTGAAAAAGGCTATTGATCGGACCATGTCTTCCAAGACTGACAGGGACACTAGTAAGGCTTTGACTCGCATGCCCAAAAGCCAGAGTCTGAAGACCTCAGGGATGTCGTCTCAAGTAGCGTCAACAGTTTCAACCACTGAGACAACTTCGAAGACAAAGGATTATGTGACTTCCTCCTCGAAGGAGTCAAAGTGAAAGGGCCCTTCGACGTCGACCTCCGAGTCCTCTCTGACTTTCAAGCCCCAATCTAGGACGGATTTTTTCAAATCCTTTGGGGTCCATCTTCAATGAAGAGAAGGAAGAAGGCGAGGCCAGACCTTTTGGATATGAACATTTTTGAAATCCTAATGTTACAGAAGAATTGATCACGGATCAATCCCACCTTGAAGACTTAGCTACTTGTCTAAAGGAAGCCAGTGGTCTGGATACCTCCCCAGAGGTTGAATTTGACACGCCAGATGTCCATTCTTCTCCAAATGCGGCCTATAGAATGGTCATGAACAGGGCGAAGGAATATTTGGGTTGAGGCCATCCTGAAAAACACATTACTTAGGATGATCTAAAAGACATCTTATATAGAGGCCCTCCTAAGGAGTCTGTGCGGCCCATCCCTACAGCACTAAACATTTTTTGGGGGGAAACCTGGCAAACAGCAGACACCCTTCCGGCTGTGAACAAGGAGTTGGTGAAAAAAAAGACCATCTTCTGTGGACCCTTACTTTCTTTCCAGGCAACCAACACCATAGAGTTTGGTGCAGGTGTCTTCCTCCACATCAGAAGGCCACAGCTTAACTGGCCATCCCTCCGGATAGGGACGATATAAAATGACACACTAGCAAAAAGGGTGTTTTCGGCTGGAAGCATGGCATTATAAGCCATTAATGCATATTGTACTCTGGCAAAATACTCCTCTATATTGTGCAATGTAATTTCCCAAGCCGCAGAAAATATTTGTGAAAGTGAGATGGTTTCAATAACCTCATTAATGATGGTAAAGAGCCCTTTTGTCAAGCCCTTCAATCCCCTGCATTAGACTGCGTTTGGTCTCTAGCTTGGTAATCAGGAGATTTGCTTGGCTCTATAAGTCTGTGTTTGCCCCGATGTCCAGTCAAGGCTCCTGGATATGCCCTTTGGTGGGTCCAACTATTTGGGCCAAAGACGGCCGACAGTCTAGAAAAGCTACAAGCTTAAAAGGCTGCAGGGAAATCTTTGGTGGCAGCCATTCGACAGCCACAACAACACCCCCCTTTGCAGGCTTGGAGACGGACATTCCTTTTGATATTGTTCCTCTTTTGGCCAAACAGGAAGAGGTTAAACTACCCATAAACAAGGACAAAAGAGGTTTGCACGTGCCCCCAGGGATTTGGAGCAAAAACTACTCCGGCAACCACCTCTGCATTGCCCTCTGTCCCAGCCCCAAAATCTCTCTGAGCACTTTGCTCACAGAACCCCGGTGGGAGGCAGGTTGACCCAGCATCTGCAAGAAAGGCATCTTTTTACAAGAGATGCATGGGCACTACAGACAGTGGCTCAAGTGTAAAGTCTCCTATTTCTGCAAAGACCCCTAGATTGTCCCCCAAGCCAACAATCTCTCTGGAACCAGATCCGCTCCTTCTACAGGTGATGCTTTCGTTGCTGGATAAAGGTGCTGTGCAGAAGGTACCTGTAGCGGAACAATACCAGGGCTGGTACTCCACCTTATTCCTGGTTCCCAAGAAAGACTGAGTGAGCACTTCAGCCCATTCTGGACCTAAGGCGCTTGTACAGGTTCTTCAAGAAAGATACATTCAGGATGGTCACTCTTTCGCAGATCCTCCAGTACTAGATGGTGTCACACGATCTTCGGGATGCTTAATTTCATGTGCCTATACATCACAAGCACAGAAGGTACCTGGGTTACGCCATTGCCAGTTCACACAATCAATTTTGTGTATTGCCTTTCGGGCTAATCTCTGCCCTGAATGTGTTCACCAAGTTGATGGCGCTAGTGGCAGCCAATCTAAGGAGGGGAGGGATTCAAATCTTCCCATACCTAGACAACTGGCTGATCAGAGATTGCTCTCCCAAACAGGTTCTGCAACATCTCTAAAGCACTTGCCACTCCATCCATAAACTGGACTTCTCCCTCACTTTCAAGAAGGCTCAGATGACAACTTCTCACAAGCTTCAATTCATTGGAGTGGCCCTGGTCTCTTCCTTGGTGAAGGCTTCACCTACCGAGTTGAGGGCTCAACATATCTTGCAGATAGTAACGAGATTTCAGACCGCCCAATAGCTACCAGCCTTTGACTTTCTGAGGCTGCTGGGCCTCATGTCATCCTGCATTTTCCTGGTGCCAGAAGCCCGCCTAAGGATGATGTTCCTCCAGTGGGCCCTCAGATCCCAATGGTCCCAGTTATCAAACAGGATGACAGACCTTTTTCCGGTCCATTGCAAAGTCACACATGACCTCCTGTGGTGGGCCTCCGAGGAGACTGCAATGATAGGGGGAACCCTTTTGGCAACCCTGTCAGGAGATAACTGTAGTCACAGATTCTTCGCTCACGGGATTGGGAGCTCACATGAGCGGTCTGACAATGAGCAGATTTTGGTCCCCATCAGAATCAAGACTACACAAAAATCTGTTACAGCGTAGGGCGATCGGACTGACAATGGTGGCCTTTCCACCTTCTATACAGTCGAAGAACGTCCTGATAATGACAGACAACACAGTGGCCAGGCATAACCTCAACAAAAGTGGAAGTGTAGGGTCACTACCACTGTGCATGGGGGCAATGCAGCTCCGGTTTTGGGCTCTACAAAACAGGATTTCTCTGTCTGCTTTTCATCTAGCCGGGGAGGAGAATACAACAGCCAATGCTCTGAGTCGGAGGAGCATGATCTCCGACGAGTTGGTTCTGTAAGTCCTTCTAGATATCTTCGCCCTTTGGGGAACCTCTCAAGTAGATCTGTTCACGTCCAGTATCAACAAGAAGTGCAATTTGTTCTGATCCAGGGAATTTCTACAGAGAAGCCCTCTGTGGGACGTGTTCGTAATGGACTGGGAATTTCCACTCCTGTAAGTGTTCCCACTAGTCCCCTTTATTCCTCACGTCGTTAGAACGTTCAGGAAGTTCGGGAAATCCATGACCCTTTCCGGATTGGGCTAAGATGACGTGGTACCCAGACCTTCTAGACATGTCCATCTGCCCTGCATTCTGTCTTCCCCAGAGAGTAGGTCTACTCTCTCAAGAGGTAGGCTGTCTTCTTCACCCAGGAATCAGAACACTGAACCTTCAAACCTGGTTTCTGAGAAGCTAAGATACAAAGACTTTGACCTCCCAGAAGACTTTATGGAGGTGTTGCTTTCAGCTAGAAGACCAGCAACCAAAGAACTATAACGCTGCCATTGCACCTGGTGTAGAGCTAAATATATAGATCTTGTAATACACTGGCAGTGCTTTCTTTTTTACTGCACCTAGCCCACCAAGGGCTACAGGTATCTACCATTAAGGGCATTCTCTTTTTTTAAACACATGCCAGAACAAGGCTCCTACTTTAAGATACCAATTTTCAAAGAATTCTTGAAAAGGACTGACAAATACATTTCCACTGGTCCCTTTTCTGGTTCTGTCCTGGGATTTTAATCTGGCTCTCACTTTTTTAATAGGAGCTCAATTTGAACCTCTCCATTCTTGTCCTCTCGGGTTATTAACCTTGAAAACCATCTTTTTAGTAGATATCGCTTCTGCTCGCAGGGTGCATGAGCTACAAGCCTCGTCATGCAAAGCACCTTTTACTATACTCTCCAAGGAGAAGCAAGTGGAAATGGAGTGCCTTGTGTGCCTGAGACTCTGCTCAATTTTACTTTGTTGCTGTGCTAAAATTGGAGCTGCAATGCTTGGATTACAAAGTTTCGGAGTGAATCCATTACTCACTTCTCCTCTGCTCATCCCTTCTGGAGCTGCTCTACTTAAAGTTGCCTGGAGCTATTACTTTTAAACCGACGACCTGCGTCAGCGTGCGGCATCGAGACAAAGCAAGGGCACCCCTTACAAGAGTATATGGTCGCCTCTTGCGTTTTCAACTCATTTTAAGAGTACTGAAAAACAAATTCAGAGTGAGTACTTTTTTGAGACTGGTCACGCTACGTGAGCTTTCAGTACTGCGACCTATTGCACATATCTTGTTTTGGCTGTGCGGCTGTTTGTACATTGTGGGGCAGTAATAAGGTGGTGGTAGTATGCCTGGCAATACTGGTAAGAAAGTTTATAATCTGAGGAATGGCAACAAGCAACCTACGGCTCTGACTATTAAAATATCAGGGGTTAAAGACAAATACACTGCTTGTGGTAATCAAGATGTGTCTTCTGGGATCATGTCAAAAAAGGGAAAGAGAAAGATCAATAACTTTTTTATGTGTGCGGTGGAAGGCATAGTAGAAGTTCACCCTGTTCCTAGTTGCACAGATTCCATTGCCAGCACAGTTGCATGTACATCGGCAGAACTGGACAGTAACAGTTCACTATTTAACCTTTGTTATTCACTTCAGAGGTATTGCATTTGAAAGTTCCTAATGCTGTTTGGATGGAATCCTCCTCAGTAATTGAAAAACAGTGACTATGGATACTGACCATATACATATGATAACGAACTGGTCTAGCTGAAGATCTGCAGCCATCTTCAACTAATAAGTCCTCTTTGCAGATACTCATCAAGTGAATCATGTCTCAATGGCAACTGATAGCATAAATTGTGGTGTATGTACTGTACTTGATGCCCATAATGAAACTACTAACTTTGCTTTAAACATTCTATTGAAGCTTTGTCATAACATCCATTGCACTGTGCAAAATCACTCAGCACTATTGGAGAATATTGTCAAGGTGATCACATGCAATAATGGCTCAAAAGTGTACACATGCTAGTCTGACTCAAGTTGTGACTGTGTGCAAGAGCTGAATATGAGTTATTATCAAATACTCTAGCAGTTCAAGGACACGCTGGAGGCCAGGAATCTTGATTGGTTGCTTTAATTAGATGGCATCAGGAGTACATAAGATGATTCAGGATCAGAGCAGAGCCCACTGGCTCCCACCACCCAGGCTGCATAATCTCAACTGTCCCTGGGTGGAACACTCACCACACAGCATTCCACACAATCATACCCAAACACTCAATTCATGACATCAACACTCAGGCACTCATCATGCATGCAAGCAAGTGGACAGAGAGGACAGAGTATCACCCTTAACACCTCCCTTCCTTCAAAGCACAACAACCCTAACACCTCCCTTCCTTCAACCGACAACAACACCAACACCTCCCCTCCTACAAATGCACACTCACAAGGCAAAACGCAACACACACACACGCACACCATCATCCAGTTCCAGGCACCCGGGGGAGTGTCTGCAACATGTCAAACCAGCAGAGAACAAGACCCAGCCTCCCCAACTACTCTCACAACCCAGCAAGAAGCACCAATCACCTTCCGTTCCCCACCGCCACCAGGGAACCTTGCAGCTGCCACCTATGAGCGCAACCGACCCCACCGTGGTCATCCACACCTCACAAGATCCACACTTAGTAGAACTCACCTCCCAATAATTCGGATTGCAATTTCTTCTGCTAACAACCATCACAATTACAAATAGTGTCTCCAATAGTTAACTCACATGATGGATGATTAACTCAAATGATGGATGGTGCTGCAAATATATAACTGTATTACATACCATGTCATCCATTCCTGACTCGCGCCCCTAAGCGCATCAACCATCACCTTTTAAATGACAATGAGGTACTACAACCACAATACCCAACCGCTGCAAAGCCTCCAAAAGATTAACCCTAATCTTCAAATTAGATCTTGCAGTGTATAAAATGGCCGTTCTGATCACATTTAAGCTGAACTCTGAAATGCCCTCTCCACCACAGCATAGCGTCCATGACGAGTATATCCAGACAAACTCCAGAAATCTCTTACCAAACGTTGCCAAACCTCAGCACGATGCGCCGGCAACCTAGCATTACTGCACGTGGCACACTTCCTCCCAACCTTGCTGTGAAGCTGTGAGGAGTCTGGATTACTCACAGCATGCGACGACATTTCAGCAACAAGCTCCGAATTGAAACAGAGCCTCTCTGGCGTTCTCCTGTTCCCCATGTACGCGACTGTAGATCTTTTACTGCACGCCAACCCGACACGCCATTCTTCACAGGAATACAGACACAGTTAGCGTTCTAAGTGATCGCAATCACATCCTGCAGAAGCAGTGACATCACCAATCACTTGCCTGCCTCTGCGCATGAAGGATCTATCCAGGCCCAACGGCCACAAACTCAGCATACAGGGCTCTGCGGACTAGCTAACACCCAATGCAAAGTTCAGACAGCGAGTTCAAGACACTGGAGCATCCAGAAACATCCACTCCACTCCACAGTAAGACCGTAAATCCTTTCCTGTGCTGAATTTCTTCCGCGCTGGTGCCCCAATTTGCTCACTTCCATGGGGGCTGCCAAACTTTAATACCACTCCACTGCAAATCCTCACTGGAAACCATAACAGGTGCCTTCAGAACAGTCCCTCCCTGCTTCGCCCTGGAAACCATACTAAGCACCATCTCGCCCCTGGATGGTGGGACTCATCATGGGGGGCTGTGGGCTCCCTCCCCTTTTTCCAGTGTCTTTTGATCCTGCCCTGCACCCCCTGCAGAAGTCTCCTTTCTCCTTAATCAGTATCCTTTTTCCTTTCTCTTCACTCCCTCTGGCCCCGAACACGCAGGTACCTGTCAGTAGCTTCTTCTCCAGCATGGGGTCTGGCATGGATTCACATGCTCATGAATATTCCCCGTCGTCAGGCTGGGAATCCTCGGTAAAGAAAAAACCAGTATCAGTTTCGTTTCTGATCTGTCTTTCGTAGTAATAACCAATCACTGGTCTCTGCGTCATACTGACCACAGCCAAT
Source organism: Ambystoma mexicanum (assembly GCF_040938575.1). Taxonomy (NCBI): domain Eukaryota; kingdom Metazoa; phylum Chordata; class Amphibia; order Caudata; family Ambystomatidae; genus Ambystoma; species Ambystoma mexicanum. The sequence goes on along the minus strand of NC_090939.1, from coordinate 96,705,758 downwards.
GACTGCCCTCTACCTAAGCACCGCCTCTGGCAGCCATCTTCAGATTTTTACCGCACGTTCATGTGTTGGGATCCTCGTGCTATTGCTCTCGAGCGTTAGTGCTATTTTTTCGCGCTTTTTACAAAAACTTCGATTCTTTCGGTCAAAAGAGCCTCAAGCTCCACCGATCCTACATCCGATCAACGGGGACCCGTGTCGGATTCATCTGTGCCCCTCAAGGGTGAAGATTTCGTCGAGCTACACTTCGGAGGACTCCAGAAGCTTCTCAGGCCCTGTCTCGGAGATGGCCCAGGAGAAGGGAAGCTCGACGCCCGGAAAGCTGTTCAGGGTCTGCCCTGGATGCCAGCTGCAGAACGTCTTCAAGGAGGACGAACACTCTTTCTGCCTTTACTGCCTTCATGAGGACAAGACGCACGTGGAGAAGGACTGTGCGTTTTGCGGCAACATGTCGGAACGGACCATGAAGGACCGCCATCAACGTCTCGCCAACTGGCTGGAGGGTAAGAGCCCGTCTGGCGAGAAGAAGAAGAAATCCGAGCGGTCTTCTAAGACCTTTGAGGGTGCCCCGGCGACGGGGGCCCAACATAAGGCCAAGCACCGCGAGTCCGCTGGCACCGGGAGCGCCGAACGGTCGGGCTCTGCGGGCGCCAGGCAGGGCGCACCCTCCCCGGCACCATCAACCACGAGCCAACGCTCTGGGTCGGGTAAGAGGAAGGCCGAGCACCCGGCGAAGCTCCTGGAGAGGCCCCGGTCGAGCTCTAAGGCAGAGGAGGAGCGTGGCAGTGCCCCCTCCCTCAAGGATAAGGCGGTGAGCGCACCTAAGGTGGTGAAGGCCTTGATCCATCCGGCCAAGCCCTCTATCGAAACGGTCGCGGCGGCCCTGGCTCAGCCTGTGGTGGCTGCACCAGTGGTGGCGACCTCAGGGCCCAGAATCTCCCTGCCTCCTCGGAGGGAGTCTTCCTTTGTGCCCATCGATAGGACCCCCGTGAAACCCTCCGTGGGGAAGAAGAAGGGGGGGCAGGGCGTCGTCGTAGAGTCGGCCTCAACCTCAGAAGAGGAACTGATCGAGGTCTTGAGCCACGGCCTAGGCGTGGAAGAAGGCCAGCCCGTCGGAATGGACCCCGACGCAGGTGACGACGACGACATCGTCGAGGAGACCGACGGGGCCCCTGCTCGCCCGTCGGATTCCCCTCTGCCAGCGCCGCAAGACAACTCGGCGGCCATTTTGTTGGCCATACAGTCCTTATGCTCCGAGATAAGGACGAGGCTACCGTTACCGACGGAGGAACCTCTCCCGTCGGGGGATCCAGAACCGGGACCTTCTGGTGTTCCCCCTACCAAGAAAAGAAGGATCCATCCACCACCTCCTTTTCAACCGTCGCGCCCCTTCCAGCCCTCCTCCCCGTCCACCCGAGGGGATGATACGGGGACTGACACGGCAGCGACGGGTACGGACGACGAGGCATACGACGAGGATTTTCCGTCGTCGCCTCCCACCAGGGCCTCTCCACCCGACGAGATCGGATCTTTCCACTCCATGATCTCCAGGGCTTCCGAGCTTTTCCAACTCTGCCCTGAGTAGAAGAAAAAGGAAGGCTTCCTTTATCAGCGGCGCGAGGCCAAGAGGAAGACGGTCCTCGCAGTGCCTCTGTTGGACGACATTTGGGATGAGGGCCTTTCCCTCCTCAAGAACCCTTCCACGACGCCAGCTAGAAGAGACCGGTATGAGAAAAAGTACCGGTCCCGGACACGGCCCCCCTATGCCTCCGGGCGCAGCCTACCCCGGACTCCGTCGTCTCCGCGGCAGCCAGGAAGAAAGCGGGGGGGGGTGCGGCCTCCACATCGACTTCCCCGCCGGACGGCGAGGGAAAGAAATTGGATACTATGGGGCGTAGAGTCATCTCGTCGGCAGCGACGACGATTAAAGCGGCCAACGCCTTGGCTATCGTGGCCCGCTACGACAGGGAGCTCTGGTACAAGATGGCTCCTCTGCTGGATTTTCTGCCGGACGACAAGAGGGCGGAGGCCCTTGAGATCCTGCAGGAAGGTGAGGTGGCCTCGGACCACGCCATCACCGTGGCGACGGACATCGCCGACACTGGATTCCGCCAGCTGGGCAACGGTGTTTGCCTTCGACGTCGTGGATGGCTCAAAGCTATGGACTTCCGGCAGGACGTCCAGACCAGAGTCCTGGACATGCCCTTCGACGGGAACAACCTGTTTGGGAAGACAGTGGACGATTCCCTTCAGGCCATCAAGGCGGATACTGAGACGACCCGGGCCCTTGGAGTCCTGCAACGACGGACGCCCTTTCGGAGCGGCGGAGGCAAGGGCGCCTCCAAAGGTTCCGGCGGCGGTTTCGCTTCCTACCGTCAAGCGGCCCGCTCGTCGTCGCAAGAGGCCTACAGAGGACGAGGCAAGTCTAGCGGACCCCGCCGTCGTCGCCAAGGAGGTCAAGGCGGCAAGGCCGCGTCCAAGCAGGATTGAACCGGCCTTGGGGTCGGGCCCCCACCGAAGCACCCCGGTGGGAGGCCGGCTGGCGGGCTTCGTCAGCGTGTGGGAGTCCATCTCCACCGACCGTTGGGTGCTGGACGCCCTGGCCCGGGGCCACGCGCTCGAGTTTCAAAGAAGGTGCCCGCGCGTCCCCCCCGTGGCCAGGAAAGAACTTCACGTCCCTCAACTTCTCCTGGAGGTAAAGGCGATGCTCAGAAAGGGCGCCATCGAACTCGTCCCAAAGAGGCTTCGGGGCTCCGGAGTCTACTCGAGATACTTCCTCGTGAAGAAGAAGACGGGAGGATGGCGCCCCATCCTGGACCTGCGACGTCTGAACAAGTTCATCAAGGCGCAGAAGTTCCGGATGGTCACCCTCCAGCACGTCCTGGGTCAGCTGGAGGAAGGAGACTTCCTATCGTCATTGGATTTGGAGGATGCCTACTTCCACATTCCCATCCTAAAGGGGCACCGCAAATTCCTCAGATTCGTGGTCCAAGGGCGTCATTACCAGTTCAAAGCCCTTCCCTTCGGACTACGGTCGGCACCCAGGGTATTCACCAAGTGCCTTGCACCGGTGGCGGCGCAGCTGCGCCGCGAGGGGATCCACGTCTACCCCTACCTGGACGACTGGCTCATCCGCGCCAAGACGAGGGAGCTCGCCGTGGTCCACACGGCAAGGACCGTCCAACTCCTCACGGACCTGGGATTCTCCGTGAACTACGCCAAATCCCACCTGGTGCCCGCGCAAGTCGCACTGTTTCTGGGAGCGAGGCTCGACACAGTGTCCCTTCTGGCCTCCCCGTCGGAGGAGAGGACCAGGACCATCTTGGGCAAGGTGCAACGGATGTTGGTGGCCGACGCGGCCAAAGTGAGGTCCATCAAGTCCCTCCTCGGGATGATGTCTTCCTGCATCTACCTCATTCCCATGTGCAGGCTCCGGATGCGCCCGTTGCAAGAATTCCTGGATGCGCGCTGGATCCAGACGACGGGCAGCTTCGAGGAAAGGATCAAGCTCGACGAGAGTTTCCGACGAGCGATACGGTGGTGGGGCACCCGCGCGCATCTGACGGCGGGCATGGACTTCCAGACCCCAGCCCACCAGGAGACTGTGACCACGGATGCCTCCCTGGAAGGGTGGGGAGCGCACACCGAAAATCTGCACGCAAGGGGACTCTGGCTCCCGACGGAGAAGTCCCTACATATCAACGTCCTGGAGCTCCGTGCAGTGTTTTGGGCCCTCAGGTCCTTCCTTCCGTCCCTCAAGGGCAAGGTGGTGAGGATCTTCACCGACAACACCACCACCATGTTTTACATCATGAAACAGGGCGGAACCAGGTCCCCAGCGCTGTCCAAGGAGGCGCAGGACCTGTGGCATTGGGCCGTCGCCCAAGGGATTTTTCTGGTGCCGTTTCATCTGGCAGGGATAAAAAACACCATCGCCGACTCACTCAGCAGGGAGCTGCGCTCGTGCCACGAGTGGGAACTACGGCAGGATCTGGTGGATCGCCTCTTCCGACGGTGGGGCACACCCCAGATCGACCTGTTCGCGACGGCGACGAACGCCAAGTGCCGGAGGTTCGCCAGCAGGTTTCCCCAGACGAGGAGCATGGGCGATGCTTTCTCGTTCCCCTGGGAGGGCCTGTTCCTCTACGCGTTCCCTCCCTTGCCTCTGCTAATCCGGCTCGTCAACCAGCTCAAGAGGTCACGGTGCAGGATGATCCTCGTCGCACCTGCGTGGCCGAGGCAGATATGGTTCCCGGACCTTCTGGACTTGTCAGCGTCCCCGCCGATCAAGCTGCCGGCGGACGCGGATCTACTCTCCAGGGAAGGAGGCGCCATCCTCCACCACGACCCGAAGTCGCTGAACTTGCAGGCCTGGCTCCTGCAGCACTAGAGTTTGGAGGATACGACATACCGGCCGATTGCAGAGAGGTTCTTGCAAAGGCCAGGGCGTCCTCGACTCTTAAATGCTATGGACACAAATGGAAGAGGTTCTCTGTCTGGTGCCACGCACAGAAGATTAACCCTCTACGGATTACGGCTCCCCAAGTACTGCCGTACCTGCTGACGCTGGCCAAAGCTGGTCTGGCACATGCGTCCATCAAGATTCATCTTGCTGCGATCTCCCGATACACCAGAACCACGGGCCGGACGTCCTTGTGGTCTCATCGTCTGGTGAAAGAGTTCATGAAGGGACTGTTCAGATCGTTCCCGCCGGTGAAGGCTCCGGCCCCGGCGTGGGAGCTCAACGTGGTGCTGACCAAGCTCATGGGACCTCCGTTCGAGCCTCTGCACTCGGCCCCGTTGAAGTTTCTATCGTGGAAAACAGCTTTTCTTGTGGCCATCACCTCCGCACGACGAGTGGGAGAGATCCAGGCCCTTTCCTGCAAGGCCCCGTACTTGACTTTCCACGACACGAGGGTAGTGCTCAGGACGCACCCCTCCTTCATGCCCAAGGTACCGTCGGACTTCCATCTCAACGAACCCTTGGTGTTACCTGTGTTCTTCCCGTCGCCTTCGTCGCCGGCTGAGAGGACTTTGCACTCGCTGGATGTAGCTAGAGCGCTGAAGTTCTACGTGGACCGCACGAAGGGTTTTCGGAAGACGTCACAACTCTTTGTGAACTTTGGACCTGTCAATCAGGGGAAGGCTCTCTCGAAGGCTTCCATCTCCAGATGGCTCTCCGGCTGTATCATGTGCTGTCACCGGTTGGCAAACCGACCGCTGCCTGGCCGTCCGAGAGCCCATTCCACCAGAGCGATCGCAGCTACCACGGCGTTCCTATCTGGTGTGCCCCTGCTGGACATATGCAGGGCTGCTACGTGGAGGTCGACGCACACCTTCACGAAATTCTACTGCGTCGACCGGGATTCCAGGGAGGAGTCCAGGGTCGGCCAAGCAGTGCTGCGCAACCTGTTCGCCTGAGGTGAGCCTGGTGAGGAGGTAAGATGCTTAATGTTGAGTTGATGTGATGCTTAATGTTGAGCCTTTGCCACCTCCCGTGGTTGTGCATGTGTGTACTGCTATGTATTCTTTATTCATGAGCATGTGAATCCATGCCAGACCCCATGCTGGAGAAGGAACAAGTTACTTACCTGTAACTGTTGTTCTCCAGCATGGGTCTGGCATGGATTCACATGCGAACCCTCCCGCCTACCCCTCTGCGGCTCTTCACTTGGTCATACTGCCACTTCACGTGCTTCCAAATCTGAAGATGGCTGCCAGAGGCGGTGCTTAGGTAGAGGGCAGTCATTGGCTGTGGTCAGTATGACGCAGAGACCAGTGATTGGTTATTACTACGAAAGACAGATCAGAAACGAAACTGATACTGGTTTTTTCTTTACCGAGGATTCCCAGCCTGACGACGGGGAATATTCATGAGCATGTGAATCCATGCCAGACCCATGCTGGAGAACAACAGTTACAGGTAAGTAACTTGTTCCTTCTCTTGGGTTCCCATCCTCGTCGCCAATTTATGTTGTGACCCTAAGTGGGGTCTGCATGTAAAGAATACGCTGGAGGCCAGGAATCTTGATTGGTTGCTTTAATTAGATGACATCAAGAGTACATAAGATAATTCAGAATCAGAGCGGAGCCCACTGGCTCCCACCACCCGGTATCAGGTAATATTATCCCCATATATATGGTCGCCGTAAATAATATCGCCGGGAAAAGGTTGCAGCGATATTATATGGGTGACCATATATATGGGGACAGGGGCATAAAAAAAAAAGTTTGGGGGTTGCGGGGGTGTCCCCCGCATGTTCCATGCAATAATGTCGCCACAAAAAAACGGCCATTTTTCGGCGATATTTTTGCATGGTGAGATTTTTGTTGCAACATTATTACATGGAACCCACCACCCAGGCTACATAATGTCAACTGTTCCTGGGTGGAACACTCACCACACAGCATTCCACACAATCATACCCAAACACTCCATTCATGACATAGTGTTAGGAAAGATTTCATAATTGTAGGTAATTTTCCTTCCATGTGGCAACCCCTAAACTTTTTGCTGTTGTTTTACACACTGATCTAGACTTTGCCAGAGAAGCGCAGCCTTCCGCTGCACTCCTCTGGGCTTTCGCTCAATTCTTCTGGGGAAACTGACATGCCCTTAAGACAGTCAGTACTGGGAGACTTCGTTTCCCTTAGTCCTTTCCTCATGTTGCAGCTTTTGAGCAACATGAAACAAGAGTGCACCGTAACTTACATTACCGCGCTCTTGGGGCTCTAGTCATTCCAAAGGCCCTAGCAACTCTCCCTGGACTTATTATGAAATGTGCAAGTGTGTCACAGATGGGACTGGTGGCAGCTATCGTTTCTTTGTGTTTTGAACCCCTTTTTGCCATGTTAACAGCGCTTCCCACGTTTGGCCCAAATGGGTGGCCTGGCCTCCAAAATGGCCATGCCACGAGGTTCTTTGTCCTGTCCACTGACCGTCTTGCCCCTTCACCTTCACCCAGGTCGAGCCGACCCGGGGCAGTCCTTATTTGGTCATGCACTTTCCCACGAAACACAACGCTCTCGCGGGCTTCTGCATGCCTTGTGTGTGCCTCCAGGATGTGGGCTGGGATGTCTGTTCCCAATACACATCCTGGGTGCCAGAGAGTCTAGAGTGTCCTGAATGCCTGGGACCACCGTGGTCCGTGATAGGTGTCAAGATGTACGTCCCTGGGACGTGGCGTACCTGAATATCCAGGAGATGTTCGTTGAGGCGATGCCAGGCTGTCGGTTGGTTGGTAGTCCGAAGAAAGATGACGCCAAAAGTCAGCCCCACTCCCGCCGTAATGGCACGGGGCTGAAGGGGGACCAACTCCTGACGCCACAAATGAGGCACTTCCCTGGATCTTAATGTGGCGCCAGAACAGTTTAAGCACTGACAGGGAAGGCCGTTCCAATGGTGGTACTTGGCTGGTAGATGTCAGGTCCAGAAGTAGGAACCAGGAAGAAGGACGATGATGCAGGCAACTTGCTAGACAGGGTCCCAAGCCAAGGGCAAACAGCAGACAGGATCAGGCAGAGGAACTGGAGGGGGGCCCCAAGGCAGGGCCACTAGGCGGTAGGAGCAGACAGGGAGCAGGACCCAAGGCAAGGAGGGGGCACAAGGAGCAGAACAGGACCTGGGAGGGAAGGAAGGAATCGGGAGCGGGGCAGAACCAGGGCAGGAGCAACAGGAGCAGGGAACAACCCCTAACAAGACAGGAGGGGAAGGCAGGACAGGGGCCCTACCCAACAGGGCAGGGGAAAAGCAGAGTACTGAGCAGGTCAGGACTCACACGGAGCGATGCGGCGGGTCAGGAACCAAACCGCGTTGAGACGCGACTAGTTCCCGACCTGACCGCATAATAAGGAAGTCCCCGCCAGAACGAGGCCAGACACGCAATCCCCACGGCGCGAAAGCGAGGCTTGCAACGCAAGCTCTGCGCCGCCGCCTGACTGCGCATGCGCAGAGTTCCGGAGTCGGCGAGATGCGCCCGCGCAATGCGGCGCCCCATGCAGCCGTGAACCCCCCCCCCAGCGGTAACGGGGGTATAATCTCCAGGGTCGTCCAAGACCAGGGGGACCCCTCAAGGACTGCCTGCAGGTAGGTGGCGGTGTCCTAACAATAGGTCCACGTATGGTGTGAGTGTTTGTGAGCGGATCTCCCATTGGGCCCTCTCTGATTTGGCGCGAAGGGAACTTTGGATAAGAGGAGGCTGAAAACACCACTACCATGTAGATCTCCTGAGTTCTCACGAACGAAGGATAAGGAGCCAAGTATCCTGCAACTAAGAAGCTGAGTCGAGGAATCGCTGGTGACCCACTGAAGGTTTATCACCCTGCACTGCTGTCGTCCTGCGAGACCACTCAGCCTCTGATCGAACGAGAAGGTCTGCAAAGGCGCTTCGACCCTTTAGAATAGTGGGAACAACTATTCTCGGCATCTCCACCAAATACTGTGCGTAAGCCTTCGGAAGTGTCCCTGGGCCATCCAGTGGACTGACCAGCCTACACAGGAATTTTGCTCTGTCACCGCCGTCTGGCTTACTGCTAATCCCGTGTCCTCGGCACTCTCACACGATTCGTACACTTGGCGTTCCCAGGTCTGAAGTGAGATGTGTGCTTTGGGACCGGAATACACGCGGTTGCCGAGTTGCCCTGCTGTGGTAACAACCCTGTGCGTGTTCGCTGCATCAGGGACACCCTCGACCCTGACTCCTGCTGTTGCGGAATCTATAAGGCGTCGAGACGTCCCTTTGATCGCATCCGTACCTCCCAGTACCGCAACTGAACCGTTGAAGCCTGGGTCTGCCTGCATCGGGGACCGGTGAGTAGTCAATACCCTAATCGGTCACCCTCCCGTAGGAGCCTATCGCTTTCCATCACTGTTGTAAACAACAACCCTTTCCCGCACTCACGCCCTGCCCCAAGTGGAGGCCTTGCCTGAGTCACGGGGATTTGTTCACCATCTTTTCATCCACCTTTCTGAACTGCCTGATTTCCCTGAAGAGACTCTGCTTTGCCCGTTGGCACCCGCGTGTGCAGGTACTTTTGAGCACAAGGCTCCACTCTTCGTAGGGCTCGGACTTCCTTCTAGTTAGGTGGCCGCTGATGTCGAACTGGGTCTAACATTTTCCTCCCCATCTAGGTGGTCTGCATATTTCATGCTTCTAACTCATTGACCCCTCGGTCTTGTATTTATAATTGTATTGATTGTGATGTGTTGGTTTACTGGAGTTTTACCGTGATTCTTTACTATGGTCGATGTTACAAAGGCCTTGTAATAAATGTGTCTATATTTGTAATATAACACCTGTCTGGAGTAATTTGTAAGTGTCCTTGCTTTGTGTGCTCATTGCGGGCTTTCAGTCACCCTCACCCCTCTTGAGACCTAGTCTTGACCGCCGCCATCGCTACCCTGATTGGTCTGGCTTGTCCAGAGGTTACCCTGTTCCAAGAAACTAGGCTGGCCTTCTGAACCTCTGCCCCTCCAGGACAGAGTCCAGAAATCCATCTTAACAATCACCACTCAGGCACTCATCATGCATGCAAGCAAGCAAGTGGACAGAGAGGACAGAGTATCACCCTTAACAGGATCCTAGTAAAGAACTTAATGGAAAAAGTAAGATAGGATCCAAGAAATCAAGAAAAAAAGCTGCCAGCGTGAGAAGCGAGTGATTAATAAGACTGGCAACTTGACTCGCTGACTTTTGACTGAAAAGGAAAAGAGAAAGAAAGTAATTAAACATCAGCAAGTAGCTGCGGAAGTCATTGGGCCTCATTACAAGTACTCCGGTCCGGAATCAACACTGCCGGTAAAACCATACCGGCACCGTTTCCATGTCCGCCCAATCATGACCCGCGGCCCTGGTAATAGCACCACCCTAAACCGCCACCGCGGAAATAGGGGTCCCGTTAAGTCCGTCTGCACGGAAACCCCTCCGTTACCGTCAACACGAAACACCGTGAGCATCACAACTAGTGCGGACATGGAAATACCGGCAAAAAAATGGCGTAAATACCGTGATCATGGTGGCAGAACCGCCGCGAACATGGCGTTATACACTGCCTGCTGAACTGAATCAGGGCACAGGTGCACCAAATCAGCCCAGCAGGACCTAGCAGGCCACTGGGAGCCTACAAAAGGGCCACACCCAGCCCAACACAACACAGAACCATGCAGGCAGCAGGTCTAGTAGCACTGGGACTGGGCCTACTCAACCAACAGGCAGCACTGCACATGGTGGCAGTAATGGCGCAGAGGAGGAGGCGTAGGCGGAGGAGGCGCAGGCGGCAACCAGCCAACCCTGCAGCTATGGCAAACCCCATTGCCCAGCCAGCCCGACCCCGCCGCCAGCCAGCAATACCACGCATCAGGACCTCACCCTGGAACCTCACCCCAGGACAGATCCACACACTATACCGGCTGGACCGTGCAACAATCCTGCACATCACCGCCATGATTGAGGACAACATCAGCAGCCTAATTGACACCCCCACCGCCATCCCCCCCTCTTGAAGGTTGTCTCAGTACTGCATTTCCTTGGCACTGGCACCTATCAACACACGGTTGGTGAGCTGCATGGCATATCACAACCCTGTTTCTCAAAAATCCTGGTACAGGTACTGGATGCCCTGTTGCGCCATGTGTCGGAACACATAGCCCTACCCCGCACCCTCCCCGAGGTCATTGCCACCAAGTTGGCCTTCCATGCCATAGCAGGCATGCCAAATTGCAGAGGCGCAGTTGACTGCACCCACGTTGAGCTGACAGTACCACGTGCAATTGAGGCGGTGTTCCGCAATAGGAAACAGTATCACTCTTTGAATGTCCAGATGGTTTGTGATGCCATGCAACTGATTACACACTGCTGCACACGTTTCCCAGGCTTATCACATGACTCAATGGTACTGCGGAATTCCACGTTGCCACGGTACATGGAACGCTATGCCGGACAAAGCACATGGCTATTGGGTGAGTACAGCTGACGATGCTACAACCCTGTCGAAGTGGTTTGTGTGTGTCCAGGCCAATGAGCATTGTGAGTGTGCCGCTGTGACCGCACATGCATCATCCCCCTTCCATCTACCAAATACACAGCGGATGCCAAACATCATGAAGGAAGACATGACAGGGCACCACAATGTGCCCGTGCACACGCTGGCACAGCCAATCCCGTCACTGTCCCATGAACCCTGTGCCACTGCAGACACCCACCCTCAATTGAAACACTGCCTCAAAAGGCACGAGAGGCGTGTAAATGAGACGACGTGTATTTACTACTTCCGTACAGTGGAGTCACTCTGCCATGTGTGGACAGCACTGCACCGTGACATGCACACAATCAAATGTCACCCGCAGGGCACAGTAAACATGCAAGTTAATCTGTAGGCCCATATCCAGTCAGCGACATACATCGTGATGCCCAAAACATACCTCCATACACTGCATGGTACATATGCATGAATGAATGATGATACAAGAATGCACAGCAGCAGATGATGACATGATGCCACAAACACTGACATGTTCCCACATCTACATCCCATGTAGGTGATGCGGGATATGCACTCACGCCATGGATGATGACACCTGTACGGAGACCAAGGAACAGGCATGAAGAGGCATACAATAGGGCACATATCCGCACAAGTGGAATGATTGCGAGGACATTTGGACTGCTGAAGGCCCGTTTCCGCTGTCTGAGCAGATCTGGCGGATCACTGCTGTACAGCCCAGTGAAGATGGGTAAAATCACGCTCGTATGTGCCATGCTGCACAATATATGCCTGCGCAGGAACATCCCAATGCCACCAGACGCAGATGAGGAAGATGGGGATGGGGATGGGGATGGGGATGGGGATGGAGATGGGGATGGGGATGGAGATGGAGATGTGATGGCACCGCCTCCCCCTGGGGGTCCACATGATGGCCAGAGAGCACGGGATGCCCTGGTTCGCATTTACTTTTGAGTCACAGCACATTCACAGAAATGCACGAACATGTTGACGACAATGAATTAATAGTTGCACTGCAAAATAAATGATCAATGTCCACACATGTATGTCTTGATTCCAAATGGTGATGTATTGATGTAATAACAGGGAAGGAGGTGCATTGGTTAGGGAAGCTGTACACCCGGGGCCACCCACCACCCAAACGTGCCCACCCCCACCCAGACCCCATTGTTCGAACCCCCAAAACTACCTACCCCACCACCCAAACGTGCCCACCCCTCTCACACCCTTGTAGTCCACATGTGTCCTGCACTGCCCCACACACATGCCATCACTTCCGTGTGCGCTTCTGTGCCTGTGCAACCTTGCCCGAGGGACCCGTTAGCCTACTCGAGCGCCTCCTTGGACTGGCAGTAGTGGAGCTGGATGGGGTGGTTGTGTTTGATTGGGCAGAATCTGGGATTGAGGGCATCCGTGCCAGATTTGCCTGTTGGCCAACCAACATGGCCTCTACAAGCCTGGAGGTGTGGTCGTTGCCCTCCCGCACATGGCGTGCAAGGGTTACTATAGTGCTCGCAAAGCGTCCGATGGACCTCGACAGGCGACGCACTGAGGCGCTGTAGCTCTCCCTCTCCAGCCTGGATTCCTCTAGCTGCCTCTCCACCAGCTGGGTGAGGGTAGCCTGCTGGTCCTCCATCCGCTGCATGCGGGCATTCAGTTCGGCCATGGATGGGGTGGGCGACCTCATGGGACTCCCCAGTGATGTGGGGCTGAACCCCAGCTCATGGAAGGAGCCCAGGTCTTCCAATGCGGGCATCTCCCCCTGTGGCCCCGTTTTCCGAGTGCTCTTGCGGGGCACTGTTATCACTGCAGGCCGCCCCCTCTGCAGTGCTGCTGCCTTCGGTGTTGTGTTGGGTGGCCATGATAGGTTGATGTGGCACCTGTCTAGACTCAGCCAGTGTGGAGACGGTGGGGTTGTCAGTGGTGGTGGTGGGCCGCACATCTGTAGTGGCTGGTAATGTGGCCAGAGGTGCAGAACTGCCGGCAGCATCCTCCTGTGTGGTGGCGGTGGCTTGTGTACTTGCCGGTGCAGATTGGCTGGCCTGTTGTGCAGTATCACTGTCACTTGAAACGGCTGTGGGGACACAAAGGGCATGCAATTAGTGTTGTTGTGGTGGCAGATGGGTGCATCACATGCATCATTAAGATTGTACATTGAATAGTGTTAGTCACATGCATCTGATTGCTGGTGTATGCATTCTGAGATATTGGTTGCCATACGGATCATGATGGGTCCTTTGGCCCACACATGCACTGCCTGGGGGGGGGGGTTGTTAATGGGTCCTTTGGCCCACACATGCACTGCCTGGGGGGGGGGTTGTTAATGGGTCCTTTGTCCCAGTACTCACAACTGCATATTTACATGTTGCATTCATGTTTGGGCACTTACCGGCATCTGCAGGTGGGCTCACTCCTGCCTCAGCTTCCCCGATCCCATTGATTCCCTGTAGGTGGAGGACGCTGCTGCAACGTTCCTCCCATGCTTGCAGCCTCAGTGGGGAAGGGGGTCCTCCGCCTGTCCCACTGCTGCGTTGGCGGTGCGTGGAAATGAGGTTGCGTACCCTCAGCCTCAGGTCGTCCCACCGCTTGTGGCAGTCCTTCACGCTCCTCACTGCCATGCCCACAGCGGTGCACTTGCGTGCAGCTTCAGCCCACACCTCCTTCCTCCGCTGCTTTGTGGCACGCCGTTGGTCGGCGCTGAACAGCATCTCCGCATTGTCCACAATGTGCTCCACCAAGACGGTTAGCTCCGCCTCGCTGAAGCGCTGTTTGCGCTGCCTCTGAGCAGGAATCCTGGCAGACATGCTGGTGGTCCCTTTTGGCTTCTCAGAGTTAGGATTGTGCTTGTGCTGGCTCTGGATGGCAATGGATTGTGCTTTTATATGATGGCCGCCTCTCTGTTTCCTGTTTTGGCGATCATGGTATTTCCGGTTCCGTGTCCGTGGCGGCGGAGGCGGAAACGGGTTTTGCGCCACTTGTGGCTGCGTTATTTCCATTTCCGTTGGGTTTTCCGTGACGGCGGTAACAACGTTTCCGAGTCCGTGTGGTGTGTGCGACCGACAGCGTGTAATCGGACGGTTTTTCCGCAACCTTGCGGACACGGAAACGTTTTTACCGCCGTCACGGATTTTGCACGTCCCGGACTGGCAGGTTGTAATGAGGCCCATTGTCTTAGACGTAGAGGAGAGTTGTCCTACTATGCCTTGTGAGTATTCACACAGAACGTGCAAGTGCAGCAAGGAAAGGGCAGTGGGGAAAATGCTGGGGTGTCTGTGCTCGAGGGTCAGCCACAAATGAAGTGCTATGCAGCCAGGAGCCACGTTGGGTGGGAAAGTGCGAGTCTCCAGTGCGGAATGTGTGCCGAGGCAAGTGCTGAAGGTAGACAGAAGCTGGGGAGATTGGGTGTGAGTGGCCAGGGGCCTTGAGGATGCATAAGGGTGCAGGACACCAATCGCAGCAACTGTAAGATTATGAGAGGCGGGAAGAAGGGAAGGAGGAGGAAAAGAGGAAAGTCTTAAGGTGCTTACGGAACTTATGGTCCTGCTCAAGATGCAGAAGGAGGGGGGGGCTGTTCCATAGGAGGCCTCCCGCTGAGGAAAGCGAACAAGCTCCTGCTCTCGGTTTAGAGAAGTGCAGAGAGAGTTGCAGATACCATAATAACTTTAAGGGGTGAGAATGCAGACATGAGAACAATGAAATATGATGAAGTTGGTACTGTCACTACAAATGCTGGTCTTAACAGACTGGGTTGGTCGGATAAGAAATTGGATAAGATCAAGTAATACATGCTTACAGTGCAGGAGGAATACAAGCGTTATGGTTCATCTAATGAGCTTGTTGAATGGTTAACATCAATTGCATGTAATTACTTAACTATGGATAGATGTAATTTTCTTAGAGGGTAAAAACTCTGCATGGCAGATCTTTTTCACAAATATCCTGTCAAAGAAGACTGAAACAGGAACTTTGGAGTATCTGCCTTTCTAGTTGATGCCTGAGTTAGTATATATTATAACCAAAGCTACTTGGCATGACTACTTATCAAAGAAGTTTGAGAATAATGACCAGGTAGTCTTGAAAAAAAACAGGATTGGTCTTAAGTTTGACCAGCATAGTCTGGTTGATATCACAAAGGGCCTCAAACAGTCACAGACAGCTGGACCCGATGGCATTTGTAAAATAGTACTAAAATGCAACCCTATCCTCTGGGCAGAGATCCTGTCAATCTTATTTGCCAAGGTGGTAGAGAGTAGAGAAATCCCAGATTCACGGAGGATGTCACATCTGATCCGCATGTATAAAAAAAGGCAGGAGAGATAACCCAAGAGCTATCGTCTTTTTGCATTGACCGATATTACAAGAAACATTTTATCAACCTTCATCCTTAAAGAGATAAACAACTGGGTTGCTGTCTTGAATTGCTTTCAGATTGGTTTTAGAAGGGGATTGTCCAGGAATATGAATCGCTTTATTGTCAATTCCTTGATTGAGCAATCTAGGCAGAGGGATGCCCTACCATCAAAAATTTTATATTTTGACTTTGTCTGCATTTGACGCTGTCCACAGACATAACCTTAGGTTAAAATTGTAAAAAATGGGGCTCCCCAGTATTTTGCTCTACGCCTGCCAACTTTGATATCATGAACATAGGGCATGTGTTAGACTAAATGGCCTAGGTGAATGAACTATCTGATCCGGTGTCTATTAGGCAGGGGGGTCAGACAAGAATGCCTGCTGGCCCCCTCCTATTTAATTTGTTTGTCTCTGATCTTGGAGTGTCCCTGGGGAAAGTTAATAATGCTCCTCCAAAGTTGGGCCATACAAAAATAGGGTAACTCGGAGATATGCAGATGACTTTATCTTCGACAGTACCTTTATAGGTATTAGTCGAAGTGCCCAAGACATCCTAGAATATGCTGAAAGGATTCTATGTGATTATCTCTCTATATCTTTAAGGTTGCACAAAAAAGACCGATTGATTTCAGCTGATTTTGTGCGGCCTTTAACATTTGAAATACATCCATCCCCTCCCTTTCAAATCAGGGGTTTCGCCCCTGAACTTCCTTCAGCCTCTGCCCCACCCCAACACCGCCTCACACACACACCTTTTCCCGAGCCCCCGCCTCACATGAAAAATGCACACACACACACGCAGACACACTCCTTCTCCTCAGTTCCCTCCCCACCACAAACACTGTCCCCTTTCATATATACGTACACGCATGCAAACACACTTACCTGAAACCTGTCTTCCCCTTTCCCCTGCTCATCTCGGTCAGCCTGTCAGCCCCTGTGTGCACTCGTGTGCAGCAAGGGAGTGATCATTAATATTTAGAAAGACCGCTCTGAGCATTCTCACGGCAGTCTTTCTGAAGCAGTCTTTTTCATTTTTGCAAAAATGAAAAATACTTTTTAACTGAATACTGCTGAAAGTAATGGCCTAAATGGCCTAACTGTGAATATGAAAAAGAACCGGTTCATGTCTTTTAGTAGGAGACGTGCATCACGTATGCACATAAACTGTGCTAATGGTGTTAAGAGAGTAACTATGCCTATTTGGACTGTGAGTTCGAGGAAGGTGGCAGTGATGAAATTCTCTTGAGAAAAAAAGCGGTCAAAAGCGGTGGCCACAATGTCAGTCGTTAGACAGTTCTCTAAGAGTATTGCAGGGTACAGCCTCATTGGAGTTATAAATGTTTATAAGCAAAAGCTTTCCTCATCATTTCTTTATGCCCTAGAAGCAACTTACAAAGACCGCTCTGCTTGGGCGAACAGAGTTGAGGGCGCATAATGTGGAGGAACGTTTTGGGTCTTTCTAATTCAGCGCCAATTGATGCAGTAAGATTGGAATTGGGTTTGATCTCCTTTTCCACTATGATTAAGATTAATCAGGGTAATCTTTACATAAAGATAATGTGCGCACAAGAAGGTTCTTTATTGTGTATTGTCAAGACGGCTTTGATGTTCAATAGAAGTGTCATATTGCAATCTTTTAAAAAGTTAAAACGGCGACTTTTTCCTCCTGATTTGCTGGAATCCGAAGTGAGAGTATGGTATAGGTGCTTTACTGAAACTATTTTGAATTTGTGCAGAAAAATGGGATTGAGTGAATAGCCATGAAAAAATGTCAAGGATGAGTTCACTTTCCACATTTTTACTTTTAAAAAGACCTCAGCAATATATTTATATTGCTCCATTACCTGCTATGCGAAAACTGTCACTCGGATTTGATATGCTGAGTGTTAGGGGAGCATGGCTTGATATACCTAAAGATAAACGCACATGTCGGTTATGGCTAGATGAACAGCAAAAGGAAGCAATTAGACATGTAACAACAATGTGTAAGAGATTTGTCTTGTACTACAGCAAACATGTTGATCATATCTATTTAATAAGAAATGAACATTTCTGCTGAGGTGTGTATCAGAATACAGTAGGGATTTATTGGTTTTGATAACACAGATCTGGAAAGTAACAGCTTCTAGGTTGACTGATCGGCGTCTGATTACTGAGTTGGTTTGATAGGTAGACATTTATACAATTTTAATGAAAATGTTATTTTATTTTATACATTAAGATACAAATTGCATATTTGTGCTTCATATTTGTTTATTTTAGTTGTACTGCAACTTTTTCAATTCAGATACGTATTAACGAGAATTTTTATTTCTGCATAGTATTCATCAAGTTTCTAAATGAGTCATCTTCTGGACTGCTTAGGACGACTAGTCATATAGTGATAACTATGATTCATAAAATGTAATAGGGATTGTAGGGAATAAATATAAGGATTAAGATTCAATCAATTACACAAGAAAGAGCTAAAATTCCTAAAATTATGCTAAAAATAAACATTCAGACAGGTATTATTAAGAAATGTTCCAATATTCTGCATTGTATTCACCAAGTTTGTCAATGAGCCATTTCACAATTCTGAACTGCTTAAGTCGACTAATAACATAGTGACATCCATAACTCACAGAATGCAATAAATAAGGGATATACAGAATAAATATAAAGGTTAAGATTCAATCAACTAGACGAGAAAGATAAAAAGCTAAAATTCCTAAAATTATACTATAATTTAAATGAAATTAAATTTGGATGCAATCAAGTGCATTCGTAAGTATTCCATTTAATACTTAGGGCCTCATTACACGTTGTGCGCTAAAAACTGCAAATTAGCGGCATGGCGCTATTAATGTGTCCGCCCTCGCAAGAGGGCGCTAATGGCGTACCATTACGAGTACGCGGACACGAGCATAGCGCCATGCCGTTAATGACCCTACCGCCATGCCGCTAAAGTTCCCAAAAAGTCATTTACCGCCTTCCTCGAAAGTGCAGATAGCACCTCCGCCCTCGCGCCATTAGCGGTCACCGCTATTAGCGATCACCGCTATTATCGGTGACTGTTAAATTGCGGAACCTGAAATAGCGTCATCGCACAGGAACGGGAAAGAGCACGGCGGGCATCTTTAAAAACACAATCCATTGCCATCCTCTGCACCCTGCACCTGTTTTGAGTTGGGAGCAGTGCAAATTCATCTGGGACACCTGCATCATGCCCAAGGCTCTGAAGAAAACCAGTGACAGGCAGCGCAAGGAAAAATATACCAATGAGGAATTGGTCATGTTAACACAGACCCTTGCAGAGCATGCGGAGGTAGTCTTTGCAAATGACATGCGCCGGCCAACCTTGCTGAAGAAAAAAGCCATCTGGGAGGAGGTAGCTCTCAAAGTCAGTGCTGTGTGCACCAGCACACGCACCGTGCGCGAATGCAAGAAGAGGTGGGACGACCTCAGGCTGCGGGTGAGGGGCATCCTGGCTGAGAACCACCACATTGCCAGTGCCGGTGGAGATGGCTCACCAATCCGGATGAAGGAATGGGAGGAGACATGCGCAAACATGATTACCGTTGAATCCATTGAGGGAGTGGGTAGCATGGAGATCGGCGTGGCTACCACTTCAGATGGAGGTGAGTGTACACATGACAGGATGCGGTGTGAATGTACTGTTACCCCATATGTGAGCACAGACTCCTCTCATGCATGGACACACATCCACACATGCATCCATCCCTCACCATGTCAGTGTCAGACCCAAACACACACATATGCACACATCACCAGAGACAAGTCCCAAACACACCCATGCATGGATGAGGCACTGAACTGGCACATCACCTGCATCCACAACCACTGAGTCCCAATGGCCACAACTGCATCATTCATGTTATCTTCATTAAGTAAATTGAATCTCAACCAATGATATCCCCCTTCTCGTCCCTCACAGGCTCACATACAGATGGGGAGGATGCCGCTGGTGCATCAAAGGCACCAGCTACATGCAAGAGGGCAAGGGCACAGGAGCCGGAGGATACCCCAACAACATCCAGGGGCAAGGGGGGAAGGGCACACCTGACTGGTAGGAAACATCGTCATGGTGCCACTGCCAGGGCAGTAGTAGCTGCACCACCAACTGTGGCCCCACCACCGGAGGTGAACCCACTGGCACAAATGCCAGCCACCGAGGGACCACCATCAGCTGCGGCTAGCTCCGCTGGTGAGGCAGCCGCCACTGCCCCCCTATCCGATCCGGAGGACACCCTAGGCCAGCACATGGGGATGCACACCCCAAGCCCCCCTGGAACACCAGCGCCTGTGCCATTCCAGACCCTTGGGTCTGATGGGACTGTTGAGGACACCAACCCTGCAATCATGTCCCCATGTTACCATCACCTGCTGCAGTGGATGCATCGGAGGGCACAGCATCCAGTGCACGGTCACCTAGCACTGCCCCCCAACTCACCACCATCCTGCAGCGCCAAAACGAGCTGACTGTGCTGGTCGGCCAGCATGTTGAGGAGGCTGCCAATCTCAGAGAGAACATTGTCGAGGCGGCGAGGCACTGCACTGAGCTGATGGACGCCAACACCGACAGGCTATGCAATGAGATAGCGAGGCTCAGGGAGGTCCTTGTCCGCATGGCTGACACTATGGACCGCCACTTTTCCCAACAAGGCCAGTCTGCCCCGTCCTCATCTTCCGGGTCGAGACAAACAAGCCCCCTCCGGCGCTCATCGCGCACCACCAGGCGCACGTCTGGCAACCCTCAAGATCCTTTCAAGGACAATGGAAAATAGGGGGTTGATGGAGATTCCTCTGTATGCATTGTCCAGGGAATACATGGCAGACACATGAGGGACTGTAGTGGGGGGTGGTGGGAAGGGTGTTATGGGTCTGTTGTGGGGGGTGGTGGGAAGGGTGTTATGGGTCTGTTGTGGGGGGTGGTGGGAAGGGTGTTATGGGTCTGTTGTGGGGGGTGGTGGGAAGGGTGTTATGGACCTGTTGTGGGGGGGAAGGGTGGTGGGATTTTTTTGGGCTTGCACTACTACACCTTTATGTCACTCAATACACTGGTTTCTGATCAAAACACAGGCTTGGACATCTTCATTGTGTGTGTGTACTTTATTGGCGACAGGGTCCATTGTGTGCTTCAAAACATACACCAGTGCATTACCCCCCATATCCATGTGACAGTACGGAAACATGTTCCTCAGAATATTTGGTTGATCAGATGCTGTCTCACAGCACGTCCCTCCTGGCCATCCCCTCTTGCAACACCTGCATCCCCTTCACCTCCGTCCTCATCACCATCATCATCCTCATCAGGTGCTTCTATTTCAACGTCAGGGGGCAGTGGCACATTCCGTCTGATACACATATTGTGCAGCATGACACATGCCATGGTGATCTTGCCCACCTTCTCATGTCCATACAGGAGAGCACCACCAGACCTGCTAATGCACCTAAAACGTGACTTCAAAAGTCTGCTCGATCACGATGCGGGTACGGGTATGTGCACGATTGTATTCCTCCTCGTGCCTGTTCTGTGGGTTCCGTACAGGTGTGAGGAGCCAGGTCTTCAGGGGATAGCCCGCATCACCTGTATGGGGGAATGAACGGGGTCCTGTTACTGTTCACCTCAAGATCGGCCTGTTCACATCACACAAATTGACATTGCATTGTGATTCAAGTACTGAATTGACAGCATACATGTAGATGGTCTGTGTGACAGCAACGTGCAAGGGGGAGGTCGACCCTGCAAGTAGAAATGCCACATTCATGCCTCCAACAGTAATTGACATGTCCTGGGTGAGGCTAGGTCTTAGGTGTCCCTGGGCCATCCAAATTATGTACCACACTGCTAGTGTACTGACATCCTGACACCGATGTTGCCATGCTGTGAAGCATCACTTCAGTGGTGCCATAGGTGTGTGGTTCAGTGCTATGTCTAGGGGTGATCCCTTTGCATACATACAAGGGCGCGTTGCTGGAGTGATGTTGTGCTGCACTGATTCTGTATTACTGTCTTGACGCCATGTTGCTGATTTGTGTAATATGTGGTGTGGCATGATGTGCAATGTGGATGGATGTGTGATATTTTGCAACTTGCATTGTTCTCAATGTTGTGCACCTTCAAATTGCATGTGGGTTCTTCTCAAGTACATTGTGGCCTTCCCTGAAGGACATTGGCGTACATCTGTATGTCCATTTTCCCTATGGACGCCAGTCAACACCCAGTTAGAGTATGTATCCCCCCCCCCCTTCACAACCAGTTGGAGTATGTATCTCTCCCCCCCTTCACACCCAGTTGGAGTATGTATCTCTCCCCCCCCATTCACACCCACTTTGAGTATGTATCTCTCCCCCCCATTCACAC
Source organism: Ambystoma mexicanum (assembly GCF_040938575.1). Classification (NCBI taxonomy): domain Eukaryota; kingdom Metazoa; phylum Chordata; class Amphibia; order Caudata; family Ambystomatidae; genus Ambystoma; species Ambystoma mexicanum. The sequence continues at coordinate 96,684,037 of NC_090939.1, read as the reverse complement.
CCAGTTGGAGTATGTTTCTCTCCCCCCCCCAAATCACGCTGCCATGTGCTTGCCCTGCTACTCACAAAGTAGCCACGTACGTTGTCCGGTGTGTGGCTCCATGTAGCGTGGCATACTTGAGTCCCGCAGAACCATGGAATCATGTGTTGATCCTGGGAATCTGGCACAGCAATGTGTGATTATCTTGTTGGCGTCACATACCATTTGGACATTGATAAAGTGGAATTGCTTCCTGTTTCGGTACACTACTTCATTGTGATGTGGGACCACCAATTCGACATGGGTACAGTCGATGGCCCCGATGCAACTTGAAATGCCTGCCAGTGAATAGAAGCCAACTTTTGTGTTTGCAATCTCCTGGGCAGTCTGTGGCATGGATGTGTGTTCATGCTTCAGGAGTGCATCGAGTACCTGGTTCAGCGTGCGTGAGAATACTGGTTGTGAGATGCCATGCATCTGTCCCACTGTATGCTGATAGGTGCCTGTGGCCAGGAAGTGGAGCACACTCACCACCTTCAGTAGCGGGGGGATGGCAGTTCTGATGTCTATGAGGCTCACAATGTCGTCGTGGATCATGTCCACAATGCAGGTGATGGTAGCCTTGTCCAGACGGTACAGGGTGTGTATCTGCTCAGGGGTCAGGTTGAATGGACTGGCTCTGATCCTGGGTATTGGTAGGTGCCTCTGTGGTATGATTAGGTGCCGTTGTGGTGCTTGCTGTGCCTGTCTTGCCCTCCTCCTCCTCCTCCTCGTCCTGCGTCTCCTTTGTGCTGCCTGTTGTTGTAGCAGCTGCGCTGCAATGAGGTCCTCCAGGCCATGTAATGCTGCCAGTATTGGAACCATCTTGGTGTGGGGAGGGGTCTGGGAAGGGGTGTGGTGTGCTCCTTTTGAGCTGCCACAGTCTCCATTGCCTTCACCTGTGCTGATTTGGTCCACCTGTGGCAGGTGGGAACACTGCTCATTTCCCTTAACGGGTGGTCCGCGATGCCGGTATTTGCACCATGGCGGTAAGGGGTTTGGGGGGATTTACCATGCCGCTATTAGCATGTGCACTGGCCTTGTGATGCTGTGCTAATAGCGGCATGGCGTAATTAACGGGATGGAGGGTCGCGCGCACGCGGCCTGCCCACTATTAGTGGCACCGTAATTAGCGGTGCCGCTAATAGCGGTGTGCCAGGTCGTGATCCACATGGGGATTTAACGTTACCGGTAATACATTACCGGTAACGTTAAATCCCTACTGCCATCCGTGTAATGAGGCCCATAGACTTAATTTGGAGATTTGTCTATGAACTGGTATATGATGTATTAGAATTGAGCTATTTATAAAAAAAAATAAGACCACCATATCAATAATAATGGTACATATCAGAGCGAATCACAATGATTTCACAATTCAGCGTTGGAATGGTCATCTGAATTAAGACTTAGTAAAAAACCAATGGTGGTAATATTCAATGAGACTTTTGCGGTATTAAATATGTATGACCACATTGCTTCTTTGGTTATCATTCTGAAGTCTTTCAGATGTTTATAAAATACTTGTAGTCTTAGTTCTGTCAGCGCTACGTATTCAGTCAAATATTCTAGGGACTCTTTGTGTTGCGTTAGTTTACAAAATCTACAAGTTGTATCTAAGGTTAAGGTTTATTATATCTAGCGGCTTGTATTCTAGTAGGCCAGAGATTGAATCTCATCCTAAGGATAGCTTGTGCATATTTAGGATCAGGAATTTTTTCATGTATAAAGGTATTTCTTTAAGTGATTTAGGTATAAATGTACCCGATTTAAATGATGAATACAAGTTACACATTTCCCAAGTAGTATGTCAATCCGAGCTCCAGAGCTTCAATTTGGCTTTGTCCGGGAAGTTAATTAATAAGTCAACAGGAATTTCGGCTTCTTTTAGGATAGTATTACATTGGACTTCCCACGCTTGAAGGGGGGATTTTTTAATGGATAGGATGGCTTTCACAGCTGGTAATGGAGGTGAGTGATGAGACGTAGCAGAAAAGAATTTTCTATAGGCAGATAGTATTTACCATGCTACTAATGTCGCAAGTGAAATTAGTCCCATTTCGAATCTAATCATTGTGATTGGAGTGCTCATTGGAAGGGATAAGAACTTTTTCCAGTACATCCCTTCCAATGAGATACATTTAGAACAATTCAGTGGCAATTTAGTTTGTGCTCCATATGTAACAATTGGTGCAACTTTTTGCTTATAGAATAGCCTCGCCGGTGTATAAGAACATTTTCCATATTTATTCTATATTGCTTGGCCTTGTGCTACTAAGAGTTTCATTTTTGCTCGTAATTCTAATTTGTATGGCAGATTCAAGATATGGGTATTGAGATTCATACAGAAGTATTTGTATTGATGCACCTGTGTTAGTGAAGCTTTGGAAAGAGTCCAATTGAATTTATGAGTATATGCTAATCTGTTGTGATGAAATATCATTGCATTTGATTTATCTGTATTAATTGTAAGATAACTGTCTAGCGCTTTCTTGTCTAACGCTGTCAATTTTCTATGTAGGCCAATAGGGGTCCTATCCAATATCACTAAATTGTCAGCATAAAGGAGCCTCGAGATTTCTCTTGAGCTGAGTTTCGGTGGGAAGGAACGAGTGGCTACGAAGGCCTTGTTAATGTCATTAATATAAAAGTTGAATAGTATGGAGGCCAATATACAAACTTGTTTAAGTCCTGTGTCTGTTAAAATGTTGAGGCGTGGAGGCAGTCTGTGACCCTACTCTGATTCCTGCAGTCTTTCTACAGTGTCGAGGCGAAGGAGGTGCAGCATTTACTTAAACTCGCTTTCATCCGCGAAGTGGAGGCAGTCTGCACGTCCGGGACAGTGGGACGGTGGACTGCGGGCTGCGAGCAAGAATTTTCCACTCTCTCATTTCAGCATTTACATCACAAAAATACATCACAAAAGTTAAGATAACTCTCTGCTCGGATCTTGTAATCCGTACGCGTTCGTAAACCTCAGGGCTCCACTGTGAAGGAGCCGATTTACCCTGCCGCGGCAAGACTGCTCTTTGTTTTGCATCGTGGTTTGTGTTCTCCTCTTTCTATTCTTAAATATATTGGATAAGTTAAAATAGCGGATAGTGCTCTACCAGCTTTTCGTGTGTAATTGTCTGTTGAAAGGAAATGGAGAAAAAAAAGGAGACAGAAGGAAAGGAAAGGAAAACAAAAAAAAATAATATATATAAAGGAGCTGCTCTTTTTTTCAATCTCTAGTTCTCTCAAGCTGAATCGGCGTGCCCATTACTGCTGTATCAACATTGCAGATCTTGGACCCAGAACCGGAGACTGTTGGCTTCTTGCCTTTGACCCGAGAACTCTCCTCTTGCTATAGAAGCGTGTTTATATCTAGTCTCTTTTTTACACGCACAAATCTCACCCCAAAACTGCAGGCTTTTTGCCTTTGACCAAAGTGTGGGGGTGAGTCTCTATGCTATTTCTAGACATGTATAATCTTCGAAGTGCCTCCCAGGGAGTGGAAAGTAGCTATAACATTTCGAATAATGTCAATGAGGGTGGCACGAAGATCCAGGGTGTAGGTATAGCTGGAACAAGTGTCTTTAAGCGCTATAAGTCGGGGGAGGGGGATTATTTCTCCCACCACCTAGCGTTCACCCCTCAGACAACCTGTCTCCAACTGGTTCGGGGATCTCAAACGCCGGCCGTGGCCAGGCAGGAAATGGGTGAATCAACTCCTGTGAGTCAACCTATCCGAGACCTACTCAAAGGAAATCTTAACTACACTCTAAGAACGACTATCATGAAGAACGTCATCTCAAATCATTTTATGTCAGCTACAGAGTCAACAATGGACTGTACTGTAGATGACCTACCCATTCAGGGGACGGTATCTGTACAGTCTGAGGGCTCTCAAGCCCAACCTATTCTAAATCTCACTGAACCAAGAGGTGAAGACCTGCTTGAGATGGAAATGGTTGTTCCGGGAACTTCATCACATGAATCATATATGACGACAGGAGAGAGGGCCCCCGAAAAGGGAAGAGGGCTTGCTCTCCTGAAGTCCATTAAACTGACATCTGACTATCAAACGATGTGTAATCAGCAACCGGCGAATATATCTCAAGAACTCGTGCCACCTACAATAACGACTTTGAACTTGTCCTGAGCTCATTGGTCAAAGTGTTCGGAAATCTAAAAACAGAGGTCCAACAGCATACAGGCATTTTACTAGAGATCACAAAGGACTTGAAGATAAATGAAATAACCATGGTGGTTTTATCTGCGATCAATAAAGTGATGGGTGAACCATTGAGCGAACTTCGTAAAGTAACCAAAGAGCAATCTGTGAAAATAGACCACCTGGCAGAATTGTGTGGGGAGTTAAAAGTGGAACTAGGAATGCTACTAGAGAAATCGGATCACCCGGCTCAAATTGCAGTGGGAAGAAGTAAAATAGACTCTTCAAATGCCCTATTGGATCCAATTTTAAAAGATACTCCTCTTTCAGCCTCCGTGATGGAGGAATTCCTACGGATGGCGTTGGTGGTCGACACTGAGCTCCCAGAGGAAAAATCGGAGCAGGGGTCAATAATAAACGTGTCATCCTCAGCCATGGACTTGGAAGTGCCTAAAAAAAAGAAATTAAATGGCAAGTCTAAAAAGAGAAGGAAAAAAATGGTGAAGGTAACAAATGAAGTACCAAACTTGGCCCTCAATAATCAATGCAAACAAAAGAAGAACCATCAGACATCAGATTATAATTGTTTTCTGCGAAAGCTAAAGGAAGGCCTAAGTACGGAAGAAGAAAATGCTGGAAGACAGGGCATCTACAACTGGCAAAGGGAAAAAGGGGAACAAGATCTCTAAAGATAAAGGATTAATAATCCGACTGGAAATGAAGAAATAGTGAAGCTTACAGTAGGAAGTCAAACGGACTCAGTTGAGCCACCAAAGAAAATCGCTCCAATTTTCCTACTAGCCAAACGAAAAGGCAGATCCTTGAATCCTACGGTGAAAATGTCCCCCATTTTCCTGAAACAGTCTAAATGTACAGATTCTGGAACTTCGGGGAAAGTGCCCATAGTGACCAATGAGGGGGCTCAAGATAGTACAGGACTAGTGAATAACATCTGTGGTCAGGGTTTACCCCGTTCTTTGATCGAAAGTAATCCACTAGCGCAACAGGCATTGCCCCGATTAGTGAATGGGAGTAGCGTAATTATTCCAACAAGAGCTCTCCCGCTGACTATGAATTCTATGGAGGACCCGCAAAGAAATCTAGCTCATTTAAACAAGCACCGGATCTAAAAGTCTTCCTCTCAAGCTCAAGAAAACTGCCGGATGTGCAAAATGGATTACCGTTAAATCGATCAACGAATCTATCAGAAATGAAGTTAATAACGGCGCTGAAGTACTTGTCAACTGCAGATATTGAGGTTGTAAGTTTCCCCTTTGGTTCCGACACTAACACTGCCGAAGTAATCTTAAAATCAGGACTTGCTTTGGATCTAATTGTGGGAGAGGTGGAGGCATGGGACCAACGGGGACTTAGGATCTCACAGACTTGTCCTGCATTGACAAGTGCACAATCGACAAACTATCTGAATCAGGATCAATCCTTATCTACGCAAAGTATGAGTGGCAATGTATCTTCCCCATTGAACATGTGGGAAATGGTACCTGAGATAATTTCGCAAGTCTTTTTGAAAATGGGTGTCAATCAGCAAAAGCTCTAGTTAAGAGCCAGATTAATGTCATCTCATGGAATACCAGAGGATATGCCTCTTCTTCTCAAGAGCCCAGAAAATCCCATATATTTAAGACTTATTATTTGATTCTGTTTCAGGAGTCATGGCTAACATGTGTAGTGGGGATTGATGGTTTCTCTACGTTTTAACAGCTGACACTTTGCTCGGGAGGTGCTAGACCAACAGGGGGTCTTCTCATTGCTTGTAACAATGATGCCTTTAATGCTTCTAATGTACTATCTAAAGAAAAACAGGGCATCTTAATAGCAAGAGTATCAAGAAGAAGCCTTAAATCTGGCTCAAGCTGGATAGTTGTAAATCTATACTGGAACCCCCGTGTAGACCCCTTACATGACTTCCAGCAATCTCTCTGACTGTCTAGTTGAGTGTTCCTCCCAATATCCTGCAGATAAAATAATTCTGGCCGGAGATTTAAACTCACAATGTATCCGCACAAAAGATCCATACACAGGAAGTATTCGATCGAAAAGCAGTAATGGCATTATGTGGGTACATTTTATGAGGGACTGGGATCTATATCTGTTTAATGGCAATTTTTTGGGGGACATCCCGTCCGTTCCGACTTGGCATGGGCGTACATCTTTTTCAGCGATCGATTATTTATTTGCTTCTAGGAAAATCTTTGAGAATTGTCAGGGTTTTCGAATAGGAGATGGAAATACTGATGATCATGCAATGTTGGAGGCTACCCTGTGCTTTGAGTGTGATTCATTTATCTCTCTTTATGACCATAAATTGTCCTCCAATCTGGCAGGGAATCACATTAGGAAATTTGACAGATTGGGTAAAGTGCTCAATGATAAAATGAACGACTTGGTTGATCAACTTCCTGACCAACAACTGTTGGGATATTGTGACCTGGAGGGCTTTTCTTCCCTCCTCTTAAACTTGTCTTTCATCAGATGCTCACCCTCAGAAACTGCATATGGTGCATAAACATATCTTTGATGCTCACATTTTAGAGCAGAAGAAAAGTTTGAGGCAACAAAGGGCAATGTTAAGAAAAATGCACCGTAATGTTGAGACCTATAGAGAAGGTGTGTGAATCCTGAACAATAATTATAGTAACTGGTTGCGATTGCACAGGCTTCTTGTACTCCAACAAGATGGAGAAAGAATGCTCTGTTCATTAGCCGGTCAAGTGGCACAGCGAGTAGAGTGCTCGCTTTGACATCCGTGCAGAGCCTGCTAACGCAGGTCCGAATCCCGGCAGGGCCAAACTCAGCCTTCATCCTTCCGAGGTCGATAAATGAGCACCACACACCGTGGGTAATAATAAGCAGCGCTCAGATACCTGAGTGTTCGTAGCGCTATATAAGTGCCAAATTATTTTTTTTTTTTTACATTTATTTATTGTTTTGGTTTGTTTTAAACCTTTACAAGAATAGATAAATATTTTCATCAACATAGAAAAGTTACATTTCACAGAGGCAATAGAAATCCTATTAATCATCAATCAACATAAAAAGTTGGCTAAAAACATAATATTCCTTGGGATATAAAAGACAATTAATTTTCTTAGTTTCGAAACACCAAATCAAATCCAAACTTTCCTTATCTCTTCAATCAGTATCATCATTACACATACCATAAAACACAAGGATGTTGACATTATGTCAGGTCACAGAAATTTTTTAGAAAAGCAATGACTCTTATTTTTAGGACATTTGTGTTGCCATGCCGTATCTGGAACCACAACAGTTCTCTATTAACGCAATGTAAGTGGTCAACAAATTGTTCAAAATATAAAATACGTTGGTGTAGTAAAGCTGGGCAGACTAGAAGTAGATGCTGCAATGTCTCTTCTATTCCTTCCTCTATACAGAATCGACACCATCCCCATTCCTCATCTGCAATCTTCCACCTTTTTAAAATGTAGTTAGTTCTTAGAACATCAAATCTGAATCTCATAAAAACATTGCGTAAGTCACGCGAAGGGTATTTCTCCAGATAGACTTCGAGTGTAGGCTAACATTTCCAAAACGAATACATTTGGTCCGTAGTCTTTGATAGCATAACAGAAAGCATAGTTTGTTGCCAATCATGCCCTTTAATATTTTTTTTTACTTTGAGTGGATTTGAAATAAGTGTATCTACAGATAGACCCAGTTCTTGAAGGTACATTCGCATTATTTCATTTTGATGGTTATAATATGTGTTGCTACTATCATTTCCAATAATCGCATATAACATGTCCGGAGGATCGATTAGGCACTTTCTCCATAAACATAATTTCTTCCACTTAATAATCGAATTCCATGATTGCAGGTCTAATTCATATCTTATAGCTTCAATTGAAACAGATTTCGGTAGGAAGAAAAGTATCCCTTTCCATATCATACTCTCCAAATGTTTCAGGTAATCAGAGTCCTCTAAATCCTGAAATTCCATCCCATACATCAAGCCTGGGATTCCCTTCATATTATAGAAGTTTTTAAGTGGGACCAAGGTAAATTTACAGGATTGATTTTCTAGTTTACGCATTTGGCATAAAATGCTCTCTGCTTTAGTTTTTAATTGTTTCTTTATAATAAGCAGGAGAGCCAGACCCTATAAGGAAGTATCCCAGATATTTGAAGCCACTCTGACAGGGTATCCATTTATCTTCCACTTTCCATGTAAATTTTAACCATTTCTTTTTGGGTTTGCCTAGGCAAATAATGGTAGTTTTGTCAGCATTAATTTTCAGCTGTAAATCAGATATAAATGTAACAAACGCATCAATCAATCTTTGTAAGCCGACTTTAGTGCAGTCAAATAACAAAAAATCGTCGGCATACGCTAGCCATTATAATTGAATGACGCCAAGCTTTGGTGCAATCAAACCTTTACCCCTTAGTGCTTTGTCCGCACCACAAACATAAAGATTAAATAAGGTGTCTGCTAGCATACATCCACGCAAACCGTTTTGGATGCCGATTTCGTATGTCAGTAGACCTTCTGAGTTCAGCCTTACTTTTATTTTCGTTTCTGAGTACAAACTAATAATAATTTGCAAAAGGTGATTGGGGATCTTCAGATCATTCAGTTTTTTCAATAAAGTCGGCCTATCAACAAGGTCGAAAGCCTTGCTTAGATCCATTGCAGCTACAAAGATCGGATTTCCATCTTTTCTTAGAGCCTTAGCGAGCATGGTTCTCATGATCAGTCCTTCACAGTCTGTGCCAATGCCTTTTTTTAAAGCCAATCTGTTTAATATCGAGAATATCATTAAGCTTAATCCACTCCTGCAATTCTTCTAGAACAATAGATGAAAAGATTTTAGATTCAGGATCGGTAATGGCAATAGGCCTATAACTGTCTGGTGCTAATCTGGAACCTTTTTTTAAAAACGGGAATGACTAGGGCCAATTTCCATGACTGAGGTAAGGTTTTTGTCATTAGTATATCTCTGTATAAAATATGCAGGATTTTGGACCACAAGCTAATGTCGGATTTTAGTACTAGATTAGATAGGTTGTTGGGTCCGGGTGCACCCGAATTCTTAGATTTTGTTATAATACGTGCAATGTTCGAAATGGAGATGTCTAGGGACCAATTGCAAGTTTCGTAGTTGCCGTCAATACATCTACCATTGTTGCAAGTATATATCTTCAGACAGTGGTCGCGCCACCTTCTCTCACTAATTTGAATATATTGAATATCTTTTTGTGTTAAGTCAACATTGTTAACAATTAACTTTTTTAATCAAATTAGCTGTTTGGGCGCTCACGGCATTTTCTCTCAGAATCCTACGGATGTCTCTCCTCATCATTAACTTACGATCGCATACCTCAATATCAAAGGAGTGTTTGTGTCGCGATCTAGCGGTCCTTTTTAGATCATTGTTTTCTGTAGCATATAATCTAATACGATTAACGTGTTCAGTAAAGATGTTTGTACCAGAGTACCATGCACGTTCTTCCGTGGGCATTTCAAAGAAATCTTGTAATAGTAAAGAGGTAAATCTCTTGGTTTTTGAATAGGTCCATCTTAATATGTTGCCTTTAGGGTTTACAATCAGGCCTTCCGAATACTGTGAGGTTTGTTCAGTTAGGGATGCAAACCACAATTCGATGTGTAACAACTTGTGATCACTAGTAGGCATGTTGATAGTTGTCAAATCAGGCATATATTTATCAAGCCCAAGAGTCACAAACATATAATCTAGCATTGAGGTACACCCTCTAGCTGCCCATGTATCGCATTCATTAGCTATTTTAGACATTCCCATGATTTCCATGAAATTACACCATAATGCTCCTCTAAGTTTGAGATTACCAGAGCCAACTTCAGATTTAAAAGTTCCTAGGTTACTGGTCAATATCAAACTATCTATGTCTTTGTGACTGATATTACAAGCCGCATTCAGATCGCCTGCTATAATAACAAGACCATTCGTATATAGCATAAGCCATTCATCGATTTTGTTACTCAAATTGTTTAATTCCTTTTTTAGCTGTATTATAGAGTATTTCAGAGGATTCCAGTATAGTTGATAATAAGTAGATACATTTTCATTCCATTCCTAGTTATCTCATAGGTCACAGCCAAAAAGGAGTTTAGGCTCGACCATTTATCAGAAACAAAGGCCTGTAGAGACTGTTTGCATGCAATAATCATACCACCCATAGGTCGACCTCTAAGACCCTTGATGGCTGGTAGCTGTAGCATATCAAATCCTTCCCAGAGTAGTACCTCAGTAGCCCAAGTCTCTTGCAACAGGAGTAAGTCGTACATTTGTAATACATCAGTCACTTTGTCATTTTGGGTTAGGTGGAGATGCCCTCTGGAGTTCCATGAGGCAAAGGTGATGTTCTTCACATAGCTAAAGAGGCTTTCTCATTTAATTTAGGGTGTTGATTGATTCTCTAAGTGACAGCGCTAGCCATCTCCATTCTTGTTTATCATTTGTAGTGGAGGTTGTAATATCAGGATTAGTATTGGCAGTAGATGCTCTATTACGTTCTGGTATATTGGTCACCGTGTGTCTAGAAGGTTCCTGCTGACAGTTTTCATACTGTAAGATGTCGAAGCCTCTGCGTTGCAGGGATTCAGCCTCTTTCAGCAGAATTCCTCTAACCAAAGGAGATACAATAACCAAGCGGACATAATCGAGCCTCTGCACATGAATAAAGTCTACCAAAGCAATATCTGAGGTGGTAATCAGTTCCAGTTCAGGGATAGCAGCAAACAGAGATAGTATATAAGGACGATTTAACACTATTTGGTTTCTTTCTCCAGACAGGGTTGTTAATATCAAGCTAGGTAAGTTGGGCAACGCTGGTTTCTTTAAAAAATCTGATTCGTTTATGTAGCCTGAATAGTCATTAGTCGTGTTGTTAAATCTTCCAAGTTCTGAGGCTTCTTGTCGCCTACAGTCCTCGGTGAGCGACTTGCTTGTAGCTAGCAGATGGATAATCATCTTGAAGGATCTTACTAACAATACTAGCAATTTCTTCTTTTTTGGTATTCGTTTGTATAGGTTTATCGTTTTTGTTGGCATCAGGTAATGTTAGGTCGATAGATACAGCAGCCTGTGGACCAGTTACAGTTTTTGCTTGCATCGAGGTACCATCAGAAGTTGTAGGATTCTCATGCATAACAGTTTCGTTACTATACGGAGGCTGTAAGGCAATTTCAGAAGGGGTCACAGCTAGACTCCCGGCATCCACAGGTGTAATAGCAATCTTATCCTCGTTACTTGCAGAGTTATTGGAGCATATGTCAATATGTGTAGTGGGTATTATCGAGCCTTTTTTTGGGCATACAGTATCAACTTTTGATGGTATATTGGTAGTAGTTTTTGCGTCTTTATCATAAAGCATATGGTTGCTTAGGGTAGCTGGTTTCTTAGCAGTAGTCGGAGAAAAGTAAGCGTCAGAGGCCGCTTTCATTGTTGTCACCGAGTTTGCCTTACAAAATTTCAAAAATATCTACTAACCCTGATTTCAGAGATGATAGTTGCGAGGCAATATCTGCTGATTCATTTGTTTTTTTATTTTTCATCACATCTGAAATCCGGGTATCCGCATTGCTATAATTCTCTTGAGCACAATAGGTCGTCTCACTCCGTCCGCTATCAAGTTTATTTATAGTTCGCACTGTTGTCGTTTGAACTCTGTCGTTGTTATCATTACAAGTAGCCATTTCAGTCTGGGCCTCAGCAATGGCATTTCTAAAGAGTTGGTCTCTTATATATTTACGTGACGATTTGCGTGAGTTGTTTACGCGACATGTATTTTTTTTAAAACTTTTTTTTATTTTTAGATTTTGTTACATCCGCCCCGTCATTTGTTTCAAAATTAATAGGCGGGGTGTTCAAAGCTGGAGTAGTTTTGCTTAGCATATTATCAGTTATTATAACAGCCTTTTCCGTAATTAGGTCGTGAATAAATTCCGTGTTTGTTTGAGATTCAGTGATAGTAATAATTTCATCATTCTGTTTAGTGTCTGGTTCCGGTAACAAAGGGGTTAAATCTAGGTTGGTATTATCAGTATCATAGTCACAGGTCTTTTTTGGGATTACACCAGACTTTAGAAACGAATCGGTCAAAAGGCTGGGAATCCATCCAATAGATACATTAATAACGTCAGAGTTTCAGTTTGTCTTCTTAACTCATATAAAATCAGTCTATTCATCGTTCCTAGCATATTGTAGGGGTCATTGGTATCTTTCATGTCATTGTTCGCAATGTCGTCAATGGATCCATTGTCCATAAGGCGCATAGTTTCCAAGTCAACAGTGCGAAAAACACTAGGCGTATCACAGAAGAAAGCATTCTGCATCTGAGCGTCACTCTCATTTGCAGCCATGTCTTTCCACTGTTGCTTCAGTTCGTCTTTACCCTGCTGAGGTAGTAATTCTTCAGGAAACAGCAATTGCGAGGATTCATTAGAGTCTACCTGATCGAGGGTGCAGTCCTGGTTTGCTCGTAGTTCATTGGAACAGAACTGCGCGCATTGCAGCAGTTCCTCATCCTCAGTACAAGAGGGAGGTAGAGGTAAAGCTGCAGCACGGGCCAGGCTTGCTCTGTGTGTAGTTACCGCAGAGAAAAAGTCTGCCCGAGGGTCTTTCATCATGTTGGAAGTGTTATTGAATTTGACCATGTTGGTAAAGTGTCGGTGGCAATTGTTAAATATAAATAAGTTTCAAGCACAGAGCACAGATAGACCAGCAAGTACAGACAAATTACAATTCGTACTTACTTTTGATTATCATATCAATAGACTCTCTCACGACCTCTTCATAATTCATTCACGGTCTATGAAACATCAAGCCATTGTCAAGAAACCCATGAAACCCTAGACACCCCAACAGCCCGTACACTTGAGAATACACTTGCGATGCGCGCGCGATGCGCGTTCACAGCCTATTTCATGCAAGATCCAGGAAACAGGTGGGCGTGACTAGGCAAAGCAGTAGTTGATTGACAAGAATGTGGGCCAATACGTTCAGTGCAGTTGAAAACGAAGGAAAGCTCCGGTGTCCGTGTCGGCGAGTCCGCGTTTCCCCGCAGCTCAGGTTTCCTCTTGCCGACTCGTGTAGCAGACGCAGGCAAACAAAGTGAAGAGATCAAAGGCAAGCAGCACTCCAGCCCAATAGCCCGTACACTTGAGAATACACTTGCGATTATTATTATTATTATGCCTGAGGAACTCCAGAAATTTCTGGACAATGGTTGGATCCAACTATGCTACCACTGGTCAGAAACAGGACTCCATCTTACAAGAACAGGTCTTCGTCGACCATTTCTCGGATGTTTATGGATCCACGGATACATCGAGCCCTGAGACCAAAATCATATCTAATTGGTTGTTCACTTTTACCACTGCAGACCTTGAAATGTTGATAAGGAAATCCTCTTCTACTAAGGCGGTGGGCCCAAATGGCCTGAGTAATTTGATTCTAAAAATGAACCCTTCGACGTGGGCGAGGGCCTTAAAGCACTTATTTGACAACATATTCTCTTTGAAGAAATTCCCAGAAACGTGGAAACAGCCCATTGTGATCCCAATCTATAAGAAGGGGGATTGATTATTGGCCTCAAACTATCGTCCCATCTCCCTTTTAGATGTCGACAGTAAGATCTTTGCCGGCTTAATATTGGGGGAGTTAGAGACCTGGGCCAAGTCAAAGGGAATCATACCTAGACAGCAGATGGGGTTCAGGAAGGGACTGTCAACGTCACTTAATGGTCTAGTTCTAAGCTGTTTAAGTGCAAACTCTCTTCAAAAGGGTGCCTCCCCCTTTTTGGGGCATGGATTGACCTTTCCCAGGCATTCAACACAATTAACAGGAATCTCCTGTAGAAGAAACTGGACGTCTGGATCGGTTCCTCCCAATTTACTATCAATTTTGAGAGAGCTGCATCTTGATACAACAATGCTTGTGAGACTGTCCAGATCGGGATCACTGTCAAACCCTATTAAGATTGAGAGAGGAGCACGTCAGGGATGCTTGATAGCTCCACTTCTTTTCATTCTTTTTATGGCAGACCTATCCAGATGGCTCCACGAGATAGGTCGAATAGCACCATGTATTGGTAATACAGAAATTAATTGGCTGGCCTATGCGGATGACGTTGTAGTTTTGAGTCACTCGCAGGTTGGGCTGCAACGTCTTCTATCTGAATTGGAGATCTATGCTAACACCAATTATCTAATTATTAATCCAACAAAGTCTAGGGTACTAATATTTAAACATCTGAAAAAGGTAGTGGAGCGCCACACTTGGAATTTGGACCATCTACCCATGGAAACTGTATCTGAACTGACCTACTTGGGAGTCTCAATTGAATCCTTTCCAACTAAAAGCCATCTTCTTCTATCCATTGATATTAAAGTGATGAAGTTGGGAGCCCAAATGAAAAGAACTAATTCTAAATTTTGTACATTTTCCATACTCCCACTCATCAGGTTTTATATAGGAAAGGTGTTTCCTATAATATTGTTTGGGCTGGACTTCAATCCAGTTTCTATGGATGTAGCATGGGATGTAATAGAGGCTAAACTGTGGAAGCATACTCTAAATCTTCCAAACTGTGTCCCAATAGTATGCCTTAGATATGAATTAGGTCTGTCATCCCTTAAATCATGGATGGAGTGGAAGTGGATCTCCTTGTATCGGCTGATTCTAGACCCCACAAAGAGCTCTATGTACGAGGATGTGGCTCTCTCAATGCAGCGTGCGAATAATGGGTTTCTGTTTAAATTCGAGGCAAAATGCTGTGAGATATTGACTAGATCTGATTGTTCTAGTGATCTCCTTGTCCAAAATCTGTCTAAAGTCAAGGAACAGTTGAAACGATGGGATTGCATAGACACAAGAGATAGTATGAAGAAGGCTAAGGTATCCACCTCTTTTTCAGTGCTGGGCAAACGACTGTTGGTTTTGCCTGCCTATTTAAATAAATCACCTGACCCATGTACGAGATCATTCTTCCTGAGATTTCGTTTAAATCTAATGCCAACTCTCGAGATATTATCTATTAGAGACAGAGAAGGGGTTATTAGTGGCATTTGTGATAAGTGTGACAATGGTGAATGTCAGTCAATTAAGCATCTGCTATCCAACTGTCCTGGTGCCTGGGATTTGAGGGTTGAAAGACTCTGTAGGTTTGGTCATGATGCACACTGGTTAAATACTAATGTGTTTTGGGACAGATTATCTTTAGGTCATGAGAGCTTCCGAACTGCCGAGGTGGTTCGAATTCTGAAGCAACTTAACTTGTTGGTAAATTAAGAACTGTGTGGAGAAGAAACATCAAGATATCCTGTTATGCCTCTTATCCTATACCATGTAATGTATCAGGTGTCTTTCTCTCCTTTTTCTCTTTTGTTTTCTTTCTTTCTTTGTCTTTTAATTGATTATCTTTTTTTTTTCTCCTTTTAATCTGAGTGTTTTGAATGATTGCCTGTAAATGTAATTAGAATATGTACATTTTCTTTTTATACGTCTGTGTAATATGTGCCAAGGGTCAAAGAATTTGGCTAGTGCACTATAAATAAAAAAAAATGTTATCTTAGAGGAGTCCCCCTTGTGTTAGTTTCACTTTTAAGGAGATGTTAGTATAAAATTGCCAAATGAAGTATAAGATGTATAGCGGGCAGTCTGCATTGAAAAGTTTTTCTCATAAAATTTCTTGAGATACAGAATCGAAAGCCTGCCTAAAATCAATAAACGCTAAAAAACTGGTTGTTTAGGTAAAATGGCTTGGTTCTTAATTGCAGTTAAAATGGTTAGGTTTAAAAAGGTGCTGATTCCTTTAATAAAAGCAGACTTATGGATATCTAATAGACCGTTAGCATTTATCCAGGTGGTAAGATCTCTAAGAATCAGTTGTGCAAATATTGTGCCCGGTATGTCTAGGAGTGCAATAGGTCTATAACTAGTTGGGCCATTGCGATTCCCTTTTTTGAATATGGGAATCACTATCGATTCTGTCCATGACGGGGGGATTAGCCCTGTTCGAATGACATTAGTAAATATTAGTATGTAAATCTTAGCCTACTCGCTTGGGTAAGCTTTGAGGGTAGCATTAGATAAGGTATCTGGGCCCGGGCTCTCGACGATCGTAGGTTTTTTATAAGGATGGTTATGTCCAGTTCATCAAAAATAAGTTGATTGCAGTCTGGTATGGGCATATCCCAAGTTGATTTGTTTTTGGCGCCTCTGTTAAGTAAGGTGGAAAAATTAGTAACCCATGATTGATTGCTCATAGTGTTCAGTAAGAGTGAGTCTACCGCACATTTATCTCTGGAATTTAGTAATTTCCAAATTTGTGGGATAGATTTACTTGCAATGGCTAGTAAAACATTTTTCTCCATTTTCTTACTTTTTATTAAAATTCATTTGTTTAATTAGATTTCTGTACTCAGTTTTTAATCTACATCGCTCTTGTGCATTTACGGGCATCGATAGCTTTCTCAAGTCCTGACGTCGTTTTTTTTCCAGAGTTTGGATATCTGTATCAAATTTATGTTAATGTTTGAATGTTGGATGGGCTTGCTTACTGATTAATTGGTTGATTAGATTTAGGCAATCCGTGTATAAGGGAGCTACCCTAGAGATATCTTGTGAGAAAGGAGTGAGTCTAGTATTTAATAATTCTATTTTTTGTTCTGACCATATTAAACGGTTTCATCCTTGGTTGAGATTAAGTTGAATGTTTGTAAATTCTCTTGGTGGTAACATTTGCGGTAACCATTTTACTTGTAATATGTGTTGGTCACTCGCTGAGTTAGGTATGATCCGAAAGGATTGTATTTGCTTAACAGCTTTTGGAGAGGTGATATCGTCTATAACTGAAGAGGCAGTTCCTCTTGACCAAGTCGAGGCTGCAGGAACATCACCTGGAATGTTACCATTAAGCATAATGAGATTGCGTATTGACATAAGTGTTAGTCACTTGTCAGCTCGGGTCGGGGAGCTCTTTGTGTTTGACTTAATGCAGTTGGTATTCAGATCACCTGTCCTGAGAGTTGTCTGTACTGAAGGAGTAAGGAGAATTAAATCCAACATTGCTTCTATATGAGATAGAAACACATCCTCATTAATGGCTTTAGGATTCCAGTAGAGATTTTGTAATGCTGTACATGGATATAGAGGAGGCGCGGGTTTGATGGTAAAAGTTTGACTAACTGGATTCCAGAACAGGGAGTTGCCCATGATTGCAGTTGGATTTCAGATTGTAACCTCACTGCAACAAGTTGGCCAACTTTAGGGCATCCTTTAGGAGATTCTTTTGCCTGGACGTAGGCGATGCTGAAATTTGGCCAGACTGGTTGGCCAGTAATCCAGGTCTCCTGCAGCACAATAATATTGTAGGTGATTAATACTTCGGCTTTGGGGGTGAGGAGATGAGTAAAGCCTCTGGTATTCCATGCTGCCAAGGAGCATGAGTGAAGGTTCTGAAGTGAATGAGTTTAGCAACTTTCAGGTCTAGATTTGTTCTACACAGCTTTGGAAAGCCATGCCCATTTAGGATTGACAGAGGATAGTACCTTTGGTTTGATTAAAACCGGCTTCTCATCTGAGCCTTCATTGCAGGTGCATTTACAGCCTATTGAAGCAGTAGAAGATGACGGTTCTTCCGTTGGATTACATTTTCCGGATGGAGAACCAGGCTGTATTTGCATTTAGAATCTGTACAATTGAACTCTGTCTTTCATTCACCATACTACATTTTTTACAATGTTTGACGGGATAGTGAGTGCTACAGTGTCCATATTAGGGGAGTCAATAAAGCTAATAGATCGAATGTCCTCAGAGCAAATGCCTTTAAGATCTGGGATGGATTGAAAGACTATGAGTAGTGTTGTTCTGTTTGGATAAGAGTGAGAACGGAATCTGTCCATCATTGTTAGAATAAGTCTGTCTGAGGCCAATGGACATTGTCTGCCATCATCTATCAATTCTGGATGTATTGGAATAGAGACCGCACGGGTAGTTCTAAATGAGGTTGGAGTATAGGCGCCTCTGCGTGCAGAGTCTACAATTTGTCTGTATGTGCTGTTTTCTGCTCTAGAGGTTTAAAAGTCAGATAATCCACATCAAGATTTACACACATATTTTGACGATTGTTAGATATTTGGGATTTCGGATAGTGCAGACTCTGATGAATAATGTCAGTGTGCGGAGGAGTGTAATTTGGTTAAACCGACAAATTCATAAGTTCTACATCAGTCATTCCTACGTTTTCCCTTACATCATTAATAAGCATAGAATTTGTATTATTGACATTAGCATTAGAGAAGTTACCGTGTTGTATCTCCTGGGGAACACCCGGTCAGGGAGCAGGACCTTCAGTGTCCTCAAGGGTCTGTGCTGGATGACTAGTTGATTCGATATTGACAATTTCATTTTAATGATTACTCCTTGGGGGAAGTGTTATTCCACGCAAGATATTTTTTTGCTTTTTGTTTGGAATTGTTTTGGTTCATAATCGGCTGCTTCTTCGAATTTCTTTTTTTTTTTTTTTTTTGTGGGGCGGAAGTAAGACAGGCTAAATGCTAATTGCGTTTTTTGTTTTTTTTCTTCTTGTGGGTATGCTGATTGACTAAATCAAATGTGGGTCTCTCAGTCTTGTCTTCATCAATAATTTCAGGGTTCAGATTTTCCATATCCAGTGTATTTTCCACGCGGATGGGGGATCAAATTGGGGAGCAAGTCGAATCGACTATTATGGCCACTGGGATTGTATTGCTCTCCGTCTGGGTGCTGAAATGATCTGCAGTAACCTGGTATGGTGATATTGAAGGACCCTGTGTTGCAGATTTAATAGATTGCATTGTATTCGAGAGATGCATTAGCTCCCTAGCAATCCAGTCCGTTTTTAACAATAGGGAATGCGCCATGGAGTTGTGATCATTCATTTTGGAGTCCAGTGTTTCGTATAGCTTCGCTAATGACATGACACTTGTGTTCAGAGCTACAAGCGTGGTGTTAAGTGCTAGTGAAGTGGGGTGTGGGAAACCAAATGATGGACGTGGAGTAGGCTTAGCAAAAGAGACGGGGGATGAATTCCTAGAGTCCGACATGTTGAATGTCTCAGGGACTTCTTCGGTAGTGTACAAATTAGGAGCGTTTGAAAGTCTAGTGGACTTTGCATTTATTACTTCGTCATAGTATTCAGGGGGGTTGAAGTGGCTAGGAAGAGAACGTGTCAGAATCTAGGGGGATTACATGGGTGGAGTGTAGGTGCAACATTACAGTGTGGTTACTGAATAGTTGGGGGAAATTACATGCAATTCTTGTGTAATGTTGCTTTGCACAATTTGCAAGTGTAAGGACGGAATGATGCTGGAGTCTATGGTGTGAATTATAGCAGTTGTAGCATGTGGGGTAACAACTGATGGAATTGCGATTGGGGTAGAAAATACTTCACTCTCTTGGTCAATGTAGACGGGGGTTGAGTAACCTTGTAGGATAGTATCCGAGATTTCTTGATTTGGTGGTACAAAGCTTGGGGCCATGTTAGATTGGGCTGTGGTGGAGGATCCAGCAGCTAGAGTTGACACAGAGTTTTGCTTTTGTAAATTTGGATCGCATTCAGAAGTATTTTATTAAGTGTTTTGGGAAGACAAAATTGTCATGGGTGCCAAGCTGTACCCATTTTTGGTTCTGTTGGTGGGCTGCAAAGGGATTGAGTGAGGGAGTAGTAAGTGTAGATTGGGATCGAGATGGTTTCCCAATTAGAGCAGATGCTTTGGCATTGCTGAAGTTAGGCTATACGCTGCCATAGGGAAGTATTGGAGAAAGTGATTAGTAAGTTGAAATTAGGATACCCATTCTCGCGAGCGGGGAGGGTTGCAAGGAGTATCAGAAAGACGGAGCAAAGGAAACCGCACTAAGCTAAGGTAAGGCAGTTGCAGTGTGGCAATTGGTTGAAAGTTATAAGTTATTGGGGATCCAATAACTTGTTTTGCGTGGCAGGAATTAGTGTATGGATACAGTTTAAGTGGATGTTATGTCAGAGTGGATGACAGATATTGACCAGACCGCTGTGGCAGGGAAAAGAAAAGAAAACGGGAATAAAGACAAGCAAAAGGAAACACAAGTTAAAAATAGCAAGCATATAAGGAGTGATAGAGATATTTCCTAGGGAATCAGTAGTTGATTGCGTATACCTCTCGAACTTGCAAATGCTAACGGTTCTGATATCTCACAGTTCAGTAGATGCATATGACCTAATGGAGATGAGGTATCAGCCACTTCATTAGCAGCAGGAGCGAAATGATTTACAAGTCTACACGTGGCAGGATACTGAAGTGGTTTAAGAAAAGCGGTAGGGCTACAAGAAGCGGAAGGTAGTGGGGAGGCGATGCGCAGTGCAGTCGGTCAGCTGACAGAACTCGCAGTGAACTCCCGGTTGTATCATAGTTATCTTACCCCTGCACGGGCTGTTAAGTGTCTCACCTCTTCTCAGGCTTTCACACTGACCTGGGGCTTTTGTCCTCTCTTTGCGAATATTGCGGGCTGGCCCCTCCTGAGATTTCTGGACTACAATCACGTCTCAGGGTGTTTGCTTTCTGGCCAATGCTTTGATTAATGCGGCGGGGGAATTCCTCCTGAGTCTTGTGCCATTTCGGCACAGCAGGTCCTTCCTTCCCTTTGGCCTCTGTGGTGGTCCTTTGGTTCTTTCTAACAGCTTCCCGGACTGCTTGTCGACCACCACTCTGGAAGTTGCATCACTTCTCGGTATGGCAGGGCCATTCTCCTTGAGCACCTGGTGTGGCGGCAGAGAGCAGCAATCTGCTGGCTTTCTTGTTGCCAATTGATCCACGCTGTCTGCGTGAGATATTCTGTTGACTGTGCCTCGAAGGGGGACAGGCCGTCTTCTGCTTTTTCGTTCCACAGGTTGCCGAGTCCCACTCCAGCTTGCTATCTCATTCCTCTTGGCGTCGGTGAGGCGCTCCTTTTACATCTGCCTCTGCAATGAGAGGAAGCAAACCATTGGTTCTCTGAGGAAAACCGCAACGTGTCAAAAGCCAAGCCAGGTACAACATTTTTACAGTATCTTGACTTTGTTCCCAAATAGCCAATGAAGGCATTGGCTGTCTGAGGATGGGAAGGGTGGTACATATTGGAGCCCGCTTGCCCTGTCCCCTAGGGTGGGTGTAGTTTAGCAGACCCACCACCCTATTCCCAGCAGGGGTGGCTCTCCCTTGGGTAGAGGACAAATTCCCTGGATTCATCACGCTACAGAGAACTAAAGGGACTTGTTCCTGAGACTTGTGACCTATCGCCTGGAAGGAGTTGGCAAACAAGCCTCAAAGGCCACCATTGTATGATGGCTAGTATCTTGCATTGTGGAATCTTACAGCCCACACCTCCACTCAAAGGTCTTCACGCTCACATGGCTAGGGGAAAGGCTACCTGTGCAGACTTTCAGAGGCATGTCCCATTTGTCATATATAAGGCACCCACATGGGCCTACTTCCTTTTGCAAAATTTACCACTGAATGTAGGCTCCAGTTCCGAGGCCCACTTTGGGCGGGCGGTTTTAGCAATTTGTTTGGTTAAAAAGATGCCATCCACCCTCAAAGAAGACATTCTTTAAACATCTCCCATAAGTATGAAGGAATGAGGGTAGGATGGAAGAATATGTAAAAGTTAGTCAACGTAGGGACTATTGTACTTCTAGTGCAGAGGTCCTTTTCCTTATATGCCCACCCACCATCTCGTCTTGTCCTCATTGTATCCCAGCCTAGTGGTCACAATGGAATGGGGGGTGTAGTCTGTGGGTGGGCATGCTGGTTCAGAGCTACGCACAGCAAAGGCTGTCTGTTTCTAGGTTAAGAAATGATTGTGCGTTTTGTTCTGAGAAATAAAAAAGCTATGATACCGTCATCATCCAGGGACATCCCTTCAATTTAAAGGAAATTCGACTGTGAACTAGGAGTACAGTAGTCACTATGGCGAGTAACTTTTACATTTCTTTACAATGCTAGATGAACCAGTTACACGTCTTGTCAACATCAAAAATTGCAAGCACGTTTACAAATTGAAAAGGTGACAATCTGTAATGTGCCCTGCAGTAAATAATGTATCCTTTCAAGCACAGTTTTCACAATCTTCCAATGTCATTATGACTGGCGAAAAACCTACTCCGGTCACTCATGTGAAGGCCTTGTTTCTATAATGAGAACACTGAGTAAAGCTTATAAATGCATGTAATAGATGTTCTCTTCCAGACATTAAGCAGATTGGCAGACTGACACTTTACACTATGCAGGAGTGTAAGCGAATAGTGAATGTGTTCGATACTCTCCGAGGGACACTAGGAAGAAGAAAGGGCATTGCGACTGATTTGCAATATTATCTACTTATGTTCATTCATGAAATGCCAAGATTTAAATGGGCATGGAGACTAACCTGCACTGTTTATCTTGTATGTGATCCTTAAACAGAGGCCAAAAAGTGAATGGGCATGAAGACTTGACTACAGTGTTTTGTTTTCTACACAGGACCATTTCAGAGAGGCCATTGATTGAATGAACATGGAAACAAACTTTCAAGTTAACCACTAAAATGATTGCGTCCCACCGATGCCACTGATTGATTGGGCTTTAGCACTCTTGTTCATCAAGATGATTATTTTGCATAGAGGCATACACAAAGATGAATTGATTTGAAGCTGCATCCTCCTAGTACCAACTTTAGTTTTCTTGGTACTGCTGCATAAAGAGGTCACATAATCACTGGTCTGGAAGCCCACTCCTACTCCAGAAAGTACACCTCATCTGTTAGAGAGAAGTAAAGCCTTCTTTCAAAGGGAGGTTGGCTGTTGGCCCTACACATGGAGCCTATGCGCCCAGCAGAAACAAACAAACGACTAAACGACCAAACAAGTTTGTGGCAAACAGCGTGACACCCTGGCGGCTGTTGTTTGGAACGCTACACCCCTTAAACTTCTTTAATCAGCAGCTAGCTCTAAATATATTACCAGCCTCACGTGTGCATGTGCTCGGCACTAATAGATCTATAGATCTTGAAACTCGGTGGAGTGGAGGCTCTAATGACTTCCCCCAGCTGCCTACGACCTTGCACGCGAAGACAGGTTTTGAAGTCATGCATGAATGAAACAGCAGAAACATACAGCAATGGGCATAGCGTTTCCATGTCACCCGAACAAATCACGAGCTCTTCGGGTAGCCCGCAAGCCATTCCCCTGGATGCACCTCTGAATGTGGGAGAGACGAGTGACTCGGCCTTCCAACTACCAAATGATTCTTTACTTCCCGGTCACTCCGGCAATCTAAATGGAAAAAATAGCAGCAAGCTAACGGAAGGGGGTGGAAGTAAAGACTTGAATAAGCATATTAGCCCAACAAACACCCAGAGCCCTTCTCCTCACTCCCTTAACACTACATCTCAGTGTATTCCTGCCACATTCACTACCTTTGACAATACTGCCACCGCCATATCAATGTGCGAGAAAGCAGAGCCAAGTGAGGCCGTTGACAAAAACGGTCCTCTGATTTGTCACGAATGGAACAAAAAGAGCCGACTGAAAACCCCCACAACTGACCTAATATTGCGAGCAGCTAAAACAAAACACATCTGGAAACAGAAATATGAATCGAGATTGCGCATGCAAAATACTGCCCACCCTGACAGCCAAATAGATCAACAGCGTCAGCGAACTGCACGTCTCTCTCTGGACATTACAGAAATAGAATCTATAATGTCCAATCACGAAAAGCGGAACCACGTCTTTGGCTGCATAAACCCCACTCATCACAAGGAATTTAGAAGCAGATTTGACCTCAAGTCATTTAATATATGAACCCTGGACTCACAGCTGTGCAACGCATCAAGCAACTTTGACAGACGCACCATTCCCAACGGGACAAAAATAACTGAGTCTGTGTAAGAAGAAGAAAGCTTGCCTACCATTCCACATAACGAGGACCAAATGAAAAAAAGTATTAACAAGTGCACGTGTGAACTAGACAACCGAGAAATTACACCCTGCCATCATGACGACAATGTTCGATTTACAAAACTTTTTGATGGCGGCGTCAACAATTGCACTGGCTCCCTTCCTAAAGCTATATGAGTCCTGCGGGGAAGCCATGAAAGATCAAGCCACTTATTCACACCAAACAGATACATACTGAAGCATTCATAAACAAAATCCAAACTCTGTTAGACACTGAGGCTGAAACATCTAAGCAATGGCAGGTTCGCCTATTCGATATTGCCAGAACTGCCCAACTGGATAAAGCTAACAGCTTTGATGGATCTGTTGAAAAAGAGACACCAACAGACAAATGGTCAAGCCTCAACTGATACAGCAATACTAACCACTACTCATCATTTCCCTTAATCGGACAAAAATGCACTGAATGGAAATGTACTCCCAAGTGTTTGCCCAACCACAAGGTCTAAAAGGTCAAGCCCCCTACTCAACAGGGGACACTCGTCACCCTATCCTGAGCCAAACTAAGGTAACACCAAATTTAAGAATTGAGCTGACAAAAACAACATCATCACCGGCCAAAAGTCAACTGAAACAAACGCCATTTTCAATCTTTGAACCCATAACCACCAAACAGAAACATAACGCTCTCCCGATTAAAAAGATATCCAACACAAAAGAGAAACACCAACCAGCACGACCCATAAATAATGCAAACGGCTCCCGGGCGTTCCTGAGAAATCTGCAACTCCCAATAAACCGGACTAAACAAAACCCTACACCTACAATTAAGCAGGTACCCAAACCTCAAGTGAAGCCTGCAATGAAACCCCTCGTTGAAGACGGCTGGACAAATGAAGAGAGAACTCAGCATAACATCTTGCTAAACCGATCAGTCTACTCCGCAGGCAACGAATCTGGGGAGAAACACCTGGGAGAGATCAAACGGATATAGTCGATGGACATCCAAACAAAACCATCTGGATGAAAACCAAAATGACAAATCCACCTTCATTGTGATCTCTGATCTGACGTGCGAAAAAATCTCTGATACAGAACTGGATAAATCAACAAACCTAACGACAAATCAGAAGGAAGACCCTCTTGAATACAACCCATTGGCTGCCTCGCGCGCCATCTACTTTTATACGGTGGAACAAAAAAGAGGACTTGCTAACCACTGTCACCCAACAATACCAAAGAACTCATTTATTCCCACTGCTCCAACTCTGCCCCCTCCATTTGTTAACTCCTGGCGGCTTACGGAAACTAAAATTATTGCTATTGAAAGATTGATAAAAGGGAAGGAGGACCTCATACTGAACAGAGCAAATGTTCTGAGACTACTATATGCCCTCCCGGACCTACAATACATAAACTCTAAAGACATTGAAGTAGTTGAATTTTTATCTGAAGCAAGAATGGATTGGGTGGCCATACAACTGATCTCAAATAGAGTACATCGAACCATCCTAGACAATCAGTATGCTTTTCACCAGATGAGATTTGACATAATTGAAATGTCGAGGGATAACTCGCCAGTCGAAGAGATTTCCAAAAAACATACCGAAACACAAAGTACAGATGCACATCGTGGACCAAACAACTTGGCCAACAAAAGAAAATCTTCCCAACGTTATGGGACAGAAGTAACACCATCGGACCCACTCAAAATGAAAATTAAGTCCGGTACTATTGCCTTTTCCAAGCTAATTGATGTGGAAGAAAAGGTCAATACGATAAAAAATCGAACCAAAGCAGACTTGATATCACAATTTTCACGAGGAGGCCCAAGAAAATTATAACAAATGTTGGTTATGAAAAAGCACCCTGGACTATGTGCTCGTGGAACACACGAGAGTCTGGGCACCTCTTCAATCAGAATGATCATGAACTGAAGAAATTTGATATCCTGTGCTTCCAGGAAACTTGGATTTCCAAAGAACATATGAGTGAGGGATTCGCCTCCTATATGAAACCAGCTATAATTAGAAATAAGGGTCATCCTTCTGCAGGTCTCCTAACCCTTATCAAGGTTGGGGTTAATTTAGTAATTGAGGCATTCAATCCAAATCAAATCATTTCATACAAGTCCTAATATTGGAGAAATTGAACCACAATGACAACAAGGACCAATTGATAGAAATACCTCAAGATCTCAAACCATCGGCCTGTTGAACTTGTACTGGACCGCTCTAGCCATAAATGACAACATCTTTATATACACTGTGTGCACCTCAATTGATGAGATCCGAGCACGCGTTCCAGCCTCAGAGTTCATCGTATGTGGAGATATGAGTCTGCATCTATTCACAAAAATTGGTACTTTGATTCCAACCCCGAAACTATCTAAAAAGGCCATGATCTGGATGAAGGAACTAACCCAAAGGGATCTCGTACTAATGAATGGCCACACGAAAGGAGACATCCCGGCATTGCCCACTAGGTCCAAGGGAAACTCAAAGGCACACCTGGACTACATCTTCATGTCATAAAACCTAAGCATAGCAATTGAGGCGCTTTTTATTGTACCAACAGGCAAGAGTGATCATCATAAACTATCGATGACATGGATAACTCAGCAATTGAGAGCTCCAATACTCCACCTCCTGGATTCCCGTCTGCGAATTTCTGATATCCAATCAAGTCAGCTAAAATAAACGTGTCAATAACGGGATGAAGGATGTCAATAAAATAGACTACGATTGGCTCTTATTGCCCTTTATGCAATCTCATAAATGAAAGATTGGCAGGAAACCATCACTTCTTCATGCCTTTAGCAAAGAAATTGCCACCAGGAAAAAAGACCTACGAAGCAATCTCAGGAAAACGAAACACCTGCCCCCTGACCAACAAAGAGTCTTAATTATATCTTGTAAACAATCCTCCAAAAACTGGAGCTATACTAATCAAAGCATACAAGCTCAGAACGATGCAGAGCAAATGCTTAGAGCATTGTCAGGCCGCAACACAAGAGACCTGTGGAACATTCTAAACGGCCAAGACTCCCATGCAGATGTGCTAAGAGCAAATCTCATCGAGTCAGCATGGATCGATCACTACACACAACTCTTTGCTAGAAAAGCTAATGAACAATCCAGTGAAGGCAAACAACACATCCCCTGAAATAAAATGGGATCTTGAGCTGGATTATGATCAACTATTGGTACACATAAAATGACTCAATCCTTCCAGAGCTCCTGGACCGGATGGCCTCACCAATTAAATGTTAAAAACAAACCCAGAGGCCTGGGCAGATTTTTGCTACCATCGTTTTGCTCTATTCATTGCCTATAAACAAATTCCTATAACATGGAGAACGGCTATCTTAATACCTATCTACAAAAAAGGAGACAGGACCGTACCAAGTGACTATCGGCCCATAGCACTTTTGGACCCGCTCGGCAAAGTGTTTGCTTCCTTCCTTGAGCACCTGACGGAGTGGGCTAAAAATACCAACAGAGGAGACCCCAGGCAACCTGGCTTCATACAAGGAGTGGGAACGAACCTCAACCTCCTGATTTTAAATCTACTTAAGCTAGATGCCATCAAAAACAAAACCCAAACTGTGGCGGTCTGTATAGACTTTAAACTAGCATTTGACAGCGTCAATCAGAAGAAACTCTGGCAAAAACTAACCACATGGAAATGTCCGTCAGAAATATTGGAGCTCATTAAGGCATTATATTCAAACATAACAGTCAGAGTCAGACTAACACGAAATGGCGCTTTGTCAAAAAAATCTACTCATGGAATGGATTAAAACCGGGCTGTCCCTTGGCAGTGTCGCTATACAACCTTTATACCTCAGACATCAAACCAACACAGAATTTGCCTGCAGCAATCCTTCTATACAAAATGGAACACCAGTCCCGTATCTTATGTATGCAGACGATCTTGTTCTGCTGGACAGAACTCAAGTCGGGTTGCAAAACCGCCTTTCGGCACTCAAGAAATATGTAGCACAAAACGACCTTGAGGTTAACATATCAAAATCACACGATATGTCATTAACACAGAAAAAGTAAAAGAATACTCTATTTCTATACTCAAAAAAACTCGAAGAAGTAAAACTCTACAAATATCTTGGAGTATGGCCAACCAAAGTAAGTGCAAAAAGGAATGGGCACATCACCTGCGAATGAAAACAGAAGCAATGCTCCATAGGAAATCCGGAACGTTCTCGCTTAAGCCCATTTTCTCCTTCAACAGACTAAAAGTAGTTGCAATCCGTTTGTACAGAGCTGAATCCTTGCTTAACCTACATTGGCACATATGGAACATATTCATTCGAAGCAGCATTCTGGAGGAACATCCTAGTCTTACCAAACTCACTGCCCATCCCGCACATCCGATTTGAATTGGCTTTGCAATCATTGAGATCCATTGTAACTTGTAAATCTCTGGATCTCTACAGTAAATTACTACTGGATGAAGGGATTCCATCAGTACTGATCCTGAGACACGGACTGATCTCTTCTCACGACTCCCTCCTGAATCTATGGAAGGAAGGCTGCAGCCAAATCCTGGACGGCCTCGACTGCTCATGGGAAACTCTCATCCAGCGCCCAATGGAAGTTAAAAGGAAAATCCAGGGATCACACTGGATCAACACAATGGAGAAAAAGACCCTAAATAAGCTTGCAATACGAGGCGAAAATGAAATCAGAGTGCTAAACCAGCTGTCATCATATTTTGCCCTCTTTCCTTGCCAGCAGACCAGAATTATTTTCCTAAGAATGCGATTAAACATACTGCCAACTAAAGAAGTACTAGCACTAAGGAATCGAGAAGGGCCGACTTCCCTGCATTGTCGATTCTGTCAGAGTAAAGACGAAATTGAGACACTATATTACATCATTATGGACTGCAAAGCATTAACTGAGCAAAGACGATGCTATGCTGATATGTTACCAACTGAGATTGTTGAACTTACACCCCTAGAAAGATGGTCAACAGTGATGATCGCCACAAATAAGAAGCTAACATTCAGAATAAAGATTATCCATAATAACTTACTAGAAAGTCTTAATTCTATTAAAGACACGGAGGCGAGCATTATGCTTCTCTTTCTTTATTTAAACACTTAGAGAAAGCTCAGCAGCAAGATATTATTCTCAGTGCACCTGAGTGCCATAGGTCATATGCATGTAGAAAAGGTGCACTAGAAAACATATAACAAATAACAAGTAGAAACATCATAATATGTTCTTAATACCTTGAAACAAATAATAAACTCCATTTCCCAGAGGGCTGGTTGAAAGTTCGTCTTGAGGTCAACGAAACGTCACCTGTGTCCTCCAATGAGTGTCTGAGTCCCCTCATAAACGGTCTTGAATATGATGCAACTTCCCCTTTTGAGGCTGCGAACTCGACCAATAGAAGAATTGAAATTGGAGCCATCTCATAGCAGAAAATAGAAACGTGCTGTGGATTAGGCGGACTTGTCTGTTGACGCTGTCAAGAGAGAGATCAAGAACTCAAATTACTTCATGTATATAACAACCCTAGTTCCCTTAGAGGGGTGGGAGACAAATACATTGTGTTATTTTGAAGAACATACATACATTCAAAATGATCAAATATCCTTAGCCATGTATATCTAATATTTTTTTTTTTTTTGCTTTTATCAAATCAATGATTTTGCAAAGAAGAGGAAGAAGAAGGTCTTGAAGTTAGAGTTTCAAAGTTTCGTTTTCTTCTTTCCAGCCTTCTCACCGTTTAAAAGTTCCCTTCTGATGTTCACAGTGGATTCAGATTCCAGTTCCAACTTTTTTTTATTGGTCAGAACCTTGTCTGTCTTCTTCGTTGGTTTTAAGGAAACATGCCTCTAAGGCTGCCTTTAAAATTTTTGCTGTTGCTATTGACCATGTAGTCCTAGATCCACTCAGGAGGCGGTTCCACCAGACGTCTTCTTCGTACAGGAAATTAGGATTAATCAGTGGTCTCAAAAATGCTCTTCGCCATTTTTTCATTTTAGTGCAGTGCATCAGGAGGTGCTTTACTGATTCAGGCTCGTGTTCAGTTTCGCATAAGCGACATTGATTTGTTTGCGATTGGCCCCTGATGGCCCTTATTTCGTTGGTCGGGAGCAGTTTAAGACGAGATCTCAGAAAAACAGATCTTAAGGCTTTATCTGGGAATC
This sequence comes from Ambystoma mexicanum, assembly GCF_040938575.1. Lineage (NCBI taxonomy): Eukaryota > Metazoa > Chordata > Amphibia > Caudata > Ambystomatidae > Ambystoma > Ambystoma mexicanum. Next base: position 96,653,720 of record NC_090939.1, on the reverse strand, counting down.
TTTTTAGGACTTCAGTAGTTGAATGTAATTGTTTGGGTTGGAAGTTCAGATGAGTGAGGAGTTTGTTGTTTCCTGCTAGTGTTAAAGTCTCTATCCAATCCAATTGGTCTATTTTCCATTTTATTTTTGTAGGATTTCAAATCAGTTCCTCTTCAGAACATCCACTGTTGACCAAATGTGCTTGCTGCTTGGCTGCCCAGGTGGTAAGAGACTTGTTCCTTCCTTCTGCCATTTCGGTTTTGATAATGTTATACAGGGGCGGTGAGTCCTGTATTATTATTTCCCTAAACAGCGCCATTTCACCTGCCTCAATAACAGCTTTTAGGGAGTTGATTCCCAGTTCTCTTCTGATGATCGAGATAGGTGTGGAGTTGGGAAGCTGAAGGACTTTCCGCCAAAAGTAGGCTTCCAATTTTGGCCAAATCGCAGTGGGAATCGCTGGCATTGCCTCACATCCGTATGCCAGGCTCGGAATTACTTTGCCTTTGTAAAATTTTATGGCCGGTAGAAGCGAAAAACGGCCGTATTTCCTGACGATTATTTTTGCCTGGGTAGTGAGTTTTCGAGTCTTGTCCCATAGATGGTTTTGCATTGAAGTCTCAGACTTTGAGTTATCCATCGCCACCCCCAGGTATTTGAAGAACTTCACCACTTCTATGGTCGAGTTTTCGATATGCCATCTGAAGTTTTTTGGGTTCTTTCTTGACAGCTGTCCAAGTATCAAGATTTTTGTTTTCTCCTTATTTATCTCTAAGTTGTTTTTTGAGATGTATTTAGCCAAGTTGTCGAGCTGTCTTTGGAGACCAATTTCAGTCTGGTCAAGAAGGATGATATCGTCAGCATATAATAAACAAGCCACAGAAGTCTCACCAATTTTTGGAGGGAAAGATCTAGTCTTGCTGGCGTTTTCTTTAAGGTCTCCAAGAAAGGAGATGAACAAGACCGGGACCAGCGGGCAGCCCTGTTTCACCCCTCTGAGCGTCGGAATTTCTTCAGAAAACCGGCCTGCTTGATCTAACTTGACCCTAATTGACGTCTTGTTGTGAAAAGCCTTTATTGGGTCCAGAATTTTGCTCGGACATTTCCATCGTTCCAATATGGACCACAGCAGAACTCTGTCTATTTAATCAAAGGCTTGACTGAGGTCTATGAACGCCAGATATACTTTCCCGGGCCCTGGCGTGAGTTTGGCCTTTATAGCACTTAGCATCATGATGTTGGCTGTGGTCCCTGAGTTTTTCATCAACCCTGCTTGAAAAGGGTCTCGACAGGGGGCTGTTTTGGCCCAATTTTGGAAGCTCTTTAAGAGGAATGATCCGTAGAGCTTACCAATTGTGTCCAAAAGCACAATAGAGCGATAGTTTCCTGGGTCGGTTCTGTCTCCTTTTTTGTAGATGGGAGCGATTACTGCGCTGCGCCAGGATTTCGGAATCGATCTTGTAGTGCAACATTTTTTGAACACCTGGCCAATGAAGCTCGCCCACTCCTCTGGGTGGTTTTTTAGGTCTATGTTGGTGATTCCGTCAGGGCCAGGAGCTCTGGAGGATTTAAGACACCTGATGGCCAGTACAATGTCTTCTTCATTTGAGAAGTCTTCCCAGGTAGTTGAATTTGACTCAGACTCCAAAAGAGGAATAGTTTGCCTGGTGAGCTGGAATATCTTGGAGAAGTGTAATTTCCAGAATTCTTCTGAGACGTTGTTCGATCCTATTGCGGTTGACCCGTCTCCTGTGTTCCTAATCAATTGCCAGAAAGCACCTGAGTTCTTATCTGCCAATTTTCTCAGCATTTCTTCTGAGTCATGTTGGTAGAGGAGAGCTCTTTGGAATCTTAACCAGGATTTGTACAGCTTTTGTTCATTCAGGTAGGTTTCCCTTGGTTCATCCGATTCAGAGGTTGCTGCCTGCCTCTTCAGCTTTCTCAGGGTGCGACGTTTCATTACCAGCTCTTTGTCGTAGGTGTGTAATGGTTGCTGGGTACCCTTTGGATTTGGCATCCTGGGTATCAGGTACGGAACCAATAAGGGTTGGTAGTCAGTTGAATTTATTGTCCCCCTGTTTTCCCGCAAGTAGTGGGGTCCGTAGTTTTTGGACAGTTCTTTAATTCGTTCCGCTGTGAGTCTTAAGCGGTTTCCTTGAGCATTTGATTCAATTTTTTCTGGCATTCGAATTCTGTCACCCCCTTCAGTCGGCCATGTCATTTCAGGATGTTATGGTCGCTTGCTTCTGTCCTTATGACCTCAAAAGTTGTAATTCGGTTCAGCATCGACTCTGATACATATATGTAGTCTATCGTCCCTTCTTGAGAACCTCTTTCCCAAGTGGGAATATAGATGGCCTGAGGAAGAGAGTGATCAATATTGTAGAGGTTTCTAGAATCCATAAGGGATTGCCATTGCTTACCATGTGATTCCACCTGGCTTGTCGGACGTGGTGAAGTGCTTCTCGGGAGTCCCGTCGGGCATTTGGCATTCAAGTGTCCACTTAGAATTGTAAGGGGGTTATTTTGGGCAGTCATGATGCCATCGATCTCGGTTTCGATGGTTGCTAGGAAGAGTCTATCTGAGATGACTTGAGGATTCCAATAAATTGTAATTATGGTAATCAAAGAGGAGATCGTAGAGTGACTCTTCGCATCCAGTCGTTCCCACTTTATTAATACTGCTAAGTGAGTTTGAGTAGCAGAAAGCTTCTTCTGAATTGAGAGTCCAGAACCGGAACGGACTGCCACAAGGAGACCAGCTGATGGACGACCCAGACGACCTTTGTTTGCTGTGGAAACTACGACTGAAAAGCTGTCAATTGTTGGAGGTTTGAGGAGCCATGTTTCTTGGAGAGTAATGATGTCAAATTCCCCAAGGTTTACTCCCCCTGGTTTTGTGAGATGAGTATAACCCCTGGTGTTCCAAGACATCATTTTAACTGTTCGAGTTTGGAGATCAGGTTCTGGCCTTGGGTCTTTTATGCTTGTTCCATCTTTGGTTAATTTCGCCATTTCACTGGGTATTTGTTGATATTTCTTTCAGTGGCTTGAAGAGGTTTTTGGAAGCCATGCCAAAAGCTGCTTAATTGGTGCAAATGTTGACAAGTTGTTCTTGGCTGGCTTCCGAGTGTCTCGAGATTTTATAACTTCTGTCAGTCAGTTTTTGCTCAGTCTTCGTTTCTAAGTGAGACGGATTCCTTCTCTTAGACGGGAATCTTTTTTCCTGCATTTTGCTTGGTCTATGTAAGTTTCTTTCAGTGGGTCTCCTTATCGGAGAGTGTCGGTTCTTGGTCATCCCAGTGTTGTCCGACCATGTGGCCGAGTCTCTCCTTGGGGTCTGGATCAGGTTTTGCGCATTTGACTCTGTTTTTGACCTGTAGTGGATTTTCCCAGGCGGATAAGAGTTCTCTTTGGATTGAAGTTTACAATCGCTCGATGCTCTTTTCACCTCTGTAATAAAGTAGCCCTTTTTTAGGAGGTCTGCTTCGCCTTCTTTGGACCATCTGCTTTTAGCTTCTGCTCTTATATGTAGGTACGCCTTTGCTTTTTGGTCTTTGTGGTAGGGCTCTACTAGTATCAGGTCCTCCGTCGTCAATTCTTCGAGATCTCTGGTGCGTTTCAGAATTTTCAGTACCGTTCCCCTATTTAGGGTTGTCTTCTCGAAGTTTGCCGGGATCTGTTCTAGCTTAAAAACTGTTGCAAGAGCTAGCCTTTGTTTTTTGCTATTTTTTGGTTCCGACTGCCGTCTCTGAAATAGTTATTTTCTTTCTGTACAATGGATTCCTTTGGTTTTTTGTACAAGTTGAGACTGTCTTTCCGGTCATCGACAGTTTCTTTAGGTGATTTTACTTCTGCGTTATTTCTTTTTAGTGACACAGGTTTCACTCTTAGAGATTCCGGCCCTCTAGGATATCTCTGGTTAGGGCTATGCCAGTCCTTCTTCTTATTTTCACTATTTGACCTTCGTTTTTTTGATCTTGGAGATGTTACACGGTTAGTATTTGTCGGCGGTCTTTCTCCCTCACGTTCGTCAGTTTGTCTTTGACTGCAACACCCAGGAGATGAGTGGAGAGTGATGTTCATAGAGGCTTCATCTCTCATGAAGTCTTCCACAGTAATTGGTGGGTGTAGCGGTGAAGTTTGCAAGGGACTTCTGACGAAATGACAGACCTGGATGGGAGATTTTGTGGATCCGCAGGACGCGCTTGGTTTAGGAGCCAAATCTCTGTTTTTCAACTGAAGGACCGGGCCGGTTCCCAGAGCCTGACCTAAAGGGGCTGTCGCTGGATCTTGAAGGATGGGTTTTTTTTAAACTCCATTTGGCTTAATTAATTGGGCAAGTGATCCTTTTATTGAGACTTTGGATACATTCGTCAAAAAAGGGAGATGAAGTTGTTTTGGGGCTGGTTCTTTCCGGCATGATTTAGCCATTCCCTTTTTGAATCCTTCAAATACAAATTGGCGAGGGGGTTCAATATTCTCCTTCGATTTTTGATTTTTTGAAGGCTTTTTTCCAAAGTGGAAGCAAATTTTATTGGAAGACCGCTTGTCTGCTGACTGTGTCTGATCTCGCAGGTCTAGTTCTTTCTCGGTGGTTGAATCTGTCTGTGATGCACAGTCTCTTGAGTCCTTAATAATTGGTTGGGGTACAGGAGTTGAGATTGCAGGATTGGTTCGTGTTAGGTCTCCTATAATTTTGTCATAAATGACGCTGTCAACATTTTCTTTGGCGGTTATATATCCCTCAAGATATGTGATTTTGGTATGGGTCATTGCAATCAGAGTCGTTTGGTCCTTTAGCGTATCATTTATAGCTTCATATAGCTTTCCAAATGGAGCGAGCGTGATCGTCAGTGCTTCTTTGGTGGTGTTTCCTTTAGAACTTCTTCTGTTTGGAACCCCCCATCCTTTGATGGTGTTTCCTTTAGAACTTCTTCTGTTTGGAACCCCCCATCACTATTCCTTCGAGGTGAAATGTGAGGGCGGCAGGGTGGGGTAGAAGACTGTGGTGGGACCCTAGGTGAGTGGAAATCTTTGTCTGATAAGGTGACAGCTAGGACCCGGTGTGATTGGATTTTGACTGGAGTCTTGACAGGGCGGAGAAGTGGCTTCAGAACGAGAGGGTCTTCAGCGCCCTCATTTGTTGTATTGTTGATTGAGTGGGTCCCAGTAGTTCGAGGTGCAAGGGGGTGGCACAAGAGTTCATTGGGGCTACTTGCCCGGGGGCAGTCTGCAGGAGAGGGAGACGGTCTAGTTAGAGGAAGATTAAGAGGGGCAATTTTCGGACTTTCAGATGAGACAGGAGAGCCTTCTTTGGGGCTTTTTTTTTTGATTTTTGTTTTGTTTTTGGAAGGATGCATTTTTTTGGGGAAAATAAATGTAGGCGGAGAGTCAATGGGAAGAACTTCACTCTCTTGACTTGAGGGAATTTGTGGCGTAACAAGAAGAACTTCTCTCTCTTGACTTGAGTGGATTTGCGGCGTAACAAGTTGAACAGCTTCTTTTGGTCTGGCCCCTTCGCTCTGTTAATCCTTGGCTCCGCTCCCTTGAGGAAGTGGAGCCTCGCTCTCATCCACCTGGATTTGAGCTCGCGCCGCCTCCTTCTCCAATGACGCATTCGGAGCTAGTCGGGGAGCCGCCGCGCTCCCCTGCAAGCTCTCAGCAGGGGAGACAAGTGCCGACGGCTCAGCGCGTCCGCGTTGAGGGACCTCCTGGCTGGGGCCAGCCGCTCCATCCTTTGCGAACCCCGTCGTGACGGGCTCCACATTCACGGTGAGTAATGGAGGGATGGTCCGGTTAGTACTTTGTGAGCCCTCCTGGGCTATTTCCGTCGTTTCGAGTCAAGGGACCACATGCTATTCCCTCGCCGCCCACCCTTCGGTCGGCTGCACTGGGAACTTGTCCGCATGAGGTTTCCCCATCTCTATCGCAGATTTCGGCTCACAGACCTCCCGATCTAGTGCAGGTGTATTCTTGGCGGCGGTGAAGCAGGCTTGCAATTTTTTATCGCTGGATGCGACTTTTCCTTCGCAGGTCGCTTGGACTACCCCCTTGCCCTGGGGTAGTTCTTCTGTGGGGGGCACATGCTGCAGTTGTTTTGAGAGGCTGGCGTTATGAATCCTCGCTTTTGGTGGGTGCCTTGGTCTTGATGAGGGGCGGGGTAGGTCGAGTCTCTGGGAGGGAGCCTTAAACTTGAACTTCTCATCCACCGCTCCTCCTCATCTTCGCCTCCCAATAGTGGTGAGGAGGACAATTCCCCCGTCAGTCCTCCATGTTGGTGATGGGGGCCTTCCCCGCCTGCTCACGGACTGCCACAGACTGCAACTCTGCAGCCAACTCCGCGGCCGCTCTGCGGTTAGGAAGGGTTTTTATGGGTCCACCCACAAAACATGAGGAGGCTGTAGAAAGACTCTGGTCGCACTGTTCGCACTGGCGCACTGTTCGCACTGGAGTAGAGAGTAGACTGCCACAGACTGCAACTCTGCAGCCAACTCCGCCAATATCTAATAATTATCAAGCATGATACATTCTTAATTTCTCGCCGGGTGGGATAATGCTTGCCTCCGTGTCTTTAATAGAATTAAGACTTTCTAGTGAGTTATTCTGTGTCAAGACCGGAGGCTCACATACCATGACAAGACAGGAGGCTCGCATTATGCTATACTTTCTTTATTGCTGCCATAGTTAGCTTTTTAAATTAAACTTTTTAAAAACTGCAACATTTGTAATATTTTTCGGAACATTTTTGAAAAAGATGCAAATGTGGGTTTAAACGTTCTCCAAACCAAGTAAGTTCTTAAGTTCTAGCTCCAAACACTACTCCCATGACCCTCCGAGGCCTGGTAGTCCTGACCTCTCCTCCTGCACCTATCAGCATGCAGGTCAGTCCATAAGAACCCTCAACCCTAGGTCCTTTCCTTTTTCTTTTTTGCTGCCTTGTTGAGATAAGTACCTCTGCATTTACCAAGCTGCTATGTTTAATTATTCTATTGAGTCTAACAAGCCATTCCTTAATGCATATCTACTTTTATAATAGTACTTTGCTTAGTCATTGTGTATAGTAAAAGCGCGTTTCATATTATCGCGATTTGAAATTGAAATACATACTTAAAGGTGCGTTAGTTTCAGCGCGTGTAGATGAGTAGACGCATGTATTTTCGCGCGGACATGACGAGAATAAGGTGAGTAGTCCCTCAGGCTTTCTAGTCAGGAGAGAGGCAGGGCTGACGCCGCGAGTGAACGTGCTCGCCTCAGGCAGCCGGCCCCATTCCTCCACACTACGTGCTGGCGCTGGCGAACCCGGCGAGCATTAAGACCCAGGGAAGTGGGAGAAATAGGTAATCTTCCGGCTTTTCCTGCGTGTCTAACGCTCGCGCACACAATTGAAAGTGCGATCGCGAAGCGAAGACGTACTACGGCTTCACAACACTGAACGAATTTACATAAAAAACAAAGAAAGGGGCATATATATTAAATCTAAGGACAGCTGCTTACAGTACTTCGGAGTACATTCCTGTGCAGCTGGAGAGAAAGGTTAAGAGCTTGTCCAGACCCCTTGGTTGACATAAAGATTTTGGCACTGCCAACACTAAGACATGGCTCAATGCAGAAGCCATCGCCAGACATCATCCACTTCACCAGAGTGGTCAGAAGAAGAGTGGGAGGAAGGGCCTTACAATCAAGATACAGACCTCTCCCAAAGTTTTAAACAAGTGCCTGGAGACTCGCTCTCAAAAGCAGTCTCTCAGGGAGTCCAACCTATCGCTCAAAGGTGGAAGTGTTGGAGGAGCAGCAAGCACGGCTTGCCAGAAAGGGAAGAGCAGAGAGCCCCGTAGAGGGACCGTTAGCCAGACTCCCTGCTGGGGTTGAATCTGAGGGGCATAAAGCAGCTCGGAAGAGCAAGAACTCTTTGACCCCCCCGAGCAATTTTGAAAGGGAGGATACTGCTCCCCAAGGAGTGAGCGACCCTGTCGCTAGGCTAAAAAGAGCCTTCCTGAAAAAGAAACAAGAATGCCAGGACAGACCCCCTAGCCCAGGGCTGGACAATATAGGGGACAATGATGAAGGTTATATGCCTGATGACGAGGGCGAGAATGACACCTTTCAACATGTTGAAGTAGATGTCGATCCCCAAGAGGTTGATAATACCTCTGACATGTTTGATCCAGAGGCCATCAGGCACCCGAAGTCTTCGGAGTGGGTGCCGTCGCCCAGAGTGGCAGTTTACACGGCACAGCACATTCGCAAGCCACTAGAGCGAGACCTACGGTCTCGCATGAGATCAGAATGTCCCAGGCCAGACTTACCGGGGAAACTAGCAGATACACCAGATCTAGATCCCTAGATGGTCACTTTAGTGACTAAATCTACACGAGACATAAGGAAAGGAGTAGACTGCGCATGGCAAGGGTGCCAAGACAAGCTCCTTGATATTGCAGGTCCATTGGCCAAAATAATGGACCTAGCAGAGAAGGCGAAAGATACTGGTACCTCAGTGGACGGTCGCGCACTTGCTAACTGGGCCCAACGGGCAGTGTGTCTCTTAGGAAATGCAAACTGTGCACTCTGATCCGTGAGAAGAAGAGGTGTTCTGCTAAAGATCGACAGTAAATTGAGTGATCTCGCCTCCTACGAGGCAGGCGAAAACGCCAAAGACCTGTTATTCGTCGAAGCATTTGCTAAAGAAATGGCCCAGTTTGTGGGCACTTATTCTGCCCTAGAGAGAGCGCAAAGTTCAATAAAGAAGATCTTCCCAAATCGTATTTTTTACGGGACCGGACGCCAAAGGGGGTCGTCCGTCCGGTCTCTTCAACTACCATTGTAGACCCCAGGGGCCGCATGCCCAATACTGGGAAGGGAAACAACAAGACACCTTCTTCGCGACCAGATCCAGGTTTCCCAGAGGTCGTAGAGGGAGAGGATCCTACTGTCAGCCTAATGCATCAGGAGGTGAGTGCAATATGCATGAAAGTAGGAGGGAGAACCCTTCAGTATCTGAACGCATGGCAGGCGTTATCGCGCGATGCATGGGTATTGCAAGCAGTAGCAGGGCTTCAATTAGATTTTGTAGGGAACCCCGTTCAGAACTCAGAACCTCATCCCATTCACATGTCAAGCGAAGAAGCAGCAAACTGTTCAAGCTGAGAGACAGAATGCCATAGAGCGAGATGTTCAAAGAGGAACAGGGTTCCTCAGCAACATGTTTCTGGTACGCAGAGGGGACAAAATATGGCCAGTCATAAATCTAAAAGGACTAAATGAATGGCTACTGTACAATCACTTCAAGATGGAAGGTATCCATCTGCTCTGAGATCTCCTGCATACAGGGGACTGGTTAGCCCGGCTCAATCTCAAGGACGCTTACCTTATGATTCCAATAGCTCAGGAATTTCGGCGATATTTCCACTTCCGGTGGAACAGAGAAACGTGGCATTTTACATGTCTCCCATCCGGCCTAGCATCAGCGCCCTGGTCGTTCACCAAACTGATGAGACCAGTAGCAGTAGCCATAAGAGAGAGAGGAATTCGCATCATGTTCCACCTAGACGACATTCTAGTGCTCGGCCCAGACAAGGAGACCCCCACACTTGGAATCTCTCAGATTCTTAGTGAACTTAGACAAATCCCAGTTGGTACCAGTTCAGACCCTAGAATTCCTAGGATTCAACATAGATACGCTCAAGGCGACCCTTGAGCTTCCACATCTCAAAGTGAGAGCAATAAAGAAGGAACTCAGGCTAGTGGTAGCGAAGAGAGTGATTTCACTACGGAACCTCGCCAGAGTGGTGGGCCTGCTTGCAGCCTCCATTCAAGCGATTTTCCCAGGGCGCCTCCACTATCAGGTGCTACAGAGGTTAAAAATCAGAAACCTTCTAGGAGTGCTCGGCTACCATCTGCTAGTGACCCTTATCCCGACGCCATTTCCGAACTACAATGGTGGCTCCAGAATATGGAGGCCTGGAATGGCCGAGCGATTTTCTAGGATTACCCAGAGGTCATCATAGAGTCCGATGCGAGCAGATCTGGCTGGGGGGCCTAGTGCAAACACATAGAGACAGGAGGGAAATGGTCAGAGCAGGAATTGCGTCTCCACATCAACGGTCTCGAGTTGCTAGGGTCATTCGCAGTCCGCGCCTTTACGAAAGACAAGGTCAAATGTTGCGTGCTGCTCAATTTTTATTTTATTTTAAAATGTTTTTATTGGCATTTGGCATTTACAGTTATACTTCGAACCATTACAGTCATGGTTTGTGTCAATGCTTGAGTTACAAATCACTTATGCCTTATAGGGCATGGATAACATTCAACAATAAACAAATAAACAAGTAACAGTGGTAACAGTGACTGTCCTTTAGGCTCTGAGTTATTGCGATCCTTGTTTTCGTAGTCGAACCCCAGCCTCTACTCCATTGGGCTCTGTCTGGTCTTCATGGAACGTGGGGGGGGGGTGTGTGTAGGATGGATGTTGCAGTACATGGATTAGGCCGTTATGCAAAGTGCGAGGGGTTGATTCAGGGGGGTTTGTAGCTCGTTGAAAAGATCATGTCTCTCTGAAGGGTATTCCAGGCCTCCAGTGTGGTGCTCGAGTCTTCCCCACCCCGGTTATTCCCTTCCTCCCATGCTCTAGTTTCTGCTGCCGTCCATCTTTCCATCTCCTTGATCCAAGGTTCGTACCTGGGGCCTGCTGAGGATTTCCAGGCCATTGCGATCGCTCTTTTTTTAAGCACACATGCTATGTCCATCAGCTTCACCAAGTGCTTGATTTTGCTCAGCCTCGGGTAGGTGCCTAGGAGGCACTCTTTCGGTGTCCATTCATATACCTCCAGGCCAGCTTTCCTGCAGGTCTGTTCAGTGGTGAACCATAGTTTCTGAGACTTAGGGCAAGTCCAAAACATGTGGATCATGTCGGCATGGTCAGAGGGGCACCATGATCATGTCGGGCTGACGCTATCGTTGAAGGTGGATACTCTATGTGGGGACATGTTGGTCCTATAAAGGACATTGAGTTGTATTAGCCTGAATCTAGCGTTCCTAGATACCTCCTTCGGGTATGCTAGAGCTCTCGACCATTCTCCCTCTGTGATTTCGGTCCCCAAGTCGGACTCCCATCTCTCTTTCAAACGTGCTCTTCTTGGGTTGGGCCTGTCATTTATTTGGGTGTATAACCTTGATGTCGGTTTCCAACCACCGCTAACTCCGTATATCTCCTGTACCAGGGCGTGTGTGTCAGGCTCCTCGGGCCACCCATTCCATTTCTCCTTGGCGATAAGTTTCACCTTTTGATACCATAAGAAGTGGTTCGGGGTGAGCCCGTCTTTCCCTTGCAGTGATTCAAAGTCTCTGAATAGCCCTTCATCAAACATATCTCCCCACATGTAGATGCCAACGTTCTCCCATCTCCTCATTATTGGTAAGTCGCCGGGAACTTTACATACGTCTGCTAAAATGGGAATCTCAGGTGAGTACGGGTGCTGCAGCCCCAGCATAGAGCTAACCTTTTTCCATACCTGTCGACCCACCTGCACGATTATGGGCGGGTCAGGGGGCCCCAATCTGGTGTTCCATATTAGTTCTTTAGGATGCAAGGGTGAGGTTAGTTGGCAGAGAAGGTTCGTCTCGGCTGAGGGCTCGTCGCACAGCCACTTGGCGACATGTGTTAATTGTGCCGCTAGATAATATCTTTGGAAATCGGGTAGCTGGATACCACCTGTAGAGTAGGGGAGTGTGAGGATGTTCAGTGTGAGCCTGTGCCTGGCTCGTCCCCAAAGAAAGTCTCTGATCAAGGATTCCAGCTTCCTGAAGAAGGATGGGGGAATGTAGAATGTTATATTGATGAAGTAATAGAGGAATCTAGGTAATATTATCATTTTAGATATTGCAGCTCTGCTCATCACCGAAAGCGGTAGTTTCGACCAAAATGTAATGGATCTTCGTACCCCCGATAATGCGGCCTCAGTGTTGCACTCGTGGGTGGAGATTGGTGTGTGCTTGATGGTAAGGCCCAGGTAGCGGAAGGCCTCCACTTGCCATTGAATCCCGATCTCGGGGAGTTCTTCTGTGCTTCTTCCCCTGAGACCAGCCAGAGGGAAGGCGGATGATTTCTGCCGACTGAACTTTATGCCTGAGTATTTCGAAAAGTTATCTAGGATGCCTAGAGCTGTCGGGGCATTCTCCTGGGGATCACGAAGATATAAAAGAACATCATCTGCATACAGGGAGATGATATTGTCTGTACCACCAATACTTATGCCTGCGTCAAAAAGCTGTTTCCTGAAATAAATTGCTACTGGTTCCAGACCTAGGATATATACCATTGGCGAGAGCGGGCATCCCTGTCTGATCCCCCTCTGAATAGCCCAGGCCCCTGACACCAAGCCCCCTGTCTTAACTCTTGCCACTGGGTTATTATAGAGTACCTTGACCCATCGGATAAAGTATTCGCCCATTCCAAACTCTCTCAAGGTTTCGATCAGCCACTCCCAGAAAATTGAATCAAAAGCCTTGATGGCATCGAGCGAGAGTACCGCTAGTTCTTCTTTGCATTCCTCTGTTTGTGCCATTATGTGCTGGAGCCTTCTCAGATTGGCTGTAGTGTTGCGTCCGGGGACAAAGCCGCACTGGTCTACGTGTACCAGGGAACCTATCACCTTTGAGAGCCTCTTAGCCAATATGGTTGTAAGTATTTTGCTATCGAAGTTCAGAAGCGCTAGCGGGCGATACGAGTCACATTTTTCAGGTGGTTTGCCAGGCTTGAGCATTGGCACTATGAGGGTTTCTTTCATGGTGCCTGGCAGCGTGCCAGTCTCGAATGCCTCCGCGTAGACTTCATGCAGTATGGCGGAGAGGATCTCTTCGTATGCCTTGTAAAACTCTGGGGTAAGGCCGTCGGTTCCAGGGGTCTTACTCGTGGAGAGTGATCTAATCGCCTCGGTAATGTCTTTGATCGTGATGTTCTCTCCCAGCATATTTCTTTGCTCCTGGTTCAGTTTAGGTAGGTCAACTTCTGCCAGGGTGTCTCTTATGTCCGCTTCGGGAATTTGGTCGCTATGGGCATATAGTTCCGCATAGAAGTCGGAGAAGACATAATTTATTGCTTGTTGTGTTCTGTGGAATATGCCATTGTCGTCTCTGATCGCCGTGAGGGCCCGCTTCGGGTGTTCCTTCCTGCACAGCCAGGCTAGTATCCTGCCTGGTTTATCCGCTTCTTTATGAGCTTTCATGGTGCGAGTAGAGAAGTCAAATTTCGAGAGCCTCTCCCATGCGGTTCTGCATTCCTCCCTGATCTCCCTCAGCTTGGTTTCTGTCTCAATTGTGGGAGGGGAATTGTTTTCGAGGTGCCTGATCTTTTCCTCCTCGGCCTCTAGTTCCTTTCTCAATTGCTTCCTGAATCCACCTGCCTCGGCAATCACCTCTCTCCTTGTTACCACCTTCATTGCTTCCCAGAGAGTGCTCCATTTTTCAACTGATCCCTTATTGATCTCTATATACTCTTCTAGTTTCTCAGCCAGGGACTCCCTGAATGCGGGGTCCGTTAATGTCTCCACTGGCATATCCCACATTGGGATAGGAGGTAGGGGGGGTCGCAGGCAGAGTTGTATTATTAGTGGGGAATGATCCGAAATTGATCTGCCCAGGTAATCTGCAGACTCGACCTGAGGGGTTAGCTCATCATTTATAAAGAGGTAATCTATCCTGGTGTGTAGGTTGTGAGGGGCCGAGTAGAATGAATAGGATCTATCAGTGGGGTGGAGGTCTCGCCAGATGTCGACTAAATGCAAGTCCTCGGTTGCCCTATAGAGGGCCAGAGCGGGGAGGTTATTGTGTATTCGTGGTGTGGTGGATCTGTCCATTTCCACATTCATGACGCAATTGAAATCGCCTCCCCACAACAGGGTGTAGTCCCTGTGGAGCATGACTTTGGCGCATAGCTTCTTGAGGTAAGAAGGTATGCCATGTTTTGGGAAGTATGAGTTCATTATGCATATTCGAGTGCTCTCCAGCATTCCCCACACCAGCAAGTACCTGCCTTCATTATCCGATTCTACCCCCAGCTGTTGAAATGGTGTGTCTGGGCTCACCCATGTGTACACTCCTCTTGCGTACTTCGAGTAGGATGAGCCGTTACCTTGACCCCCCCAGTAATTTGATAACTTATCTGCAGAGTCAGCGGAGAGGTGTGTTTCTTGTAGGAGGGCAACTGATACCTTCCTCCTCTTCAGGTAAGAGTGTATTTGGTTTCTCCGGAGGTAGGACCCCATCCCTCTGACGTTCCATGTGATTACCTTAAGTTTTGATGCCATTGCATGGTTGCATTAATTGTCGCGGAGGGGTCTATGTCCTCTCTGGGGCTTGATCGTGTGTTATTTTGAGCCATGTTTGGTTCTGGTTGTGCGGAGTGGTCAACTCCAGTGGTTAGTATTGGGTTTGTTTCCGTTTGGTCAAAGGTCCTCAAAGTTAGGGCAGTCAGAACAATAACAACTTGTGTGGAACAATTATAACTGGTGCACCCAGCAACTGACACCAAGGTGGAGTGCTCAGGTGCTCTCGCGCTGCCTGTCCCAATCCGGGTGTCTGGCGCGAGTTGGTGTGTGCTGGCAACTAGCCTGCACTGGTCTTTCGTGGGGTCGTGGTCTGTGTCCATGCGTGGGAGATCGGGTGAGCCCCGCAGTCATTTAGCTTCTCACATTGTAGTTTTGCTTCGGAGATGGGGATTTCCTGAGCTCTCGGGTATTTTGTGGAAGGGTGCAAGCACCTGTGTCGGGGCGTACAGCCCTCATCCTTGGGTACCTTCATTAAGTTTCCCTTGGAAGGATTCGATAGGAACCTCGGCCAGGTTATTGTGTTCCATCCACATGTTAGCCGCGGCTGGTGTCTCGAGAAATATTGCTTTTCCTTTATAAATTACCTTCAGCCTGGAGTGATAGAGCAGCATATATTTTAGGTTTAGTTTCCTAAGCCTGGCCTTAACTGGGACAAAAGAGTTCCTCGCTCTCTGGACCGACTGTGTGTAATCGGGGTATATCGTGATTCTTGAGTTGCCTCGCTCTATTTCTCCGCCCTCCCTCGAGAATTTCAGGATCACCTCCCGGTCCCGGAGGTTGAGGACCTTAGCTATGATGGGGTGAGGGTAGGAGCCTGGGGGGGGTTTCTTCTGGAGGGATCTGTGAGCTCTCTCTATGGCGAAGCCCTGTGAGAGGTTTGCCATCCCGATCTCTTGTTGAATTAAGGATTCCACGAAGGCCGTCGGGTCAGTAGTCTCCGTCCCCTCCGGTACGCTCAGTATCCTAATGTTACTGCGTCTAGCACGGCCCTCCGCCTCCTCTGACCTTGGCTCCAGCAGGGCTACCTTGTGTTTAAGGTCTGCGACATCGGATTTCAGGGCTGCCGATTCACTTGCCATGTCCACCTGAGAGGACTCCACAATGGTGACACGTTCCGTTAGGTTACGGGCATCTTGCCTTATCAGCTGGATGTCGGCTTTTACTTCGCCGATCTTCGTGTCTATGAATGATTTTAGGGCCTCAATCGCCCCTAGCAGCTGATTGTGTCTGGTGTCCGGACTATCCCGCGCTGCCGGGTCGTCGGGTGTGATCTGGGCGGTGGGGTGAGATTTCGCCGTAACAAAAGGATCTAAAGTGGCATTTTTGGCTTTGCTTCTTGCTGCGGCCATGATGGATTGTCTCGATCCTGGTCGGTAGCACAGAGGATTCCGAGGTCCCTGTCGGGGCAAGCGGCTGCGCTCGTCTTTTCCGGCTTGACTGAGGCAGCACGTAGAAGTGCAGGGCTACCAGGCTTTATGTGGTCCGGGGTCTGGGCGCTCAGAGGATGCGGTCGCCCCGCTTTAGTAGGACAGGAGAAATTGAGGCCTGGGTCGCTCAGGGTGACATTGTTGCCTGCATTGCTGGTCTGATCCCCTGATGAAGTATGGTGGGGTGGGGGGATGCAGGAGCAGGGAGGTCAGGGGGAGCGGCGCAGCGTGGCCTTTTTGTGTTGCTCACGGTGGGCAGGCGCGGTCCTGGAATCTGGTAGGTAGGTTGTCGGGCCCAGCTTGCAAGATATGGCCCAGCCCGAGCAATGTAGTGAGGTCTGTTCTTAAGAGGGGGAAGGTCTCACCTGTGAGAGTAGTGGTTCAGGTGGATCAGGAGCCAGCCGCCGGTCCAGGCCCAGGTCGAGATGAGCAGGTACACGCGGGCGGGAAGCTCCGCTCCCCGGGATGTGGGAGATCCGCCCCAGGCGCCCCGGACCGGGGTCGTAGCAGGTGGCCCAGAGAGTCCTCGGTGGTCTCCCTCCAGTCGCGCTCCAGCTCCGTTGATGCAGGAGCGCCAGCACCAGCACCCGCCGCTCTGACACGGTCTCCAGCCAGTGTATCGATGGGCCCCACCGGCACCCCGCACCTCCGGGCAGCAGAGAACAATGGGAGAGGTGTCTTGGCGGCCGGGGTCAGGCTCCTTCGGGGTGTACACTCCTCGTCCGCTCTCTGGCCGCTCTGGAATCGTCAGATCAGCATGGCCGCCATCTTGGGTGTCTCTCACGGGGGACAGGGGGAGCCGGACCGGAGCTTCCCAACGAGCCCCCGACCTCCGATTTTCGTCGAAACAAATCGCCGGGTGCAGTCAATCGCCTGATGTACGACTGCACCAAAGGCTGGATGATACAGGTGAGCCCACAACACCCGAAACGGGATGCGACTGCGCGGCTCGGCCAGTTCCCGTGCGCCTCCCTCAGGGGACAGGGGGGGGCCGGGCCGAAGCCCCATAGATGCTCCCTGGTCTCCGATTTTTGTCGGAACAAGTCGTCGGGTGTAGCTAATCGCCTGATGTACAGCTGCACCGAAGGATGGGTTATATGGATGGATTTTCGGTACCCAGAACAGGATCGGACTGCGCGGCTCAGCCGGAGCTCAAGGGAACAGCAACCTCACACCCTGAGCATCAGGCCATGCCCCGTTGCGTGCTGCTTAAGATAGCGAAAGAGTTCTGGCATTATTGCCTTCAGAATCAGATCACAGTCACAGCAGAATATCTACCAGGAACTCTCAACGAGGTAGCAGACTGGAATTCATGATATCTAGTGGACTCCAGCGAATGGAGACTGCACCCACGAGTTTCCGAAAAGTTAAAAGAACTCTGGGGTCCCTTGCACATAGATCTGTTTGCGTCCAGACTGAACGCGCAAACTCAGATGTATTTCAGCTGGAGGATAGACCTGGGTGCAGCTGGCACAGATGCCTTCCTCCAATCATGGAGCGGAGCGCTCCATTATGCATTCCCACCATTTCTCATGATCACAAGGGCGTTTGCGAAGGTTCGGAGAGAGCAGGCAGAGCTAGTGATAATACTCCCCATCTGGAAATCCCAGCCCTGGTTTCCAGTAGCGATGGAACTTTCTACGGATTTTCTGAGGATAGTTCCTCATCAGCAGGACCTTCTACTCGGCCCATCCGGGCACATACACCCACTAATAATAGCAGGCACTTTGTGGTTGATGGCCTGCAAGGTTTCAGGAGAAAGTGGGAATTGCCAGGCATTTTGCAGCTCTCTGTAGATTGCATCAGAGATTCCTGGGCGCCTTCCACCATTAGGAGCTATAACGCTGCATGGAGGAATTTGACCCAATGGTGCTCAGAGCATACTATGGATCCTGTTTCTGCCCCTGTAGTACAGGTACTCAACTTCTTAGCAGAGAAATTTCAAGAGGGTAACGCCTTTAGGACAATAGGAATGCTTAGATCAGCAATCTCAGCTGGCCATAACAGAGTAGAGAATGCCGCCGTCGGCGAACACCCCACGGTACTGTGTCTCTTGAGAGGAATGAAGCTAAGAAGACCCCTTAACTGAAATATGCAGTATTGTGGGATGTCAGAGAAGTTTTCCAACTTTTTCTTGCATGGCCTGAGAACGAACATCTTTCTCGCTCTCAGCTATCAGGAAAACTAGCGTGCCGAAGGGTGTCCGACGTGAAGGCACTAGAAATTGATAGAAAGATTTTCTACCCAGATGGAGTAGCTTTTACCATCGATAAGCGAACAAAGACAGATTCTAGAGTTATCTCATACCCTTACTTTGTACAGAATAGAAAATTGTGCGTAGCTCAGTGTATTAAAGATTACGAGACCGCAACAGCGCACAGAAGGCCTCGAGGAGTAACTCAATTACTAATAGCGCGTAGAAAGCCTTATCATGCGGTAGCAGCAGCGACAATTGCTCGATGGGTGCGAGAGGTGATGCAATGGGCAGGGATAGACCTAGCCCAATTTGGCGCGCATTCTACTAGGGGCGCAATGGCTTCTAGAGCGTTTTCAGCAGGAGTATCCCTTCAGGATATCATTAAATCACTCTATTAAAGACAAGGAGGCGAGCATTATATCCCACCCAAATAATGGACAAAGCTGGATTCATGCATCATGTATTAAATGTTCAACTCTGTCTGATTCCCGCCCTGATGTATTATTTCTGTTTCTCTTAGGAGACGATCACAAAGCGGCCTGATCGGAAATAGAGAGATTAATGCGAACGCACGTACCAGTCATCCATGGAATTCAAGACTTCAGCAGTTCGAAGTCAAAGTTACAGTTGAAAGATCGTTGCTCATTGGCCTTAAGACTGTTGCAGTTCATAGACAAGTTTGGAAAGGAAAAAGAAAGAGGAAAGGACCTAGGGTTGATGGTTCTTATGGATTGACCTGCATGCTGTTAGGTGCAGGAGGAGAGGTCAGGACTACCAGGCCCCGGAGGGTCGTGGGAGTCGTGGTTTAGAGCTAGAACTTTAAGAACTTACTTGGTTTGGAGAACTTTTAAACCCAAATTTGCATCTTTTTCAAAAATGTTCAGGAAAATATTACAAATGTTGCAGTTTTTAAACAGTTTAATTTGAAAAGCTAACTATGGTAGTAATAAAGAAAGTATAGCATAATGCTCGCCTCCTTGTCTTTAATAGAATGAAGACTTCCTGAGCTGTAAGCGTGGGCAATCATTATTATGCTTGTTTAAAGCTTACTTACCACAATGGATGCCGGCTGTTCTACCGGTTTCACGTAGAATTGCTTGACTATAGATTCACTTGCCCAGTCTGCCATCCTCATGATATCTTCCAGTCGGATTCCGACCTGGAAGGCTCTGGAGGCCATTGCTCCTCTCACGGAGTGGGCTCCGAAGTGCAAGGTATCTATTCCTGCTTGGGTTAAAGTCCACTGCACCCAGCGTGCTAAGGTTGGAGCGGAAATTGCTTTGTGGGGTTTGCGCAAAGCTATCAATAGTTGCCCATTAGGAGATGCTCTAAGGGGAGCCGTAACCTCGTCGTAGGCCTTCAGGCATCTGGCTAAGCAGAGCTTGGGCTGATCCCTAAAGGAAGGGTAAGAAATCACCCTTGAGTTGCACTTCGTCCTCCTATGTATATGGAACACGATGCTGTCGGGGGGGAAAAGGTTCTGCCCGCTAGGTCAAGGGCTCTGATGTCAGAAACTCTCCTGCAGGAGACAAGGCAGAGCAGTGTAGTGAGTTTGCCGGATAGAGCAGTGCGGGATAACTCCTCATTATCTGGCCAAGATAGGAAGAGGTTCAGCACTTTGTTAACGTCCCAAAGCTTACCGTAGCGTTACGTAGGCGGGACTGTAAGTCTGACGCCCTTGAGTAGTCTGCAAACAAGGTGGTGCTCTCCTGCTGGGATCCCTTTTATGAGGTCGCTGCCTGCTGAAATAGCAGAGCAGAAGGCGTTAACTGTCCTGTAGGCAAGACCTCTTTCAACTAAGGATGCTAGGAAATTTATAATGTCCTCTATAGGTGCCGAAACTGGATGTAACCCTTTGTCTTGGCACCAGTTCCTCCAGGCGTTCCATGAGTTGGAGTATCTTTTGAGAGTGGCGGGGCCAAGCTCTCTTCAGTGAGGCTGACTGCCATGTGAGACATGCCGGGAACTCTCCACCTCGACCTGAAATCCTCCAGGCTAGGGATGGGGGCTGCCGCAATCCCTGAAGTCAGGGATCCGTGGAGGAGTAGGGGGTGACATTGCCACGGTGGATCCAACAGGAGATCGGGAAATCGGGGTAGAAGGATTGGAAAATCCGAAGAAAGTTCCAGAAGAACTGGATACCAGGTCTGAGAGGTCCAGACCGGGGCTATGAGGACCAATTCTGTTTATTCCTGACGGCCTTCGCCAGGGTCCTCGCAATCATGTTGTAGGGGGGAAAGGCATAGTGTACATAGTGTCAGATCCAGACGCATAAGCCAGTCGTTGGGTCTCAGGAGATCCCTGAGAATGTGAATACCCTCCATTTTGAAATGGCGGTAAATAATAAAGTCGTTGAGAGCTCTTAGGTTTATCACCAGGCGCACTTTTTGCTTTCTGCGTACCAGAAATATGGGGCTGAAAAATACGCCTTGGCTTGGGCAGGGGCGAATCGCTTGTTTCAAAGCTAAACTGAGAATTTCCTTGTCCAGCGCTTCCTCATCCTCTTTGGACATTGTAATTGGAGTGGGGCGACCTGTTTGAAAGGGTTGTGCGAAGAATTCTAGGCGCATACCGCAAACTGTGTCTCTGACCCATGCATCCCCTGATAAGGAATCCCATGCATGCGCAAAAGGAGCTAACCTCCCTCCGATAGGCGTTTGCGGCGCTGGCGCTGCTATAAGCAGACTGACCTGTGGTTTGTTGTTTTGCTGGGTATCGAGCGGTTCTCCTCCAACCGTGACCTCTTTCTCGCCCTCTTGAAGGGAAGAAGGTATCTGAGCGATCCTGCCTGGCGTTGTGTTGATCACTGGATTGTTGAGGTCTTCGATCAAAAAAGTATCGGCTGGAAGAGAGACCTCTACCTCTTCCGGCCCTGGAGAATATTTTTGAGGAGAGCACTCTTTTTATGGAGGCTTGAGCTTTGTCTAAAGCCGTGAAGGTGCCAACGAACTTGGACATCTCCTTCATGAAGGTATCGCCGAAGAGCAGACCCTGTGCCGCTGCCCCGGTTTCGGTGTCTGCTAATTCATTGAGTTTGGTGTCTATTTGTAGAGAATACCTTTGCAGCGTTCCGCCGATATGGTACAGCTGGTGTTACCCAGCAAACAGATGGCTCTCTGGGCCGAACCAGAGAGGATTACTGGGTCGATAGGGTCTCCAGAAGCTATGGCTGCTTCGGCTAGGTCCATCATCTTTTTGCTAGAGGACCAGTGACGTCCAATACCCTGTCCTGGTAGGACCTCCAGGCACGATCTATGCCCTTTTGTGGGTCTTTGACATGCTTCCCAAGAAAAGTAATCATTTTGGAGTCTTAACTCCAGCGTCAGGGCCACTTTGCCTGGAATCTCCGGGCGTGGGCTTTCTGCCCTGAGTCTCGCTCTAACCTCCTTGTCCAGGGGTTTGCGCAACCTGTCTTTTATGTATTCAGTTCTTCTCAAAGACGGTTCCCAGACGGTAGATCTGGGATTTAGTAAGTCTTCCGGAGTAAACATCCCCTTGGAAGGAGAAAGTTCCTTGGTTGTTTTCTTAGGGATGGGGGCTGCCGCAATCCCTGAAGTTGAGGGCTGTGACCCTAATGTTTGCGTGTCCTCATCTGAAGAGGTGGGAGATTGATTGCCAAAATCATATCCCTCTTGATCAGTGCCCTGTTGGTAACCCTCTGGGCTTGAGGGTCTAGTACCCCTGTTTTCTTCCTCGGGGTAAAAGGGTCCATCAGCAGAAGGGGTTTCCTTCCTAGCCAAAAAGGCCTTTTTCAGCCTGGAAAAGGCGTATAATAGGACAGCAGTGGCTGGTTCTGGCTGGCTCGGGGGGTGGGGGGGGTGGGGGGGGTCGTAGAGTTTTTACTCAAGCGAGACGGAGTACATCCCCCATCTGAAAGGTGCTTTCTCTTTTGTGTCTTCTTTTTTGGTAGGGAGTTCTCTTGTAGGAGCTCCTCCATGAAGGGGGGGGGGGGGTGTGTGCGTGTGTGTGTGTGTGTGTTTTTGTTTTCTGTGGGCCTTCTCTCAAGCCCACTGTCTTATAAGGGAAGCTTCAATGTAGCCCAGATGCAATGGGCTAAAGAGTGAAATCTTAATGTCCTTTCCCTTTTTTTTATGCTAATTCAGTAGATATTAATTTTAGAGTGCTGCCTCTGCTCCTGACACCCACGATCGCCAAACCGTTATGAAAGAGTAACGGAAATGCGCTCGCGAGCGCCAGGATGCAGAGAAAAGCACTTGCGGAGCAGGAGCTCCCTCTGTGGACCATGGGTGGTGCCGCGGTCACACGGGAGCTTGATGGTGCTTCCCCGGGCTCAGGCAACTAGAGCCGAGTCAAGGAAGTGAACGAGAAGCAGACCCTCGCGTTGAACGTGTACGCGGCTTGAAAAGCCAAAATAAACAGTTTTGTATGCGCGCCGTATTCTCTGATGCCAGCAGGAAGCAGCTGGCGTCGGAGAGGGAAGCACGGAAGCTGTGAGGACGCGTAGTGTGTTCCCCAGAGGAAAAAGAAAATATTAATTAACAATTCGGCGAACACGCTGTAATAACTCAATATAAATGCAGTAAATAGGACTAAAGCATATAAATACACATATTAAAAAACAGTTCTAGAACATGATGCACTTATCTATTGCTGTGCGCAGCAAAGAAAGAGGAAGTTGCATCATGTTCAAGACTGTTAATGAGGGGCCTCAGACACTCATTGGAGGACACAGGTCACGTGTCGGTGACCTCAAGACGAACTTTCAACAAGCCCTCTGGGAAATGGAGTTTATTATTTGTGTCAAGATTTTAAGGACATATTATGATGTTTCTACATGTTATTTGTTATTTGTTATATGTTTTCTAGTGCACCTTTTCTACATGCATATGACCTATGGCACTCAGGTGCACTGAGAAAAAATATCTTGCTGCTGAGCTTTCTTTAAGTGTTTAAATAAAGAAAGAGAAGCATAATGTGAGCCTCCGGTCTTGACATAGAATTGTACAATTCTGGTCCCATGTGTTTGGAAAAGATTATTTGCCTCCATTGAAGCCTCCTTAGGCCCAAAGAAGGAACTTACCTATCAAAAGAAAAAAATATAAAAAGATTTGAAACTTGTATAATGGAACCAAACTGACAGGATCCCAATTCAACTTTACTTGCTGAAGAATTGCTTTCCTCATTTTTTTGTTTGTTTTTCTTTACATTTACCTTTTTTTTTCTTCTCCTTCCGTTTCTTCTTCGCTTCTTTTTAATGCTAAAATATAAGATTGGTCACACCGAATGAAAAAAGTTTGTAAGTAAAATGATATTCATTAAATACATTTAAATAAAAAAAAGAAAGTACCCAATGCATGCAACATATAGTTCTTAGAGTGAGGCCAGGTGTCTGTACACATATTCCTATAAACTGTCCCTCACACAAAGGTCTGTAATTTAAGAAATGTATGCATACCCTTGAGGTCTCTGATGAGGTGTCTGTTGTATTGCTCTCTCCCCTTCCAAACTAGTTGGCAATTGAAGCACTGCAGCTAAAACATCTCCAAAGATTTCTAAGAGTTTTGGCATGGGGCACTGTGTGCCACTCACCTCATGCCACTGCTCCTATGAATATTGTCACCAACTGCCAAACTACGTTACTGTTTTTTTCTATCTTTTGGCAGTGTCACAAGAGTGAAAGGCAACAATAACTAGGCCAAGAGGGAAATGCCAGTTCAACTAGGATTTTATATTTCTTTAAATATACCACAGAGGACCTCATTACAGGTTTGGTGGTATTTTGGTGTTAAATTCTCCAGAATACCACCAAACTGATTTACTGTTAGCACCACTTGGTCTGGCGGAATTACCACCGGATCCCAAGTGCTGGTATGGCGGCGTTAGTCCCCATTTTTGGATTCCCCAGGACTCCCTGGGATTTCAGAGGTATTACCATCAGTGGTAATTCTGCTGGCAGTGATTCTGCTATTTTTGCAGTTTTTTGTCAGTAAGGCGGTGGAATTACTTACAGCATTTTGCTTGAAGTTTTTCCTCCACCTCACTTCCAAACCTATAGTGCGGTGGTGCGGTAATTCAGTGTTGTTGGAGATAACTCAGTGTTATACCACACCGCCATACTTGTATTGATGCCTAGAGTGTTCAAAACAACCTTCAGGCACTATAATGAAAATCAGTGAAACTGAATGAGTCTTCTTGAGTTCTAGGATTGCACAGAGTTGTCCCGTGGGCAGTACAAGTGCAGGGTATAAAGGGGTTCCCATACCCATTCTTTCCCTTTTGCTCAAGCTTTTATGGTGCCCTCAGCAGTGGCACAAGAGTTTCCTGCTCTGTGCCTCTCAGGAATTTCTTTCCTGTGGACTCTCATTCTCACGTTAAAGGGGTTACCAAATACCCCTTATTAGGTTTTAGTCCTGGATTTAAAGGAGTTCCTGCTCCCACCTTCTCACCGTCTTGTCTCCTTGTCTCTTTCTTGGACTGGGCTGTTGATGCAAAATAATTTTTGCCACACATAAATTCTAACAGGTGGACTTTAAGTGTGCCCCCATCACCTCCCTGCCTTGGGGTCCTGTGCCCTACCCTCTTTACCACCTCTCTACAGCTACGCTGATCCTCCTTCTACTCGATGCTCTGCCACGTCCTTGGTCCTCCTCCCACCTTGGTGCTTGACATTTTCATATACAGATCTCACCCCTATTCCCCTCCCTTGGGCCAAGAGGGCCCTTCACACCATCCTAATTTCACTAACTAGACTGTCATTAGTGTCCTGACCCTTTCTTCCAACCTTCTGCTGATGCCTCCAACGAACCACCCGCTCTTTTGTGACAATCAAACTCCGATGTTCCCATCCAACCACCTGCTGATGTTTTTATCTCCCCTTGTTTCTGACCTCCTCCACACTCCCCTGCCGTCAAACTCTTTTGTGCTCTCCAACCTCTTCCAAATTCCTTCTAATTCTTTCTTCACTCTCCAACCTCCTTAAAGCTCCTGCCACAAGTTCCTATGCCAAATACCCCCCACTCTACCTTTCTGCGTTGGACTTAAATAGCCAAGAGCACCTTCCCTCTGGAATTGACTGAGGGGAAAGTCTTTTCAGCTATGGACTATTATTGTTGCCGATCCAGGATTGAGTTGGGCTCAATTATGACTTTGTTTCAGGTCAGTGTGTATTTGGTTGTGGTTTCCTGTCTGGCAGCAGTCTGAAGGTTTATACCCTGAGTCCACCATTTTGTATTTCGGAATTGTCTGAGATTTTGGGGCTTAAGCAAAAGGCTGTGGGAGCAGGGCTGCATGTTGTTGTATGTTACGATGCAGCTGTGAGATTGTGTCCGCCTCTAGACGATTGTGAGTATTTAATCAAGTACTGTGTTCTTTAGAGTATTTTATTTTGCTAGGACAGCGGTTGAGTTGAGAGGGGAGTATCTCGATCATTATCGTATTCACTCTCTAGCGACAGAATTTAGGTTTGTTCACAGGGAAAACAGTATCTCGTCAGTTTCATTTGTTTTCCACTGCCCTTCTTCGTGTATGCTGTCTCTTAAAGTGAACATGCTCTCATAATCTTCCCCAGAAACATGTCCAGCACTTTGCTTTGAGAAGAACCTGATATTGCTGGTTCCCTGTTGCTCTGCTTTTTTCTGAGGGAGGGGCAAGCTCCCTTATAAGAATAGCACCACATTTTGCAGAATAAGTCTTTACAGGGCTAGAGACTTTGTAGAACATTTTGGATTGTTGGTACAACTTGTGGAAAATGTCTTGATGGCTTGTATGGTCTGGGTTTGGCTAAGGGGAGCCCACTGAGTAATATGGTGGAGAAGCTACATGGTATTGCCCAGCGACAGGCTAAGTGATTCAGAAGAGTATTCCCAGACACCCACACAAGCTAGTATCACCTACAGGGAAAGCTTAACGTTCCAGGTACAGAGATCCTGGGATACTGTGTGACCTATTATAGCCTAATAGTGTCGCTCAAGTACAGCAGAGGAGTGACTCGGCTTCGACAACAGGACATGCAGGCACATGACTTTCTGGAGTTGATCAGATGCCTTGGAGTACCAAAGCCTCCAGAACCATGTATTTTACCTCTGCAAGACCATCCTACTCTGGGGTGAGTCAGCCTGTGCCTACAAAGCGGTTTACACCTTTAGGCCACACCTTAAAACAGGCACATTTTCAAAGTCAGGATTTGTCTGGCACAAGGGTGGTTAAGAAGAATAGCCTCGATACCAGAATTATCTCATACCTCAAAGCAGCATTGGAAGCACACAAAGAAAGATATACAAGTGAGACTAATAATTAGTTTTATCTGTTGCTGAGCAGATCTTCCGAGTTGCTATTTGCCAAGTTTGGATGCACGATTCTAAGCTCTTTTGTGGCTTAGATTAGGGATAATTTATAATTTACAGCATATACAAAATCCAGAACCATTTTCAGTTTAAGGGCCTAGTTCAGTGGCACCTATTCCAGGTTTCACTCCTCTACTACATCTTGATCAACCAGATTCAGTACCTGAACTTATACCTAATACTGCTACATGCTGTCCCCTTTTCTTCATACTTATGGAGCAGTTCATCCTTTCAGCGGGGGCAGACACATGTGCAGCCCTGGCCCTTGTTTTATGTGCCCTGCCCCAACCTTGCTCTTCAGTCATTTTCTTGGCACGGTTGGCATTTGATACAAGGTAGTACCTCTTGGCCAATTGTCCATTTTTCTTTCTTGTCCTGCACGATTATCTATCTTCCTGCCCGGTTCGTGGCCATCGTCCTTTCTGACTGCCTATGCTGGAGCTTAAAGGATTTGCATTGTGTGTGTCCTGCGGCCGACAGTCCATGGCGGGGAATACCCACAATCTCTGCCTCGAATGCCTAGGTCAGGACGATTGGCAGAGTTTGTATTTTAACTGAAACTTCCTATCAGTATTGATCAACGACTACAGAGGTGGGTGGAAGCCTTCCTCTAGTCCACCTGAGGCACCTCATTGAAGAGAAGCTTTGACGTCCCCTCAGTAATCTATTTTCAGGGCACCCCAGCTAGGCAACCTCCTTCTGAGGGTGTCTGGAGCAACAAGGGGTCGTGTAGACCCTAGCCTTACTGGGACTCGTCATGAGGTACCCATCGGGGACTAAGCTGGAGACCAAAGGTCCCTGGCATCCTATGTCGTGGCTAAAAATACTGTGGTCATCCCCTAGGTTCTCCTATTTGGGGCTAAGAAGGTTACCCTCCACAGCACAGATCTTGCAAGGGATAAGAGGTCAGAGGTTCACCCAAAGATTGAAAAAGCGCTATTGCCACAGATCTCATGAACAGGGCGAAAATGGGGGCGTGGCACGGCAAGCATAGGCAAAGAAAAAAGGTGATGGCTGGGAGGTTTAGCGTTAATCTTAAACTTCTGGCAATTAATCTGGGCAACACTCCAGACCATTGTTCTTTGCCTGCCAAGCCATTACCGAAAGGGGAAAGACCATATGCAAATCAGACTTGGTCCCACCCCCAAAAGGGGCAGTCCATCCTGAACTGCTAGGTCACATCCCTTCTGCTCTAGACCACACGCATCCCCAGACATGTTTCAGCCTCATTGGGCGTCATTGGTGAGGATTAGTTTGGGTCAAACCCGTCCCACTCGGTCTGACAAATACCCTTGAGTAAACATGGTTTATTATCACACTGGAAATGGGCATCTAGGACTCCCATTCATGCAGTAACCGGGCTGGTTCCTGCGTAGCTTCAAAACGAGGAACGGGTCGGCCCCATCACACCATGTTGCCTGGTAAATGAGCACAACTTACATGACCACTTAGAGAAACATGTCCTCAGGGAGCTTTGAAGCTAAGCGGGGTCCATCCTGGTTACTGCACGGCTGGGAGACAGTCCCGGATGCTGTGTTTTCTTAGTTTTAAATATCTTTTAACACACTAAGAAAACACATGGCATCTGCATTATTATTTTTTAAAACCGTGCTGCTGTCAGCCCTTGAAAGTATTGCACTGTAAAGGTCAAGCTGCCATGAGACCCACATGCTTTCTCTCTGGGAAAGGAGCTGCTAATACTTTGCGAATGCAGCTTGCACGTGCGAGGCAAACTAGAATAATCTTTTGTTAAATAAATATAATAATAATATAAATAATAATATAAATATATACAGCACTACTAAAAACCTATGAAATTCAATGGAAAAACGTTGCAGTGATGTCATCAATGACATTTGTGATGTCATCTTTGATGTCATGAGTGTTAGTCCTTGCAGTGCACAGTGGTAGCGCGAGTTATGGTTGCGTACCGTACCGTACCATAACTTGAATTTGTGGGTTTTTAGGTTTTTACCTGTAACCATAACGTCCCTGTAGCAACGTTTTTCCATTGACTTTCATAGGTTTTTTAGTAGTGCAACTTAACCATAACGTCCCGTTAACAAGGTTTTTTGTTAGTGAATTTCATAGGTTTTTAGTAGGGCACTTTGACCAGAACGTTGTTTTAGGCTATTCTTTTGCAATAAAGGGGAAATGTTTTTAGTAGCGCAACTTAACCATAATGTCCCTTTGACAATGTTTTTTGTCAGTGAATTTCATTGGTTTTTAGCAGGGTACCCTTAGTTTGTAAGGAGGAACTGTGCAACATAGTGAAACTGCTGGCACCATGTTAATGCAGACAGCATTTGCGGACTGTGCGTCTGTTTGTAGAGATTGCGTGGCTCCAACCTGCTGAGGAAGGCAGGTGCTCTCTTACATAGTGGTACCAATCACCAAACGCAAATAACATATGCAAACCGCACCATGTGCAAGAATTGCAAGTAAAAAAAGAGTAGGTTTGCAAATTGTGTACGTATGAAGCGAACAGGACAAAGGCATAGGCAGTGCACCATAACGGAATACCTTAACAACAGAAGTGACGTCTGCATACAGCTATGTACCGCACTGCTACTGTAAATGGGAATAAAGAACAAAGTGCCGCAGTAACGACTGGAAAGTGCTAAGACCTCAAGTCACTACAATGTAGTATGGACACTAAACTTTATGTAGAATATAGAACATAACTATAATGTGTTTTTGTGTAACACAACAATAGCAAGCACCTTACAGTGGCAGGACGAAAATTTCCCTCATGACGCAAACAGTTTTTATAGTAACCTCATTGGTACGCACAGTACAGAGAACCGTAAATGATGTAATATATAATAATAATACATAATAATAAATAATAATAATCAGTAAAATAAAATAATAATAATAATAGAAAAGAATAATCATTTTAATAATTTAGCATTTATATAGAGCTACAAACCCTCAGGTATCTGAGCGCTGCTTATTATTCACTGTGCTATCGGACCGGCTCATGTTGCTGCATGTACACCAAACAAATTCTCTTTTCGGTAAGAGAACATATTGGAAAGGAAACCAAGGCAGTGCAAGCAGCAATCCATGTACAACAGCATGCATGCATAGGAAAGGAAAGAAACGCTCCGCATAGGGAAATGAACAGCCTGGAGATCAAAGTGGAAAAAGCGGTGAACAAATGTACTGCCGTAAATTTTGCGTACAAGGATACATTTTGAACAAAATAAAAGAGCATTGGCACACCTGTACTTGTACTCCTTCCCCATGTCATAGGCCACCATCCCCTCAAAAACCATGTCATGGGAGATGTTACGGTAATACATCAAGCTCTTCCTCCCCTCACAACCAAGTTCTGGAAATCCCCATTTCGCCACAATAAGTAGCCACTTCTGCTACCCCTTCCCTTTCCCAATAATACGTATGATTATGTACAAGTAAACAGTCATTTTGTAAAAGTTGCTGAGGGTTTGTGTGGTGTTATTTTTTCTCCTGAAATGGTGTTCTGGCACACAGTCCTCCTTGCAAAGACCGAAATTAATAAAAAGGTAGGTGTCCTACGGACACTGCAGCTGTCCAGCCTATCCACAATCACAATGGAGGCATCCGTACGCCTCCAGCAAGGTCTGCATGTCTGCATGGTGTCCACCACCTATCAATGCGTGTGGGAGTGGACATTTGTGCGTGGTGCAAGTACAAGCATGTGTATGTGTTCCTGTGTGTCCTAGTAACAGCGCCACTCTGCTGCATATGCAAATGAACTTTAATGTGCTCGAGGCGCCCGCCCACTTCCTACAAGTAGCTATACACAGCAACATTCCACCTGCTATGCACTGTAAACATCCAGCGTCTCCCAAAATGGTTGGCGCACGTGTGTCGCACTATTATTCAATAGACAAGTGGCAGCGGTGTGCATAGGACATTTCTCATGTGACCATTGTATTCCAGCCAAAATGCGTCCTGCGGATGCCCGTCCCAAAGGAGAACAGTGGCGACGGCAGCATCCGACCGCACCAACGCTGCGCGTAGGGCCTTATTTCGGGAACACCATCTGGACCCTCGGACATTGGAAAAGAGCAGTGTTTTTCAATGTTAAGATTGTTTTTCTGAAAGTACACGCTTGCAAACACACCACAATGTGTGGTTGCACATATATGTATCTTTTAAAAAAATGCAGGCCTGTTTGCCGATCGCAAGTTCTCCACAGCAGTCCTACAAAAGTGCACACCGCAAAGTTCCACCACAATTTCTTTGTAGCTTCCCAAAACAGAGTATGAGGCCACAGTATTGTGGCCTGTAAGTGTCATGATGCCTACCCCCAGGCATCAGGACCAAGCCCATCAGCCCCGGGAGCAGGCATCTAGACATTTAGTAAAACCTCGGCAGCCCCGGCTAGGGGCTATCTGGGTTCAGTCCTCGTGCCTTAGGCGCCAGGCTCATAGTAGAAATCAGTCCTGGCGCCTAAGGCGCCAGGCTCATAGTCATTACTTACCTCAGGCAGACCATGCTGCAAATGACTCCAATCCAACATGAAGCCTGAAAGGGACTATTTTTCTACAGGGACTATTTTTTACTCGGGTGTGGTTCTAGGGACTTCTTACCTGGGACTACTTTTGAGGCTATTTAAACCACGCCCGACCAGCAACACACGCTCCGCGTTATTCTGCATCCAGCAGCGTAACGCTCACCGTGCCTGCAGCCTGCATCCAGTCTTCTGCCACACCCGCCTCAAATCCGGAGCTCCTGAAACAAAGAAGAAAGAAAGGGACAAGGTTAGAAAACAAACTTATTTCTATTCCACACCTGATTCTGGATCCATCTCGTCTCAGGACAGGTAAAGAACATCATTTCTGCACGTGCCGCACCTCGAGCTGCAGCACCGCGCCATACTCACCAGTCTTCACAGCATCCTTCGGGTCGGCGCTGCCTCCATCATTACTTTGCCGAACTTCGGCACATAGGAGACAAAAGAAAACCACAAGGTGAGCCAAGGGAACCAACAAATATAATTCTTACCACCATAGACTTACCTGATTTACCACAGGAGGCATCCTTTTGTGACTCTCCATATTTTCACGTGCCGCATCTGTAGAGAGAGACAAAACAACACGTTTTCCACGTGCAACATTTACCGGACAGCGCCGGGTAATACAGACTCTTATCTGAGCGCCACCAGCTGCCACAAGAGCATCTTTTCAAGAGCCAGCTGCAAGCCAAGAAAGGAAGGGGGGAACAACAGTGAACATCAGACATATTGAACTCTATGAACTTAATACTCACTGGTCCTCACCAGGAACCTCAGAGTCAATACTCTCCGGAACTCTCCCGAGCCTTCAAACCAGTGAAGTAACTGGAATCGACGCGCCCCTGCAATTCCACGCAGGATGGAGAGCTCATCTTTCAAGAATATAAGGTGAGATTGCTGTGAGGGCATTTCGGAGGTGATTAGTTGGGGAGGACTGTGGGGGTGCCATCACTTGAATCCACAAGTGGCTAAATCCATCTCTCCACTTGCAGGAGAATATTTCTACGGGTTAAGCAGACAAGATTAGGAGGGCAGATCCAGTCAGTCATCGCTGAACTGCGCATCACGTGGGTGGAGACCGCAGCTGTCCAGGTCCGACCGACGCCCCTGTGGGAGCCAGGTGAGCATAACACTAAGTGAGGTTGGACCGAGTCTGCTGAGCTGCATTTTCTTTGCAATTAATGCCTACCCAGCTCAGTACGTACTGTAATTATGAAAAGTATTAACTGCCCTTCCTGTAACACACACCCTTAGTTGCAATAGCCCCCTGCAATGGCCTATCAATCATCATACCAGATGTGAAGGTTAATTTCCTGTGCTTTTATTAACTCTTCACAAATAGCACTGCTGTCAAATTTTAGTCACCTGGCATCATACATTTCGGCATATACTTATACGAATGTTATTGTCCTGCTGATGGTCCCTGTATTTAGGTGAGTCAAAGTCTGTGGCGGAAGGTTGTAGGGGAGACCGTATGACCGCCTACTGCTGCCTGGCTTGCCAGGCTGACAATGTGATCAGCGGGAGCTGGCACACATGATCTAACAGGTTCTCCCATGTAACTTCTGCAGATACCTGCCTAATGTCCTTTACTGCGCAACCCCATTATGTCATTCCATAGGTAGCATGCTGTAAGCAGTTTTATGTGCCACATGCGTTTCTTCAACTATGGTGAAAGCCGTACCCCAGTAAAGCACAAACATTCCTTCCTCCCTTTCCTCTTCCTCCTTGCAACACACCAGCAGCAATTGCTGTTAGAATGTTCCACACACATCTACTAATCACATTGAAAAGGTCTCCATTGACCTATATTAGTTTTGCACACCAGTCCTCTGCGTACATACCACACCCAGAAGCGGTATTGGGCAATTCCTCAGCCTGCACAGTCCCGTTTCCATGGCCATCCTCAAAATCCCCGGATGGCTATTTCGTGCTGCATGCGGCCGTAACTTAATAAAGTACAGCTAAAGTGTGGGAGGTTGTTTGTGTAGACAGCTCTGAAAATAGCAGATTTTGTTTTAAGTTGTATTGTACATGCTTCTACTAAATACCCTTTCTTTCAGGTTTCAATTGCTGCTACCTTTGTTGTATTTTTGGAAGGAACTTGGGGTTGTTCACCCTAAGTTACCTAGGGGCAACCAGACGTGGACTCCCTGCTCACTGTGCTCAGAGAGACACAGCTCCACCTCACTGATGAGGCCCAACAAGGCTAAAACACGTGTATGGGGTTGCTGTTGGTACTCTTGTTAAGAGGGGATTTGCCATAGCATTTCAGTGCTGGACTGCCCATGTGGGCGGGACAAAGACTGATATGCAAATGAAAATTTCCCATCTGTGAAAGGTACAGTGAGCAAAAAGCAGATGGCTTCAAACTCTCAAAGTGGTTAATAACCACTGAACAGGCTATCATGCTGTATTCTTTCGAGAGAGGGGCGCCTGCTACCTTTGTTGTAGTTCAATTGCTTTTGTGTTTGCTTGTGCTCACAATGTCACACTGAAGTCTTCAACGCATCCCGTAGGCGGGCAAACTAAACAGCTTTACCATTGGTGTACAAAATACCTTCTGCTTGCAAAGACTCTGCATTTGCACAACAACTGGGTCCATTGTTGCTGAGAAATATTCCACCAGCAGACAAAAAAATGTACTTCTGTTCAAAACACACCTTCCAACCTCTGGCGCCGAACAACTTACATGACCATTGTCCCACACTCTTATTAATATTAGGCACCAGAAAAGCACCATGGTAGTGCGACAAAGCATCTGCACGACATTTAGCAACCTCTTAAGTGGACGGAGGATGCGTCAACAAGTCAGGTAACCCATATACATGTCGCCGTACTTCATGACGATAACATCGCCAGTATTAAAAGGGGCCCTGTCTCTCCAAAGGGCATGTATATCGGCAATACGGCCGTCAAACACAACGCACCACAATGCGTGCACTCCTTCCAAATCTCAGTGGCCATCAAAGTGTCTTTCCTGGGCATACTTGTGCATATGTAGCATAAATGCATCACCCAAAGGCAACTCAAGGCGTTTCGCCATGTCAAACAGCCTCACTACGCAGAGAAATATACAACAGTATGACCGGGCCTTTGTGCGAACCACACCCACAGTACCTGATGTCCTATTCCCCACAGTTCCATTTCCATTGGCCCGCATGGTGAGACGCGCAGATTGTTGCACGTGCACATCCGAAAGTACGGCGAAGGCCACGCCCCAGTGAAACAGGAAGAGTCCCTCTCCCTATGGCCGCCCTTGCCTGTGACGCACACCCTGCGCACCTCATTGGACAATGCCCACAGTCCCATTTCCATTGGACATCATGGTGAGAAGAGCTGAATATGGCACGTGTGCTTTCCCAAGTATCGCTACTGGCACGGCCCACTGCAGCATCAACAACTCTTCTACCCTTTCCACTTCTTTCCTTCTTGTACGCCGTCGTTATGTTATTTTACAATGTTCAACACACATCCACCAATTACATTAAAGAGCTCTCCAAGTAACAGTATGAGTTTTCAACACCAGTCTGCTGCGTACACACCACACCCAGAAACGGCATTGCGCAATACACAATACTTCAGCCTGCACAGTCTCATTTCCATGGCCATCGTGAAAATCCCAGCATGAGGTTTTCGTGCTGCGTGCCATTGTGGACGGATACATTTCAATTTCGTTTTTAAGGGAAGCTGTCCAAAGGATTTCTTTTTTTCAATTTTTCGATGCTTGTTGCGAGACACCTTTTTTCCGTTTTCCTTTAGTGTTCTGGGTTCTTGCAGTCAAAATATTACAGTAAACTCTTCACCACATACTGTAGATTTGCAAACAAAACCGCATTGCCAATGGGCAACAAGAAAAGGCCATTTCCATCAAAAAACTCAGCATTTCCACAACTAATGAGGTCATTGTTGCAGAAGAAAATCCCATGCGAGTGCACACAATCTGACAGGCTTCTGGTGATGAGACACCTCCCAGCATCTGGCTCGGAACAACATTCATCACCAGTCACCCATACTCTTCTTGGTAGTACAGATGAAACGAGCACCTGGGCAGTTGGAAAAAGGCGCCTCACTGGATTCAGCAACTTTCTAATTCGACGGAACAAACCTAAGCAATGCACATAACCCATATGCATACTGCCGTAGTGAAGGACGACGGCATCCACAGTCCCAAAGGTGGCCAAGTCTCTGCAAAGTGTATGCATATTGGTGAAACTGCGCTCATAGACACCGTTCCACAAGGCGTGCACCCCTTCCAAACACCAAAATTGCCATCAAAGTGTCTTTCCGAAGCATACTTGTGTCGATCGAGCACTAACGCATCACCTAAATTCAACACGATGCGTTTCGCCATCTCAGCCACCCTCACTACGCATATTAATGGAACACTGTATGACCGCCCCTTTCACTGAACCACACCCTCAATACCTGATTGGATAGTTTCCACAATCATATTTCTATTGGGCCGCATGCTGAGAAGCACACAATGTGGCACGTGCGGTTCCCAAGTTGCGTGCAGGGCCACTGCCCCAGTACAGTAGCAGTCTTTCCTCCATTTCCACTATTTCTTTCTCCACCAGTACCTGATTGGCTATGTGTAAACAGTTACACACATATCCACCAATGACACCCAAGACCTTAGCATGTAACACTGTGGGATCTACTCAGCACTTCAAAAGTACCGTTACTAAATCAGCCTGCAAGTATCCAGTCAGTGGAAAACACTTGTAGTAGAAAGTTACGTGACAGAGTGCAACGTTTTTGCATCCACGTTCACCCACATGAGCACACAGCACGACAAAATGTAGGTATGCTAACTTCTCCCACAATATGTGTACAACTCTGTTAAGGAACACTTCTGCGCACGCTATCTGCCCCTGAGCAGTCATTACGTTCTTTATAAGCAAACTGGATGCTTTCCCATCCTCTACCATTAAGTAGCACTTCAGCGATATATGCTTGCAACGTGCTTATTTGCCCACATCATACATTGTAATATTGAAACAGGAACTCTTTGCTTTCCTTCTGACAATTCTACGAAATGTATTACCCACTAACCCACCTCCTACATAAATCATAAAATAATAGCACCAATAGCAGCATTGAATGTATCGCACTAGGCGAAAGGAGCTTTCCGAAACATCACTGTGTGCACAGCTGCACTTAGGTCTAGCCACCACTATTGCCACAGTCTTCTTTTAAATCTGCCCGCTTCTACTGTCGGCCCTCTGGAACGCATGCAGAAGTATGCGATTTAGGATGCTATATGGCCTGCACTGAAATATCACCAATAACTCCCAGTGGCTGCTAAAAATAAAGTGAGAAGACTGCATTATGCAAAAGGCCTTCTGGGCGCTGGGACCTCATTGCCTCCAACTGTGACTTCCTATATATTTGCATGCGCGAGCACTTCCCTCATCCGCCTCCAACTCCCTCTGGGCCACGCACTTCTACAAATAACCAGTTTGTGGTAGGTATGCTTCACCTGTATCCTCCCTCTGTAACAGCCTCCCTGGCTCCCTCACACCTGAGGGGTATCATCGGCAGTTCAAAAAGCACCTCAAACCCTTTCTCTTAGCGTCTGCTGTTTATTCCCCTCTCCCCGGCTAACTGCCTGACGTGCACTAGTTTCCGCTCAACTCTGGTGTGTCGGCCCCATATCACCTACTCCACCACGCAAACCGCTGCACTGGCTATCAATCACACCCAGCACTTAAGAACTGTTTTCTGTATGGCTCTCAGTTCATCCATCACCTGTTCTGTACACTTATCTATTCACTTGTTACAATTAGGCCGTATTGTTAATTATAGTCCTTTGTTCTTCTTTCCATATACTGTACCTTCCCCTCCCTCCACCCATGCCCTTCAGCTACGTAAGTCACACCTGGCCTACTAGTGTAGTTGTCTCTATCTCCCCTCTGTTTCCCTTCCCTTGGCTCGGTCCGCTTTCCTAGATGTGTGTGTAGGGGCATGACAAATGCCACAGCATACAATTGCACATCATGTTATGTCATACACAGAGTGCATGTACAACGCCTGCCACTTATCCCAAACACTGTAAAGTTTTTGTTTGTTTTCCGCAATACCACACTTACTGTACACTTTTGAATAAACAACGCACACATGCGGCACAGCTTCCATGTTACTAACTTCAAACAAATGCATACATTGCATGCATTTTTTTTTAAAATAATTTGTATTAGTTTTTCAATACAACCAACAATACAAACCAAACACGCAGTGCAATCCACAATCATTAGATTAACATCAATTAGTCTTTGTTCACTGCCCCCCTGTTCCCACCCCCTTCACAAGCCTGTTTGTCCTTCACACTCATTATCTGCTACACACGGCAGGGCGTCATTTTCATCAGATTCCTCTGGATCTAACATTGTTCCAAATAGTCCAGATATCAATGCTTTCCATGCCATCAGGGTACCCACTTCTTCCTCCCAAGACATGCTACTTGCCTCCTGCCACACCACCGTTTCAGCCTCCGCCCATTTCTGTAATTCTTTCCACCACACCTCCACCCGTGGCTTATGACACTTTTTCCATCCCATAGCTATCCTTCGCTTTGCAAGCACGTACGCCAAGTCTTTCAGTTTCCCAACATGCTTCAGTTTTCGTGGCCTAGGAAACCCTCCCAACAGGCAGGCCCAAGCCGTGTCTACGGCGAACGTGACCCCTTTCTCTGCTAGCTTTTGTGCGACATCTCTCCAGAAACACTCGATCACTGGGCATGACCAAAACATGTGTGTCATATCAGCATTCTCCTCATCGCACTTAGGGCACGCCTGTCTCCCAGCATTCCTGAATTTCGATATCCTCAGCAGGGTCATATACGCTCTATGCGTTACGTACAGCTGTATTTGCTGCAATCTGGCATTCCTAGATACTTTCTTATGGTATCCCAGGGCCCGCTCCCACATCCCATCCTCCATTTGGGCTCCCACCTCTGTTTCCCATCCAATCTCAAATGTGTCAATTCCTTTCCAACTTTAGCCATTACCATCTCATACAGTCTAGAGATCTCATGTCCCCCTTCAGCTGTGTCATATATCATCCCCATAATGGCGTCCGGTTCCTCCGCCAACACTGTCTCAGGCCAGGTTATCCGAATCTTCCGCACCAACCTGTGATACGTAACATACTGGCCCCCATGTAGTCCTGCCTCCTCTCCAAGTCCTTCAAACTCCCTGATGGTCCCTTCCTGCCATATATCTCCCAACGTTACTAGCCCAACCGACTCCCAATATGTTCTGATAATCACCCTCAGTTGCTCATCTCCTCCCGCCAAAGCAACCAGAGGTACCTGCGGGGAACACAGGAACGGGTCCCCCATCATTATACATGCTCGTCGCCACATTTTCCACCCAAGCCTCATCATCCCCGGGCACTCCTTTGTTTCAGACTCAGGTAACCAGATAATTTCTTTCAGGTAAAACGGGGCACAGTCCTGCCCAAACAATCTAAGTTCAGGGGTCGCTTCATCGGAAAGCCATTTGGCCACAAACTGTAATTGACTCGCTATAAATAAGCCTCAAAATTAGGTAGCTTGACACCCCCTTTTTCGTGAAAATTCTGCAACTTCCAGAGCGCTACTCTATTCCGGGTACCATGCCACAGAAAGTCTCTACACATACCATTTAGTTGAACAAAAAACCTCTTGGGAATCATATGTGGGATATTGCTAAAATAATGTAGGAGCCTAGGTAGAACCACCATCTTAAGCATCGCTCCCCGCCCCATCATCGCTAAGGGCAATTTTTGCCAAAACCTCATACATTTGCGGATCTTCCCAACAGCCATCTCGGTATTACACCTGTGTTCCTCCTCCGCCGTATGGCACACATCTATGCCAAGGTAGCGGAAGGAGCCCACAGTCCACGGCACCTGCAACACGCTAGATTTATGGGGATTCACCGCTATACCGGACAACCTCGCATACCTTTCCATCACCTCCAGAATATACTGAAGATTTTCTTCCGGGTATCTCAAGTATAATAACAAATCATCCGCATATAGGGATATCAGGTGCCGTTCCCCCCCAACCTCAATACCTATCGCATCGTATTGCTGCCTCAGGTATGGTGCCAGGGGCTCCAGAGCCAGAATGTACAACATGGGGGACCAGGGGCACCCCTGTCTAGTGCCTCTACTAAGTTGCCATCTCTCAGATACCACTGTTCCTGTTCGCACCCTGGCTAGTGGCGCACTATACAGCATCTCCGCCCACCTAATGTACCCCGGCCCCATTCCATACTCTCCCAAGGCCGCCAGCAGCCACGACCATCTGACCGAGTCGAAAGCTTTTACTGCGTCTAAAGACACGATTGCCATCTCTCCTTCATTGTTACAGCCCCATTCGATCACCCGATGGAGTCGCCTGTCGTTGTGAGTAATATTCCTGTCCGGGACATAGCCCGTTTGGTCCGGGTGTATTAAATTGCTTATTACTTTCCACAGTCTATTCGCCAGGACAGCCGTTAATATCTTGCTGTCCTGGTTCAGCATCGACAACGGCCTGTACGATCCGCAGCTATGCCCAGGTTTATCAGGTTTAGGGAGCGGTATTATGATCGCTTCTCTGAGCGACTCCGGCAACCGTCCCACCTCAAACGCCTCATTGAGCATTTCCAACATTGGGGGGAGCACTTCCACCCCATATGCTTTATAAAATTCACTAGGTAATCCATCTGCTCCCGGGGTCTTACTAGTAGGTAGCTGTCTAACAACCTCCTCCAACTCCTCCAAAGTAATTGGTGCATCTAGTTCTTCTCTTTCTTCTGCGCTTATCTTGGGCAATCCCATGTCTTGCAGAGTTTCCAGCATCTCATCCCGGCTGCCTCCTCCTCTATCCTCATATAGTTCTCTATAATAATACGCAAATCCTCTGTTGACTCCCTCTTGGGTGTCTGCCACCTCCCCATCTTCTCTGGTTATTGTCCTAATCGGGGGCCTGGGGGTTTCACTCTTATATAGCCACGCCAAGAGACGGCCCGTTTTATCTCCACCCGCATGTTGTCTCTTAACATACTTTTTGTAATTGAGGTTGCAGAGCCTTTCCCAGTATTCCGTGCACTGTTGCTGTAGTTTAAGCACCAGCTCGGTGTCTATGCTTTCACTTTTTAGTTCTCTTTCTAATTCCCCTTCAACCCTTTGTAAATCAGCCAGGACCCCATCCTGCAGGCCTTTCGATTTAGCAATGGCCACACCCCGCATCACCACCTTAAAGGCCTCCCACAGTGTCCCCGCCGAGTCAACGCTGCCTGTGTTGTGATCACCTCAATGTTGTGATCACCTCAAAATAGCTAATGATCTCATCTCTTATATCCTCCCGAAAAACCGGATCTTTAAGCGCCTCCGCACGGAAGCGCCACGTCGGACTCCGTGCCCTAGGGCGGCAGTATTGCCACCCCAGAACCAGGGGCGAGTGATCCGACAGGACCCTCGCTTTATATTCTATGTGAACGATCTCTATCATTACATCTGATGTGGCAAAGACATAATCAAGTCTAGTGTGCAGCTGTTGTGGGGCCGAGTAATGTGAATATTGCCTCTCATTAGGATGCTTTGTTCTCCACACATCTACCAATCCAAAGTCGTCTAGCAACGACTGCAATGCCCTAGCTGCTGGGGCAGGCTTGACCATCTTGTCATCCGACCTGTCTTCTTCGGGGTTTAACACACAATTGAAAACCCCTCCCCAGATCACCGCGCTACCCACGCACAAGCTCAGGTTGATGCACATAGTCCGGAAGTACTCCGCCGTGTTTTGATTCGGGGCGTACGTGTTTACAATGCACACCTCTTTATTCTCTACAAACCCTCTCACTATGACCAAACGCCCCTCAGTATCCACTGTTTCCAGACCAGCACACCCCTAGCATAGGCCGAGTACGAAGACCCCACTACAGTACCTTTCCATTTTCTCCCCACCAGCTCCAGTTTTTCCTGTGTCAAATGTCTCTTGTAACAATGCAATATCTATCTTTTGTCTTTTCAAATACAGCATGACCTTATTCCTTGTTAGATAACTATTGAGTCCCCTGACATTCCATGTCACTATTCTAAGATCCCCCATGGCTCGTCAGTACCCATCTCCCTCCCTCTCAGCCAACCCCATCCGCCTGCGCAATACAGATGCAATTCTAGGGCTATTCCCTGTAGGCTCGTGTTTAAACTCAAACTCCCCAAAACTATATACACATCGAACTCCCCACCTCCCTCCCCTCCCCACGCCCATCCCTTCCCCAACAACTCCCTCCCCAACTGTTGCCCAGCTCCATCCCTGGATCTCAGGCACCCCCACATCTAGCCCTGTCTGGTACGCTCAGAGCTCAGTAGGGTGAAGTCGCCCTAATGGCCACTTAACTATTAATACTAAATGGGGGTGTGAGGACTAGCCCTGAAAGGCTCCTTAATAAAGCAACAGTCACAGTGCACACAATACATTATCTATCCTACTGCGGTCCCGTCTACGAACAGGCCACATCAATGACTATAATCAAGTCCCATAGTCTTAAGCTGCACCATCTCCCTGTGCTCCCATTACTCTTTACTTATCTCGTCTGCCTCCTTCTTTCGCCTGGATGTCTGGCTCCTGGGGGCAGCTGTGCGTATCAAGCCATCCCATGGCATCCTCCGGAGTGTCGAAAAATAGAGTTCTGTTTTTATGAAAGACCTTCAATTTCGCCAGGTAAAGTAGCATGTATTTCTGGCCTGCCTCCCTCAGTCTCCTCTTAACAGCCCCAAAGTTCATGCGGCTCCTCTGCACCATCAGGGTGTAGTCCGGGTAGGCTGTTATGTTTGCCTCCCCTCGCTTGATTGTTCCACCTTTGTGAAAGTGTTCCAGAATCCTTTCCCGGTCCCGATAGTTAAGAATCTTGGCGATAACTGGCCTAGGCAGATTGCCTGGCGGCGGCCTCCTCGCCAGAGCCCTGTGTGCTCGTTCCACAGCAAATCCTTGAGACAGAACTCCTCCGGTTATCTCTTGCAGCAACATGTTTTCGACAAACTCCGTGGGGTTGTGGCCCTCTGTTCCCTCCGGTATACCCACAATGCGGATGTTGTTCCTTTGGGCGCGTCCTTCCGCTTCCTCCGCTCTACTCTCCAGGTTGCCCACTCTTTGCACCAGGACATGCAGTTCCGACTTGTGTGAGGCGCAGTCCGCTGTGTTCGAACTCCCTTCTTTCTCCAGGCTCTCTGTGCGCTCCGCCAGGGACCTCACATCCTGTCGGAGTAGATTCACCTCCTCCTGCACTTCACCGACCTTTACGTCCAACACTGTTTTCAATTCAGCCATAACTATTTCGAGCTTGGCCTCCCAGGCCGCTTTCAAGTCTGCTTTCAAGTCCGCAATTGCAGCCAGAACCTCTTGATTCGGACCCGCGGCGGCCATGCCACCTGCGGGGGGCTTGTCTTTGCTCCTGGCACTTTCCGGGCCCAGCAGTGTTCTGGCAAATTCGTCCAGCGTAGGTTGCTTCACTTTTTGTCTTAGAGGCTTATTAGACATGACGCAGCAGCCGTATGTTGTGGGTCCGCCCACCTTTTATGCTCCACAATTGGGGGGAGAAGGGCGCACACTCCGTTCCAATGTCCAAGGCCTTACCCAAGCATGGGGGCCTCAAAACCTCAAAATCTCTGCCAGCCTCCTCCGTGACATGCCCTATGAGCCTTTGTACACACCAAGATACAATGTCTCTTTAGTTTCCTCTCGTTGGAGGCGCAGACTTGCCTGCTTACACTTACTGTTTACTTTACAGAGCCTCCCCCGTAACCTCTGCCCTGATTACACTAGTAACACGTCTCATGCAGTGCGTCCGCGCTATTGTCTGCATAGTTCCAGCGGGGCGGCACGTTGCTGTCCTCCTTGCTTGATGCAGCCCCCACACCAGCGCCCCGAGCCTATTTCTCGTTTGCCGCAATGGATTGTGCTCTCCCACGTAATTAGATAAGTCCTCCACGGGGGTACCTCATGACACTTGTCCAGCTTCACTACTGCTGGGCAGTGCCAGGGCACCAGAGGTAGTCACACGTGATACCGAGGCAATTGTGCCCTTGGAAGTGCCCTTGTTGTATTTTGGAATGTCCTGGCACTATTTTATGTGCCCTCTAATTTCCATTCAGCATGTTATTCACACATTCTCCTGCTGCTGCAATAATGACCCAGCTCAAGCATTCTGCCTTTAATCTGGGGGTCAGCGCCAGTATCTGCATCAGCCGTTTGGGGCACCGATGCTGCAGCCTGTGCGTCTTTCTAGGCTCTGGTGCAATCGAGCCTATCAGTTATTACTAGCGCCGCAGTAGCGCGGCCCCCCAGCGCGCTCAGGTTTCAGCTGGTAGACATTCCGTGCCGGTGACTCCGCGATCGCAACTTGCCTGCTCCCCCGAGTTCGTGGCTTTCATCTTGTAGCACACAAACACGGGCCACGCTGTTCTTTATAACTTCATTGGGCTACGTGCCCGTCTGTTACAATGTGTCGTCCGGGCCTTCCGCCAGCTCCGGAATCATGATTATGGGCCGTGGCAGCCCCCACCTCAATTCAGCACGGATCCACGGGCACTGGCTGCTCGAGCCTCTGCTTTCGTGTGTCCGAGGCTCTCGTTTGTGCGCCGGGCTCCCCTCTTCAGTATTGGATCACGCTGCGGGCGTCTGAATCCAGTCGAACACATGCGCGTTCATTGGGGGCACTGCCATATCCCTCCAGTCCGCCGCGGCCGTCTCCTCATACTATGGCCAGCCGATTCCTTTGTCTGCATTGTCAGGCGGCCATTTTGCCTCCTTCTTCTATCCGGCTCTCCATTCCTTATTTTGTAATTATCTCTGTCGCGGCTCCACTCAGACGCTTGCAAGCTTCAGCGGGCACGGCCGCACTGTTCATGAATCCGCCCCTGGAGTCTAGGCAAACATAAGCATTTGTAAATGCACGTATTCTACAGGATCACTGCAGGATTGTAGGAGCTCCCTCGGCACACGTCTCTTCACATGGCCCTCTTGGCCACGTGCCCGCATACATTGCATGCATACACCCAAATTGCCTGCCCCTTACCTTGCACACTTACACCATACCTTCTACATTTCTTTCTCCAAAGAGACCTTCGGCCACAGAGTTTCCGTACACACCAGACCCCCCAGGCTTATAGAGCAGTCTCTTTTGCTCCACAGTTTCATTTTCATAACCCCCATCAGAAAAAAGTCTGCATGTGGCACATGCAAGCGTGCAAGTACACCTGAATCTGCTGAGTTCTCGTGCAAGGGAAGGAGGGGGTGGGTAGGCGGGGAACTATAAAACAGGGTAGGAGTTTGGGTGTGTACAACTGTCTCAAAAACAAAAGATTTTTTGTGTGTCCTTGTTCTGTTATGCAAGTGCTTTCATACCCATTTTTTCTCTTTCAATAACTTTCTGTTTCCTTATCCTCCTCACATTTGTACGTACTAAACGTCGACACCTGTCTTACAGTTCTACAATATTGTCTACAAATCTTAGTGCAGAATTTCAAACCAAACAGCATTGCCAATGGAGGTCCGAAAAATAACATTTCCTTGCGATCACTGACGATCTTGCTCGTCAGTGCTGTCATAGTCGGTGCAGAACATCCTAGCACTGTACATAAACTCACACAAGCCTCTGTTTATTAAACAGCTCCCAAACTCTGGCTGTGGGCAATTTACACCAG
The DNA here is from genome assembly GCF_040938575.1 of Ambystoma mexicanum. Classification (NCBI taxonomy): domain Eukaryota; kingdom Metazoa; phylum Chordata; class Amphibia; order Caudata; family Ambystomatidae; genus Ambystoma; species Ambystoma mexicanum. Next base: position 96,609,300 of record NC_090939.1, on the reverse strand, counting down.
CATGGTTCCCAGCACCGTTTGGTCATGTGGGGAAGAAAATCACCTTGGGAGTGGAAAAAATGTGTATCACTGTTGATAGCCACTTCTTGAGGTGACGTAGCAAACGTGTGCATGACATCTAGGCCAAATGTAGTGTTTCATAATGCACTACCACGACATCCACTGTACCGACAGATGCAGCGCATGTACAAAGGAGAACCATAGCACCGAAACCCCACTCATAGACTGTGCCCCAAAAAGCCACCACTCCTCCCAACTAAAAGTTAGTATCAAAGCCTCTTCCAACAGCATACCTGTACATATCTTGCACAAAGGTATCACCCACAATAATAACTCTGTGTCTCCCCTTCTCAGTCAACCACACTGCAGCAACATTTGGAGACATCTAACACTGCCCCTTCCTGTCACCCGCACCCTCCACACCTCATTTCATAATCCCCACATTCCATTTGCAAAGGCATCATGGTCAGAAGGGCACATTGTACCACGTGCGCCTTCCCACCTACAGCAAGGGGCACACCCCATTAAAGCTGAGGCACTCCTCTTCCGTTTCCACTATTAGATATGCAGCACTCCCGCATTACGTACTATTTAATATGCACAGACACATTTAGCATTCACATACAAGTCCTCCGCATCGAACACCTTCATTTCTGCACTACACTGCAGACATACCTTTACACACTCACAGTGCAGGTCTGGTGTCATGTGAAACCACCTCCACGTAACGGCTCTTCTAAGTGATCCACAATTTCATAGTCCACATTCACCCACACCAGTACCCAACACCACCAACTGCACGTACCAGTATTTTATTTTCCTCCCGACACTCCACCAACTGCAAAGATACAGTACTTCCAAATGCAGTACGGTATTTACTAATCTGTGCATTACACACTACTCAAGCACATGCACTATACAGTTCAACCCTATGCACTACAACATACACACTTTCTCAACACAGCACTCAGTGGACACACTGCGTAACTGTACACTCCATAAACTCCTGCCATGCACTGCTAAAGGTACCATGTGTGAACAATGAACACACCCATGGAATCAACAATGCATGCACAACTCACAAACCGCATACAAAAGGCAACATTTTACAGAGTACTTACAGGCAAACCACACACGTCATCGTGCAAGGCTTCCAGCCATGTATCTAAGATGCTAAGGCATCAACACACACAGAAAACCCTAGTACACCTTATGGTGTACTCCTCATTTCATGTGTCATGGATTCCCCATCTGCAAATGTGCCTGCCACCTTTCACCCAGGGCACATCTTTGCATGCAGGCCACCATGATGTTGCGTTGGCTCTGCTAAATGGTGTGTCAGTAGCTCTGTACATTGTCCATTATGCAACTTTGCAATGGTAAGCACTTCCTTTGATAGTCCAATATGATAACACACTTCCTCAGTCAATGGTCATGCAAAGGGAATCCCATATTAAAAGCACATGCTGACATATGCCTCCCTGAAATGCAACACTTGCAATTGCCTACACCATGTGCTCGTGAACACATAGCACCTCACTTCAGGTGCTCCACTAAGTGTAAAATGCTCTCCTCACACAATATTTGAAGGTCACCATCCTCCGAGAGATACCAAGGCAACTCGGCAGGGCTGCATTATGGTATGCTGGCTGCCGTCAAGGGATATGCTCTTGGGTGCATAGTTTACGGCCTTTGACCATGTACCCAATAGTCTAGTCCTTACCCACATCCACCATAACAAAACTGTTTCATTAAGGGGAACATTTGCCACATACCACAATCCACAAACGTAACATACAATGGGTGCTTGAAAGGCAACTGATGACAAACTAATAGCGCCATGTGGCTCCCTAATATCAACAGTGATGCAATAATGTACACCATTTAGAATTGCATGCATTTGAGGTCACTGGTGCTGTTTTACCACGTCTACAAGCTCCTGCATAACCATTTATTGAACGTCACCAAAATTTTACACATACATACGTAAAACTAGAAGTCTGCGTTATGGTAGCGTATTACACTGCATGCCTAGGCTCTTTGAGTCCTCACCTAAACCCTGTGGCCTTTTTCCATCCACCCAACACTATACACCTGGGCCACACCCAACACTACATAAGAGTCATGCATGTAAACAAGTGGCCAGGTACATGCAGGTCACCCTAGCCCCTTCTAATCATCCAGTACTTAACCACTGCACACACAGGACATACTACACAAGTTGTCACTCCATGAGGTCCAGGCATGCAGTATAAAACTTGCAACCAATCCCCATACCCAGGAATCCAACATGTTATGCAATAGTCACAAATACCACATCAAAGGCAACAATGTGAAACCTAATTCACCCCGGGGCACATATTTTGCGGTGCATTGTACCCACCCATTCATCAAAGGAGCTACGGGCGTAGCACACGCAACACGCTGTACTACAGTGTAAGTTTCAAGTTTCATGTTGTCTTTATTGTACTCCCCTTCTACCATTGCTGTACTGGCACTGACTGCTTGGCCCTCAACACACACAACAAACTCTACTACAACTCATCTTCTACTCCTCATGTCATGTGTAATGCACTCCCCATCTCCAGTAGCGCCTGCCAACTTCCACCTTGTCCACATCTTCACATGCACGCATCCATGACATTGGGCATCATTACGAGTCGGCTGCGCCGGAATCCGGTGATTCCGTGACGACGGTTACTCCACTTCCGCGACCGCAAGGTTGCGGAAATAAGGGCCGATTATGGCACATGTGTCGCGCGCAACACACCGAGGCGGAAACGGAGTCACCGCCGTCATGTAAACACCCACGCACATGGACTTTACGCCACAGAAAACGGTGCTAAACCCATGTCCGCCCCCGCCGACACGGAAACACCGGAAGCGGAAACACCAACACTGGAAGCGGAAACAGCATGACCGCGGGAAAAAAACGGAAACAGAGAGGCGGCCATTATACAAAGGACAATCCACTGCCATCCTCAGACACCACAGGTCAGATTACCTCCCTGAGACTGACAACTCATCGAATGGCATCCAGGATACCAGCACGCAGACAGTGAAAGCCGCGCTTTAGTGAGGCTGAGCTCACAGTTCTGGAGGACCACATTGTTGAGCATGCAGAAATGCTCTTTAGTGCAGACCAGCGGCGCGCTACTCAGCAACGGCGCAAGGAGGTGTGGGCGGAGGCAGCACGCAAGTGCACAGTGGTCGGTGTGACCACACGCTCTGTGAAGGACTGCCATAAGAGGTGGGATGACCTCAGGCTCCGGGTGCGCAACCTCATGACTGAACACCGCTAACACAGCACTGGCACTGGTGGAGGCCCTGCATCCCCTCTCAAGTTGCAACCGTGGGAGGAGCGCTGCAGCAGTGTCATGCACCTCGAAGGCATCCATGGCATAGGAGAGGCAGAGGCAGGAGTGAGCCCACCTGCACATGCTGGTAAGTGCACAGAGTACAAATCCATAAGTGTGAATGGGAGTGACCCAATGGACCCACTCACAATGCCCCCCCCCAACAGGGCAGGAGTGACCCAATGGACCCACTCACAATGCCCCCCGACCCCAACAGGGCAGGAGTGAGCCAATGGACCCACTCACAATGCCCCCCCCCAACAGAACAGGAGTGACCCAATGGACCCACTCACAATGCCCCCCCCAAACAGGGCAGGAGTGACCCAATGGACGCACTCACAATGCCCCCCCCAACAGGGCAGGAGTGACCCAATGGACCCACTGACTGGCCAGATGACAAGTAACACATCCCCAAAGCATGAACCCTGGAAATGCACACAGTGCGTGCCTGACTGAAAGCAGACACACACACACCTGAGTGCATCAATAGTCACAAGTGTGTACATGCAAGTGGTCATGGATTATCATGTTGGATACATGTGATGGACACATCTAGTAACATCACACAACTAACAGCATGCCCTCTGTATCCCCACAGTCGAGACAAGTGACAGCGACGGCCAAGAGGCAATGCAGCGGCCACCTGCACGTGCCAACTCAGCACTTCTGCCCAGGAGGATGATGCTAGCTGCTCCAGCACACAAGGACCGGCTGCATCAAGCACACCGGCTACATCAGGCACACCGGCTACATCAGGCACACCGGCTACATCAGGCACACCAGCACACGCCACCATCCCCATGCAGCCACCCACCCTAGCCCCGGATGATTATTCGCAGCCCATCTGCACAGCTGAGGAGACTGCATGATGGAAGTGGCCCGGCCATGCAGGCCGAAGCAATACAACAGGGTGAGGGGGACAACATGGACAACATGTATGAGGTGTCACCCATCCATGGCCTACAGTTCAGCCTCCAAGAACTGCACAGCCCCATGTGCTCCCCAACTCCCTCCATGACTGAGCTCAGTACACGCTTGCAGCACTTAGAGCAACAACAAGCCACCCAGACGCAGCTGGTGGAAAGTCAGCTGGAGGAGGCCAGGCTGCAGTGTGAGGAGGCCGTGCATCAGCGGGAGGAGTCCAGGCTGCAGCGTGAGAGCAATGCTACATCGGTGCAGCGGCTCTCCAGGTCGATTGGATAATTTGCGGCCACCATTGTTACCCTGGCACGCCATGTCAGGGAAGGGAACAGTGTGCAATCCAGCATTGCTCAGTCAATGTTGGTAGCCCAGCAGGCGTTTCAAGGGCGCTTGCCCACAGTCACACCGACAGTCACCTCAGCCAGCACCATCCCATCCAGCTCTGCCACTACAAGGACACGGAGGCGTTCTAGTCGGGTGACTGGAGCCGCCAGCAAGGACACGGCACCGCATAAGCGCACCCGCAAATAGTGGCATGTGGGGATGCCAGTCAACATGACATTTGGGGACACCATGGGTGTAGGGGGGTGGGTACGTTTGGGTGGTGGGGGAGGTTCATTAGGGGGTTAGTTGTTTGGGGCCTGGTTGGGGGTGTGTACGTTTGGGTGGTGGGTGGGCACGGGTGTACAGCTTACCTACCCAATGCACTTTCTTACCTGGTTTATCGAAAATACAACACCTTTGAAAAGTACCATAATGAGTGGACATCTGTCATTTCATATGCAGTACAATTAAATGGTATTTCCGGTCCTACATTTTTATTGTCCCTACGGGTCGGCCATGTATTTTTAAACATTAATCGGTCGATCGTAGTAAATTGGCTATGGACCTGACCCTACCTTTCGTCCACTAAACAAACGATAAATCTGACTTTTACATAAATAGACAATTATCTCCATATTTATGGTTCTCTAGGGCTGCAAAGCACGCAAACAATATACAAAGATGGAGTGTAGAATTCAAGTTCTCAGGGATGGCTTTACACAGAATGTTGCAAAGTAAGTATGTATGCACGTTCACAGTGAAGGTCAGCTGCTTCGATTTATTGCTCGCGGGCCGGAGTGGCCCACGACTCGCAGTATAAGGTTCTATTGTTTTTTTACCTTGACAGACAGGCACCATGCCTAAAGACTTCTTTTGAAGGAGGGGTGCAATAACGTAAGAGATGATAAGGATGAAATTTCAGAAACAAGACCGATTTTCATGTTTGTTCACTATAAGAAAGATCGTTGGCACAGACGGAGTGGTATTTAGGGACTGCATTACGCCTAGACAATGGAAAATGCAAATCTAATGTAAGTAACCCTTTAGATGATTTTATCCCGGAATATATTAACAATAGCGTAGCGTTGAAGGACGGTTAAGTTGGACTTGTTCGTTCAATGTGGCATTTTGTACCGTGCACTATCAACGCCGAAGTGGTCCCCTGGCGCTCAGGCAGCTCTGAAAAAGGCAGAGGAGAGGGGATGGGTTAGTGGGAATAAGTAAGAATAAGCAAATAGTTTCAGGCCCAATAAATGAAATGAATCATTTTAATGAAGATCGGCTGGAGAGACTAATTTATGTTTTTAATACAGGTACATCCTTCCCTGCTGCCAATGCCATCATTTCCAGACCCCGGCCGACGGGTTCTTCAGCTGCCAGGTGCAGCTCCATGTCATCAACTTTACCACCCTGACCATTTTATGGGACGATCGGCAAGGACCAATATGCCCTTACGCGGTAATAGCGGCTAGAAGCAGCATACCAACCGTTACGGTGGGGTAGTGCCTCGTTGTCGGAACAGCCTTGCGATTATCAGTGCGACCATAGTGCTTCTTTTATCATAAACCAACAACACCCTGTGTACCGCAAAGGAACAGCGCGTGACTCAAGATGAACTTTTGCGGATCGAGAGCAAAGACAAATGCGAATGGCTGAATATTCTCTAAACATTTGACGTCAAATAAATGTACTTTACCAATTGTACAATCTTGCTGTTTGCTTTTAAACCACAGTTTCATATTCCGAATTGTGGCGCGCTGTGTTGTGAGATGATCTGTGTTGTTTTACGGGTTCTGTGTGAAGTCGCGTAGAAGTTGACTGGGCGCGTTTGGCTACTCAGCCCAGTAACGTCACGGAGAGAGGCGGGGAATATGAATGCTTTGAATGCTTTGTTGATGTCAGGCTCAGGGGCGGGGGATATGATTTAGCACCGCAAAAGCAGGTCAGCCAGGGCGATGGGGCAAGTGATAGGATTATCACATGTCGGCACACAGCAGCCTGATTTATCGTTTGTTTAGTGGACAAAAAGTCGGGTAAGGTCCATAGGAAATTTTTCTACGATCGAAAGATCCATGCCTGAAAACACATGGCCGACCCGTAGGGACAATTACAATTTGGTCACGGAAATACCCTTTATTCATTTAGTGGCATCACCATATCCCTGAAATGGTGTGGATGTGCTGTCTCTCAAAAGTAAATGCGAATCAGTGCATCCCATGCTCGTTGTGCATCTAGTGGACCCCCAGGAGGTGGTTGTGCCATCCCATACCCATCTCCGTCAACATCCCCATCTTCATCATCTCCGTCTGGGGGCATTGGAATGTTCCTGCGCTGGCACAGATTGTGCAGCATGGCACAAACGAGCGTAATTTTACCCGTCTTCACTGGGCTGTACAGCAGTGATCCGCCAGATCTGCTTAAACAGCGGAACCGGGCCTTCAGTAGTCCAAATGTCCTCTCAATCATGCCATGTGTGTGGACATGTGCCCTGTTGTACGCATCCTCATGCCTGTTCCTTGGCCTCCGTACAGGCGTCATCAGCCATGGCGTGAGTGCATATCCGGAATCTCCTACATGGGATGTAGATGTGGGAGACATGTCAGTGTTGGTAGTATCATGTCTTCATCAGATGCAGTGCAATCTTGTGTCATTGTTCATTCATGTCTATGTGTCATGCAGTGTTTTCACTGATGGGTGTTAATCTTCTATGGCCATCATAGTGGGGGTTGACATTGACCACTGCATTGGTGTGCATGTGGCTTGTGAGTATGGCATTGTGCAGTGATGTGCACACATGGCATGGTCACTCCACAGTTATGATATAGTAGATGCAGGACGTCTCATGTACAGCCATCATGTGCATTGTGAGTGCTGTGTTGCATATTATGGGGGGGGTTTGCTGTGGCTCCAGGTGTGTGTGCCAGCGGGAGTTCAGGCTGTGTGTGTCAGGTGGCAGGGTGTGTACGGCCACACTGTTGCTACCTGTCATGTGTTGCTTTGTGAAGTTTGGGTTCTGCTGTCTATTCAGTGGATGGGCGGGGGGTGATGCATGTGCAGTCGCAGCAGCCCACTCACGTAGCTCATTGCCCTGGTCACACACACACATCCCACTTACACAGGTCCGGAGCATTGGCAGCTGTACTCACCCAATAGCCATGTGCTTTGTCCAGCATAGCGTTCCATGTACCGTGGCAATGTTGAATTCCGCAGTACCATTGAGTCATAGGTTGAGCCCGGGAAACGTGCGCAGCAATGTGTAATCACTAGCGTCGCATCACATATCATCTGTACATTCAGTGAGTGGTACTGTTTCTATTGCGGAACACCATTTCAATTGCACGTGGTACTGTCAGCTCAATGTGGGTGCAGTCGAGTGCACCTATGCAATTTGGCATGCCTGCTATGGCATGGAAGGCCAACTTGGTGGCAATCACCTGGGGGAGGGTACGGGGTAGGGCAATCTGTTCAGACACATGGCGCAACAGGGCATCCAGTACCTGAACCAGGATTATTGAGAAACAGGGTTGTGATAGGCCGTGCAGCTCACCGACTGTATGTTGATAGGTACCGGTGCCAAGAAAGTGCAGTACAGACACGACCTTCAGGAGGGGGAGATGGCAGTGGGGGTGTCTATGTGGCTGCTGATGTCGTCCTCTATCAGGCCAGTGATGTACAGGATTGTTGGACGGTCCAGCCAGTATAATGTGTGGATCTGTCCTGGGGTGAGGTTCCAGGGTGAGGCACTGATGCGTGGTATTGCAGGCTGCCTGCGGGGTGCTGCCGGCTGGACAATGGGGTTTGCCATGGGTACAGGGTTAGCTGGTTGCCGCCTACGCCTCCGCCTCCTCCTCTTCAACATTACTGCCATCATGTGCAGTGCTGCCTGTTGGTTGAGTAGGCCCAGTCCCAATGCTACTAGAGCTGCTGCCTGCATGGTTCTGTTTTGAGTTGGGCTGGGTGTGGCCCTTTTGTACGCACCCAGTGGCCTGCTGGGTCCAGCTGGGCTGAATTGGTGCACCTGTGGCCTGATTCAGGACACCAGGCACAGTTTAACGTCATGTTCGCTGTGGCGGCGGTACCGTCACCGTGATCACGGTTTTACCGCCATTTTGTTGTCAGTGTTTCCATGTCCGCGCTAGTTGTGATGCTCACGGTGTTTCGTATTGCCGGCAACGGAGGAGTTTCCGTGCAGGCGGAGTTTACGGGAGCTTTAACTCCGCGGTGGCAGTTGGGGGTGGTGCTATTTCCGGGTTCGCAGGTCATGATTAGGCGGACGCGGAAATGGTGCCGCTATGGTTATACCGGCTGCGTTAATTCCGGACCGGAGCACTTGTAATGAGGCCCATTGTGTTGCCTGTGCTAAAGGGTATGTAGTTAGCTGTATACATTATCCATATTGCACATTTGTAATCCAGAAGCCTTCCTTCCACAGTGCAATGTGTTACAACACTTCCTCAAGCAAAGGTCGTACTAGGGCCCAACCAAAGGAAACTGAAAAGGTGACGTGTGCCTCCCTGTTGTGCAACAGGGCCACTAATAAACACCATATGCTAATGCACCCATAGCACCTCACTTCTGCTGTTCTATCAAGTGTATAATATCGTCCACAACCATTGTGTGCTAGTCACCAACTTCAAACGCATGCAGGGTAACAACTGCATCACTGCATTATGTTCTGGTGGCTGTCATGCAGGCCTAGCCTGTTGGGTGCATGGCCTATGGTCTGCGGCCTTCAGCCGTGTACTTAACAGTCTAGTCCTACGCCACACCCACCACAACATAACAGAGCCATAATGGCGACCATGTATGCATATACCAGACATCAGAAAGACAACATATGCACCAGCACTTCCACCCAACTGCCACACCATAAAGCAGGGATGCAGGCACACATGTTCCTAAATACGGACACATATCGCTTTGTTTGACACTGCTACCCACTTCCTTTCCCAAAGCATTATAAGCATACCAACCAAAGAATACAATTTTCACAACATTGGGCCTACTCCCAACACCCTGCTACATGCACAACATAACACAGCCTTGCAGGCGAACACGTAGCCATATACCATACATCAGAAAGGAAACATACACACCAGCACTTCCATCCAACCACCACATCATAAATCAGCGAGGCAAACACACGTGTTGCACTTACCATAATGCAGAAACATATCACTATGTTTGCCACCGCGACCCACTTCCGATCTCAAAGCATTATAAACATACCAACCCAACAAGACACTCTTCACAACATTTACCCTGCTCCCAACACTCTACTACGTGCATACACGCAATGCTGCTTAGGGCACTGCAACACTCATTAATCTGGGCAATACATACTACACAAGCACATACAAGAACCAGGTGCACCGTCACCTCTTACGGCTCTATGTCATTGTGTTGCCTGTGCAGAACGGTATGTGAGTGGCTGGGTAGATTCTCCATATAGCAAATTTGTTATGCTGAAGACTTCCTTGCATGGCACAATGTGTAACAACACTTCCTACAGCAAGGGTCTTACAAGGGCCTAACCAAAGGAAACAGAAATGGTCACATTTCCTCCATATTGTGCAACAAGACCCATCATTAACACCATACGCTCATGTACACATACCAACTCACTTCTGCTGTTCTACCAGTTGTACAATGTCCTCCTCAACCATTGTGTAATACCCACCAACTTGAAAGGCATGCAGAGTAACAATTGCATCAGTCCATTATGTTCTGGTGGCTCACATGCAGGCCTAGGCTGTTAGGTGCATGGCCTACGGCCATGCTCCCAACAGTCTAGGCCTAGGCCACACCTAGCACAACGCAACAGAGCCATGCAGTCGAACATATAGTCATATACCAGACATCAGAAATGCAACATACGCACCACCACTTCCACCCATCCGCCACACCATAAAGCAGGGAGGCTGGCACACGTGTTCCACTTATCGTAATGCAGCCACAGATCACTGCGTTTGGCACTGCTACCCTCTTTCTATCACTAAGCACTATAAGCATCCCAACCAAAGAGTACAAGCGTCATTACATTTCATCTGCTCCCAACACTGTACTACATACTTAAAACCAATGATTCGTTGTGCACTGCAACACTTACTAATCTTGGCAGTACCCATTAAGCAAACACATATAAGAACCAGGTGCACCGTGACCTCTTCCATATGTACACTGTTCCGTTACTGCAGCCATGCAACACACTACACGATTCATCACTGCTGCATGGCCACCGACAAGTGTAGACTGCTCTACCAATCACCACACCCATGCTACCAACATTATGTGCACTGCAGCCAAAGCGCACACACAAACTCACAATGTAGCACCTACTTCCAACCAGTGGACACACTTTTCAGTGATAGGTCTGCAGCCGTGCATCGAAAGGGCTACAGACTTACCTCACACAGCACAATATACTACGCAGTATGTTTACATCCGCAAGTGTCCTGCAATGCATTGGTCTTCTGCAAATGTGCCTGACACCACTCACCACAGAAACACATTTACTCTGCAGCTGCCATGTCATTACGAACGTCTCCTGCAATCACCACGCAACAGTGTTGTCTGTTCACGTAACCGCACTTTGGCGGAGTATGAACTACTACCGCTGGCAAAGTAGCGTCTTCTTCAAATGAGGTATATCACATGAACCATTTCTCACTCCCGCACCTTTTCCATCTCTTCTTCCCAACACCAAATAACGTCCATTATGTTTCGCCGCCACATTGTCCTCCCATAAAACATGCTGCTGTCATTGAACATTTTTAACAGACATCCTGTGACCGCACACTGCAGTGTACTAAAACTATTCTCTGCTCAGCGAACAGGTAAATGGGTGGCCGAAGCGGAGCCTCATCAGACCACTTTGAGTGTGCACACCAATACTTACAACACTCCCAGCCATGCTCACAATGTCTAACAGCCCTGCCACACACACCACAACACTATCCTCTGATACACCATGGCGGCGTTTCCCGAAAATATAGATCCACAGCACGCTTCCCTCCAGCCAACCACCGGCCGCGTCCAATTTTTGCCAACATCACGATCTGCCGCACGCCAATCGGACTGCAGTCCGCAGAGCCAACAGGGAAATGGGTCCGCAGAGCAGACCAAGCTATCACTAATTTTTTGGGATGTACATTTCTGTGATTTGCAACAAAGGTACTTGTCGGATTTCCACCAAACACACAAAAGCACGTTTCTAGCCCAAGCCCCCACTACTGCCGCAAATTTGATATAAATAAGTCCAGCCGTTCGGGCTATAGCCATGCACAAAGTTTCTTCCCATTCAGTCTATGGGAAAAAAATGTGGACCCCCGACGCACGACACCTCACCCAACGTGTCAGAAAAATTCAGAGCCGGCCATATACTTTTTTTGCAAAGTTTGGTCAGAATTGGTCCGAAAAAGTCCTCTTCCTATGAGTTTAGCAAATTAACCATAACTACACAGCCGCTATATATTATACATGCCCCAAAATGGTTTAAAGATCTTCTATGCTCCCAATGCTCTCTGAGAGACACATATTTTTGCTTTTTGCTGAATTGCATTCTGATATTTGTAGTCTTACCAGTCAAGAGGGGGTGGAATAATGCCATAACTGTACACTTTTTGCCTTCTAGTTCTATAAGGAGTTATATATTTGAGTGACACTATGGTATGTGTACTTTTCAAGTTCTCTTTATTAAGCAGAATATTGGTGAAAGTCACAATGCACATACATGATTATTTACAAATATAGGATGAAAATGAAGATCAACAACAGACATTGCATGTAAAGTCCTATGAGCACTTAATCAAACTTGGGAAGTATAGGTTAAAAATGTTTTATTGGCACAGATTTGGAAGAATAACATAAAAGAAAACAGTGTGGCATGCCACTACAAAATATAAAAGATAAAAAGCATGGAACAACATTGTCATGTATTAAAACCAGATGCATACAAACATTCCCTACCCAAACACACGCTTCTTGTCAAACACACCTAAATATCCATGCTACATGTGGATAAACACAGTGGAAAAGGATCATATCATGGACAGTGCCTAGTCCAGTCCGTTAGGCTACCTCCATTTAAGGACCCTGTAGTGAAAGATTCGCTCCTCAGTTAACATAGTATACACAGTGAAATCCATAAATCTTCAAAATCCAATGGCCAACTCGATTATCGGTTTCATGTATGCAAAAACGTTTTTTTAGAGAACAGTCACCCCCCCCACCTTTCCTGGTTTTATTTGAGGTTGGCAAGCTTGCTCAAGTATTTGGCAACCTGGATTTTTTACCAGTGCAGACGCTTACCCTCAAGACCACATGCCCTTGTCTCGTATTGCGATTTTGTTTTCCAGGGAATGTTTCACTACAGATTGCTGGGTTTAAAAGGGAAGCACCTTTTATACTTTGCCAGCATATTTATTGGAACGTTTCCTCTCTGTTTATTTTTCTGGTGTTCATTACTTTTTTTTTTTAAGTCCAATGCTATTTTGTCTTGCACACTTTTTTCTAAGGGGAAGGTCAATTGAACTACATTTGTATATTTTACTTTAAGATAAATGCTCACTTACTGTGCATATATTCAGGGGTGCTAGCTTTTTATTTTCACAAGGGGAGCAAAGGTACGTGGTGTGAGGAGTCAGAAATCAGAGACAGACACAAGGCAGTCATAATTTGGGTTAAAGACATTTATTAAAAGAAATAGGATTAGGAAAATGCCTCTCTGTCCCTGAACTAAGAGGATTTTCCCTACCTAAAACCAAAACTAAGGATCTGTCTGTGTCAGTGTGTCAAAACAAAAAAAAACTGTCCATTGTCCAAACTTCTATTCTGACCCTCACACTAAAACTAAACTCTGAAAAAAGGGAAATGTATTTAACCTTTGGTTTAATCTTCGGTGGTTTGGAAAGTATTCATAAAGGAATAAATACTCAAATAAAAGTTTCTTCAAGAATGAGGTTCTTGACTCCAGAGGGTAGTTCCCTTCCCCTGGATTCTTCTTTTACTCCTTGAAGGGTTTTCAATCACACAACTGTCTCTTGGGTATCTATTGGCTGAGTATAATACTTGCACAAAACTGTCTAGTTTCACAATCTTGTTTTTCTTCTTCTCAAAAACAGTTCTTTGGGCCTCTCCTGGGCGAGCTTAACACTTGTACATGAACTGTTTAACTTTACAATTGCAATTTCTCTCCAAACATTTCCTTGGTTTTACCTGTGCCAAGGATACCCTTTACGTACCGAACTTTGTTTGGTTTTCACAATGTTTACTTCTTTCAGAACCATTCCTTGGGGTCTCTCTTGACAAAGTGCAGTACTTACACACCAACCTTTGTTGGCTTCGTAAAGTTGGAATCTTTCTGAACATTTCTTTATTTCACACAATTCTTTTCCTAATTGCCTTGTACATTTCCCTACCAGGACCTTTGTTTCATACACCTAATACTGCCTGATATATTCTCCTGCCAGCTCTTCTGCTTTCTACAGATTGCCTGGTGTACTCTCATGCCAGGACTTCTGCTTTCCACACTTTTCCACACTTCACGTTGCCTGGTGTACTCTCCTGCCAGGACTTCTGCATTACACACTTGAGACTGCATGGTATACTCGCCTGCCTGAACGTCTGCTTATTTGGGTCTTCCGCCCGCTCCAAATGTTGTTTATATATGATATTTCCAACCCACCAATATATTATCCTCGTTCTGCTTGCTTCATATCAGAACTCTGTACATTTAACCATCAGTGAAGGGTTTATTTTTGATTCAAATACCCTTTTCTCAATATCTCCACAATGCTGCTTTTCCTTGTGCAAGTAACATTCAATATTTTTTATCCTGTGTGTACGTTGATACACCCTAGTTTCCCTGTTGCTCTCGGGAGGACTCACCGGTCTCTGGCGGCTTTGGTTTCTTCTCCCGTGGTCGGCCGGTAAAGGGATCTCTTCCGTTTCTCTCTCGTGGTCTGCTTTTCTTCGTTTGGCATACTTCCGTGGCTTCCACCTGGCTCACATGCTGTTGTCTCGCCTCCGTTTAGCGGAAGACTTCTCTTCACCTTCGGTGAACGCCCATGAGGACTTTATCGGCTTCTGGCTTTCTTGCAGCGTTCCACAGTGTAGCAGTTTCTTCTTCTTCTGTTCGCGCAACGCCTCACTTCAACACATCGGTTCTGGCTTTGTGTCCCTCTGCTTTTTACAGGGAGATGAGCCAGTCTCCACTGCAGCTCTCCCTCGTTCTCAATTTGGGCTGCTTACATTTCCCAGGCACAGGTGTGTGTCTGGGAACAATAGAATGCATGCTAGGTTCAAAGTCTTTTCTATTACGCATTACTTGTTCTCTCTTGTTCCTCATCTTAGTACTTGATGAACTCTGGGAATAGAAGGCCAATGGTTGATTTAGGGATTTTGGATGAACAAAAAAAGGTTTTGATAGTAAGTCTTTTTTTATGGATCGATAAGTGAGATTGAAAAAGGTATTTCCACCAGAATGGCAACGTGGGTTCAGAGATTTAGATAATGGGGTTTTGCTGCTCTTCATGGGAAAGGGAGTGGAAACATAGCAATAAGCCATGAGGATTTCATGCATGGGGTAGTTCTTCTTAGGAAAATATGGGGAATCCATGTCTCTCCAGGTGGCGTCCCAACATCACCCCAGAGGCCGTCTCCTCCCATATGATCCTCCCTCAAATTGCTGTCTCCAGGGTAAGGATCAGGTAGCGGCTGGCGTCCCCATCCCACATGAGAGGAACTTACCGGCGGGAGATCAGTGATGACTTCTCCGGATTTATCACACTGGGAATTTGTTATTCTTGCAGCTGGTCATTTCTTTCCGTTTTCTATGCTGCTTAAATGCAGTTATTTGGGGTTGTGCGATTTAATGTCACAGATGATTACAAAACATAATTTAATAATTTCCTGTATGTGGAGAGTTCTCCAGCCTTAACAGTCACCAAGGGGCTTGTAGAACGCTGCTTAAGTGTTTGATCCTTGGCAAATAATTTAATCTCACTGTGCATTGCCTAAAAAGATTGTGAGTTCCCAAAGCCTGCCATCTTTTATACATAACAATACCACTGTTAAAACAGGTCGAAATCGGTGTCTGATTGATGAACCTCTTTGAGCGATGGTTGCATTAGGGTGGATTGCGAGTTTAACCTCTCAAACCTGGCCATATGTTTTTCTTATTACCCTACTTGTGCACTTAATGAAACAATAAAAGAATATTTGTGTGTTTACAGTTGAAACAAGTTATCCATGATTGTTTGAAGGGTGCACATGGCAAAACAGTGATAAACACAGATACTCTTACTTCCCGTCCCCTTTCCTCCATACTGTATGGACGTCCCTTCCAAGGGATGGGAGACGGAACCTTTTTCACCAGAAAAAACCTTCTTCCCCTTTAAATTTAGAGACGTGCACGGGCGCGGTCCAGGGAGCATGTGCTGTCCCCTTTTCTGTGTTGACGGGAACGGGCCAAATTCACCAGCGCTCCTGGGTTTGGCTTCGGCCATGTAATTCCACGCATGGATACTTATTATCTTTGTCTTTTTTGTCTTATCTATCATTCAGGTACTCAGTCCTCCGGCGTCACGCTCCTCCCCGGCGCATGTCGACTTCTACAGGGTTCAGCAGGTGTCCATCCTGCAACGGGCTCTTCCCATCTTCAGACCCCCACGCCCTCTGCCTATGTTGCCTTGGCCCAGACCACGGTTGGCAATCATGTACGGCGTGTGACTCGCTGTCCTCGAAGGTGCTGAAGAACAGACTAGCCAGGTGGAGGGAGCCCTTCCAGAGGTCGCCTCCAGAGGATCTCAAGAACTTCGTGAAGCATCGAACCAGGCCCAAGGTAGGGCCGATATTTTCCAGCGCACCCCGCAAGGGAGATTCCTTCCCAGGGACTCTCCCGCGCAGGAGGGACCGGCCAGGCCCTTCTACAGGCACGTGCACCAAGGCTGTTGCAGCTACCGGCCTTCAGGTCGAGGGATCCTCGGATCGTCCCGGGTGCAGTGTCGATTGACCGGAAGGTTCTTTTACCGGGTCTACACTCAATGGGCTCTGCCCTTTTACCAGCACCATGGCTGAGGGGCTACGTCCTAATACCGGCAATACGTCCGAGGGGCTATGCCCTAATACCGGCAATACGTCAGAGGGGGCTCCTAAATGCAGCTCTACCGACACCTACCGGGCCGAGGCTCGGGGAGCAGGGTAGGCCTCGTGATTCACACGTAAGAGTCTTGGACGAGGCCGTGCCCAGCGTGCTGAGCACCATGTCACAGGCACGTGGCAGGCAGCTCGACAAAATGGCTGCCGCGCCAGAAAGAGGCACCCATCCAACACCATTCCAGGAATTCGGCGAAGAACGAGTGCCAAGGTGGGACTGGCCTCAACCAGGTCCACCCCTCATTTGTGCAAGGCAGCTTTCCTTTGCGTCCATATGGACACGGTATGCAGAGGCTCCAGCAGCCCCCCGCTACCCTGTTGGCACCCCCTGCCACGTCTTTGGCCAGTGAGGATGTGCTCTTCGAGAAGTTTCTCTGCCTCATGAGGTCCCTCAGATGGGGGTTATCATCAAGAACGCCATCAGGAAAGTCATCCCATGCGTGCTAGCAGCACCACAGATGCCTCCATCGGGCCCCCTGGCCTCTGTGCAGCCGCCTCCTCCAGCTCCACAGCCAACTCTGCAACCTCCGCCGCCTCCTTAGCCTTCGGCTGCGGTCCCTGTACCCCAGCCTCTGGCACCATCTACTCCTCCTCCAGGGGATCCTCCAGATCCGCAGGATACGGATGAAGAGGAGGATCCGGACACACCAATCTCAGCCAGGGCCTTCCACGAACATCTTTCTGGCCTGGCGGAGTACCTGGGCCTCCCCCAACCCGAGGTCGAGCAGCCGGCAGAGGGGGTTCTGGCTGAAGTCCTCACGTGATGCCCCTCTGCCAACACAGGGATTCCACTGCAAACCGATGTAGTCTCCCTGGCCAAGAAGTGTTGGCTCAAGCCCCACTCGGCCCAGCCAGTCAATCGACGCCTGGACGCCAAGTACAGGCAGATGGAGGGGGATACACTCTTGCTCTCGACCCATCCTCAGCCACATTCCTCTGTGATCGCTGCAGCATCACTATACTCCAAGCCTCAGTCGTCCTCAGCCGCCTCCTCTGCGGCGCTGCTAGGCAAGGAGAAGATCTTGGAGGCATACGGTGAGAAAATCTACTCCAACGCAAACTTGCACATTCGTCAGGACAACGAAGATGCCATGCTGGCTGCCACCAACCAAAGGTTATGGCGGGAAATTGCGGACTTCCTCCCGGAACTCCCCACCCAGTGCCAATCACACTTAGGGCATGGCTTGCTGAAGCCATGCTGGTGGCGCATGACCTCATGGAATCCCCAGTGGCTCATATTGATACCTCAGGCCGTGCCATCTGCATTGCCACAGACATGAGAAGAACAGCCTGGCTCCGGGCAACGAAATTCAACCCGGATGTCCAGGAGTGCATTCTAGATCTAGAGTATGGCGGGGGTGGGGGACCTCTTCCACTCCTCTACTGACGAGGAGCTGGACAAAAAGAAAAACAGCTCACAAATGGCAAAGTCTTTATCCATTCTTACAAAGACCAAGCCCAAATCGTACACCCGATCTCAGCAGCGCTCGGAAAAGGGTCGTACATATGGAGGGTTCTGTGGCTTCAAGGGACGCCATTCCAGGCAGCCGGACCACTCGCTGTGTCAGAACCGGCGCAAACAACAAAAAGGGGAAGAGTAAGGGCTTTTTCCAGTCCCCCTCCTCAGCGCCAGCCTCCGAGGGAAAGAAGGCATGACACGCCGCTTCGGGTCCAAGTGTCTCTGGTGGGGGGCAGGCTTGCTTTCCATGCACATTTCTGGCACCAGAATTTTCGCCGACCCCTCGATCCTCTCCATAGTATCCACTAGGTACCGCCTTCCTATCCCAGCCTCACCTCCCTCCTCCTCTCCACTCCCACAAGTTGGGACAGCAACTCTTTTGGTGGAGATCCGGTTGCTCGTAGAGAGCCAGGCAGTGGAGGAAGTTCCAGCCTCCAAGCGAGGCTTTGGCTTTTACTCCAGGATTTTCTCCATTCAGAAGAAGAACCAGGAGGGCCTGAGAGCTGTGCTGGGCCTTTCCACCCTCAACCTCTCCCTGCAAAAATTCAAGATGGTTATGCCAGCTTTTAATGAGGAGACATTGGACAAGGGAGACTGGATGTGCTCCCTGGACCTGAAGGATGCGTACCTACACCTCCTGATTTGGCAGCCATATCGTTCCTTTCCTATGGTTCAGGATCATGGGCTACCATTTTCAATACCAAGTCCTTCCATTTGGCTTCAACTCGGCCCCCAGGGTCTTTACCAGACTCATGAATGCCGTGGCGGCCCTCCACAGAGCACAGGGCCTCCACATCTACCCATACCTCGACGACTGGGCTCATCAGGGCTACATCTCCGGAAGCAGTTCTCCACTCTTTCCATACCCTTATGAACACACTGCACGATCTGGGCTTCTCGCGCAACCTCAAGAAGTCACAGCTGTAGCCTACGCAGACTCTGACATTCCTGTCACTCATTTGGGACACGTGCTCCGAGAAGGTCTTCCCGTCGGAAGACAAAATCTCAGCCATTAAAAGGGTCACTCAGCAGATAGGTGACCTTGGCACGGTGGTACCAACATCTCCTGGATCTACTGGCAGCGGTCCTATTGGCCGTGCCACATACAAGACTAAGGATGAGAAGGATTCAGCTGCACTTCGTGGCCACATGGAACCAAGAGCGGGGCTCGCAATCCGAGATCATTAATGTTCCTCCTTCTCTCCACCCGGACCTAACATGGTGGTCCATGGACTGCAACCTACGGACTGGCAAGCCCTTTCGGCCACCCTCTCCGCAGGCCACCATCACCACAGACTCCTCGCTCAAGGGCTGGGGAGCCACCCTGGACAATCTCTCGCTCCACGGCACCTGGACTCGACAGGAGCAGGAATACTACATCAATTGGTTGGAGCTAAACGCCATCTGGTTAGCGCTCAGTGCTTTCCTACCACTTCTCAAAGGCAAGGTTGTCCTCATCCAGACAGACAACTCGACCAGCATGTACTACGTCAACAAGCAGGGAGGCACCAGATCCCCTCCTCTGTGCAGACTGGTGATCAGTATGTGGGAATGGGCCCTAGAAAATGACATTTACCTCTTGGCAGTCCACCTCCTGGGGGAATCCAACCTGGAAGCGGACAGGCTCAGTAGGCTGGGAGCGGACAATTACGAGTGGCAGCTAAATTACCTCGTTATTCAGGAGTTCTTCAACAGGTGGGGTCACCCCCATGTGGATCTTTTTGCCACCTGGCACAACAAGAAGTGTCCCTAGTTCACATCCTTGCAAGGTCAGGGTCCCGGCTCTCTGGGCGATGCATTTCACCTCCAGTGGACCGACATGAAAGCCTATGCCTTTCCGCCCAGTCCTCTGACCCACAGGGTAATTTACAAGATCAAGGAGTCTCATTCTGATAGCTTTGTGGTGGCCGGCCAGGCCATGGTTTTCGGAACTACTCAGCCTCTCAGAGGTGCCCCTGATACACCTTCAGAAAAGCCCAGCACATCTTCTGGCGCAGCAGGGGGGCAGAGTCATCCACCCTGCGCCAGGGAAACTAGCCCTCACAGCGTGGTACCTGAGCAGGTAAAGTTTCGGCACCTTAGCCTCTCACAAGACAATCTGGAGATCATATAGGGCGCCAGGAGCAAAGCCACCAGGGCCCAGTACAAAATCAAATGGACCAGAGTCTGTATCTGGGCAGACTCCAGGGGAATTGACCCCTTGGCTTGCACTTTGGACGATGTGCTCTACTTTTCGGCGCACCTCGCTCATTCAGGCGTACAGGTGGACACCTGCCGCACATACCTTGCAGCCATTGGGGCTTACAGGAACTCGGAGGAAGGCATTTTTTACTCCTCCAAACCTATTGTCAAGAAACATCTGACGGGTCTCGCTAGGCTCTACCCGCCCGTCAAGAGACTGCACCCGGTGTGGGACCTTAACATAGTCATGGGCACACTGACACAGAAACCATTCGAGCCAATGGCATCCGTGGACATCAGGTTGGTCACCATAAAGACGGCTTTACTAGTTGGCCTTACCTCGGCTTGTAGAGTAAGCGAGATCCAGGCGCTGGTCGCCTCGGAGCCATATACCACCTTTCACAAGGAAAAGGTAGTCATGTGGACACACCCGGCATTTCTGCCCAAGGTTCCGTCTGCTTTCCACCTGAACGAGGAAATAGTCCTTCCTACGTTTTTTTCCCGATCCTAAGCACGAAGCACAAAGAGTGCTGCACTGCCTGGATGTCAGGCGTGCTCTGAAATTCTACTTGGACAGGACCAAGAGCTTCCGCAAATCGGATGCACTTTTTGTCACTTTTGGAGGCTCAAGACCAGGCTATCAGGTCTCTAAGGCTACCATATCCCGCTGGATGGTCCCTGCCATCAAATAAGCGTATGAAGGCCAGCACAAGACGCTTCCGGCCAACATGCATGCCCACGCGGTCAGGGCCAAGGCAATGGCCATCGCATTCCAGCACCATGTCCCTTGGTAAGTCATAAGCAGGGCGGCCACTTGGGCCTCTCCCTCGGCTTTCTGCAAGCATTACTGTTTGGATGCCGGCTCTAGATCTGATGCGGCTTTGGGACAGGAGGTTCTCAGAAACCTATTTGCTTAAGGAGGGTCTACTCTCCACCCTGGGGCTACAATCAGTTGTAATCGCCCATACAGTATGGAGGAAAGGGGAAGGGGCGTAAAAGTAATTAAAAGTTACTCACCATAATGACTAACGTACTCTTAGTCCATAGTCCCCTTTCCTCCATACGTCCCACCGACCTCCACCCTAACAATACAGGTGTCATTAGGCAATCATAAATCTATTGTCGATGCGTCAATGGGGACTGAGGTGTGGCGCCAGAGGGCGGAGTCAGGGCAGTGCATGCTCCCTGTGCCGCACCCCCGCACCCCTCTAAATTTGAAGGGGAAGAAGGCTATTTTTCATGAAAAAGGTTCTGTCTCCCGTTTCTTGGAATGGACGCCCATGCAGCATGGAGGAAAGGGTACTCTGGACTAAGAGTACGTTCGTCACTACGGTGAGTAACTTATAATTTCTGAAATATTTTTTTAAAAAACCAACGCAACAGGAAATCCTAATTATAATTATACCTGCAGCTATGGCAAAAAACGAATTTTAAAACATATTTTTTAAGGAATTTTAACAGATACAGCGAGGTCGGGGTTAAAAGTCACTGGCTGTTGCCAGTGACACGGTAGCATTTTAAAGTAAAGAGTGGGCCCGAACAAGTGGGCCCTATATACAGTGGGCACGACTGAAGGCCGTGGCCAGTGCGCTGCAAGTGTTTTCAAATATACAGTGGGCACGGCTGATGGCCATGGCTAGTGGGCTGTGTACAGTGGGCACAGCGGAAGGCCATGGCTAGTTGCCCATTTGTGTGTTAAAATATATAGTGGGCACAGCCAAAGCCCATGGCTATTGGCCTCTTTGTGTTTTAAAATATACAGTGGGCATGGCTGAAGGCTGTGGCCACTGGTCAAGAACGAAGGCTATGCCTAGTGACTTGTTAGTGTTGTGAAATATACAGTGGGCATGGGCGAAGGCCGTGGAGGAAGGCCATGGTTAGTGGCCCCTTATTGTGTTAAAATATACAGTGGCCATCACCAAACGCCATGGCTAGTGTCCGGTTAGTGTTGTAAAATATACAGTGGGCACGGCCAAAGACTGAATGCGTTGGCTAATGTCCCATTAGTGTGTTAAAATATACAGTGGGCATGGGCGAAGGCCACGGCTAGTAGTCCCTTAATGTGTTAAAATATACAGTGGGCAGGGCCGAAGGCCACGGCTAGTGGCCCCTTAATGTGTTCAAATATACTCTGGGTACGGCCAAAGGCCGGCTACTGGCTATTTAGTGTTGCAATGCCATCAGTGATGTCATCCTTGATGCTATAGATGATGAAATTAGTGATGTCATCAGGGATGCCATCTGTGATGTTGTCATTGTGGTGTCATAGGCTGCGCAACAGGGGGCTCAAAGTTAAGGGGGCTCAAGCTGAATTTCAGGGTTTTTTGTTGCCTTCAAATTTCACCTTAACATCCCTGCAACTAAAGTTTTTAACCTGAAATATATGTATATTTTTTCCCAAACTGACAAGCCGCCAGTCATCGAGGAGCACTCTCCTTCCAGTGTTCTATTCACTCAATGTCAGGACACAAATTTGTTTACCATTCCTTTATTTCATTTTCAAAAATTCATGCAGCATATCACGATGCACCAATGTGCAGCCGCCATTCATCATGGCTCTCCCAAGTTAGTTTACCCGTTTTGCGGCAATCTTGCCGCTTGCTCACAACACCATGTCTCTTTCACCACCTCCATTTAAATAAAGAAGACCTAACAATAAAAGGCGGACTAATGTGTCCTTCTGGCAACGGCGGACATTTTGCATTGGACTGGCTCACTAGCGTGTTCTACACATCTTCTACACGCTGTTACCCACAATTAAATCATCTGAGTGTGCTGTGCCTACATTCAATGCAGTCAATCTCTAACATGTTAAACAATTGCCCTTTTAGAATATCGCGGCATAGAGTGCTATATATGGGGCTACATTTTCATGTCGAATAAAGTGCATAGTGCCATCTAAGGAATTCAATATTCAGAACATTTCAACAATGACGCCTTTCCCCATGTGGCGACATATAGTGCTGTATGGCATGTTAAATTAACATGTTGTCTCAAGTGTATTGTGCCATCTCAAGCATTCGCAAATGTTGACTGCATGTCAGCTAATTAATGCACTGGCAAGCAGACATTTGTGTTACTTGTCTTCTGACCATGAGGTGCATAGTACAAACCGCATCTGCAACATTGTGCAATTGCAGGCAAAGAGAAAGAGAAACTGTATATTTATTTCCTTCTACTCTGCCTCAGAGAGCTTTCCATAAAGTGCATAGTGCAAGCAGCATAATTACGCTTGACAACTTCTTCGATAGTAAAAGGGTTACATCCCTTGTATGATTGGGGAATGGCCCCCACGTTTAAAACTCTAAAGTGCATTGTATATAAAGTGCATAATGCCTCATCTATAAATACAATTTCAGCAATACACTGTCAAGAATAAAAGACCACCATATAAAAGACACAATATAAACACCCCAATGTGCAGAATCCCCGACATCATTTTCCAATAGCTCATCATCAGTTCTGATCTGTATCGTATTTCAAACCTGTCTGTCATGGATTCTCTTCTGAAATTCCTAAAGCTTATGGGTAATCCTTACACCTGATGGTTAATGGGTCTCCTCTCTGTCATGGATTCTACTCCAGACTGCCTAGTGCTTATGGTCAGTCCTTACACCTGGTGGTTTATTGGTCTCCTTACCATTGTGTGTCTTACCAACGCCCTTCCATGTAGCTTGTTTATTACAATGTCTTAGTTGAGCCTGGATCATACAGCGCAGTGTGCCCTTCTATAGTTATATGATCCCTGTGGGCCGCTTGCGCCAATCACTGCCTCTGTCTGTCCATACATTTTTAAAGGAAGTGTCAAATAGAGACAACTCACTACCCCACACAAGTGACACACACTATATTGACCCATCACCATTGCGGTAAATACCAAGTTCAAAATAAATTAAAAACATTAAGCAACAAAACAAAACGTTGTGTATTCTCTCTCAAAGGAAGCTAGTGCACCCCTTATGTTTACTGCTATTGTGCAAGATAGGTATATAGCTCTTCATCTATGTTATGTCCATTAGGCTGTTTGGTTTCAAAATCCAGGATGCAGCGAGTCTCTTGTTGCCGGAGCGATCTTTCTCTATTCCCTCCTCTTGGTCCATTCTCTATACTGTGGATCCCAAAGAAAGCAAAACGTTCCATATTGCAGTTATGATAGTCTGTAAAATGTTTTGCCATGGGATAATTAGGGTCCTTATGCTGAATAGCTCTGTCATGCTGCTGGATCCTTATTTTCAGTTTGCATTTGGTGCTTCCGACGTACCACTTTTGACATGTGCACAACAGTATGTACACCACGTACCCAGTTTCACATGTGATGTTGGCCTCTATGCTCATGGTGGTGCCTGTTATTGGATGTTCGAAGGTGGCACAATTTTTATATATATGGTGTGTGTGCATATGTATATATGTGTATGTATGTATATTTTTAGTTACTGCGCGCCAGTTCACCTCTGTAGTGATCTCAAAGCGTGTGAACCTTTCCCGTGTTAAGGAGCATTCTGTCCCACACTGGGCAATGGGGACCACTGGACCTTAGTCTGCTGGAAGGCATTGACCGGAAAAATTGTGTGTAATAAAGAAAACGTCAGAGTTTGTTGTGGCTATAATGCTGCAAGTGGCAAGTGCATGATTTGTCAGATAGGGTATATCTGATAAATACAGAAGAAGAGTAGGGAACTGTATGAGTACAGATACAGATGCCAGGGGTGGCCCGTAGGTAGTGCAGGAGGGAGAAAGGGTGAGCAGGTACCTGGGCCCGAGGGACAGAGGGTGGCCAGGTGCATGGTGCAGAGAGAGAGAAGCAGATCAGCAGGGGACAAGAGTGGCAAAGGCAGAATCGAAGAGGAAGATCTTGAGGTACTTTTGGACCCAGAGATGGTTCTCCTCAAGTTTCAGGGAGGCTTTTCCAGAGGGAGGCCCTAGCAGAAGACAGAGACCTGCCCCCAGCTCGTTTCTTTGACCCTTAGGGAGTTAGAAGTAGAGGAGCAAAGGGCTTGAGAGGGGAGGTATTTACGGAGGGATAGTTGTAGGTATTTTGGTCCCAGGCCCCAGAAAGCCTTGTGGACAATGCGGAGGATTTTAAATGTAATCCTTGCTTTCACTGGGAGCCAATGAAGGGATTTCAGAGCTGGAGAGATACTATCCCAGGGCTTGAGGCCAAGGACAAGTCTTGCAGTCCTATTCTGGATTAGTTTTAAAGGGCGAAGAGTGGAGGCAGGTAGATTTAGAAAGAGGCTGTTACAATAGTCCAACCTACAGATAACCAGAGCTTGGGAGACAGTGAGCTTCTGGGGGAAGGAGAGGAAAGGCAGAGTACCTCTAAGGAAGTGCAGTAAGAAGTTTGACTTTTTAGAGACATCAGAGATGTGTGTGGAGAAGGAAAGCGTGGAGTCAAAGATGACCTTGAGGTTCTTAGCCTCGCAGGTAGGGGTAGGAGGAGGGCCAAGGGAGGCGGCCAGAGAGTGAGGGGAAAGGATGGCAGAGGTGTACCCATGAGGAAGATCTCTATCTTGTTGGCATTTAGACAAAGATCATTGGCGGCACACCAGTTTTGAATGGCGATTAGGCAGTCGGAGATGAGGGAAGGAGAGGAGGTGCCTGAGGGGAGCCTGAAAATGAGTTGGGGTCATCAGCATAGCACTGGAAGCAGGCGAGAGTTGCCAGGTATTGGTTGAAAAGCCAGGGCGAGAGAAGTAAAGAAACAGAAGGTTCAGTAACATGTGTATGTAAGATTTGGGTGACTGGAGCTCAGATGTGCTTGTGCAATCCTAAGCATTTTGTGGGCAAAGGTGTTTTAAAAAATAAATAAAAAAGTCAAGCCAGACCGGCTTTAAAAGTCAAGCTAAATAGGCTGCCCATAGGCCTGGGGATACCAGATTCCCGAAAATATGAGATGCATTATGAGTTTGCCGGTTTGGAAATAATATGCCGGTAACAATGTGTACCGTCACCTTTCCGGACTGGCAAACTCCAAGTCTGCCGGGAGAGGCAGTGATCTACCGGTAGACCTGACCTGCCGGTAGGTCAGGGCCCTGCCGGCAGACAATTGCTTCAATCACCGGCACCGATATTACCAGTGCTGGTGATTGCAGCATCTCCATCCCATGGAGTCCTTTGGGACTACATGGGAATGGGGATTTACTGCCATCTGTAATATTCCGGTAATACTGCGATATTGGGCGGCAGAGATGATACCGGCGGGATACCGGGGGACTTGTAATGAGCCTGTATGTGTTGCATATGTAGAGATATGATATGATAGTTTATTTATATAGCGCCTATACACAATGTGTTTCAAAGTGCTTCAAGGCAAGGGAGGGAACAAGGGAAAATACAATGACATTCTTACAGGCTACGAACAGTAAGGATGTGAAATTAATTATCGTACTCGGCCTGACGACATTTCAGATAGTGCAAGAGCTATGACATAGATAAGGAAGGGAGGGGGAGAGTGGAAAGGAAATGGAAACAGACAAGCGACTACCGCACTAGGCCTGACAACATTTCTGGTAGAGCCGGAGAAAACAAAAGGTGAGGGAGAGGGGTGCAGAAAGGGAGGGGAGGAACAAAACAAGCGACTATCATACCAGGCCTTACGACATTTCAGATAGTGCTGGAGGGGTCGGGGGGAGGGAAAAAACAGTAATGGGAGGGTGGAGGAAACAGACGAGGTTGCTATCATATTAGGTCCAGGGACAATTGTGATAGAGTAAGTGCATAGAAGAAAGTAAGGGGAGGAGCTAGGAAAAGGGAGAAGGGAAAGGAGGAGAGAACAGAGAGTAAGCAGTCAAAAAGAGTGGAGAAGCAGGAGTGGAGAGCAAATACAATTGCAGAAGTCAGTAGTAACACATAATGTTGCAAGGCAGGATACAAGATGAAGATGGGAACAGCATGATTCAGGGCCACCATGAGTACAAGATGCAAAGGAAGTCCAGCGTGAGAGTTAAGAAAGGGTGACGCACCGTGAATGAATGAAGTCCATAAAAGTCAAATCCAGCATTGGCCACAAGACGGTGATGGTGAAACCAGAATTTATCAGGACAGACTCCTGCAGAAGTAGGCTGGAGGAGGTTGAGGGGGAGCAGGGTAGAAGAATCAAGCAAAACAGGCAACACATCATTGAAGTAGGTCAAGTGAAACTAAGAAGGCTAAGCTGGAGAATGCCAAGGATACGAGGATGTTTCAGGCGTACATATTTAGGAGACTGATGATGGAGGAACAGGGACAGTTCTGTCTTTCAAAAGCCTTAAATGAAGTATGTACAACATATGCAGCATGTGATGATTTCTGCACTTTTTTGGGGGAAAATTAGCACACTTTGAAGTGGAGGAAAAACGGTAGATAGCAGGTTATGCACATGTAAAGATTTAATGCCATGAATGATTACAAAATATAATTTAATTTCCTATGAGCGAAGAGTTCTCCATCCTTAAAAGGGGCCAACTAAGGAAAAGGTTTGCATGTGCTAAACTACAAAACATATGGTTTCTATGAAATATAAAAAATGGTGGAGTGATCAAACACCTATACGGACATGGAGGTGAGTTTGGATGATCATTATGTTCGGTGAGCACATTGGCATGTCTTGAAAAAGGCTTCATTGTGCGTATTCAGTGCTTGGCGCTTACTTTGATATCTCCCAGCGAAGGAAGGAGAATACCCATGGCTTGAGTAATGCTTGAGTGAAGTGCAGCCCATCATTTTATTTAAATTAAACTTGTATGATGAGAAGTGGTTTGGTGTAAAGTACCGATTTGTAGTGGTTAATTGTATACATTGTGTGCTTGCAGCTGACCTTGCTCAGAGAAGATGCATTGGCCCTTATTACAAGTTGCGGGGTGCGGGTTAAATGCGGCAGTAATCCTGCCCAAAATGCCCCAGTGAGTCTTATGGACTAAGTGGCGGTAATGGTAATACCATTTGGTGATACATACCACCAAACTCATAATGAGGCCCATCGTCCATCATTTTTAGGGAAACAGCTGTAATTTAATAGCTTTTTAATGGAGTTAAATTCATTTGTATCTAATGTGACACAGCATGGAGCTAAAAACCCAGGGAGCAAGGGTTGCGAATGTGGAGCCTCCATTCTCATTTTACTGAGGCGCTGGCCAATGTGATATGTGCTGATGATTTAAAGTGTCTATTAGGCAAGTGAATCTTATTCTTTTCTTTAATAAAGTATGCTCCCCGATCACATACAGCATTCAAAGTTATGACTAATGATTTAAAGGCGATTCTACAGGCTACCGCAAGCCAATGCAGTAACATTGAGGGTGCTAAGTTATCTCTAGGACAATTTTAGTAAGAGTCTAGCTGCAGTGTTTTACACTCTTTGCAGTCTGGCTAGTAGAAAAGCTGGGGCACCTAGATATAGTCTATTCGCGTTGTCGAGACTGGAGAGAATGATGGCAGAGATTGCTGTGTTGTGTGGGGAAAAGAGGCTTTCTCTTTAGTGTTTTAGTAGAATAAAACGTCTTGTAGATACAGCATTTATCTGGGGTCCCAGTATGAGTTTGAAGTCCATCATCGCTCCTAAGTTCCTCACTTCAGTACAAGCTGTGATAGGACATTTTGAGCTATTAAGATGCGATAGGAAGAGGCTGCTGAGGGTGGGGTTCTCTGCAGTAAGAACTTCGATTGGTTTGTGTCCTCCCACATATTCCTTATCTTAGATATTCATATCGCCAGCTTTGCTGCTTCGGGAAAAAAACGTTCCACACCAGAGGGCGTTGTGCTTGATGTCTCAGCGTCGATGTCCCTCGATGGCTGCTGTAGAGTTTCAACGTCATCCGTAGTATAAATGGCTTGAGCCGCGCTCGTTGGCTTCAGTTCTGTTTTTCCGAAAGCTTTTGCCTTGTGTGTATCAAAACGGCACCTCAGTCTTTCGAGATGTCTTCCTTATCTAATCCTTCTTCCCCTAAAATTGGCTTTAAAAAAAATGCCAGAATTGCAGGAATCAAATGTCCACAACTGATCCCCATCGAGTTTGCCTCTGGTGCCTGGGTCCCGACCATTGAGTGGACGACTGCGGTTCCTGTCAAGGTATGACAGGTAAAGCTCTCAAGGAACGACTAGGTAAATTAGCGGTGGGGGAGGAATTTTGAAAGGCATCTTCAAAGAAAAATAAAGGCTCTGCGAAGTCTAGGGACGTGTCCCAGTGTAAGTCGAAGAAATCTAGATTGTGGAGTTGGTCAAGAAAATCTTTGTCTTCTTCGAAGAAGAGACGTCACTGATCTCCCTCTTCTTCTTATTCATCTTCTGATACAGGGGTTATCACTTGTCCATCTAAGCATGATTCCCCTAGAAAATGGGAGGCTTTTAGAGCCTCAATGATGCAAATCTTCAAGAATGCGGCCTGACCCCCTCTAAGAAATCGTGCGAAGACCATGGCCCAGCTCATTCTAAGGGTGACAGAGGAAGGTCAGAGACTAAATGCGAGAAATCATCGAGGGTGTCCTCGAGAGAAACCTCTCCGATACCTCATAAAATGTGCAAGACAAGCCTATCGGTGCATAAACCGAAGGCGACGTCAGACAAAATGGCGTTGGGTTCCAAACTGTCATCGAAACCTGTGACAAAGGTTTCCTCGATGCCTCTGTCGAAGACTTACTCAACATCAGTGTCGAAGGCTCTGTCGACACCTTCCTCGACGGCGCCTCTATCTAAAGCTCCTTCGACCTTATTGAAGCCAGCATTGACAGCATCAACGCCTTTGACGCCTTTGTCGAGGACAACATTGATTCTGGCACCGTTATCGACGCCATTGCCAAATCCAAGGTCATGCCCTCACAAACTACGGGTAAAATCTTTCAACATGTACTAAGAAAATACTTTTTCAAGTCTAAGGCCTCTATTTATGAGGAAGAATAGTCCTCGGAGGAGGAGACTTCCCCTTTTGGGGTAAAATATGGTACAAAGAATGTTCCCTAGGAACTATTTGACCCTCAGTCCAAAATTTCTGACCTCTATGACTGTCTCCAAACAGCTAGTGGTATAGACACGTCACCTGAATTGGAATTCGATAAACCAGACCCAGCTGTTCATGCTGACTCAGCATATAGAAATATTATGAATATGGTGCTGGAGTTCATGGGGTGGAACAGAAATTCACCCACCTACGAACAGGATGACATGACGGACATTCTCAGTCAAGGTCCTCAAAAGGATCCTGTCCTTCCTTTTCACACAGCACTTCAGAAGAAGGTTATGTCCGCATGGGAAATCCCAGAATCTGGACCAGCGGTAAACAAAAATGTTGCTAGGAAATGTAGACCCTTATCCTATGACCCTAACTATTTAACTAAGCATCCTACACCTGAAAGCCTAGTGGTCCAGGCAGCTACATCCACCAGACAATCTGCATACCCCTCTATTCCCCCAGATACGGATGATAAAAGAATTGATGCCCGGACTCGCAAGATTTATTCTTCGAACAGTATGGCTTTAAAGTCCACAAATGTGACTTGCACCCTTGCGAGATTCACATATACCCTGTGGGACTGTATTAGTGCAGTGGCTGAACAC
The DNA here is from genome assembly GCF_040938575.1 of Ambystoma mexicanum. Lineage (NCBI taxonomy): Eukaryota > Metazoa > Chordata > Amphibia > Caudata > Ambystomatidae > Ambystoma > Ambystoma mexicanum. The sequence goes on along the minus strand of NC_090939.1, from coordinate 96,578,376 downwards.
ATTCCTGAGGGCAAGGAATGTGACGGTTTCCTTGCGATTGTAAAAGATGGAAAGGATGCTATGGGGGAAAGCCACCAGTCAGGACTGGACACTGCTGACAGCATCAGCAGGTCCATGGCGTCTAGCACAGTGCTACACAGGTTTGCGTGGCTGAGAAAGTTGGGCTTTGCACCGGATGTGCAGGCCAGACTTCTCAATATGCCATTTGACGGCTTGAGGTTGTTCGGCAGCAAGGCGGATGAAAGTTTGGAGAAGCTGCAGACCTCTAAGGTGGCTGCTAAGTCACTTAGCGCCTCCATACATCAACCTCAGCAACACTCCTACTCAGACTCCTCTTCCTGGAGGGGTCGTCCTTTTCCTTTTTATTCCTCATTTGGAAGAGGACAGGCTAGTCAAAGAGGACAAAGACAATTTCCTCGGGGTGGACGAGGAAAGGGTGCTAGATCAGCCCCAGCAGCAGCAACTGTCCCCTCAGACGCCGCTGCTGCAGCCGCCGCAAAGCCACTCTGAGGCCTTGACCCACAAGACCCCGGTGGGAGGCAGGATCTCTCAGCATCTGAACGAATGGCGGGGCATTACTTCAGATGCTTGGGCACTGGAAACAGTGGCACAAGGTTACTGCCTTCCTTTTCAGAAAAGGCCTCAGGACCATCGACCAGGATACAACTCTGTCAAAATTCCAGATCCGCTCCTGTTTTGCAGAAATTGTAACCCTGGTAGAGAAAGGTGCAATAGAACATGTACCTGTAGCAGAGAGGAACAAGGGTTGGTATTCCCCATACTTTCTCATCCCAAAGAAGGACGGAGGATTGAGACCCATCTTGGATTTAAGAGACTTGAACAAGTTCCTCAGGACGGAGAATTCAAGACGTTAACCCTTTCTTAGATCCTTCAGGTTCTCCAACTCCAAGACTGATTGGTATCATTGGACCTTCAGGATGCTTACTTTCATTTGCCAATCCATCTCAAGCACAGGAAGTACCTGAGGTTCGCGATTGACAGTTCTCACTAGGGTTTTTCACCAAGCTGATGGCGGTAGTGGTAGCGAGTCTCAGGAGAGGGGGATTCATGTCTACCCTTACCTGGGCGATTGGTTAATCAGGGCACGTTCACCCGAACATGCCCAGGAACATCTGACCATGACCTGCCACTTCTTATACAGACTGGGCTTCTCCCTCAATTACAAGAAGTCAAATGATACCATTCCAAAGACTCCAATTCATCGGAGCAGTCCTGGATACTTCCTCGGGGAAAGCCTTGCCTCCCAAGGTGAGTGCTCATCACATTCTGCAGATGGTAACAAAGTTCCAGAATACCCAGCATCTGCCAGCCTTCGATTTTCTGAGGTTGCTTGGCCTCATGCCATCCTGCATTTTCTGGTGCCAGAGGCCAGATTGAGAATGTGATCCCTTCAATGGGCCCTCAGGACTCAATGCTCCCAATTTTCGGGGAATATGTCAGTTCTTTTGCAAGTTCCGGCCAGGGTGGCTCAAGATCTTCTATGGTGGGCTTGCAAGGACAATATTCTCAAGGGAGAATCTTTTTGGCAACCATGGCCGGAGATAACAGTAGTGGCGGACGCCTCACTCACAGGGTGAGGAGCTCACACCAACGATGTGACAATCAGCAGAGTTGGTCTCCATCGGAGTCCAAACTACACATCAATCTTTTGGAGCTGAGGGCAATCAGAGTAGCACTGAAGGCCTTTCTGCCCTATGTACGGGGAAAGAATGTCCAGATAATGATACCTCAACAAGAGAGGAGGCGTAGGGTCACTACCACTGTGCAGAGAGGCAATGCAGCTCTGGTTCTGGGCAATACAAGAAGGAATCTCTCTATCAGCAGTTCACCTAGCCGGAGAGCTGAACACGGCGGCGGATGCTCTGAGCAGGAAGAGCAGAGTCTCCCACAAATGGGAACTAGCTCAGGAAGTCCTTCAAGTGTTCTTCACCCTTTGGGGAACCCCACAAGTGGTTCTGTTCACGACCAGTGTCAACAGGAAGTTTGAACTGTACTGCTCAAGGGACTTTCCTCCATGAGGAGCTCTAGGGGACGCGTTCGTAGTGGACTGGGAATTTCCACTCATATACGCGTTTCCTCCAGTCCCCGTGATCCCTCACGTAATTAGGAGGTTGAGAAAGTTCAGGAAAACCATGATCCTAATTGCCCCGGATTGGGCCAGGAGGACGTGGTACCCAGACCTTCTGGACATGTCCATCTGCCCTCCAATACGTCTTCCACTAAGAAAGGATCTTTTCTCGCAAGAGGAAGGTCAGGTTCTCCATCCAGAGGTCAAGACACTCAGCCTTCAGGCATGGTTTCCGAGAGGCTGAGATATAAGGATTGGGACCTCCCGGATGACAGAGATTTTGCTTTCGGCCAGAAGGCCAGCAACAAAATCTGTGTACCAGTGTTATTGGAACAAGTTCAGTAAAAGGTGCAAAGATAAGAATGTGGATCCATTCCTATGTACACCTATGGTACATTCTTTCCTATTACATTTGGCCAATCGGGCCTCCAGATTCATACAATAAAAGGATACCTAGCAGTGCTTTCTATTTTTAAGCGCTTCTCGGAAGAGGTATCCTACTTAAAAATTCTGTTGATTGTGCAATTTTTAAAGGGTCTCACTAGCGTCTACCCTCAGGTCGCATTTCAAGTCCCTGTTTGGGTCCTACATTTAGTATTAAATTTCCTTACATGCATTCCTTTCGAGCCTTTGCATTCTTGTCCACTAAGGCTTCTCACTTTGAAGACTATCCTACTAGTGGCTATTACATCAGCCCGCAGGGTGAGTGAGTTACAGGCTCTCTCTTGTAAGCCTCCTCACACCATCTTCCATAAAGACAAAGTTATACTTAAAGTCAAACCTTCATTTCTACCAAAAATAGTCTCTGACTTTCACTTGTCTCAAAAGATCACATTGGCATCTTTCTATCCTCCCCCTCATGCAAGTAAGGAGGAAGAAACACTCCACAGGCTGGACCCAAAAAGGCCTCTCAGCTTTTTTATTTCTAGACTTGCAAAATTTCGGCAAAGTGACCAACTTTTCGTTGGATATACCGGACACAAATTGGGCCTAGCAGTAACAAAACAGACCTTATACAGATGGATAATTTTAGCAATTGGAGAATGCTACAGGCTGGCAGGTAAAAAACCTCCAGATGAGCTAAGGGCTCATTCTACTAGGGGCATGGCGACTTGGACGTCTCTTCAGAGGGGTGTCCTGGTGCAAGATATTTATGCAGCGACCACCTGGTTGTCAATGCACACTTTTGTGAAACACTACTGTTTAGATTCAATCCCATGGATGTTTGTTTTGATAAGGCCTTTCTACACATGGTCCATGATTAGAGTTAATTAGTACTCCCTCCTCCAAATTCTCACTGCTTTGGGGGTCTCTCAGATGAGGAATACGTGGGAGGACACAATCCATTCAAAGTGCAAGTTACTTGCCTAATCTAACGTTCTTTCGATTGGATGTTCCTCCCATGTATTCCTCATCAAACCTACCGCACCGTACAATTTACTTATTTTTCACTCAATGTTCCTTGATAGCTTACGCTCTAAGAGTACGCCTTATCAATTCTTCAGTTGAGAATATCAAAAAAACAGAACTGAAGCAATTGGGCGCGACTCGAGTCATTTATACTATGGATGACGTCGACACTCTACGGCAGAACTCGCGGGACATCGACGCCACGATATCGAGCACAGGGCCCTCTAGTGTGGACATTTTATTTTCCGAAGCAGCAAAGCGGGCGATACGAATATCTAAGATGAGAAATACGTGGGAGGAACATCCAATGTTACAGATGGTAAGTAACCTGTTCTTCTGTTTTGTATGGGTTCAGTAATGGATGATTCAAGGCCATACTCTGTTCTATTTGTAGTACAGGGCCTGAGATGATGTTGATCAGGATTTTCCACAATGAGCTGTGTATCAGCATAATTCTAGCACCATCCATGCAGTGATTTCAGGAAGTCAGGGAATGGTGAGAGGTTCAGATTAAATAATAATGGAGAAAGGGAAGAGTCTTTAGGTACTCCATAAAGGCACTCTTTACGGCCTGAGAAGAAGGAATCAATAAACAGTCTTTGAGAGTTTGTATAGAAACAACAATATCCAGTCCATCGCTAATTCTCTGATGCCTAAGTCAAAGTTTGTTTGAGAATTCTATGTTCGACTAAGTCAAAGGCCACTGAGAGGTCAAGTACAATTAAGTCATGCTTTGTCCTTGACACTGTTTAATTGCAGGTCGACCCAAATGGACAGAAGGGTTGTTTCTGTGTTGTGTTTGGGCCTGAAACTTGCCTGCACAGGATCTAGACAAGATTTCCTCTGTGTATTTCCTGAGTTGCTTGTAGGCTGCTCTGTCAAATAGTTTTGCCATAAAGGTTTCCTTTAGTTCCGGTGGTACTATACCATGGGTGAAGGAAGAATTGATGATGATTGAGACTGTTTTGAAAAAAAACAAGGATTTTGTAATAGACTCTTAAAAAAATGAGTGGAGCATGGGTCTATAGGAAAACCTGATATGGAGCTTCTTTTTTTATTGTGTATTTAGTTTACATAAAACCTTACACAATCAATTTAATAAAAAGATATGACTAAGAAGAGAAAACATAACATCACATCAGTAATTATTGAATCCATTAAAAATATATGTCGATTATTTAATTCTCAGGTTAACGTCCCATTATATAATACATATTACACATTCTATCATATGTTCCATAATCAATTAAAATCATTCCATTGTATGATATGTAGTAAAAAGAAACACGTCTCCACTAAAACATCCTTCTAGCCAAAAAAGGAGAGGTTTATATTATTAACTTTCAATTAATTTCACTCTAAAAAAAATAATTGCAACATTGCGTTTTGTAGCGCCAAAGAGGTATAATTAAAAAACTGCCCCCTATAATGTATTCCAGGGAGCAATGAGATATGGAGCTTCTCCGGGCGAAGTCCTTGAAGTCTTCTACAAATAATGGAAAAAAGGATGTGAGGGGTTCTTGTCGCAATGGCAATGAATGTGAAGGGTGTGGCGAGTACAGATTGGGTTGAGATGGGTTTAACTTGTTTTTTATGCGTTCATCTTGTTTTACTTGTTTGTAGTAGAAGTGTTCCAAAAGGATGTCACACAAAGATAGTGATGGTATTTGGTAAAGAAGGATTGCAGATTTCGCTAACGATTTTAAACACTTTATTTTGGCACCCAGGGCCATGGCAAGTCTCTTTGTGTAATATTAAGTCTTAGCTCTTCTGAAGGCTTATAGATGACTGACAATCTTTAGTAGTTGGGTTTTTGTTCTTACTCCCTTCATGTACAGCTGCTCTGTGTGCTAACTTAAGCTTCCTTAAGTCCTCTTTAAACTAAACTATTTATTTGCCTTTTTTGCTGAATTGTTTATCTTCACCTGTCGAGGGCATTTGTGAGCCAATTGTCAAATTCTCCTACTACTTTATCTAGTTTGAGTTGTGAGTTGTCCTTTATTTTTGAACAAAGGAGTAGCCATGATGGTTTGTTAATATAAGTACTGTTCCAATTCCTATATGTTTTTATGCAGCTGGGAAAGTGTGAGGATGATGTGATAATATCTTGTGGAGTGCCGAGTGATCATCCCATGAAAGGTTGATAATAGGAAAGGTTTCAATGAGCAGCTGTGAACCATAAATGCCATCCAGTGTGACCTGCAATTGGCTTATGCTTAGTTAAGGATAACTGAAGATGTAGACATTGAAGGTTTCATGGTAAGTTCTTAGCTTGGACATTGTCGGGTTGCTCTACCCACATGTAAAAGGCACAGAGAATGCAAGGGTTGTCATGCGACACTAGCTCATTCACAATGAATTTTGCCAACTCATCCCCATAATTCGAGTTGTATCCTGGTGGTCTGTAGAGTGGAGTTATAGGAGGCTGTTTACTGAGCATAGACTCACAGGAGGAAGCCATGATATCCAGATTAGACTGATTGCTAGGTTGTCTTTTTGAACCAATGCTATCCCTCCAGCTCCACCTTCTCTGTTCTTCAATGCAATTGTGTATCATTTGGGGACTGATTCATGAATAATGGAGGCATAGTCTTCACTCTGCCATGTTGCAGTAAGGGAGAGGAGCGCTGGTTTGTATTTAAGGATGAAGTCATCCATAATTTGTTTCGACAGCAACCTCACATAAATAGTCGATATGGAATTTCATCAGAATTGGGTTTAGAAAATGAGCTTATCACTTTTTTCTTTTCTGGCAGGCCGATTTTCAAACCTTGCTGTCTGCCGCACATTTTTATGTCACAGACTAGAACACTGTGGGCCTCATCACGAGGTGGGCGGTAGCCCTTACATTTATTTATTTATTTATTACATTTGTATAGTGCACAGCAGCTCTTGGGCATTGAGGCGCTGTTACTTGAAGGGAACTTAGTTACAGGGAGCGACACACGGGGAGCAGCAGTTATACATTGAACAGAAATAGACCAAATATACATTAGAATACATATCATATACATATAAACATGGTGCATTTATGTGGAAAACAGGTTAGGCTGTAAATTATGGAATACTTCAGGTGAAGAGCACAGTTTTCATGGCTTTGCGAAAAGTCATGAGGGATGCCTCGCCTCGGAGGGTGGGAGTTAGGGCATTCCAATGTGAAGGTGCTAAGTAGGGGAAGCTAGAGCCACCTGCTCTAGATCTTCTTACCATAGGCACACAGAGCATGTTAGCGTAGGGTGTCCTAATTGGTCTTGTGGAGGTGGATGGGTGAATCCTTTGTGAGAGGTATTCAGGTGCGTAAAGGTAGATGCACTTGTGGGTCAGTGTTAGGGTTTTGAATTATATTCTCTCTTTTATTGGGAGCCAGTGAGCTGCTTTCCTGGCGGAAGTAATGAGCTCTCTTTTCGAGATGCCTTGAGCTGCGCGGAGTGCCTTGTTCTGGATGATTTGTAGTCTATCCAGGTTTTTGGTGGAGGTTCCAAGGAAGAGAACATTGCAGTAGTCTAACTCTAGCCTGTGATGGCTCTGGCTATGTTGGTGCATTTCTCTTTGTAGAGAAATGGCCTAGCTGCGTTAATTAGTTTAGCATGGTAGGCTGCCGAGGAGGCGATAGCACTGACCTGTTTGTTCATGGGTAGGTTGGAGTCCAAATAGACTCCAAGGGTTTTGACTGAGTCTGATACTGGGATTTTAATGGAGTCGATAGTGAAGTGGCTAAACTGTGAGTCGAGGCTTTTTAGTGTGTCGGGGGAACCTACCAGAAGGAGTTCAGTCTTGTCAGAGTTTAGGCATAGTCTGTTTGCTGCCATCCAGGCCTGGATGGTGTTGTAGATGTCGTTAAGCATAGCAGAGTCTGTGTTATAGTTGCACGTGAGGGTGAAGAGGATCTGGGTATCGTCCTCGTAGTTTGTGTAGGAGATACCCATAGCGTCAATGATGAGTAAGAGTGGGCGAGTAAAGATGTTGTAGAGGGTAGGAGAGAGGCAGGAGCCTTGTGGAACTCTACAAAGCATGATGGTGGGTGAGGCGGAGGCCAATTCAGAGAATACTTCCATGGTTCTGCCTTGTAGCAAGGAGGTGATCCAAGTCGTGGCATTGGAGGAGAATCTGGCTCTGGTAGAAAGGTGGTGACATAGGACATCGTGGTCTACGAGGTCAAATGCTGCGCAGCAGTCGAAGAGTAGGAGTAGGGCTGGTTTGCCTAGGTCTCTGGCATCGTCCATCTGATTTTTTAGGTCAAGTAAGGCAGTTTCCGTCCCGTGCCTAGGGCGAAAGCCAGATTGACGTAGCCCTAGGAGCTTGTTTTCTTCGATGAAGTGCTGTACCTGCAGGTAGGCTGCTTTGTCCAGTATCTTGAGCAAGAAGGGGACTGTGGTGATGGGCCTTTAGTCGTTGGGGGAGCTAGGGTCGAGAGTGTTTTTTTTAAGAGGGGGCAGACCCAGGCTTCCTTGAGGCAGGAGGGGACTGTGCCAGTGGCAAATGAGTCGTTGACGAAAGTGGTCAGGAATGGTGCGAGGGTCTTGGCACAGTCTTTAATAATAGAGGTAGGGCAGGAGTCACCCTTACAGTTGGACGGTTTTAGGGTCCTCATGAGGTTGATCATGTCTTGTTCCTGTATAGCATTGAATGAGAAAAACGGGGAGGAGTCAGGGGTGGGGGTGGTTGTGGTGGGTTGCAGGTGCTTAGTGGACTGGATTTTAGTTTGGAGTGTGCTAAGTTTGTTGCGCATGGCTGTCTGGATTTTGTCACACCTTATCTTATCTTTGGTGAAGTTTAGGGGGGCGGGCGTAGGGGTCTCTAATTCTCTGAAGATAGAGAAGATTTCTTTGGTATTGGAGTTGTCATCAGAGATTCTGGATTTGAAAGATTTAGCTTTGGTAACAATGATTGCCTTCTTGAACTCTTTTGAGCAGGCTTTGAAGGCGAGTTTGTCTTCATCCGAGTGGGAGGTTTGCCATCGTGTGAGGGCTGTCTGTTTTTCAGTGCGGTGTATGAGGAGGTCCGGGGTGAACCAGGTATTGGAGTGATTCAAGGGTTTCTGTTTGCGTGATTTGAGTGGGACTATGGGGTCGACAGCTGATTTGATGGTGGCATCGTATGACAGTGCGTACGTTTCTGGGTCCGTGAAGAAGGGTGGTCTGAAGGCTGGGCCTTGGAGGAAGGGTAATAATCTCTCTTTAGATAGCTGGCAAGAGCTTCTTGCAAGGGCAGGTGGTAAGGGTGGAGGAGATGGTGTAGAGGAATTAGATGTGGGTATGCTGAAAGAGATGATGTGGTGGTCAGACCATGGGGTGGAGGTATTTCCTGTGATGGTGATAGGGCAATTACGTTGGGCAATCCAATCTAAAGTTCTACCTAGAGAGTGGGTGGGGTCGGCGACAGTGTTCTTGAATCCTAGAATCTCAAGGGCTGAGTTGAGGGATTTAGCAGCTGGATCCTTCGTGTCATAGAGACCTAGATTAACATCACTGAGTAGGATAACTTTGAAAGGTTTCTTGAGATTGTCAGTGAGGAGGGGAGTGAGTGCGGCCTGGAAGTTGCCTAGGTGACCTGGAGGGCGGTAGACAAGGTGTATGGCGATGGTGTAGTGAGGAGAGAGGCTGAGTTTGAGTTGGAGGTAGTCGCTGTTATTGCTCATAGATTTATCTATCTTTCTAATGGCTAGGCAGTCTTTGGTTATTAGCGCTACACCTCCACCTTTAGATGGGCGATCTTGACTGATGATGGCGTAGCCGGGGGGAGTGCAAGAGAGAGTGCAGGGCCCGAGGCTTCGTGTAGCCAGCTTTCTGTGACCATGAGGAGGTCGAGGTTGTGGGTGGAGATGAGGTCATGTATGTCTAGAGCATGAGCATTGATAGATCTGGCATTGATCATGGCACATTTGAGATTAGGTTTTTGTGGTGACTGGGGGGGGAGTGGGTGGGGGGAGGTGGGGGGGGTAGTGGGTGCAAGGGTGGTTGTAATCTTGTCATTGTTGATGTTTGTAGTAGTCGGATTTATGGGCTGGGGAGACCCATGTGAGGTAGAATTCAGTACATTGCAATTACCATTTGGGGTGGAAAAGTGTGGCAACACAGTGATCATATCAGGGGTCCCATTTCCTGGAGTGGTGGACACAGGTGAGGTAGAATTCAACACATTGCAATTAATATTGGGGTGGCAAAATGTGGCATCACACTAATCACATCAGGGGTCCCATTTTCTGGAGTGGTGGACACAGGTGAGGTAGAATTCAACACATTGCAATTAACATTAGGGGTGGCAAAATGTGGCATCACAGTAATCACATCAGGGGTCCCATTTTCTGGAGTGGTGGACATAGGTGAGGTAGAATTCAACACATTGCAATTAACATTGGGGGTGGCAAAATGTGGCATCGCAGTAATCACATTAGGGGTCCCGTTTTCTAGAGAGGTAGACACCAGGGAGGTGGCACTCAGCAATAAGTAGTTTGATATGGGCGAGTTAGTGTCAAGTGTGATACGGGAGGTTGTTGCTGGTTGCTGCAGGACTGGTGGCTTGAGGGAGGGCTCTCTTGCATTAGGGGCAGGGACCTGAAGTCTGGATTGTAGGCGGGCGTTGCGATTACACGTAGATGGTTGTAGTGAGTCAAATGTGACTCCATTTGTGCGGGCGCGTAGCCTCGTTGGTCTAAATGCAAAGCAAGCATGAGTATGGAGTGGATTGGAACCAAACTCCTTACCTTGGATGAGCGGGAAAGGTCTGCGGCAGTCAGTAGCATCCATTTTAGGGGCATCCAGGTCAGATATGACGGCCAGAGAATTAATTAGAAGAATCTCTTTTTCGGATGGAGTGAATAGGGGTGAGCGGCGGGTAGCAGAGTTCTGTGCCCTGGTCCCTGACAGTCCTGGACATGATCAGAGAGGGGTAGCCTTGAGCCAGGGTGGCCTTAGGCGTAGGGGGGGGGGCGGCTTTCGCCTTCCGGTTCCCCTCCTGGCCTATCAAGGCAACGCTGTAGCAGGTTGCTAGGCAACCAAGTGAAAACAAATGTAAGCGCTTACGGTAGCGGCCATCTTAGGGACCTTGTGGTTCACTGGGATGGCCCACGGAGTCACGGCTCCCCGTGGGGAAATCCTGGTGCAAGGCCAGAAAAGTGGGTCGCTGAGGTAGGGGCACGCAGCTTCGATGATTTGGAAGCCTTGGATTCGCTTCCTAGCTGCTCCTGCAGCATGCATGGCCTGGGCTCCAGAATGCAGTGGTTACGGGGCTACCATCACATTTAAGGGTCCGATCAATCATGAGCTAAGAGCTGGGAGTAAACATGCTGGAAAAATGCAGATTTTTGGTGCAATTACCGTGTGGTAATACCGCCAGCGGTAATTGGGTTGAAAATTCCCCATTGGGTTCAAAGAACCCAATGAGGAATAGGGAATAACTTTTATCCAGCATGGGGTCTGGCATGGATTCACATGCTCATGAATATTCCCCGTCGTCAGGCTGGGAATCCTCGGTAAAGAAAAAATCAGTATCAGTTTAGTTTCTGATCTGTCTTTCGTAGTAGTAACCAATCACTGATCTCTGCGTCATACTGACCACAGCCAATGACTGCCCTCTGCCTAAGCCCCGCCTCTGGCAGCCATCTTCAGATTTTTACCGTACGTTCAAGTGTTGGGAGTCCTCGTGCTTAGCTCTCGAGCTTTTACTGCGTGCTTTGCGCTTTTTCAGGTGATTTTTCACATTTTTTCGGTTAATCGAGCCTCAAGCTCCACCGTTTCTACTCCCGTTAACGGCTACCCGTTGCGGGATTTTCCCTCGCCCCTCAAGGGTGAAGATTTCGTCGAATCAACTTCTTGAAGGATTCCAGAAGATTCGCGGCCTACTTCGAGATGGCCCAGGATGCAAGCTCGTCGCCCGGACCCAAGCTGTTTCGCAGCTGCCCTGGATGCGGGCTGCAGAATGTGTTTAAGGAAGACGAACATTCGCGATGCCTCTACTGTCTTCATGGGGACAAGACTCATGTAGAGAAGGACTGCCAGTTCTGCAAGAACTTGTCGGAGTGGACCATGAGGGACCATCGATCCCGTCTCGCAAGCTGGTTGGAGAAGGGCTCGACGGGTGAGAAGAAGAAGAAAGGGTCCGAGCGGGCTTCTAAGTCCTGTGCGGGCGCCCCGGCAACGGGGGCCCAACACCAGGCCAAGCGCCGCAAGTCCTCTGGCTCTTCGGTCGCCAGGCAGGGCGCACCTTCCCCGGCACCGTCAACCAGGAGCCAACGCTCCGGTTCGGGGAAGAGAAAGTCCGAGACCCAGAGTAAGCTTCGGGAGAAGCCCCGTCCGATCTCGGAAGAGGGGGAGCGAGGCGTCGCCCCTCCCCCGAAGGAGAAGGCCCGGGACGCACCTAAGGTGGTGAAGGCCCCTACCCAGCAGGCGAAGGCCTCTATCGAGGCTATTGCGGCGACTCTGGCCAAGCCGGCAGAGACACCACCAGCGGAGACTGCCTCTGGGACTAGAGTTTCCCTGCCGCCAAGGAGGGAATCCTCTTTTCAGCCCATCGTCGTGGCCTCCATGATGGAAGAAGCGAGGGGGGGCACGGTGCCCTCCTCGAGCTCGGAGTCAGCCTCGGAGGAGGAACTGACCGAGGCCGTGAGGAACCTCGAAGTCCAATTCGAGAAGGTTCGATCCCGTCAGGAAGATCCTCGGGAGATAACCGAGGAAGACGACGATGGTGAGGAAGAGCGGCCTTCCCTTCCGGCGCGGCCGGATCCTAGACCTCAGGATGGCTCGGTGGCCATTTTGTCTGCCATCCAGTCCTTATGCTCTGAGATAAGGACGAGATTCCCACGGCCCAGGCCGGAGGACCCGCAACCTGGCCCTTCGGGAAGTCCTCAGAACAAACGACGGAGGACCCAACCCTCTCCTCCGCTCGCCCCGTGAGGCCTACAGTTCCCTCCTCATCCTCCCACGAGTCGGGAGATGACGGTGCGGTGGGCTCGACGACGGGTTCTGAGGGCGACGGCGACGACGACGGAACGGGTCTCCCGTCTCCCGTCGCACGGGCCTCGCCGCCCGACGAGATTGGCTCATTCCACGCCATGATCGCCAGGGCATCCGAATTGTTCCAGCTCTGCCCGGAGGAGCAGAAAAAGGAAGGTTTCCTCTATCAGCGCCGGGAGGCCAAGAGGAAGACGGTCATCGCGGTGCCCCTAATCGATGACATCTGAGAGGAGGGCCTGTCGGTCCTCAAAAATCCCTCCACAGCACCAGCCAAACGGGACCGGTACGAGAAGAAGTACTGGATCCCCGAAACCACTCCCCTGTGCCTCAGGGCCCAGCCAACACCAGACTCGGTCGTCTCGGCGGCGGCTAAGAAGAAAGCGGTGGGGTCAGGAGCCTCGACGTCGAATTCCCCGCCGGACGGCGACGGAAAGAAGTTCGACGCCATGGGGCGGCGGGTCATTTCGTCAGCGGCGACGACGATCAAAGCGGCCAACGCCCTGGCGATCGTGGCCCGTTACGACAGGGAGCTCTGGTTTAAGCTGGCCCCCATATTGGACTTCCTGCCGGACGACAAGAGGTCCGAGGCCCTGGAAATACTGCAAGAGGGCGAGGTGGCGTCGGACCACGCCATAACGGTGGCAACCGATATTGCCGATACCGGGTTCCGCCAGCTGGGCAACGGTGTTTGCCTACGACGACGGGGTTGGCTTCGGGCGACCGACTTCCGTCAGGACGTCCAGACCAGGGTGTTGGACATGCCGTTCGACGGCAGCAACTTGTTCGGGGAGGCGGTGGACGAATCCCTCCAAGCCATAAAAACGGACACGGAGACAGCCCGCGCCCTAGGAGCCCTTCAGCAACGACGGCCCTTTCGGAGCTCCGGAGGCAGACAGGGTGCCTCCAAGGGATCCAGCGGTGGCTCGTCGTCCTACCGCCAGGCGGCACACTCCTCGTCTCAGGAGGCCTACAGGGGTCGCGGCAAGCAGGGAGCGCCTCGCCGCCGTCGGCAAGGTGGCCAGGGCGGCAAAGCCACCACCTCCAAGCAGGACTGAACCGGCCGTGGTCTCGGGCCCCCACCGAAGCACCCCTGTGGGAGGCCGGCTGGCGAATTTCGTCAGCGTGTGGAAGTCCATCTCCACCGACCGTTGGGTGCTGGATACCCTGGCAAGAGGACACTCTATCGAATTCCTGAAGAAGTGCCCTCACGTTCCACCAGTGGCCAGGAAGGAAAATCACATCCCGCAACTGCTGTTGGAAGTACGGGCGATGCTCAGAAAAGGCGCCATCGAGCTTGTCCCGAAGAGGCTCCGGGGCTCCGGGGTGTACTCAAGGTACTTCCTCGTCAGGAAGAAGACGGGCGGCTGGCGCCCCATCCTGGACCTTCGTCGTTTGAACAATTACATCAGATCACAAAAGTTCAGGATGGTCACCCTCCAGCACGTACTGGGACAGCTGGAGGAAGGCGACTTTCTATCGTCGTTGGACCTGGAGGATGCATACTTCCAGGTTCCCATCCTCAAAAGTCACCGAAAGTTCCTCAGGTTCGTCGTCCAGGGACGCCACTACCAATCCAGAGCACTGCCGTTCGGATTGAAGTCGGCCCCCAGGGTCTTTACCAAGTGCCTAGCATCAGTGGCGGCGCGGCTGCGCCTGCAGGGGATTCACGTCTACCCCTACCTAGACGACTGGCTCATCCGCTCAAGGACGAGGGAACTCGCCGTCGAACACATTGCGAGGACCGTCCAGCTACTCACAGACCTGGGATTCGCCATAAACTACCCAAAGTCCCACCTGGTGCCGTCGCAGGTGGCCCTGTTTCTGGGAGCGAAGCTCGATACAGTGAGGCGCCTGGCGGCCCCGTCGGAAGAACGGACGAAGACCATTCCAGGCAAAGTGCAGCGCCTGCTAGCCACGGACGTGGCCAGGGTGAGATCCATCAAGTCCCTCCTGGGGATGATGTCCTCTTGAATCTACCTGGTGCGCCTCTGCAGACTACAGATGCGCCCTCTTCAAGAATTTCTCGACGCCCGTTGGATGCAGGCGACGGGCACCTTCGAAGTCAGGGTCCCCCTCAACGAGGTGTTCCGGCGGGCGATCCAGTGGTGGGGCGTTTGAGCGCACCTCACGGCGGTCAAGGACTTTCAGACGCCGGCGTACCAGGAGACGGTGACGACGGACGCCTCCCTGGAAGGTTGGGGCGCCCACACCGGAGATCTCCACGCAAGAGGCCTCTGGCTCCCGGAGGAGAGGCTCCTGCACATCAACGTCCTGGAACTCTGAGCCGTGTTCTGGGCTCTCAAATCGTTCCTCCCGTCGCTCAAGGGCAAGGTGGTGCGGATCTTCACGGACAACACCACGACAATGTTTTACATACGGAAGCAGGGAGGCACCAGATCCCCAGCCCTATCGAAGGAGGCACAGGATCTGTGGCACTGGGCGGGTGCCCAGGGGATGTTCCTGGTTCCCTTCCACCTGGCAGGAGAAAGCGACACCATAGCCGACTCGCTCAGCAGGGAGCTGCGCGCGTGTCACGAGTGGGAACTGCGCCAGGATCAGGTGGATCAACTCTTCCGACGATGGGGCAAACCCCAAATCGACCTGTTCGCAACAGCGACGAACTCGAAGTGCAAGAGGTTCGCCAGCAGGTTTCCCCAGCCGAGAAGCATGGGCGATGCGTTCTCGTTCCCCTGGGACGGCCTATACCTGTATGCGTTCCCTCCGTTGCCGTTGCTGCTTCGACTCATCAGCCAGCTCAAGAGGTCCCAGTGCAGGATGATCCTCGTTGCACCGGCGTGGCCGAGGCAGATCTGGTTCCCGGACCTTCTGGACTTGTCAACGTCCCCTCCCATCAAGCTGTCGGCGGACGTGGACCTTCTCTCCAGAGAAGGAGGCGCCATCTTCCACCACGACCCGGCGTCGCTGAACCTGCAGGTTTGGCTCCTGCAGCGCTAGAGTTTGGAGGGTACGATATACCGGCCGAGTGCAGAGAGGTTCTTGCAAAGGCCAGGGCGTCCTCGACTCTCAAATGCTACGGTCATAAGTGGAAGAGGTTCTCTATCTCTGCCGAGCACAGAAGATCAACCCCCTTCGGATTACGGCCCCTCAAGTCCTGCGTACCTGCTTTCGCTGGCAAAGGCTGGGCTAGCCCATGCCTCCATTAAGATTCATCTGGCGGCGATCTCCAGATATACCAGCACCACAGGACGGACGTCCCTGTGGTCCCATCGACTGGTAAAGGAGTTTATGAAAGGACTGTTCCGGTCGTTCCCGCCGGTGAAGGCCCCGGCATGGGAACTTAACGTGGTGCTGACCAGGCTCATGGGGCCCCCATTCGAGCCGATGCACTCCGCACCGATGAAGTTTGTGTCGTGGAAGACTGCATTCCTGGTGGTCATTACCTCCGCACGACGAGTGGGAGAGATCCAGGCCCTGTCCTACAAAGCACCGTACTTGACTTTCCATGCCTCGAGGGTGGTGCTTAGGACGCACCCCTCCTTTATGCCCAAGGTGCCGTCGGACTTCCATCTTAATGAGCCCTTGGTGTTACCTGTTTTCTTCCTGTCTCCTTCGTCGCCGGCCGAGAGGACTTTGCACTCGCTGGATGTGGCTAGAGCGCTGAAGTTCTACGTGGACCGCACGAAGAGTTTCCGGAGGACATCACAGCTGTTCGTGAACGTTGGACCTGTGAATCAAGGGAAGGCTCTCTCGAAGTCTTCTATTTCCAGATGGCTCTCTGGCTGCATCATGCACTGCCACCGGTTGGCTAACCGACCGCTGCCAGGCCGTCCGAGAGCCCATTCGACCAGAGCGATCGCTGCTACTATGGCGTTCTTATCTGGTGTGCCCCTGCTGGACATCTGCAGGGCTGCTACGTGGAGGTCGACGCACACCTTCTCGAGATTCTACTGCGTCGATCGGGATTCCAGAGAGGAGTCCAGGGTCGGCCAAGCAGTGCTGCGCAACCTGTTCGCCTAAGGTGAGCCTGGTCAGGAGGTAAGAGATGCTTAATGTTGAGTTTTTTGTATTGCTTAATGTTGAGCCTTTTGCCACCTCCCGTGGTTGTGCATGTGTGTACTGCTATTTATTCTTATATTCATGAGCATGTGAATCCATGCCAGACCCCATGCTGGAGAAGGAACAAGTTACTTACCTGTAACTGTTGTTCTCCAGCATGGGTCTGGCATGGATTCACATGCGAACCCTCCCGCCTACCCCTCTGCGGCTCTTCACTTGGTCATACTGCCTCTTCACGTGCTACCAAATCTGAAGATGGCTGCTAGAGGCGGGGCTTAGGTAGAGGGCAGTCATTGGCTGTGGTCAGTATGACGCAGAGATCAGTGATTGGTTACTACTACGAAAGACAGATCAGAAACGAAACTGATACTGATTTTTTCTTTACCGAGGATTCCCAGCCTGACGACGGGGAATATTCATGAGCATGTGAATCCATGCCAGACCCATGCTGGAGAACAACAGTTACAGGTAAGTAACTTGTTCCTTACCGCCCAACCCGTGATCCAGCAGTAATACTGCCGGATGGGTGGGCGATAACGCAAATAAAGTTGGGCGGTATCCCAGTCACTAATTTGCATTTTTGCTTGAATAATTAGCAAACTCCAGGCATGCTTCCCAACGGAGCCCTACATTTCCTATTTGTCATGCTTGGTAATCTTGCCCGAGCTAAGAAACAAACGAAGGCAGCCATAGCTAAATTGATTGTTTCCTGCATATCTTGTTTATTTTATTTTTTATTTATTTCTAAAGCGCCATAGCGCGCAGGAATCTCTTACTGAACTGAGGGATTCTAGTGCCTCAAAACGTCCTCCATATTCCACTTCAGCAAATGCTACACTTGATGGCCCTCACAATCATCTTTCTAAGTTCAAAGTATTTAGTGTACCCACACAAGCCTCGCCACATATCTTTTTACCAACATTACTCTTTCAAAAGGAGTTAATCTTCTGTGCAACCCTTTCTCTTGAACCTGGCAAGTACATGATGCCACTCCCCAAGGATATTAATAAGTTTAATATGGTTCTCAAACCATTTGGAAGGGATGGACGGAGGCATGGCAGAAAAAGGAAAAAGCATTAACATCGGCAATAGTTTTGCCTTTTATATGGTGAAAACATTTTTCAGTTCTCATGCACAGACACGCATGCATGCAGATAGTTGATATGTTGACGGGGAGGCGGGCAGACAATGGAGAGAGGGAAGAGGGGTTGGTAAATGCATGATTATGAATGGATTGCTGAAGGAGTGGTCCTGAGGGAGGATGTGTGATTGAGTATCTGGATGGAAGGATGGATGAATGAGTAAGAACATGGTACCGGATAAATCAAATTGTAAGGATATATGAGTGCGACTATAAACGGCTGGTGAAGCTTATAAGTGTGTATTGACCATTGAATAGGGATGGACTGGGTGGATAAATGAGTGTGAAGATGGGTTGATAAATGAATGAGAATGCGAGATGACTAAGCCAATGAATCTGAGGGTACGTGAGTAATTGGGAGAGACCACAGGTAGATAAAGAATGCCTGACAGGAACAAACGTGATACAGTTGTAGGGGGGGAAGACATGTGACTGGTATAAGAAAGCACATGGGGCAGACAGGTGGTAAGGGATTGCACAGGAAGGGAGTGAGTGGACAGGGTGGATGAGAATTTGTGTGAAGAATTGCTATCTGGCAAGGGTGTAGAAGCCCTTTCTTTTTGTTCTTTTTTATAATAATAAAAGTATGCAGGTAATTGTATCTCAAAAAGGGTTGCCTGCTAACCTGGCCTACATTTCAGCCAACTCCATGCCAAAAGCATAGTGTACACCTGTGCTATGCTGAATCCGTTTTGTGAGGGGTCCGCAATGCAATGCGAGGCGAACAACTCTTTGATTGTTCAAAACATGCCATTTTAAAGTATAAATTATAATAAATGCCTCTCTATCCCTACTCTGCTGAGGATTTCCTTGCCTAACGAAACTAAAGGGAAACACTCTAACACAGGATGTCTGGCCCTAATACTTAAACATCAGCTACAAAGCAAACTATATGGCATTTCAAATATTCACAGTTTCTTGATAACCTCTCAATAACCTGGGCGAGCTGCCTTCCACAGGTTTCTAAGTTAATTCAACTCCAATGTTCAACAAAAAAAAAATCCCTGTCAGTGAGATAGTCTTAGATCAGTTCTTGACGTTTCAATGTCAAGGTTAAGTTTTTTTAACCAAAGTTCCAACAATAGCAAATCCTTTCTTCTTGGTGAAATATGGACTTTTCACTTCCCCAGAACAGCACCAATGGTATTGCCTGCCATACTGCCTTGTCACCACTTGCAGTAATCCAAGAAGACTTGCCACAGTTCAAAAGAAATGCAACTTCTACAACTGTCAGTGAAACACAGTTCTTGGGTAACAGTTATTATGTCATTAGGTACAAGATTAGGATTCACAGTAGGTATCTTGCAGGGTGACTTCAAAGTGCTGCTGCTTCTACTTCAACAACTTCACTTCTACTAAAGTGTACCATCAGGACATTCTTCTTCTTCTTCTCCTGGTACTCTGCTTCACTTGTACTACTGAAGTTTTGCATCTACTGACAAACAGATATATCACCACAGTTTTAGTACTTTGTGATTCCACCACAGCGTCAGTACTTTGTGATTCATAACAGGTTTTAGTTCTGACAAGATTTACTTTAAGGCACTTCAACACATTCAAACAGGCAAGGCACTCTTCCTCTCAATATCTCTTCAAAAGGGCAGCCTCTTCGCCTCTCTTGTCTGTCTGTCACAACAACAACTTAAGATTGCCTTTATGCCCCAATTCTTGCTGATGCTTAGAGTACTTGACAACATAGGCTGTGTCATCTTCAAATAATATTCATGAGCAGCAATTTTCCCTTCCCCAACTTTGTCTTCATCTCTGTACCAACTGTTAGTCACAACAATTACCCAGAAGCCTTGGTGCCATTCTCTTGGCTTCGGATAATGCTTGCACACTTGTATCTTAGGCAAGGTTAAACTTCTATTAGGCTCACAGTCTTGGTTAGATTGCTTTCTGGCTTTAAGAAAGGCTTCTTTCAGTCTTAATAGGGGAATACTCTTGGCTTGTGCAATGCTTGCTCTCTTTTCAACTGTAGATGTAATGTTTAAACACTTCTTTTATGAATGTTTAATGTTTGTGTGAATAAAGATGCAAAGCTCACTCTTCCATTGAAAAGCGAAACTAGGCACACGCGACCACTTCTTCATAATGTTTACAATGCTTAAAGAGGTTAACAATGGCTTTCTGCAGCGTGTTTGCTCTACACACAAGTGAGAGAAATTACTGAGTGCTACTTTTTCATTGTCCCATTGTTAAAAGTTCAATGAACAACTTCAGCTCGCTTCTGCTTATACACGAGTGAAGACTGAACTGGATAATGTTGCCAGCAATGCTCGTGCAAGGAATCAGAAAGCAAGGTTTGACTCGCCGGCTTCTGTGTCCCTTTTTCTGCCGATTGTACTACTTCCACGGCTTCAGACACAACTTCTACAGCTTCTGGCTTGACAGGGACCCACGCCCTTCCTCACTGAAGGTGTCTCCGGTCCGGCCACTCGATTAAAGAGCCTCTCTCACTCCTGAGGCCCACGGCTTTACAGCAGCTCCTTGCTTCGGTCTCTGACACACTTCTGGAATGGCAAGCTCCACAATTGGGCTCACATGGGGGAAAAAAAGGCAGCCTTCCTGCACGCCTTCCACTGCACAGCCTCTGCAACTTAAACAGGGCCCTCACAGAACAAGCAGGTAAAATCTGCTGCATCAACGTTCCGGCGTCCCTTTGGTTCTCCCACTTCTGTCTGGATTGCTAACACTGTGTCTTCTTTCTGCCTCTGCTACTACAGCACGCACAACAGCCACAGTTACAGCTCCTTCATGCTGCCACCACCTAAGGGGGCCTTTTATGCCTCTTAGGTTCCTTCAGGTGTGGGCTGTTAGGCTTAATTGCCTCACTACTGCTATAACATGTCAATATTCTCTCAAAAGAACATGCGCCACAGAAATTTAGAAATCTCTTCCTTTTTTAATTCATAACTTCATCAAAGAAAATAGAAAAAGTATGTTATCTTCCACCTTTGTGAATCAGTCCCTGGTGATTACACATGTTTCAGCTTTTGCGCCTTTTTCCAAATCTGGGCCATATTATTTTAACCAAAATAGTTCTGCATCATCTTGTGAATGTCTTCCTGTTCAGTTCAATGCACCCATTTAAAGGGGATAATTCCACCTGATCTTCCTGATATGTACTGCGTGTGAGTCCTTGCGCATCGGCTTACGGATGGGTATACTGCTATAGCGTGCCTCTTTGGCCCTCTTTCTCGTCCCAGTACTCATGGGATTATGGGACTTGTAGTCCCCAACAACAAAGTTAGTTCTTTTGACCTCTGCTGTTTGGCAAACAGCCATTAAAACTGCAGGATTATGGGAAAGTTAAA
Organism: Ambystoma mexicanum; assembly: GCF_040938575.1. Taxonomy (NCBI): domain Eukaryota; kingdom Metazoa; phylum Chordata; class Amphibia; order Caudata; family Ambystomatidae; genus Ambystoma; species Ambystoma mexicanum. Next base: position 96,557,451 of record NC_090939.1, on the reverse strand, counting down.
GAGGGGGTGTTTACCAGTCTTCCTGGCATGTCCTCACCCCCACCATCCCACATGTGATCCTCACGCAGTACACAGTACACCACCTCCATGGTCTGGATCAGGAAGTGTCTACATTTCCCTGGCCACACGATTCATCACAGTATCCTGAACTGCAGTGCTTCCTCTTCAGTGGCACAGAGCGGGTTCAGAGGTCACAGGTGATGTCTTGACAGCAGCAGTGAAAGCCAAGTCACTTCAGCGCAGGGGCTGCATTTAAGACCTTCACCTCTGTTCCCAAACCATATAACTCTGATATCAAATTATATTAGGTTAATAAAGCCACATCCAATTGATATCATACATCTATCATCACTGTGAGCCCAGCTCGTCTATGGAAGGCTAATGTGTATTCTGGTCCGACAGCCTGGCCCTGCCAGTCTGGTGACTTGGCCTCTCATTTGGTTCATTGTGAGGACTGGTAACAACTCTCTCAAGCAGGAAAACCTCCCGTAGGCGTTAGCTTGGGAAGCAGGAATCAAAGGGCACACCCATCCCAAAAGGGCTAGCCTCACACAAGGGTACTGCATACCGAAACATCCTTTGATGCTATAAACTAGCGAAGGGTCCGGGGTTGGTGTAGACGTTGGCAGCTCAGCGTAGTTGGGGGAAGATTCAACCATCTTGGTTTTTTCTGTAACTCTTTCCTTGCTGTCCCCTCCACTTCGTTTAGCACAAAGCACTTTGGGTATGATGTCAGAAGGTAAAGACCACGTGTCTCAAGACAGGGATTGGTCTGTGTAAGCAAGGCATGGAATTGAAGTAAGACAGACACAAGTGATTACAGTTTAAGGGTATTTATCCCACTGCAAAATGTCCTAAAGCTATCAAAGCATCATCTTCTTTCGTGGTGCACTCGCCACCCAGAACTAACCACTAAAAACCCTTTCGTGGTGTACTCGCATGCCAGGAAGAAAACGTATGCAACTAACTTCAAACTTCATGGCAATATTGATTCCAAGGTTCTTCACATCAATCTCCCTTGAATGGAGGTTTGGCTAATAACTGCCTTTTCTTATAGTCTCTTGACATCTTGTGTTTCAGTTTCCCCTAATCTGAGAACGGAATGTACAAACATTGTTCTCACAAGATCTCTCAATTACTTCTAGACAGCCTTTGGATTGATTCCAGTTTGGGTTACAAGCTTGCTCCAGTTCAAACCCCAAAAAAGAAGAGCTGTGCCCTTGTTGCCTTAGTATGATTTCACAGTCTCATGGCTGTTGGCAATGTGAGATGCAATCTTTCCCAAAGGTATATATCTGAAAAGGGGATTTATTTATTTATTTATTTATTTTTTATTAGAGCTTTCAGCGTACAAAAATACAAGCTTTTGCTTATATACAAATTTTCCCTCCTCCCCATGCACAAGCCAGACCTCTCCCAAGTCTTCTCTCTTTGTTCTTAAGTCGAGGTTTGGCTATTTGTTTTTAGTCCTCCTTATTAATAATAGTCTTAATTCCCTTCCAATCTCTTTAGCATAGATTCTAGGAAAATACCCAGACCTTTAACGGTTTTTTTACTTGGATCGTCATATAAAGCTGACCACCATAAGTTGGGGTCCAGATCACATGATGGAGGCAATATTGGTAGTAATAAACAACCCCTTTCAGATCTGAGTTCAGGGCAGAAGAACATTAAGTGTTGAGACGATTCTTCTTCTTTTTTGCATAATCTGCATAATTTTTCCTTTGCCAGGCCGTATCTGAACAGATTGATCTTTGTTCTTAAAATGTTCAGACGAAAGCGCATTATTAGGTCTCTGTGATTCCGATTTGCGCTTTTTTCTAGGTATCCAGGCAATATCAGTGGACATCTAGTTATCTTGTTCGATAGAGTATGATGGTTCGAAGCTACTCTTGCATGCTCTGTTTCTGCCCAGTCAATTGATAATAAAAGTATTTTTACCCTCTTTGGATGTTTCAGAAGGGCTTCTGTCGTGACTTTTAGATTTTGCAGCAGCTCGTTACATTTCGCTTTCCATTCATCCAATGGCCAAAAGGGCATTTTTCCTGCTTCCTTGTTCAATATTTGGTATTGAGGTGGACAGCTTTCCAAAGATATTTTTCTGTATGTGGCCAGTGTTTTCCAGATGATTCGGACTTGCATTGAATGCAATCCTAGTTCATGTCGTATGATACTTAACGGAACACATATCGGAATATTCAGCAATTTACGCCAAAATCTGGCTTCAAGTTTGTCCCATGTTTCCCAAGGGATTCTCAGGGCCGTTTCGCCAGCATATGTCACAGTAGGGATGACCTTTACATTATAGAATTCCACAATCGGGCGCATGGAGAATTTACAGAACTTTCTTTTCAATATTAATGCCTGTGATGTTAATTGGTCCATTTTCCTCTGCAAATGTTCAATCCACGGTTGGTCACTCCAATTGGCACTGACAATTGCTCCCAGGTATTTTGTGTTTTTAACTGTTGTTATCAGGTCATTCTCTATATGCCATCTAAAAGATTTTTTACTTGCAAGACCTGCTTTTTTAATTATCATTACCACTGATTTTTCAGGATTGATTTTTTGTTCGATTTCTTTTAGATGTATATTCAGAGCTTCTAGTTTTTTTTGTAGACCCATTTCTGTTTTGTCCATCACTATGAGATCGTCAGCATATAAGAGATGACCAATTTTCATTTCTCCTATTTTAGGCGAGCATGCTCTTGGTGGTTCCAAGCAGTCCTTTACTTCTAAAATATAGAAGTTGTAGAGTATAGACGCTAGTGGGACTCCCTGTTTTAGCCCACAGGTTGTTGTTATTGCCTGCGTTAAGTTTCCCTTTTGGTCCAATCTGACTCGCATCGATGTATTTGCGTGGAGAGATTTGATAGCTTCTATTAGGTCTGATGGACAACCTTTTTCTTTCAATTTGGACCAGAGAATTTGGCGGTCTACTCTGTCAAAGGCTGCCGCCATATCTATTGAGGCGATGAACAGTTTTTGATTTTCATGAATGGTCTTTGCTTTTAGCAGGTTGAGGATTAGGAGGTTTAGACTGCAGTCTACATTTTCCACAAAACCTGCTTGTCTGTGATCGAAATTACCAGATCTTTGTATCCATTCCTTTAATCTTTTCAAGAGAATGCCCGCAAAGAGTTTGCCTAAGACATCCAGCAAGGATATGGGACGATAGTTCTCCGGACAAGCTCTGTCTCCTTTTTTATTATTTGGAATAGTAATTGAAGTTGTCCAAGATTCTGGTATATAACCCGTTTTTACTATTCGTGTAAAGAGAACAAAGCACATGTGTGCCCATACCTCTGGAGCTTGCTTTAAGATTTCATTCGTGAGGCCCTCCGGCCCTGGTGCTCGCGATCTTCTTGCTTTTTTTTATCAGTGCCAAGATTTCACTTAAAGTGAATTCGATATCCCAACCTTTTTCTTCTTTGTCATCTTGTGGAATTTTGTCTGTTATGGGCTCTCGGTTATATTTTTCTTGAAAATATTGTTCCCACGTTGTTTCATTTATAGGATTAAGTTGTTCCTCACTTTGTTGGTTTCCTTTCTGATTTAGCAATGTCCATAGATATTTTGCATTTTTGTTTCTCATCGCCATTAACATGTATTCAGAGTCTTTTTGAAATAATAGAGCTCTATGGGACTTAGCCCAGTTTCGATAACCTTTTCTCAATTCTTTCTTTTTTGTTTGCATGTCATCATAGGCAATATTCTGTTTTTTTAAGGCTCTTAGATCTCTAGCCAGCTGTCGTTTTTTTTCCGTTAGATCCGCATTGAAACAATGTGTCCTGCTTTTTGTGGTTCTTCTATTTGTTTCTGTGGTCACTTTAAAGATTTTAAGACACAATTCATACTCCACGTCTTTTCCTGTTATGGTAGCCCATTTATTTATTGAATTTATTAGCATGGGAATCATTTGTGTTGTTATCCTCAGTCTGTTTCGCCCCTCATTTACACTGACTCCAGTAGGGCAAGTATTCCTAGGTACCACATCCCTTTTATGCTCTATTGCTGGATCTGAGCATGTGAGGATTAGTATTTTGTGGTCACTACTTTTTGTTGGTAAGATTTTTAAGTTAAGTATTCTGCCAAAAGTTTTCCGGTCAACAAAAAAGTAGTCTAATGTTGCGCTCGAATTATGTGATGACCAAGTCGATTGTCCTTCCCGGTCTCCTTGGACATTTCCATTTACTTGCAAGAGATCACGGTTCTCCATTTCCATCTGCCAATCTCTTGCTCTTGATTGTTTTTGTCGGTTGTAACTAGACAAATTTGACTGTGGATTTTTGGTTTTACCACAGGAGATGTTTAGATCACCACATATTATTAATGCCTGATTATCATATTCTGACCTCAATTGGTCTATATGATTAGTTAGTAATTCCCGGAATACTTGTCCATCTTTTGCTTTTGTGTTCCAGTATAGATTACAAATGATTCATGTATTTTTTTCTTTTTGTGTATCACTTCCTTTTGAATCCTGTTGCGTGATTATTATTTGTATCAATGGTGAGGGGTGTATCGTACGAATTACATTTCCGCCATATGTGTTTTTTATGATAGTTAATAAACCTGCGGAAGGTCTACCTTTTTTTCCTTTGAGAGCTTTATTTAAATAACAAGTTGCTCCATGTATGTATGGCTGTTCTTGCAGCCAGCACTCTTGAATACAGCTAATATCTGCATTTAGAATTTCTTTATTTAGCTTTTCAATCAAGTGAAGGAAGCCTCTTGTATTCCAGGAAGCAAAACTTTTTAATCCTCGGGGTCCTAGTCCTTCGGTCTAATGTTTTTTTTCATTTATTTTCGTATTCAAAGTTTCCGCTAACCAGCCCCAGGATTTTTCAGCATCTATTTTAGTTACAATAGGACGGTCATTATTTGTTTGCTGGACCAGATTCCCTTTCACATTTCCTTTAATTTTCATACGTAGAGCATTTGGGCACCGTAATACTGTTGGTGAGAAACGTATAGGTCTGTAATCCATTTCCTCTTCATTTTGGTTTTCGCAGGCATTTTTTTGTTGTTCTTCAAAGCTTGTTTTCTTAATTGTGTCCCTTTTTATATCCTTTTCTCTCTGTTGCGGACATTCTGTTTTAACATCAAAAGGGGATTTATGCTTGGGTTGCTTTATTGAGTTTTTTCACAACCTTTCGGTTGATGGTAATTCTGGTTATGAGCCTTTCTCAGTGGTTGTTTTGATATGGTATGCCAGTAGCCTTTTGGCTGTTGGTAGGATTGGTTAGAGGCTTTCCCCACTGATAGTTCAAATTTAAAGTTTATTGACATTTTTCAAATGAAACAAAAATAGAAGCAACAAACTACCCCGCTATAAATCCATGAATAAACACACACACAACTCCCACCTGTCCCACAACACCACCCAGCCTACCACCACAACCCCCCGGGATAGGCAACCACCATATCCTGACCCAATTACCTCACAATGAATTCCATGTACAATACCTGAGCACGCACCCAAAGAAATCCACCTAACAACCAAAACTGAAAAGCCAAACGAAAAATAAAGACAAAGATGAAAGGGAGGCCAGACTGTAGCCAAACCATCACATCCCCGTATGGAAGAGCCCCACACTAATAACCCGTCCACCTCATTAGCAGGGAGGGAACCAACCCACCCCGCAGTGTCCATTCCACCAGCAGACCACCTCAAGGGGACAAGAAACAGGTGCAGAAACCACTCCTTTCCATCTCGATATCCCCCCATGACCATGATAATTACAATTGTTCTTTTATAACACGCTTAATACCAGAGGTTGTTTTCTAAGCGCGCGATCAGGGTTCAAACCTTTGTTGGGCTGTGTTGTTTTGCTTCCAAGACTAACGCGTTCCCCCTGAGCTATCCCCCCTCATGAATGGCTGCAGTGATCCTCTCTATTACGTAAATAATCGTAGCCGTGGTGAACCATACCATTTTCTCGGGTAACCCTAGCCTTTTCCAATGCATAGCCAAACATGCCCTCACCGTCAACAATAAGCAGTACACCAAATGCGGCAGACCCTGATAATCCTGCTCGATTTCCTCCAATCTAAACAGCACAAGTGATGGCATCTGAACCCGTGAGATGCCATCCAACTCCTTTATCCATCCCAACACCTTTATTCATCCCAAAACCTTCTCCCAGTAAACCTGCACCTTATCACATTCCCAGCACATATGCCAGTAGTCTTCCCTATAACTCCACACTCGTGCCACCATAGCAGGATCACCCCCTGGAATATCTTAGATAGGCGCACCGGTCATACTGCAATCTGTGCAATAATTCAATAGCATGAGACTTGTACGGGCAGGCTATCAGCACTTTAAATGCTCTAGAGCACAATTTGTGCCATAATGGCACCTTCAAACCCACACCCCAGTCCCTTTTCCACCTAGCCCTAAGGCTGTCGGTGCTCCCCTCACCCGCCTCCAACAGGGCACCATATGGCATGGAAATCAACCCCTTCATATTCGTTTGGGAATCCAACACTCTCTCCGTCGGAGTATCGTCCGCTGCACCTGCACTTTCAAACATCGGGCGTGACCACTCCCTTCAATTGCAGATAGGAGAAAATAGACAAGGTCCCAATTCCCAGTGCCTCTTCCAATTCAGCTATATGGATAAACTGCCCTTTCCTCCACAACTGTCCATCCCGCGTCAATCCCACTTCAAACCAACTCTGAAATCTCTCCAGATTCGGGATACGATCCCGCACCCCTAGAGCCCACAATTGGCTCAACATGGAGGGCCAAGTCGTCACCCCCTGCATCTGTGGTTCCTTACGCAAGATAGACCAGAGGTCCCCATGAATGGGATGCACCCGTATTCTACGCCGGATCAGGCTCCTCAGCACCCAAAGCCATTCCCCCTACTTAGCCGGTTTAAGGTGATAGTTATCTAACCCAACCCACTGGCTCTCCACCTGCTCCCTCAGGTGAGGCACCACGATCGGAAGCTGAGTCGCCTTATAGTACAAAGAGAAGTCTGAGAAACTCAGGCTCCCCACGCTCTTTTGGAAGCATCAAAATATTAAACGTAACTCTGGCCTTCTTTCCCTGCCATATAAACCTCATAAGACGCCATTTCACTTCCCTAAACATCGCCTCATGAATTCTGACAGGGAGCATCTGAAATAAATACAACAATCTGGGAAGGATGTTCATCTTAATGGAATTAAAACTTCCCATCCATGATATGGTGAGTCTTTCCTATTTCCCCAGATACTGGAACAACCTACCCAACAGGGGGGCTAATTAGCCTCACACAGCCCCTGCAAATGCCTCTTAAGAAGGACCCACAAGTATCGCAAGTGGTCCTCCTGTACCTCCATTCCCAAATTACCCATCCCATGAGGATCCTGATTTCCCCTCCCGATCAAAGGGAAACAAAATGGTTTGCACTTATTCATTTTATACCCAGAGAACTTTCCATATTGCTCAATCAATTCCACCGGCACCTTTTCCTGTGTGTTCCAAAGAAGCAATAAGAAAACGTCTGCATACAAACCCAGCTCATACTCCAGCCCCTTCCCCCACTTTTTATTTCCCTGCCTCGTCCCCTGGGACAAACCAAACCAGCAGGAGAACCTACCATTCACCACAACGCATGCCCTTGGAGTCCCATACAAAGCCATTATGCCATTCAATACCCTATTCCCAAATCCAAACTTACCCTATTCCCAAATCCACACTTAGGCAATATTGCCTCAAGAAACACCCGATCAACTCCATCGAAGGCCTGTACCGCGTCAATATAGAGCAGCGTAGGATTGCCTCACTTACCCCATGGCCAATCCATGAGGTGCAGCGTTTTCCTCAAGGTGTCTTCCCACTTACGCCCCCTTATAAATTCCACCTGATCCGATTGGACCATTCTAGGCTATGACCATCAAGCCTAGACACGAGGACCCGAGTGAATATCTACACATTCACGTGAAGCAGTGAAATAGGTCTAAAGGAACTACATAGATGGGGATCTTTACCTTTTTTAGGAATCACAGATATGGGGGCCCTCACAAAAGATCCTGGGGTACGCCCCGATGACAAAATATTGTTAAACAAATTTGTCAGTGAGGGACAAGTAGGGCAGTAAATGATTTATAAAACCTGGTAGTGTAGCCATCCTCCCCCGGAGCCTTCCCCAGCTGCAAACGACAAAACACAGTGACCACCTCCTCCGAAGTGGTAGGTGCATCCACTCGCACCTCCTCCTCAGGCGTCAAGCTAGGAAGAGAGACCTCAGCCAGGTAGGCCTCAAGTCCCCTGTGCCCCCCACTCTTTGCCCATGTACAACTCCTCATAAAAGGAAGCAAACCCCCTCCACAATCCCTCATGGCTGTGATCCATTGCTAGGCCCGCTGCCTGTGGAGGCGGGCAGCTAAGAGCGCATCATCTTTATCCGCTTTTTCGTAATACTTTTGCCTCAAAAACTGGAGACTATTTTGCCCTCTTCTAAGAACCGTAGCTCCTCCCTTTTGCCACTAATTTCCTCTATCAGGCCCCCCGACTCCTAGATAAGTTCTCTGTATTCCCATTTCCAGATCAGAAATCTCCTTCCGTAACCTGTTTTCGAGTAGAGTTCTCTCCCTTTTCTTATGGGCCCCCTCCCTAATCAAAGGACCCTTCCATGACGCCCCTAGCGGAATCCCAAACAATACACATATCCACCTCCCCCGTATCATTAAGCAGAAACAACTCTGTGATGGCTCCCTTCAATTACACCCGAAAAAACGCGCTTCCAGAGCGACTTATTACAACGCCACAATGAGTGGTGGGTGCTCAACCTCAGTCAAGAGAGATACAGGGAAAACAAATCATGATCCGACCAACTAACCACAAGTATATTGCACGCAAGTGCACTATCCCACAAATCTCTCAACACAAAGGTAGTCAATGCCGGTGTAGGTCCCATGAGGCGGAGAATAAAAGGTGAAAGCTCTATCCTGAGGATGAAATCTGCTCAAAGCGTCATACAAATCATGAGAATCCGAGCATTCCTGTAAGCCTCCACTCCCCGCCTGGGGAACCCAACTATTCAGCAGTGGATCAGCCCAAATATTAAGGGCCCTCCCCACTATCAGGTGCCCACTGCTTTCTCGCACCACCTTCCCAATCGTCTCCCTCAAAAATCTCAATTGACGTTGGTTGGGGACATATATCGTTGAAAAACGTGAACAGCACTCCCTTGATTACCCCAGAGAGCACTCCAATCACCATTCTCCCAATTCTTCATCCCTTCCATCCTCAATCTCTTGTGAAAAAATATCCCTACTCCACCCTTCTTGGAGGCACCAGATGCCCAATACGCCTGTCCAATCAACTCACCGGGAACATGCCTTGCCTCCCCCTGTTAGAACCTGGTTTCCTGCAAGAAAAGGACGTCCATCCCCACCCTCTGAAATTCCCTAGACAGCAAGGACCGCTTGGTAGTCAAGTTTAGCCCCTTCACATTCAACGTGCAAACCCATAAACAGTCCACCCCCCCTCCCCAATCACGTCCACAACTGCCATAATACCAGTGAGGCATGCCCACCACGCATCGCACCTTCCACAACAACAAATTCCAAGGCCAGAACCATCTGCAAAAACCAATCTACCTTCCCCTTCAAGTATCCCCCGCCCCTCCTGTGGTGTCCAGCCCCACCCAGTTAACATCACTGGCCAAGGACCGGACCAACAGACATTTCCGAACCACTGGGAAAACTCCCCTCAAGTCAACACGTAAAAGGCCCCCTCAACCCCCCACAACCAAAATGAACATCACCCGTATTTCTTTTTTTAAACCCTCCCCCGTCCATGTCCAAACACAGTACTCCTATGCAAATGCTCGTCCTCCCCACCACCCTAATCTACACCCCACCATGTCACATCAGAGATGGCCAAACTAGTCAAAAACAGCAAACAGCAGCCACTTAACAAGTGGTTGATGAGAAAATAACTACAGACATGAAGCCAAAAGTCAGGGTGCCCCCTTCGGGTGGGTATTCAATTTCCTGAACAATCTTGATTCCGGGACCCAACTTCTCTTCCCATGCTCCACCTGCTGAAGCCCATCACCGCTAGTAGAGCCTGCATCATCCTGCATCAGGGGCCTCCAGGGGACACAAGAGCTCACTCTTGGCCCTCTGAATGTCATCCTCACTGACAAGCTTATATTTGTGGATGTCATATTCAAAGGAAATGGAAAAGGGAAAAACCCCAACGATAATGAACGCCCTTTCCATTGAGCCCATTGGGCGAGGGATGCACACATTCTTCTTTTCGCTAGACTGAAACCAGAAAGGTCCTGATACAGTTATCCTGGATGGGCCAAAAAGAACTGGACCCCCTTTCCTCGCCTTCTCCAAAAATCTAGACTTTTCCTCATAGTAGTGGGTGCGGCAAAGCACAGACCTTGTGTCTTTACCCCCCACCCCCTGCACAGTGCTCCCTGTCAATAGTGGGTTCAGAGGTTGTGTCAGCACCAAACAAAAGTTTGACCACCTCGTGGATGATATTCTTGAGGTCTCTCTCTCCCTCTTTCTCCTGGACCCCAAAAAAACAAAGATTATTCTTCCTTTCTCGATTCTCAACGTCATCCATCTTGAGGGTCGGTTCCAATTCTAGAGTCTCATATCGACTTGAAGTTCCACCTTGTCAAGGGAAGTTTGATGTGTCTCCAGTAGTATTAAATAGATAAATATGAAAACAACACAAAGTTGATTTATTTGATTGAAGAAATACATGAAATATTTTGAAAAAAGTGTGAAAAAGAAAATAAATGTAATCTGACTCACGAAACAGAACGTTTTTTCATCAAATTATTTAAGGAGTTGGCGCATTGGAGTGACATTTTTCTCATATTTATCAATTTAATGCATTCTGCTTGTGTAGTAGCCGCACAAATGTATGAGAAACACTCATGCTGACGAACTTCGCATCTTTAGAAAACAGAAATACCTATCAATATATAATAATTTCAAAACAAAAAATTGAGCTGTCGCCAAGGGAGAGCTTAGTTAGGCTACAAATTTGACTTTTCTATAGTGTCCACTAGTAGCCTATCTATTTTATGAACACGTTTATCAAACGTGTCCAGCTTGACACCTATGTCGGCACGAATCCCAAGCCTTGTGCCATGGTCGAAGGACCTGTCTCTTACGCTACCAAAGGTGAGTCATAGCCGACAAACGGAAACCGCTAGAGTGAAACTTCCATTGGGGTGAAAGCCAGCAAAAGGAAAGAACTTGCTGACCATCTGCCAACAGCACACCCCCCTATTCAGAAATCTAGGGCCCAAAACCACTCAGCTAGAGTCCTCCACTGCAATATAAATCAGTGCCCCACACCCAGGGATGTGGGGATGCCAACTAGGCAAAGCACCTCGACCCTGCTCCCAGGTAGCAAGTATTTAATGGTAACCAGAAGCTCCCAGGGGCGAGATACGGCCAAGCCAGTGAGCCGGGCCTCCCCTCCAAGAACAGTACACCCCAATTGGCCTTCACAAACAACCAACAAGGGGGGACTTGGGGTCTTCTTCCAGCCGATGCAGCAAAATCTCTTCAATGGATTGCTTTTCTCCCGCAGATTTCTCAACTTGATAGATATCCATCATCCACCTCTGCTGCTCAGAAATGTTCTTGATGGGGCGTAGTGGACCTCGACTCGGATGTCGATCCGTCTTGCGCGGTGGTCGATCAGCGGCTCCACAAGTGATGTCAGGCGCCATACATATACCATGTCACTAAGCCCCATGCTTCAGTTCTTTTTTTCTGCGCGCTCACACGCTGCATCGGGAACCTACGAAGTTTTTCCGATTCACCTCGATATATCTTTGCAACAGTTCTCGGGTTTCAAGCGGTGCTCCCATTGCGAGGCCAAAATGTCGATAACTGTCCCACAAAAGGTTTGTTTATGGTGTTTGTGATCCACTCATGACACGGAGGCCTGCGCATTGTGCGCCAAGATGCCACCCAGGTCTCTGTGAGATAGAGCTAGTAAGCTGGCCCTGGGACGACCTTCGCCAAAGTCTCTGGCGCGGTCTCTCATCTGAGGCTGAGGCTGAGGAGCCCAATCGTCATGACGAGGGCCGGCACAGCAAAAAAACCAAATAGAAGTCCCATTCCAAAAGCCATTCCTCATCCTCTTCCTCACGGAATAAGAAGCAACGCCACCATCGGCGGGAATCAGATTCTTCATCGGAGGGAGGTAAGCTCTCTAAGGGACAGACCACTCGCAAAGAGTGGGATTCATTTTTATTTTTTAACTTTCTTTAATAGTTTCATAAAGTAGTCAACAGTAACAATACTGCCAACAGGGTGAATATCCTCCTCCCTCCACCCCTTAAACTTGGCAGGACAGTATTATTTTAACTATAGCAATCGACCATTGGCACGTCAGCATTTAACACAGGGATTCACCTGAGAGGCATTAATATTGACATCGACAATGAGTCCAACTCCACCATGTTCTTGTGGTGCTTTGACCTGGCACTCACAGGGCCCGAGGGGGCAAGGGCCCTATTGATACCAGTGTGTGTGTGGGGGGCCAAATTGTTCGTAGTTCAATATAGACTCATAGGGAGAGAGGTCTCCAGGTTTCGGGGCTTCCAGCCGGGGTGGGTATGTGTTGCATCCGTTCGGACATGTAGTTTGTGAAGGGTCCCCAGTACTCTTTTGGTCTGCTGGTACTTCTCTCTTCTCACATAAACTCATGATGTTCAGCCATCTCTGAAAACCTACGACTCTAAATTTTCCGACAAAATGCCTGTAACAGCGCCTCAATGCCGCCGGGCTGCAAGTGTGCTATGCAAATGCAAATCAATAAAATAAAATAAATGGTGCTCTGTGTTTCCCCCAAGTCCTGCCAATTAGAGATCTAGCCGTCACTGATGCCATCCCCAACAGTTTCCTCTCTGCGCGGGTACCACCCTCTATCATTGTTAGCAGCCACAGTTCTGGGGAATACTGTCTTTGGTTTGCTAGCATTTTAGACATGGCTTCTTGGATCTTCTCCCAAAATGTTCTGATATCTGGGCAAGTCCAAGCAACGTGAAGGAAATCAGTCTGGTCTATGCCACATCTTATACAGAGTGAGAGGGCCTATCGGGGAAGATCAGATGTAGGCGAGCAGGCGAGTAGTAAGCCTGATGAAGGAACTTTGTAGTGGATTAATCGGAACAGGTTATTCAGGGACAGGTGCCGGGTTTGCATGCAAACAGTCTTCCATCGTTCTTCAGTTAGTGTCTTCCCTAGCACCAGCTCCCTTTTAATTTTATAGTTTCCTCCTTTACTTTTTCTGTGTTCAGATGCTGGGTCCAGAAGCTCGCAGGGGTCCATGTGGGCACATTATTGAATATGTATATTAGTTTGAGGAGAATCACCATTTTAGCTAGGGATATCTGGGCAGCTTGAGAAATGGGTAGAAGAGTCCACAATCCCACTCTGTTCTAGTATCTCGAGCGTATCACGTAAATTTCACTATATAGGTCACCCGCTTATGGGGTCACGTGGATTCCCAGATATCTTATACCCTGTAGGCACCTTCTGAATTTTTCCCCCTATATCTGATTGCTGTACCGCTGTGGTTAAGGGAACTACCTCTGATTTGGACCAATTTATTTGCAGCCCACAGAGGGTCCCGAACCTACTTATTTTCTGTATCAGCGGACATAGATTCTGTACATATACCAATACATCGTTCACATATAGGGAGATGATAGAGATATGTGAGTGGATTTTGAAGCCCCGGTGGGAATGGTACTTGCGTATGCAGCACGCCAGTGATTCCACTGCCAGGGCAAATAGGATTGGGGAAAGAGGGCAGCCCTGTCTTGTCCCTCGTGTTGGGTAGATACATTCGGAAGTCATTCCGTTAGTATATATCGCTGCTCTGGGCGCTGTGTACAGCAATCAAACCCATTATATCAAAGTCAATCCCAGAGCGACGGAGAACCTCGAACAGGAATAACCACTCAACAGGCCCAAATGCCTTCTCCGTGTGCAGAGCAGCCACTATGATCGGGAACTCCGGATTTACGTTGTGCATGAGCGTAAAACGCCATCTCAGATTGTTCTGGGTGTACCTCCCTGGGATGAAGCCCGCCTGGTCTGGGAGGACCAGCGCCTGCATTTATGGCAGGAGTCGGTCTGCAAGTATTTTAGCTAGGATGTTGTTGTCTGTATTGATTAAAGATAGTAGTCTATACGAAGCGCATTATTAAGGGACTTTATCTGTTTTAAGCCACACTGTCACAAGGGATGTCCTGGTGGACTCTGGAAGGACACCTGAAGATCTGGACGCCTCATACATATCCTGTCGGTGTGGCAGCAGGGAATCTGCATACGCTTTACAAAATTCGGCAGTTACTCCGTCCAGGTCTGGGGCCTTACCATTTTGGAAGGGAGAGGATTGTATTGCGGATCTCATCATCCGAGGGAGATGCATTTAGACCCTCACCCTGAATTGGGTCTAAACCATCCCAACGCTACTCTATCCAAGTATTTTTCTATGGAGTCATGACCAGTGTTCCCCCGGGAGGTGACCAGGCGATCATAGAAGTCATGGAAGACTCCATTTATCCTCTCAAGGTCCTTACTGAGGGTCCCTGCAGAGTCCTCTATTTCAACAATAGCGTCTAGTTGTCGCTCCGGTTTAATGGCCCAGGAGAGTGTCCTGCTGGGGCGGTCGCCATCACCTTACGCCGTTGTGGCGATGGGGTCTCCAATAAACCTTTCCTCCCTAGATGTCAACAGGCCAATCTCGTCTCTTTTAGCTTGCAGTTTGGCCTGTACAGTTGGAGAGTCGTGCAATCCCTGTTGCAATTCTAGATCTTTGGTTTCGGTCTCTAAAGTAGACATAGACCTACAGAGTGCCTTCAGGACACCTCCCTCCTTGGAAATGCGCAGCCCCTAATCAATATCTTGAATGCTTCCCATACCTCCCCAGGGTCGGGACAAAGCCCACGTTGGCTTGAATGAAGGTCTGTATGTCTTAGTTGTTTCGGGGGTTTGGCCGGCCCTGAGATATGTATTAGCACCAGGAGTGATCAAGAGAGTTCGTGGGAGTATCTTGGCTTTGATAATGTTCCTGGCCAGAGCCGCTGACGTCATCACATAATCTATTTTGGAGGCGCTGCCATGTACACTAGAGTAGGAGGAGTATTCTCTACTGGTGGGATGTATTATATGCCATGCATCATACAGTCCATGGTATTTTGCAATGGCAGTCCATTTCTGGGCTGCCCGGGGGAGGGTGTGTTGTATTGTGGTCGATCTATCCAGACCCAGGGTAATGGTCATGTTAAAGTCCCCCAGCCACACTATCTCGTAGTCAGAGAATTTGTAGAGGTGGTTAGCACAGTGCTGGAAGAATTCTGGAGAGTCAGTATTTGGAGCATAAATGTTCGTCAAAAAAATCTTCAGTCCAGCTATCTCGCCTGCCAGCAGGATCGTCTCTTACTTGTTTGTGGAATTTGAACTCCAGTGAGTGGGAGTGTGAGGTGTAGGAGGAACAGTATCTGTTTATACCCCAGGAAAGGGTATATAGGAAGGGATCCATCCCGTGGCAAGTGTGTTTCCTGGAGGCATTGTATATTAACTCCATGATTTTTGACTTAGTTTGTTATTAGACACCTTTTTCCGGTTGGTGAACCTTTTTGCGTTTCTTCAGAGAGAAGGTATCTCTTAAGTTCAGACCAGGGTTCCTTCCGAAGGTTGTTTTGGAATTCCACCTTTCACAGTTTATTGACTTGCCTGTGTTCTACCCTCCTCCTGACCCCTCAAAGGAGCCACAGCGCTTCCACTGTCTCAATCCCAAATGAGCCTTGAGTTTTTATGTTGCCCGCACAGCGGAGTTCAGGAAGACAGACCAGTTGTTCGTCGCCCATTCTTTTGCCTGCAAAGGTCTTGCGCTTACTAAACAAACTATCTAACGATGGATAATTTTATGCATCGCTGAGTGCTACTAGTTGGTGGGAAGAGAAGTCTAACCGGGAATTAGGATTAATTCCACCAGGGGAGTTTCTGCTTCCACAGCCCTTCAAAGGGCGGGTCCCTGTTCGGGACATTTTCCGTGCTGCCACATGGTCTCCATTTCATACTTTTACGAAGCATTATGCTTTGGACGTTGTAGGTGGGGCTTATGCACGTTTTATCAGAGCGGTTCTGCGGAACCTGCTTGTGTAATCCTTTCTGCCCTCCTCCTTTAGCTTACTGCTTGGGGAGTCTATCAAGATGAGGAATCTGCAGGAGAAAAGCAATCCATTGAAGGAGAAATTAACTTACCGTAATGTTCTTTCTATGGATTCTTCTCCCGCAGATTTCTCTTTACCCCTCGCAGCCGCCCCAACTCAGAGTGTTGTGGCTCTTGGCTTCTGATTTAATTAAGTATGTTGGCAATGGCTTTGGGGTGCTCATCTCAGTTACTAAAATAAAAATTAAAAAAAACAAGTTTTCTAACTGGAATGTTTTTAACCTATTGCTTTTTAAGGCTGGTTATCCTCCTTTCGTTTTCCTGTGCAGCGGTTGAGCTCGGGGAAAAAGTGTGAGGAACTGAAGCATGGGGGGTCGTGGTATGTATGGCACCCAACGTTACTTCCGGAGCCGACGATCGACCACCGCGCAAGATGGATCGACAGCTGAGTCGAGGTCCACTACGCCCCCTGTCAGGGAGAATTTCTGAGCAGCATAGCTGGATGATGAATATCTATCAAGATGAGGAATCTGCTCGAGAAGAATCCATAGAAAGAACATTACGGTAAGGTAATTTCTCCTTCTAGCACCGCACCATCCCTTGAGGCCAGGAGGCAAACACTGCAGCAACACGAAGAAAGGGGACAACCCTCTCTGTCAGGGGGTCAAAGACTCCAAATGAGCCAACTTCTCATACCAGGGGACACCCACACCACAACCTCGCCCATATATGAAGCAGCCCCGGCCTACAAACTCCTCCAGATGCTGCCACCGGAGTCGGGCTGCTGGCCGAACTAGGGCATATCCCCTGGACCAGTCACTCCTTGCACAGTGCCTCCAGGCCCCACCGCTCCCAGGGCCGAATAGGCAGAGTTGGCTACACGGGGGCCAGATCCCCCACGATAGGGCTCCTGTGCCCTGAACAGCGACTCACTTCCAGCTGCCAGGCTCACCCTACCACGTCACTGGGCCTGTGCTTCCGGCTGGGCCAGCTGCCGGCCCAGGACCCACTCTCCTCCTCCTCCTCAATTACGTCTTGCTGACACAGCCTGGCCTCCTGACAGCAATCCACTCAGCCTCACGTGGCCAGCACCACAGGTCGCTGTCCCGCTGGGGAAGCACAAAGTATCCTAGGGCTCTGCAGCGCACAGGTCACAGGCCCCTGCACGCTCCCCGGGATAGAGTCAGGAAAGTTTGCTGCAGACTTGGGACACCAGCCCAGGGCAGGGCTTCTCTCCCGCCACGGCAAACTGCTGTCCGCCAGATCTCGCCTCATCAAGACGCCAGGACCCCCAAACTTTGCACACTGGTGCTGGACAGCATTATGCACATAATAAGCTGGTTTGAGTTGTGTGGGGGGGTTCAAAAGTGGGGGCTCAAGACACTTTCAAACCATATGGAACAGGAGCCACGCAATCAGGCCACCACCATCTGCGTACCCCCTGGTAACCTCCGCCTCCTGAAGTCTTTTGACAGCCTCTTGGCTGTGGGTAGTACTGGTGATCAACCCTCCCCTCTCGTAGTCCCTAATAAGGCAACTTTCTTCTTTGCCCCGTAGCTTCGTTTCCTTTAACTACTCGACATTCAGTAAATAAGTTGTGCTTTGGTTTTTTCAATTGTTCGGTATTCACAATTATTGCTTTGTAACAGCTTTCGAGTACAGAGCGCCCCGGGATCAGCATTCACTCTCTGCCAACTCACTGGTTCTCTGCGGTAGCTCCCTCTTGCTGTTAGGCTTCGCAGCGGTCCTTCAGCATCCGCTCTGCTTTCTCTTCTACCTCTATGAACCTCGGGTAAGTTATGTCGGTCTGCCCCACACTTCTCTGGGAGCACGTCTACTCAGCGGGGCTTCTTCTTAGTATGCTGCTTCCTGCTGCGTGTACTCTGCAGTTCTGCTTGCTTTCACCTTTCGGGGTGACTCCTACTGGCGGGCTTCTCTCAGTGGCTGATGCTGCACCTTGGATGGCTTCAGATTCTCCGGCTACACCTACTGCACGGATATTCACTGCTTCTTGGCCTTCTTCCGCTTCACCTTCATTCTTTTCGTCTCCTTCCTTCCTCAGCTGAGCCTCATCTTGGGTTTTAAATATCCTGCTCAGGTGCATTAAATGACACCAACTAGACTGCACCTTTGAATATTCACCATTCTGAATCCTTATGGCCTCTGAGCACCTATTCCTCGTGCCAGTACTTTTAGCATTTTGGGAACTGAAGTTCATAGAAGAATTTGTAACATTAAGTTGTTTTGTTTTGTGTTATTTTTAAATAACTATGAACTGAGAGGTATTAGAGTCAGGGGAGTTTGTGGAAATTGTTTATAATTCAACATTAAAGTGAGAATTTCTCATTAAGGCAGAATTATGACAATTCAAGGTTTTCATCTTAAATTCCTAAACCTTTGAGGCATCAACTTTGTTTTGATTTGCTGACCTTTTATAACTGGCTCTTTGGACATGAATATTAGAAGGATTGGTACATTGATAACATGCCATTAAATATCTGGGAATTATTTCATCTTCATCCTCAGAAGAAAATGAATACTGCGTCCCTCCTAGTGGAGTCATGACTTCCCCTTGATAGCCGTCTCCTCCCATGTGATCCTTCCCGCTGATACCAACCTGAGGGTTAAAATCAGGTAGCGGCTGCCTTTCCCCGGCCACATGGGTGGAGACTTCAGGCTGGGGTATGGTGAAGACTCCTAAGGAGACGTCATAGTAGGTTCTAGTCTCCTGAATCTGCCCCTTTTTGAATTCCTTTGTTGCTTATTGCCTTTACACCCCTGTTTTCGTTATCCAGACTGCTGCATCGTTCTGTCTTTGCATGTTCTGTATTCCCTCTTACAGGGTTGGGTCTTTATAGTGTTTGTAATTGTTATTTGCACATTCTTGTGGTTAATGTGTATATATTTCTCTGAGGCTTGTGGAATCTGCTTAGATCACATGCTGTGCATATGCCGACATCTAGTGAAAGCTGCAGAGTATTACAGTTGTTGTTTTCGAAACTCGAAAAGGGACGTCTACAGGGCTTGCCAGTAATACTATCCCTAGTGTGACGTCCACTGTACCCATAATCCCTCACGCATCGAGGTCCCTCAGATTGTTTTTTTCACCATTCTAGACAGACGCTTTTAGCGATGTTCCTCTTTTGGCTTATAGCCATTTACTATTATTCAATTACCGATAGTTTATTTTTGCTATCCTTTATATCACCGACAGTCGAAACATCAGGCGCCGGTGAAGACAAGAAAAACGGCTGTCGAAAGACTCCCGCGGCGGATCCGTTTCACCCTTGGAACACCGCTCCGGGCTTTGGCCCACACAGTAGGGAGAGAGGGTGCAGGTCATTTTAGAATGCATATGCCCCTGTTCTTACACAACACTCACATTCGCCCAGCTGCTGTATCATTTAGTTATGGACAAGACCCACTTTAAATTTTGTCCCAAATGCATTAGGAAATTTCCATGGGTCGATAAACAGCTGGTCTGTAACCTGTGTCTCCCGAGAGACCACGTTGAGGGTTATTGCGAGCGGGTAGGCTCTTCAAGCCCAAGACTTTAAAGGACCGATCTACTAAACGCTGGGCCCACTACGCCAGGCAGCTTGAGGCCATGGAAGTAGAAGGTGTTTTGGTTACCCAAGCGCAGACCTGGAAGACAGGCCGGCGGCCCTGTTATGGGGACAACACTCGGCAGCGGAAACGCTATCACTTCATCCTCCACTAAGCACACAATCCAAAGCCGAGTCTCAACACACGTGTCGAGCAGACGGCAATGCACGACGTCCAGGGAAAGGTCTGTGGAATCTCTGTCCTCTGGGCACTCTTGTTCAAGATCGCCACATGACAGGACTGGCCGGTGAAGGACAGTACAGACGTTGCACGAAAAACTCCCACTGATGGTTGATCGTCCGCGGACGAGGCTCTGGTTCAACCCACACCCGAAATTCAACATTCTGCGTCAATTCAGGTACTAGACCCCAAACATCCAGGGATACATGCTTCAGGGGGCCACGGTAAAGAGAGGGAGTCCACGAAAAAGACCTCTAAGACCCCTCATAGGGATAAGACCCCTCATAAGGATAAGACCCCTCATAGGGAGAAATCTCAGGATGCTAGGCCCAAAAAACCTGTATCTCATGATTCTTTGTGTTCCACTCTGAAGAAGAAGGCTCCTTCTTCTACCTTACTTCGTCCCACAGATGAGGATTTAGGGCTTCCTTCTCAACCACCAGTCATCCCTATTTCGGCCCGATGGTCGGCTGAGGACATAGACAGGGTCATGAGGAGGATGTCCTTCATGGCAAACTTCTATGAAAAAGACCCTGAATATTTCAAGAGTTTCCACTCCACCCCCTCACCTCCCCCCCCACTACAGCACCCTCTGGGTGGCAGATCCCCCCACCACAAAAGACCCATTCCAAGGAACACCAGTGTATCCTCCTCGAGTAAGTCGCCCTGCTTCTACTAAAGGACACCATTGCAGTTGTCCCGGCCAACCAGGTAAACAAGGGTATTTATTCAATTTACTTCTGTGTGCCAAAGAAAGATCTAACAATGCGCCCAGTATTAGATTTGCGCCCTGCAAACAAATATGTAAAGCCACAAAAGTTCTGCATGACTACGCTACAAGAGGTAATCCCTCTACTAAAAAAGGGGGATTACATGGCAACAATGGAAATGAAAGATGCCTATTTTCATATCTCAATGTTCCCAGCGCACAGAAGTTTCTTGCGTTTCAAGATAGCGAACCAGCACTACCAATTCAAAGTGCTACCCTTCGGAATAGCATCTGCTCCAAGGGTATTCACAAAGGTACTGGCAATGGTGGCATCACACCTGCGCAGGGAGGCAATCCCAGTGTACCCTTACCTGGACGACTGGCTGATTACAGGGGAGTCAGCCTTGATTTGCAGACAAAACATTCAGAGAACTATCAACCTACTCTTCCAATTGGGTTTTTCCATCAACGAGCCAAAATCAGGCATATTGGCAACCACAACCAAAGAGTTCCTAGGAGCTGTCATAAACACACAAGAGGGGTTGGTCTTTCTGTCAGAGGATAGAGTCCAAAATATGCTACTGCAAATACCACATTATCAGGCCGGCCAGCAGATAAGGGTGCGCAAAGCAACGCGTTTGCTAGGCATGATGGCATCTTGCATTTACATGGTTTCTCACGTGCAGCTGTGCATGCGAGCAATGTGGGAGTGGTTGGCGAAACAGTGGTCTCAGGCGAGTGGTCAGTGGGACGATCTAGTGGTTGTTTCGACAACACTAGTAAACAGTCTTCCTGGTGGACAAGAGTAAATCTGTTGAAGGGGAAACCCTTCTAAGATTCGGAAGTACAAGCGATTGCCACAACGGACCGCCTCACTCGCTGGGTGGGGGGCTCATTACCTTCACCACACAGCTCAGGGTCTGTGGTCTCACTCGGCAGCACAGAACCACATCAATCTGCTAGAACTACTGGCAGTATTCAAAGCCCTTCAGGTGTTTGAGTCTCACCTAACAAACCAATCTGTGCAAGTCCTGACAGACAGCACTACAGCGATGTTTTACATCAACAAACAGGGGGGCACACATTCTCCAAATCTGTCCAGACTTGCGCAACAAATTCGGAAATGGGCACTCAGACGGAAAGTATTCCTATTATCACAGCACGTTCCAGGGGAACTCAACTCTGTCACAGACTCATTGAGCAGAGATCCCCTACCAGAAGAACACAAGTGGGAACTACACGCAAAGGTTGTAGAACACCTCTTCTCTCAATGAGGTTTCCCCACAATAGACTTGTACGCTACAAGCGAGAACAGACAATGCCCAGACTTCGTGTCCAAGTTCCCCCAACCAGGCTCCAAGGGGAACGCCATGTGAATGAACTGATCAGGGAAATTTGCCTACGCTTTTCCCCCAACACCTCTAATGAGGAAGGTGGGAACAAGATCCTCAAGGAACAGATGACGCTCATCCTAGTTGCTCCTATATGAGCAAGACAACCCTGGGCTCCACATCTGTGCAAACTGACGATGTGCGATCCCATCAAACTTCTGTGCCCATACAATCTGCTCGCTCAGCACGGGGGACTAACAGTGCATCGTCAACCTCTCTCAATTAACTTGGCAGCGTGGCTCCTGAGGTCATAGAGTTTGGACATCTTAATCTGCCACAGAGATGTATGGAGATCTTAAAGGAATCAAGAAAGCCTAACACTATGCACTGTTATTTTGACAAGTGGAGGAGATTTGTAATTTGGTGCCAGTCGAAACAAATTAACCCCATAGAATGTACTCCTTCCCACATTCTAACTTATATGCTCCACTTGCTAGATTCAGGGTTAGTAACCTTAAAGGTCCACCTGGCAGCTTTGTCAGTGTATACCACTTCCCACAATAAGGTCTCATGGTGGAAGGTACCTGTCATCAAAGCATTCATGGAGGGAGTAAAGAGACTCCACACTCCAATTTCGAACCCGCCGCCAGGATAGGATCTCAATGTTGTACTCGCTAAGCTCATGGGACCCCCGTTCGAGCCGATGCATAAGTCTAGTCTCAAACACCTGATTTAAAAAACTGCCTTCTTAGTGGCCATCACTGCCATAGGAAGAGTTAGTGAAATACAAGCATTGTCAGTACAGGATCCTTTCTTTGTGGTACACAAAGACAAGCTGGTTTAACGTACTCACCCTAGGTTCTCCCCTAAGTTCATCTCTATATTTCACGTGAACCAGTCTATTGAGCTACCGGCTTTCTTCCAGGAACCCACCAGCTCAGCTGAGGCAAAACTCCACACACTAGATGTGAGGAGGACGGTCCTCTACTATGTAGACCAGACCGCTAAGAAAAGCAGATGAACTGTTTGTCTCCATAGTGCCAGGCAGAGAAGGTGACCGCATTTCATAGAATGCCATCTCTAGGTGGATAGTCAAATGTATACAATTGTGCTATTCCCTATCAGACAAGACACTGCCTTTTACGCCCAGAGCTCACTCCATAAGGAGCACAGGAGCCACTCTGGCTTTCATTGCAAATGTCCCTCTGGACAGCATTTGCAAAGCAGCTACATGGAGCTCAATACACACTTTCACTCAGCACTACTGCATTGACACTCATTCCAAGACAGATACACAAATGGGACAAGCGGTTCTAAGACATCTGTTCGCTCATGAACCTTCTCACGTCCCACCACTTTCTTCTAACACTGCTCGCTAATCTATGCGCAGCATGTGATCTAAGCAGATTCCACAAGCCTCAGAAGGGATGCATTACTCACCGTAATTGTATTTCTGATGCTTGTATCTGCTTAGATTCACATGCGTCCACCCTTTCTCCCCTCAGAGAGAAGGCGCATGGATGCTTATGAGCTTGTCTGATACGTATCTGCTTGGATACAACTGTACTCACGCTACACCTCATGCTATCTCATGTCAGAAAAATAACAATCTGAGGGACCTCGACGTGTGAGGGTCATGGGTACAGTGGACGTCACACTAAGGACAGTATTACTGGCACGCCCTGTCAACGCCCCTTTTCGAGTTTCGAAAACAAAACTGTAATACTCCTCAGCTTCCACTAGGCGTCGGCCTATGCACAGCATGAGAATCTAAGCAGATACAAGCATCAGAAATACGATTGCAGTGAGTAATGTATCCCTTATAGAACCTTGATTGGACATTCCTTTATTTGGACTGGTATGCTTTGCTGGTGTCACTTCTGGACCACATTCACACCCCTTCTGAAAGTATGGCCTTAACAAAAAAAAGGCAAAACAGGTAGATCTCTTGGCTGGGCCTGTTTTACTTTTTATGATTGGGCTCACTGTTGGTTTGGGCAGCTGAGTTAGGTAGTTTAGCCACTACTCATCCTTCTACTCCTGGTCATTTCTTCAGTGCCCATAGATAGAGAGAGCGCATATGGGAAAAGAGATAGGCTAAGTAAGTAAGTAGAGCGAGCGCACCTCAAGAAGAAAAGAAATGACAGAGATGTAATACACAGGGGGAAGAGGGAGGGCAGAGGACTGCTTGAGAGCATACACCGATGGGCAAGTGAGCCCCCAGTGGCAGTTGAAAGTCTTGAATCTCGAGGTCCCTGGCATATAATGGTGTCTTTGGCTAGCTGAGACTACACTGGGGGGGGCAGAGAGAGAGAGAGAGAGAGAGAAAGAGAGAGAGAGAGAGAGAGAGAGAGAGAGAGAGAGACTCTGACTACAACCACACAGACGTAGAATAGTAAACTGCCATATAGCCATGTGGGACCTACTAAACAGTCCTATCCCAAAATACAGGCAACCAGTTTTCATTAACCACAAATATCTCCTCTTCTGGCAAAACTCAAGCAAACGAAATATGTCAGGCAATTGCTTCCTCAATAGTTGCAAGGTCTGTTTGCATTCTCAAGAACTGTCATGATGCATACCCCCGGGCATCCAGACCACGTCCATCAGCCCCGGGAGCAGGCATCATGTTGCCTTGAGAAAACCCAGCAACCCCTGCTAGGGGCTGTCTGGGTTCAGTCCTGGCACCTATGGCGCCAGGCTCATATGGGACATCAGTCCTGGCGCCATAGGCGCCAGGCTCATAGGTGCACACTTCCCTGATGCAGACCCTGCTGTAAGAAGATCCAAGCCCATGTGAGGCCTGGAAGGGACTACTTTACCTTAGGGACTATTTTGTTACTCGGTTGTGGTCGGGGAGGAATACCTACCTGGGGCTACTTTGGAGGCTATTTAAACCACGCCGAAGAGCAGCACACGCTTCGCGTTATTCTGCATCCAGCAGCGTAACGTTCACCGTGCCAGCAGCAGCATCCAGCCTTCTGCCACGCCCGCCTCGAACCTGGAGCACCTAGAAAGAAGGAAAGAAGCAAAGGTTAGAACAAGAGTATTACCTGATTTCTTACCTGATCCCGGATTCTTCGCATCTTCAAACCAGAGGAAAGACTTTATTTTAAAAGCATCGCATAGCCAGCAGCAACGCCGCGCCATATTCACCGCTCCACGCAGCATCTCTTCGATCCGGCGCTGTCTTTACATCGCCGAATCCCGGCATCTAAGGGGGACAAGAAACAACAAGGTGAGCAGAGAGAACAGACAGAGACAATCTCTTTAGCCGCCATATGCTTACCTGATTTTACCGCCAGAGGTATTATTCATCAGCACGCCACATCTTCTTATGCCGCACCCGTAAGAAAAGGAGAAAGCAGCAAGTTAAACCCTTGGCATTATTTACCGGACAGTGCTGGGTAACACAGACTTTTACCAGAGCACTTTCAGCTGTCAATCTTCTTATTGGGTCAAAGCTGCAAGATAAAAAGAGGAATTGGACAGGAGTGAATTCCAGACATTTTGAACTCTTACAAACTATATACTTACGGCTCTTCGCCAGGACCTTTTGGAGTCAGGATTCGTCTACAACTCTTCCAATATCTTCAGGCCAGTGAAGTAACTGGTCATCAACGCGCCCCTGCGTACTTCGCAGGATGGAGAGCTCATCCTTCAAGAATATAAGGTGAGATTGCTGAAAGGGCACTTCAGAGGTGATTAGTGGGGAGGACAGTGGGGGTGCTATCACTTGAATCCACAAGTGGCTAAATCCATCTCTCCACTTGTAGGAGAATATTTCTACGAGTCGAGCAGACAAGATTAGGAGGGCAGATCCAGTCAGTCATCGCTGCACTACGCATCACGTGGGTGGAGGCAGCAGCAGTCCGGGTCCGACCGACGCCCCTGTGGGAGCCAGGTGAGCGTAACAAGAACTTGGGGTCTCTTCCCAACAGTCTATGTGGATTTTTCTCCCAGAAATCGTCCACCTTGTCTATTCTTCAATTATAACTGTAGATTCTATAGACGTCGCTCTGTGATTGCCAGTAGCTGTAGCTTAGGAATAGCTGGTGCTTTGTTTTGTCAGTAAGATTGAGGAAACTGATGTCTGCTTGCCTCATTTTCAGCAGAAGATATTTGAGTGCCTTATCACAGCCCTGCTCTTGGGTCCTGAGCTCTACCCGCTAAACCCTTATTTATTTCTTGACTGTCTTCAATGCCATGCCATGCCACGTGCTTGTCCCAACTCCCACTGTAGGTTCAACGTCTTCTGATAGTGGTGCTTGGCCCTTCATTTCTTCCTGCTCTTTCTGTCTAGAAGCTTGCTAGTTTTGGCCTCCTCCTGTTCCCAGCCTTCACATGTTGTTTTTTTCTACAAACCTCCTGATTTGCTTTACCTGCTGCCTTTTGGCATTTTCATTCTACCACCTCTTGACACTGCTGTACCTGCTGCCTCTTGGCATTCTCCTTCTACCACCTCTTGACACTCTCCTTACACCTCCTAATATTCTTCTGATGTTCACCTGCAGTTAACTCCTGATGTTCATCTACTACCAACTCTTGAAATGCTCCCGCCACCTACTGATATTCTCCACCTGTCACCTCATGATGTTCCTTCACGCTCTCTTGTCGGCTGGCTGCTCTAGTCATTTCTCTTACCCTCCACCCCCTTTCTACTTCTCTCTCAAATCCTCACCTTGGGATGAGAAAGAGGTATAGCGTGCATATTAGCATGCACGTGCGCTTGAGAAGGGGTTGGGCAATCAGACTGGGGAGAATGCGCTAAAGAAGCCCAAGAGAAAGAAATCTTCAAAGGAGAGAGGCCCCATTACAGCATTGGTACAGGAGGTTCAGATGAGCACATTGATCTCATTTTGGACTCCCAAAGGATGTTGATCCTTCAAAATGTTTCACAGTTCCACCTAAGAATCTTTTTGGTTCTCCAGTAAGGGCCAAGACACCAGCCGTTTTACCTCAATTTTATCCTGAGACTGAGGAGATCTTGTCTGAGCCCTTTCAATATAAGTCAGTTTCTGTTGATGCCGCGTAAACAGCCCCTCCTAACAAGAAGCCCGAAATGTCGAAAGACATACACATATTCTGAAGGCCAGGATTCATCTGTTTCGCCTTCACAGATCTTTCAAGACATTGGGGGTCATTCCGAGGTTGGAGGTAAGGTAAAAACGATGCCGGTAAAGGATTACCGGCATCGCTTACCGCTCCGGGCTATTCCGACCTGCCAAACCGCTATTAGCGGCACCGTAAATAACGGTGCCTCTAATAGCGGCATAGGCGCGGGCACGCAACCTTTCATGCCGGCAGTACCAGCATGCCGTAAACTGGAGGACATCACAAGTCAGGCGGACATGCAAATACCGGCATCATGAAGGCGCTAAAAGTGGATACCGGCATGCCGTAAATACCGGCATCGCGGACCAACCGTAAAATGCTATGTGCAGTGTTCCCAATTGCCACAGGTGCACACCATCAGCACAGGTGGAGGCAATGGAGTTTGGGCCTGTACAAAAGGAGCCCACCCACACACCACACCCCTTTCCACACCAAGATTAATACAATAGTAGCATCAATACTTGAGCTGGAGGACATGCTTGCATTGCAACACCAGCAACAACACCAACAGCAACAGCAGGCACCACAGAGGAGATGCAGCAGGAGAAGGAGGGTGAGACAGGCCCAGCATGCCCCACCAGTGCAGCCAGCATAACCATGCAGGCAGCCCCCAATCCCAAACATCAGAGCCAGTCCTTTCAACCCAACCCCAGAGCAGAACCGCACCCTGTACCGTCTGGACCGGGACACCATCGATACCATCGTGGACATGATACACAACGACATTGTCAGCCTCATTGAAATATGCACCGCCATCCCCCCTCTACTGAAGGTAGTGTCGGTGCTCCACTTCCTTTCCACAGGCACCTACCAGCACACAGTGGGGCACATGCATGGCATACCACCACCATTATTTACTTGCATCCTGAAGCAAGTGCTGGATGCCCTCCTCAAGCGCACAACGGAATACATATCCCTACCACGGACTCCATGCACTGGCAGGCATGCCAAATTGTATAGGTGCCCTTGACTGCACCCACATGGAGTTGGTGACGCCGCATGCCATGGAGGTGGTGTACCGCAATCGCAAACAATACTACTCCAACAAGGTGCAGATGGTATGAGATGCCTGCAAGATCATCACACATTATTGTGCCCGATATCCCGGATCAACCACAGGAATGCTGCATGTCACCATGGGAAAAATCAGCACAGATTGCCTAATAATGCAGAGCCTACTGCCAACGCTCCCCATCAGAAAATCCTACAGAACGCTACACATCACTAAATCGACACGGACACAGCTGTATACATACACAATTCATGAGCAACAAGATGGCAGAGCACACCGTGTATCATCTTTAAGATGCAACCCACACCATTATTCCATGGCACAGGACACATTGATGGCATAAAAACGGCGTGCATACAACCAGGGACATGTGCATGTGGCCAATGATAATCTGCCGGCATGTGTGACTAGTACAGCTGTCCATCATGAATCGACTGACATATACCTTTTTTTTGCCTCCCATGCAGGTGACAGTGGCTATCCCTTGATCCCGTGGCTCCTCACCCCTGCCCGATAACCCACAGAACAGGCATGAGGAGGACTACTATCGATCCCACGCCCGTACCTGTGTGGTCATTGAGCAGATCTTCGGCCTATTGAATGCATGGTTTCGCTGCCTTAGCCCCTCGGGTGGGGCACTCCTCTAGAGGCATGAGAAGGTGGCCAAAATGATCATGGCATGTGTCATGCTGCACGACATGTGTATCCGATGCAACGTGCCCCTGCCCCCTGACATTGGACTGCAACCACCTGGTGATGATGAAGGGGATGAAGAAGTGGCTGCACATCATTGCGGTGCTGATGCACAGGAGGGACGTGCTGTGGGCCAGTCAGTGATTGCACAATATTACTGACACACATGGCTGCAGTGGGTGACATGATAGTTTGGCAGAGGGCACTGGGTGTGGGGGTACATGCACACTATGCACTGTATATGAATAAATGACACATGTGCAATGATGAATGTCCACTCAGGTCTTGCTTTTGACACAACGGGTGTATTGAAATTAACAATGAAAATAACCCTCCTCCCCCCACCCCCTACAACTCCCCCACACACCCTCACCCCCCTCCCCCCACGACTCCCCCACACACCCTCTCCCCCTACCCCTCCCCCCACAACTCCCCCTAGCTAGTATTCTCCGCAAATATCTTGCCCATGGAGGCGGTGTTATCACTGATTGCCTTGCCTAGAGAGGTGATGTTCTCCCGCCACTCCTACCTTGCCTGAACGTTGTCCTCCACGAACTGCCGCACAAGGGCAGTCAGCTGCTCATAACCCTGCGGCCCTGCGGGTGCACCTGTGGAGATGGACGGTGCCTGGGTGTCATGTTCGGCCTCACTGCTCTCCACTATTGGACTAATGGCCCCTTGAATTAACTCCCCCCCAGAGTGCTCCGGGGTGGTGCCGTGGTCTGACTCAAGAGATGTGATTTGGGGGGATGGCAGTGGACTTGGCGTGTGGGGCAGTTCGAAGGAATCGTCCTCCACGGGCACCCATACCTCTTCCTGTGCCTCCTCCTCAGCCTGGGGTGCTGTTGCTGCCACCTCCCCAGCCAAACTGAACTCTGCTGACTGTGGAGCCTCAGCTGTTTCCGGTGGCTGCGCGACAGGTGTTGGCGCTTCCGCCTCAACGGCCCTTGGCAGCACCGGTGCCCTGGCAACTTGAGGTGTGTTCAATGGTGGTGCACAGCGGGTCTTGGGATGGCCCTTCGTGGTGGAAGGACGGTTGGCCTCATCCCGGGCCCTCTTCCGGGGTGTGGTTTGCTGTGGGGGTGAGTCCTGGGCATCGCTGTCATGGTCTGAGCCTGTGGGGGTCAAAGAGACAGACGGCATGAATGATGGTTTGATAGGCATCATACATACATTTGTACAATTAATCATCCACACAATCGAGGGTAATAGGCGTTTGAGTTTGGATGATCACGTTGTTTGATACATGGGTGGGTGATGCAGGCATATGTCGGGGTCACACATGTTGGGGAAGACGTATGGTATGGGACATGCATATTTGTTTGGGCCTGCCTGCAGTGTGACTTATGCCATTTACATCTTTGTGTGGTATGTGTCAGGTACGGCATAGCCTTGCTGCAGGAAACTGCATGTGTCTGTGATGCGCCCGACAACTTTGCTGGGAGTGTGTGTGTGTGTGTTGGGCCATGGCTTGCCTCTTTGGACAGACATATTGATGGACTTTCATCAGACTCTGCATTACAGTGTTTTCTTAGTACACTCACCTCCATCCGCCGATGTTGTGGCGCCACAATCCATGTCTCCAGCACCTTCTATGCCCTCAATGCCAATCAGGCTAGCACAGATGTCCTCCCATCAGGACAGCTTGATGTGGGAGCTGTTGCCATTGCCTGGCTCATGTTGGCAGAGAGTATGTTCCGTACTCGCAGCCGCAAGTCTTCCCACCGCTTCCTGCAGTCTTTTATAGTGCGTGCGGTATTCCCAACTGCGCTTACTTTCTGCGCCACTAGTGCCCTGATCTCTTTCTTGAGAATGATGGCCTCCCTCTTCATGCTCTGGGCGAACACAATGTCAGCATGTTCCTGCAGGGTCTCAGCTAGCATGGCCAGCTTATTTTCATTGAAGCGCTCCTTGCACTGGCGGGAGGCGCCCTTCTTAACAGCCTTTGGCAATGTGGTGTGTTAGAGGATGAGTTTCCACGAACAGCAATGTCCCACATGTCCTGTGTGCTGAGTATGGCAATGGATTGTGTTTTTAAAGATAGCCGCCATGCTCCTTCCCGTTCCTGTGCGATGACGCTTTTTCCGGTTGCGCTTATTTACGGTTACCGTTATTAGCGGTCACTGCTAATACCGCATTGGTTCATGCCAGTAGTGAAATCTGCGCGATGCATGATGCTGCTAAGGGCCTTTTTCTGGCCTTTTACGGCATGGCGCAAAGCCTGTGCCTGCAAAGTCATAATAGCCCTCTATTAGGGGGCTCTTGACTACATGGACACGCTATTTGCGCCATGCCGGTAAGGACAGTTACTTACCTCCAACCTCGGAATGACCCCCATTGTAGCCAAGGCCATGCAGGCCCTGGAAAGTGCACCAAAAGACAAAGTACAGGAGGTTTGGGGAAACTACATTTGCAGCAGTCAAAGTTCTTGTTACCAATGGAATTGTCTGTCATGGAACAGGCATTAAGCCATTGGGGGAAACACTATTCCGATTCTCATGTGTCCAAAGCTCTTGATGCTAAATATAAGGTTCCAAAGGAAGAAACCTTTGTATTGATGGGGAATCTGCCGGCACAATCTTCTTTGGTTTCTGCCGTCTTAGGATCAAAAGGTAAAGGTCCTGCACCTTCGCCTTCTTCGTAGTTGGACAAAAATGCTAAGGCCTGCGGGGAACAAGATAAAAAAAAACATATACCAATGCATTGTTTACAGCTGAAATCGATCAATACCAGCACAGTTCTGTCAGGTTTCAATATTTTAAATTGGGAGATCCTTGATCGCTTTATGGAATTTCTCCTTCAAGAAGCGCCAGACGAATTCTATTTCTGGATCTCGGAAGTTAGAAAAGCTGCAATTCAGCAACTCCAAATAATAATTCAGACTCCACAAATAATTCTTACTATTCCTCGATAAAGAAGAAAATATATAGGCCGAAAGTAAAGTCAAGGGCTACCCCTTCTTCTTCTTCCACCAATCAGGATCAGAAAAAGTTTCTTTGACTTCCATCCGGGATGTACTATTCATCTGTTCCAATTTGGATCAAGGAGCATACATCCCCTGGTAGCAGGAAAGATTGTGAAAGTCCTTCATCAATGGGAAAACATCATGCAAGAGGAATGCATTGTGAACAGCTTTTGTCAAAGTTACTCACTGGCCCTTCCTGCTACACCACCCCCTTCTCCTCCACCAAAGCTCCAAAATTCATCTCTGGAACTTCTCAGGGAGATTCAAAAACTTTTCTCGCTGGGAGCGATAGAATAGAATTGGTTCCAGAAATAGGTCTGGGGTTCTTCGCCAGCTATTTTATAATTCCAGAAATTACCAGTGGAATTCGGATAATGTTAGATCTTTCAGATCTGAACTAATTTCTGTTAGTGGAGTCTTTCCACATGGTAACAGTGCCTCCGTTTCTGCGGCACTCCAGCAGGATGACTGGATGGAATCTCTAGATCTTCAACATATTTTTACATAGCTATTTCGAAGGAACATCGTCAATACCTGAGGTTTACCATAGGAAAAATCCATTACCAATACACCTGTCTCCCATTCGGACTAAACTCAACTTGCACCAAAATTCTGGGTACTGTGGCAGCTTACCTGCGGTTGACAAAGGTTCATCTCGACCCTTACCTAGACTATTGGTTGTTAAAGGCCCAATCTCCAGAAGAAGTGTTGCTGAATGTGCAACACACTGTACGATCTAGGATGCTCGATAAACATGGCTAAATCAAGACTAATTCCGTCTCAGAGGATTCAGTTCATTGGAGCAGTAAGGCATACTACTCTTAAGAAAAGTCTTTCCCCTTTTTGGAAATAGTTTTGGCGATACAACAAATCTCCTTTTTCATGCCACATCTGGCTTTGTTGGCCTGGTGGTACCAAAGACTTTTAGGGTTGATGGCATCTTGCATCCATATAGTCCCCTATGCAAGACTTCAGATGAGAACTATTCAATGGCACCTCGCCAGCAACTGGAATCAGCTATCGGATCCTCAGAGCATGGAGATTCCGGTACCAAATCACATTTGAGAATCCCTAATTTGGGGGAACAAATCGGAAAATCTGTTGATCAGGTTTCCTTTTCATCCCCTCTATATCAAGTTGTAGTAACAACGGACCTGTCAGTGTACGGGTGGGAGGCTCATTGTCTAGAGTGACAGCTTACTCACTGTCCTTTGGTCAATGCAGAATAGAAAAGACCACATCCATTTTCTGGAGCTGCAAACAATTGTTTATGTTCTAAAATAATGTCTTGCCTCAGTTCTGTGTATTCCCATGGAACAATTATGGCATTGGGCCATGGAAATTTATTTTTCTGATAGCGTCCCATCC
The DNA here is from genome assembly GCF_040938575.1 of Ambystoma mexicanum. Lineage (NCBI taxonomy): Eukaryota > Metazoa > Chordata > Amphibia > Caudata > Ambystomatidae > Ambystoma > Ambystoma mexicanum. The sequence goes on along the minus strand of NC_090939.1, from coordinate 96,524,298 downwards.
TCAGGGAAAGAAGAATGTTTTGGCAGACAAATTGAGTAGACTAAAATCCACTCCACGTAAATGGGAACTAAAAGCATTAGTTGTGAGAATTCTATTCCAGAAGTACAGCCTATTGCAATGCCCTATGTCCTCTGTTTGCATCGAGGGAGGGACAGGGACATCACTCTTTGGGAGACGCCGTGCAACTGGACTGGTCGAACAAGTCGCTCTATGCATTTCCTAAACTTCCGCTCATCCACAAGACGTTGATAAGGTTCAAAGTAGCTCAGCACTCTGTGATGATCCTCAGTCCTGTTGTGGCCATGCCAGATTTGGTTTGCGGATCTGCTGGATCTAGCAGTAACCGCGAATGTAGATCTACCGGTGACGGAAGATCTTCTGTCTCAGCAGAAATGGCAGGCGCTCTATCCCTCTCCTCAAGGACTGAACTTGAAGGGTTGGTTCCTGAAGAACTGACTTTTACTCATTTACATATATCTGATCAGAATCTAAAGATCATGTCAGCTTCTAGGAAGGCTACCACAAGCAACATCGAAGCAAGTAGTTGCAGTTTTGCCTTTGTGCTCTAGATCACAGTTTAAAACCCTTGAAAGCTTCAGTCGATGATGTAATGTCTTTTATGTCTTTTTCGGTATCAACTGGAGTAAAAGTGGGCACTTGTAAACATTATTTGTAAGCAATAGGTGCTTATTTCAATAGAGAACAGAAATCTTTTTCCTTATCAAACGAGGCAGTTTGGAGGCCTTTTGAAGCCATCCTTCGCTTACATCAACCTATTTGTGATCCTCCACCTCAGTGGGATCTAAATTTGGTTTTGTCTGCGTTATCTAAATTTGGTTTTGTCTGCGTTAATGCACAAACCATTTGAACCTATGGCTTCTTGTGAGTGTAAAGACTGGAGGGGGATATCCGTACTCCTGCTCTCTATATGGCAGAGTCGAAGCACAGAACACCCCAGCCAAGATTCTCTATTTTGGTAAAACGTGGGCGAGCAATCAAGGCTTTGCTCTCAGGAGGTGATGCAGGCTGGTTCTTAAGTACAGTGTAGTTCCCAAGCACCCACAAAGGAATGTCCACACACTATGTTAGTGATAACACTATGTCAGCAGAGGTGAAGTCTTTCCCTCTTGGGACTGCCATTATAAAGCCTCTCTGCCTGAAAGACTTGACGGTTCAATACTTTTAAAAATTGTGTTGCTAATTGATTTTCTCCAGCATTGGATCTTTCATGGATTCACATGCTTAGAATATTCCCCGTCGTCAGACTGGGACCCCTCGGTACACATATATAGCCTTTTCCTATAGGAAAACTTCTGACACTTTTGTGTCCTATCTACGTCCTTTTAGGACCCGCCTACGCATGCTCCGTAGGCCGTCCCAGTATAAGGGGCCCGCCCCCGCGGCTCCCCTTCAGATTTCAACCGTCTCCAAAGTAGTGGGATCTCCTCGCGTTGTCTTACTATTTTGTACAAGGTTGTATACCTGTAGTTGGAGTTAGAGAAAATGTCCTCCACGTCAGGAAAAGCACTGTTCCGTCAATGCGCGACGTGCGGCTTGAAAAAAGTTTACGAGGGGGACGGACATATGGATTGTATATATTGCCTCCACCCTCATCATTCGGCAGATAACTGCGACATATGCAAAGGATTTTCTCAAAAAACCCTCAAAGACCGGAGTCGACGGCTGGTGGCATGGCTGAATGACGGAGCGGGGGCATACCCCCTTCGGAGGTAGGCTCCACACAATCGGCGAAAACATCACGCCGCGCTACCTCGTCGGAACCACCGGCGAAGAAATCTCGACCGACGGAAAAAGAGTCATCTGGGAGTCACTCAGTTAGAGACTCCTCGTCAAAGAAATCATCTTCATCAAAAAAGCATGAAAAGGAAAGGAAATCCTCCTCGGGCGATCATCATAGATCGACCACGAGTCGAGAGTCGAGTAAAAGCAGGCCAAGTGTGGAAAAGGCGGGACCGCCTAAACCACCTGCTAAGTCACCGTCGTCGACGGCGGTCCAGTCATCGGCCTCCACCCTGCCACTAACGCAAGTGGCATCCACCGTCCCACCGACAACGGCGGCGACGATGGCCTCATCGACGGGGGTTCTACAGGAGGCCTGGAGGCCTGCAGTTTTTGATCTGACCCCCCCCGGATACTTTACTGCAAGAACAGGCTGTGTCGCTGTCCTCGGAAGACGAGAACGAGAGAATAGCTGGCCCAGCAGACCTAGGGCAACGAGTGGCTGACAATTCGTCGACGAGGGGATCCGGTATACCGGTATCTGCCCCTCTTCTCAATCCTCAATCTGTTTTGTCGTTGGAAATTCTGTCCACGCTTCAGTCCTTGCTACAGTCGTTGGACCAGAGACTACCTCAGGCAAACCTGCCACAGTCACCCGTCGACGAGCCGGGCCCGTCCCGTCCACCGACGCACCTACGCACCTACGCACGCCAATCTCAGCACTGGCACAAGAGGAAGGTGAGCTGCCAGATTCGGAGTCTGACAGGGGAGCCATGTCGGATATCTCATCATCCCCCTCCAGGGATCCAACCTGGGAGTCAGAGGTGGAGTTGGAAACCCCTAGAAGCCCAGCTCACCCGTCCCCTCCGGACGACATTGCATCATTCCATTCTATGATGGAGAAGGCGTGCAAAGAATTTGGTTTGTCCCAGGAAGAACAGAAAAAGGACTGTTTTGTGTTCGACCACATGGGTAAGAGAAGGAGGTCTGTGTTCTCGATACCAATACTAGACCACGTGTGGAAGGAGGGGTTGCAGACAATGCGTCACCCTTTTTCAGAGCCGACAGTGAAAGGACGCCTCGAGAAAAAATTTAAGGCTCCAGAGTCCACCCCCAAGTGTTTATCCTCACAACCAACGCCAGACTCGGTGGTGTCGGCGGCAGCGGCGAGGAAGGCGAAGGCCCAGCACAAGTGCACGACTCCACCTGAAAACGAAGCGAGACGCCAGGATGCCTTTGGCAAAAAAGTGCTATCCGTGGGAGCAACCACAGTAAAGGCCTCAAACTCTCTGGCGATTGTAGCCAGATACGACAGGGAGATGTGGCACAGGCTAGCTCCGTTGCTTGATCATCTTCCAGAAGAGCATAGGAAAGCAGCGATGTTACTTGTCCAAGAGGGTGAGGAAGCCTCAAATCACGCAATAAACATCGCGGTGGACCTCGCTGAGTCAGGCTTCAAGCAAGTCAATAATGGGGTTGTATTACGGCGACAGTCATGGCTTAAGTGTACCTACTTCAGACCAGAGGTACAATACAAAGTTTTAGATATGCCCTTTGAGGGAGACCTTCTTTTCGGTAAGAAGGTGGACGAAGCCCTAAAGGGAATGAAGGAGGACTCAGACACGGCACGTTCATTGGGTGCCCTCCAGAGTGGCCGAAGCTACAAGTCTTTTCGTCCCTTTAGAGGAGCTTCAGGTAATTCCAGATTCTCTGCGTCTGGAGACAGATCCTTTGGCAGATCGGCTTACCCCTCCCAGGGATACAGACGTGCTTCCCAAACGGCAAACCGACGCCGTAACTTCCAGACGTCCAGGAAAAGACCATCATATCCGTCGTCGTCGAGAGACAAGCAAAGTTAAGATCAGCAGTGACATACAACGCACCGTTCTGGGGGGAAGAGTGTCAGCATATGTCGACGAATGGGAACGAATAACGACGGATCAATGGGTGCTGGACACTATAAGAAACGGACACTCTCTACAATTCAAACACAGCCCTCCGCACATTCCACCTGCGTTCACCACTCATTCCCATCTGAGGATACTGCAACAAGAGGTAACACTCATGTTAGCAAAGAGCGTGATAGAATTAGTTCCAACATCACAGAGAGGTCAAGGAGTCTACTCAAGATACTTCGTCGTAAAAAAGCCGAACGGCAAATGGCGTCCCATTTTAGACTTACGCGATCTCAACAAGTCTTTAAAGAGCCTAAAATTCAAGATGCTCACTCTGCAGGAAGTGATCCGGGCCGTTCAAGAGGGGGATTTTCTAGCGTCCCTGGATTTACAGGACGCTTACTTCCATATTCCAATGCGTCAGAAACACAGGAAATTCCTGAGATTTGTAATAGGGCGGACTCACTACCAGTTCACTGTTCTTCCCTTTGGGATCAAGACCTCCCCCAGAACGTTCACGAAATGCCTGGCTCCAGTGGCGGCCTGGCTAAGGAAGCAAGGCCACCATGTATACCCATACCTCGACGACTGGCTGGTAAGGGGATGCTCCCCAGCGTCGACCAACACAAGTTTACAAGCCACCATGCAGCTTCTACAACAGCTGGGATTCGCCATAAACTTCGAAAAATCCTCTCTGCGGCCATCGAGAACGCTGGCATTCCTGGGGGCACAGTTCAAGACCCAGTTAGGGCTAGTGAAACCGTCTCTCGACAGAATCTCAAGACTCAATCAGCAAGCGAGCCGACTACGGCGAAACACCAGGCTCTCAGTGAGAAAATACGTTTCGGTCCTAGGGGCCATGGCATCCTGCATCCATCTGGTGGAAAACTGTCGCCTATTCATGAGGCCAGTCCAGGAATTCCTCGCGGACCGATGGACGCAAGCTCAAGGATCGTGGTCAGACAAGATAACCATCGACGACGACAAGCTGCTTCGGACCCTTCAGTGGTGGCAGAGTTTCCACAATCTGAACAACGGTGTACCCCTACAGGAACCGGAGTTTCAGCGAACCATAGTCACAGATGCGTCCCTAACCGGATGGGGAGCTCACATGGGTGCTCTCCAAACGCAAGGTCGCTGGTCTCCAACGGAGTCACTCCTACACATAAACGTGTAAGAGCTCAGAGCAGTACGATGGGCCGTGAAGGCATTCCTACCACACATCAAGGGTTCGCGAGTACGAGTACTGACCGACAATACAACGGCCATGTTTTATCTGAGGAAACAAGGAGGGACGCGATCAAGAACTCTTTCCATAGAAGCCCAGAAAACATGGCATTGGGCATTAAAGCACGACATTTCCATCGTGGCTCACGACCTCCGAGTAGTGAGGAACTCCCAAGCAGACTCCCTCAGCAGAAGCATGGCCCAGATACACGAGTGGGAAATGGACACAGTTCACCTGATGAAAGTGTTCGAGAAATGGGGTCACCCCCCTCTGGACGCCTTCGCGACCAAAGACAACAAGAAATGCGAGCAATTCGCAAGCAGATGGCCTCAAGAGGGTTCCATGGGGGAGGCATTCTCCTTCCCATGGACGGACATGTTCCTTTATGCTTTTCCCCCGTTCCCCCTCATACGGAGGACAATACAGTGGATACGCAGATACAGTTGCCGGGTAATTCTAGTGGCACCATACTGGCCAAGGCAACCGTGGTTCTCCGACCTGCTTCACCTGTCGCTGGAACATCCCATAGCGTTTCCGAGAGTCCCAAACCTACTATCCCGGGACAAAGGCACGGTGTGGCATCACGACCCGGACAGTCTCAACCTTGCAGCCTGGCTCCTGATTTTTCGGAGTTCGGTGCTTTAGACGTTTCGGAGGATTGTCAAAAAATTCTGCAGGCGGCTCGAGCCCCTTCTACAAACAAATCTTACTCCTATAAGTGGCGGAGGTTCTGTGAATGGTGTAGAGGACAACAAGGCCTACAACCGTTGTTGGTGACGCCGGAACAAGTTCTACCTTACCTGCTCCTCTTGGCGGAAAAGGGGTTATCCTTCACATCAATAAAGGTGCACCTGGCGGCCAAATCAAGGTTCACGAGGAAGAGGCAGTCGTCTCCTCTATTTAGCGACAGACTTGTGAAACACTTCATGAGGGGTTTATTTCGAGTTTTTCCCCCGGTAAAACGTTTCCCCCCAACTTGGAGTCTCAACACAGTGCTGGCAGGCTTAATGAAACCGCCTTTTGAGCCTATGGCCACGTCCGACATAAAATTCATTTCGTGGAAGTTGGCATTCTTGATTGCTATCACATCAGCTAGGAGAATCTCGGAACTGCAAGCGCTGGTCGTAGACCCACCATACCTAAGATTCTTTAAGGACAAAGTGGTCCTGGCAACTAATCCTACGTTCGTCCCAAAAGTTCCGACAGAGTATCACAAACATTTGTCCATTGTTCTCCCTACTTTCTTCGCCACACCATCATCGACAGCAGAAAAAGCTCTTCATACCGTGGACGTTAAGAGGGCTCTGAAATTTTACCTACATCGTACACAAGAACTCAGGTCTACTCGACAACTGTTCATCGCATATGGCCTGTCGACGAGAGGAAAAGCAATCTCTAAACAGGGATTGGCTCGATGGGTCTAATTGACGATTGCGTTTTGTCACTCCAAGGCCGGAAGGCCACTGCAAGGACATCCTAGAGCCCATTCTACAAGATCAATGTCCTCCTCAGCAGCTTTATGGGCAGGAATTCCGCTGACGGACATATGCCAAGCTGCGGCATGGTCAGTGCCCCACACATTTACCCGCCACTACTGCCTTGCCAGGCAGCATGCGGACGAGGTGCAGATGGGAAGAGCTGTCCTGCGCCATCTGTTTCAGTAAGGTAAACTCCACGCTGTGGAGAATCTGTTTTCTACCTTTTTGATGACAGTATACTTTATGTGAGTAAGGTTATATGAGTTAACTTATTCCTGCTGTACATATGCATTGTGTAGTATGGTGAGGGTATATTACATTACATTCTCACCGCCGTCTCAAGTGTTACTGCTATACAATCTATTCTAAGCATGTGAATCCATGAAAGATCCAATGCTGGAGAAGGGAATAGTTTCTTACCTGTAACTCCATTTCTCCAGCATTGGTATCTTTCATGGATTCACATGCGCCCGCCAACCTCCCCGGAATGCAATGTAATTGATTGATAAGTTTAACCCTTCCTACTTTGGAGGGGCCGAAATCTGAAGGGGAGCCGCGGGGGCGGGCCTCTTATACTGTGACGGCCTACAGACCATGCGTAGGCGGGTCCTAAAAGGACGTAGATAGGACACAAAAGTGTCGGAAGTTTTCCTATAGGAAAAGGCTATATATGTGTACCGAGGGGTCCCAGTCTGACGACGGGGAATATTCTAAGCATGTGAATCCATGAAAGATACCAATGCTGGAGAAATGGAGTTACAGGTAAGAAACTATTCCCTTATTGCTTGTTTTAAGCTACGCTGCTATTGTTCCGGAACTTATTGGGGGTTTCGTGTGCTTTACACTGCTTTCTGCTGCACAGTGACATTATTGTCTTCTTTTCCATACGGACGCTTGTTTTGAATTGTCCGTTTTCTACTACTTAGAGGGGGCAGGTCCTTGCCTCACTCCGAGTGGCTCCCGGCATTTATGTTCTGAGGAGCTTGCCCGCGCAGCGGGCGTGCCGTCAGTGCGCTGAAGGCATGCTTTAGGCAAGCCCGTCTGTGCATGGGACAGTGCACAGACGACATGTGTTGCTGGTGGTACGTCGTTGCGCATCTGGGAGCGCAATATGCTGCTTTCACTCTTCCCAGCGGATACCAGTTGGCCCGTGGGATTCAACAGACCTGGGGCTGCCCCTTTTATTACTAATCAACAGGCTGTGCTAAAATGTGGGTTACTTAATGTACGCTCGCTTGTTGCGCATTCTATGGATTGCCATGAGCTTACATCTGCACATGACCTTGAGTTCTTGTTTATTACTGAGACTTGGTTGAGAGATTCGTCTGGTCCTGCTCTTGTCCAGGCCCTCCCTCCGAATTACGCTGTGGCTCACCTTGATCGTGTGTCCCTCACCCTGGTGGTGGGGTGGCCTTGATCTACAAATCCAAATTTAAGGTGCTGTGCATCTCCCCTATCCATTCCCTAAAAGTGGAATGTCTTCTGCTCCGGATTACAGTGTCTCCCAACGATACTCTATCTGTCCTTCTCATATATCGGCCTCCTGGGACCGATAGTGCTTTTTGTCCGGTGTTTCCTGCCCTGGTATTGGAACTTAAAAGCATGTACTGTAACCTGTTAGTTATTAGTGACTTCAATGTAGCCCCTTGTCCACTGTTGGACAAGTGGCTACCTTTATAGCCACCATGTTAGACTTGGGCCTCCCTCATAGGGTTGCTCACCCTACTCATGCACAAGGCAATATTCAGGATCACATTTTTTGCCCTCCGTACCCCACACCAGCTATTCTTAAACATTGCTGGCGGGGGGGTTAATCATCATGAGCTTGTGACCTCTCTGCGTACCCAATGTGGCCTGGTTGACAATTGCTCTCTAGATACTTTGGAAGAGGCCTGCACAGCGGCTGCCAACATACTGGCCCCCTTGAAACTCTGTAAACAACGAGGCCGCCCCTCTGAACCCTGGTTCACTACGGAACTTAAAGCTAATAAACTCCTGTGTAGACAGGCTGAAAGGAAATGGCGGGCTACATATTCCAGCGAAGCGTAAAAATACTTTCGCAGTACTTTAGGTGCTTATAACACAGGTATGATCAATGCAAAGAAAGCCTATTTTAGCCATACGGTGGAGGAGGCACTTAACAAGCCTAAGGCTTTATTTCATTTAGTGCAAACACTCTCGACTCTGATGTCTGATCGTCCTTCGGTCCCATCTTCTCAGGCTCTATGAAACTCATTGTCCACTTTCTTTGTTAATAAAATAGCGGTAATTAGAGACAATATAAGGGAGGAGGCCAAAATATCCACCACTGATAGGGTCCCTATCGAACCCTTCCTGGCTACTGGGTCTTGGTCTTCCTTCCCTATTTTCTTGCAATCTGACATTCTCTGTTATTGAGCGGCTTAAATCGGCCTCACCTGCAGATGCCATACCTTTGGCTACGATGAAAGAAATTTCTGGAAACTTGATGGCTCATATCGATACCGCCGTAAGTTTATCTTTCTCCACTGAATAATTCCTACCTCTCTTAAGCACGCCCTGGTGATCCCCTTATTGAAGAAGCCCTCAGTGGATCCTGAAGTGCTGGCCAATTATCGGCAAATCTCTCTTCTGCTGTTTCTTCTGAATGTCCTGGAGGCATTGGTATCTCCCCTCCTGTCCAATTTCCTTGAGTCCTCACACTATTTTGATACATTTCAATCAGGCTTTCGGCCAGGTAGAGGTACAGAATCCGTCTTGAACTCAGTGGTCGATGACCTATCACATCTGGTTGATCAGGGTGTTGTCGGAGCCGTCTTACTATTAGATCTGTTGGCGGCTTTCGACACGGTCGGCCATTCTACCCTGGTCTCCCGGCTGTCCTTGGCTGGTATATCTGGCCAAGTTCTTGACTGGTTCGCTGCCTTTTTTGGCAGACTGTTCTCAATCTATCTCCCTTCCGCCTTTCCGTTCGGCTCCTGTCTCTCTTGTGTGTGGGGTTTCCAAGGATCTGCTCTGTCCCCCATTTTATTTAATGTATACATTAGACTTCTGCTGATCCTTCTTCAGTCTCATGGGTTCTGCTTCTACTCTTATGCGGATGACACACAGATTTTCGTTTGTCTGGATCTGGCTCAGTCCGATACGGCAGCCCGCTTGAGGAAGTACTTTGAAGAGCTTGGCGGATGGATGACCTCGAACTGGCTCAAGCTTAATGCTAGTAAAACCAAGGTACTGGTTGTAAGGACCTCCACCCCTCTTCTGTTTTGGACTAAAGACTTCTGGCCCTCCTCCCTCGGCCCTCTCCCTTTGCCTGTCTCGTTTGTCAGAAATTTAGGGATAAAAATAGCTTGCTGCCCTGGTTCTCAGTGGAGTTGATTATTGCAACTCACTTTATCTGGGACAGCCCCAATACCTAATCAAGCAGATTCAACTTTTCCAAAATGTGATAGCAAGATCTATTCTTCGCCCTCCCTTTGGTACTCATAAGTCCCCTCTTCTGAGACAACTCCACTGGCTTCAGGTGGCCGACCGGATTACTTTCAAATCCATGTGTTTGGTACACCGGGCCTTCTATGAGACTGGAGCGGAGTATTTGCAAGCAAAATGTGTGCGCTATACTCCCACCCGCACCCTCAGCTGCCAATCTACCCTTTTGCTAGTGGTCCCGCATTTTAGGCATGCCCACATGGGGGGCCGTGCTTTCTCCGTTGTTGCAGCTAAGGCCTGTAATACACTTCCGCTTGATTCACAGAGTACTGCTGACCATCTGGTCTTCCGGAGGAAATTGAAAACATTATTCTATAGCGCACTTGCTTTTTTTCCGTATTGTACCGCTCTGGCTTTCTTTCAGCACCATGATGCCTTTGGAGTATGTGCGATTTACAAATTGTAATAATATAACATAACACAGTCTTTATATAAATAAGGTTCACGTTATATACACAATTACAATAACACACTTTGCACTCTAGCAATACTATAATGGCAAATATACACATGTCTATGTGGTACCTCTCTTAACTATTGATTCCTTTGAAATGCATCCACAGCTAGCAGCTCAAATGTAATACAAATCAGATTATAAGATGAATCAACAATAGACCACCGAAAGAAAGCAAGTTAAATCAAGCAATGGCAGAACAGTCTATCCCACTTCCATGAGACTGTTCTGTGTGAGGATCCCCCACCTGGGCAACCTGTAAATAAAGCGTATTGACAAGCCCAGTTCAGATATGCTTAATATAGTCTTGATTCGTTCTAAAGGTTCTACGACCCCAATGTACCTGGTTTCATAGAGTTCTTCGATGAGTCGTCGACGGGCCCTTCTTGAGTGAACTCCCTTTAAGGTAGGAGCCACGGGTCGTCGAGATTCTGTGAAGAAAGGGTGAACACTGTTGTCGGGGAAGCAGCTTTGATCTTCTCGGTGCTCGTTGACGAAAGCTTGTTAATGTCCTGTGAAGATGAGGCGTGCGGTATACCTCGACGACGATAGTTGCCGCAAAGAGTCAATGAAGACCTTTGTCCCAGCAAGGGCGTCGGGTCGCCGCCGTCTGGCGTCGGCGATCGGGACGGGACCACGGCTGGCTCTCGGCTCTTCGTCTGTATCTTCGAGGTCTTCGGGTAGCGGGAAACCCACTGGCGGATTCTCCTCGGTCGCCGACTACCTTGACTTTCTCCAGCAGGACAAAGCGGTCGACGGTGATGAGCAAGGGAGTCCTTGAATCAAATCTCCTAGGCAAATGTGGAACGTAGCAGCTCCAGTCGTTGAGCAGCACGACGTCAAGTTGTCCCTGCATCTGGGCAACACACTTCGACGGGCTTCCAGCAGTTATAGCAAACCTGCGAACCATGGTCAACGACAATGGACTTGAATGTCCGGGTGCTTCACTTTGGATTCTGCGCCAGTCCCCTTCTCTGTTCGGCAGCTTTTCAAGGGTCTGACTTCGAGGGAGCTTTGGCAAAGATCAGCTGGTGCGCGATGGTCCCTCGTAGCTTGGGAAGAGGTCTCGTAGCCAGGTCCTCTCTTGGATCAGTTTCTTCAAGGCACAGCAGCTTTCAGATTACATTGAAGGGAACAGCGGTTCACCTTCGTCTTCTGGCTCGGCTTCGAGAGTGAGCATCAAGGGTTCCATGTGTTAAAATTGCGGCAAAAATGGTTGTTTACACAAAAAATTGTGGCAAAAAGGCTGTGGTTTTGCCGCCGCAATCCATGTAAAGGATGCAAGTGACACCCCTGCAACCCCCAGACCCATTTTACCAATTAAGGGGAGCGGGGGACACCCCCGCAATCCCCAGTCCCCTTAAATGGTATAACAGGATACACCTTTACCGGGTCAAACCACAGCATTTTTGCCGAGATTTTTTGCACAGGCGTCATTTTTGCTATGATTTTATTACTGCATACTGCATCGACTTCAGCTTCTGAATGATTACCATCAGTGAGAGGTCCCCAGATATACTGTTTCCTATTCACTCTGCTGGGTCACACTCGGGCAACCAATCATCCATAAGGGCATTCATGCAGTCAGGCAGCCAATCAGGCTCACAGTGCATTCAGGCCATTCTTCTCCATCCAGACACTTACAAAACGGAATGTGGATTCGGACAAGCACTCTTCCATTCAGCACTCCACACAGCATTCATACTAGTTTTGGGCAGGGCTGTCTCAGTCATTGTGTTACACACCAGATATTAGACACCCATAACATGAAATGCGTATTCGTCACACACGTCATTCACCCAGGTCCCACCCCATGGGCTTACCCACAACATACAGTCATTGGGATGGCTCCAGCTAGTCTGGCCTGGACTTCCCCACAATACCATATATGAAACTTCCACCCAACAGCCAGTCAGGGGGAAGGGACAGAGTCCGGCTTCCCGGGACTACGTGAAAACAAGGTAATAGGTCACAGAAAGCAAGAGGCCACAGGGGCCACCTTGTCTCCTATCAGGAATCCACTGATTCCAATGGTAGGGCCTGGGTATCCCAAAATGGAGGATACTCAGAGCACCTGTCAAATTCAGCATGGAGCTGCCACCAGCCCATACCCTGCTCTTTGGGCCACACACAGGTCCCTAACAGCATACACTAGAAGTACAGGGTTGCACTCCCACCCATGGGTGCCATAAGAGTTTCCCAAGGGTCTGTACACCACGACCAAAAAGAGGAAGAGCCGCACCGCCAAGAGTCCCACATGAACTCCTGCTCGGAAAACAAGACAGAACACATGATAAACGGACTAAAGGACAAGGATACGGAGGCCCTGTCCCTCCGATGCATTTCCTGCATCACAGTGCGATTGATCTCTTAACATGGAAGACTGTTTTTTGGTAGCTATTATATCAGTAAAGAGAGTTAGAGAGCTGCAGGCTGTGTCATAAAATTAACCTTATTTGATCTTTCATAGGTATAAGGTAGTCCTTCTTACAGTACCCTCCTTCATACCTAAGGTGGTATCGCAATTTCATCTGAACCAAGAGATTTCCCTTCCGATTTTCCATCCCAGAACATATCTCTACACCGGCCGAGGAGGCCTTACATAATCTGGACGTGTCATTAACTTTTATCTGGAAAGAACCAACCGTTCAGAAAAACTCTTTGTCACTTATGGTGGTTGTTCTCCTGGTAATAAAGCTGGAAAAGCTTCAATTGTCAGGTGGGCTGTCTCATGTATTGCAAAGTCTTACAACGTGAGGGGTCTTTCGACTCTGCAGAAACTTCAGACTCACTCCACAAGAGCCAAGGCAGCAACAGTAGCCAATATTAGGAATGTCCCTATTGCAGAAATGTGCTGGGCTGCTACTTGGGCTACTCCTCTTGCTTTTTGCAAGAATTACGCTTTGAACGCATTTTCCAGGAAAGATGCTAGGTTTGGCCAAAGGTGCTTTGCAATTTATTTGCTTGAATCTCGTATATGCCTTCTCCACCCTTAAAATTACTGAGGCTTTTTAGTCTGGTCCCAACAAGTTGGGAAGGAAGGAGAGCCGGACGTAAGAGAAAAGAAAAAAATACTTTCATGGTGATTCAAGTTCTCTTAGTCCTTTCTCTTCCTCCTACACAACACCCACCCATCCCCAGGAAAAGCATTACCTACTCACAACTGCCAGTAGGCTAAATCAGAAAAAATGAAAGGACTTGGGTGTGGGCTGTTGGTGGCGTAGGGGTTAAGGGTCAACACGTTATAGTCCCATCTCTTAAAAGTTTTTAAAGGGGCAGCTATGTTTTTGAATCTGCTTTTTCCGATCCGTCCTGCCAATGCAGGCAATCCCAACCACTTGTGAAGGAGAGAGAGCAAGAATTACGGGAACCCGGATCATCATGAAGGTAATTGTTTCATATTTCTCTCACAGATAAATTTTTGCCAGATTGATCCTGCACTTCACAGGCTATTGGGTAATTCTTGTTATAGATTGCACAAAAGCCCTGTAATATTTGGTTATACAGTCATGTGCTGATTGTAAACTCCATGTGCAGCTTTGTTTTGCAATGTGCTGCTTTCTCCAGAATTGAATCTTTCATAGATTCACATGCTGTTTGAATATTCCCTGTCATCAGGCTGGAAATCCTCAGTAACATTAAAGCAGTTTACCTTTATATTTTTAAACTACTTGTCACTTTAGTGCTCTGTCATTTTGGGTCATATTGCCAACAGCCAATCAGACAGGTCCCCTGGAGGCCATCTTCAGATTGCTTACTGCATTAATTGTTGGGAGTCCTTGAGCAATCTCTCTCAGCTATTCGACGATTGTCTATTTTCTTCATTTTCTTTCAATCAAAATCATTCACTATTCGGTACTGCTTTGTTTTCTCGCCGGCTGGTGTATAAATTGGTCCATTCGGTCATCTCCGGGGTTGCTGTTCTGGTTCCATCCGTTTGAGGCCTTCAAGTGTCCACGGACATCATGGCAGACACTTGGAAGAAATGCCTGTTCAGGGCCTGTTAAAGTTGTCACCCAAGAACATGTACATCCAGGATCTTCTTGAGGAATGCCTCTATTGTCTGTATCTGCACCACGATTTGAACAACTGCACTATCTGTCGGTCGTTCTCATTCAAGACCCGGAAGGATCCCCACAAAAGGTTAGTGGCTTGGTTGTCTGACGGTGCTGGGACCCCTGTCTCAGCATCTATTTGCAGTTATGCTTCCGCAAGGCACACCAGACCCCTTGAGTGTACTTCCTCGTCAAAAGAGGTTGAGGTCCCATGCATATTTGTCCCGGCGGAAGAGAGAAAAAAAAGGATATGTGTCGCATGCTCGAGCTGCTCCTTCGTCGACTCGTCCTCCATGCTGGATGGCTCTCCACACACTAACTCAACTGACACGTTTGAGGACCTGGTGCCAGGGGACGGCGAGTCAGCGTTCCTACCACCAAGAGACTTCCCTCCAGATGTAATTGGTTCTTTCCATGCACTCATGTCTCAGGCAGTGAAATTGTTGACCTTCTCCCAGAGGATCAGAAAAAAAGATGTTACTTTATCAAAGGCGTGAGTTTACCAGAAAGTCACTGGTTGCCATCCCTGTACTGGACGATATTTGGGAAGACGGTCTTATAGTCATGAGGAATTCATTCTTAGTGCAACCCAAGAAAGATTGCTACATAAAAGGCTCCAGATAACTTCCCTAAAGGCCTCTACACGGAGCCCAACCCGGACTCAGTCATCTCAGCAGCTATACAAAAATGCTCTACAAACACTTCATCCCCTTTATGGTACCTGCAGACAAGGAAGGTAAACAACTGGATGCTTTTGGCAAACATGTCATTTCTACAGTCGCTACAACAATCAAGGCGGTGAACTTCATTGCAATTCAAGCTGTAAGACGTTCTACCTGATGACAAGCTTGAGGAGGTACTTAACGCTTCTGCGTGAAGGTGATGTTGTGTCAGATCATGCCATTTTCATCGCTGTGGACATTGTGGTCACAGGATTCCGCCAGATGAGAAACCGGGCTGTGTTGTGCCATCAGGGTTGACTCGAGGCCACCAACTTCTGGCTGGAACTTCAGTTGAAGGTCATGGACATGCCATTGAACGGCACTGACTTGTTTGGCAAGAAT
Source organism: Ambystoma mexicanum (assembly GCF_040938575.1). Taxonomy (NCBI): domain Eukaryota; kingdom Metazoa; phylum Chordata; class Amphibia; order Caudata; family Ambystomatidae; genus Ambystoma; species Ambystoma mexicanum. The sequence goes on along the minus strand of NC_090939.1, from coordinate 96,508,916 downwards.
GTAGATGAGACCCTACTTGCCATCAAGGCAGACCCTAACACTGATCGGTCATTAGGTACTCTGTGGGTACAGTGCCAGTCCTTTTGTTCTGGAAAATTCAGATTTCCCAGGACTTCGAGGGATTATATATCCTCCTGCCATCCGCATTCTGCTTCTGTAAAACCTAGGAGGATTACAAGGTGAAATCACAAGCCGTGGAAGCCAGTGTCAACGCAGCTCTTCCTCTAGAAGTCATGTTCCAAAACAGGTCTGACCAGGCCCCGGCCCAACCCTCTACTCTAACACCTCATTAGGGGGATCGGCTTACCAACTTCATCACACAGTGGGAGTTAATTGCCACCAATGAGTGGGTGTTATCCATCTTTCAACACGCCCACACTCTGGAGTTAGGCCTCTTCCCTCCATTCCTCCCATTCCAAAAGCAGGAAAACACCTGCCCCTGCAAGAGGTGCAGTACCTCCTAGCAAAGGAACAAATCGAGATCGTACTAGTGCATCTGCAAATCACCGGAGTGTACACCAAATATATTGTAAGAAAAGTCAGAGGCTGGAGACCCATTTTGGACCTGAGATGCAAATATCCAAAGTCTCAAACCTTTCGCATGGTAACTCTTCAGCACATCTTGAGCCACCTGCAAAAAGGGGATTTTCTCTCTTCTCTAGACCTAGAGGACACGCACTTCCGTATCTCCATTTATCGGCAACACAGGCATTTTTTTTCGCTTGAAGGTAGCAGGAAAACATTACCAGTTCTAGACTGTACCCTTTGAAATAAAAAAAGCACCACAGGTGTTCACCAAATGTCTTGCTTCAGTTGCGGCACCAACTCAGGTATTCACGTTTATGCGTGTCTGGACATCTGGTTGGTGTGGGTGCCATCACTTCCATTAGTGACTCAGCATACAAAAGAGATGATGCTATCCTTGATGTCACTGGGTTTCGAATGGATTGTGTCCTCCCACGTATTCCTCATCTTATGATATCTCCATATTCAGCTTCATCTGCTTCAGACATTTCTTTCCCAGCAGAGGGTGCTGCGCGTCGATGCCTATCGACTGGATGTCCCTTGGAGGCCTCCGTCTCGATGTCGACGTCATCGATGGTATAAAGCGCGCACAGCGACCGTTGGCTTCAGTTGGGTTTTTCCATGAAAGCTATCACATTGGATACGGTGCACATCGGTTCCCTATTGTAACGCTCACCTGATTCCCTTAGAGGCGCCGGTCTTGACTGGGCGTATACTGTATCTTCAAAGGTGATGTGTAACACACGGCTGGCTCTTTGGGCTGGACCTCTGTGCACTGTATGTCTGACTCGAAGGGTAAGATGTCTGCAGATAGAAAATATGGGATTAAGGAACTGGGTTATTGAATGTCTCTCTCTTCTTCCCTTTCTCTTCTCCTGTAGAACCCCAAAGGTTAACGCTCTCACCTTAGGTAAGAGAACGCTGTGCTCTCCATCTGCCTCGGGGCAGGGTGCTGTAACCAGTTTCTTCACTGGATAAGGGGAGCAGGCCTCTTGACTTCAGAGGACTGCTGTCCGTCGTTTACTGCACGAACGGTAAGTTTCGAGTAATTCTAATGTCTTTAAAGTCTTTAGTAATGATGTCTCTTGTTTTGCAGGGTTCCGGCGATGGCGGATGACGGACTGAAGTGAGTTCAAGATGGAGCCCGTGTGATGAATAGAAGCGCCTGGAAGCACGTAAGTAAGCACTTGTTGCCTGCTTCACGATGCGCTCTAACTGTCTTTTTATTTTGCAGGTACAAGTTCGGAGCGGCCGCAGGGTGCCGGAATACCCACTGGGTTAGATGTGGAAAGGAGTAATGGCACGTGAGTATTAAAGTTCCCCAATGTCTTTAAACGCACCTTGTTTTGTCTTTCAGATGCGGGATGCAGCGCCGAAGGCCTCCGGAGCGTGCTAAGAGTTGGTAAGCTTTTGTCTTTCAGATGCCGGAATGCAGTGTGAAGACCTCCGGAGCGCACGAAGAGTAGGTAAGCCTTTGTCTTTCAGATGCCGGAATGCAGCGCGAGGCGTGGTGACAGCCGATGGACCAGGTAAGTGAAGAGCTGTCACTGAAGACCGTAATGCTAACCTGTTCTTTCTTGTCTTTATAGGTGTTGCTGAAGACTGGATTCAGGATGGTAAGCCTTTTTCCTTAGGCCCAGGATCAGATGCAGAACACACGATGAGCGTTCTGCTGCAGAGGATGCAGAATAACGCAAAGCAAGATTCATCCATCGGGTGTGGTTTAAATAGCCTCCTGTAGTGCTTAGGTGTCTCCTTCTACAGCCACGCCTAGGTAAGAAAAGAGTTCCTGCTTTCCAGAAGAGTTCCAGTGTTCTGAATCTAGGGAGTGGCTCCTGCCCCACCCAAAAGGAAAAGTAGTTCCAAACAGAAGAGGATCAGAGGCTCAACTGGCAGGCAAGTAAGCAGCATGGTCTGCTGCAGGTAAGTCCACCCAAGCATTATGAGCCCGGCGCTTCCAGCGCTGGCACTGGGTATATTTATGAGCCTGGTGCCACTGGCGCCAGGACTGGGTCCAAAAGGTCCCAATTGGGACTGGTTGGCACTCGGAACCTGGGTTATGGATCTGCTTCCAAGGGAGTTGGGAAAACCCTGACCTTTTGGAAGCAGAGATCATGACACCTATCAAGAATCTTTTAGAAAAAATCTTTAAAAATGACATCACCATCAGCGTCTTCGACTCCGAGATCGGGGTTTAAGAAGTGCCACGATTGTGGATGAAGATATCCCTTACAGACCCCCATCGGGTGTGTCTGTGGTGCCTCGGTACTTCTCACGCTTCCTTCGACTGTAAGGCCTGCCTATCGATGACGGCGAAAGCCCTGAAAGAGCGAAGAAAGTAAATTAGCGGCAGGTAGGTCAGAATCCCCGTAGGCAATCCTGTCAAAAAGACAGTCTTCAGATGAGTTGAGAAATATTTCTCCTCGTCGAAAGAAGACAAAATGATCGAGATCATGGAGTGGTTCTCACCACTCGTCATCTTCGCAACGTTCGAAGAAAAGGCACCATAGGTTGCTGTCTTCGTCATCGAGTTCCTCCTTAGAACGGGTAATATGCCTGACGAAATCAGCCTCTCCGGCTTAGTGGGAGAAGTTGAGAGTTAAAATGATACATGAATTCAAGAATGCAGCCTTGACTCCCTCAAAGACTTATGGAAGCCATGCCCAGGTTGATAAATTCAACAAGAATAAGGGCAAAACCTTTGCACCTTCGGGCCCTTGAGGCAAAAAAATCTCTTCGAGAGCGGTCGAAGGATCCCTCGAGTCGAGACAAATCTTCCTCAAGGAAGATTCCTCGACGGACTATGACAAGTCCTCGACGCCAAAGGCGTCAGACTAGTCCTCGATGCCGAAAGCGTCAAAGCCCTCAAAGATTTTGGCAACACCATCAAGGATTACAGCAAAAGTGAATACACCACTACCAAGAAATTATTTTTTTTTAAGTCCCTTTCTTCGATTTATGAGGAAGAAGAACATTCCTCTGATGATTTATGACCTTTCGGTCTTCAATATGCAACACCTGGGGTCCCTGAACCCTTGATCTCAGGGGAATCAAGGTAAAAAATGTACAGGAGTCCCTGCAAAATGCCAGCTGGCTAGATACGTCTCCAGAATTAGAGTTTGGGAGACCTGACCCTACTGACCATGCTGAAGGGTCTTACAGACAATTAATGTCCAGGTTGGTGGAATACATGGGGTAGAAAAAACCCACACCAATATATGAACAGGATGATCTTACCGACATCCTAGATAAAGGACCCCAGGAGGATCCTATTCTTCCTTTTCATGTGGCATTACAAAGGAGAGTAAATACAAACTGGGAGACACCAGAATTAATTCTGGCAGTGAATAAGAAACCAACATCCAAATACAGGGCGTCCAGTAGTGACTCCAGTTATCTGATAAACATCCCACTCCTGAAAGTTTAGTGGTACAGCCTGCCACATCCACCTCAAGACAAAATGCATACCCGACTATTCCCACAGACAGAGATGACAAGCGTTATGATGCTTTGGCCAAGAACGTTTTCTCTGCTGGAAGTATGGCCCTAAAGTCAGTGAATGCTACGTGCACGTTGGCCAGATTCACTCCTACTACTTGGCAATGTGTAGCAATGGCGGCTGAGCATATCCCCGAAGGGGAGGAAAGAGACCGTTTTTTAAATCTAGTCAAGGATGGGAAGGACATATATGTGAATCCCTCCAGACAGGTCTCGACACTGCTGACCGCATCAGCAGGGCCATGGCGGCTAGTACAGTAATGCGCAGATTTGCCTGGTTAAAGTCTGGTTTTGCTCCAGATGTGTAATCAAGACTGCTTAACAGGCCCTTTGATGGCACACATTTATTTGGTAACAAGGCTGACGAGCTATTAGCCAAAAAAAGGGTAGGTCCTTTTGCTTTTACTTAGTTAGAAGGGGAGAGGACTGTCCAATCAAAGAGGTCAGAAAAGATTTCCCTGTGGTGGACGAGAAAGAGGTTCTAGGACGGCCCAAGCAGTGGCTACTTTACCATCAGCCACTGCTCCAGCCGCCTCAAAACCTCTCTGAGGTCTTAGTTCACAAGACCCCAGTGGGAGGCAGACTCTCACTGCATCTGAAAGAATGTCGAGGCATTACTTCAGATGCATGGGCATTGAAAACAGATGCCCAGGGTTACTGCCTTCCCTTCCTAAAAAAGCCTCAGTCATCCACTGGCGAACAGCTCGTTCAAAGTTCCTGATCCGCTCCTTATGAGGGAAATCTTGACCCTGCTAGAGAAAGGTGCTATAGAACCAGTACCTGTAGCAGAGAGGAACAAGGGTTGGTACTCCCCGTACTTCCGGATTCCCAAAGAAATGGAGGGTTGAGACCCATTTTGGACTAATGAGACTTAAACAAATTCCTCAGGAAGGCCACATTCAAAATGGCTACCCTTTCTCAGATCTTTCAGGCCCTCCAACTTGAGGACTGAATGGTATCATTGGACCTTCAGGATGCTTACTTTCATGTGCCAGTCCATCACAAGCACAGACAGTACCTGAGGTTTGCTGTTGGCGGTTCTCTTTAAGTCGGTAGTCTATTAACCAACTTTTGTATATCTTTATGGCAAGGACAGCCTTTTCTTTATTTTCTTAGGTATTAAACTTTTAACCAGGCGCTTTGCCCTCTTTACTTCTCTTCTTTTTTCCACCAAGAGTGTGTCGTACACGTGGGAACTTGAGTTTCTTTAGTTCTTTTTTTAAAACGATAGGCGGCAAGCAGAGGGAAGTAGTCAACTGCAAGGTTCTCTGTCCTGTCTTTTCCTGGAGTCTGGCCGATTATGTATTCCGATTTTAAATTCTTAATGGCGTTGCCAGTTAATCTGAGGCGGGTGCCTACATTGCAAGCTTTTACTTGCAGTACCATTGTGTTTCTGTGTTCCCTCAACAGTTTCCATGATATAGTCAGCATTTTATGGTCACTGTGTTTTGTTCTTATTATACCAAAGGATGTAACTAGCGAAAGGAGTTCCCGCGACACAAAAATTTAGTCTATGGTTGCGCTCTGACCCTCTCTCTCCCAAGTTGGCATTGATGTTTTACTCTGGTCCAGTGTTGATTGCAAATTGTAGAGGTCTCGAGAATCCATTAATGATGTCCATAAGGTTCCTGTCTCGACTGATAGTGACGTACTATGTGTGCTCCTCATTTTCCCAAGTTCTTTTAAACAAGTAGCATTTGAATCGCCACAATCGTGTACTTGGTTTGGTAACCAGTATAGACCTCGTCAATTTGATTCTCGACCACCTTTAAGAATTGCTCGTTACTCATGGCTTGGGGGTTCCAGTACAGGATCATGATCGCCATGGTTTCCCTTTCGCCTTCATCTGCCGAAGTGTCAGGGTGTTTCCAATTGACCAGTATTGCTTGAAGGAATAAACTTGAAGTTAGTATTTTGTTAAGGTAAATGCTGCTGCCAGATCATAATGCTGTTATTAAGCCAGACGTCGGGCGTGCTTTCGCGCCTTTTGATTCTGTGGAAAAAAGTATTTCATAGCCGTCCAGGTGAGGTTTTTCCAAAAGCCATGTCTCCTGGAGACATAAGATGTCATAGTCTCCCAGGTTGACATTGCTAGGAACTGTTCTGGTTTTGGGCAATCTAAGAAGGAATCTCTCTATCGGCAGTCCACCTAGCCGGAGAGAAGAACTTGACAGCGGACGCTCTGAGCAGGCAGAGCACAGTCTCCCACGAGTGGGAGCTAGCTCAGGAAGTCCTTCAAGAGATCTTCGCCCTTTGGGGAACCCCTCAGGTGGATCTGTTCGCCACAAGCACCAACAGGAAGTGCGATCTGTTCTGTTCAAGGGAATTTCCCCCGAGAGGAACTCTAGGAGATGCGTTCGTAGTGGACTGGGAGTTTCCACTCCTTTACGCGTTCCCACCAGTCCCTGTTATTCCTCAAATGATCAGGAGGTTGAGAAGATTCCGGAAGACCATGATCCTAATTGCCCCAGATTGGGCCAGGAGAACGTGGTGCCCGGACATTCTAGATATGTCCGTCTTCCACTCAAAGAGAATCTTCTCTCGCAGAAGGGAGGTCAGGTTCTCCATCCAGACACCAGAACCCTCAACCTTCACGCTTGGCTTCTGAAAGGGTGAGGTACAAGGATTGGGATCTCCCTGATGATGTCATGGAGGTGTTGCTTTCGGCCAGAAGACCGGCAACAAAGCCTTTATACCGCTGCCGTTGGAACAAATTTTGCAACTGGTGTAGGGAAGAGAATATCGACCCTTTTTCATGTGGTACACCAACAGTGTTATCGTTTCTACTCTACTTGGCAAACTCAGGCCTTCAAGTGGGCACTGTAAAAGGCTATCTCGCAGCGCTTTCTATCTTCAAGCGCACTGCGGAGGAACCATTGTATTTCAAACTTCCTCTAGTGGTACAATTTCTCAAGGGACTAACTAATGTTTACCCTCTAAAACCATTCCAGGTTCCCTTATGGGGCTTAAATTTAGTCTTAAACTTCCTAATGGGCACTCCATTCGAACCACTTCACTCTTGCGCGCTGAGATTTCTCACGCTTAAAACTGTCCTATTGGTAGCAGTAACATCTGCTAGGAGGGTGAGCGAGCTACAAGCTCTCTCCTGTAAACCCCCACATACAATCTTCCACAAGGACAAAGTTGTCCTACAGGTGAAGCCTAATTTCCTCCCAAAGGTGGTTTCTGAATTTCATATTACTCAGAAAATTACCTTACCTTCGTTCTACCCTCCTCCCCATCCGGGGGAAAGATGAGGAAAGGCTACATAGGCTGGACCCAAGGTGATCTCTCAGCTTTTACATCAGCAGAATGGCTAGGATCAGGCAAGCAGACCAACTGTTTGTAGAATACTTAGGTCAGAAGTTGGGACTACCCATAACAAAACAAACCATCTCCAGGTGGATTATTTTGGCCATCCTGGAATGTTACAGACTGGCAGGGAAAGAGCCACCCCAAAATCTCAGGGCTCATTCAAGCAGGGGTATCGCAGCCTCTTCGGCTCTCCAAAGAGGGGACCGGTCCGGGACATATGTGCGGCTGCCACATGGTCGTCCGCACATACATTCACAAAATTTTACAATCTGGATTCCTCCACTGCTCAAGAGACCAGATTTGGCAAGGCCGTATTACATTCGGTCCATCCCTAAAGGGATACATAACATTCTCACTCCCACCTCCAATTACATGCCACTGCTATGGGAGTTTATCAAAGTTAAGGAATACGTCGGAGGACACAATCCCTTCGAAGAACAAGTTACTTCTTACCTGGTAACGTTCTTTCGACGGGATGTTCCTCCGACGTATTCCTTATCGCCCCTCCCAACCATCCCCGCAGTGATACTTCCCTTGTGGTTGCAGCTTACGCTCCTTCAAGGTCAATAGCCAAATCAGGCACGACTTTTCTTATGCTACAAAACGGAACTGAGCAACGGACGCAGCGCGTGGCTATTTATGGGCATGATGACTTCACGCCGATACGGTGGCCGTTGAGGGACATCGACTCGGCGGACGTCGACGCGCAGCGCCCTCTACAGAAAAAATTTCCGAGGCCAGCAAGCTGGAAACATATTATCAAAGATAAGGAATACGTCGGAGGAACATCCCGTCGAAAGAACGTTACCAGGTAAGAAGTAACTTGTTCTTCTCCAGTCATGTGCTACTCCTGTATGTTGTGGTCTGTCAATTGAGGTGTGCGCTGGTTGGTCCTGCATGTGCAGGGTGTTTGACGGACATGCATTTGTAGCAATAACTCCCACGCCCCCCACACCCCCTTTGCCTGTCACCCATGCTCCAATGTAGGTGTATATGTACATGTAATCACCCAACATCCAGGTCCTTTGTCCTCCATGACGCACCATGTAAGCCAGCAGGGGGCTGTTTGGCAGGACCATGGAGTCATGGGTTGATCTTGGGAACTGGGCACAGCAGTGCAAGATGGTCAGGTTGGCGTCACAGGTCACCTGGCCACTGAGGGAATAGTACTGCTTGTGGTTCCTGTAGACCTCCTCTGAGGTGCGGGGGGGCACCAGCTTTTCATGTGTGCAGTCCAATGCCGCCAACACATTGGGCATGACCGTAGTCACATAGCCACGGGCCTTGGTGGCATTTAACTGTGCCTGGGTGTTTGGGCGGGTGATTTTTTGACCCACATGGCGCAGGAGGGCCTCCGGTCCCTGCACCAGCACTCTAGTAAAAGCAGGCTGTGATATGCCATGCAGCTGGGTCACAGAGTGCTGGACGTGTCAGTGGCCAGGAAGTACAGGTCCGACACCAGTTTCAATATCAGTGGTATGACTGTCCTAATGCCGATCCTGCTTCCAATGTTATCCTGCAAGAGAGTCAGGAGGTCAAGAATTGTCTCACTGTTTAGGTGGTACTGGCTGTCTGTGAGGGCCCATGGCGTGGCCCTTGTGCGGGGAATCACAGCACGCCTCTGCCTCACCACCTGCATCCCCATCATCCTCCTCCTGTCCCTGGCCTCCTGTCCTGAAAAAAACAGGGGTCGGCCCCTAATTTTATTACCCGGGGAGCTTATACTCGTAAACGGGGAAAGGTAAATATAAAGCGAAAATTGAGTATAAAGCTACCCCTCCCTCTGGTGTCCAGACGTTGCGTCACTTATACTGTAAGTGCAGATGTGGAATAAATGCTGCACTGAGCCACAATTATCCTCTTAAATTCAAATGTTCAAATGTATTCTTCAATGTTTCATAATACACAATAGAGAGAATTTGCAACAACGGAAGACTATTTCACATACATATAATTTCACATACATTTAACAGTTAACATAGCATTTCATTCAAGGAGCGGGGTGCAATGTTCCCAGCCCTTTAAAATGCACCTGTGCAGCGTGGGGTTAGTAAAAAAGGTGTGCTTCATATGCAAGTAACATATTCAGGAAGATTATTCATAATTGTTCAATAAGGGTATGCAGATACATGAATACAGCCACCCAATCTTGATCTGTTAAGATAGATTCACATATCTGGGTGCAGTCTTTCTTTTCTACAGAGGTTGTTTATGTACAAAGTATTGCGTGGCAGCTAAAGTCAATAAGTTGTATTCTCTGCTTAGTATTTTTCACAGCAGGATGTTTCTATGGCGAGTTTTGTTGACACGGGTGTTTCGGTCCTTGTTTGATGATTCGCACACCCTCGCAATCATCTTTGTGGATCTTCTACTGGGCCTTCATCAGGACATACAACTTAATCGCGGGACATAAATCGGTCAATCAATTGCTGCTTGTATTACATGGAAATCATTTCCCCCACCGGAGCACGAGCATTTTTTCCTCGTCCAATAAGCGGAGCTTCGGCTTGAATCTGAGGAACCCATTACAATAATATATGACACCATGACATTGTGCGCACACATAGAATCATAATCAAGCCCTTTCGCAAATTAGTGACAGGGTAACTTAATGAGCGCTGTTGTTGGGATTTCTATGACAATCTGAGGTGCACTTAACAATGTGCCGCCATAGCGTATGAGCACCCGGGGCATCAGCAGCCACCTGTTGAAAATGATGACATAATGTACAGTCTCCAGATTGAGGCCATGCTTTTTAGAATGATGCTGAGTATTAGCTGCACACAGAGTACACTATAGAATAGGATGATACGGTCACATGTTTCCATGCACCCTGACATATACCTAATCTTGCAGTGGCCAGCAATGAATACTGGTGACAGAAGACCAGTTACAAGCACATAAGACATCCAGTAAGTATGGGAACACCAGCACTGGAAGATCAGTGGATTATCTACAACAGCAGCAATATATAGTATTGATTTAAGCAACACTATGTACTATAACTATGAACCCATGTCAATGGAACAGGTTACATCCCACAGAATTAGGAAGTAACCACATGGGGAAATAACAATCCCCAGTAAATGGAAAGAAAGATCCATCATAAAGAATCACTCATTTCCCCAAAGTGTTTGAACAAGATTCTGGTCAGTAGTCCCCCTTCACTTAGTTGATTATTAAATACGATTTAAACATACATCATAGGAGTCCTCACTCATACCGGTTTTATTTTATTCATAGATTTAACTAAGGGTTAGATGAACGATTTATGTCCCGCGATTGTTACTATATGTCCTGATGAAAGCCCAGTAGAAGATCCACAAAGGTGATCGCCAGGACATGCAAATCCTCATAATATGGGCCGATAAACCATGTGTCGCCAAAACACTCCATGGAAAAATCCTGCTGTGAAAAATATTAAGTGGAGAATACAACATTTCCAGCATTGGATCTTTCTTGGATTCACATGTTGTGAGTATTCCCCGTCGTCAGGCTGGGAAACCCTGGTTACTTTGACTTAGTCATTTTCCAATGGAAAAACTTGACACCTTGAGTGTCCCATCGACGTCGTTATGGGTGCTTTTGGTACCCACCAATGGGACGTCGAGTATATAGCTCTGCCCCAGCAGCTTCCCCTCAGATTTCAACCGTCGTCTGAGCTATTGGGATTCCTCGTGTTTCTCTCCTGAGAGAAAATTACATTTCTTCAAATTTCATCTTCGGGTACAACCAACATCGAAATACATTTGTTTCCGGTTCCAACCATGGAAACGTCAGGATCTAAAAACCCTTATTTAGGCCGTGCAACACCTCCCGCTTAAAAAACGTTTATGAGGGGGACAGGCACACAGAATGTCTTTACTGCCTGTACCTGAACCATTCCACTGACGACTTTGACATCTGCAAGGGTTTCTCAAAAAAGACACTTAAGGACAGGAAGCCATGCCTAATCTTCTGGCTCAATGAAGGAGCCTATCCGCCTTCGTCTGAGTTTGGCTCGTCACATAGTGGGAGAGCAACCACTCCCTCTGACAAGAGGTCTCCGTCGAGACAGAGGTCCAGATCTGAAGAGCCGTTGGCAAAGAACAAAACAGGTCAGACAAAATTGTGCACGATAAAGCTAAACACTCTTTACCTGTAAAGAAACCACCACCTAGTGGTGAAAGGTGCCATTATGGGTCCAAACACTCTTCCAAAGGTCAGTTGTCTAAGTCACCCTCGGACAAAACGAGGGTGAACGGCTCACGCCCATCATCAAAATCCGCTGACCCGTCCAGGAAATCTCCTCTGTCGTGGAACAAACACAGATACAAATCTGCTACGACATCTTCCTCGACCTCGTTGTTGAAAAACTCTACCTCGACGAGTGGCAAAAAGCACTACTCGATGTTGGAGTCTCGAAGATCATTCTCCGGCAATGAGTCGTCATCGAGACACCTGTCAACGGCCAAATCTTCGTCGAAGTCTACGACAGCACCATTGAGGACGTCATCGACCACGACAACGGCATCTTCGTCAGGGTGTACGGATCGTCTCTCGTTGATGACCACTTCGATGACCACCTCGTCGACGACCGAAAAGTAGTAGTCTGCTGAAAAGCATACGCACCACATCAGAGATCTCAGAATTATAGACAGAAGGCAATATATTGTCCCGCAGGGGTATTTTAAAAACCCCAACTGGGACCACAATGCAGCACGACCCAGGCCCCACTGGGAATGTCTTCTCTGGAGTACCCAGTTATCATGCCAGAAGACATTTTGCAGCATGAGATTACATCTGATTTTGAGCCTCCACCATACAAATGTCAAGGTGTCTTTGAATCCGATCCTGAAGAAAGAACTTCTGATCCTCCTATCCAGGGGCCATCTAGAGAGGAAAAGACACCTCTAAAGCCTCAAACACCTGCTCTTCCATCAACATCTGCAGGAATAGGTGGTATGAAGACACACTGCCCCTTTATAAACCCACAATCCCTTCTTTCCTTGCAGGTCCTTTCAACACAGCAGTCTCTGTTAGGTCAGCTTGACACAAGGCTTCCGCTTCCTCAAGCTCAAGCATTTCAACCTTATGGAGAACTTAAAGTTACCCCTCAACCAAGGGATACAACCTATCCCTGTAGAGACCAGGGCATACCCACTAGGATTCAAACACCTCCTAGACCTCCACCTCCACGTACATTCAGTCCACATAGGAGAGACCAAGAAGAAGGGGAATTGATGGACAAACCCAAGGACTCTGGTCGAGGGATACAAGTTCCACCGCCTCCTCGTCTCCACGGAGAGTCGACATGTGGGACACAGATCCTGACCAGGATGCACTGGGAAGCCCGGCTCAACTTTCACCTCCGACGATATCGGGGAATTTCACTCCATGATGTCTAAGGCATGCCAGGAGTTTGGTCTAATTCCAGATGAGGAGAAGAAAGATTGTTTCTTCTTCGACCATATGGGTAAACGCAGTAAGGAAGTCTTTTCCATACCCATTCTGGATCATGTGTGACAGAATGGGCTCCGTAATATGAAACATCCTTTTACGGGACCGGCGGTTAAAGGAAGGTTGGAGAAGTATAAGGCTACTTATACTACAACGAAATGCCTCACTTCGCAACCTGGAGTCAGTTGTCTCCGCGGCAGCAAGTTACAAGGCTCGAACATAGCATAAGTGTGCCACTCTGCCAGACAACGAAAACCGGAAAATGGATGCCTTTGGAAAGAAGTTTCTCACCATTGGGGCAACAACTGTTAAAGCAGCCAATGCACTGGCAATAGTCGCTCGATATGATCGAGAGATGTGGCACCGTCTGGCTCCTTTATTGGAACACTTGCCGGAACAGCATAGAAAAGAGGCGATGATGCTGCTGCGCGAAGGAGAGGAAGCCTCGAATCACAGCATCAACATCGCTGTAGACCTTGCTGAAACAGGTTCAAGCAGATCAGCAATGGCATAGTCCTTAGACGCCAAGCATGACTATGTTGCACTGATTTTCACCAAGAAGTACATCACAAGGAGATTGATATGCCATGTGAAGGGGAAAATCTGTTTGGGGACAAAATTGATGAGGCCCTTAAAGCCATGAAGGCTGACTCGGACACGGATAGGACTCTCACAGCCCTTCAGAGCAGGAGGTCCTTTTGCTCCTTTCGAGGAGCCTTAGGCAATGCAAGATTCTCAGCCTCTAGAGATAACAAGAACTATGGTAGGCCCGGATATTACTCTCAGGACTACAAGCAGAATTATCAATCCTCCCAGCGCAACAGAGAATACCAAGGGCAATGAAGGCACAGAACTGCCACCTCCCAGAGAAGTAGGCAAAATAAGGTGCATCAATGACTGCCGCAGGGGCAGTCAGGTGGGGGGAAATGTGGCGTTGTACCTCGACGAATGGCAAACAATAACAAACGCCAGTTGGGTGCTAGATGCAATCCAGTACGGCCACTTGTAGTTCAAGCGCCCGCAAATCCTGATGCCCCCTATAAAGGTATCTCACCTTCATCATCAGGTTTTACAGCAGGTCAAATGCTAAGAAAACATGCCATTGAAAAAGTTCCTCCCTCAGCAACAGGAAAGGGAGTATACTCCAGGTACTTCGTCGTCAAAAAACCAGACGGGAAGTGGCACCCTATTCTGGATCTCCGAAGATTAAACAAGAACATAAAAAAACAAAAATTCAAAATTGCACCGCTCCAGGAGGTCATAAAAGCCGTTGAGCCCCAGGAATTCCTTGCTGCCGTAGATCTCAAGGATGCATACTTCCATGTGCCAATACATCCAAGGCACCAAAAGTACCTCAGATTCACAGTTGGCCTGAAACAGCACCCAGAACGTTCGCCAAGTACCTGGCACCGGTAGCAGCCTTCCTCCGGAAAACAGACCACCACGTCTACCCATACTTGGACGATTGGTTAGTTTGAGGTTCACCGTATCGACAAGCCTTATCTTCTCTCAACCAAACAGAGACGCTGCTCCAACAATTGGACTTTACAATCAATTATACAAAATCCTGTACAGTTCCCTCAAGGAGTTTGGTTTTCCTAGGTGCTCAATTCCTTACAGGCCACAGTCTGGTCAAACCTTCTGCGGAAATAATCAAAAGATTGATAACTCTAGCAAACTCATTCACACCAAACAAGCTAGTCGCGGCACGCGCATACATGGCTTTCTTGGGACCATGTCCTCTTGCATTTCGCTCATTCCCCACTGCCGGTTGCACATGCAGCCAGTGCAAACGTTTCTGGCTACCAGATCTTCCCAAACCCGGGGTTCCTGGTCAGATAAAGTAACCATCTCCCGGACTCTGTCAAACACACTGAAAAGGTGGACATAACCCTGCAACATCGCAAAATGAATGCCACTGATGGAGCCAAATTACCATATTATCATTATAACCGATGCCTCACAGGCGGGATGGGGCGCTCACTTGACAAGCACCAAGTCAAAGGCTTTTGGTCCCCAGAGGAAGCCGTCCTACACATCAATGTACTCGATTTATGGGCAGCGCACTGGGCTCTAAAATCGGTCTTGCACGACCTCCTAGATATCTCGTGTCCCCCTTCTGCTATATCATAAATTGTATCCATAGTAATATCTGGTTCTTCCTCAAGCACCAGTAAAGACCACGTTCCCTTAAGCTCCCGCACCAGTCTATGGTACGTGATATACTGACCGGTGTGCAACCCTGTTTCTACCCCCAACTCCTCAAAATCTGTTCTTGTCCCATCCTGCCAGATATCTCCCAATGTCACTAACCCAACCGGCTCCCAATGGTTTCTAATTGTCGCCCTAAATTGTACATCTCCACCCGCCAGTGCAACCAATGGTGTCTGAGGGGAGCACGGGCATGGGTTCCCCATCAGTTGCCACGCCCTGCGCCACAACTTCCAGCCTAGCACCATCATCTTGGGGTGCCCTTCTAATACAGCCCGGGGCAACCACATTATCTCTCAAGAAGAATGGGGCACAGTCCCGTTGGAACAGCCTGGTTTCGGTGGTCGCCTCCTCCGAGAGCCATTTAGCCACGTATTGCAGCTGGCTCGCTACATAATAGGCTTCATAATTAGGCAATTTTATACCCCCCTTTTCGCAGGGGTTCTGCAGCTTCCATAGTGCTATTCGCTTTCGTGTACCATGACTCCAATCTCGGTTTGTGGCATGTCTTCCACCCCATAGCAATTCTTCGCTTGGCAAACGTATATGCTAAATCTTTCAATTTGCTAACATGCCTAAGTTTTCGTGGCCTAGGGAACCCCCTAACAAGCAGGCCCACACAGAATCCACCACAAGCCCAATACCTTTTACTTCTAAAGCGCGTGCAACTTCTCCCCAAAAGCCTTCAATGACCGGGCATGACCAGAACATATGTACCATGCCCGCATTCTCTTCATCGCACTTGGGGCATGCCTGCCGTCCCATATTCTTCAACTTGGCCATCTTTTGGGGTGTCAGGTACGCTCTATGCGTAATGTATAATTGCATCTGTTGTAGTCTAGCATTTCTTCACACTTTCTTGTGATAACCCTGAACTCGTTTCCATGTCCCGTCCTGCATCGAGATACCCACTTCTACCTTCCAGTACAGACTTAGTTGCACTAACTCCTTTCCCACTCTAGACATCACCAACTCGTATATCCTAGATATCTCGTGTCCCCCTTCTGCTATATCATAAATTGTATCCATAGTAATATCTTGTTCTTCCTCAAGCACCAGTTCAGACCACGTTCCCTTAAGCTCCCGCACCAGTCTATGGTACGTGATATACTGACCGGTGTGCAACCCTGTTTCTACCCCCAACTCCTCAAAATCTGTTATGGTCCCATCCTGCCAGATATCTCCCAATGTCACTATCCCAACCGGCTCCCAATGGTTTCTAATTGTCACCCTAAATTGTACATCTCCACCCGCCAGTGCAACCAACGGTGTCTGAGGGGAGCACGGGCATGTTCCCCATCAGTTGCCACGCACTGCGCCACATCTTCCAGCCTAGCACAATCATCTTGGGGCGCCCTTCTAATACAGCCCGGGGCAACCACATTATCTCTCTCAAGTAGAATGGGGCACAGTCCCGTTGGAACAGCCTGGTTTCGGTGGTCGCCTCCTCCGAGAGCCATTTAGCCACGTATTGCTGCTGGCTCGCTACATAATAGGCTTCATAATTAGGCAATTTTATACCCCCTTTTTCGCAGGGGTTCTGCAGCTTCTATAGTGCTACTCGCTTTCGGTACCCTGCCATATGAAGTCCCGACACACACTGGCCAGTCTGCTGAAAAACCTCTTAGGTATCCAATATGGGATATTCCCAAAGTAGTGGAGAAGCCTAGGCAGAACCACCATCTTTAACATAGCGCTCTGTCCCTTCATTGCCAGGGGGAGCTTAACCCAGAACCGCATGCAGTTTTCGATTTTCGTGACCGCTACTTCTGTATTGCGCCTGTGTTCTTCCTCTACAGAGTGGTAGACATCTATTCCTAAATAGCGGAATGTGCTGGCAGCCCACGGTACCAGTAGCACTGGGAGGTGATCCAGGGGAATCCCTCTATACCTACCCAGTGGGAACATGCTTGGCTTCTGGGGGTTCAACGCTATACCAGACATTTCTGCATATCTTCCCATCACCCCCAGTATATGTTGAAGGTTCTCTTCTGGATACTGCAGATACAGTAGTATATCGTCAGCATACAATGATATCAGGTGTTGCTCATCCCCCACAGGGATGCCTATTGTGTCATACTGTTGCCTCAAATAAATAGCCTGGGGTTCAAGAGCCAATATATAGAGCATGGGAGACCATGGGCAGCCATATCTGGTACCTCTGCTGAGTTTCCACTTCTCCGATACCACTGTCCCTGTCTTAACCCTAGCAAGCGGTTCGCTGTATAACAATTTGGCCCACTGTAGGTATCCCAGAGCCATCCCGTAACCAGCAAGGCTCGCCATCAGCCACGGCCATTTGACCGAGTCAAAGGTCTTTATTGCATCCAGCAACACCACCGCCAGGTCATCTTCGCTCGTGTTCCCGTATTCAATGACTCTGTGGAGCCTTCTAAGATTACGAGATATGTTCCTATTTGGGACATAGCCCGTCTGATCTGG
This sequence comes from Ambystoma mexicanum, assembly GCF_040938575.1. Lineage (NCBI taxonomy): Eukaryota > Metazoa > Chordata > Amphibia > Caudata > Ambystomatidae > Ambystoma > Ambystoma mexicanum. Next base: position 96,491,486 of record NC_090939.1, on the reverse strand, counting down.
GTATATCAATTTATCTATAACTTTACGCAGTCTATTGGCCAGGATAGCAGTCAGGATTTTACTATCTTGATTCAACATTGACAGAGGTCTATAAGAACTGCAGCTGTGTCCAGGCTTATTAGGTTTCAAGAGCGGTATTATGATCGCTTCTCTCAATGACTCTGGCAGTCTGCCTTGCTCATGCGCCTCGTTTAGCATGTCTAACAGCGGGGAGAGTACCTCTTCCTTGAATGCTTTATAGAACTCGCTCGGTAGTCCATCAGCTCCCGGGGTCTTACTGGTCGGCAACTGCCTTACCACTTCTCCCAGCTCCTCCAGCGTAATTGGTGCATCCATTTCCTCTCTTTCCTCTGCACTAATCTGTGGCAATCCTATGTCGTCCAGTGTTTCTTCTATCCTCTCGCGATCATCCCCTCCGTCATCCCCATACAACAACTCAAAATATTTTGCAAATTCCTGATTTACTCCTTCCTGGGTGTCCGCCTCCCCTCCATCTTCCCGTTCTATCACTCTAATCGGGGGGTCTCAGAGTTTCGCTCTTGTATAGCCATCCCAAAATCCGACCTGGTTTGTCACCTCCTGCATGTTGCCTCTCTATATATTTCTTATAGTTAAGGTTACCCAGTCTTTCCCAGCGCTCAGCACACTTTTGCTGCAGGCTCAATATTAGGCCACTGTCTAGAGTGGCATTATTCCCGCCCCTCAGCGCCTTTTCCAATTCTCTTTTGGCCTCTTGTAATTCCACTAGGATCCCTCCCTGCAATCCTTTAGACTTTGCTATGGCCAGTCCTCTAATCACAACCTTGAAGGCCTCCCACAAAGTGCCCGCCGAGTCTACACTGCCCGTGTTTGTCTCAAAATAGCTGACAATTTCCTCCCTCATGTCTTCTCTCAAGATGGGATCTCTGAGCGCCTCTGCTCTGAGGCGCCATGTCGGTACCCTTGCTCTAGGGGGACAACATTGCCAAGGAAGGAGCAGGGGCGAGTGGTCCAAAAGGACCCTTGCTTTAAATTCAATTTGCGTAATTTCGGTCAATATCTCTGGAGTGGCAAAGACATAGTCCAACCTCGTGTCTAGTTGCTGCGGGGCTGAATAATGCGAATATTGCCTCGCCTGTGGATGGTGTTCTCTCCATACAACCGTTAATCCAAAATCATTTAGAAGTGCCTGTAACGCCTTGGCCGACGGGGCCGGCCTACCTTGCCTCCCGTCCGACCCGTCTACCCGAGGATTTAATACACAATTAAAGTCCCCACTCCAGATCACCGCACCCCCTACACACATGCTCAGATTACCACACAGAGTCCTGAAATAAGCTGCAGTGTTTTGGTTCGGGACGTATGTATTAACCACAGTTATTTCCCTATTTTCCACTAGTCCTTTCACCACAACCAATCTCCCATCTGCCTCCACCCGTGTCTGCAACAGCTGAAACGGGACATGTGGCGCCACCCAGGTGATCACTCCCCTGGCATAGGCCGAATATGGAGCCCCCACCACCGTTCCTTTCCATTTCCTCTTGATCATTTCTAACTTGTCTCGTGTCAGATGAGTTTCTTGCAGTAAAACAATTTCAATTTTCTGTCTCCGAAGGTATAACATCACCTTATTTCTCTTTAAATAACTATTAAGACCCCTAACATTCAAAGTAATTATTCTAAAATCCCCCATGGCATGACCAAATCCCTCTCCTCCTCCCACCAGGGCAGTACGGACTCAACCGTTCGACTCTTCTATGTAGGCTCGTATTCAAACTAAAACTCCCCAAAACTATATACACAACAAACTTTCCCTCCTACCCCACCCTCACCCAACAACACACTCCCCAACTGTTGCCCAGCTTCATCCCTGGATCTCAGGCACCCACACATCTAGTCCTGCCAAGCAAGTCTATACTCATGGCTCAGTAGGGTGAAGTCGCCCTAATGGCCACTTAACTACTAATTCTCAGGGGTAGGTTGCTTCCATCCCTTTGCTCCTATTTCCCATTCTACTACCCATAATGTTAATGCTATTCAGTGCCAGCATGCAGTTAATTCACTATATTCCAGTCCAGCCGGAGCCCAAGGTCCAAAGGCTACAAAATGTCAATCGAATCTCCCAGGTTCCCATAAGCAGTCCACCCTCCTGCTTATCCCCTTAATGTCCACAACACAGACTCCTCGCTTGTCTTGCTCCAGACGATATCAATCAGCCTCCTGTTCCGGGCAGCCCTGCAGATCCAGCCATGAAGCCGCCTCCTCCGGGGTGTTGAAGAAAAGCGCTCTTTAGTTTCGCTGGGTATAGAAGCATATATTTGATGCCGGCCGTGCGCAGCCTCCTCTTGACGGCCACGTAACTATACCTTTGCTTCTGCACCAGCATTGTGTAATCCAGGTACGCCGTGATGTTGGTGGATGCTCTCTCTATTGTTCTGCCCTTACGAAAATACTCCAGGATCTTCTCCCTGTCTTTGTAGTTCAGTATCCTTGCGATCATCCGCCTCGGCGGGGCCCCAGGTCATGGTTTCCTCACCAGGGCTCGATGTGCACGCTCAACAGTAAACCCCTGTGAGAGTTTGTCTGCTCCTATCTCCTGGAGGATCATGTTCTCCACATAGTCCGTGGGGTCGTGGCCCTCTTCTCCCTCGGGCAGGCCAACCACCCGTATGTTGTTCCTTCTTGCCTTTCCCTCCGCTTCTTCCACTCGATTCTCAAGGTTGGCGACCTGCTGTTTTAACACGTGGACCTCCTTTGCATTGTTCGCGCTGACATCCGTGTTAACCTTCACTGCCCTTTCCAAGCCACTCGTTCTCTCCGCCAGCACTCTGAAATCTTGTCGTAGCAGGGTAACTTTGATTCCCACAGCATCAATTTTGTTCTCCGGGGCGTTCCGCAGGTCCGCCATTGCTGCGCCCCATTTAGTGCTCAATTCCGTTATGGCCGCTAGGACCTGACGGTTATCTCCTTCTGAGGCGCCATTTGCGGAGGTCACACCCGTGCTGTGTGCCGCTGTCGTAGGGGTCCGCTGCGTCTTCGCGAAGACCTCCATTGTGGATTGTTTAGACTTGGCTCTCAGTCCTTTCACAGACATCTCACAATTCTCCTGCGTGTCTGGTTCCCACAATTCAGAGACGTTGTGTCGTTCTCAGGTCCTCTGGGCGCTGGGGCGTCAGCTTCAGCAGGCAGCGTTATGTTGCGGCGTGCGACAATATGTTTCGGATGGATTGTCTTCTCCCACGTTTTCCTTCTGCACACAGTTATCCATACGCCATCAGCGTGTTTCAAAGGATCACACAGTACACAATGTTACTTCTCATCCTCCTTGCATTGGCCTGCCAGGTCACATGTATGTTTTCGCAAAGTTAGGGTATGTCCTTGCTATAATATGACACACGCTCACATGCATCAGCCGTCAATTTATTTCCATTACTCTCTCCTTGCCTCATCGGGAGGTACTGCGGCGCTCCACTTCCCAGATTGCCCCCAGTCCTCTTTCAGTCCGCAGGGTCTCTCATATGTGGTTGTGATATGCCACTATTTCGGTGCAGGACTTCCCGAGGTCGTAGTGTCTGGATGTAGTATGGCAGAGGGTCTGCCAGCGCTCTACGCAACATATGGCGCTATGCTATGTCCTTGTGCATCCGCCAGCCTGCTATTGATTGTCCCTTGTGAATGCAGTATGCTGGTCGCAGCTCTGTTTCGTTGGGCGATCTGCCAGGGATCACGCTCCGGTGCGCACAGCACGTAGCGCCCGTCTCAGGAGCTCTCGGCTGCGGGCCGACATCAAATGTATGTGGCAGCGGCAGCCCACTGTTGTACAGGGTCAGCCGCTGCTTTTCGCCTCAGGCCTCGCACACAGCGGGCGCAGCCCCTTGGTTCTGGATTCCGGTGATTACTGTGGATCATCAGGCACGCGCACCCGATGTGCTTCTCCGGTGCAGTACTGTCCAAAGCTGCACCGGCAGAGGAGGCACGCTGTTAGCAGCCGGGAGCAACAGCAAATGTCTTTTCATATATTATTTCCGCTGCGTGTTACTGTAGCCGTCCGACAGAGCCGGCAATTGCATTATGGGGACGCATCTCACAAGATCCCTTTGTTCTCTGCTGTCGCCGCCATTTTGATGTTGCACTCGCGGCCACTCTCAGAGATACAATGTATCCGTCTGGCTGCTCCTCGGTCCCGAGTGTGCCGCCAGCTCGCTCATGCTCTGCCAGATGCCTTCCCACACGTTTCAATGTATTTTGCAGCTAGAATCAAGTAAAATAAAGTGCGTTTACAGACGGATCTGGACGCCGGATCACGGAGCACACACAGCTTGCAGCCTATTCCATGGCTGCCCAAGCCATGCCCCCCAAAGGGATGATCTTTCATCATAGCCCAGGCTCTTAAATTAACAGCGTGGCTCCTGACCACTCCAAATTCGGTCATTTGAATATCCCTCAGGACTGCTAGCAGCAGCTAGACCTCCTTCTACCAACATTTCCTATAGCCGAAAATTGAAAAGATTCTGTGCATGGTGTGCACAGCAGCCTAACTTGCAGCCGCTAGCTGTAACACATCACATCCTTCCTTATCTGTTAATGTTAGCTACAGAGGGTCTAGCAATCTCTTCCATCAAAGTGCAGTTATCAGCAATCTCCAGATTTACACGGAAAAGAAGATCTTCTCCTGTCTACAGTGACAGGCTATTCAAACACTTCTTAAAAGGCCTTTTCGATTGGATTGTGTCCTCCGAACGTATTCCTCATTTTATGACAAATGGTATCCGAGCTCAAACATTTCATCAGATGGCGCTGTCTTTGTGGCCCTAGAGTCATAGTCCGTCGAGGGCCGCCATCGAGCGTCGACGTCATCCACTGTATAAAGGGCTCGAGCAGCGCCCGTTACCTCAGTTCTCTTTTTCCGATGCAACTGTTTCGTGTTACCAATGGCGCATCAGATTTTTCCTTGACAAGGTCCTCATCAACTACTCCCACCACACACAAGACAAGGTTAAAAAAATGTCAGAAGTGTGATAGGAAAATGTCGATAACCGACCCCCATCGGAATTGCCTCTGGTGCCTCAGCCCAGACCATCGGGTTGACGAGTGCGGTTCGTGTCAGGCCATGTCCAATAAGGCTCTTAGAGAACATAGAGGTAAGCTGGCGATGGACGAGGAAATGTATAAGTCTTCTAAAAGACAAAAGGATTTGGATGAATCCAGTCGAAAATCTCGTCATGAGTCAAGGAGGTTGAGATCAAAGAGTTGCTCGGGGAAATCCTCCTCGTCTTTGACTAAAAAGTAAAAAAAACAACATCACAGGTCTTCTTCCTCCTCGTCCTCCTCTGAGAGGAGAGTAACTTATCCATCAAAGCACGATTCCCCAGAAAAATGGGAGGCCTTCAGGGCTTCGATGCTTAAAATATTCGAGAAAGTGGCACAGACTCCCTCGAAGTTGCCCCATGGTGATCATGCCTCTACCCACTCTAAAAGTGACGGAGCAAAATCAAGATCTAAACACGCAAGAGTTGAAAAGGAGTCGAGAGTGTCTTCAAGGGAAAGTTCCCCAACGCCTCGTACTAAGTCAAAACCTCTGGTGCATGAATCGGGGTTAGCGGAATCGAAGGCGAGGCCAAAACTCGACGCGACACAGTCGATGACCATAGCGTTGAAACCGCTGACGAAAATGGCGTTGACACCTTTGGCTGTATCAAAGCCTTCTTCTACAGCATCAAAGCCTCCTTCAACATCGTCAAAGCCAGCGTCTTCTTTATCGACGCCTTTGACGCCTTTATCTAGGCCTTCTTTGATTCCAAGATGCAAGTCGACGCCATTGTCCATACATAGGTCGATTCCACCCTCTTTACCTGAAAAAGCTTTCCATCCTCAACCTAGATAGGAATTTTTCAGATCCATGTTATCCATTTTTGAAGAACACTCCTCTGAAGTGGATGTCACTTCAGCTGGAGTTAGGTTTGGAGCCAGAGAGATCCCTGAAGAGCTAGTGGACCCAAATTCTAAAATAACGGTCTTTATGACTGTCTCCAAAATAAATGCCAGTGGCTTAGACACTTCACCTGAAGTGGGTTTTGAAAGACCAGACCCTACAGATCATGCTGATCCTAGTTATAGGAATCTTATGGGAAGGGTCATTGATTTTATGGGTTGGAAGGCAGCTTCCCTAGATTTCGACCAGGATGACATGACGAACATCCTGAGTGAAGGTCCTTCAAAAGATCCTGTTCTTCCATTCCATAAAGCACTGCAAAAAAGGGTGATGGTGAATTGGAATACTCCTGATTCTACTTCAGCAGTAAAGAAGAAATTTGTACCAAAATATAGGCCATTTTATCAGATCCAGAATATTTATCTAAACATCCCTCCCCTGCAGGTCTAGTGGTTCAAGCTGCAACCTCCACTAGGCAATGAGCTTAGCCATCAATACCACCAGACAGAGATGATAAAAAAGTTGATGTTTGGGCCCGGAAAGTTTTTTCTTTGGGCAGTATGGCTCTTAAATTGACTGTCATTTGCACATTAGCAAGATGTACATATACCCTGTGAGACTGCATGTCATCAGCGGCTGAACGCATCCCGGAAGGTGAGGAACGGCATGGTTTCCTGGCTATAGTAAAAGATGGTAAAGAGGCTATGGAGGAATGCCTTCAGTCAGGACTGAACACTGTGGATTAACCAGGTTACTCACAGTAGTGACCATCTTATTCCTAGTCCATAGTCCCCTTTCTTCCATACTTATGGGACATTCCTCCGTCCTGTGGGACGGGACCGGCGCACTTTGTAAAAAGCATAGATTTTTCTAAATGTGTCCTTCCTCTCTTTTTACGCGGGGTACCGCATGCGGCCGTAACCCTGCCCAGCACATCGCCCATCAGTCCTTTTCTATCGCCAGGCCAGAGACCTTTAAGCAGTAATAGAGGAACCTTATTAGTGGGGACGGTGGGCGGGCATATGGAGGAAAGGGGACTATGGACTAGGAGTAAGGTGGTCACTACGGTGAGTAACCTGGTTATACTCCTACGTCCCGTCCCTTTTCCTCCATATTTATGGCAGATTCCCAAGCACTCCTCACGGGAACTACGGGTGATGGAAACCCGCTTACTGAAAAGGGTTTTTCAGCACAGCCTGGCCAAACTGAGCATCAGATCTGGAGCTCAAGTCCAAGCAGTAATGTTTACAAAATGCCGATGGGGAGGCCCAAGTAGCTGCTTTCGCAATGGTCTCCCAAGGGACATACTTTTGAAAGGCAACAGCAGCTGCGTTGCCCCGTACCAGATGTGCATGAATCCCTATAGGAGGCTGTAGACCCTGAATAGTGTAAGACTCCATAATACAGGCAGCAATCCATCTGGAGATAGTCGCTATGGAGGGCTGTTTGCCTTGCGGATTACCAAAGGTCATCAAAAGTTGAGAAGAACTCCTAAGTTCTGAAGTTCTGTCCAGATAGAATTTAAGAGCTCTTCTGACATCCAGGCAATGCAAAACCCTCTCAGCTTCCGAAGCCGGGTTTGGAAAGAAGACAGGCAGCGAGATTGACTGATTTATATGGAAATCGGAAACCACCTTTGGTAAGAAAGAAGGATTTGTCCTAAGGACAACCTTATCCTTGTGGAAAACCAAGAAGGGATGCTCCACCGACAAAGCTTGGAGCTCACTCACACGCCTTGCCGAGGTAACGGCGACCAAGAAAGCCACCTTCCACGAAAGCTGCTTAAGATCTACCGTAGCCATTGGTTCGAAAGGCTTATGGCACAAGGCCGTAAGAACCACGTTCAGATCCCACGTCGGATGCGGTTTGAGAACAGGAGGGAAAAGACGCATTAGACCCGCAAAGTGCCGTTTAATCACTGGATTTGACAGTGAGAAAGAGCACTGGTCTGTAGATAGGTATGCGGCCACAGCCGAAAGACAAGTCCTGCATGACAAGACATGAATGCCCGACTCTGCTAGATGAGAGACGAACGACAGCACCGTGTCAATTGTAGCCACCCTGGGGTCCAACTGTTTGGCTAAGCACCAGTGACAGCACCAAAGCCACTTGCTCTTATTCTGAGACCTCGTCGAGGGCTTCCTGGCTGCCTGAATAATACGCATGTTGTCAGCAGACAAGTTGAGATGTTCTAAAGATCTGAACTCAGGCACCATGCCGCCAAGCTGAACGATTGTGGGGAGGGGTGCCACAGCTGCCGATCTCTCTGGTAAAGCAGATCGGGAACTAGCGGAAGCCTGATCGGTGCACACACCGACAGATGTTGAAGCTCTGAAAACCAGAACCTGGCCGGCCATCACGGAGCTATGAGCAGAAGAGAACAGTTCAGTGTGTTCCTCAACTTGCAAATCGTCAGATGAATCAGAGGCAGAGGCGGAAAAGCATAAACCCTCATGTTGTGCCAAGGAATCTCGAGAGCATCTCCCAGAGAGGAGGCTCCCAGCCCATTTCTGGAGGCATACAGAGGAAGTTTCTTGTTACAGGAATATCTGATAGAGGACCTCCGCTTTCACTTCCCACTCGTAGCTGACCATTGTTTTTCAGCTGAGGGCATCTGCCGTGACGTTCAGCTGGCCCAGGATGTGTACTGCCACCAGCCAGACACCATGCTGAACCTCCCATTCCCAAATCTGAATGGCCAGATCCAAAAGAGGAGGAGACTTGGTGCCCCCTGGTAAAACATGGACACCACATTGTCCGTGCGGACACTAACCACTTTGTTGGCAATGACTGGCCTGAACGCCTTGAGCGCCAGGAAGGTGGCCAGAAGCTCCAGATGATTTATATGAAGGAACTTGTCTTGGGGCGACCATAGGTCGGAGAACTGGAGAAGATCCAACGTCGCACCCCACCCCAGAAGGGAGGAGTCCATCGTAATCGTCACCATCGGAGCGGGGTCTTGGAAACCAGCACCCACCGACAGGTTGCTGAGTGACGACCACCACACCAGGTCCACTCTCATGAAAGCCAGAATCGATATTATCTTGGAGTCCGGATCCACAGCCTGACACCAAGAAGTCCGAAGAGCCATCTGCGTCCGCCTCATCTTGAGCCGAGCAAGAGGAAGAGCCAATATGCACGAGGCCATGAGGCCCAGAAGCCTCTGGAACCACCAGGCCGACATGCTCTCCGACTGCGCAAACATCTGACACGTGGCCAACCGATATGCCATTCTGTCCCCGGTCAGGTAAACTCTGCAGTCGATCGTGTTCCAACAAAAACCCAGGTAAGTCATGTCCTGAGCGACCATCATGGAAGATTTCTGCCAGTTCACCGACAGCCCAAGGTGAAACAGGAGCTGGAGGAGAGACTGAAGATTGCTCGAGGATTTCAGCGGACAATGTCTGCGCAGCAGCCAATCGTCCAAATACGGATACACATGGATACCCTGTAGCCAAAGATAAGCTGCGATAACCGACATCATCTTCCTAAAGACACACAGTGCTGAGCTGAGGCCAAAAGGGAGCACTCGGAACTGGAAGGGCTCCTCCCCCACGGAAAACCGTAGGTATCTTTGATGCTGATTTCAGATCAGGATATGTATATACGCATCCTGGAAGTCCACCACGCTGAGCCATTCGCCCTTCTGTAGAGAGGACTTTATTTGACAGGGCATGATCATCTTGAATTTCTCTTGGGGTAGAGAGAGATTGAACTGGGAAAGGTCTAGGATGGTGCGTAGGCCAGCCTGGTTGGGTTTGGGCACTGTAAACAGCCGGGAATAGAAGCCCTCCCCTTGCTCCCCTAGAGGAACGGGATCCACTGCCCTGAGATCCAGTAACTTCTGAATCTCGGCTCTGAGGGAGGGAGACCCCTACTGCTGGAAAGGAGATTTGATGGGTGGGGTAGGGGGAAGGGGTAAGCGGAAGCCCACCCGAGTGATTGACAAGACCCACTGGTCCTCGGTGATGGTCTGCCACGCCTCGCAATGAGACGCAATGCGTCCTCCCACTGGGGTCTCGTGCAAGCGCAGAAAACACTCATTTAACTGGTTTCTCGGTGGCAGCGCCACCTGAACCTGAGGAGGAGGCTGAGGAGTGGGAGAAAAACCGACTCTGATGCTGCCTTCGGCGGGAATTTCCCGAAGGGGTGTCAACTTTACGGGATTTTCGATCTAGAAAACCCCTGAAACCAGAGAAAGGCCAAGGCTGCGACAACGATCTCTGTTTCCTGAATGGTGGTTTTACCAGGACAGACAAGGACTTGGCGGTCTGAGTGTTGTCCTTAGTTTTGGTCAGCTCCACGTCTGTTGTAGAATGAAAGAGCTCCTTGCCATCAAAATGCAGGTCCAAAACCTTATCCTGCACCTCCTTAGAGAACTTGGTGGCATGCAGCCAAGCCTGACAAGAGGTATCCACACCAAGCATAATGCCTCGGGCTGAGGTATCGACATGATGCGCCGTGGAGGAGGGGGGCGGGCATGACGCTAAGGCCACCTCTTCCGAAAAAATTGGAGCCTACAGTGCGCATCAATCTTCTGTTGACAAACAGTCCAGAGTGTGGTTTCTCCCAGACTTTACGGACCTCGGCCCAAACGTCCTTCTGCAAGAACAAGCCGGTACGCTCCGAAGGAGACAAGGTGAACGCCCCCGAAAGCATGCCCTCCTGCAGAGCAGGTGCCTCGGGCACTGGAACATCCAACAGACACATCATGTCCAGGACCCGGTCGTGAAAGGCTCTGATAGAGCGGGGCTGGTCTTCGTTGTCCTGACGCCCTGTGCGTCGTCCGACAGGTCCGGATCAGGTTGAGTCACAATAGGCACCACAATGGCCTTGTCCACCAGGGACAACTGAGGCAGGGGTGGAAGAGTCGGGGGAGGCCCAGCGGGTAAAGGCGTCGCTGGCGTAACCACAAGAACCGCAGCTGGCACCGACGGCGCAGGCGGGCATATCTCCCTAAACAAGCCTCGAAAGTACTCCTTCATGGGGTCAGAACGCATACGTTTTTGAAACTTGCCGAAAAAGGCGTCCTCCGCCGACGATTTAGGTGCGACCGGAGGAGACCTCTCATGAAGGGAGTAATTCCAGGGACGCAAGGGAGAGGGTTGCCAAGAGGGCCCTTCCCTACTGGTGTCCACATAAATCAAGGGCGCTGATGCCGCAGGAAGCGAGACATTGTGCGATAGGGCATCCAAGCGTTCCAGTCATAAACTGGACGAAACGGATGTGCAAAAGGAAACCGATGTTCACCCGAAAAGCCACTCCCTACACCTTGGGCCGATGGCGTAGTTGTAAGAGATGTATCCAAAATGGCCGCCGTGGTCTTGGCGGGAACGCCCACCATTTTGTCGGCACCTGAGGAGAACTGTGACATGCGTGTGTTAGGGAGAATTCTCATTCTATGGCTAATTTCCCTTATCTATAGAATCCCCCAGCAGCTTTGCTGGATTTGAAGGGTTTGTTTTTTTCTCCTGGTAAGAGTGAGACTCTTTTTCTCACTCTTAGGCATTTTTGCTAGGTGTGTTTTAGGCTATTTTTGATTGATTTATTTATTTATTTATTTATATAGCGCTTTATACCAAGGCGCTGTACAGTGGAACAACAAAATACAAAATAAATAACAACAACATTTAACAATGAGAGCAAAATTTACATCATGAATCATTCAACAAAATAGTGCAAAGAGCAATTAACTTAGGTGGGGGGGTGGAAAGGGGAGAGGGAAGAGGTGGGGGGAGTAGGAGATGGACAGGACGAGGGAGAATGGAAGGGGAAAAGAGAGGACTAGGAGAGGGGAGAGAGGAATCAGATGAGGGTAAGAAGAGGGGCCGGGGGGGAAGTGAATTGGGCAGAGGAGAAGTTTTCAAGGAGGAGAATGGAGGAGGAGGGATTTAAGGGAAGTGCGGAATGAGGTGAAGGTTGTGGTAGAGCGGATTGTAAGAGGGAGCGAGTTCCAATGTAGGGGTGCTCGGAGTTGGAATGAGCGGAAACGGGAGGAAGCACAAGGGGAAGGAGGAACAGTGAGAAGGAAATGGTCAGCGGAGAGAAGAGAACGGGAGGGGGAGTAGAAGGAGAGGAGGGAGGAGAGATAAGGAGGAGCAAGACCATGGAGGGATTTGAAGACAAGGCAGAGAAAGTAGAACTTTAGTTGTGAGTGGAAAGGTAGCCAGCCAAGGTGAGAGAGCGAGGAAGAGATGGAGTCGCGGGAGGTAAGGAGACAAAGGGTACGGACAGCAGAGTGGTATATGGATTTTAGAGGAGTAAGCTGAGATGCGGGAAGTCCAAAGATTAGAGAGGAGCAGTAGACATTTTTGTAGACATTTTTGTGTTTAATGTCTAAGGGGTTTTTCTCACCCCATAGGAACCATCTTTATTCACATGTGTTACACAGAAAGCTCTGTGCAATGACACAGGGGTGTCGTAGCGACCCCCAAACATAGATTCCATACCCTGGGACTGACTACTGTCTCCCAGGGCATGTAAAGTCCCCATTGACTTTACTAGTCAATGTTTATGAACTAAACCAGTACAACCCATCTTACTATGGAGGTACTGGGAAGGGTTAATAGTTTTTCCCTTATGTTCATTTTCGAGAGGTCCCTCTCAAAGGTTTCTGGCTGGTAGCAGTGGTTACTACCGTAAATATTCGACCGCAAATATTTTCCTATGGGATTTTCCCATTGATCGAGGCTACCACATTTTCGGACAGCCTCTAACATGCCGCTGGTGTATTTTAATATTATCTTTACTCCGGTAGGTTTTATTTGCCAGAACTTTAATATAACTTCTTTCTCGTGTCTTTCTCTAAACTCCTAACCCAGGTTGGAGATCCTTTGTTTGTCCTTTTGGCGGGATTCTGCCAAGAAGCCCTCCTTTCGGCGCTACTGAGTCTGGGGTGGGTCCATTTTGTGGGACCCATGTCGCTCTCTATCCTGATAGGCTGGTTCTTTATCTTTAGTATCTCCAGGGTTGTGGGAACAACAGAATTTAGATGTGTATAATTCTATCCCTCCTAATACTAAAGAGTATTATAAAGACAGTGTCCTAGTCAATGGTCAGGAGACCCCTGCCATTAGACACACTGGGGCCAGCATAACTGGTGGACGAATCTTCTTTCAAGGTGGAGGATGTTGCTAAGGCACCCAAACGCCTCACCAAGTTAGCTGGAGGGCCTGTCAGATGCTTCCTCAATTACCAGCTCTCATCCAGTGCAATGAAATGACTGTCAGAATACCTGTGAGTGTACAATCTGAAGTACCAGGAAGGGTGCTGTTGGGCAATGATCTGAAAGACCTGGGAGTAGTGTCAAGTACCCCAGACCTCCTAGTAAGAGATTACAGGAGCTTACCAGACCTGCCAGGGAGAGGACCTTAAGGGGCTCTCCTGAGGAGATGATAGAAAAAGAAATCACTCCTAGTCCACTGGAGTTACTAACTGCTATTTCCAAGCAACCAGAATCAAAGGGGAAACCCAAGACTTCAAAGACAAAACCAGCAGGAAGCACCCCAATGCTGCCAACCAGGAAATCTAATAGGTTGTCAAAAATCACACCTGTGATTCATCCTCCAGCTGAGACTGAGCGTGAGGTACAACCCTGTGTGGTTGAACTAGAGCCTGAGGACTCAGATCTAGTATGAGGCCAGGAACTCATTGGAGATCTTGACCCTGTGGACCATCCTGAGCTTCAATCTTTACTGGCAGAAGGTGGACCCCTAAGGGCAGACTTCAGTAAGGGGCAAAGAGAATGTCCAACTCTGGAAGGTCTTCACCACCAGGCAGCTTCTCAGCTTGAAGGGCAGGAGCCTGGGAAGTATAGGTTACACTGGGAAGATGGCCTCTTCTATAGTGAACCAACAGAGTCACTCCCTGGGGACTACAAAAGAATTGTAGTGCCTCAAGCAAACCAACTCCAATTCTTGCACCTAGCCCATGAGATACCTTTGGCTGGTCACTTGAGCTTCAAGAAAACCAATGAAAGGCTCTCTCTCTACTTTTACTTGCCTAAAATGGGGGCTGAGGTAGATAAGTATTGCAAGAGTTGCCATACTTGCCAAACCTCTGGTAAAAGTGGCTCCACGAATGTGGCACCTCTAGTGCCTCTCCCTGTGGTGGGAGTACCATTTGATAGGGTAGGAATCAACATTGTTGGTCCCCTTGATCCTCCAACTTCTTCAGGCAACAGGTTTATACTTGTAGTGTACCATGCAACTAGGTTCCCTGAAGCAATTCCTATGAGGACTGTTACAGCTCCGGCTGTGGCTAAGGCCCACCTTGGTATTTTTACCAGGGTTGGTTTTCCTAAGGAGGTAATATCCGACAGGGGGTCAAATTATATGTCCTACTGCATGAAGGCCATTTGGAAAAACTGTGGAGTTACCTACAAGTTCTCAACAGCATACCACCCTCAGACAAATGGGTTGGTAGAAAGGTTTAACCGAACCATGAAGAGCATGATAGGAGCTTTAGAGGACCCTCTTAAGAAAAGTGGGATCTTCTACTGCCATGCCTTCTTTTTGCATATAGAGAAGTCCCTCGGGAGGGAGTGGGTTACAGTCCCTTTGAACTTCTCTATGGCCATCTGGTCAGAGGTCAATTGGCCCTGATCAAGGAGGGGTTGGAGAGTGCTCCTTCCCCCACGCCAGTCAGAGTCACTGACTATGTGATAGGACTCCGGAGGAGAATGTCACACATGATGGCTGAGGCAAGTGATAACTTGAAAGCAGATCAGGCTCGGGTCAAGCATGACCAGAAGGCCAACATGGTTGAGTTCGCTCAAAACCAGCTAGTTCTTGTTATGGTCCCGACAAGGCAGAGGGCCTTACAGGAAAAATGGATGGGACCCTTCAAGGTTGTGGGAAAACTTAGAGAGGTGAACCATCTGGTGGATTTAGGCAATCCTAAGGAGGCTCCTAGAGTCTTTCACACCAACCGTCTAAAAGCTTATGTCTCGAGACCAGAACTGGGAGCTATGCTTCTAGCTTCAGCTCAAGAGGAGTAGGAGAGTGAACCTCTCTACTCCTGCTCCTCCTCCCACTCTACTCCTGCTGCACTTCTTATTCTGCTGAGGAAGGAAGGAATCGGAGGCGGCTGAGCTCAGTGCGTTCAATCAGAGCTTCAGTGCGGCTTGATTCCTACGGTACGTGTAAACGTAATGTGTTTACGAGGCGAGGCGAGGTCCCTTTCTCTAGCCCGCTAAGGAGCGCGGAGATTTTTTTTTCCACGCGGCGCGGCTTCCTCCGACTCCTCCGGCTGCAGCCCCTCCGGCTATTGCAGCATCCAGCGCCCGGCTCCGAGAAGGGAGCGGAGAGAGAGCCGCGCGAAGGGTCTGGTCTGGGACTGGTGGACCAGCGCTGGAACCTCCGGGAAACCAGTGTATCAAGTTAAAGGTAAACACTGTTGTTTCCCACTGCTTTCCCACTGCTGCCCCCCACAAGCTGGTAACGCTGGTAACGCTGAGAACGCTGTACAATACTGTGTAAAATATTGCTGCTCCCCACAACGCTGCTACGAAGCCTATCATTTGCAGCTCTACAGCTACTTTGCGGAGCGTGGGTGGGCGGCATTTGCAGCATCTGCCAGATAGAACCAGTTAGAAAATTGGATAGAAATTGTTGCTAGAAACTTTATGCATAAACTTTGCCCACAGTTTTTTTAAATTCTTTACAGCATTGTGAGTTGTGCTGAGCACTTGTATTTAAACTCACTACCTGAAGGGGGAGGAGCTTGCAGCAATCACGTGAATTTCCTTCTTCATTCCTGCATTCCCTCTGCATTTACTGCCGGTTCAACTACACTTGCGGAGCAGTCCTGGCAGCAGAAGGGCTGGTACTGTTTAGCTGCTTCCTGTATGTTGCAAGGTGCCTTACCCCGCCTGGCAGGGAGGGTTTGGAGTAACAGAATTAGTCGACCACAGAAAACAAAGGACTTTTCACATACCCTTGCCACAGAGGGCTCTGGGTTAGAGATTATAAATAACTAATGGGCTACAAGGTGAGAGGCTGCTGTGGAAAGCCCTCTTTTATCCCGTCGGGAAGTCAGACTGCACAGTAACGTGGAACACTCCAAAATGGGAAAAGAATACACGCTAAAGGTGCTTGGCGGAAAGGTTTAATAAGAAAAGAAAAGCCAGTGGTTGTTTACTGGAGTATAAAAACTCCAACTTTGACACCAGTGACATAACAAAAAGAAGAAAAATGAAACTGCGAAGTAAGGCATTGCAGGATAACACCAGGTGCCCTGAGTGGAATGGCTCTTATTCCGAGGAGCTTCAAAATCAAGTGCTGCCAGTAAACAATGCACCGATTATAAGCCATCTCCCAAATAATGTAATCACTGCACAGGTTCATTCTGGTCCTCCGGGCTACTTGCCAGCTAGTAGCACCCTGTCTGACATGGTACAGTCATGAAGAAAAGGGCTGGAATATACTACTACTACAAATAAGATTCAAAGGAAAATTGATGAACATTTTGGCAAGAAAAAATGAACTCAAAGCGAAAACGTTATCTGTAGAAGCAGCATGGAACTTCTAGATAATGAGGTAATTGAATGCTCATCCATATTAGATCCCCCTTTACAATCTCCCTCGCAAGTAATTGTTGGACTTGAAGGGGAGGTAGTAAACGGTGCAGAGGTACTAGGAGAGGAATCTCCCTCACAAGCACAAATTCAGGAGGGTCAAAAAAATTGCTCCAAGCTAGGGGTAGCCCAAGAGGTAAATAAATCAATAGAAGAAGAAATCCCAAAAGAGCCAAGCACTGATGCTCTTGGAGCTTTGAACTTTGTTTTAAATTCATTGGTGACGTTCTTTGACCAACTGAAAGTGGAAGTACAACTACAAGCAGGCAACCTGATGGAAATGACCAAAGACTTAACCAGCTTGGATTCCACAGTAGTGGGGCTGACCTCAGCAATCAACACAGTGATAATACCGTCATTAGGAGAGTTGAGAGTAGAACTTGCAAGACAAGGCCTAGACCTTTCAGCTCTAGAAAGGTCGTTGGTAAAAAAAAGAGGAGGAAGATAAACAAAAGTGTTTGCTTGAAGAAATTCTACATCTTATCAAGCTTGATCAGAAAACAGTGACCAGGTCCCTGGAAACCCTGAGAGAGGGGGAGAAGGCAAGTAGCCAGTTCGATGACACTCCCCTTTCGGAGTCAGTCGAATTCAGAAGGCTTGCCCATGTTGTAGAAGAAAGCGAAGTGGTAGAAATTGAGTCCCACGTAAACAGCCAGGAGCCCTTGCAAAGCGGGCAGGAAGTGTGCTCTACTGAATGGCTGGTACCTGGTAAACAACTGTCAAAAGGAAGAAGAAAAGCAAGGAAAAAAGAAATGAGAAAAAACAGTACAATGGCATTTCCAGTTACCCTTAGAAAAATCCAAATGAGGAATTACCAGTAGGAAAAGAAATTAAAACTTCCTCTCGGAAAGATTCTCAAGGAAATGACCCAAACATTTTGGTGACAACAAATGGAAACATGAAAGGTCTCCAGACAAAAAGTGGGAAACCCCAAAGTGGCATTGATAAAAAAAAAGTACAGAAGAGATCCAGAAAGCCGCTGGGGTACCCGATATGCATTGTCCAGTAAAGTCCTGTGGACTTCAGACAGATCTTGTAGATCATCAAGTAACTCCATTAAAAATGTCATCTGTAGGAGCTACGAGTATTACAAGCCAAACTGGGAGAAGAGAAGTGACAAGTGGGATGAAATCAATCTTAGGTTGTCCATCACAGAAAGGCCCACCCTGGGCTCCAATATTTTGGGGAAATAAGAATGAAAATGCTCCCAAAATACCACAGGTAACAACAAAAGCACGTTAAAAATCGCACCAATCTCCCTAAAACGAGACATCAAGAAAAACATAAATACACCATTGTTGGATAAAGTTAAAAATGGACAGGGATAGATGAAGGAATTGACTGAAGTATTGAAAGAAAAAGTTAAAGTTCAGACAGTTAGTTAAATTGGAAGTGGTCTCATAAGAACAATCTTTGGGGGATGACCTAGAAATACAGGAATATGCTGTCCCAAGGCTTTGGCTAAAAGCATTAAATAAAATACCAAAATATACATCTTTATGCAGAAGTGCCAATTTGGACTATTCTAAAAGAGTTCCCAACCTCTATCTGTTCGGCTCTGGAGACTTGGAATTTGTAAAGTTTCCAAGCAGAAATGTGAGGAATGTAGTAGAGGTGGGATTTTCATCACAAAAAGCATGTAAAGCCTTTAAAAGCAACAAAAAAGAACTGGAAAAAGTCAGTTTGTTGATCTTTGAGAAGCCTCCGGGGCAAGTGCAAAGTGACAAAAACAGTGAGAGTTTTGCTCCTGAAGGAGCCAACGCAAGAGCTGTGGAAAGCCGAAACCAGCAACCAGAAGTTTCCCTTCGGGGAAACTCTGGAGACATTAAGGCTAGTACCTTAGCGGCACTCCCAGAAATTCTCACACAAGTCCTACTGAAGCTGGGGCTAAGTCAGCAGAGCCTTTAGGCAAAATGAAATCAATATCACAAGCTGGAATACCCGTGGACCAAAGACCTTCACCGCCAGCAGTAGAAAGAGAAACCTTTTTTTATTAAACTCTGATGTCATTCTATTCCAGGAGACTTGGTACACACATCTAATAGAAATAGAAGGCTACACAATATTTACAATTCCGGCAAGCCAGAAATCTAAAGGACGACCGTCGGGTGGGTTGTTGCTTGGGATTAACAATTCTTTCAGTAATAATGTCACACTTTTGCACAATGGATGAGAAGGTATCTGAGCATGTGAAGTCAAGCTACAGTCCCCTCAGGGTCTTCTTTTCTTCGTAGTAGTGAACATTTACTGCAACCCAGCACAATGCAGTATTGAACAGTTTCACCAGTCACTGTCGCTGGTCTTGGAGAAGATCGTATTGTTCCATGGAGACGCTAGTGTGATCTTGGGAGGTGACTTAAATAGTCAGTGCGTAGCGACTCAAGACACAAAGAACTTGTTAAAATGGGCAAAAATCTCCAAGACAGGGAGACAGTGGATAGAGCATCTAAAATCGTGGGGTCTAGTTATGCTAAATGGCAATGTAGAAGGAGACTGTCCCTCGAAACCAACATGGACCCGTGGTAACTCGTTCTCCACATTAGACTATGTTTTTGTTTCTGAAAACCTACAGATGAAGGAAACATCTATGGAAACAATTTGGGGAGAGAGGAGTGATCATGCTACACTAAGAGTTAAAATCAAGAGCCCAATGGAGTTCAAAATAGAAAAATATCCACATGAGCTACAACTGAGGAAAGGCAAAGCTGTCCTGGTGAAATACAAAAGAGAGGGACGTAATTTGAATGAGAAGTTAAATCATATCTCTTTAGAAGAACAAAAAGAGAATTGCAAGCCTGATTGCTTTAAGCCATTTATTTGGTCGGTGCACCGCCCAACTGCAGGAGCCTGGAGAAAAGAAACACATCAACATTCGTTTGATGAAGAAACGTGGATTCAAAAAAGGACCTTGAGGCGCGGGGTTAGACGGTTAAAGAAGATTATAGCGAATCCATCGGAACTTCAAACAGAACAGAAAAAGCTCATCAGAAATTATAAGCAATGGTCACGATCAAGAAAGGTCCTTCGTCACCAACAAGATAATGTACAGATGCTGTAGGCTCTCTGTGACAATAGCACTCGTAATTTTTGGTCGATCATTAATAGCAAAGGAAAGAAATCAGCCAATAACAACATCCAATGTAATCTGATTCCAGAAAAGAGATGGATAGACTACCTGACAAAAAACTTTCAAAACATGTCTACCTCCCTGGAAGAATTTCAGGAGGACGTCAAGTGGGAACTCATTTTGCCATAAAGCTAGTAGAAGAACTGATTATGAGC
The DNA here is from genome assembly GCF_040938575.1 of Ambystoma mexicanum. Classification (NCBI taxonomy): domain Eukaryota; kingdom Metazoa; phylum Chordata; class Amphibia; order Caudata; family Ambystomatidae; genus Ambystoma; species Ambystoma mexicanum. The sequence goes on along the minus strand of NC_090939.1, from coordinate 96,471,717 downwards.
GCCTCATCATCAAAGGCAGCGGGCCCAAATGGGTTAACTTATCAGGTTTTGAAGAACAATGTAAACACTTGGGCGACCCTTCTCGATACCCTTTATAGGGAAATACTAGAGTCAAAACGCTTTCCCCCTTCCTGGAAACAAGCGGTTATAATACCATTCTATAAGGGGGGGGGGAATCCCAGCCTGAAAACTATAGGCCAATTGCACTCTTGGATATTGAAAGCAAGATTTTTATGCGGATCCTCTTGTTAGAGCTAGAGGATTGGGCCAAATCAAACAACATAATTTCCAAATTCCAAACGGGATTCAGACGAGGGATGTCGACAACATTAAATGGCATCACCCTGAGTCTCTTAGCAGAACATTCTAAAAAATATGGAGAGGGCCCGATATATGGAGCTTGGGTAGACTTCTCCAGAGCCTTTGACCTGGTAAATAGGGAGAGACTATGGGATAAATTAAGGAGGTGGGGTCTCCCAAGCAAGCTCCTGGCTATCTTCATTGAACTCCACGAAAACACCTTGCTCATGGTTAGATTAGATGAGGCTGGTCATCTTACAAATAAAATCAGGGTGGAGCAAGGGGTGCGATAGGGGTGCATAGGAGTCCCATTTTTCTTCAACCTTTATTTGTCGGATCTGGGTGATTTTCTTCAAAATTGGACCATGGCAAGTCCCAAATTCAACTCTACTAAGGTTCATTGGCTCGCCTGTGCAGATGACATCGTCCTGTTTGACAAGACAGCAATAGGCTTGCAGCACCTATTGAATGGTCTAAGTGAATACACCAAACTTAACGGTCTACAAGTAAATCCAAAGAAGTCCAAAATTCTGTTGCTGAAACATTCGAAAAAGCAAATTAACTTTGGCAAATGGTTTTTTGAAGGTGAAGAGATTACAAGGGTAGATAAATGAGTCTACTTGGGCTATACATTGTTTGCTTCACCCTCAGTTAGCAAGTTGGAACAAGAAATAAGATCTAAGGTGGAGAAAACAATACCTCCGATGAAAAAGATCTTCTTTGAGCTGTGTAAATTCACAATCAAACCATTAACAAAGTATTATAGCGCCAAAGTAGTTCCAGTGATATTGTATGACCTGGAGGCCCAACCAAAGCTCTGGGACTTAAACTGGTTAAAAGTAGAAGGTCAGATTTGGAAGAGCTCCTTGGGATTGCCTAGATGTCTTCCGATGCAGGTTCTTGGCCTGAAATCATTGCAGCAACAAGTAGCCTGGAGACTGCAATCTTTATACAGGCTAATGATATCCTGCAAAAAAATTCCCTCTATGAAGACTTCAAGTATCATCTCCAAATGGGCAGTTCTAAGATTCTTCAGCATTTGGATACGAAAGCTAAAAGCAACTTGGCAGAAGCAGACTCATCGGTAGCAACCCTAAAAGAAAATCCTATGAAAGTAAAGAAAGAACTTGAAATAATGGATTGGATTAGATCAGGGCAGGAAATGAGGCTTGTAAAATCAAACAACAGCTTTCTAGTAGTGGAAAGAAAACTGGGAGAACTGCCTAAATATCTGCTAAAACATCCAAGCAGTGAATCAAGAACTGTCTTTCTTAGGGCGCGCCTAAATCTAATTCATACATGCGAGATTTTAAACATCAAAAGGCAAAGTCAGAACCTAATATCATTTTGTAAAGTATGTGCAAATAAAAATAAGCAAAACCTGCACCATCTGCTCTTAGAATGTGAAGGAACTTGGGAAATTAGAGATTTGTACTTTGGGAAATTTGTCCATAGACTTGAATGCTTGCACTCAGAGAATTTTTGGAATCGGTGATCTCGGGACAAAACACCGCCTTGAGGATTGCAGTGGGTCAGGTGCTTCTAAAACTTGGCCTGATCCAAACAGGCGTTTGGCAGACTGGGTCTAATGTTTCCTAAGAAAAATTGGGTCAACTTAGTGGTAGAACTTAATAATTGAGGAGGAGGTGTAGTTTCTTCGGGGAAATGTAAGTTATCCTTTTCTTTTGTTTGTTTGTTTTCCTTCCTTCCTCCTTTTAAAGGTTTGTCTTCTGTTTGGTAGAATTGTAAAAAAGAGAGAGATGAATTGTAAATTCAATGTTGATCTTAATTTGGCAATAAGTTGGTTTTTAATATTTTGTAAAGATCTAATTTGATCAAAACAAATAATTAAAAAAAAAGAGTGAACCTCTAACTGACCTCTTCAGAGGCAAACCTTTAGATGAGAAAATAGAAGGAGTTAATCTCTCTTCTAATCTGACACCTGAGCACAAGGAGGAGTGCAAAGTTTTATTGAATCAATTTGCCTCCCTGTTTTCTCTAGCACCAGGCTTGACCCCTTGGGTCCAGCATGATATACAAACTGGTGACTGTTTGCCTGTCAAAAGCAGGGGCTATAGGATGTCAGAAAATGTAAGAACCCACATCAAAGGAGAGGTCAACAAGATGCTTGATCTCGAGGTAATAGAGCCCTCTATTAGTCCATGGTCTAGACCAGTTGTGTTAGTACCAAAAGCAGGATCCAAGGAGTTGAGATTCTGTGTGTACCCCATACAGCTCTAAATGCAGTCACAAAGACTGATGCCCATCCTTTTTCAAGGACAGATGAGCTAGTGGATAGACTTGGTTGAGCCAAGTTCCTCAGCACATTTGATTTCACATCAGGCTATTGGCAATAGCCCTGACTGACCATGCCAAGGAGAAAACTGCATTCTCCACCCCAGTTGGCTTATACCAGTTTATGGTTATGCCTTTTGGATTAGAGAATGCACCTGCTACATTCCAAAGGATGGTTAATCAGGTTCTGAATGGGATGGAGGACTTCTGCATGGCATACTTGGATGACATTGCAGTGCCCAGCCCTACTTGGAAGGAACATGTTCAACACCTAGGAGATGTTTTGCAGGCTCTTGAACAGGCCCATCTGACCATAAAGGCAAGTAAATGCCAAATTGGCCAGAGTAAAGTGGTCTACCTTGGGCATGAGGTAGGAGGTGGTGAAATAAGGCATTTGCTCAGCAAGATTGAAGCTGTGCAACATTGGACAACCCCTTCTACTCAAACCCAGGTGAGAGCCTTCCTAGGCCTCACTGGGTATTACAGGAATTTCTTTGAAAACTATGGATCCATAGCTTCTCCACTGAATGCAATCTCTTCTCCTAAGTTCCCTAAAAAGATCAAATGGAATGAGGAGTGCAATCAGGCCTTTGAAAGCCTAAAGAAAGCCCTTTGTCAAGCTCCAGTTCCCAGAGCTCCTGACTACCACCAACACTTCATTGTACAAACAGATGCTTCCAATATAGGTATAGGTGCAGTACTCAGTCAACTGGATGAGAAAGGTATGGAGCACCCCATTTGCTTCATCAGTAGGATACTGAAGGAACCTGAAACAAGTTGGGCAACTATTGAGAGAGAATGTTTTGCCATTGTGTGGGCTTTGAAGATGTTTAGACCATACTTACAGATCTACTTTCATCATTCAAACAGACCACCAACCCTTGAGATGGTTGATGCAAATGAAAGGGGAAACCCCAAAACTGCTGAGATGGTCAATCTGCCTCCAAGGGTTTGATTTTACCATTGAGCACAGGTCAGGATGTCGCCACCAAAATACTGATGGTCTCTTTAGGATGTTTATAACCGACTAGAGGTAAGAGACTCATCCAGGAGTGGATTAGATCCTCCTGTCCCTTAGTCTGGGGGGGAGGCGAGTGTTAGGGAGAATTCTCATTCTATGGCTAATTTCCCTTACCTATAGAGTCCCCCAGCATCTTTGCTGGATTTGAAGGGTGTGTTTCCTTTTACCTTCTAAGAGTGAGACTCTTTTTCCCACTCTTAGGCATTTTTTCTATGTGTGTTCTAGGCTATTTTTGTGTTTAATGCCTATGGGATCTTTGTCAACCCCATAGGAACCATCTTTATTCACATGTGTTACACAGCACCCTCAGTGCATTGACACAGGGGTGTTGTAGCGACCCCCAAACATAGACTCCATACCTGGGACTGACTACTGTCTCCCAGGGCATGTAAAGTTCCCATTGACTTTACTAGTCAAATCCTATGAATTAAACGAGTACAACCCATCTTACTATGGAGGTACTGGAAGGGGTTAATAGTTTTTCCCTTATGTTCATTTTCGAGAGGGTACCGTACAGTCCCGCTCTCAAGTGTCTGGCTGGTGGCAGTGGTTACTACCATAAATATTCAACCGCAAATATTTCCCTATGGGATTTTCCCATTGTTCGAGGCTACCACTTTTTCTGACAGCCTCTAACATACCGCCGGTGTATTTTAATATTAACTTTACTCCAGTAGGTTTTTATTGCCAGAACTTTAATATAACTTCTTTCTCGCGTCTTCCTCTAAACTCCTAACCCAGGTCGGGGATCCTTTGTTCGTCCTTTTGGCGGGCTTCTGCCGAGAAGCCCTCCTTTCGGCGCCACTGAGTCTGTGGTGGGTCCATTGTTTGGGAGGGGGAGTAGGAGCCCTGGACAGGGTTGCCTTAGCAACCCATGTCGCACTCTATCCTGATAGGCTGGAGGGTCTCCCGCCAAGATGACCACTCCACTGTGTGAGTGACAGCTAGGCTGTATGAATGGGGATCTTTTTGCATAAAATCAGGGTCCTGAGGACTGGAAGAGCAAGACGTCGCCACTGGAACTAAGAAGCCGAAGATGATAGAAGCCAAAGACATCTGCTACAACTGAACCACTGGTGAAGCCCTGCTGCAGCGTCTCATCACTTTTCTCCACACGACGAGAGAAGATCTTCACCTGCAAGAGCCTTCTTCCCTTGAGCTGGTGGGGCCAACCAGTTTGCCAATCGCCTTCCCGGACCTGCCTTGGTCGAATCTCCCGTACCCTGTATTCGGAAGCAGGATAGCCAGGCACCAGTCCACCCGGACCGTGATTTAAAGGAGCGGACCTTTTATTCGTCGGGCAGCACCTCGGCTGGTTTCATCCCTGGGTAGTGCAGTAACTCGAACCTTCCTCCACGACGAGAGCCTCTCTTCCTCTGCTGGATCACCCGAACTGCAGGAACTACCAGGAACAACCGCCACCGCAGGAGCCACTTCTTCATTTTAAGTTACATTGTTCCGCCAGGCCGCCCTTTCTTTGCGGTAGCACTAAAGGTGTTTTAAATCCTTTACCTACCTGTTGGGTTGGCCGCCCCTCTCTCTTAACATTGTCTTTTCAACTTCTGCATCCACCTGTTACACTTTATTAACCAAAGACTTGACTGCAGCTACAAGAACATTTTGCTCCTGGGCTCTTGCCCTGTACCAACTGACTTTGGCACAGGCCTACTGACTCTGGTCACATTTATTAGAGCTGCCTTCTTTAGATTGATTCTCAGCTAGAACTGTGTGGTGCACCTATTTCTTTTAACTACCCTTTCCTTCCCAACTTTAAACCTTGTGAAATGCCATTTTGCTCAGTTTTCATTTAACTATTACTATACTGATACACTGCCTTGCTGAAACTGGTCCACAAACTTATGGGAAGTGTTGCTAGGATGTGTAAGAACCTATTTCTATATAACTGGTGCTTTCTCTCCCTTGTGAGGAATTGTTAGAGGATCCCTTGTGTGTAGTTGTCACTGTGCCGTTTTGCTCAGTTTTCACTCTGGTTCACTTGGTCTACAATTTAACTTGGGAGTGTGTATATTTTTCCTTTGACTTAATTTAACTTGCTTGATGACTGTGATACATGTGTTTTATCTAGAAGTGTGTAAAATAAATATATAACTACTTTTTACTACAAAGCTTTGGTCAGTGTTTCCTTGTCCCATAGTACTGAAGGCCTATTGTGTAAACCCTGAATACTGCTCATCTCCTTCTTGAGATAAGTCTGACTGCTCAGCCACAGCTACCAACTAAATCTTTGTGGTACAGACTGATACCAAAGGGGATTTATTGCTCTCACCTGTAGTCCTAATCTTGTGTAGTGCTCCCTAAGGGAACTGTACAGGATTCTGCCTAACAGCCTTATGGCATCCTACATTTTTCTGTTGCCGGAGGCCAGACTGAGGTTGAGATCCCTGCAATGGGTCCTCAGGATGCAGTGGTCCCAATTCTCAGGCAAGATGTCGGAACCCGTTCAGATTCCACTCTCGGTCTCCCAGGATCTTCTGCGGTGGGCCAACGAGGGGAACCTGATGAAGGGGGAGCCATATTGGCATCCGTGGCCGGAGGTGACTGTAGTGACGGGCGCTTCCCTCACAGGATGGGGAGCTCCTGTCGGCGATTTGACCGCCAGCGGTCGTTGGTCTCCATTGGAGTCCAAACTCCACATCAACCTGTTACAGCTGAGGGCCATCAGGCTGGCCCTGAAGGCTTTTCTTCCGTCTGTGCGGGGGAAGAGCGTCCTGATCATGACAGAGAACACAGTGGCCATGCATTCCCTTAGCAAAAAATGGAGGTAGGGCCACTCCTATTGTGCAGAGAGGCAATACAGCTATTGTTTTGGGAATTTCCAGCAGCATCCAGCAGGGAATTTCACTCTCGGCAGTTCATCTGGCCGGAGAGGACAATGCGGCGGTGGATACTCTGAGCAGGTAGAGCACGATCTCTCACGAGTGGGAGCTGGCCCATGAAGTCTTTCTGGAGATCTTCGCCCCTTTGGGGAACCCAACAAGTGGTTCTCTTCTCCACCAGTGCCAACCGGAAGTGCAAGAAATTCTGCTCAAGGGAATTTTCTCAGAGAGGAGCCTTAGTAGACGCATTTGTAGTGGATTGGTCATTCCCACTTCTGTACGCGTTTCCTCCAGTCCCCGTCATTCCTCAAGTGTTAAGGAGGTTACAGAGGTTCAGGTCCCACATGATCCTCATTGCTCCGGATTGGGCCAGGAGAGCATGGTACCGGACCTTCTACAAATGTCCATCTGCCCTCCACCCTACCGAGAGGATCTGCTCTCACGTGAGGTGGGGGTCAGGTTTCTCCATCCAGAGGTCAAGACTCTCAACCTTCACGATTGGTATCGGAAAGGTTGAGGTATAAGGATTGAGACCTCCCTGATGACGTGATGGAGGGGTTGCTTTCGGCCAGGCGGCCGGCAACGAAATCCCTGTACCGTTGGCGTAAGTTTTGCGACTGGTACAGAGGACAAAATATTGATCATTTTCAGTGTTCCATTCCTGTGGTTCTTTCTTGCTTTCTTTGGCCCGCAGGGGCCTTCAAGTAGGTACCATTAAGGTTTACCTGGCGGCGCTGTCTATCTTCAAGCGTGCGTCTGAAGAATGTTCTTCAAAATTCCTTTGATTTCCCAATTTCTTAAAGGGCTCACTAATGTGTTCCCGCTGTCCCCTTTCCAGGTGCCGGTTTGGGATCTGAATTTGGTCCTTAAATTCCTGATGGGTGCTCCATTTGAACCGTTGCACTCTTGTCCTTTCAGACTGTTGTCTTTCAAGACAGTGTTCTTGGTTGCGGTTACTTCCGCTCGCAGAGTGAGTGAATTGCAGGCTCTTTCCTCTAAGCCACCCTTTACTGTGTTCCATAAGGCTAGAGTTGTACTGAGGGTACGTCCATCCTTTCTACCTAAGGTAGTGTCTGATTTTCATTTAAGCCAGAAAGTGGTTCTTCTTTCTTTCTATCCCCCTCCTCATCCTGCTAAGGAAGAGGAGCGACTCCATAGGTTGGACCCTAGGAGAGCTCTGAGCTTTTATCTTTCTAGGATGTCCAGGGTCAGAGTGGACGATCAACTCTTTGTGGGGTGTACTTGATACCGATTGGGCCAGGCTGTTACCAGGTGGATTATCCTCAGCATTACTGAATGTTACTTTTTGGCGGGCAAGGACCCTCCTGGTGGGTTTCGAGCTCATTCCACTAGGGGTGTTCCTATTAGGAATATTTGTGATGCAGCCACATGGGCTTCTATCCACACCTTTGTTAAACATTACTGCCTGGATACACTCCATGGTCAAGATATGGCCTTTGGTACGGTGGTTCTTTATTCTGCCATCTGATTGGGTACTCTAAATTCTTTCCCTCCTCCATTTTCTGGTACTGCTTTGGAAGTCTGCAAAGATGTGGAATACGTTGGAGGACACAATCCATTCGAAGAACAAGTTACTTACCAACTGGTTACGTTCTTTCTATTGGATGTTCCTCCCAACGTATCCCACATCGCCCTCCCAGCCTGCCCATCTGGAGAATTTCCTATGCTATTGCAGCTTATGTTTCCACAAGGCTATGTGCAGTCAATCGGGCATTGGATATGTGCATATCACACATTACGGTGGAAAAATCATAAACTGGGGCTACGGGCGCTGTGCGTGCTAGTTATAACATCTGGAGACGTCACCCTCGACGGAGGCCTTCGAGGGACATCGACCCGATGCCAGCGACACAGGACGCCCTCTGCTGAAAAAGTTTCCGAAGTACACAGCTGTGGACATTACTTGTCAAAGATGTAGAATACGTTGGAGGAACATCCAATCGAAAGAACGTTACCAGTTGGTACGTAACGTGTTCTTCTCGCATTAATGCAGACAATTTTGAAGTACCTAATCTGTGTTTGCCTGGTTTCTACCTCCTAACATTTATACAGCTACAAAATCTATTCACCACATGTGAATCCATGAAAGATCCAGTGCTGGAGAAGGGAGTAGTTTCTTACCTGTAACTCCATTACTCTTACGTCCCGTCCCCTTTCTTTCATACTGCATGGGCGTCCCTTCCAGGGGATGGGAGACAGGACCTTTTCCACCAGAAAAAACCTTCCCCTTTAAATCTAGAGGTGCGGCCCAGGGAGCATTAGCTGCCCTGACTCCGCCCTCCAGCGCCACACCTCAGTCCCCTTTTCCATGTCGATGGGAATGGGCCGAATTCACCAGCGATCCTGTGTTTGTCTTCGCCCATGTAATTTGTTAGGCAGAAATATATGCAGTACCCTTTGGGAACACCACACACAATTAAGACTACAAGTGACAGTACAAATTCACCTTTGATACGAGCCCGTACTACACAGTAAAGTGGTAGCGATGGCTGAGCAGCAAGACTTATTTCAAGAGTAAGTGAGCAGTATCAAATAGTTAGACAAAGGACAGCAATTACTATGATTCAGGCAAACACTGACTCAAGGTTTTCAAGTAAAAGAATATACATTTATTTCACCCTTCAGTTGTATAACATTACACTATTATAAGCAGTTTAAAAATCACACTCTTAATACACCACACCACTTTCCTTAAATTCCAGAGAAGTTAGGCTCACAAAATGAAGTGGGAGCAAAATGGCACTCCAGCAATTTAAAAAGGGAGGGAAATCCAAAGTTAACAGAAATTGAACCACACCAACAGGTCATGGCAATAGAGCAAGAGGAACTACAGTAATAGAATCAAGTAGAAAAGGCTTAGGGCCAAAGTCAATAGGACAAAAGTATGTTGCTCAAGATCACACAGTTCAGGGTAGTTCGCTGTAAAGTTCGTTCCACAGATTTCGGACGAGGTTGGTTGGTAGAAAAGTTAGTTCAAATAGAAGAGAAGGACAAGCCCTTGGATTGGAGAACGATTTCACACACTTTCTCCGCGGCTGAACGAAAGGAGCAACCGGGTTTGCACAGTACCTTAAAACGGAGAGGAAGCTGTAGCTGAGGCGGACGTTCCTAGTAGTTCCAGCAGGCTCACGGTTCCTGAAGCGACTGTCGGACTGACAAGAAGTAGGAAGACTGGAGGGTCCTGCACTAGCCAGGGAAGAAACCAGCAGCAGAGCAAAGCAACCAATAAAAGGTGCGCTCCTTAAAACCCAAGCAGGGTCTGACCTTCCTAGATATCCGGCCCACTGTAACTCTCTACAGCGAATTCGACCAGAGTAGGGGTCCTGGCTTGCAGTTTGGGCGAACTGGTTGGTCCCACCAGCTCAAGGGAAGAAGTTTCCTGGAGGATCTTCTTTGTTGTCGGATTCTGAAGATTCAGACCTGCAGCAGGGCTTCACCGGGCGGTTCAGTCGTTGAAGGGGTCTGCTTCCATCAGCTCCTCATTGGTTCTTACGTTCCAGTGGCGACTCTGCCTTTCCAGTCTCAGAGACCTGCTTTTTCTGCAGTTTTCCCCCATTCATTCAGCCTGGCTGTCAATCACACAGCAGGGTGCCTGTCCTGGCAAGGACAGTCACCCAGCCAATCAAACAAGCGTGCAACTTGGATTGCCTAGGTAACCCATGGCAGGGGCCCTAAAACCCCTCCCTCACATCCTGCCAACCCAGACTTTTAGGTGCCTTAAGGAGGGCTTCTGTGCAGAAGCCTGCGAAAAGACGGCGAACAAAGGAATCAACCTCGGTTTGGCGCGCAGAGAAAAACACGAGAAAGACTTTAACAAAAAGAAATGGCGAATAAACCGAGCCAGAGCCAAAATAAAATGCATTTGGTCAAGCGGGTTTATGTTTGAGGCTAATATGATAGCCTACAACAATACCATGGTTATATAAGATAACTGCGGTAGAAAACTTAGGGTAGTTACCGCTGCCACCAGCCAAGTCTTGATGTAAAGGGAGCGAAACAGTGCTCCAAGAGGAACAGACACAAAGGGATAGGAATTAACCCTTTCCAATACGCCATGTAAGATGGGGTGTACTGGGTCTATAGTTTAAAGAGACTACATAAAGTTAATGGCAATTTTACATGTTTCTGGGAGACAGTAGTCAGTCCCAAAAAATGGCGTCAGTGGGAATACTAAAAGACAATCCTGTGTCACTGCACTGAAGGTGCTGTGTAACGCACAAAAAAATTATGCTCATGGAGTAGGTGAGGCTCCAGAGCCCAAGATCACACAAATGGTAAAAACACACACAGCAAAACACATGTAAGAGTGGGAAAAAAGGCTCACACTCTTACCAGGTGAAAAAAATAAATCCTAGGTATCCAGCAAAGCTGCTGAGGGACTCATTAGGTAAGGGAAATTAGCCATTTGTGAGAATTCTTCCTAACATAATTCCATGCGCGGATACTTCTTCTCTGTCCTTTTGTCTTTTTATCATTCAGGTACTTGGTCCTCAGGCGTCACACTCCTCTCCGGCGCATGTCGACTTCTACAGGGTTCAGTAGGTGTCCATCCTGCGCCGGGCTCTTCCTTACTAAAGACCCCCATGCCCTCTGCTTACGGTGCCTTGGCCCAGACCACGGTTGGCAAGCTTGCACCACGAGCAACACGCTTTCCTCGAGGTCGCTGAAGAACAGACTAGCCAGGTGGAGGGAGCTCTTCCAGAGGTTGCCTCCAAAGGACCTCGTCATCTATCGATCCAGGCCCAAGGTAGGGCCGCTCTTTTCCATTGCACCCCGCAAGGGAGACGCCTTCCCAAGGACTTGCCTGCGTGGGAGGGACCGCCCAGGTCCTTGTACCGGCACAAGTAGCGAGGCTGAATCAGCTACCGGCCGACAGGCCGAGGGGGTCAGTAGATCCTCCCAGTGACAGTGCTGAGGGACCGGAAGGTTCTTTTACCGAGTCTTCACCCGAGGGGCTACGCCCTAATACCGGCAACATGTCCGAGGGGGCACCTATAGGCAGTTCTACCAGCCTGAGGAACAGGGTAGGCCCCATGAGCCACACTCAAGGGTCCTGAACGGGGCGGGGCCCAGTGAGCCGAGCAACACGACGCAGGCACGTGGAAGGCAGATCGTAAAAATGGCCGCTGCGCTAGAAAATCCAGACATCCGGCTGACGCTGCTCCCGGGAAGGCAGCAGGTGGAGGAACGTGTGTCAAGGTGGGACTGGTTTCAACCAGGTATGTGGCCTACAGCTTACCCTTCCTTCGGCCAAGGCAGGTTCCCGCTGCACCCATATGGGCAGGGCATGCAGGGGCTCCAGCAGCCACTCGCTACCCCGTCAATATCACCTACCACCACTCTGGCCTGCGAGGACAGGTTCTTCGAATGGTTCCTCAGGCTCATGGAATCTCCTCGGAAGGGGGTGATCCTCAGGGACGCCATCAGGGACATGCTCCCGCCAATGGCTCAGGTGCCTCAGGCCCCAGTTCAGGCTCCACCGCCCGCTTCGGCCCCCCAACCGATAGTGCAGGCGGTACCATACCATCCTCCGCTGCAGCCTCCGGCTCCGGTCTCAACACCCCAGCCTTTGGCTCCCAGCACCCCTCCACCGGTGCCAGACCCTCAGGTGGACACAGATTAGGTGGAGAACCCTGACACACTGCCATCAGCCAAGGCCTTCCATGAACGTCTTGCGGGGCTGGCAGAATACTTGGGCCATCTTCAACCTGAGATCGAGCAACCGTCAGAGGGGGTCCTTGCCGAAGTCCTCACGCTACGTCCCACGGCGAGAACGGGGTTCCTGATGCAGAAGGACGTAGTGGCCTTGGCCAAAAAGGGCTGGCTCAAGCCCCACTCGGTCCAGCTGGTCAGTCGACGCCTGGATGCCAAGTACAGGCAGATGGATGGGGATACACTCTTGCTATCAGCCCAACCTCAAATGCATTCCTCAGTGATCTCTGCGGCATCACTATACTCCAAGCCTCAGTTGTCCTTTGCCTCTTCCTCCGTGGCGCTGCTAGGCAAGGAGGAGAAGATCTTGGAGGCATACAGGAAGAAGCTATATTCCAAAGTGTCCTTGCACCTTCGTCAAGCCAACGCAGATGCCATGCTGGCAGCCGTTAACCAGAGGCTCTGGTGGGAAATTGTGGATTTCTTCCCAGAGCTTCCAGCACAGAACCAATCATGATTCAAGGCGGGATTGGCAGAGGCCAAGATGGTGGCGCAGGACATCATGGAGTCCACCGTGGCCCACATTGACACCTCTGGCCATGCCATCTGCATTTCCATGGACATGAGAAGAACAGCCAGGCTCTGTGCTACGAAATTTAACCTGGATGTAAAGGAAGGCATCTTAGATGTTTGGTTCGAAGAGGGGACCTCTTCTACTCCACAACAGATGAGGAGCTGGACAAATAGAAAAACAGCTCACAAACGGCCAAGTCTTTATCCATTCCGACAAAGACCACGCCCAAAACGTACACCCAATCACAGCAGTGCTCTGACAAGGGGCGTACATACGGAGGGTTCCACGACTTCCAAGAGCGGAGGTCCAGGCAGCTTGACCGTTCGCCGACTGATCATCAGCGCAAACAACAAAAATGGGGGAGGGGGAAGTAACAGAGTTTTCCAGTCCCCCTCCTCCACAACAGCCTCAGAGAGTAAGAAGGCATGACACGCCCCTCCGGGTCCACGTGTCTCCAGTGGGGGGTAGGCTTGCTCTCCATGCACATTTTTGGCGCCAGAATTTCGCAGACCCCTGGATCCTCTCTGTAGTATCCACGGTGTACCGCCTCCCCATCCCAGCCTCTCCTCCCTCCTGACCTCCACTCCCACAGTTTGGCACAGCAACTCTTTTGGCGGAGATCCAATCGCTCGTCGAGAGCCAATCAGTGCAGGAAGTCCCTGTTAGGTAAGATTTCCTCAAAGCTAGTAAATCTGCCTTTCCTTGTTCAACCCCAGAACTTTTTGCTTTTCTAGTGGGATATTTTTCATTAATACCTCAGTGAGTGGGAAACTTTTTCCACACTCATCTAATCTTTAACTCTTTTTATGGGTAATTTTTAAGACTCTTCATAGTGTCTTTTTAAAGTTATCATGTTTAACAACTTATTGGCAATAAGTGCCTGTTGTTGCTGGGTTGCCCTAGTGGCTCCCCATTTTACTTTCTTGTGCTAACCTTGAGTGAACCACAGTTCCCAAGGGTAGAAAGGATCTTTGGATCCCTTTTACATTTTATTCTGTGAAGCCAGCACACCCCACCTTATGTGGAGTGCTGGGGAGATACAATATAACCCCTTTCACATTTAAACTGTAACAATTCTGTTACAGTGACAAGCTTACCTTTAATGGCTGATGGAAGTGAAACCTTTTGCTAAATTGGTGCACCTTTACCGCGGGCTGTGATCACAGCTCCAGTAAAGGCACCTAAGGCTGCTAATTTTACCAAAATGGTACGTCTTCTTTTTCTGCCATTTTAGTGTTTCTTGTCGTTTCTTGTTCCTTCCCCTGACATCCAGGGTGGGAAATTCCTTTGTGTGAGTTTTGTCTTCGGTGGGAGTCCCTTGGACACCCGGCCCAGGCTCCAGTCAGTCTGTAAGCACAGGAAGTGGGGGAGGAGTCCAAAACGTTCCCCATCCTTTGTTTTACGCCTTGATTCAACTGGGACACATCCCACTGGGGGGCTGGATGTCCTGATTGGACAACCAGACGCCCCTTTCTTGTAAAATGCAGGGAGATAATGTAGAGGTTGTGCTGTAGTTCCTGATAAATACTGAAAACCTGGAAGCTGAAGTCATGTCGACCACTGGAACTTAAACCGAAGAGGATGATGAAGGAAAAGCTGCGGAGATGATTTCCAGCGACCGGAGAGCCTGCTGTGTAACCAGAGCCTGCTGCAGCCTTTCCTTCCAATCGACCTGGGGACTCCGAAAACGGCGACCCGAACCCAGAGCCTGGTGAGACCCACTGGACTCAAGAGCACCTGCATTTTGAGCCATCCCACGGCTTACTGCGACCTTGCGTTCTTGCAATACCCTGGGACATCCTGCCACTGGACGGTGCACGGTCTTCCAAATTACGAATCTCGGTGAAACTTCGTGGGCATCTTGGCGCATCTCCAGAGACACGAATCGAGTCTGAAAAGTCCCCTCACAAGAGTGCTGGATCTTTAAAATGACGAGAATTCAACTGCGATTTTATGTCTTCTTCTGTGCTCCTTGAAAAGGCGCCAAATCCGCAGAACCGCATTCAGCCATGAGAGAAATCTTGCCTGGAGCCTTCTTCATCGATCCCTGCTGCAAGGTCCCTTCTGAGGTCTTGTGTTCAGTCTCCAGGACAAGGAATCCACTGACCGGGTATTTGGCTGCAGTCCCTGAATTTCTCCTGCTGCAATCTCGTCTTCATTGCTGAGGTGCTGTGTTGGCTTGGGTATATACTTACCTTAAGCCTTTTGGGATTTCTGTGTAGTCCTGGGGTGTTTTCTGTGATTGGGAGGTCCCTCATCCAGTGCACCCAGTCCGACTGCTAGAATCCTGCTGGGGTGTCTTCTGTGAAGCCCCTGGATCCTCTTCTAACTCTAAAGTAAAGTACTCACCTGTTTGCCAGTTTTCCTAAGGAAACTCTGACTTTTGCTACTAAATAACTTATTCTAACACTGCCTGTTGGACACTAGTCCTAGTGACCCCCCTTCTGCCACTGAGAACACTCATGCTCCAAGAATAAGGGAAAGACTTTGAAGGGATTGGGACTTCTGCCTAGAAAAGAAATCAAGTGTTTTACTTACTTGTAAAGAGTTGGTTGGTAACTGTAATTCTAAGAGTGAACAGTTACAAAAGTTCTTACTGATCTTGAATGTGTGATACACTATTCTTAAAAGTATGGTTAACATATTTTCTTCCTTAGCCACTGTTTTGCTAGTCTAATAGAAAATAGATGTGAAGGTATTTTACTCTCCTGTGATTAGGTTGTGCCTCTTTACAAAAGTAATGTGTTGGTTCCACCATATTATTCCTGTAGGGTAATTGTATAAGTATCCTCCAACTGTTGGTATCACCAGGTTAGTCCTGTTAGGATAACTGTATGTATTAGGATAACTGTATGAGTGTCCCCCAACTGGGTCTTGCTTCCCCTGACTTGCTGCTAGCCTGTCCTTAATAAGTCTACATTAGGTTGTTGCCTACCTAGAATAACTATTCAGTAAAGTGTGACATTGGGTTTTACTTTCCCCTTCATTGTGAAGTTAAAATATGTGGGGGTTTACTTACCTTGTGTTAGCTCTGTGCCATCCAAAACAAGTTACCAGAGTTATTGCTTACCTCAATCCGGGGTTCCCTGATTTCAAAAGCATCTGTAATGCTATATTACATACTTAGGTTTTACTCACCTGGTATAACTGTCTGTTATGACAAAAGTAGAAATAGGTTTTTACTGCACCTAGGATAAGGGTTTCACTATTCAACAAAAGTATATTGACAAGTTGACTGTTTGTAATTTGTTCCAAGAGTCACTGTACAACTGGAAGGGCCTACTGCCCTTGTATTACTGAATCTAATCTAAAAGTAACCATTGGTCTTTTTAATCCCAAAGAATAAGCGTGACCTATACTAAATGTGTATAACAAGGTTTTGACCTCCCTAAAACTACTGTTAGGTGTTCAAAATAAGGTCTATACTTGGGTCTGTGGATTTCAAGTATTGTGTTGTGTTTTTATATTGTGATATTATATAATGTGTTAGTACCTACTTAACCCCCAGATTTATCTGGGCCTACCTGTATTTAAATAAATCCTTTATTTTTCATAATACATAGTGTTTCAGTGTTTCTTTGGATCATTTGTATTACAATTTGACTTGTACTGTGTCTACTGCCCTCTCTCCCTCCTAAGATAAGCCTGGCTGCTCCGCCTACGCTGCCATGTACTCAGGTGGTTCAGCCTTATACTGAGAGTGGAGTCTTGTACTGCCTCAGTTGAATGGTTTTGAAGAAGTTGGTAGCACTTCAGAAAAACTGTCCTAACACTCTTGGCATGCTCTGGGATAAAGGTGGATTGCATTACATTGATTATTGATATACTTTGTGTTCAAAGGAAACCATCCAGTAGGTTTGGTCTAGCCAAGGTAAAGTGTACTTATTGTATTTAACACAAGAACCAACACCATGGCCTGCTTTAGGGCTGAGGACTTCTCTTACGCTGCAATGGTAAATGTGGTCACAATGTGTATAGAGAAGGGCCTCAATTGTGAAGGAAGTAAGTTTGACTTACTACAAAGGTTATGGGACCATATGCATGGTTTCAGTGAACCTGTGTCCACTTCTAACAATATTGCTGGCAGTGAGGATGATGAGGGTTCAGACAGCTGTCCAAACTCCTCAGAGGAGGAATATGAGAGTTCTGATGAGGGGGATGTTAGTTTACCCCCCTCTCCTTCTCGTGCCTCTACCTTAATGCCTACCATGTGCTCTGAGATATCTAAGGAACTGGATATAAGAAAATACCTGTGGAAAAATAATTTGGAAATGTGGGAATATGGGAAAGGGTATAACAGGTCTGTAGAAGACAGTTTTTTTAATTTGTTTATTTTTTTTATTTGATATAGCTGCAAAAACAAACAGTTACATCCTTTCAAATCATAAAACTAATACACATCACATCAAGCATATAAAATCCCAATTGATATTATTTACAATTGGAGGAAAAAACATAATATATCTTATATACTTAAAAGTATTTTAAAAACTCCCTAAACACTTTTTCTTTTTTCGCAGTAAAACACAATGTAGCAGAGAATAGAAACACAATCTTCCCTAATTACAAAAACTTTAACTAAATTTCTTTTTCAGCAGACACACTTTGAACAGCCACTTTTAACTCCTGCCTTCTTTTTGGCATATACATCTTGTTAGAATCAATTACATCAGAGTGTTCACTTAACATTAACGATTGAATGAATAGTACCATTTCCATATTCATTTGTGGAGTTTGGCTGTTATATATGAGATCCCAGAGAGTTTCGGAGTTCATAATTATTCGTCCAACAAACATATGTCTGAAACCAAACAGATGTCTGAAACAGGTTATTCTTCTCTCATTCAACTCATCACATTCTACAATTAGATGTTTTAACTTTGCAAAATCTACAATCATCATTTTCTGTGAGTTTTCTCATGTATCTTACCTCATTAGTCAAATAAAGATTCAGTCTTAGCCGCAAATAACCAAATCTATTTTTGGGATCAGGATATTTGAGCAAATACTGTTCCATTTTGTATAACTCTTTTGCTTGGTCCTTAAATACTCTTAGTTTTAAGCAGGCGTTTCTTGTAGTGATCCAGTCATACAGCCATAGTTTCTTCTTGGATCTTTGAGGGTTTTTAGTGAGCAGATCCTTGCTAATACCTGCTTCCTCCATTATCTGGTCTATCCAATTACGCCATTTCCAATTTTTTTTGTTCTTAGACTCCAACATATGTTTACCCATTTTTGCCATCACAGTGTTTGAATTAGATGTCACCAGGTACTTCCGATATAGCGATAAAACCTTCCAACAATAGATGGCATACAAAGATGTCATTTCTAGCTTGTGGCAAATCAAGCACATAGATACCATTGTTGGTAAACCACACACAGTTTTCCGGTATTGACCCTCTAGGGTTTGCCATATTTTCTCTGAAATAATATCTCTCGTCTTGGCAGCATACGTCAGAATCGGAGTGACTTTTTGTTTATAGAAAATTATCACTGGAGATAACAAGAATTTTCCATATTTGCTCAAAATTATTTTGGTTTGGGCAATACCAGTTCGATTTTTTTGTTCTAGTTCTCTCAGCTAAGGCTTATAATTTTTATTGTTACTGATTTGTATCCCTAGGTATTTATAGTCATTATTTTACATTTATCTTGGTTTATCTTCAGCAAATTAGTATCAGCAAACTTTGTCAGCGCCAATAGTAATTCTTGTAGGCCCCTGGAAGTTTTAGCCAACAAAACCAAGTCATCGGCATAAAACAACCAGGGGACTGCTTGGCTCCCAATACGCAGAGCGTCAGGAACAACACTACCAAAATCGTGCCGAAAATTAGAAATAAAAAAGTTAAATAGTGTACTTGCTAAAAAATGCATCCTTGATTTAGCCCACAAAATGTTTGAATAGGGTTTGACAAGGTGCCATGTAGTGCTAACCTAATCTGAACTGTCGTATTTGTGTGTAATTCATTGATCCAAAAAACCAAATACGAGGGACACTTTGCCATTAATAATTTTTTGATAAGTAATTTTCTGCACACTTAATCAAAAGCGGCTTGGAAATCAATGAATGCCAAGAATACTGGTTGACGCTTATCTTGTTCTTGTTGTTTGATGATCTCCAAAATATGTAGATTAACAGAGGTACCAATTCTTGGTACAAAGCCCGTTTGATTGGGATCACACAAGTTGTTCGCGTTTAGCCATTTATTCAAATCTCTCAATAACATTCTGGCAAATAATTTGCCAGGAATATCCAGCAATGAAATTGGTCTATAATTTGCCAGATCAGAGTTCAGCCCTTTCTTATAAATTGGGATAGTGATTGATTTCCTCCATGACAATGGGATGCATTCAGTTCTCATTATTTGTTTAAATATTGTAACAAAGATCAGGGCCCAACCCTCAGGGTTCTTTTTGGTCATAGGGTTCGATAAGCCATCAGGGCCAGGAGCCCTGGAGGTTGAAAGTTTAGATATAAAAAATAACATGTCTTCAACATCAAAAACGAAATCTAATCCTTGGGTGTTATCATAGATAATATTAGATATCTTGGTGTTCATATCATCATATAATGTTTTATAGTATGCAGCCCATACCTCTTGCAAAATCGGGTTCATTTGATGTACAATTTGTATTTTACACTGCAAATCTTTTAATAATGACCATATTTTAGCAGAGCTTTTAGAGCTTAGCCTTTCAAGCATTAATTCAGCATCAACGTGGTACATTTGGGCATGTCTGCTTTTTATCCAATTTATATACTTGCATTTGAGAGTTTTCAGTCGGGATGTGCGTTTATCCACATCAAGATTCTGGAGCAGTCTTTTATCATGTCTATATTGGGCTTTATGCAGTGCAATTTCATTACTATAAGCATGAAGTCTTTGTGGTGCTCCAGCATTTGATGTTTTCTTGTGATATGCAAAAATGTGTAATTCTTCAACATATGAAGATTTGTGCCTTGGGTAACAGATTTTGCTATATGTGTATTTCTCGATCAGATTCTGATTCAAGGAGTCTAACATCGGAGGGCTCCAAAAGAATCTATTTTGTGCAGAGTTCGGGAGCATGTTAGAAGCTAACGAATTATCAAAGCTTTTCTGATTCATACACGTTGACCATTTTATAGATTGAATATCATGGTCACTTTTGTCTTGCTGAATTATCTTAAACTCATCAATGCGGTCAAACAGTCCCTTGTCTACAAAAGTATAGTCAATAAAGGCAGATTGCACTCCTCTGTGCCACATCGGATTAGGAAGAATATCACCTCCTTTAGCACCATTCAATCTGAGAAAATGCTGTTCTGCCATTAGTGAATTCCACCTCTAGCCGCAGGTACAACATCCATTTTGCTCGTAACAATTGATATTCAGATCTCCTGTAATTATTAGAGGACCGCAACTTGAATCAAGAAGTGTTAAATTCAGCAAGTCATCAAGTGCTTCAAGAAATAGATTGCCAGAGGTGGCCACATGATTCCAGTAGCAATTTATTAAGCCAATTGTTATAGAGTCTACTTTTATTCTTACCATCTGTAAGAAGCTATTTGGAGAACTCCACGGTTCTATTTGGATGTGAGGAGATCTTTTGGTAGCTACCATGAGTCCAGCCATGGGCCTACCTCTCACCGGTACGATGGCCGGCGTCATTATAATAACATGTTTATCCCAAATTGGAGGAACTGACAACCAAATTTCTTGAAAGGCTATTATATCAAATTCCCATAGTATCATGTTTTTGGAGGTTGTTAAATGCTTGAAACCTCTATTATTCCACGAGGCAATCGAGCATTTATATTCAGGTTGGCTAAGCTAACAATTCATCATGCGGGGGTCATTTTTCTCCACTCTTTGATCATTCTCAAGTGAAGACCACCTTTGCTGGTTAGAGGTCATGTCTTTAACATATCCCACAGATTTAGATACATATACATTTCCTCCTCTTGGAGGATGATGATTGTTCAACAATGGCCTGCCACATTGCATTTTTAACAAAGCCCGATTTGATCCATAATTTGACCACTGATAGGTCATTTTCATGAACAAATTCAATTTGATCAATATCAGCAGAGCATATTCCTGGTTGGTACATCGGCCAAAATATTCATTACCGATTGTCTATTTAAATCAAAACTTTTGAAGGGTTGAGGCCGGCATTGCAGTAGCAAATGGTTTAATTCTTGTTTTTTCAATATTTGCTTTTGAGGTCTAGGAGTTGCCTGCATTCCCTTTGTAGATTGGAATGATTGGGCTTGATGAGGTGCATTCACTGTAGGCGTTCTAGAGCTTTCACCATTGTTTATTTGTAATGACGTCTCTTGTTTATTTGCTTGGAAGATCAATCTCTTCAATGATTGCTCAATTTCCCCTCTCTAATCAGCAATTGGTAAGCACATTTCACCATTTGATTCAGCAGTCCCCAGCCTCATCACCTCCTTTTGTATGTTACAGTCGGATTTCACATTTTGGATAGAATCACTCTTCTCCACTTCATTTACAGCAATTTGTTCGATAGCCTGTACAGTTTTGGTTTCTGAAGTCTTCAATTTTTGCTCCTTGTTCAGCATAATCAAGGTATCTAGGGGTTCATATGTTAGTGATTTATTTACAGACTCACACTCTCTTGCCATTCTGAGTAGGTGAACATTTTTGTACTTATTAGCTATGACAGTACGAGCGGTGGCAGCTACTGATTTAGGCATAGTTAGAGCGATTGTAGGAAATGTCATGTACCTGTAATTTTTGCATTTGCCATACTTTTAGCATTTTTTGTTTTTTTCAGTGTGACCTTTGCACGCTGCGAAGTTGAATCTTTGTCCTTCTTTTTAAAGATGTTATATGAAGGCATGTTGCTACATTCAGGTACTTCTTCATCTTCTACAGGTGTTACCTTTTGTTTTTTGTGAGGTGCGCATGCATCCCCAAGATTTTTGGATTTCGTTTTTTCTTTAAACTACATCTTTCACCCACTTTGCATGGTTCAACAGGCTCACTCACGGGGTTCTCAACGGGCACATTAGTGGAGTTAAGTTTTAAACTTGCTTCATTTGTCTGGTTTTTTAGCATGTCTGTTGTGGAGGCGACTTTGTTTTTACATTTTTGTTGTAAGACCTCTTGTTGGTTTTGTGTACAATCAATCAACAAGACTTCATTACAATCGGATGGTCTTACCTTCCTATTCAAGGCAATCGTATCACCCATAATCAAAGCTTCGGGCTGCTTCTCACAGTTTTTACATTGCCTCTGTTTAGAGTTTATTTCATGCAACAATTGGACTATGATCATGTGTTGGGCATTTATTTTGGTGTCAAGAGTGTCATATAACCTCGTAAGGGAAAACAGAGCAGCATTCATGGTCTAAAGCAACGTTTCCAGTCCTATAACAAAATGACCCGGTACTGAATGGGGCATATCATTAGGGGCTGTATTATTTAGTCGCGGGGTAGGATGAATAAACGAACAGGAAAGAACTGAAGAGTTCTTGGCAGTAAGAGAAAACATCATCGGAGATCATGAAAGATCATGCATAAGCGATTTTATCTCCTGCTGTTCTTTGTTGTCAATACCCAATTTTCACCGGATCGATGTATTACTCCCTCTTGGACACTCCGACCCTTATAGGGTCTGTTGTATTGGGTTCCTGATAATTCAGTGGGTTTCCCTTTTCCAAGACGAGTTCCTTCTGGTTATTATTATCAGCAGGAATAAATGTCTCAGATTCTCCATTTACGCCAGAGCCCGCGATTATCCTATCTACATTAATTGCTAATTGTGTGTTTGTGTTTGTGTGTGCCGCCAATGAATCAGGAGGCTTGCATAAGTGTTAGGCAGAATCCTGCGCAGTGCCCTTAGGGACCACTACACACAATTAAGACTACAGGTGGCAATACATGTTTTACCTTTGGTGCAAGCATGTACTACTATGTCCAGAGTGGTAGCAGTGGCGGAGCAGCCAGGCCTATCTCAAGAGTAGATGAGTAGTAGCAGAGATTACACAAAGGGACCACAATTACTCTGACTCGAGCAAACACTGACTCAAGGTTTCAGGTAGAAAAATATAAGTACATTTATTTTTAAACAGTTTGCTATAAACACAACACTTCTATTAAACTCAAACACAAACCATACGTAAAATATACTACAACTAACCAATTCACTTTGTACAGTAAATCTCAAGGTAAGTACCCTGTGTTTGAATGGACCGGTGTTACGAACAAAACACGTTACCGTGAATACGATTGCGATCACTTTTTGACAGTTCGGTCTACTTAATAAACGCGTGTCCGTGACATGAAATGCTACCGGGGCAAAAACACACTTGGCACCTGAGATACCCAGAGGGAGTTGGAGGCAAAAATCACAGGCAATATTTTGGTTAGGCAGACAGAATCGAGAAACACTCAGAAACAGGAGTTCAAAAGTCAAAGGGTCAGAGCCAGGGTTAAGTGACGCCAAGGACCTGTTGCCGAAGATCACACAGTAAGACAGTTCGCGATTCAACGTAGCCAAGAGTACTTCGATATTGTCAATGTCCGGAGGCAAAAGTTATAAGAAGGAGGGAACACAAGGTCAAGCCTTGGAGGTGAAGAAAAGGGGGTCACCCTGTTTCTTCAAGCAGAACACAGTACCTTATTCCAGTGGTGCAGCTGGTGCCCTGGCAGTTGTTCCTGTTGGTTTCCCGCAGACCCACGGTTCCTGGAGCTTTGTTGTGAAGGAGGACGCCTGAAGGGGGTCTGCACCACACAGGGATGAAGCCGGCAGCAGCGAAAATGAATAAAAGGTGTGTTCCTTAAAAACAGGAGAGGCTCTTCAGATGGCTATCCGGACCACTACAGCAGTGTGCAGCGATTTCGACCAAAGAAGAGGATCCTCTGGCTGTGGAAGATGAGCTTGTTATCCCCACTAGGCTCAAGGGAAGAAGACTCCGGACCGGATCTTCTCTAGTCGTCGAAGGGTAGATAGCGCAGGACTGCAGCAGGGCTTCACCGGGACGGGATAGTTGCAGCAGCCGTCTTCTTCTCCACTTCTCTTCGGTTCCTTGTAGTTCCAGTGGCGACTCTGAATTCTAGTCCAAGAGACCTGCCTTTTATGCGCAAAACGCCCATTCACACAGCCTGGCTGTCAATCACCCAGCAGGGGGGTTGTCCAGCCTGGACAACCATCTCAGCCAATCGTGGCAACGTGCGACTTGGGTTTCCTAGGATGCCCTGTGCAGGGGGTGACTACACCCCTCCCTCACATTCAGCCCACCTAGACACCGAGGCACCTGGTGGAGGGCTTCTTAAGCAGAAGCCCGCCAAAAGACGGTGAACAAAGAACGCAAACCTAGTTTGCCGCGCAAAGTAAAACACAAGAAGGACCTTAACAAAAAGAAATGGCGAATAAACCCAAACAGAGCCAAGAGAAAGACAATTTGGTCAAGCGGTTTTATGTTCGAGGCTAATATAATAACCTAAAACAATACCACGTTTATCTAATATAATCGCGGTCGAAAAGTTAGGGTAGATACCACTGCCACCAGCTAAGTCTAAATGTTAAAAGAGCGAAACAATGCTCTATGAGGTACAGATACAGAGGGATACGAAGTAACCCTCCCCAGTACTCCACGGAAGGTGGGGCGTACTGGTTCTGTGGTAAATTGACTAAGTAAAGTTAATGGCAACTTTACCCTTTTCTGGGGGACTGTAGTCAGCCTCAGAAATGGAGTCGGGGGAAGTCTTAAAGACAACCCTGTGTCACTGCACTGAAGGTGCTGTGTGACACACAAAAGAATGGGGCTACTGAAGTGGTGTACTCCAGAGCCCACAATCACAAAAACAGAGAAATATACTTGCCAAAACACAGGTAAGAGTGGTGGAAAAGCTCACACTCTTACCAAGTGGAAAAAAATAAACTCCAGAAGTCCAGCAAAGCTGCTGGGGGACTCACTAGGTGAGGGAAATTAGCCACAAATGAGAATTCTCCCTAACACTCTCCCCCCCACACTAAGGGACAGGAGGATTTAATCCACTCCTGGATGGACCTCATACCTCTAGTCGGTTACAAACATCCTAGAGAGACCATCAGCATTTTGGTGGTGACTTCCTGCTCTGTACTCAATGGAAAAATCAAATCCTTGCAGGCAGATTGACCATGTGAGTATCTTTGGGTTTTCCCCTTTCATTTGCATCAGCCATCTCAAGGGTTAGTGGTCAGTCTGAATGGTGAAGGTAGATCCATACACGTATGGTCTAAACCTCTTCAGTGCCCACAAAATAGCAAAGCATTCTCTTTCTATTGTTGCCCACATTTTCTCAGGATCCTTTAACTTCCTGCTGATGGAAACAAATGGGGTGTTCCCTACCTTTCACATTCAGTTGACTAAGGACTGCACCTATACCTTCATTAGAAGCATCAGTCTGTACAATGAAGGGTTGGTGGTAATCAGGAGCTCTTAGGACTGGAGCTTCACACAGGGCTTTCTTTAGACCTTCAAAGGCTTGATTGCAGTCCTCATTCCACCTGACCTTTTTAGGAAATTTGGGAGAGGAGATGACATTCAAGGGAGAAGCTATGGTCCCATAGTTCTCTATGAAGTTCCTATAATACCCAGTGAGACCTAGGAAGGCTCCCACTAGGGTTTGAGTAGTAAGGGTGGCCCAGTTTTGTACAGCCTGTACTTTGCTAGGCAATGGCCTTATTTCACCTCCTCCTACCTCATGCCCAAGGTACACCAATGAACTCTGACCAATGTGACATGTGCTTGCCTTTATGGTCAGATGGGCCTGTTCAAGAGCCTGAAATACATATCCTAGGTGTTCAACATGTTCTTTCCATGTAGGGCTGAACACTGCAATGTCATCCAAGTATGCCATGCAGAAGTCCTCCATCCCATTCAGAACTTGATTGACCATCCTCTGAAATGTAGCAGGTGCATTCTTTAATCCAAAAGGCATTACCTTGAATTGGTAGAGGCCAGCTGGGGTGGAGAATGCAGTTTTCTCCTTGGCATGGTCTGTCAGGGCTATTTGCCAATAGCCTGATGTTAGGTCAAATGTGCTGAGGTACTTGGCTGCACCAAGTTTGTCCACCAGCTCATCTGTCCTAGGCAAAGGATGGGCATCAGACATTGTGGCTGCATAGAGAGCTCTATAGTCCACACAGAATCTCAACTCTTTGGATCCTGCCTTTGGTACAAGCACAACTGGGCTAGACCATGGGCTAGTAGAGGGATCTATAACCCCAAGATCAAGCATCTTGTTGACCTCACTCCTTATGTGGGATCTGACATTGTCTGACATTCTGTACACCCTGCTTTTGACAGGCAAACAGGCACCGGTGTGTATGTCATGCTGGCCCCAAGGGGTCAAGCCTGGTGAAAGTGAGAACAGGGAGGCAAACTGATTCATCAGTAACTTGCACTCATCTTGCCGGTCAGATGTGAGACTGGAAGAGAGATTTACTCCTTCCACTTGCTCATCTAAAGGTAAGCCTCTGAGGAGGTCAGGCAGAGGTTCACTCTCCTCCTCCTCCTGAGCTGAAGCTAGAAGCAGAGCTCCTATGTCAGGTCTAGAGACATAAGCCTTCAAACGGGTGGTGTGAAAGACTCTGGGAGACTCCTTAGGATTGCCTAAGTCCACCAGATAGTTCACCTCTCCAAGTTTACCCACAACCTTGAAGGGTCCTATCCATTTGTCCTGCATGGCCCTCTGGCTGGTTGGGACCATAAGGAGAACCAGCTGGTCCTGAGTAAACTCAACCATGTTAGCCTTCTGGTCATGCCAATGTTTGACCGGAGCTTGACCAGCCCTCAAGTTGTCACTTGCCTCTGCCATCATGTGTGACATTCTCCTCCGGAGACCTATCACATAGTCAGTCACTCTGACTGGCTTGGGGGAAGGAGCACTCTCCAAACCCTCCTTAATCAGGGCCAATGGACCTCTGACTGGATGGCCATAGAGAAGTTCAAAGGGACTGAATCCTACTCCCTCCTGAGGGACTTCTCTATATGCAACGAGAATGCATGGCAGTAGAAGGTCCCACTTTCTTCTAAGGGGTTCTTCTAAAGCACCTATCATGCTCTTCATAGTTCTGTTAAACCTCTCTACCAACCCATTGGTTTGAGGATGGTAGGCAGTTGAGAACTTGTAGGTGACTCCACAGGTTTTCCACATGGTTGGCATGTAGTGGGACATAAAATGTGATCCCCTGTCAGATATCACCTCCTTAGGAAAACATACCCTGGTAAAAATACCAAGTAGGGCCTTAGCCACAGCCGGAGCCGTAACAGTCCTCATAGGTATGGCTTCAGGAAATCTAGTGGCATGGTCCACTACAACCAGGATGAACCTGTTGCCTGAAGATGTGGGAGGGTCAAGAGGACCAACAATGTCAATCCCAACCCTCTCAAAAGGAATTCCACTGGGAGAGGCACTAAGGGTGCCACATTCTTGGATCCACTCTTACCAGAGGTTTGGCAAGTGTGGCAGCTTCTGCAGAATGCGTCTACTTCTGAACCCATCTTAGGCCAAAAAAAGTGAAGAGAGAGCCTTTCCTTGGTCTTCTTAAAACTTAAGTGACCAGCCAAAGGTACCTCATGGGCTAACTGCAGAAACTGGAGTCGGTTCACTAGAGGTACTACAAGTCTTTTGTAGTCTCCAGGGGTTGACTCAGTTGGTTCACTGTAGAAGAGGCCATCTTCCCAGTGCAACCTATACTTCCCAGGCTCAGTCCCATTGAGCTGAGAAGTGGCCTGTTGGCGAAGACCTTCCAAGGTAGGACACTCTCTTTGTCCCTTACTGAAATCTTCCCTGTTGGGTCCACCTTCTGCCAGTAAAGACTGCAGCTCAGGATGGTCAGCAGGGTCAAGATCTCCTACCAAGGTAAGATCCTCTTCTAGATCTGATTCCTCAGTATCTAGTTTGACCATACAGGGTTGAACCTCACACTCAGCTTCAGCTGGTGTGGGAGTCACAGGTGTGACTTTGGACAGTCTCAGAGATGTCCTTCTGGGCACAGGAGTGCTTGCTGGTTTCTTGCTGGCAGACTTAGGTTTCCCCTTTGTCTTTTCTTGTCCTGCAATGGCAGTAGGTAAGTCCTGTGGACATGGGGTGATAGTTTCCTCTATCATGTCCCCAGGAGAGCCTGTTAAGGTTCTCTCCCTTGCAGACCTTATGAGCTCCTGCTTCCTTCTGCTGGGGGTCTAGGCGTACTAGATGTTAAGACTTATTTCTGAACTCTGTCCTGGAGGGGCAGAGGTTCAGAAGGCCAGCCTAGTTTCTTGGAACAGGGTAAACTCTGGACAAGCCAGACCAATCAGGGTAGCGATCGCGGCGGTCAAGAATAGGTCTCAAGAGGGGTGAGGGTGACTGAAAGCCCGCAATGAGCACACAAAGCAAGGACACTTACAAATTACTCCAAGCAGGTGTTATATTAAAAATATATACACATTTATTACAAGGCCTTTGTAACATTGACCGTAGCGAGAAATCACAATAAACCTCAAGTAAACCAACACATACCAAACCAATACAATATATATACAAATACAAACGAGTCTAACGAGTTAGACGCATGAAATGTGTAGACCACCTAGATGGGGAGGAAAACAGACAGTGCGAATAATAATTAGACCCAGTCCGCCTTCAGAGGCACCTAACTAAAAGGAAGTCCAAGCCCTACGAAGAGTGGAGCCTTGTGCTCAAAAGTACCTGCACACGTTGGTGCCAACGGGCAAAAAGGGGAGTCTCTTCGAGGGAATCAGGCAGTTTAGTTCGGTGAACAAATGAAGATGAACAGAGCTCCGCGACTCAAGCGCAGCCTCCAATGTGGGCAGAAGCAGAGCGCGAGTACGGAAAGGCGTGCTGTTAGACACAGCGGGGAAAAGCTATGGGCTCCTGCAGGAGGGCGACCAGTTCCTAGCGATGCTACTCACCGGTCCCCGATGCAAGCAGACCCAGGCTTCTCCGCGTCAGTTTCAGTGCTGGCAGGTTCAGATACGAGCAGGGGACGTCTCGGCGTCGTGTAGATTCCACAGCAGCAGAAGTTGAGTTGAGGATGTCCCAAACGCAGTGAACCCGCACAGTTTGTTACCACAGCAGGGCAACGGAGCGGCCGGGTTTATTTCAGCCAAATGTACACTGCTCACTTCAGACCTGGGAATGCTAAGTGTACGCATCGTGTGAGAGTGACAAGGACTCATAATACAACACAACCTGACGGCGGTTACAGAGCAAGACTCCTGAGTAGGCTGGTCAGTCTGCTGGATGGCCCAGAGACACTTCCAAAGGCTTACGTGCAGGAGATGGTGAAGATGCCGAGAATAGTTGTTCCCACTATTCCAAGGGGTCTAAGCACCAGTACAGGCCTTCTCGTTCGATCAGAGGTAGAAAGGGTTTCACAAAGCGACAGCAGTGCAGAGGAGCGGTCCTCCAGCGTTTCACCAGCGATTCCTCGTTTCAGCCTCGTGGTTGCAGGATACTTGTCTCCTGAATTCCTTTGTTCGTGAGAACTCAGGAGATCGATATGGTAGTGGTGTTTCCAGCCCCCTCTTATCCACTGTTCCCTTCGCGCCAAAATGGAGGGGACCCAATGGGAGAT
Organism: Ambystoma mexicanum; assembly: GCF_040938575.1. NCBI lineage: Eukaryota > Metazoa > Chordata > Amphibia > Caudata > Ambystomatidae > Ambystoma > Ambystoma mexicanum. The sequence goes on along the minus strand of NC_090939.1, from coordinate 96,442,437 downwards.
CTGCTCACAAAACACTCACACCATACGTGGACCTATCACGGACCACGGAGGTCCCAGGCATTCACACCACCCTAGACTCTCTGGCACCCATGATGTGTATTGGGACCAGACATCCCAGCCCACATCCTGGAAGCACACTCAAGGCCTGTAGAAGCCCGCAAAAGCATCTGTGTTTCGCGGGAAAGTACATGCCCAAATAAGGAAGGCCCTGGGTCGGCTTGACCTGGGGAAGGTGAAGGGGGCAAAATGGTCAGCGGACACGACAACGAGCCTCGTGGTCTGGCCATTTTGGGAGCCAGGCCACCATATTGGGCTAAGCGCGAGAAACGTGCTTAGACGCCAAAAGGAGCTTAAAAACACAAAGAAAGGATCGCTGCCACCAGTCCTGTCCGTGATTCACTTGCACCGTTCGTTAACAATCCCAAGAGAGTATCTAGGGCCTGTAGCAGACTAGAGACCCAAGAGAGCAGTAACTTAGCTTACAGTGCCCTCTTGCGTCATGTTGCGCGAAAGCTGCAACATGATAAAGAAACTACGGAAAACAACGTTTCCCGGTACTGACTGTCTTAAGGGCATGTCAGTTTCCCCGTAAGAATGGAGCGAAAACCCAGAGGAGTGCGGCAGAAGGCTGCACTTCTCTGGCAAAGTCTAGATCCTGGTCAAAACAACAGCAAAAAGTTTAGGGGTTGCCACATGGAAGGAAAATTACCCACAATTAAGAAATCTTTCCTAACACTAGACACAACTCCAAGAGTTTTAAGGTCATTACCCAGCAGGACCCTCCCAGGTATGTTATTTTGCACACTTGCAGGTATCCTGACAGTCATGTCATTACATTGGATGAGAGCTGGTAACTGGGGAAACATTTGCACAGGGCCTCCAGCTAACTTGGTTAGGTGTTTGGGGGCCTTAGCAACATCCTCCACCTTGAAACGAAATTCATCAACCACAGTTATGCTGGCTCCAGTGTCTCTGATGGCAGGGGTTTCCTGATCATTCACAAGAACACTATCTTTGTAATACTCTTTAGTATTATCTGGGATTGAGTTATAGACATCTAAGTTCTGTTGTTCCCAAAGACCCAAGGACACTAAAGAAACACTAGCTGAGACTCTCATGGGCTCATCAGCTAGTAACTGAAAGTTTCCACTGGTTATAGATACTTCATCCACCTGGGAGAAGGCTAAGGAGACAGTGTTGATCCCTGAAGGTATACCCTTACACTTGGGATCTCCTTTCTCATGGCCAGGTAACCCACAAACAAAGCATTTCCGAAATGCTCTCTGGAATGGGGGTTTGCTGTGACCTCCATATGGTGTGGAACCAGATGGTACACTAGCCTGATTCGATTTACCTTGAGGCTTACCCTGGTTATGTTTGGGGCCCTCTTTTGGATTGGAATTATTGGAATTCTCTTTGTTGTCTTTCTTTGGCTGCTTCCCCTCATCCTTCTTCTGAATAGCCCCTGAATCCTTGTGAGTAGCCCGGTTGGCAAACCACAAGTCAGCAGCCTTAACTTGTTTCTTAGGATCTATCTCCTTTGAATCAGCTAAGTGCTGTCTAAGCTCAGGAGAGCAGACATCAAAAATAGACTCCAACATTACAAGATTCCTCAAACCTTCATAAGTGTTCACTTTGTAATCCTTAACCCAACCATCTAAGTTTTTCAAACATTCACACACCCAGGTGGCCCGAGGGGTACCATCATGCTTTTTGAGGGTTCTAAACCTCTTAAGATACTGGGAAGGGGTCTTCCCAAATCTCGCTATTAATGCTAGTTTCACACACTCATAATCCTGTTTATCCTCCTCCCCCAACTCCATTACAGCATCACTTGGGGGGAGCCTAGAGAAAAGCCAAGGAATCAACTGATTCCCTGAGATACCTTGAATCCCATGATTGTACTCAAACATTGCTAACCAATCAAAAATATCAAGTTTAGTCTCACACATACCAATCATTTCCTTTGGCATACAGGGTCTCTTAGGGCTGGAAGACCTAGAAGACTCTGGGAGAGAAGCATTTTCTAGAGACAGTTTCTTCATTTCTAGTTCATGGTTCAGCTCAATTTCTCTGAGCCTTTACTCTTGATGTTTCATGGCAGTTTGCGCATCAATACGTTTCACTTCCAATTCAAGTCTTATTTTCTCAAGTGCAATAAACTCAGGAGTAAGTGTAGGACCTTTGGGGGTCCCTGTCGACAGAGGTTGTGCATTCTGAGCAGGCAAAGGAGTTGTAGGGCTTCCTAACAAGGACTCATCTACTTTGTCACAATTAACACTCTCAGAATCAGAAACATCAAAATTCACATTTGCTGGAGTGGTAGGCCCTTCTGACCCACTCTCCAGACTTTTTCCCATTAACTTTGCAACCAGTTCAGATTTTTTTCCTTTACCAGAGAGATTCTTATCCCTACACATGGTTCTCAGAACCTCAGCAGTATAGAGTAAAAGACTCTCTTCAGTGTAGCTTTCCATATTTGACATGATTTATTAGTTAAATAGAATTGGTGGTGTTAGCCTTGTGGTTAGTGGAAACCAAGCAAGAGCAGCACTCTAAGTATAATCACTCTACTTCCAAATCCCCACCGCTGTACACCAGTGTTAGGCAGAATCCTGTGCAGTGCCCTTAGGGACCACTACACACAATTAAGACTACAGGTGGCAATACAAGTTTTACCTTTGGTACAAGCCTGTACTACTATGTCAGAGTGGTAGCAGTGGCGGAGCAGCCAGGCCTATCTCACGAGTATATGAGCAGTAGCAGAGATTACACAAAGGGACCACAATGACTGTGACTCAAGCAAACACTGACTCAAGGTTTCAGGTAGAAAAATATAAGTACATTTATTTTTAAACCGCTTGTTATAAACACAAGAATTCTATTAAACTCAAACACAAACCATACGTAAAATATGCTACAACTAACCAATTCACTTTATATAGTAAATCTCAAGGTAAGTACCCTGTGTATGAATGGACCAGTGTTACGAACAAAGCACGTTACCGTGAATACGATTGCAATCACTTTTTGACAGTTCGGTTTTCTCAATAAACGCGTATCCGTGACATGAAATGCTACCGGGGTAAAAAACACACTTAGCACCTGAGATACCCAGAGGGAGTTGGAGGCAAAAATCACAGGCAATATTTTGGTTAGGCAAAAATCACAGGCAATATTTTGGTTAGGCAGACAGAATTGAGAAACACAGAAAACAGAAGTTCAAAAGTCAAAGGGTCAGAGCCGAAGATCACACAGTCAGACAGTTTACGATTCAACATAGCCAAGAGTACTTCGATATTGTCAATGTTCGGAGGCAAAAGTTATAAGAAGCGAAGACAAGGTCAAGCCTTGGAGGTGAAGAAAAGGGGGTCACCCTGTTTCTTCAAGCAGAACACAGTACCTTATTCCAATGGTGCAGCTGGTTCCCTGGCAGTTGTTCCTGTTGGTTTCCCGCAGACCCACGGTTCCTGGAGCTTCGTTGTGAAGGAGGACGTCTGAAGGGGGTCTGCACCACACTGGCATGAAGCCGGCACCAGCGACAATGAATAAAAGGTGCGCTCCTTAAAAACAGGAGAGGCTCTTCAGATGGCTATCCGGACCACTAAAACAGTGTGCAGCGATTTCGCCAAAGAAGAGGATCCTCTGGCTGTGGAAGATGAGCTGGTTATCCCCACCAGTCTCAAGGGAAGAAGACTCCAGACCGGATCTTCTCTAGTCGTCGAAGGGTAGATAGCTCAGGACTGCAGCAGGGCTTCACCGGGACGGGATAGTTGCAGCAGTCGTCTTCTTCTCCACTTCTCTTCGGTTCCTTGTAGTTCCAGTGGCGACTCTGACTTCTAGCTCAAGAGACCTGCCTTTTATGCGCGAAACCCCCATTCACACAGCCCGGCTGTCAATCACCCAGCAGGGGGGTTGTCCAGGCTGGACAACCATCTCAGCCAATCGTGGCAAAGTGCGACTTGGGTTTCCTAGGATACGCTGTGCAGGGGGTGACTACACCCCTCCCTCACATTCAGCCCATCTAGACACCGAGGCGCCTGGTGGAGGGCTTCTTGAGCAGAAGCCCACCAAAAGACCGTGAACAAAGAAGGCGAACCTAATTTGCCGCGCAAAGTCAAACACAAGAAGGACTTTAACAAAAAGAAATGGCGAATAAACCCAACCGGAGCCAAGAGAAAGACAATTTGGTCAAGTGGGTTTATGTTCGAGGCTAATGTAATAGCCTAAAACAATACCACGTTTATCTAATATAATTGCGGTAGAAAAGTTAGGGTAGATACCACTGCCACCAGCCAAGTCTAATTGTTAAAAGAGCGAAACAATGCTCTACGAGGTACAGATACAGAGGGATACGAAGTAACCCAACCCCAGTACTCCACGGAAGGTGGGGCGTACTGGTTCTGTGGTAAATTGACTAAGTAAAGTTAATGACAACTTTACCCTTTTCTGAGGGACTGTAGTCAGCCTCAGAAATGGAGTCAGGGGGAAGTCTTAAAGACAACCCTGTGTCACTGCACTGAAGGTGCTGTGTGACACACAAAATATTGGGGCTACTGAAGTAGTGTACTCCAGAGTCCACAATCACAAAAACAGAGAAATATACTTGCCAAAACACAGGTAAGAGTGGGGGAAAAGCTCACACTCTTACCAAGTATAAAACAAAAAACTCCAGAAGTCCAGCAAAGCTGCTGGGGGACTCACTAGGTGAGGGAAATTAGCCATAAATGAGAATTCTCCCTAACAGTTAATGGGTAACTTATTTTCTCCTGCATTGGATCTTTCATGGATTCACATGCTTAGAATATTCCCCGTCGTCAGGCTGGGAACCCTCTGTACATTTAAAAAGACGTTTCCCATAGGAAATATTTCGACACTTTTGTGTCCTACCTACGCCGTTTTGGCCCGCTTACGCCTGCGCCAATAGGACTTAGCCATATAAATACCCCGCCCCCGCGGCTCCCTTCAGATTTCAACCGTCTTCCAAAGTAGTGGGATCACCTCGTGTCATCTGCTATTTTACAAGGTTGTTTTTTCAATTCTTTCCCAATGTCTGGGAAGGCTCTATTCCGTCCGTGTGCTATACGCGGATTAAAAAAGGTGTACGAAGGAGATGGACATATGGAATGTCTGTATTGTCTCCACCCTCATCATTCGGCGGACAACTGTGAAATTTGTAAAGGCTTCTCGCAGAAGACCCTGAGAGACCGAAATAGACATCTGGTGATGTGGCTGAATGATGGAGCGGGTGCGTGCCCCCCTCCCCCTCGGAGGTAGGCTCCACACATAGTTTGGCCTGGAGGGCTAAATCTCCGGTGGTCTCCCGCCATTCTGCGTCTGCGGAGCTTCCAGCAAAGAAGTCGCGTTCGACCTAGAAAAGTTCCTCTGAGAAACATTCTACAAGGGAATCATCATCGAAAACAAAAGCTTCGTCTTCTTCCTCCTCATCAAAAAAGGAGAGAAAAGACCTGTTAAAGACCTCCTCAGGTGACCATCATAGGTCATCCTTGAGTCGAGATTCGTCGAAACACAAGTCAAGCTCAAAAAAGGTGAACGCCTCAGGATCCTGTGCAACATCCACTGTTGTCGTCGACGGGAGTTCGATCGTCGACACCATCATTGCCCTTGACGCAGGTCGTTCCTACAGTAGCTCCGTCGAGTCAGTCTATGGCGACGATGACGACCGTCGAGAAGTTGACATTGTCGACAGTGGCCCCGCAGGAAGGCTGGCGACCAGAGATGTACGATACGATCTTACCAGAGACCCTATTGCAACAGGAGGCAGCCTTTTCCATATCTTCCATAGAAGATGACCATGAATCAGTGGTTGGGCCTATGGATCTTGGATTACAAGGAGTCTATTGAGTAGATTGGATGCGAAGTTGCCTCAAGTGGGGTCTCCAGCAGAGCTTCATGCTACGCCAGCCGTTAGCGAGCCAGGCCCTTCCCGCCAGTCAATGGCTAGGGCATCAACAGCCATTCCGGTTAATGAGGACCTTCCACGTTCGCACCCGGAGGAAGGAGAACTACCAGAGTCCGAGTCGGAACGAGAAGACTCGTTATCATCCCCTTCTAGGGACCCGACATGGGAGTCGGAGGCTGAGATGGAAGCTCAAAGAAGTCCGGCTCAACCGTCACCCCCGGATGACATTGGTTCCTTCCACACGATGTACTGAGTTTGGCCTGGCCCAGGAAGAAGAAAAGAAAGACTGTTTCTTGTTTGATCATATGGGGAAGAGGAGGAAGTCAGTGTTTTCGGTCCCCATTTTGGATCATGTATGGCTAGAAGGGTTAAGAACAATGCGCCATCCGTTCTCGGAGCCTGCGGTTAAAGGTAGACTGGAAAAGAAATGTAAAGGTCCGGAGTCTACTCCAAAGTGTTTGTCTTCTCAACCTTCTCCGGAATCAGTGGTATCGGCAGCTGCTGCAAGAAAAGGGAGGTTGCAACATAAATGTACGACTCCTCGGGATAGCGAGGCCAGGAGACAAGATGCCTTTGGCAAAAAGGTAGTGTCGATAGGGGCAACAACGGTGAAGGCAGCTAACTCTCTAGCTATTATGGCGAGATATGACAGAGAGATGTGGCATCGGTTAGCCCCCATACTGGAGCATCTACCGGCCGAACATAGAAAATTTGCTATGTTGTTGGTACGTGAGGAGGAAAAAGCGTCAAATCACTCAATAAACATCGCAGTAGACCTGGCGGAATCAGGTTTTAAACAAATTAACAGTGGAGTGGTCTTGAGGAGGCAAGCCTGGCTCAAATGCACAAATTTTCGACCAGAAGTGCAATATAAAGTGCTTGATATGCCTTTTGAAGGGGAACAACTATTTGGAGAGAAAGTAGACGAGGCCTTAAAAGGCATGAAAGAAGACTCGGACACAGCACGCTCTCTTGGAGCCCTTCAGAGTGGCAGAAGTTTTCGTTCATTTCGCCCCTTTAGAGGAGCTTCAGGAAATTCCCGATTCTTGTCATCCAGGGACCGGGCCTTCAGTAGGCCATGGTACTCCTCTCAGGGCTATAAACGGGCTGCCCAAACTGCTCGAAGGGGTCGAGACTATCAAACTTCAAGAAGAAGAGGAGGTTATCCATCGTCCACGAAGGACAAATAGTCAAAGAACCAGCAATGACGAGTTTTAGAACGTCCTGGGAGGCAGGGTGTCTCGCTGTGTCGACGAGTGGGAAAAGGTAACATCAGCCCGGTGGGTATTGGACACAGTGAAGCTACGCCATTCTTTGCAGTTCAAAAGCAGGCCATCGCACATTCCACCTGTGTTTTCGGCTCAGCCCCATCTGCAAATATTACAATAAGAAGTAGTGCTTATGCTACATAAAGGGGCTATAGAATTGGTCCCGGTGGCCGAGAGAGGTCAAGGAGTTTACTCCCGATTTTTCTTTGTGAAAAAACCCAACGGCAAGTGGCGTCCCATTCTAGATCTTCGAGATCTCAACAAAACACAAAAAAATCGGAAGTTCAAAATGCTTACTCTTCAGGAAGTCATCCGATCTATCCAGCAGGGGGATTTTCTGGCGTTGTTTGTATCTGCAGGATGCATATTTTCATATACCAATGCGTCAACGACACAGAAAGTTCCTGAGGTTTATAGTCGGAAGGACCCACTATCAGTTCAGGGTACTCCCTTTCGGACTAAAGTCGTCTCCCAGGACGTTCACAAAGTGTTTAGCTCCAGTAGCAGCTTATTTAAGAAGACAAGGTCATCATGTTTACCATTATCTGGCCGATTGGTTGGTAAGGGGGTCGTCCCCTGTGAAGGCACAAAAAAGTATAAAGGCCACCATTCAACTTCTGCAACAGATAAGGATTTGCGATCAACTTCGAAAAGTCCTCCTAAACTCCCTCAAGGAACTTATTGTTTTTGGGTGCAGAGTTCGAGGCGCAGTCAGGGTTGGTGAAACCATCTGTAGAGAGGGTTCACAAGCTCAGGCTACAGGCAAAGGAGTGGAAAGTCAACACCAGAGTGTTGGTAAGGAGATATATGTCACTACTAGGGGCCATGGCATCGTGTGTCCCCTCTTCATGAGACCAATTCAGGAATTCTTGGCAGACCGATGGTCCCAGAGTGGGGGGCTTTGCTCAGACAAATTGACTATCAACAACGAGCTGCTACGAGCACTTCGATGGTGGCAACTCTTCGAAAATTTGCCGAGAGGAATGCCCCTGCAGGAGCCAGAATTTCAAATGACAATAGTGACAGATGTGTCTCTGACGGGATGGGGAGCGCATCTCGGATCTCTGCAGATGCAAGGTCTGTGGTCGGCGGAAGAGTCAGCCCTTCATATCAACATGCTCGAATTGAGGGCGGTACGTTGGGCCCTGAAGTCGTTTTTACCACACATAAACGGATTGGTCGTGAGAATATTGACAGACAATATGACAACAATGTTCTACCTGAGAAAAAAAGGAGGTACTCACTCCAGAACTCTCTCGACCGAACCTCAAGAAATATGGCGTTGGGCTCTAGGACAAAAGATAAGTATATTGGCCTACCATCTGCCGGGAGTAAAAATTGTACAAGCGGACTCTCTCAGCAGAGAGATGAATCAGCTACACGAATGGGAGTTGAACGACTAACAGCTGGCGAAGGTTTTCAAAAAATGGGGGCAACCTTACCTGGATCTCTTCGCGACGAGAGAGAACAAGAAATGTGCACAGTACGCGAGCAGGTGGCCACAACCCGACTCACTGGGGGAAGCATTCTCCTTCCCGTGGACGGACAAGTTTGTGTACGCTTTTTCTCCGTTCCCACTCATACGACGGACTCTGCAATGGATTCACAAATACCCATGTTGGGTGATCTTGGTGGCTCCATATTAGGCGAGACAGTCATGGTTCTCCGACCTGCTCCAGCTATCGATAGCGCAACCAATGAGGTTCCAGAAGATTCTGAACCTTCTATCTCAGGACAAGGGGACAGTGTGGCATCACGATCCGGACAGACTCTGCCTGAGGACCTGGCTCCTGACTTCTCGGAATTTGGTTCCCTAACCATTTCATCGGATTGCCGTCGAATTCTGCAAGCCGCAAGGGCTCCATCCACGAACACTTTGTATGCGTGTAAGTGGAGAAGATTCTGCATGTGGTGTAAGGATCAACCGGGTTTGGAGCCCCTGAATATCGCTCCGGAGCAACTTCTCACATATTTGCTGCATCTAGCAGAAAGAGGTTTGTCTTTTTCGTCGATAAAAGTTAATCTGGCAACTATTTCGAGATTCACTCGTAAAAGACATTCTACATCACTGTTTAGTGATTGATTAGTTAAGCACTTTATGAAAGGTTTATTTCGTACTTTTCCCCCAACAAAAAAGTTTCCTCCGAACTGGAGCCTTAACCTGGTATTGACAGAACTAATGAAAGCTCCTTTCGAGCCTATGTCGTCTTCATCGTTAAAATTCCTGTCATGGAAGTTGGCATTTTTAGTAGCTATCACTGCGGCGCGACGACGTTCGGAACTGCAAGTATTAGTCATTGATCCTCCATACTTGAGATTTTTCAGAGACAAAGTGGTGTTAGCAACTAACCCTCATTTCATAACAAAAATTCCAACTGTCTTTCATAAACACTCGTCTATTGTACTACCGACATTTTTCGCAACCCCTTCATCTGTTGCGGAAAAAGCTCTCCATACATTGGATGTGAAAAGAGCTCTAAAGTTTTACCTTCATCGTACTCAAGAATTTAGAGATTCAAAGCAACTATTTGTAGCTTATGGCCCTTTGGCAAAAGGAAAAGCAATCTCAAAACAAGGACTGGCTCGGTGGGTCTCGTTGACGATTGCCTTTTGTCATTCGAAGGTGGGAAAGCCGATAGAGAAGCGTCCAATGGCCCATTCTACGAGATCCACTTCGTCTTCGGCTGCGTTGTGGGCCGGGATTCCGCTGGGAGATATCTGTCAGGCGCCATCCTGGTCAGTGCCACATACATTTACCTGCCATTATTGCCTCAAACAGCAACATGCAGAAGATATACAGATGGGACGAGCAGTCCTACGTCACCTGTTTCAGTGAGGTAAGCCCTATGCAGGGGTATATCCTTCGATCAATGTATTGTAATTTGTTTTTCAAAGCTAAGCTGTAACAACTAAAAGTTTTCTCAATGTCAAAGGGCATGTGTGGATATGTTGGTATTGGTTTGAATGCACACCGCCAAGTCAGGAGTACTGCTATACAGTCTATTCTAAGCATGTGAATCCATGAAAGATCCAATGCTGGAGAAGGGAATAGTTTCTTACCTGTAACTCCATTTCTCCAGCATTAGTATCTTTCATGGATTCACATGCACCCACCGGCCTCCCCTGTATGCAAATAGTTATACCCCAGACTCCTTTGGGGGTTAAAATCTGAAGGGAGCCACGGGGGCGGGGTATTTATATGGCTACGTCCTATTTGCGCAGGTGTAAGCGGCCCAAAACGACGCAGGTAGGACACAAAAGTGTCAAAATCTTTCCTATGGGAAACGTCTTTATAAATGTACCGAGGGTTCCCAGCCTGACGACGGGGAATATTCTAAGCATGCGAATCCATGAAAGATACCAATGCTGGAGAAATGGAGTTACAGGTAAGAAACTTTTCCCTAACGCCTCAGAAGTCTTTGCTGCTTCCTTAGGCAAAAGCACACCTGGAGGGCCTATAGAGGGAGGGATCAACAACGGCTGCTTTTCTCCCGTTGTTTCCCTCCCACCAACCACACAAATTTCCTAATGTCAGTCATAGGAGAGCACCCACACTGATTACTGGCGGATTTTGATACTCTTGCCAGGTGTATGGTCTGTGAGGACGATTTTGGTGTTGAAATCGCCTCTTTAAAATTCGCCATAATTTCGGCTTGTGCAGGCATTCCTGATTTCAATCTTAATACCATTGTTTCAGAGACTCACAGGGACTTGATGTAAATAATATTAATATTTAGTTTGTTCTTAATAACCACAAGTGAGAAAAATGGACCTACAAGTTCAAGTGCTTCGCTGTGCTCGTAGTATTCTATGCCTCCCGCTGCCAGCTGACAGCCGACAGGCACCTCCAAGCACTTCCCCAAAGCACGCGTGCCAATGCCTTAAGTAGCAATACTAGGTAAGAAGGAGGGGCTAATAGCCAAGTCACGTGATTCACAGAAAACAGGTGGAGATGTAGGAAAGCAGTCTCTCCAGCCAACAGGCACTTCCAAGCACTTACTCAATGCGCGCGCGCCAATGCGCGCGGCCCGTGCCTCAAGTAGGGATACTGGGTAAGAAGGAGGGGCTAATAGCCAAGTCACGTGATTCACAGAAAACACGTGGAGATGTAGGAATAGCAGTCTCTCCAGCCGACAGGCACTTCCAAGCACTTCCCCAATGCGCGCCAGACAGTTTTCTGCACCCCTCTTCTTTTTCCAGGTCTTCTGTGTCTACAGCTTCCAGGTTCCCAGAATTGGTGAGTCAGTATGATATGAAGTATGATATTGTTGTATGGCTGAAAACCTTTGACCTCACTTGTAAACGGTTTGGTCTGTGTGAGAGTGATAGAATATCATGGGTTCTTTTTAGACTTCCCAAGAGAGACTACCAAGTGCTCTTGGATTTACATGAAGTAGAAAGAGGTAACTGGGATAGGGTAAAAACTGCTCTCATAGAAAGATAGAAGAAGAAAGCTTCTCCATATCTAAACCCCTTAAGGGACTCTGAGAATAGAGGTAGGTTAAAAAAGTGCTGTCTCTCTCATCCCTTGAGAAATCTGTCAATACTAAGTATAGCAGAAAAGCTGTGGTCTTACACTCAGCTGAGCCCCCTTGTAAAAAGGTTGAGGCTCTTAACCTTGAAGTAAGAGAGGGCCCCTTAGGAGACCCTTCCTTAGAGATAAAAGGCATTAACTGCCCCTCTGAAGGGCACTTGGGTGTAGCACCCATAACTTCAAATAGGGACCAAGCCCCTAGGCCCACAAAGCTAGAGGTCACTTCTGTGATCCCACCTTTAGCTGCTGCTAAGGTGATAGAGCCTCTTGAAAAACCACACGTAGTGGAAGTGGTTCAACTAGTTCCCAGAAACTTAAAAACTTCTGTCCTAGTACCAATATGGTGTAATACCCAGGTCACTGTTGCGACCCCAACTTCAGTTAACACTGAGGTGAAAGAACCTCTTGAAAACCCACCTAGAGTGGAAGTGGTTCACCCTGTGGATAGAAACTTATATATTCCTGTCCAATCTATAACACTGTGTAAAACCTTTGTTGAAACTGACAAGAACCTTAGTGTTCATATCACACACCCTGTGTGGTGTATGTCCTTTAGAATAAAGGCCCCTTCAGTTAAACCTGTAGTGGCTGAACCATTTGAAAACCATTTGAAAACCCACTTACAGTGGAAGTGGTTCCTAAAACTCTAAACATGGATGCACCTGAAAACCCACTTACAGTGGAGGTGATCCAGATGGATGTACAAAGCTTAGGTGTTTTTAACAACCCTAAGAGGCAACGAGTTTCCTTGACCCCAAGGTAGGAATTGAGTTTTCTCCTTTAGTTCAGAGTGTCCAGAATGTAACTTCCAGCCTGAAAAACTGAAAACCAAAAAGAGTTATAAGAAACCTAAGAATAGTTTTCTTACTAGGCCTTCTCATAAAAAGTCTTTGACTCCAACTACTCCTACAGGAGAGATGGATAGGTGTTCTGACAAGGATAGGGTCTCTGTTTCAAGAGACCACTCTAAACCTGTGGGATCCTCTATAGAGAATCCTACTGAAAGTCCTGATGTTAGAAGGGAAACCTCTAACAAAGGCAAATCGAAATCTAGAATATTAGGGAAATGGGAGCCCAAACCATGCTCTGCCATTTCAGTTCCAATTCTAAAGTTTTTGACCCACACTGCTTCTGAGGAAGGGGTGGATAGACAAGTTGGAAACCTAACTAGGCCTTTGCGGACTGGTAAACCTCAAAGCTAGTGGAAATCCAGAAATGATATGTCTAAGGCTAAACCCCTTGACATTGTGGGCTCATCTGCTGAAGACCCCCTTGTAAATCCTAGTGTTAGAAAGGAAAACCCTAATCAAGGTAAAAACAGATCTAAGAGGAAGTCGAAGGATGTACAATGCTTTGCCACAACCCCTCCAACTAGGATACCTGAGACCCAACCTGCTAATGTGAGAGAGGTTTTGAGGAATCATGGAGACCCCTCTAGGTCTTAAGGATTTCTTTATAAGAACCTTTTTAAAAAGCCTATTGTTGGTTCAGAGGTTGTCACAACTTCTGAGGGACTGTTTAATCAGATCCCCTATACCTTAGACAAGAGTAAAGTGCACAACAATACTTGTAGGTCATATAGTTTGCAAATGATAACTAATATAAGAAAAAAGTATCACAGCAAGGGTTACAAAAAGATTGCTAGTTGACTCAGCAAACAGTTTAACCGACTTGAAACAAGAGATCCGTCCAGGTGAAGATTAGCTTCTCCTGTTCCTTAGTCTGTGGGAGACAGAGCTGGTAAATCTTCCTTTCCTGGTTCAACCCCAGAACTTTTTGCTTTTCTAGTGGGATATTTTTCATTAATACCTCAGTGAGTGGGAACTTTTTTCCACACTCACCTAATCTTTAACTCTTTTTATGGGTGTCATTTTTAAGACTCTCCATAGTGTCTTTTTAAAGTTATCATGTTTAACAACTTATTGGCAATAAGTGCCTGTTGTTGCTGGGTTGCCCTAGGGGCTCCCCATTGAACTTTCTTGTGCTAACCTTGAGTGAACTACAGTTCCCAAGGGTAGAAAGGATCTTTGGATCTCTTTTACATTTATTCTGTGAAGCCAGCACACCCCACCTTATGTGGAGTGCTGGGGAGATACAGTGTATCCCCTTTCACATTAAAATCATGGCACCACCACTGCCTACTAGAGCAAAAAAGAATATAACCCCTGACAACCTCCTACCACTACTACTGCCAACCCTCAATGCTCTCCCCAACAACCTAAATCCAGAGTGTCTAGTAGAAAACTATAACAATGCCATAAAGAAAGGACTAGACACCATTGCCCCTCTTAAACTGCAAAAGAGCAAACAACAAGCCCACTTGAACACCTGGTTAACCCTACATCTGAAAGAACTTAGATTGCACAAAAGGGAACTTGAAACCCAATGGCGCAATTCCCCTACAGAAGAGAACAAATCACAACTTAAACTTTTTGCAAACAACTATAAAAAAGAAATTCTACTCACTAAAAAGAATCTCTTCAATGAAAGAATCTAGCTCCAACACCAGAGAACTATTTGCCATAATAAGGGAACTAGAATCCCCCATACCCTCACCAGACAACATAATTAAGGACAAAGTATGGTGCACCAGCGTCCAAAACGCCCTAACCAATAAAATCAAAACTCTCCAAACTAAAATCGCACAAAAAAAGACTCCCTCACCACTAATGAAGCATCTTGTTATGTTCACCTGGCTCCCACAGAGGTGTCGATCTGAACTGGACAGCTGCGGTCTCCACCAGTGTGACGCGTAGGGCCGAGATGACGGACTGGACTGGCCCACCTAGCTTTGTTTGCTTGGCCCGCAGGAATATTCTTCTGTAAATGGAGAAAGGGAATTAACCACCCGTGGGGTTGAGCGTAAATCCCCCCACCCCCGCTGTTCTCCCCACAGATCATCTTTGATGTCCCCTCTTATAGTCTCATCTGATGGTTTGAAAAGATGAGCTCTCCATCCTGCATTGAGCGCAGGGGCGCGTTGATAACCAGTTGCTTCACTGGCTCGAAGGAATTTCTGAGTTCCAGAACAATATTGACTCCGAAAAGTATGTAGTTCGTAAGAGTTCACATGTCTGACTTTCACTCTTGTCCAATTCCTTGCAGTTTGCAGCTTGACCCCAGCGAAGAGTTCCTCGTGGTAGCTGACGAAGTTCAGGTAAGGATTTGGCTTATCCTACACAGTTCAATAAAATAAGGCCAGAATGTAACCTGTGGCTTGCTCCTTTATTCAGGTGTGGAGAGAAAATATGAAGTTCGGGGAATAATGCCTCCGGCAGTAAAATTAGGTAAGTCTATTGTGGTGGGAAGAGTTCCCTTTGTTTGTCCCTTCGTCTCACCTTGTTGTCCTTTTGTTCCCCTTAGGGGCCGGGGTACGGCGAGGATGCATTGGAGACTGCGCCAACCCGTGAAGAGGAATAGTACCCCCGGCGGTAATCAGGTAAGTCTATGGGGGTAGTTACTATTGCCTCTGTTTATTCCCTTGGCTCACCTTTGCTGTTCTTGTGTTCCCCTTAGGTGCCAGAGTGCGGCGGGAACGTGCAGAAGGATGCGGTGGATCGTGAGGATGCTGTGAAGGTCGGTGAGTCAAGCGCAGCGCTGCAGCAAGCGAGGCGGCGCGCGTAAAATTCTTCTTTCATCCAGCTCAAAGGCGCGGTGGGTCCGGAATTTAGGTAAGGATCGAAGGTTTTGCTCTTATTCTAACCTCTTCTCCTTCTGTTCCTCCCTTTTTCTAGGAGCTGCAGACTAGAGGCGGGCGTGGCAGAAGACTGGATGCAGGCTTGCAGACACAGTGAGCGTTACGCTGCTGGATGCAGAATAACGCGAAGCGGGTGCTGCTCTTCGGGCGTGGTTTAAATATCCTCCAAAGTAGTCCCAGTTAAGTATTCCTCCCCAGCCCCACCCGAGTAAAAAATAGTCCCTAGATAAAATAGTCCCTTCCAAGCCTCATTTGGCTTGGATCTCTGCAGCATGGTCTGCATCAGTTAAGCTTGCAGCATGGTCTGCATCAGGTAAGTTCTACTCTATGAGCCTGGCGCCTATGGCACCAGGACTGACTCTCCATATGAACCTGGCGCCATAGACGCCAGGACCGCACCCAAACAGCCCCTAGCAGGGGTTTTTGGGCTTGCTCAAAATAACTTGATGCCTGCTTCCGGGGTTGCTGGACCTGGTCTGGTTCCCCGGGGGTAGGCATCATGACACATCTCCCAGCAACCACGCCAAAACAACCAACCCTCCAGGCCAGAATCTCTTCAGGTTCACCAAAATATCCCAGAAACAGAAAGAGTTATAGCCTCACTTAAACCATCTAACTGCAAAGGCGACAACTGCCCTCCCCAGATAATCAAGGATGCTGCTAGGGACCTAGCCCCCTTTATAACCAAGCTGATCAACCCATCCTTCTCTTCCAACACCATACCAAGCAACCTCAAAGAATCTTGGGTCCTGCCTCTCCTCAAGAAGCAAACCCTAGACCCTGCCATTCCCACCAATTACAGGCCCATCACCACAGTGCCGTTCCTGTTAAAGATAATAGACAGAGTAGCATACCTGCAAATTCAGCAATATCTTGAAACTCACAAACTATTAGGCACCCGCCAATCGGGCTTCAGACCGCAGCACGGTACTGAGACAGCCTTAATCGATCTTAAAACCCAGATCAATGAGATTAACGACAAAGGGAACACCATCATGTTACTCTTCCTCGACCTGTCGGCAGCGTTCGACCTGGTGGATCACGCAGTCCTGTGCGAACACCTGGCCTCAGCTGCCCACTTCTCGAAAGAGGCCATAGCCTGGATCCAATCATTCTTGGACAATCGAACCATGAGGGTCTTCTCTACCCTAGCCTCAGCAGACCCCATCAAAATAACTTGCGGGGTACCCCAGGGCTCCTGCGTCTCTCCCACCCTCTACAATATCTTTACCAAGCCCCTATTTGATAAGTTGGACAGACTGGGTGTCTCATATACTAATTATGCTGATGACACCAAGATCCTCATACCCATTTTGGGCAACTTTGACTCAGATATGGCCTTGGTAAACAAAATATATCTCATCATTCAGGCATGGATGGCCACACACGGCTTATGCCTGAATGATGAGAAAACCGAAATCCTGCTCCTCGGTTCCAACACTAATCTAAAAAAACTCAGCTCCAACTATAAGGCCTTCAACATTGATGGCAACACCATCACAGTGGCCAAGATAGTGAAAACGCTAGGCTTTCACCTTGATGCAACCATGTCACTAAAAAAACAAATCAACTCACTAGCAACCTCTACCGCCTACACATGCAAGCTAATCAGGGCAAGCAGAGCGGTCCTCACCCAAGCTAGCTGCATCATCATTGCCAATGCCCTAATACTATCCAGACTTGACTATTGTAATGCCATGTACCTAGGAGCCAACAAATACATTACCAACAAACTACAGACACTACAAAATAACGCTCTCAGAACAGCCCTTAACCTACCCTCCAAGGAAAACATTTCCAACAAAAGGAGAGAACACAAATGGCTCAAAATCCTGACCGCATCTCTCTCAAAACGGCATCACTGACCTTCAAATGCTTAAACAACGCATCCCCCCCCCCACCTCGCATCCAGAATAAAGAAAAAAACCTCCACCTGCCCCACCAGATCGATTAACTCTTACTGCGTGCAGATACCCAACTTCAGACAAAAGAAAACCGGCAGCAGTAGCTTCCCTGTTTTGGCAGCCCAACATTGGAACGCCCTCCCACTCAACATTAGGACAGACCAATCCTACTATAGCTTCAGGCGAAACACCCTCACCTGGTTGCGGTCCAATGATCCCCATGCCTAACCCTGCCACCTCACCCGCCCATGCCTTTGCTCAAACCTGACTGCTATGCACAGCATTAAACATGTAAATATGTAAGTGCAACCGAACTGTCTCTATACACAGCACTAAATATGTAAATATGTAAGCAATTTATTAACAATATGTATATATGCACATTCCACGCAATGTAATGCTATGCCTATTTGTCATGTGTGCCTTACCTTGCAACTAAGTTTTTATGTACTCCTACCTTCCTGCTCTCTGTTGCACCCTGTTACCTCTGGGTTTTGCGCACCATACTAAATAAATAAACAAACAAACAAACCTGTAAAAATTCTCTTACAGTGACAAGCTTACCTTTAATGGCTGGTGGCAGTGATACCTCTTACTAAATTGGTGCACCTTTACCGCGGGCTGTGATCACAGCTGCAGTAAAGGCACCTAGGGGTGCTCATTTTACCAAGATGTCCCCTGTCTTCTTTTTCTGCCATTTTAGTGTTTCTTGTTGTTTCTTGTTTCTTCTCCTGACATCCAGGGCAGGAAATTCCTTTATGTGAGTTTTGTCTTCGGCGGGAGTCCCCTGGACACCCCGCCCAGGCTCCAGACAGCCTATAAGCACAGGAAGTGGAGGCGGAGTCCAAAACTTCCCCATCGTTTGTTTTACGCCTTACGTCAACTAGGACAAATGCCAGTGGGGGGCTGGCTGTCCTGATTGGACAACCAGATGCCCCTTTCTTGTAAAATGCAGGGATAGAATGCAGAGGTTGTGCTGTAGTTCCTGATAAATACTTGAAACCTGGAAGCTGAAGTCATGTCGCCCACTGGAACTTAAACCAAAGAGGATGACAAAGGAAAAGTGGCGGGGATGATTTCCAGCGACCGGAGAGCCTGCTGTGTAACCGGAGCCTGCTGCAGCCCTTCCTTCCAATCGACCTGGGGACTCTGAAAATGACGACCCGAACCCAGAGCCTAGTGAGACCCACTAGACTCAAGAAAACCTGCTTTTTGAGCCATCCCATGGGTTGCTTCGACCTTGCGTTCTTGCAATACCCCAATACCCTGGGACCTCCTGCACTGTGCGGAGCAGTCTTCCGAATTCCGAATCTCTGTGAAACTTCGTGAGCATTTTGGTGTATCTCCAGAGACACAAATCGAGTCCGAAAAGTCTCCTCACAAGAGTGCTGGACCTTTAAAACGTAAAGAATTCAACCGCGATTTTCTGTCTTCTTCTGTGCTCCTTGAAAAGGCGCCAAATCCGCATAACCGCATTCAGCCGCGAGAGAAATCTTGCCTAGAGCCTTCTTCATCGATCCCTGCTGCAAAGTCCTTTCTGAGGTCTTGTGTTCAGTCTCCAGGACAAGGAATCCACTAACCTTGTATTTGGCTGCAGTCCCTGAAGTTCTCCTGCTGCAATCTCTTCTTCATTGCTGAGGTACTGTGTTGGCTTGGGTATATCCTTACCTTAAGTCTTTTGGGATTTCTGTGTAGTCCTGGGGTGTTTTCTGTGATTGGGAGGTCCCTCATCCAGTGCACCCAGTCCTACTGCTAGAATCCTGCTGGGGTGTCTTCTGTGAAGCCCCTGGATCCTCTTCTAACTCTAAAGTAAAGTACTCACCTGTTTGCCAGTTTTCCTAAGGAAACTCTGACTTTTGCTACTAAAGAACTTATTCTAACACTGCCTGTTGGTCACTAGTCCTAGTGACCCCCCTTCTGCCACTGAGAACACTCATGCTCCAAGAATAAGGGAACGCCTTTGAAGGGATTGGGACTTCTGCCTAGAAAAGAAATCAAATGTTTTACTTACTTATAAAGAGTTGGTTGGTAACTGTAATTCTAAGAGTGAACAGTTACAAAAGTTCTTACTGATCTTGAATGTGTGATGCACTATTTTTAAAAGTATGGTTAACATCTTTTCTTCCTTAGCCACTGTTTGCCAGTCTAATAGAAAGTACATGTGAAGGTATTGTACTCTCCTGTGATTATGTTTCGCCTCTTTACAAAAGTAATGTGTTGGTTTCAACAGATTATTCCTGTAGGGTAATTGTATGAGTGTCCTCCAACTGTTGGTATCACCAGGTTAGTCCTGTTAGGATATCTGTATGAGTGTCCCCCAACTGGGTCTTGCTTCCCCTGACTTGCTGCTAGCCTGTCCTTAATAAGTCTACATTAGGTTGTTGCCTACCTAGAATAGCTATTCAGTAAAGTGTGACATTGGTTTTACTTTCCCCTTCATTGTGAAGTTAAAGTATGTGGGTTTCACTTACCTTGTGTTAGCTGTGTGCCATCCAAGACAAGTTACCAGAGTTATTGCTTACCTCAATCTGGGGTTCCCTGATTTCAAAAGCATCCATCTGTAATGGTATAAAACATCCTTAGGTTTTACTCACCTGGTATAACTGTGTGTTATGACAAAAGTAGTTATAGGTTTTTACTGCACCTAGGATAAGTGTTTCACTGTTCAACAAAAGTATATTGACCAGTTGACTGTTTATGTGATTTGTTCCAAGAGTCACTGTACAACTGGAAGGGCCTACTGCCCTTGTATTACTGAATGTAATCTAAAAGTAACCATTGGTCTTTTTACTCCCAAAGAATAGGCTTGACCTATAATAAATGTGTATAACAAGGTTTTGACTTCCCTAGAACTACTGTTAGGTGTTCCAAATAAGGTCTATACTTGGGTCTGTGGATTTGAAGTATAGTGTTGTGTTTTTATATTGTGATTTTATATAATGTGTTAGTACTTACTTAACCCCTAGATTTATCTGGGCCTACCTGTATTTAAACAAATCCTTTATTTTTACAATACATAGTGTTTCAGTGTTTCTTCGGATCATTTGTATTACAATTTGACTTGTACTGTGTCTACTGCCCTCTCTCCCTTCTAAGATAAGCCTGGCTGCTCTGCCTACGCTGCCATGTACTCAGGTGGTACAGTCTTATACTAAGAGTGGAGTCTTATACTGCCTCAGTTGAATGGTTTTGAAGAAGTTGGTAGCACTTCAGAAAAACAGTCCCTGCCTCCCAGCGAGGCTAGGGCTTTTACTCCAGGATTTTCGCCATTCAGAAAAAGAACCAGGCAGGCCTGAGAGTTGTGCTGGACCTTTCCACCCTCACCCTCTCCCTACCTCTACACAAATTCAAGATGGTTATGCCAGCTTTGATAGTGGAGACATTGTGCAAGGGAGACTGGATGTGCTCCCTAGATCAGAAGGACCTTGGGCTACCATTTCCAATACAAGGTGCTTCCTTTTGGCTTCAACTCGGTCTCCAGGGTCTTTATCAGGCTGATGAACACAGTGGCAGCCCTCCTCAGGTCGCAGGGCCACCACATTTATCCGTACCTCAACGACTGGCTCGTCAGGGCTACATCTCCGGAAGCAGTGCTCCCTACTTCCCATGCTCTGATGAACACACTGCACGAGCTGGGTTTTTCACTCAACCTCAAGAAGTCGCAGCTGCAGCCCATGCAGAGACTGACCTTCTTGGGTCTCATTTGGGGAACATGCTCTGAGAGAGTTTTTCCCTCGGAGGACAAGATCATGGCCCTCAAGAGGGCTTCCGCGCACTTCCTCAGCAGAGAAGTGACCTCGGCCTCGTGGTACCAACACCTACTGGGGCTCAAGGCAGCAGTCCTCTTGGCTGTCCCCCACGCGAGACTCAAGATGAGGGGGATACAGCTGCACTTTGCAGCCTGTTGGAACCAGCGGGGCTCTCAGTCAGAGATGATCAACGTTCCTCCATCACTTCCGCTGGATCTCACATGGTGGTCCAGGGACTGCAACCTTCGGCTGGGCAAGCCCTTCTGGCAGCCTACTCCGCAGGTCACCATCACCATGGACTCCTCTCTCGAGGGTTGGGGGGCCACCCTGGACAACCACTGCGTCCATGGCACCTGGACCCGGCAGGAGCAGGAGTACCACATTAATTGGCTGGAACTGAAGGCCATCTGGCTGGCGCTCAGAGCCTTCCTTCCGGTTATCGAGGGCAAGGTTGTCCTCATTCAGACAGACAACTCAACCAGCATATTCTACGTCAACAAGCAGGGCGTTTCCCGCCCCCTCCTCCCCCCCACTGTGCAGGCTCGCAGTCAGCATGTGTAAATGGGCCCTGGAGAACAACATATACCTCACGGAAGTCTCCTAGCAGTCCACCTGCCAGGGGAATCCAACCTGGAGGCAGACAGGCTCAGCAGATTGGGAGGCGGACAACTACAAGTGGCAGTTGAACAACCTAGTTCTGCAGGAAATCTTTCATAAATGGGGACACCCCCAGGTGGACCTCTTTGCCTCCTGGGATAACAGGAAGTGCCAACGGTTCGCTTTCTTGCAAGGTCCGGGCCCGGGGTCCCTGGGCGATGCATTCCAGATTCAGTGGGATGGAATAACGGCATACGCATTCCTGCCCACACCACTGATACACAGGGTGATATGCAAGATCAAGGAATATCGTCACCTCAGCATCATTCTAATAGCACAGTGGTGGCCGGCCAGGCCATGGTTCTTGGAGCTGTTCAGCCTCTCGGAGAACCGCCCATTCGCCTTCCCACGGGCCCATAACATCTTTCTACCGCAGTAGAGGGGCAGGGTCTTGCACCCTGCGCCACAGAAACTAGCCCTCACAGCGTGGTTCCTGAGCAGGTCACGCTAGCTCACCTCAGCCTTGCCCAGGCTAACCTAGAGATCATACAGTGCACCAGGAGCAAGTCTACCAGGGCCCAGTATAAGAGCAAGTGGACCAGGTTCTGGCATTGGGCTGACTCTAAGGGTATCAACTCCATTTCATGTACCTTGGACGACGTACTCTCCTTCTCGGCGCACCTCGCCCACTCAGGCGTGCAAGTAGACACTTGCCACACTTATTTGGCAGCCATCGGGGCTTACAGAAACTTGGAGGAAGAGACCTTTTCCTCTTCCAACCCGATTGTCAAGAAACATTTGACGGGACTCGCCAGACTCTACCCGCCCATCAAGAGGCCACACCCCGTGTGGAACCACAACATAGTTCTGGGTGCCCTGGCGCACAAAACATTTGAACCAATGACGTCCGTGGACATCAGGCTGGTCACCATTAAGACGGCCTTGCTAGTCGGCCTCACCTCGGCTCGCAGAATCAGCGAAATCCAGGCGCTGGTCACATCAGAGCCATATACCACATTTCATAAGGATAAGGTAGTCCTGCGGACACACCCAGCAATCTTGCCCAAGGTGCTTTCCGCATTCCATCTGAATGAAGAAATAGTGCTATCTATGTTTTTTGCTGACCCCAAGGACGAGGCACAGAGAGTTCTGCACTGCCTGGATGTCAGGCATGCCCTGAAAGTCTACTTGGACACGACTAAGGCCTTCCGCAGGTCAGACACACTTGTTGTCACCTTCGGCGGATCAAGACCGGGGTATCAGGCCTCTAAGGCCTTTATAGCCCATTGGATGGTATCGGCCATCAAAGAAGCTTACGAGGGACAGCACAAGCCACTGCCAGCCAACATGCACGCCCACACGGTCAGAGCTAAATCAACAGCCATCGCTTTCCAGCGGCATGTCCCCTGGCAAGTCATAAGCAGGGCGGCCACGTGGGTCACCCCTACGGCTTCATGCAAGCACTACTGTTTGGATGCCGGTTCTAGGTCAGACGCGGTCTTCGGACAGGCGGTTCTTAGAAACCTGTTTCCTTAAGGAGGGTCTCCTCTCCACCCTGGGACTACATTCTGTTGTAATCGCCCATGCAGTATGGTGGAAAGGGGACAGCATGTAAGAGTAATTATAAGTTACTCACCGTAGTGATTAACATACTGTTAGTCCTTAGTCCTCTTTCCTTCATACGTCCCACCAGCCTCCCCCTAATAAAACTGCTGTCATCTATTGTCGACATGTCTGTGGGGACTGCGGTGTGGCACCGGAGGGCGGAGTCAGGGCAGCGTATGCTCCCTGGGCCGCGCCCACGTGCGCCTATAAATTTAAATGGGAAGAAGGTTTTTTCTGGTGAAAAAGATTCTGTCTCCCGTCCCTTGGAAGGGACACCCATGCAGTATGTAGGAAAGAGGACTAAGGACTAAGAGTACGCTAGTCACTACGGTGCATAACTTATAATTTCTCCAGCGTTGGTATCTTTCATGGATTCACATGCGTCCTCCAGCATACCCCTACAGGCAAACATCCTCTTATGAGGGATATCCTCCAGCTGGAGTGGTTAAAATCTGAGGGGATGCTGCTGGGGCGTAGCTATACATTCAACCTCCCTTTGGTGGGTACGTAAAGCACCCACAACGACATTGATGGGACACTTAAGTTGTCAAGTTTTTCCATAGGAAAATTACTAAGTCAAAGTAACCAGGGTTTCCCAGCCTGACGGCGGGGAATATTCACAGCATGTGAATCCATGAAAGATGCCAATGCTGGAGAAATTGAGTTACAAGTAAGAAACTACTCCCTTATTGACTTTAGGTGCTGGTCAATGCTTTATACATAAACGACCTATGTAGAAAACCCAGATATGTTGATTGATTGATTGATTGATTTATTTATTTATAAAGTGCTTTACACCAAGGCGCTGTACAAGGAACAACAAAATACAGAGTAATAATAACAACAAATAACAGTGTGAGCATAGTGGCAACTTGAATCATTCAACAACAAAACAGTGCAAAGAGCAATTTACTAAGAGGGGGGAGAAGTGGAGTGCGAACAGGGGAGTGAAGGGAGGGGCAGGGAAGGATTGAGTGAGAGTAGAAGGAAGGGAGAGAGAGTGTATGTGAATCTATCTTCGCAGATCAAGGTTGGGTGGTTGTATTGAAAGCGGTTGTACCTGCATACCATTATATGATATGATATGATATGATATGATATGGTATTTGTAACGCGCCTATACACAAGTGTTTCAAGGCGCGACGAGGCAGGGAGGGGGGGAAACTGGGGAAGACAGACAAACGATCCTACTAGGCCAGGTGTCATTCAGATCGCGCAAGTGCAGAGGTAAGGGGAAAAGGAGAAAGTGCAGGGGGAGGAGGTGGGGGGGAAAGTGCAGTACAAGGTAAGTAGCGTAATAAAATAATAAATAATAATAAAAGGGCCAGCTGGTGGCAAGTGCGAGGTAAGTGCAGAGCAAGTGCTGGGAAGGGGGCTGTAGGGATGCAGTGACAGTCCCACAGTGCAGGGGGAGCCAGGGAGGCAGTGCAAGTGGAGAGTGGCTGGGCCCTGGACCGAGGTCACAGAGTGGCCCAGATGCAGGTTTAGTGCAAACTTCAGTGGGGAGTTTAGCAGGTTTAGCAGGGGAGAGGGAGAGAGAAGGCAGAAGCGAAGAGGAAGGTTTTGAGGTGCTTCCGGAACCGGAGATGGTTCTCCTCAAGTTTCAGGGAGGCAGGAAGGCTGTTCCAGAGGGAGGCCCCTGCTGCGGAGAGAGATCTACCCCCAGCTCGTTGCTTCGAGAAGCGGCTGACCATGAGGGAGTTGGAGACGGATGAGCGAAGGGCTCGTGAAGGCAGATATTTAGGAAGAGAGAGTTGAAGGTATTGTGGCCCCAGGCCCCAGAAGGCCTTGTGGACAATGCAGAGGGTTTTGAACTTAATCCTCGCAGCCACTGGGAGCCAGTGAAGAGATTTCAGTCCTGGAGAGATACGGTCCCTGGGCTTGAGGCCAAGGACAAGTCTCGCAGTTCTGTTCTGGATAAGTTGCAGAGGGCGG
This sequence comes from Ambystoma mexicanum, assembly GCF_040938575.1. Classification (NCBI taxonomy): domain Eukaryota; kingdom Metazoa; phylum Chordata; class Amphibia; order Caudata; family Ambystomatidae; genus Ambystoma; species Ambystoma mexicanum. The sequence continues at coordinate 96,417,225 of NC_090939.1, read as the reverse complement.
AGAGTGGAGGCAGGCAGATTAAGATAGAGGCTGTTACAGTAGTCCAGCCTTGAGAGAACCAGGGCTCGGGAGACAGTGAGCTTCAGGGGGAAGGAGAGGAAGGGAAGAATACCTCTGAGGAGGTGCAGCTGGTAGTGTGACTTCTTAGAGACGTCAGAAATATGAGGAGAGAAGGAGAGTGTGGAGTCGAAGATGACCCCGAGGTTTTTAGCTTTGCAGGTAGGGGCAGGAAGAGGGCCAAGGGAGGCCGGCCAGAGAGCTGCAGGAAAGGAGGGAGTGGGTGTGCCGATGAGTAGAATCTCAGTCTTACTGGCGTTAAGGCAGAGGTCATTGGCGGCACACCATTCCTGGATAGCAGACAGACAGTCGGAGATGAGGGAAGGAGAGGAGGAGGCCGAGGGTAGCCTGAAAATGAGCTGGGTATCGTCCGCATAGCACTGAAAGTGGGGGCAGAGAGCGGCGATGCGGTGGGCAAGGAGTGCCAGATACTGATTGAAAAGCCAGGGAGAGAGAGGTTGGATCCCTGGGGGACACCACAGGTGGAGAAAAAGATGTCAGAGAGGAAGGAGCCCATTTGGACCTGGGAGGGTCGACCGGAAAGGAAAGAGGTCAGCCATGCCAGAGCCTGACCAGTGATACCCAGGTTATCACGGAGACGGTTGAGCAGGATGGCATGGTTGACAGTGTCAAAGGCAGAGGAGAGATCGAGCAGAATGAGAACACAGGGAGTGTTGGAATCGAGGTTCAGGAGCAGGTCCTCACAGATGTTCAGGAGAGCAGTTTCCGTGCTTCTGGCCGCTCTGAAGCCGGATTGATGGTCATGAAGATTACCAACATATTCAGCATGGAGGTTAAGCTGGGAGATGGCCAGGTTCTCCAGGAGCTTGCCCAGGAAGGGAGTAATGGAGATTGGGCGATAGTTGGCCGGGCAGGAGGGGTCGGAAGAGGGTTTCTTGAGGAGGGGGTGCACAAGGGAGTGCTTGAGGGGGGATGGGAAGACTCCAGAGGCGAATGAGTGGTTGCAAAAGTCAGCTAGGGCAGGAGCCAGGGAGTCGATGTGGTCGTTGATGGTTTTGGAGGAACAGGGGTGAACCTGTTTAGACGAGGTTTTCATAGATCGGACTTGTCTGGAAACCTCATCAGCAGAAAAAGGTGGAAAAGCAGAGAAGGAGGGCGGAGGGGCGGCTGCAAGAGAGCAAGAGGAAGAGCAGGGAAGAGAGGGAGGGAGGTGAGAGGAGGAGAGCGAGGACAGGATGTCCTGAGTTTTTGAGATGAAGTGCGAGGCCAGTGCAGTGCAGAGGGCCTGGGAGGGGACAGGAGAGGTAGAGACTGCAGCAGGGTTGGCCAGCTCCTTGCAGATTTTAAAGAGTTCGGCTGAGTTGTTAGATGCCTGAGAGATGCGGGCTTGGATAAGGGCTCTCTTCTTGGTGAGAACGGAGAGCCGGTATTGCCTTTGGAGCAGGCGGCAGGCCAGTTTGTCAGAGGATGAACATGAAGCACGCCATTTCCTCTCTGCCACCCTGCACTTGCGTTTTAGGGTGACGAGATCCGAGTCATACCAGGAGTTACATTTGGCTTTGGGCTTCAGGCGGATTCTCATGACGGGGGCAAGGATATCGAGAGTATCAGATATAGAGGAATAGAGCATGGAGAGGGCTGCGTCAGGGTGGGAGTCAGCCGAGGGGGGAGAAGGGGCTGAGAAGGTAGCAGCGAAAGCCTCAGCTGACACGCGCTTCATGGGTCGGATGACCGAGAAGGTGGGTGGCAGTGAAGAGGGTGGCTTTGCCTGTGGGGTAGGGAGGGAGAGGTGGGAGGATAGGAGAAAGTGATCGCTCCAAGAGAGAGGAGTGGAGAGAGGGAGGGAGAGGGGAAGGTCAGAAGACATCAGAGCATCAAGAGTGTGCCCTGCAGAGTGAGTAGGCCCAGACGGGAGAATAGAGAGTGAGAGAGAGTTGCAGAATTCGCGGAAGAGACCAGTGGGGGGACAGGAGGCATCGAGGTGGATGTTGAAGTCACCGAGAAAGAGGAGTTGGGTGGTTGAGGACAGGAGTGAGGAGGAGAGGTCAGCCCACTCAGAGAGGAAGGAGGAAATTTGACCAGGTGGCCGATAGATAGTAGCCACGGTAAGGGAATAGCTAGGAGAGAGAGAAAGTCGGCAGACAAGACATTCAAAAGAGGAGTAGGTCTGCGTAGGAGTGACAGTGGCAGGAATCCACTCAGGGAAGATAAGGGCAACACCACCCCCTGAACGGTTGGGCCTGGGCACGGAGAGGATCTTGTAGCCGTCAGGTAGGAGTGTGTCAAAGCTGGTGGCAGAGCTGGCAGTGAACCAAGTCTCAGTGAGACCGAGGACGTCGAGGTCCAGTTCCTCAAGAAGGCGACAGATATCAGAGGAGTGCTTGATGGCAGAGCGAGAGTTTAGAGTGGCAATGTGGAGAAGGTTGCCATCCTTGAAAAACTTCCGGGGAGGGGTACAGATCAGAGGTACGCCCTGCGGAGGTGTTAGAGAAGGAGTTGAAGAGGGAGCAAGAGAAGGGGCAGGGAGGGAGGGGAGAGGCAAGGTAGCCGACGACAGAGGAGGGGGGACAGCGGGAGCGGAGAGGAAGTTGATGAGGCATGGGAAGCGTCTATCAAAGAACAACTATGACAAATCTTTCTGAATATGTTGCCCCCACACTGCATGTGTGCACTTTAAAGGGCTGGGAACATTGTGCCCCGCTCCTTGAATGAAATGTTATGTTAACTGTTATATGTATGTGAAATGATTTTCCATTGTTGCAAATTCTGTCTATTGTGTATTATGAAACATTGAAGAATACATTGAAACATTTTAATGTAAAAGGATAATTGAGGCTCAGTGCAGCATTTATTCCACATCTACACTTATGGTATAGGTGACACAAGGTCTGGACACAGAGGGAGGTGTAGCTTTATACTCCATATTTGCATTATATTTACCTGGCCTCCTGTCACCACTGCTCCAGCTCCTTCCACGGCACCAACAATGAGTGGCAGCATTGTTGTGTGGGCAAGTGTTCTTGGGGTGGGTGTGACCCTTGAGTACTGTTCCTGTGTGTATTGGGTGCACCTGTGCCTTATTTCCCCAACCTGGGGCCATTTACTTGCAGCTCTGAGGTGGTGGTGTCTCTGGCGTGGACTTGCTGGTAATTCCGGCAAATGTCTGCCTGTATTACCGGCAAGTCAATTTCTCTAATATACCAGTAATACCATTGTGCCAGTATTACTCGTTCATGTTTCTGGCATTGGCAGCATTTCCATTGCCTCTGTTACTTGTGCCGGTAATTCCGTGAGAGGTGTTACCGGCGCTGGTGATTCTGGTGAATGGGTTCTGTTTGCTCATGATTTGCCACTGTGGTAATAGTGCCGGTATACGTTATTTCTGGTACTTTATTACAGGACCGGCAAACTTGTAATGACCCCCCAATGTCCTTTTACCTATACCACCCAAATATTGGTCATGGTGAACATTTGGCCTCATTACGAGGTCAGTGGTAAGCCGCTGGTGCTACCGGCGGGTTGCCGCTGACCTCGTAATACTGTTTCCACCACCTGATTTGCCGGTGCCACCCGGACATTACAAGTGGTGGCGGCCCGGTACGTCAGGCGGTGGGAACTTGGTCCCCATTCACATGGCGTTCCATAGGACTCCATGGGAATGGGGACACAGATGCACCGGCACCGTTCGTAACGGTGCCAATGCTTCTGTGAGAAACATACCTGCAGGGGCCGGTACTCCCGGCAGGTCAGACCTGCCGGGAGTTCCGGCCCCTGCAGGCATTCTCATAGTTTGGCGGTCCGGAAAGGGTGCCGTTATGTTGCGACTTAGAATAAGGCCCACTGACTTTTTGTCTAAACATTCCACAAATAGAAACATTATGAGCCACAAAACATGCACTGGGTATTCAGCCTGGAAACCATGAGTTGCCCATTCTTTTCATTATTCACCCGGCCGAATTCGCCTTGACAAACAACATTTTCACCTTTGAAGAAGTACAACTGGGTGATAATGTTGAATGCTCGTCTACATTTCAAACACTCCTGCGATATGTTAATTCATTTCCTGGATTTGTATTTCAGAGCAGCATTGGGCCATCTGTAAACACACATTTTCATCATATAAACCGATGGGAATGTGTTGCTTTGTTACAGGATCTTTCACCCATGTGTGCTGAGCAAGCATCTATCATACTCGCAAACCCTGAGATACAGGGCCTCCGTTTTTGATGTGCCCTTTATTCGCATAGAGGGTACACAATTTGAATATAAATGCAATATGAAAATCTGTGTGGATCCTAGTTTCTGTGTTGGATTTACAATTAGAGAATGAATCACAAAGGTCTCCTCCATGATTCAGCAGATATGGACAAATATATACCCAAATACATCCATTAAGTTTATAATGTCATATAGAAGGGACTTCCACACCAGACTTGCAGACCTGTTTGTTCCCAAACGCCAATTGTAAATGATGGGTTATGTGCTTTGCAGGATAGTGTATTCTCTTTGTCTAGACATGTGACCTAAGATCAGCTAATAGAGTTCCTCTTGTAAAGTGTGGGCATAGGTGCTTAATAGATGCCTCCTCAGATTCAGTAAAGGTTTGAGCTGGTAGCCTAGCAGGGCTGATGGCGAGCATTCTAGTAATGTATGCCGGCTTTTAGGCACTGTAAGTCCAATGTAGTGGACTGGATGTGTCTTGCAGGGAAGTCAATGTTCCGGAATGCGAGACACCAGACCAGTGAGATATTTAAACCATGCGCACCAAGCTGTTGATTTGGAACTATTCTCATAGATTGGTGAAGGACGTGTTGACAGATGAGGTAAGGGGCAGCACTAACACTGATCTCAGCAATACTAAAATATTTTTTACATTGAACTTGCACTCACAGCATGATTTGTTTGATTGACTACTGTATCTGTTTGATTGACTACTGTATCATTTAATTGTTTTACACATTCATGATAACACATTTTTTATTGAGATTGAGCTCACTGAAACAAGTTTGTCTATTTTCTTGTCATAGGAGAGCAGATGCAGAGTAAATTTGCACTACGGCTAACCTGATAAGTATGACGGAGATCTAAAAATGTCCACCAAAAGTTATGATAACTCTTTGATTGGACACTTGGGGCAGGGGTATAATTCAGTTCCATCCACTACCCCCCTATATTGTAGAATTTTTACCTACAAATCTGTGGGATAAAGTAATGAATTGAGAATTTTCAGAAACTGCATATGTATGTAGTAAACAGGCCTAACATTCTCTTCTTTGCCTTAGGTGACTCTCTGAACACTAAAGGAAATAGCAGGTGAGGTTGTCTCCATTCCAACACACCACCAATTACCTCCATGATGAGTGCCCCAGATTTACAAGAAGGGCAGAATTATGTCTGTGTAAGTGAGACATGATTGATTCCTTGTGAGTTTGTCATTGGAGATAATCACAAAGGTGTATATATATATATATATTATAGTGTGGCCGTCGCCGTACTATAGTTACATTGAGTATTACGTTCTATAGGAAACCCGAAAATTGAATTGCTAATAACCTTTGACTTGCATGACCAATTTGGCTGATATTTTGCAAACAGAAAGTTTGTCACATCCCCACAGACTGGACATTTTGGGAAAGATTTGTTAAAAAATGAAAAAGTTATTAAGAAAGCAAAAAAGCACTCTTTTGGCCTACTCCCATTCATTTCCCCCATGGAGAAAAAGTCAAAAATTCTGTGCAGCGCACAACAAAAAACGCTGGACAGAATTAAAGTAGGTACAAAACAATTTGGGTACGAAGCATAGGAGGTGTTTGGGGTCATTCCGTCCAAATATTTGATAGAAAAGTGGATGCCCCTTCTCCTTAAATTATAGCTATATGTGCCCCACAATGCATCAGCAAGTCTATTTGGAAATTAAAACCGCCATTTAAAAAAATGTTGCCCAATTCTAGAGATAACTCGTGTTATTACGGGTATAACAGGGGTTAGCAGAAAACGAAAAGTAGAAATAATGCCATTTGGAGGAGAAAAACGGATTAAATGGCATCAGGGTAGAGATAAGGGAGGGGGAAGAGTAATTGGGGAAGTTGGGGAGGGGGCTGCGGACCAAGTTGAGAGCTCCAATGTTTTCTCATAACCGTGGTTATAGTGGGAATAACCAAGGTTATAGTAGAAAATGGGATCGGGTATGAAAATGTGTCACACGAATAACCAGGTTTATTTTTATGAATAACAAGGATAATTTTACAAATAACCAGGGTTATTCCACAGATAACCTGGGATATTTATAGTACATTACTATTATCGGAGGTTATACTAACCGCTGATATGGGAAAAAAGAGAAGGTTAAATAAATGAGATTAATAAAAAAAGTGTAATGTTACAGCTACAGTGAGGTGTGGGGTAATGGGTGTGGCTGAAGGCTATGGCTGCTGGTTTACTTGAAGGAACTAAATGGTTCAATGTGGAAAGTGACTAGTGTGCCCAAAAGGCACCTAGTGGTGTGGCCATGGGCAAAGTCCATGGCTAGTGGGCCCGTTTAGGAAACACAATGGAGCAATATGTAGAGTGCCGGAGGCCGTGGACACTGGCCATGGGTAGTGGGACTGGAAAAAAGCTATTGGGGCTAATGGGCCTGACTGGGGCCACCTAGCGGGTCCAAAAGAAGCATACTGGGAGAACATGTATGGTGGAAATGTCCAAAGGCCGTGGCCACTGGCCATGAATGAAGGCCATGGCTAGTGGCCCGTAAAAAAACGGTGGTATAACAAAACCCTTGAAATTCACTGTAAAAAAACGTAGTTAAGGTACAGTTAAGTTGTGCAGATTTAACGCAACAAAATCCTTAAAGTTCAGCGGATGTGGGAAGTCATAACAAGCTTAACTCGGTGAGTTCCTGTTGCAAAGCCCATGAGCACATCCATATTTTAAGAGCAGGGATTCACAATGACGTACAAAATGACATTATGGGGGCCATTAACGGGAGTGCACCGAGTTAAACTGGTCATGACTTCAAACATCCGCTGAATTTCAAGGGTATTGTTGCGCTAAATATGGACAATTTAACTACACCTTAACTAAGGTTTTTTAAATGAACACATACACATGCACCCTCCCTCCTCCCTTTACAGGTATGGCCATAATTTCTCTTTTTTTTGCAATAAGAACGTTACTTTATTGACATCCAGGAATACAATTAAGCGGATACTAGTATTTAGGAACATGTTTTTCAACTGTTGAAATGAGTCAGGCATTGTGTTTGTGTGCATGACTAATTAGTTTAGCAATTAGTTTTGTAGTTAGATGCTGGATCGGCCTGACTCCATTAGAGATTATGATTACTTGGAATCTCTCATAAGTATGGAGGAAAGGGGACAGGGGGCGTAGGAGTTGCATTGGATTTTCATAGAATTGCAGTAATCTCTGTTGTCAGGGTGGTAATCTGTGGTACATTCCATGGCCATAGCAGTACACAAAAAGACAAAATCACATAAGACAGTCTTTTTTTTTAATTTAAAGCTTATCCACTTCATCTCATTCCTTTTCACCAATATAGGTAGCAGGGTTGAGCTATTTAGCTCCTGCTCGTAACCTAAAAGAGCCTGGTTGCTTTGACACTTACAGCTACCTGGATCTTCTTTTGGCTCCACAGGCCAACTGATGCCGAACAGAATGTAATTCTGGTGTTTGGGACAATCTGTAAATAAGCATTAGAACACCTATACAACATTAAAAGCATAAGGTATCATAAATAATGGACACAGTTATATCTTTGCAACTTATGCCAAAGTTAGATTTGCAGAACGCTATGTACTAGCTCCTCATTCCCCAGTGGTAGATCCTGGTCACTGGTTAATGCTGGATACCCTGGACGGGCTTTTAGCTCCGGCTTATCCAATCTTAATTGCTATTCCTGAGATGGGTAGGTTTTGGCTACTCCAAAGGCAACCATCTTCAGATTCTTCAGCACATATTGTATTGTAGGAATTCCACCTCAGCTCCCTGAGCTTTTTGATATTTATTCTTCACGTTTATGAATGTATGAGCTAAAACCTACTTCAACAGTTTGTGTGTGGCCTGCTTAACAGTCCCAACTATTCATTCTGCAACTGCTCTCCCTTCTCTGCTGCAGATTTCAATTTTGTAGTGACTCACGCCTCCAGTAACTTCTACAGAGGAGGGAGACAATTCACATTGAATTTATTGCCTTCATCTTAGCTAATCAAACCCAAAATCAGCAAGGGTTTCATACACATAAGACTTGCTGTACAGCCAGGATGTCTGGCATTACTTCTAAATGAAGCTAAAATGCAGTCTTGAGTAGAGGAGTCTGTCTGAGAAAGAAGCTCCATAGAAAAATAGAGCTACTTTTGAGGCAAATTCCTCCAAAATGCTTCAGAACATAAAACTAAGCACCAAAATAATGGGGTTAGGGTCACGGAAGTCATGACTTTCCTGTTGTCGACGCCATCTTTAAAGTGCCTGTCCACACGCCCTACCTCGTCAACCAAGTATCCACCGTTGTTTATCGATCAGTCACTGCCCACAGACAAGTAGACGTTCATAACAGTTGTTGTCCAGGGACAAGCAACACCCTTCTGCAGTAAAATCATCTTTGGCAGGCAAATCTCTCTTGTCAACGAACTGACCTGCATCCACGGGCAACCCTTGGTCCACGGCAACCTAGTCACCGGCCACTTCATTGTCAGCAGGCATTACTTAAACAACTCCATGAACCATTGCTAATACCACCTTGCATGTAATCTTATGCTCCCCCACCTCTCCCAAATGTATGGCATTCCTGTTCATGGCATTAATGACATTCTCACTTATCATGGAATTGGTGGTCTTCCGAATATAATCCTTCAAAAGGATTTCAATTTTTCATGCCAAGTGAAGACACTCTATATGATATAGTTTCTGTCAGAATAGAAGCCATCATAAGCAAAAGGCACATGTTTTGCCATTTGTGTAGGCCCGGGATAGGCACTGGCCACGCACTGCCATAAGGAAACTTGTGAAGCATGACAATGTTGTCAATTATCATGTGACAATAATAGATAGGTTTTTAACTTTTATTCTCAAAATACGTTCAAAAACAAACAATTGGGGGTTCCCAGTTAAAGGGTGGTCCGATCTTGAAATGGGCTTTCACCTCCCTAGCTCAGGCTCGCTGTTCCAAAATGGCTTGCTCTAGGATTGGCTTATACATTTAGGGTACCCTACTGTCTAATCTGATCCTGATCTTGGAAGGCCTAAATGCTGTTGCCTTATCTATCTGATTCCCTCAGGGAATACTTGGGTGACCTACACCGAGTAAGTTGTTCTCCCGTGCATGCCTTTCATATAGATGACCGTTGATCAACCTTTTTCTCATTCTATTCTTACAGCTGCATTCGCCACTCTCCCGTACCCTCCTAACTCCATCTCTCTTTCCGTCTTTCTGCACTCTGTCCCCTACCCTTAACACTTCCCTTCCTTCTCCTGTCTCTACTCTCTACCTTTATCCTAATCATATAGTCCTATTGCTACTTGTGTCTCCATTCCACTCCAACCACCCTTTAGGAATATGGTGTGCCCTACTTGCCTTCCAGGTATATAGTGCCTTGCTCATTAAGGTGACCCCAGAGATATAGTGCTGAGTCAGCTACTTCCAATGGCCAATCTCTAGCTTCCCTAATCCCAACTCCTCTGATTGTAGGCTGGGATTACCCCAGGAAGCCTTCTTAGGTGGCCTCAGCCCGCCCCCTTTTCTGTCTCCATTCTTCCCCAGCTAGTCATGGGGCCATTGGCATTTTTTGCTCTCTGCTCCCCCTCCATGATCAAGGTTGGTACTGTCCAAATGGGTTTTAGGAGTGCTCCTCATCTTCCCTACTACTGTACATTTTCCCAAGTGCTCCAGTTACGCTGACACACTGTTCCCCTCTAGTTATTTTGGGAACCATGTTGTGAGTTTTAAAACAAAAACATTAATCTGCTGCAGTCCCCTGCCATTGAAACCATCTTTACCTTTCCTAAGGTTTATGGTATTGCATCCCTTCTAGGGCACTCCCTTTTGTAATAGGGTGTTCTATAATCCCACCTTGGTTTTAGGGAGTAGGTTGGTTTCAGCTGTAGTTTTAGCTTCAGCAGTGACTCCCTTTTGTACAGGGTGTTGTATAATCCCACCTTGGTTTTAGGGAGTAGGTTGGTTGCAGCTGTACTTTAGTTTTAGCTTCAGCAGTGGTGCAAGTAGGGATCGAAATTAAGATTGGATATGCAGGAGCTAAAAGCAGCTCCAGGGTATCCAGTATTAGCCAGTGACCTGGAGCCACCACAGGGGACGAGGAGCTAGTGCAATGTGTTACGCAAATCTAACTTCCACATAAGATGCAAACTTTTAATTACACCCATGTGTATGGTCTCTTATGCTTTTAATGTCATATAGATGTGCCCAAACGTTTATGTATAGGTTGCCCTGTAGGCACAGATTTAAATTCACATAGGTGTGTGCATTTAGCATCGGTTGCATTGGGGGGCCAAAATTAGCTCCTGGTAGCTGTTTGTGTCAAGTGCTAGCCAAGCTTTTCTAGGCTTCAAGCAGGAGCTTAGTAGCTCCCAGCTTACCTCGATTTCAAACCCTGGTTGCAAGCCATTTTACCACAAATCTGTAACCCATTAGACCTTTACAGCAGCTATTGGAGCACCAGTTTGTTTTTCTTTTAATCCTACTCTCGGGAATTTTGGATTTCTGGGCTCCCTTTGTTCAGTGTAACTACTAGGTAAGCTCAGAATGGCTGTTCGATAAAGTGTGCTCTTTGTGAACCCACATGGCTTCCTTCATAGTGGTTCCAACTGGTTTAGACCAGTGTAGGAACTCTGGCATTTCCCTAACACTTTTTGTGGGAGCGGTCTCGACTGAGTGGCAGTGCTACTGACCAACCAGTAGGGTTTGTCATCTGACCCTTTGCCCACAGCCCTTTCTAGTGATTGATAGGCTAGCCTTTAGCCGGATCCTTTTTGTAGTGGCGCCTATGGTTCTGCCTGGCCTGTGTCTGTCTTTCTGTCTGTCTCTCTTCTGAAACAAGTAAGAGGTAGGTCTGTCAACCCGCTGCAGGGGGTTTTCCACTGATTCCTGAAATTGTTGCAATTTATACACACTCACTTTGCCATGCTAGCTGATTGCAGTAGTTTGGGCATATCTTGGTTTGGGCTTTTCGCTCCTGGAGTTTTAAACTGGGCTTCCTGAATACTCCTGCTTTCTACTCTTGTGCCCTCTTTTGCCCTATGCTAGGCTTTCCATGCTGGATCCATTTTCTGGGCCATTTACTGCAAGAGTCTTCTGGCTTAGTTCTAGAAGCTCAGACACCTGGAAGGGTGTTGGGACAACAACAACCCACCTAATATGCTCTGTGGGATATTCTGAGTTGCCTTCTGCAGTTATCACTGTGCTTGGTTTGTTTTCTGGTGGGCTACCACCCTCCTTTGTTCACTGAGCCGCCAGATTCATTTTCACAGGTTCCCTCCTTTTCTTAGAGTCTTCCTCACCAAATTCTTCACTCAGTAATTATCAAGATTTTTTTACATTTCTTCTCTTCGCTCTTATAAAAGTGGATACTTGCTACTTGTAACTATTTTAGTAACTATGCTACTATTATTCCTGGGAGTGCAATGTACTGGTAAATGTTGCCAAATATATCCTTTGTTATAGTGTTCCACCTGCTAGGTTTTTATCAATATGTGTGCATTTTGATTATTTTAATACTATGCCCTAGATGGCCAGAATTAATGTGAATTAGTCGGTGTGCATTTAAGGGCTTTTATAACAATTTTTCCTGCTGGTAGAAATGTCTGGATCGCTTTTCTGTCTGCCAACATATATTTGTTGGTGCTGACCCCCTAGTCAAGGACCCACCATATGTAACACGGGAAGGGCAGTTTCTAGAAAAGTGGCCCTTATCAGGAGTTGGGGGGTAATGCAATGGTAATTACACCTCATTACTGTTAAAGGATAGTTCCGGGACTTTTTTTTTATTGTCCCTACGGTTCGGCCATGTGTTTTTAAGCATAACTCGGTAGATCGTAGAAAACTTTCCTATGGACCTTACCCGACTTTTCGTCCATTAACGCACTCGAAATCAGCCGCCATTTTCTGATAATCCTATCATTTCCCCCCATCGACCTGGCTCACCTGCTTTTGCGGCACTAAATCAAATCCCCCGCCCCTGAAACAGACTTTATCAAAACATTCATATTCCCCGCCTCTATCCGTGACGTGACTGAGCTGCGTAGGCAAACGCGCCCAGGCGTCTTCTACGCGACTCCACACAGAACCCGGAAATCAACACAGATCAGCTCAGACAACACAGCGCGCCACAATTGGGAATATGAAACTGTACTTTTAAATCAAACCGCAAGATTGTAAATTTGGTAAAGTACATTTATTTGACATCAAATGTTTTGAGAATATTCAGCGATTTTCATTTTTATTTGCTCACGTTCCAAAAAGTTCGTTTTGAGGCACGCGATGTTACTTTGCTGTACACAGGGTCTTAGATCATCTCACAATACAGCGCCACAATTCGGAATATGAAACTGTGGTTTAAAAGCAAACGGCAAGATTGTACATTTGGCAAAGTACATTTATTGGACATCAAATGTTTAGAGAATATTCAGCGATTTGCATTTTTCTTTGCTCTTGATCCAAAATAGTTCGTCTTGAGGCAAGCGATGTTCGTGTGCAGTACACAGGGTGTTGGTTTACGATAAAATAAGCTCTTCGGTCGCACTGATAATCGCATGGCTGTTCCAACAACGAGGCACTAGGCCACCACAACGGTCTGTATGTTGCATCTAGCCGTTAGTACCGCGTAAGGGCATACTTGTACTTGGCGATCGTCCCATAAAATGGTCAGGGTGGTAACGTTGTTCACGCGGAGAAGCAACTGGCGGTTGAAAAAGCCATCCGCCGGTGTCTGGTACTCGTGACACATACAATAATGAAGGATGTACCTGTTTGAAAAACATAAAAAATGAAATTAGTCTCACCATCAGATCTTTATTAAAATTATTCATTTTATATATTAGGTCGGGAAATTATTTCATAGCTAGGACAGTGCAACTGGGTATTATACGTCATTTCCAGTAACCCACCCCCTCTCCTCCGCCTTTTTCAGAGCCGCCTGAGCGCCAGTGGACCACTTCGTCACTGATATGATATAATATGGCATTTGCAACGCGCCTATACACAAGTGTTTCAAGGCGTGGCGAGGCGGGGAGGGGGGGGGAACAAGGAGAAGACAGACAACGATCCTACTAGGCCAGGTGTCATTCAGATCGCGCAAGTGCAGGGGTAGGGGCAAGGTAAAAGTGCAAGGGGAAGGGGAGGGGGGAAGTGGAGTACAAGGTAAGTAGCATAAAATAATAAATACATAGGGCCAGCTGGTGGCGAGTGCAAGGTAAGTGCAGAACAAGTGCTGGGAAGGGGGGGCTGTAGGATACTGAGACAGTCCCCCAGTGCAGGGGTTGACAGGGAGGCAGTGCAGGTGGAGAGTGGAAGGGCCCAGGACCGAGGTCGCAGACAGTGGACCAGTTGTAGCAGGGGAGAGGGAGAGAGAAAGCAGAAGCAAAGAGGAAGGTTTTGAGGTGCTTCCGTAAAAGGAGATGGTTCTCCTCAAGATAGTGCGCGGTACAAAACAATATGCCACGTAGAACGAACAAGTACAACTTAACCCGTCTTTAAAGCTACTCTATAGTAATTAAATTGCGGTATAAACTCATCTAAAGAGTTACTTACATTATATTTGCATTTTCCATTGTGTCTGTGCGCAGGGCAGCCCCGAAATACCACTCCTTCTATGCCGACGTTATTTCTTCTAATGAACGAACATTAAATGGCTATCGTTTCTGAAATTGTATTCATTATCGTTTCTTACGTTATTGCACCACACCCCCAAAAAGAAGTCTTTCGGGATGGTCCCGGCCTGTCAAGGTCAAATAACAATAGAACCTTATACTGAGTCGTGGGCAATTCCGGCACCCGAGCAAAAAATCAAAGCAGCTGACCTTCACTTTGAACGAGCACACATTCCTAGTTAGCTACATTCAGTGTAAGGCCATCTCACAGGACTTGAAATTTACACTCCATCTTTGCATTTTGTCTGCGTGCTTTGCAGCCCCAGAGAACCATAAATACGGAGACATTCTATATTTTTTTAAAAATGATTTATATTACTGTTTGGTTTAATTTAATGCGCAAATGAACAAGGTTGGATAGACACATTGCATGTACACTGAGCAATCACTTTTATATACACAATACATAGCTACACATATTCAATGGGCCTGCGACATGAGGAGACTCGAGAGCAAAGTCACAGGTGACACCCGGGTGGTTCGCACTACTGCACGGTGAAGGGAGGGGCAAGGGTGGAGAGACACATTGCATGTACACTGAGCAATCACTTTTATTTACACATTACATAGATACACATATTCAATGGGCCTGAGACTCGAGAGAACAGACAATCAAATTACAATCATTTAAACCGTGATGTGTATTTCTCAATGAGCTCTGCTTTAGGTGGACATGGAACAGAGGCAATGTTGGGTGGCAATGCAGTTGTCCCCTGCACAGGTTCGTTCACAACTCCATTTATGTGCCTATCTAGGACGTCAACAATAAGTCTCTCAATAAACTCATATTGCATATCCTCAAACACTGGTTTGATCACCCATTGTTTACTTCTTTTAGTGAAGGCCTTATTGTAGCGAAGCGTCCCTAAAGTTCCGGTCGTCCTACTTTGTTGACGGCCAACATTATGGTTATGTGCCAAGACCGCTAGAAGAGTCCGATTTATCATGCCCTCCATGCCGAAATGCAATCGTTTTGGCCTGTACTTTAGGCACATATTGTGGAACACCTCCAAATCTCCTGTGTGGCAGAATTCCGTGAGTCCCCTCAAATCTCTTATTATAGTTTTATCAAATACAATCTTTTCAATGGCTTTGTGAGTGGGTGATGAAGGAATCAACCACTTCTTCTTCCGTGCCTCCTCTGTGGACAAATGGCCATGTTCACAATTGTGGAAATGTTGGTTTGTGGTCCAGCGGTGAACGTTGCTACAGTGTAGCATTACTGACCGCCATTTTTCCAGTAGAATTTCCAACGACCCTCCACATGTTTTTGAGCTCCACCAAAGATGGTTGCTGATTGACTTGGACCACTGTGAAATACCTTGCATATCTTTTTTTTTACCTGCAGCCGACATTTTTTTATTGATTGTTTTTGCAAGATGCCAAACGTCAAATTGGTGATTTATATTTTTGTACTCTTCTCTCATTGTCTTGGCAATTGAAACGTGTCTGTCCGTGGCTATCAGGTCGATCACCATTCCCCGGGATTGTAGTTCTTGCAATGATGCTACAAAGCCAACTTTCTCCATGGCCACTGAGGATGTGCTTTGTGACACCTGCACGACCACCGAACTCACAATTTTCTTACTTTCCATGTCCTGAAAGTGGTAGGTGCAGTACTTGGCTGAAAATCCTGGGCTGTCGCACTGTCCATCACCGGCTAGCCTGAACCGTTTGCCCGCGAATGTACTATCAATAGACATTTTTTCCATTCTCCAAGCTTCGCTAATGGCTGGAAATAGATAATCGGTTTGGTATTTGTAGAACTGAGTTTTCGCAATGAAATGGATTCCCACAAACTGAAAGAAAGACTCTAACTTTTTAAAACTTGAACCACTAAAAAGTGCAGCCGCTGCACAAAGTAGATTGCCTGCTGGCAGTTTCCCCAGCATGGGTTGTTCAGACCATGAGAAAGGATGATATTTTGTACAGGTGGCATGTATTTTAAGGTTAGTGCCTCGAATTGCACGAGTCACATTAATCAATGGCTCCCCACATACTTCCCCACCAACCGAATGCCCACATTTCATCCGAATAATAATATCAATCAAACAACTATCGAATACAATGAATTTGGCCTCTTTCCTTATACTGTCACTCTGCATCCCAGCTGGTTCGGCCTGTAACGTTGAGGACATGTCACTCACATGAAAGGTAGAATCTCTGATATCGTCTTCCGCTATGTTCAGTGATATTGATGGTGTTTCATTGTCGTCCACTTCATTCTCTTCCATTGCAACATCTGTTCCTTCTCCGGCGATGGGTGAATAAAACAATTTCTTCAACTTTCTCGCGGTCTTAGTTTTTGCGGGTGTGGATTCTGTGAATTGATCTCCGACTGCATCCGAACTACCAGGAGGACATTCACTATCAATGGCTGGTGGTGGTATAGCTCCGTTGTCAATCACTTCATATTCTTCCCATTGGCACGATGCATCTCCAGTCTCAAGTCCCTGCCAAAAGGTTTGACAAGCAACATCTCTCGTTCGCTTCACTGTCTGTGTAGATCTAGTTCGTACACCCACTCGCAACTAGAGGACAGATTGGAAAAGGGATGTTCAGTTTAAACACAACTTACAGTATTGAACTATTAACAGTGAAAAACAACATAATATAGTGACCAGGACACTAACCTTCTTTTGCTTTCTTTTCTTTGAAACTTTCTTGCCTCGAACTTCAACATCAGGACGCTGTTGCTCCGACTCGTGTGTGCATGTCTCCACTTCCTCTTGCGCTGCAACGACTATATTTTCATGATAAGCACATCCATCATGCACTGACGCTCCATCGACTCCCTGAAACATAGAACTTTCATTAGTATGTATAATAATATTGAAAACAAAAAATGTACTTGGGGACCAATACCCACGTACATCTCAATAGCAAAACACGAATGAACGCTTTGTGTAGAACATTCAAACGACAATTATTCACGCATAGTTGATCTAGTTAGATGGAACTGTCAAGATCCATACCTCGGGCTCCTCATAGACTTCCATTGATGATATTATTGAAGATGATGCTTCAGTAACTCCCTGAAACACAGTAATTGCATTAGTATGGTTTTCTATTTTGTTAAAAAGAACATAAACTTTGTGCAGGCGTCAACGGCTCATCTAAATAGACCTGCACAAATGATCAGTTGTCTAAAATAAATAATGGATATCTAAATATGATTCGATTTGCTCGATCGTTGGATGTGTCACCACCCAGTGATCTGCATCAACTACTAGGGGTGATGTTCTTGTAGAAGAAGCTCTGTCATCTCCCTGAAACATAGTACTTGCGTTAATAAAGAAGGAAGTATAGCGGATGTAATCACGTCATATGATTTCGCTTGATCGAACTGTCAGTATCCATACCTCGAAATGCATAAGAACATCAAGGGACGATGTAACTGCGGTACACACTTCTGCAAGCTGTTGCGCCGACCCGTAACTGCATGCTCCCCCTTCTTCTTGGACTAATGCTCCATCGACTCCCTGAAACATAGGACTTTCATTAGTAATGAACACAATATTGAAAAAAGAAGACACATAGGAGGGCGACGACAGAAGGACATATCAATGGCTAAAAACGAAAGAAACATTGTGTGTAACAATCACGCTACAAGAATGCAAGATCTGATGATCTCCATCGATGGAACTGTCCGGAAACGTACCTCGAGCATCTGAGTGACATCAACGGTAGTCGTCAATACGTTGGACTCCTCAGCATCTCCCTGAAAGACAGTACTTGCATTATTTTGGATAACAATAATTATAACTGAAAACAAAGACTAGAGGACAAGTACAAGGGTGTACCATTAGGTAAAATAATTACACGATAAATTAAAACTATTGATTTACATGCCTAAAACAAGTCAGTGGCAGAATAGCCAAGTAAGATTACCCGATAGGCACTTGAAGTGGCTGATGACTGCAATAACGACACGGATGGAGAATCTTCCGCCTTCATATTGAGTGGATACATAAATGGGGAAATTATTGTTAGCTAATGCTACACACTACCGCAAGGCCGAGAGATAAATACGTAAACTTGACTCACCAGTGGAGGGATGTGGACGAATAGAGTGGGAATAGCGGTTGAGAGCAATTTTCGCCTCTCTCGCGGTGTGTTCTTCTTTATTAGCAATGATGTGGAGTACATGTCAGAGGTAAAGTGCCTGCTGCAGATGCGGTATCGATCACCCCTCTTGTCCGCAAAGACTTCTAGGACTCTACTTTCAAGCTCAGACGGTGGATATCCGCAATATCGGACCCATTCTCTTATCTGATCTATTGTCTTAGGGAAAACATGCATTATAGTACCTTCAGATTTATTATGGGTCTTCGAAGGGCAACCGCCAATGGAACAGGCAGGCATTGTGGAAAGTTCTGAAAAGTAAAGATCAACAATTCTCTATGAATACCAATGTGTTAAAAAATTAAATGACACATAAAAGGTTCAATGCAAGGTTCGTTTTTGTTCTTGGAACTATACACGTTATTCACATGCGGATAAGTATTTGAATAACTTTAAAAAAATAGAAAAATAATTTGACTAAACTCAGAACATGTGACTAGTTACTTGCATGTACTGTCTTGAACGAAAAGAAATTGGACGCAAAATGATTATGGTACATGGCCTTACCTTGACGAACAAACAGTTAGATGCAGGGATCAGAGTAGTTTCTTGTCGTAGAACAGGGAGCAGTTCACAGGTTGCAAACTGATGAGTTTCCTCAAAGTGGTCACGGAAGTTCACAGAGACGAAGAGCAGATAACCAGCACCTTCACGGGTTGACTAGCAAAGCGCAAAGAAGTTCACATTAGAAATATGAAGTGGGTTATAAATAATTCGAAACAGGGGTGTGTTTGTGAATGAATGACGTGTATATGTCGTGGCATTATGCGGTTTGCATGGGGCCGCCCAGCGTGAGGGGGGATGCTTGGCAGGAGACACGGGGTCTGGAGGTAGACATGGGAACAACAACCCATGCTCTATAGACCACTTTGAAGTGTACATGGTCTTTGGCACCTCTTGGCCTTTATCGCTCCCTGACAGCTCCACTTGGCAGCACAAGTACCCCGGTGCGAACTTCCTTTGATAGGGCGGGGGGTGGATTGGGGCGGTGGTCGTGCAGACAAGACACAGGAAGACTCGTGAATGGAGACACACTTATGTGGATTGCAGGGGGCCGTCCAGCGTGAGGGGGGATGCTTGGCAGGAGACACGGGGTCTGGAGGTAGACATGGGAACAACAACCCATGCTCTATAGACCACTTTGAAGTGTACATGGTCTTTGGCACCTCTTGGCCTTTATCGCTCCCTGACAGCTCCACTTGGCAGCACAAGTACCCCGGTGCGAACTGCCTTTGATAGGGCGGGGGGGGGGGGTGGATTAGGGCGGTGGTCGTGCAGACAAGACTCGTTTGCCGCAGGGCCTCACCAAGGAGAGGCCATCTAACTGCATGTAAGAGGCAGGCTGCAGGATCTAGTACATGGAAGGCAGGGGGGTGAGTTTATAAATACCTCACCCTCCCAGGAGAATATATGGGTGCAGTTCACCCTGGAGACCCTGGATGCCTAGGCAGTTAGTCAGCAGCAGGCTGGCCTGTGGTGGCAAGGCGGCACGGGCCAGAGGGGGTCATCTCTGTACCCGGTGCCCAAAAGGATGATTTATTATGATCAACCATATTGATTATTTACCTATAACCATGTTTTGTATCAATAAAATCCAACGGCCTTTTATTGCCAACGCTTGAACAAAGTGGTGTGGTAAGTATTTTTGGGGGAGGAGGCAAGGCCGGGAGGCTTGATGCCAACCCGCAAAATAACATATGTATGTCTGCTGCATATGGGTTCAACGGTTATGTGGATTGAAGGTGGGCGGCCAGCGTGAGGGAGGATGCTGGCCGGAGACATGTGGTGTGAGAAGACAAGGCACAGGAAGACTATTCAATGGAGACACACTTGATTCATTTAAAAAATCAAAACAACCATTGTTAAAATATATGTTGGGTTTTATTTTAGATCTTAATTTCAATTGAACATAAATAATAAACATTACACATTGTAAAGTTCCGGTTGCAGCACATCCAGGGAAAATCCGCGGTATTGTCCACTGTCGCTGGGGAAATGTTGTCTAATGACAAGTACCGCACAGGCAGGTATTACTCTCCGAACGCGGTGTCCGAGCCTCCCGTGAAGCCACCAAGTGAAGCAACGATAGGCCACCAGCCTGTACCACCTGTGAAAAAAAAAGATGCAAACTGTATTAAAATGACAAAACTTTCTTATCACTGTCGATTCAGGTAAAAAATGTCATTCTGCTTTGAAAAAAATTCTATCTAGAAAATGCACAATATGGAACCAATTTACATGCATTCGAATGATATGTAGATGTAATTTTATATGTGGGAGACGACCATGAAATAGTAGTGGCATCACTGACATCACAACCAGAGTATACTTACTCGTTACTCGGATTACGCGGACGAACAGTGCCGCGAAGTTTGTGCATAAGCACCATCATCATCCTCAACACGGTCCGTGAGAGGCAGGCTTCCCTGAACTCTGGCAGCTCGGTGATGCATTGCGGACTTGGCTCGCCTTCCGAAATGTAGGCCAAGCACCCGGAATTTTCACGGCAGCAGCAGTTCTCCTCCTCAGTTGGCATTAGCTCGCACCGATTGCACGTGCACCAGGTGGAGACGCCGTCCATGCGACATGGTCCAGGCTCTTCATCCGTTGACTGGTCCTCCCAACTGCCGTCCGAATCCCCATCGTTTTCGCGTGCTTGCCTTTCCAGTAGTTCTTCCTCGGTGTACTCGGGCTCGTACATATACGGCATTATTGTAGCCATTGTGTGGTAAAGAAAGTAAAATAATTTATAGAGATGGTACAGGTGTTCACAAGGCCTAGAAGCGGCGAAGGTAGCTGACCAGAGCACAGAAACGAGTCACAGAATACTCAAAGTAACACAGAGAGAGGAATGGAATCGAAAATCTGCTGCTGTGTGTTGTGAAACGGTGTGTTTATACTTATTGAGGAAAGAGGCGTCCTGCCATTTCCATGGCGACACTTCATTAGCTGAGGCGCAGCGATTGTTGACACGAAACGTGCTTTGGCGTTGGGAAATGGGCGGTACGCGTCTGCTGATGTCAGGCGGGGGATTTGATTTAGTGCTGCAAAAGCAGGTGAGCCAGGGCGATGGGGGGAAATGATAGGATTATCAGAAAATGGCGGCTGATTTCGAGTGCGTTAATGGACGAAAAGTCGGGTAAGGTCCATAGGAAAGTTTTCTACGATCTATCGAGTTATGCTTAAAAACACATGGCCGAACCGTAGGGACAATAAAAAGAAAGTCCCAGAACTATCCTTTAACCGTCATGCTTTCTGGAATAACCGCTGTATTACATGCTGTCGGGAGCGCACACACAACCTTGGCGTTTACAGTAATTCCGTATGGTGAAATTATCGCCATAAATGAGTTTCGGACGGCAAGTCAGCCAGGAATCGGTAAAATTACTGCTAGTGCTGCCACATTCAGCACTAATGCCGCCAGCAGAATTAAAGTCGGTGGAATTACCGCTTGAAGTAGCGTCATTGCACGGCGGTACCCACCTTTTTTAAAAAATTATTTTTAAAAATGTTTATTTTCATTTAAGACAACCAACAGCCACATTTCAGTCACAATCTCATTTCATATTGAGATCCTACATTTTGTATTGCTGGTCATAACTTTCAAACAAACAATAGCCTATTCTACTTACTTCACCTGCATGCATTACTCATTGATGTACGTAGGATAGCACAGGGGCAACGTGCTGGTCTTGGAAGCAAGACCACGCAGAGCAAGAAAGATTTGAATCTTGAATCTGCGCTTTGAAACCGAACTCCGGTATGAGGCGCATTATTAAAAAACAAATTGCAAAAAAAACCTTTTCAGCCCTCTTCACACATTCCACATTCTTCAGGCTGGTCAGCAGTTGCGTCCTCCCCCGCCAATTTAAACTCCTTCCAAACCTCCAGTGGATATTTATCTCTCTCTCTAGTCCTCATCAAGGAGCCGTACATCTGAGGAGGCAAACATGCACTGCGTTAGAGCATTCCAGGCTGCAACAGCAGTGCTCTTCTTTGAAAACCAAATCCTCTTGGAATCCCCATTTCCAGTTTCCTTCCGAACCCAGAAGCAAGACAGGACATGTCAATGGACAAAGGCAAAGAGAAGGTAAAACTTTAGCGAGGCAGAGCTGCAGGTCCTCATAGATGGGGTAATGGCCCATGCTGAAGAGCTGTAAGGGTCTTGTCACAGGAAGACATCTGGGCACAGGAAGCCTGCCATCTGGGCCAGCATAGAAGATTAGTTTGTGGCAGTGGGCTCACTCACACGACAGTAAGGACTGCCGTAAGGCGGAATGACCTCAAGAACATGAGCAGCACCCATGTGTGCTGGGAAGGGCCAAGTGCCAAACTGAACCCCCTGCGCAACCTCATGTGTAGACCACATCCCCAGCCCAACAGGAAAAGAGCCCATGCATATGCGGTATACACACTCAGCAGACACTCCCTCCACCTTGCCTTAGCTATATTCATTGGCCTGTAATCAACACTGCCCATCAGACCACAAGAATACCAATCAGCATTTTTGGAAATCTTCAGTCATCTGGGAATTGATTTTATGCTGCTGTCGGAGGAGGCCGTGCTAGGCGGCGCGGCATGACGCAGCTCTCTCCCAGCGTAGGGTCCCTTCCTCAAATCTCACGGCGGTGGAGTAGCTGACCCGGCCGCGAGGCTCGGAGGTTTGCAGGATTACAGCGTTCTACATCCCCTGCGCCCTTGTTTCTGACGCTTGGCAGCGCCGCTTTACAAGAGTGGGTTCTCCGGTGGCCAGTGTTGGTGCCACAGACCCGCGCTTTCTTCGGCAGCTTTTTTGCTGCGCATTTCTCCAGCTACGTGCTCAGTACTCTAAAGTGCTCTGTGCATCCTATGTGGGTAAGCGCCTGTCATCTCCTTGCCTAACAGTATTATGCCCTGTTTCTTGCTGACATTCTAATAACTACCCTCTTAGTGGTATGCCAGTCACAAGGCTGCAAACAATGTTCAGCAGGGATAAGGTACAGACCTGCTTTCTGAACCTGAAAGTGTTCCGGAAATTGCCTCTAGCCCCGGGTCGGGGCCTGTTAGTAATAAGTCAGATTTTGGGGGCAGGAGGGAACTCTCCCTACAATCACCACCCCTGACTTTCCACAGGAGTGGTAGCCGCTTATCAGATGTATTAGCACTAAGTGCTAAAAGGAGACAAAAGCTCCAGAAAGAAACGTCTCTTGCTCACTAATCTCCTGCTCATTAATAAAGATTTTAAGATTGATGCCAATGTCGCTTGTTCCCTCTCTCCTACACCTATGCAATCTCAGTCAAAGGCTCCTGATCCTCATGATGCCCAGGGATGGGTAAACAGGGTGTCTTTAGAGGTCACCGATCCTGATAAATTAGAAGGCCCTGCGCCTATGTGCGTCCAGGCTTTGTCAGCTCAGCCAATAAAAAAGTAGAGCAGTCAGGAGATGTAATTATAGAAAAAGCTGATAGGGTGTGGGGTGACCTCAAGGTACCAGAAAATTGGCTGCTTCTTAAGAAACACATGCTGCAGGTCCTCGAGGCATGTTCAAATATCGGGAAACTTCAGTCTTGGGTGGCAACTTTGGGTCCAAAAATGTATTTGCCACAATTGTCAGACTTGCAGAAGCCTATTAAAATGGAACCTAAAGGAACGTAAAATTCCTCCTAAACCTCCTTCTTTCAGAATAGCCTTCATCAGGGGTGCCAAACAGACCCTATTGAGTCCCTGCATAAAGGTTTAACCTTGCAGACAAAGGTAGTTTACCCTGTTCTCTGCCCAGGGGACGAATTCTCATCGAAGGATACTGGGCCTTCTATTAAACCGATTATTTTTTCGGCCCCTCCATCCTCTAAGGATATCTAACAAAAGAAAGCAACAATGGCTAAAATTATGGACCCAAGCTTAAGGAGTTTTGTTTTGGATTCCAGAAACATCATCATTACTAACGTGGACAAGCCGAGACATTTTGAATCTATGGAGGCACTTAAGAACAAAATTCTAGCTTGGCTTAACCAAAAAGTAGGTCCTAATTGTGTTAGAACTCAGGACTTGAAAGTCCTCCGCAGAATACAGATTAATAACTGGTGCTCCATTGACAACACTGACTGTATTGTTATTGGCTGCGGTTTTAGCAGCGGTTTTTATCAGCTTACCTCTACTTTTGAATAGAATCACCAAATTGCAGTATATGCCCTTTTCTACTAAACTAAGAATTGTTTTGAACGGACTTGTTTTTATTTTCTTGTATGTTTCCATATAATTCGTTTTCAATGTCTTCCTTTTATGGTGCCTAACAATATTATGTATTTTTCAGTGCTGTGCTCATTATCTGGGCCATGCATTTTTTGTATTTGTTTGTCGGCGCCCTCATGCCTCAGTGTCAATGGTGCGTGTATAAATAAAATAATCAAATCAAAATAAAAAAATCAAATGTGTGCCTTCCACCATGTAGCTTGAGGGACTTGCAAGCCTACGTACAAGTATGCATGATGACTTACAGCATGTCATTGTCCAACCAACAAGTTTAGTGGACTCAGAAAGCTGGATGCAGGCCCATCTGCGTCGTATGGCAGGGCCACTGGTGCGACCACAACAACCTTCACCGCCCAGCAATGGGAAAAGCCATAGAAATGGTAGTAGCGAGACTCCAGGGCCCAGCAGTGCCATGCCAGCTGCAAGAAGGGGAGTCACTGCCCAGTCCGCATTAGGGAGCCAAGTGGTCAACCCAGCAGCATTACACTGCTGGTACATCATCTGATGTCAGTACTACCCGTGCAGCTGCAGGTGCTGCTCCCCCGGCAGCTGCAAGCGCCACTCCACAGCCGGCCACTTTGTTTGTGTCTGAGGAGCGTGATGCTGCCACCGGAACACAGAGATCTGCACCAGCACCCACCCCTTGACATCTGCCCCATGACGACGACTCCTCATCTGAGCAAGACGGCCAGGTTAACGTGCAGTGTGACCTGGAGTCAGAGAGTGACACTGACGTCAGTGGACCAAGTGACAGAAGTCACTGGAGTTTTGGGTTCCCCTGCTACAGTCCCAACCCTCCCCATAGCCCACAGCCCATTGCACAGCATTCCACCGATGCTATGTGGTGGAGGCTGGATGCGATGGTGCGGCGGCAGATTAACCTGAAGACAGAGTCTGACCTGTCCATCTCAGTCACCCCCATGGAGGGATCATTAGCTGGCAGCCCACGGTGCCTCTCTTTAAGAAATGTCTCCTGCCCACCGCTGGAACAGCCTGTTAAGGGCTAGAGGCCAAGGAAATGATTGTTAGCTCATTACACTTTTTCACTGGGCCCAAGGGTGGTGGGTGGACTGTGGTTTTGTGGTGGTGGGTGTATACGGGTTTTGGGATGAGTGTTTTTGAAACTTCACTATTAAATACTAGTTCACTTGAAGCTATGCTAGTACAGTCCTTTTTTGGGTGAATGTGATGTATTAAAAACGTGGCTTTGTACAAAGTTGAACTGCTAGGTATTTATCGATGTGTTCGAAATAATTGTCAATTGGTTCTTGCCTCACCAGACAACCATCCCTTCTCTCCACCTGCGGCTCTGCAGGTATGGAATCTTTGTCTTCTGGGGAGGTATGACCTCATCAAGGGGAGGGAAACGTTTTGCCTGAGGCAGATGTTGTGCAGCATGGCGCTGGCAAGAACTATTTGTCAAACCTTCTCTGGCTTGTGCATCAAGGACCCTCTGTTCCTGTGTAGACACCGAAAATGACCCTTCAGCAGGCCTAAGGTCTGCTCTATGCACAACCTGGTCCTGATGTGTGCGTCATTCCTGACCACCTCCTGTGGCGTACATGGATTGTGCACAGGTGTCATTAGCCATGGTAGCTGGGGGTATCCAGCTTCTCCAGCATTGGATGTTTCATGGATTCACATGCTGTGAATTTTCCCCGTCGTCAGGCTGGGGAACCTCGATCATTTTAACTTAGCGTATTCCTATGGAAAAGTTTGACACTTTTGTGTCCTATCAATGTTCTTTTTGGGTGCTTTAGCCACCACCAATAGGACGTAGGGTATAAATAGCCCTGCCCCCGCGTCTTCCCTTCAGATTTCAACCGTCTCCAAAGTGTTCAGATCACCTCATGCTCGTGATTTTTGCAAGTGTTGGTGCGAATGGTGAAGATATCTTCAGGAAAATCGTTGTTCTGGCCCTGTGTGACTTGCGGGTTGAGGAAAGTCTATGAGGGGGGCGGGCATATGGACTGCCTCTATTGCCTTGTAAGGGGTTTTCACAGAAGACGCTTAAGGACCGCAATCGGCGGTTGGTGTGCTGGCGTGGTGTCTCTCGGAAGTGGGGTCGGTGCGTAGCTTGGCATCAGAGAGGCCGGTTCAAGCAGCGGATCATTGCCGGTAAGCATCGGCTGAACCTCCAGCTAAAAAGTCTCGCCCTGTCCCGGTGGAGGTCGGTAAGAGTGGTCGCTCCTCTTCGAGCAAACACCTGTCGAAGGGGTCGTCTTCGTCTAAGCATGGTCAGCTGGACCAGTCACGAGGGTCTGGAAGTAGGCCTGAGAAGTCGGCGTCTCAGGTGAAGGCCAAGAAAGACTTGTCGTTGTTGAAAAGCTCCTCTTCAGGGGACCATCACAAGTCCTCCTCTAGTAGAGAGTCGTCTAAACATCGTTCCAGTGGAGCCAGGCAGGTGGGATCACCTGAAATAGCTACACCGCAGGTTGCGGTTCCAACTACGTCATCATCGACGGGAGTCCCGTCATCGACAGTCCCTTTGTCAACTCCGATACCGTCGTCGACGGTGGTGTCTTCGGCTCCGGTAGGAGAAAGAGGCCCGATATTGTCGTTGTCGAGGATGGACACAGACAACTTGCTACCGACAAATGAGGGGTGGCAGGCTTCTGCTTTAGACTCTCATCTACCAGACACAATTCTACAGCAAGAGAATGCATCGGAAGTGGAGGACGATCAGGATCCGGTGTTGAATCCGTCGGCCCTGGGCTTGCAGTGTGTTGGTACGTCGACACCGATGGGTGTGGGGGCTGGTCCATCTAGTTACCATCTGGTGAACCCACAGGCGATGTTATCGCTCCAGGTGCTGTCCACGTTGCAATCTCTTGTTGGGCCAGCTGGATGCCAGATTGCCTCCTCTGAACATAGCTCCGGTGGGGGCTACCGTCGACGCTGCAGGTGTTCCTCCGCGTTCAACGGCTTCAGCTGAATTACCGGCACCCCTGCAGGTGCACGAAGATCATCCACGTTCCCATCATGAGGAGGATGAGCTTCCAGATTCGGAATCGGACAGTGTGCCTAGGGAGACCATGCCCGCTGGCTCGTCGTCACCGTCGAGGGATCCAGCATGGGATTCGGACGTTGAGATGGAACTACCTCGTAGTCCAGCACAACCGTCTCCGTCTGATGATGTTGGGGCGTTTCACGCCATGATGGCGAAAGCATGTGTGGAATTTGGTTTGGCCCCTGAGGAGGAGCGGAAGGAGTGTTTCCTGTTTGACCACATGGGCAAGAGATGAACATCTGTGTTTGCCGTGCCTATCCTGGACCACATGTGGCAGAAGGGGCTGCGCACGATGCAGCACCCCTTCTCGGAACCAGCTATCAAAGGGAGCCTGGAGAAGAGGTTTAAGGCCCCGGACTTTGCACCGAAGGGCTTGGTCTCACAGCCCACTCCTGAGTCAGTGGTTTCAGCGGCGGCTAGCCGCAAAGCCAGGAGTCAGCACAAATGTATTATCCTCCCCTGATAGTGACGCCAAGAGACAGGATGCCTTCGGTTAAAAGGTTTTCACTGTGGGGGCGATGACGGTGAAAGCGGCCAATTCTCTAGCGATCATGGCTCACTACGATCGTGAGATGTGGCATCGGTTGGCTCCCATGCTGGAACATCTACCAGAGGAACACAGTAAAACTGCCATGATGTTGGTACGCGAAGGGGAGGAGGCTCCAATCATATTATTAACATTGCTGTGGACTTGGCGGAATCTGGGTTCAAACAGATTAACAACGGTGTAGTGCTGCGTCGACAGGTCTGGCTTAAGTGCACAGACTTTCACCCGGAGGTGCATTATAAAGTTCTGGACATGCCATGTGAGGGGGAGCAGTTGTTTGATGAGAAAATCGATGAGTCCCTGAAGGGTATGAAGGAGGGCTCTGAGACTGCTAAGTCGTTGTGAGCCTTGCATAGTGGGCGCTTATTTCGTCCCTTCCGTCCCTTCCGTGGGGCGTCGGGAAAGGCCCAGTTTACTTCCCCCAGAGACCGGGGCCACAGTCGATCTGGTTACTCCTCCCAGGGGTATAGGAGGTCGGCGCAGTCGGCGTAAAAAAGTTGGGACTTTCAGGCCTCCAGGAAAAGAGTGGGGCAGGCCTCTTCCTCCAAGGGAAGACAGGTTAAGCCGCAGCAAGGACTGTCATCGGGGAAATCTGCTGGTGGGCATGGTAGCACTATACGTGGATGAGTGGTGCAAGACGACGTCAGACAATTGGGTGTTGGACACGGTGCGTCTGGGCCACTCCCTGGAGTTCAAGTGTTCCCCGACCCCCATTCCGCCAGTGTATACCATACAACCCTACCTTCACATTCTACGACAGGAGGTGGTACTTATGCTGAAGAAAGGGGCTATAGAATTGGTTCCTGTAGCCGGTAAAGGCCAAGGGGTTTATTCTTGTTACTTTGTGGTGAAGAAACCCAATGGCAACTGGCGGCCCATACTGGATCTTCGGGCATTGAACAAGACTCTGCAATGCCTGAAGTTGAAGATGCTCACGCTTCAGGAGGTTTTTTTCGGTCTGTACAACCCGGCGAGTTCCTGGCCTCGTTGGATCTATAAGACGCATATTTCCATATCCCTATGCGTCGATGGCCCCGCAAGTTTCTGCCGTTTGTCGTAGGAGAAGATCATTACCAGTTTCGAGTGCTCCTGTTCCACGCATTCCAGGGTGCTGTCGAAAGAAGCACAAGACCTCTGGCATTGGGCTCTGTTGCACGACATCAGCATTGTGGCCTTTCATCTGCCGGGAGTGTTGAATGTGCAAGCGGATGCGCTCAGCAGGGAGGTGAGCCAGCTTCACGAGTGGCAGCTGAAGGAGCAGTAGGTGTCCATACTCTTCCGGAAGTGGGGCTGTCCTTCGTTGGATCTTTTTGCAACGATGGAGAACAAGCAGTGCAAGGAGTTTGCCCCCAGGTGGGCTCATCCCGAGTCTCTAGGGGATGCGTTCTCGTTCCCGTAGACAGACCGGTTTGCTTATGAATTTCCTCTGTTTCCGCTCATTCGACAGACCCTCCAGTGGATTCAGAGATACCCATGCCGTGTGTTTCTGGTAACCCCGCTCTGGGCCAGGCAGCCATGGTTCTCAGATCTCCTTCATCTATCCGTGGCGGAGCCGATTCGGTTGGCAGTGACGCCGGACCTTCTGTCTCAGGACAAGGGCGCTGGCTGGCACCACGATCCAGGATCTCTCACCCTGACAGCTTGGCTCCTGACTTCTCCAAGTTTGGCCTGCTAAAGCTTTCTGGGAACTTTCAGCGCATTTTGGAGGCAGCAAGGGCTCCGTCCATGAAGGCCTCCTATGCATGTAAATGGAAAAGGTTTTATGTGTGGTGTAAGGCCCAACCTGGGGTGGACCCTTTGAACATTTCGCCGGAGCAAGTTTTGCCATACTTATTGCAGTTGGCAGAAAAGGGTCTGGCATTCTCCTACATAAAGGTACACTTGGCAGCAATTTCTAGATTCACTCAGAAGCGGCATGGAATGCCTCTCTTTAGTGATCATCTCATCAAGCATTTCTTCAAGGGGTTGTTTCGGACCTTTCCTCCAGTCAAGAAGTTTCCTCCGGTGTGGAGCCTTAATGTGGTTCTGTCAGGTCTGATGAGACCTCTGCTTGAACCAATGTCATCGACGCCTTTGCAGTTTTTGTCTTGGAAGGTGGCTTTTCTGGTGGTCATTACTTCGGCCAGAAGGATGTCTGAGTTGCAAGCTTTGGTTGTGGACCCTCCATACTTGAGGTTCTTCAAGGACAAGGTGGTGTTAGCTACTAATCTGCACTTTATCCCAAAAGTGGCAACAGCATTTCAAAAACTTTCTTCTATTGTGTTACCTTCTTTGTTTGCTTCAGCCTCCACGCCAGCAGAGCGGTCTTTGCATTCTCTGGATGTAAAGAGGGCGTCAAAATTTTATTTGAATCGTACTGCAGCATTATGGTCGGGGATTCCGCTGGTGGACATCTGCCAGGCAGCCTCCTGGGCTGTGCCGCATACCTTTACTCGTCATTACTGTCTGGAGAAGCAGCATGGTGAGGATGTGCAGGTGGGACAGGTAGTCCTGCCACGCCTGTTTCAATAAGGTAAGCCCCGCAGCTTCGGGGTATTTGTTTAAACTTTATTACTGTATGGGTTTCTTGTCTCATGTATGTGATTCTGTTTCTATATTGGTTTGCATTTGCACTCCGCCATGCATGATGGATACTGCTATGTAATCTATTCACAGCATGTGAATCCAAGAAAGATCAAATGTTGAAGAAGGGAGTAGTTTCTTACCTGTAACTCCATTTCTCCAGCATTGGTATCTTTCATGGATTCACATGCGCCCGCCGGCCGCGCCTGCATGCAAACCTGTTCGGGTTGCCTCCACTTTGGAGGTTAAAATCTGAAGGGAAGCCTTGGGGGCGGGTCTATTTATACCCTATGTCCTATTCACCTGTGTAATAGCGCAATATAAATAAAATATCATATCATATCACCCAAAAAGAACGTTGATAGAACACAAAAGTGTTGAAGTTTTCCATAGGAAAACACAAAGTTAAAATGACCGAGGTTCCCCAGCCTGACGATGGGGAATATTCACAGCATGTGAACCCATGAAAGATACGAACGCTGGAGAAATGGAGGTACAGGTAAGAAACTACTCCCGTCACCTGCAACGGCAAAGGTCACGTAACTCAGTCACAGTGCATTGAAATATTGATGCACTCTGTGCATGCATTTTTCAGGAATTGCCATACAACATGGTTTTCCATACCAGTAATTGGCTGCAGAGCCCTTTACTATGGTTGAACATATGCATAGTCGTGTTACACCATGCACACAGCTCACACCCAGCGTTTGTCGCTTTCACGATCTGTGATTGGCATTGTAGAGTGCATATTGCCTGTATTGCGCCTGCTATCATGCATGTGCCCTGATGGATGATTAGTTGTTGTTGTGCATGTGTGCAGTGTCTTCCTTCCATTATGGCTTCAGATGCATGGTGACCAGATTACATGGCATTTCTTTCTGCCAGTGTTGCTTTGTCTTTGTGCAGTGTTGAACTGTGGCATTCAATGTGTGTTCCCTTGCATTGTGGTTCCTGCAGTCCTCTGTGTCCAGCATGTACAGGGCCTTGACAGGGCATGCATTGTTCAGTTGTGGTAATGTCCCCCCTTTCTCATAGCATTTCAATAGTGCTGCAAGATCCGTCAGTATCGATGCCTGTTGGCATCTGTGGCTCCATGTATGCAGACAGTGCGCTGTTCTGCAGGACCATAGCATTGTTTGTGGAACCAGGGAAGCGGGCAGAGCAGTGTGTGATCACAAAGTCAGCATCGCAGGTGACCTGGACATTCATGGAGTGATACTGCTTGCTGTTGCAGTATGCCTCTTCAAATGCCTGTAGCACAACCAACGCCACATTGGTGCAGTCCTGAGTGGCAATTACATTTGGCAGGTGGGCTGCTGTGTAGAAACGTGCCTTTTTTTACATTCATTTGTGCTGTGGTGGTGGCAGGGGATGTGGTGGGAGGAATGGCGCTGGAGTGTTTCCAGCACCTACCCAAGTACAAATAAAATGTGGGTTGGGACATGCCATGCAGTATGCCCACAGTGTGCTGGTAGGTGCCAGTTACAAGGAAATGAAGGACAGACACACGCCTCAGCAGCTGGGAGTGAGGGGGTAAGTCCGTTTTTAAGAAATCCGAATAAACGGAGAAGGACTGAATTTGTAGAGACCCTCCAAAATTCGACTATGAGCGACACATATCTATGTAGTCTCTCCACATATTCTGTGGATTCCAGCGACAGCTCTAATGCATCAGAAAACGACGAATTGTCAAATCATGTTCCGGCCTTGTCAGCGCAGCCGCCTTACTGCGTACTAAAGGGGTGGAAAATTCAAAGTTTTTTCCTTCCAAGAACATCTTAAAACATAGTGCACCAAACCAACCCCTGAAAGGAAGTTTTCGAGATCAAGTTGAAGCAAAAAAAGTATCTCAGAAAAAATGTTCATCCAATCTGAATCCAAAAATGACAGCTGCTCAAATGCGGAAGGAAAATAATGTGAATCGAGGAAATCATGCGTTTGCTTCGGGAGAGAGGAGACACAAAGGTTGGAAAATACGTGTAGAAAATATATTCCCGAAGATTCTGAAGTGAATCTAAATAGAGCAAATGTCAAAACGACTTCTGTATAATTTTCCTTCCCTAAGAACAATTAGGTCAGCTGTTATCAAGATTGTTGAATACTTGACGGAAGATTGCCTGGATAAGGTATTTTTACACATTTATTCACAAGCAGTAGAAAACAGAATAATGGCCGCAAAGGAGGAGCTTCTAGCTTATGGGTTTGACTTAATGGTTGAGAAAAATTGCGATCAAAGTGAGTCGCAACTTCAAGTCGTGAATATTCCTCATAGAAGTTCAAATGAGTTACGGAGAGATGTGTTATGAAAAAAAATCAGAGTAAACAACAGAGAAGTCGATGATGCTCAAACAGAAAGATCTATTGTAGATCCAGGAAATGTTAAAGAATCTCGAAACGCTTAACTAAGTTGTTTTGAGCTGGAGACAAAAACTGTCCTAATATCTTGGAATACAAGGGGCTTTTCCCATTTGTATCAGGATTTCCAAATTCACCTTAATAACAACTTTGCAATATGTCTTCAAGAGACTTGGATGAGAGAACCACCAGTAAGAGACGGATATTCCATACTGTTAAATCCAGCTGGAAATAAATAACGCTAACGGATGGACTATTCCTAACTGCTCAATCCAAACAGGGAACAGTGTTACAATGTTCACAAGAATCAAACAAGACCAAACAGATGCTCTTGATCAATACTTATTGGAATCCAATTATGATTTCTACTACTGAATTTATAAGTTCCATTACAATCCTGATCGACATGTGTATGTGCAAATATAATGATCCCTTTGTGATTGTATATGGTGACTTTAATCTAACTTGGTTTGACGATAAAAAAAACCTTTATGTCCTAATGCTGTCACGTTAAGGGGGAATAATTTCAGAGGTACTTTGCTAAAATTGGCCCTATCTGCAAGGAACTGTCACATGTTAAATGCCAATATTAAGGGCGATATTCCTCCAAATTGTACGTGGCATCGTGATGAAAGTGAGAAATATTTGGTCTTCGATATCCATGTGGTCAAAGATCGATCAATTGAAAGTTATACATTCCAACAATAGCGATCACAATATTCTTGAATTAACATGGATGTCTTCTAAAATGCCACCACAGATGCAATATAGTTTGCCCTCGGAAGTAAATGAGCGTGGCAACAGATTGAATATAAATGTTCATCAACTTAAAAGGCTTAATCTAGAAATTCCCTCTGAGTTAACTTCTGACGAAAGCAAATTAATCTATCCCACATTGTTTGCACGATTAGTGACAAAATCATATGTGACAGGTGAAAGCAAACATAGTAAAACATTTGCTTTTAGTGCAGAAGTGGCACAGCGGAAAAAGGCCAAACAAAAGGAAATCAGAATGTTGCGAAAACATATGTCTATTAAGAACATACACTTGATTAAACAGTGTAAGCAGAGATACCGAAATTGGCTCAAAGGATTTGTTATAATGAGGGATCAAGAGCGTGCTGAATACATATTAAAACTTATCCTATGTCATCAAGCTAAAGAGATATGGGGAATAATAAATAATAAAGCGGTGTCCCAAGACGCAAAAATGGTGACAGGAATTGGAAAATTGACCTGGCAGAAACATTTTAGTCAGGTCTTTTGCAATGCCGACCACCCACAGTCTTTTCCTGAAATCCTGCCAACAAATGATTGGAATGTAACCGAAAATGCACATGATATTGCAATAGTTATTAAAAAGCTGAAGCTGAAAAATTCCAGCGCTGCGGGGCCCCATGGATTAACAAACGTGATGTTGAAATCGAACATCGATCAATGGGCCCTATTTATTGGGAAACTTTTCAAAGCAATATCAAGATCTATGCAGCTCCCCAAGACTTGGAAAACAGCAATCATAGTTCCCATTTTCAAAAAGGGCAATCGGGACGATCCGGCGAACTACCGCCCAATTGCCCTGTTGGATATAGTGGGTAAAATCTTTGCAACTTGTTTACAAAAAAAATTAGCTGCATGGGCTCAAGTTACTGGCAGAATAGATATTGGTCAATCTGGATTTACTAAAGTAGTGCGACCAGAGCTAAACCTCTTGATATTAACAACCTTAAAATTAGAGGCAATAAAACAAAAGAAAAAATTGTTTCTTGCCTTCGTAGATATGAAGCAAGCCTTTGATTCTTTAAATCGGTTACGATTGTGGAAGAAGCTGGAGAAATGGGGCTGCCCAAAAAATGTGCTTCTTCCCATAATAGCATTACACGAAAATACCTCAATCAGGGTGCGGATTAATAACAACAGTGTTCTCTCAGACGAAATTTCAACAAATAAAGGTGTTAAACAAGGATGCCCATTACTGGCACTCTTATTTAAACTATACTTCGAAGGGATTGTGTCCTCCGACGTATTCCTTAACTTTGATAATACGTTTCCAGCTTGCTGGCCTCGGAAATTTTTTCTGTAGAGGGCGCTGCGCGTCGACGTCCGCCGAGTCGATGTCCCTCGACGGCCACCGTATCAGCGCCGACGTCACCATGCCCATAAATAGCCACACGCTGCGTCCGTTGCTCAGTTCTGTTTTTCTGCGCTTCGTGGGGCCTCGGAACGTCGTTGCTCAGTTCAGTCAGGTTTACTATCTATTTCGACTCCAATATTCCTTATCGTTCTCGATGGCTTCTTCATCAGAACCGACAACGCCGCGATCCGGCTTCAAGAAATGTCGTTACTGCGGTAAAAAAATGTCAATAACGGATCCACACAGGGTCTGTTTATGGTGCTTGGGGTCCGAGCACCATTGTTCGGAGTGTGAGGACTGTATGTCCATGACGGCGAAAGCCCTGAAGGAGCGAAAGGGGAAGCTCGAGAGAGGTAAGTCAGCCAAATCCTCCTCGAAGGTTTCGTCGGCTGAGTCGAGGCATTCGTCTCCTCGCCGTCGAAAACACTCCCATTCTAGATCACGAAGCAGCTCCCACCATTCGTCGAGATCTAGACACTCAAAAAAGAGAGGTCGAAGGTCCCAATCCTCGTCGTCTTCTGTGTCCCCAGAAAGAGTTTCCTGTCCCACCAAACACAGTTCTCAAGCTGAGTGGGAGGAATTCAGAAAGAAAATGTTAAGCGTCTTCGAGAACGCAGCCTCGACCGCCTCGAAGACAGCTGAGGGTGATACCCCGGGTGAAAAACCCAAAAAAATCAAAACGCTGCGAGTCGCAGCACCCGGCGAAACATTCCACCCGAGAGCGCCCTGAGCCATCGGGGAAGAAGGCACCGTCTTCGACGCCGTTGTCGAAGGTTCCTTCGACGCACGGATCCGCGCCATCGACGCCGTTGTCGAAGGGTTCCTCGACGCATCGGTCGATCGACTCGACACCATCGTCGACGTCGACGCTGATGAAAGAGAGGACCAAGGCTCCAAAGCCAACAGTGATTTCAAGGGCCTCCGGCACGACGCCGAGACCGTCGTCGATGCCCTCGAGTAGGATGCCGATCCTCTCGAGTTCTTCGAGACCCCTTCCAGTTTTTTCGACGCCATTTTCGGGGCCTTCGAAGCCTGTTACATCGGCGTCGACGACTTCGACATTTTCTCGTCCAATAACGATGAGTTTGGCTCCTTCGGCCCTAGAGATGGGCTTTACTCCATTTCAGAATACCTTGGTCTTTCTTCCATTTATGAAGAAGGGGAAGACTCTGACCAGGAAACATTTGGTTTACAGAGAACCACACTGCCTACTGCAGAGGATTTCACCTCTGAAGAAAGAAGGCTGAAGGAACTACAGGAGTCACTTCATGAGGCAAGTAGACTAGACACTTCTCCAGAAGTGGAATTTGTAAAGCCAGACCCAGGGGAACATGCCAAAACACCATATAGAACCCTGATGGCAAGAATAATTGAGTTTATGGGTTGGTCTGCGCCTTCACCTGTTTTCCAACAGGATGATCTAACAGATATATTGGACAAAGGCCCACAGGAGGACCCGGTGGTCCCCTTCCATGCAGCCCTACAAAGAAACATTGCATCCAATTGGGAAACTCTCGAAGTTATCCCAGCAGTCAATAAAAGATTGTCGACAAAGTATAGGGTAGCGGCTGCTGACCCTGAATACCTGTCAAAACACCCGACCCCAGAGAGCCTGGTGGTTAAAGCGGCAACTTCATCCAGCAGTAGGACTGCTTACCCTACTGTACCACAGGATAGGGAGGACAAGAGATACGACTCTATGGCAAAGAAAGTCTTCTCTGCCTGTAGTATGGCGTTGAAGTCCATCAACGCCACCTGTACGCTCGCCAGGTTCAGTCACACACTATGGGAGTGTGCTTCATCAGCGGCTGATTGCATACCCGATGGAGAGGGAGAGGAAGCTTTCCTTAACATCATTAAAGATGGCAAAGATGCCATGTGCGAATCACTTCAAATGGGCATCGATTCCGCTGACAATATCAGCAGGGCCATGGCGGCAAGTACAACAATCCGCAGGCATGCGTGGTTGCGAAAGTCTGGCTTTGCCCCTGATGTACAGGCCAGACTTTTGAATATGCCCTTTGACGGCTCTTCATTATTCGGGAAAAAGGCTGATGACAGTCTGGAAAAGTTACAGACTTCTAAAGCAGCAGCAAAATCCTTAGGAGCTGCTATCTGCAAACTCCTTTTCGCCCCTCAGGAACCTCTGGGAGAGGAAAGTCCTTTCGCTATTATTCCGCATTCGGGAAAGGCAGAGGACAGCCGGCTCAAAGAGGCCAAAGGAGATCCACCCGAGGTGGACGGGTCAAAGGTACTTAGACCGCAGCAGCAGCAGGTGCCTCTTTACCCTCGGCATCTGCATCAGCCGCCCCCAAACCACTCTGAGGCCTTCACACACAAGACATCTGTAGGGGGCAGGTTAACTCACCATCTGACAGAATGGCAGGCTATAACGTCAGATGCTTGGGCGTTGGAGACAGTTGCCCAAGGTTACTGCCTACCCTTTCTACACATCCCTCAGAGTCATCCACCGGGGAACAGCTCCCTAAAAGTTCCAGATCCGCTCCTCTTGCAGGAAATTATGGACCTGCTAGAGAAAGGTGCCATAGAACCGGTACCTGTAGCGGACAGGAACAAGGGCTGGTACTCCCCCTACTTTCTCATACCAAAGAAGGACGGAGGACTGAGACCCATCCTGGACTTACGAGAATTGAACAAGTTCCTCAGGAAGGACAAGTTCAAGATGGTAACTCTCTCTCAGATCCTTCAGGCCCTCCAGCTCCAGGACTGGCTGGTATCTCTGGACCTTCAGGATGCTTATTTCCATGTGCCAATCCATCTCAAGCACAGGAAATACCTGAGGTTCGCAATTGGCAACTCTCATTATCAATTTCGAGTTCTGCCATTTGGGCTGACCTCCGCCCCGAGGGTCTTCACCAAGCTGATGTAGGTAGTGGCGGCGAGTCTAAGGAGGGAAGGGATCCACGTCTATCCCTACCTGGACGATTGGCTGATCAGGGCCGTATCTTCGGAACAGGCCCAGACCCAGCTAGATTATGTCTGCCTCTTCCTTCACAGACTGGGCTTCTCCCTGAATTTAAAGAAGTCACAGATGATACCATCTCAGCGACTCCAGTTCATTGGAGCGGTCCTGGACACTTCCCTGGGAAAAGCCTCGCCACCAGAGGTGAGGGCTCAAGATATTCTACAGATGGTCACCAAGTTTCAAAATGCCCAGCGTCTCCCAGCCTTTGACTTTTTGAGGTTGCTAGACCTCATGGCATCCTGCATCTTCCTTGTGCCAGAGGCTGGCCTGAGAATGAGATCTCTTTAGTGGGCACTGAGAAGTCAGTGGTCACAATTCTCAGGGAGAATGACAGACCTCCTCCGGATTCCGGACAAGGTAGCCCACGACCTTCAATGGTGGGCCTATCCAGAGAACATCTTGAAAGGAGAACTGTTTTGGCAACCATGGCCGGAGATAACAGTAGTCACAGACGCCTCGCTCACAGGGTGGGGAGCCCATGCCAACGACTTGACCATCAGCGGTCGTTGGTCTCCATCAGAGTCCAGACTACATATCAACCTATTAGAGCTGAGAGCGATCAGACTAGCGCTGAAAGCTTTCCTGCCACCAGTACAGGGGAGAAATGTCCTGATAATGACGGACAACACGGTGGCCATGCACTACCTCAACAAAAGAGGAGGCGTAGGATCACTGCCACTGTGCAGAGAGGCAATGCAGCTCTGGTTTTGGGCAATTCGGGAAGGAATCTCTCTATCGGCAGTCCACCTAGCCGGAGAGAAGAATTTGACAGTGGACGCTCTGAGCAGGCAGAGCACAGTCTCCCATGAGTGGGAGCTAGCTCAGGAAGTCCTTCAAGAGATCTTCGCCCTTTGGGGAACCCCTCAGGTGAATCTGTTCGCCACAAGCACCAACAGGAAGAGCGATCTGTTCTGTTCAAGGGAATTTCCCCCGAGAGGAGCTCTAGGAGATGCGTTCGTAGTGGACTGGGAGTTTCCACTCCTTTACGCATTCCCACCAGTCCCTGTTATTCCTCAAATGATCAGGAGGTTGAGAAGATTCCGGAAAGCCATGATCCTAATTGCTCCGGATTGGGCCAGGAGAACGTGGTGCCCGGACCTTCTAGATATGTCCATCTGCCCTCCAATCCGTCTTCCACTCAAAGAGAATCTTCTCTCGCAGAAGGGAGGTCAGGTTCTCCATCCAGACACCAGAACCCTCAACCTTCACGCTTGGCTTCTGAAAGGTTGAGGTACAAGGATTGGGATCTCCCTGATGACGTCATGGAGGTGTTGCTTTCGGCCAGAAGACCAGCAACAAAGTCTTTATACTGCTGCCGTTGGAACAAGTTTTGCAGCTGGTGTAGGGAAGAGAATATCGACCCTTTTTCATGTGGTACACCAACGGTGTTATCGTTTCTACTCTACTTGGCAAACTCAGGCCTTCAAGTTGGCACTGTAAAAGGCTATCTCGCAGCGCTTTCTATCTTCAAGCGCACTGCGGAGAAACCATCGTATTTCAAAATTCCTCTAGTGGTACAATTTCTCAATGGTCTAACTAATGTTTACCCTCCAAAACCATTCCAGGTTCCATTATGGGACTTACATTTAGTCTTAAACTTCTTAATGGGCACTCCATTCGAACCACTTCACTCTTGCGCATTGAGATTTCTCACACTTAAAACTGTCCTATTGGTAGCACTAACATCTGCTAGGAGGGTGCGTGAGCTACAAGCTCTCTCCTGTAAACCCCCACATACAATCTTCCACAAGGACAAGGTTGTCCTACAGGTGAAGCCTAATTTCCTCCCAAAGGTGGTTTCTGAATTCCATATTACTCAAAAAATTACCTTGTCTTCATTCTACCCTCCTCCCCATCCAGGGAAAGAGGAGGAAAGGCTACACAGGCTGGACCCTAGGCGAGCTCTCAGCTTTTACATCAGCAGAATGGCTAGGATCTGTTAAGAAAGGAAGAAGGCATTGACTATGGCAAGGGGAAAAGTGCGCAGAATTGCACAGTGAACAACTTTGAATCTAACAACGTGCATATAATACCCAAGACTTGTGTATATATAAAACCCAGGAGTGCAAATAAAGTAAAACAATATTACCAATATATGAAAAAAGGGATGTGGGGTAAGCACTTAGGACCTCCTTATGACTGAAAGGAAAGTCAGCAAACTCTTTACCCACTATGCTATTACAGATACTGACAGCGCTAAACCCACGTAGCGGGCAAGCAAGGACAGATTCTGTGAACTGACACTCTGTAAAATACTGAATAAGGAACTTAGAAACAGTACTCACGAGGACCGGAAAGACCACTTGAATGTCAGTAATTTCACGAACCCTGTAGATCAAACAGGGACCCAGAAGGCTGTAAAAGCAAAGGGTTAAAGATAACAAAATACATAAAACCCTAGTCTAGGGCAAGTATGAATTGTGATAATAATTGTGAGGAAAACAAAAGGGGATACGCACTGGAACTAGTTACAACAACACCCACACCTAATAATCAATGGAAAATAAATGCAGAAGTGCAATGGAAAACATGGAATGGAATCTCAATAAAGTAGGATCAGGAGCAGGGAAAATGATATCACAAAAGGAAACCTTTCCCACCATCCAAGGAGAAAAGGCAGTAAACTAATTCTACAAAAGTAAAGGTTAATTCATCAAGCTTTTCAGTAACCAGGACAGCATAAAGGGACAGAAAGCACCGGCAAACTGGACTGCATCAAAGAGTAAAGCACAGAGAAAGGCTGTCTGCAGACAGAGGAAGACAGAAAGGGAAATTCAGAAAGCATAAATCAATTAAGCACATTAATCCGAAATCCAGGACAGAGGAACAAGATACAGGAACTAGGAACTGGGCACAAAAGCTAGGAACTGGAACTAGGTACATGGCACAATAACTATGAACAAGGAACTGGAACTAGGTACTAGGCACAGAAACTAGGAGCAAGGAACTGGAACTAGGTATAAGGCACAGAAACTAGGAACAAGGAACTGGAACTAGGTACAAAGCACAGAAACTAGGAACAAGGAACAGAGACTAGTCACAACAGGAACACTGCTACAATGACCAGCGCCGGACTGAAGCAAACTGAGGCTTTTAAAGCTGCTAAACGAGCACACCCCTCAGGCGTGCCGCCTGCTGCACCTGCAGCCACAGGTGTTGCCTATCCTCCACCCAGCCTTGTGCTGCAAGGGAGGAGATGAAGCAGTGAGCCAGGCATTCTGGGAAGCATAGTCATTTGATTTAAGTAACATGCTGGCTGCCAGGGAGGAGATGAAGCAGTGAGCCAGGCATTCTGGGAAGCAGGAGGTGAAGCAGTGAGCCAAGGCATTTTGGGAAGCATAGTCATTTGATTTAAGTAGCATGCAGGCTGCCAGGGAGGAGAAGAAGCAGTGAGCCAGGCATTCTGGGAAGCAGGAGGTGAAGCAGTGAGCCAAGGCATTCTGGGAAGCATAGTCATTTGATTTAAGTAGCATGCTGGCTGCCAAAAACCTGGAATGGATCCGGAAGGGAAGTAACTTGGAATATAAGGTTTTAACGCTCCCAATTCATCAGAACACTGTAGCATAGGGTTCGAAGGAAATGTCCAGTAGGGAATAAACCCCAAAACATGCCCCCAAGTGGCGGGAACGGGAGCGAAGGGAGCGAGCCGTGACACTATACCCCCTCCCACGGCCGACTCCAGGCGGCCGTTACTCGCACAAACCATCTTCTTTCCATAACAGGAGCGCTTTGTCTTTGGAGGTGGCACTGACGAAAACGATGATCCACGGGCAGAAGCAGAAGGACTGGAATGAATAGAATCAGGCTGCAGTCTATAAGAGCCATAGGCAGGTTTTCGGTGAGGAAGAGACTCATGGGCTGAGGAAAGGCATGAAGGACTTGCAGGACCTGAAGCAGAGTTGGAAGGTCCAGGAAGCTCAGTCTCTGGGAGCGAACACTCATACATCATTGAGGAGGCAGGCTGGCTGGTGCAACATGCTTTGGATAATGATAGATGCTCTGGTAGCCCCCCTGCTGAGAGCGTACACACAGGAGGTGAGAAAATTGCAGGTTTCAAGAAATGTTCATGTTCAGACAAAGAAGGTGGCGGCCGAGAAAGAGGTTCGGATCTTCTCCCATCATCAATCTGGTTCAAGGCCTGTGGTTGAGGGTGACCAAGATTCGATTGCATCTGTTCAACTCCTTGGGGGCCTGGAAGTCCAATGGGTTGTACAAGGCTGGCATTCCAGGTGTCAGTCGTATGGCCACCTTGTTGCACGTGGGATACAACCGCAGGGATGTATCCCACGTGCAACAAGGTTTGGCATACCGATAGGAGTGATAGACGCAGTACTTGGTACATCAGGCACACTCGCAGCTGGAGCAATAACAGGCACATCTTGAACTGCAGCAGTCATATCCTCCCTTTGACTACTAGCACCCGAATGGTGCAGCAGTTGGGGGGCCGTGCCCGTCCCTTCCTTCAGGCTCATGTGGGATCCGGCAACAAAAGGGCTGTCAAGCGGCTGATCCAAACCGGCCCCCAAAGGTGAACCGTCCAGCCCGTTATCCTGGTTGGCTACTTGTTCGATGTCTAGGCCATGGCGGATGGTATCCGTCTCCCTCTTGTAACACTCCAGGCAAGTCCAACGGCCTTGCATGTAAGGCCCTCCCGAGTCGTGAACCAGCTTGATGTTTTTGGCAGAAGTCCCAGACTCAGATGTAGCATATGCGGGAGGTGCTAATTCTACAGACAAACAGTTGGGAGAATTAGCTTGTGTAAAAGGCAGGCCTTCAGGTGATCCTCCTGAAGCATAGGATGGGCAGATTGGACGTTCATCCGTATAAATGGTTGGGATTTAGGAGATAGCTCTGAAGTAGATGAATCTGCAACATGATCAAACAGAGCAGACAGGTGCACCTCCGATATTGGCAGCGAGGCTGAGCAGGATACAGGTCTTTCATGAACCGAAGCCAAACTAGCAGTTGGCTCTGGGACCGGAGACAGGCACTTAGGATGTGCTACCGGAGGTTCCATGGCTGAAGGATAATCTGCTGGATGAGTCACTGTAGCCGAAAACAGGCATGCCAGAGGAAATTCAGAGGCTGAGGGCATGCAAGCTGGAGCCGTCTCGTTAGCTGAAGACAAACTTGTCAAGGTCTTTGACTCTGACCACGTACATGGTGAAGGCTCTTGAGTGACTGGCAGACATAGCAATTGTTCATTGATTGTAGACACGTTTGACAACGATGACTGCAGAGCCGTGGACTGGATAATCGAAGAGTCAATAGTTGTAGGAGGGCAGACTGAAGTCCCAGAAGTCGACAGGCACATTTGTGGCTCAGGAATGGAAAGCACCTTTAGGGCGGTTGACTCCTTGGCACCAGTAACCAAAGACTGAGCTGTAGCCATGCCGTCCCTCTCCTTAGTGGATGACACAGAGTCTCTTCCTTTGTAGAAGTCAAAATCAACCAAAGGAATCACCATAGTAAAGTCTCTGTTAATCAGGATTTCGTCAAATGTCCATTCCTCTGACTTAGCTTCTGAAAGTGGCATATTAACAATCAACAGTTCAGGAATTGCCTGCCGGGTCTTTGGTTCAGTATACTGTGGAATGAGTCCATCAAAACATACATTTTGTACTGTCTTTGACTGTTCATTGTGACAAAAATTGGCAGAAGAAGGAGCGAACACAGAGGTAGCATCGTTTTCCACATCAGCTTGAATGTCTACTTCAGTCTCAGCAGCTAGATCAAGGGCAGAACCTAAGCCTACAGTAGTGACTGATTCTGTGTATGCCACCATTGTGGATTGTGTTTGGGAATCAGAAGCATGTATGTGTTCAAGCTCAGAATTATGACAGACTGCTACACAGGAAATCTTAGGTAAAGGAGTGGCTTGTAAATCTTCAGCTAACAGCAATTCCTGACAAACGGTAGAACAATTGTCAGAACCTGTGCCCTGAATAAGTGCTGTGCTAGAAAGAGGACTTTCACTCCCAATAGATTTTTCATATTGACAAGTATCCTGACCACAAAAACCTCCGCACTCAGGGATTGAACAGTATTCACTTCATCAACGGATAAAGTTTGAGGTGTATTCAGAAAAGACCGTAAGGTTTTATTCTCCTCTAGTAAAGTAAT
This sequence comes from Ambystoma mexicanum, assembly GCF_040938575.1. Taxonomy (NCBI): domain Eukaryota; kingdom Metazoa; phylum Chordata; class Amphibia; order Caudata; family Ambystomatidae; genus Ambystoma; species Ambystoma mexicanum. The sequence continues at coordinate 96,373,243 of NC_090939.1, read as the reverse complement.
GTATTCTTGTTTTAGCTCCTCAAGTTCAGCTTTTAGCATGCCCCGCCTTAACTGTACATCCCTATCAGTAGGCACAGGGGAAGGCATGGTGTCATCAGGGCTGGATCCTGCCCTAGCCATCCGGATGTGCACTGATTGTACATTGTCATTTACTGCTTGCAGATTTTGTGATCTATACTCTCTCTTACCGACTTGGTCTGTGTTACCCTTAAGCAGACTACTGATATCAGACCTCTTGACATTAGGGGCTACAGTAAGTACTTGTGCAGAGGAGTAAGCAGTAGACTGAGGGCTGAAAACAGAAGATATGCAATGAACCCCTCCATTCTTTATGTTTGAATCATGAAACTGTTCAATCTGAGGTAAAGCACAACCGGAATCATGGAGTTCAACAACAGACGTACTCGTGTGTAGTAAATCTAACAGTGTGTTGTTTTCCGCTGCTAAGGCTTGTGCGGACATAGAATCTGGATCAAAATTAAAGACAGAACTAGGATCAGGCAATGTACGATGGGCCATCCTGTGGGTAAAATACTGTGCACGTAAATACCCATTTGTAACAAGGAGTTCATTTAAGTCAGGATCAATGGTTTGATTGTCACAGGTAAACTTAAGGGAAGCTTTCTGTACAAACTTGTTAGTGGCCTTGCTGCCTTTCTTTCTTAAACTGGCCATATTCAAACGGGAATAAGGGCTGGTCATTCTGTTAAGAAAGGAAGAAGGCATTGACTATGGCAAGGGGAAAAGTGCACAGAATTGCACAGTGAACAACTTTGAATCTAACAACGTGCATATAATACCCAAGACTTGTGTATATATAAAACCCAGGAGTGCAAATAAAGTAAAACAATATTACCAATATATGAAAAAAGGGATGTGGGGTAAGCACTTAGGACCTCCTTATGACTGAAAGGAAAGTCAGCAAACTCTTTACCCACTATGCTATTACAGATACTGACAGCGCTAAACCCACGTAGCGGGCAAGCAAGGACAGATTCTGTGAACTGACACTCTGTAGAATACTGAATAAGGAACTTAGAAACAGTACTCACGAGGACCGGAAAGACCACTTGAATGTCAGTAATTTCACGAACCCTGTAGATCAAACAGGGACCCAGAAGGCTGTAAAAGCAAAGGGTTAAAGATAACAAAATACATAAAACCCTAGTCTAGGGCAAGTATGAATTGTGATAATAATTGTGAGGAAAACAAAAGGGGATACACACTGGAACTAGTTACAACAACACCCACACCTAATAATCAATGGAAAATAAATGCAGAAGTGCAATGGAAAACATGGAATGGAATCTCAATAAAGTAGGATCAGGAGCAGGGAAAATGATATCACAAAAGGAAACCTTTCCCACCATCCAAGGAGAAAAGGCAGTAAACTAATTCTACAAAAGTAAAGGTTAATTCATCAAGCCTTTCAGTAACCAGGACAGCATAAAGGGACAGAAAGCACCGGCACACTAGGCTGCATCAAAGAGTAAAGCACAGAGAAAGGCTGTCTGCAGACAGAGGAAGACAGAAAGGGAAATTCAGAAAGCATAAATCAATTAAGCACATTAATCCGAAATCCAGGACAGAGGAACAAGATACAGGAACTAGGAACTGGGCACAAAAGCTAGGAACTGGAACTAGGTACTTGGCACAATAACTATGAACAAGGAACTGGAACTAGGTACTAGGCACAGAAACTAGGAGCAAGGAACTGGAACTAGGTGTAAGGCACAGAAACTAGGAACAAGGAACTGGAACTAGGTACAAAGCACAGAAACTAGGAACAAGGAACAGAGACTAGTCACAACAGGAACACTGCTACAATGACCAGCGCCGGACTGAAGCAAACTGAGGCTTTTAAAGCTGCTAAACGAGCACACCCCTCAGGCGTGCCGCCTGCTGCACCTGCAGCCACAGGTGTTGCCTATCCTCCACCCAGCCTTGTGCTGCAAGGGAGGAGATGAAGCAGTGAGCCAGGCATTCTGGGAAGCATAGTCATTTGATTTAAGTAACATGCTGGCTGCCAGGGAGGAGATGAAGCAGTGAGCCAGGCATTCTGGGAAGCAGGAGGTGAAGCAGTGAGCCAAGGCATTTTGGGAAGCATAGTCATTTGATTTAAGTAGCATGCAGGCTGCCAGGGAGGAGAAGAAGCAGTGAGCCAGGCATTCTGGGAAGCAGGAGGTGAAGCAGTGAGCCAAGGCATTCTGGGAAGCATAGTCATTTGATTTAAGTAGCATGCTGGCTGCCAAAAACCTGGAATGGATCCGGAAGGGAAGTAACTTGGAATATAAGGTTTTAACGCTCCCAATTCATCAGAACACTGTAGCATAGGGTTAGAAGGAAATGTCCAGTAGGGAATAAACCCCAAAACATGCCCCCAAGTGGCGGGAACGGGAGCGAAGGGAGCGAGCCGTGACAGGATCAGGCAAGCAGACCAACTGTTTGTAGGATACTCAGGTCACAAGTTGGGACTACCCATAACAAAACAAACCATATCCAGGTGGATTATTTTGGCCATCCTGGAATGTTATAGACTAGCAGGGAAAGAGCCACCCCAAAATCTCAGGGCTCATTCAACCAGGGGTATCGCAGCCTCTTCAGCTCTCCAGAGAGAGGTACCGGTCCGGGACATATGTGGGCTGCCACATGGTCGTCCGCACATACATTCACAAAATTTTACAATCTGGATTCCTCCACTGCTCAAGAGACCAGATTTGGTAAGGCCGTATTACATTCGGTCCATCCCTCAAGGGATACATAACACTATCACTCCCTCCTCCAATTACATACCACTGCTATGGGAGTCTATCAAAGATAAGAAATACGTCGGAGGACACAATCCCTTCGAAGAACAAGTTACTTCTTACCTGGTAATGTTCTTTCGACGGGATGTTCCTCCGACGTATTCCTTATCGCCCCTCCCATCCATCCCCGCAGTGATAACTTCCCTTGTGGTTGCAGCTTTCGCTCCTTCAATGTTACTAACCGATTCAGGCATGTCTTTTCTTATGCTACAAAACGGAACTGAGCAACGGACGCAGCGCGTGGCTATTTATGGTCATGGTGACGTCTGCGCCGATACGGTGGCCGTCCAGGGACATCGACTCGGCGGACATCGACGCGCAGCGCCCTCCCGTCGAAAGAACGTTACCAGGTAAGAAGTAACTTGTTCATCTCAGAGATTTCAAATGCCCTGCTAGAGGTAAAGGCCTTTTCCCCTAAAATAAATGGATATACGATCAGTTGTCTCATTTATGCAGACGACATTGCTTTAATTGATTCTATACAAATTGGCCTCCAGAGGCTTTTAACGAGGCTACAATGTTATCTCCATGATAATGAGCTTGAAATAAATGTAAGTAAAACCAGGATTGTTCAAATTGGGGGATCGATGAAGCGACGAGAGAGGTCTTTTCGATGGTATTTGACTAAGTCAAAAATTCAGGTAGTACCTGCCATTAGATATCTAGGAATCCAATTTAATAACTCAATTAGAGAGCATGCTTGGTATATGGATTTGAAGCATCGGATGACTACATTTGCTCTTCAAGGAGCGAAGTTACATGCCGAGTTTGGTAAATTTACTGTAAAGCCAGTTTTGATTTTTTATATTCAGAAAGTCATTCCTTCTATAACCTTTGGTGCAGAGGCTGGTTGGAATTTAAATAACTGGGTATGGACTATTTTAGAGAGTGTTTTTTGGAGACGTGTTCTCAATCTATCTACAAATGTTTCAATGAATTTACTGAGACATGAGCTGGGAATTGATTCATTGTATGGTATTGTTTTGTGGCGATCGATTACTGCTTTGCGAAAGATGTCATTGGAAAACTGCCCCCCAGCCTATCAATTAGTAAGCTCGACTGCTGAAAAGCCCCACCGAGGACTATTGCTGTTGTGGTCGTCAAAGATCAAAAGCATTCTAGCATCGGCAGATATAAAATGGGGAACAGTACTTCTTACACCACAGATAGCAAAAAAGAAACTAAGATTGTGGAATTGGTTGCAAAACAATGAGAGGATTTCAAAGTTGAAAACAGACTTATATATGGGGCCTGCAATGAACAGTTTGGACAAATTACCAAAATATTTAGAGAAATTCCCTTCAAGGAAACACCGTAATCATTTTTTAAGGTTTCGTACAAATACATACAAAACAAGAGACATTTTGTATAGCACAGAGGACAAAAACACAAGTGACAATTGTTGTAGATTTTGTAAATCTTCAGTTGAGTCAACGAAACATCTAGTAATTGAATGTGTGGAATTAACAAATGTTTGTTCTTTTTATCCAGTGAAATACACTCCGCAAAATGGCGATATGGAAAATTGGTGGTTTTATATAATATCGAGTCAAAATGTATTAACATGTGCAGTCATTGATTTTTTGGATGGGATTCTGAATGATGAACTGAATATTAACTGAGAATTCTGAAGCAGCATTGTGTCTCTTTTCAGGATTTCTAAAAAAATTATCATGGATTTTCTTTTTGTAATTAATGTTTGTTTGCAAACCAATTGTTACAAGCAAAATAAAAAATAAATAAATAAGCCCGTTTTTATGGTAACCCTGCTCTGTATGTCAAGGATTAGGGAGAGTAGCTCTGCAATGGTCTCCCTGTTCAGCCAGTACAGAGTAATGAACTGAATATCAGTTAATGTTCAGGGCGAGGGTCTGACCCGGGGAATGTGCACTCGCCTTGCATGGTGTCTCCTCCTCTGCGCCCTGTCCCCTGTGTTGCTGTTCCTGCATCTGCAGCTCAATGTGAAGCCAGAGGAGCTCCATGTATCAGTGACAGCATGGTTTTGGAAAGTGTTTTTGGGTCAGGTACAGCCCTTTTATCGTCTTTCAGAGTGGTTTGGGTGCACCTGTTTTACATCACCTGTATGCATTTCTCTTCACCTCTTAAGTGGTGGTAACTGCACTGTGTTTTTGACGGAATTACTGCCCATTTGTGGCTGGATTTCAATTTATGATATGGCAGAAATACAGTTTTCAATCTTTGCAGTAATTCCGCCACAGCTAATACTTTCCTCCATACTTGTCATGGTTACGGGCCAGAGGCATAGCTTTCCATATCCCTATGCGTCAACGGCAACGCAGGTTTCTGCGGTTTGTCGTAGGAGAAGATCATTACCAGTTTCGAGTGCTCCCGTTCGGATTAAAGTCGTCCCCCGGGACTTTTACAAAATTTTTGGCGCCGGTGGCGACGTGGTTCTAACTGGAAGGTCATCATGTTTACCCATACCTGGACGACTGGCTGGTACGCGGTTCGTTGCCGGGGGAGGCGCAGGAAAGTCTCGGCGCTACCATGCAGCTGTTGCAATGGCTAGGCTTTGCCGTGAATTTTTTCTGTCGCCTTACAAGGACTTGGTTTTTCTGGGGGCAGAGTTTCAGACTCAGCTGGGACTTGTGAGGCCCTCGGACAAGAGGGTTTTGAAACACAAGAAAAAAGCAGCAGAGTGGAAGATCGGTACAAGGGTGTCGGTCCGGACTTACATGTCACTGCTGGGGGCAATGGCGTCCTGCATTCCGCTGGTGAAAAACTGTCGTCTCTTCATGAGGCCGGTACAGGAATTCCTCACCGACCGATGGGCTCAGAGTCGCGGATCGTGGTCCGACAAGGTAGTGATCGACGGCGATCTGGTGGAAGCGCTTCAATGGTGGCAGTGCTCAGACAATCTGGTTCAGGGCATGCCGTTGCTGGAACCGGAATACCACTTTAGAATTGTGACGGATGTCTCTCAGACAGGATGGGGGCGCATCTCGAGGACTCGCAGGTCCATGGCTTGTGGTCTCGGGTGGAGTCGTGTTTCCACATCAATGTGCTCGAGTTGAGAGTGGTACATTGGGCCCTGAAATCGTTTCTGCCGCGCATACGCGGTTCGGTGGTGAGGATGTTAACGGACAATGCCACCACAATGTTTTACCTCAGGAAACAGAGGGGTACGCATTCCAGGGTGCTGTCGAAAGAAGCACAAGACCTCTGGCATTGGGCTCTGTTGCACAACATCAACTTTGTGGCCTTTCATGTGCAAGCGGATGCGCTCAGCAGGGAGGTGAGCCAGCTACACGAGTGGCAGCTGAAGGAGCAGCAGGTGTCTATGCTCTTCCAGAAGTGGGGCCGTCTTTCGTTGGATCTCTTCGCAACGAAGGAGAACAAGCAATGCAAGGAGTTTGCCAGCTGGTGGGCTCATCCCGAGTCTGTAGGGGATGCGTTCTCGTTCCCGTGGACAGACAGGTTCGCTTCTGCATTTCCTCTGTTTCCGCTCATTCGATGGACCCTTCAGTGGATTTGGAGATACCCATGCCGTGTGATTCTGGTGACCCCGTGCTGGGCCAAGCAGCCGTGGTTTTCGGATCTCCTTCATCTGTCCGTGGCAGAGCCGATTCGGTTGGCAGTGACGCCTGTTAGGGAGAATTCTCATTTCATGGCTAATTTCCCTTACATATAGAGTCCCCCAGCAGCTTTGCTGGATTTGAAGGGTTTGTTCTTTTCTCCTGCTAAGAGTGTGACTCTTTTTCCCACTCTTAGGCATATTTGGTATGTGTGTTCTAGGCTATTATTTGTGTTTAATGTCTATGGGGTTTATCTCACCCCCATAGGAACCATCTTTATCCGCATGTGTTACACAGCACCCTCCGTGCAGTGACACAGGAGTGTTGTAGTGACCCCCAAACATAGACTCCAAACCCTGGGACTGACTACTGTCTCCCAGGGCATGTAAAGTCCCCATTGACTTTACTAGTCAATCTTTATGAACAAAACCAGTACAACCCATATTACTATGGAGGTATTGGCAAGGGTTAATAGTTTTTCCCTTATGTTCATTTTCGAGAGTGTACTGTACAGTCCCTCTCTCAAAAGTTTCTGGCTGGTGGCAGTGGTTACTACCAAAAATATTCGACCGCAAATATTTCCCTATGGGATTTTCCCATTGTTCGAGGCTACCACATTTACTGACAGCCTCTAACATACCGCCGGTTTAAATTCATATTAACTTACTCCGGTAGGTTTTATTTGCCAGAACTTTGATATAAATTCTTTCTTGTGTCTTTCTCTAAACTCCTAACCCAGGTCGCGGATCCTGTCAGGAACTGGAGATTGTGGAAGCGCTGGAGGCTATGATCAGCGCGTGCTCCAGTCCTCACCCAAGATGGCCGCTGTACCTTTAAGAGGCTGGCTCCTCCCACAAACCGATGCGTTGTATCTGTTAGTCAACGCCTGGTTCGTGTGGTGGAGTTTCTTCCGTGGAGCCTTCCGTGCCTACTGTGAACTTTCTAACCGCCTTGTATCCTACCTTTTGATCTCTCCCTCCTTCCCTTCCCGCCTGTTGCCTCATGTGTCTGTTTCTTTTCCGTCTTACTCTCCGCCTGATCTGTTTTTTTCCCTCTACTCATGGTGCTCGGCGCCGCCTGGTTCCGTGCCATAGCCTCTTGTTAGACTTTCCAAGCTCCCGTTCCTCTCGCTAACTTGAGCCCTTCCATTTTTTGCACTTGTGTCACTCTGGTGTAGTATCTGTCTCTGCGCAGCCTTTCCTTTCGTATTTCGTTTTATTTGTTGGCGCCGGTATTCCATTACTTCAACCGGCGCTGCCTTGCCTGTCGCTTGCAGAGTCCCTGTTGCTCTAACTACACCCTTGGAGCCTTTTTCTCTTGTATTATTGGACTATATCTGTATTCCTTTCCATTCCCTTTCAGTCCGCCTTTCACGGTCAGCTCAGGATTATTCTTTTCATCCTAACCCATTTCTTTTCCTTCTTCTGTTTTTTTTCACGTGGTGGTGCATTTTCTTCTTACTATCTTTTGCGCTTTTCCAGCCGTCTATTTGGAGAACTTCTAGTGTTCTCTCCTAGTTTATACTCCATAAAGTCTGGACAGCTCATAGATCCACTGGGCTGTACTGGACAATTGTGGAATCAGACGTCTAAACAACGGACTTCCCTTTTGTTGTGGAGCAAACATCGCCTTCATTGACTATTGAGAGGAACTGACTGTCCCCCTTCTGAACCCATTCGGGATCAGGGTTTTTTCTGCATTCGTGCTTTTTCCCTGGAATTAGGACTGGCCCCCTGGGGATCCCCGAGGTCAGGGTTACATCTCTGCCAAGGTGGCCTCCGGAGGGGCCAGACCCTACCTACACGATAAGAAGGTCCGAACTCCAAAGGACAGAACTCCCTCAAGAGAAGGGATCAGAAGAAGACGGAGGCCAATCCTAAAGAATCCTTCCCTGAAGAATCAGGTGAGGAGTTGGAGGAGGAAGCCTCGGTTCTTGACAGATCCTTTGTTCATCCTTTTGGCTGGCTTCTGGCAAGAAGCCCTCTTTTCGGCGCCACTGAGTCTGGGGTGGATCCATTGTGTGGGAGGGGGAGTAGGACCCCTGGACAGGGTTGCCACCCCAACCCATGTCACACTCTGCCCTGTTAGGCTGGAGGGTCTCCCGCCAGGATGACCACTCCACTGTGTGAGTGACAGCTAGGCTGTATGAATGGGGATCTTTTTGCATAAAAGCAGGGTCCTGAGGACTGGAAGAGCAAGGCGTCGCCACTGGAAATAAGAAGCCGAAGAGGAGAGAAGCCATAGACATCTGCAACGACTGAACCACCGGTGAAGCCCTGCTGCAGCGTCTCACCACTTTTCTCCACACGACGAGAGAAGATCTTCATCTGCAAGAGCCTTCTTCCCTTGAACTGGTGGGGCCAACCAGTTTGCCAATCGCCTTCCCGGACCTGCCTTGGTCGAATCGCCAGTACTCTGTATTCGGAGACCGGATAGCCAGGCACCTGTCCACCCGGACCGCGATTTAAAGGAGCGAACCTTTTATTCATTGGGCAGCGCTGCGGCTGGTTTCATCCCTGGGCAGTACAGTGACTCAAACTTTCCTCCACGACGAGAGTCCCTCTTCCTCTGTTGGATCACCCGAACTGCAGGAACTTCCAGGAACAACCGCCACTGCAGGAGCCTCTTCTACATTACAAGGTACATTGTTCCGCCAGGCCGCCCTTTTTGCGTGGTAGTGCTAAAGGTGTTTTAAATCCTTTACCTACCTGTTGGGTTGGCCGGCCCCTATCCTCTAACATTATTTTTCATCTTCTGCAACCACCTTTTCGAATCGTTAACCAAAGACTTGACTGCAGCTACAAGAACATTTTGCTTGTGGGCCCTTTGCCCTGTACCACTGACTCTGGCACAGGCCTATTGACGCTGGCTAAATTTGTTAGAACGGCCCTCTCTAGATTGCTTCTCAACTAGAACTGTATTGGTGCACCTACTTCTTATAACCACCTTTTTCTTCCCATTTTTAAAACTTGCGAAGTGTCATTTTGCTCGGTTTTCATTTAAGTATTCTGCATACTAAAGTACTACCCTGACTAAACTTTCTCACAAGCTGATGGGAAGTGTTGCTAGGGTGTGTAAGAAGATATTCCTGTATAACTTGTGTTTTCCCTCCCCTGTGAGAAATTGCTAGAGTGCCATTTGTGTTTGGTTTTCACTGTGCCGTTTTGCTCAGTTTTCACTCTTGCTCAAACTTGTCTACAATTTAACTAGGGAGTTGTGCATACTTTTCTTGACTAATGTTAACTTGCTTTAATAACTGTGATTAAGGTTTTGAACTAGAAGTGTGTAATAAATATGTATATATTCTTTTTAATGTATGTTAATGTATGTATGTATGTAATGTATGATGAATGTCCTATTTAAATCATGAACTGGACCACCATGTAACTCGGTCCTTTCTTTCCGTTGTAATTATCTCATGCCACATTCTGTACCATTCCTTTTGTCCATTGAATGTATGTACCCTTTTTCTATACATGTGTTCGTGTAACGATATGTAACTATGCTGTGCACATGATTATGCGCCAGCTACAACTAGGTTCGGACGCGCTCTATAAATAAACAAACTAAACTAAACTAAACTTAATACAAAGCTTTGGTCAGTGTTTCCTTGTACCCTAGTATTGTAGTCCTATTGTGTAAACCCTCAATACTGCTCATCTCCCTCTTGAGATAAGTCTGACTGCTTAGCCACAGATACCAACTAAATCTTTGTGGTGCAGACTGATACCAAAGGGGATTTATTGCTCATACCTGTAGTCCTGTAGTCTTAATCTTCTGTAGTGCTCCCTAAGGGAACTACACAGGATTTTGTCTAACAACGCCGGACCTTCTGTCTCAGGACAAGGGCGCTGTCTGGCACCACGTTCCGGGATCTCTCAACCTGACAGCTTGGCTCCTGACTTCTCCGAGTTTGGCCTGCTAAAACTTTCTGGGGACTGTCAGCACATTTTGCAGGCAGCAAGGGCTCCGTCCACGAATGCCTCCTAGGCGTGTAAATGGAAAAGGTTTTCTGTGTGGTGTAAGGCCCAACCTGGGGTGGACCCTTTGAACATATCACCGGAGCAAGTTTTGCCATACTTATTGCAGTTGGCAGAAAAGGGTCTGGCATTCTCCTCCATAAAGGTATACTTGGCAGCAATTTCTAGATTCACTTGAAGCGGCATGCAATGCCTCTGTTTAGTGATCGTCTCATCAATCATTTCTTGAAGGGGTTGTTTCGGACCTTTCCTCCAGTCAAGAAGTTTACTCCGGTGCGGAGCCTTAATGTGGTTCTCTCAGGTCTGATGAGACCACCGTTTGAACCAATGTCGTCGACGCCTTTGCAGTTTTTGTGTTGGAAGGTGTCTTTTCTGGTGGCCATTACTTCGGCCAGAAGGATGCCTGAGTTGCAAGCTTTGGTGGTGGACCCTCCATACTTGAGGTTCTTCAAGGACAAGGTGGTGTTGGCTAGTAATCCGCACTTCATCCCAAAAGTGTCAACAGCATTTCATAAACTCTCTTCTATTGTGTTACCTTCTTTCTTTGCTTCAGCTCTTTCTTTGCTTCAGCCTCCACGCCTGCAGAGCGGTCTTTGCATTCGCTGCATGTAAAGAGGGCGTTAACATTTTATTTGAATCGTACTGCGGCATTATGGTCGGGGATTCCGCTGGTGCACATCTGCCAGGCGGCCTTCTGGGCAGTGCTGCAAACTTTTACTCGTCATTACTGCCTGGAGAAGCAGCATGGATAGGATGTGCAGGTGGGACGAGCAGTCCTGCAACGCCTGTTTCAATAAGGTAAGCCCCGCAGCTTCGGGGTATTTGTTTGAACTTGATCACTGTATGGGTTTCTGGTCTCATGTATGTGATTCTGTTTCTATATTGGTTTGCATTTGTACTCCGCCATGCATGATGGATACTGCTTGGTAATCTATTCACAGCATGTGAATCCATGAAAGATCCAATGCTGGAGAAGGGAGTCGTTTCTTACCTGTAACTCCATTTCTCGAGCGTTGGTATCTTTCATGGATTCACATGCGCCTGAACATTAGCCGTACTAGCAGCCATCTCCAACCACGCCCTCTGGGCCCCACACACAGCGCCCCTGCAAGTGCAGGATGGAGAGCTCACCAACTTAAACTAAAAGGTGAGACATACCATAGTTAGGGGGAACTAAACTTCGAGTGGATTGTGTCCTCCAACGTATTCCTCATCTTAGATGTATTCCTTCCAGCTTTGCTGCTCTTCGGAATTTTTTTTGGCAGAGGGCGCCGTGCGTCGATGTCGTTGAGTCGATGGTCCCTCGAAGGCCTCCGTCGAGGGTGACGTCATCGGGTGTATAAGTAGCTCGCGCGGCGCCCGTTGGCCTCAGTTCCGTTTTTCCGCAGTATACGTTGCTTCGGACATTCGGCGCGCCTCAAGTTCTGTGAAGAAATATATTATACAAATTAGAAATATGTCATCAACGCCGACCACGACCCCGAGATCGGGATTCAAAAAGTGCAAGTCGTGCGGCTCAAAAATCTCGATCACGGACCCACACCGTGAGTGTTTGTGGTGCCTCTGAGAAGGCCACGATATGGAGGCCTGTTCGAAGTGTTAGGCTATGACGGGGAAGGCCTTGATTGAAAGGAGAGGAAATCTACAGGTAGGTCGAAAAGATCGAAAAGCCTCTAGCTTCGAGTCGAGACCCCATGGGGAGAAATCTCCTCGACGCGAAAGGTATCGATCTAGATCCTGAAGCGATTCTCAACGCTCATCGTCTTCGTCAAAAAAATCGAAGAAACGACGCCACAGATCTCCCTCCACCTCGTGGTCAGACGAGTCTCCGAAAAGGATGAAATGCCCCATGTAACATTTGTCTTCCGAAGAGTGGGAAGCATTCAGGGTCAAAATGATGGAGGTGTTTGAGAAGGTGAAGCCTCGGTCCGCGCCTTTTTTGGAAGCCGGCCGGGAGCGTCATCGCTCCCACACTTGCGCACCCTCGAGCCCGGGTGATCGAAAAAGGAAGGATAGGGAACCTTCCAGGATGCCGAGCGAAAAAACGCTTGAGTCGAGTCGACCGCTCAAGGTCACCGACGCCTTCCGAGACCTATCACACCGCGAAGGAAAAATCGTCGAAGACCGCCTCAACGCCCTCGAAGCAGACCCTGTCGACGACCACTATGTCGTCGACGCCGTCAACGCCTTTATCGACGGCAACGCCGAAACCCTCGGCGCCAAAGGCTCCAGCCAAGCCAGGGAAGCCAGAAAAAGAGAAGGAGAAGGTTACAAAATATGTAATTTCCTCAGAGCCTGGTACTACACCTCTTCCTCCTCCTCTCCCAGAGAAGGTTTTCAAGCCTCTCCCTAGGAAGGAGTTTTTCAAATCCCTGACCACAATTTTTGAGGTACAGGAGAGATCTGATGAGGAAAATGTACCTTTTGGGTTGGAATATGGCACCCCAAATGTCCCAGAATGCTTGATCTCAGAGGAAAGCAGAATTAGGGATTTGGTGGAGACTTTACACAATGCAAGTGGCAGTGACACTTCTCCTGAGAGTTACTTTTGTAAACCAGATCCAGGAGAGCATGCCAGTCCATTTTACCGTCAGTTAATGACCAAGGTGGTAGATTACTTGGGATGGGCTAAACCACCAGCCCAATTCATCCAAGATGATTTAACAGACATATTGGACCATGGTCCCACTGAAGATCCAGTACTACCTTTTCATGTAGCCTTGCAAAACAGGGTGGCCAAGATTTGGGAAACTCCGGATTCTATTCCTCCGGTAAATAAGCCCCTCGCATCAAAATACCACCCAGCCAGTAGCGACCCCGGCTATCTGTCAAAACATCCAACTCCCGAGAGTCTGGTCATACAGGCAGCCACAGCTTCCAACAAACTTGCGTACCCGTCTATCCCTCCAGACAGGGACGATAAGCGTGTGGATGGTTGGGTACGGAAGGTATTTTCAGCCGGAAGCATGGCATTAAAATCTGCAAACTCCACATGTGCCTTGGCAAAACTTTCGTACATTCTGTGGGAGTGCATCGCAATGGCGGCGGAATACATACCAGAAGGGGAAGAAAGGGAAGGGTTCCTAGCCATCGTTAAAGATGGAAAGGAAGCCATGCAGGAATCCCTTCAATCTGGATTGGACACTGCGGATAGTGTAAGCAGGTCCATGGGCACTAGCACGGTAATGCGCAGATTTGCGTGGTTACGGAAGTTGGGTTTGGCACCAGACGTGCAAAACCGTCTTCTGAACATGCCCTTTGACGGGTCTCACCTTTTTGGCAACAAGGCTGACGAGCGCCTTGAGAGGTTGCAGACCTCAAAAGCAGCTGCCAAGTCTTTAGGAGCTGCTATTAGACAACCTCAGCCTTTTCGTGCACCAAGACAATCTTGGAGGGGACGATCCTATCGTTACTACTCCTCATATGGAAAGGCGAGAGGAGTGGCCAGTCAAAGGGGCCAGAGAAAGGCCACTCGTGGTGAACGAGGAAAACGTGCACAGCCAGCTTCAGTTGCAGCCTCTTTGCCATCAGCGGCCGCAGCAACCGACACAAAACCGCTTTGAGGACTTGCATCACAAGACACCTGTGGGTAGCAGGCTGTCACAGCATCTGCAAGAATGGCGAGCCATTACTTAAGATGTTTGGGCTCGAGAAATAATAGCCCAAGGTTACTGCCTTCCTTTTCTAATGCAACCTCAAAGCAATCCACCAGGGAGACACCCTCTGAAGTTTCCAGACCCGCTCCTACAGCAGGAAGTTCTAACCCTGCTGGAGAAAGGTGCTATAGAGCTAGTACCTGTAGCGGAGAGGAACAAGGGATGGTACTCCCCATATTTTTTTATCCCTGCTCCTGTTACAGGAAATTTTAACCCTGCTAGAGAAAGGTGCAATAGAAGATGCACCTGTAGCAGAGAGGAACAAGGGTTGGTACTCCCCTTACTTTCTCATCCTAAACAAGGACAGAGGATTGAGACCCATCTTGGACTTAAGAAACTTGAACAAGCTCCTCAGGAAGGACAAGTTCAAGATGGTTACTCTTTCTCAGATCCTTTAGGCCCTTCAACTTCAAGGTTGGTTTGTGTCATTGGACCGTGCCAATTCATCTCAAGCACAGAAAATACCTAAGGTTCGTAGTTGGCGACTCACACTATCAGTTTCGAGTTCTGCCATTCGGATTGACCTCTGCCCCAAGGGTCTTCACTTACTTAATGGTAGTGGTGGCAACGCACCTCAGGAGAGGGGGGATTCACATCTACCCCTACCTGGACTATTGGTTGATCAGGGCACATTCTGCCGAACAAGCTCCTGGATCATCTGAAAGTCACCTGCCACTTCCTCTACAGACTGGGCTTCTCCTTCAATTTCAAGAAGTCACAAGTGACACCTTCCCAACAGCTCCAGTATATAGGCGCTGTATTAGACACATCCTTGGGAAAGAGCTTGCCTCCCAAGTCGAGGGCTCAAGACGTTCTTCAGATGGTTTCCAAATTTCAAATTGCCCAAAATCTACAGGCCTTCGACTTCTTAAGGTTGCTCGGCTCATGGCATCCTGCATCTTCTTAGTGACAGAGGCATTCCTGAGGATGAGATCGCTTCAATGGACTCTAAAAACTCAATGGTCCTAGTTCTCAGGTCAAATGATGGATCTTCTTCAGATTCCAAGAGCAATCAGACTAACGCTGAAGGCTTTTCTGCCATCTGTCAGAGGAAAACATTTCCTGATAATGACGGACAACACAGTGGCCATGCATTACCTAAACAAAAGAGGAGGTGTAGGGTCACTACCTCTGTGCAGAGAGGCAATGCAGCTCTGGTATTGGGCAATTCAAGAAGGAATCTCCTTAACGGCAGTTCATCTAGCCGGGGAGGAGAATATGACGGCAGACGCTCTGAGCAGGCAGGGCACGGTGTCCCACGAGTGGGAACTGGCTCAGGAAGTCCTTCAAGAGATCTTCACCCTTTGGGGAACCCCTCAAGCAGACCTGTTTGCGACAGGGATCAACCGGAAGTGCGAAAGGTATTGCTCAAGGGAATTTCCCCCGAGAGGAGCCCTAGGGGATGCGTTCGTGGTGGAGTGGAACTTCTCACTACTATACACGTTCCCTCCGATTCCCGTCATTCCTCAGGTCACCAAGAGATTGAGACGGTTTAGAAACCGCATGATCCTAATTGCCCCGGATTGGGCCAGGAGAACGTGGTACCGGGACCTTCTAGACATGTCCATCTGTCCTCCGTTACGTCTTCCTCAGAGAGAGGACCTTCTCTCACAAATGGAGGTGCAGGTTCTCCATCCAGAGGTCAAGACTCTCAACCTTAATGCTTGGTATCTGAAAGGCTGAGATACAAGGATTGGGAACTTCCAGATGTCGTCATAGAGGTGTTGCTTTCGGCAAGAAGACCAGCAACAAAATCTCTATACCGTTGCCGTTGGAATTTCTTTTGCAACTGGTGCAGAGAAAAGAATGTTGATCCTTTTCTATGTTCCATTCCGAAAGTGTTGTCCTTCCCCTTGTTCCTAGCACATAGAGGCCTAAATGTTGGGACATTAAAGGTTATCTTGCAGGTCTTTCCATTTTCAAGCGCTCTTCGGAAGAATGCTCCTATTTCAAAATTCTTTTAATAGTACATTTCTTAAAGGGACCGACCAATGTGTTTCCTCCTCACCCCTTCTGAGTGCCAATGTGGGATCTTAATCTGGTTCTAAAATTCTTAATGTGTGCCCCTTTTGAACCCGTGCACACTTGTCCATTAAGATTACTGACATTGAAAACCGCTTTCCTAATGGCTTTAACATCTGCAAGAAGAGTGAGCGAATTGCAGGCACTGTCTTCTGGGCCACCCTATACTGTGTTCCATAGGGACAGAGTGGTATTAAGGGTAAAACCCTCATTTTTACCTAAAGTTGTGTCGGATTTTCATTTAAATCAGAAAATTGTTCTTCCTGCATTCTACCCTCCAACTCATCCTTGTAAGGAAGAGGAAAGATTGCACAGGTTGGACCCGAGAAGAGCTCTAAGCTTTTACATTTCTAGGCTTTCCAAGCTTAGAATAGATAATCAACTCTTCATTGGCTACACCAGAAGGAAATTGGGTCAATCGGTTTCAAAACAAACCATATCACGTTCGATTGTGCTTTGAATTTCAGAATGCTACAGGTTGGCGGGGAAAGACCCACCAGAAGGCTTAAGGGCCCATTCCACTAGAGGCGTAGCCTCTTCGACAGCCCTTCAAAGAGGTGTTCCCATAAAATCTATCTGTGAGGCAGCAACTTGGTCATCTCTGCACACTTTTTAAAAATTCTATAATCTGGATGCTTCCCAGTCTAAGGAACTTGCTTTTGGCAAAGCAGTGCTCCATATAATGGTATCAGAAATCTACTCCCTCCTCCAGAGAGTTTTCTATACTGCTTTGGGAGTCTATCTAAGATGAGGAATACATTAGAGGGCACAGTCCATTCGAAGAACAAGTTACTTACCAACTGGTGACTTTCTTTCGATTGGATGTTCCTCCAACGTATTCCTCATCGCCATACCATCCTACCCCTCTGTAGATTTCGCAAGGGTGCTACCTGACTACCGGCACAATCTACACAGTAGAGCAAGAAGGGTAAAAACAGAACTTAGGCCAACGGCGCTGTGTGTGCTACTTATATACCCAATGACGTCAACCTCGACGGAGGCCTTCGAGGGACTGATGACATCGACGCACGGCGCCCTCTGCCGAGAAATCATTTCCGAAGCATCTGAAGCTGGATGGAATACATCTAAGATGAGGAATACGTTGGAGGAACATCCAATCGAAAGAACGTTATCAGTTGGTAAGTAACTTGTTCTTTGCATTGGTCGCACGAGACTCTGGTGGTAGGACAAATTTCGTCTCATCTGGAGGCGTGGCAGACCATCACAGAAGTCTGATGGGTTTTGTCGGTCGCCAGGGCTGGCTTTCGCTTGCCCCACCCCCGTGCCCCACCCATTCACCCTCCTCTTCAACAGAATGGGTCGCCTTCCCTCCGAGCCGAGGTACAGAAACTTCTAGACCTCAGAGCAGTGGACCCTGTTCCCTTGCGGCAGCAAGAGGTGTGCTATTACTCCTGTCTGTTTACAGTGCCCAAACCAAACCAGGCTGGCCTGCGCACTATCCTCAACCTCTCCAAGTTCAATCTCTTTCTACCCCAAGAGAAATTCAAGATGATTACGCCCAGCCAGATAAAGTCCTCTCTCCAGAAGGGCAATTGGCTCAGCATAGTAGACCTTCAGGATGCCTACATGCATATCCCAATCTGGAGCCCGCTTCAAAAATATCTGCGGTTCTCCGTGGGAACGGAACACTTCCATTATCGAGTGCCACCGTTTAGTCTTAGCTCGGCACTGCGTGTCTTTACGAAGATGTCGGTCATCGCAGCTTTCCTCAGACTGCAGTTAGTTCATGGATAGGTATACTTGAAAGATTGACTCCTGTGCAGTCCTTGCACACAAGCCGCTACAGCCAATCTTCAGGCACTTCTTCAGCTCCTGTTCCATCTTGGGCTGTCGGTGAACTGGCGGAAATTGTCGATGATGTTCAAGACCTGATCTTTCTGGGTTTCTGCTGGGATGCCGTCAGTACCAGAGTGTTCCTGACAGAGGACAGGATTGCAGACTTTTCAACCACGTCCCAGTTCTTCCTGCAGTCCTCCCACATGTCGACCTGGTGGTACCAGAGACTCCTGGGTCTCATGGCCTCTTACGTGTTAGCTCTACCTTTTGCAAGTCTAAAAATGAGGCGCACTTAGCTTGCTCTTCGTAGCTGCTGGTCCCAGGCTACAGATCCAGACTTCAAGATGATTCGAGTCCCATCATGCATGAAGTCAGGTCTTCACTGGTGGTCTGCCTCCAGCAACCTTTCAGTGGGGACCTCCTTTCAGCAGCCATGCCCACAAGTAACGGTTACTACAGATGCTTCCCTTTTATAGTGTGGAGCGACACTGCGTCACCTCGAGGTGTACGACTTGTGAACGCTGCAGGACAGTCAGTTCCATATCCATCACCTAGAGCACCTGGCCATTTTTTCTGGCACTCAAGGCTTTTCAGCCCTCTATCATCAACAGTGTGGTTCGAATTTGCACAGACAATTCCGTAGCGATGTTCTACATCAACAAACGGGGGGCAGCAAGTCTCCTCCTCTTGTGGACCTAGCTATCCAAATTTGGAATTTGGCTATCCAACACAATGGGCCTCATTACGAGTCCAGCGGTAGCCGTGCCGGTGAATCCGGCAGGCTGGCTGCCGGACTCATGATTTTTCCGGCGCCTGGCTTCCCGGAATCACTTGGGTATTGCGTTCCGGGAAGTTAGGCGCAGGAAAAATGGTATTCCCCATTCCCATTCGAGTCCCATAGGACTCAATGGGAACGGGGAAGACGGTAGCACCGGCACCATTCATAATTGTGCCGGTGTTACCCTCAAAGTCTGCGAGCAGGTGCCGTTATGCCCGCCAGGTCAGACCTACCAGCACTGTTGCTACCGGACCGCCAGGGTCGTAATGAGGCCCAATGTCTGGCTTCAAGCAGTGCATATTCCAAGTCACATGAATGTGGCTGCAGACTCGCTCAGCCGCCAATCAGCTGCGAGTTAGCAATGGGAGATGAACACTGATATTCTCACCAAGATCTTCCAGCAATGGGGTTCCCCAGCGGTTGACCTCTTTGCAACCACATCGAACTGGAAACTTCCTCTATATGCTTTCAGGGACGGGCTCGGAGTGTCTTCCTTGGGGGACGCTCTCGAGATCCCTTGGGACAACATGAAGGCTTACGCTTTTCCTCCTTTGCCGCTGATTCATTGGTCACTCTGGAAACTCTGGTGCCTCCAACTGCACTCTCCTCTTCATAGCTCCTTGGTGGCCAGCTAGGTTCTGATTTTCGGAACTGCTACACCTGTCAGTGTGCTCCCCGATCAGGTTGGCACAAATTCCCAACTTTCTTCGCCAGAGTGATCACCAGTTGTTGCACCCCTTCCCACAATCCTTTAGCTTGGCTGCCTGGTGTCTGAGTTCCGATCATTAGCGCAGTTCCACCTCTCAGAGGATAACATGCGTATAATTATACCGGCACGTAAGCCCTATACGAGAGCTCAATACAGGAGCAAGCGGCTCTGATGTTGTCATTGGTGTCTAGCCAAAGAGCTTGATCCCAGACAGGCTTCTATTGACTGTGTCTTGTCTTTTCTATCTGACCTTGCAGCCTCTGGCATGCATGTCTTCTCGTGCAGGACATACTTATCCGCCATTGCGGCTTATCTGTCTAGACAGTTGCTCTTTTTCACTGGCGAACCCAGTCATCAAGAGACATTTTACAGGTCTTCATCTTTTTCTGCTGGTTCGGGCCCCTCATCCCAAATGGGATCTGAATGTGGTCCTCACCACCTTATGTCATAAGCCTTTTGAACCTATGGCCACTACCGAACTCAATATCTTTCTTGGAAGGTGGCCTTTTAGAATGTGGTAACATCTGACAGACGAATAAGTGAGCTTCAAGCTTTCTGTCCAACATCCGTTCCTGACTTTCCACAAGGATAAGGTTGAGCTTCACACTCATCCTTCTTTCCTTCCCAAGGTGGTTTCTGAATTCCATTTAAACCAGTCAATATCTTTACCGGTCTTCTTCCCGAACCCGGTCTCCAATGCCAAGAGGATTTTACACAACCTAGACGTCGGACCTGCTCTGTTCTACCTCGACCGAACGAGCAAACTTAGTTCTTCACAACTCTTTGTCACGTTAGGTGACCCAAAAGGAAAACCAGCCTCGATAGCGTCCATCTCTCGCTGTATAGCTTAATTTATTTTCAAGTCCTTCAGTCCCCAAAGGGCATTCATGCACATCTGGTCCATGGCAAAGCGGCTGCCAATGCCTCCCAAAAATACGCTCCTTGGGAGTCCATAGCCAAGGCTGGTACGTGGGCCTCCGCTTCGGAGTTTTGCAGACATTGGGCCTCATCACGAGTTGGGCTTTATCCCGGCTGTAATACAGCACGACTGTAATAGCCCTAGCACCGACCTGTCTGGCGGTATTACCGCCGGATCACGGGTTGGGTGTTAACAGTAAATCCCCATTCCCCATTGGGTCCATTGGATTCAATGGGGCATTTTCATCGCTAATTATGCTGGCTAATACAGTCGGCGGTAATACAGCCGAAAACAGGGGATTTTCACCTCCAGAGAAAGGCTGGAGGTAAAACAGTCCATTTAGCGCTCAACTCGTGATAGGGCCAGCCCTTAAATGCGGCGATAATACCGTTACCACTGCATTTAAGGGCTACAGTCCAACTCTTGATGAGGCCCATTGTCTTGACCTGAGCTCCCGGGATGATTCCCAATTCGGCCAGGCAGTTCTTAAGAATTTGTTCCAATAAGGGAATTTTCCATCTACCCGTATTTCATATGCTTAGTGCTTGGGAATCTCCCACAAGTATGGAGCAAAGGCGATAGGTCAAAGGAGTATGACAAGGTTACTCACCGTAGTGACTACCTGGGCAGCTAGTATCATCATGTTGTTCTAGCCATAATGCAGTTATAGCTTTTACTGGTATGCAGTTGAAACGTGCTATTGTGATTAAGGATCTATCATACGTCTTGTCACTCCCTGTTAGGGAGAATTCTCATAAAATGCTGATTTCCCTTACCTAAGGAGTCCCTCAACAGCTTTGCTGGATTTCTAGGATTTATTTTTTTCACCTGGTAAGAGTGTGAACCTTTTTCCCACTCTTACATGTGTTTTGCCATGTGTGTTTTTACCATTTTGTGTGTTCTTGGGCTCTGGAGCCTCACCTACTCCATGAGCACCACTTTTCATGTGTGTTACACAGGGTTGTCTTTTAGACTTCCCACTGACTCAATTTTTCTGGGGCTGACTACTGTCCCCCAGAAACATGTAAAGTTGCCATTAACTTTATGTAATCTCTTTTAAACCACAGACCCGGTACACCCCATCTTACATGGAGTATTGGAAAGGGTTAATTCTTATCCCTTTGTGTCTGTGCCTCTTGGAGCCTTGTTTCACTCCCTTAACATTAAGGGCCTCATTACGAGGTTGGAGGTAGTCATGGCGCTTTTAGCGCCATGACTACCTCCAATACCGGTACTGAGTCCGCCCTCGTTCAATGGGGACTTACCAGTCTATTCCGACCTTTGCGGGCCGGTAAGTCCCTATTGAAAAAGCCTTTCCCCATTCCCATTTCAGCCCCCATAGGGCTCAATGGGAAGGCGCTAATAATGGTACCGCAAATTGCGGTACCGTTATTAGCTCTGAAGTCCCTTAACAGGCCCCGTCCATAACATCTGGTAAAACCAGGCGTTAAGGAAGGGACTCGCTAAGCGACCTCGGAATAGGGCGCAAAGGGATTACCGGCACCGATGTCCTTAACGGTGCCCGGTATCCCTTTGCGCCCACCTCGTAATGAGGCCCTAAGACTTGGCTGGTGGCAGTGGTAACTACCCTAACTTTTCTACCACGATTATCTTATTTAAACGTGGTATTGTTTTAGGCTATTATATTAGCCTCGAACATAAACCCGCTTGACCAAATACATTTTATTTTGGCTCCGGCTGGGTTTATTCACCATTTCTTTTTGTTAAAGTCTTTCTCGTGTTTTTCTCTGCGCTCCAAACCAGGGATGATTCCTTTGTTCGCTGTCTTTTCGCAGGCTTCTGCACCAAAGCCCTCCTTAAGACGCCTGAAAGTCTAGGTAGGCAGGATATGAGGGAGGGGTCTTTGGACCCCTGCCATGGGTTCCCTTGTTAACCCAAGTCGCACTCTTGTCTGATTGGCTAAGGGGACTGGCCTTGTCAGGCCAGCCACCCTGCTGTGTGATTGAAAGCCAGATTGTATGAATGGGGGAAAACTGCATAAAAAGCAGGTCTCTGGGACTGGAAAGGCAGAGTCGCCACTGGAACGAAAGAACCAGCTAGGAACTGGAAGAAGAGGACCGCTCCAACGACTGAACCGCCCGGTGAAGGCCTGCTGCAGGTCCGAATCTTCAGAATCCGACAACAGAGAAGATCCTCCAGGAAACTTCTTTCCTTGAGCTGGTGGGACCAACCAGTTTGCCCAAACTGCAAGCCAGGACCCCTCCTCTGGTCGAATTCGCTGTACAGAGCTACAGTGGGCCGGATAGCCAGGAAGGTCGGACCCTGCTTGGGTTTTAGGAGCGCACCTTTTATTCGTTGTTTGGCTCTGCTGCTGACTTCTACCATGGGTGGCGCAGGACCCTCTAGTCTTCCTACTTTGTGTCAATACGACAGTCGCTTCAGGAACCGTGAGCCTGCAGGAACCACCAGGAACGTCCACCACAGCTAAAGCTCCCTCTCCGTTTTAAGGTACTGTGCAAATCCGGTTGTCCGTTTCGTTCAACCACAGTGAAAGTCTTTGAAATATTTCGCCAATCCGAGGGCTTGTCCTTCTCGTCTCTTTGAACTAACTTTTCTACCAACCAACCTCGGGCCGAATCTGTGCCACAAACCGCGAACTACCCTGAACTGTGTGATCTTGAGCAAAAGACTTTTGACCCATTGACTTTGACCCTAAGCCTTTTCTAGCTGATCTCCTCACTGTAGCTCCTCTTGTTCAATTGTCCTGAGTACTTACCTGGTGGTTTGCCTAATTTCTAATAACTTTGTCTTTCCCTCCCTTTTAAATTGCTGGAGTGCCATTTTGCTCCCACTTCATTTTGTGAGCTTAACTTGTCTGTAATTTAAGGGAAGTGGTGTGGTGTATTTATGATTGTGATTTTTAACATGCTTAGAATAGTTAAATGTTATACAACTGTTGAGTAAATAAATATATATTCTCTTACTTAGAAACCTTGAGTCAGTGTTTGCCTGAATCATAGTAATTGCGGTCCTTTGTGTAACTATTTGATACTGCTCACTTACTCTTGAGATAAGTCTGGCTGCTCTACTACTGCTACCACTTTAACTGTGTAGTACAGGCTTGTACCAAAGGTGAAATTGTGCTGTCACTTGTAGTCTTAATTGTGTGTGGTGTTCCCAAAGGGTACTGCATATAATTCTGCCTAACACTCCCCACAAGGTAGTCCAGGATTTTGCCTGGAGTGCAAATAATGATATGGCTGTGATTAAAAGGGGTGAAGAGCTCTGTGGACTATCTAGTATCTTTAACAAAAGGATGTGAATGTGTTTTTAGGCTGTTACACATTATCCTGTCCAGGATACAGAAGGAGGTCAAAAGTCGCTTTTGCAGTAATATTAAAACTAAAGATTGTTGAATGTGTTAGAGCCAAGGAATACTCAGGGCGAATATCTTAGTTATAATTTGTTTAATGATGAACTGGGTTATCGTTGCCATGGGATTTGACCAATTTTGCGTCCAGTGTAAGACCGGTTCCAGCAACAGGTCATCTTTTTTAAAAAAAAAATGTATACCCATTATTTAGTTTCAGTGATCACTAGACAAGCATTGTGACATGTAGCCAACAGTCGTATAACACAGCATAATATTGATCTTAGTTCACAACCTTTTATCGTTATGTCAACAATCCCTCGCCTCGCCCCGCCCCCACAAATAGTACCAAACAAAGTAAACCAGTGGTGGTGCTGCAACAGAGTACTTCCCATTTACAGTCAAACTTTCTTTCGAGGGCTTTCCCTCCTGTCGGTGCCATTACACTCCCCTTCAAAGGACCGAAACATTCTGAAACAAAGCAGGCTTGAAATAGTTCTGCTCTCTGTCCGATACATGTTCGTGAAATGGGAGCCATACTGCAAGGAATTTTTGATGTGTCATTGGCCAATGCACACACCTTCTCCATCGCTATGATGCCCCACATTCTTACCCACTGCATAGCCCCAATTCGGCCCTGCTCTGTTTTCCAACCATGGGCTCAAGATATCCTTGCTGCCCCCAGCATATGAGTAATAAGGGTGGCACGGGCCCCACTTACAGCATATAGACCCTCTGCCACCGCCCCTATATCACCAACATCGGGCTATGAGGTAGTTGTATCCCCAATATGTCCTTAATGTGGTTCAGAATGTCTTTCCTGAAAACGTGTGCCTTTGAACAAGCCCAAAACATGTGGCCCAGGTTCCCCACCTGCCCACAATTCTGCCAGTACAGTGGAGAAAATGTGTGGTTAATCAAATGCAATCGATGTGGGGACATATATAATTGGAAGCATATCTTATATGCCGATTCTTTGGTGGTCATGCATTTAGAGCTCTTAAGTGCTCAATGTCAGATCTGGCCCCATTCTCCTCCATTATGGTGACCCCCAAATCTTGCTGCCACTTCGACGTGTATGGCAGGATGTCACTGGGTACAGCCCCATGTAACAAATGATATAATCTTGCTACTCCGTGTTTTGGCTACCTCTCTCTCATCATTAGTTCTAAGCCTGTGGGCTCTCTGTTAGCCGCTTGCCTGATCAGCCTATTCGTGGTCCACTGTCTGATCTGGACGAAGTGGAACCGTTCCTGTTCCGTTAAGTGAAATTTTTCTTTACAGTCCTCAAACTGCAGTGGAACCCCTGCCTGGTAGAAGTCTACTAGGGTTAAGGTTGCTTACTGCAACATGTATGGCCGGATGTCACTGGGTAGAGCCCAATGTAACAAATTATATAATCTTGCTACTCCGTGTTTCGGCTACCTCTCTCTCATAATTAGTTCTAAGCCTGTGGGCTCTCTGTTAGCCGCCTGCCTGATCAGCCTATTCATGGTCCACTGTCTGATTTGGATGTAGTGGAACCGTTCCTGTTCCGTTACGTGAAATTTCTCTTTACAGTCCTCAAAATACAGCGGAACCCCTGCCTGGTAGAAGTCTATTAGGGTTAAGGTTGCTTGCTGCTCCTAATTAGCTGTAAAGTAAGGAGATCTGCCTGGCACAAAGTTCGCATCATACCCCATCAGTGTAAATGGACACAATCCACATTTTAGCTTCTTATTCCTCAGGGCTTTTTCCCAGAAGGTGAGGAAACAGTTTGTGTTTTCAAGTAATGGGCCACCCGCCCCCTCACCGATTGCCCAAGGTATCCCAAATGCCCCCGTGGAATGTCTGTGGCACCTTGTTCCAAATTACGACACCTCCTCTGGTGCTCTGCTGAGCACCATTGAATCTTAGGGGTCAACCGCGCAGCCAGGAAGTAGCGAGCAATCTCGGGAAGCCCTTAGCCCCCCAAACCCAGAGGCCGGAAAAGGACCCTCATAGGCTCTCTGGGTTTCTCCCCCCTCCAAATAAAGCCCAGGACCTCCCTCTGTAGGTTTCTGGGATCTGGATTGGAAGAGAGCTTACTGTATACAAGAACTGCGGGTTTAGGGTCATCTTAATGACTGTTAACGGGCAAACCAGGAGAGTTCTTGCATGTCCCATCTCTTAAGATCGTCTAGCAGAGTTTTCCATATTCCTAGGATATTGGCTGCATACAAGCCCTCATAGTTGGGAGTCAACTTTTCAACCAAATATTGTATATGGTCCTGCTCCCAGGTCAGTGGAAATCACCTACTCCAACTATCCACCAAGGTTGTGTCCTCCGTGACATTGAGCGCTTTTGATTTGGAATAGTTCATATGGAATCCAGATACCTCTGCAAACTCCTCCAGGAGCCTCATAACCCTCGGAAGTGAGCATGCAGTATCTCGTAGGAACAGCAGTACATCATCTGTGCAATCTTATGTGTGTCCCCTTTAATTGTGATTCCCTGGACTTCTGGCTCTGCCCTAACTAGCTGCACCAGTGGCTCCATGGCCAATATCAGTGGTGACAACGGGCATCCCTGACAGGTACCTTTTCTCACTGGGATTGGGCCGAGAGCTGCCCCTTGATTTGTAATTGCATAGTGGATATCTGGAAGTTGGCCAAAACCATACATGTAAAAATCTGCCCACATCCTAACCTCTCTAGTGTTAGCCGCAGGAAACCCCAGTCCAAGCTGTTGAATGCTCTAGTTGTGTCAAGAGCTATCATGGATATCTGTTGTGCTGTTCTGCGTCCCCATATTGCCACGTTCACTGCCCTTCAGATGTTGTCCTGCGTATGCCTACCATAATGAACCCTGCCTGATAAGGATGTATAATTTTTGGTAGCACCCCCATTAATCTTTGAGTCATAGAGCTTGGCATCCCCTTTAAGCAGGGAGATAGGGGGATAGCTAGCACACTCGGTCGGGTCCTTTCCAGGTTTCAGTATTAAAGTGGTCGTAGAGGATCTCATATCCCATGACACTATACCCTGCCCTGACCCTTATCAGATTGAACAATTTTGCCAGAGGGGTGGTCAGTATGTTTCGGAATGTTTTGTAATAAGCACTCCCAGACCCATCTGGCCCTGGTACCTTGTTCTATGGAGAGTAGCAATAGCCCTAACCACATCCTCCTCAGTAAACTGGGCTTCCAAAAGCAGTCTATCTTACATTATTTTACACTACTAATCAGGGTAATTCTGTCACCCCCAGGAAAGTTTGCTGAGCTTTACTCTTAAAGTTCTCCCTTTGTAAGGTCTGGGCATAGAATGTCTGCATATTTTCAATTTTCTCCTCCTACCCCTTATTAAATTCCCAGCCGGATTTTTCAATTGTGTGATATCGTTTTTGGCTCTTTGCTTCCTTCATTTTGCTATGAGAAAGTGGTTTGCTTTATCCCCCCTCAGATAACAGCCTTCAACAATGCCCACCAAGCCTTCTAGAAAACCCAGCACCACCCTTTGAAGCTCCTTTTCCCTC
Organism: Ambystoma mexicanum; assembly: GCF_040938575.1. Taxonomy (NCBI): domain Eukaryota; kingdom Metazoa; phylum Chordata; class Amphibia; order Caudata; family Ambystomatidae; genus Ambystoma; species Ambystoma mexicanum. The sequence continues at coordinate 96,346,215 of NC_090939.1, read as the reverse complement.
AAGAAGTTGGCCGCCTGGGCTATAAACTCCCCCCTTATAATGGCTTTGCAGGCATCCCAAACTACACCAGTCCACCTCCCCAGGATTGTTTCCTGAAAATAGTTTCTCATAACTGTTTCCATATGAGATCTCAGGGAGAGGTCTATTAGTAGCAGGTCATTCAGCCTCCAGCGTTTACGGACACTCGAGGGAGGTGTCAATGGTTCTGCCCGGAGGATGACCGCGGAGCATTGTCGGACAGATATCTCACCCCAATCTGTAGGTCGGTCACCTGCTGTATGAAGGCATCCAACTACTAAAACCATATCGATTAATGAGAACACTCTATGCGCGGCAGAGTAATGCGTGTATGCTCGGACTTGGGGATGAAGGGATCGCCATGTTTCAATGAGGTGCAACTCCCTGAGAAAGCGTGCCAGCGCTTGTCTGTTCCTACCATCATTGAGGGCGGGTGGCAGTGTTTTGCCCAAGGAGGCACCCATAACACAATTAAAATCCCCCCACCAACACCTTGCCCACACACCACGCTGTTAGCTTGCCCAACAGACTTCTTAAGAACTGGTCCTGCTACTCCTTTGGCACATACAATGTTATCAAGGAGACAAGATGACCCAGTAACTGCCCCCCCTGCACCACGGAGCGACCCTCTGGATCTTTATACTGAAATCACTTGCTGAACCCTATATCCTTTGCAAACAAGATTGCAACTCCCCTCTTTTTGGTGCCACTAGAGTCAAAGTACTGTTTGGGGAACTCTTGTTTCGAATTGGATTGTGTCCTCACACGTATTCCTCATCTTGTGATATTCGTATCCTGCACACTTCGCTGCTTCGGAAAAACAATTTCAGCAGTGGGCGCTGTGCACGAGACCGTGGAGTCGATGTCCCTCGACGGGCTCTGTACTGTGTCGATGTCACCATCAGTACAAATAGCTTGTGCGGCGCCCGTTAGCTTTAGTTCAGTTTTTCCGATTGCTTCGCTCTCGAGAACGGCGCGCTTCGAAATTTTCTTCAGAAAATGTCGTCTTCATCTACCCCTTCTACACCCAAGATGGGGTTAAAGAAATGTATCGACTGCGGTTCGAAGATGTCGATCACAGATCCTCACTGCATTTGTTTCTGGTGCCTAGGTTCAGACCATCGACAGAGAAGGCCCTTCGTGAGAGGAAAGGTAAACTGGCAGTGGGGCGGGATGCTTCCAAGCCTCCTCGAAGGCCTTGTCTAAAAGACATATAAAATTGAGCGATTTGAAAGAATCGGATCGTCATAGACACTCTAAGAGATCCCGATCTCGTAGTAGATCGAGGCGCTCTTCATCTTGCTCTTCAAAAAGAGTTGAGGTCTTTGAGAATGCACCCTCGACCCCCTCAAAAAAGCCTCAATAGAGCCAGACCCCGGTCGCTCCATCGGACGACACAGGAAAGTCAGGAACTACTGTGTTAAAACCCAGTAGTATGGTTGAAACTCGTAAAACTCGAGTCAAAGCCAAGTCGTTGAGGAATCCTCGAGAATCAAGTGTTTCCCCGACACCGTATAAAAAACAGAAGTCGTCGAAAACATCTGCGACTTCGTCGACACCATCGGTGCCAACATCGAAGCCTAAAGCATCTTCGATGGCTTTGTCGAAGACACCATCGGTGTCTTCGAAGACTCCTTCGATATCATCAAAGGTTCGTTCGATTCGTTCGACTAAAACTTATGAACAAGACAGGAGATTTACTCCCTTACCAAAATCAGACTTTATAAAGTCTATGGGCCTCATTACACGTCCGGTAAAAATCGGAATTTTACGGCATGGAGCTATTAGCGTGACCGCCCTCGCAAGAGGCCGCTAATAGCGTCCCATTACGAGTTCGCGGACACAAGCATAGCGCCCTGCCGTAAATGTCCGTACCGCCATGCCGCAAAAGTCCCCAAAATGCCCCTTACCGGCTTCAACCAAAGTGCTGATAGCACCTCCATCCCCACGCTACATGCAAATAGCGGTCACTGCTATTAGCGGTCACCGTAAAAAAGCGGAACCGGAAATAGCGTCATCGCACAGGAACGGGAAAGAGCACGGCGGCCATCTTTAAAAACAAAATCCATTGCCATCCTCTGCATCCAGGACCTCTTTCCGGAGAACTCCGACAAGAAATCATCCAGGAAAGCCCGAAGATGCACAAGGCCCTAATAATATCTTCAGAACGTCAGCGGAAAGAAAAATTCTCAAATGAGGAGCTGATAATGTTGACCGGGACACTTGCAGCTAATGCAGAAGTTGTCTTCGCCAATGATATGCGGCGGGAGGCCATCAATAAGAAAAGGGCCATCTGGGCCGAAGTTGCCTGCAAAGTCAGTGCGGTGGGCACTACCACCCGCAGTATCAAGGACTGCTGCAAGAGGTGGGACGACCTCCGGGTCCGGGAGCGGAACATACTAACGGCCAACCGTAACCTGGCAATGGCCACAGGAGGTGGCGCAGATTCCCCTTTGAAGCTGAAGGAGTGGGAGGAGACATGTGCCTCCACAATTGGAGTCGAATCCATAGAGGGAGTCGGAGATATGGAGCATGGTGTGGCCATTTCATCCGATGGAGGTGAGTGTATACATCAAACAATGCACAGTGAAGGGTGAGGGGTCCCCCAAATATGTGTCCATGACCAGGCCATTGATCCAGCCACACACATGCATGCATTACCATATGCACGTGCAACAGAGACCCATCCATGCATGACCAACCCGACATCCCCATTACTAGAATCAATGATAAAGAGGCCCCAATGCATAGAGCAGCATGACCTCTTCACCACCTCTTCAGTGGTTGGCTGGCATCGCCTGTATGGTGTGAGGAATGGGTACCTGTTACGGGTCACCTCTGGTGCGGCCTGTTGTTGTTGGTGCTGCACTGCAATCATGTACTGAAGCCCATGTCATGCTGGTGGTTTTGGGACCATCTTGGTGTGGGAAGGGGTGTGGTGTGCTCTTTTGTGCTGCGTGTCTCCATGGCCTCCACCTGTGCTGATTGTGTCCATCTGTGACAGATGGGAACACTGCTCAGGTCTCTTAACAGGTGCTTTTAGATGCCGTTATTTGCCGCTAATGCCATGTCCGCATGGCTTGTGATGGCGTGGTATTAGCGGCATGGCGCTATTTCCAGTCTGGGCGTCGCGCGCCCACAGCCTTGCCGCTATTAGTGGCACCGTACTTACCGGGTCCGCTAATAGCGGTGGGTCAGGGTCGTAATTGGCTCGGGAAATTAGCGGTACCGGTAATTCTTTACCGGTACCGGTATTCCCTTACCGGACAACGTGTAATGAGGCCCTATGTCTTCTATATTTGAAGAAAGTGGCTCTGAAGATGAGGAGGTTTCTCCTTTTGGAGTACAATATGGTACTAGAAAGGTCCCAGAAGAATTAATCGATACAGAATCGAAAATGAGAGACCTGTGTGACACTCTTCACTCTGCTAGTGGCAAGGATACGTCACCTGAGCTAGAGTTTGCAAAACCTGATCCTGCAGAACATGCAGATTCAGGGTACAGGAGTTTAATGAATAGAATGGTGGAATACATGGGTTGGGGTAGAGCCTCACCCATCTTTGATCAGGATGACATGACTGACATACTAGATCCGGGCCCCCAGAAGAATGCAGTTCTCCCTTTCCTAGGGCATTTCAGGGAATGGTAGAAAAGAACTGGGAAGATCCTGACAACATTGTTGCAGTAAACAGTAATTTTCCTAAGAAGTATAGAACTTCTAGTTCTGATCCTGAGCATTTAAACAGGCATCCCACTCCAGCAAGTCTGGTCATTCAGGCTGCAACAGCCTCAAGACAGACTGCATATCGATCTATCCCTCCGGATATCTCTAAATCTCTTAGGGCCTCCATGCGACAGCCTCAGAAACCCTATGCGGGCTCATCTTCCTGGGGGGGTCGTTCTTTTCGATACTACTCATCTTTTGGTAGAGGAAGAGGACAGGCCTTTCAAAAAGGCAAGAGAAATGTCACTCGTGGTGGACGAGGAAAGACTGCAAAGCCACCCTCAGGAACGGCATCTTTGCCCTCAGCCGCTCCTGCAGCCGCCTCCAAATCACTCTGAGACCTTGTCACACAAAACCCTGGTGGGAGGCAGAATCTCTCAGCATCTGAACAAATGGCGGGGCATTACTTCAGATGCTTGGGCACTGGAGACAGTAGCTCAAGGTTCTTTCTTAAAAATGCCTCAGGACCATCCACCGGGAACCAACTCTGTCAAAATTCCAGACCCGCTCCTGTTGCAGGAAATTTTAACCCTGCTAGAGAAAGGTGCAATAGAAGATGTACCTGTAGCCGAGAGGAACAAGGGTTGGTACTCCCCTTACTTTCTCATCCCAAAGATGGATGGAGGATTGGGACCCATCTTGGACTTAAGAAACTTGAACAAGTTCCTCAGGAAGGACAAGTTCAGGATGGTAACCCTTTCTCAGATCCTTCAGGCTCTCCAACTCCAAGACTGGTTGGTATCATTGGACCTTCAGGAGGCTTACTTTCATGTGCCAATCCATCCCAAGCTCAGAAAGTACCTGACGTTCGCAGTTGGCGGTTCTCACTATCAGTTTCGAGTTCTTCCATTCGGGCTGACCTCCGCCCCGATGGTTTTCACCAAGCTGATGGCGGTTGTGGCAGCGAGTCTCAGGAGAGGGGGTTTCACGTCTACCCCTACTTGGACGATTGGTTGATCAGAGCACGTTCTCCCGAACAAGCTCAGAAACATCTGTCGATCACCTGTCACTTCCTTCACAAACTGGGCTTCTCCCTCAATTTCAAGAAGTCCCACATGATACCACCCCAAAAGCTCCAGTTTATCGGAGCAGTATTGGATACTTCCTCAGGCAAAGCCTCGCCTCCCGAGGTGAGAGCTCTCCACATTCTGCAGATGGTAACAAAGTTCCAGAATGCCCAGCATCTGCCGGCCTTTGATTTTCTGAGGTTGCTCTGCTTCATGGCATTCTGCATTTTTCTGGTGCCAGAGGCCAGACTGAGAATGAGATCCCTTCAATGGGCCCTGAGAACTCAGTGGACCCAGTTCTCAGGGAGTATGTCGTATCTTCTGCAAGTCCCGAGTGCAGTTTCTCAGGATCTGCTATGGTGGATTTACAACGACAACATCCTCAAGGGAGAATCTTTTTGGCAACCATGGCCGGAGATAACAGTAGTAACGGACCCCTCACTTACGGGGCGGGGAGCCCATACCAACGATCTGACAATCAGCGGTCGTTGGTCTCCATTGGAGTCCAAACTACACATCAACCTGTTGGAGCTGAGGGCAATCAGACTACCGCTGAAGGCCTTCCTACCCTGTACAGGGAAAGAATGTCCTGATAATGACGGCAACACAGTGGCCATGTACTACCTCAACAAGAGAGGAGGAGTAGGGCCTCTACCACTGTGCAGAGAGGCAATGCAGCTCTGCTTCTGGGCAATACGAGAAGGACTCTCTATCGGCAGTTCACCTAGCCGGAGAGCAGAACCCGGCAGCATATGCTCTGAGCAGGCAGAGCAGAGAGTCCCACGAGTTGGAGCTAGCTCAGGAAGTCCTTCTGGAGATCTTCGCCCTTTGGGGAACCCCTAAGTGGATCTGTTTGCGACCACGGTAAACCGGAAGTGCAAACTGTACTGCTCAAGGGAATTTCCTCCGAGAGGAGCTCTAGGAGATGCGTTTGTGGTGGACTGGAAGTTCCACTTCTGTACGCGTTTCCTCCAGTCCCCATGATTCCTCAAGTAATTAGGAGGTTGAGAAAGTTCAGGAAGACCATGATCCTAATTGCCCCGGATTGGGCCATGAGGACGTCGTACCTGGACCTCCTGGACATGTCCATCTGCCCTCCAATACGTCTTCCGTAAAGAGAGGATCTTCTCTCGCAAGAGGAAGGTCGGGTTCTTCATCCAGAGGTCAAGACACTCAACCTTCACTCATGGTTTCTGAGAGGTTGAGATACAAGGATTGGGATCTTCTGGATAATGTAATGGAGATTTTGCTTTTGGCCTGAAGGCCAGGAACAAAATCTTTGTACCAATGTCGTTGGAACAAGTTCAGTAACTGGTGCACAGATAAGGATGTGGACCCTTTTCAATGCGGCACCCCAATGATGCTCTCTTTCCTATTGCATCTAGCCCATCTGGGGCTCCAGATCGGAACAATTACTGGATATCGAGCTGCGCTGTCCATTTTCAAGCGCTCCTCGGAAAAGGTATCTTGCTTCAAAATGCCATCTATAATTCAATTCCTGTAAGGGCTTACCAACGTATACCCTCTAGTACCTTATCATGTCCCAATTTGGGATTTAAATCTAGTACTTAAGTTTATACTTGTATACCTTTGGAGCCTCTGCACTCCTGTCCCTTGAGGCTTTTAACATTGAAGACTGTCCTTCTTGTAGCCTTAACATCAGCCTGCAGGGTTAGTGAACTACAGGCTCTCTCATGTAAACCACCATATACTACTTTTTACAAGTACAAAGGTAAAACCATCTTTCTTACCAAAAGTAGTTTCTGACTTCCATTTGTAACAAAAAATCATATTACCAACATTCTATCCTCCTCCTCATTTGGGCAAAGAAGAGGAGAGACTGCACAGACGGAACCCCAAAAGCGCTTTCAGTTTTTACATTTCCAGAATGTCAAAATTACATCAAGATGACCAACATTTTGTAGGTTATACAGGTCATAAATTGGGATTAGCGGTGACAAAACAAACTGTATCCCCACTGGATCATTCTGGCTATAATTGAGTGCTACAGATTGGCTGGAAAAGACCCACTGGATGGGCGATGAGCCCATTCCACTAGGTGGATGGCTACTTCTGCGGCTTTGAAGAGGGGAGTCCCTGCAGCAGATATTTGTTCAGCTGCAACATGGGCATCAATGCATACCTTCATCAAGCATTATTGCCTAGATGCCTCTTCCTCCAATGAGGGTTTATTTGCCAAGGCAACACTTCATTCCGTCCATGAGAACAAAAATTAGTACTCCCACCTCCAAATTTACCACTGCTATAGGAGTCTATCACAAGATGGGGTATACGTGGGAGGACACAATCCATTCGAAGAACAAGTTACTTACCAACTGTAACGTTCTTTCGACTGGATGTTCCTCCCACGTATTCCTCATCGCCCCTCCCATCCTACCCCGCAGTACAGTTTACGTTTCTTACACTTTCCTCTCACGAAGAGTCTATCAGTCATGAGGCACGCCTGGGTGTTGCCCGAATATTTCCTCGAAAAATCAGAACTGAAGCAAACAGGCGCGGCACAAACTATTTGTACTGATGGTGACGTTGACACAGTACGGAGCCTGTCGAGGGACATCAACGCCACGGTCTCGTGCACAGCGCCCTCTGCAGAAAAAAAAATTCTGAAGCAGCGAAGCTGGCAGGGTACGAATATCACAAGATGAGGAATACGTGGGAGGAACATCCAGTCGAAAGAACGTTACAGTTGGTAAGTAACTTGTTCGTCTCATACGGGCCTCATCTTTGGGGAGCAAATGTGTCTCTTGCAACCATACCACGGATGCCGCAACTCCATTAACCGCCTCAGAATCGATTGTCTCTTGATCGGCGAGTTTAGGCGCTGAACATTAAGGGAAACCAATTGTACTTCAACCGTCATTATCTAGTTCCAATCCTTCGTATCCCAAAAAGCTGGACAGAAACCCCCCACCATAAATGCAACCAGGACTCATGTGTACCACCACCATATTGTAAAATTGTAAACAGACAAAATACCCCCCCCCCAACTCCCTTTAAACTTTCATAATACAACATGATGAATATGATTTCCATTCACCGGGTGCTACTGCACCGCACACGTAATATGGGACTATTTTCCAGCCTCCCACGCGTACCCCCCGCCCCCTCAAATCGTCTCCCTAATATGAGAAACCCCCCATTCAACCCTAACTCCAAGTACTGCTGGGGCTGTCCTGGCCGATAAGCCAATTACCCCCCAAGGCCTTTCCCAATTTGCGTGACCCACCAAGAATGCCCTGTCCGATGTTGTTTAACACTGATCAGGTGGAGTCTGCATTTCGACCTCCCTTACTACTTCCTTTCGGATGCAGACGCCCAATATTCCATTTCTCCCTCTTGGGAAGCGGTATTGCAGTCGCATTATTAGCCATACAGGTCCTTAAGACGTGGCTCTCCAGCCCCCTCCATCAATTACGTGGCCACCTCCTAATTGGAGATTTTGTATAACTGACCTTTCCACTCAAAACTCAAGCAACATGGGAATGTCCACCGGTAACATATGTCCTTGGACTTGAGCCAGCCAGTGATGATTCACAGTCGTTTCTGCTTTATTAATGTTATACTGTAATACTTGCACTCATGGAAACTTTGTTCAACCCCATCTCAGTTACTTCCTTTGACTCACTCCTCCCGGATGACTATTAGATCGCCTCTAAACCTCGACCCCACTGTGTGGCCGGTGGAGTTGACTGTACTTCTGCTCTCTAAATGGTAGAGGAGAGACACAGAGGACCCCAGCCAAGATTCTCTATTCGGTAGCTATGGTCGAGCAATCAAGGCCTAGCTTCTCAGGAGGTGATGCAGGCTGGTTCTTAAGTACAGTGCAGTCCCCAAGCCCCCACAAAGGAATGTCCACACACTGTATTAGTTAAAACACAGTCTTTATATAATTAATATTCAGGGTTATGTACACTATCACAATAACTCACTTTGTGCTCAGAAAATCAACAATGGTAAATATATACAGTTCTAAAGTGGTACCACAAATATTATCAGATCCCACTAAAGTGCATCAACTACACTGTCAAAATGTCACACAGATCAATAAAGGGGAAACCAGCAGTAGAGAGAGGAAGGAAAGCAAGATCGTTGAACAATTGGCAGAATACTGGCCTCTACCACCTAGGCACAATTCTGAGTGGAGATCCCACCACCTGGGCAACCTCTAATCATCACAAGCCCAGTCCGTGTATTGTTCTATGAGTCTTATTTCCCTCTACAATAGTTCTACAGCCCCGATGTACCTGGAATTGTAGCGTTCATCAACGGGAAATCGACGTCCCTTCTTGAGTGCCCTCCCTTGAAGGCAGGAGTCACGGGTCGTCGAATGTCCGACGGAGAACAGGGTGAACTACGGCGGTGAAGTGGCAGCTTCGTTCCTAGCGGTGCTCGTCGACGGCGGAGCGTTGGCATCCTGCAAGGAAGAGGCGTGCGGGTCACCTCGGTGACGGTAGTTCTGGACCGCAAAGAGATATTGAAGAACTGTGGCCCAGCAAGGGCGTCGAGTTGTTGGCGTCTCTGTGGTCTTTAGGTGGCGAGAAACCCACCGGCGGATGCTCCTCGGCTCGTCGACGGTCGGGCCTTCTCCAGCGGGATAAAGCGGGCGGCGATGCAGCCGAGGGCGTCCTTGGCTCAAATTAAGTTCTTAGGCAAACGGGAGCACGGCGGCTCCAGTCGGCGACGGCGGTCGTCGACATTGGTGGACAACAGTCCAGGCGCTTCTCTATTGGATTCCGCAGCAGTCCCCGTCTCCGGTTGGCAGCCTGTTGTAGGTCTGTCTACCAGGGAGCTTTGGCAAAGATCAGCTGGTGCACTATGGTCCCTCATAGCTCGGGAAGAAGGCGCCTTACCAGGTCCTCTCTGGGTCAGTCCTTGGAGACACAGCAGCTTTCAGATTGATGAAGGAGAGCAACAGCAATTCTTCTCTTCCAGCAGGGCTTCAAGGTTAAGCTTCAGTTTCACTCCAGTTACTCTTCAGCTTCTGAACACGAATTCTAGCAGTGAGAGGCCCCCAGATATACTAGTTGATCTCCCTTTCATTCTGCTGGGTCCCACTCAGGCAACCAATCGGACAGAAGGGCATTCATGCAGGCAGGCGCATACAATCAGGTGCATGGTGCATTCAGGCCATTCACTCCTCTCCAGACACTCACAACAAGTTATGTGTATTGGGACAAGTACCCAGACATTTAACACTCCACACTGCATTCATACCAGTTTCGGGCAGGGCTGTCTCAGTCATTGTGTCAACCACCAGATACTAGACACCCACAACACAGAATGCGTATTCGTCACACACTTTATTCACCCACGTCCCACACAGGGTGTACCCACAAGATACAGTCACTGGGAAGGCTCCAGCCAGTCTGGCCTCGACTTCACAACAACACCATATATGGAACTTCCACCCAACAGCCGGTCATCGGGGAAGGGACAGAGTCAGGGCTTCCCAGGACTTTGGGAAATCAAGGTAACAGGCAATAGAAAGCAAGAGGCCACGGGAGCCATCTTGTTTCCTATCAGGAATCAACTGATTCCAATGGCAGGGCCTGGGTATCCCAAAATGGAGGATACTCAGTGCACCTGTTAAATTCAGCCTGGAGCTGCCACCAGCCCATACCCTGCTCTGTGGGCCACACACAGGTGCCCAAAAACATACACTAGGGGCATAGGGTTGTCCCCCCACCCATGGGTGCCATAAGGGTATCCCATGGGTCTGTACACCAAACCAAAAGAGAGAGCTGCACCGCCAGTAGTCCCACATGAACTCCTGTGCGGAAAACACGACAGAACATATGATAAAAATCAGTAAAGGACAAGGATGCGGAGGCCCTGTCCCTTCGATGCATTTCCAGCATGTCGCCACCCCCCCCCAAACTGAGGGTAGGGTGCCTAATCTCCCACGAGATAGACACCCTCATCCAGACGGTCAACATACCTTCTGGAGAGGCCATCTGCATTATCGTGACTCTTCCCTGGTCTATGCTCTATGGAGAAGTCTAGCCCTTGCAGGCTAATGGACCCCCTGAGTAGTTTTGGGTTTTCACCCTTCATCTGCATAAGCCACTTCAGGGGCTCATGATCTGTTTGGACCTTGAAGGTATACCCTGTAAGGTAGGGCTTAAAATGCCTAAAGCTCCAAACTATGCTAAAACATTCCTTTTCAACAGTAGCCCACCTAAGCTCTCTACCCTTGAGTTGTCTACTGATGAATATGATAGGATGTTCCCTCCCTTTGTCATCTAACTGGGACAAGACAGCTCCAATTCCGGTGTCGCAGGCATCCGTTTGGACGATAAAGGGTTGGCTGTAGTCAGGCGCACACAACACAGGTGCCCTACACAGACTTTCTTTCAAGCCATCAAAGGCCCTCTGACTGTCTTCAGTCCAATTAACATTCCTAGGTTGTTTGGGTGAAGGCAGAGCTGTCAGGGGTGCAGCTATGGTTCCATAGTCTGCCATGAAATTGCAATAGTACCCAGTGAGGCCCAAAAAGACTCTCATCTGTGTTTGAGTAGTGGGAGTCTCCCAGTCACGTACATCCTGTACCTTACTGGGGAGAGGTTGGATTTGACCCCCTCCTACCTCATGACCAAGATATGTGACTTTCCCCTTAGCTATCTGGCACTTGGTGGCCTTGATAGTGAGGTTAGCCCTTTTAAAGGCCTGCAACCCCTTATCCAGATGTGTCAAATGCTCTTCCCAGGTGGAACTGTAGATGGCAATGTCGTCTAAGTAGGGCACACAAAAGACCTCCGGCCCACTGAGCGCATGATTGACGAATCTCTGGAAGGTGGCAGGGGCATTCTTCAACCCAAAAGGCATGACGCTAAACTGGTAGAGTCCCTCAGGTGTTGAGAACGCAGTCTTTTCCTTGGCATAGCCCGTCAGAGCTATTTGCCAATAGCCTGAGGTAAGGTCAAAGGTGCTTACAAATTTGGCAGCACCTATGGTGTCCACAAGCTCATCAGCCCTGTGCAATGAGTGCGTGTCAGTTTTGGTGACGGTGTTGACTCCTCGGTATTCCACACAGAAGCTCCAATCCTTGGTACCTGCCTGTGAACTTGCCTTGGGGACAAGGACCACGGGACTGGACCAGGGACTGGTTGAGGGTTCAAGAACACCGAGATCCAACATCTTGGCGACCTCAGCCTGGATGTGGTTCTTAACAGTATCTGACATACGGTAGCACCTGCTTTTGACGGGCACACTGTCACCAGTGTCAATCTCGTGCCTACACCACGGTGTAAGGCCTGGTGTCAGTGAGAACAGAGAGGCATACTGCTGGAGCAAAGTCCTGCAGGCCTTCTGCTGCTCTGTCGTCAGATCGGGAGAGAGATGTACTCCCTCCACTGAGCCATCCTGAGGGTTGCTATGCAGCAAATCAGGAAGGGGCTTACTCTTATCCTCTTCTTTCTCTGAAGCTTGCAAGAGACATGAGACTTCGGCTCGCCTGTGGAAAGGCTTGAGTCAGTTAACATGGAATACCTGAGGGGCTACTCCAGAGGCTCCCATGTCAACCAGATAGTTGACTTCGCCCATCTTGGAGATTATCCTGAAGGGTCCAGTCCATTTATCTGCCAAAGCCCGAGGCTTGGTAGGCTCCATCTCGAGGACCTCTTATCCCGGAGTCTAATCCACTTGCAATGCTTTAAGGTCATGCCAGTACTTATTCAATTCCTGGCTGGCCTAGAGATTTGCTGTTGCTTGACCCATCATCTGTGTCATCCTCCTTCTGAGGCCTAACACATAGTCCCCCACTTGCTTGGCGGTTCCTGGAGGATGGCCTCCCAACCTTCTCTGATCAAAGCAAGGGGCCCCCTCACGGGATGTCCAAAGAGTAACTCAAAGGGGCTGAAACCAACACCCTCTTGAGGTACCTCTCTGTAAGCAAACAGCAGGCTCTGTAAGCAAACAGCAGGCATGGCAGGAGGAGATCCAAAGCGCCTAGCATGCCATTGAGAGTTTTATTAAATCTCTCAACCAGACCATTGGTCTGGGGGTGGTAAGAGGCGGAGAATTTGTAGGTTACCCCACACTCTTTCCACATGGTTTTCATGTAACTAGACATGAAGTTGGATCATCTGTCAGAGACAACCTCCTTAGGGAATCCCACACGGGTGAAAATGCCCAGGAGAGCTTTGGCAACCACCTTGGCAGTTACAGTCCGAAGGGGTATAGCGTCAGGGTACCTGGTGGAATGATCTACCAAGACCAGGATGAACCGATGTCCACCTGAAGTGGGAGGGTCAAGGGGACCAACAATGTCAATGCCCACCCTCTCAAATGGTGTGCCAACCACTGGCAATGGATGCAGTGGGGCAATGACACTGCCTCTAGTCTTGCCAGACAACTTACAAGTTGGGCAGGTCCTGCAGTGGGACTCCACTTCTACTCCCATCCAGGGCCAGTAGAAATGGGCAGAGAGCCTCACCTTAGTCTTCTTGGTACCAAGATGACCAGCCAAGGGCACCTCATGTGCCAACTGCAGCAGGAAGGGATTGTAAACCTGGGGTACCACCAACCTCTTGAGGGCACCAGGTTCAGGCTTAGTGGGCTCACTAACAAGTAGCTCACCCTCCCAATAAATCTGGAATGTCCTAGGCACTTCTCCTTGTGCCTGGGACAGGGCCAGTTTCCGCAGACCCTCGAGAGAGTGGCACTCTCTCTGCCCCTTACAGAAGTCGGCCCGGGAGGGTCCCCCTTCAGCTAGCAAGCATTGAAGGTCGGGATGATCCTCCGGGTTGAGAACCTCTTCCACAGGAGAGTCTTCTGTCTCTTCTCCCTCAGGAGTTGAGTTTGGGTTTTCCACTGGACCCAGCCCATCCCGAGCATGGATCCCAATGGTTGCTGTAGGAACAGCAGGAAGAGAAGGAGCCCCCTGCACAGAGGTGGCCTTCTTGTTCTTCCTTCGTCTTGCCTTAGGCCTCGCCTTTGGCTCGGGTTCCTGACTCACAGCCAGACCCTGTGTCACCTGTGACCTAGTGACTGCAGCAGCAGTCAGGGGAAGACTATCGGAGATCAACTCTAACTCTACTAGATCATTGCCTCACAGAATGTTAGCAGGGATATTGTCCTGTATCAGGACAGGAAGCTTTGTTGTCTTGTCTCCAATCATGAGTGTGACTAAGGTTACAGGCGATAATTTGGGAGGCCCACCAGCTAACCTGGTGGTTCTCAGAGGAGCACCTACATAGTCCTCTGGCTTGAGCAGGGTCCTGTCCACCACTGTCATGCTTGTCCCAGTGTCTCTCAAACCAGTAGCAGGCTGGCCATTCAAGAGGACACTCTTCAAAAACCTACGGGTGTTCTGTGGGAAAGTCGCCAGTACTTCTGCGTACTGGTCCCAGCCCCCAAGGGACACTAAGGAATCTCTACAGGAGCACCAAATGTGATTCCTGTAGAGGAGGGGAGGACAGCGGCCTCCACCTCAGACATGGGGTAAGGGTAGCTCAGGCTGACAGCCAGTACTACAAGTGCCTTACCTTTACACTTTTGGAGTCACCCCTTCTGTGATCCAGAGCCCCACAATCCCAACAAGTGCTGAGAGTGTGGGGTACGGTACTGGGACCACTGGGAGCCACTAGATTTTTGGGTCTTAGGAGAGGAAGGTTTTGGTTTACCCGACTGTGACTGCTTTTGGGACACCTCAGCTTTCTGAGAGGTCCCCTTTTCTTTGTTCTTGTCCTTCCCACTGGAGTCCTTAGGGGACACCCGGTGGGAGACCCACTTGTCAGCCAACCTAGCCAGCTTAAAGGGAACCAAAATGTTCTGGTCAGCAACATACTGACGCAGCTCTGGTGAACAGGCTTCAGAAAAATGCTCAAAAAACAAAAGGTGAGACAATTCAAGAAACGTTTTCACTTTGTAACCATCAATCCACCGGATCATGTTCATGTGCGCAGCACTCACCCAGTCAACCCAAGACACATTCTCTCTTTTCTTAAAATCCCTGAACCTTTTAAGGTATTGGGTAGGTGTCTTGCCAAACATGGCAATCAAAGCAGACTTCATGCACTCATACTGACCCCTTTCCTCCACACAGTTTCAGAATACAGTCATATCCAGTCTGAGGCCCTGTGCTTAACAAACACTTAGCCCGATCTCTCTTTTCAACATTATGAATTGCACACGATATTTCAAATGCTTCAATCCATTGGAGGATTTCAGAACCCTCCACACACCAACTCAAGCTCCAAGGAATTGCTCAGGTTTGGAACAGAGGCAGCAGGAATGGTGGCATTCCCAGAAACAGATTCAGAAAATACCCTAGGGGCAGAGTTCTCATTGGTTGCATCCCCCCCTTCAAGAGTTTCACAATTGGTCTGGTAGTCCACCAGGGCAGCTATCAGCTCAGCCCTAGACTTATCTACAAAGTCTAACGTCCTGGCTTCACAAGCACTCTGGGGAGCCTCTAAGCTCATCCTAGTCAATTTACCATTTGCAATGGACTCCATTGCTTGTAATGCGGTTATTTTGTACACAACTAAACCTTAATTTAACAAAGTGCAGATATTTTGTAAGTGTCACGGTTATACACTGATTCTTAAAACCATAAGCATCCCACTTCTGCCACCAGTGTAAAGACTGGAGGGGGGTGTCTGTACTTCTGCTCTCTATATGGTAGAGGAGAGACACAGAGGACGCCAGCCAAGATTCTCTATTCGGTAGCTATGGTCGAGCAATCGAGGCCTAGCTTCTCCTTCTCAGGAGGTGATGCAGGCTGGTTCTTAAGTACAGTGTAGTCCCCAAGCCCCCACAAAGGAATGTCCACACACTGTATTAGTTAAAACACAGTCTTTATATAATTAATATTCAAGGTTATGTACACTATCACAATAACTCACTTTGTGCTCAGAAAATAAACAATGATAAATATATACAGTTCTAAAGTGGTACCACAAATATTATCAGATCCCATTAAAGTGCATCAACTACACTGTCAAAATGTCACACAGATCAATGAAGGGGAAACCAGCAGTAGAGAGAGGAAGGAAAGCAAGATGGTTGAACAGTTGGCAGAATACTGGCCTCTACCACCTAGGCACAATTCTGAGTGGAGATCCCCCCACCTGGGCAACCTGTAAAGCAAAGATGTATCACAAGCCTAATCCATGTATTGTTCTATGAGTCTTATTTCCCTCTACAATAGTTCTACAGCCCCAATGTACCTGGAATTGTAGCGTTCGTCGATGGGAAATCGATCGCCCTTCTTGAGTGCCCTCCCTTTAAGGCAGGAGTCACGGGTCGTCGAACGCCTGACGGAGAACAGGGTGAACTATGGTGGTGAAGTGGCAGCGGTGCTCGTCGACGATGGAGCGTTGGCGTCCTGCAAGGAAGAGGCGTGCAGGGCACCTTGGTGACGGTAGTTCTGGACTGCAAAGAGATGTTGAAGAACTGTGGCCCAGCAAGGGCGTCGAGTCGTTGGCGTCTCTGTGGTCTTTAGGTAGCGGGAAACCCACCGGCGGATGCTCCTTGGCACGTCGACAGTCGGGCCTTCTACAGCAAGATAAAGCGGGCGGCAATGCAGCCGAGGGCGTCCTTGGCTCAAATTAAGTTCTTAGGCAAACGGGAGCATGGCGGCTCCAGTCGGCGACGGCGGTCTTCAACAGTGGCGGACAAAAGTCTGGGCGCTTCTCTTTGGGAATCCGCGGCAGTCCCCATCTCCGGTTGGCAGCCTGTCGTAGGTCTGTCTACCAGGGAGCTTTGGCAAAGATCAGTTGGAGCACGATGGTCCCTCGTAGCTCAGGAAGAGGGCGCCTTACCAGGTCCTTTCTGGGTCAGTCCTTGGAGACACAGCAGCTTTCAGATTGATGAAGGAGAGCAACAGCAATTCTTCTCTCCCAGCAGGGCTTCAAGGTTAAGCTTCAGTTTCACTCCAGTTACTCTTCAGCTTCTGAACACGAATTCTAGCAGTGAGAGGCCCCCAGATATACTAGTTGATCTCCCATTAATTCTGCTGGGTCACACTCAGGCAACCAATCGGTCAGAAGGGCATTCATGCAGGCAGGTATCCAATCAGGTGCATAGTGCATTCAGGCCATTCACTCCTCTCCAGACACTCACAACAAGTTATGTGTATTGGGACAAGTACCCAGCCATTTAGCACTCCACACTGCATTCATACCAATTTCGGGCAGGGCTGTCTCAGTCATTGTGTCAACCACCAGATACTAGACACCCACAACACAGAATGCGTATTCGTCACACACTCCATTCACCTAGGTCCCACCCACAGGACGTACCCACAACATACAGTCACTGGGAAGGCTCCAGACAGTCTGGCCTGGACTTCACAACAACACCATATATGGAACTTCCACCCAACAGCTGGTCAGGGGGAAGGGACAGAGTCAGGGCTTCCCAGGACTTTGGGAAAACAAGGTAACAGGCAATAGAAAGCAAGAGGCCACAAGGGCCATCTTGTTTCCTATCAGGAATCAACTGATTCCAATGGCAGGGCCTGGGTATCCCAAAATGGAGGATACTCAGAGCACCTGTCAAATTCAGCCTGGAGCTGCCACCAGCCCATACCGTGCTCTGTGGGCCACACACACGTGCCCAAAAACATACACTAGGGGTACAGGATTGTCCCCCCACCCATGGGTGCCATAAGGGTATCCCATGGGTCTGTACACCAAACCAAAAGAGAGAGCTGCACCGCCAGGAGTCCCACATGAACTCCTGTGCGGATAACACGACAGAACACACAATAAAAAGCAGTAAAGGACAAGGATGCGGAGACCCTGTCCACCCGATGCATTTCCAGCATCACATCTACCGAAGGTGGATTCCCTCTACGATCCTACCCACTCAGCTCTATTCATCCTTTGAGTGCCTAGTGTGCAAATTAGTCATCTCTCCTTCGTCCACCTTGACCATTGCTACCATCTTATCGGCCCCCTGCCACTTCTTCCCTTTTCCTAACTGAGTGGGAGGACTTCTGTTCCTCCCTGCTCTCTACCACCTCCAACCTGCTACTACTAGGTGAATTCAACTTCCACCTAGACTCCCCTTGCATGGCACCACCCTCTTCACTGACCTCTGCTTCTCTCTTATCACTCTACATTCTTCCCCCTGGCCTTACCCATACTTTTTTATTTTTATTAAAATGGTTTAGTTTAAATATAAACTTTTCATTTTGTCTTGCTTATCATCTATCATACAGTGATAAACCGTATAATCAAGCTTTATCATTTAGCTGCACTTCATCTTTGGAAACTTTGTCCATGATCTTATTCCAGAAATGAAAATTTATAAAAATCATCTTTTTTTCCTGACCCAGCAGTATCTGGGCCCATCTATCTTCTGGACTGAAAATTTCATGGCCAGTCTCGATCACACATTTCTCTCTTGTTGAAGGGCCGTACAGATCATAATGAGATGATACAGGGTCTCTATGGCATCATGGTTTTTGCATATCCTTTTTTTTGCAGAAATGGTCGCTTGAGTCTTGTTGCTTTATTCTCACTAGTCTCTCTCTTGTTGGGAGAATATTTAGGCGAAATTTCATGAACAACGCTCTTATTCCTTTGTCTGGAAATAATATCAGGTATGGTGGAAGTCATTGATGGCTCTTGTTTCTGTTTCTGATACAAGATTATCTTTATATTGATTTTTGTGTTCGATGGTATTTATCCAGTCATTATACATAATCTTTTTCTTAGCGTTTTGTGGTCTCAATCGTAGCGTTTCAGTTGCTATGTCTTCTTTTGCGAGGATATCTGACATCTGTTGTCTCCATTGTGTCATAAAGCTCTGCCAACCTCGTTCATGAACATCCGTCAGATAAAACAAGTGTCAGCTGCTGCCTTTTCTTCCACCTTCATCCCCCCTTGCACACCCAGCACAGACCTTTCTGCTGATTCTGCCCTCAGCAACCTCTATCTGTCCATCACCAACACCCTTGACATCCTTGCCCCAGTCATGAGGTTCCGCCTGAAACCAGCCTCCAAACGTAACACCTGGTACGACTCCAATGTTGCAGACCAAAACGTAATTGCAGGGCTGCTGAACGGAAGTAGCACACTTCAGGCTCACCCTCTGACAAACTGGCCAGCCGCCTGATCCAAAGACAGTACAGACTCTCCATCAGTGCCAAAAAGAGCCGCATTCAGGCACAAGTGTCCAATGCGTCCAACAATGTGGCTGAATTCTTCAAAATCTGCAGGGAGCTTGCCAACCCATCTGCAGCATCTTCTGCCCCTGCTCCTTCCCAGGCCCTCTGCAATGCACTTACTTCTCACTTCACTTCAAAAACCCGGGACATATTTATTTAATTTATTTATTTGCATTTTTAAAGCGCTCACATAGGCCGGGGGCATCGAGGCGCTGATACAGGAATATGTCTCTTAGATGCGTATTTATAACACCCTTAATACCCAGATGTTTCTAAGCGTGAACCCGGGGATCAAACCTGTTTTGCTTTGTGTCATCTTGTTTCCAAGGCGAGCACGTTGCCACTGAGCTATCCTCCCGGGCCATACTGAACACCCTTGACGCACACTCTCCAAACCTCCTTCCACCTTTCTCCCATGGAAAAGTCACCAGAGTTGACAACTACATGAAGGTCTCATCCAAACAGATAGCTCCTTACTCCTCCAGAACCATCAAGGAAAATATCGCCCCTGCTCTAGCTGATCCCTGCAACCCCTCCATTGCCACTGGTTCTTTTCCATCTTCCCATAAGCACTCCCTTGTTCGCCCCCTCCTTAAAAAGCCCTCTGCAGACCCTTCCAGCCCAGCTAACTACCACCCCATTTCCATCACAACCCCTTCCTGGGAAAACTCCTTGAGAAGCTGCCCCCCCTCCCACTTCAACTCTCATACCGAACTGGTTGCCGGTGTACATGACTACCAGTTTGGATTCCGAGCATCCAGAGGCACGGAAACTGCTCTTCTGAACACCCGCGAAGAACTGCTTGCATCTCTTGACTCCAATTCCCCTGCTGTAATCATCCTTCTTGATCTCTCTTCTGCATTTGACACAGTGAATCATTCCATCCTCATAAAAAGGCTCCATGACACCATTGGCATCTCAGAGCGAGCCCTGGACTGGCTCACCTCCTTCCTAACTGCCCGTTCCTCCAAACACTTTCTGGGCCTTTTCTCCTCCCCCTCTTCCTCCTCTACCTGTGGCATTCCCCAGGGCTCCATTCTTTCGCCCTGGCTCTTGAACATATACCTTTCTCAGCTGGCATGACTCATTTCCTCCTTTTCCCCCAACTTCCAGTGTTACACTGACGATACACAACTCTTCTTCAAACTTCCCACAGGCTCCCTTGCAGTCTCCTTCATCCCTGACTGCCTCTCGGCCATCAATGCCTGGTGCACAGCCAATGACCTCTGCCTTAATGCCAGCAAAACTAAGATCATTCCTATTGGGTCCCCTGCACCATACTTCTTCCCTGCACTCTGGCCTTCCTCCATGCCCCCCGATCCCCTCCACTGTAGTTAGGAATGTTGGAGTCCTCTTCAACTCCTCCCTTTCCCTCATCACTCATATTCAGGACATTTGCAAGAAGTCCCATTTTAAGCTCTTCCTTCTCAAAGGGACTCTACCCTTCCTCACCTTCCCTGAGAGACTCAATGTTACCTGTGCTCTGGTTCTCTCTAGGTAGACTACTGCAATAGCCTCCTCCTTAGTCTTCCTCCTCCACCCTGAGACCCCTCCAGCTAACACAGAATAGGGCAGCACAACTTATCCTTGGCCTCAAGCCCAGGGACCGCAGCTCTCCTGCCCTACAAACCCTTCACTGGCTCCCGATCTCAGCTCGGATTAAATTAAAATCCCTCTGTGTATCATACACAAAGCTATTTGGGGCCGGGGACCATTCTATCTTTAATGCTTCTTCAACAAATACTCTCTTTCTAGACTCCTCCTTTCCTCTGGCACCAGCTTCCTGCGTGTTAAGTGCTTTGTTAAACATAGAGCTGGTGGGCCATCACTTTCCTCGGCTGGCTCCCTCCTGTGGAACAGCCTCCCTCTCCCTATGCGTCTTGAGCCAGACATCCTTAAATTCCCAAAAAATCCTCAAGACCTTTCTCTTTACCTCTTCCTTCTCCTCCTCTCACCCTTGCTAATAATACAGCAGCGTGACTGATGTGCAGGACCCTTATGTGTCCGGGCCTAGATCCCCACATCTCTCATCCCAGCCGCTGTCTTCTGCTGCACTTACTTGGGCTCCCTCTTCCCATGGGTGGTTGCACTTATGTTCTTCTCCTCTTAGCACTTACCCGGAGCACTTCAGCACCTTATCCCTCATCCCTCCCCCTCTGCACTTGCACGTTCTGAGCACTCACAAGGCATAGTAGGTTCGCCCCCCTTCCCTTTATTCTCATTATTTGTTTGTACTATTAATGCAATTATCTATCCTTGCTGTAATTCAGTGGTCTTCAAACATTTTTGGCCTGCCCCCCCTGAGCAAAATTTGGGCAGGCTGCCCCCCCTCCAAAAAGTGCCAAATGATAACTATGGCCCTCATTACGACCCAGGCGGTAAGTGAAAAACGATGCCGGTAAATGATTACCGGCATCATTTTCCGCTAGGTCCGATCATGACCCGTGACCGTTAACTACGATGCCATTAGCGGCATCGTAGTTAACGCTGCCACTAACTGCACCAAGGACGCACGCACGCGACCTGCCACACCGCAAATACCGGCATGGCGCAATGCTACGCGAATGACGACCCAAGCGGACATGCACCTAACGCCATCACCAAGCCCGTTAAGTACCTTACCGCCATGGTGCTAATTACGCCATTGCGAACCAACCGTAAAGAGCCTTGTGCAGTGAATCCAGCTGCCACAGGTGCACAGAATCAGCACAGGTGGAGGCAATACAGACTCAGGAAGTACAAAAAGAGCACACCCAACCCCTTCCCACACCCAGTCACACTCCACAATGATGCCAATAGGACTAGCAATGTTGGGGCTGGAGGCCCTGATAGCAATGCAAGTGCTACAACTTCAACAACAACAACAGGCTGCACAGAGGCGACGCAGGAGGAGAAGGAGGGCAGGGCAGGGCCAGCAAGCCCCACCAGCACAGCCAGTGGCACCACGCAGGCGGCCCACAATCCCACGCATCAGAGCCAGTCCATTCAACCTCACCGCTGAGCAGATCCACACCCTGTACCGTTTGGACCGGGGCACCATCACCGCCATCGTAGACATGATACACAACGACATCGTCAGCATGATAGAAACCGGCATACCTGGTTGCATTGGTGCCATTGACTGCACCCATGTAGAATTGGTGGTGCCACATGCCATGGAGGTATCGTACCGCAACCGTAAACTATTTCACTCAATCAACGTGCAAATGGTCTGTGACTCCAACAGGATCATCACACATTGCTGTGCCCGATTCCCTGGAGCAACCCATGATTCAATGGTCCTTCGGAACTCCACAATACCACGCTACATGGAGCGACATGCAGGGCCAAGATCCTGGCTACTCGGTGAGTCACATGTCATGACCATGGAAAAGTGAAGTGGGTAGGTGAACGACGTACCAATGCATACTCCGGGGGGGGGGGAATGATGCATGCTCCACCTGGCTGAAAGGGGGGGAGGGCGGGAATGATGCATACTCCACCTGGCTGAAAGGGGGGGAATGATGCATACTCCTCCTGGCTGAAAGGGGGGCGGGAATGATGCATACTCCACCTGGCTGAAAGGGGGGGGAATGATTCATACTCCACCTGGTTGAAAGGGAGCGGGGGAATGATGCGTACTCCACCTGGCTGTGAGTAGTAGAGACAACAGAGCCAGATCATACCCTAAAGCAGCACAAACTTCAGCTGACACCACTAAACCTAATGGACGATGTATGCAGCCCCACCACGTGAATGAAGGTGTGCCCCAACCATGACACAACCATCTGCAAGTGCATTGTACCAATTCACACCACATTGACCTCAACGAAATGCACCTACATGCACGTCACCAGACACCATCCACTGAAAGGCCTGTCCCCCATGACTGCGCACGAATGAGGCACATGACGGACAGAAACATCAACACACCATCACACAGACAGCAAGGCCTACAAAATGTCCCCATCAACATCAGCATTGCTCACTGGGGTCATGATGAGGCTGACAGCAATGTTGCAATGATGTGAGCGTTGACATCACAGGACACGTGCCAGGCCACCAAAACAAACGGCATGAACGAACACAGTGGATGGGCACTCACAAGGCACTTGACCCCCCTGCATACATTGGTTGATGGCATGCACAACATTCCATAAGAGCCATGAGCATATACTGGTCGCATAGTGTGAATCAATTAGTGCATTTAAAAGAGGTCCGAAGTAACAGTTGGATGCAAGCCATGGTGGCACGTCATGTTCTGAAATAGACGTCATGACTGACACATACATTCTCGCCCACATACAGGTGATGCAGGCTATCCCCTGAAGAGGTGGCTCCTTACACCAGTCTGGAACCCACAGAACCAGCACGAGGAGGACTTCAACCGTGCACATACACGTACCCGTGTGGTGATTGAGCAGGCATTTGGCCTATTGAAGGCACGGTTTCGCTGCCTCAGCAGGTCTGGTGGGGCACTCCTGTACCGCCATGAGAAGGTGGCAAAGATCGTCATGGCATGTGTCATGCTACACAATATGTGCGTCAGACGCAATGTGCCCCTGCCCCCTGATGCAGAACTGCAACCACCTGACGATGAGGATGATGAGGGTGGGGATGGGGCAGCACCTCATGGAGGCGGCAATGCACAGAAGGGGCGTGAAATGCGTAGTACTCTGATCAACCAATTATTCTAGCACACGCGGATGGGGGTGTCACCTGGAGATGACGATTGTGTCACTGTGTGCGTCTGTTATATGGATACTGGGGACTGTTTACCAATAAATCACACATACGCAATGAGCAATGTCCACACATGTGATTTGTGCAAATATGAAAAGTGTATTGTGAAAGTGATTTTGGTGAACACACCCACTCCCCCCTGAACTCCCCAACACACCCACTCCCCCTCCCCCTGAACTCCCCAACACACCCACTCCGCCCTCCCCCCTGAACTCCCCAACACACCCACTCCCCCCTCCCCCCTGAACTCCCCAACACAACCATTCCCCCCTCCACCCTCTCCCCTGGAATCCCTACAAAGGTGTGAGTAAGTCTGTGCAACAGTGTGTGATGTAGGATTTCTCCACTGTCCGGCCACTATTGGCAGCCCCCTCCCCTGGCCCCCGGGGCACCCCTGCCTGTGCTGCGCAGGTTCCTCCCCGATCGGCGGATGGGGCTACTTGGTGTCGAGCTGGCACCCGAGGAGGTTCCTGCCTGCTCATTTGGACGCATGTCCCGAATTGTCTGCACTAGTTCTGAGATGACGTGCCGCACAGCGGTGAGTTCTGCGCAGATGTCCTTTGTGGAGGACTCAATAGCAGCCTTCACTGTCTCCGCACATTTCTCCATTGCTGCACTTGCCCCCCCACAGTCTGCAACATGCTCATTAAGGAGCGAGGATAGTTGCTGCTGCCGGGTTCTCCAGGGTTTGTTGGTTCCTCTGGTCCATGGCTAATGGCAGTGGTATTCCCATTGGGCTGCTCACCTCCTGCAGCGGGGATGGAGTGCCTGGCCAATCCTCATCCTCTAAATGCCCCTGTGTGGCATCCGCATGCGGGCTGCTTAGGGACAGGTAGGGGGAATGAGGGTGGGCAGTGGGGCTTCCAACAACAATCTCCTCAATGATCCCTGATTCGCTATCGGAGGAGGCTGCAATGGCAGCAGTTTCCCCAATAGTGCTGCTTGCAGCAGAGCCTGTCCCTTCTGTGGGCACGATTTGGGTAATGTCCGCTGCTGCTGCTGCTGCTGTGGTGCCTGCTGGGGTGGCTGTCAGTGCCCTGTTCTGTTTTCCTGGCAGGGATTTTGGCTGCTGTGGGGTTTTCCTCGGGACGGCAGAGGTGGAGGGTTGTGGTGTTGGCACAGTTGTCCTGGCCCTCTTGGTGGGTGTGGAGGCAGTGGTGTCCTCATCCTCAAGGTCGGAATTTGAGCCTGTGGTGGAGCAAAGGAGGGAAAGTGTTATTGATGGGTCTGCGGACATTGGGCGGCCATTGTGACGACTGACATCTTATCAGTTAGTACATGCGGCACATTTGAGGCAGGGGCATACAGGTTGTCTCCCTTTTGTGTGGAAGTAGCATGGAGGTATGTGGGTGCCTGCAGTTAGGGTGTGCATACTGCATGTGTACAGGGTGGAGATCGGATGTGTCTGTGGGCAGTCTCCTGCTGATGTGTTGCATTTACACTATGGGGCAACATTGTACTTCACATGAATGGACTTTGGTGAATTTTGCATGGCTTGATTTGAGCCACCTACCTGCATTGCCTGATGTCGGGGCTCCTCTCTCCATTCCTCCTACTCCTTCTATGCTCTCCATTCCGATTGTGGAGGCACAGATTTCCTCCTATGGCTGCAATTTAATAGGGGACTCCGATCCTCCCCCGGTTGCCGTGCCCAGGTTCCTGTTAGCCGATAGGATGCTCCTGACTCTGAGCCGGAGATCGTCCCACCGCTTGCGGCACTGTCTGACATTGCGGGGTACAGTCCCCACGGCACTAACCCGCTGAGCTACCAGTGCCCATATGGCCTTCTTCTTGGCTATGGCAGGTCTTGTAATTTGGTTGGAGAATACCACTGCAGCGTTCTCCTGGAGGGTCTCCGCAAGCATGGTAAGCTCCTCTCTGGTGAAGCGGTCTTGCCGCTGGCGGTCACAGGCTTTTTTTACCACTTTAGGCATTTTCTTGCAGGAAGAAGGTTGCTGATGGTATTTGCCGGGTCTCAGGCTCGGATGTCCAGTGGTTGCGGAGGATGCCAATGGATTGTGTTTTTAAAGATGGCCGCCGTGCTCTTTCCCGTTCCGCCGCGGTGACGCTACTTCCGGTTCTGCTTATTTACGGTCACCGCTAATTGCGGTGACCGCTAACTACGGTCACCGCTATGAATGGTGGTCGGGGTTGCGGAAGTGCACCTTGTGCGGCATACGATGCCGGTAGGTGCCGTTTTGGGGGCATTAACGCCATGGCGCAGTTTACATTACTGGCATGGCGTAATGCTCGTGCACAATGGGTCGTAATGTCCCGCTTTTTACGGCTTTGACAGAAGCACGTAAACGTTAGTTACGCCATGCCGGTAATGTCGTATACTTACCGCCTGGGTCGTAATGAGGGCCTATGTACAAATGACTATGACTACTAGGGTGCGTGCAGTCATCACACCCTACTCCCAATATAGTCCCTGGGCTCCCCCCACCTGCTCCCATCACAGTCACGGGGCTCCCTTATCCCACTACTGCCCGGTTCCTGGTCTCTCCCCACCCCATCACAGATCCTGGGCTTTCCCCACCCTGCTCCCACCACTATCCCAGTGCTCCCGCCCATCCTGCTCCCACCACAGTCCCTGGGCTCCCCCAACCCGTTCCCAACACAGTCCGAGGGTCAATGGGAGCTGGTGAATTTTTTAACTGGAAGGGCATAAATATTTCCCACAGAAATGCCGTAGCGACCGAGCTCAGTGTGGGAGCCCAAACCAATCAAAGGAGGTTGGGGGTGTTTTCCCCCATTAATTTTTTTAAAGTAATGGTTTAAAATGTTGCATTTTAGAGAATACTTAAAAAAATGGGTATAAAGCCAAACAGTATGCAATTGGCACTGGGGGGACAAGGGAAAAAGCATGGTGTTTTGACTAGACATCTATGATAGATATCCAGGAAAAAAATGCCATCCCTGTCCCCTGAACTCCACAGCGCCTCAGATGGAGAGCTGATTTTGGCAGATGTGTAAGGGGATTGTGCAACAAAGGCATTTTAAATATGCCTTTGTTGTACAACCCTCGTTCCCACCTCTGCCCCCCACTCGTCAAAATCAGCTCAACTGACCAAAACGCACACGCATACACACATATCCACACAGCAATCACTCTATCATTCATATAAGCACCCATCACTATACACTCACTAATAACACAAGCATACACGCATCAATACACATATTTAAATAAAAAATAAATGAACATAAACATACCTTTTGCAGGCGCGCCCCGTTGCACATACAGACCTGCAGTGCCCCAGCCAGCATTTCCAATGAGCTATGCAAGGCTGGCGAAGCAAAACGGCCCCAGCCTTGCATGGCTCAGTGAGCATGTGTGGCTGGGGAACTGAATACTGTTTCCCTTTGACAGTTCAGCCAGCTCAGGAGCACTCCCTCAGCTGGAAAAAGCAGCTGAGCGAGTGCTCAGTGTTTCACTGGGCTGGCTCCTTCATAATGAGTGAGGGGGCAACTGGGTGGACGCCCCCTCGCCCATTATGGATGACTTGCCAGGCTTGGACTGGCCTATAGGGCAATGCCGTACCAAAAACGCAAAATGCTAGTGTAGGCCAGTCAGAATGGGCCACTTTTCGGGCCAGTGTGGGCCAGTTTGATGAGTTACTTCACTATGCAGCTAGTAGTTTTGACCATAGTTGCTGAATAAATATTCTTTAAATATCACAAATGGCTTACATTTTAACAATAGAAAAAAGGGGGCTAGTTGCCTTCTTTTTTGTTAAAGAGGGGCTTGACTCAAAAAGGCGTTAATTACAGGGAGAAGAGAGAGTCATAAGCTACCCCTATTACACCGTTTAGGCTGCGGTAGGTTTTCAAAAGGCAGGAAGCTCGTTTGTAAATGCTAGCTATCAAACGTCACAGAAAATGGGAGAGGATAGAAATTTTTGTTTATTCAGACATACATATAGAATATAGAATTCATAGTAAAGAATACATAGTTTGAAACGAAAGATCACATGCAAGCCTCGTTTGGCTTGTAACAAAAGGACACAAAAAATGGAAATGAGTACATCACAGTTTGGTAGGTGAGGGTTAGTAACATGTATTGCGGATTTCAAATACTAGAATCAGATTGGTAGTATGTCATAGTGGTCGACACATTGTTATGGGTGTTTCTGGTTCGGCGGGTATTCAACCTTCACTGAGTAGAAATGTTCACAGATGAAGGGTCCGAACTTTCATCAGGACGTGTTTGGGAACGCCTATTCTGAGGGAGAGGAGAGTATGTCAAGGAGAAGTGTGACCACATGGGGGAATCCGTGTGAAAAAAGTACTGCACTATAGGAAACCTACCTATGTTCTGTCAACGGTTGAATTGAATTCAGGAAGACAATTAGATTGGTCTGGTATCCATGGAGGTAATCTACAATAGGAAAAAGATGGCAATGGATGCGCCTGGATGGTATGAAGGATCATACTTAATGGAACAAATAACGAGAGTGTAGCATACCTTAGTTGATGGTATGCGATCCAATATGGAAATGTTTTTTCAAATTGTTTTATCACACGGGTACAATTGCTGTGTACTTGGAGGCTTATTCAGGTTAGAAACTTTGCTACCCCTATTACACCGTTTAGGCTGCAGTAGGTTTTCAAAAGGCAGGAAGCTAGTTTGTAAATGCTAGCTATCAAAATTCACAGAAAATGGGAGAGGATAGAAATGTTTGTTTCTAGAAGGGGCACGCATGCGTCATGAGTTGATTTGCACGCATGGGCGATGATGAGGACACCATTGGGTTATGGTATAAAAAGCAAAGTGGTGGCATACCAAGGGTGACGTCATGTAATAAAGTTAGTCTAACTGAATGACGTGGACATTCTTTAGGAGCAAAAAACACAGATAGTTATTCTGACAGATTAATTTGGTTGAACATACATTTGAGTGGTGCGTTTCGGCAAACAGGCATTTCGGTCTTGTCGTACAGAAAAAGAGGGCAAGAAAACATCTTTGTTCGAGATAGATGATTAAAGCATTACAGTTTAAAAAGACAAAAACCATAATTTGTATTCTGGCGGGGTGAGACTAGTGGTTTGTTGTTAAAATACTTCACAAGGCATGTTAAAAGAAAACATATGACAAAATTCGCTAGAAATAGGGATTTATTTAAAGAAAAGATTCCATTCAATGGCTATATTAAGGCCCTGTTTGACAGAATCGAGGCAGAAAATCGATTTCTGCTCTAGATTTCGAAGTGAGAGGTCTCTATCGCCACCTCTGAATGGGTTTCTGGCTATTTCTAGAACAAACCAGAAAATGTCATTGTGGGTATGATGTTTCTCTTGGAAGTGTGCCACCATAGGTTTGTCGGGAACAGCATTTTTGATGCATGAGCGATGTTCACAAATACGTTGTCTGACTTCTCTCTTACATTTGCCGATGTATAGCAAATTGCAGGGGCATTGAATTGCGTATACTGTCCATTTGCTTTTACAGTTGGTAAATGACTCCAAATTCCAATTTTTTCCGTTTAGATGAATGGATTTCATGTTTTTTGTCAGAGAACAGACTGAGCATGAGCCACATTTGAAGTGTCCTTTGACGGCAGGTAGATTCCATAGGGTGAGTTGTTCTTTTAGCTTGGTCTGTTCCGTATCAAACAATCTTTAAGATTTCTGCTCCGTTTAAATGCAAAACGGGGTTTGGTGGGTTTAAATGAATCTGTTTGGAGAATGTTCGAATGTTTAAGTATGGTTTTCTTTATTTGATTGCTGAGTGGTGAGAAGGTAGTGACAAAGGTGATTTTGTCCTTGCAAGGCTCTCGTGGGGTAGGTTCAAGGCATGATTCTCTGCTTCTGTTTTTTGCTCGTTTTCTGGCTTGACGGATCGTGTGGTTGGGCTAGCCTCTTTCTTTAAGTCTTGTGGTGAGTTCTCTGCTAGTTGTTTCAAAATCTTCTTGTTTTGTACAGTTACGCCTTAGTCGCAGAAATTGGCCAAATGGGAGATTGTCTTTGAGACTAGGAGGGTGGAAGCTCTTAAATTCCAGAAGTGTATTTTTGGCTGTTGGTTTCCTGTAGAGGGTTGTTGCTAGGATGTTGGTGGTGGTTTTGTAGACTGTGAGGTCTAGAAATGGAATCGAGTGTTTGTCTGCCTGAATTGTGAACTTGATGCAGGGATCTTGATTGTTGAGCCATGTAAAGAAACTTTTTAGTTCTGTATTATTTCCTTTCCATGTCATGAAAATATCATTGATGTACCTGATCCAGAAGCTAATTGTTTCTTTGAAAGGGCTATTGGTGTCATAGATACATTTGTTTTCAAAAAAGTCCATGAACAGGTTGGCTACGTCTGGTGCGAAAGTTGCTCCCATTGAGGTCCCGTGACATTGTTGGTAGAAAGATGTTTCGTAAATGAAGTAGTTTCCGGTTAACGCTATGCGGATGCATTCAAGAATGAAAGACGTAGGTGGTTCCATATTCGTTCTTCTATCAAGGTATGTGGCCAACACATCGATGCATTCGCGTTGGGGAATGCTCGTGTATAGTGCCTCGACGTCCAGGGTCACTAAAAATTCTTCTTCATTGGTGGTTAGGGTGTCAAGTTTTTTGATGGTCGAGGTAGTATCTTGCACGTAGGACCTCATTTGTTTAATGAATGGGCGTAGAAAGTAGTCAATGTATATTGACAGCGGTTCTAAGACAGATCCTATACCTGCTACTATAGGACGACCTGGTGGATTATCGGCGTCTTTGTGGATCTTTGGTAGTAGAGAAAATGCGGGTAGTATAGGATGACGGTTTATCAGGAATAATTTTTCATCGTCGTCTATCCAGCCTTCTTGGAGTGCATGGCACATAAGACTTTTTATTTCGTTAAGGAGTCTGGTGGTAGGATCGGCCGGCATCTGGCGATAGAACTTGGTATTGTTGAGATGTTTAACGACTTATGTGACGTATAAAGTTTTAGCCCATAGGACGATGCCTCCGCCTTTGTCGGCAGGTTTAATCAGAAAAGTGAGATTGTTTTCAAGGTTTTTCAGTGCTGTGCGTTCGTTTTTATTGAGATTGTCAGGGTATCTGATGTTTTTCTCGAAGAGTTTGTTAGTTTCTAGAAGGATATGGTTTTCAAAAGCCAGAATTTCTGGCCAGACCATGTGAGATAGTGGAGTAAAAGTCGAAGGCGGTCTTAAGCCAGTGGATTTTGGAGGGTCTTTTTCTGGTTTGTTGATGAAGAAGAATTTAAGTCTGATAGTCCGGAGGAATTTGCGGAGTTTGACTTCCGTTTGGAATCTGTTGGCTGGTGTAGTGGGGACGAAACTTAGTCCTTTGCTTAGAACGTTGGTTTCTTCGTGGGTTAGGATGTGGTCACTGAGATTAAAGATGGGTATTACCATGATTGGTTCCCTGGGGCCATCGATTGCCGTGTTCGCATGGGGTGTTGTTGATATAGTCTCGGTCGGCCTCTTTGTCCCCGTCCCTGAAAAGGGTGTTGTTGATTTGAACTTGAAGGTGCAGATGCTGCAGAACTGGAGTCGCTATTGGTGCCACTACTGTTGGAGCTATTGGAAAAAGTTACACATTTTTTCTGAGGTCGATGTGGGTTACGTGTGTTTTGTTGAGGGTTTTGGTTTATCTGATTGTAGAAACCAGGTACTAGGTATGGGTATGTTCTTTCTTCTTTGTAATTCTTAACGTCGTTTTGTAGCTTCCAGAGTTTCTTGTCGATGGTGAATTTTCCAAATTTTTAAATTTCTTCTTCGATATTTTCAAGTTGTATTTTTATGTCTGGGATTATGTTTTCTGTTTTGATTTTATCTTCGAGAGTTTTGAGTGCTCCTTTTTGGCTTTTGGTTTCTTCTTCGGCGGTTTCTATGACTAGGATTACCCAATCACGGGAGGATTTATTGCCCACTCCACTGAATTTTGTCATGAACCGGGGTTGTCGAGAAAAACTATTGGAATGTTCTTAACCTGGAGACCTTCTGGGATCACGCCTGCTTTCAGGTATTCGAGCATTAGATGCCCGTGGGACTCAGTTCTTATGAGTTTCTTTTTCTTTGCAAATAGAGTATCAAGGTCATTATTTGAGGGATTCTGGACTGGTGTGACAACCGGAGATTTGTTGCCCAGCAGTGAGGGTGTTTCTAGGAGTTTTTTTATATAAATCGTCAGTAAAACTAACGATATTAACATTTTCCATTTATTTGGATAGACAATTAATGATGCCCAACAACCAAAGGGTTGTCCTAGAGACTATAGAAAAAAGGGGGCTAGTTGCCTTCTTTTTTGTTAAAGAGGGGCTGGACTCAAAAAGGCGTTAATTACAGGGAGAAGAGAGAGTCATAAGCTACCCCTATTACACCGTTTAGGCTGCGGTAGGTTTTCAAAAGGCAGGAAGCTAGTTTGTAAATGCTAGCTATCAAAAGTCACAGAAAATGGGAGAGGATAGAAATTTTTGTTTATTCAGACATACATATAGAATATAGAATTCATAGTAAAGAATACATAGTTTGAAACGAAAGATCACATGCAAGCCTCGTTTGGCTTGTAACAAAAGAACACAAAAAATGGAAATGAGTACAAAACTGTTGTTACATCACAGTTTGGTAGGTTAGGGTTAGTAACATGTATTGTGGATTTCATATACTACAATCAGATTGGTAGTATGTCATAGTGGTCGACACATTGTTATGGGTGTTTCTGGTTCTGCGGGTATTCAACCTTCACTGAGTAGAAATGTTCACAGATGAAGGGTCCGAACTTTCATCAGGACGTGTTTGGGAACGCCTATTGGGAGGGAGAGGAGAGTATGTCAAGAGGAAGTGTGACCACACGGGGGAATCCGTATTAAAAAAGTACTGCACTATAGGAAACCTACCTATGTTCTGTCAACGGTTGAATTGCATTCAGGAAGACAACTAGATTGGTCTGGTATCCATGGAGGTAATCTACAATAGGAAAAAGATGGCAATGGATGCGCCTGGATGGTATGAAGGATCATACTTAATGGAACAAATAACGAGAGTATAGCATACCTTAGTTGATGGTATGCGGTCCAATATGGAAATGTTTTTTCGAATTGTTTATCACACGGGTACAATTGGCGTGTACTTGGAGGCTTATTCAGGTTAGAAACTTTGCCTATGCCGCTGTGTAGGAAGGAAAAGGATATATTTTACTGGCTGGGGTCTTTATAAGGCTTGAGTAGCACCGTGACCAAGGCGGTCCGAGTGGACTCTGGAAGTACTCCGGGGGACGCTGCTTCGTCGAACATCTTACAAAGGTGGAGGATAAGTAGATCCGGAAAGGCCTTATATAATTCAGCCGTTATCCAAGTACATTTTTGGTCCGCAATAGCTTTGGTAAGGTCAGCAGCGCGCGCTGTCCTTAATGTCTTTCTTTAGTTCCTCCAGCATTGCCATTAAATCTGATCTCCTTGTTGGTGGGTCGTCGTCCTCCGACTGTGAAAGGGGAGGCGAGTGCACCTGAGCCGCCGTCAATTGCTGCCAACGCTTCTGTGCCTCGGACCCCTGCATGAGTGCCTTTATGCCTCCTGACATGTGCCCCTTCTGCTTCGTCGTCTGCTTCCCCATGCCACCTCCCAGGGGTCAATCTTTCCAGAACCACAAAGAATTGTCATCGCTGCCCGGGGTCAGGCCCCCCCACACCGCAGCCATGCCACCAGCCCCACTCCCAACTTGCCTCTGCGGGGACATAACCTTTAGACGTACGCTGTGACTTCCAATCTCGCCTCCTGATATTTTACACCGCTGTCCACAACCTCTCCCGGCTCTGGGTCAGCTCTGCCTCCTCTCCACCTGCCACAATCAACGCCTCCTAGGCTCAATCCTCCGCCACCAGTGACACCCCCAAAAAGCACCTAGGATCCCTGCCTGCGATGGAGAAACCAGCCACAATGAAGGAGGGTGGTACCTATTTGCCGTCCCCACTCGGGCAGTGCTCACACCATGTGGCTTCTCCCTGATGTCTGCACCGATCTCTTTAGGTGGGGACAGTGGGCTCCCAGCCTGGAGAGCAGCCCACCCCCCTTGAAACCCTCAGGGACTTCTTCATCAACCCCCAGATGGCGTCAACCCCCAGATGGCGTCCACTCTTTTATGCAGCCCTCCCTGATTGAGCAGGAGCCCAAAGTGAAGGCTCTTTTGGTTTTGCACTCCTCTACGGCAGACAGGTATCAGTCTTTCCAGTGTAGAGGGCAGGCAGGCAGTAATTAGTACTGCCACTAGAGAGTCCAGGGAGGTGAATTTTTACAGACATCCGTTTTGGAGAATGAGCAGGCACGCCAGCGCAGGAGAGGAAATGGAGAATGATGTATCCAAAATGCTGAAGCACAGACACAGAGAGCAGGGGACCCCAATCCCTCCCCCTGCAAGTCAAGAGCTGAATTCAGGTTTTTTTCTTTTTTTTCGGCTTGCGCACAGCTCCGGTTCCTATTTATATTACTGCTGGCATCTCCTTCAGTCAAAGTGCTCCTCCCTGCATATGGGTTAAACAGCTTATGGGTTATGAGCGGGAGCTGGCACTGGCACCTTCAGAGAGCAGGAGCACTCTCCAGGGTTCACCTACACCTTGCATCTCCTGCTGGCATGCCTCCACCATTGCCCTGTGCTCTCCCGAGCTGCTCACCCCAATGACACCCAGAGTTCCGCTCTGTGTCTACGGGCGGGTTGGCAGGCGCCCGCCATGCAGTGTTCGCTCTGCCAAATGCCCTGGAGCATATCAGCGGCCCCATGGCAGCCTGCATCAGGCGCGTCTCCCACACTGGTCCTTCCAGTCCGCACCCAGTGCCAGGAATAGGCAGTGAGGACCCCGGGCCTTCCCTTAAGCACCGGCTCAGACTGTGCCACCTGACCCACCTGACCAGTGGGCTTTCACCCAGCTGTGGCCACATTCACGCAGCACTGCGGCCGTTAGCTGTATCAGCAGTGCCCAGCCCCCTTTTTTGTCAGTTACAGGCCGGAAATCTCCAGCGGCCCGTTCTCGCCTCTCCGCCAGCCAAACTGGTCCATATGTTTAAGGGTGCCCTAGCGCAGGCTCGGGCACCTCTCCCCAAATTTTCAGCAGGAATCTGGCATTTCCAAAGTGGTTAGGGCATGCGGAATGGGCTTGGATGCAGGAGCTCGTCAGAGAAGCATTCAATGGCTTTTGCGGCTAACCACGACCCCAGTAGGTCCTCTTGTAAATGGCTCACACCTAGCTCAGTTTGCACTGCAAAGTTCGTAGTGGATCTGGGGAAACACAATAGCTTCTTTGAAAAAATAATTTTTAATGACTTGAAGCTTGGTAACATTCGAAAAACCCCATAAAGATGCACCATACTTAATAGCAGTTTTAGGCTTCATACCATACACCTTTAAAATAATGTTTAGCAGCTGACACTTGCACAAAGCCGTAAAACGAGATACCCCCCCATGCGACTGTTTCATGCTCTGGGTTTGTTTCAAGATGTAGGAACCTCCCATTTAGATCGGAGAAAAAAAACGAATTCCTAGATAGTCAAATTACGAAACCGTTGGAATAGCATATTTATTGCTGAACATCTTGGGCATTTTAGGAATTTCTTTCCCTATGCTGCACACCATAACAGCAGACCTTGCCTTGTTTTTATCCTCAGATCTAATTGGTTCATAAAACAACCATGTTCTTCTATTAACATTTGTAGAGCCTTTAGTGTACGTGCTATGAGCACCGTATTTTCTGCCTACGCCAGTACTGGTAGAGCCCTGGTGCCTATCTTGGGCATATCAGAGAGTCATATATATCATCTATATACAATGAGAACAGTTGAGGGGCTAGCACACAACCCTGACTTACTCCTGATGCTATTAGAAAGTATGGGGTGCAATGCCCCGGGTCACCACTTCTAATACATGCCTGATTATTTTGATGTATAACAGTAAGTATGTTTATCAAATCAATTGAACAGTCCAATGACCTGAGAATGTGCCAAAGTTAAGCCCCGTTCACTTTATCGAAGGCTGTGCTCAGATCCATAAATGCCAAATAAATTATTTCTTGATTATAGAGGGCATGTGCAGCTACCAAATATAGATTGGGGGCTTGCTCTGCAGTCCACCTCCTTTTGCAAATATTAATTCAATTTCGGCCATGATGTTATTTGAGGATGTTCTAATCTTTTTAGTAAGTGTCAAGCTGAGCCTCCTCTTCCCCTGACTCCTCCTCACCTGTTTCTTCTCGTACCTCCTCCAACCTTGCCACTCCTTTCTTCTTCTTGATCTTTACTCCTTCTTGTGACGTCTTCTCTTTTTTTTGACGTAGATAGGGACGCGCTCCCTCGGTGGCCTCAGTGATCTGGATAGATTGCAAACCCAGAGGATACACAGGGAGCAAGCCCTTAAAGTGGGGAAAAAGGCAAAATGGCAGAAAAACCCCCAATTGAAATTTAGTCCATCCTTGGAGATGTATCCGTGAAAGCTGAAGTACTGTAGCTTTAAGATGGCTTGGACGGATGATTCCCACTGCAGCCGCACACGGAGGAAGCGTAGAAGCACAGTCGGCTGCTTTTCCTTCCCCGATAAGAAGGAAAGAAAAGTTCCGGGCTAACAAGATCGGAGCGGTGTTACAATCCTCCGGGCAGGAATCCTTATTAAGCAAGCGGTAATCAAGCAAACTAACAGAACGGGTTGGAAGAGACGTTCCTTCTAGACAATAGACAAGAAGAAGAGGAATGGAAAATGAAGTCTAGGTAAGATTAGATCTAAGGAACGAACCGACAGAGTAGAAGGAAACCAGAACTCTATGAGCCGGCTGAGAAGGATAGCTGCGATAAACATACAAACGGAAGACGCGTAGTCAAAGAACTAATCGCGCCGTGCTAGAAAGGATAGCGAAAGAGATCCCAATACCTTACCTGAAAACCTAGAAGCACCGCAAGTGAAAGGTAGCGGGAAGGCTGTAGTATAAAATAAAGGCAAGGGAAAAGTATGATAATGGATATACGCTGAAAGGCTAGTCGCTAAGAGAGACTGGGAGCGCACGTAACGATAGACGATACAACGTGCAGAGCGCCGTTCTGGCTTGTGAGTTATAGATTCCGTCAGCCATGTTGGAAAAAAAAAACTAGACTGTGAACAAGTAACCGTTGGCCATGTTAGTGGTACCTCCAATGGTGGACGAACCTCCAGGGCTGATGCATGACAGTGTGCCCCCTTTGATACCTGCTTCCTCCCGGCTTCCCTGGATATAGTCTATGGAAGCGCTGTACCAGTCTGGGGGCATGCACATGGGATCTTGGTTCCCACGTTCTTTCTGCAATGGGATAGCACTTCCAATGAATAAGATATTGAAGGGTTCCTCTCCTGTAACGGGAATCCACAATTCTGGCCACCTCATATTCTTCGGGTTCATTGAGAGGGATAATGACAGTTCTTCTTTGAGGTCTTTGATATGGATCTTCTTGATGTGTCTTGAGTAATGAGGAATGAAAGACTGGGTGGATTCGTCGTAAAGCGTGGGGTAATCTTAGTTTGAAGGCCACCGGATTGATCTGTGACAAGATTCGGTATGGACCTATATATCTTGCTGCAAATTTTCCCATATGAGCCCAGCGGGCTAGATATCTTGTGGATAGCCAAACAGAATTTCCTGGTTTCCAAAGAGGAGTGGGACTGCATTTGGTATCTGCATACCCCTTGTACCTCTTGCGGCTGTCCTCTAATGCTCGTAAAGCCTCCTTGTGTGCAACCTTGAGATCGGTTAGCATTTCTTCTATGGCTGGAGTCGTAGACTTATTCCCGAGGGACAATGCTCCAGGGAAGTGGCGTGGGTGGTATCCATAGGTACATTTGAACGGGCTCATCCTGATGGCAGTGTGATATGTGTTATTGTATGCGAACTCCGCCATTGATAGCAAGGTGTCCCAGTTATCTTGTTCTCTATTGCAAAAACAGCGCGGGTACTGTTCCAAATTAGCATTTAATCTTTCGGTCTGTCCGTTTGATTGAGGGTGATACCCAGAGGACAGGGCCTTCTGTATGCCTAGTTGGGTGCATAGCGAGTTCCAAAACTTAGAAGTAAATTGTGTGCCCCTGTCAGAGATGATGGTCTGTGGTAAGCCATGTAACCTCACTACCTCGCAAAGAAAGACTGTAGCCGTTTCCGAGGCTGAGGGAGCCCCTGGTAAGGCTATAATGTGCGCCAGCTTGGTGAAAGAATCAACTATCACCATGATCGCCGTTCTCTCCTGAGAAGTAGGTAGTTCAACAATAAAGTCTAATGAAAGATTCTCCCAAGGGCGTGAGGGTGTCTGGGCCTGATGCAAGAGTCCAAGTGGTTTGTGACCAGGGGTCTTGTTAATGGCACAGGTAGGACATGTAGAAACATAGGATGTGATGTCCTTTCGCATTGATGGCCACCAAAAACTCCTGGATACTAGTTTGTAGGTTGCCTTTTCACCCTTATGTCCTGCTAAGGGGAGATCGTGACAAAAACTGATGGCTTGCTTCCGCAAAGTAAGTGTGGGAAGAAACAATGCTGAGTTATGAAACCATAATCCCTCGTGCTCCTGCAACTGGTAAGTCTGCCTTTCCTCCCGAGAGCAGTTAATCTGTCTACTTTGAACCTCTTGAAGAAAGAGGTTGGCTATCATTTGCAAATGATGCATGGGTAGAATCTTCTCCCTCTTAACCTCGGATAGATCTTCCTCTGACCAGCTTCGGGATAAGGCATCCGCCACACTGTTTTGAGATCCTGGTATGTAAGTTATTTGGAAGCAAAATTGGAAAAATAGTACGCCCAACGGGCATGCCTTGAGTTCCGGCACTCCATCTGTTGGAGTACTTTAAGATTCCTATGATCTGTGCGGATAGTGAATGGTTGTGAAGCTCCTTGTAGAAGATGTCTCCATTCTTGACAAGCGGCTCGTATTGCCAATAGTTCTCCCTCAAGGACTGAGTAGTTTCTCTCGCTACCAGTCAAGGTGCGAGAGTAGTAAGCTATGGGGTGTTCTACCCCATTATCATCTTCTTGTAACAAGACCGCTCCTAAGGCGCCTCCTGTGGCATCGGTTTCCAGGACAAAAGCTCTCTCCTGATCTGGCTGAACACGGACTGGGGCGGTGGTGAAATGTCTCTTTAAAGCCTTAAATGCCTCCTGTGCTTCAGATCCCCAATGGAAAACCACACCCTTCTTGAGGAGAGCGGTGATGGGTAATACGAGGTCAGAGAATCTTGGAATGAATCTGCGATAAAAGTTTTCCAGACCTAGAAAATGTTGAATTTCCTTCACCGAAGAGGGTTCTGGCCATCGGTCTATCGCTAGTATCTTGTTAGGGTCCATTCGAATCCCCTTGGCTGACAGAATGAATCCCAGGTAAGGGACTTCGGAGGCTTCAAAAAGGCACTTCTCGGGTTTTGCAAAGAGATGATTCTCTAATAATCTTCGTAGTACTTCGCACACATGGATACGATGTCCAACCAATGAAGGGGAGAATATCAGTATATCATCTAGATATACAACTACCGATATGTACAGCATATCGGCGAAGATCTTGTCCACAAATCTCTGGAACACCGCTGGAGCGTTCACTAGTCCGAAAGGCATCAAGCAATATTCGAACAGCCCCAGCGGAGTTCTGAATGCGGTTTTCCATTCGTCTCCGTTCTTGATTCTTAACAAATGGTAGGCTCCGCGGAGATCAAGCTTGGTGAACACCTTAGAATCTCTAACGGCTTCGAGAATGTCTCTGATAAGTGGCATAGGGTATCTGTCCCGTAAGGTTATGCTGTTCAAGCCCCTGTAATCTATAGATGGGCGTAGTTCCTTAGATTCCTTCTTGGATATGAAAAACAATGAAGCCCCCCCTGAGGACTTCGATGGTCGAATGAGTCCATTTTCCAGGTTAGCTGCGAGATACTCCTTCAACGCCTCATTTTCCATTAGGGATAACGGGTACATTCGTTCCAAACGGAAGAGAGGTTTCCTCCTTGAGGTCTATGCTACAGTCCTCGTTTCGGTGAGGTGGGAGGAGTCTGGGGTTAATCTCTTCAAAAACCCTTGCAAAAGGCTGATAATGCCCAGGTATTGAGGAAACTGTGAGACTGGACTGGGTCTGGGAAGAAATGGATAAGACTTCGATCTGGGAGCTCCTTGTGCTCATGCAATTTTCTCCACAGAAGTCAGAGTCAAACCTTAGTCTGTTATTATTCCAGTCGATCTTAGGGTTGTGTCTTCTTAACCAGGGAACTCCCAGTATCAACGGAAAGTGTGCCACCCTTATTACATCAAAACTGAGGGTCTCTGTATGATGGTTCATCTCGACTGTAACTGGAACTGTCTCCATGGTGATGGGTCTGGAGGATAACGGACGACCATCTACGCCTTCTACCGGTACAGGTCTGGCCTTCTCCCTCAGTGGGATCTGATTCTCCTGAGCCCAGGTCACATCTATGAAATTTCCTGCGGCACCACAGTCAAGCATTGCCAATACCGAGATGTTCTGCTTCGGTCTGTACGAAAAGGATACCTAAAACACCATCAATCGATTTTCTTCTATTCCTTCACTTGTGGATCTGGTAAAGTTGCAAGGGTATGAGCAGTCGTCCCCATGGTCTCCCTTGCATAAACCTGGGGGCTGGCGTTTCCCTGTCGCTTAGAGCGAATATCAGGACAATCCCTGAGGGTATGTTTAGAAGACCCGCAGTACATACAAACATTTAGATCCTGTCTTCTCCTTCTTTCGGCCTTGGTTAGGGGTCCCCTAGTCGATCCTATCTGCATAGGTTCTTCCAAGGTGGGATGTTCTCTTTGTCCTTGAGGGGGACTATGCCGGGGTGCGAATCCTCTTCCTCTTCTCCTTTCTGCCCGTCTTTCCTGCAGACGGTAGTCTATCTGTAGGATGAGAGTAACCAATTCTTGGAAGCTGTTAGGACGTACTACTCTATCCAACTCATCTTTCAGCTCCTCGTTTAACCCTCTTCTGAATATGGTTTGTTGTACCGTGTCTGGCCATCTATCCGCTACTGCCAGCGCTTGAAATTTAGCAATATAACTCTGCAGGTCCTGATTCCCCTGTCTTACATCGAGGAAATCTTCATATTTGGTATACTGGACCTCTGGACGTTCGAACGGGGTCTTGAAACCTTGTACAAAGAGGGTATAGTCATTAACCAAGGGGTCTTGGTTTGTGACCAGAGGGGTAGCCCAGGCCAGGGCACTTCCAGTCAAATTGGCTATGATAAATCCAACACAAGCCCTTCCTGACTCGAAGGCTCGGGGCCTAAAGGAGAAGTAAACAGCGCAAGCATCTAAGAACTCTTTGGTAGTCTTGAGGTTTCCATCATACTTGCCATATGCAAACGGCATTGGAGGGAGATCATCCTTGCCTGCATCCCTGGTAGCAGCCTGTTTGCGAAGAAGGAGGTTCTCGGCGTGAAGAGCTTGCATTTCCACTCTAAGACTCTGTATGGCGTTACACATATTTTGGATCTGCTTTGGTGACGCCATGGGTTCACTTGGGCATTGTATACTGTCAAGCTGAGCCTCCTCTTCCCCTGACTCCTCCTCACCTGTTTCTTCTCGTACCTCCTCCAACCTTGCCACTCCTTTCTTCTTCTTGATCTTTACTCCTTCTTGTGACTTCTCTTTTTTTTGACGTAGATAGGGACGCGCACCCTCAGTCGCCTCCGTGATCTGGATAGATTGCAAACCCGGAGGATACCCGGGGAGCACACCCTTTAAGTGGGGAAAAAGCCAAAATGGCAGAAAAAGCCCCAATCGAAATTTAGTCCGTCCTTGGAGATGTATCCGTGAAAGCTGAAGTACTGTAGCTTTAAGATGGCTTGGACGGATGATTCCCACTGCAGCCGCACACGGAGGAAGCGTAGAAACACAGTCAGCTGCTTTTCCTTCTCCGATAAGAAGGAAAGAAAAGTTCCGGGCTAACAAGCTGGGAGCGGTGTTACAATCCTCCGGGCAGGAATCCTTATTGAGCAAGCGGTAATCAAGCAAACTAACAGAACGGGGGGGGAGAGACGTTCCTGCTAGACAATAGACAAGAAGAAGAGGAATGGAAAATGAAGTCTAGGTAAGATTAGATCTAAGGAACGAACCGACAGAGTAGAAGGAAACCAGAACTCTATGAGCCGGCTGAGAAGGATAGCTGCGATAAACATACAAACGGAAGACGCGTAGTCAAAGAACTAACCGCGCCATGCTAGAAAGGATAGCGAAAGAGATCCCAATACCTTACCTGAAAACCTGGAAGCACCGCGAGTGAAAGGTAGCGGGAAGGCTGTAGTAAACAATAAAGGCAAGGGAAAAGTGGGATAATGGATATATGCTGAAAGGCTAGTCGCTAAGAGAGACTGGCAGCGCACGTAACGATAGACGATACAGCGCGCAGAGCGCCGGTCTGGCTTGTGAGTTATAGATTCCGTCGGCCATGTTGGAAAAAAAAACTAGACTGTGAACAAGTAACCGTCGGCCATGTTAGTGGTACATCCAATGGTGGACAAACCTCCAGGGCTGATGCATGACAGTAAGGCTCTCCCAAATATCTTGAAGCTAGTGTCCGGTAGTGAGATGGGCATTATGCTCCCGGACTTGCTCTGTTTCCTTTTTTGAAGATTGGGAAAATGACTGCAAGTTTACAGGATTTGAGAATTCTACCTGTGCTTAATATTGAAAGAGGTACGCAGAGATTCCGTCTGGGACTGGGGAACCATTATGGGCCTGGCTCAAAGTTGCCTCTGATAACTCTTGTAGTGAGAGCACCAACGCCGACCTCGGCCTGTGTCCTCAATTACTTCCTCGCTGCCTTGGTACAATAATCAAAAATTATCTGTCTCGACCCTATTTTCAACATTTGTTTCTGTTCCCTTTAAGGTGCATCTGTAAAATGGGTGATTTGACACCATGTCCCAGAATTCTTTAGCGTCATTCTTGACCCATGCCTCAACCAGTTCTGTCCAGGATAGTTGGTCCAAGGGTTTTCTTATAGTTTACAAACCAAACAAACAGTACGTATTTCAACAGTTTCATTGCGCTTTCTTAACTGCTAGCCACTACTTCCCTTCTCCCACCCCCCTTTACGAGTCTATTACTTGAAACATTCTGTTTCTGCATCCTGTGGTACGGTCTCCCCCTCTTCAGGTTCTGCCGGGTCTCCTATTGACCCAAACAGCTCGGCTATCAATGATTTCCAGGCCATCAGGGACTCAGTCTCATCCTCTCCCCCTGCGTTGCTCACTTCTTGCCACACCATGGTTTCTGCTTCCGCGCATTTTTGCAAATCTCTCCACCACACCTCCACATTTGGCATGTGGCATGTTTTCCACCCCATGGCAATTCTCCTTTTCACCAGCACATAAGCCAGATCCTTCAGTTTACTCGCATGCTTGAGCTTCTGCGACCTTGGGAACCCTCCCAACAAACAGGCCCATACTGTGTCCACTACAAGCTTGACCCACTTTTTTTCCAGTTTCCCTTTCACTTCGCTCCAGAAGCGTTCTATGACCGGGCATGACCAGAACATATGCACCATGCCTGCGTTCTCCTCATCACACTTGGGGCATGCCTGCCGTCCTGCGTTCTCAAACCTTGATATCCTCCAGGGTGTCATGTATGCCCTATGCGTTATATACAGTTGAATCTGTTTCAGTCTCGCATTTCTGGACACCTTCTTATGATATCCCTGCGCCCGTTCCCACATCCCATCCTCCATCGGGGCTCCCACTTCCGTTTCCCAATCCAGCCTCAACTGCGTGACCTCCTTCCCCACTTTAAACATCAGCATTTCATATATTCTGGAAATCTTGTGGCCCCCTTCTGCTATATCGTATATCAAGTCTATGGTGGCATCTGGTTCATCCTCCAGCACAGTTTCAGGCCATATTCTCTTAATCCTCTGCACCATTCTATAATGTGTATTATATTGGCCCTTGTGCAACCTAGTTTCTTCCCGCAGCCCCTCATAAGCAATACTAGAGCCTTCCCGGCAAATGTCACCCATCGTCGCCACCCCAACAGGTTCCCAATGGTTCCTGATTGTCATTCGAAGCTGCACATCTTCCCCTGTTAATGAAACCAGTGGTACCTGCGGTGAGCATGGGGACGGGTTCTCCATTATCTGGCATGCCCTACGCCACATCCTCCACCCTAGTAGCATCATTTTAGGGCGCCCCATCATTTCTGCCCTGGGCACCCACATCATCTCTTTCAGGTAAAATGGTGCACAATCGCGCCCGAATAACCTAGATTCCGAGGTCTCTTCGTCAGAGAGCCATTTGGCAACATATTGCAACTGGCTTGCCACGTAATACACCTCATAGTTAGGCAATTTTATCCCTCCTCTGTCATGAAAATTCTGTAATTTCCACAGCGC
Organism: Ambystoma mexicanum; assembly: GCF_040938575.1. Taxonomy (NCBI): domain Eukaryota; kingdom Metazoa; phylum Chordata; class Amphibia; order Caudata; family Ambystomatidae; genus Ambystoma; species Ambystoma mexicanum. The sequence goes on along the minus strand of NC_090939.1, from coordinate 96,302,287 downwards.
CACTCTATTTCGCGTGCCGCGCCATAAAAAATCCCTACACATGCTATTCAGTTTGGTGAAGAACTTCTTGGGAATCAGGTACGGAATATTCGCAAAGTAGTGTAAAAGCCTTGGCAGAACTACCATCTTCAGCATTGCTCCCCGTCCCATCATCGCCAAGGGCAACCTTGCCCAGAATTGCATGCACTTCTCAATTTTTCCAATGGCTACTTCTGTATTGCGCCTATGCTCCTCTTCCACAGTGTGGTGTATGTTTATCCCCAAATACCGAAATGTGCTAACTGCCCATGGTACTTGTAATACAGGCAATCTCTCGGGTGGAATCCCTATGTACCCTCCTATTGGGAACATACTGGAATTCTGGGGGTTCACCGCTATACCGGATAATTTAGCGTAACTCTCCATCACTTCTAATATGTACTGGAGGTTGTCCTCTGGGTATCGTAAGTACAGTAGCATGTCATCTGCATATAGAGAGATCAGATGTTGCTCCCCTTTCACCTCGATGCCTATGGTGTCATATTGCTGTCTCAAGTATATTGCTAGAGGTTCCAGGGCCAATATGTAGAGCATTGGAGACCATGGACAACCCTGACTGGTGCCCCTGCTGAGCAGCCACCTTCCCGATATCACTGATCCTGTCTTAACCCTAGCCAGCGGTTCACTATATAATATTTTGGCCCACCTTACATATCCCGGCCCCAACCCGTAGCATTCCAGGGCTGCAAGCAGCCATGGCCATTTAACTGAATCGAAGGCCTTAATCGCGTCCAAGGACACAATTGCCATTTCATCATCATTGTCGCTGCCGCTCTCAATAATTCTTTGAAGTCGTCTATGGTTATTTGTAATATTTCTGTTTGGAACATAGCCTGTTTGATCCGGGTGTATTAGTTTGCCAATAACCTTCTTCAGTCTATTTGCTAAGACAGCAGTCAATATCTTACTGTCTTGATTCAACATCGACAAGGGTCTATAGGAGCCACAGCTGTGCCCAGGCTTATTAAGTTTGGGAAGCGGAATTATGATGGCCTCTCTCAATGACGCTGGTAAGCTTACCATCTCGAACGCTTCATTGAACATTTCTAGCAGCGGTGGAAGGACTTCTTCCATATATACTTTGTAAAACTCACTTGGGAGTCCATCTGTCGCCGGAGTTTTGCTAGTAGGCAACTGCCTCACCACCTCCCCTAGTTCTTCTAAGGTAATTGGTGCATCTAGTTCCTCTCTCTCTTCCTCACTTATCTTGGGCAACCCTATGTCCTCCAGCGTTTCTACCATCATAACACGACTACTCTCACCATCGTCCCCATATAATGTCATGTAATATTCCACAAATGCCTGATTAACTCCCTCTTGGGTGTCTACTGCACTCCCGTTTTCCTTCTCTATGGTCCTAATTGTGACTCTGGGGGTCTCGTTCTTATATAACCATGCCAAAAGTCTCCCTGGTTTATCACCTCCCGCATGCTGTCTCTCTACATATTTTTTGTAATTGAGGTTACATAATCTATCCCAATATTCTGTGCATTTTTGCTGTAGCTTGAGTGTCAATTCTAACTTCTCTGCTGTATCATCTTCGGCCCTTAAAGCCTCTTCCAATTTCTCTTCCGTCTCCTGTAATTCAGCTAAAATCCCGCCTTGTAGACCTTTAGATTTTGCTATGGCTACTCCCCTCATCACAACTTTAAAAGCCTCCCGTAGTGTTCCTGCCGAGTTCACACTCCCAGTATTTGTTTCAAAATAATGTGCAATCTCCTCCCTCAAGCCCTCCCTAAAGAAGGGGTCTCTCAGTGCTTCCGCTCGTAGCCGCCATGTCGGGATCCTCGCTCTCGGGGGGCAATATTGCCATTCGAGAATCAGGGGCGAGTGGTCCGACAGGACCCTAGCTTTGTACTCTATTTGTGTAATCTCCGCTATCATATCAGATGAAGTGAAGACATAATCCAACCTCGTGGATAACTGCCGTGGGGCAGAATAATGTGAGTATTGCCTTTCCTGGGGCATGTCTCATTCTCCATGCATCTTCCAAGCCAAAGTCACACAGCAATGTCTGTAGCGCTTTGGCAGCAGGGGTCGGTTTGTCCATCTTCCCATCCGACAAGTCTACCCTAGGGTTCAGTACACAGTTGAAATCCCCACCCCAGATCACTGCGCTTCCTACGCATGCGCTCAGATTAGTACACAATGTTCTAATGTACGTCGCTGTGTTCTGGTTTGAGGCATACGTATTGACTATACTTATCTCCCTGTTTTCCACCAACCTCCTCAGTATGATCATCCTCCCTTCTGTCCCAGCTACCACTTGCAATCGCTGAAAAGGGACATGTGGCGCCACCCAAATGAGCACTCCTCTCGCATAAGCAGAGTATGATGAGCCCACGAACACTCCCTTCCACTTCCCGGCAATCGTATCCATCCTTTCCCGCGTAAGGTGGGTTTCCTGCAGCAGCGCAATATCTACTTTTTGCCTACGCAGGTACAACATAACTTTATTCCTCTTTAAATAGCTATTGAGCCCCCGTACGTTCCACGTAATTATTTTCAGGTCTCCCATGGGCCATACGAATACCATGCCTCCTCCCACAGGTGCATTCTAACTCTGAGTTCCAATCTAGTCTGTATAGTCTTGTTCCCCCATTTCAAACACCCCCTTAACTAAAAACACCCCGAACTGCCCACCCCCCCTCTCCCCCTCCTACCCCAACCCCAACAACTGCCCAGCTCCATCCCTGGATCTCAGGCGTCCCCGCGTTCGGTCCTACCTCGGAATCCCAAGCTAAGAACCCAGCAGGGTGTCACCGCACAACAGTGACCTAACTAAACTCTTAATGGGGTTAGAAAGACTAGCATCCAGAGGCTCCTTTACCAAGCAATAGTCTTAGTGCTCACTAAACATGCCCACTATCGAGTTGCGCCAATGACTATAATCAAATCCCATAGTCTTAAGTCCCGACACCTCCAGGTGCCCCCTCTATACATTACTTGTCTTTGCTTCCTCCATCTCCTGTCTGGATGTCCGGCTCCTGGGGGCAGCCCTGCATGTCGAGCCATCCCATGGCGTCTTCCGGAGCATCAAAGAACAAGATTTTGTTTTTATGAAAAACGTTCAGCCTTGCCGGGTAGAGCAACATATACTTGTGGCCCGCTTCTCGCAGCCTCCACTTGACAGACCCAAAGTTCATACGGCTCTGTTGTACCTGCAGGGTGTAATCCCGGTAGGCAGTTATATTTGCTGCCCCTCGTTTTATTTTTCCGCCCTTAAGAAAATATTCGAGGATTCTTTCTCGATCTCGATAATTGAGGATCTTAGCGATCATCGGCCTAGGCGAATTACCCGGTGGCGGCCTCCTCGTCAGTGCTCTATGCGCCCTTTCTACTGCAAATCCCTGGGATAAGGCTCCTCCAGTGATCTCCTGCATCAGCATAGTTTCGATAAACTCTGTAGGATTTGGACCTTCGGCTCCCTCAGGCAATCCAACTATATGGATATTATTTCTCCGTGCACGTCCTTCCGTCTCCTCCGCCCTGCTTTCCAGGTTGCCCACACGTTGCACCAGGGCATGCAGCTGCAATTTGTGCGTGGCACAGTCTGCTGCGGTCGTGCCCGCCTCTTTCTCAAGGTTCTCCGTGCGCTCCGCCAGTGTCCTGACATCTTGTCTGAGCAGGTTCACTTCCTCCTGCACCGCCCCAACCTTGAGGTCCAGCGCATTTTTTAATTCCGTCACAGCCAGTTCAAGCTTGGTCTCCCAAGCCACCTTCAAATCGGCAATCGCTGCAATGACTTCCTGGTTCGTACTCATGGCAGCCATACCTCCAGCTAGTGCTTTGTCTTTGCTCCTAGCGCCTTCCGGGCCAGGAGGTGTCCTAGCGTATTCGTCCAGTGTATGCTGTTTGCTCTTCAGTCTTGGAGGCTTGTTGGACATTTCGCTGCCGCTGGATTCGTGGGTGATCCCCCTCACTTATGATTCCTAGCCCCGTCAGGGGCAGACTACTGTTAGCGCTTGGGCTCATGGGAAATTGCTCCAATAGCTTCCCAGCACTAGTTCTTTAGCCAAAGGAATGGGTTGTGCTCTCCCCCGTGCCCTACTTTGACTCTGCTGGGCCCCAGGTGCGTCACGTACAGGTGCTTTGTGACTGCCAGTTTCTCAATGCTTGTGATCTGCAGCTCCCTCACCAGCCTGCACCACTTTGGTGTGCTTATGTACTACACCGGCCACATCTCCATCTTGCCGGTGGGCATTTTTATTTTCCTTCTCACTGCAGTATTTTGTTTATTTTTCCTCTATCCCCCTGCTCCTGTTCGTCTCTGTTGCCCTCATTGAGCACCTCTGTCTTCCATCCTGCTTTTGTACCACCCTCTCATGTCTGTTGCAATGTTTCTCTTGTGTTGGTCAACTTCGTGTCACCTTTCTCTTTGCGGCATTCACTTGTTCCCATGAAGCGCTGCCAGTGTATTTAGGACGGGTCCCCCCGGTTTTGTCAGCCTTCTCAGAACGTATTTGTGCACGTCCACTTTGCCTTCCACGCTTGCGTTCCGTTCGCGTGTTGTTACAAAATTGTTTCACGAAGTGGCTACTTCGTTACCTACTCATTTAGCCCCTTCTTATGTATGATGTTTATGGAGCACAGCCCGGTCATTCGGGACTTTGCTTCCGCCCTTTGTAGTGCGCTTCTTATCTTGCGCCGCCTTCGTATCCGCGCCGCCTGTCTGAGCACGCATCAGCTTCCAATGTGATCCTTTTACATTTCTGTGTGCCTTCCTTCGGTGCGCACACCCGGCCGCTGCTGGCGTCCTCTGCGGGTCGCAGATCCGTGTTCCTTTCTGGTCTGATCTACGCTTTGAGATCGGGCCTCTCCGACTGCTTCCTGGAGTGCATGGATCATGATTCTCTCTGGCAGACCTCAGTTCTGTTTCCGTGTGGCTGAACGGACTTCAGCGTTCTGTCTAAATGCTTGATGTGTGGGACTCAGCCTCGGCTCATCTGCCGCACAGGTCTATGCAGAATTCCTCTGTGTCAGCGGTTTCTTTGTTCGGTCCCTTTGTTGTTCAGGTCCGCCATCTTCTTTCTTTTGTCTGTGTGCGGCCGCATTCGCGAAGGAGCCGTACCACACAAATCCACGTCCCGATTCACTCGCAAGCTTCAGCTAACGTAACGCCCATCTTCCGACACACATGCCTGCAATTTCAGCGTTCTTAGGCCACATTTGTCATGTTTTTGCACGGATCGATTCCGGATCTGCAGGAGCTCCTGAGGATGCCACGTCCTACTCCATGGCTCGTTAGCCACGCCCCCCGGGTTTTCTTATAGTTGGCTCTAGCAATTGTAACCTCTACTTTGGGAGAGTCCAGATCTTTCAATACCATATGTAGATTAACTTTTTTTCGCTTCTACAATCGTCATTGAACCAGCCCTGCAGGCAGTGTTTGTCACACAATGAAGAGCTTCTGAAAACATTCAGAGATTTTTGACATAAGGTCTTTAAAAGACGATAGTCGGATCAGGGTCTGCCTCGATACTTAATATTGTTGAAAAAAGAGAAATATTGGGGGCAATTATTTTCCCATGTACAGATATCTATCTTCTCCCATTTAATTCTTCTTTTACAATTATTTGGATGTATTTCTGTACTGGCTATGTGCAACACATCATTGGTTGGAGACAGGCTAACCTTCCATTTGAGCCTGATGGTAATTGGGTGGTGGTCAGTACAGACATCATTAACCACCATAAAATCTTCAGTGATGTGCCATTTGTTCACAGGTATACAAAAATAATCAACTGTAGTATGGCCATGGTAGTATTATCACAAAGATCCTGTGGGGGCCATTATCTATTTTTAGGTTAAAATCATTACCCAAGAAACCATTTAACAGAAACTCTTTTAATATCTTCTCTTCCTTAAATTCTTTGAAACAAAGTAAACTTGAAGAATGAATCAATTTTTAAGGGCATTTATAAAAATGTACTATCACCAAGCTTTCCCCAGTGTTAGTAGTAAGGTATAAGGTTTTAACAAAATTTGAGTTAGTGTGAGAAGATTTAACAGAGCAACCCAGAGAGGCCCTTATAAAATTGCTAGCTCCCGATAATATTGCCCTCTTGGCTTTTTTAGAAGCGATAATATAGTAGCTACAAAATCTAACACAAGGTCTTCCAGGGCCAATGTCTCCTGAAGTAATATCACAAATTGCCTTTAGAAAATAATCGACTGGAAACCTTGTGGATGCCCCTGCAATATTCCAGGACAGCAAAGAAAGAAGGGGAGGAGTAAGAGGCTTGATAAATATTGCGACCGAAGTTGCCCACTGTGTCCACTTTAAGTGATATAGAGGGCAAGTCATTGGCCAGTCACTCTACCTCATCTAATGTGGCAAGATTTCAAATCTATTTTCAGACACCACTGGTCCACTAATATCGTTAATGTGGGCTTGGCAGCTAGTCTGCCTCCTGGGTTGCGACATTGGGTTATAGGGGGTAGAGATCCTAGAGGGCATCCTTTGTACTATCTCAGTGCTAGGCTTTTGAGGTAAGGAGTGTACTTGTGGATTATTTGTTGATAGTGTTGCGAAGGAGAAGTTTGGAGGATTGAAGAGGGGTACCATCCCCATGTTCCTGTTCCTACTCTCATTCTGTGGGTACCTACCCAAGTTGGAATGAATCAGATAATCTCACAATGCAATCAGCCAAACTTGATTTAGGAGTCATACCTACTGTGATGATTTGCTAGGTGTCGTCACTTCTCCCGAAGGGGGAGTCTTTTCCCATGCAGCTAGGGAGGTGCGGCTGCTACCCAATAGTCCCCCTAGGGGTGGTATAATGCATGAGAACCTCATGGGCAGGGACTCACTCTTTGGGGATAAGGACGATCACCTTGGGTACAACCCGTTGCATAATATCACTCCCTCACATACCTTAGCCCCATCGCCCTCTATTTCAAACCATTATGTTGAAAGTAATCCAATGTATTTTTGTAGTGCAGCAGTGCAACTAAGACAGCAAGTACTAGGACGAAGAAGAGCATAGAAAGCATGAGGATTACTGACTGTCTGGGTACTAAGACAAGGTGACTCACAGGAGGCATGAGGAATACTAATGAGGCATTCACAGCATGTATTGCTGTTGCACTTGGGCGGAGCAAGCCCCATAAAAAGCAAAGTGAAGAAGGACTCAGTGTCTTCGCCTTCCCTCCACGTCGGAGAACCCGAGAGATTTGAAATCCGCACTCGACCCAAAGACAGGGCTCTACAGAGGATGCCATCAAGTGGCTGTGGGAGTCTGTGATGGGTCCTGCGTTGACAGGACAGAGAACAGCGGGAAACAGGCAAGACAGTGGCACAACCTCCAGAACGGTGCCAAGACTACAAGAAGCTACAACACATGGAGCCGTCGCAGAAGCGGTGAAGAGGCCGATGGCTGCAAGAAGATGGAAGAGGACTGATTCCAGTCCCCGAAGAGACCGGAGCCGTGCAAGTATGTCCCAGAAGGTAACGGGAGGTATGGGCGGACCGATTGGGATGTGGGAGGAGTGAAGAGGTCTTGGCTTCAGGCCAGGGCAAGCGTGAGGCCTGTCAGACCATCAAGGGTCTGGGAACCCAAATGAAGGGAAGAGTGCATCCGAAGAACTCCTCCTCATACCAGTGGCAGGGATAAGAGCACTGACCACCAGACAAGGGTCTGGGACCCGAATAAAAGAGAAGAGTGCATCTGAGGAAATCTTCCTCGGACCAGTGGTAGTGATAAATCCACTAACCACCAGAGAAGGGTCTGGGAAACCAGCGGAAGGGAAGAGTACATCCGAGGATATCTTCTTCATATCAGTGGCAGCGATAAACCCACTAACTACCAGAGAATAGTCTGGGGCCCTATATAAAGACTTTGTTGATCCAGTAAAAAAGTGGCAACGCAAAACCCAATTGGGAAAAGAACTCTCAAACACCATGAGAAGGAAGGCATTATCCTAGTAAGAAAAAAAAATCCATTCAAGTATGCTGAAGAGGCGCCAGGGGAAGAGAGTCATTCCCCCTGGCTTCGAAGTTTGCTGCTAAGTACCAGGAGAAGGGAGCCATTCTCCTGGTCCCGTACGTTGACTGTACAAATTGCTGGAGTTAAGGATGTCTTTCCCCAAGGCGTTTGTGTTCAAAGGGACATTTCGAATGGATTGTGTCCTCCCACGTATTCCTCATTTTATGATATCTGTATCCTGCCAGCTTCGCTGCTTCGGAAAAATAATTCTCGGCAGAGGACGCTGTGCACGAGGTCATGGCATTGATGTCCCTCGACGGGCTCCATACCGTGTCGACGTCACCATCAGTATAAGTAGCTTGTGGCTCGCCCATTGGCTTCAGTTCTGTTTTTCCTGTGGCTTCGCTCTCGAGAACGGCGCGCTTCGAAATTTTCTTCTGAAAATGTCATCTTCTTCCACCCCATCTACTCCCAAGACGGGGTTCAAAAAATGTATCAACTGCGGATCGAAGATGTCGATTACAGATCTTCACCGCGTTTGTCTTTGGTGCCTAGGTTCAGACCATCGAACCGGCGACTGTGGCTCCTGTCAGTCAATGACGGAGAAGGCCCTTCGTCAGAGGAAAGATAAACTGGTGGTGGGGTGGGAAGGCTTCCTCGAAGGCCTTGTCAAAAAGACATAAGAAGTCGAGCAATTCGAAAGAATCGGATCGTCGTAAACACTCTAAGAGATCTCGGTCTCGTAGTAGATCGAGACGCTTGTCATCTTCCTTGTCAAAAAAGGTTAAAAGGAGACATAGATCTCCCTCTTCATCTTCCGATACATCTACCGGATTGGTACGATGCCCGACTAAGTCGGATTCCCCAAGAAAATGGGAAGAATTTAGAAGAAAGATGATGGAGGTCTTAGAAAATGCAGCCTCGATCCCCTCGAAGCCTCAGAAGAGTCAGACCCCGGTCGCTCAGTCAGATGACACAGGGAAGTCAGGAACTACTGTGGTAAAACCCAGGAGTATGGGTGAAACTCGTAAGACTTGAGTCGACGTCAAATCGTCGAAGATTCCTCGAGAACCAAGTGTTTCCCCGACATTGTATAAAAATCAAAAGTCGTTGAAAGCCCCTTGAGGACTTCGTCTACACCATCGGCACCGACGGCTTCGACATCGAAGTCAAGAGCGTTTTCGACGCCTTTGTCGAAGGCATCATCGGTGTCCTCGAAGATTCCTTCGATACCATCAAAGGCTCCTTTGATTCCTTCGACCCAAACTCATGAACAGGAAACGATATTTACTCCTTTACCTAAGTCAGACTTCTTTAAGTCTATGGGGGTCATTACAAGGTTGGAGGTAAGTAACAGTCCTTACCGGCATGGAGCAAATACCCTGTCTGTGTAGTAAAGAGCCGGCTAATAGAGGGCAATTACGAGTTCGCGTGCACAAGCTTTGCGCCATGCCGGTAACAACATTACCGGCATGCCGCTAAAGTCCCAAAAATTGCCCTTAGTGGCATCATGGAAAGCGCAGACAGCACTACCGGCATCAATGTATACAGCATTAGTGGGCACCGCTAATAAGCAGAACCAGAAGTAACGTCATCGCGCCGGAATGGGAAAGTGCACGTCGGACATCTTGAAAATCACAATCCATTTCAATCCCATGGCTACAGGCACTGAAATCCAAAACCGAGATCTCAGCCTGGCAGAAAATGACACACACAAAGGCACACCTCGTCTGCGCTAAACATGCTGGCTGACACCCTGCCCCAGCATGCAGATGTGGTGTTCAGCACAGACCTGCGCCGAGCAACACAAATGAAGAAGAAACAGATCTGGGAGGAGGTTGCCCAGAAGGTCTCTGCAGTGGGGACAACCACACGCGATACAAAGGAATGCCGGAAAAGGTGGGATGACCTGCGGCTGCGTGTCCGCAACATACTGACAACCAACCGTCAACAGGCCCAGGCAACAGGAAGCGAACCATCCACGCCCATCAAGCTAGCACGGTGGGAGGAAACGTGCTGCTCCCATATACACATGGAGGCCATTGAAGGGGAGAGGCGTGCTGAGACAGGAGTAACATCATCGGCTGACGAAGGTGAGTGAGCGTTGGCACTACAACACACACAACCAACCCAAATCCAATGGCTGAGTCCAAATGGCAAGTTGATGACAGCAAGTACATTGCCCATCACCACCCACCTAATGACTGCCCAACAGAAATGCCACACCCCTGTCACGGACACATGCAACCAACCCCACTGATACGAATCACCAGTGGCACGTCAAGCACTAATCATTCATAGAAAATTTGGAAAATTTTCGATGAAACCGATTATTCTATATTACAAACAGAAAGCCGTGCCAATTCTGACTTATGGTGGAGAGACCATGATTAATTTACACAAACACACATGGAACAAAATAGAACAAATCTTCTGGGCAAACGTTCTCTCATTGCCCAATGCTGTCCCTGCGGCACGTATAAGATGTGAACTAGGTCTGCAGTCTTTAAGCTCTATCATAAAATGGAAGCAACTTGACTTACTAAGGAAAATCCTGAACACCAATTGCATTCCAGCATGGGACATAGTATGCGATAATTCCACAAACATCAACGCTCTTGAACAGGCCCATCTGACCATAAACAAGTGGAAAAACTTTGTCCAAGCACAAAGGATCGTCAACAACATATCGCTGGACATGCTACTAAACCGACCACAAAAAGCAAAATTGCAGGTAGCAAGACTGGACTGGATGAAGACACAAGAAATCAAAAACCAGTATGAATTAACCCTGAACTGCACAAATGACATGAGAGCGCTTAATGAATTCCCGCCCTACCTCAAAATGTTTCCTGATCGGGGCGTTAGAGACTTATACCTTCAACTAAGATTGAACATCTTACCCACACAGGAAATCAACGGGCTTCGAAATCGAACTATCCGCCGCGACCAGACGTGTAGATTCTGCAAGAAAACAGACTCTATAGAATCGATCGACCACCTGCTTATGATATGTACTGTGCTCGCACCAAAACGTACTACAATAGCTCGATTATACCTAAAATCCACAAGGATACTAGACCCCGAAGAACGTTGGTCGTTGATATTAGCAGGAAATAACAGAAGGATGATTACAGCTGTTATACGATTTTGGCAAGACATACAAGCATGGATTTGATTTAATATGATATTTTTTTTTCAATGCTTGATGACCAATTTTTTGTACTTTTCTCTATTGAAACATAAATGTAAGGTTTAATTATATAAACCAATGACATTTTAAAAATAAAAAAAAAATAAAAATCACCAGTGTCCATTTCCAAAACCAAGTACCATCAGCATGCAGACACACACATGCAGCACTGCAGAGAAGCAGGCCCCACCAGTGTCACATCCCACTGCATGGTGCAGACATCTCCACCACCAAGTGTACACCAGAGCCCTAGAGACACATCACATGGCACGCACACCCTGAGGCATGTACACTGCACACAATCCACGACACACCCGTAATCCACCAAGCAAACTGCATGCACAACATGGATGCGCAAGAAGGACGCACAGACACTGCACCACACACCCAACACCTGTAAGCACCATGTCTGCCCCTTCAACATGCATACAGCAATATACAGGACCCAAAATGTGCTTAGATGAATATATGTTTGATGTCCCTACACCCATGACTCATGTCCTGCCTCTCCATCCCACACAGGGACAGTATCAGACAGCGATGACAGGCCCACCACAGAAACAAAGCCAACAGCACTGGGCAGAAGCAGAGGGGAAGATGATGGCACCAGGCCGTCCACACCAAGGGCCAGGCGGATGAAAAACACCACCCCCATGCCACAGCGGTCTGGTAAACAGGGGTCACAGGACAGAACCTGAGGAGCATCCACCCCGACACATGGGAATGTGCACCGGCCTGGAAAATTGGGTGCTAACACTGCACACCTACCACAAGGCACACCAGCTCCCAAGCTCACTGACCAAACGACCCCTGCACCACTGCAGCCAGCTCATGTGGACCAGGAGGATACACCAACGGCCAGCAATGGTGATGCTCCTCAGTCACCGGCCACTAGTGACCCAGGGGAGGTGGCCCAATCCGCATAAAAGGCAGGTCTCCTGGGCTAGAACTCAGAGAGTCGCCAATGGAACTACAAGGAACCGAAGAGAAGCGGAGAGAACGACGGCTGCTGCAACTACCCCGTCCCGGTGAAGCCCTGCTGCAGTCCTGAGCTATCTACCCTTCAACGACTTAGAGAAGATCCAGTCCGGAGTCTTCTTCCCTTGAGGTTGGTGGGGATAACCAGCTCATCTTCTACAGCCAGAGGATCCTCTTCCTTGGTCGAAATCGCTGCACGCTGCTGTAGTGGTCCGGATAGCCACCTGAAGAGCCTCTCCTGTTTTTAAGGAGCACCCCTTTTATTCCTCGTCGCTGCTGCCGGCTTCATCCCTGTGTAGTGCAGACCCCCTTCCGACGTCCTCCTTCACAACGAACTCCAGGAATCGTGGGTCTGCGGGAAACCAACAGGAACAACTGCCAGGGCACCAGCTGCACCATTGGAACAAGCTACTGTGTTCTGTTTGAGGAAACTGGGTGAATCTCTTTTTCTTCATTTCCAAGGCTTGCCCTTGTCTTCCTTCCTTCTTATAACTTTTGCTTCTGAACATTGACAATATCGAAGTACTTTTGGCTACGTTGAATCGTGAACTGTCTGACTGTGTGATCTTCGGCAACAGGCCCCGGTGTCTTTCGACCCTGGCTCCGGCCCTTTGACTTTTGAACTCCTGTCTCTGAGTGTTTCTTGATTCTGCCTGCCTAACCAAAATATTGCCTGTGATTTTTGCCTCCAACCTCCCTCTGGGTATCTCAGGTGCTAAGTGTGTGTTTTGCCCCGGTAGCATTTCATGTCACGGATACGCGTTTATTTAGTAGACCGAACTGTCAAAAAGTGATCGCAATTGTATTCGTGGTAACGTGTTTGGTTCATAACACCGGTTCATTCAAACACAGGGTACTTACCTTGAGACTTCCTGTACAAAGTGAATTGTTTAGTTGTAGTATATTTAACGTGTGTTTTTTATTGAAGTTTAATAGAAGTGTTGTGTTTATAACGCATGGTTTAAAAATAAATGTACTTATATTTTTCTACCTGAAACCAAGAGTCAGTGTTTGCTTGAGTCACAGTAATTGTGGTCCCTTTGTGTAATCTCTGCTACTGCTCATATACTCTTGAGATAAGCCTGGCTGCTCCGCCACTGCTACCACTCTGACATAGTAGTACAGGCTTGTACCAATGGTAAAACTTGTATTGCTACCTGTAGTCTTAATTGTGTGTAGTGGTCCCTAAGGGCACTGCACAGGATTCTGCCTAACACTGGTGTACAGCGGTGAGGATTTGGAAGTAGAGTGATTACACTTAGAGTGCTTCTATTGCTTGGGTTGAACTAACCACAAGGCTAACACCACTAATTCTATTTAACTAAGAAATCATGTCAAACATGGAAAGCTACACTGAAGAGAGTCTTTTACTCTATACTGCTGAGGTTCTGAGAACCATGTGTAGGGATAAGAATATCTCTGGGTAAGGAAAGAAATCTGAACTGGTTGCAAAGTTAATGGGAAAAAGCCTGGAGAGTAGGTCAGAAGGACCTACCACTCCAGCAAATGTGGATTTTGATGTTTCTGATTCTGAGAGTGTTAATTGTGAAGAAGTAGATGAGTCCTTGCTAGGAAACTCTGTAACTCCCTTGCCTGCTCAGAATGCACAACCTCTGTCCACAGGGATCCCCACGGGTCCTACACTTACTCCCGAGTTTATTGCACTTGAGAAAATGAGACTTGAATTGGAAGTGAAACGTATTGATGCACAAACTGCCATGAAACATCAAGAGTTAAGAATTAAGAGAAATGGAGCTGAACCATGAGCTAGAAATGAAGAAATTGTCTCTAGAAAATGCTTCTCTCCCAGAGTCCTCTAGGTCTTCAAGCCCTAAGAGACCCAGTATGCCAAAGGAAATGATTGGTATGTATGAGACTAAACTTGATGTTTTGGATTGGTTAGCAATGTTTGACTACAATCATGGGATCAAGGTATCTCAGGGAATCAGTTGATTCATTGGCTTTTCTCTAGGCTCCCCCTGTTGCAATTGATGCTGTGATGGAGTTGGGGGAGGAGGATAAACAGGATTATGAGTGTGTGAAACTAGCATTAATATCTAGGTTTGGGAAGACCCCTTCCCAGTATCTTAAGAAGTTTAGAACCCTCAAAAAGCATGATGGTACCCCTTGGGCTACCTGGGTATGTGAATGTTTGAAAAACTTAGATGGTTGGGTTAAGGGTTACAAAGTGAACACTTATGAAGGTTTGAGGAATCTTGTAATGTTGGAGTCTATTTTTGATGTCTGCTCTCCTGAGCTTAGACAGCACTAGGCTGATTCAAAGGAGATAGATCCTAAGAAGCTAGCGAAGGCTGCTGACTTGTGGGTTGCCAACAGGGCCACTCACAAGGATTCTGGGGCTACTCAGAAGAAGGATGAGGGGAAGCAGCCAAAGAAAGACAACAAAGAGAATTCCAATAATTCTAATCCAAAAGAGGGCCCCAAACATAACCAGGGTAAGCCACAAGGTAAACCGAATCAGGCTAGTGTACCACCTGGTTCCACACCAGATGGAGGCCAGGGCAAGCCCCCATTCCAAAGAGCATTTGGAAAATGATTTGTTTGTGGGTTGCCTGGCCATGTGAAAGGAGATCCCAAGTGTAAGGGTAAACCTTCAGGGATCAACACTGTCTCCTTAGCCTTCTCCCAGGTGGATGAAGTACCTATGACCAGTGGAAACTTTCAGCTGCTGGCTGATGAGCCCATGAGAGTCTCAGCTAGTGTTTCTTTAGTGTCCTTGGGTCTTTGGGAACAACAGAACTTAGATGTCTATAACTCAATCCCAGATAATACTAAAGAGTATTATAAAAATAGTGTTCTTGTGAATGGTCAGGAGACCCCTGCCATCAGAGACACTGGAGCCAGCAGAACTGTGGTTGATGAATGTTTTTACAAAGTGGAGGATGTTGCTAAGGCACCCAGACACTTAACCAAGTTAGCTGGAGGCCCTGTGCAAATGGTTCCCCAGTTACCAGCTCTCATCCAGTGTAATGACATGACTGTCAGAATACCTGTAAGTGTGCAAAATAACGTACCTGGGAGGGTCCTGTTGGGTAATGACCTTAAAACTCTTGGAGCTGTGTCTAACACCCCCAGGCCCCCTAGCAGAAGGAAGCAGGAGCTCACAAGGTCTGCAAGGGAGAGAACCTTAAGAGGCTCTCCTGGGGACATGATAGAGGAAGCTATCACCCCAAATCCACAGGACTTACTTACTGCCATTGCAGGACAAGCAAAGACAAAGGGAAAACCTAAGTCTGCCAGCAAGAAACCAACAAGCACTCCTGTGCCCAGAAGGACATCTCTGAGGCTGTCCAAAGTCACACCTGTGACTCCCACACCAGCTGAGGCTGAGTGTGAGGTTCAACCCTGTATGGTCAAACTAGATACAGAGGAATCAGATCTAGAAGAGGATATTACCTTGGTAGGAGATCTTGACCCTGTTGACCATCCTGAGCCGGAGTCTTTACTGGCAGAAGGTTGACCCAATGTAACGCTCACCTGATTCCCGTAGAGGCGCCGGTCTTGACTGGGCGTATACCGTATCTTCAAAGGTGATGTGTAACACACGGCTGGCTCTTTGGGCTGGACCTCTGTGCACTGTATGTCTGACTCGAAGGGTAAGATGTCTGCAGATAGAAAATATGGGATTAAGGAACTGGGTTATTGAATGTCTCTCTCTTCTTCCCTTTCTCTTCTCCTGTAGAACCCCAAAGGTTAACGCTCTCACCTTAGGTAAGTGAACGCCGTGCTCTCCATCTGCCTCGGGGCAGGGTGCTGTAACCAGTTTCTTCACTGGATAAGGGGAGCAGGCCTCTTGACTTCAGAGGACTGCTGTCCGTCGTTTACTGCACGAACGGTAAGTTTCGAGTAATTCTGATGTCTTTAAAGTCTTTAGTAATGATGTTTCTTGTTTTGCAGGGTTCCGGCGATGGCGGTTGACGGGCTGAAGTGAGTTGAAGATGGAGTCCGTGTGATGAATAGAAGCGCCTGGAAGCACGTAAGTAAGCGCTTGTTGCCTGCTTCACGATGCGCTCTAACTGTCTTTTTATTTTGCAGTTCGGAGCGGCTGCAGGGTGCCGGAATACCCACTGGGTTAGATGTGGAAAGGAGTAATGGCACGTGAGTATTAAAGTTCCCCAATGTCTTTAAACGCACCTTGTTTTGTCTTTCAGATGCGGGATGCAGCGCCGAAGGCCTCCGGAGCGTGCAAAGAGTTGGTAAGCTTTTGTCTTTCAGATGCCGGAATGCAGTGTGAAGACCTCTGGAGCGCACGAAGAGTAGGTAAGCCTTTGTCTTTCAGATGCCGGAATGCAGCGCGAGGCGTTGGTGACAGCCGATGGACCAGGTAAGTGAAGAGCTGTCACTGAAGACCGTAATGCTAACCTGTTCTTTCTTGTCTTTATAGGTGTTGCTGAAGACTGGATTCAGGATGGTAAGCCTTTTTCCTTAGGCCCAGGATCAGATGCAGAAGACACGATGAGCATTCTGCTGCAGAGGATGCAGAATAACGCAAAGCAAGATTCATCCATCGGGTGTGGTTTAAATAGCCTCCTGTAGTGCTTAGGTGTCTCCTTCCACAGCCACGCCTAGGTAAGAAAAGAGTTCCTGCTTTCCAGAAGAGTTCCAGTGTTCTGAATCTAGGGAGTGGCTCCTGCCCCACCCAACAGGAAAAGTAGTTCCAAACAGAAGAGGATCAGAGGCTCAACTGGCAGGCAAGTAAGCAGCATGGTCTGCTGCAGGTAAGTCCACCCAAGCATTATGAGCCCGGCGCTTCCAGCACTGGGACTGGGCATATTTATGAGCCTGGTGCCACTGGCGCCAGGACTGGGTCCAAAAGGTCCCAATTGGGACTGGTTGGCACTCGGAACCTGGGTAATGGATCTGCTTCCAAGGGAGTTGGGAAAACCCTGACCTTTTGGAAGCAGAGATCATGACACCCAACAGGGAAGATTTCAGTAAGGGACAAAGAGAGTGTCCTACCTTGGAAGGTCTTCGCCAACAGGCAGCTTCTCAGCTCAATGGGACTGAGCCTGGGAAGTATAGGTTGCACTGGGAAGATGGCCTCTTCTACAGTGAACCAACTGAGTCAACCCCTGGAGACTACAAAAGACTTGTAGTACCTCTAGTGAGCCGACTCCAGTTTCTGCAGTTAGCCCATGAGGTACCTTTGGCTGGTCACTTAAGTTTTAAGAAGACCAAAGAAAGGCTATCTCTACACGTCTACTGGCCTAAGATGGGTACAGAAGTAGACACATTCTGCAGAAGCTGCCACACTTGCCAAACCTCTGGCAAGAGTGGATCCAAGAATGTGGCACCCTTAGTGCCTCTTCCAGTGGTGGGAATTCCTTTTGAGAGGGTTGGGATTGACATTGTTGTTCCTCTTGACCCTCCCACAACTTCAGGCAACAGGTTTATCCTGGTTGTAGTGGACCATGCCACTAGATTTCCTGAAGCCATACCTATAGGGACTGTTACGCTCCGGCTGTGGCTAAGGCCCTACTTGGTATTTTTACCAGAGTAGGTTTTCCTAAGGAGGTGATATCTGACAGGGGATCACATTTTTTGTCCCACTAGATGCAAACCATGTGGAAAACCTGTGGAGTCACCTACATGTTCTCAACTGCCTGCCACCCCCAAACCAATGGGATGGTAGAGATGTTTAACAGAACTATGAAGAGCATGATGGGTGCTTTAAAAGAACCACTTAGAAGAAAGTGGGACCTTCTACTGCCATGCCGTCTCTTTGAATATAGAGAAGTTCCTCAGGAGGGAGTAGGATTGAGTCCCTTCCAACTTCTCTATGGCCATCCAGTCAGAGGTCCATTGGCCCTGATTAAGGAGGGGGTTGGGGAGTGCTCCTTCCCCCAAGCCAGTCAGAGTGACTGACTATGTGATAGGTCTCCGGAGGAGAATGCCACACATGATGGCAGAGGCAAGTGATAACTTGAAGGCTGGTCAAGCTCTGGTCAAACATTGGCATGACCAGAAGGCTAACATGGTTGAGTTTACTCAAGACCAGCGTGTTCTTGTTATGGTCCCCACAAGGCAGAGGGCCTTGCAGGACAAATGGATAGGACCCTTCAAGGCTGTGGGTAAACTTGGAGAGATGAACTATCTGGTGGACTTAAGCAATCCTAAGGAGGCTCCCAGAGTCTTTCACACCAACCGTTTCAAGGCTTATGTCTCTAGACTTGACATAGGAGCTTTGCTTCTAGCTCAGGAGGAGGAGGAGAGTGAACCTCTACCTGACCTCCTCAGAGTTTTACCTTTAGATGAGCAAATGGAAGGAGTTAATCTCTCTTCCAGTCTCACATCTGACCAGCAGGATGAGTGCAAGTTACTGTTAAATCAGTTTGCCTCCCTGTTCTCACTTTCACCAGGCTTGACCACTTGGGGCCAGCATGACAGTGACTGTTTGCCTGTGAAAAGCAGGGGGTACAGAATGTCAGACAATGTCAGATCCGACATAAGGAATGAAGTCAACAAGATGCTTGAACTCGGCATAATAGAGCCCTCTACTAGCCCATGGTCTAGCCCAGTTGTGCTTGTACCAAAGGCAGGATCCAAGGAGTTGAGATTCTGCGTGGTCTATAGACCTCTAAATGCAGTCACCACGACTGATGCCCATCCTTTGCCTAGGACAGATGAGCTGGTGGACAAACTTGGTGCAGCCAAGTACCTCAGCACATTTGACCTAACGTCAGGCTATTGGCAAATAGCCCTGATAGACCATGCCAAGGAGAAAACTGCATTCTCCATCCCTGCTGGCCTCTACCAATTCAAGATAATGCCTTTTGGATTAAAGAATGCACCTGCTACATTTCAAAGGATGGTCAATCAAGTTCTGAATGTGATGGAGGACTTCTGCATGGCATACTTAGATGACATTGCAGTGTTCAGCCCTAAATGGAAAGAACATGTTGAACACCTAGGTTATGTATTGCAGGCTCTTGAACAGGCCCATCTGACCATAAAGGCAAGCAAATGTCAAATTGGTCAGAGTTCAGTGGTCTACCTTGAACATGAGGTAGGAGGAGGTGAAATAAGGCAATTGCCTAGCAAAGTACAAGCTGTACAAAACTGGGCCACCCCTACTTCTCAAACCCAAGTGAGTGTCTTCCTAGGTCTCACTGGGTATAATCGGAACTTCATAGAGAACTATGGGACCATAGCTTCTCCCTTGAATGTCATCTCCTCTCCCAAATTTCCTAAAAAGGTCAGGTGGAATGATGAGTGCAATCAAGCCTCTGAAGGTCTAAAAAAAAGCCCTTTGTCAAGCTCCAGTCCTAAGAGCTCCTGACTATCACCAACCCTTCATTGTACAAACTGATGCTTCTAATGTAGGTATAGGTGCAGTCCTTAGTCAACTGGATGAGAAAGGTAGGGAACACCCCATTTGTTTCATCAGCAGGAAGTTAAAGGATCCTGAGACAAGGTGGGCAACAATAGAAAGAGAATGCTTTGCTATTGTGTTGGCACTGAAGAGGTTTAGACCCTACTTGTATGGACCTACCTTCACTATTCAGACTGACCACCAACCCTTGAGATGGCTGATGCAAATGAAAGGAGAAAACCCAAAATTACTCAGATGGTCAATCTGCCTGCAAGGATTTGATTTTTCCATGGAGCACAGAGCAGGAAGTCACCACCAAAATGCTGATGGTCTCTCTAGGAGGTTTGTAACCGACTAGAGGTATGAGGTCCATCCAGGAGTGGATTAAATCCTCCTGTCCCTTAGTCTGGGGGGGAGGAGGGTGGCAGCAAGTGTTAGGGAGAATTCTCATCTATGGCTAACTTCCCACACCTAGTGAGTCCCCCAGCAGCTTTGCTGGACTTCTGGAGTTTATTTTTTTCCACTTGGTAAGAGTGAGAGCTTTTCCCCCATTCTTACCTGTGTTTTGCAATGTGTTTCTATCTGTTTTTGTGATTGTGGACTCTGAAGTACACCACTTCAGTAGCCCCCTTCTTTGTGTGTGTCACACAGCACCTTCAGTGCCGTGGCACAGGGTTGTCTTTGAGACTTCCCTCGACTCCATTTCTGAGGCGACTACCGTCCCCCAGGAAAGGGTAAAGTTACCATTAACTTTACTTAGTCAATCTACCACACATCCAGTACACCCCATCTTCCATGGGGTACTGGAAAGGGTTAATTTGTATCCCTTTTTATCTGTACCTCCTAGAGCATTACCCTAACTTTTCTACCGCGATTATATTAGATAAACTTGGTACTGTTCTTGGCGATTATATTAGCCTCGAACATAAACCCACTTGACCAAATCGTCTTTCTTTTGGCTCCGGTTGGGTTTATTCGGCATTTCTTTTTGTTAAGGTCCTTCTTGTGTTTTACTTTGCGCTGCAAACTAGGTTTGCCTTCTTTGTTCACTGTCTTTTGGCAAGCTTCTGCTCAGAAGCCCTCCTCAAGGCGCATGGGTGTCTAGGTCAAATTCACAAAGGCTAAATTCAATAATCCAGCACAGGTAGGTAATGCACTAATGCAAGTCAAAATGGGCACATAGGCTAAATTCAATAATCCAGCACAGGTAGGTAAGGCACTAATGCAAATCACAATGGGCACATAGGCTAAATTCAATAATCCAGCACAGGTAGGTAATGCACTAATGAAAATCACAATGGGCACATAGGCTAAATTCAATGATCCAGCACAGGTAGGTAATGCACTAATGCAAATCACAATGGGCACATAGGCTAAATTCAATAATCCAGCAGAGGTAGGTAATGCACTAATGCAAATCACAATGGGCACATGGGCTGAGTTCAATTACCCAGTATGGGTAGGAAACAGACTGGGGCCGGCATCTATTGGCATTTTGGCATATAGTAGGGGTACAAATGGTCATCAGTAGTTATAAGGCAGCGTAAGTATGAAAAAGAAGTAGCAGGTGGAGCTTAGGTGTGAAGGCTAATTGTTGGTTTGCATGTTGAAGGAGCAAACTGGACTTGGTGCGAGGGGGGGTGAGTTAGCATTACACTAAAAGGAGGCACTAGGCAATGTTATGGCAAAGCAATATGACGGTGCAGGAACCGGCATCGGACTGACAACTTACTATTTAAGTAATAACGTCGCAGTTCTCGCTGCACGCGTACCGCTGCCGACAGCTGCAGACAGGCCCTTGAGACGGTGGCCCTTTGGATCGTGTGGCCGGCTTCCGCCTCCGGTCGCGGGTGTTCGGGGAAGTGCCAGTGCGGCCCAATCAGCTGTCGGCTAAGGTCAGGCAGTGCTCTTGGTGGGCTCAGGCAAACACGGCAGCCATTTTGGCAAGGTTATGTGCCGATTTATTTTGCGAGCACATACGAGACGAATGCTTTTAAAAATTGTTGGCTCTGTTTACATAAGCGCCGGTTGCATGAAGCAGTAGCTGATGCTTCTGGTTATGGGGGCATCGTGTTGGCGTCGTCTTGGGGATTCCTCTGGTCGATGGATCAGCCAGAGTGGGGGCTCCTACACGTCCCAGGTCCGGGTCTGCAATGAAGAGTCCAGCTGCAGACAGGCCCTTGAGACGGTGGCCCTTTGGATCATGTGGCCGGCTTCCGCCTCCGGTCGCGGGTGTTCGGGGAAGTGGCAGTGCCTACCTGTACCTACCTGTGCTGGATTATTGAATTTAGCCCATGTGCCTAAATGGTCTACTGAACTCTATTTCTGCCCACTTAGCCCCTACCAACATAATGCAGGCTCTCCTTACCACCATCATGTTCCCTTTCTGCATAGTGCCTAATGCCACACCATGCACAAGAGGACATTTCATCAAGGTTGGTGAAGGATTAGCGAGACTAGGATGTCAACGACACTTCCCAATCCCCTGCCCCACCCCTTTGCTTCCCTCACGCCCCTTTTCCCCACACTAGCTCCTCCCTCCAACACAATGCCTGCCACCATCAAGAACACAGCAACCTCTAACATACCGTGCTTCAATCCCAACCTGCCCACATACAAACACACCCAACCTATTAGCACTAACGATAGGACCACACCCATCCTGGGTATTGAAAGACTCAATAGACTTATGTCTAGAACTAAAACGTCCCCACTAGCTACCTCACTCACCACTACACCCAACACATTCACCAAACTAGACACCACTCCCATTAATTTCCAACATAAAAGCCTCCACAATTCACCTCCCAAACACCAAATCAAGTCCAAAACCACTGATTTCTTCCCCATCCTAGGTAACACACCACCCCCTGCCCCCACCTCCACCCTCAAAGGCGCACTCATCAATGCTCGCTCACTAGGTGCCCATGCAATAGATATCCATGACCTTATCGAGGACCAACATCTTGATATGCTGGTAGTAACTGAAACTTGGCTTCACCCAGCGGCAGGACCTCTACTAGCCCTTGCTATCCCCCCGGGATTCAGTATCTTCAGAACTGATAGGACAAACACCCACGGAGGTGGAGTTGCCATAATAGCTAAAACCACCCTGGAAATCAGAGACTGCCCAATAGAACAGATACAAGGTTATGAATTCCTACTAGTAAAGTATACTTCTAACCCCAAAACCACTACCAACCTCCTAGTGGTATACAGATCCCCCAATAAAAATACACACCCCGATTTGGACATCCCGTTACTCCTAACTCCCCTCATCAAGCCCAAAACTAAATGTATAGTCCTTGTGACTTCAACCTAGGATACGATGACCCCCTGGACCCTGATGCATCAACCTTCTACACAGCTATGTCAGAAATTAACTTCGCACAACTGATAGACAAACTCACCCACTCCAAAGGAAGAACTTTGGACTGGCTGCTCATTCTTAACACTCAAGTCGCTATTGACTCCATCCTCCCTGTTAAATGGTCAGATCACCTTGTAATTAACTTCACAATAGATAATGCTAGTACAGACCACACCACTCCCAAAAAACCAGACACCTTCGAACCCAGAAATATCAAAAAGCTCTCATCCGACAATCTCACTCCAGCCTTGAATGCTGCCCTAGCCCATACGGTACTAGGTACCAACAACCCTTCCTATCTAGCAGAACAATACCAACAATGTCTCACCCAAACTATTGAGCTACTTGCTCCCATCACCTGTAGACCTGACAAACGATCCTGTTTTTGGTTTAATGAGGAACTTGTGGCCTTAAGACGCACAAAAAGATCACTTGAACACCTCCATAAGAAAAACAACACCCCAGAATCAGCATTAGCCTTTGCTGAAGCCAACAAAAAATACAAATCAGCAATAATCACCCAAAAAGCCAATGCCTTTAACCTCCGTATTACTAATGCGTCCTCAGACAGCAAAGAACTGTTTACCATCCTTAGAGAGCTTGAAAACCCTTGTCAAACCACAGCACCTACTAACACTATTAAAGAATGGTGCACCACTATACAAAACGCCCTCTCATCCAAAATCCTCCAACTGCAAAACAAAATTGATAGTAAAAAAACACTCCTAGCTGACAAAACTCCACCCACCATATCAATGACCACATCAAATAACACTCCTGGCCCCCCATTTCAATTCACACCAGTCTCTAACAAAGAAGTACTTGACACCATAACGAAACTCAAAGCCTCCAACTGTAAAGAAGACCAATTCCCCTCCCACCTAGTGAAACTCTGCGCCCCCACCCTTACACCAATCATCACCGAATTCGTCAATGCCTCTTTCCTCATCAACACAGTTCCCACCAGCATCAAAAAAGCCTGGGTGACACCCCTTCTAAAAAACCCATCCCTGGACCCGTCAATACCCACTAACTACCGACCTATTACAACGGTCCCATTTCTCCTAAAAATAGTTGATAAAATAGCCTACTGCCAAATTCAAAACCATTTGGAACACCACCAACTGTTAGGAGACCGACAGTCAGGCTTCCGTCCCAACCATAGCACAGAGACAGCTCTCCTTGATCTGAAGATCCAAATGGATGCCACTAGAGAAGCAGGTAAACTCTGCCTACTAATGCTCCTGGACCTCTCAGCGGCTTTTGATCTGGTTGACCACGATAAACTATGTAACACTCTAGTGAACAACTTCAACCTAGCTCAGAACGCCACCAACTGGATCAAATCATTCTTGGCAGACAGGACCTCCAGAGTATCCATCGGCAAAGAATCAGCAGACCCTGTGCCAGTCCCTGCAGGTGTGCCGCAAGTATCCTGCCTATCCCCCACTCTGTATAATGCCTTTAGTAAGCTACTTTCGAAGGGATTGTGTCCTCCGACGTATTCCTTATCTTAGATATAAATCCTTCAGCTTTGCTGGCCTCGGAAAATTTTTTCGCCAGAGGGCGCTGCGCGTCGATGATCGCCGAGTCGATGACCCTCGACGGCCTCCGTGCCGACGTCGACGTCATCCTGCCTATAAAGGCCGCGCGCAGCGTCCGTTGCTCAGTTCCGTTTTTCCGCGCTTCGTTGTGCCTCGGAACACCGTTGCTCAGTTCTCGTCAAGATAACGTATATAATAACTACTATTTACCTCGATATCGATGGCATCCTCCTCCGACCCGACGACCCCTCGGTCCGGTTTCAAAAAGTGCCGAGACTGCGGGAAGAAAATGTCGTTGACGGACCCTCACAGGGTCTGTTTGTGGTGTCTGGGAATCACGCACCAGAGTTCGGAGTGTGAGGAATGCCTTTCCATGACGGCGAAAGCCTTGAAGGAGCGTAGGGGGAAGCTCGAGAGAGGTAGGTCAACTTTAACTTCCTCGAAAGCTTCTTCGGTAGAGTCGAGACGTTCGTCTCCTCACCATAAAAAACACTCTCGATCTAGATCACGAAGTGGCTCCCACCACTCGTCGACATCGAGACACTCGAAGAAGAGACGTAGGAGATCCCCTTCGTCATCTTCGTCGAGTTCTCCTGAGAGAGTTCATTGCCCCACAAAACGCAGCTCGCAAGCTGAGTGGGAGGAATTCAGGAAAAAGATGCTAAGCGTCTTCGAGAAAGCGGCCTCGTCCCCCTCGAAGACAGCTGAGGGTGATACCCCGGGTAAAAAACCCAAAAAATCTAAACGCCGCGAGTCGCAGTACCCGGCGGAAAAGTCAACCCGAAAGCGCCTCGAGCCATCGGGAGATAAAGCATCATCGACGCCATCGTCGAAAACTCCTTCGAAACAGAGGTCGGCGCCATCGACGCCGTTGTCGAAGGATTCATCGGCGCATCAGTCGATCGAGTCGACGCCGACGTCGACGCCGATATCGACGCCGGTGAAGGAAAGAACCACGGCTACTCCACAGCCAACGGTTAGACAAAAGACCTCCGACTCGACGCCGAGAACGTCGACGTCGTTCTCGAGCAAGACTCCGATCCTTTCGAGTTCTTCGAGGCCTAGTACACATTTCTCGACGCTTTTCACGGCGCCTTCGAGTACTTTCACGTCGGTGTCGACGACATCGACGTTTTCAAGGCCTGTGATGATGGCTCCTTCTGCATTGGAAATGGGGTTTATACCATTCCAAAAACCAATGTATCCCCCTTTAACCTCGATTTTTGAGGAAAGGGAGGATTCAGACCAAGATATTGATTTACAGAGGACCACATCACCAGAGCCAGAGACTTTCGCCTCTGAGGAAGGAAGATTAAAAAATCTTCAGGATGCACTTCAGGAAGCTAGTGGCTTGGACACTTCTCCTGAAGCAGAATTTATCAAACCAGACCCAGGAGAACATGCGGAGACTCCATATAGAGCTCTGATGTCTAGAATCATAGAATTTATGGGTTGGTCTGCACCTTCTCCTGCCTTTCAGCAGGATGATCTCACTGACATACTGGACAAGGGCCCACAGGAGGATCCTGTGGTTCCATTTCACTCTGCTCTACAGAGAAGGATTTTGACAAACTGGGAAACGCCAGAAATTATCCCGGCAGTAAATAAAAAACTGTCAACAAAATACAGGGTGGCTAGTTCTGACCCTGAATATTTGTCAAAACACCCTACTCCTGAGAGCTTGGTTGTACAGGCTGCAACCTCATCAGGCAGCACATCTGCATACCCCACTGCTCCGCAGGATAGGGATGACAAAAAATATGATGCCATGGCTAAGAAGGTTTTTTTCTGCCTGTAGCATGGCGTTAAAGTCTATTAACGCGACCTGTACGCTCGCTAGGTTCAGCCACACCCTTTGGGAGTGCGCTTCATCAGCGGCTGACTGCCTCCAAGAAGGAGAGGAAAGGGACGCATTTTTAAACATCATCAGGGATGGTAAAGATGCGATGTGCGAGACCCTACAAACTGGCCTAGATTCTGCTGACAGTATCAGCAGGGCCATGGCGGCAAGTACCACAATCCGCAGGCATGCGTGGTTGAGGAAGTCTGGTTTTGCCTCTGACGTGCAGACCAGGCTTTTGAATATGCCCTTTGACGGTTCTACCCTCTTTGGAAAGAAGGCGGATGACAGTTTGGAGAAACTGCAAACGTCCAAGGCAGCAGCCAAGTCATTGGGAGCTGCTATCCGTCAGAATACCTTTCGTCCTTCGGGATCATCGTGGAGAGGACGGTCCTTTCGTTACTATTCCTCATATGGAAGGGGCAGGGGACGACCGGCTCAAAGAGGCCAAGGAAGATTTACCCGTGGTGGACGGGGTAGGGGAAAGAAAGCCGCACCCGCAGGAGCAGGAGCCACTTTACCTTCGGCAACTGCATCAGCCGCTTCAAAACCACTCTGAGGTCTCCCCTCACAGAACACCAGTAGGGGGCAGGTTAACTCACCATCTGACGGAATGGCAGGCTATTACGTCAGATGCTTGGGCTCTGGAGACAGTAGCCCAAGGTTACTGCCTGCCCTTCCTACATATCCCTCAGAGTCATCCACCGGGGAACAACCCTTTGAAGCTTCCAGATCCGCTCCTCTTGCAGGAGGTTTTAGACCTGCTAGAGAAAGGTGCCATAGAACTGGTACCTGTAGCGGAAAGGAACAAGGGTTGGTACTCCCCCTACTTCATAATACCGAAGAAGGACGGAGGACTGAGACCCATCTTAGACTTACGGGAATTGAACAAATTCCTCCGAAAGGACAAGTTCAAGATGGTGACTCTCTCTCAGATCCTTCAGGCCCTCCAGCTTCAGGACTGGTTGGTATCTCTAGACCTCCAGGACGCTTATTTCCATGTGCCGATCCATCCCAGGCACAGGAGATACCTGAGGTTCGCAATTGGCAGCTCTCATTATCAATTTCGAGTTCTGCCATTTGGGCTAACCTCCGCCCCGAGGGTCTTTACCAAGCTAATGTCGGTTGTGGCTGCAAGTCTAAGGAGGGAAGGGATTCATGTCTACCCTTACCTAGACGATTGGTTGATCAGAGCTGTATCTTCGGAACAGGCTCAGAGACAACTAGATTATGTTTGCCACTTCCTTCACAAGCTGGGCTTCTCCCTCAATTTAAAGAAGTCACAGATGATACCATCACAGAGACTCCAATTCATTGGAGCAGTCCTGGACACTTCCCTGGGAAAAGCCTTGCCACCAGAGGTGAGGGCTCGAGATATTCTGCAGATGGTCATCAGATTTCAGAATGCCCAATATCTCCCAGCCTACGACTTTCTGAGGTTGCTAGGCCTCATGGCATCCTGCATATTCCTCGTGCCGGAGGCTCGCCTGAGAATGAGATCCCTCCAGTGGGCACTGAGAACTCAGTGGTCACAGTTCTCAGGAAGGATGACAGATCTCCTTCGGATCCCGGTCAAAGTAGCCCGAGACCTTCAGTGGTGGGCCTGTCGGGAGAACATCCTGAAAGGAGAAATGTTTTGGCAACCATGGCCGGAGATAACAGTAGTCACGGATGCCTCACTCACGGGGTGGGGAGCTCACGCCAACGACTTGACCATCAGCGGTCGTTGGTCTCCATCGGAGTCCAGACTACATATCAACCTGTTGGAGCTGAGAGCCATCAGACTAGCGCTGAAGGCTTTTCTGCCGTCTGTACGGGGAAGAAACGTCCTAATAATGACGGACAATACAGTGGCCATGCACTACCTCAACAAAAGAGGAGGCGTAGGCTCACTACCACTGTGCAGAGAGGCGATGCAGCTCTGGTTTTGGGCAATTCAGGAAGGAATCTCTCTATCGGCAATTCACCTAGCCGGAGAGAAGAACTTGACAGCGGACGCTCTGAGCAGGCAGAGCACAGTCTCTCACGAGTGGGAGATAGCTCAGGAAGTCCTTCAAGAGATCTTCGCCCTTTGGGGAACCCCTCAAGTGGATCTGTTCGCCACCAGTATCAACAGGAAGTGCGACAGATTTTGCTCAAGGGAATTTCCCCCGAGAGGAGCTCTAGGAGATGCGTTCGTAGTGGACTGGGAGTTCCCACTTCTGTACGCGTTCCCTCCGGTCCCTGTCATTCCTCAAATGATCAGGAGGTTGAGAAGGTTTCGGAAGACCATGATCCTAATTGCCCCGGATTGGGCCAGGAGAACGTGGTACCCGGACCTTCTAGACATGTCCATCTGCCCTCCAATTCGACTGCCATACAGAGAGGATCTTCTCTCGCAGAAGGAAGGTCAGGTTCTCCATCCAGCCATCAAGACCCTCAACCTTCACGCTTGGTGTCTGAAAGGTTGAGGTACAAGGATTGGGACCTTCCGGATGATGTTATGGAGGTGTTGCTTTCGGCCAGAAGGCCGGCAACTAAAACTCTATACCGCTGCCGTTGGAACAAATTTTGCAGCTGGTGCAGAGAAAAGAATATTGAACCCTTTTCTTGTGGTACACCTATGGTGTTGTCATTCTTACTTTACCTGGCTAATTCAGGCCTACAGGTTGGCACAATTAAGGGCTATCTCGCAGCGCTATCAATCTTTAAGCGCACTGCAGAGGAGCCTTCATACTTCAAAATTCCATTGGTAATACAATACCTAAAAGGATTAACTAATGTTTATCCCCCGAAACCTTTTCAAGTTCCCTTATGGGATTTAAACCTAATTTTAAACTTCCTAAAGGGTGCCCCTTTTGAACCACTACACTCTTGTTCATTGAAGCTTCTCACCCTCAAAACTGTTTTGCTAATAGCATTGACATCTGCTAGAAGGGTTAGCGAGTTGCAAGCCTTATCGTGTAAACCTCCACATACAATCTTTTACAAGGACAAAGTTGTTCTTCAGGTGAAGCCTAACTTCCTCCCGAAGGTAGTCTCGGAGTTTCACATCACTCAGAAGATTATATTACCTTCTTTCTACCCTCCTCCTCATCCGGGGAAGGAGGAAGAGAGACTGCACAGGCTGGACCCTAAGCGAGCCTTGAGCTTCTATATCAGCAGATTGGCTAAGATCAGACAAGCAGACCAACTCTTTGTAGGTTATGCAGGACATAAGTTGGGCCTTCCAATAACAAAACAAACCATCTCCAGATGGATTATTTTAGCCATTCTGGAATGCTACAAATTGGCAGGAAAGGAGCCTCCTCAAAATCTAAGGGCTCATTCTACCAGGGGTATCGCAACATCCTCAGCCCTTCAAAGAGGGGTGCCAATTCGAGATATATGTGCGGCTGCCACATGGTCGTCCGCACATACATTTACCAAATTCTATAGCCTGGATTCCTCCTCTAGTCAAGAAACTAGATTCGGCAAGGCTGTGTTACACTCTGTCCATTCTGGAAGGGTAACATAACTTTTATTACTCCCGCCTCCAGTCACAATACCACTGCTATGGGAGTCTATCTAAGATAAGGAATACGTCGGAGGACACAATCCCTTCGAAGAACTAGTTACTCTTACCTTGTAACGTTCTTTCGATGGGATGTTCCTCCGACGTATTCCTTATCGACCCTCCCATCCATCCCCGCAGTATGACTTCCTGTGGGTTTGCAGCCTATGCTCCTTCAAGGTGATTAGTCTAATCCAAAAACATTACTGGGGACTACAAAACGGAACTGAGCAACGGACGCTGCGCGCGGCCTTTATAGGCAGGATGACGTCGACGTCGGCACGGAGGCCGTCGAGGGTCATCGACTCGGCGATCATCGACGCGCAGCGCCCTCTGGCGAAAAAATTTTCCGAGGCCAGCAAAGCTGAAGGATTTATATCTAAGATAAGGAATACGTCGGAGGAACATCCCATCGAAAGAACGTTACAAGGTAAGAGTAACTAGTTCATTCGCAGCTTTGGATGCCATGGGCGTCATCTATACTAACTTCGCTGATGACACCCAATCCTCATCCCACTCTCAGGTAATCACGAACAAGACTCACTCCTAGTCAACCAAATCTACTCACTCATTCAAAACTGGATGGCCAATAATAGCCTTTGTCTCAACGACAGCAAAACTGAGATCCTCATACTACGCTCCTCCAGCAAAATTGATAACCTTGAGCCCGCTTTCAAATCATTCACCATTGATGGCACCATAATCCCCGTTCTTAAACAAGTCAAGACCCTTGGCGTTTACTTAGATGCAACACTATCAATGACTAAACAAGTAAACACACTAGCCTTGTCCACCTCTTACACTTCCAAACTCATCTCCCTTAGCCGCAAATTCCTTGCAGCCAATAACTGCGTGACTCTAGCCATAGGACTCATACTGTCCAAGCTAGACTATTGTAATATCCTTTTCCTTGGCAGCTCCAAAGCCAACATAACTAAACTTCATCTCATACAGAACAAGGCCCTCAGAGCAGCCCTAGGCATGAAAAATCTGAACATATCTCCAACGCCAGAAGAGACCACCACTGGCTCCCTATCCAAGCTAGACTCTTATTTAAAACCTTGAGCATCACTCATAAATGCATGGCCAACAAAGCACCTAAATACCTCAACAACATAGTCATGAAGAAGCCCCAGGCCAGACTCCTCAGATCCAATAAAAAGGCATACCTTGAAACTCTGAAATACAAAAGAGATAAAGCGGGTGGTAGCAGCTTTAAAATACTGGCTCCTAGACACTGGAACACTCTACCCACCCATATTATGAATGAAACATCCTTCCCATAATTCAAAAGCTCCTTGAAGACCTGGCTATTCAACAAATACTAACTGAACCAGAGCACCAATCGCTCCAATTAACTGTACATAGCTGACTATTTTGTATATTGTTATATGTTATTGACTGTTATTCCTGTGTATTTCTGTGTTCGCCTCTAAGATGCATTCTCCCATTGTCTGGGCGTATAACAAATGTAATAAAATAAAAAATAAAAAAAATAGGTGGGCTGAATGTGAGGGAGGGGTGTAGTCACCCCCTGCACAGGCTATCCTAGGAAACCCAAGTCGCACTTTGTCATGATTGGCAAGGGTAGTTGTCCGGGCTGGACAAACCCCCTGCTGGGTGATTGACAGCCAGGCTGTGTGAATGGGGTTTTTCCGCATAAAAGGCAGGTCTCTTGGGCTAGAAGTCAGAAAGTCGCCACTGGAACTACAAGGAACCGAAGAAAGGTGGAGAGAACAACGGCTGCTGCAACTACCCCGTCCCGGTGAAGCCCTGCTGCAGTCCTGAGCTATCTACCCTTCAACGACTTAGAGAAGATCCAGTCCGGAGTCTTCTTCCCTTGAGCTTGGTGGGGATAACCAGCTCATCTTCTACAGCCAGAGGATCCTCTTCCTTGGTCGAAATCGCTGCACGCTGCTGTATTGGTCCGGATAGCCACCTGAAGAGCCTCTCCTGTTTTTAAGGAGCACCCCTTTTATTCCTCGTCGCTGCTGCCGGCTTCATCCATGTGTGGTGCAGACCCCCTTTAGACGTCCTCCTTCACAACGAAGCTCCAGTAATCGTGGGTCTGCGGGAAAACAACAGGAACAACTGCCAGGGCACCAGCTGCACCATTGGAACAAGGTACTGTGTTCTGCTTGAGGAAACTGGGTGAATCCCTTTTTCTTCATTTCCAAGGCTTGCCCTTGTCATCCCTCCTTCTTATAACTTTAGCTTCCGAACATTGACAATATCGAAGTACTTTTGGCTACGTTGAATCGTGAACTGTCTGACTGTGATCTTCGGCAACAGGCCCTGGTGTCTTTCGACCCTCGCTCCGGCCCTTTGACTTTTGAACTCCTGTCCCAGAGTGTTTGTTGATCATGCCTGCCTAACCAAAATATTGCCTGTGATTTTTGCCTGTGATTTTTGCCTCCAACTCCCTCTGGGTATCTCAGGTGCTAAGTGTGTTTTTGCCCCGGTAGAATTTCATGTCACGGATACGCGTTTATTTAGTAGACAGAACTGTCAAAAAGTGAACGCAATTGTATTCACAGTAAAGTGTTTGGTTCATAACACTGGTTCATTCAAACACAGGGTTCTTACCTTGAGACTTACTGTACAAAGTGAATTGGTTAGTTGTAGTATATTTAACGCGTGGTTTTATTGAAGTTTAATAGAAGTGTTGTGTTTATAACAAATGTTTTAAAAATAAATGTACTTATATTTTTCTACCTGAAACCTTGAGTCAGTGTTTGCTTGAGTCACAGTAATTGTGGTCCCTTTGTGTAATCTCTGCTACTGCTCATATACTCTGACATAGTGGTACAGGCTTGTACCAAAGGTAAAACTTGTATTGCCACCTGTAGTCTTCATTGTGTGTAGTGGTTCCTAAGGGCACTGCACAGGATTCTGCCTAACACCCAGGCACTCACACATTTGGCTGCCACCATGGCACAATGCCCTGCAGCACCTGCCATCCACGAGCAGTACCCCTGTAAGCTCAGCTCAGACAAGCCCAGTGCGTAGGTCGCTACACACCAAGCGCCTGCCAGGGGAGCCACAGCCTCCATGCAAAAGGGGCCGACTGTAGCCGGACAGACATGCGGGATGGAGGCTGTTAGAACTCATAATGTGTGCCGGGACATGTGTGTGTGGGGAAGTTGAGGGATGTGGGTGTCTGGGTGGTGTGGTGGGGGTTAGAGGGATGAGTGGTGGAGGGTTGTGGGAGGGGACAGGGTGGGTGGGTAGACTCAGTTGCATCGTGGGTGGGCTGTTCATCTATGTAAATAGTTTTATTGATAATTACATCTCATTGGAAACATATAACATGACTGGACATTGCTTACTGAGTGTGTCTGAATTGAATGCCAAACAGTGTACACTGCCCAGTGTCCCCTGAACCCAGTGCACAGCGAGTGTGAATTGATGCACCCTCTTCATCACAGTGCATCAAACATAAATGTCCATCACTGATTGGCGCACAGCACGTCCCTCATGGGCATTGGCACATGGCGGATGTTCTACTCTGATCCTTCATCATCCCCATCTTCACCCGGTGGTTGCTGGTCAATGTCAGGTGGCAGGGGTAAGGTACACCGGATGCACATGTTGAGCAGTATAGCACAGACCATGGTGATCTTGGCCACCTTCTCAGGCCCGTAAAGGAGTGCTCCACCAGACCTGCTGAGGCAGCGGAAACGTGCCTTCAACAGGCCAAAGGTCTGCTCGATCACAACACGGGTACGGATATGAACCCGATTGTACTCCTCTTGGTGCCTGTTCTAGGGGATCCGAACAGGGGTGAGGAGCCACGGATTCAAGGTATAGCCACCATCACCTGCATGGGGGCACAATGAGGTATTTGTGACTCAATTTGTGGCATTACTCCTGTAGTAATCACTGTCATGGCTGCAGCTATTTGGTGTTCACATGCACATGTCCCTGGATGTATGCATACAGGTACATTTGTCGCAATGTGTGCTGACAATGGTCTGCAGGTGTGGATTGCGTAGTCCAGATGTTGCAGGGTGTTCACTTGCATGCTCTTGCAGATGTCCTGTATTGTGCTTTGCTGCATTCATGTGTGTTAGTCATACTCACTGCATGTTGCTGGATTGTGTTGCAGAGGGTATACTCAGTTGATGTGCAGTGGACGCTTTGAGGGATGTGGCCTGCGTCTACTTATGGCGTATCGTCATTGGTGTGAACCATTGGTCTAATGTAAGGCATTGTTGGTCTCATTCAGGTCGGAAAATGTATGGCCACAGTGTTATGCTGTATGTGCTGACTCCACTCACCCCCCAATCACACCCAGGTGGAGTATTCATCCCCATCCAACTGCACTGCCATGGGCCTGTCAGGCGACTTACCGAGCAGCCAGGCACGTCATCCAGCATGTCGCTCCAAGTAGCGGGGTAGCAAGGAATTCCGCAGCACCATTGCATTATGTGTGGATCCAGGATATCGGGCACAACAATGTGTGGTGATCTTGCTGGAGTCACATACCATCTGCACATTGATGGAGTGATATTGCTTACCATTTCGGTACACAACTTCTATGACATGTGGGACCTCCAATTCAGCATGGGTGCAGTATAGGGCACTGTTGCAATTGGCCGTGACTGCCACTACATGTAAGCCAACTTTAGTGTCAGCGAGCTCCTGGCCAGTCTGTGGTAGGGATATGTGGTTGTGTGCATGCTTCAGGAGGGCATCCAGCACTTGGGTCAGCATCCATGGAAGGAGTGGTTGTGATATGCCATGCAGCTGGCACACTGTGTGCTGGCAAGTACCTGTGACCAGGAAGTGGTGCACAGACACTACCTTCAGTAGAGGGGGATGGCAGTGCAGATTTCAATCAGTCTGACGGTGTCAACGTTTATCATGTCCACTATGGTGGTGATGGTGTCCTGGTCCAGCCGGTACAGGGTGTGGATCTGCTCAGGAGGTAGGTTGTATGGACTGGCTCTGATGCGAGTGATTGGTGGTTGCCTACGTGGTGCCTCTGCCGGCACTGGTGGGACTTGCTGGGCCTGTCTCACCCTCCTCCTCCTCCTGCGTCTCCTCTGTGGTGCCTGCTGTTCTTGTTGTTGTTGCTGGTGTAGCAATGCAAGCACGTCCTCCATCCCCAGTATTGCTACTACTAGTGGTATCATTTTGGTGTGCGAAGGGGTGTGGTGTGTGGGTGTGCTCCTTTTGTGCTGGCCCAGACTCCATTGTCTCCAACTGTGCTGATTGTGTGCACCTGTGGCAGTTGGGAACACTGCACATAGCAGTTTACGGGTGCTTTGTGATGCCGGCATTGCTGGTATCCCGTATTAGCGCCTTCATGATGCCGGTATTTGCATGTCCGCCTGACTTGTGATGTCCTCCTGTTAGCGGCATCCCGGTATTGCCGGCCTGAAGGGCCGCGTGCCCAAGCCCTTGCCGCTATTAGCTGCACTGTTATTAGCGGCCCCTCTAATACCGGGTTCTTAGGTCGGAATAGCCCGGAGCGGTATGCAATGCCGGTAATCCTTTACCAGCATCGTTTTTCCATTACCTCCAACCTCGTAATGACCCCCTATTTCTTCGATTTTTGAAGAAAGTGGCTCTGAAGAAGAGGAATGTTTCTCCTTTTGGAGTACAATATGGTACTAGAGAGGTCCCTGACTAATGAATTGATCCAGAATCGAAAATGAGAGACCTGTGTGACACCCTTCACTCTTCTAGTGGCATAGATACGTCACCTGAGCTGGAGTTTGCAAAACCTGACCCTGCAGAACATGCAGATTCAGGGTACAGGAGTTTAATGGAATAGAGTGGTGGAATACATGGGCTGGGGTAGAGCCTCACCCATCTTTGATCAGGATGATATGACTGGTATACTTGATCAGGGCCCCCAGAAAGATCCAGTTCAGGGCACTTCAAAGAACGGTAGAAGTTCCTGATACTATTGCTGTAGTCAACAGTAATTTTCCTAAGAAGTATAGAACTTCTAGTTCTGACCCTGGTTATTTGAGCAGACATCCCACTCTAGAAAGTCTGGTCATTCAGGCTGCAACTTCCTCAAGATAGACAGCATATCCATCTGTCCCCCCGGATAGAGAGAATAAGACGGTGGATGCTTGGGCCCGTAAGGTTTTTACTTCGGGTAGTATGGCTCTCAAGCCAACTAATGTCACCTGTACCCTGGCCAGGTTCACCCATACCCTGTGGGACTGCATTTCGGCGGCGGCTGAACATGTTCCGGAAGGCAAGGAAAGAGAAGGCTTCCTGAATGTTGTCAAAGATGGAAAGGAGGCAATGGGGGAATGTCTCCAGTCTGGACTGGATACTGCTGATAGTATCAGCAGATCCATAGCTGCAAGCACAGTGCTACGCAGATTTGCGTGGTTGAGGAAGCCGGGGTTTGCACAAGATGTGCAGGCCAGACTTCTCAACATGCCTTTTGATGGCTTCAGGCTGTTTGGTAGTAAAGCTGATGAAAGCTTAGAAAAACTACAGACCTCAAAAGTGGCTGCTAAATCTCTTAGCGCCTCCATGCGGTAGTCTCAGAAACCTTATTTGGGCTTGTCTTCCTGGAGAGGTCTTTCTTTTCGGTACTACTCCTCTTATGGTAGAGGAAGAGGACAGGCCATTCAAAGAAGCAAGAGAAATGTCGCTCGTGGTGGACGTGGAAAAAGTGCAGTTCAAGGCCAACCGGGGAGCCGGGTCAATGTTTGTATTAGTCAATCCTGACAGGCACAGATTGGCCATAAAGCCTGCCCTTGCTCCCGTTTGGATTGGGATGGTATCAGGCAGTGCCAGGGCGAGGTTCCTGCCCAAAGCGTTCAGTGCCTGGGGTCATTAGTCTGTGTTGACGCCTGCGAGAGGCGCTGGCAGAGCGGGGGACTAACGCATTTGTAGTGTGCTGAACTGTATCAGGGTAGCAGATGGTTCGGTCACAGCCCTCACCCAACACCAAGAAGCAGGCAGGCTCACCTTTATGGAGGTCAGAGTCGCGCTGCGAGTCCCACGCCTGTCCCTCACACAAGGATCGACCGCCGACAGACCCAAGGCTTCCTGGGTTTCAGCCTGGGCGTTGAGGCTGCCCCGCTCCTAGAGCAAGTAGGTCCTGAAGATCTGGGGAACCAGGGGGAGGGGCCTGTACACCCGGAGCAGCTATTGCCAGCCTCACGATGCCCCGCGAACACTCTGCCTCCCTGCAGGGTCGCTGTGCCTATTCTCTCAATAATCCTTCCCAGCATAGCTCCTGTCCTTGTCGTATCACGCACCATGCCACTGCTTGCCACAGTTGTTTCTATAGTCTCTGCCGGGATCAAGTAAATATCAGACTTATTTCTGGTGGCACGGGTGTTCCAATTCACTTGTCCTGTGGGTTTGTACAGTCTACCTGATACATATTTGCTCTTGATGCCGCCTTGCACTCCGGGCATTCTGCCTCTCCCTGTTCGCAGCCGCGGCAAGCTGCTTCACCCCAGCCAGCGCACAGTGCTCGACGTAGGTCGCTCGTGTGGGCGACGCACCCTCTCAGGCCCCCACCTCGGATGTAGTCAGAGGAGGTCCCCTCGGGCTCCAGGATTCACAACATGCAAGCCCCGCTGGGACCAGCTTTCCGGCAGTTGCCACGGCGGGACAGCACATACATTATCCTGGCCGGCCGGGTACCACCGTCTCCTCAGTGGCCGTCCGAGAGCCCATTCGACCAGAGCGATCGCTGCTACCACGGCGTTCCTGTCTGGTGTGCCCCTGCTGGACATCTGCAGGGCTGCTACGTGGAGGTCGACGCACACATTCACGAGAATCTACTGCGTCGATCGGGATTCCAGGGAGGAGTCCAGGGTCGGCCAAGCAGTGCTGCGCAACCTGTTCACTTAAGGTGAGCCTGGTGAGGAGGTAAGAGATGCTTAATGTTGAGTTGTTGTATTGCTTAATGTTGAGCCTTTGCCACCTCCCGTGGTTGTGCATGTGTGTACTGCTATGTATTCTTATATTCATGAGCATGTGAATCCATGCCAGACCCCATGCTAGAGAAGGAACAAGTTACTTACCTGTAACTGTTGTTCTCCAGCATGGGTCTGGCATGGATTCACATGCGAACCCTCCCGCCTACCCCTCTGCGGCTCTTCACTTGGTCATACTGCCACTTCACGTGCTACCAAATCTGAAGATGGCTGCCAGAGGCGGGGCTTAGGGAGATGGCAGTCATTGGCTGTGGTCAGTATGACACAGAGATCAGTGATTGGTTACTACTACGAAAGACAGATCAGAAACAAAACTGATACTGATTTTTTCTTTACCGAGGATTCCCAGCCTGACGACGGGGAATATTCATGAGCATGTGAATCCATGCCAGACCCATGCTGGAGAACAACAGTTACAGGTAAGTAACTTGTTCCTTCCCAAAGGTCTTCATGCCAATGCAGTCAGAGCCAGGGCAACAGCAGTTGCTTTCCAAAGAAATGTCCTGTGGGAGTTCATCGGTAAGGCGTCAATTTGGTCTTCACCATCTGCCTTTTGCAAACACTACTGTATGGGCACTTATGCCAGATCTGATGCCAGGTTTGGCCAGGCAGTACTTCAGAACCTGTTTTCATAAGCCTATTATCATCCTCCCAGGGGGATTCATGCTATTTAATCTCCATAAGTATGGAGGAAAGGGGATGGGATGTAAGAACAAGTTACTCACCATAATTTGTAACGCTCCACCCAACTCCTGATGAGACCCTATGAGTACACAAGTCACTATGGTGTACCAGTGTGGTTTATTTTTTAGAGATAGGTAATCTGGACTATTTGTCCCTTCTCCCCAGGACAGAGCCACCCCCTTTGACGTTAGGAAGGTGAGCCTGCTAAGCAAAACCCTCCCTAGTGGTCTGGGAAAGTGGTACCTCACTTGAAGTGACTCCTATGAAGGGAACAAGGACTTGCATTCCTATAAGGAACTCCCTATCAAGAATACACTGTTGTGCGTGTATGGGAATAGAAAAGATTGATGCTACTTCTATTTTGAGTCCCACAAATAGTGACATTGCTTCAACCTCTTTAACTTCAGGAAATGTTGGATTCCCCTTGAACTCAAGTCAGAGGAATGACACGCCCCTGTCAAATACAGCAGCAGAAATAGAGACGAAAACCTTAATGGAGGAAAAAGAATCCTACGCAGAGGCAAGTCTCTGACGTGAGAACGTATGTAGGGGCAGAGCTATGCTGCGTTGCAGGGCCAGCAGTAGCATGGAGGAAGAGAGGGAGCAAGGAAGGATGCCAGAAGGCCGGCACAGAGAGTGGCAAGCTAGCCACGATCGAGACAGGAATGGAAGGACTGTCTCTCCTGGTGGCATTACCACGCTGCAGCTGCGTTGTGTCTGGGTCCCACAGAACGCCAAAACCAGGGTTATATGGAGCAACAAATCCTCCACTCCATATACTAAGAAGGGGACTGCAGAGTCCAGAGACCACCCGCTAACACTCTGGATAAGCCAGAGAGAAGAACAAACGAAAATCAGCACGCTGGGACACTATCGCATTGGAGCAAACCAAACAGTAATGGAGGTGCCAGGGTTGCCCAGGGCTGAGGGAGGCATGTGGAAAAAAAGAGACCAGGAAGCTAGAACGGGTTATGGGAGCCCTGACACCTGATGTCTGCACTTACCATTGCACTTGCGATCTGCTGGCCGTTACTTTACCTATTGTTATTATTCTATGCCATGTACTGCACTGTCCCTTTTCCCCCGTCCCCCTGCACATTCCCGCTTCCCCCTCCCATGCACTTGCGCGATCTGAATGACACCTGGCCTAGTAGGATCGTTGTCTGTCCTCCCTTTGTTCCCCCTCCCATGCTTCGTCGCGCCTTGAAACACTTGTTGATAGGCGCGTTATAAATGCCATATCATATTATATCATAGAAACCAGAGTACTGAACATTGGTCACAGCCAAAGAGATAATCCCAGCTAGGGAATCAGAGGGGTTAGAGCAACCCTATTGAAACAAGTGGCATTGTACATTATTTGAGTAGAAACAAACCTGCCGGGTTCAAAGAAGCAAAACAAAAGCCAAGAGGGGAACAACCAAACTGGTTGAAAAGGGATGAAGGAGACATCCATCAGTTAAAAGGATATAACACTTTGGATTTATATCAAGACTTAAAACTTTTCCTAAGGAAGTGAAGGGGGAAATCGAAGAGTCTTCTTTGATGCACTGACATTGAACATTTTATTTGGATGTAAGAATAATATCCTGAGACATTACCTGGGATGGACAAAGACAGCATAGTGCTCTGGTTTAATTAATGTTTAATTAATGTTTTTCCACAGTTGTAGGACCAGATAGTGGTTAGGTTTTTGCACTGGCTACTTTTTATTTTGACAATGGATGAACTAAGTTTTGTAGGCAGGATAATTGGGAGTTAGGACTTGTCACTCTGTCCATGTTCCTTACCTTTAAGAGAGGTGTGTCTATTAAGGTCAGTGGTTGTAGGTTCCTCAACCGAGGGCATGGCATAAATTGTATTGTATTTTATTTCTTCTATTCTTTTTCTTAGATTCTTATAATACCATAATGCGGTTATCTTATAATAACCGCATTATGTCAGCCCAGTCCAATACTAAGGAACTCTTTAATATCCTTAAGGAACTCGAGACACCTGAAGCCCCCCCTGACTCTTGCTCCAAAGACAACACTTGGT
The DNA here is from genome assembly GCF_040938575.1 of Ambystoma mexicanum. Taxonomy (NCBI): domain Eukaryota; kingdom Metazoa; phylum Chordata; class Amphibia; order Caudata; family Ambystomatidae; genus Ambystoma; species Ambystoma mexicanum. Next base: position 96,261,881 of record NC_090939.1, on the reverse strand, counting down.
GCACCAATATTCAGTCAGCACTCCCGGATAAAATTGCTACCCTCCAATCTAAAATCAGGGACAAACAGTAATCCCTACGGCTTGACCAACCACCGACCACACCTACACTTAATACACATTTAACCTATCCGCATAAACCTTTCTCCTTCTCCCCACTCACTACTCTCGAAGTAGAAAACATCATAAACAATTTAAATCCTTCCAATTGCCAAGGCGACCCCTGCCCAGGTCCTATTATCAAGGAAGCATCTCATGAGCTAGCCCCGTTCATTACAGCATTCATAAATGCTTCTTTCAAGACGGGTATTGTCCCCGACAACCTAAACGATGCATGGGTTATCCCACTCTTCAAAAAACCCTCCCTTGACCCTAATATCCCAACTAACTTCAGACCTATCACTACAGTCCCATTCCTGCTCAAGATCCTGAACCGCACAGCCTACCTGCAGATTCAGGATTACCTCAAACTAAACAATCTCCTGGGCTTAAGACAATCAGGGTTCCGCCCTAAGCATGGCAAGGAGTCAGCTCTGATCGACTTGAAAACTCAGATGGAGTCACTGAAGGACAATGGGAAGCTAGCTCTTCTCCTTCTCCTCGATCTCTCTGCGGCTTTTGATCTGGTCAACCACCAAATACTCTGCCAGCATCTCAAATCCGCAGCCCACTTCTCCGACTCTGCCAATGCCTGTATCCACTCATTCCTGAGCCATAGATCCATGAGGGTCTTCTCACCGCTGGCATCAGCGGATCCCTCACCTATTCACTGTGGCGTTCCTCAAGGCTCGTGTGTATCCCCTACGTTGTATAAAGTATTCACCACGCCCCTCTTCGATGTGCTTGACTATCTGGGTGTCTCCTACACTAACTACGCGGACAACACCCAGATACTCATCCCTATCACAGGAGACTACACAGCTGACACCAAATCCCTTAACAATGTTTACTCGGTCATCCAGGCCTGGATGGCACAGCACGAACTTTGCCTTAACGATGATAAGACTGAGCTCTTACTTCTAGGATCAAATCATCGGCTCAACAAACTAGACCAAACCTACAAGTCCTTCATTATTGACGGCAATGACATTAAAGTCTCCAAAGATACTAAGACGCTAGGGGTCTATCTTGACTCCTCGCTTTCTCTTTACAGACAAATAAATGCAGTTAGGTCAGCTTCGGCCTATACCTGCAAACTTATCACTGCCTGTAGACCCTTCCTAAATTCCACCAACTGTATCACACTCGCCAGAACTCTTGTTATGGCCAAAATCGATTACTGTAGTGCTCTCTACCTAGGGACCAGTCAGTCTAACCTTAATAAATTGCAAACTGTACAAAATAATGCCTTAAGGGCAGCCTTAAACATCCCGAGACGCTCTCATATCTCCTCTGTCAGATCGGATTTACGCTGGCTCCCGGTAAGACAGAGAATTGCCCTGAAAACCCTAGCTTTGACTCACAAATGTCTGAGCAACAACGCCCCACCTTACCTGTCCGCTCGCTTCTCACGCCACACCTCCATTCGACCTACCAGAGCAGCCCAAACTCACAGCCTCATCGTGCCTAGATGCAAACTCCAAAAAGCTGGTGGGGTGAGCTTCCCCGTCCTGGCCTCCAAACTCTGGAACACCTTGCCCACACCTATCAGAATTGAACCATCATTCCACTCCTTCAAGAACAATGCTAAAACATGGCTGCTCTCCCAAGACTCATGAGACCTTGACACAGTCCAGACTCCATGTGGGGTACAGGACTGAATATACATTTTCTCTCTGCTCTGTCCCTGTATTATATGCTGTTAATGGTACCCTTCGGTACATGTATATATGCTGTATATTTTTGTAACTCACTGTAACTACTGCTTTTTGTAACATGTTTAAGAGTATGTACATGTATATATGCTGTATATTTTTGTAACTTCTGTAACTACTGCTTTTTGTAACATGTTTAAGAGTATGCGCCCGGTTGCCCCTGGGCCTGGTTTTTTGCGCTTTATAAATAAAATAAAATCAAATCAAATCAAATTTATATAGCGCGCCAAGCCCTGGGGCTTCTGGGCACATTTCTTACAGGTACATAGAAAAGAGGTATTTACAGTTACATAGTACGTATTTGGAATTACATATAACAATATTTACAGAATGGCAGCAATTACATATGATATTGGTTGGATACAATTGCAAAGGCATTGTGCAAAAAGCAGTTGGTAGTGCAGCCATTCTAGCAGGTATGCATTGGCTTTACAAAATGTGCAGCTTAAGGTAGCTAGTTGTTAGTCCACATTCATAATGAGGCAGGTTTTGACATTATTTTTGAATTTGTGGAAGGATGGTTCAGTTCTGAGGGTATGGGGTAGAGTGTTCCAAGTTTTAGCTACTAGGACGGACAAACATTTGCCTCCAGCCTTTTGGAGCTTAACCTGGGGACGATAAGGCAGTTAGCTTGTGAGGATCTGGATGGTCGAGGAATTTTGTTTGAAATTGTCACTGAGGTATAATGAAGCAAGGTTATTTAAGCATTTGAAGGTAAGTGATAAGGTTTTGAGTCTAATTCTTTGATTGAGAGCCAGCGAGTGCTGCGTCTTAGCTCTGAAATGTGGAGTGATCTGGGAAAGTTAGTTGCTGCTCTAAACGTGTTGTTCTGAAAGGTTTGTAACTTTTTGGTTGCATTTGGCTAGTGCTTAGGTAAAGGGCGTTGCAGTAATCTAGTTTGGTTAAGACTACTGCCCTAGCTAGGGTGATGCAGTTAATTGTGGTTAGGAATGGCCTACAGCGTTGATAAGCTTACAGGTGTAAGCTGTAAAATCTGCAGTAGCATTGATTTGTCTTGATAAGGAGAGAGAAGAGTCAATGTATATACCTAATGTGTTTACATCCTTCGATACCTTGATGTCATTACCGTCAATGACAAATGAGTTAAACTGTTTGTCCAATCTGTTAAGTCTAGCTTGAGTTCCTACAAGGAGTAACTCTGTCTTATCGTCATTAAGACAGAGTCCATGTTGAGCCATCCAGGCTTGAATGATTAAGTAGATGTCGTTTAAGCGTTTGGAGTCTGTATTGTAGTCACCTGTGATGGGGATCAGAATGTGGGTGTCATCAGAATAATTTGTGTAATGGACACCCAAATAATCTACGTCATCGAATAGGGGCTTTGTAAATATATTAGAACGCGTAGGGGAGACACAGGAGCCCTGGGGGATCCCACATGTGACAGGAGCAGGTATAGCGGATGCTGTCGGGGCAAACACTGGTGGTTTTGTTACTGAGGAATGATTGAGTCCAGGAGATAGCATTGTCAGAGAAATGGGCCGCCAATGAGAGGTGGTTACATAGAGTTTTGTGGTCTATTAAGTCAAAGGCATCTGATAGATCAAGTGTGGGGTGAACCAAGTGTTGAGTTGTGAGCGAGGGGTAGCTTTTCACATTTTCTGTGGTGCGATCTTATTGAGTATTGTGGCATTGTATAGATCCACAAGGGCGGTTGGGTCGTCATTGAAGATGGAAGAGTTGATGAGGGGTTGAAAAAGTGGGAGTAGCTTATGAGCTGTTACGTTCCGCATGTTTCTGGCTAGTCTGGGAGGTGCAACTATTTTGTCAGAATTAAATTGAGTGCCATTTTGTATGGTAAAGAGAGGAGCATGATGGTCAGTCCAAACGCATGGCTGGTTGATAAGAATGTTGATGTTACAGTTAATGTATGTGATCCAGTCTAGTAGTCTGCCTTTATTATGGGTGGGTTGGGAGACCCACTGTGAAAAGCCTAGACCAGCAATCTTGTTAGGGATGGCTAGTGCATTGGGATCTTTTGGGTCATAAAGTCCTAAGTTAAAGTCTCCCAGGAGCACAACTTGCGAGCCTGGCTTGGAGTTAGCTGTTACGAGTAGGGTTATGTCTTCCTCAAAAGAGGATAGAGGGCCAGGTGGTCCGTACATAAGATGTACGCTTATGATTCACGTGCATGACATGGTTAGTTTGATAGAGAGGAGTTCTCCGGAGGGGAAGATTTGGGTAATGGCGGGTCTAAGACCTAAGGAGATTTTTGTGATGAAGGCTACGCCACCACCTTTCGCCGATGTTCTGTCCTGCCTGATAATGGTGTACTTGTCTGGAATAGCTAATGAGAGCAATCGTCCGGAGGTAGTATGGTGCCAAGTCTCAGTAATAGCTAAGAAGTCACGGTCGTTAGTAGTTATAATGTTATTGATGTCTAGCGCATGGGCTAAAATATGGCATTGATAAGACCCCTTTTAAAAAAAAAACGTTATTTATTACTGGCATAGCTAATCAAATCACAGAGATCATCACATTGTACCCAGGAAATAAGAAAATACAACTTGGGTATGGGTTAGACATTGGATTGTTGTCTACATGGTATAGAGAGGGGGAAAGGGGGAGAGAGACAGGACACATAAGGTTGATTAGACATTAATTCAGTGTCTTTATTCTCCTTATATCTCTTCTGCGCTCTGTAGGTATGCCCTGAGTGGGCCCCATATGTCCTTGGGTCTGGAGGTGGTTTGAATACCTCTTAAATCCTCTTATATATGACTCTTCACTGTCCTGTGTGTTTATTAGGTCTCAGAGCCAGCCTTCATGCATGGGGGGGTTATTGGATTTCCATTTCCTGAGAATGTTCCGCTTGCCCACTGCGAATAGTCTTTGGTCTTGGTAGATGCTTTTCCAATAATCCCCAGTAAGTATTCAGTGGCATCGCTGGGATATTTCTATTCAATATGTCGTTCATGGTTTCTGTTACTTCTTCCCAGAATTGTCTAATTGGTGGGCAAACCTAGTACGTATGGATCGCGTTTGCCGTTGTTATGCCACACTTGGGGCATGTCGTTTGCTTGGAGGGATCGTACTTGGAGATTTGGCTTGGGGGAATATGTAGATGATTTACAATTTAGAATTGAATAAGCCTGAAATGAGCGCATAGGGAGATAGATTTAGTGAACCTACAGTAGATCGTCCAGTGTTGCTTGTGGATCTCGATGTTCAGATCCCTCTCCCGTTTGGCCTTCATCTCATTCGTGGATGAGGTGTTACTCTGCACAGTTCTGTATAGTGTAGATACGCTGCCTGTGAAGCCATCTTGTGTAAGTATATCGGATAGGAATTTATGCACAGGCGGCACCATCTGGAAGGACAACCATTTCTTCCTACAGGCTGCTTTCAGACACTGGTGTTGTAGTGTTGTGGTAAGTCCGGTTCCCGCCATGTTCTGAATCTCTGCAGCAGTAAGGAATCGGTTCTCAGGAAAGAGGTCTCCGACTTTGGCTTGTTTTTTCAGGATCCCATTTCATTTGTATCGTTCGATCCATGGTAGGTGCGAGGTCGGGATAGAACCATAGGGGTACGTGTGTCCAGTACGGCGTGTCACATCCCACTCTCTTGAGGATCTGTGCCCATGCTCGCACTGTTGATGACATTGGGTCCGCCAGGATCTTCTCTTCTGCAACTTTGGTGAATATCATGCTCTTAAGGTTCAGGGGAGATGCTGCAAACTCTTCTGCATGTATGTGAGCGAATTGTTCTGCAGTATTGTTCCATTATTTAGCGAAGTACGCCTGTGCCGAGTAGTAGTATAGGAGAAAGTCTGGGGCCACTAGAACACCAGTATCGTAGCTTTCGTATAGTTTATGCTAACTGATTCTAGCCGTACACCCCACCCCCTCACCCCACCCGATGAATCGAGAGGATAGCTTCTGCAGTGTGTCAAAGAATTTTCCACCAAGTCAGATCGGGATGCCGCTAAATAGGTACTGTAATTTCGGGACCACCAGAATTTTCAGTAAAGATATACAGCCATACAGGGATAGTGGCAACTTAACCCATGCGTTGAATTTGTATTACAGTTGTGTCAGGTATGGGCGTAATTGTTGGCGTACAAAGTTTGCTTGTCTGGTGCCATTATGATGCCCAGGTATCGTGCTGTGGTGGAGGACCAACTGTGGCCATTCATGGCTGCAGTTTGGATTGTGGAGCTTGTCAGAGGTATTATTTCTGACTTGGCTTGGTTGATTTTGTATCCTGAGTATTTTGTGAATTCAGCTATATCCTGCAACACAGGTGGTAAGTGAGTATCAGGGTATCTGATGTATAACATCGTATCATCCACGTATAGAGAAATGATCTGCGGGGCTCCCATGATACGAATCCCTCTCCAGGCGTGTCTGCATCGTAGGTATGCTGCCATTCCTTCTATTGTTAGTGCAAACATTAGAAGAGAGAGTGGGCAGCCTTGTCTGGTGCCTCTCTGTAGGTCGAAGATGGATGACAGAGTCTTACTGGTCCGTACTCTAGCGACAGGATTGCAGTACAGTAGTCGTTTGAGTTGGAGGAATCCAAGGCCGAATCCCATCTGTATTGCGTACATGAACCTCCATGAGATGGAGTTGAACGCTTTCTCTGCGTCTAAGGTGACCGCAACCGTCTTTGCACGGTGGTCTAACTGGGAGGTAATAGCAAAGAAACGTCTGAGGTTCAGAAGATGGAGCGGCCTAGTATAAAACCCGACTGATCCGGGTGCACAAGTTTGGGCATATACGGGTTCAGTTTATTGGCTATGGCTTTTGCGAAGATTTTGGTGTCGATGTTGATAAGGGGCAACGGTCTATATGAGGAAGGAGAGTGAGGGGGTTTGTGCGGTTTCAATAGGACTATGATAATGGCTTCTCTCATTGATGGTGGCAGTATTCCCTTCCCCAGGGATTCTTCCCAAAACTCCAGGAGCCGTGGAGCAAGTTCTTCTATGAGGATTTTGTAGAGGTCCGCAGGTAGACCATCCGAACCTGGTGCCCTGCCTGCCTTGAGGTCTTTGATTGCTTGTTTCTAGTCTTCTAGGCTCAAGGGGCGGTCCATTGTAGTTCTCTCCAAATATTCTCGTAACTCTTCTGTGGTCGCCTGGTCCGTATTCGTGTAAAGCTTGGCGTATTTTGGGTCTCCTCCCGTGGGAGTCACAGCCAGCCCTGAAGGACGTGATGGGTTCTCGCGGATGGTGAGGTTCAGGGCCGATACTTATGGGGAAGATGGATTTGGCGCGCAGAACGGCAGCCATTAGTGCCCACTGGCAGGGTGATGAAGAGCAGATTTCCCTTGATAGAGGTCGCGTTTCGGGCTGAAAGTCGCCCCAGCTGCTCATGGATCTCTCGGTGCATACGTCCGTGGGTAAAGTCGTTTACTGTAGAGGAGGTCAGCAGGATAATTCAAACAGGAATTTATGGGCTACCGGAGCTCACAGGTCACACGGCCATTTTCCACGGCGCACAACAGCGCCCCTCGATAAGACCCCCTTTAATGGATGGGGTTTTGTCCTCGGTAGCCACTTTGGTTAATTGAGGGTTCTTGCCTAAGTGGGTCATTTTGTTAGTTATGTTGGCAGGTGTCTATCCTATTAGTGTGGGTTTAGTGCTGGTTTTATGAGAGCTTTTAATTAATGATTGCCGGTTTTTGGTGAATCTGTAACCTAATGTATGGTTTCTAGTTGCGGTCGGGCATGGTTGGTTAGGTGTGGGTCTATAGGCATATAGTTTTATCCATTGGTCAGAAGTTGGTATGAAAGGGGCCCCTAGGGGTCCCTCGCGTTATGGAAACAAGGCAAGTCACCACACACGATAGATACGCCAGATACGAGGTTGTATTCCCAAAGCTAGGGTTTATTGCAAAGCAAATAGTCTCAGTTGGCCAACTCGGTCTCACGCCCCGCAACGTGTATCTCTAGACCTCGAGGGACGCAAGAGAGCGAATTACGTACATCAGTTACATATATACAAAATGCATATCATACAATCAGCTGTGACATGTTTAACACCCCCCTTTATTGGGTTTCTTTGAACTCGGTTTGATGATGGACACTTCCGACGAATATGACACCTTGAAATATCTATTCTAGGAACAATATGCAACCTTGCAAGTGCAGAGACATCTTTTCTTTGTTGAACAGAACACAGTACTTCTGTTCTTGTAAGCGAGCTACATACGGGGGAAGAGTCACATTCCAGACCTTGCTATCTATGAGGTGCTATTCGTGTCCTGGGAGCCGACACGCTCTACAGGGCTCGGAAAAGGGGGGCCGTAAGAAGAGCATAATTCAAACCTTTAGCTGCTTTATTGTAACACATTCTACCATATAACGAGGCTGGATGGCAGCTGTGAAATGATTAAATGCCCTGCGGCTCTGCTTCAAGGCTACATTCGGCAGGGAGCCGGGCATTCCTCTCCAGAGCTGCCTACATTGTGTTTCAACGAACTCTTATTAGCCTCGCGGCCTTGCGGCCTTGTCCTTTCACGTTCAGACAACAATGTTAACAGTCGAGCAGTGTAAGCAGAAATGTGCTGCGAAGCAATTTGAACAGAAAGCAATGAGCAATTGTTAGAAAACAAAATGGTGATCCTTGTTACATCAAAATGGCCGTTCATTGGTCAAACTCGGAAACCTGTATTTCTATCGTTTCGTACAAGAGACGGTTGGCCTTCGGCCACCAAAATGCATTTGCCGTCCATCGTGAGAGGTGTCCATTTTTCCTAGACCGACAGGTAATTGGGCAATGTTTGGCTTAGATGAGGTCAGGTTCTTAGGTTTGGTAATAGTTTGGCCAAGTTGAGGTAGGAAAGGTGTAGGCTTGACGCTGTCCGATGGGGGCAGTTTGATGGCCATGCATTAGGTAAGGCTAATTCTTTTTGGTATGGTTTGGCCATTCCAGTGCGTGTCTTTGGAGTATCTAGGTGCAATAGCGCCAAGGGGAGGATCAGCCATGTTGCAGAGGATATATGCTGCTAAGGTGATTAATGCACTCACAGTAGCAAACCAAGATTGGTGCATGACTGAGTTATGATTGTCCGAGTTGGTTAGGGACTAGGCAATTATTTGATAAGCGCAGGAGACATAAGGTTTTGTCTAGTGAGGGACACCACAGCGTTATGCTATGCAGCATGCGGGCAAGCAGAAGCATACAGTGTACTGATCAGAGAGTCGAACAGGGTAGGCATGCAGTGGGCTAAGGTACAGTACTATAGTAGATGCATTGGGCTGCTAGGTACAACACAGTAGGCATACAATAAGCTAGGGTACAACACTATAATAGATGCAGTGGGCTGGTGGTCACAGCACAGTAGGCATACAATAAGCTAGGGTACAGTACTATAATAGATGCAGTGGGCTGCTGGGCACAACACAGTAGGCATACAAATAGGCTAGGGTACAGTACTATAATAGATGCGTGGGCTGCTGGGTAAAACACAGTAGGCATACAATAGCCTATGTATAGCACTATGGGGTATGTGTAGTGATGCTGAAAGGTGGTCGATATATCAGATTACCATATTAGTCTGGGTAACCAAGGTGCACAGGTATGAGTGCATTGGAGGATTACAGTAATGGCCTACAGAGAACATACGCTATCAGTGAGTAGGTTGTAATATGTGCTACGTAGGTTTACAAACAGTGATTGCTGACGAAATGGATTTGCAATACAATCGTTTGCATGCGGTCTGTTGAGTAGCGAGGTGCCATGAGCAGGGAAAAATACTAAATACACAGTATAGCAAGATATAGGATCACTTGTAGGTGGCGAGTGCTCCACCTAGAGGGATTAGGGAGCAACGTGGGGAGATGAAGGAATGAGTCACAGAGTGTTTTAGTATAACAGTAGACCCAGGGTGGTTTACAGGTAAATAGCGAATGGTGCTAGGGGCGGTCGGTTGTGCAAGACTTTCTTACCCCATGTCGTTGAGGGGCACCAGGTTCTGGGCACTTGCAAAATCGGGCAGGGTGATGCGCCTCGTAGCTCTGGTGCGGCCCGACAGGCCCAGACAGGCTCTGGCCCTATGTGGAGGGCCTTGGGTGGGAGGGCCGGCTTGCGCCTTCCGGTGGCGCTGGTCGGATGAAATAGGATTCGAAGCCCAATTGGGGCGAGCAACTCAGCTGGCTCGGTTGCTTAGCAACCCCTAAACAAAAGAAGGTGGCAGCCATTTTAGAGGCAGGTCTCGTGTAGATACACAGCGCTTGGGGGCTGGAGGCGGATTCACCAGTCGAGTCCCCTGAAATTGAGCATGGATGTCTCTTCACAGGTTGCAGAGGGGGGATGTCTGCAGATATATGCACATGGTCATGGCGGATCGAGCTACCTTGTCATGAGGCAAGTATTGTGTGCCGGCGTTGGGCGATGAGGGATGGGCTCCTGCCCTCCTGATGTCGCTGCTGCTGGTGGAGTGGAAGGGCACAGACAGGCTCTGGCCTTATGTGGAATTAGTTTTCTAAAATTGATTAGCAGAATTTGCTAATTAACACTTTCTTAATTAGCAAACAAACGTATTTGATTAGCAATTGTGTTCTTATAATTGTAATGTCACCAGAGGTTATTTGTACCCAAGACATAAAATGACCAATGATACAGCATGTTTATGTACAGCTGAAGAGAGTGGTGAGATGAGTGTCTGTAAAATGTAAAGGTGTGCTACATGAATGGGTACAAATAAATAGATATGATAAAAGGCTCTGAAAGCAGTTTTCAGCGCAAGGTTCTGTGCAGCTGGGTGCAGTCGGTGTTGCACAGGACAGTGTCTCATATTTGTTATGTTTCACCCATCATTTGTGGTGGAAGGAGAAGTTAGAAAGTTTCATAAATCAAACGTTCACAATGTTAAAGGAAAGTCATAGCCTGAGACTAAGGACATACTATGGTTTTGCAGCAGGCTAGATAATTGCCAACTTCAGGTGGACACGATGGCCCTTGCCTGTCATTGATATATACTGTTTTCAATATAGCGTTAAATGCCTTTTTTGGGGCAAGGCAGGACTGCTAAAGGTCCTTAAACCCTAGTCAGGTAGGCCCAAGTGCAGCATTCCAGCCTGGCGCATCCACAAAAGTGACACATCAGTGGAGATTTGTTCTACACCCTCATGGACAAGGTGAAACCTGGGCAGAGGTGCAGCTGCGGGTGACTGAAATGTGGGTGGCTATTTGTAGCTTCTGCTTGTGTTCCCGGGTTCTGGATTGGCCAGCTCCCCCACAGGTGGTAATATAGAAAGCAAACATAATCGTAGAGCAAAGCGAGCTCTGAAGGCTAATTATGGTGTATGGTATTGCAGTAGATCTGATGATGTTCAGACTGGATGGAACTACTGATCACTACTTTGCATAAACTTCTAGTTAGCTTAGTGTTTTCATTATGCAAGAGGAAAGAAAGCAAGACTAAGCAAAGTGAATTGCGCAGCAGAGGAGTTTCCTACTTTGAGGTTCACACGCGATTACTTCACAGCGGTTGCAGTGCCTACACGTATTTCTTTTACACCCACACGGTGAATCGCGCACGTTATTGCTATTGCACGCTATTTTCCCCACTGCGGGTGCCCCTGTGTGTTGCGCACCCCATTTATTGGGGTCATTGTAGCCTGTGTGTTGATCGTGTATGCTTTTTTGTGTTCCTGGGTGCCACAGCTTACTACGTGAGTTTTTTTTTACACGCACGTGGGTTACAGAGGTTCTATATACGTTTTCCTTGTATTTTGGGGTGCCTGAGCATTGCGTGACACGTCATTTTTCCTAAGGGGCCACAAAATGGTACATTCATTGTAGCTGTATATACGTGTTTGTTGTTTGTGCACACTTTATGCTGCGCCGGGATGCTTCCGCTTGCCTTCGTGTGGCGGACGTGTTTAGGCCTGTGCGTGTCTTTTGGCGTGCGCGTGTTCCCCCTATTCGATTCCATGAATACGTGTAGTTCGCTTGCGTGTGGCCGTTCTGTGTATTTCCCAGCAGTACTGTTACACCCTAATTTTCCCGCAGGGTTCCCCATTCCGCGTGTTCCGCCCCGTGTTCCGCCCCCTTTTAGTGTGTGCGCTACACATTGTGCGCTTTAGCTGTGCGCGTCAGCGCACAGTCTTCGGGATGTTGCTGTGAGGTTTGCGACCGTGTGCGCCACGCTCGGATTTGGCTCACATCCCTGAGTAAACACACGCAGGCCCTTCCATGAATCGCACGCATGCGCTTGCTTTTTCACGCTTGCGCCAACTTGCGCCAAGATTTTCGGCGCACATTTGTTCCATGAATCGGCCCCAGAATGTCAAGGTGTATGGGATCAGCTCATGGGTTGAGCACCTATTGTACAGATGAATGCAACCACCAGGTCCCAGAAATAGGATTGCCATCAAATCATTTGATCATGCACATTTTCAAAAGTGTTCACTTGTCAATATCATGTACCTTCACCAACAAAATGAAATATTGTTGACAGTATTGTATTTAGACACTATGAGGAGTCAGAAATATGAGGCAGACTACTTCTACTTACTACTGTAAGGAGTTTGAGAAATTTGCCATTTTATTAAATAAAAAGGTTGGATTAATGCCTCACTCTCCCTCCCCTGACGAGGATTTCCCTGCTTAAAGTAAACTTCTTCAAAGGTTTGCCATTATACTCCTCTGCCCGAACAGCGTTTCACAAAACAGAACATGCTTTAGTGGTAACCTTCAACTTATAACAGCTTTGTAACAACTTCACAATGTTCATTATCTTGCAGATTTTGGTTTTTAGTAACTTCCCAGGGAAACCAGATTCACGTTGGTGCTCTTTAACAATCCTCTGCAAATTATGAACTCTCCCTCTGAATAACCTTTTTGCCACTGTTGTTCCCCCTCTACACAAGTGACCAAATACGGATAAGGAAAAATGATATTTTCGTGTTCCTTCCTTGGCTTTGGCAATGTGTGTTTATATCAGCTGTTATATATTTCACAAAACATGCATAACAAATTTCACAACCCTTGGTACTTCCATTATTCCCTTTTCGCTTTTGGCAATATTTCTCTTGGCGGCTTGGGTAATGGTTGTATGCCTTAGCTTTTAACAATGTTGCCCCACTAGGTTTTTGGCTTTTCCGTAAACTCCCATGCTTAAATTTACAGTCACTTGGTTTCACAGAATACAACTCTCGTTGCTTCTTAATAGTTCGCTAATCAAAAGCACTACTAACACTTCTTTCACTCACACGCGAGTGAAACTGCCTGCCTGGAACACCAAGCTGTCTCGGAGCACCCTGGAGTCTCTTGCAACTTGTGAATTCACTGGGTAAATCGCACACTTCTGATCCTCTCGGCATTCGCAGGTCTTCTGCTGCAGTGGCTCCTCGCGACCTGGCAAACAGCTTCTCCTGGTCTGCCTTCCCCCATGCCACTTATCGTTGGTGCTTCCTTTGCCCCTGAGAGTCTCTGGTGCACGCCAGCCACCGGAGACCTCTCGAAAGGGAAAACCTCCCTCGCTGCTTTCGCTTCCCACTGCGCAGCCACTGCACCACAGGCCTTCAAAGGGCAAGTGTCCCTTCTGAACACTTCCCGCTGTACAACCTCTTCAATTGGGACAACTGGAGGGAGACATAGACCCTTTCCGGACCAGCCACTGTCTTTGACTTCACAACGGTCCCAGCGTCTTCTCTCTCCTCCATTCCCTACCTTGGCTACATACACAGTCTGCACTGCTGCTCATCTTTCTGTTTCTAATGTCTGCACCAAGAGGGTCTTTTTAAGCCCCTCAGTCTCCCTCTGTTTTTCTGATTTCGTCTTCACTCTTAACTTTACTTCTGTTCCCCATAGAATTTTCTAAGGAAATGTCATGAGGGTCAGTCATCATATTTGTTTGAAGAGAGGAAAAAAATTCTTTAGGATTTAGACCGTTATTATTCATAAACTTCGCTTCACTACACGTTTGATAGAGGAGTTGTTATCCTTCTTGCAGAAGTTGCTATACATCTCTGCAAATGATTCGGCAATATCTTTAGAACTAGTACATTGATTCTCACAACCAGATCATATACACATTTATCTGTGCTTATCTCCCTCTTTTTGTAAATTTCTGGCTACACTTGTGTCAAGTTGTATCACCTTTCTCATAATAACACTTTTTAATAAGGCACATTTTCTTATACATGGCTCTCTTTTGAAGGATTTGAAGTTGGTTGCCAACTGTGTTTTTTCCCTTCACCAAAATTGTTTCATCATCAGGTGATTAATCTGTGTCTTCAATCACCTAATAGTATAATTTAATTCCATTTCTTTGTGCATGTTCATCTTTTCTTTTCACCCCTTCTCTCATCAGAAGGCCCCGAATATTTGCATTTACAGCATCCTATGCCAGACCCAGCTTATCTTCTCCGGTATTATTCAATGCAAAATAACATTATATTTCACTTGCAATATATTATATAAATGCTGGGTATTTCAACATGATATATTTTCATTGCAATTTACCTTCATCATGTACAATTGTACGGATATCTAAATAAATGTATGCATTATGAGGCTAAACATTTGGGAAAATCTTTACCTCCCCTATCAGGCGTGTTTATTCTTTTTCTAAGGAAATGTAATGTATACATGAGTAGCTTAGTTGAGGATTTCAATAGAAATTGTATACCTTAAGTTATTGATTTATTTTCTATCCGCTTTCTGACTTAAGTGCTGGGATTTGGAAGATTGGCCCTGTAAAGGATGAGGGACAGTGAAATCCAATACATATCTATCTATTATAGGATCTGTCACCAGGTTGTCAGAGTGACCAAAAATTAATATTCCCTGGGTCAATTCGTTTTTTCAAAGCGTTTCCAAAAAAATGTAATAGCCCCTAGTTAGGCCAGAATAATACAGAAAAGTGGCCAAACCCCCAACGTATACCCCTTACTATCAATAAGCCCCCTTCAGATTTCTTATGGCCATCATATGATCTATGCGTATTTGTCTATTGCTAATTGATCCGACTATTATCTTATTAAAGTCAATAGAGCCCCAATAGGATGCTCCAATTCACAACCTTTTAAAGTCTTTATCATGTCCTCTCCCATAATGAGTCTACTGTACAAATAAAACATCAAGAACATTTTATTTAAATAAATTCCTGGGCAAGGAGAGACTGTTTATATTGCAAATTCAATCCCTTTTGATTTAAGGAAGTCTATAGGACACATTCTAGAATCTGTCAACAGTCAATAGATTATGAACATTGGCGCACCAGATGCAGATGAATAATATATCAGATGATGTTTAAGACCAGACTGCTATTATAGTACATTTGGACATCTGTCAAGCTACTATCTCAAGAAAGGGCAGTCTAATATACAATTGTGAGGCCTTGAAAACGACCTGTGGTCGAAACACATCAAGAATTAAAAGAGACATTACTTAACTGAATATTGGAGTTACTCTAAACTGTACTTTAGTTTTTTTTTTTAACTCTGTGGTTTGAGCGCGAGACACCTTCCGACACTCACTTTTTCTGTCCACCATCCATAGTGTGTCTGGGAGCTCATTATTAACCAGGTTTAGTTTATTTGCAAGCAAGAAACTCCTCCCCCTCGTCCTGATTTTTATTCTTACCTGACTTGCTTCTTTTACCCTAAACCTCTTAGAAGAGCATAATTGTAACATAATATTGAACTATCAACCATCTTATGTTTTACCCCAACATTGACATAGATAACAAAAATATGGCTGCAATCTCTGTCACTAAAATCCTTCTTTCACGTCTAGCACAGATTGGGATTTACAGCTCTGTCCTTGCCTGGTTTACCTTCTTGCTATGCCCCCTTTTCTCTCTCCCCCCTGTGTCCTTACCTGTGGTGTCCCTCAGAGATCCTCTCTCTCCCCGATTCTGTTTAACATTTATATCTGGGCGCTGGTCTGCCTCATTCGTTCCTATGGACTCAATTTTTATTCCTACGCTGATGATACTCAAATCCTGATTCGTCTAGATCAGGATCAAACTGAGGTCTCAGCTTGTCTTCATGACTGTTTAAAGGCAGTCGGCGTATGGATGGACCAAAACTGGCTCAAGCTCAACAGCGATAAAACAGAGGTGATGTTGGTGGGTTGCCACCCCAACCCCTCATTATGGACCCCTGCTTTCTGGCCCACGTCGTTGGGTCCTCTGCCTAGTCCAGTCAATAAAGTGAAGAACCTGGGGGTTATTCTTTCTGCCTCCTTATCAATGTCAAATCAGGTTACGGCTGTGTGTCAGTGCGCTCACCACCAGATCAGGGTTCTAAAGAGGGTGCTGCCTATGATTCCGGAAGTCATGCATCCTCCCATGGTGGCTGTGCTAGTCCTCATACGGTTGGACTATTGCAACTCCTTGTACCTGTCCCAACCAGTTGGCCTTCTCCAATGGCTTCAACGGATGCAGAACTTGGCAGCTAGACTAGCCACTGGCTCTCCCTATGGTGCCCATATTTAGCCAGTGCTCTGCCGACTCCATTGGCACCCATTGGCTCAGCGAGTTAATTTTAAGGCACTGTGTATTATCCATCGGGCAATTCACGACTCAGGAGCCGAGTTCCTTCAATCCAAATTTTCTCGATATAATCCGGAACACAATCTTCGTTCATTGGCTTCCAATCTACTTATGGTTCCGCGGTTTAAACGGAAGAGACTTGGTGGCAGAGCC
Source organism: Ambystoma mexicanum (assembly GCF_040938575.1). Classification (NCBI taxonomy): domain Eukaryota; kingdom Metazoa; phylum Chordata; class Amphibia; order Caudata; family Ambystomatidae; genus Ambystoma; species Ambystoma mexicanum. The sequence goes on along the minus strand of NC_090939.1, from coordinate 96,245,448 downwards.
TTTTCCATTGCTGCAGCCAAGCTTTGGAACACCCTCCCACTGCCACTCAAATCCATCTCCAACCATCTGACTTTCAGAAAAGCTTTGAAAACCACTCTTTTCTAGTTCTCTGGCTCTCTACTGTTTTTCCCTTAGCGAGCAGCTTCATCACCAGCACCATGATGCCTATGGGCGACCGTGTGCTTTATGAATTTAGGTAACATAACATAAAATAACAAGTACAGATCTGATCCCAACAAAATTAACCACCACCAAGAATCTTTAGTAATAAAATCCAAGGAATATAGGAAAGCCAATATCAATCTCTGCATCCCCAGCTCCTCGTACAGCAAAAAACGTATCCATCCTGGACTTTGTCCTTTAAGAAAATACTCTAATTTCTGTGAATCTTCTAGATTTTTAGACCACTCAAGGCTAAAATAAGAACCATCATCACATATAACTTGTATACAATCCTCCCTCACGTGCAGAAATAACTGAATCCCATCCTCGATTGGCAAGCCAGTCAAGCTCCCCCCCTATAAGTCACACTCTGTTGCATATGTTTGTCAGAATCTCAGTCTGTTGTAACTGTCATACTTAAACTGAGGAAATTGCTCTAGTCCATTTCTCCTCCCTGGCGTGGGTTAAATTTTTTAACTTGCATACTCCTTGCATTCTCATCTTTCTTCCCTCTATGTGATCCTTTTTGAGATTTCAGCTGGTTAAATAAAAGTATGTGTGATTTGTTTAATCTCCAGGATTGATCAGGTATAGGAGCCCTCATGCAGGTCAAAAAATCAGGGTAAAGGAGTAACCCTGTCTTTTTAAAATATTTTTATCACAGGGCAACAAGTTTAGCCCCCTGAATTAATCACTTTTCTTTCGGTCAATGGCAGATAAATCTTGGAAGATGTATATTTTTTCTTCTTAGATTCAATTACATCTTTGTTTCACTTCATTTAGGATGCAGTCCTTGTCTGGTCATTTATGACATCTAACAACTGCATCTAGGCTCTTCTCCTCTGTCTCCTTTCTGTGATGTATCAATTTTCAGATCCATACCATCTTTATCTTGAAATAAACCTTGTACATTGTCCTTCACCAATAACTTCACCTGCGCTGGTCCCTCACCTGATATATCCGGTACATCAAACATTCTCAGATTTCTCATGGTCTCTCTGTTTTTAATTCCATCTATTTGAGGTACAAGATTGGTGTTACAAGGTTCCAATTTAAGACGTGCCTCATACTTTGTCTGTAAGTGCCTCATACTTTGTCTGTAATAGATCAGCTGTCACTTGATTAGTCTGCATTGCTTCCCTTCTGTCCACCAATTGTTACATTTTACCTTTAAGTTCTTCAATCGAAGAGTGGACATCTGCTCTAAGTGCCATGATTTTGGTGATCTCTTGTTCTTTTTATGTCCTGTTTTGCAGCTACGGCTGCCAACGGCACATCCCAATATAATTCACTTCTTCCACTTACTTATTGAGAAAATTTTGAGCTCACCATAACCCCTTCCACTGCAAAAAACTGTAGTTTGATTTTCCATAATGGTGTTGAGTGGGATTCACCCATATATCTGACTGCTTTCTCCAGCATGTGGTCTTGCATGGATTCACATGCTCATGAATATTCCCCGTCGTCAGGCTCGGAATCCTCGGTAAAGAAAAAATCAGTATCAGTTTCGTTTCTGATCTGTCTTTCTTAGTAGTAACCAATCACTGATCTCTGGGTCATACTGCTCCCAGCCAATTACTGCCCTCTCCCTAAGCCCCGCCTCTGGCAGCCATCCTCAGATTTGTACCGCACGCTCAAGTGTTGGGAGTCCTCGTGTTTAGCGCTCGAGTTTTTTTTACTGAGTTTTCACACTTTTTCAGGAGAATTTCTCATTTTTTCGGTTTAATCGAGCCTCAAGCTCCACCGTTTCTGCTTCCGATAACGGGGACCCATTTCGGATTTCTTCTACGCCCCTCAAGGGTGACGTTTTCGTCGACTTTACACTTCTTGGAGGATTCTGGAAGATCTGCGGCCTACCTCAACGGACATGGCCCAGGACAAGGGGAGCTCGACGCCCGGATCCAAGCTGTTCAGGAACTGCCCTGGATGCGGATTCTATAACGTTCTCAAGGAAGACGAGCATTTGCGATGTCTCTACTGCCTCCATGAGGACAAGACGCACCTGGAGAAGGACTGTGCGTTCTGCAAGGACCTTTCGGAACGGACCAAACAAGATCGTCGTTCCCGCCTCGCCACCTGGCTGGAGAAGGGCACAGCAGGTGAGAAGACAAAGAAGAAGTCTGAGCGGGCTTCTAAGTCCTGTGAGGGCACCCCGGCGACGGGGGCCCAACAGAAGGCCAAGCACCGCGAGTCCGCGGGCACCGGGAGCGCTGAAAGGTCGGGCTCTTCGGTTGCCAAGCAGGGCGCTACTTCCCCGGCACGTTCGGCACTCTGGTTCGGGGAAGAGGAAGTCCGAGAACCCGGGCAGGCCGCTGGAGCAGACCCAGTCGATCTTGAAGGGGGGGGTGAGGCGCTGACCCTCCCCCAAGGCAAAGGCCCAGGACGCACTTAAGGTGGTGAGGGCTTTGATCCACCCGGCTAAGCCCTCTACCGAAGTGGTCGCTGCGACCCTGGCGGAGCCGGCTGAGACTACGCCAGTGGAAACGGCCTCTGGGCCCAGAGTATCCCTGCCACCACGGAGAGAATCCTCTTTCCAGCCCATCGCTGAGACCCCCGTAAAGCCCCTGGCTGAAAAAGAGGGGGGGGGGCGGTGGCCATTACAGACTCGGAATCAGCCTCTGAGGAGGAACTGGTGGAGACCGAGAAGGGCCTCAACGAAAGGTCCATAGGCCTCATCGAGAGGTTCATAAACCTCAACGAGAGGTCGGTCCCTGCTGGGGACGGTCCCTGCTGACGTGATCGAAGATAGCGACGATGACGACGAACAGGGCCCAGTGGAGCGGCCATCACGTCCGTCGCAGCCATTGCCCGAGCCCCAGGATAGCTTGGCGGCCATTTTGCTGGCAATCCAATCCTTATGTACCGAGATAAGGACTAGATTACCACGCACCCCGACGGAGGAGCCAGAACCAGGCCCATCGGAAAGACCTCCGAACAAGCGGAGGAGAGTCCACCCCGCTCCGCCCTTCGTGCCTGCGAGACCGTTGGACCCCTCATCCCCCTCGCTGGACCCTAGAGAGGATACGGCGACGGATACGGCGACAGGGATGGACGATGACGGCGGCGATGACACAGCGGACATCCCGTCGTCACCCCCCGCCCCGCGGGCGTCCCCAGCCGACGAGGTTGGCTCTTTCCACGCCATGATAACCAGGGCATCCAAGCTCTTCCAGCTCTGCCCTGAAGAACAGAAAAAGGAGGGGTTTCTGTACCAACGACGAGAGGCCAAGAGGAAGACGGTCCTCGTGGTGCCTTTACTCGACGACATCTGGGACGAGGGGCTTACTGTCCTCAAGAACCCTTCAACGACACCCGCCAAGAGGGACAGGTACGAGAAGAAGTAGCGAGTTCCCGATGCCGCCCCCTTGTGCCTCATCCCAACCTACGCCGGACTCGGTCGTCTCGGCAGCGGCTAAGAAGAAGGCAGCGGGCGCGGCAGCTTCAACTTCCACTTCCCCGCTGGATAGCGAGGGCAAGAAGTTGGACTCTATGGGACGACGAGTTATCTCGTCGGCGGCGACGACGATTAAGGCGGCCAATGCCTTAGCGATTGTGGCCCGCTACGACAGGGAGCTCTGGTTCAAGATAGCTCCCCTGCTAGATTTCCTGCCTGATGACAAAAGGGCGGAGGCCCTAGAAATTCTGCAGGAGGGCGAGGTGGCATCGGATCACGCCATAACGGTGGCAACGGACATTGCCGATACCGGATTTCGCCAACTGGGCAACAGAGTTTGCCTCCGACGACGAGGATGGCTCAAGGCGACAGACTTTCGCCAGGACATCCAGACCAAAGTGTTGGACATGCCGTTCGACTGCAACAACCTTTTTGGTAAGGCGGTGGACGAGTCTCTACAGGCCATCAAGACCGACTCAGAGACGGGCCGGGCCCTTGGGGTGCTTCAGCAGCGACGGCCCTTTCGGAGCCGCGGAGGCAGACAGGGTGCCTCCAAAGGATCCAGCGGTGGCTCTTCCACTTACCACCAGCCGGCCCGCTCATCTTCCCAGGAGGCCTACAGAGGTCGCGGCAAGCAAGGGGGATCCCGCCGTCGTCGCCAAGGAGGCCAAGGCGGCAAGGCCGCTTCCAAGCACCCCCGGTGGGAGGCCGGCTGACGAAGTTCGTCAGAGTGTGGGAGTCCATCTCCACCGATCGTTGGGTGTTGGAAACCCTGGCCAACGGGCACACGCTGGAATTCCAAAAGAAGTGCCCTCGCATTCCTCCCGTGGCCAGGAAGGAGAATCACGTCCCTCAACTGCTGTTGGAGGTAAAGGCGATGCTCAAGAAAGGTGCCATCAAGCTCGTCCCCAGGAGGCTCCGGGGCTCTGAGTGTACTCAAGGTGCTTCCTCGTCAGAAAGAAGAGAGGCAGTTGGAGCCCCATCCTGGACCTGCGTCGGTTAAACAAATACATCAAGGCGCAGAAATTCAGGATGGTCACCCTCCAGCACGTGCTGGGACAGCTGGAGGAAGGCGACTTCCTATCGTCGTTGGACCTGGAGGATGCTTACTTCCACATCCCCATTCTAAAAAGGCACAGGAAGTTCCTCAGGTTCGTGTTTCAGGGACGCCACTACCAATTCAGAGCCCTACCCTTCGGATTAAAGTGGGCACCCAGGGTTTTCACCAAGTGCCTGGCACCAGTGGCGGCGCGGCTGCGCCTGCAGGGGATCCACGTCTACCCCTACCTGGACGACTGGCTAATCTGGGCAAGGTCAAGGGAACTCGCCGTCGAACATACGGCGAGGACCGTCCGGTTGCTCACGGAGCTGGGGTTCGCCATCAACTACCACAAATCCCACCTGGTTCCATCGCAAGTAGCACTGTTTCTGGGAGCGAAGCTCGATAAAGTGGAGCAATTGGCCTCCCCTTCAGAGGAGAGGACCAAGACCATCCTGGGCAAGGTGCGGCGCCTGTTAGCCACGGACATGGCCACGGTGAGGTCCATCAAGTCCCTTCTCGGGATGATGTCCTCATGCATCTACCTTGTGCCCCTTTGCAGACTTCGGATGCGTCCGCTACAGGAGTTCCTCGACGCCCGCTGGTTTCAGGCGACGGGCTGCTTCAAGGACAGGATCCCTCTCGATGAGGAGTTCCGTCAGGCGATCCTATGGTGTGGCACCCGGGCTCACCTCACTACAGGCACGGACTTTCAAACCCCGGCGTTTCAGGAGACGGTGACTACTGAAGGCACGCGTCCCCAACCAGCACGATCCTCCCCGCAATGAGAGACAATAAAGGACTCTCCCAAATCGGGAATAAAGCCAAGACAGAGTGCGGGTGAGCTTAAATGGGAGTTTATCAATCAGAATAGGGCATGCAAAGAACTCTGCAAACTCCGAGAGCGCTCTGTCTGACAATAGCAAAGACAGGCGTATATATTTACAAAAAACGTCATAAGAACCTACACACTATAGGGGGCACAAGTTCAATGGGATTGGGTGGCGACGACTAACTATAGGTGCTGCTGCGATGTGGTTGGCTTTGGCTGGAAGACGTCACTGGTCAGCCTCGTGGGTTGGGCTGGGCCTGGCAGGTTGGCTGAGTTCATCCGGGCGGTGTTGTTGTGCCATCGCGGCCAGTGTCAGAGATGAATGTCTTTTCCTGACTTATTTGCCCTAGGCCATGCACACCGCAGTCATTCAGTCATTGCAATATTATCTTCTTTAGTAAATCTTCCAATAGGTTATTCTACAGGTTAATGCAACACAGGAGGAATGCACCTTGTGAGGGGTCTGGTGGTAATACGTCAGGACAGGTCGAGGGGCTAAGCTTCAGGGCCTGGGACGGGCGGTACAGGTCTTTCTGCCTTGTTAGAAGTTGTTATGGATGTGCCGCTGTGTGTTGTCAACGTGTTGGGTGTCCTGATTGCACAGGGCCATAAGTCTAAGATGATCCGGTGGGTTGTGGGGTTTACGAGGGGGCACCTTTGGAAGTGTGTGTTCAGGCAGAGGTTTACTGCTGTGCTGTAAATAATGCAGGTGGCGGGCCGTGGCCTTGGATGCTGCAGAGGGGGCTACAAATCTTTGAAGCGGCTCCAGTCTGGTTGGGGGAGGTAGAGCAGCGCGGCGCGGGCCTCTGTTCTCATGTTTGGCAGTCTTCGCAGGGTGGGAGGGGAAATGGCCTTGCACATATTCACAAAAGGTATCTTCCTTGTATGTTGCTGACTTTAGGTAAAAACATCATAAACATTTGAACATTCTGTACTACTTATTCGAATCACTTTAAAACATGCATTTCAACTTTGCTGGGTGTGTCTTGATTATATCCAGCCTGAGCACCTTATTCGTACACTATGTTTTAACAATTACAGTAATTAGTTCTATGCATATACATTTGCAGTAAGTGAGGTAGTATTAAGGTTGGTGGAGTACATAGAAAATGACCCGCCACTGTACGTGACGGTGGTGGCACATATGGGGCTTAGACATACACACATGACAAGTGCTTTCTCGCGCATCCTTCACATGAGCCCTCTGTATGGTTACATTTGTCTTCTCGTGTACTCTAGCAGCATTAGTTCGGTTATGGCGCAAAACCATGAAGTGTAAGTTCCCCAGTGATACACGTAACAAATAGATCCCTGGTACGCTCCTTTATTATCAGTACCCAACTGCAGTGGTGTGGGCTCGCCATTGCTTATATCATGGAAGCATGCTTTCTATGTTTATACACTTTACAGGTTTTTGTAATATAAGAGATTTTGTGGAGAAAAGCATATTTTGCCAGTGGTCTTGGCATTAATATGTAGAGATTTTCTGCCATCTGATGACCATTTTACCGTTCTTTTCATCGCTCAGGCCTGCTGGCCGGGTCATGCTGGGAGCGATGATACACTGCGGAAGGTGAACTGTTACAATGTTAGTCTCTTATGCTAGCTCATGTCCGTCTTGTTCGTGGGAACGGGCTCACAGCGGATCTGCCAGGGTGCTGCGGCGACAGGGATAACTGAAACTCTCCGAGGGTGGGGGCCGCGCTACAGTGCGCTAAGCTCACACCATGTTTAGTAGACAAAATGGTTTCTGAGGCCTAGCTAAATTTAATGCGTGCGGGCAATGTCTTCAGCAGGTGAGTCATCCACCACCTGGGCCCTGGTAGTAGGAGGGGACGCCCGATGAGCCATGGCCCTCACCTGGGGTGGAGATGTAGGCAAGGGGGGGGTCTTTTGGACCACTCCTCCCCTACATTTCCCCCCTTTCATTACTTAAGTAATGAATACTTTAACTCCTCCAACTTTCTACATTCTACTTCGTCCATCACTGCCTCGTCCCATGCAGGTGTGCCTTTTATGGGCATCCATGCTCTGCACACCCCCCGTAAGCTTTCCCCTCATCTGGCATATTCATCTGGGGTACAAGTCAGGTATATACATCCGCCATCTCCCGCCAAGTCTACCCACACCTCCTGGTACCATTCTAGTACACGGGGCTCTCTAATGGTGGTGTGCCACGCTTTATCTATGATATCTTTGTCGTGATAGATAGGCACTAGCTGATATCTTGGTGTGTCGTCTGTTCCTGTTTGTACCTGTACTTCCTGCATGTTTTGTATTGTCCCACGGGTGTTGCCCATTGTCACCATCATCATTGCACCACTTGGTACTGAGTTAGCACAAACTCGAAGACCCACCTGGCACAGGCAAAAAATTAAAAGGAGGAACACCACAGCTGGCATCAAAAATTTCAGAGTTGTTCCAAGCCATGAGGGGACCCAGGAGAAGATGTTATCGAACCATGTACTGTCTTCTGCTCCACCTTCCATTTTCATTTTTTCTCCTAGGTTGTGGACTGCTTCGATCACATGGGACAGGGAGCCATTTTCTGCGTCTTCAGAAGGTACGAAAGTGCAGCAGGCACTTCCTATTTTTCGGCAAACACCTCCATCCATTGCCGTCAACAGGTCCAGGACATACCTGTTTTGCATGGTCATCAGTCGTAAAGCCCTTAGTTCCACTTTTATTACGTTGAACCCTTCTTCAGTGTCGTTCGCCAGCTGAATCAATTCCCAGCGTGTTATCTGGAGCCATTTTGCGTTTGCTCTTGCTTGGACACTTGAGACAAGTGAGGCAAAGAATGTTTCTGCTGAACTGAATAATCGATATTTATCTGGGATCTGAGCCAATAGTTCTGATGATTCCTTTGATATGTAGTTTGATGCACGTCGGTTACGGGTCAGCACTTCTCCCTTGTTTCCGGAAGACAGGACATACATTTGTGACTCCGCAGTTGGCTGGGCTGCACTCTGTTGCCGGCGTTCCGGTGTTTTTTTGCTCCCGTCAATGTGGCTTTCTGGTATTACCATTAGGGCTGAGTGCAGAGTGGCCATTGAGCAGCTGCCACTCCATGACGGGGGGAGGTGTAGGTATGCCTGGTTGCCGCATACCCAGTACGTGTCCATAAGGGCCGCTGTCCCTTTTCTCAGATCTGGGATGGTGAGGGTCTTGTTACAGTTCTTGTTTGTTCCCATGGAGGTCTTCCCCTCTCCTTTAAAACACAGTTCATAGTCTATTTCGTTCTGTAGTTTGAAAGGTTTTTCAATGGCAGTTACCCAAGTTAGTTTTGAAATGTGTTCTTTCCATACTGGTGTGCATGTTTCTTTTATCCACTGCAATTTCTCTGGTGCCACACCTCTCAGTGCTTCCGCTTTGCACATTACTTCTTCATCCTTCCACTTGTTGTCTGAAAAAAGTGTCCCTTGTATTACAAAAAATGGTTCCTCCAAACATACCACCCCTGCCGTTTTTGGGTAGCAAGTTTTCCCGTTCTGCAGCATTTTAAAAATAACTTCATGTGCCTGGAAGGTGTTCTTAATCCTGCAGAGCGTGAGATGAAGGAGACATTGGGCATCTATAATTGGCAACTCGTTGGGTAGCAATACTTTGGGTGTACCTGAAGCATGAGGAATGAGGGAGCAGACATAACAGCTCTCATTTGTTGTTTGTTTTGCGGTGGCGCTCATATCTGCATACCACTTATTTGTCTGGTGGGGGTGTCGTGGGTCTTCCATTTTATCTAATCCTAACTCATAGTACTCATCATACTTGCTCCTCCCGGTTTCCCTTCTCCGTCTGTTGTTCTTGTTCCTTATGTACTTCCCAGCCTGCTGGGCGAGGGAAAAAATAGACCCCCCTTTCTCATTCCCGCCCCCCCTGGCCCATTCATCATATAAGATTTCGTGTGCTGCTAGCATCTTGTCCTTTTCGTCCCTGAGTTTGTCTTGCAGGTTGTTTTTTAAGACGGGGGTAGGTTGACTGGTGGGGGTATCATACAACCACGATATGGCAGACGGGTTTCGGTCATTTAAACTACGAGCATTATACCTATACATCACTGGTGGGGACACTGTGTTGTTTTGCATTCCACCCTATGGCTCTTTCTTTTCTGATATGATAGTATTGGATGGTGTGGTGTGATAACCCCATACAAGTTTAGTTCCATCCCATACCAGAAAATCACCTTCCCTCATATTGACACTTGCAGTTACATTGGTCCCAGTGGTGCTGTTGATCCCAGTGCTGTTAATCCCTCCCCCCTCGTTCATCTCGATAGAGATGAACGCTATAAACCAATATGTAACCAGGCCAAACATTAGCATAAAAAACATCGTAATGCACATAGATAATCCGCACTCATACGAATATCTGCATCTCTCATTTAGTATTTCTCTCATTCTACTAATTCTTTCCGTTGCAGGCTGCCTGTTAGATGCCATGGTAGTTCCTGTTTGAGATACAAAAGTGCATTAAGTGCATGCATGTAAACATTTTGTTGGCACCATTAGTGCCGATATATATTGCCGGGTAATGGAAGCGGGTAGGGTTGTAGGGAAGGGAATTCACAGACAAGGGTGTAAACAAGTCATAATTTGATCACTTCATTAATCACATATAAGTCCAAAACAAAAAAACCTTTTTTTTTTTTCCAGTAATACATATAGAAAGAGAATGCAGCAATACTTCATCAGTCACTTTCCCATTCACGTTTATTGCTGACGCACTCACACAAGTCAATGTTCAGACATTTTGTTCAGTTGAATTGGTTGCTGTTGTCTGTGCCTCCTCATCTGCCTCCTCTTGCACATTATTATAAGCTCTTTGCACATCTGTCAAGTGTATCCAGTACCTCAAGCCCTTCACTTTCACAGCTGTGGGCGTACAGAACACTACCTCGTATGGGCCGTGGAACCGTGGTGCATTCCATCGACGCACAAAACTCCTGACATAAATTAGTTCGCCCGGCATTAGCTGTAGCTGTTGCTCAGGCTCTGTGACAGACCCTGTTATGTTTCCCTCTTCTCTAGTGAAGGGTGGGGAGAGCTGCTTTGATATTACGCGCGCTGCCCTTGTTAATTTTTTCAAATAGTCCGTGAATTCTTCTCCCAATATCGCGGCGCTTGTGTGCATCTGAGTGTTCGCGCAGTGGGGAGTGTGCTGTGTGCATTCGTCTCCCAGTCACGATTTCGTGCGGGGACAAATGGTGATCTTTACTAGGCTGATTTCTCGGTTCAAATAGCGCAAGGGGCAGACAGTAGATCCAATTCTTTTTCAATGAAAAGCATAGTTTTGATAACCTGCCCTTTAGCAGTCCGTTCATCTTTTCCACTACGCCATTACTTTGAGGATGATAAATCGAACACAATTTATGTTTTATTCCCAATAATGCAGTGACTTCCTTGAAAAGTTAATTCACAAAATGAGTGCCATTGTCTGAGCGAATCACGTCACAAATTCCCCAGCGCAGGAATATTTCCCTCACTAGGAACTTGGCGGCGCTTTTGGCATCAGGTCGTGCACATGGTCCAGCTTCCACCCACCTTGAGAATGGGCACACAACCACGATCATGTACCGCGCGCCATTACACCTTTCCCCCATGTCTGCGTAATCAATATGCAGTTCTCTGAATGGGCCAATGGGTTTAGGAATTGTTCCCCGGAGTGTGCGTAATGTCATTCCTGAATTGTAGATCTGGCATGTTGTGCATTCCATTGCTAATCGAGACACGTGCTCCTGGAGACAGGGCACGAACCATTCTTCCTGTATTTCTGCTGCGATGTGCTGTTTGGTATTATGTGCAGGGAAGTGTAGTTGTTCAAATGCAATTTCTAGTAACTGGATTGGCATTACCACTTTCCCTGAGTTATTTTGCCGCCACAGCAAGTCTGTTCCCGACTTGCTGCACCCCCGTTTTGTCCACATCAATTTTTCGTCGTCACTAGCTCCTTCCTGTAGTTCTAGTATCTGTGATATGGGCATCATGTTATACCCTTCTGGGGGCTCTTCGTTTGCCTTACGCTGCAGCATGTACTCACCTGTGTCATATTTCTGAAAATAGGAAGCCTCCTTGGCGGCAGCGTCCGCTGCCGCGTTCCCCAAAGACACAACGTCTGTGTTGGATGTATGTGCTTGGCACTTTACTATTGCTACTGCAGTAGGGTTTTGTAGGGCCTCAATTAACTCTTTCAACAATTCTGCATGCTGTACTGGTGTTCCGTCTGCCCGTCGAAATCCCCTACGCCCCCATCTTGCTAGACCTCCATGTACTGTCGTCGTCATGTAAGCTGAGTCTGTGTATATTGTCACTGCACAACCCTTTGCTGCATGTAGTGCTTCTATGAGCGCAATCAGTTCTGCTGCTTGGGCGGAGTAATGTGATGGGAGGCGGTATTGAACTAATGTTTCATACTCACCGTCTTCTAATCTCACCACCGCCATACCGACATGTTTTTCTCCCGTGTCCACGTCAATTGATGCAGACCCATCCACGAAGTACACTTCCCCCTCGCTCAGTGCGTTCTCACACACCACTGTGTCCTCCCCTCTTTCTCCTGTGTAGGTTGCGCAATCGTGGTCCTGCATGTCCTCTAGTGTGCACGCTTCTGTAATGAATGTGGCGGGGTTCACTGTCTTGCATCTCACCACATGGATGTTGGCGCTAGACAATATAATCTCGTAGGCTGTCGCCCGCTGTGTGGTCAGTGTGCTTTTTGACCTCTCAAGTATTGCAAATAATGAATGTTCCACAAACAATGTCACAGGGCAACCCATTACTATTGTGGCACTTTTCTCAATCGCGAACGCGGCTGCAGCGAGTGATTGCTCGCACGCGAAATGCCCTTGCATCACGGCATCCAAAGTACCACTATAGTAAGCCAATGGCTTGTGTCCTAGGGACGTTTTTTGTGTCAGTACAGCTGTCATGAGTGTTCCCTTGCAGTGTGAGAATAGGTAAAATTTGCGTCCATAATCAGGGTTTGCTAGCACTGGAGCGTTTGAAATTAGCTCTTTTAATGATTGAAATGATGTGCTCATTTCTTCTGACCATTCTATTTTTTTGTTCTCCTGTTGTGCTTCCTTGAGTGCTTGTAGGAGGGGCCTTGTGTATGCTGCATAGTCTAATATCCATGCTCGGCAATAGTTGCACATCCCCAAGAATTTCTGCATGTCTTTCACTGTTGTGGGTTCTCCTACTGATCTTATTGCTTCTACCCTGTCGGGAATTATTCTTTTTCCATCTTTTGATATGAGCTGTCCCAAGTATAAGACCTCTGTCAGGCAGTACTGTAACTTCTCCTTGTCTACCTTGTACCCCTTGTTGGCCAGTAGAGTCAGGAGCGTTGTTGGATCCTTTCTGCATGTTACCTCGTCTTGTGCACACACTAATAAATCGTCTACATACTGAATAATCGTACTCTCAACTGATAGGTTTCCCAAGTCTTCATGCAATATGCGGTTGAATATGCTCGGGCTCTCACAGTATCCCTGTGGTAGTCTGCAGTGTTCATATCTTTTACCCCCCAGTGTGAATGCTGTGAGGTATCTACTCTCTTCAGCCAGGGGTATTGAGAAAAATGCGTTTTTCAAGTCTACTACTGTGAAATGTGATGCCACTTTCGGGATGCTGCATAGTATTGATGCAGGATTCGGGACTAGAGGGAACTCCTTCTGAATTACATCATTGAGGGGGCGTAAGTCCTGTATCATCCTCCATGACCCTCCTTTCGCTTTTTTGATTGGATAAATACATGTGTTACATGGGGAGGTTGAAGGCACTATTATCCCTTGTGCTAGTAGTGCATTTATGGTCTCTCTTATCCCTTCTTCGGCCTCACGGGACAATGGATACTGTTTCACTCGGGGCAAAATTGCTCCTTGCTTTAACTTTATTACCACAGGTTGTATTCCATGCAACAGCCCTACATCATGGGGGCCTGTTGTCCACAAATTATTTGGTACGAGCCTCATGTCGTCATCAAAAAATGACGGCGGTGCTCCTACCACTGCCATCAATTGGACGGGGGTTTCCCTGGCTTGAATCAAAATGTCACAGGGCATCGCTATTTCCATTACTATCTCACCATCCCCTTCTGTGTCTGAAAAGAGATCCTCATCTGTTAACTCTCGTAGGGCGATGTTGGCATTTGTACACAGCACTGTACGCCACTCACATCCTTCCCTGTCCACTCCAATCACAGCGATCCTTTTCGCTGATACCTGTACAGGGTGCAAGTCTAATGATACCACTGATCCTGGTGCTGTGTCGGGACACACTATGGGGCGGAAGAGGAACTCCGCTGGAATCCTCCAGTCCATTCTTCTTAGCTCTGGAATTATGAGGGCCAAAGTCTTTAGCCCTTCAATAAACATTTCCTCATTTTGTGGCAGCCCTCGTACTTCCTGTGTGGTTGTGTAGGCTTGCACTACCAGCATCGCACGCAAGGGGCATATCCCGGGTGTAGAACACACTATTCCTCTCTCGGTAAATGATATGGTCATGTTAAGTTTACTCAGGAGATCCCTCCCTAACAAATTTATTGGGGAATGTTCATAATATAGTAAGGGTGCCTTCACAGTTTTACCCCCCACTGTTACATCCAAAGCTTCTGTGTAAGGAACTTCAATTACAGCCCCAGAGAACCCCTGCGTCTCTAACTTCCGGTTAGATAACGGGAACCGGCCCTCTCTGATACATGATTTCTCCGCTCCCGAATCAACCATGAATATGAACTGCTTGTCTCCTATTTGCGCCCCTACCAATGGTTCCTCTGCTGCATTGTAGGTGGTAGATAGAACTGGACACGCAAGTGTTCTCTGTGGGCTGTCCTATGCGGGGTGTCTCATCGCCCCCCCCTCATTAAAGACACTTCCTGAAACCACTGACATGCCGTTGTAAGGTGCTGGTGCGGGGGCCCGTTTTGCTGTTGTCGCGAAAGGGTTGCCTGGCGTATATTGCATACTGTCATTGTTTTGTGGGTGGTTCTGTGTTCTATACTGGTGTCCCTGTTGCTGCTCAGCATTACCTTGGCCTGGGTTTCTCAGTTGTTGTTGTCCCATTGGGAGACCATATGGGCTCCCCGGGTGGGGATGGCCATATTGTTCTACCTCTTGGAACCCGTTGTTGGATCTAGCTCTGCACTCCCTAGAGTAATGCCCCCACCTTCCGCAGTTCCAGCAACTCCCTTGTGCACCTCTAGGGCCCTGCCATCCATTTCCTCCCATTCCCCCGTACCCCGGTCCACCTCCTCTTCGGCCCCTGTACCCACCTCGTCCCCCTCAAGGGGTCCACTCTTGCCACTGCGGACCTCCGCCTTGCTCCTGCTCGTTCCACTGCCGCTGTCCTGTTCCCGCCCAATTAGTTGCCATCCTTCCTTGTACCACTATCAGCCCCTCCTCCTCGTCATCTCCCTCCCTGCTGTGTGGGAGCGCGGCTACTGCTGCTGCAACCTTCACCAACTTTGTCTGTACTAATTTCGCTTCGTCTGCCAATCTTTTCTGTGCCACCTCCTTCTCCCTTTTCTTTATTCGTTTACAGTGGTGTACTATTATGCTCCGAATCTCAGGCCATCCCTTTGCTTCAATACCTGCTATCTTGTCGAGCGCCTTCTGCACTTCCTTTGGGAGCCCTCTTTTTATAATGAAGTAAAATAAAGATGTCGATTGATACCAGGGCGTGCCCGTTTCTGCTCTCCACATCTCTTGGACCCGGAAAATGTAATCCATAGCCTCCTCCCCATCATTCATTGTACACTGCATCACTGACTGTAAGTCTGGCGTATCTGGGAATGTTTCGCGTAAGGCATCCCACACCCTGGCACGCACTGTGTTAAAGGAGGCCCCATCATGGCGGTCACAGTCTAATGTTACTCCCGGGAAACCGGCCTTAACCCATACTCTCTCAGCCTGATCGCCCACTGCTGATACGAGCAAGCTCTTCACATCTCCTATTGCTAGGGGTACCCCAGCAGTGTGCTTCTCAAAGGCGTATATCAACTTACTTGCCCCTCCTGATAACGGGGGCAATAGTTTTAATAAATTGGCTTTATCCATCTGAGCCCATGGGATATAATTCGGCCTCCCTCCTCCCCTATGTATCAATGGGAGCTGTAGCCTTCCTTTTGTCGTTGCATTTGCACCTGTTTTGGCTGCTGAGGTTCCCAGTAATGCCATTTTCCCCACCCTGTTCCTTAATCGCCCCGTCCACTCATATTCCAGTGTTCTCAGTGAACATGTACCATCCACCCCTTCACTTCCCCCTCCCATTGCCATGCTCAACCTGTCGCTTTCTTCTACATCGTCCCTTATATCACATAGTAGTTCCTCTCTGTCCCCTACAGGCCTTTCTTCATTATTGATACCTCCCTCTCGTGCCCCTACTTCAATTATTCGCGTTGGTTCTTCCTCAATTCTGAACAGTATCTCACCTTTTTTCCACCCGTCTTCAAGTGTTCTATTCTCACTCGGCGCTCTAGACGTGCGCCCTGATCTTGCAGCATTAAGTGCTGTTTGTTCACATATATCTCTTATCCTTGAGAGCACATCTTTTGCTATTGAGAGCCTTGATTGTAAATCATCTGTTAGCTTTTCTATGTCCACCCTGTGTGTACTTGTCTGGGCTCGCTCCCTTGTGCTTTCATATGGCGGGGGTGCCGTTGGTCGGTGGGGTGTAGTAGTTGTCGGGGGAGGCACATAAGTGGGGTCACTGTACCCCTCTGCGGGCACAGGTTTGTTCAATATCGGGTACAAACTTATTACCTCAGTTGGTGGCTCTACTTTTGACACTTCTTTAGTATCTTTCTGTATCATCAGTGGGTTGTCTGTGGTGGATGGTAGGTCAGGGTTTACTGCTGGTGCCTTAGGCGGTGGTATCTCTTCAAACAAACTCCATAGATCCAATATTTCCCTCCTATTATGCAAGTGCTTCCCCTTGTATTTCAAACAAATGCATGTGGCCACCATATCCAGAACACTTTTATCAAAGGACCCTCCCTCTGGCCATATCTGGGGCAACCCCTCTCCCTTCAGCTCTGTTATCCATTGATCGTGATATTTCTTAATCCGCTCCGCGTACCCTGGTAGATTCTTACAAATATGTGATAAGGGTGTTTCGGCCCCCATCTCTGTGCCCTCTTAGTACTTGTGTGTCTCTGTGTGTCTGCAACTACAATGTAGATGTATTATCAATATTATTTTTCGTTTTCTACTTCACATTCAATAATGGGCTCCTTTGTGCTCTTCCCCCTGCCTGCACAATACAAAACTGGCTGTACACAGTTTCTATTCTATTCTCTTTGGGGGCACATACAAGAGCAACCCATCATTTATTTTGACAATATCAACCCGGAAATCAAAAAGGTACCCACTCACTTCACTGTATCATTTTTGTCTTCAAAAAGTTCTATCCGGTCACACTTACCATGACCATTTAACTACTATACATTTATAACCGTTTTACACATTCACAACATCAAAATGTCCTCTGACACATACGAGGTGCACACACCTCTTGGTAACACTCAATTCACAATTCAAGCTGCCCTCCCTTTCCTCCCTAGCCGGCTGTCCCTGTCCGTCTTATTTGGATATATGGATGCGCATATATATATATATTGGCCTGCTCTCCCCCCTTCTAGTAGGACTCTTTCTCTCTTACTTTCTCCCTAAGTTTGTGCTAATCTCACTTTTTATTCTCCCCTACCCCTAAAGAAAAGAAAAGAAAGAAGTAATAGCGGTCACTAATATATTCTCAGTGCCCCCTTTTGCTGAACACTTTTATCTTATATTCCACTTCTTCATATATTCCCAGTACTAGTCAAGATAGCACTATGCGGCGCCGCCTTCCACCCCCTTTCGGAGCTAGGTTCCCGTCACTTTTATCTCTTATTCACCTCTTAATCCTAATGGCCATATGCAAAGAAAAAGCAAGGAAATTTTAGGATGATCCTTAGTAGATCTACGTACCCCCTCTTCGTTCCCTGTCCTACACTTCTTTCCCCACTCCCTTTACAATCGCTCGCATTCAATACTCACGTGCCCGTCTTGAACCGATAGTCTCCGAAACTGGGTCCATCCAGGCAGTGTTGCCGTCAGCTCAACAGTCAGCCCCGGCTCCGGCGAGCGGTACTCAAAGGGGATTTTTCAACCGGGATCCCGTACCCTCTCTCTATTGAGTGCACACTTCTTAGTGTACCGGTCGCCGTTGGCGGGCAGCCTCCCGGAGCCGGCTCACCGTGCGTATCCCTTTTCGACCGGAGATTCTCGTGCCAAAAGGGGACGGTAATGTTAGGTCGGGAAAGAATAATAATAATAATGATCACGCTTTCGGGGTCACCACTGAAGGCACGCGTCCCCAACCAGCACGATCCTCCCCGCAATGAGAGACAATAAAGGACTCTCCCAAATCGGGAATAAAGCCAAGACAGAGTGCGGGTGAGCTTAAATGGGAGTTTATCAATCAGAATAGGGCATGCAAAGAACTCTGCAAACTCCGAGAGCGCTCTGTCTGACAATAGCAAAGACAGGCGTATATATTTACAAAAAACGTCATAAGAACCTACATACTATAGGGGGCACAAGTTCAATGGGATTGGGTGGCGACGACTAACTATAGGTGCTGCTGCGATGTGGTTGGCTTTGGCTGGAAGACGTCACTGGTCAGCCTCGTGGGTTGGGCTGGGCCTGGCAGGTTGGCTGAGTTCATCCGGGCGGTGTTGTTGTGCCATCGCGGCCAGTGTCAGAGATGAATGTCTTTTCCTGACTTATTTGCCCTAGGCCATGCACACCGCAGTCATTCAGTCATTGCAATATTATCTTCTTTAGTAAATCTTCCAATAGGTTATTCTACAGGTTAATGCAACACAGGAGGAATGCACCTTGTGAGGGGTCTGGTGGTAATACGTCAGGACATGGTTACCAGTGTCCTGTTGACCGGGGCCACAGGTCGAGGGGCTAAGCTTCAGGGCCTGGGACGGGCGGTACAGGTCTTTCTGCCTTGTTAGAAGTTGTTATGGATGTGCCGCTGTGTGTTGTCAAAGTGTTGGGTGTCCTGATTGCACAGGGCCATAAGTCTAAGATGATCCGGTGGGTTGTGGGGTTTACGAGGAGGCGCCTTTGGAAGTGTGTGTTCAGGCAGAGGTTTACTGCTGTGCTGTAAATAATGCAGGTGGCGGGCCGTGGCCTTGGATGCTGCAGAGGGGGCTACAAATCTTTGAAGCGGCTCCAGTCTGGTTGGGGGAGGTAGAGCAGCGCGGCGCGGGCCTCTGTTCTCATGTTTGGCAGTCTTCGCAGGGTGGGAGGGGAAATGGCCTTGCACATATTCACAAAAGGTATCTTCCTCGTATGTTGCCGACTTTAGGTAAAAACATCATAAACATTTGAACATTCTGTACTACTTATTCGAATCACTTTAAAACATGCATTTCAACTTTGCTGGGTGTGTCTTGATTATATCCAGCCTGAGCACCTTATTCGTACACTATGTATTAACAATTACAGTAATTAGTTCTATGCATATACATTTGCAGTAAGTGAGGTAGTATTAAGGTTGGTGGAGTACATAGAAAATGACCCGCCACTGTACGTGACGGTGGTGGCACATATGGGGCTTAGACATACACACATGACAAGTGCATTCTCGCGCATCCTTCACATGAGCCCTCTGTATGGTTACATTTGTCTTCTCGTGTACTCTAGCAGCATTAGTTCGGTTATGGCGCAAAACCATGAAGTGTAAGTTCCCCAGTGATACACGTAACAAATAGATCCCTGGAACGCTCCTTCATTATCAGTACCCAACTGCAGTGGTGTGGGCTCGCCATTGCTTATATCATGGAAGCATGCTTTCTATGTTTATACACTTTACAGGTTTTTGTAATATAAGAGATTTTGTGGAGAAAAGCATATTTTGCCAGTGGTCTTGGCATTAATATGTAG
Source organism: Ambystoma mexicanum (assembly GCF_040938575.1). NCBI lineage: Eukaryota > Metazoa > Chordata > Amphibia > Caudata > Ambystomatidae > Ambystoma > Ambystoma mexicanum. The sequence goes on along the minus strand of NC_090939.1, from coordinate 96,226,088 downwards.
AGATTTTCTGCCATCTGATGACCATTTTACCGTTCTTTTCATCGCTCAGGCCTGCTGGCCGGGTCATGCTGGGAGCGATGATACACTGCGGAAGGTGAACTGTTACAATGTTAGTCTCTTATGCTAGCTCATGTCCGTCTTGTTCGTGGGAACGGGCTCACAGCGGATCTGCCAGGGTGCTGCGGCGACAGGGATAACTGAAACTCTCCGAGGGTGGGGGCCGCGCTACAGTGCGCTAAGCTCACACCATGTTTAGTAGACAAAATGGTTTCTGAGGCCTAGCTAAATTTAATGCGTGCGGGCAATGTCTTCAGCAGGTGAGTCATCCACCACCTGGGCCCTGGTGGTAGGAGGGGACGCCCAATGAGCCATGGCTCTCACCTGGGGTGGAGATGTAGGCAAGGGGGGGGGGTTTTGGACCACTCCTCCCCTACACTACGGACGCCTCTCTGGAGGGTTGGGGGGCCCACACCGGAGATCTCCACGCAAGAGGCATTTGGCTCCCGCAGGAGAGGTCTCTCCACATCAACATCCTGGAGCTCCGAGCAGTGTTCTGGGCGCTCAATTCGTTCATCCCGTCCCTCAAGGACAAAGTGGTGAGGATCTTCACTGACAACACCACCACGATGTTCTACATACGGAAGCAGGGGGACACCAGATGCCCAGCCCTATCCAAGGAGGCCCAGAATCTGTGGCACTGGGCCGTCGCCCCGGGGATGTTTCTGGTTCCCTTCCAGCTGGCAGGAATAAAAAACACCATCGCCGACTCACTCAGCAGGGAGCTGCGCTCGTGCCACGAGTGGGAACTGCGCCAGGTTCAAGTGGATCGACTCTTCCAACGATGGGGCAAACCCCAGATCAACCTGTTCGTAACGGCGACGAACTCCAAGTGCTAGAGGTTCGCCAGCAGATTCCCACAGCCGAGGAGCATGGCGATGCTTTCTCGTTCCCTTGGGACGGCCTGTTTCTATATGCGTTCCCTCCATTGCCGTTGCTGCTCCGCCTCATCAACCAGCTCAAGAAGTCCAGGTGCAGGATGATCCTCGTCGCACCGGCACGGCCGAGGCAGATCTGGTTCCCGGAGCTTCTGGACTTGTCAACGTTCCCGCCAGTCAGGCTGCCGGCGGACGCGGATCTTCTCTCCAGAGAAGGAGGCGCCATTCTCCACCACGACCCACAGTCGCTGAACTTGCAGGCCTGGTTCCTGCAGCACTAGAGTTTGGAGGGTACGATATCCCGGCTGATTGCAGAGAGGTTCTTGCAAAGGCCAGGGCGTCCTCAACTCTCAAGTGTTACGGTCATAAATGGAAGAGGTTCTCTGTCTGGTGTCATGCACAGAAGATTAACCCTCTGCGAATTACAGCCCCTCAAGTGCTGCCGTACCTACTGTCGCTGGCCAAGGCTGGACTGGCTCACGCCTCCATAAAAATACATCTGGCTGCCATCTCCCGATATACCAGGATGATGGGACGGACGTCCTTGTGGTCTCATCGCCTGGTGAAGGAATTTATGAAGGGACTATTCCGATCATTCCCGCCGGTGAAGGCTCCTGCCCCGGCGTGGGAGCTTAATGTGGTGCTGACCAGGCTCATGGGAGCCCCATTCGAGCCTATGCATTCGGCGCCTTTGAAGTTCCTGTCATGGAAGACAGCGTTCCTCGTGGCCATCACCTCTGCACGACGAGTGGGAGAGATTCAGGCCCTATCTTGCAAGCCTCCATACTTGACTTTTCATGACACGAGGGTGGTGCTGAGGACGCACCCCTCCTTCATGACCAAGGTGCCATCGGACTTCCACCTCAACGAGCCCTTGGTGTTACCAGTTTTCTTTCCGTCGCCTTCGACGCCGGCCGAGAGGACTTTGCACTCGCTGGATGTAGATAGAGCGCTGAAGTTCTTCGTGTACCGCACGAAGCGTTTTCGGAAGACGTCACAACTGTTTGTGAACTTTGGGTCTGTGAATCAAGGGAAGGATCTCTCGAAGACTTCCATTTCCAGATGGCTCTCCGGCTGCATCATGCATTGTCACCGGTTGGCAAACCGACCGCTGCCCGGCCGTCCGAGAGCCGATTCGACCAGAGCGATCGCTGCTACCACGGCGTTCCTGTCTGGTGTGCCCCTGCTGGACATCTGCAGGGCTGCTACGTGGAGGTCGACCCACACCTTCACAAGATTCTACTGCGTGGATCGGGACTCCAGGGAGGAGTCCAGGGTCGGCCAAGCAGTGCTGCGCAACCTGTTCGCTTAAGGTGAGCCTGGTGAGGAGGTAAGAGATGCTTAATGTTGAGTTGTTGTATTGCTTAATGTTGAGCCTGTTGCCGCCTCCTGTGGTTGTGCATGTGTATACTGCTATGTATTCTTTATTCATGAGCATGTGAATCCATGCCAGACCCCATGCTGGAGAAGGAACAAGTTACTTACCTGTAACTGTTGTTCTCCAGCATGGGTCTGGCATGGATTCACATGCGAACCCTCCCACCTACCCCTCTGCGGCTCTTCACTTGGTCATACTGCCACTTGGCGTGCTACCAAATCTGAGGATGGCTGCCAGAGGCGGGGCTTAGGGAGAGGGCAGTCATTGGCTGGGGGCAGTATGACCCAGAGATCAGTGATTGGTTACTACTAAGAAAGACAGATCAGAAACGAAACTGATACTGATTTTTTTCTTTACCGAGGATTCCCAGCCTGACGACGGGGAATATTCATGAGCATGTGAATCCATGCCAGACCCATGCTGGAGAACAACAGTTACAGGTAAGTAACTTGCTCCTTATGCATGGTGCTTCACTACCTTGGTGTCTTATAGTAGACCTCCCTCTTCCTAACAGCTCTTAGAGAGGAACCCCAAGTTTAACCAGTTTTCCCAATTATGTTCTATTTCATCTTCAATGCTTCATGCATTCAGTGGGGGGGGGCTCACCAGCACTCCTCACACGCATAAGACCAGTTTCTATTCCAGAGGTTTCAGCAGCAGGGCCCTCTGTAGTTGAGAGAGGTGGCAGGCCATATGTTTCTCCTCCTGTGGCTGCCACAGTGAAATGTAAACCTCTTTGCTCTCTGCAGGTGGGGTAAAAGCACTGCTCATCAATCCAAGCTTACTAATAGCCTTTAGCTGCTTACTTATCTCTCCCACCACATATTGTGCACCCTCTCCCACTCTTTAGCAACACACGTCCCTTCTACGCTATCTGTCGCTATCTGTTGAAACCCCCAATCTTCGGGCATTGGGCGCTTCACCATAGTATATTTTGTACTGCTTCAGAGTGGATGTATTCTCTTCCCACAACCAGGATGTTTCACTGTTTGGATACTCCCCTCTAAAGTCACACCCCATAGTGCTTCTGATTCTCAGGCATCTACAGGTTTGCAGTAAATGGAGCTGCACGTCTCTCTATTTAAATCTTCTTTTCACACTCGGGCACAGATTTTGAGTATCCTCAGGGTTGGACAGATTCTGGGGATAATCACTGATTTAGAGTGTCCAAAATGTTACCTTTCCTTATCTAAATAGCTGCATAACCATGTTTGTAAGCCCCCCATTTAGCCTGTATATTGAAGTTGAGTAACCTCAAGCAATGATTGGGATGATTGCATAACCCAAAAGCATAAAGTGGCAGACTCTCCTGCGAGGGTGTCTCCTCCAGAAGACTGTGTTGTTTCATAAAATGACTGTTAAGATTACAGCATTCTTTGATCTGCAAATATCAATTGAAAAAAATGAGTCTTGCATGAGCAAGGGCAAGGCTAGTGGGAAGCACAAAGAGGCTGATGCAAAGATGTGGTTTTCAAAATACTAACTTATTTACACAACACAAATTGAGAAACAAAAAATAATTTGCAAAAAAAGGTGTTTTACAAAGTTTTTGAGTTGGGCTCGTCCTATCCCTCCACCAATGTCCAGCTGAACGCCTTGGTCTTTTGTTCCAGGTGTCGGATTTTGAGACTCCCAAACCTGTTTCCACAGAGGCGGTAATAAGGGCCCTCGGAGGCTAAGATGCCACACGTTTGCAAAACCTTAGTATCATTTTAGAAGTTGGAGGCAGAGGGGAATCTCTTCCAGTAGTTGTCTGCTCCTTTAGTATTCTGGTGTCGGTCTCAGAGGTTGCCCTGAAACCTGATCTTCCCCCTGTTCTAACATCCAGGCCTCCAGGACACAGCGCTTCAGTTCCCCCGACATATCCTCCCTGTTCCTTGATGAAGCTGCACTGTCTTGTATCTCATCCCACCTCTTAAATCTGCCATGGGCCAACCTGAACATCCAGATCCTCCCTGCCTAGTATGGATATATGTTTTCCTTCTTCCTCTTCAGTTCTTACAAGTCAACCTTCTCCTATTAGCTTTAATTTGTCCCTGTCCCAGATGATAATGGTTCTCTTCCTCCCTTACCTCCACCAGTCTTCCTCAGCAGAACTTCCAAACTTGTCAGTATAACTCTCTTCAGATGGTAATTCTTCCTCTCTAACCTCCTGAAAAGACTGGAGAGGGGATTCTGCGATGCTACCCAGTATATGGTTGGGGTAGAGGCGCAGAGCCACCCCAGACAAGGCTCGCAAATAGTAGTAATGGACGAGCAACCAAGGCTGAGACTCAAGGGAGGTGATGCAAGCTGGTTCTTAGGTACAGTGAATCCCCAAACCCCCACAACGGAATGTCTCTGCACTGCTATATGCACACACAGTTTTTGTATTAGATAAGATTAGGTTTAGGTGAATATATACAAATAAATAAGACACACTGGGCCCCATTATGTGTTTGCCAGTATATTGCCGGTAAATCCGGCGGGATGCTAGCAAACGATAATACCGTTACCGGCACTTGGAATGCTGGAATTACTGGCATATTCAAGTGCCGGCAACTTCAATAATTCCCCATTCCATGGAGTCCCAGAGGACTCCATAGAGGGAATTGCTGGTACTACCGGCACCAATAATACTGTTGTTTTTTGCGGGTTGGGTGCCATAAATACCTGCAGCTCAGAGCAGCAGGTAAATCCGGCCACCCCACCACCAAACTTGTAGTATGGCGGTCCGGAAACGTGCCAGTAAAATGAATAACTGGCACGTTAATTCCGGACTGCCATACTTCTATTGAGGCCCACTTTGTACTTAGGAAACTATACTTCCACAGTTAACACAATTTATACAGTGCTATGTGGTACCACAGTTATATTCATGTTCATCAATAATGCATCAACTGGTCATGGTCATAAAATGCACTTACATTACTAAACACTGTTTAACTTCAAAACCACAACTGTAGAAAATCAGGAAACTACTTTAGAACACTGGCAGTCTACTTCTTAGAGTAAAAATGCAATTCTGTGTGAAGATCCAACCACCTGGGCAACCTACAATAAAAGGTAAGTTATACTTTGCTTTTATATTAATACTCAATCCGTATGTGTTTATTAAATGCATGTTATTGTTTCTACAGGTCCCATCATCCGGAAGCAACAGGAGAGCCAGGCCCAAGACTGAATCTGGGACCCTTGTGCTACCCCTGCAGGGGGAAGCCCCTCTTCCTTGTCACAGTACCTTGGGTGCCTTGGAAGGCGAGGTGGTTGAGTCTCTCAGCTCTTCAAGGAGCCGCTGGGTCGTTACCGTCAAGCAGGAGAAGGGAACAAAGCCGTGTTGGAAAGGAAGCCGTGATGGTTTGTCGCAGTGGTCTCCTTGGCTGGGTTGCTACACCAGCTGTGGATGCCTTGCGAAGCTGAAACTCACTGTGGAACTCAACAAGGCTTGGGGGGTGAGGATCAGTTATTTCATTTTCGCCGATAACTTTCAGCGGCGACGGGTGCAGTGGCAGAAGTAGGTATCTGGTTTTGTCAGTTCAAGGGTGGTCCCTGGGTGATACTTTGGTGCTGCAGCACGGATGATAGAATGGCTTCTGTCGAGTTAGACCCGAGCACTGGACTGCCCTGCAGACCTCCACCGAGTCTGGACCCTCAGTACTCGTTCTTCGGTTCGGAATGACAGGAAACCAACCGGCCGCCACTTCACTGCAGGCGGCGACACTGTACTTATACAGCCGTGGAATAGTGGACATATGTCGAGGTTGAAGTGCCACTTGAAGATTTCTTCGATTGGTTGTAACTTGGCAAGCTCCGGGCGTCGAGCATCACTATGCCACAGTACCCCCTCTTCGAATGGATTGTGTCCACCCATGTATTTCTTATCTTACGATGATTATCCTTCCAGCTTCAGCTGGTTCAGAATTATTTTTCGACAGGGGGCGCTGTGTGCTGTCTGGTCGAGTCAGTGTCCCTCGAGGGCCTCCGTTCAACTGTCAACGTCATCATCTGTATAAATAGCGTACGCAGTGCGCATTGCCTTCAGTTTAGTTTTTCCAAGCTAACGCTTTGAAGAATTACGGCATACTACAGTTAATCAGTGAACTTTGTCAGCTTTTTTCGATCAACTAAAATGTCTCCCTGTTGGCACCATCTACGCCTAAGACGGGCTTCAGGAAGTGCCAAGACTGTGGATCGAAGATGTCGATCACCGACCCCCACCGCTTATGTCTGTGGTGTCTTGGTACCGGTCACCGTACTTCCGACTGTGGCTCCTGTCAGGCGATGACCAAAAAGGTTCTCATGAAGCATAAAGTTAAATTGGCCACGGGGAGGTTGCCTTCGAAGTATCCTTCGAAGAGTTCAAAAAGAAAGACAGATGAGTCGAGGGATTCTCCTCGACGTAAAAGATCCAAAAGATCACATTCGAGAAGTTGGTCGCCCCATTCTTCGTCTTCGAAGAAGGCCAAAAAACAGTGTCACAGGTCACCTTCGACCTCTCGTGATTTCTCGGCCGAAGTAATCAAATGTCCAGCTAAGTTGGACCCCCCAGCAAAATGGGATGCATTTCGTTTAGAAATGCTAAACAAATCTTCGAGAATACAGCCTATCCCCCTCGAAGGTCAAGCAGAATGCCCATGCCCCTGTCGATCTGCATCAAGACAAAATATTCAAAACCGAGCCATAAGCCGGTACAGCATCGACAGAAATCTCGATCTGACGAGAAATCGCTGAGGGCTTCGACAAGTCAGGAATCCAGCCCATAGAGGGCTCCTTTGAAAAACCATAAGAAGTCAACAACTCTGACGCCTTCGCTAACAGCGTCGGCGTCAGAGCCGACACCAGCGTCGAAGTCGACTCTGACAAAATCGACTCCGAAGTCGTTGTCACGATTACTTTGAATTTGTCAAAGCCAACAGTAACCCAGGAGGTTTTCAAACAACCCCTGCAAAAGAAAGACTAAGTCTTTAACCTCTATCTATGAATATAATGAGCCTTCAGATGATAACACATCACCATTTGGTTTACAATATGGCACCCGTAATGTGCCAGAGGAATTAATCTCAGAAGACTCTAGGCTAAAAGGCTTGTATGATAACCTCCAGTTGGCCAGTGGTTTAGATACCTCTCCCGAAGTGGATTTTGGTAAACCAAATCCTAATCACCACACTGACTCATCATACAAGTCTGATGAGCAAGGTGATAGTGTTTTAGGTTGGAGCAGGCCTACTCCTTCTTTTGAGAAGGATGACCTGACAGATATTTTGGATCAGGTCCCCAAAAATATCCTATTTTGCCATTTCATACTGCACTACAAAAAAGGGTCCCAGCAAACTGGGAGACACCAGAGACTGTGGCTGCAGTGAATACAAGCTTTGCTAGACAATATAGGCCACCCAGCAGTGACCCAGAGTACTTGACAAAACATCTAACACCAGAAAGTTTGGTGGTTCAAGTTGCTATATCTCCTGAGCAATCAGCATATCCTTCTATCCCTCCTGATATGGACGATAAGAGAGTAGATACCTGGGCTAGAAAAATATTTACACATTTGGCATTAAAGTCAACTAACGCAACTTGTACCTTATGAAGGTTTACGTTTACCCTGTGGGACTGCTTAGTAATGGCGGCTGACCACATCCAGGAAGATGAAGAAAGAGACGGCTTCCTGGCTATTATCAGGGATGGTAAGGAGGCAATGGGTGAATGTCTCCAGTCAGGTTTGGATACTGCAGACAGTATCAGCAGATCCATGGCAACTAGCACAGTGTTGCGCAGATTTGCATGGTTGAGGAAGTCCGGATTTGCTCCAGATGTGCAGTCTAGACTCTATATGCCCTTTGACGGCTCAACGCTGTTTGGCAACAAAGCTGATGAGAGTTTGGAAAAGCTGCAGACCTCGAAAGCTGCGGCTAAATCCCTTACCGCTGCCATTAGACAGCCTCAATACCCCTACTCTGGTTCACAAACTTGGAGCGGTAAGTCTTTTCTATTCGAAGGGATTGTGTCCTCCAACGTATTCCTCATCTTAGATATATATCCTTCCAGCTCTGCTGGCCTCGGAAAATTTTTTCCCCAAGAGGGCGCTGCGCGTCGACGTCCCTCGAGTCGATGACCCTCGTCAGCCGCCGTATCGACGCTCGACGTCATCCTGCCTATAAAGGCCGCGCGCAGCGTCCGTTGCTCAGTTCCGTTTTTCCGCGCTAACTCGGTGCCTCGGAATACCGTTGCTCAGTTCTTAGTACTATTTACTTCAAGTTATTCGAATCGTACTCGATGGCTTCCTCGTCGGAACCGACAACCCCTCGATCCGGCTTCAAAAAATGTCGAGATTGTGGAAAAAAGATGTCGTTGACCGATCCTCACAGAAATTGTCTGTGGTGCTTGGGAGCCGAACACCATTGTTCGGAGTGCGAGGACTGTATGTCCATGACAGCTAAGGCCCTGAAGGAGCGTAGGGGGAAGCTGGAGAAAGGTAAGACTTTTAAAGCTTCTTCTTCTTCGACGAAGTCGAGACATTCGTCTCCTCGTCACCATTCACGCTCCAGATCTCGGAGTGGGTCTCATCACTCCTCGAGATCGAAACACTCGAAGAGGAAACGTCGAAGATCTCCTTCTCCGTCTTCCTCTTCCTCTGTTTCACCAAAAAGAATCCCTGGCCCCACGAAACATAGTTCCCGGGCTGAATGGGAGGAATTCAGAAAAAACATGATGAGCGTCTTCGAGAAAGCGGCCTCGACCCCCTCGAAGACTGCCGAGAGCGATGCTCTGGTCGAAAGACCCAAAGGTCAAAAACGCCGCGAGTCGCAGTACCCGGCGAAAGAAACCTCTCGAGCGCGTCTCGAACCCTCGAGTAGGACTATGACCTCCAAACCTTCCTCGAAGGTTCCGTCGACGCCGTCGACGAAGGTTCCGTCGACGTCGAGGTCTTCGACGCCGTTGTTGAAGGGACCTTCGACACACAGGTCTGTCGACTCGACGCCGGCCTCGACACCGGCGTCGACGCCGAGAAAAGTCACGATGACCACACATCCAGTGACGATTACCAGGCCCTCGACGTCGATGGCGTCGATATTGTCGAGTAAAATTCCAATTCTGTTGAGGTCCTCGAGGCCTCCACCTCTGTTTTCGACGCCACGCTCGAAGCCTTCGACGTCGGCGTCGACGACATCGACGCTTTCGAGGCCAATAATGACAAGTTCAGCACCCTCTGCCTTGGAAATGGGATTTACTCCCTTTATTAGTTCAGAACAATTGAGAACTATATCCTCAATTTTAGAAGAGGGTGATTTGTCAGAACAAGATGAGTTACAGGGACCTGTAACCCCAGTTAGAGAAGAATTTTCCTCTGAAGAGCGCAGATTAAAGGATCTTCATGATTCTTTACATGAGGCAAGTGGTTTAGACACTTCCCCTGAGGTGGATTTTGCTAAACCAGAACCGGGGGAGCATGCTGAAACCCCCTACAGAGCCTTAATGGCCAGAATTACAGAGTTCATGGGGTGGTCTACACCTTCACAATCTTTCCAGCAAGATGACCTCACAGATATTCTTGACAAATGCCCACAAGAGGATCCAGTGGTGCCTTTTCATAAAGCTCTTCAGAGAAAGATCATGACAAACTGGGAAACCCCAGATGTAATACCAGCAGTAAATAAAAAAAACTGTCTGCAAAGTACAGGGTATCTTCCACAGACCCAGAGTTCTTATCCAAACATCCATCCCCAGAAAGTCTGGTGGTACAAGCAGCATCCTCTACCGACGTCAAGACGGCTTATCCTACTGTCCCACAGGACAGGGACGATAAAAAATATGATGCTATGGCTAAGAAAGTCTTTTCAGCATGTAGCATGGCGTTAAAGTCTGTTAATGCTACTTGCACCCTTGCTAGGTTCAGCCATACACTTTGGGAGTGTGCTTCTACAGCGGCTGACTGCATCCCGGAGGGAGAAGAAAGGGATGCGTTCCTGCATATTATACAGGACGGTAAAGACGCTATGTGCGAATCCCTCCAGACGGGCATTGATTCGGCTGACAGTATCAGCAGAGCAATGGCGGCAAGTACATCAACCAGGCGGTTCGCTTGGTTGAGAAAGTCGGGTTTTGCCCCAGATGTGCAAGCCAGGCTCTTGAACATGCCATTTGATGGCTCTTCTTTGTTCGGGAAAAAGGCGGATGACAGTTTAGAGAAACTGCAAACTTCAAAAGCAGCAGCAAAATCCCTAGGAGCTGCAATCCGTCAGACTCCTTTTCGTCCCACAGGAACCTCTGCGAGGGGCAAGTCCTTTCGCTTCTACTCCTCATTCGGAAGAGGTAGAGGACGACCGGCTCAAAAGGGTCAAAGAAGAACTACCCGAGGTGGACGGGGTAGATATTCTAAAGCCGCAGCAACAGCAGGTGCCTCTTTACCATCGGCATCTACATCAGCCGCCCCAAAACCACTCTGAGGACTTCCCTCACAGGACACCTGTAGGAGGCAGGTTGACTCAACATCTGACGGAATGGCAGGCTATCACGTCAGATGCTTGGGCATTGGAAACAGTTGCCCAAGGTTACTGCCTACCTTTCCTACGTATACCTCAGAGTCATCCACCGGGGATCAGCTCTCAGAAAGCTCCAGATCCGCTCCTCTTGCAGGAAATTATAGACCTGCTAGAGAAAGGTGCCATAGAACCGGTACCTGTAGCGGAGAGGAACAAGGGCTGGTACTCCCCTTACTTTCTCATTCCAAAGAAAGACGGAGGACTGAGATCCATCTTGGACTTGCGAGAATTGAACAAATTCCTCAGGAAAGACAAATTCAAGATGGTCACTCTTTCTCAGATCTTCCAGGCCCTTCAGTTTCAGGACTGGTTGGTATCTCTGGACCTTCAGGACGCTTATTTCCATGTGCCTATCCATCTCAAACACAGGAAATACCTGAGGTTCACAATTGGCAACTCTCACTATCAATTTCGAGTACTGCCTTTTGGGCTGACCTCCGCCCCGAGGGTCTTCACCAAGTTAATGTCGGTAGTGGCGGCAAGTCTAAGGAGGGAAGGGATTCACGTCTACCCCTACCTGGACGATTGGCTAATCAGGGCTGTATCTTCGGAACAAGCTCAGATCCAGCTAGATCATGTTTGCCACTCCCTTCACAGACTGGGCTTCTCCCTCAATGTAAAGAAGTCACAAATGATACCATCGCAGAGACTCCAGTTCATCGGAGCGATCCTGGACACTTCCCTGGGAAAAGCCTCGCCACCAGAGGTGAGGGCTCAAGATATTCTACAGATGGTCACCAAGTTTCAAAATGCCCAACGTCTCCCAGCCTTCGACTTTTTGAGGTTGCTAGGCCTCATGGCATCCTGCATTTTCCTAGTGCCAGAGGCTCGTCTGAGAATGAGATCCCTCCAGTGGACACTGAGGACTCAGTGGTCTCAATTCTCAGGGAGAATGACAGATCTTCTTCAGGTTCCCGGCAGGGTGGCTCGAGACCTTCAGTGGTGGGCCTGTCAGGAGAACATTCTGAAAGGAGAACAGTTTTGGCAACCCTGGCCGGAGATAACAGTAGTCACGGATGCCTCACTCACGGGGTGGGGAGCCCACGCCAACGACTTGACCATCGGCGGTCGTTGGTCTCCATCGGAGTCCAGACTACACATCAACCTGTTAGAGCTGAGAGCCATCAAACTTGCGTTAAAGGCTTTCCTGCCAGTTGTACAAGGGAAGAACGTCCTGATAATGACAGACAACACGGTGGCCATGCATTACCTCAACAAAAGAGGAGGCGTAGGATCACTACCCCTGTGCAGAGAGGCGATGCAGCTCTGGTTTTGGGCAATCCAAGAAGGAATCTCTCTATCGGCAGTTCACCTAGCCGGAGAGAAGAACTTGACAGCGGACGCTCTGAGCAGGCAGAGCACAGTCTCCCACGAGTGGGAACTAGCTCAGGAAGTTCTTCACGAGATCTTCGCCCTTTGGGGAACCCCTCAGGTAGATCTGTTCGCCACCAGCCTAAACAGGAAATGCGACCTGTTCTGCTCAAGGGAATTTCCTCCGAGAGGAGCTCTGGGAGAAGCGTTCATAGTGGACTGGGAGTTTCCGCTTCTGTACGCGTTCCCACCGGTCCCTGTCATTCCTCAAATGATCAGGAGGTTGAGAAGATTCCGACGAACCATGATCCTAATTGCCCCGGATTGGGCCAGGAGAACGTGGTACCCGGACCTTCTAGACTTGTCCATCTGCCCTCCATTTCGACTTCCTCTCAGAGAGAACCTACTCTCACAGAAGGGAGGTCAGGTTCTCCATCCAGACATCAAAACCCTCAACCTTCACGCTTGGCTTCTGAACGGATGAGGTACAAGGATTGGGACCTCCCTGATAATGTTATGGAGGTGTTGCTTTCGGCAAGGAGGCCAGCAACAAAGTCTTTATACCGCTGCCGTTGGAACAGATTTTGCAGCTGGTGTAGAGAACAGAATATCGACCCATTTTCATGTGGTACACCAATGGTTTTGTCCTTCCTACTATATTTGGCAAATTCAGGCCTTCAAGTTGGCACAATTAAGGGCTATCTCGCAGCGCTATCTATCTTTAAGCGTACTGCGGAGGAACCATCCTATTTCAAATTACCCTTGGTAATACAGTTTCTAAAGGGGTTAACCAATGTTTATCCCCCAAGACCATTCCAAGTTCCCCTATGGGATTTAAACTTAGTATTAACTTTCCTGATGGGGACACCTTTCGAACCACTCCATTCTTGTTCGTTAAGATTTCTTACCCTTAAGACTGTTTTATTAATAGCACTTACATCTGCTAGAAGGGTGAGCGAATTACAAGCTCTTTCTTGTAAACCCCCTCATACAATATTTCACAAAGACAAAGTTGTCCTACAAGTGAAGCCTAATTTCCTCCCAAAAGTAGTCTCTGAATTCCATATCTCTCAGAAGATTATCCTACCATCTTTCTATCCTCCTCCTCACCCGGGGAAAGAGGAAGAGAGGTTACACAGACTAGACCCTAGGAGGGTTCTATGTTTTTACATTAGTAGACTAGCCAGGATAAGACAGGCAGACCAGCTGTTTGTAGGCTACGCAGGTCACAAGCTGGGATTACCAATAACTAAGCAGACCATTTCCAGATGGATCATTCTAGCCATTCTGGAATGTTATAAACTGGCAGGGAAAGAGCCCCCTAAAAACCTTAGGGCTCATTCGACCAGAGGTATTGCAGCTTCATCGGCCCTCAAAAGAGGCGTGCCGATTAAAGACATATGTGCGGCCGCTACATGGTCGTCTGTCCATACCTTTACACGTTTTTACAATCTGGATTCCTCTTCTAGTCAAGAGACTAGGTTTGGAAGGGCTGTACTACATTCTATTCACCAATAGAAGACAGCGTGAAGTCAGTACTCCCTCCTCCGAATATAGAATACTGCTATGGGAGCCTATCTAAGATGAGGAATACGTCGGAGGACACAATCCCTTCGAAGAACAAGTTACTTCTTACCTTGTAACGTTCTTTCGACGGGATGTTCCTCCGACGTATTCCTCATCGACCCTCCCATCCATCCCCGCAGTTTTACTTCCCTTGTTGTTGCAGCTTACGCTCCTTCAGGGTGATTAGTCTAGTCCAAACAGTAATACTGTGGGCTACAAAACGGAACTGAGCAACGGATGCTGCGCGCGGCCTTTATAGGCAGGATGACGTCGAGCGTCGATACGGCGGCTGTCGAGGGTCATCGACTCGAGGGACGTCGACGCGCAGCGCCCTCTTGGGGAAAAAATTTTCCGAGGCCAGCAGAGCTGGAAGGATATATATCTAAGATGAGGAATACGTCGGAGGAACATCCCGTCGAAAGAACTTTACAAGGTAAGAAGTAACTTGTTCTTCTACTCGATTGGAAGAGGAACAGGACAAGCCAATCAAAGAGGTCAGAGAAGATTCCCTCGTAGTGGATGAGGGAGAGGTGCTAAGGCAGCCCAAACAGCAGCAGTTTTACCCTCAGCCGCCGCTTGAGCCACCTCAAAACCTCTCTGAGGACTTCATTCACAAGACCCCGGTGGGAGGCAGACTTACTCAGCATCTGAAAGAATGGTGGGGCATTACTTCAGATGCTTGGGTACTGGAAACTGTAGCCCAAGGTTACTGCCTTCCTTTTCAAAAGAGGCCTCAGGATCATCCACCGGGGAACAACTCTTTCAAAGTTCCGGATCTGCTCCTTGTGCACGAAGTTTTGAACCTGCTAGAGAAAGGTGCTATAGAACCAGAACCTGTGACGGAAAGGAACGAGGGTTGATACTCCACATACTTTCTAATTCCCAAAAAGGACAGAGGATTGAGACCCATCTTGGACTTAAGAAACTTTAACAAGTTCCTTAGGAAGGAAAAGTTCAAGATGGTTACCCTTTCCCAAATCCTTCAGGCTCTCCAACTCCAAGACTGGATGGTATCATTGGACCTTCAGGATGCTTACTTTCATGTGCCTATCCATCTGAAGCACAGAAAGTACCTGAGGTAGGCGGTTCTCATGATCAGTTTAGAGTTTTGCCATTCGGGCTGACCTCAGCCCGAGGGTTTTACCAAGTTAATGGCGGTAGTGGCAGCGAGTCTCAGGGGGGGTTGGGGATTCACGTCTATCCCTACCTGGACGATTGGCTACATCTTTCTGGTGCCAGAGGCCCGCCTCAGAGTGAGATCCCTCCAATGGGCTCTCAGGACTCAATGGTCTCAATTCTCAGGCAGAATGTCAGACCACCTGAAAGTTCCAAGCAGAGTCTCTCAAGACCTTCTGTGGTGGACTTGCAGGGAGGGACAACATTCTCAAGGGAGAATCCTTTTGGCAACCATGGCCGGAGATAACTAGTGATGGACGCTAAACTCAATGAGTGAGGAGCCCCAGCCAACAAACTGACAAATCAGCGGTCGTTTTCTCCATCAGAGTCCAAACTACACATCAACCTTTGGACCTGAGGGCAATCGGACTACCGCTGAAGGCCTTTCTGCCCTCTGTACAGGGAAAGAATGTCCTGATAATGACGGACAACACAGTGGCCATGTAGTACCTCAACAAGAAAGGAGGCGTAGGGTCGCTACCATTGTGCAGAGAAGCAATGCAGCTCTGGTTCTGGGCAATTCAAGAAGGAATCTTTCTATCAGCAGTACACCTAGCTGTAGAGGAGAACACGGCGGCGGACGCTCCGAGCAGACAGAGTTCAGTCTCCCACGAGTGGGAACTGGCTCAGGAAGTCCTTCAAAAGATCGTCACCCTTTGGTGAACCGCGCAAGTGGGTCTGCTTGCGACCAGTCTCACCCGGAAGTGCAAAATTTCTGCTCCAGGGAATTTCCCTCAAAAGGAGCGCTAGGAAACACGTTTGTAGTTGGCTGGGAGTGTCCGCTCTTGTTCGTGTTTCCTCCAGTCCCCGTCATTCCTCATGTGATGAGGAGGTTGAGAAAGTTTGGGAAATCCCTGATCTTAATTGCTCTGGATTGGGCCAGGAGGACATGGAACACAGACCTTCTGAACATGTCCATCTTCCCACTAATACGTCTTCAACAAAGAGAGGACCTTCTCTTGCAAGAGGAGGGTCAGGGTCTCCATCCAGAGGTCAAGACTCTTAACCTTCACGCATGGTTTCTGAGAGGTTGAGATACAAGGATTGGGTTCTCCCGGATGACGTAATGGAGAGCTTGCTTTCGGTCAGAAGGCCAGCAACAAAATCTCTGTACTGCTGCTGTTGGAACAAGTTCAGCAGTTGGTGCAGGGATAAGAATGTTGATCCCGTTTTTTTTCTTTCCTCTCTTTAAATATCAAATTTCGCAAAATTTCAATTCATTTAGTTTAGAATCAATATTTGTTAGGATCTGTGTTAATCTTATAATAAGTTTAGTACTATTGCCATTCATACATTTTTGCCATAGTGCCTCACGAGACAAAATTATACCAGAATGCAAAAAATTACCGAACCTAGATTGACGCAAGTCTTCAAAAAATGTACAATATATAACTAAATGTTTGAGGGTCTCCAAGACCTTGGCATGATTACAGAATCGACATGATCCAAACATAAACTTTACATCACATTTCCCCCATTGGAGTAACTTTTCATTAGTATGATACAAGTTGAGTTTGAAGCGAAGATATAACCTTCGAGCTACAGAGGATGGAAATTGTATAATGTATTTCAACCTCTCCCCCCACTTTCTTCTATACTGGGCATACTCATAGTAAGAACTATATAGCCCTATTCTGTCCGCTTGGCAGCACCAGTAATATAAGTGCAATTTGCGTTTGCAGCTTGGTAGTCCCAATATTAAGTCTTCTTTTAGAATTCCCCATACTATCATTAAGTCATTCATTTTATCCGCATAATCAGTTATTGATCTCACACTCCCTGTTTCCAGCAGGTTTTTTAAGTCTTCATAAAGAGAATTGCTCGGAGGGTCAAGTATTTTAACATAGTTGTTCAGCAATCGCGAGTTCCTTTTAGCAGATAATGGTAGAAGACCCAATTCATGTCGAACAATGTCATTTGGTACAGCAAGGGCTAGACCAAGTACCTTTTTCCATATTATCCCTTGAGCTGTGTCCAGTATGTCATCAACCTCATATAAACACATATCAGTTAGGTACATAATTATTGGTTCCATTTTTTAAGAGATAAAACTGTATGATCGGCAAAAGTGAAAATTCACAATATTTTGCCATGATTATACGCATTTGTGATATTAAAGGTTTAATTCTGGTTTGTATTTTTTCCCACCACCAGGATTTAGAAAAGTCATCAGTTAGGGGATATCCCAGGTATTTGGTCTCAGATGCTATTTCAATGTGTCTTCCATCAATCGACCAATTATAGGAGCACTGTTTTTTTTTCCCATCAGATAATATAATAATCGATGACTTAGAATGATTTACTCTTAAGTTATGAGAGGCAGCAAAGATGTTAAATGCATTAATCTTATTCTGTAGACCAAAGGGGGTTTTGTAAAGAATTAGGATATCGTTGGCAAAACCAATGTAGTTAATTTTTAAACATCCTAACTTAATCGGGTAGACAATTTAATTAGCCCAACACTCCTCTACATCACATATATATAAGTTAAACAAGACAGCTGCCAGTGTGCAGCCCTGTTTTAACCCAATTTTAGATGGAATAGGTTCAGTAAGAGCACCCTCCTTATTTAGTCGTACTCTATAACTGGTGTGTGAGTGTAATAAGACAATGAGCGCTACCAAACGACGTGGGAAGCCCATCGCAAACATTTTAACCCATAATAAATCTCGTAATACCGTGTCGAATGCAGAGCTTAGATCTAACGCTGCAATATAGACAGCTCCTAAATGATGGTGTTTTGAATTCAATTGAATATGGGTTAATAGGGTGGCATTTAAGGAACAGCCCATACGACGTCTGAACCCAGTCTGATAATTTGACAATATGGAATTCTTAGTCATAAATTCCTGAAGTTCTTCGAGAATTATTAGACAGAAAACCTTAGAAGAGGAGTCTGTTAACGCAATAGGTCTAAAGTTGAGAGGGTCATCTATTGGACCTTTTTTATGGATAGGAATGACCATAGCCGAGCACCATGATTTTGGTATCTCTTGTAAGAAAAAAATGGCATCAAATCTATACTTTAAAATTATTGCCCATAGATCGGTATCAGATCTATAAAGGCATGCAGGAATGCCATCAGTGCCAGTAGCCCTCGAAGGATTTAGCTTCCTAATAGCCCTGGATATGTCTTCATGTCCCCAAGATGAAGTCATAGGTATGTCCTTACCAATGTCAGATCTGGGATAGTTTAGGAATTGATTCGGCATATCATATTTTGATCTGATGAAATGAATCCATACGTCAGCTGATATACCATTTTCCATTGGACCTTCATTACAAGCATTCAAGGTCCTCAATATTGGCCATATTTTCCGTGTATCAATCTTGAGCAAATTATGCATCATATTACGATTGTCTTCTAGGTAGAGTTTTATTCTTAGATTATTCACCGCAATTTTATAACTATGGAGAATATTATTTTTTAAATAATAGTAGTCGTGCGGTTCAAGTACCAATTTCGCGAGTTGTCGAATCTTATGGTTCTTATTCTGCTTTAAACGGAAAACTTCAACATTAAAGACATGTAAATGATGTTTTTTGCACGTGATCAAATTTTTTTTCCTTAACATCGAAGAAATATGATAATCAATCCTTTCAACTAATAATGTATCGACACTACTTGGATCCAGACATAAATCAGTCACAACCTTGTTCATCACCGGATCAGCTTTCATTCTCATTGTCAGCTGATGGCAGATAGATGGATTCCATCTTACAGAAAGGTCAACACGATCATTTTCAACTAACGTCAATACCTTGCTGGACTCAAAGAACCAACTGTCTATTCTCACTTTCAATGAGATTGAATGGTGATCACTAAAACCCAACTTTTTAATATTAATTAAGTCATGGGAATTCTGTAAAGACGAGGATTGAAAGAAATGATCAATGTGTGAATACAATCCTCCTCTTGACCATGTGTGAACAGAACCTTTTTCATCAATGGGGACTACCTGAATGTCCCAGTTTTGGAAGAAGTTGTCATGATGCCTGCCCCCGGGAAACCAGACCAGGCCCAGCAGCCCCGGATGCAGGCATCACGTCATTTGGAGCATGCCCAAAAGCCCCAGTTAGGGGCTGTTTGGGTGCAGTCCTGGCGCCTTTGGCGCCAGGCTCATAAGAACAAAGTCAGTCCTGGCGCCATAGGCTCCAGGTTCATTTATGAGAACTTACCTGATGCAGACCATGCTGCATGAAGACCTAAGCCAAATGAGGCTGAGGAGGGACTATTTTAATGCAGGGACTATTTTCTTACCTGGGTGGGGCAGTGGAAGAATACTTACCTGGGACTTCTTCCAAAGCTATTTAAGCCACGCCCGGACAGCCACACGTGCTTCGCGTTATTCTGCAGTAGCAGCGTAACGCTCACCGTGCCTGCAGCAGCTTCCAGTCTTCTGCCACGCCCGTCTACACTCCGGAGCTCCTGAACCCTGCAAGGAAAACAGAAGGAAAGGTTAGAGCAAGAGTTTATTCATACTCACCTGAATCCTGCATCTTCCCGACTTGGACCTGGAAGAAAGAATCCATTAGTCGCTCTTGCCGCGCCTCCTGCAACGCTGCGCTGAACTCACCTGTTGCCATTTTCAGCATTCCATCACGCTCATCTTCAGTCCGCGGCCGCTCTTCATCACCTATGGACATAAGGACATAAGGTGAGCAACAGAGAGTTACCTAAGGCAACAAAGGCAAACATTAAGACTTACTTGAGATCACCGGGGATACTCATTTAATCTCGGGTCGGCGCGACCTTTTCCGCATATCCGCCGCACCCCGGCCCCTATGGGGAAACATTCCGCTGCAGACTTACCCGGTTGCGGTAAACGCTTCAATCCACGGATCTTCCTCCGAATGGGTGCCTGAAAAGGAAAAAGACAACAGATTAGAGCAAGCTTCCCTCTTTATTCTGAACAGCTTTTATAAACACTTACCTGCGCATCTCTGGTTGCCACGTGAACTCTTTCCAGATCCATAAGGGCAACGTAGGGGGAATTGGACTGAGTGAATTCCAGACGTTTTGAACTCTTACCTATTACCTCTACGGAGTCAACTCTGTCTGCAACTCGCCAACTTCCCACACCAGTGAGGCAACTGGTCATCTACGCGCCCCTGCACTTGAAGCAGGATGGAGAGTTCATCTTTCCAGATTATCAGGTGAGAATCTAAAGTAGTCCAAAAGTAATTCAAGGGGAGAAGGTGGGGTTAAGCTTAAACCTCACAGGTGGCTAATTCCCCTTTCTGCATTACAGAAGAGTATTCATACGAGCCACACAGACCAAGCTGGGTGGCCCGGTCCACTCCATCATCTCGGCGCTCCGAGTATCACTGGAAGAAGTAACATCAGGCTTGTCCAGATCAACGCCCCCGTGGACACCAGGTGAGCGTAACAGAAGTCAACCCATTGTTTACCGTTCTTTATGGTTTCATTAGCATTTAATAAATTCCGCCCCATACACTTGTCATCATACAGACAGGAGGAATTAAAATCACCGCCAACCACAACACCCAAATGTGTTTGACGGGCAAATGCATCTTCAAGAATTGCTGTCATGATCCCTGCTTCCAAGGGGTCAGGACTTGCCTCACATCCTTGGAAGCAGGCCCATAACCTTGATCCTGGGTACCAGCCAGTCCCTATCGGGACCTTTTGGACCTTGTCCTGGTGCCAGTGGCACCAGGCTCATAAAGAAGACCGGTCCCGGCGCTGGAAGCGCCGGGCTCATAATGCTTAAGAGTGCTTGGGTGGACCTATCTGCAGCAGACCATGCTGCTTACTTATCAGCTCGATGGTCTTCTGATCCTTCTCTGCCTGGAACTACTTTTCCTGTCTGGGTGGGGCAGGAGCCACTCCCTGGAATCAGAACACAGGAACTCTTTTCTTACCTGGGCGAGGCTGTGGAAGAAGACGCCTAAGCACTACAGAAGGCTATTTAAACCACACCCGATTGATGAAACGTGCTTCGCGTTATTCTGCATCTGCAGCAGGACGCTCACCGTGTCAGCTCCAGTCTTCCTGAGATTCTTCAGCTCCAGTTCCTGTGAAAACGAA
Source organism: Ambystoma mexicanum (assembly GCF_040938575.1). Classification (NCBI taxonomy): domain Eukaryota; kingdom Metazoa; phylum Chordata; class Amphibia; order Caudata; family Ambystomatidae; genus Ambystoma; species Ambystoma mexicanum. The sequence continues at coordinate 96,205,151 of NC_090939.1, read as the reverse complement.
TTCCTTACCTGCTAGAGATCCGATCCTCGGCTGCACCTGCCAAGACAAAACAACAGGTTAGCCGAATTCAATTCGAGAGCAGCGCTCTTACTTACCAAATACGGCGGCATCTTCCAAAGCCTTCCGCCGCTTTCTTCGGCTCCCCATCGACATCTGCAAAGAAAAGGACTTGATTAAGCATTGCATTCTTGAATTGCTTACCTGCGCTCCGCACGTTCTGAACTTCAAGAAGCGCTGCATGCCGGCATCTGCAAAACAAAGGGAGACATTTTAAGGCGCATTCTAAACCAACCATAAACTTTCTACTTACGCGCTCGCACATTCGCCGGCATCCATCTAGCAACGCTCTCTGCATCCACGATCTGCAAGGACAAAAGAGACATTAAGGCGTGCTTTTGAAACAAACAGCAGTCATTTTACTTACGTGCACCGCGCTTCATCTTTTTCGTACATACGCGCTTGCACGATCCTGGGCACTTATTCATCAGCGTCCATTGCACCTAAACCTGCAGGACAAAGAGAGACATTAGAAAGGGTGACAGCAACCGGTCATCTTTCCTACTCACCTGCTCGCCGCATCATTCCTCTACAATTTCAATCTTGACACCCTGAGACTGAGCAAGGGACTAAATTAAGGGTGCTCCGATAACTATCAAGAAACCGCTCATGCAGTAAACGGCGGTATCTTCCAGCATCAACCTCTGCAATCAAGAGGATTGTCAGTGAACCAGTGAAGTAACTGGTACTTGCGCCCCTGCAAAGACGCAGGATGGAGAGCCCGGCCTTAATATATCTAAGGTGAGCAAGCCACGCCCTTGGTTCGAATAAGAGGACTGAGGAAGGAGAAGTTCAGTCAATCCAGTTCCTAAATCCTTGTTCTTCCGTCTGCAGACACCTCACTCTACACGTCCGGTACATCGTGAGAAGGGGACCAGCCCTAGGAGAAGGCCGAGATCTACGAGTCACACTAGAAGACACGGCGACAGCTCAGTCCAGCCCAGCGCCTCCGTGGAAATCAGGTGAGCATTACAATTGCATCAAGTATACTACTAGCTTCAATAAACGTTGTCTTACTCCTATTCCAGTGTATGCACATGATTAGAAAGGAGTTTTTACATGGTGTACCTGTAGTTAATTCAACAGCTATTACAAAAGCATCCTTATATATACATTTCGTAGTGAATCTACAAGCATTGTGAACATGGATTGCTAGCCCCCCTGACGGTCGACCCTTCTCCCCTCTTAGCGCAGGCTGAGTATAGCAATCATATCCTTGCAGATTAAAGTGAGTCAAGTGCATAGTTTCCTGGAGTAGGATAACAGCGGGATAAGCCTTAACATCCACTGTACCCCACCATCTATTAAAATTAGCTAAACCACAGCTGTTCCAGGACAAGCATTCAAAGGGTTGATCATGCTGCGTAGGACTAGGATGGTGCAGCCAAGACGGGTGCAGTCACTACTGTACTCTGGTTATTGTACCCCGAAAGGGTTGCAGCCATAGCCAATATCTGTTTTACAAATTCTTTGTTAATGTAAGTTGGTTGTGTCTGCTCCATGTTTTGATTTACTATAGCAGTAATAGCAACCGGTTTTTCCAAAAAGCTTTTGCCTCTGATTCAGATTATAGAAGCAGGGAGTTAGGCATACATATGCAAAATTTTCTCTTTGCTCCCAAACCAGTTTCATAATCAGCCTAGAATAAAATCTGCAGGTCATCCTATCACTCTGAATAGTAGCCAATCTAACCCAGTCAATATCCTCCGAAGCAATTGTTCCCAGACAAGGGATGGTATGGAAAGCTTTCAAAAGTGAAGAGCGATTCAAGTTATGTCTAGTATTGATTTTTGGATCACTTTCCCAACCCAATATAAAAGGTGGGTCTTTAATAAGATCAAAGTCATGAATGATATCATTTTGTTTAGCATTTAGGTCAGTTGCTATAGGCGGGACCATCATGTTCATAGGTAACCCAGAGGCATGAACATTATGTTTCACAGTATTACTAGATGACACTTCATTGCTAATAGGTAACGCTTTCATATTGTGCGTTACCCGTTTTGGTTTTGTTGGATCATTTCCCAGCACACCCATCATCCATGGCTCATCACCTGAAAATTTAACAACTGTACCTACATCCACTGTCTTCAGCTCAGTTTCACTTGTTTCTGTTTTAATCATTTTGCTTTTGTTACAGGAAGTTTGCTGATGAGAAATAGGGTAAAACTGAGAGAGAGAGACAGCTGTGACCCCCCAGTCAGGATACCAAGTTGGATCGGACTATTTGGTGTTATATTTTTGCAATCCTTTGTCCCCCCTTTTCCAGTGGTGGTCTTGCTATCATTCTTTTTAGACCCTATTTTATTGGTTGTCTTATTCAATTACTGATTAGTGTTAGGACGATTTAAGTCCAATAAAGCTTTTGATTCATCATCCAACTGAGAGAGGTCAATGACCACCTCATTCTCTAACATACTAGTCGGAATTTTTGGTGAGTCAGTTGATGCTGCCCTTGCATGTTTTTTTGTCAGTGCCGCTGCTTTAGCCCTCCTTTTCATTGCCCTCCCAGCTAGTCTCTTTTCTTTGCGAGTTAGAACGGTCTTATGCTTAGGTAGGGCATCATTTTCTTTTTGATCAAGTTGAATAGGTGAATTACTGACTAGACACTCTTCAGAAAGATCAATCAGGTCAGTCAAAGGGGAGGGACTAATCAGGTCAGTCAGAGGGGAGGGACTATTTGGTTCTATAACATTGTCACTCACCTCCTCTGCACGAATAGGAATCTGTCTCAACGAAGGTATGAAGCTAAAGTCAACCTTCAATTGCTCCAGATGACATTCAATCCGATGAACAGAAGTTAACACTTTAGATATCTCTTCATCGTTCCCTTCAGTCTGTGTATAAGTAGAGTGTTGTGTAATTGGTGTCAACACACTGGCAAAGGATCGTGTTTGTTTTTGTGGGATACCAAAAATCCCATCAAATTGGTTAGCATTATCAATCATGATCTTCCTGGTAGTATGTCTTTCAGATAGAGTGGCAACAGCATCACATGCAAACAAAAGGCCTTCAATTCTGTTAGTTTTATTTGTGAGTTCACCAATTGCTGTTCTCATGATGCCTATCTCGTAATGCGAGTGCTCATGCCCTTTATCAAGTAGATCCAAGATTCTCGCCAATACCGGGAAATCAGGACTTAATGATGGTACATTAAGAGTAATATTCTCTGAGCGGACCTCGTTATCAGAGATTTCCTTATCTCTATCATTCAGGCTTGATTGAAATTCCTGAATGTCTATGGTCATTCGTTCATTGAGTGCAATTTGAGCACTCCTTGCATTTGGGGAACTTACCATGGGTTTGATAAGTGATGCATCTGAAATATAATCAGTTTCCCATACCAATTTGGACTTTTCACCACCCAGAACATCAGAGTTGTAATTAGGTAGAATATTATTGTTATTTTTTATTTATTTATTTTTTGGGCAGGAGTGGTCAACATAAATACGTCCTCACATCCAATCAGTCGTTGATTAGCTGGCGTAGAAGGGCCAAGAGAGAGACGTATACGTTTACCTAGTTCTGCCTCAATTGTCGGGCCCATCAATGAACAATCAACCGTATCATCATTATTAATTACATTGGTAGGACTATACATACCATTGTCACAAGTTTGTGACAGAGTAGATTGTGAAGGGCCCATTTCATTACTGTTGTTTAGGTCCTTTAACTTAAATTTCTTGTTTGTTAAAGTACTATCATGATTGGGACAGTGTATCAGGATGGGCACGTTAAATTTAAAGGTAATGCCCATTTCTTCCAGAGTCCCAAGTCTTACATCTAAAGGTGGAATAATTGAGGTTACACCTATTTGTTCTTCAGCGTCTAGTCTCATGACCACTGATGACATGGCAGGAGACTCGAGTAATGGTGCAGCAGATAGTACAGGCTTAGTCTCATGCTCAGTATTACTGGACATTGCACTGCTTTGTAAATCATTCAGTTTCCTACCACTTCTTAGCCCATTCACCATTCCTAAGCAAGCACAAAAGATAGTAATATATTGCTTATTTACAGAAAAGAAAAATGGAAGATGACCATGAATTGGAACACAATGCTCCGCAGATTAGTCATATGCTTAGGAATGTTATTGTTAACAATCCCGTTGCTCAATGCACACGGGTTTTACTTGTTAGATTGGAAAAGGGGGGCTCCTTACTTCCGCCGCTCCGCCGAACAGCCCAACAGCCACACTTCCGGAGCACTTCGGATGCGCGCGCGAGATGCGCGTGCACCAGTGTTTTTGAGGAAGAGGCTGTGGGAGGAGAGGGGACAGGAGGCGGGAGACAGGAGGCGGAGCAATCTGGGCAGGGCTGGGAGAAAGGAAAGAGAATAGGGAGTGGGTTACACCCTCACGGCTCAACAGGACACAGCAAAACCCACGGTTTTGCAAGTTAGCAATAGTCACCTAAATTAATTCCAAATGGAGTGTAAACAGTCACTCTGCAACGCGGGCTCTTTCAGAAACGCGTTTCACAGCAGTGCAAGCTTCCTCTTGCCGACGCTGTGCAGTTTCAGGATAGTCAGAGTTGCAGGAATCACCAGTCCAAGAGCTCCCAGCCCAACAGCCACACTTCCGGAGCACTTCGGATGCACGCCTTTCTATGTGACACACCTATGGTGCTTTCTTTTTTGTTCCATTTGGCAAATCTGGGGCTCCAGGTTGGAACAATGAAAGTTTACCTGGCGGCGCTATCTATTTTCAAGCGCTCTTCAGAGGAGGATTCATATTTTAAAATCCCTCTGATCGTTCAATTCCTAAAAGGTTTTACTAATGCATTTCCACCAGTTCCATTCAAAGTCCCTATATGGGATCTTAACCTGGTGTTAACATTTCTAACATGCATTCCTTTTGAGCCTATACACTCATGCCTATTAAGACAGTTAACCATGAAAACTGTTTTTCTAATAGCAATAACGTCATCCCGCAGGGTGAGTTGAAGGCACTTTCCTGTAAACCCGCACATACAGCTTTCCATAAAGACAAGGTTTTTCTCCCGGTGAAGCCAGTCTCTGGCTTCCACTTGTTGCAAAAAATTATTTTGCCAACTTTCTATCCACCTCCTCATCCTGGAAAGGAGGAAGAAAGATTACATAGGCTGGACCTAAAAAGGGCTCTCTGTTTTTATATATCCAGAATGGCTCAATTTTGTCAAACTGAACAACTATTCATTGGCTATACAGGTCCTTAATTGGGTATAGCTGTTACTAACAGACCCTATCCAGATGAATCACCCTGGCTATTGGGGAATGTTACAGATTATCGGGCAAAGACCCGCCAAAGGGCTTAAGAGCACATTCAACAAGGGGCATGGTAACCTCTGCTGCTCTTCAGAGAGGTGTCCCAGTCAAAGATATTAGTTCAGCGGCCACTTAGGCATCTATTCACACTTTTTTGAAGAATTACTGCCTGGATTCATCTTCCCGTCAGGAAGGACCATTTGGAAAAGCGGTCCTTCATTCTGTCCATGACAACAGGTAAATATATTTAGTACTCCCTCCACCAAATTAGTACTGCTTTGGGAGTCTGTCATAAAATGAGGAATACGTAAGAGGACACAATCCATTTGAAGAACAAATTACTTATCCCAGGTAACGTTCTTTCGATTGTTCCTCCCAAGTATTCCTCATCGCACCTCCCAACCTACCCCGCCGTACAATTTACGTGTTCTTACCCTTACGCTTTCTTGTAGCCTACAGTCTATGGTACGCCTGGTGATTCCTCTTCCGGAGGGGAAAAACACAACGGAAGCCAACAGGCACTGTGTGTGCTATTTATACGGATGATGATGTCGACAGCCGAACGCAGGCCCTCGAGGGACCTCGACGAGATGGCAAACAGCGCCCCATAGTTGAAAACATTTTCCAAAGCAGCTGAAACTGAGGAATACATGAGAGGAACCTCCAATCGAAAGAACTTTACCAGGGCAATGTAACTTGTTCCCCATGCGATACACAGCAGTCTGGCTTTCCTCTGGACACAGACAGCCTCCAGACGCAAGACAATGTTGGTAGACTTCTTGGGCTGAAGATGCCCGGTTACTCTTTTGAGAAACCTGATGGTATTCTCCCAAGTAGACCACGAGAATCCCTTATTGGGTGGCAAAGGAAGGGCTGACGCTCTCAGATCCCAACCCTGGGGGTTGACTAGTAAGGGAGGATCACCTGGGTAGGGGAGCCCGGGTTTGTGCTCAGGGAAATGCCCCAGTTGAGACATGGTATTACACCGGGTAGAGGACAAAGTCCTTGAGGCCTTTATAGGCTTTTCTAAATTAAACCCTTTACCCAACAGTCATCCTCCCTTTTCAAAATTCAACAACCCCTCCTTGTCTGTGAAACTAATTAGGAACCTGAACAACATTACCGTGGGTAACTACATCCCCCAGGGTCACTATTTTCCAGTTACCTACCCGAGTACTCCCAGTGATTCTTCTCCCGTCCCTCTGATTATCATGTTCCGAATTCCCAGTCTACTTTAACAAAACACCACCGTCCCCCCTATTCATTTCACAAACCCTACCAAACCTACCCTTCGGAATTCACCTACCCCCCTGTAGGACGAAGGATATAGTTCCTCATTACACCTTTTCTCCATCCTACCCAGTAGTATACTCAGAAACTCTATCCCTCGAATCCCCCTTTCCCAACACAAACACTTTTTCACACCCTGAAAACCAATGGACTAACACTAGAGCCGGTTTACCGGCTAGAGACATGTCCCGACACAAGGGTCAGGCAGAGTCAGGCAATGAATAATATTCACACATACCTGATGGCCCTTTTCCTTCCCCACAGGGATAAAAGGTGGTGCACAAGAGCGCACTACGAGCAAGGCAGACCGCACGACGAGACAGCTAACCCAGGGCGGCAGTTCAAGAGGAGGAGAAAAGTGGCGAGAACGGAAAAGGCGACAAGGAGAGAATCAACCTTGCCCTTTCCGACCCAGACCCTCGAAGCCTCGTGAAAGAAACCATAAAACCACGAACAATAGCCAGCGTATGTTGCAGCAGATGTCAACTGTACACAGAGCCCTCCTCTGCTGATAATCAAGCCAGGCTGAGACGCTTGCTACCGTCGTACCGTCCTTGACTCCAGAGAAAAGAAAAGTCAAGCGATCCATCACACCCTTTGAGTCGCAGGGATAATCGATAAGAAATCGAACTGCGTTGAGAGGTTTCCTTTCCCCCTTTAACGCTCCAGGCGATATCTCCTGAACGGACAACAGTAAAGGGCAATAGTTATTACCTCCGATGTCCCCAAAACTATCTGATACCAGGGAGAGATAAACTTGTGATCTCTCTGGGCTTACAAATAGGTTGTTCAACTACCTCAGCCATCTATGTGCTACGCCACGGGAAGAAGGGTGTAGAGAAGTTTCCCCTACTATCTTGTGGAGATGAGTTAAAATGTGCTTTCCTTAACTTCTCTGCCACTCCCAGAGATATTCACCTTATATATGAACACCTGTGGAACTCTCCCTCTAAGAGAACCACTAAAAACCCAGGTGGGTGTGATGAGCCTCTGATAGATCAACCCTGCCTCTCCCCAGAAGGCCCAAATCTCGTAACGGAGGAATTGAAAGCCCTAATAAACCACCATTCTTCTTGGCATAGGAAGTATAAACGTCAGTCACTAGAGAAAAAACTTGCGAATTCATTCCGGTGGAAAAGAAAAGGTGCAAATGATGCACCTAGTTCCCACATTTTAATGGCAGAGGAAGATGGAAATTTGGGACGTGTAGAAAACAAAACACCCAGAAAAATACCGAAAGAGAACCCAATATATGAGACCTTAGTGATAATATCTTATCAAACATCAGGAAGAGCTCTTGAGACCCTTTCTACAGAAAACCAAATCCCAGAACCCCATCCTTACTATTCAGAGGACAAAATAAGGAGCGAGCAAATAGAAGAGATATACTCAAATAGAAAGATACAAGAAGAACCCTATGTTGACCACGAAGAGCAAAACCTGGAGAGCAGTCATGTCACCCAAAAAATGTACGCCACATGTGATGGGCACGGGGTCTGTGGAAGTTTCACCCAGTACCCTGTCCAGGCGCCTGTCCACCCCCTCCAGGCCCTTTGTCCACCCCAGAATCTCCTTCCAGTACTTCTGTACCTTCTCGCACCCCCACCACATGTACCAATAATCCGCTGTTTACCCTAATTTTCTCCAGCAGTGAGGGTCTGCTTCTGGGAACATTTTAGATATCCTCACTGGGCCCCACTGTCACCTATATAAAAGTTTGAGCCCATCCAGTTTATATTGACAGGCCACTGATTTACGGTATGTACTCACACTTAACCTTTTCCACTGGTCCACTTCCATTTCCATTCCCATGTCTCGCTCCACCTCCTCGTAAATGTATCCATTTCTCCACCCTGCGCCTCCATTAGGGCCAGATACAGTTTGGATGTCAGACCCCTCGTTCCCCTCTCTGTGTTCACTATCCTTTCCATACCCATCAGTTCCCTTTGCAACTCCCCTTTCCATCCCTCTGACATTAGTACCCCTTTAAACTGCAAATATTTGAATACAGAGACTTTCCCAAAAACCAGAGTCTCTACAAGTTCCCTCAGGTTTATGAATTCATCTTTCTTTAGGACATGTCCTATTTTCTCCAGTCCTGCCTCAAACCAATCCTGGAACCTCTCGTGGTCCGGGATGCAATCTCTTAACTTGGGGGCCCATATGGGACTTAATAGTGAAGCCAACCTTTTGACCCCCACCATTTCCCTTTTGACCTTCCAAAGATGCCAAAGTGGGTACAGAATCTTGTGTGATTTTACCCTTCTAGGGGCTACCTTTGCCGGCGCCCAGAGCCACTCCCCCAGTGTGACCGGTCTAAATAAGTAATTCTCTATGCCTACCCATTGTTTTTCCTTGTCTTTCGCAGATGAAGGATTAGGGCTCTGAATTGGGTCGCTCTGTAATAGGTGCGCATCTCTGGTAGACCCACCCCTCCTTTGTCTTTGGGCTGCACCAGTACTCTTTAAGCCACCCTTTGCTTCTTCCCTTGCCACTGGAACCTCACTATCCTTCTTTTCAGCCCTATGAAATGCGAATCTGGTGCCTCTATTGGCAGCGCCTGATATAGGTACAGCACTCTGGGGAGGAGCATCAATTTAATTGAATTTAACCTTCCTAGCCAGGTAATGGTAAGCTTAGACCACGTTTCTAGCTCACAGAAGAGTCTGCGCAAAAGTGCGGGGAAATTTTGCTCATAAAAATCATCCAGATCTTTCGATATCATCACCCCTAGGTATTTTATCCTCTACCTCTCTACCGGTATCCCTAACCCTTCCCATTCCTCGCTTTGTTCACCTGTTGGCTCTTGGCAGGGAAGGGGAGTTGACTTATTTACATTTACCTTTTAAATCCGATACCATCTTCTATCCTGAGCACCCTCTGGACTGACCCCATTATCTCTGAGAGGTATAGCAGTATATCGGCATACATGCTTACCTTATGGCTTTCTGCCCCCACCCCAATCCCTTTTATTTGGTCTTCCTTACGTATCTTTTCCCCCAACGGCTCCATTGTCAAAGCAAACAGAAGGGTTCACAGGGGGCATCCCTGCCTGGTGCCCTTGCCAAGCCCAAACTCCCATGACTTTGTCCCATTTACAACCACCTACGCTGTTGGTCCTGAGTAGATTGCCCCAATCGCACAACACATTCTACCCCCCAACCCTATTTTCCACAGTATAGCAAAGAGAAAGCCACATTCAACTCTATCGAAAGCCTTTTCTGCAACTAAGCTTAACAGCGCCTGGCCTCCCGTGTCTCCCTTAATGTGTTCCATAAGGTCCAAAGTCTTTCGAATCGCATCTGAGTCCTGTCTACCAGCTAAATAAAACCAATTGATCTGGGTTTCAATGTGGGGCAGTTTCCCTTCAAAGCGTGTCGCTGGGATTCTTGTGAATATTTTCTCATCCACGTTCAAAAGCGAGATAGGGCGATATGATGAGCATTGGGCTGGGTCCCTTCCCTCCTTCGGGATTACTGATATTAGTGCCTTGCTGAACGTGGGTGGCGCTTCCCCAGTGTCTAGAATATGATTGTTCAGCTTCACCATATGTTGTGATAGGACCCCAGCATATTTTTTATAGAACCCTATGGTATATCTATCCTCTCCCGGTGCTTTTCCATTCGTGAGGTGTGATTTCGCATCCTGCACCTCCTCAGCTGTTATTGTGCTCTCTAGGTGTTCCACCTCTGGGCATGTGAGCCTGGTTATGTTCACTTCACTCGGGTAGTCCCCCACTATAGCTTCCCCGCTAGGGGCTTCAGATTTGTATAACCTCTCATAATATCAGTCTAAGCCTTCACCGTTATCTTTTGGCAAGTCCCGGCCGTCCCCTTCGGGGCCTCTCAACATGAACACCCATCTTTCTGCTCTCTGCACCCGGAGCCTCTCTGCTAATAACGCGTCCGCCTTACCCCCTTTTTCATAGTATTTATGTTTGAGGTATCTCTATTTCCATAGGGTTTCCCCCATCCCCAGCACTTTCAGCTCTGCCATCTGTGTTCCCCTCTATAGCGTGCATCTTTTCCTCCCCTTTCACTATCTCTTTCCTCAGTCTCTCTTCCTGCAATCCCCTTTCCCTTTTCCACCTAGCACCCCTCTAATCCGCAGCCCCCTTCAAGTTGCTTTCCCTGCATCCCAGACCACCCCTGTGCGTACTTCCCCATATAATTTATTTAAAAATATTCTGTTATCGCCTTGGCCAGTTGGTCTGCAAAGAGTGGGTCTCCCTAGAGTGATTCATTGCAGTGAACTGCTACTGTCTGGCCTGTACAGTCCATCAATATTCAAGGTAATTATCACCATATCATAGTCCGTCCATCCCACTAGCCTAATACTGCTACTCATCACCCTCGTACCCTGGTCTTCGTTTAAAACTAAGTAATAAATCCTAGCTTATGTTTGTGTGGAGCTGAGGAAAAGGTGAATCCTTCCTCTGGTGGGTGGTGACTTCTCCACACGTCCACTAGGCCACGTGTCTCTATTGTCCGTCCCATGTGCCCCAGTCTGTCTTCCCCTCTCTCCGGCCTCTCCCCCTTTGCACTTCTGTCCCAGTTTTCTTTTGTCCAAGAGTTAAAAGTCTCCCCCTATGATATACAGATTGGCTTTGTGTTCTTGTATTGCATTAAGCACATTGAATATAAATTGAGCTTGTCCCTGGTTGGGTGTGTATGCTGCCGCCAGCAGTATTCTCGCCCCTTCCATGGTACCCTGCAGTATCAACAGCCTCTCTTCTAACAGGCTCGTGACCAAGCACTCCTGTAGCCTACATTGTTTATGTAACACTATACCAACACCTCCCCTCTGTCCTATCCTCCCTCCTCTCAGCGCCCGCTCTTCTCCCTGTATTAGGCGCATTTTCTGCAGGAAAACGAACATCTAGTGAGGCCTTGCGGAATTCCCTTGCAACTAGGGACCTCTTAGTCAGGGAATTTAGGCCTTTCACATTTAGCATACCCACAACCAGACCCTTGTTTACTTCACCTTATCCCATTGTGATTGTACCAACCTGCCAACCTTTTCCTCCTTTGCTTGGTTAGCGACTCTCCCCATTCCTCATCTTCCTTCTCTTGGAATCTACTTTTCCCTTGACTGATGTCCTTTTCCCTGAGGCTAAACCCATTACAAAAACCCCTTCTTAACTTTTCAACTATTTGTAACCTTAACTTGTTGTGTTGAATAAAAGTCTTTGAGACACCCTCTTTCCCACAGAGGGCCACTTGGGAGCAAAGTTTTTTACCTCCCTCCAGCCATCCATTCTCATACCTATACTTTTCAACTTGATTATGCTGGAGTCTTGTTCCAGCTGCTGCTCCGGTGTTATGGGTGTCTTGTGGGGTGACGGTCCATTTAGTCACATATATTTTCTCCCCGTTTGCCCTCTTTTTCTCCTCTGCGGGCCAGGGTGCAGGTCTTGCCTGTTCTCTACTTGTGGTCAGCCCCTGGGGCTAGTGCCATCTTAACCACTTCTGGGACCCTTGGCACAGACGTCTTTGGGGCCTCCTCCACCCAACCAAAGGAATTAAGTGATGAGGAATATCTGGTCGCACCACCGATCCCCTCGTCGCGATCACAACCTAAAGATTGATATGCTGCCATGCAGCATTCAAAAAAGCATGTTTACTCCCTTTTAAGTCCCTTTACCCTCTTCATTCTTGCTCTAATCAGAGTGATAAACAAGTAGCATTTGAAGGTCAACATTCGCAGACTATGAAGAAGTTAATTCTGTTCTAGTATAGATACAGGATACTTTTTATCAATGGCATCCAGGAAGGTATGCAGCCTGTAGTATCAATGCAGGACCATATGTAAAATGTACATGTAACCCAGAATAGACAGAGCATTCACATTAGCTGCCTCACAGAATGCAAAAGGGCTCAATCATGGATAGAGGAGACCAATTGGAAGGAAGGAGAAAGCTACACATACAAAAACATGGGTAGTGGATACAGATTAGAAGCTACCAGGAAGGTGTTTGTATCCAGACAGACTGAGATAAGAAGTGGCATATGGTTTTGAAATAGTTTTGCCATAAGAGATCAAAGGAACACTTGTCTGCGGTGTACAATATATCAATGCTCACTTTTCTACTGAAAGCATCACCATAGCCAGTGAAATCATGAATGAGGCTTTTACGAAGATCAATATGGCCAGGCTGGTAGACACAGGTGGGCTGGGTCCCCTGATTTTACTAGATCTGTCAGCAGCATTTGACACTGTCGACCACCCCATCCTGCTGTCTCGCCTTGCCCAGATGGGTATATCTGGTCAAGTGCTGGCCTGATTCACTTCGTTCCTGGCGGACCACACCCAGACCCTTGCCATGCCTCCTTTTCTTTCTGCTCCTTGCCACCTCAGTTGCGGGGTCCCTCAGGGCTCCTCCTTGTCTCCGATTCTTTTTAACATCTATATTTGGGCACTTGTTTGTCTCATCTGCTCCTTTGGCGTCAGGTGTTACTCCTATGCCAATGACACCCAGATCCTGATCCATTTAGATCTTGATCAGGCTGAGGTGTCGTCGTACTTGTGGAGATGCCTGTCTGCCATAGGGGAGTAGATGAGCCATAACTGGCTGCAATTGAACGGAGACAAGACTGAGGTTTTTGTGGTGGGCTGTCCCCCCCAATCCTTCAATTTGGGTGTCCTCCTTCTGGCCTTCCTCTCTTGGTTCTCTCCCGGTTCCAGTGGAGAAGGTAGAAAAATCTGGGTGTAGTTCTAGCTGCATTCTTGTCTATGAACAATCAGGTTGCTGCTGTTTGTCAGACGGGCCATTTTCATCTGAAAGTGTTAAGTAAAAGTGCTCCCTATGATTTCTGCCCCTCTTCGTCCGACGGTGGTAGCAGCTATGGTGCTGTCCAGGGTGAATTACTGTAACTCCTTGAATCTGGCACAGACTAAGGGGCTGATCCGGTGGTTGCAGCAAAATCTGGCGTCCCGTGTTGCTACTAATACGCCCTATTGGGCTCATATCTCACCAGTTCTCCCTTCTCTTCATTGGCTCCCAGTCACCCAACGCATCAGGTGTAAGGCGCTGTGTATTGTGCATCGCGCACTACATGACCACCAGGGCGCAGAATTTCTCAGAGCCAAGTTTACTCGCTACTGTTCTGGGCACTGTTTGCGCTCTGCTTCGTCCGGTCAGCTTTGTGTACCTTCCTTTCGCCGGGTGCTGATTAGTGGTCGTGCTTTCTCTGTAGCAGCTGCCCAGCTCTGGAACGAGCGCCCGCTAGGTATAAAGAAATTGTCCAATCATCTTGCCTTTAGAAAAACCGTCAAAACTTACCTGTTTAAGTGGGGTTTTTTTGGGTGCGTGCCTTGCCCTCTATCGCCAAGATACCTTCAGGTGAACGTATGCTTAAAAAGTTCCTGTAACATAACATGACATAACATAACTGGTAATTTTGAGAGGTTAGGCAATACAAGATTAGATGAGATGCCCAAGATCCCACATTGATTAAGGGCTGGATGTGTGCCAATTCTGCAATTTCTGCATTTGAACACTTTCTTTTCCAGTTCTTATAATGAACTAAAACAATCTAATTTTATAAAAACTGACTTGGAAAGTACACAAATCTCATTAACAAACATGACCATTTTTAAAAATAAAATATTATAGAAGGATGTTACCCAAAATGGGAATGATTCTAGATTAATTATCTCCATCATCAAGGGAAGTATTTAAGTACAAGCATACCAATTGATGTAATTTAACACATTTAATCTGGGTTTTTCTTTCGTATTTTAAATACTTCCAAAGCAATGGCTTATGACATTATCATTTGTAAACGTGCATAAAAACCTTTCACTTTTACACAAAAGCTTAATGTTTTTGTGTCAAACGAGCAGACCTTAAAATATGCTTGCCTGAGGCCTACGACATCTGGTCCGCTCTCTTCTGTCTACTACCCCTTCCAGTCAAATGGCCTACATAAGAAGAAAGACGAAGTAATGGGCTAAACAATACCACTGCATGCACAAAGGCAAACCTCACAGAAGACAGCACAGTATTGTAAGAGATATTAGATGATTTGACCAGGATCACTGTATCATCTGCTGACAAAGCCAGGATATAAGTATGAACGCTTTTGTTCCACAGTCTTGAATTTGGATACTTATTCACCTCCTGGGCTAACAGTTTATGCTCATCGTTGGAGGTAATTGTCTAGGTTTTACAACACCCCGTCTGAACAAACCAATGTCTAGACCTTCACCATACAGATGATATGTTAGTTTCTAAAGCAACCCCTATCTGGTGCAGATACATTGTGCTATAAAACCAGGTACATCTGCAGGCAGGGTTATAAACTTCAGACATAGGAAAGGCTCTGGCAGCTTTGCTGAAATGTGCTATTATATTCTTGCATATGAACACATATCCCTGCAATGAGTGCTTCACACACTAAGCTAACGTCTAAACGATTGTGGCATTCAATTTATCAATACACATTTCAACTTTAGCTATTGCACATGATCAACATAATTCCTACAGGAAGGAAAGAATGCTACAGAGTAGTGCCGTTAGGAACACACAAAGTATGTATACCACAGTGAACACAGAAGGCTTTACATGATGAATTGATCAAGGCAGAATGTACTTGTCAAAACAGACAGGCAATGGGTGTAGAATCTCAGCAGAATGACATAAAATATCCTAACGTGCTATTTAAATCTGGTGAACAATGGAATCTTACTTGTTTAGATCAGGTAGCATTATGGGGCCCGCCTCCAAGGTGGGGGCCCTGGGCAAGTGCTCCTTTTGCCCTCCCATAAAAATGTCTCTGCCTGGGGGCTTCTCGATGCAGTCTCGATATCCGCTGTGAGATGACATAGGGCCTGCTCCGCTTCCACCGCCGAGGTTATACGGTAGTCCACCGCTTCCACCTTGAATTGCAGTGAGAAAGGATAGCCCCACCTAATGCCTTTTTCTCGCAACCACTTTGCAAGGGGTCTGCAGTCTCTGCGCCTGGAAATGTGAGGTTTGAGAGATCTTAATAAATCGTGACTTTTGAGCCTTCAAAGTCCAATTCCCTTTGTTGCTTAGCCCTATTCAAAACCTCAGTTTTACCTTTGTGGCTCAGGAATTTTGGCACTATGGAGAGAGGGCCACTCCTGTAAGGTTTACCTCCTCTGTGTGTTCTTTCAAGTTGCACAGATTTTCCTCCTTCTGCTTCGAAGAGATGGTGCACTAGAGCCTGTACTTTCTCCTCCTCTACCTGCCTCAGAGTTTCTCTTGCCGTTTCTTTCAGCCCTAGTATCCTTATGTAATTGTGTCTCTCTCTGTTTTCTAAGTCATGCATTTCGAGCATCACTTCTTCCCGAAGCTCTAGCTCTGTCAGCCTGGCATGCAGCCTCATTTCGACCATGCCTGTGTTGAGTTGGTTGTGTTCAAGACCCTCCACTTTGTTTTCAACTGTGGTCATCCTACCAGATAGGTCGGCCAGCGAGGCCTGTATATCTCCCCTGAGGGCCTTGATTTCCGCCAGGTTATGTCCTGAATCTTTCTTTGTCGAAAACAGGGACATGTCTATCTGCGCCATCTTTTTTACCTCCGGGGCCTTCCTTGTTGACCCTCCTTGCTTCCCTGTTAGTGGTATCCTGCTGTCCATATCTATTTTGCCTCCAATCTGGCGTCCCCTTTGACCTTTAGGTATTTTCTCCCTCCCTTCTGACAGTCTTGTTTTCTCCTCCTTCCTGCTCGCTCAGCCTTCACCGTAGGCTTCTGGTCTGTCTACTCCCTCCTTTTGGTTGCGGCCCCGTGCTCTTCTGCTCTCCGTCGGTTTCATCGATTCCCTTCTCTCTCCTCGGCACCTGTGCCTTCTTTCACTGTCTCACCAGTGTGCGGCCTCCTCTTCACGCAGTTTAAGTGGGCAGTGCTCTCGTGTGCCACTTTTGGGTGTGCACTGGCTGTGTCCTGTTCACTTATTTACCGCCCATGTCTGTCTTGGCCAGGTCCCTGTCCCTCCTGCGCGTCAAGCAGAGGGTGCTGGGTGGTTGTCAGTGCCGAGCGCCCAGCTTTTCCTGGCCCACTTCGGGTTTGATTGCATCCAACTCTGTGGACCACTGTCTGCTTAGTCCTATGGATTCTGATCCACTTTATTCCTCCTGATTGCCTGTATGGGCTCCCCTTTTCCATGTGTCCTGTTACAGATCGGTCTCCCCAGGGACAGAGAGCACGAGCAGTAAACCCCTTGCCTCCTACTCGGTGTCTGCCAGTCCTTTCCTGCCCTCCTAGTTGCACAAACGTAGGGCAGGCTTTCACCTCTGTTTTCCTTGCCCAAGTTGCATCATCTGCAGCTCTCTCTCCCTGAGGGGCTCCGTCGCCTTTCTTTTATGTTAATGTTCTCTGTCGGGGGGCCGTTGCTGGCCAAGATTTCTGTGGCGCACACTCGTCGCTCCACCTGTGCTTGGTGGTCTCCTCAGGGAGCGCACCGTCCCCCTTCAATTTTTCGTGCTCCCCCGCAGTACTGTTGTCCTCACTTTAGAGGGCCTTTGTGATACATTTCACTTCCCCCTGGCCTCCCTGCTTCCCCGCCACCTTCCGGTATGTTGTCGTTCCCTGCGCTGTTAGCGGGCCATTAGGGGGCCGTACCTTGGGTGTTGAGCTGCATCGCTCCCGTGCCGGTCTAGCTTCTCCTTTCTCCTCTCGAGCTCCTCCTTCAGTAACTGGTTCCCGCTCTGCACCGGGCCTCTTCTCACCCACTGGGGTAGCTCGCACCTTCCCTTCTGCCCGGCCTTCAAGTCTGCGTTGCAGTCGCTTCCCCGCCTCCTCTTACCGAACCGCTGCGCCGTACATTCTTCCTTTCAGCGTGCCTCCCAATGGCGCGTACTGCTGGATCGCTGTATGGGCACCTCTCTTGTGTGTCGGCTTGTTGGGGTCACACCACCTAGCTCTTACTGTGCCATCAGGGCACCCTACCACTTCTTTTTGCTGTCTCAGAATGCACTAACCACCTGGAGTCAGGCACGGCTTTCCTGTGGCATCCACGTCAGGCTTTGGGCCGTAATCCAGCTCCTTCTATCTGAGGACCCGCCGTCTCTGTGCGCCACAGTCCTCCCCTCGCAGTTCACTTTGTCTTCAGTCCCCCAAGTTCCCTTTGCCGACACCCTTTGCCAGGCACCTTTTGACATGCATTTATCGGGTAAAAGTGCTGCGTATCATAGCCGTTTTGCTGAAGGTAGCGGGAGCTATGTGCCTATGCAGCCATCTTCTCCCGCGCCCCCCCTAGTGGTCTCTCTCATTATATCTTTTAATGACTCGGAAGCCTCTCAATTAGAACAATGCTTATTTTGTGGAGGGTGGGAGCACGTTAGGGAAATCTGCCCTGAAAATATGGAGGAAGAGCTGCTGCAGCTCAAGATAGGGAAAGCAAGATGGGGAGAGAAAGAGAGGTGAGAGAACTCTTCTTCTTCGCAAACCCTAATAGACCGGTAAGGAGTGTAAAGTCCCAGCAGTGACAGTCCCAGTAATATGCTGGAATACTTGGACCAACAGCCTGAGTGTTCCACCATGGAATCTCCAAGCGAAACACCCCAGTCCAACCAGCATAGGGGAAGGGTATGTGAAAAACCTGAGGGTATTCTCCCAAGTAGACCTCGAGAATCCCTTAGTCAGGTGGCCAGGGAAGGGCTGGCGCTTTCAGATTCCGACACTGGGGGCAGTCAAGCGAGGGAGGATCAGCCCAGGGTTGTGCTCGGGGAAATGCCCCAGGTGAAACACAGTACTACACCAGGGAAGAGGAGAAGTCCATAAGGCCTTTATAGGCTATTCCAAATTAAACCCTTTCCCCCAAAGTCATTCTCCCTTTTCAAAATTCAACAACCCCTCCTTGTCTGTGAAACCAATTAGGACCCTGAACAACGTTACCGTGGGTAAAAGTGATGAGAGACTCCTTTGCTGATCTGCACACATCTGATCCCTGATCGACGTGCCTGGCTAGAGAACAAGGAGGCGAGGGTCCCGAAGCTGTCATGATCTCTGCTTCCAAAAGGTCAGGACTTACCCAACTCCCTTGGAAGCAGACCCATAACCCAGGTTCCGAGTGCCAACCAGTCCCAATTGGGACCTTTTGGACCCTGCCCTGGCGCCAGTGGCACAAGGCTCATAAATATGCCCAGTCCCAGCGCTGGAAGCGCCGGGCTCATAATGCTTGGGTGGATTTACCTGCAGCAGACCATGCTGCTTACTTACCTGCAAGTTGAGCCTCTAATCCTCTTCTGTTTGGGACTACTTTTCCTGTTGGGTGGGGCAGGAGCCACTCCCTAGGTTCAGAACACTGGAACTCTTCTGGAAAGCAGGAACTCTTTTCTTACCTAGGCGAGGCTGTGGAAGGAGACACCTAAGCACTACAGGAGGCTATTTAAACCACACCCGATGGATGAATCTTGCTTTGCGTTATTCTGCATCCTCTGCAGCAGAACGCTCATCGTGTCTTCTGCATCTGATCCTGGGCCTAAGGGAAAAAGGCTTACCATCCTGAATCCAGTCTTCAGCAACACCTATAAAGACAAGAAAGAACAGGTTAGCATTACGGTCTTCAGTGACAGCGCTTCTCTTACCTGGTCCATCGGCTGTCACCAACGCCTCGCGCTGCATTCCGGCATCTGAAAGACAAAGGCTTACCTACTCTTCACGTGCTCCGGAGGTCTTCGCACTGCATTCCGGCATCTGAAAGACAAAAGCTTACCAACTCTTCGCACGCTCCGGAGGCCTTCGGCGCTGCATCCCGCATCTGAAAGACAAAAGAAGGTGCGTTTAAAGACATTGGGTAACTTTATTACTCACGTGCCAGTACTCCTTCCCACGCCGAACCCAGTGGGTATTCCGGCACCCTTCAGCAGCTCTGAACTTGTACCTGCAAGATAAAAGGACAGTTAGTGCGCATCGTGAAGCAGGCAACAAGCGCTTACTTACGTGCTTCCAGGCGCTTCTATTCCTCACACGGGTTCCATCCTCAACTCACTTCAGCCCGTCATCCGCCATCGCCGGAACCCTGCAAAACAAGAGACATCATTACAAAAGACTTTTAAAGACATTTGAAATACTCGGAACTTACCGTTCGTGCAGTAAACAACGGACAGCAGTCCTCTGAGGTCAAGAGGCCTGCACCCTTATCCAGTGAAGAAACTGGTTACGGCACCCTGCCCCGAGGCAGATGGAGAGCTCGGTGTTCACTTACCTAAGGTGAGAGCGTTAACCTTTGGGGTTCTACAGGAGAAGAGAAGGGGAAGAAGAGAGAGACACCCAATAACCCCAGTTCATTAATGCCATATTTTCTATCTGCAGACATCTTACTCTTCGAGTCAGACATACAGTGCACAGAGGTCCAGCCCAAAGAGCCAACCGTGTGTTACACATCACCTTTGAAGATACGGTATTCGCCCAGTCAAGACCGGCGCCTCTGCGGGAATCAGGTGAGCGTTACAGAAACGAGGCGGAAGCCAAGAAACGCAGACACAACGTCATTTGGTGCGTCAGTATACAGACGACTTGATCTATCAGGTGAGTCATTCCCCGGTTCAAAGTAATCCTGATATTGGTTGAGAGTTGACTTTGCAAAATCAAACGCCCCAGGTAAGGTTGATTAACCAGGGGGAAGGTTGAAACATGCCTGAGGTATTGTCCACCTTAGCGGGGTTTTTCCGCTGTGGTAGACAATCATTGGAAGATGGCCAAATTGTACCATCTGGGGGAACGCCGGCGTATGAGATGTATGTGAAGTATGAAGTGGGGGGGATCATATTCTGTGAGACTTGGCATAGGCAAACCAGAAAGCAACAAGACCATCAGTGGCCGATTAATGGTAGTTTTGAGATAGCGAGAATAGATAACTTGGAAAGGGTGTTGATAAGAAAGAAAGCGCGTCCTGCAGCATTTGAGACTATTAAAGACTGGAGAAAGGAAGCAATGCTCCGATCTAAAAGCAGAGCGAAGCATGCGCGCAGGCATAAATCGAAAGGTGAAGTAGTGGAAGAGAAAGAAGAGGAGGAGTGCACTGAGAGTCTAAGAAGGGCAGGTAGGCGTGACCAGTTGAATATAGAAAAGATATATCCACAACGGGAATTACACATAGCAGATGAATTGATAGAAAATATATTGACCCATACAAAGCAAGGGCCAAGATCAGAAGTGAGGCCAGACACGTCAGTAGCTATTGCCCAAACCCCAGCCGTAGCCCAAGCTCTCCCTCCGGTAGCTCAAGCCCTCCCACAGCCACAGACCGCACACGTAGCACTTCCTATTAGCCAACCAGGCCCACAACAGACACTCCCTGTTCCCATTGTCCCATCCGCACCTCCCGCCTCAGACACAGACTCGGTACCGTCTGTTCCTCCCGGGGTTTAAGTTGAAACCACGGGGGCAAGAGGCGGGACTGACCAATGGTGATGCATGAGGGTAACTCGCAGTGCGATCAGCAAAGAAAGGAAGGTGGAATTGCAGCAACAGGCAGAGATGTATATAGACGGGAATGATGGGACGGCAGCATTGGCTTCGATGTATGACTTCCGAAGAAGCAACGAAAGACAGGTAGTGTTGGAATGCATGGGTGAATATTTGGTGGAGAAATGGAAACAGTTAATTGGGAAATTACCACCGCAGCGATTGTTATATTTGAATGCATTAGCACGCTGTAGGGAGAGGGATGAACAAGTGAGAGATGTTTGCTACACCTGGGTACAGGAGTAGGGATATCGGGAGAAATAGGAAGGAAACTGTAGAGCCATATATACAACGACGACATTCAATGTCGTCAGTGCAGAGGGGCGACAAATTAAAAGTATGTATATGAGAAGCGTTTAGATGTCGGTCCCAGTATTCCCACAATGGAGATACACGAGATATTTGATGAATATTCCATGCCCATGCCCATGAAAAGAAAAACACACCAGTCGATGGCTGAACATTTATTAGATAAAGATATAAAAAATGATAAGGCCAGCCCACCCGAAATAATGGCAGTATATAGAAGAGCACTAGAGCGGGGGACAGGAGAAACAGCCTTATCACTGGATCTGGAAATATTGTTACACCTAAGAGAAGGGGGAGGGACAGTAAGTGGGGCATTTCCTATGAGAGAGGTCCCACCTACCTTTGTGCCCAAAGTAGAGGTTCCCGCAGCGGGAAATGTAGCGGCGCAGGTAACACAAGCCCATTACACCGCCCAATACGTGCATGTCCCCTTTTCCAGACAGGAGGTGAACAACATAAAGCAGACGACTCCTGATATAAGAAAGAATCCTGCAGGGTTTTACAAGGAAGTAGAGTCCTGCCTGCAATCATCCGTGCTTACCATGGGTGACATAGACCTAATATTCCCAGTGATTCTGCCAGCAGACATATGGAAACAAATAAGGAAGTTAGATGACGCAACAGCCTTTGGCGCCACATGGGCGGTCTTGATAATAGAAGACCGGAAAAAAGCGGTTGGAGAAACACCAGGAGCCAACCTGGTAGCATTACCAGCACGTATAGTGCAGAAATTAAAAGAAATTGTCCCAGAGAAAAGAATTCAATGGGACAAATTGACTGCATGTGTACAAGCAAGGATGAGTTAGCTACAGATTATTTTAATAGATTTGAAGAAGTATTCACAGACTTCAGTGAGCAGGATGCGGGCTCGGAAGCGGGAAAGAGGTTATTTGTTGACAAATATGTGAGGGGGTTAAAACTTCCAATCCAGGAGCTAATAATGACATCAGAGAGTGCATGGCAAGCAAAAACGTTGGGCGAAGTATTACACATGGCCCAATATTATGAGCACAGAGAGACTGCGGGAAAAGAGAAAGAAGAGAGGGATAGGGTAAATCTGAAAACACGGGTACTACTGCAGCAAGTAGTAGGACATAATAGAAGGCGAGGGAACGCACAAGGAAGGAGTAATTCGAATATGCATGGGGGAACAGTGGGACCAAATAAGTGTGCGTATTGTAAGGAGGAAGGACATTGGCGAGCGCAATGTCTGCATCTGCAGAATAGAAATGGGTCTGGTCAGAGGAGACAGCATAGAGGACACCCAGGAGCGAATGGACCAAATAGGAATAGTATGCAGCAGCATCACAATAACGGAGGTAATCAAAACCAAGGCCAAAACCAAAATGCCCCAAACAAGAGTCAGGGACAGCAAAATTAACAGTATGGAAACCAGAGTGGGGGAAATAGAGGAAAGAGTGGGAACGTTTTCGATACACAGCTAAACACGTATTACAGTAACAGTTATGATTACACATCGGACAATGTGTTATTTCCTCAATAGGACAGCCCAGGACAGGGGTCGGAACCAGTGTCTATTCCCGTGAATCAGAGAGGACCCTACGTAGAAACGAGAGTCGGGAATGAGGAGCACCGCTTTCTTGTAGATACAGGAGCGCAGAAGTGTTCAATAGGCCACCACTTGGTTCCGGATATACCACTGTCAGGGCAAAAGAATGTTTCCGTAGGGTTCGCAGGTACATCAGTCACAAATCCAGTGTCTAAACCAGTCCCAGTTACAATAGGACCATTTACTGAACATTGTCTTTTCCTTTTAACAGAAAATTGTGGGGAGAACTTGTTGGGATTAAATTTGTTGAAAAAATTAGGTTCCGTTATACATTGCACGGCAGACCGAGTGTTCCTAATGATTTGGCCACACGATGCCCCTGTGTCAGAATTCATGTCCGAAACTTTACCAGGGGAACTAAGTAAAGTGCCAACCTGTATATGGGCAATGCATGACAATGATGTAGGATGCTTAAAGATAGAGCCAGTAAAGATCATTTTGAAAGAAGGTGTTACCCTACCGCGAATACCCCAATACAGAATTTCGGCTGAAGGTGAGAAAGGATTGAAGAGTATTGTTACAGATTTGGTGAAATTAGGGGTAATCGAGGAAATTATAGGCAGTACATGCAACAGCCCTATTCTTCCAGTTTATAAAAAAGGAGGCAGTGAAGTACCATACCGTTTTATAGTTGATTTGCGCGCATTGAACAAGGTAGTAGATCCACAATTTCCTCTAGTGCCAGATGTCACTACAATATTGACAATGATACCTGTTTTAGCAGAATATTTTAGTGTAGTGGATTTGAAAAACGCGTTCTTCAGTATTCCAGTGGACAAGGACAGCAGATATTTGTTCGCGTTCACATTAGGAGGACAATCATTTACATTTACGCGGATTCCGCAAGGTTACACGGAAAGTCCAAGTATTTACAGTAGAGCATTAAAAGAGCATCTAGACATGCTAGAATTACCCGTGGGTTGTGTACTCTTGCAATATATAGACGATCTATTGCTAGCTGCAGACACGGAGGAGATTTGTAAAGAAAGCACTGTATTACTACTGTCACACCTAGCGGCACATGGCCATAAAGCTAGTTTGAAGAAATTTCAATATAATCGAAAGGAGGTGGCCTATTTGGGCTACCTACTTTCGAAAGAAGGGAGAAGACTAACGCCAGAACGCATAGAAAGTATTTCTTGTATGCCTATTCGAAAGACACAAAAAGGAGTCATAGCCATAATAGGCATGGCTTCATATTGCCGACAATGGATTGGTCATTTGCGTTAATTGTGAAGCCGTTGGTGAATTTGACTAGAAAGGATGCGGTTATGCCTTTACAGTGGGATGAGGAATGTCAGAAAGCATTTGATGAATTGAAAACTGCATTATGCTCGGCTCCAGTTTTGGGTACGCCGAATTATGAGAAGATTTTTAGACTATTTGTGTGTGAAAGTGAAGGATGTGCATTGGCGGTTTTGACACAGGAACAAGGTGGAAGAAATAGGCCATGCGGCTATTTTTATTCTGCGCTGGGCCTTTAGCGCGCGCTCTACCACGATGTTTGCGATCTGTCGCGGCGGCTGCTGCGTCAGTGAAACAAACGGAAGGGATAGTATTGGGGCACACTTTAATTTTGATGGTGCCAGATGCCATATACATTCTATTAAATAGGACACAGACGCAACACCTCACCTCTGCTAGATTGACAAGATATGAGATTATCTTGTTCGCGCCCCATATCCAAATTATGAGGTTTAGCGCTGTGAATCCTGCAGAATTAATGCCACCACCCATAAAAGAAATTGGGGAGGATGAATCACCCCCCTCCCCCACGATTGCTTAATGGTCACTGAGGAAGAAACCAAGGGGAGAGTTGATTTAAGTGATACCCCACAGAAAGAGCCAGATGGAGAGTTATTTTGTGACGGCTCATGTTTTAAATTACCAGATGGCACGACAACTGCCGCATATGCTATCACTACCCTAGAGAGCGTTGTAGAAAGCAAAAGAATTCCCTACAATTCGGCACAAGCCGCAGAGATAATAGGATTAACCAGAGCCTGCGAGATTTCTGAAAATTTGAATGTGAATATATAATTTTTTCTGGTTCTACCATTGGAGGCGTGTGCTCAGAGGCGTGTCCCGAGCCCTCCACTCTACATACTTCCAGTCTTCCGCGAAGCGGACCGCGAAGGGACTGACAAGGGCAGTCAGCAGTACCAGCACGCTGTGCTGGTGTTCGAGTATTTTTTCTGGTTCTACCATTGGAGGCGTGTGCCGAGCCCTCCACTCTACATACTTCCAGTCTTCCGCGAAGCGGACCGCGAAGGGACTGACAAGGGCAGTCAGCAGTCCGCGGGCCCGCGTGACTGCTTGACGAGTCTGCAAAGAACGCATCATGCTTGCATACAGACCTATCGCTCCTCAGGCCCGGCGGATGGCAGCTACAGAGGAGCACGCAAAGCGGAAACTTGGGCTGGAGGACCAGGACAAGCGCTTATTAAGAAATGGCAAACCTTGTCCGCCACCATGCAACAACAAGGATTGTGTAACCTCGCCAGAAAGTGTGGAGCAACTGGCAACCCTGAGATTGCAGCGGATTTCCCGCATAAAACACACAGGAAAAGTAATACAGGTAAACACTACTCGGCCTGCCGAGTTGAACAAAGTAAGTGACTTTATGTTTCCTCCGATTGAATCCCGGGGTGTGGAAGGTTCGCCGGCTAATACAGCGCCGATTGCGGGACGAGTCTTAGAAAACCCGCAAGACGATATTTTAACCTCTATGTGTCCAGTGTCTCCCCTTACACCATCCGCTACATCACCCGCCCTTATAGCTCAGGGCCGAGAAGTCGGGTGTGGAAGGACAATAAACCCAGAGGTAGCCCCACTGTGTGCTGAAGGAGCGGAAGGAGATGGCCTCGAGAACCCCATAACGCCCTCACGGGAGACGATGGGGGTGGGGTCCTGGCATTCGCCCCGAACATTGGACCCCCGTGTGGAGAAAGTACCAAGCCCAGGGGGCACCAAAGATATACTTTCGCCCGCACCCCGGGGGAAGCGGATAGTGATCATGTTACACAACACAGAGGGAGAGGAGGAGCTAAGATCACCCCCGGAATCAGCTGTTCCACTATCAGCTCCCCAAGCCTTGGGCGAATCTGTGGGTGAGGTGGGAGAGATAGAAAATGAGGGGCGGGAGATGGTGGGGTCTGCCTTAGAAGATGGGGGCGATCAAATCTGCGCTTCCCCTCCGCGGCTGGTAACTCCGGTGCTGAACACCGGCACAAAGGAACCCTCCCCACTTTTATCTAACTTCGCCCCACCACTCGGAACGGATGTGGCTGACATATCAGCAAACACCGACCAGATAATAGGCAACTCGCCGAAAATGGCGGGAGGCAGCCACAAGATGTCTTCTCGCAGAGCGGTAAGGGCTAAACCCCCATATAAAAGACGGCAGGTGGGGGGGAAAAACACCCTTCTTCTCATGGTATGAAATCGATATCAACTCTGAAAGAGTTTTTTGGAAAAAAAACACGAATGGAGCAGGCAGGACGTCAAGATATATCAGATGCAGAACTGCTGGCCATAGTGGAAGACAGAGCAATGCATTTCTTACATTCGAACCTTCCCCCTAAGATGACTCTTCAGCCAGAGAAAGTGGCTAATAACTTATTACACCTGCCGCCTCAAGGGAATCGGACTCTTAACCCAATTAGTATGGGTGCAGAAGCAGTAACTGGGAAGGGTAGCATAGAACCCGATCCTGGTCCTGCACCCAGCGATTGGTTGAACAGAGAGATTGTCATAACTCAGCCAAATGCCAAGACAATTCCCGTGGGAAGCGGCACCCCTGGAAGAGTGATCTTATCTACTGATAACCTATCAGACACGATGAAGAAAGTAGTGGGCTTGGGTTCGCTGGGAACCCCAATAGGGGAGATACATCTGCCCCCAGCTTCGGACAGGGGCCCTCCTGTGTTGCCAAAGCGCCCGCTCTGCGAATCCCTCAACCTATAGCGATCAGTCCGGAATTACAAATTGAAGGGGATGACCCTTCAGACGATAAAAGCCCGAGACACCCCATTGATCGGGGCTCTCTGCTGACTCCTAGATGTCAAGACGAAAATCCTCCTAGTCAAGTGCTAGAAATGTCCTTGAAAAAAGAGGATCTTATGACCACGCTGTCCTCAGTTACCATCGCACTGGCCCCGTTTGGGAAATTATATGAAGCAATCAGCGACACTTTAAAAGACCAAACTACTCTGATTGCACATATGCATACTAAACTGACCTTTCTAGAGGGCTTCATAACTGCACCCCAACATCATAAAGGCGATGACAAGGAAGTCTTTAGAGCAGGGAGTCGACCTGAGCCCGTAGAAAGGTCAGTCATCCCCAAACTAAGTTCAGAAAAATGGGAAAGAAACACCCAAGGGACACAAACTATAGACCGGCCTGGGGCGAATGAACCCCCTGTGACGACCCAAGGTTGTGGGGTGGAAGGGGACACAGAGGGGGGTGCACGGCCTATAGTGAGACCCCTATCTCTGGCGAAAATTGCTGATCAGCCGGAGTATAACACAAAGGAGGGCCAGTCTCTGAGTGGATCTGCCAGTAAATCAGGAAGGAAAAATGGATCAGTGGCATTCACCCTCCCAGAAAATGCAGCAATTCAACCATTTGCGAAACCAATAGACTTCTCCACAGTGAAAATTCCATCTACCTTTGAAATATTTCAACACAAAGGTCAAAGTGAGCCAGTCTGCAAGGGGAAGAAAGTTCTGAAAAATAAGCCCCAGCGAGAGCCCATACACAAGGCTAAACCTGAGAACAAGGACTTGAGGAATCAAGGAAAAACCACTCCGCCAACACAAAATCGTCAAGTCTTCAAATTAAAACCCGCGGAGAAGACGCGGTTGACCTCTCGGAGCTTAGACAGGTCGCAAGAGGGCTCCAGCAGCTCAATCGATCTACTGAATATGAGCATTTACACGGTTGAGGAATCAGAATCAGAAATTCCCCAAGCGTTGGCTCAAAAAAGAAAAAAAACGGAAACTCGTGATAACAGAAAAGGACGAACCGAAATCAAAGGCTTTGCTTCTTGACTCTCCCTCGACTTCTCCGCGGGCTGTGGTAAAAACTACTTCGCCCCAGAGAAGAGTAAGTAGGAATCTTGGTCCAGCACTAGGTAAGAGGCACCATGGGAGAAACCAAGTTGAAGCCCATCCCCGAGATCCACATCAAAGTCGCAGCTCCCCCGGGGTGAAAAATCCCTGGGTTCAACAAGAGAGCAGAAAGTACAGGATCCCTTCTTTGGATAAACCAAAACTCCACTATAGATCTAGAGCCCACACCTTGTTGGGTACAGGACGGCGGGAGGGCAGATCCACTCGCCTCAATAGCCCACCACTGCTTGGACAAAGAAAAACGATGACAAGAACATTCAAACTTCAAAGAACAAAAGAAAGACAGGATAGCTGGATATTAAATCGAAAGGCCCTACTCAAACTGTTCCAGGAGAGCCGGTTATCCCATATTGATGTTACAAAAGACATAAATATTTTGGAACCGAATCCGAATCTTACATATAGGATCGAACCATATTCAAGACCAAATCTGGAATGCAAGAGATAAATTACATAATTTGGGCTTTGACCTGTCAAATGCTATGGAGGGCAAAACACCAACTTCGCCTCTGCAGGAGCGGTCCCACTATCGACCCAGACACCAGGATCATGACCAAAACTTTTTGCCTCACAAAACATCCACAAGGCCTCAAGTGTTTAGTAAACATGATGAAAATCGGACTCGGAGAGCCCCTAACAATTTGAACACTCAACGCGACACGGAAAGGAGAAGGAGCGTGGAGAGAGGTCCTCTTCTGGTCCCACTCTCGACACGAAATGCCACGCAAAGAATTTTTCAACGTGTGGAACAAGCAGATGAAATATCGCAGCAGGGCAGAAATCCATCGGGAAAAATGTACCCGGTTGGGGAAGGAATGAGAAATAACAAGTACCCACCTCACTCTCAAGTTGGTGGGCAGTAGCCATCAGACGTCCTTTCCGGTGATTTATCAGGGAAGGCACCGATCCCCGTGGAAGTCCCGGAGATATCACTGAAATTGGGATCGTGGAACACCAGAGGTTTCGTCCATCTAACGGTCTCTTCAGATGTCAACTTTGGGAGCTTCGACGTCTTATGTTTGCAGGAAACGTGGCTAATGGAGCCACCAATGCTGGATGGTTTTCAAATGGCACACTCACCCGCCCTTAGAGGGGAGAGAGGAAGGCCGAGATCTGGCCTCATTACGGCCTTAAGAGTGGGCTCAGGGCTATCACTGTCCAAGACACTCTTGGCCTCAGAATTTTTTTTGGCCACGCTTTTGGAGTGGGAAAGGCCGAAAGGCCCCCCGGACTCCAATCTTAAATCAGAAATCCTTCTGATTAACGTATATTGGAACCCAAAGCGAGTGAACAACGACTTTTTCCTCGCACAAATTGAGAGTCTAATAGATGACTTTTTAATAACATCTACCTCCAGTGACGTGATCATTGCGGGAGATTTGAACATGGATCTAACTCTCGATTTTAAAGAGCTCCAAGGTAGAAACAGCATGTGGCACAACTTCTTAAACACAAGAGAGATGCATATCCTTGGGCAAAGGGCCGGTAAGAAGACAGAAGATATCCCAACCTGGGAAAGAGGAAATCAAGCGGCAACAATTGATTACATCCAGGTGTCTAGGAGCCTCCTGCCGCTGTGCTTATCCCTCACAACTATAAGAACGCAGAATAGCGACCACAACCTACTTACTTTCTCGTGGAAGTCACGGAGAAGAAAGGCAGAGTATGGCGCTCAGAATCTGCTAGTAAACCAGAGTGGGATAAGGCTGAGACTGTCGGAAGCAGCCATTTCCAATATAACCAATCAATACAAGGAACGCAAGCTGATTAAGCACTTAAGCCCAGCAATCTGGATTGAATATCTGCCCCTACTGACAGTTTACCACCGGAAAAAAAATGTGCTGAAACACGGAATTAAGGCCCCACTTCATACCTACAACGAACAGCTAGTTACTCGAAGAAAGGGGGTCAGAAAGCTGCAACGGGAGGCAGCAAAAACAATGTCACCGAGCAAGAAGGTTGAAGCCGTTACTGCAGTAAAAGCCTACAAAGCTGGCTGAAGTCAACTAAAGCAAATAGGTACCAGCTAGACGCGGAAAACATGCTGAGCGCTATTAGTGGTCACAAGGTACGCAACTTCTGGTCATTGATTAAAGGTAACTCCCAATTAGTGAACCAGGCACTACAAAATTCAATCGGTGAAAAATCCTGGATATCACATTTTGAAAACCTTTACGGAGTCCGGGATAAGGTGACAGAGAACTGGACACCTAGCTCAGGAGAACTGTGGGAAATCCCAACGGATCTGAACATAATTAAAGGGAAAATAACTCAGCTCAATGGATCCGGAGCGGCAGGACCCGATGGTATAACCAATTTCGACATAAAGAACAAATTGGAATTTTGGGCCCCATTTATCCAAGAAGTTTTCTCAAACTGTGTTAGATTCTCGACCATTCCATCATCCTTGAAGAAAGCGATTTTGGTCCCTATTTTCAAAAAGGGAGCTAAAGACAACCCTTCACATTATCGTCCCATCGCTTTACTAGACTCCATAGGAAAGCTCTTTGGTGCTCTAATCCTGGACAACTTTAGTAACTGGATCTCGGTGACTGGCCTGTCGGATCCCTTCCAGGCGGGTTTCGTGAAAAATGTCGGTACCTTGGTTAATGTTCTGGCAGTGAGCACACTCAAAGCCAAAGTATTCGAGGGCAGCCCCATGATCTATATGGCATTCATCGACCTGGTCCAGGCCTTTGACCGGGTAGACAGGCAACGATTATGGGAAAAATTACATCTCCATGCCTGTCCCCCAAGGATACTGGAACCCATAAAGGCCTTATATACGGAATCCACAATATGTGTCCGACTTAACAACCAAGGCCTCCTATCTGCCTGGATGAAGACGGTAAGAGGGGTAAAGCAGGGATGCCCCCTAGCTCCCGCCCTGTATAACGCATATATGGCCGACTTCAAAGAGTACGAAGCTAGAGTCCGGATGTTCCCTCCGACATTGGGATCCAGCAAAATTTCACGCTTGCTATATGCGGACGATATAATTCTCTTTGATGTAACTCCAATCGGCCTCCAGAGACAGATAAATAACCTCGATTCCTACCTCAAAGAGAATAATCTCTTGATGAATCTGGAAAAGACCAAAATCATGACTTTGGGAGGAAACGAAAGGAAGTCGGAGAAATTCACATGGGCGGTAAATAACATCAAAATTGAATTGGTAGACAGCTTTAAATACTGGGGAGTGATCATTAACAAGAACAGCAAGGAAAAATTGATGCAGGAGAACATTATGGCTAAGGCGAGACTTCTTATCTCTCAATCTCGGGCAATACTGAAAAAATACGGAAGATTCACTATGGCCCCTGTGGTGACCTTCTACAAGGCTAAAGTGATCCCGATGCTCACGTATGGAGCAGAAGCCTTACCGAACCTGCCAACATCCTTCTGGTTAAAAGTGGAAGGTTTCTATTGGAGAAAGGTCCTTAACCTTCCTGATTCGTTACCAATGGTGATAATAAGAAGGGAACTTTCTTTACAATCTTTGACCTCTATTGTCTCTCGTAACGAAGCAATGTTATTCCGAAAGTGCCTACTCCCAAGTCCTCCACGGATCATGCAAGAAATCCAGTACGAAATCCGGTCTGGATCATGCAAAATGCTCACAAGTTGGATGGCAAAGATCGACTCAATCTTAGAGAGCGCTGGAAGTTCTAAAGATGAACTGATTAACAATCCCGCCAAGGCGAAATCTCGACTTCTAAATCAAGATTGGATCGACACTTTGAAAAAAGCTGCCGCCTCAAAACTGTTTAAAGACATTCCTCCACAGTTGTCTAAAGTGAACGAGCTCAAACCTTACTTATTAAGAGGTCCGAATTCCAAACTCATGATGAACTTCTTAAGAATCCGTCTCAATATCCTTCACACAAGAGAAGTCCTATTCCGTAGAAAATTGGCCCCGGACGAAGCATGCAGATTCTGCAAGAAGTTAGAGATGGCGGAAACCATAAGACACCTCTTGCTCAACTGCTTAGGTGTTACGGGCCCCTGCCAGAGACATCTCGGACATTTGTTCAAAAACCTATATGTCTATGAGGAAGAGGAATGGTGGTGCCGGCTCCTAAGTGGGGAAAAGTCCACTTGGGTGATCGCGGTGGTAGGCTTTTTTCGTGAGATCGACCTGCTTTCCTGACCGCAGATATGGATAGGCAGGATAGCCAGCTGGGTGTCATTACCCTGCCTCTTCTGTGAGGGACGTGGACCCTGTTCTTGATCCCGGCGCTGAATCAGATATGGAACTACGCGTGGATTGCAACATAGGACAAAGAAAGACTCCGTGCCGCTCTGTTTCTGGGGAACTCGAACAGTTAATGGGGGGGACTGTATCTTTATTTTGTAAAAATTGTACTATACAATTAAATCAAATAAAAAAAAAAAAGTGAATATATATACTGATAGCCAGTATGCTTTTGGAGTGGTTCATAACTTTGGTCGACTCTGGGCTGAGAGCCGGTTTTTGACATCACATGGCGCCAGAATTCAACATGACCCTTTGACTGTACGATTGCTGTCTGCACTCACGCTTCCAAAACGCCTAGCAATAGTGAAATGCGAGGCACACAAAAAGGTAACATGCAAAGTAGGAGAGGGAAACGCGTTTGCCGACAGAATTGCGAAACAAACTGCCACTGATTTAAATACCAAAATGATGACGGTTCAGACAGAGGAAGTACCCTGTATGATAGAAAATGGAGTTGCCACTGTCAAAGAAATGCAGGCCGAAGCTACGGCCGATGAAATACAGGGCTGGGCAGAGGGCTCTGCTGAGTTGGATCTGCAGGGTTGTTGGGTGGACAAGGGAACTAGAAACTGGATGTTGCCAAATTCATATGTGACTGCAATGGTCACAATGGCCCAGAGCCCTACTCACATCTGTGCGATAAAGATAATACAGCACCTTTCTACAGTATGGCAGAATGTAAACATAAAAAAGAATGCAGAGAGGTTGGTGCAGAACTGTATCACGTGTTTGCAACACAATGTAGGAAAGGGAACAGTGACTCCAGCAGGCAGTTTTGGCCCGCCCTCTATGCCATTTGAGATGATCCATTTTGATTTCATAGAGATGGAGAGATCCCAAAACTTAAAATACGTCTTGGTGGTGATCTGTGCATTCAGTAAGTGGGTGGAGGCATTTCCCTTGAAGGACTGCACAGCAATGAGCACGGCAAAAGTAATGCTTAAGGAATACTTTTCCAGATTTGGCTTGCCCCGTGTCCTATGGTCCGATAATGGACCACTTTTTGTGGGTGCAGTGGTGTTACAGATATGTGCTGGTCTTCAGATTGATAAGAGATTCCATAGTTCAAGGCATCTGAGTTCTGTCGGTCTTGTGGAGAGGCACAACGGGATTCTTAAATCAAAAATTAGCAAGATTTGTGCGGGAAGCAAGTTGAGTTGGGTGGATGCATTACCAATAGCACTATTATGCATGCGTACGTCTGTACAGGCTACAACTGGGCTCTCCCCGTACGAGATCGTAATGGGGAGGCCGGCAAATGTATGGTGCGCACCACAGCCAAAACGACTTAGTGAGGTAGAACATCCTGTGCTTAGTACTTATTGTGGCCTTTTAATGTAGAAATTGCGTTTGATTCATCAGCAGGTACAGGAGGCATTACCAGTGAGATACACCGGTCCGGGGCACACGCTGGATCCAGGCGACTGGGTGCTGCTAAACATTTTTGAAAGAAAGTCATCGTTAGCACCCAGGTGGCGCGGGCCCTATCAAGTACTCTTGGTGACGCAGACGGCAATACGGGTGGATGCAAGGAAGTCGTGGATCCATGCCACCCATGCCAAGAAGATTCCAACTTCACTGAAAGACTTGCCTGACCCCGATGACCGGAAAGAGACAGCGGTCCCAGAAACGGAAGAAACTGTTGCCAGTAAGCAGCCACCAAATCTGCCAAAACCAGAAGTGAAACTTGAAACAAAGCCTGAGACGATTGCCAAAGAGGGGGAAGGGAAAAGAGTGCCCCAACGTTGCCCAGCAGAATCGACATCACTTCTGACCGACACGAAATCTGCCTTGCAAATACCAGCAGAAACAAATCATGTACCCCTTTGGCGCCCACCAGCACTTGCCAACACGCCAAAGAACGGATCTGCATCATTGGCGCGGCGCACACCAGCACCTGCAGTAGCGCCACAGGCTGACTTTGAGCCTGAATCTGGAAGTGCACCGGCACTGTTCACGGATCACACGATACCAGGAGTAAGGCGATACAACTTGCGGCCTCGAAAGACAAAGTGATCCGCAGTTCTTTTTGATGTTTATGTCAACCTCTGGTTCAGCTCATGGACGGAGAAGGAACTAGAGGTGTAGAGGAGAGAAGTGTGAGAATTGTGCAAGTCGGACAATTCAAGACTCGCGGCTCCTCGGTGCGATCATAAAAGTACATGTGTCAGGAACCAGGCGGACAAGCTGGGTGCACATGGTACTAAGGCAATAAGATAACTGATCAAAGGTCCTCTGAGCAGTATGAGAAAGGACAAGTGATCTTGCCTAAAAACGAATAAACAAATCCAGGCTAATAAGGACAGGCAGAACTGAACTGTGACAATTCCGTTTAACTTATTGACACCAGAGCAAGCGCGACAAAGAGATATATCCACAACAAACTGTAATAAGGAAGAAGAAGGACGACGAGAAACATGCCGGGACCGGTTCCAGCCTCCTCCTGCACCACCACTGCTGAGAATGAGTCAATTATAAAGACTGTAAGCTTAAGAAAAACGCATGGTAAAACAAATTGTATGCTGGCACTGACAATAATAATGTGCTTTATGAGCGTGGTAGCACCAATATCGACAGCCCTAATATTATGGTATGTGGAAGCGATACACCCATTAGAAATGTTTTTACCAATAATTAATATATCCACTACTGAAAGCCCGGTTCAGGTGATTACCTATACCCTGCCACCAATGGAAGAAAGACACAGGGAAGGTTTTGGGAATAATACATTGCTATTGATCATGAACATGACACATGCAATTCTGAAGAAAACAAATTGCTGGGTATGTGCCCATTTACCACAGCATACTGGGAAAGGAATAGGGTGATATGTACAGCCATTACTATTAAGTTCTGCATGTAGTGCATCTTTAGGTGCAATGTTTTATGGGAAATGGAATGAGAGTAGTATGGGTCAATTAGACAGAACCAACATGAATGAGTTTGAGGAGATAATAATGAAACCTGTGGGTTGTTCCATTTTCCATAAAGCACAAGTAATAGCCCCAGACCCCACGAGGAAAAGTACATGAAAGATAACACGACAAAATAGACGAGATAGATTGTCCCCACCAGAAAAGACATCTGTAATGACGTTTCGTGTAAGAACAGAAGGGGACAAAGACGCAATCCCCCCATCTTACACAGTGAATTATAGCCCAAGAACTGTCCCTTTTTGTCTAAAAAAGAAAGGCTCTTTTTCAGTCGGAACATATACTGGATGCATGAATACAGTGGTATTAAAATGGGAAATAGAACCAGTATATGTAGGTGATCCAGTTTATTTTATATGTGGAGAGAAAGCATATCCTTGGTTGCCCAGAAACTGGGGAGGTACATGTTACCTAGGTCTACTGTTCCCAGGAGTATTCCTCTTAGAAACAGCAGACATGACCAGACTATCCAGAACTAGAGTCAAAAGGACTGACGAGGGTGTTTTAGCAGCAACTGATGTAGCAAAATCATTCATTCCATTCTTAGGGCAGATAGTGAACTCCTATAATATAAGGCAGCTCTCCAGAATCCTAAAAAATACCATAAACACAACAACCGATATACTATTTAACATGACGTTGGAAGAAAGAGGAATCAGGTTAATGACGCTGCAAAATAGAATGGCTCTCGATGTGATCCTGGTTGATCGTGGGGGAATTTGCAAAATAGTAGGATCAGCGTGTTGCGTTTATGTTGATGACTATTCCCCTACGATCTTTGAAGCAATAAAGAAAATGCATGTCCTAAGCTCTGAACTCCCTACTGGAGAAGGAAGCTGGGGAATAGGATCTTGGTTTTGGGGAATACTACGTTCTTGGGGATGGAAGTTGATCTCAATATTAGTAGTGGTGTTTGGAATATTCCTAACGTGCTGTTGTTGCATACATTGCCTACCAATAGTTTGTGCTGAGGTAACTGAGGGATGTACGGAAATATGTATGCATATGATGACAAAGAAAAAACAACCTCATGGTCGAACTGACCAAGATCCAAATGAGATGAGAACAGTAAAAGAGTTGATGGCAATAGATATTGATGAAGACGATGATGTTTACGATAGCATGCAAAATTCAGACATAAGTACTTCAGACTCATCATCACTAGAGGAGTTTTCAATAAATAGATGAGACGTTTGGCATACGGCCAAAGGAGGGTTTGTCAGTCTAGAAAAATAGATACCTCTACTTTGTGACCGCAAACGTATTTTGGTGGCCGTGGGCCAACCGTCTCATGCACGATATGACAGAATATAGGTTTTGCGAGTTTACCAATGAACGGCCATTTTGATGTTATGTTATGTTATGTTAAATGATTTGTATTGCGCACCTGGTACCCGAAGGCTGATGGGCGCAGACTGACAAACACAAAACAGACCACAAATACAGCAGAATAGTTATCTAAACCGGGTCACCATTGGGGGGTTTAGGCAAAGCGCAGTGTTTTCAGTTTCTTTTTAAAGAGTTCTGTTGAAGCCAGCGTTCTTAATGCCGTGGGAAGGGCATTCCATGCAATGGGTGCTGCAACTTCAAATGACCCCTGCCTTGTTTTGTTATTCTTATGCCTGGGTACACTGAGTGTATTAGAATTGTCGGATCTGAGAGACCTACCCTTACCCTTCACGACTATGGCCTCCTTCAGATATGATGGCATTTTACCAACAATGCATTTTTGGGTGATGAGCAGAAGCCTAAAATGAATTCTCTTTCCAACCGGCAGCCAGTGAAGACTCCTTCTGGCATCTGATACATGATCTCTTTTACTTAAACCCTTAACTATTCTCACGGCCCATTTTGAATTACCTGAAGACGATGAATCTCTGTCTGAGGGGTACCCACCAAGAGACTACATCCATAGTCTAATTTGGAGCCAATAATGGCTCTCGCCAAGGTTTCAGCGTTTTTTTCAGAAATAAATGGACGGAGATGACGGAAAAGTTTAAGAAAGTAGGAGGCTGATGAGACAAGACTATTCACCTGAGCCTTCATATTAAGGTGTGTATCCAAACATACGCCCAGGGTCTTAACTTTGGACAAGGTTTTGATAATACAATTGTCCAGATTGATGTTCTTGTATTCTGCTCCTAACTTATCCAATTTGCTTGGCGAGCCTACCAAAAGAAGTTCGGTTTTAGCACTATTTAGGGCCATGCCATTGGATACCATCCAGTCTTGTATTTTCAGATAAATTGTATTAATGAAAGCTATGTCCTTTTGGTAAATTCCTGAGATGGGAAGGATGCATTGCGTGTCATCTGCGTAGTTGGCAAACACAATCCCTTCCTCCTCCAACATCTGAAAGAAGGGGATCATGAAGATGTTATAGAAACACGGAGACACGCATGCTCCCTGAGGGACTCCAAACAGTAGTAGCATTGGATCTGCTTCTGCCAATTTGCTGGCAACTCTAATTTGCCTATCCTTTAGAAAGGATGATATCCAAAGGATAGCCTCTTCCGAAAAGGACGCGTTTTCTCTTAACCTGGTGGACAGTATTGAATGGTCCACCAGGTCAAAAGCCGCCGAAAGATCCAAGATCATCAGTAAAGCAATCTGGCCCTTGTCCATACCCTGAATGAGATGGGATTTAAGGGCTAGGAGTGCTGTTTCCGTGCCATGATTGGCACGGAATCCTGATTGATACTTATGCAAAATTTGATTCTGTTCCATGAATGGGGAGATCTGGTTATATGCCACCCGATCTAGAATTGCAAGAAGAAAGGCAGTGTTGGTAATAGGCCTATAATTCGATGGGGTAAGCGGGCATAGGGTTGACTTTTTTAGTAGAGGTGTAATCCAAGCATTTTTCAGATTAGCAGGCACTACCTTTGACTCAAATGAGGCATTGACAATTTTTTTAAGAGCTGGTATTAAGGTGGGTAGGCATTCCTTAATTATAATGGCAGAACAAGGATCGCCTTTACAACTGGTGCTCTTAAATTGACTAATAGTTTTTGCCAGTTCCTCTTCAGATATGGGTAAAAATCTGAATACCGGTTGATCTTTATTTTTTGCTGGGGAGTGTATAATCTTCTCATGCTGGTCTGATATGTTCAGAGCACGTTTTTTAATCTCTATGGTTTCTCTAATCTTATCTAGTTTATTTGACATGGCTGACTGAATTTCTGTACACCAGGCCTTATTCTTAATGATTGGGTCTGGTGTAGGTCCTGGCACATGTGTTTGTTCCTTTAGTATTTGAAATAGTTCCTTATAGTCTGATTTAGCATTAATGATCCTCTCATTTAGTATCTCCTTTTTGGCTGTTATAACCTCTTTTTTGAAGTTAAAAGCACTACTTTTGTACATTTTCAAATTACTAACAGATTTATCTTTTCTCCAAGTGTGATAAAGTTTATTTTTCTTAGTTTTTAATTCTGATAGCTCCTTGGAGAACCAGTTGTTATTATTATCGGTTCTCTTCATTTTATTTTTGATAGGAACAAGCTTATCAGTTACTATTTTAATTGAGTTTATGAGCCTCTCTGACATGGCGTCTAGGTCTCCTAGTTTGCCTATGTCGGTGTTCAAGGATTGGGCCCAGGGATGCAATGTCTCTTTATTCAAATTTTTTCAATTCCTACTGGTAACGGATGTTTTTGGATAGGAAGGTTTAGTCCTAAAGAATTCCATCCTAGACTGAAAACCAATACTAAAATGGTCCGACCATGGACAAGGTTGTATATCTACATTAGTTACAGAAAGATTAAGAGTGGAAATCCAATCCAAGGTGTGACCCTTGGAATGTGTAGCGGCTCTGACATGATGGCTAAATCCTAAGGCGTCAAGGGTATTCTCCATTAACTTTGCTGTGGTATCCGAGTCGCTACCCAGGCAAAGATTGAAGTCTCCCAACCGAACTAATTTCGTGTTTGGTTTCAAAAAAGAAAGTAATAGACCATTTAAAGATGTGGGAAAGGTGGGGTCCACTAATGGAGCTCTATAGAGTAGGAGAGCATTAAGGGTGGTTTCTGCGCTAATAGCAATTTTGATGCATAGAATCTCTGATCCTGGGATGGAGTCAATTTTGGTTTCCCAGGTTTTCAAGGAGTTTTTAATAATAAACGCCACTCCCCCACCCTGGCCCTGAGTTCTATCTCGTCTAATCATATAGTACCCTTCAGGAATGGCAAGTGACAATGTGGGGTCTGCCGCTTCATGACTCCACGTTTCCGTCAGGGCACAGATGTCAAGGTCATATTCTTCTATAATCGATGCCACTTCTGTGGCATGTTTTAGAAGAGACCTTGTATTAAGTAGCAAGTATTTAAGAAAACATGTTGTGGTATTGGCATTGAGGCTAACCTCCTGGTTATCTATTGTTATTGTAGAGGCTACAGCTAGAGGGGCGTTAGATATCTCCATATTCATATTTCCATTCTGTTGCAAAGTACGTACTCTATTCTCTTTAATTTCTATATTAGATATGTCCGGTAAAGTGTCTTGCAAGGCAGTGGACAATGTCTGGGATGTAACAGCAACCTCTGTCTGTAAGGTTGTCTTAACCTGCAATTTACAGCAATCAGGGGCCTGCATAGAGGGAGAATTCTGATGACCACCTTGAAATGTGTTCGATTGACCGCAATAAGCTAAAGCCCTGTCATGTTCACTAGCGGATTTATCTGAAAACAGGGCACCAGAAGGGGCGGTTTAAAGCCCTTGCGTTTGAGTGGCTTGTGTGATCATTTGAGATCGAGTTTTCAGATATCCCTGGAAGTCTATCTTTTCTCGTGCAATTCGAATGGCTTCTAACGCCACTTTAATTCCCATTTTGATTACTTACAGTGTATTGCAAAGCGAATGGCCCTTCTTCCTGCTTCCGTAGCCAACCGGAGCAAACCGGCTTCGACGCGTCGGCGATGATGCGCCTGACGTGATATTAAGTAGTGCTAAGGACTACAAAGAGTATGGGAATTGTAGTTCCCTCGTGATAGACACTCCCACAATGGGCGCAGCACGCAATTCCGCTCCCTAACGCCGCGATTTTCGGTGCAGCTTTACTAACAAAGTAAGACAGATCAAATTTACACACAATTCTGCAATAAAAAATATTAAACAGTTCTTCAGTTAAAAAGAATTAAAACTGATTATCTGGAGCTAAAGGCTAGCGAGCAGAAGTATGTCACAGCTTCTAACTTTCCAACTAACTAACAACAATCAATGGAAAGAGCCCTCACGGCAGTGATTTTATACCGGAGCAAACCGGCTTCGATGGGCCAGCACTGACGCGCCTGACGTGATAATAAGTAGTGCTAAGGACTTCAAAGAGTATGGGAATTGTAGTTCCCTCGTGATAGACACTCCTACAATGGGCGCAGCATGCAATTCCGCTCCCTAACGCCGCGATTTCCGGTACAGCTTTACTAACAAAGTAAGACAGATCAAATTTACACACAATTTGTAACAAGAATCGCCATTTTGTTTTCTAACCATTGCTCATTGCTTTCTGTTCCTATTGCTTCACAGCATATTTTCCGCTTACACTGCCCGAATGTAAAACATTGTTGTCTGCACGTAAAAAGGACAAGGCCGCAGGGCCATGAGGATAACAAGAGTTCGTTGAAACACAAACGTAGGCAGCGCCAGGAAGAATGCCTGGCTCCCTCCCGAATGTAGCCTTGAAGCAGAGCTGCAGGGCATTTAATCATTTCGCAGCTGCCAGCCAGTCTCGTTATATGGTAGAATATGTTAGAATAATACAGCTAAAGGTTTGAATTATGCTTTTCTTACGGCCCCCCTTTGCTGAGCCCGCTAGAGCGTGTCGGCTCCCAGGACACGAATAGCACCTAATAGATAGCAAGGTTTGGAATGCAACTCTTCCCTGCCGTATGTAGCTCGCTTCCAAGAACAGAAGCGCTGTGTTCTATTCAACAACTGAAAGATGCCTCCGCACTCACAAATTGCAAATTGTTACTAGAATAGATGTTTGAAGGTGTCATAGTTGTCGGAGATGTCCCTCATCACACCAAG
Source organism: Ambystoma mexicanum (assembly GCF_040938575.1). NCBI lineage: Eukaryota > Metazoa > Chordata > Amphibia > Caudata > Ambystomatidae > Ambystoma > Ambystoma mexicanum. Next base: position 96,163,891 of record NC_090939.1, on the reverse strand, counting down.
TTCAAAGAAACCCAATAAAAGGGGGTGTTAAACATGTCATAGCTGATTGTTTGATATGCATTTTGTATATATGTAACTGATGTACGTAATTCACTCTCTTGCGTCCCTCGAGGTCTAGAGGTACACGTTGCGGGGCGTGAGACCGAGTTGGCCAACTGAGACGTTTGCTTTGCAATAAACCCTAGCTTTGGGAATACAACCTCGTGTCTGGCATATCTATTGTGTGTGGTGATTCGCCTTGTTTCCATAGACGTTAGGGACCCCTAGGGGCCCCTTTCAGAAGGGTGGATCTGGAGGTAGGACCATGAGTGAATTGTTGTTGTTTGTTTTCAATTTTAGTTTGGAGCCCTGAGATTTTGTTAGCATGGGCATTCTGGATCCCTGTGCACCATGGTTTGTCGTTTGTGCAGGAAACTACAGGAGGAATGGGGTTTTCTAATTCCTTTAGGATGTTAAAGAGCTCTTTTGTGCTAGAGCCTGCCTGAGTGATCCTGGAATTAAGAGATTCTTTCTTAGCGCATGTAATCTCATTTTTGTAGAGGGTGGAGATATTGGTGAGATTAGTTCTGTTATCTGCTGAGGGCACTGATTTCCATAGTGCTTCAAGTTTACTTTTTTGTTGTCGGAGAATTTTGAGCTCCGGGGTGTACCACGTATTCAGGTGCGCTTTTGGTTTCCCTTTACGCATTTGTAGTGGGGCAATGATGTTGATAGCTTTAGCCATGGAATCATTATAGGCGTTGACCAGCAGGTTTAAGTCAGTTGTAGCTGGTAGAGCGTTCAGAATAGGGGTCGCCAGGGGTATTAGGGCTTCCGCTGTGATGTTGCTCTTTTTCCGAGTTGGGCAGGCTGGTGCAATGACAGGGCTTTTATGGACTAGGTTACTGATATTAATGTCGAGTGGGAGGAAGTAGTGGTCCGTCCAGATGAGCTGTACGGGGTCCTTCAGGGTGATGTTGCAATTAAGGGCGGTGACCCAGTCAAGGATTCTACCCTTCGAGTGGGTGGGTTTGGAACAGAGTTGTCGGAGGCCATGCTCCTCTAGTGCCGTGGCCAGGGCAGTGGCTGGGGTGTCGAGAGGGTCGTTGAACCCAAGATTGAAGTCTCCAAGTATAATCATTTGAGCTGAAGGTTTGGAACTTTTGGCTACTAGTGAGGTGATATCATCCTCAAATTAGCCAGGTGGGCCCGGGGGTCTGTAAATAAGATGCAACGTGATAGTACTCTTAGGGGAGGTTTGTAATTTAACTATGAGATGCTCACATGATTTGAGTGGAGGAGAGGAGACTGGTCTATTATCAAGCGAGGACTTAAAAATGATAGCTACACCACCTCCTCGAGCGTTAGGTCTGTCTACTCTGAGGATGGTGTAGTTATCAGGGAGAGCTAGGGTAAGAGATGGTCCCGCAGCATCATGCAACCAGGTTTCAGTCACCGCGAAGAAGTCCAGGTTGTTGGTCAGGATGATGTCGGCGACTTCAATGGAATGGGCGACTAATGATCTAACATTTAGAAGAGCTCCTTTTAGTGTAGGAGGAGTGGAATTGATGGAGGTTACAGTGTGATTGTTCGTCTTGTCGGGTAGATTAGCTGGGCGTTTGCTAGTTTTTTGGTGGGTTCTGGCACCACGTCTATTGTTACGATCGGTAGCGATGAGGGTAGTAGTTTGACAGACAGTTAGGTCAGTTGTTATGGAGGGGCTGTAGTCAGGGGTAGGGTAGGATGCTCTTGTGTCGGTAGGGTTCCGCTTGGAACTAATTGAGTTCTTATTGGTTAGGATATCAGAAAAGTGTGCATGGTCAAAGGCGGGATAGGCAGATTGTGAGACCGGGAGGAAGGCTGGTGTAGTGGGCAAGAATGGTGTGGGCAGACGATAGGGTGATGTCTTGGGCAGGCAGGTCTCGCTAGACCATTTTTATGGGCTATGTAGCTGTTACCATTGTAAGGTATATCACTTTGCATGACAAAAAAGGGGAACATGATCATGGTAATGTAAAGTAGCATAATAAGGAGGCTAGGGCTGAGGCACCGTGCAGAGGATTGGCGAATAAGGGACATCAGTGGCCTAGGTGGAGTAGTGCCAGATAGTAACAAAGTCGGAGGGCTGGTATCAAGTTGTGGCCGAGTGTCAGGCAGGCAAGGGTATTGGTATCTTTTAAATAGCTAAATACAGCTATCAAAGGCAGGCTGCATGCGGCTAACAAGCCGGCTGAGTACACCTATCAAGGCAGGTTAAATATAGCTAACAAGGCAGGCTAAATACAGCTATCAAGGTAGGCGAAATGCAGCTAACAAGATAAGCTAAATGCAGCTTGAAAATTCAGTGCAGTGTCAGGTAATATGCGACTAACAGGGCAGGCTGCATGCAGATGACAGGCAGGCTGAATACAGCTATCAAGGCAGGTTAAATATAGCTAACAAGGCAGGCTAAATACAGCTATCAAGGGAGGCTAAATGTAGTTGACAAGATAAGCTAAATGCAGCTTGAAAATTCAATGCAGTGTCAGGTGATATGCGACTAACAGGGCAGACTGCATGCAGATAACAGGCAGGCTAAATACAGCTATCAAGGCAGGCTAAATACAGCTATCAAGGTAGGTTAAATACAACTATCAAGGTAGGCTAAATGCAGCTATCAAGGTAGGCTAAATGCAACTTGAAAATTCAATGCAGTGTCGGGTGATATGCGACTAACAGGGCAGGCTGAATACAGCTAACAGGCATGCTGAGTGCAACTTTCACAGTTGCAGTGTGCATTCAAGTAACTGAGTGCCGCTGTCCAGTGTGAAGTAGTCACAAATGAATGCATGTGCTTGTGCAGCTGTGGGGCCATGCAGTAGGTGTCTCTGACAAGGGGTAATGCAGCAGGTAGCAAGGGAAGGTCTTTATAGTGGATTGACACAATGATTGCAAGTGTGAGCAAGAAAGAACCAATAAGAGAAGCAGTAATGTTACTAATGCATTTCAAATCTCCAATGTAGAGAAGAGGCAACACAGTTGTAAGGCATTTGTAAGAGGTCACTCTGCACAGTTATGCAGCTATATTAAGAGAAACAATCTAGTTGGAGTAGTGCTGATTTCACATGCATATGATGTATGATAGGCAGGGCGCCTAGTTATGGGTCGGTGTGAACGGGTTCCATGTCGGGAGATGCTTTGGTGTTATACCAGTGTGTCTTTAAAATCTCTTCGTGCAGCACAGTTAGATTCAAGTCTCAAGCACATCAAGATAGAACAGTGCAATATGCAGCACATCTAGATTCGAATCTCAAGCAAATCAGGGTAAAGCAGTGCAAATGCAATGTGCAGAGTTTGGCTTTTAGCTGATTGGTCCTATGACACAGTATGCAAGTACACAGAGTGCTCCAGGAAAGAGCGCAATAGGCAATTATGACTTAGCTGGGTAAGCCTGTGATACAGAGTGCGGGTGCACAGAATGCTCTAGCGTAAATCACAATATGCAGATACAATATTTAGCTGAAGGGGCCTAAAACATAGTAAGCACGTATACAAATGCTCTAGTGCAGAACGCCAAGACAAAGTTCAACTTTTGCTGGGGGGGCCTAAAACATGGTGTACAGATGTGCAGAATGCTCTAGGATAAATCGTAATAAGTAGGTTTATGTTTGGTTGAGTGGGCAAGAACATAGTATGCGATGTGCGCAGGGTGCTTGCAGGCCAATCAAATACTGACAGGGCGTAATAGCGGATTAGCTACATGGCGCATTAGTGCAAGTGAGCGGAATGCAAGCGCAGACTAGGTGGCATGAAAGGTAACTCAATAACAGGCAGGGTAATTGGAATAGGGGAGTTGTCTAACGTAGGAGGCAGCGAAGTGGTCGAAATGGCACATTACATGTAGTGAGAGAGACAGCCATTTCGTAGCATAGCAGCGAGTGGGTAGGATGGCCGGTTAAACATCTTGAATAGAATAGTAGCACAATATTAGCAGGCGTTACTTAACATGCTCAGTGGGGGAGGATGTCTACGCGCAGATAGTAGTAACGAAACTTGGGATGGTACATTAAACATATGGACAAGTAAAGGTGCAGCGTCTGATGTCAATACTATAGCACGAGGAAGCAGCGTGCCTGAGCCTACTGTGATGTGATATGACTTTGTTGCAGTGTGCTGCTGTAGTTTTAGGTCGGACGCAGACAGGTCCGGGCTCGGTATAAGCAGCAGTGGTGAACTCACTTGTAGGCGATCATGCAGAGTTGATAGACATCAGTTGAAAAGATGACAAGTGCTGACAGGGTGGCTTGGATCCATAAAGGTGGCAGTGATAGTTAGCCAGTAGGCATAGCGGCGGCTTACTTGGAAGAGGAATGTTACCTTAGCAGTAGACTGGTGCAAGAGCCAAGGGGGCTGTTAGCCACGGCAAAACAGGCTCAAAACAGGAGCTGGCCTTGCCTCCCGTGGGCCTTGGAGGGAGTGGGCCGGCTTCGCCTGCCGGCGGCCAATGGAGGGGAAGATAGGCACAGTGGCCAATCGGCTAGCAGCAAATGGCCTGGTTAAGCAGAGGAGGCTGTCGGCATCATGGGGTCGGCCATCTTAGAGGAGCTAGGTACCTCGTGTACCTTAATGGCGGCGTGGGGCTCGCTTGAGCCTTTTAGGTAGCAAAAATATATATTTCCTTTTTCAGGCTTCGGGAATTAATATATGCTGAGCTGTGATTGAGCAAAGGCTGTATTAGTGATTTTTGTAGCGGCTGCACAGGGGGCATATATCTTAAACAACATCCCTCAAGGAACTATAGGTTTGAAATGTTACATTTTTAATTGAAACTATTACCAAGCAGAGATGTTACTGGCGCTAGACCGTTCCCTGCGTATTTTGTGCTGTTTATGCAGAAACAATTTGCCACCTTGTTACTGAATGCGTTCCGCTTTCTGACCATAGTTTTATTTGTTTTAATTACGTTGTGTCAGACGAATGTTTGCTTAATACTGAATGGTTTTGGATAATGATTCTAAATAGCTCTGAGCCATCTTTGGATATTCAGTTTTAAAACATTTAACATTTTTACATTTGTAATCTTTGTAATGAAACGTTCTTGATATTCTATTGAATGTTATTTGCATTGTATTGTAGTGTAATGTAATGAAATATTTATATTTCTGTTTGTTCATTTTTCTCTTGCAAAGGTTTTTGTTTTTAACCATATGCAGATAAGTAAATAAATACAAATATCCAAAAGCATGCTCCGGCTTGGCTGGCAACAGTGAGCAAATGGATTGTAGATATAATTGCATGAAGACACACTCTGGAATTTGTGAGGCAATCCCCATGCAGGCCCCCACCACCGAAAAACAAATTCCACACATAGAAACTCTACTCAAACAGTAGATTCTCGTCACTTGTAAAAAGAAATGCTAAAGAAGAGGATGTTGTTGCACCAACAGGGTTGCAGATTCTATTCCTGCTACTTTCTGGTGCACAAGAAAAACACGGAATGGTCACCCCTTCTGGTTCTGTGACAACTAAAAAGATTTGTCTGCAACATGACTTTACCAGATTGCAAGAGGTTGTCCCATGAATAGAGATTGGAGATTTTCTAGCCCAGGTACAGTGAACCTACATAATTGTTGCTTTCATATTCGCATCCACTGGAGACACGTGTTATCTCAGGTTCATGATTTACTACTACCACATCAAGGCCTTTCCATTCAGCCTCTGGTGGGCCCCATGAATATTTTTCCTAGTGCCTAACTCCAATAGCGCACACTTGCGATGTCAGGGCATGTAGGTTTATTCCTACCTCGACGTCTGGCTAGTAAGAGGAGCCAAATGAAAGGAAGTACACCAAAGTGTGCATTGCACGCTGTCGCTCCTGTCCAGTATAGACCAACCAGCACAACCGTTTCCACCAGCCACAGAAAGGGTTACAATACAACTCAATCTGGATTCTCTCCACTAGGCACAACTCTACGGCCAGGGAACTCAAATCCTGCATGGGCATGAATCCTCCTGTATATTACTGGTTGCCCGCCAGCAGGCTCACGATTAATCTTATTCAAGAAGAGATAGACTAAACCTCAGTAAATATCTCAGCAATACGCATCTTCTAGTAGAAGTATAACTTGCTCAACAGCATGACTTTTCATTCTCCATCATCCACTGTCACACTTCGAATAGATGGTTCCTTAGCGATGTGGAGAGCTAATCTCCTTCACCTCACAACAAAAGGGGCCTGTTCAGAGGAGTTGTTTCATGTCCTTGACATGCAGGCCATGGTGGTGGGCAGCTAAGTCCTTTCCACTGGTAATTAAGGAAGCCACAGTAACAAAGCAGATGAATAACATCATGTTGAATGAATTATCAAGCATGGAGGCACCCGGTCAGCTCCACTGCCCAGAGTAGCGTAGCTCTTGCAGATGTGGGCTCTGAAAACGGTCTTTGTGCAGGTGGAACCTCTGCCAGGCACATTCATTTCACACACGTCTGATGTGATGAATCTAGTGAGATGATCACTGAGACCCCGATATGGGCCTCCTCTCATGTGTCCATGGGAAGGCAGTTGCTACCTGATCCTGACCCTGGGGGCCATATTATGAGGGAGGATCACATGGGAGGAGAATCATGTCAAGGGACATTTGTGACCCTTTTTAATTCTCCTGTTTTCCCTGATGCATTGGTGGTATATTGTAAAGTGGAGGAAATCAATTCTGTAACATTTCCTAACTCTGATAACATCTAGTTCACTTGTCCCTTAAAAATGAATGGATATAAAAAGCTCAAAGCCATTATGGACTTCAATAGCCATAATGCCTGGGGGAGGGGGTCGTGGCCAACGAGCGCACAATGCAGAAGTGATTTTCAGCTCTCCCAGGCCGCCGGATATATACTGATAATATCCTGTAAATTGGAACAATATTCCTATTAAAAATATGCCTGCGGACGGCGGAACCCAGCTCGAATGAGTCGCTGAAGTGTGAGCCTCAAACGCAGTGCAGATCGCGAGTTCTCATCCACGGAAATTTGGAGTTCAACTGACAACGTCCGCAACCCAAGATGGACAATGGCGACATGAAGCTGTAGTGATCGGGGTGTGCAGATCGAGACGGAGCAGTGGGGTCACAGGCGTCTCCCTCTCCTAGCCAGCGCCGTTTGAGGAGCCCGGGATAACAGATCCTGCTGCGCGTTGGTGAGTGATCAGTCGGCGGATGCTGTGCGACCTAACAGCAACTAGCCGGGAGGCTTACCCTATGCTCCAAGCAGGAGTGACGCAGCTCCAGAAGTGGATCTGGGGTGCACTACCCCCGACTCCTGGCACCACAGACCGGTGAAGCGGAAGAGCCCGACCTGGCCCTCTTTGTGGTGTTGTTCGCACATGGGCAGAGGGGAACTACCCCCTACAACAAGCCTTGACTGGAGGGGTGCATCTGTGAAGCTCCGGTGACCAACCGGAGCTCAAACCCTCCTAGCGGCGGAGCCTGTGCCTGGGGAGGCGGCCGCTGCTCATGGTTCTCGCTTCTCAGAGTAGGGGCTGACGGCCATGTGGCGCTGATGACACTACAGGCTTTGAAACCCAATGAGCGGACCTCTCTCTTGCCCCCAATGTGATCAGAGTGGGAAACCCAGCACGAGGAAGCGGCGGGGTACATCCGCGGTACTTGCACCCCCTGGGGAGGAGTGGATTGTGCCCACGGATGATTAAAGCAACATATGGAGAACGGAAACCAGAGAAAACAACAACCAGTGGAAGGCTTGGAAGCAGATCGCAATTGGACACACTAACGCACTGATATTACTGCAAACTCTTTCGGCATACAACCCCTGCCGTCTATGAAGCTAGAGTCGGCTCACACCACACAGGGCGACCATCCTGGAAATGCGTTCATAGACTTGGCGGTCCTTGAAGGGCAGGACTTCTGCACCTCCACGCAAACGCAGGTACAAACTGTACAATAAGGCTGACACTTGGCACGGCGCATACACAAGAAAAGATATGGTATGTGTTTTCCTTTAATGCTGTGTGTGAGGTAGCGACTGCATTCTGACGTGGCACATGGGATTGTTAAACAAGAACCGGGGAGAATCCACAGAAACTCCCCTGCACAAGTGCATGTAAAGTAAGGAGTGCATGTCCACAGGGACAACACAGAGAGGTACGCCTAGAGATATCAAACGCTCCAAGGTGTAAGACTTTTACGGGAAAGCGTACCAACAGCGCCTTACAACGACAATCGCCTGCACACTGGCGCCCACTAGAAAGCTCCTGCACCGAAGCGTGCGCAAACTACATCAGTAATTTGAAATATCCTTTAAGGAATAACGCCCCGTTCACAGGCGCTATCTGTGGGGAGGGAGAGTCTGACTCACTGCAAGTGTCAGTTTACAGATGGGACACCTGAGAAAACGCATGACATAACTCAGCAAACTCTTGGGAAGCAACTACCAGTGTACGCACCCACAGGAGAAATTAGAAAGTGAGAGATGGTATTGGTGACTGCACTTGGGCCTCCCTGGTGAGATAAGAACCAAGCCCTGCGGCTCTGACACCCCCAAGGCACTGCAGCCGAAGGTTTGAATACAGTAAAGATTCATTATAAGCACGGGCCAGAACACCTGCAACATCGAAACGAGTGTCTCTGGGGATCTGTTGATTGGTTCCCACAGGAGCCTGTGACAACAACGACACCCGGACGGTGCCTCACCATACAGTTACGCCCGAAGCGAACACCCCACGGTCCTAAACGCCTGCACACACAACAGCTGAGGAGGAGGGGAATAAACGCAACCCAGCACTAGCTTGTCCACCATGGGAAAAGATAAGGCTAAAAATGGGACTACACAGAGCAAAATGGAGCAGTACACAACCCCTGCCCAAGCTCCCCCACAGGAGCAAGCCAAATCTGGCGATGCATCCGGGACAGAAGCAGATATATCCCTCAAAGATGTTATGAATGCTATCGCCAACTCAAGAACCTCCTTGGAAAAAAGGATGGATGGCTTAAGTACAGAGGTATCGCTACTGCGTCATGACCTGCAAAAGCTTACTGCCTGCACGGGGGAAGCCGAAGGCCGCATATCAGAAACCGAGGACAGCCTGAGGACTGTAAATCACCAAGTGGCCAGAGCACTGGCACGCCTCAAGGCACTGGAAGAACGGGTGGATGAAGGAGAAGGCAGAGCTAGACGGAACAACATGCGGGTCCGCAGATTGCCGGAAAAGTCGGAAGGCCCGAGCATGGAGCTGCTCCTCGAGCAGTGGCTTGTGGACCTATTTGCTCTCAAGACCCTATCAAAATTCTTTTCAGTCGAACAAGCTCATTGTATTCCATCCGGCAAACAAATCCCCGGAGCTCCCCCACGCACAGTAATAGCAAAGCTCCTGAACTACAGGGATCGATATGCCGTAATTCAGATGGCCAGAACTAAAGGCTCCATAACATATAATGGCTCCAAGATCGCCTTCTTCCCGGACTTTACCAGGCAGGTGCAGAAAGCGAGGCAGGCCTTTGTTCCATTCAAGAATCGCCTACAGACCCTCAATATAAAATACAGACTTTTATTCCCGGCACAGTTGAAAATATACTACAACGGAACAACTGTGCATTTCACGTATCCCAGAGAAGCATGGATTTTGGCAGAGAGGCAACTAGAGGGCGACTGGAGGCCGAATCGGAGGCAAGACGCAAGCAGAAATTGACTGAGACCGAGAGAGCACCGTCTGAGCACCCACAACAGGAGCTTGAAGCGCTGCTGGACGCAAACAATGACTGATGGAGATAAGGCCGCATTAATGCAATATGTTGTGCACTAAGTAGTGGCACCAAGGCAAAGCTACGTAAGTACTCTGCCGGATCTCCTGTAGAACCTCCTTTCATGACAAGCTGGCGGCCCAGACCACATGGACCCCCATTGCTGTTACTTTACGAACAGGATAAGCAACACCCTTGTCTAATTGTTGCCCGCCAGCATTTTTAGGGCGGGCTTATTGGAATGTAGAGTGTTAACACTCTAGTTCAACGGTTCAGTTTAGTTTATTTGGGCGACAGATGCTTCAGTTCGGGATGGAGTGTGGGGAGGGGGGATTTGGGGTTGTTACTACTAATTTAAGCACAGGTCAATTGTTGGCACCACACACGAGGCGTACAAGGATACTCAGGACTCAGAGAATACTCCCGCAGAGGGTGTGACAATCTGAACATAGACACTCATACGTCATATGATGACGCAGGCTAGGCCCACTACTAGACAATTACGGATCCTAACATGGAACGTAAACGGTCTAGGCAACAGCATAAAGAGGAGACTGGTGTCACAATTCTTAAACAGACACAGGCATAGTACTCCTACAGAAACTCACCTGGCGGGCACGATATGCCACCTTTTCAAAAGGTGGGAGGTTTGTATATATACATGGCACAATGTGGAACCAGACCTTTGCCATTCTAGCGGTTTGCTCACCCCCAACACTCATGTCAGCCTTGATAGAGGATATCAAACCCATACTAGCGAATAATGTAGCAGATAACTGGATAATAGGGGGGACTTCAATGAGGTCATGAATGTCGAGGTAGACCGCACACACTTAAGAGGGAGAAACCCTACAATACCCACTAAACTGGCGACTTTCACATCGGCACTAGGGCTGAAAGATGTCTGGCGCGATCTACACCCTACCGAGCGTGAATACTTGTTTCACTCTGGGCCACACGCATGCTCTCCAGGTTGGACTATTTCTTCCTGCCTGCAGCAGACATCCATAAGGCAACGGAGGCAACCCTGCTCCCCCGGGGCATCTCAAACCACTCCCCACTATTGATACTTCTAGAAACAGAAAGACCCCGCCCCCCAGCAGCCAGGTGGCTAAACAATTATTATTTGTGCTTCCCGGACCTGGTGGAGAAAATCCAAGAGGCCACATCCCTATATTTTCAGTTACATGAAGGCTTGATAGATAACACTGTGGTGCTCTGGGAGGCCTACAAAGCATTTCTTAGTGGTGAGATCCTTGGGTGGACGAAGGCACACAAGAAAGCACATAGAAAAGATGCCGAAGACGCTGAACTGGAAGTGTGGTAAGCTGAAACACTATACATAAACACTAAATTGCCTGAGGACAATAGAGCCCTGCTTCTAGCAAAGAAGAAACTACAAAATGTAACATTAAATTGCGCAAAACAAGCACATAGGGCGATGCAGGCACGGCTGTATGAGACCGGTGATAAGGCTGGCAAACTGCTGGTATGGTTGGAGAAGAGGGATGAGGGGCATCAGCAGGTCAGACACATAACTACCGAAACCGCAGGGCAAGCCTCAACCAATCGGGCAATCGTGGAGAGCTTTGCGGCCTGTTATGTGAAATTGTACTGCACCCCTATAGGCCCTATAGATACTACTATCTTAGACGACTCTGGCGCATTTAAACGAAACGCAGAAATTATGCCTGGAGGGAGAGATAACGGAGGAAGAGCTATTGGCCGCACTGTCACAACTCCAAACTGGGAAAACCAGGGACCAAATGGTTTTCCAATAGAGACGTGGAAGAAGATAGGGGGTGGGGTGGTGGCACCACACATGCTCCGTATGTATTGGCAGTCGAAAGAGCTGGGAATTCTCCCTCCAGACTTGAGGAAGGCCAGCATAATAGTGATTCGAGGTGATTGGGTCCTCTGACGTATTCCATATCTATGATAGTAATCACCACAGCTGTGCTGCTTCGGAAAATCTTTCTGCGTCCTGCATCGATGACGTGGATACGCCGTCTTCGAGGACCTCCTCCGACGGCCGACGTCACCGGATCTTATAAGTAGGACGCACAACGCCCGTAGTCTCAGTTCTGTTTTTTCCGCAAACGTGTTCGCTTCGGAGATCTCGGCGCGCCTCGACTCTTTGGAGTTTCTGTTCTTTCGAACCTGTCCGTTTGTGAAGTTTATCGGGATGTCTTCCTCTTCTTCCACCCTGCGTCCAGGCTTCAAGAAGTGTGGGGACTGCGGGTCCAAGATGTCGGTGACAGACTTGCACAACGCCTGCCTCTGGTGTCTCGGGGAGGCCCACGACACGGATGATTGTGTCGACTGCCAGTCGCTTACGTCCAAGGCCTTGCAGGAGCGTAAGAAGAAGCTGTCGGTCGGTATGGTGTCCAAGCCCCGGAAGTCGGGCTTTCGATGGACGATTCGAGGGGTGACTTTCCGCATCGTTGTCGTAAGTCTAGGGAGTCTCGGTCCGGGAGTGGGTCCCGCCACTCCTCTGCCTCTTCGAGGCACTCACAGAAGCGCCGTCATCGGTCACCTTCCCTGTCCTCGTCCGAGGATTCCGCCCGTCGGCAGGTTGCTTATCCCACCAAGAATGCGACTCCAGAGGAATGGGCTTCCTTCGGTAAGAAAATGTTGGCGATTCTTGAATCGCAGGGCACTGGTCCATCCGCGCCTCCGAGTGGGGTCGGGCGTGACCGTACTAGAGACAGCGCTCGTACTCCTTCGGGCTCGGGTGGTCGGCACGATTTGCGGGAAAGGTCCCACTCGGACAAGGTGAATCATTCTAGTTATGCCCGTTCCAGGTCCCGGTCCTCGACGTGCTCGAGACTGTGCACCTGTGAAGTCTTCGAAGAAGACGTCGACGCCTATGGTGCCGAGGTCGTCGAGGGACTCTCTCGAGGCTTCGCCTCCGAGGAAGTCGTCGACGCCATCGGCGCCCAGGCTGTCGGAGGACACACTCGGGGCTCCGCCCTCGAGGCCTGTGTTGAAGCGGTCGATGCTGTCGGCACCACGCTCGACGTCGAAGCCGATTCACTGGACGCCCTTGACGCCTTTCGAGGCTGTTTTGTCGGAGGTACCCCGTGGCCCGGTGGAACCCCCTAGAAAGGCTCTGGCCAAGGCAAAGAATGTCTTCGTCCCCTACTCTGTGCCCACTTTCCACCATCTGGAATATATTTCTGAGGTGGATGAGGGTTCTGAAGATGGGTTGGTTCCTAATTCGGTGCCAGACGAGATTATCTCTGGTCATAGCCAGATTGAAGACCTGCGTCAGTCGCTGCACGACGCCAGTGGTCTGAACACCTCTCCGGTGGTGGAGTTCTGTAGGCCTGAGCCTGGAACCCATGCTGAGTCCTCGTACCAGCGCCTGATGTCGAGGGTCACCGAGTACTTGGGGTGGTCTGCTCCACCAGGGGATTTTCTGCAGGATGACCTGACGTATATCCTCGACCAAGGTGCACCAACTGACCTGGTACTGCCATTCCATATGGCTCTGCAAAGAAGGGTTGCAGCGGTTTGGACTGCTGCGGAGAGTCTCCCGGCAGAGGGCAAGTCTTTGCCGTGAAAATAACACCCAGCCAGTAGCGACCCCTGCTACTTGACCACGCACCCCACTCCGGAGAGTTTGGTGGTGCAGGCAGCTACGGCCCCAGCAAAGCAGGCGTCGTATCCTACCATCCCTCCTGATAGGGACAACAAGCGTTTTGATGGTTGGGCGAAGAAAGTGTTTTCCTCAGGGGGTATGGCTCTTCAGGCAGCCAACTCTGTGTGTGCCTTGTCACGTTTCACGCACACTCTGTGGAACTGTGTTTCCTTAGCGGCTGAACATATTCCCGAAGGGGACGAACAGGGTGGTTTTCTTGCTATGATACAGGATGGCAAGGATGCCATATGTGAGGCCGTTCAGTCGGGTCTGGACATGGCAGATTGCGTCAGCTGGTCCATGGTGGCGAGCACCGTAATACGCAGGTTTGCGTGGTTGCGGAAGTCTGGGTTTGCTCCTGATGTGCAAGCCCGGCTCCTCAACATGCCCTTTGATGGTGTACATCTTTTTGGCAGCAAGGCTGACGAGAGCCTTGAGAAGTTGCAGACCTCAAAAGCTGCAGCGAAGTTGTTGAGCGCTGCAGTTCGACAACCTCCACCTTTTCGCCCTGGGGGACAGCAATGGAGGGGAGGTTCCTTTCGTTATTACTCATCCTTTAGTAAAGCGAGAGGAGCTGCTAGTCAAAGGGGCCACCGTAGGAGTGCCAGAGGTGGAAAACAAGGTACTTGAGGTGCCAAGGCCGCTCGGGCAGTTGCCTCTTTGCCCTCAGGCAACGCCACAGCCGCTTCAGCTCAGTCATGAGGCCATGTCCCATGGTTCGCCGGTTGGGGGAAGGCTGCTGCAGCATCTTGTAGAATGGCGTGCCATTACTTCAGATGTGTGGGTTCTGGAGATCATAGCCCACGGTTACTATCTTCCCTTTCGGCAGAGGCCTCATGACAATCCACCAGGGAATCTCTCTTTGAAGAGTCCGGATCCGCTCCTTGCGCAGGAAATTCAAGCCCTGCTGGAGAAAGGCGCCATAGAACTGGTGCCTGTAGCGGAGAGGAACAAGGGATGGTATTCCCCTTATTTTTTTATTTCGAAGAAAGACGCAGGATTGAGACCCATCATGGACTTGCGTGGTTTGAACAAACTCCTCAGGAAGGACAAGTTCAAGATGGTTACTCTTTCTCAAGTCCCCCAGGCCCTTCAACTTCAGGACTGGTTGGTGTCTCTCGACCTCAAGGACGCTTATTTTCATGTGCCGATCCATCCAAAGCACAAGAAGTACCTGATGTTCGCGGTTGGCAACTTGCACTTTCAGTTTCGGGTCCTGCCGTTCGGATTGACCTCCGCCCTGAGGGTCTTCACCAAGCTCATGGTAGTGGTGGCAGTGCATCTCAGGAAAGGGGGGATTCACGTCTACCCCTACCTCGACGATTGGCTGATCAGGGCGCGCTCTCCTGAGCAAGTCCTGGATCATCTGTCCGTCACCTGCCACTCCCTCCACAAGCTGGGCTTCTCCCTCAACTTAAAGAAGTCCCACTTGACGCCACCTCAGCAGCTCCAGTACATCGGAGCAGTGCTCGACACGTCCCTGGGGCAGTGCTTTCCTCCCCAGGTGAGGGCTCATCACATTCAGCAGATGGTGCACAAGTTTAAACATGCCCAGAGTCTCCCAGCGTTCGAGTTCTTGAGGTTGCTCGGCCTCATGGCATCCTGCATTTTTCTGGTGCCAGAGGCTCGACTGCGGATGAGATCTTTGCAGTGGGCACTCAAGATGCAGTGGTCACAATCCTCCGGCAGATGTCGGACCCCGTTCAGGTGCCGCCCTCGGTCGCCCAGGACCTTCTGTGGTGGGCCGTCGAAGGCAGTCTGATGAAGGGGGCTCTGGTTTGGCTTCCCTGGCCGGAGGTGACGATTGTGACGGATGCATCCCTCACGGGATGGGGAGCTCATGCCAACGAGTTGACAGTCAGCAGTCGTTGGTCTCCATCAGAGTCCAGACTCCATATCAATCTGTTGGAGCTGAGGGCCGTCAGGCTTGCCCTGAAGGCTTTTCTACCGACTGTGCGAGGAAAGACTGTCCTGATTCTGACGGACAACACAGTGGCCATGCACTACCTCAACAAAAAGGGGGAGGGCAGGGTCACTTCCTCTGTGCAGGGAGGCGATGCAGCTCTGGTTCTGGGCCATCCAGCAGGAAGTTTCGATCTCGGCAGTCCATCTGGCCGGAGACGAAAACGAGACGGCGGACGCTCTGAGCAGGCAGAGCGCGATCTCTCACGAGTGGGAGCTGGCTCAGGTGATTCTCCTGGAGATCTTTGTCCTTTGGGGGACCCCTCAAGTGGATCTCTTCACCTCCAGTGTCAACCGGAAGTACGAAGGGTTATGCTCGTGGGAATTTCCTCCAAGATGAGCCTTAGGAGACGCGTTCGTGGTGGAGTGTTCATTCCCACTGCTGTACGCGTTTCCTCCAGTCCCCGTCATCCCGCAAGTGCTGCAGAGGTTACGGAGGTTCGGTTCCCAGATGATCCTCATTGCTCGCATTGGCCAGGAGGACGTGGTACCCGGACCTTCTCGACTTGTCCATCTGCCCTCCACGTCGTCTTCCCTACCGAGACGATCTGCTCTCATGGGAGGGGGGTCAGGTTCTCCATCCAGAGGTCAGATCCCTCAACCTTCACGCTTGGCTTCTGAAAGGTTGAGGTATAAGGATTGGGACCTCCCTGAAGACGTGATGGAGGTGTTGCTTTCGGCCAGACAGCCGGCAACAAAGTCCCTGTACCGTTGCCGTTGGAGAAGGTTCTGCGACTGGTGCAGGGTTAAGAATGTGGATCCTTTTTCATGTGACATTCCTATGGTTCTGTCTTTTTTGGTTTCTTTGGCCCACAAGGGCCTGCAAGTGGGTACCGTTAAAGTTTACCTGGCGGCGCTGTCTATATCTAAGTGCTCATCTGAGGAGTGTTCTTATTTTAAAATCCCTTTAATTTCTCAGTTTCTGAAAGGGCTCGCTAATGTATTCCCTCCGTCACCGTTCCAGGTGCCCAGTTGGGATCTGAACCTTGTTCTCAAGTTTCTAATGGCTCCCTTTGAGCCTTTGCATTCTTGTCCTTTGAGACTGTTCCCCCTTAAAACTGTATTTGTAGTTGTGGTCACTTCCGCTCTCAGAGTGAGTGAGTTACAGGCACTTCCAGTTAAGCCACCCTTCACAGTGTTTCATAAGGACAGGGTTGTCCTTAGAGTTTGTCCTTCCTTTCTTCCGAAGGTGGTGTCGGAATTTCGTTTAGGCCAGAAGGTTATTCTTCCGGAATTTTATCCTCCTCCGCATCCTGGTAAGGAAGAGGAGAGGCTTCATAGGCTGGATCCTAGGATAGCTTTAAGCTTTTATATTTCACGCATGTCCCGGGTCAGAGTGGACGATCAACTCTTTATTGGTTGCGCTGGAAGCCGTTTCGGACAAGCTGTTACTAAGCAGACTTTGTCTCGATGGATTATCCTTGCAATTTCTGAATGTTACCGCTTGGCGGGTAAGGACCCTGCGGTAGGCTTGCAGGCCCATTCTACCAGGGAGATGGCTGCCTCTACTGCCCTGCAGAGGTGTGTTCATATTCGTAACATCTGTGATTCAGCCACCTGGGCTTCGGTCCATACTTTTGTACGTCACTACTCCCTCGATTCTATCCGTGGGTAGGATCTGGCCTTTGGCAAGGCGGTCCTTTACTCGGCAATTTGATTGGGCATTCTAAATTTCTATATTCTAAATTCTTTTCCCACCTCCTTACGTTGGTACTGCTTTGGGAGTCTGTCATAGATATGGAATACGTCGGAGGACCCAATCCTCTCGAAGAACAAGTTACTCTCTTACCTGGTAATGTTCTTTCGATGGGATGATCCGACAACGTATTCCATATCGCTCCCTCCCTGCCTTCCCCGCTATAGAATTTCTTATGCGATTGCATCTTACGTTTCCGCAAGGCTTTCTGTGGTCATACTGGTAGTAGTTTGGTGCCACACTTTCTCGGAAAAAACTACAACTGAGGCTACGGGCGTCGTGCGTCCTACTTATAACATCCGGTGACGTCGGCCGTCGGAGGAGGTCCTTGAAGACGGCATAGCAACGTCATGGACGCAGGACGCAGACGCCGAAAGATTTTCCGAAGCAGCACAGCTGTGGTGATTACTGTCATAGATATGGAATACATCGTCGGACCATCCCATCGAAAGAACGTTACCAGGTAAGAGAGTAACTTGTTCTTCCCAAACGAGCCAAACCTCCAGACAAATGTAGCTCCCACAGGCCGATCTCTCTTATAAATGGCGAGGCCAAAATTCTTGCGAAGATACTTGCCAACAGGCTGCAAGGAGTCATAACTTCTCTGATCCACCCGGATCATGGGTGGCTTCATGCCAAAAAGGTCAACACCTATGAATATTCGTAGGCTTCATTTAGCTATTGAGAGAGCGCCAACCCTCCAGGAAGCGATTGCACTGCTGGAAATCGATTTAGAAAAGGCATTTGACTCGGACTATTGGGAGGCGCTGTGGGAAATAATGCATAGAATGGGCTTCGGAGAACAATTTATAGGCTGGGTGAAGCTACTGTACAACTCCCCGATGGCAGAGATTAGGGTGAATGGGTGGTCATCGCGAAATATTAAATTGGACAAGGGGACGAGACAGGGCTGCCCCCTATCTGCAATGTTGTTCGCACTGGTGATGGAACCCCTGGTGGTACTGCTGAGGAGCACACACTCATGGAAGGGTTTTCACTGGGCTCACGATTTGGAGGATAGAATTTCCCTGTATGCCGACGATTTATTGATTTATCTAAGCAACCCAGCAGACTCTTGCCCCATTGTGACACAGATACTGGAAAGGTATGGGTTGTTCATTGGCCTAAAGGTAAATTGGGGCAAATCAATACCATGGGCCTCATTATAAGTCAGGCGGTAAGGGGTTAACGGCGCTGGTAAAGGTGCCGGCGCCATCAACCCCGTACCGCCTGATTACGAGGTCCCCTCGAGGGACCCGCTCTGCACGTCTGGTTTTACCAGACGTACAGAGCGGGTCCCGCAAGGGGAAGAGGGAGCAAACAATGGACCGCTCGTAATCGGCCCGTTGTTTGCTCCCTCTCCCATTCCCATTCAGCCCTACGGGGGCTGAAATGGGAATGGGGAAGGTCCGGGCCAGGGTTCCTGAAGGGAGGAATTACTTGGCCCTCCGAACTCGGAATGGCCCGGTAATTCCCCATTCTGGGAAACCGGACCCGAAGTCGTAATGACGGCCTATATCCCATCAAAGGGATAAGTGATATTATGCCGGACATATGCCCGTACCGGGTGGAAACAGAGCAGTTCTGTTACTTTGGCATGCAAATCATGGCTATCCTAGAGGACTATCTGCTTAAAAACCTATATCCAATTGTGAACAGATGCGCTAACGACGCAATCCATTGGATGGCTCTCCCTCTTACACTACTTGGGAGAGCAGCGCTGTTCAAGATGCTCGCACTCCTGTGCTTTCTGTACGTCCTACAGAACTCACAGCTACACATCCCTATGTTAGAATTCTGCAAAATAGACAGGATACTCAGGAGAATACTATGGGGGGGAGGACACCCACAGATAGCGTTGCGTACCGTACAGTGCTCCATATGTGAGGGTGGCATTGGACTTCCGCACTTACAGACATATTATTGGGCCACCCAAATGGTGGTTGTAAATGACATTCTGCATGGCAACACTGAACTCCCACATATTCGTGCAGAAATGCACACAAGACAAGGAGTCTCCCCACAAGAAAGCCTATACCAAACCATTAAACACCCCCCTCTGCGCACAATGGTAACTCATAAGGCACAGATATGGGTTGAAGCACACAGACACATAGGTTGGGAAGGGAAGGTCACCCCGGTTTAACAGTTGTGGAAGAATAGATACCTACCTGAACTTAACGTGCTCCCAAGATGGATGAACTGGGAAGTGGCTGGCATAGTCAAGATCAGAGATATGATTCAAGATGGCAAAATAGTACCCTCTGAGAACTTAGTGAATGAGTTTGGCCTCCCAATAACAGAACATTACCACTTAAGACAAATGTCTCACGCACTGGGAACGCACTTACCAGACCTCTCTAATATGCCTGACTGTACGCCAATTGAAAGAAACATAATCCTAGACTGAGTGGATGTGAAAACAACCTATATAATGTATGACGCAATATCCTCTTTCGCAACGCCTTGATCTCTGTAGTCTGAAAACCAAATGGGAAAAAGATGTGGGCCCATTACAACCTGAGGACTGGACCACAGCCCTAATGTACCCTAGAGAAACTGCTATATCTGCCAGAATTAGACTTGTGCAAATATTACATAGGGTATATTACCCATGCGTGGCACTACACCAATGGGGGGAAATTATGGACCCGAATTGCCTGAGATGCCGACAAGAGAAGGGAACCGTCTTCCATATATTATGGGAATGCCCACAAATCCAAAGTTTCTGGTATTGATGTTGCGATAGGCTATCGGCGGTCATGGGGCGAGAGGTACCTATGGCGCCCACACTGATAATCCTAGGGCTGGAGGAGGAGGGAGAGATGTCCCGCTTTGAGAAATTACTGTTTTCAACAGCCACAGGCCTTGCCAAGAGGAACCAGGCACAATTATGGGATTCTGACATTACTCCACTCTATGATCAGTGGGTGTCAGATGTGGATGCGTGCATTGCAATGGAGCACTGAGTAAACACTGCTAGAGGTTGCCGTGGGAGGGCACATACGTTTTGGCATAGATGGGAGGATTGCTAGCGAAATGCAAAAGATATTAAGCTGATCAGTAAATGAGTAACATATTCTGTTTTGTATGGATAATGTAACATACCCTAAGTAGGAGCCCACAGTATGCACGATGGAAAGGGAAAATGGAACGATGGGCAGCTGCAGAAACAGGAGCATGGGGCATGGGGGCCACTAGGGGAGAGGAGGACACCAACATCAAATTTGAGGCATGGAAAGCAATAGTTAGAGATCTTTATCTCCGTCAGATGACAAGCCTCCATGAAGAGGCGCACCAGTCAAAATGCAATTGTTGCACTGCAGAAAGAGTACAATAAACCGACTCACCCTCACAACCACTACAACAACGGACATGGAAATGCCACCAAACCACTCCTAGACCGCAAAAGACGATACAAACTGTTAAATGCATGAAGACAGTTTGTGTTTGTTATTTGTTCTATATTGTTAACTTAATATGTACCAAGATCCCAAGAATGTGGATATGAAACAGGAAATATCCAATTATTATGTTATGTATGACTAAGAAATGCGAATAAATATATTTTGAAAATAAATAAATAAATAATGTAACATGCCCTATCGAGTCATGTCGAAGTATCTAAACGGTGAAACAAGATTGTGACTTGTGCAACATGTTTGTTTGTATGTTTTTAATGTGTTAACGTTTGTCGTTCTCACTAAAGAAAATCAATAAAATGTGTTATTTAAAAAAAAAATCCATAATGCCTGTGGTACTGGGACGAGGAAGAAGAACCAGAAGTCCTTGAGGCTCCTAAATGCCATTGAAAAGAATATGCAGTCTAGTTGTTTGGATGCAAGGCACCTAAGCGGCACCCTTAAAATTGACGATGAAACACAGCTATGGGAAGTAGGAGGTGGAAGCAGAAGTAGCAGGGGAGACTCTGCTGTCACAGGCTGCTGCTTGGGACCAAAGCGCGTGCAGAGCAGTTGGTGTGCAGAAGAGCGAGGAAACCGTAGATACGGTGTCCTCGAAGAAACTGCGAGATTGGGAGAGCCGTGGAGAACCGGAGAGGTACTAGAGACGGTGGGACGCCGCATAGAACAGCTGCTGTACCTTGCAGAACCTAAGAGGAACGGGGAAGACGTCAACAGTAACGGGTGAGCCTCCGAAGGACCACAGGGCACTCGGGCGCTTCATAATGTTTTCGTCTCACGTGAGTAAGCCGTGGGGGGTCTGAGAGAGCAGTGTCACAGAAGGTGGGGGAGGCATGGGCAGAAAAATGAACTCCTAACTAACACCCTTTATTTGCGAAATATAAGAAGGCGAAAAGGGTGTAATTTCCCATTTATCAGAAGTCAAATTGGGGAAACCTGCTCCCTATAAGCCCACCTTGAAGCAGTTGGCCGGTGTCATTACATGGGGGAATGACTCAGTGATCTGTAGGGAGGTGCAGACCGGTGAGATGGGTGATATGAAAGGAAGAGTAGCGGGGTGTTGAAAGGAAGCCCCTGTACAAACTGCCTGACCAACCCACAA
Source organism: Ambystoma mexicanum (assembly GCF_040938575.1). NCBI lineage: Eukaryota > Metazoa > Chordata > Amphibia > Caudata > Ambystomatidae > Ambystoma > Ambystoma mexicanum. The sequence goes on along the minus strand of NC_090939.1, from coordinate 96,142,359 downwards.
GCAAACACTATGCTGCTTGATTGAGCTCTCCCCTTTGGTCATGGGTGCTGATCCCCAAGCAATGGGGCCGCACCATAAATTTAGCAATGATGATCTGAGCAATCACACTTTAGGTGATTGCTCAGATCATATGTGGCCCTATTGCCCCAGGGTGAAGAAGAAAGATGTTCCCAAAATGTGGAACTCCCGTCCCCTGCACACTATCTAGTATCTGAGAACAGATTAATAATTTTTTAGAAATGGTATGTGATTGCCAGGTAATGTTACTATTACCAATTGCATTCAACCATTAATATTAAGAAAATTCCTGTCAAGTTTAAATTAAGTCATAAAACATGCAAACAATTCAGGAAAAGAATACATTAATCAAATGACAGTCTTAAAATGTATCACAAAAACTTGAAATTGATTGTGTTTACTAGGCCCAACGCGTTTCGAGAATTCACTCTTCATCAGGGGCATAAATCATAATTTCTTAAGTTCTAAAAAATAAATGAAAATACATCCATCTTAGTATCCGACCTAACACAATCTTTCATTCATTGTTGTTACATAGATTAATGCTTATAAACAATTGTCCATTTGTCCCAGTTCATATACTTTGAGCCAATATTCCATGGGTTAACTAGCCATGTAGATCATTCAATATACCACATCCTATGGAGAATGGATCATATTGTTGTCTGAGTACAGTAAACGATTATGAGAATGGTCTTAAATAAATATTTAAAGTTTGTCAGAAACAAAATGTTCCTTGAAATAATTCAGAAGAATTGCTAACCTTGTGGTTACTTTGTGTTCAAAATTTCAAGTAGTTCCGAGTATAATCATATTGAAATTCTGTGTGGGAAAGGGCCTGCCTTGCGACTTAAAAAATCCCTGTAAAATATTATAATAGGCACTAGTGAAATAAGTATGAATTACTCAGATTTTGATAGGGCGAGTAGGTTAAGTTAGCAGGTAACAACACTTACCTATTGAGCTTGTGATCGCCCTAGAGAGAGGTGGCGGGTTTGGTGTGGTAGGCCGATCTCTAAATCAGTCAGAGATGGCTTCAGCCAAGTGTGAACAATGTTACCATAGAACAAACATGGAGATGTGTGCAAGTTTGGGGGAACAGGAAAAGGGATCCTAAACAATCTCAAATTAGATTAAAAAATGCTAGAGGAGCGGAATGAAGGGCTAATAACAGTTCAATAGAATAACTTACTTGAAGTAAATGGATCAAGCCAAACAAAAGGAGAGAATTTCTCTGTGGCTGTCACTAAGATAGTGATCTCCCTCCGGAATGGTGGTGAGATTATGTCAGTTCTCCCAAACAGTCAAAGATTGCTTCAGCGGAGTAAGATCCGTGTTGTCAAGAACTCAACACAGAATTGTAGTTAAGCCTGGAAAAATAGATCAGGCTCTAATTTAGAAAAGAGAAATAAATTCAAGCAGAGAAAAATTGCTTAGAAAAGTTCCCATAAGTCAACTTACTTGAAGTGAATAGCCCCGACTGTAGCGAGTATCCTCTCTGTATATGCCGCATCAACGGGAAGAAGATGTAATACTGTCCCTGCGAGTGTCACGACTCGCTCCCTTCGCTCCCGTTCCCACCATTTGGGGGCATGATTTGGGGTTTATTCCCTACTGGACTTTTCCTCCGAACTTTATGCTACAGTGCTGGGATGATTTGGGAGCGCTAAATCCCTATTTTCCCAGCTACTTCCCTTCCGGATCCATTCCAGGTTTTTGGCAGCCAGCATGCTTCTTTAACCAAATGACTATGCTTCTCAGAATGCCTGGCCCACTGCTCCACCTCCACCCTTGCAACACAAGGTTGGGTGGAGGATAGGTAACAGCTGTGGCGGCAGGTGCAGCAATCAGCACACCCGAGGCGTGTGCTCGTTAAGCAGCTTTAAAAGCCTCAGTCTTACTTCAGTCCAGCGCTGGTCACCGTTTGCAGTGTTCCTGTTATTGACTAGTCCCTGGTTCCTTGCCTTTGTACCTACTTCCTTGTTCCTGTTTTCTTGTTTCCTCCGCCCTGAATTTCGGATTCATGCGCTAATTGATTTCTGCTCCCTTGATTTCCCTTTTTTTCTTCCTCTGTTTGCAGGCAGCAATTCTCAGTGCTTTCCCCTTTTAGATGCAGCCCACTTTGTCTGTGTTCTATATTTCTTTGACACTGTCCTTTGCTGCTGTTACCCATTTGCCTTAGCCTTCCTCTTAGTTTAGTTTCCTGTCTTTTCCTTGGAGGGGTAGGGAGGAGTTGCATAGGTTATTTCGTTTTTCCCTGCTCCTGATCCTTACTTTCTAGAGGATCCATTCCATGTTTTCCACTGCACTTCTGCATTTATTTTCGCTTTGATTATTAGGTGTGGTGTGCGGTTGTAGCTAGCTCCTGTGTGAATGCTTATGTTTTCCTCACTATTTTGTAAACACTATTCCCACTTAGGTATTTAGTTTTCCTTCCATTGCTGTTCTAGCCTTTCGGGGTCCCAGTTTCTTCAACAGGATTCGTGGGCTAGCTGACATTCAAGAGGTTTATCTCGTCCTCGTGAGTACAGTTCTTAAGTTCCCTTATGTAATACCATCAAGAGTGTTAGTACACAGATCCTGTCATTGCTTGCCCTCCACGTGGGTTTAGCGCTGTCAGTACCTGTAACAGCAATTGGGGGTAAGGCGCTTGCCGACTTTCCTCGCGGTCAGGTGCTTACCCCACATCCCTTTTCATATATTGGTTTTGATGTCACACTCTATTTGCACTCCTGGGTTCTAGCATACCTGAGTCGTCGTTCCTGTGTGCACGTAGTTTAATTCGAAGCTATTCACTGTGTGATTTAGTGCACATTTCCCTTGCCATATTCGCTGCCTTTGTACTCGCCTGACTAATCCTGACAGTATGACCAGCCCAAAATTCCCATTGAATATGGCAAGTTTAAGAAAGAAAGGCAGCAAGGCCTCTAACAAGTTTGTACAGAAAGCTTCCCCTACATTTACCTGTGACAATCAAATCACTAGTCCTGACTCCAATGAACTCCTTGTCACGAATGGGCATTTACGTGCAAAGTATTTTTCCCATAGGATGGCACATCCTACATGGCCTGATCCTAGTTCTATCTTTGGTTTTGATCCCGATTCTATGTCAGCACAAGCCTTAGCCGCAGAAAACAACACACTGTTAGACTTATTATACGAGAGTACCTCTGTTGTTGAACCCCATGATTCCAGTTGTGCTTCACCTCAGATAGAACAGTTTCATGATACCAACATAAAGAATGGAGGGGTTTCTTGCATAACTTCTGTTTTCTACCCTCAGTCTAACGCATACTCTGTTGCACAGGTACATACTGTAGTCCCTAATGCCAAGAGGTCTAAAGTCAATAGTTTGTTTAAGGGAAACACAGACCAAGTTGGAAAGATAAACTATAAATCACAGAACCTGCAAGCAGTAGAGGACAATGTACAATCGATGCACATTCAGATTGCTAGTGCAGGATCCAGTCCTGATGCCACTATGCTTCCCCCTGTGTCTACTGATAGTGATGTACAGTTAATGCAGGGCATGCTAAGAGCTAAACTTGAGGAGTTAAGACAAGAACTAATTTCTGCACAAGAGGAAAATAAAACCTTACACTCTTTACTGAATACACCTCAGACTTTATCTGTTGATGTGGAGGAAGTGAACACTGTTCAGCCCCTGAGTGTAGAGACTTTGGTAAACCATGATATTTGTCGATATGTTAGATCTATTGGGAGTGAAGGTCTTTCGTCTAGCACAGCGCTTAATCTAGGCACAGGTTCTAACAATTGTTCTGCTGTTTATCAGGGATTGCAGTTAGCCGAAGAGTTACAAGCCACTCCTTTACCAAAAATACCCTGTGTAGCAGTTTGTCATAATTCTGAGCTAGCACACATACAAGCTTCTGATTTCCAAACACAATCCACAATGGTGGCATACACAGATTCAGTCACTACCCTAGGCTTAGGCCCTGCTCTTGATACAGCTGCTGAGACTGAAGTAGATGTTAAAGCTGATGTGGAAAACAATGTTACCTCTGGGTTCACTCTTCCTTCTGCCACTTCTGATCAATACGAACAGTCAGAGACAGTACAGATTTCATGTTCTGATGGACTCATTCCACAGTATACTGAACCAAAGAACCGTCAGGCGGTTCCTGAACTGTTGATTGATAATCTGCCTCTTTCAGAAGCTAAAACAGAGGAATGGACAATAGACGAAATCCTGATTAACAGAGACTTTACTATGGTGATTCCACTGATTGATTTTGACTTCTACAAAGAAAAAGACTCTGTGTCACCCACTAAAGAAAGGGACTGCAAGGGTACAGCTCAGTCTTTGGTTACTGGTGCCAAGGAGTCTACTGCCCTAAAGGTGCCCTTCATTCCTGAGCCACCGATGGGTCTGTCAACTTCTGAGACTTCTGTCTGTCCTCCTACAACCATTGACTCTTCTATGATTCAATCCACAGCCCTGCCGTCATCTTTGGCACACCTGTCTTCAACCACTGAACCGCTGCCATGTCTGCCATTTACTCAAGAGCCAGTCCCAAAGACCTGGACATGTTTGTATCCAGCAACCGAGATTGCTCCAGCTTGCATGCCTTCAGCCTCAAGGTTTCCCCTGACCTGCCTGTCTTCAGCTACAGTGACTCATCCTGCAGATCATCCTTCAGCTTTAGAGCCTCCGGTAGTCCATCAAAAGAGCATGTCTTCAGTCCCGGAGTATACTGAGTATTTGCCTTCAGTTCATGAGACGCCTGTATCCTGCATAGCCTCGCTGCCAATATCAGAGGTATACCTGTCTACACCATCAGATTCTGCTGTATTTCTGCTCCAGCGATTCCTCCTGAATCCCAACCATTTACAGTCGATGAACGTCTAGCCTGCCTTTCTTTTGCTTCAGGAGGAGCACCAGAATGCCTGCCTTTTCCACAAGACGATTCTCCCAACTGCTTCACTTTAGCATCAGAGCCTCCTAAAGATGCAGCATCAGAGTTTGAGACTTTTGCCAGCTCCCGCTTCAGAGTCATCAAGCTGGACCAAGTGGTGAGTCAGAACCACTCACTTGGGTGTGCACAAGGGGTGGTGCAGACCGGCGTATTACCTACAGGACTTGTACAACAGAATTCCGCCAAGAAGCACTAGTCGGGTGCTAGTAGCCAAAGGAAGGGAATGACTGCTGCAGTTCAAGATGTGTCTGTTATTGCTCCTTCTGCGAGTCTGTCTGAAATACCAAGTACTGCGTCTATCACTCCTATCAGTATGCCAAACATCCCTGCTGTTGTATCCCACATGAAACAAAGTGGCTACACGACTGTCACCAGGAGTACTAGCCTTGTACAACCCATTGGACTTTCAGGTCTCCAAGGCGTAGAACATGTGCAGTCAAACCTTAGTCACTTTCAACCACAAGCCTTTTCCCAGATGGATGACAGAAGGAAATCTGAACCTCTACCTCAGCCGCCACCTTCTCTAATGGCTGAACATAAACTTTTCCTGAAGCCAGCAATTTCCTCACCTCCCGCATGTCCACTCTCGGCAGAAAGGCTAACAGAGCTTCTACCATTGCCTAAGGCATGTTGCACCAGCCTGCCTCCCTCCTCAAAGACTTATAAGGGTCCACTCCCAGTGACTGAGCTTCCTGGACCTTCCAACTCTGCTTCTGGTCCTGCAAGTCCTTCATGCCTTTCTTCGAACCATGAGTCTCTTCCTCACCAGAAGCCACTGTTTCCATCAGTACCACCTCCAAAGACAAAGCACTCCTATCATGGAAGTCCATCTGCCTTTGCCCACAGGCCACCATTTCCATCAGTGCCACCTCCAAAGAAAAAGCACTCCCATCATGGAAAGAAGATGTCTCGTGCGGGTGGCGGGCACCCGAAGCCGGCCGTAGGAGGGGGTATACTGTCACGACTCGCTCCCTTCGCTCCCGTTCCCACCATTTGGGGGCATGATTTGGGGTTTATTCCCTACTGGACTTTTCCTCCGAACTTTATGCTACAGTGCTGGGATGATTTGGGAGCGCTAAATCCCTATTTTCCCAGCTACTTCCCTTCCGGATCCATTCCAGGTTTTTGGCAGCCAGCATGCTTCTTTAACCAAATGACTATGCTTCCCAGAATGCCTGGCCCACTGCTCCACCTCCACCCTTGCAACACAAGGTTGGGTGGAGGATAGGTAACAGCTGTGGCGGCAGGTGCAGCAATCAGCACACCCGAGGCGTGTGCTCGTTAAGCAGCTTTAAAAGCCTCAGTCTTACTTCAGTCCAGCGCTGGTCATCGTTTGCAGTGTTCCTGTTATTGACTAGTCCCTGGTTCCTTGCCTTTGTACCTACTTCCTTGTTCCTGTTTTCTTGTTTCCTCCGCCCTGAATTTCGGATTCATGCGCTAATTGATTTCTGCTCCCTTGATTTCCCTTTTTTTCTTCCTCTGTTTGCAGGCAGCAATTCTCAGTGCTTTCCCCTTTTAGATTCAGCCCACTTTGTCTGTGTTCTATATTTCTTTGACACTGTCCTTTGCTGCTGTTACCCATTTGCCTTAGCCTTCCTCTTAGTTTAGTTTCCTGTCTTTTCCTTGGAGGGGTAGGGAGGAGTTGCATAGGTTATTTCGTTTTTCCCTGCTCCTGATCCTTACTTTCTAGAGGATCCATTCCATGTTTTCCACTGCACTTCTGCATTTATTTTCCCTTTGATTATTAGGTGTGGTGTGCGGTTGTAGCTAGCTCCTGTGTGAATGCTTATGTTTTCCTCACTATTTTGTAAACACTATTCCCACTTAGGTATTTAGTTTTCCTTCCATTGCTGTTCTAGCCTTTCGGGGTCCCAGTTTCTTCAACAGGATTCGTGGGCTAGCTGACATTCAAGAGGTTTATCTCGTCCTCGTGAGTACAGTTCTTAAGTTCCCTTATGTAATACCATCAAGAGTGTTAGTACACAGATCCTGTCATTGCTTGCCCTCCACGTGGGTTTAGCGCTGTCAGTACCTGTAACAGCAATTGGGGGTAAGGCGCTTGCCGACTTTCCTCGCGGTCAGGTGCTTACCCCACATCCCTTTTCATATATTGGTTTTGATGTCACACTCTATTTGCACTCCTGGGTTCTAGCATACCTGAGTCGTCGTTCCTGTGTGCACGTAGTTTAATTCGAAGCTATTCACTGTGTGATTTAGTGCACATTTCCCTTGCCATATTCGCTGCCTTTGTACTCGCCTGACTAATCCTGACAGCGAGAAGGTTTATATATTGTCGTAGTGGTGACGTAGTTATGTGTATATACGGTAGCGTCATACCGATGATGTCATACCGCGCATGCGCCGACTGCACAAAGAATACATTGTGGAAAGAATATGGAAACAAGGTATATTAGATGATAGGGCTTGGTAAACGAAATCCCAAATAATGTGTGGGATGATGCTAATGTTTAATGACTAAGTGATCGACTGAGTACTGTGAATATTATTTCATCAGACGCATGCATGGTGTTAAAGAATGCGTAGATGCGGAAGATCAACAATAAAAAGGTGTCAATAAGAATAAATTGACTGAACTGAGATGAAATAATGCTCCATAGGGTTTACAGGCGAAAACCCACGATTATGATGACGAATATAAGTAAAGTGTCAGCATATTAATGCATGATCGACGTGATCTGGTAGTGTTAAAGGTTGACTTGTGTATTGTTGTAAGTGTGGTCAGACTGACCTAGAGCGGGTGTACAATCTTGTAGATAATGAATTCAGCATATTGATGATTCACCAAAGATAAACATTGCTGGACATATGTAAAAGATGGAAAATACGGGAAGACATCATTTTTATAGCATTACAAACATGATTAGTACCATATCCACTCCAGACCTGTTCGAAGTAATCATCTGAAAAATAATATGTAGAGCAAATATTTTCACAATTCAAGGTATTCACTACCCATACACTTGCACATCCCCAGGCATATGCTACTGTTCCAGTCAGGATTGAACATTTTAATTTTTGACCTGTTCTAATGTAGAACAGCATGTACCTAATTTAACAGAGGTAGCAACCAATTGTAGTATCAAGTCAAAGACATATGTCTGAAAGTTCAGCATAGAATTTGACACATTCTTGAGAAATGCTAAGTGTAGAGTCAAAGGCATTCATCCGTTATTACAGCCTGACAATAGTGCCGCATAATGATAAATGCTAAGCTAAAAAAAAAAATTCCCTACTAGTCTGTTCAGTACATTGAATATGTTGATCGATGGAGGCTACGTTCAGGGTGTAGATTTGGAAAAGATGTATAAAAATGGGTTTATAAAAAGAGGCCCAGATAATAGTCCTCTTTGATCCCAGGGGGCCTGGTGAGTCAAGAAAATGGATCCAGTATAGTTCTCTCTGAGATAGAATTTTTTGCAAATCTCCCCCTCTGGGGAGTGGGTGTATCACTTTGAGTATCACAACCCTCATCTGTGAAACATTATAATGATGGTCTCTAAAATGTCTGTATACAGGCGATTTGATGTTTTTGGTCCAAGTATTAGACTTATGTTCCGTCCATCTTTCTTTTGCTTTTCTTGCTGTTTTTCCCATGTGGTACTTTCCACATGGGCAGCGTAATGCGTAAATAACATTTTTATAATCACAAGTTGCATATTGTTTTAGTAGGATCTTCTTTCCAGTGTTTGCATGCTGAATGTGATCTCCCTTTATCACACTGGAACAATGTTGGCAATTTAAACAAGGGACAGTGCAATTTTTTGGTCTATTTAGGCAAGTTTGGGTTGTTAATTTACGTTTCTCAGCTTTTATCAGTCTGTCACAGAAATTGCTGCCCCTTTTGTATGCGAGCATAGGTGGTTCTGGAAGTAGTCCGTTCAAATTCGGGTCAGACTAGATAAGCTCCCATTTTTTGTGTATTATGCGCTTGATTTGAAAGCTTTGGCTGGAGTATCTTAGCGTATGTATCAAGTTAGTTTTTTCATTCCTTGGTCTGGGGCCTAGAAGTTCTTCCCGACTTTGTGCTTCTGTTCTTAGTACTGCCTTAAATAGAAGATCCTACGGGCAACCCCTGTCTGTGAATCTTGATTTCATAACCGCATATTCCTCTTGTAGTTTGTCAGCATCCGAGGTAATTCTTTTGAGCCTAAGAAGTTGGCTATACGGTATGTTTTCATTAAGATGTTTAGGGTCAAAGCTTTGGTAGTGCATAGCGCTGTTTACATCAGTAGGTTTTCTGTAGATCTGGAGATTTCCAGAAAAGTAAAAGTTCTGTCTCTGTACCAATCCATATCCCGAAGACAATTTAGCCAGCTTTTGATCTTGTGTTTCCAAGTAGGGTTTTTCAAGACGTGAATGCATTCAAAGTGTTACATGAATATGTTTGCGTATGAAAGGGCCAAAGAAGAACCCATCGAGGTACCTGATGTTTGTAAATAGTTCTGGCTGTTGAACCGTAAATAGGTATTATAAAGAATGATGTTTATGAGTTGATTGCAAAGGTTTTATGGATGTTGATCTCTTCATGTTTCAATAAGAACCATTCCAGTGCATCGATTCCTTGATTGTGTGGGATAGAAGTATACAAACTACTGACATCCATTGTGAACAATAGTAAGTTAGGTTGGTCTGTATCCAATGATCTGATAATTTGTAAAAAATGGCTTGTGTCTTTGAGGTAGGTTTGGGTCTTTTGTACCAATGGTTATAAAGCTGTGTCTAAGTATGCAGCTAAAGGGTGGAAAATACTTTCTGTCCCAGCTACAATTGGCATTAGCAGGGATCTGTTTTGTTTTTATAAATTTATGGTAGGCCACAAAAAACTGGAGTCACCGGATGCTTACTGATCAAGTTCTTTCTGAGATCCAATCCATGTTGTAAGCTTTGTCGATAACACTTTTGTGATGGTTTCTTTGATAGATAAGATGGTGTCACGATCTGATAACAGTTTGTGGCATCCTTCATTGTACAATGTAAATTGTACTTGATAATCTGTCTGCTTGCATAATGAATTGGGCAGAAATTGTTGAGTCCGGCCTCATTTGCTTAGGTGGGGATCAAATTTCCACTTGTTTAGAGATGAGTCCTTTGCGGGGCAACCCGGGTGATAGGGGCCAGATTAAGATCACGCATGCAGAAAATGGCTGTCATGTATGAAGGAGCTAGGTTTACATTTCCTCAATGTGGAGGTATTGGGGGTCATTCCTAGTCAACCTACTTAGTCCAGGATCGGTAAACAGTCCACACTGGACTATATGTTCACAAATTAAGCTTTGCTCTGTTGCTGTATACGTTTTCAGTTAAGACATGTGAGTGGAGTGACCATTTATTTTATTTATTGTTTGCTTGTTAGGCGCTTATACAATAAGAAATTACTGTTTCAATGAGCCCACAGGGAAACGAGGGAGCAAATGTGGGAAAATACATTAAAAACACAATATTTAAGAGCAGTGGTGGGAAAAAGGTAGCATGAACGAACCTACTATGCTCTGTGAGTATTCAGAACGTGCAAGTGCAGTAAGGAAGAGGGATGACGGGTAAGTGCTGGGAAGTCCAAGCTCATGGGTGAGCCACAGATGAAGTGCTAGGAATGTTGAGTGTTACAAGTACTGGGGCCGCGGGAGGTGTAAGTGCGCACTCCAGGGCAGAGGGTGTGCAGAGGCAAGTACTGTGGATAGACATGAGCTGGGCAGAATTGGTGTGGGAGGTCAGTGCCCCGAGGATGCATAAGGGCCCAGGATACGATTCAGTAACTGTGGGATTAGCGAAGGAGAGAAGAAGGGAAGCAGGAGGAAAAGAGGAAAGTGCTAAGGAGCTTCCGGAATTTGGGAAGATGCTGCTCAAGGGGGAGGCTATTCCATAGGAGGGAGCCCGCTGAGGAAAGTGAAAAACCCCCTGCCTTCTGTTTAACAAAATGCTTTACACACAAAGAGTTGGTGCCAGAGGAGCGTAGTGGTCTAGAGGGAGAGTATTTAGTGAAATATAGTTGAAGATAGTCTGGTCCCTGGGCCCAGACAGCCTTGTTGAGGATGTAGAGGGATTTGAATTTAATCCTTGCAGCAACCAGGAGCCAGTGAAGACTTTTTAGTGCAAGAGAGATGCGGTCCCTGGGCTTAAGGCCAGGGATAAGTCTCACTGCCGTATTCTGGATTAGCTGGAGGGGTCACAGAGTGTAAAATAGTAGATTCATAAGGAGGCTCTTGCAGTAGTCAAGCCTAGAGAGAACTGGGGCTTGGGTCACATTGAGCCTCTGAGGGAAAGTGAAAAAAGGTAAAATTCCTTTGAGAAGGAAGAGCTGAAAGTGGGACTTCTTGGCAATGTCCTGAATGTGAGGGAGTAAAGAGAGAGAGAGGAGTCGAATATGACTCCAAGGTTTCTGGCTTCAGCTGAAGGCACAGGGGCAGAGCCCAAGGAGGAAGGCCAACATGAGGGGAAAAAGGAAGGAGCAGAGGTACCGATGGCAAGGATCTCAGTTTTACAGGCATTGAGGCAGAGATTGTTGGCGGTGCACCAGGACTGGATGGCAGATAGGCAGTTAGGGATGATGGAGGGTGCAAGAGAGTCAGCAGGGAGTTTGAAAAAGAGCTGTGTGTCATCTGCGTAACACTGGAAGTTGGAGGAGAAAGAGGCGATGAGGCGTGCAAGAAAAGCAAGGTAGATGTTAAAGAGCCAGGGGGAGAGTATAGAGCCCTGGAGGACACCACAGGTGGAGAGCGAAGTAGGAGAGGAGAAGGTGCCCAGGATGACTTGGGAAGAGCAGTTAGTGAGGAAAGGTCAGCCAGTCCATTGCCCGTTCCGAGATACCATGGGTATCGTGGGGCCTTTGTGTGAGGATGGAATGGTTGACTGTGTCAAAAGCACAAGCGAGATCAAGAAAGATAAGGACATCTGGGGAGTTGGAGTCCAGTGATGCAAGCAGTTCTTCACGGATGTACAGAAGAGCAGTTTCCATGCATCTGGATGCTCGGAATCCAGATTGATGGTAGTGGAGACCACCAACAAGTTCAGTGTGTGAGTTGAGTTTAGGCAAGTCCAGCCTCTCAAGCAGCTTCCCCAGGAAAGGGGTGATGGAAAAAGGGCGGTAGCTTTACACACAAGAGACATGAAATGTTACCTGCCATTTCTGAGCTTACTAGGGATGTTAAACTACTTAATATGACAAAAGGTCTATCAATAAACCAGGGGGTAATCATATTAGGTGAACAGAGCACAAAGTGGTGGAATTTAACAATAAAGTGACCAAAACTAGGCAATCATCCACCCTGGAGATGAAATTTGACATGTTTAACTTATCGTACTTTGTGAATTAGTCATGACCTTTGATATGACCACAGCCTTTGACAAGGTGAATAGGAATCTCCTGTGGATGAAATTAGACATGTGGGGCCTTCCTTGGGGTTTACTGAGCCCAATAATTGCTTTGTTTTCTGACTCTAAAGTTAGGGTCACATTTAAGGATCAGGGAGGCCTGACGCAAAGATTTTCCCTTCCACTGGGGTCAGATAGGGGTGCATTCTTGCCCCCTGTCTTTTTAATTTATTTGTGTCCGACATTGGACAGTCGTTAGAAAAGGCCACCCTAACCTCACCTAAAGTTAACAAGCAAAAGCTTAAATGGCTCTCCTATGCAGACTACTTTATATTATTTAACTTAACCCTGGTAGGTCTGCAGAGGCTGATTGGCGCATTTGGTAACTACGTAAGCAGGAATTTTGTACAAATCAATGCGAAGAAAACTAAGGTCATGCATTGTACAACAAAAAGGTCAACTACGAAATTTGTTTTCCATTGTGAAGGGGAGAAACTTTATTTGGTACCACATTTTACTTATTTGGGTTTCCGGATCTTTAGTAAACCATCAAAGTGTGCTACTTGGGAATTGTTATGTGATGAAATAAAGGGACAGAGTGATCGAATTGTAAAAATTGATGGGAAATGTGGTCGTTTTTTCATATTGCCTGCTTTAAAAGTTTACAAGGGAAATATAGTCCCAAAGATTACTTATGGTGGGTAGTTGTTTAATTTTGTCTTCTTAAACATGTCTTATATTGAACCTAAGCTATGGAGATTATTAAAACTGCCTAGATCTCTGCCACTTTTTGCTATGTACTGGGGTTGACCTCATAAAGGTGCAGTGGAATGTGGCCCCTTTTTATCTTTTTTTGGTACGATCTTGATGATGACTTGAAAACTTGAAAGCCATTGTGAATTGGGACTGGCTATTAATACTTGATAACATGCATAGGTATGTCTCATTAGTCCATCTGGCTGAAGACCACAAGAAGCTGGGTGTTCTTGCCCCATTAGTGTCTATTTACCCTGGAAAAGCAGCCTGTGGAACATTCTTGAGATTCAGGTGGAATTGTAATGGGACTAAAGACATTGTATGCAAATATAGGAAAGTTCCTCCAGAAGACACTGCATGTAGATTTTGTAAGGAATAAATTGAAACTTTGTATCACTTGATTCTTGAATGCCCCCTGTTACATAACATGTGTCTTAGATATTTTAATTGCTTTTTTCATATTATGGATTTTATTGACATGGAGTACCTTTGGAAAAGATGTCCAAGGGGCAGTTTAACTTCAGATGTGGTCGCAGTGGTGGGCTTTGTGGGTTCCTTGCAATTGGAAAATCTGGTTATTAAATACATTCCTTGATATTAACTTAGTTTAAACATCTTTAACCCTTGTTAACAAAGTTTAGTATTGAACTGGATTTTACTATGTGTTCTTTTTTTCACTTTTCCTTTTACTCTGTGGATGGATTTTAGGATGTTGTATTGTAATGAATTGTAAAGGAAGAGGGGAAAAAACCTATTTTGTTATTTGTACATGTCTTCTTTTACTCTGTCAGTTTGCTATTTACATGTATTTTATTTAAATGTGTTTTATTGATTTTTTTCCATTAATATAAAAGAAACAAACAAACACCCCAACACCCTTGCCCCTTTCCCGCTCTTACTTTCTCCCCTGGCTCCCCCTTCATACCCTGAAAGCAGCCAGCCAGTGAGTATCAGAAAACACCCATATCCCCTGCCAACCCTGGTCATCAAACCAAGGCCAGCATTCGGATTCTCTGTGGGCACCAGTTTTCACGGTAGTCATTATGAATGCAGGCCAATACCAAGTCCCAGTCCTCTGATCCCTCTGCATCGTATACTTCACCCATTCCATAGACACAAAATGCAGAATCTTGGCGATTCATTCATGCTGTGTGGGGACCTCCATTTTCTTTCATTTTTGGGCCACCAACAGCAGTGCTGCCATACTAGGAATAGTGTATGCCTTGCTTTGAGCCTTCATTGGAAGGATCTCTAACACATCCCCAACCTTTCCTGCTCATAGTTCCTGAGAATTTGGGGGCCAAAAATGGTTTTCATAGCCACATTAACATTTTTCCAGAATGGTTGAAGAGATGGACATACCCACCAGATGTGACCCCAGGAGCTAACCTCTCTGCATCCCCTGCCAGCAAACCCTAGACACTGCGGGATAATACCTGTGCAATTTCTCTTGGGTGAGGTGCCATTACACCATTACTTTTATCCTCGTTTCCTGAATCTGGAGTGCCCTTGTACGTGTTGGTATACTCTGCCACAGCCTACTCCACTGCTCCTCCGAAATCGGGCAACCCAGGGAACTTTCCCATTGTTTCATGTATGCCCAATCCGGACATGACGGGGAGGTCGGTAAATAGCTTGTAGAGTGCAGCAATCATATGGTGATCTCCTGAATTGGCCGTCACACATTTTTAAAGGGAGTGAGCTCCCTAGTCGCAGCTTCCTTGTTCACAGGAGCCATTAACCAGTGCCTTAATTGGGAGTACCTAAATCGTTCTCCCCACCTGCAGCCCAAGTGTTGTTTACATTGTTGGAACGACCTGATCTCCTGACCCTCCACCATATCTTTGTTTCCGAAAAACCGCATCCTCCCAACATGCAAAGGCCCTTTGTTCTGCCCCCAGCTGAAACTGGGGATTGCGGATCAGAGACTTCAATGGGGAGGAAATGGTTGTCAAGCCTACCCGTCGCACTAAAGATTCCCAGATATCCCTGCAGTGATTTTGCTTCGATACATGTTGCTCGGTCTCTCTGCTTTCGAGCACCACAGAACTTCCTCCAAGGGCCTACCCACTACAGCTCTATCCTTCCTCCTCCATACCTTATCCTGGTTCCCCGTGGACCACTCCCATAATACCCATACCTGATCTGCCTGATAATAGAGTTTAACATTTGGGGCCCCCATCACGCCTCTACGAGTGGGTGCCGTTAGTGTTTTCCAGGCCATCCTCGGTTTCTTCCCATTCCAGATGAAGTTCCCCACCATTTTGGGCAAAGCTTTGAAAAATGTCTGCGGAACCGACAGTGGTAGGGCTTGAAAATAGTATAACACCCTTGGGAGGATTACCATTTTGATAACATTTATCCTCCCTGTCCCTGATATTGATAGGGGCCCCCGTGCGTCCAACCAATGCTTAATCTTTTCCATTAGAGCAGGGTAATTGGCCTGGTACAAGGAGTCCAATCATTTGGTGATCTGTACTCCCAGATAACAGAGGCCCTTGTCTGCCCTTATATAGGGGTATGTCACATATGCTCCTGATGCTGGCGTTTCCCCTAACCCCCCGATAGAACTATCAGTTCAGACTTATGGGTGTTGATTTTTAGGCCTGCTATGGAACCGAATTCCCTTAGTCCTGTGGGTAACGCTGGCCACTGTATATATGGGTCGGTGATCATGAGAAGCATATCATCCGCAAAGGCTACCACTTTATGCTCTTGTCCTCCAAATATGATTCTTCGGATGTCCCTCTCAGTGCAGATTCGTGCCAGCAGTGGCTTCAAGTGTATTGCAAACAAAATCGAGGACATCGGGCATCCCTGCTTAGTACCCTAAGAAACCTTAATCCCCTTTGAAAGATGGCCATTTATGACCAACCGCATTGTAGGCGATTGATAATTGGCCCGGTCTAGCTGCTGTGAGGAACTCATGGTGACAACAGTACAGATAGACATAAGTGATCAAAGTTTAAGAGTGTTTATTGAACAATTAATTTTGTGTGCAGGTTGTAAAAACGCCTAATCTAAACCTAAATCTAAGATGGGAACAAGCGTCGACCATCAAATGAAAAATTTGCATTGTAGGCGATTGATAATTGGCCCGCTCTAGCTGCTGTGAGGAACTCATGGTGACAACAGTACAGATAGACATAAGTGATCAAAGTTTAAGGGTGTTTATTGAACAATTAATTTTGTGTGCAGGTTGGAAAAACGCCTAATCTAAACCTAAATCTAAAATGGGAACAAGCGTCGACCATCAAATGAAAAATAAGGCACTCCTAGTGGCGTTGTGTCAAAACAAAAAGGGCTATACTAAGAAAGCTATTGCCAAACTTCACAACTAATATAAAAAAGGGTGTGGGATAGTTTTCAGGAAAAGAAAGAAGTGTTTGTAAATAATATGTCAGGATGCGTTAAACCTGGGACTTCCTTCCCCAATTTTCTGCATGGGATAAAGATGGGAGTCTGGAGCACAGAACACAATCAAGCTTTCCCAGCACAAGTAAACAGTTCCAATGGCAGCAATCAGAACCGTCGATGGCCAAGTCTCGTTTCTCCTGAAAGTTTCCTGCCCTCAAGGGCCTGATGTATCCATTAACAAAACAAACACAAAGTTATTTTTCACAGTTCACATTAGGTGACGACTTCACCCATGGGTTCCCCTCTTCTGGTTGACGACCCTTCGCTCACAAATATCAATGTCTTTTCAAACAGTTCAGGTTCACATCCCTTGTTCGGGTTTACCTTTGTCAACACCCTGGTTTTTAGGACTTTAGACTTTGTCCCCATTTCGTTAGCAACCCTCTTCTGGGTTCAGTCTCTCCAATTTCACATTCACTTTGACTCTCAATGTTCACCGGATTCACTTCCCTTTTACTTATACCATTACTTACATTCACTTCCCTTTCTTTCTCAAATTTGTATATCAAAGTCTTTCGATTGTACGAGGATTTTACTAGACCTCCAGTATGACCACTTTGACCTCTTCTGGCTGCTCTCCTACAGCCTTCTGGTGTCTGTAGTTTCATTCAAACAGGGATCTCCCAGAGTCTCTCGGAGCGACACCCGCGTGGTGCCGGTTCCCTCTGCAGCTGGTCTCCCCTCAACACTTATCGGTTCTCCCCTCGGCTTACCGGCTTGGCTTTCTGCTTTGTCATCTGCTGCAAGACACTTGTGCTATTGTCTACTGTCTTAGGCTCTCCTCCACAAAGGTTCTGCGTTTTTGGACCGAAAAGGGCAAGGTCATGCGCTCCTCGCCACCATCTCGCTTCCCGCCGCCTTTCTCCGTCTCTTGAACTGCCGCGCCGGATTAGCCGTCTCGTCGTGCTGTCTGCCGTGCTCGTAGTGTGCTCCACCCTTTATCTCTGTGGGGAAAGGAAAGGGCCGTCAGGTGTGTGTGATTTTGGGTAATTGCCTGACTTTGCCTGACCCTTGTATCGGGACATGTCAGTTAACCAACATTAACATTAGTCCGTTTTCTATTACAGTAACAAAAAGTATTTGTATTGGAAAAAGAGGGTGTTAGAGGTTTTGAGTGTACTACGGGGTAGGATGGGGAAAGTGTGTCACAAAATAAAATGGTTGGTTGACTGAGAAAGACGAGATTGGTAAGATTTGTGGGACAAACAACCTACATGGTAGCATGGGAACAAGGTGTTACAGAAGGGGGATACCACGTCTCACCTGTCAGTGTCCCACCCCCATTCCCCAAGGTCCCCTATCCAGGTGATCCTCCCCCAGGTCCACCCCCAGGAACTGGATCCAATAGCTATGGCCTTGTCCTGGCCACCTGGATAACAGATCCCCGGTGACTGGCTAGGGAGACACCTTCAGGTTTCTCACACCTCAGAAATCTCGATCCGGACCCCATGACCTCTATTGTATGAAAATAAAGGACCATTCAACACGGTCAAATGCCTTTTCGGCATCTAGTGCGAGTACCATTGCAGGAGCCCCCAATTTATTCACCTTCTCTATTAAGTGGCATTCCTGTCTCGTATTATCGAATATTTTCCTCCCCTTGACGAATCCCGATTGATCGGGATAAACCAGGTTGGGAAGTATCTTTTCCAGCCTGGTTGCTAATATTTTGCTGAACATTTTTGCATCTAATCTAATAAGCGCTATTGGGCGATAGAACTCACATAGCGTTTTGTCTTTATTGGGTTCAGGGAACAACACGACTTTTGCCTCCTCCATGGTTTCGGTAATACGTCCTTAGACCTCAAAGGAATTGAAGAGGGAAGCCAACACGGGATGAATATTTCTTGAAATGTTTTGTAAAAAATCACTGGCAACCCATCCAGACCCAGGGCCTTATTTACCAACAGGGACAAGATTGCTGCCCTTACTTCCTCCGGTGTGATTTCACCCTCCAGCCCTTCCCTCTCCCCTGGTGTGATTGTTTATTTTCTTTTCTTTTAAAGGATATTGCCTTGGTAGGCCTCTTGAATGTCCTAAATTTGGGAGTCTGAGGAATAAAGCGCTGAGTAAAACTCAATAAACGTCTGCACTATGGTATATGATATTCATGGTGATTAATATAAACTACTAACTTTGTGATTAAGAACTGAATATCCACCTATTTATTGGTCCCATCTACCATACGTGGACTCTACTATATGTGGACTCTGGTGGACTCTAGTTGACAACAAGACATGTGTCTTTTTAAGTATACTTTTATCACTTTACTGATCGTGCTATGTTTGTTTGTTCTGTTTTAGCGGCTGGTGACTACGCCCATCATCCTTCCCGGCGTTCCTACAAAGCCTAACGTGCCCGCGCACCCGTGCGCACAGCCCAAGTGCTTTCAAGTGTGCTGTTGTGCTGTTAGGCGGTGAGGAGGTGGGAGCTGGGACACAATTGAGGGCTATACCATTGGTCTGTGCCACGTACATGATAACCTTTTACACCGAGAGCGAGAACGAATGTGAATCGCAAGTGTGTTTAGTCTCCTTCTTCTGACTTTCCTGTGCTATTTGAAGTAACCATAGTGCTGGCTAACTGTTTAGGCGACTATCATATATTTTCTCGATGTGTTCAATCTGTTTTGCTTTTAGACACACAGATTAGCACGAGTCGAACCAAATACCCTCTAAAGGTTTTCCTGATTCCAAAGAATCAATTCATTCGAGACTTTGAATGTGTGATCGTCAGTGGAGTCATTTGGACAGAGCTGTACATTGTGTGATAGATTGTCTGGAAATACTAAAGAAAAACTTAACCAAAGTGGGCCAGGGTTCCCTTTTAAAGTTGGTTAGGTGCGATTCTGTGCACCTAACTGAGACCCTGCTAATTAGGGGCAGGACTGCTAATTTGAAGACCTGTAATCAACATACTGATACCT
Organism: Ambystoma mexicanum; assembly: GCF_040938575.1. NCBI lineage: Eukaryota > Metazoa > Chordata > Amphibia > Caudata > Ambystomatidae > Ambystoma > Ambystoma mexicanum. The sequence continues at coordinate 96,122,976 of NC_090939.1, read as the reverse complement.
TACTTTACGGTTGGCTGCTGTTTGTAACGGTACAGAGTAAAATCTGTGTAGTGATACGTGTTTGGTAGAGTTCTCGGGAGCTATAATACTTGATTCTTTGAAGACATATGGAACTTCGGTCTGCCACCCAATCTGGTAAAACATCTCATAAAACCGATGCCAGCATGACTTTACCAGTAACATTTACCGGACCAGAGTATTACGAGCAGCAATGACGGTGTCACCGGCATCTGCAGGGACCCGCTGTGACCGGGCTCCTCCTTGCCGCTATGAGCCCAGACATGCAGCAGCCGTGCCTGTGAATCCGGCATGCCGCTGCGAAGTGCACATTAAGAGTCGCACGGACATGCAATTACCTGCATGGAGATGCCGGTAATGACAGATACCTTGATGCCGTTAACACCGGCATCGCGGAGCAGGCGTTAATAGCAATCTGCTCTGTAGAAACCTGCCACAGGTGCACTGCTATTCCTTGAGCTGGCAGTTACCCAGAAAATGCAGCAGTGGCGCAGGAGTAGAAGAAGGGCGAGACTGGGCCAGCACATACCAATAGCACAGGCAGTTGTACCCCGCAGGCAGCCACCAATTCCTCACCAAAGGCCCAGTCCATTTGGCCTAACCCCTGCACAGATCCATACCCTGTACCGCCTGGACAGGGACACCATCACCACAATAGTGGACCTCATGCATGATGACCTGGTAAGCCTCATCAACATCCCGGCAGCCAACCCCCCTTGCTGAAGGTAGCTGCTACACTTCCTTGCCACAGGCACCTACCAGCACACAGTGGGGCAGCTGCATGGAATCTCACAACCCTGTTTCTCCCGTGTGATCAACCAGGTGGTAGATGCACTCCTAAAACACGCCAGGGACCACATCAAGCTACCACGGACCGCGGAGGAGGTGAATGCAACCAAAATAGCATTCTCTGCACTGGCAGGCATGCCAAACGTCATTGGTGCCATCGACTGCATCCATGTAGAGCAGGTAGTCTGGCATGCCGTGGAGGTAGTGTACCGCAACAGGAAGCTTCCCTGAATGTCCAGATGGTGTGCGATGCACGCAAAATCATAACGCATTGCTGTGCAAGATTCCCTGGCTTCACACATGATGCCATGGTGAAGCGCAACTCAACGCTACCACACTACCTGGCACGACACGCTGCACAACTTACCTGGCTGCTGGGTGAGTAAAACCACATGACCATGAGGGGTGTGGATGGGGGGGGACCACACGCATAGGCAACCTGCCTGCTGGCTGGGCCATGAGGGGCGTAGGAACATAGCACCGGATTGCATGCATGAGCAGCACAAGTGCACACGACATGCATATATCCATAATCACCCCTGAAAATGTATTGCAGACAGTCTGCGTTGGGCTATAGAAGTCAAAGTGGCATGAGGAACCAGACCTACATACCTCCACATCTCCAACCTGCACAATGACCCATCACACACATGATACGAGACCACACACAGCGTCCTGGGTGCTTGAAACTGTGACCCTAGATAAATCTACAGAATGTGGGACACAGCCAATGGAATCAACTGTGGCATGTCTACACAGCTGTGCGTACAGTCAAGCAACATACACAGTGCCCACATCAGCACATGCATCAGGAACATCAGAAGACATGAACCACAGGTACCACAATGCACCACCCTGCAGCCACAATCCATGTGACACATGACCGTAGCAAAGGAAATCATGAGTCATGCTGCCATGCCTGAGCTAAATACAACTGACACACAGCAAAATCTCAGTCACTGCACCCACACCACAGACCAGTATACCTGTCCAGTCACCTTAAGGGACACCTCCAAGTACAATGGGTCAAGCATGGAATCTATTGCAACCATCAATCAGTCACCACAACTACCACATGATTGAGTGGCACATGACTCAGCCGCAGAACCTCATGTCCACCATGCCAATACCCACCCAGCCTCATCACAGAAACATAACACTTCACTTGCGGTCCATACCACCAATATGAATGTGCCTAAGTCATATGGGGCAAGACATTGATGGACATGTACATGGTGACATCAAGTAGTCGAAAGCATGACTCGCAAACTACTGTTTATCATGAATAGGGTTTCCGAGTATACGACTCCGATAAACCCTGGTGTTTAATCATTGCCAAGTGCGGGATTCGGACCTCTTTTGTTCTGCCTTGTCTTGTTTCCAAGACCGAAGCGTTGCCAATGAGCTATCCTCACAGCTATGCTTCAGCATTGTCTTTTGGAACTGACGTTGCTGAAGTGTCAAATGATTATCCACCATTGTCACCTTGTAGCAGGAGGTGGAATTGACTGCCTAGTCGAAACGCGGACACGACAAACGAAACGCAACTTCTTTCCATTTCTGTTTAATATTTTAAATGTCATTGTTGGCTTCCTGTGCTCGAGTTTAAGAATAAGCATCCAGCCAGTTTGCTGCCTGTAAATGCCTCTATCTTACTTATTTGGCAACTGGCAGTGTATTATTTTAAAGGAACACAACATTATGAATGTTTTTATTTACAACTAACACACGTACAAAGGGCTGAATTGTGCTTAGTGCTCGGCGCAGATGGCAGATGTTATTAATACGTGTTGTGTGTGGCCGGTGTGAGGCTGAGTGGGGGCCATGTGAGGACAGGAATGCTGTGAGCTGGAATCTGCAAGAGGAGGCGGATTCCTTCTCCAGGTCATTTGCCAGGCTCTAAAAGACGAACCCCAAGTGAAGTCTCCCGCGGATAATCGCTGGAGGTGTTAACTCTCCCATGGAAATCAATCTGTGTTGGCTGGAGCTGCCATATCCAGACATGTCCCAGCCTCCTTCTGTTCTGGCGCATAGCTCCGTGAGCTGATATTGATATTTTATTTCTATCGCGCTCGTACACAAGTGTTTCAGAGCACGACAGGGCAAGGGAGGGGAACAGGGGAGAACAAAACAGCGATCTTACTAGGCCCAGTGACATTGAGAATGCGCAAGTGCATGGGAGAGGGGGAGAAGTGGAAAGTGCGAAGCAGAGGAGAAAAAGATAAATAACAATAAATAAATAATAACGGCAACAGTGGTAGTGCAGTCAGCAATTTGCAAGTGCTAGGTTTAGGGCAGCGGCAGGGTAGGTCTGATAAGTGCAGGAAGAAAAAGGGGGGTGCTGTATGGGTACAGATACAGACCCCAGTGCAAGGGGTGGCCCGGAGGCAGTTCGGGAGGGTGGCAGGGTGAGCAGGTACCTGGGCCCGGAGGACAGAGGGTGGCCAGGTGCACGGTGCCAAGAGAGAACAGATCAGCAGGAGGTAGGGGGAGCGAAGGCAGAAGAAAAGAGGAAGGTCTTGAGGTGCTTCCGGAACCAGAGATGGTTCTCTTCAAGTTTTAGAGTGGCAGGGAGGCTGTTCCATCGGGAGGCCCCAGCCGAAGACAGAGATCTACCCCCAGCTTGTTTCTTTGAAAAATGACTGACCTTGAGGGAGTTGGAGGTAGAGGAGCGAAGAGCTCGAGAGAGGAGGTATTTGCGGAGGGATAGCTGAAGGTATTCTGGACTCAGGCCCCAGAAAGCCTTGTCGACATTGCAGAGGGTTTTGAATTTAATCATTGCATCCACTGGGAGCCAATGGAGAGATTTTAGATCTTTTTAGAGATCTCAGAGATGTGGGCGGAGAAGGAAAGGGTTGAGTCAAAGATGACCCCAAGGTTCTTAGCCTCACAGGTGGGGTAGGAGGAAGGCCACGGGAGGCCGGCCAGAGAGTGAGGGGAAAGGATGGTGAAGGTGTGCCGTTGAGGAGGATCTACGTCTTGCTGGCATTCAGACAAAGATCATTGGCGGCACACCAATCTTGAATGGCAGTTAGGCAATCAGAGATGAGAGAGGGAGAGGAGGTGGCAGAGGGCAGCCTAAAAATGAGTTGAGTGTCATCAGCATAGCACTGGAAATTTGAGCAGAAAGTGGCAATGCAGTGGGCGAGAGTTGCCAGGTATTGGTTGAAAAGCCAGGACGAGAGGTTAGACCCCTGGGGAACACCACAGGTAGAGAGGAAGATAGATGAAAGGAAGGACCCAAATTGGACCTGGGAGGGTCGATCTGAGAGGAAAGAGGTCAACCAGGCCAGAGCCTGATCAGTGGTACCCAGGTTTTCACGGCGACGGTTGAGCAGGATGGTATGGTTGACTGTGTCGAAGGCAGAAGAGAGATCGAGGAGCATGAAGACAGAGGTAATGTTAGAGTCAAGGTTGGAGAGCAGATCTTCACGGATGTTCAGGAGAGCAGTTTCCGTGCTTCTGGCAGCTCTGAAGCAAGACTGGTGGTCATGGAGACAGCCAACAGAATTAGAATGAAGGTTAAGCTGAGAGATGGCCAGCTTTTCCAGGAGTTTGCCCAGAAAGGGAGTAATGGAAATTGGGTGATAGTTAGCTGGACAAGAAGGATCAGGTATTGAAGAGGAAAGTATACTTTTGGTAATAGTAGCCTCCATTTACAGCGAAGACCCCACAGGGAATTGCCCCGCGGCTCTTATAATGCCTCATTCTCACCCAACGCAGTGGCGTGCATTTTGTGAACATGGGAAGGGTAACACAAGCAATGCAAACTGTGCCCAAACTCCAGCGTCAGGGCTTCAAGCCACTGCTCTGTTTTGGCATCTTCTGCAACCAGCGGTGTCTGCCCATCGACAGCACGAGAGCGATGTTGGGCCTAGGATCTAGTAAGCAATTTGCTTATATGAGATCCTTGTGTGGGAGCCAGATCACGTGCAGGCGCAGCCATTGTTTCTTACAGTTCTGAGGGCAGCGACGTTTGCTAAGCTCTTTGACACATTTTATTATTATTCTTATTCTATCTTCCTACACATGCAATAAAATACTAACACTACTAAACACAATAATTCATGTGTGTATATATCATAAACTAAATTGATTTATTTAGAAAAGTCATCCGCAGGTGTTTGCAAGACAGGCAATGGCCTAAACGTGCGTGTACAGAAATGCGTTTAATGCTGGTGCACTAGGTGGCATGTGACACGGTATAGACATACATAGCGTATGTAATAGTGTGGCCGATTGTAACATGAAGTGGTTATAACATCTTGCACTGAGAAATATTACCCTACCTATGCACGCAATTAAACAATAAAAGAAAATCTTTGTTTAAACTGGAAAAAAATGGTTATCTGTGTTTTTTTAAAGGGGTGACTGGGAAAACACTGATAAACACTGATTGTGAAATTTTTGGAAAACGCTGGAAAAACACCCCCGGAAGTAAAAAAAAAACAAACCTAAAACAAGAAATCCTAATCATGAAGCACATCAGGAAAATGTGTCATAATGACCTGTACATGCATACTCCATGAACTTGGGCAACACAACCATCAGACGTGAGGACATCGTGGACCTTTTTACTTCAAATGTGAGAGTGCTGTACTAGATAGGAATGTCCCTGAGACATGAACAGCACCCAACCCCCTCACTCCCCCAACCATGTTTCATCCCTGGGTACACTTATCTAGTTCTTTGAATAAGGAAAATGTCATGTGCAGTCATGATTATTCGGTTGCATGTGAACACAAACGCTGTACAGGCAGTGCTAACAAGGAATAACTGAATCAATCACAAGTACACTTCCTATTGCTCCCATGCAGGTGATGCTGGGTATCCCCTGAAGCAATGGCCCCTGACCCCCATCAGGCAACCAGTCAACAGGCACGAAGAGGACTACAACCGTGTACATGTACGCACTCTTGTCACAACTGAGCAGACTTTTGGTCTGTTCAAGGCCCGGTTTCGCTGCCTCAGCAGGTCTGGTGGGGCACTCATTTATGGTCCGGAGAAGGTGGGCAAGATTGTGTTAGTATGTGCCATGCTACACAACATGAGCATCCGGCGCAACATAACCCTGCCCCCTGACATGGACCTGATGCCACCTAAGGAAGAGGATGATGATGGGGAAGATGCTGGCAATCCTCTGCGCCACAATGTGAATGACGACATGCAAAGATCTTATTGCCCAATACTTCTGATGGACTGGGGAACACAAGGCACTGGGAATGGGGCACACTGGGCACTGTACACGATAAAATTGACACACAACCAATAATCAATGTCCAGTCAAACCAACTGCATTAAAACTTTGTTACACATTAGAATGACTCCACATGCACCACAATCCTAAAAAAAGGAACCAACTACCCCCACCCCCAACACTCCCACACCCACTAGCCCCAGCTCCAATACCATCCCCAGTATGCCCTCACACCCACTACCCCAACACCCACAACCCCAACACCCATTACCCCAACACACCCAACCCCAACACAAGTGCCCCCACTACTACTTGACTGCTACTCCCTCCCAACATGCACCAGTGAGTACGACTACTCACAGCCCATTTTTGGAGGTGGGGTGGAGGGTCTGGGTGGCGCAAACATCGATGAGAGTGACTCACCGGACTTGTTTGGGTGGAACTGGCCGGTGTCGTGGTTGATGATGGAGCGGGTTGGGGGTTGGTGTCGGCATTCCTTTGCTCCTTCATAGCGGACGCCAACTGCATGATGGCCTGGGCCATGGCTGCCTTCACAGTGTTCCCCTCCCGCACGCGCCGGGCCACGCGGTACACGGCCCTTCTTACCAACCGTGCGTTCTCCTGCAGGGGCTTCCTGCATGGCCTGGCTTGTGGCTTAGGCGTCAGTGACATACTGCCGCACTATGTCCTGCATGGCCTGCTGCCGCCTCTCCATGCCCGACAGGCGCCCCGTCAGATCTCCGATTTGTTGTGCAGCAGGTACTGGCACGGGAGTTGGGGTGTGTGGGCTTCCGGGGCTGTACACAGCTTCCTCCATGTCACTGACGGGGCCACTGGCCTCCACTGTGCTGTGGCCACCGCAGGCATGTACTGGAGATGCACGTGGGGTTGCCTTCATGGGTGCCGTGTTTTCAAGGTCCTCATGGTGGCTGTGGCCTGGGTGGTCAGCCGCCTCCTCCTCACTGTGTTGGGCAGATTGAGCCACCTCACCCTGCTCACTTGGCACCCCCCATTGTGACTCCTCCAGGTCACTGGCCACTGGGGACCCCTGCTCTTCAGCCTGGAGTGTTTCCTGTGCCCCAGATGTGATGTAGAACTTTTGCGTGGGGCCTTGGTGCCGGGAGTGTTTCTTGCCTGGGGCTCCTTGCTGGCAGCAGTGTGTGTTGGCTGGGGGGGCCTTACTGTTACTGGTGGGTCTTGGCTGGGGGGCCTTGCTGGCAGCGGTGGGTCTTGGCTGGGGGGCCTTGCTGGGGGCCTTGCTGGGGGTAGGTGGTTCCTGCTCGGCCTGCTGGGCAGCCTGTGTGTCCTCTTGGCTTGGGGGCCATGGCATGGATGCTGTGGCACACTTCAGTGGTGCCCTTGAGCTCGAAGGCTCCCCGCAGGTGGCATTGTCTTCACCACGGCGCTGACATGCAGCAGCTCTCTGTGGTGTTGGGGCGCGTTCTGCCTCGCTGTCTGTTCCTGTGCCTGTGGGGGACAGTGAGGCAGGGCATTAGTCATGGTTCATCATACATCAATGGTATTACATCCCGAGACATGCGCATTGTCATGGACATTTTGGTATCGTTCCATGAGACTCCCATCTCGGCAGTCACCACGCCCTCGACGCCCTCCATATTGATTACTGTGCTGCACGTCTCCTCCCATGTTGCCAATTTGATTGTGGATGGTGGTCCACCTCCTGTGCCCAGCCCCTGGCTGCGGTCAGCAGAGAGAAGGTTGCGGATCCGCAGACGGATGTCACCCTACCGTTGGCGGCAGTCACGGACAGTCTGGGGTGTTGTCCCACCGCAGATACCTTTTGGACATCCTCCTCCCACTCAGCTTTCTTGCTCAGTTGGGCAGGTCGGCGCAAAAAACAACATCAGCATGTTCCACCAAGGTGTCACCCAGCATATTCAGCCCTATGTCGCTGAACTTTGGCTTTCTGCGACGGACTGTGCCTTGTCTCGTTGCCATCTTCCTTAGCTTGCTTCCTGACTGCTCTGTTGTCCGGTCCAGCTGCTGTAGTCTGAGGATTGCAATGGATTGCATTTTTAAAGATGGCTGCTGGTGCATTTCTCGTTCTGGCGTGATGACATTACTTCCGGTGCCAGTTCCAGGATCGGGGTACCAGTATTTACGTCATCAAGGATGCTGGTGCCTGCAGCATCGAGGATGCTGGTATCGAGGTTTTGGGGGCGTTACCGGCATGCCGGTGCTACCGTTACCGGCATGCCGGAATGTGCGTGCACGCTGACTAGGAATCTACCGTAGATTCCGGCAGCAGTGTTACACGGGCACTGTAACACCGACATGCCGGTAATGCTCGTTTTTTACCGGCAAACACGTAGTGAGGCCCAGCGATGAGAGCTAGTAGAATGTGCACACGAAAAGTAATATCCAAACCGGGCTTGCTGCCCGAGGAAAAGTTTGCAAAGATGACTACTATCTTTAATAAAATTGAACGCTCTAACTGTGTAAATAGCTCACAGCTGTCGATTGTATATGAAGAGAACACCAGAAATGAGCTTGTGGACGATTTGACACGTAGGTTACCCTGTATAGGTGCAAAGCTATTATCATTAGTAATGCAAGGGCCATGTGAAACTTACTGCGATAGAGAATAAGGTTACCATTAACAAAAGGAATAGAATGAAAGAGAATGAGAGATGTGAAATTGCAATTTGGGAGAGGCACAACTTAGTAGACTTACTGCCTAACAATGCGATATTTTGTGATTTATTGCCACGTGACTCACAAAGGCTAATGTTGATAACAAATGAAACAGTTAAACCAAATGTGTGAGAGAGTAAAGCAACAACTGTTTCTCTATCTAATCCTATTGATGACATATGTGCTAAAGAGACAGCTAGAAAATCCTACATATTGAACAATAATGTGCTTGGGAATAATTTACCATATAGATTTGTTGTTGATCCATGTTCTGAAGAGTGTATCCCTGTTGATGAAACGTTAGATACTCTGCTCACCCCCACTGTAAAGGACAATAAACCGAACGCTAATACTACTACATCCACGAATAATGTTAGTTTTGCTATTATGAACACTGAAGAACTATTTGAGGCGTTAGAGAATGTTCTAACTAATTTAGTTGATAAATACGATAACATTGAACGCAAACTAGATATTCACTCTGTGTTACTACATAAAAGCATTAATAGAGGAAGAAAGATATTGAGAGATATAGGGGCTAACACTGACGTAGCAACCCTCCATATTGGCCCTACTACAACAATAGTGGATACGTGTCAGCCCAATATGGACACTTTGTCCGCTAACGCCACCGATAGATACACTAGTATTCATAAAGCAAAAGCTATAAACAACTACTTTAAGATAAACAATAAAAAAGGTGGTAACCACATAAAGAAAAAAGTGTCTCAGGCTGCAATGTATAGTGGCAGATTAGGTAAAGGTGTAAATGGCGGCATAGCCAAGAAATTCTAATTTCTAGTATCAAGAAGGATACTATGGCAAATCCACTTGCAACTACTTCTACAAATCTTTCCCATCTGAAACCGTTCCCAATGGCCAAAGAACACAACTTTGTGGCGGTTCATACTGTGGCTATCCATGCCCAATTGAAGAAAGTAATTTTAAAAAAACAAATCAAAGAAAGTACCTAAAGCTAGATTGAGACTTCATGTCAGCCCCAAGAAAACCCTGCCTACCCTTAACAGTTGGTTGAGTGTACCTGAAAAGAAGAAGTTTGGTAACAAAAATGGTGAGAAACCATGCGGTATATCAGATGCGGTTCTGATAGTCATACAAAATATATTTGTTGAGCCAGACACTGAGAAGCCAGTGAATATAGATCCAAATGTTAGATCCGAGGTGTCAGCTAGAAACAGTTATGGGGAGCATCAGACGATTAAATCGGTGCAATTTGAAGAAAACACTGTGCCAGACACTAGCACTCCTACAAAAAAGATCCGATGAATTTTATAAGAGCATTGCAATTTTAGGCTAATAAGACATGGAAATTGGAGGTTCTCTAACACATCCTCAACCTTTCCTGCTCATAGTTCCTGAGAATTTGGGGGGCAAAAATGGTTTTCATAGCCACATTAACATTTTTCCAGAATGGTTGAAGAGATGGACATACCCACCAGATGTGACCCCAGGAGCCAACCTCTCTGCATTCCCTGCCAGCAAACCCTAGACACTGCGGGATAATACCTGTGCAATTTCTCTTGGGTGAGGTGCCATTACACCATTACTTTTATACGCGTTTCCTGAATCTGGAGTGCCCTTGTAAGTGTTGGTATACTCTGCCACAGCCTACTCCACTGCCCCTCCGAAATCGAGCAACCCAGGGAACTTTCCCATTGTTTCATGTATGCCCGATCCGGACATGACGGGGAGGTCGGTAAATAGCTTGTAGAGTGCAGCAATCATATGGTGATCTCCAAAATTGGCCGTCACACATTTTTAAAGGGAGTGAGCTCCCTAGTCGCAGCTTCCTTGTTCACAGGAGCCATTCACCAGTGCCTTAATTGGGAGTACCTAAATCGTTCCCCCCACCTGCAGCCCAAGTGTTGTTTACATTGTTGGAACGACCTGATCTCCTGACCCTCCACCATATCTTTGTTTCCGAAAAACCGCATCCTCCCAACATGCAAAAGGCCCTTTGTTCTCCCCCAGCTGAAACTGGGGATTGCGGATCAGAGACTTCAATGGGGAGGAAATGGTTGTCAAGCATACCCGTCGTACTAAAGATTCCCAGATATCCCTGCAGTGATTTTGCTTCGATACATGTTGCTCGGTCTCTCTGCTTTCGAGCACCACAGAACTTCCTCCAAGGGCCTACCCACTACAGCTCTATCCTTCCTCCTCCATACCTTATCCTGGTTTCCCCGTGGACCACTCCCATATTACCCATACCTTATCTGCCTGATAATAGAGTTTAACATTTGGGGCCCCCATCACGCCTCTACGAGTGGGTGCCGTTAGTGTTTTCCAGGCCATCCTCGGTTTCTTCCCATTCCAGATGAAGTTCCCCACCATTTTGGGCAAAGCTTTGAAAAATATCTGCAGAACCGACAGTGGTAGGGCTTGAAAATAGTATAACACCCTTGGGAGGATTACCATTTTGATAACATTTATCCTCCCTGTCCCTGATATTTATAGGGGCCCCCGTTCGTCCAACCACTGCTTAATCTTTTCCATTAGAGCAGGTAATTGGCCTGGTACAAGGAGTCCAATCATTTGGTGATCTGTACTCCCAGATAACAGAGGCCCTTGTCTGCCCTTATATAGGGGTATGTCACATATGCTCCTGATGCTGGCGTTTCCCCTAACCCCCCGATAGAACTATCAGTTCAGACTTATGGGTGTTGATTTTTAGGCCTGCTATGGAACCGAATTCCCTTATTCCTGTGGGTAACACTGGCAAGTGTATATATGGGTCGGTGATCATGAGAAGCATATCATCCGCAAATGCTACCACTTTATGCTCTTGCCCTCCAAATAAGATTCTTCGGATGTCCCTCTCAGTGCAGATTCATGCCAGCAGGGGCTTCAAGTGTATTGCAAACAAAATCGAGGACATCGGCCATCCCTGCTTAGTACCCTAAGAAACCTTAATCCCCTTTGAAAGATGGCCATTTATGACCAACCGCATTGTAGGCGATTGATAATTGGCTCAGTCTAGCTGCTGTGAGGAACTCATGGTGACAACAGTACAGATAGACATAAGTGATCAAAGTTTAAGAGTGTTTATTGAACAATTAATTTTGTGTGCAGGTTGGAAAAACGCCTAATCTAAACCTCAATCTAAGATGGGAACAAGCGTCGACCATCAAATGAAAAATGTGCATTGTAGGCGATTGATAATTGGCCCGGTCTAGCTGCTGTGAGGAACTCATGGTGACAACAGTACAGATAGACATAAGTGATCACAGTTTTAAGGGTGTTTATTGAACAATTAATTTTGTGTGCAGGTTGGAAAAACGCCTAATCTAAACCTAAATCTAAGATGGGAACAAGCGTCGACCATCAAATGAAAAATAAGGCAGTCCTAGTGGCGTTGTGTCAAAACAAAAAGGGCTATACTAAGAAAGCTATTGCCAAACTTCACAACTAATATAAAAAAGGGTGTGGGATAGTTTTCAGGAAAAGAAAGAAGTGTTTGTAAATAATATGTCAGGATGCGATAAACCTGTGACTTCCTTCCCCAATTTTCTGCATGGGATAAAGATGGGAGTCTGGAGCACAGAACGCAATCAAGCTTTCCCAGCACAAGTGAACAGTTCCAATTGAAGCAATAAGAACCGTCGATGGCCAAGTCTCGTTTCTCCTGAAAGTTTCTTGCCCTCAAGGGCCTGATGTATCCATTAACAAAACAAACACAAAGTTATTTTTCACAGTTCACATTTGGTGACGACTTCACCCATGGGTTCCCCTCTTCTGGTTGACGACCCTTCGCTCACAAATATCAATGTCTTTTCAAACAGTTCAGGTTCACATCCCTTGTTCGGGTTTACCTTTGTCAACACCCTGTTTTTTAGGACTTTAGACTTTGTCCCCATTTCGTTAGCAACCCTCTTCTGGGTTCAGTCTCTCCAATTTCACATTCACTTTGACTCTCAATGTTCACCGGATTCACTTCCCTTTTACTTATACCATTACTTATATTCACTTCCCTTTCTTCCTCAAATTTGTATATCAAAGTCTTTCGATTGTACAAGGATTTTACTAGACCTCCAGTATGACCACTTTGACCTCTTCTGGCTGCTCTCCTACAGCCTTCTGGTGTCTGTAGTTTCATTCAAACAGGGATCTACCAGAGTCTCTCGGAGCGACACCTGAGTGGTGCCGGTTCCCTCTACAGCTGGTCTCCCCTCAACACTTATCAGTTCTCCCCTCGGCTCACCGGCTTTCTGCTTTGTCATCTGCTGCAAGGCACTTGTGCTATTGTCCGCTGTCTTAGGCTCTCCTCCACGAAGGTTCTGCGTTTTTGGACCGAAAAGGGCAAGGTCATGCGCTCCTCGCCACCATCTCACTTCCTGCCACCTTTCTCCTTCTCTTGAACTGCCGCACCGGATTAGCCGTCTCGTCGTGCTGTCTGCCGTGCTCGTAGTGTGCTCCACCCTTTATCTCTGTGGGGAAAGGAAAGGGCCGTCAGGTGTGTGTGATTTTGGGTAATTGCCTGACTTTGCCTGACCCTTGTATCGGGACATGTCAGTTAACCAACATTAACATTAGTCCGTTTTCTATTACGGTAACAAAAAGTATTTGTATTGGAAAAAGCGGGTGTTAGAGGTTTTGAATGTACTACGGGGTAGGATGGGGAAAATGTGTCACAAAATAAAATGGTTGGTTGACTGAGAAAAACGAGATGGGTAGGATTTGTGGGACAAACAACCTACATGGTAGCATGGGAACAAGGTGTTACAGAAGGGGGATACCACGTCTCACCTGTCAGTGTCCCACCCCCATTCCCCAAGGTCCCCTATCCAGGTGATCCTCCCCCAGGTCCACCCCCAGGAACTGGATCCAATAGCTATGGCCTTGTCCTGGCCACCTGGATAACAGATCCCCGGGGACTGGCTAGGGAGACACCTTCAGGTTTCTCACACCTCAGAAATCTCGACCCGGACCCCATGACCTCTATTGTATGAAAATAAAGGACCACTCAACATGGTCAAATGCCTTTTCGGCATCTAGTGCGAGTACCATTGCAGGAGCCCCCAATTTATTCACCTTCTCTATTAAGTGGCATTCCCGTCTCGTATAATCGAATGTTTTCCTCCCCTTGACGAATCCCGATTGATCGGGATAAACCAGGTTGGGAAGTATCTTTTCCAGCCTGGTTGCTAATATTTTGCTGAACATTTTTGCATCTAATCTAATAAGCGCTATTGGGCGATAGGACTCACATTGCGTTTTGTCTTTATTGGGTTCAGGGAACAACACGACATTTGCCTCCTCCATGGTTTCGGTAATACGTCCTTAGACCTCAAAGGAATTGAAGAGGGAAGCCAACACCGGGATGAATATTTCTTGAAATGTTTTGTAAAAAATCACTGGCAAGCCATCCAGACCCAGGGCCTTATTTACCAACAGGGACAAGATTGCTGCCCTTACTTCCTCCGGTGTGATTTCACCCTCCAGCCCTTCCCGCTCCCCTGGTGTGATTGTTTTTTTTCTTTTCTTTTAAAGGATATTGCCTTGGTAGGCCTCTTGAATGTCCTAAATTTGGGAGTCTGAGGAATAAAGCGCTGAGTAAAACTCAATAAACGTCTGCACTATGATATATGATATTCATGTTGATTAATATAAACTACTAACTTTGTGATTAAGAACCGAATATCCACCTATTTATTGGTCCTATCTACCATACGTGGACTCAACTATATGTGGACTCTGGTGGACTCTAGTTGACAACAAGACATGTGTCTTTTTAAGTATACTTTTATCACTTTACTGATCGCGCTATGTTTGTTTGTTCTGTTTTAGCGGCTGGTGACTACGCCCATCATCCTTCCCGGCGTTCCTACATCCTACAAAGCCTAAAGTGCCCGCGCACCTGTGCGCACAGCCCAAGTGCTTTCAAGTGTGCTGTTGTGCTGTTAGGCGGTGAGGAGGTGGGAGCTGGGACACAATTGAGGGCTATACCATTGGTCTGGGCCACGTACATGATAACATTTTACACCGAGAGCAAGAACGAATGTGAATCGCAAGTGTGTTTAGTCTCCTTCTTCTGACTTTCCTGTGCTATTTGAAGTCACCATAGTGCTGGCTAACTGTTTACGCGACTATCACATATTTTCTCGATGTGTTCAATCTGTTTTGCTTTTAGACACACAGATTAGCACGAGTCTAACCAAATACCCTCTAAAGGTTTTCCTGATTCCAAAGAATCAATTCATTCGAGACTTTGAATGTGTGATCGTCAGTGGAGTCATTTGGACAGAGCTGTACATTGTGTGATAGATTTTCTGGAAATACTAAAGAAACACTTAACCTAAGTGGGCCAGGGTTCCCTTTTAAAGTTGGTTAGGTGCGATTCTGTGCACCTAACTGAGACCCTGCTAATTAGTGGCAGGACTGCTAATTTGAAGACCTGTAATCAACATACTGATACCTTACTTTACTGTTGGCTGCTGTTTGTAACGGTACAGAGTAATATCTGTGTAGTGATACGTGTTTGGTAGAGTTCTCGGGAGCTATAATACTTGATTCTTTGAAGACATATGGAACTTCGGTCTGCCACCCAATTTGGTAAAACATCTCATAAAACTGATGCCGGCATGACTTTACCAGTAACATTTACCGGACCAGAGTATTACGAGCAGCGATGCCGGTGTCACCGGCATCTGCAGGGACCCGCTGTGACCGGGCTCCTCCTTGCCGGTATGAGCCCAGACATGCGGCAGCCGTGCCTGTGAAACCGGCATGCCGCTGCGAAGTGAACATTAAGAGTCACACGGACATGCAATTACCTGCATGGAGATGCCGGTAATGACAGATACCTTGATGCCGTTAACACCGGCATCGCGGAGCAGGCATTAATAGCAATCTGCTCTGTAGAAACCTGCCACAGGTGCACACAATCAGCACATGTGGAGCAGTAGAGCCTGGCACAGCACAAAAGGAGCACTCCCAGACACCATACCCCTCCCATATCCACAATGCTACCATTGGCAGTTGCAATACTGGGGCTGGAGGACGTGCCTGCACTGCTAATCCTTGAGCTGGCAGTTACCCAGAGAATGCAGCAGTGGCGCAGGAGTAGAAGAAGGGCGAGACTGGGCCAGCACATACCAATAGCGCAGGCAGTTGTACCCCGCAGGCAGCCACCAATTCCTCACCAAAGGCCCAGTCCATTTGGCCTAACCCCTGCACAGATCCATACCCTGTACCGCCTGGACAGGGACACCATCACCACAATAGTGGACCTCATTCATGATGATCTGGTAAGCCGCATCAACATCCCGGCAGCCAACCCCCCTTGCTGAAGGTAGTGTCTGTGCTACACTTCCTTGCCACAGGCACCTACCAGCACACAGTGGGGCAGCTGCATGGAATCTCACAACCCTGTTTCTCCCGTGTGATCAACCAGGTGGTAGATGCACTCCTGAAACACGCCAGGGACCACATCAAGCTACCATGGACCGCGGAGGAGGTGAATGCAACCAAAATAGCATTCTCTGCACTGGCAGGCATGCCAAACGTCATTGGTGCATCCATGTAGAGCAGGTAGTCCGGCATGCCGTGGAGGTAGTGTACCGCAACAGGAAGCTTCCCTGAATGTCCAGATGGTGTGCGATGCACGCAAAATCATAACGAATTGCTGTGCAAGATTCCCTGGCTTCACACATGATGCCATGGTGAAGCGCAACTCAACGCTACCACACTACCTGGCACGACACGCTGCACAACTTACCTGGCTGCTGGGTGAGTAAAACCACATGACCATGAGGGGTGTGGATGGGGGGGGACCACACGCATAGGCACCCTGCCTGCTGGCTGGGCCATGAGGGGCGTAGGAACATAGCACCGGATTGCATGCATGAGCAGCACAAGTGCACACCACATGCATATATCCATAATCACCCCTGAAAATGTATTGCAGACAGTCTGCGTTGGGCTATAGAAGTCAAAGTGGCATGAGGAACCAGACCTACATACCTCCACATCCCCAACCTGCACAATGACCCATCACACACATGATACGAGACCACACACAGCCTCCTGGGTGCTTGAAACTGTGACCCTAGATAAATCTACAGAATGTGGGACACAGCCAATGGAATCAACTGTGGCATGTCTACACAGCTGTGCGTACATTCAAGCAACATACACAGTGCCCACATCAGCACATGCATCAGGAACATCAGAAGACATGAACCACAAGTACCACAATGCACCACCCTGCACCCACAATGCATGTGACACATGACCGCAGCAAAGGAAATCATGAGTCATGCTGCCATGCCTGAGCTAAATACAACTGACACACAGCAAAATCTCAGTCACTGCACCCACACCACAGACCAGTATACCTGTCCAGTCACCTTAAGGGACACCTCCAAGTACAATGGGTCAAGCATGGAATCTATTGCAACCATCAATCAGTCACCACAACTACCACATGATTGAGTGGCACATGACTCAGCCGCAGAACCTCATGTCCACCATGCCAATACCCACCCAGCCTCATCACAGAAACATAACACTTCACTTGCGGTCCATACCACCAATATGAATGTGCCTAAGTCATATGGGGCAAGACATTGATGGACATGTACATGGTGACATCAAGTAGTCGAAAGCATGACTCGCAAACTACTGTTTAACATGAATAGGGTTTCCGAGTATACGACTCCGACAAACCCTGGTGTTTAAACATTGCAAAGTGCGGGATTCGAACCCCTTTTGTTCTGCCTTGTCTTGTTTCCAAGACCGAAGCGTTGCCAATGAGCTATCCTCACAGCTCTGGCTCAGCATTGTCTTTTGGAACTGATGTTGCTGAAGTGTCAAATGATTATCCACCATTGTCACCTTGTAGCAGGAGGTGGAATTGACTGCCTAGTCGAAACGCGGACACGACAAACGAAACGCAACTTCTTTCCATTTCTGTTTAATATTTTAAATGTCATTGTTGGCTTCCTGTGCTCGAGTTTAAGAATAAGCATCCAGCCAGTTTGCTGCCTGTAAATGCCTCTATCTTACTTATTTGGCAACTGGCAGTGTATTATTTTAAAAGGAACACAACATTATGAATGTTTTTATTTACAACTAACACACGTACAAAGGGCTGAATTGTGCTTAGTGCTCGGCGCAGATGGCAGATGTTATTAATACGTGTTGTGTGTGGCCGGTGTGAGTCTGAGTGGGGGCCATGTGAGGACAGGAATGCGGTGAGCTGGAATCTGCAAGAGGAGGCGAATTCCTTCTCCAGGTCATTTACCAGGCTCTAAAAGACGAACCCCAAGTGAAGTCTCCCGCGGATAATCGCTGGAGGTGTTAACTCTCCCATGGAAAATCAATCTGTGTTGGCTGGAGCTGCCGTATCCAGACATGTCCCAGCCTCTTTCTGTTCTGGCGCATAGCTCCGTGAGCTGATATTGATATTTTATTTCTATCGCGCTCGTACACAAGTGTTTCAGAGCACGACAGGGCAAGGGAGGGGAACAGGGGAGAACAAAACAGCGATCTTACTAGGCCCAGTGACATTGAGAATGCGCAAGTGCGAGGGGGAGGGGGAGAAGTGGAAAGTGCGAAGCAGAGGAGAAAATGATAAATAACAATAAATAAATAATAAAGGCAACAATGGTAGTGCAGTCAGCAATTTGCAAGTGCTAGGTTTAGGGCAGCAGGCAGGGTAGGTCTGATAAGTGCAGGAAGAAAAAGGGGGTTGCTGTATGGGTACAGATACAGACCCCAGTGCAAGGGGTGGCCCGGAGGCAGTTTGGGAGGGTGGCAGGGTGAGCAGGTACCTGGGCCCGGAGGACAGAGGGTGGCCAGGTGCACGGTGCCAAGAGAGAACAGATCAGCAGGGGAGAGGGGGAGCGAAGGCAGAAGAAAAGAGGAAGGTCTTGAGGTGCTTCCGGAACCAGAGATGGTTCTCCTCAAGTTTTAGAGTGGCAGGGAGGCTGTTCCATAGGGAGGCCCCAGCCGAAGACAGAGATCTACCCCCAGCTTGTTTCTTTGAAAAACGACTGACCCTGAGGGAGTTGGAGGTAGAGGAGCGAAGAGCTCGAGAGAGGAGGTATTTGCGGAGGGATAGCTGAAGGTATTCTGGACCCAGGCCCCAGAAAGCCTTGTGGACAATGCAGAGGGTTTTGAATTTAATCATTGCATCCACTGGGAGCCAATGGAGGGATTGTAGATCTTTTTAGAGATCTCAGAGATGTGGGCGGAGAAGGAAAGGGTTGAGTCAAAGATGACCCCAAGGGTCTTAGCCTCGCAGGTGGGGTAGGAGGAAGGCCACGGGAGGCCGGCCAGAGAGTGAAGGAAAAGGATGGTGAAGGTGTGCCGTTGAGGAGGATCTACGTCTTGCTGGCATTCAGACAAAGATCATTGGCGGCACACCAATCTTTTTTTTTTTTTAATATATTTTTATTTTATTTTTTAAGGTCAAACAAACACACTACAACCGTTTCAAAACATAGAAAGCATCATATTTCGACACATTTTCAAACTCCCCAACTCCCCCCTCCCCCTTTAAACTAGAGCCAGTTCTCACATATCATTTACGGGAACATCACTGGGTGGCACACTACCTAGACTGCCATCAGACGGTCCTCTGTTTCGTTGTCACCCTGGTAAGGGTTTGCCAACGAGGCCACCAATTGCCGCCAGGCCAACAAGGGCCCTACTTCTTCTTCGCCCCCCCTGGTGACCGCTTCAAACCAGACTACGGATTCAGCTTCCGCCCATCTCAAGAGGTCTGTCCACCACAACTCCACCCTGGGTCTATGGGCCGCCTTCCAGCCCATGGCGATCCTACGTTTGGCCAAGACATAGGCCAGGTTCTTCATCTTGCTTATGTGTTTCAAATGCCGGGGTCTAGGGAATAGTCCAAGCAAGCATGACCAGGCCGATTCCACATCCAGCACTACCCTCCCGCCAGCCAGTTTCGTCTTGACTTCATTCCAAAATCTATGCACCTCCGGGCAAGCCCAAAACATTTGTAGCAGTCCCGCGTTCACTTCCCCACACCTGGGGCAGTGCTGTATAGCTGATCCCCCAAACTTTGCAATCTTCCCGGGGGTTAAATAAGCCCTGTGGGTAACATACAACTGAAGCTGTTGGAATCTCACGTTACGGGACACCTTTTTATGGTACCTCTGGGCCCGTTCCCACTGCCCATCCGTCATGGGTCCTCCCACCTCCTCCTCCCAATCTTGTCTCAATTGGAGCAACTCCTTCCCTGCCCTTGCCCGCTTGAGCTCATATATCCTCGATATTTCGTGCCTGGCCTCCGATACATCGTACATGGTTTCCAGGGAGGCATCTGGATCCTCCGAGAGCACTGTCTCCGGCCACCTTTCTCTAGTCTTTTTCACCAGCCTAGTGTAGGTTATATATTGGCCACCATGTACTCCCGTCTCTTCCTGCAGCCGCTGAAAGTCCACCGCCTCCCCTTCCTGCCATATGTCCCCGAGGGTGGCTAGACCTACCTGTTCCCAGTATCTGCGGACCGATTGAAGTAGTTGGGAGTCGCTCCCGCACAGAGCCGCCAAAGGGGCCTGCTGGGAGTATGGTTCCGAGTCCCCCCCAATCTTCCATGTCCTCTGCCAGATCTCCCAGCCCAACCTCAGTAACCGCCCCTTGCCCACCAGTTTATCTCTGCCCAACCACACCACTTCCATCAGAAAGTATGGGGCTGCATCTTCGCGCAGGAGCCTGGCTTCCGCCGAATCTTCAGTCGAGAGCCACCTGGCCAGGTACTGCAGCTGCCCCGCCAGGTAATAGAGTTCGAAGTTAAGCAGGCCTATCCCCCCCCTGTCGCACGGGTTCTGGAGCTTCCACAGAGCCACCCTATTCCTAGAGCTGCCCCACACAAAACCCCTACACACGCTGTGAAGTTTCACGAATAGGCTTCTGGGTATCAGAAACGGGACGTTTGTAAAAAAGTGCAAGAGTCTAGGCAGGACCACCATCTTGAGCAAGGCCACCCTCCCCATCATGGTCAGGGGCAGCCTGGACCAAAATACCATACTGTTCCTAATCCCCTCTATCGCCTTTTCCGTGTTGTGCTTGTGTTCTGTCTCGATCTTGTGGTAAATGTTTATTCCCAGATACCTAAATGTTACGGGCTGCCATGGTATTGGCAGAACAGGCAGCCTCTGCACCGGGACATTCCTATATCTACCCAAAGGGAACAGGCTGGACTTTCCAGGGTTCACCGATATACCGGAGAGGATGGCGTACCGTTCTATCACCTCTAGGACGTACTGTAGGTTTTCTTCTGGATAGCGTAAATAAAGGAGCATATCATCCGCATATAATGATATCAAATGCTCTCCACTGGCCGTGTTTATGCCCACCTCCCCATATTGTTGACGCAGGCATATTGCCAGCGGCTCCAATGCCAGTATATATAGCATCGGTGACCAGGGACATCCCTGTCTGGTCCCCCTGCCCAGTTGCCAAGAATCTGAGACCGTGGACCCTGTCTTGACCCTCGCCATCGGGGTGCTGTAAAACAACTGTACCCATCTGAGGTATCCGGGTCCCACTCCCTACCCCTTCAGGACCGCTTTCAGCCAGGGCCATCGTACCGAGTCGAAGGCCTTGACCGCGTCTAACGACACTATGGCCAGCTCGCCCGTGTCCTCCTCAGTTTGGTCCATGACATGGTGTAGCCTCCGGTGGTTGTCGGTGATGTTCCTGCCCGGAACATATACCGTATGATCTGGGTGTATCAGTTTCTTAATCACCCTTTTCAGTCTATTAGCCAGCACCGCTGTGAGTATTTTGCTGTCCTGGTTGAGCATGGACTACGGTCTGTAAGAAACGCACTCCACGGCCGGCTTGCCTGGTTTCAGGAGTGGGATGATTACGGCCTCACGGAGAGACAACGGGAGTTCTCCCTTCTCATAGGCCTCGTTGAAAGTGGCAAGCAGTGGCTGGAGCAACTCTTGCTGGTATGTTTTCTAGAACTCGCTGGGCAGCCCATCCGAACCCGGTGCCTTGCAAGTGGGCAAGTTCCGAATCACTACCTCCAGCTCATCCGAGGTGACTGGTGCGTCCAACTCAGAGCGTTCTAGATCATCTAAGGTGGGCAGCTCAATGTCCCCCAATGTGTCTAGTATGTCTTGACCCATATCCTCCCCGGGTCCTCATACAAATGTCTGTAAAACTTAAGGAATTCCTCATTTACCTCTTTCTGGGTGTTGCATATGCTACCTCCTTCGCCCTGAATCTCACTAATCACCGAGCGGGGGGTCTCATTCTTGTACAGCCAAGCCAGCAATCTGCCCGGCTTATCGCCCCCTGCGTGTATCCGCTCCGTATATTTCCTGTAGCTGAGTCTGCACAGTCTATCCCAGAGTGCACTACAGGACAACTGTAGCTCCTCTACTTTGGTTCTGTTATCATGAGCGGTGCTCACGCAACGCGTGAGCTCCTCTAGCTCTCTTTCCGCCTCCCGGAGCTCCCTTTCAACCCCCCCCCTGTAGCCCTTTAACTTGGGAAATAGCTACCCCACGCACCACCACCTTAAACGCTTCCCACAGTGTGCCCACAGAGCTTACGCTTCCCGTGTTTTTATCAAAATATTCTTCAATGGCGTCCCTCAGGCCCTCCCGAAACCCCTCATCCTGCAGAGCCTCGGTCCTAAGTCTGCGGGCGTGGGGGCTGGTGTCTCCAGTCTACCACCAAGGGCGAGTGGTCCGACAGCACTCGGGCCTTGTATTCTGCTCCTTCTATTTCTCTCATTATCCCGGCTGTTACAAACATGTAGTCTAACCTTGTGTACAAATCATGTGGCGCTGTGTAGTGTGAGTACTGTCTATCCGTGGGATGCAGCCTCCTCCACGCATCCTCTAGGCCTAGGTCTTTCAGTAGGGTACTCAGCGCTTTAGCTGCCGGTGCCATTTTTTCTGCCCTATCCTTGGACCTATCCATACTGGGGTCTACGGTACAGTTAAAGTCCCCCCCCCACACTACCGTACCCCCCGCCAGGGGGCCAAGTTTACCGTAGAGGGTCCTAAAGTAAGCCGCTGTATCGTTATTGGGGGCGTACAAATTTATGATGTGTATTTCTCTGTTTTCCAAGAGACCCGTCACCACCACCATTCTACCCTCCGGGTCTGCCGTAGAATCAAGCACTCGAAACGGCACGTGGGGCGCCACCCAAGTGACGACCCCTCTGGCATACACTGAGTACGCCGCCCCCACAACGGTGCCCTTCCATTTCCTCCCGACCACCTCCAGCCTTTCCCTAGTGAGGTGGGTCTCTTGCAGCAGGGCTATGTCTACGCGCATCCTCTTTAAATACATCATCACTTTGTTGCGTTTAAGGTAGCTGTTGAGGCCCCGTACATTCCAGGTCAAAATTCTGAGATTACCCGATGCCATCTAGTCGGTCTATCTCCGTCCCATCCCTCCCCATAATGTTCCCCATGTAGGGTCGTTTCCTGGCTCCTTCCCTTCTATTAACGAACCATGCCCCCCTCCCCCCTTCTCCAACCTCACACCACTGCACACAACTCCCCCCCCTCCCCACCAACCCCCAACAATAGCCCAGCTCCATCCCTGGATCTCAGGCCTACCCACGTCTGGACCCGTCTCGTGACCAAGAACAAGAACAAGCTCCTCCAAGGAACGTCCTCTCACGTAGCCATCAAGCCACGCCCCCGGCACACCAATCTTGAATGGCAGTTAGGCAATCAGAGATGAGAGAGGGAGAGGAGGTGGCAGAGGGCAGCCTAAAAATGAGTTGAGTGTCATCAGCGTAGCACTGGAAATTTGAGCAGAAAGTGGCAATGGAGTGGGCAAGAGTTGCCAGGTATTGGTTGAAAAGCCAGGACGAGAGGTTAGACCCCTGGGGAACACCACAGGTAGAGAGGAAGATAGATGAAAGGAAGGACCCAAATTGGACCTGGGAGGGTCGATCTGAGAGGAAAGAGGTCAGCCAGGCCAGAGCCTGATCAGTGATACCCAGGTTTTCACGGCGACGGTTGAGCAGGATGGTATGGTTGACCGTGTCGAAGGCAGAAGAGAGATCGAGGAGCATGAAGACAGAAAGAATGTTAGAGTCAAGGTTGGAGAGCAGATCTTCACGGATGTTCAGGAGAGCAGTTTCCGTGCTTCTGGCAGCTCTGAAGCAAGACTGGTGGTCATGGAGACAGCCAACAGAATTAGAATGAAGGTTAAGCTGAGAGATGGCCAACTTTTCCAGGAGTTTGCCCAGAAAGGGAGAAATGGAAATTGGGTGATAGTTAGCTGGACAAGAAGGATCAGGTATTGAAGAGGAAAGTATACTTTTGTTAATAGTAGCCTCCATTTACAGCGAAGACCCCACAGGGAATTGCCCCGCGGCTCTTTTAATGCCTCATTCTCACCCAACTCAGTGGTCTGCATTTCGTGAACATGGGAAGGATAACACAAGCAATGCAAACTGTGCCCAAACACCTGCGTCAAGGCTTCAAGCCACTGCTCTGTTTTGGCATCTTCTGCAACCAGCGGTGTCTGCCCATCGACAGCACGAGAGCGATGTTGGGCCTAGGATCTAGTAAGCAATTTGCTTATATGAGATCCTTGTGTGTTTAAGCAAGGCTGGCTGGAGAGCCAGATCACGTGCAGGTGCAGCCATTGTTTCTTACAGTTCTGAGGGCAGCGACGTTTGCTAAGCTCTTTGACACATATTATTATTATTATTATTATTCTATCTTCCTACACATGCAATAAAATACTAACACTACTAAACACAATAATTCATGTGTGTATATATCATAAACTAAATTGATTTATTTAGAAAAGTCATCCGCAGGTGTTTGCAAGACAGGCAATGGCCTAAACGTGCGTGTACAGAAATGTGTTTAATGCTGGTGCACTAGACATACATAGCGTATGTAATAGTATGACCGATTGTAACATGAAGTGGTTATAACATCTTGCACTGAGAAATATTACCCTACCTATGCACGCAATTAAACAATAAAAGAAAATCTTTGTTTACACTGGAAAAAAACGGTTATCTGTGTTTTTTTAAAGGGGTGACTGGGAAAACACTGATAAACACTGATTGTGAAATTTTTGGAAAACGCTGGAAAAACACCCCTGGAAGTAAAAAAAAAAAAAAAAAACTAAAACAAGACATCCTAATCATGAAGCACATCAGGAAAATGTGTCATAATGACCTGTACATGCATACTCCATGAACTTGGGCAACACAACCATCAGACGTGAGGACATCGTGGACCTTTTTACTTCAAATGTGAGAGTGCTGTACTAGATAGGAATGTCCCTGAGACATGAACAGCACCCAACTCCCCACTCCCCCAACCATGGATCATCCCTGGGTACACTTATCTAGTTCTTTGAATAAGGAAAATGTCATGTGCAGTCATGATTATTCGGTTGCATGCGAACACAAACACTGTACAGGCAGTGCTTACAAGGAATAACTGAATTAATCACAAGTACACTTCCTATTGCTCCCATGCAGGTGATGCTGGGTATCCCCTGAAGCAATGGCTCCTGACCCCCATCAGGCAACCAGTCAACAGGCACGAAGAGGACTACAACCGTGCACATGTACGCACTCGTGTCACAATTGAGCAGACTTTTGGTCTGTTCAAGGCCCGGTTTCGCTGCCTCAGCAGGTCTGGTGGGGCACTCATTTATGGTCCGGAGAAGGTGGGCAAGATTGTGGTAGTATGTGCCATGCTACACAACATGTGCATCCGGCGCAACATAACCCTGCCCCCTGACATGGACCTGATGCCACCTAAGGAAGAGGATGATGATGATGGGGAAGATGCTGGCAATCCTCTGCACCACAATGTGAATGAAGGACAGGTGACATGCCAAGATCTTATTGCCCAATACTTCTGATGGACTGGGGAACACAAGGCACTGGGAATGGGGCACACTGGGCACTGTACACGATAAAATTGACACACAACCAATAATTATTGTCCAGTCAAACCAACTGCATTAAAACCTTGTTACACGTTAGAATGACTCCACATGCACCACAATCCTAAAAAAATGAACCAACTACCCCCACCCCCAACACCCACTAGCCCCAGCTCCAATACCATCCCCTGTATGCCCTCACACCCACTACCCCAACACCCACAACCCCAACACCCATTACCCCAACACACCCAACCCCAACACAAGTGCCCCCACTACTACTTGACTGCTACTCCCTCCCAACATGCACCAGTGAGTACCACTACTCACAGCCCATTTTTGGAGGTGGGGTGGAGGGTCTGGGCGGCTCAAACATCGATGAGAGTGACTCACCGGACTTGTTTGGGTGGTGGAACTGGCCGGTGTCGTGGTTGATGATGGAGCGGGTTGGGGGTTGGTGTCGGCATTCCTTTGCTCCGCCATAGCGGAAGCCAACTGCATGATGGCCTGGGCCATGGGTGCCTTCACAGTGTTCCCCTCCCGCACGCGCCTGGCCACGCGGTACACGGCCCTTCTTACCAACCGTGCGTTCTCCTGCAGTGGCTTCCTGCATGGCCTGGCTTGTGGCTTCGGCGTCAGTGACATACTGCCGCACTATGTCCTGCATGGCCTGCTGCCGCCCCTCCATGCGTGATAGGCGCCCCGCCAGATCCCCGATTTGTTGTGCAGCAGGCACTGGCACGGGAGTTGGGGTGTGTGGGCTTCCGGGGCTGTACACAGCTTCCTCCATGTCGCTGACGGGGCCACTGGCCTCCACTGTGCTGTGGCCACCGCAGCCATGTACTGGAGATGCACGTGGGGTTGCCTTCATGGGTGCCGTGTTTTCAAGGTCTCATGGTGGCTGTGGCCTGGGTGGTCAGCCGCCTCCTCCTCACTGTGTTGGGCAGATTGAGCCACCTCACCCTGCTCACTTGGCACCCCCGATTGTGACTCCTCCAGGCCACTGGGGACCCCTGCTCTTCAGCCTGGAGTGTTTCCTGTGCCCCAGATGTGATGTAGAACTTTTGCGTGGGGCCTTGGTGCCGGGAGTGTTTCTTGCCTGGGGCTCCTTGCTGGCAGCAGTGTGTCTTGGCTGGGGGGCCTTGCTGGCAGCGCTGGGTCTTGACTGGGGGGCCTTGCTGGGGGTAGGTGGTTCCTGCTCGGCCTGCTGGGCAGCCTGTGTGTCCTCTTGGCTTGGGGGCCGTGGCGTGGATGCTGTGGCACACTTCAGTGGTGCCCTTGAGCTCGAAGGCTCCCCGCGGGTGGCATTGTCTTCACCACGGCGCTGACATGCAGCAGCTCTCTGTGGTGTTGGGGTGTGTTCTGCCTCGCTGTCTGTTCCTGTGCCTGTGGGGGACAGTGAGGCAGGGCATTAGTCATGGTTCATCATACATCAATGGTATTACATCCCGAGACATGCGCATTGTCATGGACATGTTGGTATCGTTCCATGAGACTCCCATCTCGGCAGTCACCATGCCCTCGATGCCCTCCATATTGATTACTGTGCTGCACGTCTCCTCCCATGTTGCCAATTTGATTGTGGATGGTGGTCCACCTCCTGTGCCCAGCCCCTGGCTGCGGTCAGCAGAGAGAAGGTTGCAGATCAGCAGACGGATGTCATCCCACCGTTGGCGGCAGTCACGGACAGTCTGGGGTGTTGTCCCACCGCAGATACCTTTTGGACATCCTCCTCCCACACAGCTTTCTTGCTCAGTTGGACAGGTCGGCGCAAAAAACAACATCAGCATGTTCCACCAAGGTGTCACCCAGCATATTCAGCCCTATGTCGCTGAACCTTGGCTTTCTGCGACGGACTGTGCCTTGTCTCGTTGCCATCTTCCTTAGCTTGCTTCCTGACTGCTCTGTTGTCCGGTCCAGCTGCTGTAGTCTGAGGATTGCAATGGATTGCGTTTTTAAAGATGGCTGCTGGTGCATTTCTCGTTCTGGCGTGATGACGTTACTTCCGGTGCCAGTTCCAGGATTGGGGTACCGGTATTTACGTCATCGAGGATGCTGGTGCCTGCAGCGTGGAGGATGCCGGTATCGAGGTTTTGGGGGCGTTACCGGCATGCCGGTGCTACCGTTACCGGCATGCCGGAATGTGCGTGCACGCTGACTAGGAATCTACCGTAGATTCCGGCAGCAGTGTT
Organism: Ambystoma mexicanum; assembly: GCF_040938575.1. NCBI lineage: Eukaryota > Metazoa > Chordata > Amphibia > Caudata > Ambystomatidae > Ambystoma > Ambystoma mexicanum. The sequence continues at coordinate 96,095,235 of NC_090939.1, read as the reverse complement.
ACACGGGCACTGTAGCACCGACATGCCGGTAATTCTCGTTTTTTACCGGCAAACTCGTAATGAGGCCCAGCGATGAGAGCTATGTAGAATGTGCAAACGAAAAGTAATATCCAACACGGGCTTGCTGCCCGAGGAAAAGTTTGCAAAGATGACTACTATCTTTAATAAAATTGAACGCTCTACCTGTGTAAATAGCTCACAGCTGTCGATTGTATATGAAGAGAACACCAGAAATGAGCTTGTAGACGATTTGACACGTAGGTTACCCTGTATAGGTGCAAAGCAATTATCGTTAGTAATGCAAGGGCCATGTGAAACTTACTGCAATAGAGAATAAGTTTACCATTAACAAAAGGAATAGAATGAAAGAGAATGAGAGATGTGAAATTACAATTTGGGAGAGGCACAACTTAGTAGACTTACTGCCTAACAATGCGATATTTTGTGATTTATTGCCACGTGACTCACAAAGGCTAATGTTGATACAAAATGAAACAGTTAAACCAAATGTGTGAGAGAGTAAAGAAACAACTGTTTCTCTATCTAATCCTATTGATGACATATGTGCTAAAGAGACAGCTAGAAAATCCTACATATTGAACAATAATGTGCTTGGGAATAATTTACCATATAGATTTGTTGTTGATCCATGTTCTGAAGAGTGTATCCCTGTTGATGAAACGTTAGATACTCTGCTCACCCCCACTGTAAAGGACAATAAACCGAATGCTAATACTACTACCTCCACGAATAATGTTAGTTTTGCTATTATGAACACTGAAGAACTATTTGAGGCGTTAGAGAATGTTCTAACTAATTTAGTTGATAAATACGATAACATTGAACGCAAACTAGATATTCACTCTGTGTTACTACATAAAAGCATTAATAGAGGAAGAAAGATATTGAGAGATATAGGGGCTAACACTGAAGTAGCAACCCTTCATATTGGCCCTACTCCAACAATAGTGGATACTTGTCAGCCCAATATGGACACTTTGTCCGCTAACGCCACGGATAGATACACTAGTATTGATAAAGCAAAAGCTATAAACAACTACTTTAAGATACACAATAAAAAAAGGTGGTAACCACATAAAGAAAAAAGTGTCTCAGGCTGCAATGTATAGTGGCAGATTAGGTAAAGGTGCAACAAATGGCGGCATAGCCAAAGAAATGCTAATTTCTAGTATCGAGAAGGATACTATGGCAAATCCACTTGCAACTACTTCTACAAATCTTTCCCATCTGAAACCGTTCCCAATGGCCAAAGAACCCAACTTTGTGGCGGTTCATACTGTGGCTATCCATGCCCAATTAAAGAAAGTAATTTTTAAAAAACAAATCAAAGAAAGTACCTAAAGCTAGATTGAGACTTCATGTCAGCCCCAAGAAAACCCTGCCTACCCTTAACAGTTGGTTGAGTGTACCTGAAAAGAAGAAGTTTGGTAACAAAAATGGTGAGAAACCATGCGGTATATCAGATGCGGTTCTGATAGTCATACAAAATATATTTGTTGAGCCAGACACTGAAAAGCCAGTGAATATAGATCCAAATGTTAGATCCGAGGTGTCAGCTAAAAACAGTTATGAGGAGCATCACACGATTAAACCGGTGCAATTTCAAGATAACACCGTGCCAGACGCTAGCACTCCTACAAAAAAGATCCGATGAATTTTATAAGAGCATTGCAATTTTAGGCTATCAATAAAACATGGAAATTGGAGGTTCTCTAACACATCCCCAACCTTTCCTGCTCATAGTTCCTGAGAATTTGGGGGCCAAAAATGGTTTTCATAGCCACATTAACATTTTTCCAGAATGGTTGAAGAGATGGACATACCCACCAGATGTGCCCCCAGGAGCCAACCTCTCTGCATCCCCTGCCAGCAAACCCTAGACACTGCGGGATAATACCTGTGCAATTTCTCTTGGGTGAGGTCCCATTACACCATTACTTTTATTCGCGTTTCCTGAATCTGGAGTGCCCTTGTAAGTGTTGGTATACTCTGCCACAGCCTACTCCACTGCTCCTCCGAAATCGGGCAACACAGGGAACTTTCCCATTGTTTCATGTATGCCCAATCCGGACATGACGGGGAGGTTGGTAAATAGCTTGTAGAGTGCAGCAATCATATGGTGATCTCCTGAATTGGCCGTCACACATTTTTAAAGGGAGTGAGCTCCCTAGTCGCAGCTTCCTTGTTCACAGGAGCCATTAACCAGTGCCTTAATTGGGAGTACCTAAATCGTTCCCCCCACCTGCAGCCCAAGTGTTGTTTACATTGTTGGAACGACCTGATCTCCTGACCCTCCACCATATCTTTGTTTCCGAAAAACCGCATCCTCCCAACATGCAAAGGCCCTTTGTTCTCCTCCCAGCTGAAACTGGGGATTGCGGATCAGAGACTTCAATGGGGAGGAAATGGTTGTCAAGCCTACCCGCCGCACTAAAGATTCCCAGATATCCCTGCAGTGATTTTGCTTCGATACATGTTGCTCGGTCTCTCTGCTTTCGAGCACCACAGAACTTCCTCCAAGGGCCTACCCACTACAGCTCTATCCTTCCTCCTTCATACCTTATCCTGGTTCCCCGTGGACCACTCCCATATTACCCATACCTGATCTGCCTGATAATAGAGTTTAACATTTGGGGCCCCCATCACGCCTCTACGAGTGGGTGCCGTTAGTGTTTTCCAGGCCATCCTCGGTTTCTTCCCATTCCAGATGAAGTTCCCCACCATTTTGGGCAAAGCTTTGAAAAATGTCTGTGGAACCGACAGTGGTAGGGCTTGAAAATAGTATAACACCCTTGAGAGGATTACCATTTTGATAACATTTATCCTCCCTGTCCCTGATATTGATAGGGGCCCCCGTTCGTCCAACCACTGCTTAATCTTTTCCATTAGAGCAGGGTAATTGGCCTGGTACAAGGAGTCCAATCATTTGGTGATCTGTACTCCCAGATAACAGAGGCCCTTGTCTGCCCTTATATAGGGGCATGTCACATATGCTCCTGATGCTGGCGTTTCCCCTAACCCCCCAATAGAACTGTCAGTTCAGACTTATGGGTGTTGATTTTTAGGCCTGCTATGGAACCGAATTCCCTTAGTCCTGTGGGTAACGCTGGCAATTGTATATATGGGTCGGTGATCATGAGAAGCATATCATCCGCAAAGGCTACCACTTTATGCTCTTGCCCTCCAAATAAGATTCTTCGGATGTCCCTCTCAGTGCAGATTCGTGCCAGCAGTGGCTTCAAGTGTATTGCAAACAAAATCGAGGACATCGGGCATCCCTGCTTAGTACCCTAAGAAACCTTAATCCCCTTTGAAAGATGGCCATTTATGACCAACCGCATTGTAGGCGATTGATAATTGGCCCGGTCTAGCTGCTGTGAGGAACTCATGGTGACAACAGTACAGATAGACATAAGTGATCAAAGTTTAAGAGTGTTTATTGAACAATTAATTTTGTGTGCAGGTTGGAAAAACGCCTAATCTAAATCTAAATCTAAGATGGGAACAAGCGTCGACCATCAAATGAAAAATTTGCATTGTAGGCGATTGATAATTGGCCCGGTCTAGCTGCTGTGAGGAACTCATGGTGACAACAGTACAGATAGACATAAGTGATCAAAGTTTAAGGGTGTTTACTGAACAATTAATTTTGTGTGCAGGTTGGAAAAACGCCTAATCTAAACCTAAATCTAAGATGGGAACAAGCGTCGACCATCAAATGAAAAATAAGGCAGTCCTAGTGGTGTTGTGTCAAAACAAAAAGGGCTATACTAAGAAAGCTATTGCCAAACTTCACAACTAATATAAAAAAGGGTGTGGGATAGTTTTCAGGAAAAGAAAGAAGTGTTTGTAAATAATATGTCAGGATGCGATAAACCTGGGACTTCCTTCCCCAATTTTCTGCATGGGATAAAGATGGGAGTCTGGAGCACAGAACACAATCAAGCTTTCCCAGCACAAGTGAACAGTTCCAATGGCAGCAATCAGAACCGTCGATGGCCAAGTCTCGTTTCTCCTGAAAGTTTCTTGCCCTCAAGGGCCTGATGTATCCATTAACAAAACAAACACAAAGTTATTTTTCACAGTTCAAATTAGGTGACGACTTCACCCATGGGTTCCCCTCTTCTGGTTGACGACCCTTCGCTCGCAAATATCAATGTCTTTTCAAACAGTTCAGGTTCACATCCCTTGTTCGGGTTTACCTTTGTCAACACCCTGTTTTTTAGGACTTTAGGCTTTGTCCCCATTTCGTTAGCAACCCTCTTCTGGGTTCAGTCTCTCCAATTTCACATTCACTTTGACTCTCAATGTTCACCGGATTCACTTCCCTTTTACTTATACCATTACTTATATTCACTTCCCTTTCTTTCTCAAATTTGTATATCAAAGTCTTTCGATTGTACGAGGATTTTACTAGACCTCCAGTATGACCACTTTGACCTCTTCTGGCTGCCCTCCTACAGCCTTCTGGTGCCTGTAGTTTCATTCAAACAGGGATCTACCAGAGTCTCTCGGAGCGACACCCGCGTGGTGCCGGTTCCCTCTGCAGCTGGTCTCCCCTCAACACTTATCGGTTCTCCCCTCGGCTCACCGGCTTGGCTTTCTGCTTTGTCATCTGCTGCAAGACACTTGTGCTATTGTCCGCTGTCTTAGGCTCTCCTCCACGAAGGTTCTGCGTTTGTGGACCGAAAAGGGCAAGGTCATGCGCTCCTCGCCACCATCTCGCTTCCCGCCGCCTTTCTCCTTCTCTTGAACCGCCGCGCCGGATTAGCCGTCTCGTCGTGCTGTCTGCCGTGCTCGTAGTGTGCTCCACCCTTTATCTCTGTGGGGAAAGGAAAGGGCCGTCAGGTGTGTGTGATTTTGGGTAATTGCCTGACTTTAACTGACCCTTGTATCGGGACATGTCAGTTAACCAACATTAACATTAGTCCGTTTTCTATTACGGTAACAAAAAGTATTTGTATTGGAAAAAGCGGGTGTTAGAGGTTTTGAATGTACTACGGGGTAAGATGGGGAAAATGTGTCACAAAATAAAATGGTTGGTTGACTGAGAAAAACGAGATGGGTAGGATTTGTGGGACAAACAACCTACATGGTAGCATGGGAACAAAGTGTTACAGAAGGGGGATACCACGTCTCACCTGTCAGTGTCCCACCCCCATTCCCCAAGGTCTCCTATCCAGGTGATCCTCCCCCACTGGTCCACCCCCAGGAACTGGATCCAATAGCTATGGCCTTGTCCTGGCCACCTGGATAACAGATCCCCGGGGACTGGCTAGGGAGACACCTTCAGGTTTCTCACACCTCAGAAATCTCGACCCGGACCCCATGACCTCTATTGTATGAAAATAAAGGACCACTCAACACGGTCAAATGCCTTTTCGGCATCTAGTGCGAGTACCATTGCAGGAGCCCCCAATTTATTCACCTTCTCTATTAAGTGGCATTCCCGTCTCGTATTATCGAATGTTTTCCTACCCTTGACGAATCCCGATTGATCGGGATAAACCAGGTTGGGCAGTATCTTTTCCAGCCTGGTTGCTAATATTTTGCTGAACATTTTTGCATCTAATCTAATAAGCGCTATTGGGCGATAGGACTCACATTGCGTTTTGTCTTTATTGGGTTCAGGGAACAACACGACTTTTGCCTCCTCCATGGTTTCGGTAATACGTCCTTAGACCTCAAAGGAATTGAAGAGGGAAGCCAACACCGGGATGAATATTTCTTGAAATGTTTTGTAAAAAATCACTGGCAAACCATCCAGACCCAGGGCCTTATTTACCAACAGGGACAAGATTGCTGCCCTTACTTCCTCCGGTGTGATTTCACCCTCCAGCCCTTCCCTCTCCCCTGGTGTGATTGTTTTTTTTCTTTTCTTTTAAAGGATATTGCCTTGGTAGGCCTCTTGAATGTCCTAAATTTGGGAGTCTGAGGAATAAAGCGCTGAGTAAAACTCAATAAACGTCTGCACTATGATTTATGATATTCATGGTTATTAATATAAACTACTAACTTTGTGATTAAGAACTGAATATCCACCTATTTATTTGTCCTATCTACCATACGTGGACTCTACTATATGTGGATTCTGGTGGACTCTAGTTGACAACAAGACATGTGTCTTTTTAAGTATACTTTTATCACTTTACTGATCGCGCTATGTTTGTTTGCTCTGTTTTAGCGGCTGGTGACTACGCCCATCATCCTTCCCGGCGTTCCTACAAAGCCTAACGTGCCCGCGCACCTGTGCGCACAGCCCAAGTGCTTTCAAGTGTGCTGTTGTGCTGTTAGGCGGTGAGGAGGTGGGAGCTGGGACACAATTGAGGGCTATACCATTGGTCTGTGCCACGTACATGATAACCTTTTACACCGAGAGCGAGAACGAATGTGAATCGCAAGTGTGTTTAGTCTCCTTCTTCTGACTTTCCTGTGCTATTTGAAGTCACCATAGTGCTGGCTAACTGTTTAGGCGACTATCACATATTTTCTCAATGTGTTCAATCTGTTTTGCTTTTAGACACACAGATTAGCACGAGTCGAACCAAATACCCTCTAAAGGTTTTCCTGATTCCAAAGAATCAATTCATTCGAGACTTTGAATGTGTGATCGTCAGTGGAGTCATTTGGACAGAGCTGTACATTGTGTAATAGATTGTCTGGAAATACTAAAGAAACACTTAACCAAAGTGGGCCAGGGTTCCCTTTTAAAGTTGGTTAGGTGCGATTCTGTGCACCTAACTGAGACCCTGCTAATTAGGGGCAGGACTGCTAATTTGAAGACCTGTAATCGACATACTGATACCTTACTTTACGGTTGGCTGCTGTTTGTAACGGTACAGAGTAAAATCTGTGTAGTGATACGTGTTTGGTAGAGTTCTCGGGAGCTATAATACTTGATTCTTTGAAGACATATGGAACTTCGGTCTGCCACCCAATCCGGTAAAACATCTCATAAAACCGATGCCGGCATGACTTTACCGGTAACATTTACTGGACCAGAGTATTACAAGCAGCGATGCCGGTGTCACCGGCATCTGCAGGGACCCGCTGTGACCGGGCTCCTCCTTGCCGGTATGAGCCCAGACATGCGCCAGCCATGCCTGTGAAACCGGCATGCCGCTGCGAAGTGCACATTAAGAGTTGCACGGACATGCAATTACCTGCATGGAGATGCCGGTAATGACAGATACCTTGATGCCGTTAACACCGGCATCGCGGAGCAGGCGTTAATAGCAATCTGCTCTGTAGAAACCTGCCACAGGTGCACACAATCAGCACAGGTGGAGCAGTAGAGCCTGGCACAGCACAAAAGGAGCACTCCCAGACACCATACCCCTCCCATATCCACAATGCTACCATTGGCAGTTGCAATACTGGGGCTGGAGGACATGCCTGCACTGCTACTCCTTGAGCTGGCAGTTACCCCGAGAATGCAGCAGTGGCGCAGGAGTAGAAGAAGGGCGAGACTGGGCCAACACATACCAATAGCGCAGGCAGTTGTACCCCGCAGGCAGCCACCAATTCCTCACCAAAGGCCCAGTCCATTTGACCTAACCCCTGCACAGATCCATACCCTGTACTGCCTGGACAGGGACACCATCACCACAATAGTGGACCTCATCCATGATGACCTGGTAAGCCTCATCAACATCCCGGCAGCCAACCCCCCTTGCTGAAGGTAGTGTCTGTGCTACACTTCCTTGCCACAGGCACCTACCAGCACACAGTGGGGCAGCTGCATGGAATCTTACAACCTGTTGGCGGCAGTCACCGACAGTCTGGGGTGTTGTCCCACCCCAGATACCTTTTGGACATCCTCCTCCCACACAGCTTTCTTGCTCAGTTGGGCAGGTTGGCGCAAAAAACAACATCAGCATGTTCCACCAAGGTGTCACCCAGCATATTCAGCCCGATGTCGCTGAACCTTGTCTTTCTGCGATCGACTGTGCCTTGTCTCGTTGCCATCTTCCTTAGCTTGCTTCCTGACTGCTCTGTTGTCCGGTCCAGCTGCTGTAGTCTGAGGATTGCAATGGATTGCGTTTTTAAAGATGGCTGCTGGTGCATTTCCCGTTCTGGCGTGATGACGTTACTTCCGGTACCAGTTCCAGGATCGGGGTACCGGTATTTACGTCATCGAGGATGCTGGTGCCTGCAGCATCGAGGATGCCGGTATCAAGGTTTTGGGGGCGTTACCGGCATGCCGGTGCTACCGTTACCGGAATGTGCGTGCACGCTGCCTAGGAATCTACCGTAGATTCCGGCAGCAGTGTTACACGGGCACTGTAGCACCGACATGCCGGTAATTCTCGTTTTTTACCGGCAAACTCGTAATGAGGCCCAGCGATGAGAGCTAGTAGAATGTGCACACGAAAAGTAATATCCAAACCGGGCTTGCTGCCCGAGGAAAAGTTTGCAAAGATGACTACTATCTTTAATAAAATTGAACGCTCTACCTGTGTAAATAGCTCACAGTTGTCGATTGTATATGAAGAGAACACCAGAAATGAGCTTGTAGACGATTTGACACGTAGGTTACCCTGTATAGGTGCAAAGCTATTATCGTTAGTAATGCAAGGGCCATGTGAAACTTACCGCGATAGAGAATAAGGTTACCATTAACAAAAGGAATAGAATGAAAGAGAATGAGAGACGTGAAATTACAATTTAGGAGAGGCACAACTTAGTAGACTTACTGCCTAACAATGCGATATTTTGTGATTTATTGCCACGTGACTCACAAAGGCTAATGTTGATACCAAATGAAACAGTTAAACCAAATGTGGGAGAGAGTAAAGCAACAACTGTTTCTCTATCTAATCCTATTGATGACATATGTGCTAAAGAGACAGCTAGAAAAACCTACATATTGAATAATAATGTGCTTGGGAATAATTTACCATATAGATTTGTTGTTGATCCATGTTCTGAAGAGTGTATCCCTGTTGATGAAACGTTAGATACTCTGCTCACCCCCACTGTAAAGGACAATAAACCGAATGCTAATACTACTACCTCCACGAATAATGTTAGTTTTGCTATTATGAACACTGAAGAACTATTTGAGGCATTAGAGAATGTTCTAACTAATTTAGTTGATAAATACGATAACATTGAACGCAAACTAGATATTCACTCTGTGTTACTACATAAAAGCATTAATAGAGGAAGAAAGATATTGAGAGATATAGGGGCTAACACTGACGTAGCAACCCTCCATATTGGCCCTACTCCAACAATAGTGGATACGTGTCAGCCCAATATGGACACTTTGTCCGCTAACGCCACGGATAGATACACTAGTATTGATAAAGCAAAAGCTATAAACAACTACTTTAAGATAAACAATAAAAAAAGGTGGTAACCACATAAAGAAAAAAGTGTCTCAGGCTTCAATGTATAGTGGCAGATTAGGCAAAGGTGCAACAAATGGCGGCATAGCCAAAGAAATGCTAATTTCTAGTATCGAGAAGGATACTATGGCAAATCCACTTGCAACTACTTCTACAAATCTTTCCCATCTGAAACCGTTCCCAATGGCCAAAGAACCCAACTTTGTGGCGGTTCATACTGTGGCTATCCATGCCCAATTAAAGAAAGTAATTTTAAAAAAACAAATCAAAGAAAGTACCTAGAGCTAGATTGAGACCTCATGTCAGCCCCAAGAAAACCCTGCCTACCCTTAACAGTTGGTTGAGTGTACCTGAAAAGAAGAAGTTTGGTAACAAAAATGGTGAGAAACCATGCGGTATATCAGATGCGGTTCTGATAGTCATACAAAATTTATTTGTTGAGCCAGGCACTGAAAAGCCAGTGAATATAGATCCAAATGTTAAATCCGAGGTGCCAGCTAAAAACAGTTATGGGAGCATCACACGATTAAACCGGTGCAATTTCAAGATAACACCGTGCCAGACGCTAGCACTCCTACAAAAAAGATCCGATGAATTTTATAAGAGCATTGCAATTTTAGGCTATCAATAAGACATGGAAATTGGAGGTTCTTAATAGATGTCGCATACTAGAGCTATGCACGTCTATTGTTCCACTGCGTATGGTGCCATTTTAAGATTGTCGATCAACTGGTTACTCCAATGATGGTGACCACAAATGTGTGGTGTCTGGATATCGTTACCTTGGAATATATCCTAAATCATCGTGATCTTTTTGTCAAGCTGGGCTATACTTGTCTGGAAACGTCAATGCAAAACATAAAAATGAGATGCTGCCTATCACCAGCAGGCTAAATAAAGATAAACAGTCTGTGGTAGTCGAGAGCCACTGTACTGCCAATGTACCTATTGCCCCAATTATTACTAAGACTGTACATACTACAGAACCGGCAGTGGAGAGCTCATTGTCTGATTGCCACTGGCAATGGCTACTGATGGCCTTCAAACCCCACTTTGAACAACGATCCTGATGAATTAGGAGTGGTCCTATCATGGAACATGAGGTGCAATCAACACTACATAGGGGATGATGGGTTATTGGCTAACCTCCATTGTTTCTGTATGATTGCACTCCAGGAAACCTAGCTCTAAAAACAATTTGAAATAGATGGGTGGTGTACCATACAAAGTTTGGCTATGAAGGGACAAAGAGGTCGTCCCAAGGAGGGATTGTTAACCTCTATTAGACATCCGTGGACTGGTTACAATATGACTTGGTCCACTGAAATGGTGTTGGCTACACTAGTTAAGACTAATCTACCTGACTTCCCTACTTTGCTATTAGTTAATATATACAATCCGCCCAACAGTGTATGTAATAAAATGAATCTTGCCATGGTCTCAAAGATTTTGGAGGAATCATACGCCAACATGATCATAGTATTTGTTGGCGATTTTATCGCTAAGATTGTGTTATCCGAGACTTTAGAGTTAGGTGGACAATGTTGTGGACCTATTGAGCACAGTCTTTCTAATATCCATGGAAGACCCTGGGCCTGCCTGTTTCTCAGATATCACTGTAGAATGCTGAATGGTAACACAATGGGTAATGGCAATCGAAGTGTAACTCGTATTGGTGGTGCGAGCTTATCAACGATTGACTATATAAAGGTGAATGATAAAGCCCATACTGTGGTGATTGATATGGCTGTAGGCTGTAGAGAAGAGAGTGACCAATTCCCTTTATACATGCTGATGGCGAATACTAAAGAAAAGATATTACATCAACTTAATGGCAACATATGTACCAACAATGCTGCCAATTGGATTACATGGCATCTCGCTGCTTATTAATACTATTTTCCACTTTACTGACGAAAATTATCCTGATCATCTTCTTTGCTGTGAATACCGAAGTTTATTGCCTATTTGCGCTATCTGAGCGCATTCGCCATTACATTGCACGAGGTTCACCCCTCTTTAAAATGGCTGCCCTGCTGAATGCGACCACCCTCAGCCCGGGGCCACCAAGCATAGGACCGCTTGGATTGGCTGCAGCAGTCACCTTAAATCCATTTGCACCTCGCCGGCAGGTGAGCGCCGGCCCACGGAAGAAGGCCTAAGGAGAAAGGTTCCTGACTGAGCTGACAGAACCGGCGCCAGGTGACGTCCCGCTGTCCATTTTGCCATCCGCCCTTCTTCCCATCTGCATTCTACACGATTCGCTCGAACTGCAGCCACCACCTGCTTGCCACAGCAGCAGCCCTCTAAACTGCGAGAGACAAACTACACGCCAACTCCAAACTGTCTACGGTGAGTCCTGAACCCGATTCCCCCCATTTGCTCTACCAATTTCCATTACGGCTCACCAGCTCTGAAAATATCAACTGTATCTTGACATCTTCACGTTCTTATGGCACCTCCTCCAAAGCTACCAATCTTTGACTATGACTACCACTAATGAACTGAACTGCATCATCTGAACGCTATAACTACCGCTATCCACAACTCCCCCAAAGATGCTGACCTGTTAATCATAATATATTGTCCATACAACCACACTGCACTATATCGCTCAATTGCTGCCAAGTGTTGTAATGTATTGTATTAAATTGCTTTGCTTACATGCTGCTCGCACAAATGCTGCTCCACAACGTTGCATGTTGCCCCAATTGAATCCAGAGTTACCTGTTGCCTTTTATTTTTACTGTCAGCATTAGTTGTCCTGCATCGACCTACTAACGTTGCACACAACAAGGCATAATACCACTCATTGCCACAATGCTGCTCCACAGCCTTGAAGCTACTCTCAAATCTGCCATGCTGCTGCATGTCTGGTCATATCGACATATGCCTAGCACGGGCCTGCACAGCCACATCGTGAGCATCTCCTCTATATAGCCCAGCTAACATAACGTTTTGCTCACTCTGTGATTATTAATGTTTATATTGAAAAATTGAACCTACTTGATTTGTATTTTCCTTGTGCATTCTGATCTAGCCTACCACAGTAATTCCATTGATCTGTTATTGTTCTGCACTCACCCCAATGAACTAGCCTATCAACTACTTTATATGAATCTTGATCTATATTTGCCCTAGTGCACTCTGAACTAGCCTACCACAACAACTGCTTTTAGCTTGTATTGAACTGTAACCATCCTAGTACATTTACGTATTTCTGTACCAGCCTACCACAATAACTGCATTGTACTGACTTGAACTGTACTCACAACCTGCCACACTTGCCTGCCAAGTCTGCCTAGCTACTGCGTTGCCTACTAAATTTGGAACTATTTGCTAACCACCTTCTCACCCACTGGCACTGCCTGCACACTAGCCTAATTCTACTGCACTATGTATGTACCAGGCATCTACACAGTCCCATTAAGGACCATTCTTCACCTGATCTGCACGACTAGTCACACAAGCCCACACATCTCACCAGCTTTTGACGCAGTAGTACCGCTACCCAAAAACATGACTCCTGCTCACTCAATAACCCCCAACACCCATAACCAGAACCTACCCAAAACTGCCAGTCCGTGCAGCTCCGCCTCCAGAAACCTCAGACTCCGCGCTCGGCTACTCAAATTGTTCGAACCCCTCACCAGGTCCACGTTCCCCACTAAAACAGGAAAAATTAGAAAACCATATCCACGAGCCAAACCTACCAATTCTCCCCCCAACAACCCCCACCTCTCTCACCCGCTATCACCTAAGAACCTGCAACTGAACAAACAAACCAATGCTCCTCCTAAGTGCAATCTCAATAATCAAGCCTCATTAAAAACACCTACTCAGACTAATACCCCACACATCAGAGGTGCCTTAATAAATGCCTGTTCCATAGTAGCACACACAACAGAAATATCTGACCTCTTATAGCTATAACAATTACGCTTCCTAGCCATCACTGAATCATGGCTCCACACTGCATCAGGTCCTGCCCTCATGCTAGCTATCCCTGAGGACTACACGATACTCAGAGTGGATAGAACCGAGACCCGAGGCGGAGGCCTCGCCATAATTGCTAAAACTAATCTAGCCATGAAACTCGCCCCTTCACACAATTCTGAATCCTGTGTATCCCTGACAGCCAAATTACCTATCGCCGACATCCAAACTCTTACAATCCATCTTCTTTACAGACCCTCCGGCCCCCTGGGGTCATTCGAGAAGGACCTAACACCCTCTCTTATAATTTAAAAAACACATCCCAAAGCCTTCTTCTAGGCGACTTCAACCTGGGGTTCAATGACCCCAAAGACCAGCATGCCGCACTAATCGCTGGCACCCTGGCAGAACTAGGTTTCAATCAAAAAGTGACCCTTCCTACCCTCCCACGTCCAACTTGGGTCCTTCCTCTCCGATATCTTTTTCTCTACCTGCGGTGTCCCTCAGGGATCTAACCTCTCTCCCTGGCTGTTCAACCAATACCTGGCACTCCTTGCCCCTCACATCGCCGCTCTCTGCCCCAACCTTCAGTGCTATGTGGATGATACCAAGCTCATTTTCAGGCTACCCTCGGCATCCTCCTCTCCTTCCCTCATCTCTGACTGTCTGTCTGCCATCCAGGAGTGGTGTGCCGCCAATGACCTCTGCCTTAATACCAGTAAGACTGAAATTTTACTCATCGGCACACCCACTCCCTCCTTCCCTGCTGCTCTCTGGCTGGCCTCTCTTGGCCCTCTTCCTGCTCCCACCTGCAAGGCTAAAAGCCTCGGGGTCATCTTCGACTCCACACTCTCCTTCTCTCCTCACATCTCTGACGTCTCTAAGAAGTCACAGTACCAGCTGCACCTCCTCAGAGGTATACTTCCTTTCCTCTCCTTCCCCCAGAAGCTCACTGTCTCCAGAGCCCTGCTTCTCTCTAGGCTGGACTATTGTAACAGCCTCTATCTAAATCTGCCTGCCCCTACTCTCCGCCCTCTGCAATTTATCCAGAACAGGACTGCGAGACTTGTCCTTGGCCTCAGGCCCAGGGATCGTATCTCTCCAGGACTGAAATCTCTGCACTGGCTCCCAGTGGCTGCTAGGAGTAAGTTCAAAACCCTCTGCATTGTCCACAAGGCCTTCTGGGGCCGCAATACCTTCAACTCTCGCTTCCTAAATATCTTCCTTCTCGAGCTCTTCGCTCATCTGCCTCCAACTCCCTCAGGGTCAGTTGCTTCTCCAAGCAACAAGTTGGTGGTAGATCTCTCTCTTCGTCAGGGGCCTCCCTCTGGAACAGCCTTCCTGCCTCCCTGAAACTTGAGGAGAGCCATCTCTGGTTCTGGAAGCCCCTCAAAACCTTCTTCTTTGCCTCTGCTTTCTCTCCCCCTCTACCCTGCTGAATTCCTGACAGAAACTGCACTGGTTACCTGGTCACCCTTTCTGATCTCGGGCCCAGGCCGTGCCAGTTGCCCACCTGCACTGCCTCCCTGGCAACCCTTGCACCTGGGGACTGTTTTCTGTATCCCTACAGTCCCCATACCAGCACTTAGGTCTGCACTTACCTTGCACTTGCCACCAGCTAGCCGTCTTTATTTATCTTATTTATTCTACTATCCCGTGTACTGCACTTTCCCCTCTCCCTTCCCCCACGCACTTTTCCCTTTCCCCCTTCCCATGCAATTGCGCGATCTGAATGACACCTGGCCTAGTAGGATCATTCTCTGTCTTCCCTTTGTACCCCCTCCATTGCCCTGTCGCGCCTTGAAACACTTGTGCATAGGCACGTTATAAATGCCATATCATATCATAACAAGGGGAGAACTCTTGATTGGGTGGCTGACTATAACTGCCATGCTTCCATTACATCCATCTCTCCTCAGCTATGGTCTGACCATTACAACCTAACCTTCTCACTCAAAGCCTTAACACCTACTCCCCCTAACAGCCCTCTGGCCCCCGCCATTCCCACTAGGAACAAAAGAAACATTAAGGCCAAAAAACGTGTCCCTCTTATTCTACCGACCTTGAACTCACTAACAGTGTCCACTGATCCCCTTACCCTTGTCGATGAATATAACAAAATGATAACCTCAGCACTAGACTCTATCGCCCCACTTAAACTAAGAAAGAACAAACCTAAAAGGCATCTGAACACCTGGTTCTCCCCGTACCTGAAATCACTCGATCTTGAAAAACAAAAAAGTGAACAGATATGGAGACAATCCCCTTCAGACGACAACAAGATCAATCTTAGTAATATAACCTCCCTCTACAAGAAAGAAATTCTACTAGCCAAGCAAGACTCCTACAACCAGAGAATTTCTCAAGCGAACTCAAGCATAAAAGAACTGTCCCAACACGGGACTGAAACAGCGCTGATCGACCTTAAGGCACACATTGACAAACTCAGAGACAATGGTAAAGCAGCCCTACTACTACTCCTCGACCTATCAGCAGCTTTTGATTTAGTAGACCATAAAATCCTCTGGAACCACTTGTACTCTGCCGCCCACTTCTCGCAAGAAGCGATAGGCTAGATACAATCATTCCTAAACAACAGAACCATGCGCGTCTTCTCAACTTCAGCATCCGCCGACCCCATCCCCATTACCTGCGGGGTGTCCCAGGGATCATGTCTCTCCCCTACTTTGTAAATAACAAGGGGGGTCCTGGGAGACTCTCTGCCAGACATGAGTCCTGGTTACAAGAGCCTTACCCAGAGTCTTTAGCTCACTATCTTTCACAGAGGAGAAATATCCTAAACATATCAGTCTTTGTCCTGCCCTGGGGCAGTCCAGCACCGAAATGCTAGGCAATTCTCCTCTGAACAAGAGTACCAACAGCAACCCCAGACACGTGTTTCGGTCTGGTTGAACCTCATCAGTAGGGTGTAGCTGTGCCTCTCTAAGAATAGTGAGCAAGGGGTCCACGTCTGGATTCCCCTAGTAGCTTAGGGTGAAACCCAAAGTTACTTGAAATATGCAAATAAGAAGGGGGGTCCTGGGAGACTCTCTGCCAGACATGAGTCCTGGTTACAAGAGCCTCTGGGTAAGTCTCTCGTAACCAGGACTAATGTCTGGCAGAGGCACTATCAGGACCCCCTTGTTAATCTCCCCTACTTTGTACAACATATTCACAAAGCCCCTTTTCGATGATCTCGATGGTCTTGGTATCACCTACACCAACTATGCCAATGATACCCAGAACCTCATACCGCTGACGGGAGATTACGACAAGGAATTGGCCTTGGTGAATAGAGTGTACCTCATCATTCAGGCATGGATGGCCTCTCATGGTCTATGCCTGAATCATGACAAGACTTTAATCCTCGGACACCACCCCCAATATCAACAAACCTGGCTACAATTACACAAGCTTTATCATAGATGGTAACACCATCCAAGTAGCCAAAGAAATCAAAACTTTAGGCTTCTACCTAGACTCCACCCTCTCCTTCAACAGACAGGTCAACTCCATGGCCTCCTCTACCGCCTACGCATGTAAACTAATTAGAGCGGCCAAGCCCTTCCTCTCTACCAACAGCTGCACCACCCTGGCAAGAGCACTAATTTTGTCAAAACTGAATTATTGTAACGCCCTATATCTATGGACCGACAAATATATCACCAACAAAATCCAGTTTCTACAAAACAATCCTCTCAGAGCAGCATTGAGTATCCCCAAAAAGTTCATATCTCTTACATAAGGAGATCTAACAACTGGCTCAACACAATGGACAAAATCTTACTAAAAGTAGCCTCACTCACACACAAGTGCCTCAATAATTCCGCCCCACGATACCTCATAGACAGATTCAAAAGACATTCGTCCAACCGCCCCACAAGAACTCCCAACTCCAACCTCCTTACGGTGCCCAGATTCAAACGATCCAAAACCGGAGGAAGCAGCTTCCCGGTGAAAGCCGCCCAGCTATGGAACTCCCTTCCTCCCACCTTAAGGGTAGATCAAACATACCTACACTTTAGGCACAATTTCATTCACTGGATCAAGGAAAATGCCCGCTAACACATACCAACGTCACTATACCTTCCTGTCTGCATCTTCTCTACCTGTATATACCTTCCTTATCATGCTTTCTAATCTTTGGGAATTTCCCCCTATTAACCTACCTACCTTAAGCTACGTTTGTGTGTGTGTGTGTGTGTGTATGTGTGTGTGTGTGTGTGTGTTAGGCAGTACCCTTTGGGAACACCACACACAATTAAGACTACAAGTGACAGTACAAATTCACCTTTGGTACAAGCCTGTACTACACAGTAAAGTGGTAGCGATGGCTGAGCAGCCAGACTTATCTCAAGAGTAAGTGAGCAGTATCAAATAGTTACACAAAGGACAGCAATTATGCAAACACTGACTCAAGGTTTCCAAGTAAAAGAATATACATTTATTTACTCTTTAGTTATATAACATTTCGCTATCATAAAGCAGTTTAAAAATCACACTCTTAATACACCACACCACTTTCCTTATTCCAGACAAGTTAAGCTCACAAAATGAAGTGGGAGCAAAATGGCACTCCAGAAATTCAAAAGGGAGGGAAAGACAAAGTTGGGCAGAAATTGAACCACACCAACAGGTAAGTACTCAGGGCAATTGAGCAAGAGGAACTACAGAGGGAAAAAGGCTTAAGGCCAAAGTCACTAGTTCAAAAGTCTTTTGCTCAAGATCACACGGTTCAGGGTAGTTTGCGGTAAAGTTCGTGCCACGGGTTCCGGACGAGGTTGGTTGGCAGAAAAGTTAGTTCAAAGAGAAGAGAAGGACAAGCTCTCGGATTGGAGAAAGATTTCACACACTTTCCCCGTGGCTGAACGAAATGAACAACCGGGTTTGCACAGTACCATAAGACGGAGAGGAAGCTGTAGCTGAGGCGGACGTTCCTGGTAGTTCCAGCAGGCTCACGGTTCCTGAAGCGACTGTCGGACTGACACGAAGTAGGAAGACTGGAGGGTCCTGCACTACCCAGGGAAGAAACCAGCAGCAGAGTAAAGCAACAAATAAAAGGTGCGCTCCTTAAAACCCAAGCAGGGTCCGACCTTCCTGGCTATCCGGCCCACTGTAGCTCTGTACAGCGAATTCGACCAGAGGAGGGGTCCTGGCTTGAAGTTTGGGCGAACTGGTTGGTCCCACAAGCTCAAGGGAAGAAGATTCCTGGAGGATCTTCTCTGTTGTTGGAGTTCGAGGATTTGGCCTGCAGCAGGGCTTCACCGGGCGGTTCAGTTGTGGTAGGGATCCTCTTCCGTCAGCTCCTTTTCGGTTCTTTCGTTCCAGTGGCCACTCTGCCTTTCCAGTCCCAGAGACCTGCTTTTTATGCAGTTTTCCCCCATTCACACAGCCTGGCTGTCAATCACACAGCAGGGTGGCAGTCCTGGCAAGGACAGTCATCCAGCCAATCAAACAGGAGTGCGACTTGGGTTACCAAGGGAACCCATGGCAGGGGTCCTAAGACCCCTCCCTCACATCCTGCCTACCCAGACTTTCAGGCGCCTTAAGGAGGGCTTCTGTGCAGAAGCCTGTGAAAAGTCAGCGAACAAAGGGACCAAACCTGGTTTGGCGCAGAGTAAAACACGAGAAAAACTTTAACAAAAAGAAATGGCAAATAAACCCAGCCGTAGCTGAAATAAAATATATTTGGTCAAGCGGGTTTATGTGCGAGGCTACTAAATTAGCCTAAAACAATACCATGGTTATTTAAGATAACCGCGGTAGAAAAAATAGGGTAGTTAACTGCCACCAGCCAAGTCTTGATGCAAAGGGAGCTAAACAGTGCTCCAAGAGAAACAGACAAAAAGGGATAAGAATTAACCCTTTCCAATACGCCATGTAAGATGGGGTGTACTGGGTCTGTGATTTAAAGAGACTACATAAAGTTAATGGCAACTTTACATGATTCTGGGAGACGGTGGTCAGTCCCAGAAAAATGGAACCAGTGGGAAGTCTAAAAGACAACCCTGTGTCACTGCACTGAAGGTGCTGTGTAACACACATACAAATGATGCTCATGGAGTAGGTGAGGCTCCAGAGCCCAAGATCACACAAATGGTAAAAACACACACAGCAAAACCCATGTAACCGTGGGAACACGGCTCACACTCTTACCAGGTGAAAAAAATAAATCCTAGAAATCCAGCAAAGCTGCTGAGGGACTCAGTAGGTAAGGGAAATTAGCCATTTATGAGAATTCTCCCTAACATAGCAATGTAAACGAAGCTGAAAATGTTCTTGTTGGTCTCAGCGCCCTGATACCCCCGGGTCTGGTGCGAATTATAAATAATAAAACAAACAAACAAACATGGAATCCTAATAAACTAGAGAAAGCAATAGAGGTAGCTGAACATGAATTGATTGGCTTCATTGACAAGCTGGCTAATACCGCTGGTGAGAGCACTAATGGAATAATCACAACATTTGAATATCTGATAAATAAAATCAAAGCAGTTTCTACTCAGTAACAGAAGTATGCTAGCACCAGTGAAAGATGGAATCTTTCCCATCAGGAAAAAAATAGCTTTGATTGGACCATACGTAAAGCCAAACAAAAGCTTAGACAATCAATCAGAGAAATATAAAATGCAAAAAAATGTTGATGCAATCAAGCAGATAAGATTGGCGAAAAAACAATATACTAATTGGCTGCATCATCACCAAGTACATAAGGCGGAAGAGACTTGGCTTGCTATCGCTAAATGTGCTCAGAAAAATAATCACCAGGGTATGTGGGCTGTGATGAAGGATACTAAGAGGAGGCGATGTGGCGAAATTAGGTGTACCTTGTTGATGAAAGAGGTAGCTTTTATGACGAACTGGACGTAAAGAGGTGTTTTCTTCTTTTATTGTTTGTTATTTTCTTCTCTCTCTTTTTAAAGGTTTGTAAAAAACCGAATAAAAATAAAATAAAAAAATAAAACATTTTTTTACGTGTTAACAGTGTTCTTGAAAGTGAATGGATTGCTCATGTTAAAAGGACACTAGGGACACTGGAGATAAGTGATGTGTCGAATGATGTTGTGAACTCAAGATGGTATGGCAGCTATGATGTGACGAGTCTAAAGAAACTGATAGAATAGTTACACACCTCCAGAGCGACTGGCCCTGATGGGACCTGTAATGCACTGCTCCGGAGGGACCCATCTGCGTTATTTATACTGTTCCGCTGGATAGGGAAATTTGGCATAATACCTGAATCATGGCGTGAAAGCGTAATTCAGCTAAAACATAAGAAAGGCATTTGGAAATACCCAAATAATTACAGAATGCTTGCTATGTTAGATATTCCTGCTAAAGTATTTGCTAAAGTCCTGTTGAAGGAATTAAATGAGTGGATTATAGACAATCATATTTTACCAATTATTCAATCTGGTTTTAGAGCCAAATACTCTACCACCCACAACATCATGAATTTAGTGTCTGCAGTCGATTATTCCTGGGTTGTTCGGAAATAACCACCATATGCTGTATTCATAGACTTTACCGCTGCATTCAACACCATAGCGGAGCAAAGCAGGTGAGTTGGCCACCCAGCGCGACCCCATTTTGGCTGGAAAGCGCTTCTAAAAGGCCATCCAGGCCCCGTGTGCCTTCATTTTTGCTGGGCACTTCTTCCGGGTTTCTCCTCCCTCCTCCCGCCTCCAGGCCCTCCCTCACTCCTGATTAGCTGTTTTCTCTTGCTTCCACGGGCCTAGTGACCCACTGCAGCTGCCTGCCTCCATTTACCACGGAGCAAAGCAGGTGAGTTGGCCACCCAGCGCGACCCCATTTTGGCTGGAAAGCGCTTCTAAAAGGCCATCCAGGCCCCGTGTGCCTTAGTTTTTGCTGGGCACTTCTTCCGGGTTAATCCTCCCTCCTCCCGCCTCCAGGCCCTCCCTAACTCCTGATTGTCTGTTTTCTCTTGCTTCCACGGGCCTAGTGACCCACTGCAGCTGCCTGCCTCCATTTACTACGGAGCAAAGCAGGTGAGTTGGCCACCCAGCGCAACCCCATTTTGTCTGGAAAGCACTTCTAAAAGGCCATCCAGGCCCTGTGTGCCTTCGTTTTTGCTGAGCACTTATTCCTGGTTTCTCCTCCCTCCTCCCGCCTCCCAACCCGCCAGCACCGCTCTTATTGGTCCTTCCAGCCTCCATCACTGGTCTTCCCAGGGCAGCCCTCTGCCCGTGCATCCCTGCGGCTAAGGGCCCCAAGGCCAAGGGCGGCTCCGACATTGGCGGCTCCAAGATGTGTCCGCAGGGGAAGCCAGCAGACACCAAAAAAACTGTGAGTGTGGCAGGGGTGGGGTGTAGAGCAATTACTCTACTCCAGAAAACCCCTGTCACTCTACCTTACCTTCCATAGCGTAGACTGCCATAGACTTAAACAGTACATACTTAGGAAGACTTGTGACCACTGTAAATGGATTGTAAATGTTGCCTTGTGATGCATATTAACTTGCCTGCCAATTTTAGCTAGTGCCACACATGTAGGGAACTGAACTTTAGCTTGCGCCGCATCTAGATAGAAATGTGATTATTAGCATGTGCCACACTCAGGATTCCTAACTTTAGCTTGCGCCGCATCTAGATAGAAATGTGACTGTTAGCATATGCCACACTCGTATGGAATTCTGAACTTTAGCTTACGCCGCATCTAGATAGAAATGTGACTGTTAGCATGTGCCACACTCAGGATTCCTAAAGTTAGCTTGCGCCGCATCTAGATAGAAATGTGACTGTTAGCATGTGCCACACTCAGGATTCCTAACTTTAGCTTGCGCCGCATCTAGATAGAAATGGGATTGTTAGCATGTGCCAAACTCAGGATTCCTAACTTTAGCTTGCGCCGCATCTAGATATAAATGTGATGATTAGCATGTGCCACACTCAGGATTCCTAACTTTAGCTTGCGCCGCATCTAGATAGAAATGTGACTGTTAGCATATGCCACACTCGTATGGAATTCTGTACTTTAGCTTGCGCCGCATCTAGATAGAAATGTGATTCTCAACATGCACCACACTTAGAATTCTGAACTTTAGCTTGCGCCCCATCTAGATAGAAATGTGATTATTAACATGTGCCACACTCAGGATTCCTAACTTGAGCTTGCGCTGCATCTAGATAGAAATGTGACTGTTAGCATATGCCACACTCGTATGGAATTCTGAACTTTAGCTTGCGTCGCATCTAGATAGAAATGTGATTCTCAACATGCACCACACTTAGAATTCTGAACGTTAGCTTGCGCCCCATCTAGATAGAAATGTGATTATTAGCATGTGCCACACTCAGGATTCCTAACTTTAGCTTGCGCCACATCTAGATAGAAATGTGACTGTTAGCATATGCCACACTCGTATGGAATTCTGAACTTTAGCTTGCGCCACATCTAGATAGAAATGTGACTGTTAGCATATGCCACACCCGTATGGAACTCTGAACTTTAGCTTGTGCCGCATTTAGATAGAAATGTGACTGTTAGCATGTGCCACACTCAGGATTCCTAACGTTAGCTTGCACCGCATCTAGATAGAAATGTGACTGTTAGCATGTGCCACACTCAGGATTCCTAACTTTAGCTTGCGCAGCATCTAGATAGAAATGTGATTGTTAGCATGTGCCAAACTCAGGATTCCTAACTTTAGCTTGCGCCGCATCTAGATAGAAATGTGACTGTTAGCATGTGCCACACTCAGGATTCCTAACTTTTGCTTGCGCCGCATCTAGATAGAAATGTGATTGTTAGCATGTGCCAAACTCAGGATTCCTAACTTTAGCTTGCGCCGCATCTAGATAGAAATGTGACTGTTAGCATATGCCACACTCGTATGGAATTCTGTACTTTAGCTTGCACCGCATCTAGATAGAAATGTGACTGTTAGCATATGCCACACTCGTACGGAATTCTGAACTTTAGCTTGCGCCGCATCTAGATAGAAATGTGACTGTTAGCATATGCCACACTCGTATGGAATTCTGAACTTTAGCATGCGTCGCATCAAGATAGAAATGTGATTCTCAACATGCACCACACTTAGAATTCTGAACTTTAGCTTGCGCCCCATCTAGATAGAAATGTGATTATTAACATGTGCCACACTCAGGATTCCTAACTTGAGCTTGCGCCGCATCTAGATAGAAATGTGACTGTTAGCATATTCCACACTCGTATGGAATTTTTAATTTAGCTTGCGTCGCATCTAGATAGAAATGTGAATGTCAGCATGTACCGCACCTAGATGGAATCCCACAATTGCAAGGACAGCAATGCCAACTAACCAACCAACTAACAATTTCATCCCTCTGCATACACCTCTCTAACCAAACACAACCACAAGCCTAAAACGCAGCAATCTGCACAAACTTCACAACAATGCAACAACAAAACAAGCCACACATAAACTTGCACAACAGCACACGATGACTACCGACCGTAAAACACCCCAAACCCAGCCAACTGACCCACCGGGTTATTCCACTAACCCACCCCCTCTCCTCCCCTTTTCAGAGCCGCCAGAGCGCCAGGGGACCACTTTGGTGGTGATAGTGCGCGGTACAAATGTCCTTTAACATTAACATTAACATAGTGCGCCAAAAGATATGGATTAAATAAAAACATGGGGAATACCTCCAGGCTTATTAAAGATGATTCAACTGCTTTATATAGACACCTCAGTTACAATATGTTTAGATGGAGAAGGGAAACTCTCTGAACTAATCCCAACAATGCGCGGGGTGAAGCAGGGCTGTACATTAGCTGCAACCTTATTTAATCTTTACCTTGCAGACTTCCCAGAAGAGTTATCTGCTATATGTGCTGATGATGTAAGGATTGCAAACCTAAAACTAGGACGGTTAGGCTATGCCAACGACCATGTTCTGCTCGACTATACCCAGAATGGTCTACAAAACAAATTGACTGCTTTGGTGCGGTTTGCAACAATTAATGGTCTAGAAATAAAAATTGGCAAAACCAAGGTTATGGCATTCCTAGGTAAAGTAAAACACACTCGATCTAATAACTACAAATGGTTTGTTAATAAAAAAAACAGATCAAACGTGTGGAATGCTATAAGTATCTTGGTGTCATTATAGACTATAAACTAACTTGGAAACAAAATTGAAATGCACAAAAATTGCCGGTGCACTAAGCCGCTTTATTGGAAGACACGGAGGCTTCTAGGTCAATACTGTCCTATTGTTATATTCCACTAAAATGTTATCTTGTCTTCTGTATGCTGCTGAGATATGGGGAGTTAAATTTAAAAATGATTTTAATAAACTTGAAGGGAAAATTTAAAGACAGCTTTTTAGACTGCCCAAATGTTTACCATGCAAGTAATGCTAGCAATATTTTAGACTATAAATTGGCCGTGCTGTTTGTGAAATTAAGCTCTCTTAATAACAATACTTTTATAGTGGAACTGTGAAAGTATTCAATGAGGCAGACAATCACCACAACTTAATGTCGATCAATACACTATGCTTGATAAATGTCAGATGGGGCCAAAGAGAATGCTGCCACATGGCTCTACTATTGTCATGCCAAAGTTAAAGGTTTACTTAAAAAGGCAATGTATACCTATGCAAAAGAACGAGATATGATTAACTTAGCCACCAAGTCTAATAGTGGCCTATTTTTAGAACACTGGTCTCCCGGCACAAAGAAAAAAACAAATATCAATCAGCGTTCCCCCATTGTACAACTGTTAGATGCTATTTATTGTTTAAATGTAATAAGCAAAATACGATGGAAATTTTAGGAGCTAAATTTGGGTTAGTAAGAAACGTGAGGCTATGTAGATTGTGTGGTATGGAGAATATTGAATCTGCAAAACATCTCATGTGCCATTGTGAGAGTCTCAAGCAGCTACGTTATAAGTATTTGAAGAAATATGATAACTCTAGCATGATGGATAATATTGATGTGATATGGCAAAATCTGTTAGAAGGTCATGATATGAATCTCATCTTCCATATGATGAAATTTGATGAGCTCATTCTAGCCATTTTAAAAGAATTTTCTTTTGGTATTACGTTTTGATAAATGATGTATTTTATGTGATTTTATGTATTGGTGTAAGCATGGTTTTTATGAACTATATGATCTGGAAGTTTGTTATATGTAAAGCCACTTGTTGGCTATATGCATATTAAAGTAAATGAATAAAATAAATAAATAAATATATGATATTCATAACGCGTCTGTACACAAGTGTTTCTAGGCGCAACAGCACTATGGGGGGAGGAACGTAGGGAGACAAGACAAACAATCTTACTAGGCCTTGTGATATTCAGATCGTGCAAGGGGGAGGGGGAAGTGCATGGGAAAGGGAAGGGAGAAGTGTGATCACAGCAGCATGGCTCTGAATAAATGCAACCAGGGCAACGTGGCACTGGACATGCAAGGAAGCAGGGAGGACTGTAGAGGTACAGATACAGCCCCTAAGTGTGCAGCAGGCCAGAAGTCAGTGCAACGAGGACTGGTCAAGGGGAAGCCTGGTGCCCTGTGAGACTCTGATGGTACCAAGCCACCAGTCAACACAGCAGGCAGGAAGGTTAGCAGGGTAGCGAGAGAGAGAAGGCAGAGGAGAAAAGGAAGGTATTGAACAACATCCAGAACATCAGGTGGTCAGGCTCAAGTCTGAGAGGGGCAGGGAGTGTCAGAGGGAGGCACCTGCAGAGGAGAGCGATCTACCCCCACTCTCTGCTTGGAGAAGCGTTTGACCAGGCTACCCTCGGCCCCCTCTTCTCCTTCCCTCATCTCTGACTGTCTTTCTGCTATCCAGGAATGGTGTGCCGCCAACGACCTCTGCCTTAATGCCAGGAAGACTGAGATTCTACTCATCGGCACACCCACTCCCTCCTTCCCTGCAGCTCTCTGGCCGGCCTCTCTGGGCCCTCTTCCTGCTCCTACCTGCAAGGCAAAAAACCTTGGGGTCATCTTCGACTCCACACTCTCCTTCTCTCCTCACATATCCGACGTCTCTAAGAAGTCACACTACCAGCTACACCTCCTCAGAGGTATCCTTCCTTTCCTCTCCTTCCCCCAGAAGCTCACTGTCTCTAGAGCCCTGGTTCTCTCGAAGCTGGACTACTGTAACAGCCTCTACCTAAATATGCCCGCCTCTACTCTTCGCCCTTTGCAACTCAACCAGGACAGGACTGCGTGACTTGTCCTTGGCCTCAAGCCCAGGGACTGTATCTCTCCAGGACTGAAATCACTACACTGGCTCCCAGTGACTGCGAGGATCAAGTTCAAAACCCTCTGCATTGTCCACAAGGCCGTCTGGGGCCTTGGGCCAAAATACCTCCAACTCTCTCTTCCTAAATATCTTCCTTCTCGAGCTCTTTGCTCATCCGCCTCCAACTCCCTCAGGGTCAGCCGCTGGGGGCAGATCTCTCTCCGCTGCAGGGGCCTCCCTCTGGAACAGCCTTCCTGCCTTCCTGAAACTTGAGGAGAACCATCTCCGGTTCTGGAAGCACCTCAAAACCTTCCTCTTTGCCTCTGCTTTCTCTCCCCCTCTCCCCTGCTAATAATACTGAAACTGCACTGAATCTGCAACTGGGCCACTCACCGTTCTCGGTCCTTGGCCCAGCCACTCTCCCCTGCACTGCCTCCCTGGCAACCCCTGCACTACGGGACTGTGTCTGTATCCCTACAGCCCCCCTTCCCAGCACTTGTCTGCACTTACCTCGCCCTTGCCACCAGCTGGCCCTTGTTATTTATCCTGTATGTTGTATGCTAATAACCCTGTACTGCACTTTCCCCTCTCCCTTTTCCCCATGCACTTTTCCCTTCCCCTCTACCCTTGCACTTGCGCGATCTGAATGACACCTGGCCTAATAGGATCGTTGTCTGTCTCCTCTTGTTCCCCCCCTGCCTCATCGCGCCTTGAAACACTTGTGTATAGGCGCGTTACAAATGCCATATATCATATCATATCATATCATACCATCAGAGAGTTAGAGGTCATTGAGCGAAGGGCTCTAGGACGAAGGTATTTAGGCAGAGAGAGTTGGATATAGTGCAGCCCCACAAGGCCTTGTGGATGATGCAGAGGGTCTTGAACTTGATCCTGGCATCCACCGGGAACCAGTGCAGGGATTTCAGGGCTGGAGAGCTGCGGTCCCTGGGCTTGAGGCCATGGATAAATTGTGCAGTTCTGTTCTGGATAAGTTGCAAAGGGCGAAGAGTAGAGTTAGGCAGATTGAGAAAGTGGCTGTTGCAGTAGTCCAGCCTGGAGAGAAGCAGGGCTTTGGAGACAGTGAGCTCATGGGGGAAGGTGAGAAAAGGTAGAATACCTCTGAGGAGGTGCAGCTGGAAGTGCGCCATTTTGGTAAAGTACTAGATGTGGAGAGAGGAGCTTGTGGGGTCGAAGATGACACCAAGGTTTTTTGCCTCATAGGAAGCTGTTTGTAGAGGTCCCAAAGAGGATGGCCAGAGTGAGTGAGTGAGGGAAAGTGGAAGCAGGAGTCCCAACGTGGAGGATATCAGTCTTACCTGCATTAAGGCAGAGATCGTTGGTGGCGCACCAATCCTGAATCGCGGCTAGACGGGCAGTGAGGAAGGAGAGGAGGCTGATGGGAGCCTGCAAGAGAGCGGAATGTCATCTGCATAACACTGAAAGTTAGAAGAGAAGGTGGATATCAGGTAGGCCAGAGGGGGCAAGCAGACATTGAAAATGCCAGGGTGAGAGGATAGAGCCCTGGGGGACACCACAAGTGGAGAGACAGATGGAAGAGAGAAAGGACCCAAGTTGGACCTGGGAGGGTCAGTCAAGGAGGAAGGAGGTCAGCCACGCCAGGGCCTGATCCTTAATGCCCAGGTTCTCACAGATTCAATTGCACAGGGTGGCCTGATTGGCTGAATACAACACAGAGGAAAGGACAAGGAGGCTGATGACCGAGGGGGAGCTGGTATCCAGATTAGTGAGCAGATCTTTATGGGTTTTCAGAAGAGCGGTTTTGAATGGATTGTGTCCTCCCACGTATTCCTCATCTTATGATAATCGTATCCGCCAGTTTCGCTGCTTCGGAAAAAATGTTCTCGCCAGAGAGTGCTGTGCACGAGGTCTTTGCGTCGATGTCCCTCGACGGGCTCCGTACCGTGTCGACGTCACCATCAGTATAATTAGCCTGTGCCGTGGCCGTTGACTTCAGTTCCATTTTTCCGATTGCT
Organism: Ambystoma mexicanum; assembly: GCF_040938575.1. Lineage (NCBI taxonomy): Eukaryota > Metazoa > Chordata > Amphibia > Caudata > Ambystomatidae > Ambystoma > Ambystoma mexicanum. The sequence goes on along the minus strand of NC_090939.1, from coordinate 96,066,718 downwards.
TCGCTCTCGTGAACGGTGCGCTTCGAAATTTTCTTCAAGAAAATGTCTTCTTCAACCCCTTGTACTCTCAAGAAGGGATCCAAAAAATGTATCGACTGCAGAACGAAAATGTCGATTACAGACCCTCACCACGTTTGTCTTTCATGCCTAGGTTCAGACCATCAAACCAGCGACTGTGGCTCCTGTCAGTCGATGACAGAGAAGGCTCTTTGTGAGAGAAAAGGCAAACTGGCGGTGGGGCGGGAAGCTTTCAAGGCCTATTTGAAGGCCTTGTAAAAAAAATATTAAAAGTTGAGCGATTCGAAGGAATCGGATCACCGTAAACATTCTAAGAGGTCTCAATCACTCAGTAGATTGAGACGTTCTTCATCTTCTTCATCAAAGAAGGTTAAAAGGAGACATAGATCTCCCTCCTCTTCCTCTGATACATCTATCGAATTGGTAAGATGTCCGACTTAGTCGGATTCCCCAAGAAAATGGGATGAATTTAGAAGGAAGATGATGAAGGTCTTTGAGAATGTGGCCTCGACCCCCTCAAATAAACCTCAAAAGAGCCAGACACTGGTCGCTGCATTGGACGACACAGAGAAGTCAGGAACTACTGTGGAAAGATCCAGTAGTAAAGGTGAACATCGAAGATCGCGAGTCAACGTCAAATCATCGAAGACTTATCGAGAATCAAGTGTTTCCCCGACACTGACAAAAATACATAAATCGTCGAAGCCCTCGACGACTTTGTCGACGCGATCGTTGCTGACGGCTTCAACATCGAAGCCACAGGTGTTTCCGTCATCGGTGCCTTCGAAGATTCCTTTGATACCATCGAAGATTCCTTCGACCCAAACTCAAGCACAGGAAAGCAAAGGAGATTTACTCCTTTACCTAAGTCAGACTTCTTTAAGTCTATGGGCCTCATTACACGGTAGGCGGTAAGTAACGGTCCTTACCGGCATGGCACTAATAACGTGTCCGTGTAGGAAGCAGCCCGCTAATTGCGTGGCATTACGAGTACGCAGGCACGAGCTTTGCGCCATGCCGGTAAGGACATTACCGCCATGCCTTTAAAGGCCCCAAAAAGTCCCTTAGCGGCACCAAGGAAAGCGCTGACACCACTTCCGCCGTCCATGAATCCGGCATTAGCGGTCACCGCTAAAAGCAGTGACCGCTAGTAGCAGTGACCGTAAATAAGCGGAACCGGAAGTAGTGTCATCGCACAGGAACGGGAAAGAGCACAGCGGCCATCTTCAAAAACACAATCCTTTGCCATCCTCTGCCACCAGGACCTGCAGCTACACCACAGCTTGCCAAAATCATCCCTACAACCACTGAGAACGCCCAAGTCCTTAAAAAAAGGGGCAGCGCGGGAGCGCAAGGAACGCTTCTCCAATGAAGAACTGATAATGCTATGAGACACACTTGCTGCCAACGCTGAGGTCGTGTTTGCAAACGCCATGCGGCGTCCCACACTGATTAAGAAAAAGAAAAAAGGAGATCTGGGCAGAGGTGGCCCGTAAAGTCAGTGCAGTGGGCTCCACCCCCCGCACTGTGAAAGACGTGTGCAAGCGGTGGGACGATCTGCGCCTCCGTGAACGGAGTATTCTGGCAGCAAACAGGAGCCTGGCCATGGGTACAGGAGCCGGAGGAGGATCTCCAATCAAGCTGCAAAAGTGGGAGGAGACATGTGCCAGCAGCATTGGCGTCAAATCCATTGAGCGAGTTGGTGAAATGGAGCGTGGTGTGCCGTCATCGTCAGATGGAGGTGAGTGTCCACACAAAACACTGCAATGCAAAGCATGACGTGATCCCCAAATGTGTCCTTGAAATCAGCTCATGGATGGGGCCATCAAACATACATGTACACAATCCTGCCCATATGCTGTGCACATCCCCACACAACCACATTCATGCAGCACCTCAGACACGTGTCACCCAGACTCATGCCTGTATGACCCACCCATCTGGCTAATGACCTGTATGGCCAAACATCAAGTCCAAATGCATAGAACTGCAGCAACAACATCTGCATGATGCACGTTGACCCATCACCGATGCTGTCCCTCTCTTTGTCCCCCACAGGCTCACAATCTGACAGTGAGGATCAGGACTCTGCGACGCAGGCCCCACCTCCAAAGAAACAGGGCAAGGGAATGGAAGCAGGCACCATGGCCAGCACATCGAGGGGCACTGGAAAGTCTGCACTGCCGCAGGGGGCCAAACCCACACAGCCACCCACGTCACCAAGGTGTGAAAGTCCGCAAGACAATATTGCAGCACCCACTCCAGCTATTCCCACCTCGCAGGATCCACCGGTGGAAGGATCACTGTCCGCCGCAAATAGCTCCATCGGCGAGGCAGCTGCCACGGCACCCATGTCCGATGTGGATGAAATGTGTATTTCACCCATTGAACCCCACACACCCAGCCCGCAGCAGTCAGCCCAACAGAGCCCACTCCCCACATCACATGCCAGCAGCCATGAGCTGTCTGGGGATGAAACTTTGGCATGGTGCTGGAGTCCCACAGTGACATCACCTGATGGTGGACACATGCCACAAGCTGCGTCAGGTACCATCAAACGCAGACACAGAGGCCATGACATGAGCATCATCCGACAGCGCCAGGAAGACATTACTGCGCTGGTCGGCCAGCATGTGGGAGAGGCTGCCCTGGCAAGGGAGGAGTGCAGGGAACATGCCAAGGGCATCAAACAAGCCATCAAAGCCAGCACCAACCGCATTTGTGAGGAACTATCAGCTGTGAGGCAGGTCCTCACACGCATCGCAGACGCTATGGATAGGCAGAACCCCCCCAGGGACCGGACCAACCGAGCACCTCCTCCTCTGCCAGCTCAAGGCAGACCAGCCCCCTGTGCAGGTCCATGCGGGCTATGCGGCGCACCAGCTCGCTACCACCCAATGCTGGCAGAGGGGGTGGGAAGTAGGGCCAGCCTGATGTTGGTGGCTCGTGTACTGTAATGCTGCACTGATGTGCAAGCCATGTTTGGGAGAGTTGTGGGGGTAGAGGGTAAAGGGTGTTTGGGAGAGTTGTGGGGGGAGGAGATATAGGGTCTTTGGGAGAGTTGTGGGAGGAGAGGATAAAGGGTGTTTGGGATAGTTGTGGGGGCAGTGGGTAAAGGGTGTTTGTGGTGTAGGGTCCATGCACTTCATTTTCCTACAGAACTCAATACACACTGGTGTCATGACGAATCACATGAGTGGACATTTTTCATTGTGTATGTGTGCTTTATTGGTGGACAGTGCACCGTGTACATTTCCCCACAAAACCCAGTGCCCTAATAACCACATCCATTGCACCCTCTTCATCCATGTGTATTAGAAATATTGCTCTATCAGATGCTGGCGCACTGCACGTCGCCACCTGCATGACGTGCAGCCCCATCTTCTCCCTCCTCATCATCATCATCATCATCCTCACCAGGTGGTTGCAGTTCAATGTCAGGGGGCAGAGGCACATTCCGTTTGATGCACATGTTGTGCAGCATGACACATGCCATGGTGATCTTGGCCACCTTCTCATGCCCGTACAGGAGTGCCCCACCTGACCTGCGGAGGCACCGAAACTGTGTCTTCAAAAGGCCAAATGTCTGCTCAATTACCACACGGGTATGGGTATGTGCATGATTGTAGTCCTCTTCGTGCCTGTTCTGTGGGTTCCGTACAGGGGTAAGGAGCCACCTCTTCAGGGGATAGCCAGCATCACCTGCATGGGTGCAACAATAGATATGTGTAAGTGATTACATCAAATGGAACCAGTACCTCTCACACAAGTTTGTGAATGACATCCACATATCCCTACATGCATGGAGGGTAATCAAAGTAACTGCAATGTGGGAAGGTGATGTAGTCCTTGCAAGTGTTCATGCACTGTGCATGCCTACGGCAGTTGTTGCCATATACTAGGTGATGTTCAGTCATTCGTATCCTTTGGTCCTGTCACCGTTTGACCAAACTCCTAGTGAGCTGCCATTCCAAACTTGATGTCCCCATGCTGGCATGCAGCACTTCTATTGCGGTGTACGGGTGTGATTCAGTATAATATCTACAGGTGATCCCTTTGTATGCACTCAAGGTCGCATTTCAGTTGTGATGCTGTTCAGCGTACATTTCCATTGTCCATATTGGCTGCATGTTGCTGCATTGTGTTGTAGAGGGTACGGTCTGATGATGTGCAGTGTGCATGTGGATGGATATGGCATGGTTGTGGTAATGGCTTCATTTCATTGTTGTGCAGCTTACGTCTTGCATGTGGTTCTCATGTGTCAGGTCCAGTCTGGCCTGCCTTGGGGGACAGTGGTGTATTTCTGTATGGGCATTGTTTATTCTGTCAACTAATCACATCCAGTTGGAGTATGCATCTCCGCCCCCCCCAATCACACCCAGTTGGAGTATGCATCCCCCCCAATCACACCCAGTTGGAGTATGCATCTCCCCCCCCCAATCACACCCAGTTGGACTATGCATCCCCCCCCAATCACACCCAGTTGAAGTATGCATCTCTCCCCCCCAATCACACCCAGTTGGAGTATGTATCTCTCCCCCCCCCAATCACACCCAGTTGGAGTATGCATCTCCCCCCCAAATCTCCTCCCCACATTACACTGCCATGTGCTTCCCATGCTACTCGCCGAGTAGCCACAAACGTTGTCCAGCATGTTGCTCCATGTAGCGTGGTATCGTTGAGTTGCGCAGGACCATTGAATCATGGGTTGATCCGGGATATCGGGCACAACAATGTGTGATGATCTTGTTAGAGTCACATACCATTTGGACGTTGATGGAGTGGTATTGCTTTCTGTTTCGGTACACTGTCTCAATGGCATGTGGGACCACCAATTCCACATGGGTACAGTAGAGTGCCCCGATGCAGCCTGGGTTGCCTGCCAGTGAATGGAAGCCAACTTTAGTGTTGGAGATCTCCTGGTCGATCCGTGGCAGGGATATGTGTTCAGGAGGGCATCGAGCACCTGGTTGTGATATGCCATGTGATATGCCATGCATCTGCCCTACTGTGTGCTGGTAGGTGCCTGTGGCCAGGAAGTGGAGCACAGAGACCACCTTCAGTAGAGGGGGGATGGCAGTACGGATGTCTATGAGGCTGACGATGGCTGACGATGTCGTTGTGTATCATGTCCACGATGGTGGTGTTGGTATCCCAGTCCAGACGGTACAGGGTGTGTATCTGCTCAGGGGTTAGGTTGAATGGACTGGCTCTGATTCTGGGGATTGGTGGCTGCCTCTGTGGTACAACTAGCTGCACTTGGTGGGGCTTTCTGTGCCTGTCTCTCCCTCCTCCTCACCCTGCGTCTCCTCTGTGCTGCCTGTTGTTGTTGCTGTTGCAATGCAATCATGTCCTCCAGCCCCTGTAATGCTACTAGTATTGGAATCAGTTTGGTGTGTGAATGGGTGTGGGAAGGGGTGTGGTGTGCTCCTTTTGTGCAAGCCCAGTCTCCATTGCCTCCACCTGTGCTGATTGTGTGCACTTGTGGCAGTTAGGAACACTGCACATGGCCCTTTACGGGTGGTTCGCGATGCCAGTATTTCCGCCATGCCGGTATGGGCTATTGCATGTCCGCATGACTTGTGATGGACTCCTATTTCCGCCATGCCGCTTTTGCCGCCATGAGGAGTCGCACGCCTGCGACCGTGCCGCTATTAGAGGCACCGTTCTTAGCGGTGCCGATAATAACGGGTAAGCGGGTCGTAATAGACAGGAGCGGTTAGCGATGCCGGTAATCATTTACCGGCATCGTTTTTCCCTTACCGCCTACCGTGTAATGAGGCCCTATGTCTTCTATATTTGAAGAAAGTGCCTCAGAAGAAGAAGTTTCTCCTTTTGGAGTGCAATATGGTACCAGAGAGGTTCCAGAAGAATTAATCTATCCCGAATCGAAAATGAGAGACCTGTTTGATACCCTTCACTCTGCTAGTGGCATTAATATGTCACCAGAGCTAGAGTTTGCAAAACCTGATCCTGCAGAACATGCAGATTCAGGGTACAGGAGTTTGATGAATAGGGTTGTGGACTACATGGGCTGGGGTAGATCCTCACCCACATTTGATCAGGATGATATGACTGATCTACTTGACCAGGGCCCCCAGAAGGACCCAGTTCTCCCCTTCCATAGGGCACTTCAGAGGACAGTGGAAAAAAACTGGGAGGTTCCTGATACTGCTTCTGCAGTCAACAGTAATTTTCCGAAGAAGTACAGAATTGTGGTTTCTGACCCCGATTACTTAAGGAGGGATCCCACTCCAGAAAGTCTGGTTATTCAGGCAGCAACTTCGTCAAGACAAACAGCCTATCCATCTATCCCCCCCGATAGAGAGGATAAGAAGTTGGATGCTTGGGCCCGTAAGGTCTTTACCTCGGGTGCATGGCTCCCAAGTCTACAAATGTCACCTGTACCCTGGCCAGGTTCACCCATACCTGCATTTCGGCAGCAGGTGATCATATTCCGGAAGGCGAGGAAAGGGAAGGCTTCCGGAATATTGTCAAAGACAGAAAGGAGGCAATGGGGGAATGTCTCCAGTCTGGACTGAATACTGCTGATAGTATCAGCAGATCCATGGCTGCAAGCACTGTGCTGCACTGATTTGCATGGTTGAGGAAGTCAGGGTTTGCATCAGACGTGCAGGCCAGACTTCTCAAAATGCCTTTTGATGGCTTGAGGCTGTTTGGCCGTAAAGCCAATGAAAGCTTAGAAAAACTGCTGACCTCAAAAGCGGCGGCTAAATCTCTTAGCGCCTCTATGTGACAGCCTCAGAAACCTTATTCGGGCTCATCTTCCTTGTGAGGTCGTTCTTTTCGGTACTACTCGTCTTTTGGTAGTGGAAGAGGACTGGCCATACAAAGAGGTAAAAGAAATGTCGCTCGTGGTGGACGAGGAAAAAGTGCAAAACCAGCCTCAGGAACGGCATCTTTGCCCTCAGCCACTCCTGCAGCCGCCTCCAAGTCCCTGTGAGGCCTTATCACACAAAACCCCGGTGGGATGCAAAACTCACAGTATCTGAAAGAATGGCGGGGCATTACTTCAGATGCTTGGACACTGGAGACAGTAGCTCAAGGTTACTGCCTTCCCTTCCTAAAAAGGCCTCAGGAACATCCACCGGGAACCAACTCTGTCAAAATTCCAGATCCGCTCCTTGTGCAGGAAATTTTAATCCTGCTAGAGAAAGGTGCAATAGAACATGTACCTTTAGCGTAGAGGAACAAGGGTTGGCATTCCCCCTACTTTCTCATCCCAAAGAAGGACGGAGGATTGAGACCCATCTTGGACTTAAGAAACTTGAACAAGTACCTCAGGAAGTACCTCCAGGATGCTTACTTTCATGTGCCAGTCCATCCCAAGCACAGAAAGTACCTGAGGTTCGCGTATCTCCCTATCAGTTTCGAGTTCTGCCATTCGGGCTGACCTCCGCCCTGAGGGTTTTCACCAAACTGATGGCGGATGTGGCAGCGAGTATCAGGAGAGGGGGGATTCACGTTTACCCTTACCTGGACGATTGGTTGATCAGAGTGCGTTCTCCCGAACAACTCAGGAACATTTGTCGATCACCTGTCACTTCCTTCACAAACTGGGCTTCTCCCTCAATTTCAAGAAGTCCTATATGATACCATCCCAAAAGCTCCAGTTTATCGGAGCAGTCTTGGATACTTCCTCGGGCAAAACCTCGCCTCACGAGGTGAGAGCTCTCCGCATTCTGCAGATGGTAACAAAGTTCCAGAATGCCCAGCATCTGCCGGCCTTCGATTTTCTGAGGTTGCTAGGCCTCATGGCATCCTGCATTTTTCTGGTGCCACAGGCTCGACTGAGGATGAGATCTCTTTAGTGGGCCCTCAGAACTCAGTGGTCCCAATTCTCAGGGAGTGTGTCAGATCTTCTGCAAGTCCCGAGCGCATTAGCTCAGGATCTACTATGATGGGCTTGCAACAACAACATCCTCAAGGGAGAATCTTTTTGCCAACGATGGCTGGAGATAACAGTAGTGACGGATGAGTCACTCACAGGGTGGGGAGCCCACACCAACGATCTGACAATCAGCGGTCATTGGTCTCCATCGGAGTCCAAACTACACATCAACCTATTGGAGCTGAGCGCAATCAGAATAGCGCTGAAGGGCTTCCTGTCCTCTATACAGGGAAAGGATGTCCTGATAATGACGGACAACACAGTGGCCATGTACTTCCTCAATAAAAGAGGAGGTGTAGGATCACTACCACTGTGCAGAGAGGCAATGCAGCTCTGGTTCTGGGCAATAAGAGAAGGAATCTCTCTATCAGCAGTTCACCTAGCCGGAGAGCAGAACACTGCGGCAGATGATCTGAGCAGACAGAGCACAGTCTCCCACGAGTGGGAGCTAGCTCAGGAAGTCCTTCTGGAGATCTTCGTCCTTTGGGGAACCCCTCAAGTGGATCTGTTTGCGACCATGGTCAACCGGAAGTGCGGACAGTACTGCACAAGGGAATTTCCTCCGAGAGGAGCTCTAGGAGACGCGTTCATGGTGGACTGGAGGTTCCCACTTCTGTATGCGCTTCCTCCAGTCCCCGTGATTCCTCATGTAATCAGGAGGTTGAGAAAGTTGGGGAAAACCATGATCCTAATTGCCCCGGATTAGGCCAGCAGGACGTGGTACCCGGACCTTCTGGGCATGTCTATCTGCCCTCCAATACGTCTTCCGCAAATAGAGGATCTTCTCTTAGAAGAGGAAGGTCGGGTTCTCCATCCAGAGGTCAAAACACTCAACCTTCACGCATGGTTTCTGAGAGGTTGTGATACAAGGATTGGGATCTTCCGGATGATGTAATGGAGATTTTGCTTTCAGCCAGAAGGCCAGCAACTAAATCCCTGTACCGATGTTGTTGGAATAAATTCAGTATCTGGTGCAGGGATAAGAATGTGGACCCTTTTCAATGTGGCACCCCAACGGTGCTTTCTTTCCTTTTGCATCTAGCCAATCTGGGGCTCCAGATCAGGACACTTAAAGGTTATCTGGCTGCGCTGTCCGTTTTCAAGCGCTCCTCGGAAGAGGTTTCCTACTTCAAAATTCCACTAATCATTCAATTCTTGAATGGGCTTACTAATGTGTACCCTCCCCTCCCTTTCCATGTCCCAACTTGGGATTTAAATCTGGTACTTAAGTTTTTAACTTGTATACCTTTTTAGCCTCCGCACTCCTGTCCCATGAGGCTTCTAATATTAAAAACTGTCCTTCTTGTGGCCTTAACATCAGCCCGCAGGGTTAATGAGTTACAGGCTTTCTCATGCAAACCTCTGTATACTACTTTTTACAAGGACAAAGTAGTTCTTAAGGTTAAACCCTCTTTCTTACCAAAAGTAGTTTCTGACTTTCACTTGTCACAAAAGTTCATATTACCAACGTTCTACCCTCCTTCTCATTTGGGCAAAGAAGAGGAGATATTACATAGACTGGACCCTAAAAGGGCTCTCAGTTTTTATATTTCAAGAATGTCAAAATTGCGTCAGGATGACCGATGTTTTGTAGGTTATACTGGCCATAAATTGGGATTCGTGGTGACAAAACAGACCATATCCCGCTGGATCATTTTGGCTATAATTGAGTGCTACAGATTGGCGGGAAAGGACCCACCGGATGGGTTTCGAGGCCATTCCACTAGGGTGTTGGCTACTTCTGCGGCTCTGAAGAGGGGAGTCCCTGCAGCAGATATTTGTTCAGCTACAACATGGGCATCAATGCATACCTTCATCAAGCATTATTGCTTAGATGTTTCTTCTTCCAATGAAGGTTTATTTGCCAAAGCAGTACTCCAGTCCGTCCATGACAAAAATAATTAGAACTCACACCCCAAAATTACCACTGCTATGGGAGTCCACAATCCATTCAGAGAACAAGTTACTTACCAAATGTATCTTTCTTTCGACTGGATGTTCCTCCCACGTATTCCTCATCACCCACCCCATCGTACCCTGCAGTACCGTTTACTTTAGTTACACTTCTCTCACACGAAGGGTCTTTCAGTCATGAGGCACGCCTGGGTGTTCCTCGAATATTTCCTCAAAAAAACAGAACTGAAGCCAACGGGCGTGGCATAAGCTACTTATACTGATGGTGACGTCGACACGGTACGGAGCCCGTCGAGGAACATCGACGCCACAACCTCGTGCACAGCGCCCTCTGCCGAGAACATTTTTTCCGAAGAAGCGAAGCTGGCGGATACGATTATCATAAAATGAGAAATACATGGGAGGAAGATCCAGTCGAAAGAACGTTACAGTTGGTAAGTAACTTGTTCTTCTGTGCATCTGGCTGCTCCAAAGCAATGGTTTTCTCCATGACTGATGGTCATGGAGAAAACCATCAGATTCAATGTGGAGAGTAAACTGGGAGAAGGCCAGTTTTTCCAGGAGTTTGCCTAGGATAGGAGTGATAGAAATCGGGCGATAGTTTGCTGGACAGGTAGTATCGGCAGAAGGCTTTTTTAGGAGGGGGTGCAGAAGGGAGTGCTTGAAGAGAGAAGGGAAAGAACCAGTGGTGAAAGAATGGTTACAGAAATTGGCCAAGGCTGGAGCAAGGGTGGAAATGTGGTCCTTAATAGTTCTGGAAGAGCAGGGGAGCACCTGTTTGGGTGAAACTTTCATAGATAGGACTTGTCTTGAAACCTTGCCAGGTGTTGTAGGAGAGAAGGAGGAGAAAGAAGGAGGAGTGGGAGAGGAGGCCAAAGGGGGAATTGGGGAGTTAGAGGGAGAGAGAGAGGAGGAGGAAAGCAAGCAAAGGATGATATTTACTTGTGAAGTGAGTAGACAGGGACATGCAGAGGGGCTGGCAGGGAACAGGAGAGTTGGAAACTGAAGTAGGATTGGCCAGCTCCTTGCAGATTTTAAAGATTTTGGCCCTGTTGTTAGAGGCCGCAGAGACGCAGGCTTGGATATAGAAACTGAGAATCTGTATTGCCTTTGGAGCAGGCGGCAGGACAGTTAGTCAGAGGATGCGCCTAAAGCCCTCCACTTTCTCTCAGTTACCCTGCACTTTCGTTTCAGAGCAGCAAGGTCGGAGTCGTACCAAGAGTTGTGTCAGTGTGCACACAATAATGGAGGAGAGGAATCGACACTCTCCCCCGAACCACAGAAGCCGAATGAATTCGACCCTCCACCCGTGGTTGGCACAGGCGCCTGATTATAGACACAGGACACCACGTGGCAGCCAATGGGGGGAAGAGGAGTTAGGAAGAGGTTGTGGATAGGGTAGGGATGTAGGAACACCGGATAGAGGGTTAGGGAACTCCTAAGGTGGATAGGAAAGGGGAAGCACAGGGAAAAAACCTCCTTATCTAGTTCTTTTCCTAAACTAAACACATAGGTTATGCGCTATTAATCTTGCCTCCAGCCTACCTCCAAAATCGTATAAACACACCTTAATACGTGTGAACATGTAACAAGATAAACATATAGCAAGCATAGATGAACACCAACAATGGAATTAGATTCCATACATGAAATACATGACACATGGCCCGTTGGGCAAGCTGAAGCAACACTGAACACATATAGCCATAATGTACATGCCAAGACAGGGGCACAGAACACTGGTGTGCCTAATCAGCCCCGAACCCTGAATGTCCTGTACTGTATGTTGCTGATTTAGCAACCCGAAACATGGTCCACACTCTGTCGTGTGCCTTTGAACACACGAGTATTAATCATCGAAGTCCTTAACAAGGATTTACTGAAAACACACACTTTGCTGTAAAACTCGTAATGTGCCCAGTACTTATCTGAATTCCGAGCAGCCCCACGGGACTACTCGGAGTCTGAAGAAAATGCCGTAACCAATGTCAGCCAGCCCGCCCGCATTCCTCCTGCTTCCAGTATTTACCAGAGTAATGTACCCATTACTTATCTGAGCTCTGAGCGGCCCCACGGGACCACTCAGAGTCTGAAGAAAACGCTGTAGCCAGTCCGCCAGCTTCGTATTGCTCCAAAGTCTTACGGGCTGTAAGGAAAGCTTCGCTCACGTCTCGCTCCGACCGCACCCATCCAGGAACACAAAATAAGCCACACCTGCGGCTGCGAGCGTGTTGGCTTTATGCTGCCCTTCATTACTTGCAGCTGGCAACGTACATGTAGTTCTCTTTACCAATGCTTCAATAAGCAAACTTAGTTACTCCCCGGCGGCACCAGCCCTTATTCCTGACAAGTTGCACTTGGAGGTAGGCTTCAGATGAATTATCATCACAGGGGCAAGGATGTCCAAGGTGTTGGAGATGATAGATGCAGGTTAGAGAGGGCTGTGTCTGAGTGGAAGTCAGCTGCAGGAGTAGAAGGAGCAGAGAATGTTAAGGCAAAGACGACCACTGACACTCGCTTTATGTGCTGAATGACCGAGAAGGTGGCAGTGTTGGGGAGGGATTTGCCTGGGGGACAGAAAGTTTCAGATGAGAGGAGAGCAGAAAGTGGTCAGTCCAAGAGAGAGGAGTGATGAGAGGGTTAGAGAGAGGGATGTCAGAGGAGATGAGAACATCCAAGGCGTGTCCGGCACAGTGTGTCGGCCCAGAGGGTAGAATGGAAAGGAGAGAAAATCGCAAATGTTGTGGGAAGAGCCCAGAGGAGGGATTAGCAGCATCCAGGTGGATGTTGAGGTCTCGCAGAGGTTGAGAGGTAAGGAGAGAGGAGGAGTGGTCATCCCATTCAACGAGGAGGAGGGTGGCCTGTAGATGGTGGCCACTGTCAGAGAGATGCAGGAGAGACAGAGAGCCTGCAGACCAAGCATTCAAAGTAGGAATAGGCCTGCATATGTATTTATTTATTTAATTGTTTTTTTTTTAATAAGGTGCCTAATACCATACCTGAGTTTGGTTTCTAAGCGCAAATCCGGGATTCGAACCTCTGTTGCTATGCATGTTCTTGCTTCCAAGACCAGCATGTTGCCCCTGTGCTATCCTCTATTCACGAGGATAGGAATGACAGAAGCATTGACCCATTTAATAAAGATCAGGGACATTCCACCTCCGGCCGGTTGATTCTGGGCTCAGAGAGGTTCTTGTAGCCCTCGAGGGAGGAGAGTGTCAAAACTTGTGAACCATGTCTCAGTGAGAGCGAGGACATCCGGGTCAAGGTCTTCGAGGAGGTGGCAGATGTCAGAGGAGTGTTTGACAGCAGAGTGAGAGTTGAGAGTAGCAGCGTGGAGCACATTGTCACAGTTGAAAGCCTTCTTGGGAGGGGTACAGGAGTGTGGTCCACCCAGCGGAGGAAGCACAGGGACCAGAGAGAGGGGAGAGGCAGTAGACAGATGTGGCAAAGGGGCCAGAGAGGGAGCAGAGGGGGGTGCCAGAGGGGAGGCAGAGGAGTCAGGGAGGTAGGAGTTGTAGCAGGAGAAGGGAGGACGTTTTTTAAGTTGCAGGAGACCCCTTTTAAGAAGGAGGAGATTAGGCTGAGGGCCCTGGACCATGATGTTACCATTTAGATATTGATGATGGCTTTGGAGGAATGGAAGGAGGCCAAGAGGTCCTCCCAATGGGTGCCACCATTAATGGGAGAGGAGGAGAAAGAAGAGAGAACATATGAGGGCTCCATAGGTCTGGAGAGGGAACGACGAAGACGATGTTGGTGAAAACCTGTCAGGAGGAAGCGCTGGTGTAGGTATCCGCGATAGGGAGGCCTGGGTTGGAGACCAGGATATCCCTCTTGAACTTTTTCTTTCCAGATTTAGTGAAAGTGATAGAATAGGAGATAGAGTAGCAGTTAGAGTAGATGGGAGAGATTGAGAGCACCATGGAGGGTGCAAGGAGGAAAGTTGGAAGAAGAGAGAGGGAGAGGAGCTCAGCTCAGCGCTGCACAACGCAGGATAGGAGGACAGGGGGGGTCACAAGAGGATAGCTCTGGGGAAATGTACTCGCCTTTGAAGCAAGACGACACGGACCAAAACAGGTTCGATCCCCGGGTACGCGTTTAGAAACCTCTGGGTATTAAGCGCAGTATAAATAACCAATTACAATTACACAATGGAAAACACAGCAAGAACAAGCTGGTGACATGCCACAAGGGCTAACAAGACACAGCAGGACAACAGAGAATGACGAAGAGGTGTGGGCGTGGACACTGAACACAACAGTAACAACAGTACACTCAGTGGATCGGGAACCTAGAGGGAAGGTATGAGCAAGTGGACACAGCAGAACACAGCAACCCAACAGTAGAAAAGGAACCTGGAGGGGGGAAGAGAAAACAGACCAAGAAATAACAGATCATAGCAGTAAACCGTGAGGGGACAGAGCAGTCTCAGTTCACAGCACAAACACACAAAGTACACCTAAACACAGTGGGTGGGGTTTGAAGGTTGCGCCTAGACAGTTTATGTTAAACCAGGCAAGATAAGTAGATGTACGTGCAAGATCAGGCAGTTTAGTAGGGAGCAGTAGTGGCTGCTCCCACTGTCCGGACATTTCATACCTTATGGTCGATGATGGCGCAGCATACTCGCACTCTGTGCCGCATACCTTCATTGCAAAACACCACGTCCCTTAGCCTATGCAGGCTTTGCCATGGAGGGACCGGCCCTCGCTTCTTAAAGGATACGCTGTGTGGGCGTAGCCCAACATGCTATGTTCGATTTGTCAGCGGTCTTGCGTTGCACAACACTGTGCCCTTAGCCTGCGCAGACTTTGCCACGGATGCTCTGGTCCTTACGTATTAAAGTATATGCTGCGTGGGTGTAGCACAACATGCTACGTTCGATTGGCCGGCATCTCCTGCAGCTCTGCGTCGCACAACACTGTGCCCTTAGCATACGTGGACAATGCCACGGAGGGTCCGGCCTTCAATTATGAAAGGATATGCTGCGTGGGCATACCACAACTTGCAACGTTATTTCGGCCAGCATCTCCTGCAGTCCTGCTTCGCACAGCACTGCACCATTATTGTACACAGGCTTTGCCACAGAGGGATATGATGCGTGGTTGTAACGCACCATGCTGCGTTTGATCCGCCAGCGTCCCCAGTGGTCCTAAATTGCACAACACTGAGCCCTTAGCCTACGCTGACTTTGCCACAGATGGTCCTCCTTTCTTAAAGGATACCCTTCGTGGGCTTAGCGCAACGTGCTACGTTCGATTTGCCAACGTCTCCTGTGGTCCTGCGCTGCACAACACTGCACCCTTAGCCTATGCTGACCTTTCCTCTGAAGAGGAGCTAATGGTCCCCTGACCTGTTTTGATTTGGAGGATCATCCTAGACGCTTCCTTCTTCCTCACCTCCTGTGGCAGCATACAGTCTGCTTTATTTGATTTGATGTAATACCGTTGTACATACAGTTAGGATTTTTTGGCTTGCCTGGTCAGAAGGACCTCCAGCTGTCCCTTGACATATCTGTATTATTTCCTGAGTTCCAGCCCCACGTCCGTTTCCATTCGGTCATTACCTCCTTTAATTGCGATTTTAAGTCAGCCTGGAGCTTTGTAAGTTGTATCTCCCTCTGGGCCTTTTTCACAATAAATTCCCCTCTCATGGTCGAAGTAAAGACATCCCAAACCATATGTTCCTGCACTTCCGGGGTGCTATTTATTTTGAAGTATTCCCCAATTTTGCAACGCATCTCCTCACATATCACCAGTTTCCTAAGTAGTTGGTCCGGGAATTTCTTTTGCCATAATCTAGACCTGCTTCTCTCCTGATGTATCATGATCACAAGGGGGGCATGGTCTGAAATGGTTATTGCCCTTAAGTCCATCTTCTGGACCTGCCCCAATAATGTGCTCGACATCCATATATAGTCAATCCTTAAAAAGGACCAACATCTGTGGGAGTAAAATATGAACCCCTTAGCCCCCTTTTGAGTCTCCTTCCAGGAGTCCACGAATGCTAACTGGGCCATTCATGCCCTCAATTTCATGGTAGGGCCCCCTTGTACTGGGAAGATCTTCACTCTCCTAACTGCTAGTGGGTGCCATGCTATATTGAAATCCTCAGTTACTCTCAACTGTCCCACCGCAAACCTTTCTAGCTTCGTCAACACAGGCCGCAGAAACCCGTCCTGCCCTGTGTTTGGTGCATATAATGAGACCACTGTATACTGTTCCCTCCCCCATCAGATTTGTGCAAAGATGTACCTGCCTTCCTTTTCCACCTCTGTTGCTACGATTTGCAATCCTGTAAGCTCCTTGTGGACCCCTTCCGTTTTCCCCTGGGTATTCGATTGTAAGATATTGGAGTACCCCTTTAATCTCACATTATGCTTATCCCTCTTACGAATGAGAGTGTCTTGTAGTTTCACTATTTTGTGCTTCTCCCGTCACAGGAAATCCTCAACCTTCCCCCGTTTGACTGGGGAGTTTAGCCCCCGAATATTGAGCGTAAGCAATCAAAACATGTGGTTATCCCCATGGCCGACCTGTTGCAAGACTTCATTTGGATCCTGCTGTCTCCCTCCACCTCCCTATCCTTCTCCAACTCCGCCCATTACCCCGCCCACCAACTCCCCAATGAGCTCCGGTCAGACTCAACCCTCCTACCCCTAACCCATGCAACAAGCCATGGGGACTGAGTCTCGCTAACCATCTGGATAAAAACTGTTTGGGTCTACTGGGACCCATAAACTAAGCAAAATCCCAAGCGGTGAAACGCCTCAGTCGGCTTCCCGGCACCTACCCCTCACTGCCCCCCTCCAACCCCTCAGGCAGGCGATCCATCTTGCTGGTTTCTCTCCCCCTGCACCCTCATCCCCCCCAGCCCCCTGAGGACGGGGAGCCCACCCTGGAGTGCTCTTGCACTCCCTGTGGAGTGACTTTCTTTGTCTCCAATTTGGATGGACCATTCAGGGCCCTCTTCTTGTGGCCTGTCTCGGGAACCTTTTTCCATTCCCACAGCTTCCTCCAAGTTCATGATCTGCAGCCCTTCCTCGCATGTGGTTATGTGGTGCTGTCCACCGTCCCAAGAAAACAGTAAACCAAAGGGGAAGGTCCATTTGTATTTCACTTGAGCCCGCACCAGAGCCTTGACAACCAGTCCCATCATTCTCTGTTTCACCAACGTGGATATCACCAGATACTGAAACAGTTGTATTTCAGATCCGTTAACCTTTATATGGCCTGCCTTCCTGGCGCCGAACAAATTCTTCTCTTTTTGGCCATACTGCTGTAGCACCAATACCACGTCCCTTGGTCTGGTGCCCAGTTCCCCCCTTTTAGGACCTACCTGATGGATCCGATCCAAAGGTTCCTCCCTGCAAGTCTCCAACTCCAAAAAGTCTGCAATGTTTCTTGCAGTTCCCGATCTGCCACTCCTTCCGGCAGCCCCTTTATCCTTATATTTGATATTCTCGAGTGATTCTCAAGGTCCTCGCTCTGGATCTCTAAATTCTGCGTGACCCTTGCAAGTTGCTCCACTAGACCATCTATCTTACGCGTGTCCTCCGCAAGTTCCTGGATGGCATTTTTGGTTGTGTTGGTCCTCTCTCCAAATTCTGCAATGTCACCTTTTTCCATGGGCCAGCTCAGTTCTGACCAAGCTCAATTGGGATTGGAGGTTCTCTGTAATGTTTTTGCTGAATTCATGGAAGCACTGTTTGAATACTTGTTTAGTCACTGCCTGCCCTGCCATCAGGGTTGATGGTGCACCTGGCCCCTCTCTTCCCAGGGAATCCTGCTCTGTGGGCAAGCATGCCTCCCCTTCATTCCGCCAGAGCTTCTGCAAGTTGCCTTCTTGCTACTTTTTCACAGGCTTGGGGTCTGGGACTCTTCATTTTTGTGCCTCAACATCATTAGCTGCTGTTCCAGGAAGCCTCTGGATCTTTCCTCTTGCGAGCTGATCCTCAGGTCGGCGCCCCCTTTCTCCTCTCAGCTTCCCACGCTCCCCTGGATGCTCTCCAGTTGGGACTGGATCCCCTTCTCAACAGGTTGAGCCCCACCGCCTCTTCCAGCAGAGGCCCCTGTGCACTCTCTGCAAACACACTCGTCCCCTGTTAGTGGCCTAGATGGCTAGCAACCCCCCTGTCCAGTCCGCTTCACTCCTTTCATCAAACAGGGTCCAATAATATAGTCGGTCAAGTGGCACAGCGAGTAGAACGCTCGCTTTGACATCCTTGCAGAGCTTGCTAACACAGGTTCGAATCCCGGCAGGGACAAACTCAGCCTTTCATCCTTCCGAGGTCGATAAATGAGTACCACACACCGTGGGTAATAATAAGCAGCGCTCAGATACCTGAGGGTTCGTAGTGCTATATACATGCGAAATGCGAAATGCAAATAAGGAAAGGGGCATGCCACACTCCCTTCCTGGGGCTCCCACCGTTGTATGATTCCCTTTGGGACTCGGCTCTGTGATTTGGCCTTCGGACACCCAACCCCCGGTGCCAAGCTGTAGATTGTGGTGGGGGGTGTCACCCAGCACTTGCTCCCCACACCCCCTGTACACTGCGGTACCGGACTCCCGCGCTTGCTCCTTCTGGTGATTTCACTGTGCCTCTGCTCCTGTATTGGCACCCAATTGGCGTGGGAAGCTTCCTGCTGCCTCTCCACTCTTATCACTGGGGATATCCCAGGACCTTCCAGAGACTGCAGCCGTCCTGGAAATAATCCACCTTGGTGCTTGTAGGTGGTTATAAATGCGCCTGATATGCCAGAAGGTCCATAGGCCTGCTCCTCGCCCAGGTCCGCTCCTCACTTCCCAGCAC
This sequence comes from Ambystoma mexicanum, assembly GCF_040938575.1. Taxonomy (NCBI): domain Eukaryota; kingdom Metazoa; phylum Chordata; class Amphibia; order Caudata; family Ambystomatidae; genus Ambystoma; species Ambystoma mexicanum. Next base: position 96,048,056 of record NC_090939.1, on the reverse strand, counting down.
TGGGTTTACCGTTCGACTCCGTTCCCTCGTGGGTCCTCTGCTCCGGCTGTGCAGTCCCCGGCGTTGTCGCTGCCTCCTCTCGGACACGGGCAGCAGGCCCGCGCTCTGAATGCTCAGTTGTTCCGCCTCAAGTGGTGGGGGGCCGGAGGCTGCACCATCTGATGCTGTGGCTCGCTCAGGGATAGTTGCAGGACCGCCCACTCACCACTGCTGCACTCCACTACAGCAGCGCAGCCCTCTGCACACAGGAGTTCCCTGCAAGTGCCACAAACGCCTCCCAATCTTCGTCCGATCAGTGTCTCCACCCTAGGGGGATGCTTAATGCTATTTCTTTATTGTTACGTTGGCGCCGGGGCGAGAGCTCCCTCACAGTGCTCCTGGCAACCATATTGGAATACCTATTTATATGTATTTCTTTAATGTTTTTTATTCTTTTGTTAAAGGTTCTATATGAACCAACAACAATACATTTTAAAAAGTCCATATCCTGTCCCTGTATGTCATTTCCTACCCATGTCCTTTCCTCTTCTTTCGATGCCCTTAAACTTACATACTCTAACCGAACGAACTACACACTGCGCTGCCAAACATCTGCAACCAAATCAGGATTCCTCTGAGGGAGACTCCTTGCCCCGGAGACACAACTATTGACGTCCCTCCAGCTAAACCTCGCCCGGCGTTCACCCGGCCTTCTGGTCATTCCCTGCCTATCAAACAGAAAGCAAATCCATTAGGGTGGGGCACAGAGCGCAAACTCAATCACAGCTGCTCAATAATCCCACAGAATTTGCGTGCTTGGCCTGGATAATGCTTGCCTCTGTGTCTTTAATAGAATCAATACTCCCTGCACTATACACATAGGAATCTTCATTCTATGCCAAGACCGCAGGCAAGCATTTTGCTTGTTCAAAGCTCTGCACTACCTGTGCAGCTACATTCGAAATCGGCTTAAAATTCAATGCCTTAAAAGTAGCAGTCAGCTGCCTTCAAAATATCCTGTAGGCTAGCGCCAACATTGAAAGCTTTGGATGCCATGGCATACGTCAATGCGAGCCAGGGCCTTGATCTCACACCCATCTGACGATGGTGGCTGCTGGCACTGCCTTAAAATGCTTCCTGCGCATGATAAGCAACTGCGAGACTCCATGCAGCCTCACCTGCTCTTCCTAGCTTCATACTCCTTGATACAGTCCGCTATGCATAGCTTAGGTTGTATTGGGAAATAAGGGTAGGAGATATTCGAAGAATGACACAACGTCCTATTTGCTATAGAGAACGTCACCCCCTTCTGGGTAAAAAATCTTCCTATCCAAATCCAGTGCCCTTACATCCACTACTCTTCTACATGAAACAAGGTATAGCAGCATCACTAGTTTACCTGACAACTGTTGGTCTGACAAGTCCCTAATCCGTGGCCAGCTGGTAAAGAGTTGCAAGACTTCATTGACGTCCCATAGGTGAGTGTACTTAGAAAACAGTGGATTACAGAACTTAACGCCCCTCAGGAGACGTACGGCTGGATGTTTTCCCACCAAGGCTCCCTCCACCATTTCGTGGCCTGCTGAAATGGCTGATCTGTACACCCCTACAGTGCAGAAGCCTTTGCCCTGCTTTGCAAGTGAGGCTAAAAAATGAATGTGTATCACCTGCACTACAGTGGCAGAAATGGCAGGAATACTGTGCCGGCTGCACCATATGCTACATTGCCTGTAGTTTGTGTTCTAGCTGTTGAGGTTAGAGGGAGCCCACGACTGCTTGATAAATTTGGCAGCCGCTCCTGTAATGCCCATCAAGCTCCATCTGCCACCAAGAGTCTGCATGCTAGTAGAGACAATAGCCCCCCCTTTGTCAGATGATGTTGATTCCCTGATGGATCCGTAAGGAGATCCCGCCTGGGAGCAATCACTTGTGGGAAATCCGTAGAATGTTCCATCAGAACTCAAACACATGCTTGCGACTTCCAGTTCAGTGCCACTATGACCATCTCTGCCTTCTCCCGCCAGACTTTCGCTAGCATCCTGGCTAGCATCATGAAGGCTGGAAAGGCGTAATGAAGGACCCCACCCAGGACTGCAGAAACACGTCTGCCCCTAGGGCCTCTGGGTCCAGTCGCCAACTGAAGAACCTGGCAAACTGTCTGTTCAACCTGGACATGAAAAGGTTTGTGTCTAGCAGACCCCAAAGGCATGCTATCTGGGCAAAGACACCCCTGTGTAGCATCCAATCACTGGAGTCCTACCAGTAGCAGGAATTCCAATCCGCCACTACTTCTGCACACCCGGGAGGTATTCTGCTATTACTGAGATATTCCGGCTGAGGCAATAGTGCCAGAAGATATTGTCCATCCTGAGGACTATGCATCACTCTGCTTTGTCTTTTGCGAACGCCTTCACAGCAAAACACCCTGCCAGCAATTCCAGGTAGTTGATGTGAAGGGCCAGCACCTCCTGTGACCATTTGCCCCCTGGTCTCCAGCTGACCGCACCTTGTGCCCAAGCCGGCTTTGCATGCGTCAGACTCTATCACTAACTCTGAAACGTCTCCGAACTTAGCTTGCCCGTTCCTGGCCTCCATGTTCTTGAGCCACCACTCCAGCTCCGATCTTGCCTCTTGATCTAGGGGAACCATCTAGTTGGTATCTCAACACCCCAGTAGGTGTTGGATTTGAACCCTCTGGAGCGCTCTGTAATGCAGAGTACCAGGAAAGATTGCTAGTATCGAGGCTGCGAGGAGGCCGAAATCCTCGATAGACCTTGCAGTGACACCTCCGTCTTCGCTAGCACTGCTCACAGTTCCTTTATCGCTCTCATCTTGAGCCCTGGCAAATCTATAGTCGCCTTTGCCGAGTCTACCATGAACCTTAGGAACTCCATGCGCTGCCTGGGGATCAGTTCGGACTTCTACTGGTTTATATGAAATTCCAGGGATGTGAGGAGTTGGGAAGCCCATCTGACTTGTTTCAGCAGTGTCAGTTTGCAGTCTGCTGGAATCAGGATATCGTCTAGGTATACAATGATCCTCACACCTCTCTCCCTCATGGCCGCTGCTACCGGCCTCATAATCTTTGCAAAAGCCCAGGGTGCTGAGGTGAGCCTGAACGGGAGGCACTTGAATTGCCACCCTTCCCCGTTCCATAAGAAGCTCAGATATATGCGGTGATCTCTGTCTACGGGGACTGTGAAATAGGTGTCCTTCAAATTCATCTAACAAGCCCCCTCATCTGAGAATGCTTCTGAGGAGGTGGAACCCCACCACCTTGAAGTGCCTGTAGACTAACCACCCATTGAGTTCCTTCAGGTTGATGACAGGCCTCCCTTTCTCCTTCCTGTGTACTGCAAACATTGTGCTGATAAAAGGCATTGCTGCACCATCGCTGCGCTCTGTTGTGCCTTTGTTGACCAATTCCCTCAGCTTTCTCTCTAGGAGCACGCTCACCTCCCGTGCTAACTCTAGCTGCCTGGGTCTGGCCATCTGCATAGGGTCTGCAGTGAATTCTAACCTGAACATGATACCATCTGCAGTAGCCATGCATCTCAGGAAAGCTCTTGCCAATGTCTCAAATATAAACAAGTTCTGCCGCCAACTGGAGAGTAACTTATCATTTGGCTCCTTGCTGCCGGTAGTAACCTCGACCTTTGCGTCCTCTCGCTGTAAAGAAGGCGTCTTTCTGACGCGATTCCCAGTACTGCAACCTGGGATTGTGAGGCCTTCCTTGAGATTGGAGGTCCCTGCAAAAAATCTTCCGGGGAAGATCTTTTTGATGGAGGTTTGTGCTTTCTCCAGGGCAGTGTATGTTCCCACAAACCTCCCCAATCTCTTCAGCGAAATCATTGCCGTTTAGGAAACCTTGGCAGTCTCGCCCTCCTCATGTGAGGCCAGATCACGCAGCTTTGAATCTATCTTCAACAATATGCTTTGCCTCCTTTCAGACAACAGGGCACAGTTGTTGTTGCCCAGAAGGCACACTGCTCTTGGCGCCCAGCTTGCTAGTGTCTCAGGGTCCACTGGCTCTCTCCGCTCGGTCCAACACTTTCTCGTGGCACCCCTTCCATGCTCGGTCCATGCCTTTTCTGAGGTCTCCGGAGGCTTTAGATATGAAAGTGATCATTTTGGGATCTAGTGCTGGCGTTTCTGCCTCTTTACCCTGCCACTCAGGACGGGGGCATTCTGACCTCATTTGCATCCTCACTTCTTTTTCGATTGGCTTGCACAATCTCTGTGTCATATATGTGGTAACTCTTGGGAGTGGAGCCAGTCATTAGATGTGGGGTGTACAATGGAATCTGGATCAAATATGTCTGCCAGCTCCTCTCTGGGCTCCTGTAGGTGCTTTACTTGAGACTTCCTCTTTCCGCCTTTCGATCTCACTGAGGATTTGGAGTCTGACAAGTCTTACTCAGGGGAGGAGTCCTCGTCCCCTGTATTTTGCACCCCAGGGGAAGGGGGTAGGAGGCTCAGCACAGTCAACCTTTGAATGAAAGCTCCCTTGAGCTTTTCAAAGGCGTCGACATCCTCAGGAGTCTTCGTTTTCCCCTCCTTCATAGGACCCAGAAGAGTCGAAGAGGCTTTTCTCTTTCGGTTCTGGTCTCTCCCCTTAGTCACCTCCTTTTTGGGAGGCTGGTTAGAGGACGTGCAGTCATCTGTCATTGCACCTTTACCTTTTAAGCCCATCTCCAATCAAGCACTCTAGTGCTTCCTGTCTTTCCTGGAGTGGATGAAACCAGTAAAACCGGCCCGGCTGCCGCCGGAGTCATTTTCTTTCCAGCGCCCGGGAATGGGCAATTACCGGGGCATTACACCCCCAGCGGACCCAGTAATTGTCCATTCCATTGGTGCCGGTGCATCCGATATGGTCTGCTTACGGGTGCCGGTCCGCCCGCCAGGTCAGACCTTGAGGGCGAAAAGACACCTGCGAGCAGACCTCATAATTTGCCGGTCCGGTAACAGCGGTACCGACATGCTTACTGGTACCGTTGTTACCGGACCAGCAACCTTATAATGAGACCCAGTGTCTTTGTCCAATAGCATCTTGTCATGGCTTGCCTCGCTGCCACTGTCTTACTCCATCTCTAGAGTCTGAAATATTTCGATTCAAGTGCCTGAACAGGGCAGGCTGAGGCACGTCCTATGCAACTTTGAGGGGGGTTTGGGGGGCACTGCAGTGATAATGTGATGAAGAGGGTTTGTTTGGGCAGAAAATGATGTCAGGAGGGCAATGGTGCACCTTTACTGGAGGACACTGCTGTCAGGTGTCAAGCACCGAAGTGGGGCAGCTGCTCGGAACGTTAGTGTTTGGGATATCGAATCACGTGTTCCGCGATATCCTAAATGCTATTTTTGGACCTCAGTAATTGAAATATAAATGCAATATGAACATAATATAGAATTGAGGTGTCTGAGAAAATTGTCCTGGATGGGGAGATGCGCACAAACACTAAGGCTAAGTCTGGTTGTTATGAATGTAAATAGAGTAAGAGTCACTAAACGTGAGGTATGTGTCAGTAGTGGGGGCCAGAAGGGTAATCTCTCAAAACCCCTTAAATAAGCACAAACATAAATGATGCCAGTGAAGGCAAACCTCCATGTATTATGCATTACATACACATAAATCAGGCTCTCTGAGGAGGAGCCATCCAAATAAAGTACTTATCTTTGCCAAGAGCAGAAGAGGAAGAGGAAAGGACCTGGTCAGGAAGTGACATCAAGGGCCCAGGGACCAAATATGGACTTATGGACTGCTGGAGACTGAAGTGTTGCTGGGAATGTACTTCATTTTTGTTTTGTTGTGATTAAATACTACTACTAATAATAATACAGTTTTGAAAAAATGTAAGTCTGCTGAGAGTGGAATTAAAGGAAGTTAAAGCATAATGCTCGTCTCCGGTCTTGACATAGAATGTGCTCACTTCTCACTGAAATAGTGTTCAAATTGGTTATGTATTGGGGATTTGCATCCAGTCACCTTTGTCAAAATCTTTTTAAAAAACAGCAGTACAACCATGTTGACCCTGTACTTTATTCATTGTCTTTTCCCAGGTGCCTGCCATGGCCTAATGCCATCTAACGTAGTGCATTCAGGCTTCTGGCGTGGAGGGGGTGGTGGGATGACGAGCTATGTCTGGCATGGATAATCATAGCAAATATTTTAAAATAATTGGCTTCAAGCATGTATGATATGATATGGCATTTATAACGTGCTTGTACACAAGTGTTTCAAGGCACGACAAGACAAGGGGGGGAGACAGAGGGAGGACAAAACAACGATTTTACTAGGCCCTGTGTCATTCAGATTGTGCAAGTGCAGGGAAGTGGAAGGGGAGAAGCCGAGGGGGGTGTGCAGGTAACTCACAAAGAGCACCCAGCGTGTGGCTAAGTGCAGGTAACTCAAAAGGTGCAGCCAATAGGTGGCTCATAAGGCAGACAGAAGGGACTTTACGGTTGCAGATACAGACCACAAGTGCTGGATGGGGGCAGGGAGACAGTACAAAGTGCAACTGGACATGCAGGTGCCTGGGCCCAAGTTCAGAGGGTAGCCAGGTGACCAGTGTGTGCAGCAATAGGGACATCAGCAGGGGAGAGGAAGAGAGAAAGCAGAAGCAAAGAGGAAGGTCTTTAGTTGCTTCCGAAACCGGAGGTAGTGCTGCTCAAGTTTCAGAGAGGCAGGGAGGCTGTTCCAGAGGGAGGCCCCAGAGATTTGCCCCCAACTCTATGCTTAGAGAAGCGACTGACCCTCAGAGAGTTTCAAGTGGATGAGCGGAGAGCTTGAGAAGGGAGATTTTTAGGAAGAGAGAGTTGGAGGTAGTGCAGTCCCAGGCCCCAGAAAGCCTTGTGGACGATGCAGAGGGTCTTGAACTTGATTCTTTCCGCCACTGGGAGCCAATAAAGAGCTGGAGAGATACGTACGATCCCTGGACTTGAGGCCAAGCACAAGTCTTGCATTCCTGTTCTGGGTAAGTTGTAGAGGTCGCTAGATTATAATTCTCTTCTATCAATTGAACATTTTACATTCTCTCAGCAGATTGTACTGTGTTATGGTATTCAGAGCTTATACTTGGTTGATTCACAGAATACTTTGAATTGAAGCGTGCCTAGCTATCTTTGAGCGCATCATACATGTCATCTGCCCAGCATTTCAAAGTTCTAATGGTCAATACGGTGGCTTTAGCAGCCTCCAAGACATTTGAAGAGCCTGGAACGTAAATGCTTCATTAATTAAATTTAGAGACAAAAGGGGCCTCATTGCGACCCTGACGGTCCAGAAAGAACAGTGGTGGTAAATCTGCCACCACCGTTCTTTCCGGACCGGCTGATTAAGAGTCCTGCAGGCGGGAGGTGTCCCATAGGACCCCATTCCCATGGACATGCTATCGGATTCCATGGGAATGGGGATTAACAGAATTCCGCCTCTGGAATTACCGGGTCACCGTGGGTTGTAATGCCCCGGTGATTCCGGCAATCACGGAGACGGAATGGTAATACGAGTCCGGCGGTAACCTGCCGGAATTTCCAGCACGGGTACCGCCGGACTCGTAATGAGGCCCAGGGTCCCTTGACTGCACTTGATGGAGACCACAAAAATCACAGGTTGTCGTGGTATAATAGTCATAGCAATTTAATTTTCCACATATTTCAAAATTGCAAGAAAGCTGCCGTAGCGACATGTTTTTGAACCGTCCTGTTGCTTGACTCCTTCGAGTGCAGTCCAGGGACGTTTTGTCCTTTTCTTTTGTCTATGTATCAGTGTGGTGGCGTTCCACACATGACTGACACCGACAAACTTTGGTGAGATACACCTTTTTGTTACGCCGTTTTCTTTTAGTTAAATATATGTATTTGTAAAAAATAAAAAGAATTTAATAACGTTTCATACATCATTGATGAACACTGTGAAGACATGCCGAACAGAAGGATCTTAGACTTTGGGTCTTTCTTAAAAAATACTTTATTAAGCAGGTGTAACCAAATCAGGGTTTAAATAATAAAGCAAAGTGTTCAAACAGAAGTAATTCCATCCCTGATTAAATAATGCAAGACTTGAGATGCACTTCACCTATGAAGTAAGATGGTGCTTCAATTAATCCTTGAACCTAAAAGAAACATTTCCTGTACCAAATGTTCTGAAAAAGGTAAGTTGTCAGAATAGCCAAATCAAATGGTGCAATGAAGAAAATGAACTTAAAGTCTTTTCCTTAGGTGGAAAAGTGTTCAAGGGAAAATATCTAACCTAAGTCCTTCCCTAAACTAACAAAGTCCATCAATTCCGAGAGGTTTTCTCCCAGGTAGGCCTCCTTGGGTAGATACCCAACAGGACTGTTTATGCAAAGAGGTTCATCTTGTGGTTTGATCAACAAATTACTCTGCATTTCCAACCGTTTCTGACACATGAAAATGCAGCAATTCTTGCCACTGCTCTCGTCCATTCCTGCCTGGATTACTGCAATACAATTTGTCATCTCTTCAGGTCTCTCAGAATGAAGCGGTTCATGCCATCTAAGGCCTTTCTAGATAAGCTCATATAGCCGCTTCTAGGCGTGATCTTCACTTGCTGCCCATGAAGCTTAGAATCACTCCCAAACTACTTATGCTGACTCGCAAATGTCTTCTCAATTTGGCTCCGAAATATCTTGCGGCTCGCCTCTTGCATTATGTTCCGTCGCGCACTCTCAGGTCTAAGCACCAACTCAAAATGGTACAGCCTAGATTTAAACTTACCAAAGTTGGCGGACGCAGCTTTGATGTTCAGAGTCCAATTGCATGGAATTCACTTCCGTACAACCTCAGAGCCACCCCAGCAACCGCACAGTTTAAGAGAAGACTGAAGACATAACCTACCTCCTGACTAACCTGTTTTTGCCTTTGTTCTCTTTTTGCCATTCGCTTCTGGATCCTTTTTCCTTCCTCTTATTGGTTTGTCCTGTCTGTTCCCTATGTCTGTGCTCTGATGTCTCCAGGCATGTGGTTTATACATTTTTTTTTAAATAATAACTAATAGAAAACTTAAACTGGGACCTGTAGTTGCCTTCTAAGTGCAGGGCCTAAGTGCAGGGCCTCTTGGGCTAGAGATTAGCTGGGTTCTGCGCTTTGGTTCCTTATCTCAGTGCTTTTGTTGATTCATCCCTCTCACTCGCTCTATGTTGTTTAGTATGTTGCCCCAAACTCCTGTTGGGCTTCTGAGTTTCTTTCTCTCTACAAGCTTCAGTGACATGCAAATATCTGTCCCCACAAACATGGTGTGTCTTCCTGGTCAAAGCCAGATGATCAAAATGCACACACATACATGACCAAACCATGCTATCTCAGCAAAATGGTTGCCCATCTACACCCAGAATCAACTGTAAATAATAGCAGTTGCTGATTGAAATCAGCAGGCTGTCCCATCATATCTCTCTCGGCATCGTGCACCTGGACACCCTCTGTCTTCTGGGCCCAGGTACCTGTTCACCCTGCCATCCCCCTGCACTGCTTCCGGGCCACCCCTTGCACTTGGGTCTGTAGCTGTATCCATACAGTCCTCTCCTGCACTAATCAGACATACCCTGTCTGCTGCCTTAAACCCTGCACTTGCCAATTGCAGGCTGCACTACCACTGTTTGTTGCCTTTATTATGTATTTATTGCTATTTATCTGTTTCTCCTTTGCTCTGCACTTTCCACTTACTCCCCCCTTACATGCACTTTTCTCCTCTCCATCTCCCATGCACTTAGTGTTCTTAATGTCACTGCGCCTAGTAAGATCGTTCTTTTGTTTCTCCTCTTTTCCCCTCGCTTGCCTTTTCGCGGCCTTAAACACTTGTGTATGAGCGCGATATAAATAAGATATCATATCATAGTGTGTGATATCATATCATGGTGTGTGACTACTGACGTTAAATCTCATTTCATCAGATCGAGTGCTTTGTCATGTCAAATGCAGACTGGTCAAATAAAAAAAAACACAATTAACTAACTGATATCCCCTGCACTACCCATATACATGTCCTGAGCTCAGTATACAATAATAAAATAATTCTATGATAAGACTGGAGGCGAACATTATGCTTCAACTTCTTTTATTACTACTCCTCAGCAGTTTCAACAAACCAACAAACCAACACTGAAAATTTCCCAATAGACTTTTCTTCCTTTAGAACTACAATCCCCATAGTCTCTGTAGTCCATCTCACTCCATGCTCAGCTATGACCACTTCCTGTCCCTGAGCTCCTCCTCTTCTTTTGCTGCTCTTCATGCCGATAAGTACATTTCCACCTCATCTCCCTACATAGTATATCTAGGGGTGTATTTTAATAAGAGCCTTAAAGATTACATGTTAGCAATGTTAGAATGACTAAGGGATAGAGTTTGTGTGTACTAACGTAACAGGCATACCTCAAATAGGGTACATAGTACGTGCAAGAGTTTCCATACACGTGACAGTCTCTCAGTAATCATACCGTATTGTGAAGTACGGGCCATGCGGTGCACTCGCCCAGTGCCGCATCACCGGCACATTGGGGGTGGTTCACGCGGCACCTGCGGGAGCTGCGGAGCCTCACAGAGGCAGGAGATTGCATGGGGAGGCGGAGCCCGCGTCGCACTACTGTGGAGACCAAAGTCCGACACATATATTATAAACATCGTGCACGTGCTACTAAGCCCCCAGGGGCCTCTTGAGAGCTAATTCGCCCATCACAGGCGCTAGAAGAACAATTTTCCCGGTGCTGCCACAGAGTACACAAAGAATATAAAAAAAATACTTTTCCATAATAATTACAGAAGTAATACAGAAGTAGTTACCAGAGATTGACCAGAACTCTCTACAAGCACCAGCTAGTGAAGTGGACGTGCTCAGACACCTGTGTCAGGTACAGCAGGCATATAGCAACCTCACAGAATGTCGGAATTTGAATGGAGTGAAGAGGATCAGTCTTTAGACTTAGCTGCCAGCTTCAAAGAGGTGCTGGGAAACTCACTAGTGGATGCCGTTGCACAGGGGGTGAGACCCCTACAGGAAAGGCTGGAGACCCTGGAGGCAATCCTACACCAGCCTAAGGATAGCACCGGTATGGCAGATCGCACGCCCATCGAACCCTCTACAGCAGGGTCCAAGGGGAGTACTCAGGCCCGTAAGAAGAAATCCTCTTGTGACCCCCAGGGCCCTTTGGATGGGGCGAAAGATAAGGCCCCGGAGGTTGTCGATGCCTTTGCAAAGCTCAGGGAAGCATATTTGCAGCGCCAGACAGTGCCAAGCCTCACAACCACTGCTCCAGAGGAAGAAGGTGATGGAGAGGAGACCCAGGCTATGAAGAGTAGCCAGTGGAAGGTGACCCGCCCTCCCAGGACGAGGAAGAGGCAGAGGAGGAGGAAGAGATCAAGCCCAGCAGCGACAAAAGAGCCCGCAAGGAGAAACACCTCGAGGAGGTAGATGAAGACATGTTTGACTCGGACAGCATCCGGAACCCGAGGTCATCTGACTGGCAACCATCACCAAGAGTTGCACAGTACATAACCATAAGATTGAGGAAAGCACCCGACAGGGAGGTTCGACAGCGCCTTCGCACAGAGTGCCCAAGGCCAGACCTTCCGGGTAAAGTAGCTGGGACCCCGAAGCTAGATCCCAAGATGCTTACGTTTGTATTCAAGACTAGCAAGGATTCCTGTAAAGGCATCGACAGATCTTGGAAGAGTTGCCAAGAAAAGGTGCTGGACTTAGCCGGTCTTCTGGCAAAGATCATGGACCTGGCGGAGAGGGCTAGAGACACGGGGGAAGAAGTAGACCCCGACGCCCTGGCAGGCTGGGCTCAGAGACAGTCTGCTTACTAGGCAATGCCAACTGCGTCATCGCCTCGGAATGAAGAAGAGGCTTATTGCTGAAGATTGAACCCAAGCTCAGTGACCTCGCATCATACGAAGCGGGAGAAGCGGCGCAGGGGCTCCTGTTCGGTGAAACCTTTGGGAAAGAGATGGGCCGTTTCGTCGGTACCTATACTTCTCTGGAGAAGGCTCAAGCCTCGATCCGAAAAATCTTCCCTAACTGAGTTTTTACCAGGACCGGTCGCCACAGGGGTCAGCTGATCGAAACCAAGGAGGCAGAAGACCCACGAATCCCAGAGCCCAATACTGGGAAAACAGGCAGCAGGATTCCTTCTTCCCAGCTAGGGGACGTTTCCCGAGGGGACGCAGAGGGAGAGGATCTGGCTGAGGTCAAGGATACCCACAAGGTGAGAGTAACACATTGCCGTCTGGTAGGGGGGAGAACTTATATGTTCTGGAGAAACTGGCACGCGCTTTCCAGCGATGCTTGGGTATTGCAAACCGTGTTAGGTCTGCATCTAGAATGTATAGAACCGCCTATACAAGAGCTCAGACCGCACCAGCAGCAATTAGCGCGCGCAGAGCAGAGCCTGCTTGATCACGAGTTGCTTCAGCTCGCCCAAAAGAACGCAATAGAGATGTGTTCAAGGACACCCAGCTTCGTGAGCAACATGTTCCTAGTACACAGGAAAGAGAAGGTACGGCCATTCGTAAACCTGAAGGAACTTAACGGTTGGGTAGTCTACCGCCTTTCCAAGATGGAGGGGATCCACCAGCTCCGAGACTCCCTCAGAGAAGGAGACTGGCTGATGAGTCTGGACCTGAAGGATGCCTACCTGACGGTCCCAGTATTAGAGGAATTCAGGACCTTCCTGGCTTTTTGATGGAAAGGGGGGTTTTGGCAGTTCAAGACCATGCCCTTCGGGCTTGCATCGGCTCCTTGGGCTTTTACCAAGCTGATTAAGCCAGTGGCAGCAGCAATACGAGAGAAGTGCATAAGGTTGATCATTTACCTGGACAACCTCCAGCTGCTGGCCGAGGACCAGGAGGCACTACTATACCAGACAAAATGGGTACAGGAACTGCTGTTGTCCCTAGGATTTCTAGTCAATGTGGAGAAGTCAGACACCACACCAGCACAGAGACTAAACTTCCTAGGTTTCATATTAGACACCAGGAAAGCCATGCTGGAATTTCCGGCATGGAAAATACACTACATCAAGAGGGAAATAAGAGGATGTCTACAGAAACAATTAGTTTTGCTAGGATGTTAGCAAGAATAGTGGGGCTACTAGCAGCCTCCATTCAAGCCATATTTCCCGGGCCCTTACACTATCGTGCGCTGCAGAGATTAAAGATAAGACACTTGTAGCAGGGCTTGAGGTATCATCAGTTAATACCTTTGGATCAAGAATCTGTGACCGAACTGGAATGATGGTTGAAGAATATGGACGCCTGGAATGGGCGGGCCATTTTCATAGATCGGTCAGACCTGATCATAGAGTCCAACGCTAGCCGGTTAGGCTGGGGAGCTCGATGCGGGGACCTGCAGACAGGGGGAAAGTGGAGCAAAGAGGAGCTTCGTCTTCTCATAAACTGCCTGGAACTGTTAGCAGGGTCCTTCACGATCAAGGCCTTCACGAAGAGGAAGATGAAATTGCGCATATTATTGAAGATGGACAACATCTCTGCAGTCCGTTATATAAATCACCTAGGCGGCACCAGATTCAAGATGCTAGCAGAACTGGCGAAAGACTTTTGGCATGTTTGCCTTGAGTCAGAGACGTCAGTGACAGCAGAGTACCTGCCCGGAGCACTAAATGTAGTAGCGGACTGGAGCTCATGCTAGCTCACGGACTCCAGCGATTGGAAGCTGGATCCGACAGTATTTCAGAGGATGAATTGGAGATGGGGGCCGCTACACATAGACCTCTTCGCATCAAGAATGGAGCGGCGTCCTGCACTACGCGTTTCCCCCATTCATGATGCTGAGCAGAGCTCTAGCGAAATGTCAGAGGGAGAAAGCAGAACTGCTACTAGTGGCACCACTGTGGAAGTCACAAGTATTGTTTCCAACTCTTATGGAACTAGCGGTAGACCTGCTGAGAGTACTACCAGAAGGAGAACGACTGCTCACGGACCCAGCTGGGTCATATCATCCTCTGAGAGTGAGAGGGATCACACTCCTGCTCATCGTGTGCAGGATATTAGGAGACGTTGGGCATTGCCAGGCATTTCGCTGCAAGCTGCAGAGCTTATCGCAGAATCCTGGTCTCCATCAACTAGAATGAGCTATGACGCGGCTTGGGCCAAATGGATTAGCTGGTGCAAAGGGAGAGGTGTTCATCCCATTTCAGCGCCTGTAGTGATGATCCTAAATTTTCTTGCGCAATTATTGCAAGATGGACGAGTGTTCCGCACAATAGGCGTGTACAGATCAACGATATCTGCAGGGCATCTGCCGATCGAAGGCGTCCCGGCTGGTGAACACCCAGCGGCGGTCAGGCTCATTCGAGGTGCCAGATTTAAGGTTCCCCCGGACTCTCGTTATAATACAGTTTGGGACATATCAGTAGTCCTTCAGCTCTTAGAAAGTTGGCCGGTAGACAGATATTTGTCCCTTAAGCAGTTGTTGGGTAAACTGGCAATGCTTTTGTGCCTAGTTTCCTGCAAGCGCGTATCGGATGTGAAAGCGCTAGAGATAAATAGAAGATCCTTTGGACCTGATGGTGTAACTTTCTCGATAGTAAAAAGAACTAAGACAGGGACCTCATCAGTACACTATCCATATTTACCAAATAGATCTAAGTGATGTGTAGCAGGCTGTATCACAGAATATGAAAACAGGACAGCAGAACACAGAGCAGCCAGTACCACTCAATTGCTCATAGCGCGTAAGAAACCTTTTCAGGGCATACCTACAGCCACCATTGCTAGATGGGTTAAGGAAATCATGCAGGCAGCGAACTTTGATTTAGGGAAGTACGGAGCGCCTTCTGTGTGGGGAGCTATGGCATCTAAAGCCTGTACAACAGGAGTGTCTTTGAGAGAGATTATGCTAGCGGCAGACTGGGCTAATGATCGTACATTTAAGGAGTTTTATTTTAAGCCGACCGAGAACCTAGCGGTCGCTGTGCTAGGGAGCTTTGAACAAGCATAATGCTCGCCTCCAGTCTTGTCATAGAATGAAGATTACTCCTGCTAACTGCGCAGGGAGTATTAATTTTATTAAAGACTAGGAGGCGAGCATTAAATTCCCACCCAAATTATGTATTGTTGATATTAATACATTTATATATTGCAGACGATAATGCTTGGTATGATGGTATCAATACATGAACGCCACCCTGACTTTCTGTTTTTGTATTATCCCTAGGGGAGGAGCAGAAGAACAATTGAGATGAGAGACTAGCTACGATAGTCGCTTGGAGTCGAGGAGAATCGACATTTGGTTTCGGAGTGGTTTAAGTCTTCGCTCTGTTGGCAGGACATAGTGTGGAGTTTAAGAGTGACATTTCAGAGTGAGTAAAAGAGAGGAGGAGCTCAGGACAGGAAGTGGTCATAGCTGAGCATGGAGTGAGATGGACTACAGAGACTATGGGGATTGTAGTTCTAAAGGAAGAAAAGTCTATTGGGACATTTTCAGTGTTTTGTTATTGGTTTGTTGAAACTACTGAGGAGTAGTAATAAAAGAAGTTGAAGCATAATGCTCGCCTCCTAGTCTTTAATAGAACTAATACTCCCTGCGCAGTTAGCAGGGGCAATCTTCATTAGACAAAATAAATCCACGCCAGCAATCTTCCACATCACCAAGACCAATTTGCCATAGTGACCTACTATTTGTTCTATAATTTATTGATGTGTTAAAGATGGTTCTGTGGACTAAGTTTCATCCTCTGTTTTTTTATTAAATAAAAAAGGAATGGCTTCGAAGTGTGTTTTAACTAGAATTTGCTATTTTTGAAATTGCTTCTTTCAAATGTTCAATCTTTTCATTCTAGAATAATTTTTATACAATACTAGCAAAAGGTACCCATTCTCGGAACGGGTTCTCTGGGCGGACTTGACAGCACTCTCATCAATTGTTAAAAACCAATGATCCTGTAGGTCGCTGTTGTGATTTGCTTATCGCTTGATGTGCTTTGCACTATGAAGTAAACTGTACTGAGAATGTGTGTGTGTGGCTGGCTAACATACTCCGACGTTGAGAGGAGGGGAGGGTTGGTGTGCTTCTGCATTCTGCTCTCCCCCCACATGTTGCCTCACCCCTGGCATTGTGCAGTTCGTTGCGGTGAATTGCGGTGCAAGTGTCCCAGAAACCATGTATTCTAGGGTTGAGGACCAGTCCTTCTATGACCAGATTTGTAACGACTGCCGATACAATTCAGAAGCACTTTGCAGGCAACAATGGAAAAGTCCTACCTTGTCTTCGGTATCTCCGAAGGAGTGAAAGTTTACCAGAGACCCTTCCCCAACCTTCCAACACGGGTGCCAGAAAGGGGTTCTCCGGGAAACCCTCTTAGAGGGACAAAAACCCGGTTGTGGATGTTGTCCTGTAGGTGGTTCGCGTAGATCCCTCACGACTGGAGTAGGAAGTTTACCCGAATGGAGTCACGATGAATTGGCTAGGGTGAGACTCTTCGGTGGGAATAGAATAGGTAGAATTAACTATCTGTAGCACCCTTCGTCTTATGGTTACCCAAGGTTGAATGAGTGAGATGTACCTGTGGGAGAATCCCAAGGAGTATTATGGAGAGTCTCTGTTGGCTGGTGATGTGGTCCGATCTGATATAGTTTAAAGAAAAAACAGAAGGGAAGTGTTTGCATAAGGTTTTGTGAGAAGAGAAGTGAAGGGGGGCAAAGCCTGAATGTTTAGATACTTACCTGTTGGATAGGCAAGGATGCAGAGATCACGTGTTGAGTCTTGGGAGTTCGAGGGTAGTGTCGAGGCGGGATCGACCAAAGGGTAATAAGACTGCTGAGAATTTCGTCCGTAAGACTGAGCCGGGTGGAGCTGCTGGGTCGGACTGAATAGGGGTAAATGGAGGAAAGTCCTGCAGGAAATGTAAGCAGAGTAAAGTAAAGAAAGAAAGGCTTCCCTAAATCTAAATCTAACTCAATGAGAGGCGCGTATCGCAGTTTCAGTAACTCACAGAGCGGAGCTGTGATGAATCGTAGCAATGCGTAGTACTCCTGGCAACTCTCGTTCATATCGTACTTCTGGAGTGGAAGGAGCAGTCTCGCTCTCATCCTTCTCACGAACCACTAGACCGCTCCTCTGAGCTTGAGGCTCCCTGTTGGTGGTATGAAATCGCATCCGCCGCTGTAACCGCCAACGATGCCAGAGAGTGGGATGCCGAAATCTGGGTGTAACAGTATACCCCCTCCCCAAAGAAGCGAAACCAGGCTTGCCAGGATGAAAAAGATGAAAGGAGCGAACCAATCGGGAAGCATGAACGGCCGAAGCCGGCTCCCACGACCTTTCAGAAGGAGAATAACCCTTCCAGTCCACCAGGTATTGAAGGACACCACGATGATACCGAGAGTCACAGATACCCGAGATCTCGTATTCGGGACCCGCATCGGTCATCATCGGCGGAGGGGCGGATACCGCTGTATGATGAAAGCGGTTCCGTACGTCCGGCTTCAATTGGGAGACATGAAAAGTCGGATGAATACGGCTCCAGGATCTGGGCAGCTGCAAGGTATAGGCCACAGGACCCCGTTTAGCCACTATGGGAAATGGTCCAAAATATCTGGGAGACAGTTTGGACGGGACAAGCCTTCTAGGTAGGAATTTGCTCGCCAACCAGACCTGTCCACCAATCTGGAATTGGGGAGTTGTAGAACGATGCTTATCTGCGTGAGCTTTACTGCGAGTCTGGGCTTCCTGAAGAGCCAGGTGAGCAGTCCGATGTCCTTGTTGGATGGCGTCCACCAATCTCTCTAGAGCCGGGAATTGTGCGTCTGGTGATGTGGCAACCGGGAAAACCGTAGGATGAAAGCCATAGGTGCAGAAAAAAGGACTTGCTTTGATAGCCGAATGTGCCTCATTATTATGAGCAAATTCGGCCAACAGCAGTTGGCGTTTCCAATTGTCCTGCGCAGAGGAGACATAACACCTAAGATACCCTTCCAGCGTCTGGTTGAGGCGCTCCGTCTGACCATTGGTCTGCGGGTGGAACCCAGAGCTCAAAGCTCGGGATATCCCTAGAAGGGAGCAAAGTTGTTTCCAATATCTGGAAGTTTACTGTGGGCCCCTGTCCGAAATAATAGTATCCGGAAGGCCATGTAGAGAGAAAATGCGTTCCAAAAATATGTGAGCCATCTGGGCTGCTGAAGGAACTGCAGGCAAAGGTATAAAATGAGCCATTTTAGTCAATGTATCTATGGTCACCATGATAGCGGTACAATCTTCCGATCTCGGTAAATCCACAATGAAATCTATTGTAATTATTTGCCATGGTCTCTTCGGAATCGGGGTCGTGACCAGTTTTCCCATAGGTGGTCTCCGGGGAGATTTAGGGCCTCATTACACGGTAGGTGCTAAAAAATGGGATTTACCGGCATGGCGCTATTAGCGTGTCCGCCCTCACAGGAGACCGCCAATAGCGCACCATTACGAGTAAGCGGACACGCGCATAGGGCCATGCCGGTAAATGACCCTACCGCCATGCCGCAAAAGCACCTTACCGGGCCCGCCCAAAGTGCTGATAGCACCTCCGCCCTCACTGTACATGCTATTAGCGGTCACCGCTATTAGCGGTGACTGCTATTAGCATCGACCGTCAAATAGCGGAAGCGGAAATAGCGTCATCGCACGGGAACGGGAAAGAGCACGGCGGCCATCTTTAAAAACACAATCCATTGCCATCCTCTGCCCCCTGGACCATATTGGAGTAGTGAGCTGTGTGAAATCAACCGTGACACCTGCATCATGCCCAAGGCCCTGAAGAAAACCTGTGACAGGCAGCGGAAGGAAAAGTACACCAACGAGGAACTGGTCATGTTGACACAGACCCTTGCAGAGCATGCAGAGGTAGTCTTTGCAAATGATATGCACCGCGCCACCTTGCTCAAGAAGAAAGCCATCTGGGAGGAGGTGGCAGTCAAAGTCAGTGCCGTGGGCACCAGCACGCGCACTGTGTGCGAATGCAGGAAGAGGTGGGACGACCTCAGGCTGCGGGTGAGGGGCATCCTGGCGGAGAACCACCGCATTGCCACTGCTGGCGGAGATGGCTCCCCAATACGCCTGAAGGAATGGGAGGAGACATGCGCCAACATGATTGCCACCGAGAGCATCGAGGGAGTGGGCAGCATGGAGGTCGGCGTCGCCACCACTTCCGATGCAGGTGAGTGTACACATGACAGGATGCGGTGTGAATGCACAGTCACCCCCATATGTGAGCCCAGACCCCACTCATGCATGGACACACATCCACACATGCACCCATCCATCACCATGTCAGTGTCAGACCCAAACACACACACATGCACACATCACCAGAGACAAGTCCCAAACTCAACCATGCATGGATGAGGCACTGAACTGGCACATCACCTGCATCCACAACTGCTAAGTCCCAATGTCCACAACTGCATCATTCCTGTAATTTACATTGAGTATATTGAAACGCAACCAATGCCATCCCCCTTCTCGTCCCTGACAGGCTCACATACAGATGGGGAGGATGCTGCTGATGCATCAAAGGCACCACCTACATCAAAGAGGCTAAGGGCACAGGAGCCGGAGGAAACCCCTGCAACATCCAGGGGCAAGGGTGGAAGGCCACACCTGAAGAGTGGCAGCCTACGTCACAGTGCCACTGCCAGGGCAGCAGTAGCTGCACCACCAACTGTGGCCCCACCACCGGAGGCAAACACACTGCCAACAATGCCAGACACCCAGGGCCCACCATCAGCTGCGGCAAGCTCTGCTGGTGAGGCAGCCGCCACTGGCCCCCAGTCCGATCCAGAGGACACCCTACTCCAGCACATGGAGATGCACACCCCAAGCCCCCCAGGAAGCCCAGAGCCCGTGGCATCCCAGAACCCTGGTTCTGATGGGACTTACGAGGACACCAACCCTGCAATAATGTCACCCATGCTACCATCACCTGTTGCATTGGAGCCATCTGAGGGCACAGCATCCAATGCACGGTCACCCGGCACTGATCACCAATTCACCGCCATCCTGCAGCGCCAACAGGAGCTGACCGTGCTGGTTGGGCAGCATGTCGCTGAGGCTGCAAATCTCACCGAGAAGATAGTCCAGACGGCGAGGCACTCCACTGAGCGCATGGACGCCAACACGGACAGGATATGCAATGAAATTGCAAGACTGAGGGAGGTGCTTGTCCGCATGGCAGACACAATGGACCGCCACTTTCACCCACAAGGCCAGTCTGCCCCATCCTCGACTTCCGGGTCGACTCAAACAAGCCCCCTCAGGCGCTCGATGCGAACCACCAGGCGCACGTCTGGCAACCCTCAAGATCCTTCCAAGGACAATTGCAATTAGGGGGTTAATGGGGATACCCCGGTGTGCATTGGCCATGGCAGAAATGGCAGAGACATGAGGGACTGTTGTGGGGGGTGGTGGGAAGGGTGTTATGGGTCTGTTGTGGGGGGGGTGGGAAGGGTGTTATGGGTCTGTTGTGGGGGGGTGGGAAGGGTCTTATGGGTCTGTTGGAGGGGAAGGGTGGTGGGATGTTGTGGGGGGGGTGGGAAGGGTGTTATGGGTCTGTTGGGGGGGGTGGTGGGATGTTGTGGGGCTTGCACTTCTTCACCTTTATGTTAGTCAATACACTGGTTTCTGATGAAAGCACAGCCTTGGACATCTTCATTGTGTGTGTGTGTACTTCATTGGGGACAGGGTCCATTGCGTGCTCTGAGACATACACCAGTGCATTCCTCCCCATATCCATGTGACAGTACGAAAACATTTTCCGCAGATTGATTGCCTGATCAGATGCTGTCTCACAGCACGTGCCTTCTGGCCATTCCCTCTTGCAACGCCTGCATCCCCTTCACCTCTGTCCACATCAACACCATCATCCTCATCATGTGCTTCTATCCCAACGTCAGGGGGCAGTGGGCTATTCCGTCTGTCACACATATTGTGCAGCATGACATGGTGATCTTTCCCACCTTCTCATGTCCATACAGGAGAGCAGCACCAGACCTGGTAATGCACATTGGACGTGACTTCAAGAGTCCAAAGGTCTGCTCAGTCACGATGCGGGTACGGGTATGTGCATTATTGATTACCTCCTCGTGCCTGTTCTGTGGTCTCCGTACAGGTGTGAGGAGCCAGGTTTTCAGGGGATAGGCCGCATCACCTGTATGGGGGGATGAATGGGGTCCTGTTACTGTTCACCTCAAGCGCGGCCTGTTCACATCACACAAATTGACATAGCATTGTGATGCAAGTGCTGATATGTGCGCATACATGCAGATGGTCTGTGTGACAGCAACGTGCAAGTGTGTGGCCGACCCTGCAAGTAGAAATGGCACAATAATGCCTACAACAGTAGTTTTCACATGTCCTGGGTGTGGCCCGGTTTTAGGTGTCCCTGGGCCAGGCAAATTTTGTAGCACACTGCTTGTGTACTGACATTCTGACACCAATGTTGCCATGCTGTGAAGCATCACTTCCGTGGTGCTATAGGTGTGTGGTTCAGTGCCATGTCTAGGGGTGTTCCCTTTGCATGCATTCAAGGGTACATTGCTGGGTTGATGCTGTGATGCGCTGATTCTGTATTACCATCTTGACGCCATGTTGATGATGTGTGTAATGTGTGGCGTGGCATGATGTGCAATGGGGATGGATGTGTAATATTTTGCAGCCTGCACTGTTCTCATAGTCGTGCACCATCAAATTGCATGTGGATGTTTCTAAGGTACTTCGTGGCCTTCCCTGAAGGACATTGGCGTACATCTGTATGTCCATTTTCCCTACGGACGCCAGTCAACACCCAGTTGGAGTATGTATCTCCCCCCCCCATTCACACCCAGTTGGAGTATGTATCTTCTCCCCCCCCATTCACACCCAGTTGGAGTATGTATCTTCCCCCCCAAAATCACGCTGCCATGTGCTTGCCCTGCTACTCACAAAGTAGCCACGTACGTTGTCCGGTGTGTGGCTCCATGTAGCGTGGCATACTTGAGTCCCGCAGAACCATGGAATCATGTGTTGATCCTGGGAATCTGGCACAGCAATGTGTGATTATCTTGCTGGCGTCACATGCCATTTGGGCATTGATAGAGTGGAATTGCTTCCTGTTTCGGTACACTGCTTCATTGTGATGTGGGACCACCAATTCCGCATGGGTACAGTCGATGGCCCCGATGCAACTTGGAATGCCTGCCAGTGAATAGAAGCCAACTTTTGTGTTTGCAATCTCCTGGCCAGTCTGTGGCATGGATATGTGTTCAGGTGCATGCTTCAGGAGTGCATCGAGTACCTGGTTCAGCGTGCGTGAGGATACTGGTTGCGAGATGCCATGCATCTGTCCCACTGTATGCTGATGGGTGCCTGTGGGCAGGAAGTGGAGCACACTCACCACCTTCAGTAGCGGGGGGATGGCAGTTCTGATGTCTATGAGGCTTGCAATGTCGTCGTGGATCATGTCCACGATGCTGGTGATGGGAGCCCTGTCCAGATGGTACAGGGTGTGTATCTGCTCAGGGCTCAGGTTGAATGGACTGGCTCTGGTCCTGGGTACTGGTGGGTGCCTCTGTGGTATGATTAGGTGCCGTTGTGGTGCCTGCTGTGCCTGTCTTGCCCTCCTCCTCCTCCTGCGTCTCCTTTGTGCTGCCTGTTGTTGTGGCAGCTGCGCTGCAATGAGGTCCTCCAGGCCATGTAATGCTGCCAGTATCGGTACCATCTTGGTGTGGGGAGGGGTGTGGGAAGGGGTGTGGTGTGCTCCTTTTGAGCTGCCACAGTCTCCATTGCCTTCACCTGTGCTGATTTGGTCCACCTGTGGCAGGTGGGTACACTGCCCATTTCCCTTAACGGGTGGTCCGCGATGCCGGTATTTGCACCATGGCGGTATGGGGTTTGGGGGGATTTACCATGCCGCTATTTGCATGTGCACTGGCCTTGTGATGCTGTGCTAATAGCGGCATGGCGTAATTAACGGAATGGAGGCTCGCGCGCACGCGGCGTGTCCGCTATTAGTGGCACCGTAATTAGCGGTGCCGCTAATAGCGGTGTGCGGGGTCGTGATCCACATAGGGATTTAACATTACCGGTAAATCATTACCGGTAACGTTAAATCAATACCGCCATCCGTGTAATGAGGCCCTTAGTCTGAAGGCATATCGTGCATGACGCAATATAATCCCGTACATCAGTACGGACTGAAAGCCACCAAAAATGCCTCTGAACCAATTCGAGAGTGTTGAGGATTCCTCTGTGACCAGCTGCTAGTGAATCTTGACAAAGTCTCAATACTTCTTTTTGGAGAGTTATATCCGGGACGTACACTTGTTCCCCTTTGAATAGGAGTCCTCTACTGCTTGTCAATCCCCTAATGAGACCATGTTCTGGTTCTGCTGTCAGCAGATCCTTAGTCTTGTCCTCCAGTGTCTGCAAAAAGTGATGGACTACTGGAACAAAAACAGCCTTTGGAAACATAGGTTCTGCACGGAAGGGGATCTTCCCCGCAGGATCTTTGCGGGATAAAGCGTCGGCCCGGAGATTGGTATTTCCCGGGATGAAGGAGAATTTGATTTGATAGGGTGAGAAAAAATGTGCCCATCGTGCTTGTCGGCTGTTGCAGGTTTGTACATACTGAAGAGAATGAAGGTTGTGGTGATCAGTTCTTACTTCGATAGGGTATCGTGCTCCCAAAAGGAGATGTCGCCATTCTTCAAAAGCCCGCTTGATGGCTAGAAGTTCTTTTTCTAAGACGGTATAATTGATTTCTGCCGGTGAGAGGGTCTTGGATAGGAAGGCTACAGGTCTTTCGGTATTATGACTGTCCGATTGAAGTAGAACCGCTCCCAGGGCATATTTCGAGGCATCCGATTCTACAATAAAAGGACGTTGTTGATCTGGGACTTTAAGTATCGGAGCCTGGGTAAAGAGAGTCTTCAGGTGGTCAAATGCTTCCTGTGTCTCGGAGTTCCAAAGATATGGGGTGCCTTTTTTTAGCAATTAAGTGATGGGTTTGGTATAAGAAGAGAAGTGTGGAATGAAATGCCTATAAAAATTGGCAAAACCTAGGAATCTTTGTATCTCGTTGATAGAACGAGGAGGAGGCCATTCCGTGATAGCGAAACTTTTGCAGGATCCATAGCAATCCCTTCTTGGGAGAGAATATATCCCAGAAATGCTATGGTGGTCTTATGGAACGCACATTTTTCTAGTTTGCAATACAAATGGTTTTCCTGCAATCTGTTTAGGACCTCCTTCACTTGGGACTGATGTTCTTTCAAAGAGGAAGAAAAAACTAGAATGTCATCTAAGTAAACAATAACATAATGAAGACTAATATCTGAAAAGATGTGGTCCATAAATCTTTGGAAAACTGCCGCAGCGTTTATAAGCCCAAAGGGCATGACTTTATCCTGGAAATGACCGAATGGTGTTCTGAACGCTGTTTTCCACTCGTCGCCAGGTTTGATGCAAATCAGATGATACGCCCCCCTTAGGTCCAATTTGGTGTAGAATTTGGCCCCTTGCACCGCTTCCAGTATGTCTGGGATAAGGGGCATTGGATATTTGTCCGGGATGGTTATTTTGTTCAACCCTCTGAAGTCTATGCAAGGGCGAAGTTCCGATGTGTCTTTTTTCAGAATGAAAAAAAGCGAAGCAGCTGCCGGGGATGTGGATTCTGTAATTAATCCGTTCTTGAGATGGGTGTGTAGGTACTCCTTTAAAACTTCCTTCTCTCTTGCCGACAGAATATACATCCTGCCAAAAGGAAGGGGGGTGTCTGGGATCAAGTCTATGGCCCAATCATCCCTTCTGTGAGGTGGGAGTTCTGAAAACTCTGGGTGAGGAAATACAGGACGAAACCATTTGTATTCTGGAGGCAAGGAAGAGATCTCGTTGACTACAGTAGTCGAGATCCCGGTATCTGGAATCTGCTCTACCTTGGGGGAGTTTACCAATTGGTGATGTTGTACACATCTTTCGGACCCCAAAAAAAGTGTGCCTGCTGCCCAGTTAATATAGGGATTATGGTGTCTTAACCAGGGCAGCCCTAAAATGATTGGGTAGTGGGCTGTCTTGATTATGTCAAACTCTATATTCTCTTGATGTGAAGCAACCACCATCAACAAGGGCAAGGTTTGATCCTTAATGGGTCCTGATGTGAGCGGACTCCCGTCCACGCTTTCCACAGGTATGGCCATTTTTTTGGAGGTACGAGGAATGTTATGAGAGCGTGCCCAGGTATCATCTATGAAATTTCCTGCGGCACCACTATCAATGAGGGCAGGAACATTAAGTAAAGAAGTGTTGTTACAGGATAAAGAGATTTTCAAACTGATCATGATGCTCTCTGATGAATGGGCGGAAAACCCATCGGATATGTAAGAAGAGGGACTAGGTGTAGTGAAAGGACCCGATGCCGCCGTCCCTTTTACGGTCGGGTACTGGCGTTTCCCTGCCCCGGTTTCCTGGGAGGGATCAGAGTACATTCCCTAATAGCATGGCTATTAGACCCACAATACATGCATAAGCCTAGTGTTCTTCTTCAGGCTCGTTCTTCTGGGGTTAATGGACCTCTAGCTGTACCTAATTGCATGGGTTCGTCTAAAGGGCCTGACTTAGGGGAGGTAAATACCTCTACATGAGCTCGAGACCCTTTTCCCTTTCGTCTTTCTCTGTTCCTCTCTTGAAGACGGTAATCCATTTGCATAACCAAGGCAATATATTCTACGAGGTTCGTTGGTCTGGAAACACGGGACACTTCATCCTTTAAGTCTTCTGACAGACCACGTCTAAATAGTGTCATTAGGGCGTCATCGGCCCAAGAGGTATCTGCAGCCATTCTTTTGAACGCCGTTATATAAGTAAGTATATCCTGACTACCCTGTTTGAAATCTAACAGTTTCTCTTGGGAGGCAAATACTACTTCCTGTCGGCTGAACATGCTTCGGATACTATTACAAAAAGCAGGGTATGAATCAAGGATTGGATTGTTGTTGCTGACTAATGGGGTGGCCCAGGCCAGAGCGGCACCAGTCATTTGGGCATTCATGTGCCCTACTTTGTCCCTATCAGTGGGGAAAAAGGCTGCCTTGAATGAAAATTGGACCGTACAAGATTCCAGGAACTCTTTCACGGCATGTGGATTGCCGTCAAAGCGCCCTCCTGGTAAAGGCCCTGGGGTTACCTCCGAACTCTGAGCGGAACGCCCTACCTGTTGTTTAAGAGTGGCGTTCTCCTGTTTCAGTAATTGCACCTCAGCAGACATATTCTGCATCGCTGCAACTAATTGCTGTATCTGTTGTTACATTGTTGCCAGCTGAAATGCTTGTTCAAGTTAATTTGAACACGTACCCTTTTGGGCGTTGCTATCTGTAACGACTGCCGATACAATTCAGAAGCACTTTGCAGGCAACAATGGAAAAGTCCTACCTTGTCTTCGGTATCTCCAAAGGAGTGAAAGTTTACCAGAGACCCCTTCCCCAACCTTCCAACACAGGTGCCAGAAAGGGGTTCTCCGGGAAACCCTCTTAGACCGACAATAACCCGGTTGTGGATGTTGTCCTGTAGGTGGTTCGCGTAGATCCCTCGCGACTGGAGTAGGAAGTTTAACCGGATGGAGTCGCAATGAATTGGCTTGGGTGAGACTCTTCTGTGGGTATAGAATAGGTAGAATTAACTATCTGTAGCACCCTTCGTCTTATGGTTACCCAAGGTTGAATGAGTGAGATGTACCTGTGGGAGAATCCCAAGGAGTATTATGGAGAGTCTCTGTTGGCTGGTGATGTGGTCCGATCTGATATAGGTTAAAGAAAAAACAGAAGGGAAGTGTTTGCATAAGGTTTTGTGAGAAGAGAAGTGAAGGGGGGCAAAGCCTGAATGTTTAGATCCCTACCTGTTGGATAGGAAAGGATGCAGAGATCACGTGTTGAGTCTTGGGAGTTCGAGGGTAGTGTCGAGGCGGGATCGACCAAAGGGTAATAAGACTGCTGAGAATTTCGTCCGTAAGACTGAGCCGGGTGGAGCTGCTGGGTCGGACTGAATAGGGGTAAATGGAGGAAAGTCCTGCAGGAAATGTAAGCAGAGTAAAGTAAAGAAAGAAAGGCTTCCCTAAATCTAAATCTAACTCAATGAGAGGCGCGTATCGCAGTTTCAGTAACTCACGGAGCGGAGCTGTGATGAATCGTAGCAACGCGTAGTACTCCTGGCAACTCTCGTTCATATCGTACTTCCGGAGTGGAAGGAGGAGTCTCGCTCTCATCCTTCTCACGAACCACTAGACCGCTCCTCTGAGCTTGAGGCTCCCTGTTGGTGTGTATGAAATCGCATCCGCGGCTGTAACCGCCAACGATGCCAGAGAGTGGGATGCCGAAATCTGGGTGTAACAAGATTGATGTTTCGCCGATTTCAGGCAACCATCTCATGGTGTGAAGGTGCTGAGATCCAGGGTACGGGGTGGGTTGTCCAAATGTCATGTGGCCAGTAATTTCTGTAGGGTCCTAACTGGTAACTATGCAAAGTTTGGTGCAGATTTGTGAAAAGGTGTGCAATTGTATAAGAAACAATGCTTCAGCAAGCCACAAACCCACACATTTTCATTTTAAAATTATGTACAATTGCATTGTTTATTCTAAAATACCCACTATTTTTCATTCTGGAACTTGCTCTTGTTTTTAAAAAACCATCTTGCATTGTCATTGTCTATCCAACACTAAACATACCAAGAATCAAGGAACAGTACTTACATTTTTGCAAAAGATATTCCAATGATCCGGCAATGGCTGTTGAACTATGTCGTTCAACCATATGGCATAGCTAGATAAAGAAATGGTGTCTTGGGAGAATTGCAAAGAAATAGGTTCCTTGTACGCTATCAAAGTTTCAGTGCGCAATGTAGGAGTCAGATGTATTTCCAATGAAGGGCCAGCCCAGACTGAGTAGTTTACTTTCAACCGCTGGATGTACAATCTCTCCAAATCAATGCAGGCCAGTGAGTATAACATAGATCAATGATGTGAAGTCATAAGTGTTGATCCCTTTCATTTGCACCTTTTGATTTTATTTCCACATTGCTTCTTGGCCAATTTTATTTCTTGACCATTGGATAAGACATTAAATACAAACAATAGGGATACCCCTGATGCTAATGTGGATAAGGGGGTAGGAAATACTATTTAACAAAGAAGAAATACACATGTAGAGCAATATTCATTTCATTGTCATTGATTTACAAAAAATGATGTACTTGCAGAAAAGGGCTTGGATCTATGCCCAAAGGGTCACTAAGAGAAACAACAAAGTGAGAGTACACTCTGATGGAGAAAGGAAAACATCTAAAAACAACCAAAAACATATGACATAGTTCAGAATCATACAACAGATATTGTTAAAGGTATATACAGAAAAAAGATACATGTGTATTTACAAAACTAAATTCTCAGAACTGACAAATCACAGGTGAAAGAAAATAGTTGAATTAAAGTAATCATAAACAATCATCTAATAAGATTAACTCATTTACAAAGAAATGAACAATTCCTGCTAAAGAAACAAAAAGTCATGGTATTGTTGCGTATTAATCCTACTAGGCTGTAGTCATTTCAGGACTGTAGACCTGCTTGGTATTTAAACAAGTCTTTAAATTTGTCAAATGCCAACGTGTGAAGATTGTAAATCTTTAGAGAAAAGTGGCCAGTGCTTCTGTGGAGGATACTTAGAAGATATGTTCCTCCGTTAAACTGTGGGGCACTGAAAAGCACGTTTCGGCTATGCCACTGATTAATGGCATCTATACGTAGCCTTCCTCAGGGCGAAAAAAAGGAACTTCGGTCTCTGTTGGAGAGGGAGGCAGAAAAAGAAGATACATATGTGTAACAGATTTGGGAAGAGAATACCGACACAATGTTGTTAGAAACCCTGCTCCAGGGGGAATGCTAGGAAAACTCAAAATGGAGTCCACAGAAAACTTAGCCTGTTGGTTAAGCAGGAGTAAGCAAGGTGTGTGACTTCTCATGCGTTTGTCCAGTGTCACATGTGGTACTCAGACCTGGGGTGTACCCCAGTGTCCACCTCTGTATTGCTGTAACAATTCCCAGATGTTTTCTGTGAAGAGCCTGGCGGGGTGAAAGGAATATACCACCATATCCGCACCCCTGCAGGCAAAGTAGTACATCTTAAACCATATTGACTACCTGAGGCTGTAGAGATAATATCATCAAAGAGGTAGATCAAATAGTTTAGTTTAGTTTATTATTTGTAATGCGCACCAGACCCAGGAGCATCAGGGCGCAGCAGAAAGGATATGTTCAACTTAGTTACATGGCCAAACAGGCCGACATATATAATAATACAACAGTATATACAGAGTAAATTACATAATCACAAGAGAATGCACTGAAATTACATGGGTACATGAGGTACGGGACAACGTAGACAGTGTCATATCAATATATACAGTGTAGGTTACATGGTTTAGGTGGCAAAGAATAAGGTAGACGCAGTACCTTAGGCGAGTTGTCCAAGTGGACTGGTGCAAAGTAGGTGAATCCCTAGGCAAAGGATAGGAAGCAGAGCGTCGAGAGGGTGTTGGTCTGAATTTATTTGTCATTTTCTTTTAGCCACTTGGTCAAAATCTGTCTGAATTTGGTATAAGGCTGGGGGGCTCTAATACTTGGAGGTAGGGAGTTCCATAGTTGCGCGGCCTTGACTGGGAAGCTATGTCCCCCAATAGTGGATAGTCTAAATCGTGGAACTTGGAGGCAGTTAGAATTAGCTATTCTCGTCGGTCTGGAGGATGTTTTTTTGCAAATTCTGCCTGTAAGGTAGGATGGTGCATTATTATTAAGGCACTTGTGGGTGAGGGAGGCAGTCTTGAGTTTGATTTTATCAACGGTAGATAACCATTTGTATTCTCTTCTTGTAGAGGAGATATGCTCACTTCTATTAATCTTCAATGCTGCTCTCAGGGCATTGTTCTGGAGAACCTGTATTTTATGGATGGTTTGTTTATTCGCACCGATGTAGAATGCGTTACTAATCCAATTTGGAAAGTATGAGGGCTCTAGCCAGCGTGAGGTAACTGTCAGTGGAGAGGAATTGTTTACTGGCTCTGATGAGTTTGCATGTATATGCAGTAGCTGATGCAAGGGAGTTAACTTGTTTAGTGAAGTTCATGGTGGCGTCTAGGTAAAAGCCTAGGGTCCTCACTTCCTTTGCTACTTTTATGTTATTACCATCAATAGCGAAGTTGGCATAATCTTGGCTAAATTTGGCTAAGAGGGTCGGGGTGCCTAGAATGATGAGCTAAGTTTTGTCGTCGTTCAGACATAGACCATGAGTGGCCATCCATGCCTGAATGATACTGTAAATTCTATTCACCAAAGCCAGATCAATGGCGTAATCTCCTGAAAGCGGGAGGAGGATTTGGGTATCGTCTGCATAGTTAGTGTAGGCGATACCCAAATGGTCCATTTCGTCGAAGAGGGGCTTGGTGAATACGTTATAGAGTGTGGGTGACACACAGGATCCCTGTAGAACGCCGCAGGTTATGGGTATAGGGTCTACTGAGGCCGAGGGAGAGAAGACTCTCATGGTCCGGTTACTCAGGAAAGACTCGATCCAGGTTATGGCCTCCTTAGAGAAATGGGCTGCAGAGTCTAGGTGACTACGTAGGAATTTGTAGCCGAGAGGAATTCATGGCTTCGTTGTAACGTTCGATTAGAGCGTTAGGGTCCACATTGTCCGGTATAGAATTGAGTTTAGGTATAATATGGGGCAGCAGTTTTTCAGCTGTCATAAGTTTTTTATTCCTCGTAAGTGAGGGAGGGGTAATCGAGGGCTGGGCCGTGGCTAGGTTAGTGGCTAGTGTGAATACTAGGAGATGGTGGTCTGTCTAGATCCGCGGAACGATAGCTGTGATATTTACCTCACAGTTATATTCTGCAATCCAGTCGAGGATTCGACCTTTGTTGTGTGTGGATGAGTTGACTTTCTTGCAAAGTCATAGCAATGGCGATAGAGTGGGTATCCTTAGTATCATTATAACCTAGATTGAAATCGCCTAACAGTAGTGTTTGGGTAGTGTTTTTTAGGTTGTTCGACCAGGCCGTGGAGATGTCTTCCGAGAAGGTTCAATGGGACCTGCTGGCCTATAGATAAGGAAGATATTTAGCGTTTGTGAGTTGGCCGTGGCGACTTTGACCGACAGGCATTCGCAAGATTTCATGGTTGGTGCTGTCACAATTCTCAACATTTTTGGCTATTATTGCTATTCCTCCACCTCAAGAGGTGTGTCTATCTGCTTGCAGGATAGTATACTTCTCAGGGACTGCCAGCGATAGGGCAGGGCCTGCTGCGTCATGTAGCCAAGGTTCTGAGATGGCCAAGAAGTCTAAGTTGTCTGTTAATAGGATGTCAGAAATTTCAGTTGCATGGGCAACTAGAGACCTAGCATTTATGAGGGCTCCTTTGAAGTTAGGATGGTGGCTGTCTGGTATGTGGGCAGTGCTACAACTATCTTTAGGCTTCTGTTTAGTACGATTCAATGTAGGTCTTTTATGGTGAGAGGGGCTAGAGTTGGACTCCTTAGTTGCTTTCTGGAGTGGGCATTTTTTTAGAAGGTTTAATTGTTCAATTTTTTTCGCCGGTAGCTCATATACTTTGGAGAGGCGGCACGCAATCTTAGGTTTCTATCGGTAGTACTACATGGTAGCTGTGTGGGTGAATATTCTTGGTATTGGCTAGTTTTGTACTTTTGTGTGTCTAGTGATGTAGGGCAGAGGGGAATGTTAGGAGGGGCAGTACAGGCGAGCATCATGTCACTAGTTTTAATAAGCAGACTGTTAGACTGTAATGCTAATATGAAGGCAGAGACAATGCAAAGCGTTAACCAAGCTATCTTGGGAAGGGTACCTGATAGGTGTTTGCACAGGCTATGAGTGTACATCCTGGTGGTAATGGGCAATTCTAGGTGAGCCAGGAGGGCTACTAGTTAGCTGATTCTGGGGCAGGCTATTAACTATGAGGCTAGGTATGCAGTGGCAAGTTCCTGAGACAGTATCAGATTCGGTCTCAATGCAGCTTTGCTATTATAGTCAAGAGTAGAATGGTGACAGCTAATTACATACATTCAAGATACGACTAAGCTATTGTAGTCAAGAGGAAGTTGGCTAGATGCTAATGCAGCTGTAAAAACAATCTAGGTACATTTTTGCTATTGTGGTCTAGCATAGATCAGTAATAGCTACTACCAAGCCATCAACGTGTAATTTTGCTGTTGCAAGCAAGAATAGTTGGTCAAGGCTATTGCTGAGACAGAAGTAAAAGCAATCTAGGTATGATTTTGCTATTGTGGTCCGGAGCAGATTGGTATAGGCTGTATGGGCCGTCTAGATGCGACTTTACTACTATGGTCAGTGGTAGGTAGATATGAAGTTATAGGTGCATAAGTCAAGTTGGCGCTGTGAGGCAGCCCTGACCAAAATGCAAGATGGTCATGGATACGGGGGAGTCTTAAACTAAATGAGACTGTATTTTTATAGCCGATGTGGCAACAGGTTTTGGCAATCGAAATGCAATTACTGGAGTGGTCAGAGTAAAAGCAAGTTTCAAGCAATCTAAATGCACTGGTACTCTTATGGACAAATATGGCTAGTATCAGGCAAAAGCAAGTTTCAAGCAATCTAAATGCGCTAGTACTCTTATGGACAAATATGGCTAGTACCAGGCAGTATACATACCGTAGTACAAATATAGTTTAGGTGAAATTCGTAAGAGTAGTCAAAAATAAAACATGTTTTAGGCAATTTTAATGCAGTTCACTGTGATAGTCAAAATAAGGTAGATTCTGGGCAATCTAGATGCAATTCACCAGGGGAGTCGAGTCAAGCAAGTTTTGGGCAATTTGAATGCGCTGATACTGTTATGGCAACGTGAGGCTAGTATCAGGCAGTATGCATCAGAACAGATGAGGTCTAGATACTGTTCACAAATATGGACAGGGTTGGGCAAGCTTCAGGTAGATACATTAATGCTGTTATCGGTTATCACCAGACAAGTGTTCAAGCTATGTCACATATAGTTGTGCAGAGAGTCACAAAAGTCGATAGTGAGGCACAGTTGCATGCAAAGTGGATCTTACCGGAGGGATGGGTACTGGGTGGCGCCAGCAGACGGACGCCTGGGGTATATAATGCAAAGGGCAGAGATTCTGGCCCTAGCTCTGTCAGCTCTGGACAGGCTCGGGACAGGACCTGCTCCTTAGTGTGAGGTCCTTTGTAGACTGGTCCGGCGTTCGCCTCCCGGCGAGTTATAGGCTCATATGAATGAGCGTCGGCCAATGAGGTGGAGGACCTGGATCGGGAGGCAAGGCAGATTCAGGCAACAACACGGGTGAAGCTGACGGCCATCTTGGCCTGGGGCACCCTCGTGTGTTGCAATGGCAGCACAGAAAGGGTGCTTAGTTTCACTGGAGAACGGCGTAATTGTGGCCCAAAAATAAATTTGTGTGCATCAGTTGCACATGAGGGGAATTATCAGCCGAGGCCCTGATGTGCTCGACGGTGACACTGGTTCTTGCACCGAGTGTCGGATCCCTGCAGCAGAGCCTACCTTGCACTAAAAGTAGTGTCCCCAGCTCGATTCCGGAGTGGGGCCACTGCTCCAGCAGTGGAAGGAGCTCCTGCTCCTATGAGATGCACGATCAGGCCAACATAATTGAACCATCCACCAGTCCCTGGTCTTCCCGTTGTGCTAGTGGAAAACACAGACAAAAGTTGGAGGTTCTATATAGACTTCCGAAAGGTGAACAACATCTCAGCATCCAACGCCTACCTAAAGCCTCGTATTGAAGATTTTATCGATACAATTCGTAGTGCCGTCTATTTGTCTACCCTGGACTTAACCCATGGTAATTGGCAAGTCTCATTACACAGACCAGATAAAGAAAAGACTGCCTTTGCCACTCCGATATGTCTATATCAGTTTAAAGTCTTAGCCTTTGGGTTGCATGGCGCCCAAGCAACTTTCCAAAGGTTGATGGATAAGATTTTCCAGCCTTATTCGGAAATTTTCAGGGCATACATCGACAACATTGTAATCCAAAGTCCAACCTGGGAATACTATTTGTACCATCTATACACTGTAGTAAGAGCCTTAAGAAAAGTGGGATTAACAGCCAACCCAAGAAAATTCAAGTAGGACGAAAGTTTAGATTGATCACTGACCACTCCCCCCTAATATGGATCAGTTAAAGCAAAGAGTCCAACCCAACAGTTATGCAGTGGTTCTTGGATTTGCAACCTTATTGCTTCTCAGTGGAGCATCAAACCGGCCGAGAACAAGGAAACATAGATTTCCTTTCGAGGTTCTCTTGTGAAGCAATTCAGTCCAAACTTCATAGGGGAAGGGCCTGTGAGAAACCTAACGGTATTCACCCACCTACGTCCCCGGAATCTTCCGTTCTTTATTTATTTTTATTTTTTTTATTGTGATATAACCACATTTGGGTTTTTTTACACATTCATAAGCAAAACGTATATACATACAAACATCATATTATATATCATATCTAGATAACATTTAAAACTAATTCATCACAATCTTATAAAGTTAACATATTAAAATTGAATTCATCACATCAATATCTAATTTTCCTATGAAACAGTTTTCCCCCTTACTTCAACAATCAATCAACAGTATTCTGACGATATAAAACCTGTCAATTGCAAAACCCTTAAAATATTCAGGGTCAATTTTATTTCATGGCCCGCAATCATTCTTTCCCAGAAGGTGTCAGAGGATAATCTATCCAGTGATCCAACTGAATTCCCTAAATGTTCCACCCTAATTTTCCAAGTGCCTTTACAGAATCTTAGCAGGTGCTCTAGAGTTTGTTTGCTTAAGTCTGAGCATTCCGTGCATAGACTCCGGGTCCCTTCAGTGACTCCCCATTTGGTTAATACTGATCCAGTTTTGATCAAGTTTAACCGTACCCTCATAAAGTTTTGTCTTCCTTTTGGGTTAGGGAACTTCATCAAGTATCTTGGTACAATACCCTGTTTTTTCCCGTTGTTAAAAAACCCTTCAGGAATAGAGGATGATCTCACCATATCCCCTGTTGAAATCCAATCTCTCAAAGATAAGGACTTCTTAACTTTCAACGGGTTTGAAATCAGTGTTAATTTATCTGTTTCACAATAAGTCAGCAGATTTTCAGCCGTCTTTTTGAGTTCCGTCAAAGTTAGTGAGGAATCAAGATTCATATTTTCTAGGAGGTTTCCATATAGTGTATTAGTCATTGGCACAATAATTGACCTATACAAGGAAAGAAGTTTCCAATCAACTGCGTTTTTTAAAGATTTTAATCCTAGCTCATATCTGAGTGTTATCGTATGTAATCCTTTTGGCAATCCTAGTACCTGTTTCCAAATATAACCTTCTATTTTTTGCCAATCTATTGACCACAACAAAGGTTTGGCTTCAATTCCGTATAATAGTACAGGGATTACTTTGGCCACATAGAAGTTTATAACAGGCATAATCGAAAATTTACCGTAAAGGCTGGCAATCTTCTTCATCTGGGCTATTAGTTGTGTCCCTTTGGCCAGGATTTCACCATACTGCTTCCCAACTGTAGGGGTCGCATACACAGTAATGCCCAGATACGTTACTTCTTTTACCACCGGAATCTGGTTACTACCAATTGACCACCGATATTTTGTTTCTTTGCGACCTTTCTGCTCAAAAATTACAATCTTGGATTTGTCAGGGTTTACAACCAGGTCATTTAATTTCATATACTTATCGAGGGCATTCAACAATCTTTGTAAACCGGTGGGAGTCCTGTCAAGGACTATGTCATCCGCATACATAAGCCATCTTACGGCCAAAGACCCCACTTTTGGGCTTATTAATGATGAAGATTCTAGGGCGGCTCCAAAATCTCCTAGATAAAACTTAAAGAGAAATGGAGCCACCATACAACCTTGTCTAACCCCCCTATCTATACTTATATATTCTGACAAATATCCGTCCATGTTTAGTCTTACTCTGGCTGTATTTCTTTCGTGAAGTTTTACTAGTATATTAATTAGAGTTTTCGGTGCCCCTTTCTGTTCCAATTTGCTCCAAAGTTTATCTCGATTTACCATGTCAAAAGCGCTTGACAGGTCGATAAAGGCTCCATAAAGTCTTCCTTTATTATTTTTATCTTTCAGATTTGATAATGAGGCTAATATTATACCGTTCAGAGAGGTTGAATGGCCTCTTCTAAATCCGGTCTGCTGTTTAGGGATTATGTTGTTTTGCTTCGCCCATATTTCAAGTTCTCTTAATATCAGACTGGTAAACAACTTGCTTTCCACATCAAGCAATGTAATTGGCCTGTAACTAATAGGGTTTTTGCGATCCCCCTTCTTAAAAATCGGGATTATAATTGCGGTCTTCCAAGAAGATGGAATTATTCTATTTGCAATCACTTTCTTATACAAGGTGTATAGGATTTCAGCCACCAATGTCCCATTTCCTTTGAGGACTTGATAAGTTAGACCATTTGGGCCCGCGGATCTCGACGCCGAGGATTTTATGATCAAATTCAAAATATCCTCTTTGTCAAAGTTTAAACCCCAATTTCCGTTGTCACCTATATATTTTTGTCCTCCCACTGGTTCCTGGTATTTTACACCGAAATAAGTTAGCCAACTTGCTTCTGACACATTATTCGTCTGAGCAATGGTTTGGTGTATTTGGGGAGCGTTTACTAGTGACCAGAAGTTTCGCGAGGAGTTATTTTGTAATGCACGCAGCATCTCTTCCCCATCTTTCTGCCATAGTTCTTCTCTATGTTGTCTAGACCAACTCTTTAGATCATTTTTAATTTTTTTTGATTCTCTCTCTAGTTCTAATAAGCTTTTAGCCCGTTTCTTAGCGAGTCTTAACTGTATTTGCATCTCGCGTTTTTTTTACCCAAACTGCTTCATCAAAAAAGTGTTTGTGTACTCGCTGAAAACCCTTCTGGGTACTTAATGGGGGGTAAATTGACCACAGGAATTCATGGAACCGTGATGGGTCACAATGCTGATGCAAAATATTTTGATCTCCCCAGTTGGAAAATCCATCCAGGGCTTTGTTTAACCGCTCCCCTTCCCTCTTGTATTTTACCAACCGATTTCTCTGTGCATTAACTTCTACTCTCTGGTCCCAAATCTCTATTTTTTCCTCACTACGCCAATTTAAATGTGCAACTAATCGCTTATGGTCACTTGTTCCACCATCGACCACTGAAAAATGTATACAAGTATCGAAGCACTCTGTTGATAAAAGCATATAATCCAATGTCGATTCTGATGAACCCCTCTCCCACGTTGTGACCGATGGAACATCACCTTCTATGGAGCCATTTAGGAATTTTAAGTCCCAATCCTCAAAGAAGTTCGACCACTTTCTCCCATTATTTGTTACTTCTTTCATTTTCCCTCTATGGCATTTGGAATTAATACATTGCGAATTTAAGTCTCTTGCAACCAGTATATGCACCCCAGGGTACATTATATTAATATCACAGAGGGTTACCGCAATTGATTCTAGAAACTCTAAGAGTTTTTCCCTCACAGGGTTCCAATACAGGTTCACAATTATTATCTCCTTAGCTGGAGAGCTTTTGAGGGGAGTGACCACTCTCACCACCAGAATTCCTTCCTGTTTGCAGGATAACATTGATATTTCTTTAAATAAAATCTTTCTACAGGCGATCAGCAGACCTCCCGTCGGTCTACCCTTGGCTTTACAGTTAGCTGGTTGTGCTATCAATTTAAAGCCTTCGAGTTCCAGGGTGTTTACTAACCATGTTTCTTGTAACAGGATCAAATCGTTCCCCCCAAATAACAACACACTTATTTTATTATTTTTAAATGAACTGGATCCCCGAGAGTTCCAACTAGTGATCCTCAATTTGTCACTATTAAAGAGATCTCTGCGATACACCCAGCTTCTGGCAGACTTGCATAATTATCTCTGGTAACATTGACCAAGATGGTGTTTGTAACCCTTCATTGATGATATTTTCATTTTTTCCCCGATGGGTTTCATGCAGTGAGGAAATATTTCCCTGGTTTAACTCATATTCCTCAGTTTCGATCGTTTCTATTGCGAGAGATGACAGTTGCTCATATACTTCCAAACCCACCTCCCTTAATCTTTCTTGTAAGTTTAGAAAAGCTTTTACCCCCAGTTTAGAAACAAAACCAACTTCAACTAAACTGAAACAGTCTGGTTTAGGGAAACGAACATATTCAATGTCTTTTGTTGAGAATAAATATAATTCTGGAAGTTTTTTGACCAGTGATAGAATCGTGCTCCTATTCAGTGGTGTACCACACTTTCGATTTTCCTCACTAATAAACCAAAGTCTCGGGATTGCATATGGATTCGGATCATCTTGGGGATTTGTTATTCTTTCAGTTACCATTTCGGAGGATGAGTTTCCCACCAGGACGTTCACAGTCTCTTCTCTTCCGACCTCTTTGGATTGATCTTGGTAATCCGTATTCAATATTGATGTTTGAATACGTATTGTGTCCTCTGCATGATCCATCCTAGAACTTTGGGTGACCACCAAATCTCCAGTCTTTGTTTTTGTTTGATTGAATATTGGAGCAATTCTTAAACCAATCTGGGTCTGCATTGGTACTTTAAAAGTATTTTTCTGTTTTTGAAGAAATATAGGAGCTATTTTTAACAACTTCCCTGTAATCTCTGATCTCATCGAATCATGGTGTTGTTGATTTCTGTCCAGGTCTGCAATTTTTCCTTCTGTTTGAGTACTCATAGATTTCTTTACCATATATACATCCCCCTCTGCTTCGGGAATTCTATCAGTCTCAGATTTTTTCCTTTGTTGTTTTTTGGATTTATTTACCTTGGCAATTCTTTTTTGTTGTAGAGAGTCATTGCCCTTGCTCCTATCATCTTTATCTAGGATATTTTGATTCTCATTGGTTTTCGCATGATCTAAAATTCCCTTGACAAAGCTATTTACCTTTGATTTTTTTGATCTAATATTCTTCACGTTTTTTGTTTTCTTTACTTGTCGACCTCGTGATTTTGAATCTGTGTTATTTTGCTTTTGATTCTTCCGCCTTTCTCTTCTCCGTCTCTTATAGGATTGTTGCGAACTCTTTTTCCACATTTAGCTGTTTTCTGCCTCTTCTTCGTGATTCTCAATAGCTTCCCGTCGGTCTTCCGCCAGCTGTTCCACCGTTGACTCAGCAATCTGTGCCATTCGGCAGAATTCTTCCATTACTGATTCGGATAAGTGAGTATCATCTGCAGAAGTATTCAATTCAGGAACTAAGTCAATTGTTTCAATTGCTAGATCTTGATTTAATGAAGAAGTCGATACATTTCTTTCATTCATTTGCAGTAACAAGTCCTTGATCTCCTTATTCTCCCTCATTAGAGAAATCATTTGTTGCTTAATTTCCGTTAGGTCTCCACTATGCTTTGTGAAGCCATCTTCCATCTTTATCATCATGGGCAGAACTGAACAATTTATTACATTATTTTGGCCTACGACTGAAAATTCAAGTTGTTCAATATCCTTTGTCATTTCCATTAGAATCCCTTTATGGGTCTGCACATCTCTTTTTAGAAGGTCAAAAACCTTCACCAAGGAATTTAGAACAAAATTTAAAGCCGAGAGAGAGGAATCACCATCATTAGGGTCATGATTCTTGTTTCCCTGTGTCATACTTGGTATTTGCACCGGTTGATCTAGTAAAATTCCATCAGACACGACCGTGTCCCTTCTCGATGCCACTGTTGAGTTTAATCTTTCCTCATGTGGTTGTAGATTCTGAGCCAAGCTCAACAAATGATTTGGGGTCCTTGAAAGTTCCATAGCTGGGATGAGTAATTTGGATCCACTGTTCTCCGTTTGTAAACTGATATTTTGATTTAAAAGTTTTAAGGAATGTGGCATAGGTCCATTTATATTTTCTTGTGCAGATTTCTGGAAATAATAATCAATAGTCCATTTATATTCGTTGATGTCAGAGTAAAGTCTTTCGACTGTCTAAATGGGGTGTTTCTTGTTAAGTCCCTTAAAATTTCTCCCTCCGTTGATTTATCTACTTGAAGTTCTTGATGAATTTGTGCCTCTACTATGTTGTTATTTCTTGTCGAGGCAATCGGAGTTTGAGAACTTACAGGGTTCACATCCTCATGCAGGGACTTTTCAATATAGGAACCGTCCCACTCTGGAGCTCTTAGATCATCAACGTGTTGTCCACTCCTTAAATTGTAGCGGGCCATTTCTTGCCCCTTCGTTGTCTATGAAAATTAGGTCAAAGAAAAATGGGGGATCAAAGGAGTAAAATCTCCCACAGTCTCCCCCCTTTTTAACTTTTTATTGCCTAAACAGGGCCCCAGCCACTCCCTTTCAACTGTCCACTCCAAATTGCCCAGACTCAAAACTTCCTGTCAGCGAACTGTGTACTGTCTCAGATTAATCTCTGAGGCTCTTGTTTAAGGGGGTTTATAGAGGGGCTTACAGCCAGTGGCCACTGCTGTCTGATACTAAATTGCAGCAGCCCACTACATACAGGATAAGAGTTTCTGTTCTGCAATCCTTTAAATCCTCAACCCACTACCCTTTATCAATACCAATGTCAATATATTTATACAGGCCCGAGCCCTGGTTCAATCACCGTCTCTCCAGCAAGCTCACGCTCATACTCAGGTACTGATAGAGGAGGAGGAAAGTGGCTCTATCTTGAGCTCGAGCACAGACAGTTACCAACTGTTACCAGTCAGATACCATGCTCAATAGTCCATGGAATGACTCAGAAAAAATGCAAAAGGCACCAATGGTGCCAAATAATACAGACCTCGCTGTCGGTGTCTGTGGAGCAGATCAAAGTGGCTGCAGCTGAAATGGTGCCTCCAAGCGTGACGCTGCACCTCCGCGGGATCGCTGGGCTAGCAGCTGCCTCAGGCCACCAAGAAAACACTCCTCTGCGGGTACGCAGGTACGTGCCTCGCGGATATGCTTCGATATACGAAATACAATATCGGTAGAAGCTCCCAGTGCCGGCCCGGTCTGAGCCGGTCTGATCTCGTTCTCCACTCGTTCGCCACTTTTAGCGATAACACCGTCGCCTGCTCACCGTCTACTCGAGAAAATAAAAAGATCTCCTGGGACTTCCTGGGGCTTCCTACTAGAGGAAAGGACCCACACACACACGCTTGCACGTCACCGGCAGTCAAGCCGCACTGAGGAACTGTACGATCGAGCCACAAGCCACAAGTGTACAGAGTGTCAGCCGCTTCCGACCGCAACAACTGTAACTACTGAATCTTCCATTCAGGTGGCCAGGGAAGTGCCGTTGCTTTTGGATCCTGAACCCTGGTGGTGGACAAGCAAGGGAGGATCACCTGAGTTAGGGTCGCAGGGGATTGGGAGGTGAATACTCAAGGGCGAAACATGGTATTCCCCCTTTCCGAATTGCACACCAACCCACTCTCCCTCAGTCTTTATGGGGTATTTCCACTCTCACCCTGTCTGACCCTGCCCATTTCCAATAAGTGCTGGGATGAGGAAGAGGCGATCCGGAGCAATGAGGATTACCCATAGAAACAACATAGAGATACAAAGTGAGGCCTACCATATAACACCTTTGAATTGTAACACTAATAGAGTCAGGCAAGGTTAGGCACATTTCCCCAACTGTGCACACCTGACTCCAATTGACTCTCATCTGCAGTATAAAAAGGGTTGTTCTGCTAGAATCTGAGAGTGAGCTGGGAATGCTGACTGGACCAGAGGAGCCAAAGAGCAGGGAGCTGCAGGAGACGCCTGGAGTATCTGGAGGAGAACAGCGTTCCTAAATGCTGGCCCAGTGTTTGTGAGGGGCTGCAGCGTGGCTAGGGAGCTGTGTCTCCAGTGACCCGGAACGAGGCAACGTGTATCCTGCCAGCGGTGTTCAGGGAAGTGCTTATTCCCCTGGGACGTGTGCCAGTCCCAGGGGTCTCTGAGGGGCAGGTGGTGCGGCCCTGACCTCGACCCAAGAACCCATTGACCTGCTCGCCAGCGATGTGCTACTATTGGTGAGTTTTGTGAGCAAGCAAGAAACTCAGTAGTGTGCGGCTGCCTGGAGCGGGAGCCAGGAGCGTTGAGAAAAGTGAACAGCCCGGTGTGCAAAAGTGGGGAAAAGCGAAGCAAGCGAAAAGAAAGCAAAGCGGAGTATCCGAAAAGGGCGCTAGAGCATAGAAATAAAGAGAGACAGAGCAAGTGCGTTGGCAGCACTGAAACAGCCAAGAGGGTGTACGAACAACCCGAAAGTAAGGAAAAGGGTGCAAGTGACCCAAAAGTGAGAAAGAGGGTTTAAGCTACCCGAAAGTGAGAAAATAAATGCAGAGAGTGTAAGAGGCACGTTACTGGGACAATGAAGGTGCAAGAGAGCACAGTGAAAAGTAAAGGTGCAAGAGAGCACAGTGAAAAGTAAGAAGTGTGTGAGAGGCACAGAAAGGTGGAAAGAAGGTGCAAGTGTGCACAACATAAAAAGGTGGTGTGCAGGAAGCACAGTAAAGTGGAAAAGGACAGAGTGAAAGAGGCACAAAGAAGAAAAGGTGCCAGAGAATAAGGAGACTGGTTAGAGGTCAAAGTGGTTGTGCCTAGGCGGAGCAAAGATCCAGTTTTGTTTTGAAAGTCTATGACACTACCCCCATGTAAGATCAGTACAGTGAAAGGTACATCCTGCCAAGAGGAACTTTTTTTTTGTTGGTCGAACTTTGAAAAGAGTGGTCTAGGTTTGAGGAAGGGAGCCCTTAGAGGCCCAGTAACGACATTGTTGAACTTTATGAAGAGAGGCCTAGACTTGGGGAAGGGAGCCCTGAGAGGCCTACAGGTACTGTCTTTTTGATTTGAACTGGACGCACCGAAGCTTGAGGAAGTGAACCCCAAGAGACCCAGAGACATTGTGAACTCCATTGACTTGCTGCAAGAGACCTATGTGGAAGGTTCTGAGGGCAGCCCTTTTGAGTTGAACTATTTTGAACTGGCAGAATTGCACCTATTGGTAAGACTACCTGAAACCATGTGGTTTACATGTCCTTTTGAATCACCATTTGTCCTTTAAGAAGATCCCCTATCACATTAGGTTTAAGAGTGAGGGCAAACATAGGTTTGGACACAGACAAACTTTGCTTTTGGATTTACGGACATCAACGGCCCTCAGAACCATCAGTTGAGGGAATAATCCTCTTAGAGTTAGTGCCAGATAGGCATTACACCATCCCCACAAGGTTTGATAATAAAGGTTTCAAACTGTTACTTTTGAGTTTGTGGGGTTCATGACAAGTTTGCCGTTACGGAAATAAGGGTACTGGTATGCTCACTGGCACCCTAATTTCTGGACCGGCAAACTACGGGCTTGCATGCCGGAGCCACTGTGCCAGACAGGTCTGAACCTGCTAGGCACAGCGGTCACGGTAAGCAAAGCCGTCATGGAAGCACTGGCATCGTTAACACTGGTGCCGCTGCTTCAGTGTCCCCACTCGCATAGAGTCCTATGGGAATGGGGAATAAGAACATTACCGGCGCCTGACTTTTTTTACGCCTAAGTTTTTACGGGTCCAGCGGCAACCCACCGGTAGCAGTGGCAGGGTTACCGCCGGACCCGCAATGAGGTCCAATGTCTCTCTTGATACCATGCCTGTCTCACACCAGGTACTGTTGACACTGAACTGCACCCACAGTCCACTTGGACCCTAGAGACTGGTTAGGTCACAATCACTCCTTGGTTCAACAAGATAACTTTTTTATGGTAGTACCTTACCTACCACTCCTGGAACTACACACAGAGTGATGCACACTGATCCCCAGCCTAAGATCCTCTCCCATGTCGCCAGGGGACTGCAGCCACTTTGTGATCCTGGCCCTGAGGGTGGTATCATGTGGGAGGATCACATGGGAGGAGATGGCTGTCGGGGAGATG
Source organism: Ambystoma mexicanum (assembly GCF_040938575.1). Classification (NCBI taxonomy): domain Eukaryota; kingdom Metazoa; phylum Chordata; class Amphibia; order Caudata; family Ambystomatidae; genus Ambystoma; species Ambystoma mexicanum. The sequence continues at coordinate 96,004,112 of NC_090939.1, read as the reverse complement.
TGGTGATCCCATCAGGAGAGATGCAGTATTCTTCCCTTCCATGTGAAGAATACTCTATAATTCCTGATGGCATATTGTCATTATATATTTCTACAAAAGGAAGGAACAATCAACACATTCCCCTCCGATAGCAATTTCAAGACACCAGCCTTTAAACAAATATAGGCTGCATTCTGTGTTTCTAATCATCATCAGAAAACATTTTCTTCACAAAATATCATTTTTAATATATTAATTTTTTGTTAAGCACAGGTAATACAAAAATTATTAAAAAACATATACATATCACATAGTCATATACAAAGTAAAAACACAACCACCTCTGTAGGGGAGGACTGGCCGCGAGGCCCTCCTCACCTGCAGCCTTCTCCCCAGGTGAGGACCATGACTCGGTGGGCGTCCCCTCATGCCACCCGGGCCCAGGTGGAGGAGGGCTCACCCGCCGACGACATTGCCCACACGTATCCGTTCCCTGCATATACCAAAATTCAGTTAGGCCTAGAAGCCATCTTGTCTAGCAAAGATGGCGTGAGTTCAGCGCACTGTAGCGCGGCCCCCACCTTTGGAGGGCCTTTCATGCATCTCTGCCGCCGCAGCACCATGGCAGCTCCGCTGCGAGCGCGTTCCCATGGGAAAGTTGGGTACGAGCTAACACCAGATATTAACACTGTAACAGTCTGTTATCCACAATGTAATACTGCACCCCGTGTGACCTGGTCCGCGAGGCCAGGGCGACGCAGAAATGAATTCAAGTAGTGGTATTAGTGAACTACTCTTCTTAAACAGAATCTGCAAACTATGAATTAGCCATAAAAGTGAAATGTTTATATGACTTCACATTGTGACTGTACTAATGCTGCTAGATCACAGAGAAAGTGTCCTTAAGTCATATGTAGACACATGAACCCCTGTATGTCTTCTTAAGTCACCCATAGTGGCAACCGTCAATCTCTGTGGTCCATAATATAGTTCTACCTCATGTACCGTCGAATGTAGATAAATACTTAAACACTGTAGTAGATATAATACCATGTAATGAAAAGGTACTCGGACCGAATGTATTAAAGAAATGTGTAACGAAATTGAAATATAGATGTGTGTTTAAATAAGATCAAAATACGGCAAAACATTATAAAAGTTCTGCATTCAAAAGTCAGCAACGCACGAGGAAAAAACCTTTGTGAATATATGCAAGGCCATTCTCCCTCCCACCCTACGAAGCCTGCCAGATGAAGAAGCTAAGGCATGTGCCGCGCTCCCTCACCTCCCCCAACCAAGCTGGAGCCGCTTCAGAGAGTCAGAGGCCCCGGTACCGCACCCAAGGCCACAGCCCGCCACCTGTGTTATTTACAGCACGGTAATAAACCCACGTTTGAATCCACAGATCTACCAGCACCCTCTCGTAAATCCCACAACCCCCCCCAGACCACCTCAAGAATCATGACCCCGTGCACAGACGACCCCCAACGCTGGGACAAGACACAGAGACCCATTTATATAATAACTTCTAACGCAGCAGACAGACATGTATCATTCGGCTCAGGCCCCAGAGCCCAGCCCCTCGACCTAAAATACCGGTCAATAGGACACAGGTAAATCTCACCCCAACCGACAACCACCAGACCTCTCACGAGGTGCATTCCTCATGTGTTGCATTTATTTTATAAGATAAACTGCTGAGCGATTTATTGATGAACTTAAAATGTTGTTTCTTGAATAACTGCAGTGTGCATGGCCTAGGGCAAACGAGTCAGGAAAGGTATTCATCTTTGTCACAGGCTGCCCCAGCATACCAACACCGCTCGGATGACCTCAAGCTGGCCTGCCAGGCCCAACCCAACCCACGAGGCTGACCAGTGACGTCCTCACGCCAAGACCAACCACGCTGCAGCAACACCTATAGTTAGTCGACGCCACCCAATCCCAATTAACTTGTGCCCCCTATAGTGTGTAGGTTCTGATGACGTTTTTTGTATTAGAAATACGCCTGTCTTTGCTATTGTCAGACAGAGCGCTCTCGGAGGTTGCAGAGTTCTTTGCATGCCCTATTCTTTGGATAAACTCCTACTTACGCTCACCCGCACTCTGTCTTGGCCTTATTCCCATTACGGGAGAGTCCCTTATTGTCTCTCATTGCGGGGAGGATCGTGCTGAAATTGGGGGCGCTTCCTTTCAGTGGTGACCCCGATAGCGTGATATCTCCAAGTTATTTTTCCTAACTCCTTTTAACGACCCCCTTTTGGCACGAGAATCTCCGGTCAAAAAGGGAAACGCACGGTGAGCCGGCTCCGGGAAGCTACCCGCCAACGGCGACCGGTACGCTTAGAAGTGCGCACTCAAACTAGAGGGGGTACGGGATCCCGGTTGAAAAATCCCCTTTGAGTACCGCTCGCCGGAGCCGGGGCTGACTGTCGAGCAGAAAGGCCACACCGCCTGGACGGACCCAGTTTCGGAGACTATCGGTTCAAGACGGGCACGTGAGTACCGAGTGCGAGCGATCGTAAAGGGGAAGGGAGGGGAAATTGTGAACAGAAGAACGGGGACAGGTAGAGGAGAAGAATAACGGGGGTCTACTAAAGACGGGTCTTGAAAATTTCTTTATCTTTTTCTTTGCATATGGCCATTAGGAGTAAGAAGTAAATGAAGAAGTAGAAGTGACGGAAACCTAGCTCCGAAAGGGGGTGGAAGGCGGCGCCGCATAGTGCTATCTAAACTAGTACTGGGAATATATAAAGAAGTGAAAAATAAGTTATTAGTGTCTGGCAAGGGAAGACACAGAGTATATTTTAGTGTTTGCTATTTCTTTCTATTCTTTTGCTCAGAGGGTAAGGGTCTGGACTACAAGTGAGCCTGGGGTGAACTGATTAACATAAAATACCAAGACAGGGGGGAAAACAGCAGAAATAGGGATCAAAAATACTGGCACATGCAGACGGGTATCTAGTTACCCGAGTAGAACAACAGGGACAGCTGGACAGGAAGGAAAGGGAGGAAAAAAAAAGCGAGGTGTGAGTGGGAAAGCATTGTGAGGGGTGCGCGCACCGTGTGAATAGTGAAGAAGAACGACTGACCGCGAGGGGGTGCCAGAGAGTGTGGACCATAACTAGCAGGTGGTTGATTGTGAATGAAAATTGCGCGGGATTGAACAGGGATGCGAAGACAATGAGGAATGGCGAGTAAGAAAGAATGTTAGTAGTGAATTTAACTTGCGTGATATCATTGAGAAGTCCGCTCTTGTCTGGGCCATAAAAATATACTTAGACATATCTATACGTAATCAAAAGTAAAGGAGGTGAACACGGTCAGTGCTATTGATTTAGAATATGGGGGCAGAAACTCCCTTGTCACATATTTGCACGAGCTTACCGGGATACGCTGAACGAATCAAGAAATACCACGATCAATGGGTAACAGAATTAAAAGGGGAAGGATTGCCCCAGATTTGGCCTGAGGGGGGGTCTTTTGAAAAAAGCGTTCTAGATATGGTACGAACGTGCATTCACCTCAAGTATAAGGGCAAACAGTGGCAAAACAGGAAGGAGATATTAGATCTCTGGAGACTATTTGAGGAAATACCCCCACCCAAAGCTCCGGCACCAAATATTGATCTACCTTCCACCACAGATAACCCACTGATGATTCCAAGAGAGGAAAAGGAACAGCTAAATACTGAACAACCTGCGGAGGTGATTAGTTTGTACCCGATATTACATAAACCAGCCCCCGCAGCAGGGTATAGTGATCCTACTTATGTGCCTCCCCCAACAACTACCACACCCCTAAGACCAACAGCCCCCCCACCATACGAAAGCACTAGAGAGCGTGCCCAGACAAGCACGCAGAGAGGGGACATAGAAAAGCTAACGAGCGATTTAGAATCAAGGCTCTCGATAGCAAAGGATGAACTCTCAAGAATAAAAGAGATATGTGAGCGTACAGCATGCACTCCCACTCGATCAGGACGTGTATCCAGAACATCAAGTGAAAGTAGACCAATTGAGGAAGGATGGAAAAAGGGTGAAATATTGTTCAGAATTGAGGAAGAACCGACAAGAATAATACAGGTGGAAACACCAGAGGGGAGCATCGGTGATGTATCACGGCAGACAGGGATCAGAGAGGACCTGCTATGTGATGTCCGAGGCGAAATAGATGAGAGTGATAGGTTGAGTATGGCAGTAGGAGGGGAAAGCGAGGAGCTGGACGGTGCATGCTCGCTAGGAACAATAGATGATGAGTGGATGGGACGACTAAGGAATAGAGTGGGGAGGATGGCGCCATTGGGGTCAGCGACGACCAAAGTGGGTGAGGGCGCAACGTTAAAAGGAAAATTACAACTTCCACTAATACACAGAGGGGGAGGAAGACCAAACTATATACCCTGGGCCCAGATGGATAAAGCTAATTTGATGAAGTTATTGCCCCCGTTGTCCGGAGGGGCGAGCAAGTGGATATATGCATTCGAGAAACATACTGCCGGCATACCGCTGGCAGTAGGTGATGTGAAAAGCCTACTAGTATCAGCAGTAGGAGATCAAGCAGACAGAGTATGGGTTAAGGCTGGTTTCCCGGCCGTGACATTAGATTGTGACCGTCATGATGGAGCGTCTTTTAATACAGTGCGGGCACGGGTTTGGGATGCGCTGCGGGAGACGTTCCCAGATACTCCAGATTTACAGTCAGTAATGCAGTGTACAATGAATGACGGGGAGGATGCTATGGATTACATTCTCCGGGTGCAGGAGATGTGGAGAGCGGAAACGGGCACACCCTGGCACCAATCCACATCTCTATTTTATTTTATCATTAAGAGAGGGCTCCCAAAAGAGGTGCAGAAGGCACTCGATAAAATAGCGGGCGTTGAGGCAAAGGGGTGGCCAGAGATCCAAAGTATAATAGTGCACCATTGCAAAAGGATAAAAGAGAGAGAGAGGGAAGTAGCACAGAAAAGGTTGGCAGACGAGGCAAAGTTGGTACAATCAAAACTGGTGAAGGTTGCAGCAGCGGTAGCAGGGCTCCCACTCATGAGGGAGGGAGACGAAGGAGAGGAGGGGCAAATAGCAATACAAGGAAGAATAGCAGCAAATTGGGCAGGACAAGGACAACGACAGTGGACTGAGCAGGAGCAGAACGGAGGTCCAATGTGGCAAGAGTGGGCCCCACGAGGGGGTAGAGGTGGGTACAGGGGCCGAAGAGGGGGACAAGGGTATGGTGGAGTGGGAGGAAATGGATGGCAGGGTCCCAGAGGTCCACAGGGGAGCTGCTGGAACTGTGGGAGGTGGGGACATTACTCGAGGGAGTGCAGAAGCAGACAAAACAACGGGTTCCAGGAGGCAGAACAGTACGGTCACCCACACCCAGGGAGCCCATACGGCCTCCCCATGGGACAGCACCAACAACAAGGAAATGCAGGGCAAAGAGGTAACGCACAACTACACGGACATCAGTACAGAACACAAAATCACCCACAGAATAATGACACTATACAATACATGCCAGGTAACACTTTCGCTACAGTAGCGAATGGAGCCCCCGCACCCGCGCCCTACAGCGGAGTATCAGTAGTTTCGGGGAACATTTTTGATCAGGGAGGGGCAATGAGACACCCCGCATAGGACAGCCCACAGAGAACACTTGCGTGTCCAGTTCTATCTACGACCCACAATGCATCAGAGGAACCATTGATAGGGGCGCAGATAGGAGACAAGCAATTCATATTCATGGTGGATTCCGGAGCGGAGAAATCATGCATTAAAGAGGGCCGGTTCCCGCTATCTAATAGGACGTTAGAGACGCAGGGGTTCTCTGGGGCTGTAATTGAAGTTCCTTACGCAGAAGAATTGGATGTAACGGTGGGGGGGAAAACAGTGAAGGCACCCTTACTGTACTATGAACGCTCTCCAATTAATTTGCTGAGGAGGGATCTCTTGAGCAAACTAAACATGACCATATCATTTACAGAAAGTGGTATAGTATGTTCAACACCGGGCATATGTCCTCTACGCATAATGGCAGTAATGCAGGGCCACGCAATCATCACAGAAATTAGAGGCTTACCAAAAAACGAGGAGGTGTTTATTGAGGGCATGCGAACATTGGCCCTCATAGTACCAGAACTAAAAAGAATGGATTGGAGGATCCCAGCTGAGTTCCTCTTTCGCCCCATAGTGTGCCCCGACACAGCCACTGGGGCAGTGCTATCATTGGATTTGCACGCAGTACACGTGTCAGCAAAAAGGATATGTGTAATAGGGATTGACATGGAAGGATGCGAATGGCGTACAGTACTGTGTACAAATGCAAATATCCCACTGCGAGAGCTGTCAGATGAAGAGCTCTTTTCAGACGCCGAGACAGACGGCGAAATAGTAATGGAACTAGCAATACCATGTGACATCGTGATTACGGCCAGAGAAACTCCAATTGAATTAATGGCAGTAGTTGGAGCACCACATACATTTTTTGATGATGACATGAGGTTAATACCAACTAACATATGGACGAACGGCCCCCATGATGTAGGGTTATTACATGGAGTTCAACCTGTGGTGATAAAACTGAAAGAAGGGGCAATTTTACCCCGGGTGAGACAATATCCATTGTCTCGCGAGGCAGAAGAGGGAATAAAGGAGACAATAGAGGCACTGTTAGCACAAGGAATAATAGTGCCCTCAAATTCCCCATGCAACACATGCATTTACCCGATCAAAAAGGTGAAGGGAGGTTCCTGGAGGATGATACAAGATTTACGCCCACTCAATGATGTGATTCAGAAAGAGTTCCCTCTAGTGCCGAACCCGGCCACAATACTATGCAACATCCCAAAAACAGCATCTCATTTCACAGTTATTGACTTAAAAAATGCGTTCTTTTCGATCCCCTTAGCAGAAGAGAGCAGGTACTTAACAGCATTTACACTAGGGGGGAGGAGATTTGAACACTGCAGACTACCACAAGGATATTGCGAAAGCCCAAGCATATTCAACAGGATATTACATGAGGATCTAGGGAACCTATCTGTAGAAAGTACGGTGATTCAGTACGTTGACGATTTATTGGTTTGTGCACAGAGCGAGGAAGAGTGTAGAAAGGATTCAATAACACTCCTGACATTACTGGCCAACAAGGGGTACAAGGTGGATAAGGGTAAGTTACAATACTGCCTAACAGAGGTCCTATACTTGGGACAGCTAATATCAAAGGATGGAAAACGGATCATACCAGACAGAGCAGAGGCAATTAGAGCCGTTGGGGAGCCCAAAACAGTAAAGGAGATGCAAAAATTCCTGGGCATGTGCAACTACTGCCGAGCTTGGATATTAGACTACGCAGCATATACAAGGCCCTTGTTACAGGCACTTAAAGAAGCGCAACAGGAAAACAGAGACATAGAATGGACAGGAGAAATGAACACATCATTTAACTCACTAAAGGAGCTAATATCAAGCACTCCAGTTCTGGCAAACCCAGATTATGGACGCGAATTCTTCTTATTTTCACACTGCAAGGGAACACTGATGACCGCAGTGCTGACACAAAAGACATCGTTGGGTCACAAGCCACTGGCTTACTATAGCGGCACTCTGGGCGCAGTAATGCAAGGACATTTCGCGTGCGAGCAATCTCTCGCTGCTGCCGCGTTCGCCATTGAAAAAAGTGCCACAATAGTAATGGGCTGTCCAGTAACACTGTTTGTGGAACACTCACTATTTGCAATATTAGAGCGATCAAAAAGCACATTAACAACACAACGCGCCACAGCATATGAGATAATATTGTCCAGTGCAAACATCCATATAGTAAGATGTAAAACTGTAAACCCAGCCACATTCATCACGGAGGCGTGCACAATAGAAGACATGCAGAACCACAACTGTGCAACATACACCGGTGACGAGGGTCAGGATCAGGTGGTTTTTGAGAATGCCCTGAACGAGGGAGAGGTGTACTTCGTGGACGGGTCGGCCTCAATTGACATGGAGACAGGAGAGAAACATGTGGGTATGGCAGTGGTACGATTAGAGGAAGGTGAATATGAGACACTAGTGCAATGCCGCCTCCCATCACACTATTCAGCCCAGGCAGCAGAACTAATAGCACTAATAGAAGCATTGCATGCAGCTAAGGGGTGCGCAGTAACAATATACACAGACTCAGCATACATGACGACCACAGTACACGGAGGGCTGGCACGGTGGGGGCGGAGAGGGTTTCGACGAGCAGATGGAACACCTGTCCAACACGCAGAATTGTTAAAAGAATTGATTGAGGCACTGCAAGACCCCACGGCAGTGGCAATTGTGAAATGCCAAGCCCATACTACAAACACAGATCTTGTATCTTTGGGAAACGCGGCAGCAGACGCCGCCGCCAAAGAAGCTTCATACTTTCAGAAAGGTGAGGTAGGGGAGTACATGTTGCACCACACAGTAAGCCAAGAGGTCCCCACAGGATATAACATGATGCTCACACAAGAAATACTAGAGCTGCAAGAGGGAGCTAGTGCAGAAGAAAAATTGCTATGGACTAAGAGAGGATGCAGCAAATCACCAACAGACTTATTGTGGCGACAAGAGAGTTCAGGAAAAGCAGTGATGCCAGTTACGTTGTTAGAAATAGCCTTTCAACAACTACACTTCCCTGCACATAATGCTAAGCAACACATAGTGGCAGAGATACAAGAGGATTGGTTTGCACCTTGCCTCCAGGAACACATCACTAGGCTGGCATTGGAATGCACGACATGTCAAATTTACAACTCAGGAATGACATTACGCACACTGAGAGGTACAATACCAAAACCCAATGGCCCATTTAGAGAGCTCCACATCGATTATGTAGATATGGGAGAAAGGTGCAATGGGGCTCGTTACATGATTGTGGTTGTATGTCCCTTCTCAAGGTGGGTGGAAGCGGGCCCCTGTGCACGTCCTGACGCGAAAAGCGCCGCAAAGTTCTTAGTGAGGGAAGTATTCCCGCGCTGGGGAATTTGCGACGTGATTCGCTCAGACAACGGCACTCATTTCGTTAATGAACTGTTCAAGGAAGTGACTACATTATTGGGAATAAAACACAAATTATGTTCAATTTATCATCCTCAAAGTAATGGCGTAGTGGAAAAGATGAACGGCCTGCTGAAAGGCAGGTTGTCAAAACTATGTTTTTCCCTAAAAAAGACCTGGATGTACTGCCTACCTCTGGCCCTGTTCGAATTGCGCAATCAGCCAAGCAAAGACCATCATTTATCCCCACACGAGATCGTCACGGGAAGGAGAATGCACACAACACATTCGCCTCTCCGTGAACGTTCTGACGCACACAGAAGCGCTGCGGTATTAGGTGAGGAGTTTACCGACTACTTGAAAAAATTAGCACAAGCAGCGCGCGTAATTGCAAAACAACTTGCCCCGCCCTTCACAAGAGAGGAAGGAAATGTAACAGAAGCAGTAACACAGCCGGACAAACAGTCACAGCTGATGCCAGGCGACTACATATATGTCAGAAGTTTTGTGAGAAGGTGGAATGCACCACGTTTCCATGGCCCTTATGAGGTAGTGTTTTGCACGCCCACGGCGGTAAAGGTGAAGGGCCTGAGATATTGGGTGCATTTGACAGATGTACGCAGGGCGTATAGCGCCGTGGAAGGTGAGGTACAGGACGAGGCACAGGCAACAGCGGACAATGGAGTTGTGCAGAATGAATGATGGGAATTTTGTGTGCATTAAGTGATGAACATTGAACGCGACTGGCGCATGGCAAGTGTACTAAAATAAATATGTATATATATATATATACTTTTTACAACTTTTGAAGGTTCTTGTGGGTTTTTTGGTTTTGGAGAAGTTTTTTTCTCACTTTCCTTTTTTATATATGAAATAATGTACGGATAGTAATGATTGTAAAATTACCTTGTCTGTGGACACACCCCCTCCCCCACCCACTCCCATACTTTGTCGAAACAACGTCACAACGTTAGAAATGTTTACATGCTTGTACTTAATGCACTTTTGTGTTTCAAACAGGATTTACCATGGCATCCAATGGGCAGCCTGCAACTAATAGATTTGTTAGATTTAGAGAAATGTTAGTAGATAGATTTACATATTCATATGAATGTGGTTTATCAATGTGTGTTATTGTGTTCTTCATATCAATATTTTGCCTGATGACATATTGGTTCATAGCGTTCATCTCTATCGAGATGAACGAGGGGGGAGGGGGGAGTAACATCACCCTGGCCCCTGGGACGAATTCAACTACAAGTATGAATATTAAAGAAGGTGATTTTTTGGTCTGGGATGGATCACACTTTGTATGGGGTTACTATACTGCAACACCCACTGCTGCCCTGTCACAATCAAGAAATTTCCAAAAAGAAATGGAAAATGACACAATGTCCCTACCTGAAATATATAACAGCCCCACTACCCTTCCCGCCCCGATACAAAACAGTGATTTGTTGTTTATTGAGGAAAATGGAAAAGTAATTACGATGACAGAACACAAGTTCCTATATGAGGAACTGGAAAAGGGGGGTGGGAAGGAGGAAGGGGGGCCTATTTTTTCACCTATCGAAACTAAAAGGTATAGGAGGAGGGAGAAAAGTAGGCGAAGAAGAGAGACAAGTAGGAGGGGGTATGATGAGTATTATGGGTTAGGCTTAGACAAGATGGAAGACCCACGACACCCCCACCAAGCAAATAAATGGTATGCAGATATGAGTGCAACAGCTAAACAGACAACCAATGAAAGCTGTTATGTCTGTTCGCTCATCCCCCATGCATCAGGCACACCCAAAGTGTTGTTGCCAAGAGAATTGCCCAGTGTGGATGCCCAATGTCTCCTTCATCTCACACTGTGTAGAATAAAGAACACCTTCCAAGCACACGATGTCTCTTTCAAAATGATACAGAACGACAAAACGTGCTATCCAAAAGCGTCTGGAGTGGTCTGTCTTAAAGAACCCTTTTTTGCAATACAAGGGACACTGTTTTCCGAAAACAGATGGAAAGATGAAGAAGTACTGTGCAAAGCGGAAGTACTGAGAGGTGTCCAACCAGACAAGCTGCGGTGGATGGAAAAAACGTGCACACCAATATGGAAAGAACACATCTCTAAACTAACATGGGTAACAGCGATGGAGAAACCCTTCAAGCTACAAAGTGAAATAAAAAACGAACTATGTTTCAAGGGAGAAGGAAAATTAGCAATGGGAACGAATAAAAACTGTAACAAAACTCTCACCATCCCAGACATGAAAAAAGGAACAGCAGCGCTAATGGACACATACTGGGTATGCGGGAATCAGGCTTACTTGCACCTTCCCCAGGCATGGAGTGGCAGCTGCTCAATGGCCACTTTGCACTCGGCCCTAATGGTGATTCCAGAAAGTCACGTCGACGAAAATAAAAGGACGCAAGGAAACGTGAACCAAGGTGCAACTTCTCCCACTGCAAAAGCGCACCTCTATGTCCTGTCCTCCGGAGGGAAGGAAGAGGAGCTATCACGGAACAAGCGAGCATCGAACTACATATCACAAGCATCATCCGATTTATTGGCACAGATCCCAGACAGGTATCGCCTGTTCAGCTCCGTGGAAACATTTTTTGCCTCACTAGTTTCAAGTGTCCAAGCAAGAGCAAATGCAAAATGGCTCCAGATCACACGGTGGGAACTGATTCAGCTGGCCAATGACACTGAAGAAGGGTTCAACATAATAAAGGTGGAACTACGAGCTCTGCGACTGATGACCATGCAGAACAGGTATGTTCTGGACCTGTTAACAGCGATGGACGGAGGTGTTTGCCGAAAAATAGGAAGTGCCTGCTGCACGTTCGTACCTTCTGAAGACGCAGAAAATGGGTCCCTGTCCCACGTCATTGAAGCAGTACATAACCTGGGAGAGAAGATGAAGATGGAAGGTGGGGCTAAAGATAGCTCATGGTTCGACAATATCTTCTCCTGGGTTCCCTCATGGCTTGGAATGGCAATGAAGTTCTTGATACCAGTTGTGGTGTTCCTCCTCGTGGTGTTCTGCCTGTGCCAGGTGGGCCTCCGATGTTGTGCTAACGCAGTCCCTAACGGTGCAATGATGATGGTGACAATGGGCAACTCTGGTGGTACAATTAGGGCGACACAAGAAGTACATGTACAGACAGGAACAGATAACACTCCCAGGTACCAGTTAGTGCCTATGTACCGTGATAAGTACATAGTAGACAAACTATGGCACACCACTATCAAAGAACCCCGAGATGTGGAACTGGAATGGTATGAGGAGGTCTGAGTAGACTTGGAAGAAACTGGTGACTGTATATATTTAACATGTACACCAGACGAGTATGCTAGAAGAGGTGAGAGCTTGAGGGGGGTATGTAGGGCATGGATGCCTAGAAAAGGAACACCTGCATGGGATGACGCAGTGATAGAGGAACAAGAATGTAGAAGATTGGAAGAGCTAAAGAATTCGTTACTTTAGTAACGAAAGGGGGGAAATGTAGGGGAGGACTGGCCGCGAGGCCCTCCTCACCTGCAGCCTTCTCCCCAGGTGAGGACCATGACTCGGTGGGCGTCCCCTCATGCCACCCGGGCCCAGGTGGAGGAGGGCTCACCCGCCGACGACATTGCCCACACGTATCCGTTCCCTGCATATACCAAAATTCAGTTAGGCCTAGAAGCCATCTTGTCTAGCAAAGATGGCGTGAGTTCAGCGCACTGTAGCGCGGCCCCCACCTTTGGAGGGCCTTTCATGCATCTCTGCCGCCGCAGCACCATGGCAGCTCCGCTGCGAGCGCGTTCCCATGGGAAAGTTGGGTACGAGCTAACACCAGATATTAACACTGTAACAGTCTGTTATCCACAATGTAATACTGCACCCCGTGTGACCTGGTCCGCGAGGCCAGGGCGACGCAGAACTGAATTCAAGTAGTGGTATTAGTGAACTACTCTTCTTAAACAGAATCTGCAAACTATGAATTAGCCATAAAAGTGAAATGTTTATATGACTTCACATTGTGACTGTACTAATGCTGCTAGATCACAGAGAAAGTGTCCTTAAGTCATATGTAGACACATGAACCCCTATATGTCTTCTTAAGTCACCCATAGTGGCAACCGTCAATCTCTGTGGTCCATAATATAGTTCTACCTCATGTACCGTCGAATGTAGATAAATACTTAAACACTGTAGTAGATATAATACCATGTAATGAAAAGGTACTCGGACCGAATGTATTAAAGAAATGTGTAACGAAATTGAAATATAGATGTGTGTTTAAATAAGATCAAAATAAGGCAAAACATTATAAAAGTTCTGCATTCAAAAGTCAGCAACGCACGAGGAAAAAACCTTTGTGAATATATGCAAGGCCATTCTCCCTCCCACCCTACGAAGCCTGCCAGATGAAGAAGCTAAGGCATGTGCCGCGCTCCCTCACCTCCCCCAACCAAGCTGGAGCCGCTTCAGAGAGTCAGAGGCCCCGGTACCGCACCCAAGGCCACAGCCCGCCACCTGTGTTATTTACAGCACGGTAATAAACCCACGTTTGAATCCACAGATCTACCAGCACCCTCTCGTAAATCCCACAACCCCCCCTAGACCACCCCAAGAATCATGACCCCGTGCACAGACGACCCCCAACGCTGGGACAAGACACAGAGACCCATTTATATAATAACTTCTAACGCAGCAGACAGACATGTATCATTCGGCTCAGGCCCCAGAGCCCAGCCCCTCGACCTAAAATACCGGTCAATAGGACACAGGTAAATCTCACCCCAACCGACAACCACCAGACCTCTCACGAGGTGCATTCCTCATGTGTTGCATTTATTTTATAAGATAAACTGCTGAGCGATTTATTGATGAACTTAAAATGTCGTTTCTTGAATAACTGCAGTGTGCATGGCCTAGGGCAAACGAGTCAGGAAAGGTATTCATCTTTGTCACAGGCTGCCCCAGCATACCAACACCGCTCGGATGACCTCAAGCTGGCCTGCCAGGCCCAACCCAACCCACGAGGCTGACCAGTGACGTCCTCACGCCAAGACCAACCACGCTGCAGCAACACCTATAGTTAGTCGACGCCACCCAATCCCAATTAACTTGTGCCCCCTATAGTGTGTAGGTTCTGATGACGTTTTTTGTATTAGAAATACGCCTGTCTTTGCTATTGTCAGACAGAGCGCTCTCGGAGGTTGCAGAGTTCTTTGCATGCCCTATTCTTTGGAAAAACTCCTACTTACGCTCACCCGCACTCTGTCTTGGCCTTATTCCCATTACGGGAGAGTCCCTTATTGTCTCTCATTGCGGGGAGGATCGTGCTGAAATTGGGGGCGCTTCCTTTCACCTCACAGTATCGCAACTAGTATGCTGAAATATTCAACCAGCATACCACACTTCTGGCAATTCAATAGATCTCATTTTCCATTGTGTGACAAAGCCCAACTTGTACAAGTTTCAGTCCTCTGTGTTCAATGTAACCGGACATTCATCAGGGGCAGAAGTAGTCCTGTGCTTTAGGTAGAATCTTCCTATTCATACACCAATAGCTATCTCTAAGGAAGAAAACACAAACAGACAAATCACTATTACGGGCATAATCGGTTAAATTTATACACCATAGCCAATTCCTCATCACCAAAAGGGTGTTCAAATATACCGTAAATCATATACCTGAACCCAGGTACCAAGAATTGCATGTCTTGTACCTAACCAGTCAGACACATTCTGACTCTTCACTACTAGTATCGGCCAAAAACATTCAAGAGTACCATGAATAGTCTATTAATAAACCATAATCTGATCTCCCCAATTGATACTGACAGGGCCAACACCCCAATCATAGGTAATTGCAACATGTCAATAACATGGGAGTCATATTAAAATAGAAGATTTTATAACAAAATTACTCGGCAAAGTGCTTATGCAGCCCTATGGGTCTACCTAACCCTGAAAGTTCTCACCTCCTACTGGCTATTCCAAGAGTCCTCCAATCTGCAGTGAATGCAGCGTCCTGAAGAAATGGACCTCCTTCCTCTATCTGGCAGGAATCCCACTAGTTCTAAAACAAATGAGGACCGAGTAAGCACCACATAATGGAAACGATGTCAGTGAGGCACTCCCTGACACAATCCTCAATTTATCAAACCAATGTGTACTGGCGCTCACCTATTGCGGGAAAGTTGCACGTCCCGTCATACAGTAAATGTAGAGAGCTGGAATCCAAATCCGGCAGCCAGCGGACAAAAACACCGTCTTTACCGGCGTTCAGACGTTCAAACCAGACCATTGCAGAAAAAACATCCACAACGTCATGACGGCCTCGCGCTGAATGATGCGCGATGACGTCACACGTCGTCGCATGCGCCCAAACCAGGCAAAGTCAGGCAAAAAGTCAGGGGAGGGAAAACGAAGCTAACAAGGTCCAACCCATTAGAGATGCACTAACAATGGACAAACTGCCCCATAGTATTACGTTGGAAACCTGGCAGGCCAATCGGACACTTTCTAACCGTCAGCAACCAGTACACAGTTCTGTCTCTGATGTACAATCCGAGTTACCAGAGACACCCAGAGAAGCAAAGATGGGCAAACATCTTGGAGCGGGTAAAATTTTTTTGAAAGGAGCAAAAACCAATACGCACAGCTATCACATTATGGCAATTAGCATTCCTCTTCCCTCGTGAGCCTAGAAACAAAATAGGGCTACCAACAGAAAGTGCAACACTCGCATGTCCCTAATAACCCGAGACGTTCTTATTTGATATTGTGCCACTCAATATTCTCGTTCAAACCTGTAATGTGACTATTACAGAGAAAAATTAACTTCTGCTCCAAATTGATTAATTTCCTGTTGATTTCGTCTTGGGAACTACCCCTAATCTTTTTGAGTATACACCATTGGAAATCAGAGAATGAATGTCCTTTCTCATCAAAATGTTTAACTAACGGAGCTTTATCGGTATGGTTCTTTAGGCAACTCCTATGTTCAATCATACGAGTCTTGCACTTTCTGTTGGTTTTCCCTATGTAAATTAAATCACATGGACATCTGATCATATAGATAACATTTTCCGTTTTACAGTTTGTGTGTTCTTTTAGCGCCCATTCATAAGGTAGTCCCAAATTGACAGATGTCATCTTTTTGGTCAGGGGGCACATAACACATTCCCCGCAAGGATGATGACCCATTACTCGAGGCAAACCCCATAGCGTACTTTGAGCAACCTCTTTGTCTCTCTCCTTTTGTACCTCATTTTTCATTACAAGATTTCGAATGTTGGTACTCTTTTTAAAGGCTATCAACGGCAGTGGGCTGTTCATAGTTTTTTTTCCAATTTTTGTGTATAATGTTCTTAACCTTATACGACATATTGCTAAATGTGGTAACAAACACCAATGGGGTATCTTGTTTAGCAATGTCTTTGTTTTTCTTTTCCAAAAGCGCTTCTCGGTTGTTATTGAAGGCTCGTTTGGCAGATAACCTAATGACCTTACTAGGGTAACCCCTGTCGATCAGTTTGTTCATTAGTATGTTCGCCCCAACTTCATAGTCATGTTTGGTGCTGCTGTTACGTTTCAACCGCAGAAATTGTCCAAAGGGCAAGTTGTCCCGGACATGCTTAGCGTGATGGCTTCTGTAGTGTAATAAAGCATTTTTGTCAGTGCTCTTGACAAACGGCTTAACCCCAAGTTGGTTATTGTGGTGGTAAATTGTCAGATCTAAATAATTCACCTCCATAGAACTCATGACAGCAGTACATTTCAGATATCTATTCTGATTGTTTAACCATATCAAAAAATTGTTGGCTTCGTCCAATGAGCCATGCCATACCATGAAAACATCATCAATGTATCTTAGCCATTGAGTTATCTGTTGTTTAAAAGGATTGATGTCCGAATAAATCACCGTTTGTTCAACCATATTTACATACAAATTAGCCAAATTCGGAGCCATGGCAGCACCCATGGCTGTGCCCTCTATCTGCAGGTAGAATTGGCCCAAGAATTGAAAAAAGTTGTTGGTCAGAGCTGTTTCTGTGCACCATAAGATAAAGGCGTTGCTGACAGGGTGAGTATCTTCCCGCTGAAGCAAAGTTTCCTCAACCACTCTTAAGGTGGCTTGTTGCGGAATGTTTGTATATAAAGATTGAATATCCAAACAAATAAGTATATCCTGGGATTGATCAAAATTCAGCCCTTCAATTTTCCCTATAGCGTCTCTAGTGTCTTGGACATAGCTCTTCATATTCATTACAAAAGGACGTAAATAGATATCTACAAATTTCGATAAAGGTTCCAAGATAGAATTAACCCCGGATACAATAGGTCTACCCGGGGGTCTTGTCAGGCCCTTGTGGATTTTAGGTAGAATATAAAAGATGGGAATTCTCGCTGTCTCTCTTGTTAGATATTCCCCTTCCTGTTTGCTAATCTGTCTCAAATCGACAGCTTTGTCAACTTTCTCCTTTATCATTTTCATAAGGTCCGGGCTTGGATCCTGATCAATTTTCCTATAGCTGTTGTTGTCAGCCAAAAGTCTGTGACATTCTTCAATATAGTCCTTTTTATTCATGAGGACTATAGCCCCTCCTTTATCAGCCTGGCGAATGACAATCTTCTCATTTTTACCTAGGTTCTGTAGCGTAGCGATTTCTTGCTGACTCAAATTCGAATGTTTAGGAATACCCTTGGTTTCAAGTTTCTTTAATTCCTGTAAAACCTTCTTTTCAAAAACCACTGATTCAGGAGAATTAGTATGGTGGGGTGGGCTCCAAGTAGAGGGATTCCTTAAGCCACTATAATTAATATGTGGACTGGCTGGTTGATCATCAAAAAATTCTCTTAGATGTATCTTACGCATGAAAGCACTAAACTCTAGCCTAAATTCAAAAGGATTGTGATGTTTAGATATTACAAAATTCAGGCCTTTATTGAGACATCGTTCTTCATCCTTGGTCAAAATAACACTAGACAAATTAACTACCAGCCCCGGTAACTGCGTGTCTGCATTCTGTCTGTCTGCCATTCCTGCCGACTGTTCCCTCTGCCTAAAAAAGGTTGGCGTCTTGATCCATTCCTGGCTCCTGTATTACGGCCCCTTTGCACCGCAGTGTTCTTATTTCTTCCTCTTTGCCCTACACCGTTATTTTCTTCATCCTCGCCAGGTGTACCTCCTTCCTCACTTGAACTATATGATGTATTTCTAAATCTTACCCTGCGGTTAGGTCTCTGACCTCCCGTGGGTGCCCCAAAATTGTAGTCTTTAGTAACATATTGGAAGGCCTTCTCATGAGCAAAATTAATAAGATCTTTTTTTAGTCTTTTGACTCTCTCTACACTAGATTCCGTTTTAAATGTTTGCATGTCTTTCATATGGGCTTCTAATTTCGTTTTGAATACTTCAATATCGAAATTCTTTTTCATTTCTTCTTCTAATCCTTTCAAATCTACCAGGATTTTTTTGGTAGTTTCCTGAGCTGTCTCGATAATAAGAACCAGCCAGTCCCTCCCACATTTATTAGCTATATAGCTCCATTTCAATTTAAAATCTGCATTATCTAGAAACAGCCTCGGCTCATTACGTACTATGAGACCTTGAGGTAACGCCTGATTTTTTAAGTATTCCAACATGATTATGGCGTGTAACTCTGTCCGTACCAATCTCTTGCGTGTTTGGGTAAGTTCATCCCATTTGTCATCTTTACCTATGTCTACCAGACCATTGTCTAACCCCAACTCCGGTATGGAATTCAGAAGTTGAAGAATATAATCTTCAGTATAAGCCAGACTTTTGTCTGCGGATGTCGCCATGATGCTCTCTCTAGTTATAGATGATTCATACAATACTCTGGTTACAGATAATTCATATAATACTCTAACAACGTCAGCCAACCCACCTACTAATATAGTGGAACCCCACGAGACAAAAGTTGCCTCACAGACAGGAATTATTCTACAGGGGAGACCCCACACTTTGGTGATATTCCCTCCTACTACGTGAGGATATAAGATATATATTTCTACAAAAGGAAGGAACAATCAACACATTCCCCTCCGATAGCAATTTCAAGACACCAGCCTTTAAACAAATATAGGCTGCATTCTGTGTTTCTAATCATCATCAGAAAACATTTTCTTCACAAAATATCATTTTTAATATATTAATTTTTTGTTAAGCACAGGTAATACAAAAATTATTAAAAAACATATACACATCACATAGTCATATACAAAGTAAAAACACAACCACCTCACAGTCTCGCAACTAGTATGCTGAAATATTCAACCAGCATACCACACTTCTGATTAGGTAGAATCTTCCTATTCTACCTAAAGCACAGGACTACTTCTGCCCCTGATGAATGTCCGGTTACATTGAACACAGAGGACTGAAACTTGTACAAGTTGGGCTTTGTCACACAATGGAAAATGAGATCTATTGAATTGCCAGAAGTGTGGTATGCTGGTTGAATATTTCAGCATACTAGTTGCGATACTGTGAGGTGGTTGTGTTTTTACTTTGTATATGACTATGTGATGTGTATATGTTTTTTAATAATTTTTGTATTACCTGTGCTTAACAAAAAATTAATATATTAAAAATGATATTTTGTGAAGAAAATGTTTTCTGATGATGATTAGAAACACAGAATGCAGCCTATATTTGTTTAAAGGCTGGTGTCTTGAAATTGCTATCGGAGGGGAATGTGTTGATTGTTCCTTCCTTTTGTAGAAATATATATCTTATATCCTCACGTAGTAGGAGGGAATATCACCAAAGTGTGGGGTCTCCCCTGTAGAATATTTCCATATTGTCATTATATACATCCTTCCAGTTGTAAAACCATAAAACTCTTTCTTGCCAAACACCCTAGACAAGATACCATTCACACTTCATATGCACATAACACATGTATAACACCTCCTGTTTATGATGGTTTTGAGTTAGACAAAAATCCAAAGCAATACCAATTTAAAAAGCACAATAATCCCGTGGACTCCAACTCTCATAAAACCTCAAGTACCGGAACGAGGAAGAGGCAGAAGGAGTTAATGTGTAAGAAAAGAAACACCATGCTAAATGTGCAGACTGGTGTGATGGAAATCAGCTGTGTAGGACATTTAAAAATGGTGTGCCTCTTCAATTTAAAAGTGAAGTAGGAGACGATAGGTGGGCACTTCCTACCGGGAAGGCGAGAGACTGGGAGAAGCACAACTGGGACTGTTGGGAAGCCGGCAGCATTGAAGAGGCTATTGAGGCACAGTCGCATTGAAGAGCTGCAGTTCAACTGGCGAGTGAATGAGAAGCCGACGGGAGAACTACAAAAATGTCTGCAGAGCAGGAAATGCTTTCCTGAAGCAAAGACTATGTCGTAGCTATACGCCACAGGTCCGAAACAGCAGCAAACACTGGTGCGTCTGCCCAGAAGTATTGGGAACCCCAGGGCGAACCGACAGGCATATAATAAATTGGAATCTAATTTTGAATATCAGCAAAGTAATATAAAAATACATAATTTACACAAATCTCCATATATAATATGTTGATATGGGGAAAACTGGAGTAAAAGTTGTCAGAAACAATTGAACACAATTGAAGTAGTTGAAAGGCAAGATCTGTACAAGTCTTTATATATGAGATGTCAATATGGGGAAGATTGGGACAAGTATTGCCACAAGCCAATAAATACTAAGAATAAAGTTAACAAACAAAACCTGAACAAGTCTCCATATATAAAAAGTAAATATGTGGGAAGTTAGAACAAGTAGTACCTGGAGGAAATAAAGTATAAACAGTGAAAGCGTACAACTGTGTTATACTTAAAGAGAAAGAGAACTGAAAGATAAAGAAAAGGTTAAGAAGATCTGGTGAAAGAAGCATATCAGACAGTGAGCCTTTGGGGGAAAGATACCTTACAGGAGAGCATTCCAGCGGATCTTCAAAGCCCAGAGGCGGGATTCCTGGCAGGAGAGTAAACCAGGTAGTCCATCTTTTAAGAAGTTGCTGTGTAGAAGCAACACTTTTTTTCATCCTTTAGAACACAATTGCGTGGAAAAAACACTACATCATTCTTAAGTAGGTGTTGTGTAAAAGAGACATTTCTACTACTCCTAAGGAAACCTTGTTTGGAAAAGACAGTGTTCTCATCATCTGTAAGAAAGTTTTAAAACAACATTGCTCGCTGCGTAGAAGAGATACTTTGCAATCCTTAAAAAAACATTACTTGGCAAAGACACTTTTCAGCACCCTTAAAATGTTATGTGAAAGAGACATTTCTACTATTCTTAAGGAATCATTATTTGAGCAGAACATTTTCAACATTCTACCTGAGACAGTTCAGGCAAAGGTATTTATCTCCTGAATACAAGGATTTTTGTGTTGGATTGACATACTTCGTTTTTGCACACTTTTGTTGAATCTAAAGCAGAGACATTTACCTTGCAACTTTAGTTGTTCATTTTTAGTGTGAGGGTCAGATACATTTTGGACACAACAACAATTTGCTTTAGTTTTAATTTCCTAGGCTGGTAAACTCTCTTTAGGATAAGGGCCAAAAGACCTTTATCCACACCCTATTATTTTAATAAAATGTCTAATGTTGAAAACCTTACAACTTTGTATCTGCCTCTCATTTCTGACCCCTCATAATTCACTCATGGAAGGAGTAATGAAGCCTATGTGAAGGAACGAAATATGTAGCGTCGTCAGGTTGGGAATAAGCTGCACCTGGCATTTCTTGTACAATAAAGCTGTAAACCCATCTGGGCATGGCATTTTATCTTTCAATGTGTTAATCACAGCTTGGATTTCGCTTGATTGAATGGGGCCTCTTATTGGTGTATAAGAGCATCAAGGACTGTCAGGTTTTCACATGTTGTACCTCACATTGGCAAGGGTTCTATGAGAATTGGTTATTTCAAACATTTTTCCAGGAAAGTTAGAAAGGGAGGTTTGTTAAAATATTAAATAAAACCTGGTTAGAGAGTAGAAAACTTCATTTGTAAGTTTGATCTATTTCCCTTAACAAACTTTCATTTAGAAAGATGAATTGCCCCCAAGCCAAGACGGTGGAACACTTTCCCAGCAGTGATTGGTTTAGTTTACTGCAGGCAGCATTGTGTTGTCATTTGTAATGTTCTTGACAGTTCTAAACTGCCTTTCATTAAAGTTTCTACCAGAGTAGGTCATGTTATAGTTAGCTCCAGTAAATAAAGTTTAAGTTTTCATTTAAAAAAGGTTGTAGATAACTTATATTTTAGTTTTCACTACATCTAGCTTAGTACTCAATTTAGGTGAAGACTACAGTAGAAGAAAGAAACAAATTCTAAGTGACTCTGATGCTGTGCAGCTGATTCCAGTCCTCCAGCTAAAGACAAAGCTAAGTGAACTTTTGGATCGTCAGAAATAATTGTATATTGCATTCAAGTGTATTTATTTTGTATCTTTTTAGTCTTTTCAACTGCACTTGGAACTGTAAATTTTGTGAATTGGTTTTTAACTTTTTAAGATTGCTTAAACGCGATTTAGTGTATTTAATACTATTAACAAGGCACGCGGTTCTAATTCCCCGAAGTATTAACATAGAATGTTTTAGAAGAGCTAATTTAATTTTTCTACGGACGCGCGTAACGTGTGTTATTTTTATGCGCGCGACTAGAGAAAAGGACCTTACAACGTCGTACGTGCTTCGCGGCCATCTTGGATTTCGTTTTTTCTTCGTTGCAAGTGCATAGCTTCACTCGAAGGACTTATGAACTAAAGACTTTTCTTTTTAGAAGCGGAGTATGCCGATTTTGAGTATCTATACTACAATTTTGAATTTTACATCATCTTATACAGCATCAGGTACTTAATATTAAGAAAGACTATTTTCTAAGTTAAAATTTAAAGACTAGGATAGTAATAGTGATAACATTCTTTGGTGTTTATTTTTAGGACATTCATTCATAGTTCTTGAGGAAGAGTTTACTTGAAAGAACTTCTGAAGAAAAATATTTATTCTTTAAAAAGAAAAGATATTTTTTGACATTACAAATTGCAAGGAAAAGAGTTGCAGAAGTCTACCATCAATATAGCCACATAACAATTTATGGAAATAAAACAGCCTACCGGCAATTCAAGCTTAGGCTAAAGGTAATAGAATTTAATAGATTAGAAAGTTTAGTCATTTGTAGAGAGTTAGAAAATGTATTAAAAGATTGCATTCTATTTTAGGAACTCAACTGAAATATAATTACAAGGTCATTCCAGTGAAGACAGACTGAAGTGCCAGCAGTAGGAGTTCCAGAATTGTTGTCTCTCTCTCTCCAATTCCCCTTTCCCCTTGGGTTTGCCTGTCCAGTAGTTTTATAGTTACTGGATTGTTGGGCAGGCAGGCTTAGGGGGTTTAGAGGACCAGCTTCACTCCTGCAGGATCCTTCAGCAACAGCGTACTGACAAGGACATTTGAGAGATTGGACCCTTTGTTGTAGTGCATTTATGAGGCTGAGTCCAATTGGTACTCCGACATTAGGGAAGCATGGTATCTCCGCACGAGTTCCACCTTTTCGTCTTCCTTGGTGGCCTCCTTTCCCCTATCATCTATGAGTGTGGGGATATAGTTCCAGGTTCTTAGCTTTGCTAACTTACTTATACAGTAGTATCCTGTTGCCATTTATTCCCTTGGTATAGTAGAACTGCTTTGTTTTGAGAATATCTTGGGTGGTCCTAGAAGCCTAGTGTGCTTCTAGTTTAGCTCTAGTGACTTTAAAGGCCTATCATGCCTTTTGGGACCCCTTTTTCTACAGGTCAGTTCACTAGCGGCAACCTCTTTTTCTTGCATCTCCTTAAGCTGTCCACAGATCCTCGTGTGGACTGCCATGTGGCTTATGAGCTCCTCATGCACAACCGTCTTCGAGTCCCAAATGAGTGCTTGGGGTTGTTCCCACTCCCTATTATCCAGGAAATAGTTACCGATCGTGGTGCTGATGTGTTGTCTTATGACTTGATCTGATAGTGTCAGATCATACAATTTCCTGCAGTACCTATGTGGTTTGGCTGTACTACCTATTTTCAAGGTCATGATTATTGGGGCGTGGTACGAGAGTACCTTAGTTACAATATG
The DNA here is from genome assembly GCF_040938575.1 of Ambystoma mexicanum. Taxonomy (NCBI): domain Eukaryota; kingdom Metazoa; phylum Chordata; class Amphibia; order Caudata; family Ambystomatidae; genus Ambystoma; species Ambystoma mexicanum. Next base: position 95,980,004 of record NC_090939.1, on the reverse strand, counting down.
CGCCTCAGGAATAAATGGCATGAGCCATGCAGAGGATAGCAAGATGTCAATCCTAGAGTATCCTCTGTGTATGTGGGAGAAGTGGGTGTATTCCCTCCCTGTATCGTTCAGTCCCCTCCAGGTGTCCACCACCCCATATCCCTCTGCTGTTTGATGTATGCGTTGCAGTTCCTAAAGTATGCCTTAGTTGGTGGCTACGTCTTACCTATGTCAGGGTTGGGGACCAAATTAAAGACACCCCCTATGATTACGTATTCTTCTACGAACTCGGCCAGATATGGGAGGATTAATGTCACCTTCTGGTCCTGCTTATCATTGGCCACATAAACCGAGATCAGGGCATGCCTATGACCAAGGAGGTGACCCTTGATACAGATGTACCTGCCCAGTGGATCTCTCAACATTCTGTCTTTGTAAAAGTGACCCCTTTTGCTATTAAGGTAGCTACACTTTCTTTTTCTCCTTCCTGACAGACGAAAAGTACTGGTGCAGGATCCATCTGACCCGCAGTATATGCTCGTTCACGGGAAAGAGGTGTGTTTCTTGTAAAAAGATCACTGAGCCTTTAAATTCCCTAAACTGTAGGAGAGTGACTTTTTTCATTGTGGGCCTAAGCGTTATCTTCACACTGTGCTGGGAAATGCACACAACGTTGGCCTTTCGAGGCCTCTAGCAGATTAGTGTGGATCAAAATCCCCCTCCCATTGAACATAAAAAAAAAATGGTGTGAATTAGGTGTGCAAAGGATAGACAGTAGGGACTCCCGCTTTATCAGTTGCAGGCAGTCCCGTTGCCTGTAGCTACATATACTTAGCAAAACTGTAGGAATCAAAGGGGGATCCATCAGTTACGGGGAACAAACATTCCTTAGAGTGCCATGCTGGGCTGGGCTATTCAGATCTACTTCTTCTAATCTGGACCACTTGAATTTCGGGCTTTCCCGGCCTTAGCCCCGGCTTTCTTTGGTGCGGTAAGCTTGATGCTGGAGTAAACTCTGGTAGATCTTTGTCTGTTATCTGGGCTGCGATACCCCGTTCCATGAAGTTGTTCCAATGAGATCGAATTTCGGTGCCCTCCTGCGCCACCACCAATTCTTTGTAATGCATCTCCAAGGCCTCTATGCGCTATGTCCATTCACACATTTGGTAGGACTGTTCGCAGATTGATGAGCCTGCTTCTTCCAGGCATTTTTCGGACTCTCCCATTCTCTTGTCTAATGAAGATATCTTATTCTTAAGTCTACCAGAATGTTGTTGAATTCTTGTTTGGTTTAGGCCAGGAGGTTTTGTAGGTCATACTTGGTAGCTGACTGCTTGTCATCGACTCCTGGAGACTCTCTGTGTATCAAGGCGGTAGTAGTCTCAGGTCTTTTGGGTCTGTTTTGCAATAATGTGGCGATGTTGGTGATTTTAGCCAGCTTGGGCACCTTTGCCAGGATATCCAGAGGGAGTCAGACCCGTTACAGGGCCCCTCCGCTCACCATCCCCCCGACCATTTGAAGGGACCACAGCTCGATTGAGTGTCCATGGAATTATTTTTCAGGCTCCTGAGGGCTTGCCAGCTACGAGGCATCCCAGCGCCCCAACCCAACCACCAAAGCAGTGTTTATGATGGTTGTGGCTCCTATGGAGATGATGCTTCCTTTAGCTGAGCCCTACGTGCACCCACCAGAATGCCCCACCGCTTCAGAACTCCGCTCCCAGCGGGACCTGACGCCACACTGGTACCCCAGAGGGTCAGCACACAAACACTGAAATAGAGCGCAGAGCAGATCACCCCAATGGTGGCAAAGGTTGCAGACAAGGCAATCCCTCTAGGATCCAGTAAGCACCATGATGGCTGGACTCGCCCGCACCGGGTCAGGCAAAGAGTGCCTGCACGCGTATGGCACTCCCACAATCCCCCACTATCCCCAGCAGTCAAGGATTGGTGGGGCACACAACCTCCAACTCATCTCCCCTGCACTTAGGCTCCCGAACCATAGAGTGGGCTGCCGTGCAAATTACAAAGCTCCTAGGCTGGTGCTGAAGCATAAGGCGTGCCGCAGGCTCAGAGGCCGATTGCAGCCACTTTGAGGAAGTTATCGCCAGGCCTGATCATGATCTGCACCACCAGAGGCCTCTTCAGTCACTTTGGAGCATGGCCCCCCCGATCATGATCTGCGCCACCAGAGCCCTCTTCAGTCACTTCGGAGCATGGCCCCCAACAGCTGTCAGAATGCCTCCATGTTGGACTGCCTTAATACTCCAGAATAACCCCTACCGATCTCAGAGGCTAGCAGAGCGCCATCTTGCACGGTGCCTCACTTAGCCACGTCTCATCTTATAGTATTTTAAGCTACATAACATTTATTAGTGAACATATAGAGCATTGCATTTCGTTTGTGTCAGACATAACATGGGCTTTTCGGTCTCTGATAGGGCACCTTGTACTCTTGTCTCTTGGGGAGATGACTTGGAAGCTCTGGTTTGTGCATAGTATTTTTAGGCTCCTACCTCAACATTAAATCATGATAGATACTGAGACATACATTTCAAGTTGACGATTTCAAACATTTATTCCCATGATCCATGACCAGCAAGACAGACTACTGCAGCAAGTTGCCTTATAGGATTCTTCATTGTAGCTTGGAGAGATAGTAGAATGGATTTATAACATTTTCTTTTAAGGGGATTCTAGTGGCACATGTGATGAATTTGGTGCTATATTTAGACTTAGTTATGTGAAAGAGCAGAGTGCCCACAGTCAGTTTCCAAGCTACATACAGACCACAACATTGATTGAAACCATTAAGCACAACGAGTATGACAATGGGCTTAAGCTAGAATGACTAGCTATAGTACTGTGTTGTAGAGATATTTTTCCTGCACACATTTGTGCCCGATGGACAATACACAATGCTTTGAAGTTCACATGTTTGGCCACAGGTAGGCAATGAAGAGATGAAAGGAGTGAAGTAGCAGACATAAAGCGAGAAGCACCCGTGACTAACTTAGCCGCGGCGTTCTGTAGAACCTGCAGCCATTTGTAAAAGGTAGGCCAGCTGGGTAAGGTAGAGCGAGTTGCAGTAATCAGGCGAACCCGAAACAAGCAATGACACTACCAGAGGCCGCAGCTGTAAGGGGAGGTAGGGCAGAACTTGACGCAGGATCCGAAGTTTAAAATGAACGGCTTGCAGACAGCACGCACCTGGGCATTGATGGAAAGGGATGCCAAAAGCTGTGCAACAAGATTTTTTACCATGGCAACCGGCACAGACTAATGACCCAGCTCAGGGGGTCAGAAATCAGCAGACCAAAAAGCAACACCTGAGGTTGACCCTACTAAGGGGATCTCATTTTTTTTCCATTAATGCTAAGCTAATTAGAGCTCATCCAAGAGTGTATAGCGAGCAGGCATGAACTACAACTCTTCGCAGTAGAAGAAGACGGGTCAAGGCGTTTAGTCCCTTTGTACCGCAAAGTGCAAAAGTGCAGGGTTAATGGAGGAGAACACACATGCATGCCTTCTTTTTCCCTGCACATTTGCACTCCGCTGTGCAAATAACAAAAATGTGGGTGGGTTGCAGTGCTAACATAACAGCTCCCCGCCGTCAAATTATGATTAGGAGCAAAATGAGCTTAATGGTATTTCCAGAGAAATGGTTCCTTTTTCAAAGCAGAACTTTATCGGAGTATTAGGGTAACAATGGCTGGGCACATTGGCTCAGTTCCCAATGCACTGACAGCCTAAGAAAGTTGTATGTAAGATGCACATGTGCATTGAAGAAAGTTGAGTGTGGACCAATGATTTTATGATACTTTGTAAATAAGGCAAAACATTGATAACTTTAATGTTTGCCTTAATAATGTTTTGATGTTGAAAATCGATTTGCAGATACAATTCAGAGGATTGGAACCAAGGTCTTTAAGAAGAATCGTAGAGTTATTAAATAATGCCCCACAGGATTATATATTCATATTAGATGTCCTCAATAAATATGTCCATATAATTATCATTCTGTGGCTGTCCGCTGACATGTATCTCCTGTGTCTTACAGAATTGAAAACACAATTTCAGTGAAGCAATGACAGGCCGCTATGTTGGTTGTACAAGTAAGTGCCTGCTCTTGTTGTAAATGCATGTATATGCATTATGGTTCATTAGAATATAATTGTTCTACTGGGCAACAATGAATTTTTCATTTTCTACATGCATTACGGATGTGCTCTGTTTCTGAACACCGTTGAAGGAAATGTGGGTTTTTAAATGAAAGGTTGAGACTGGGCATTAGCAAGACTCCGTCAGATCATGTGTGGATTATCTTTACTTGAATTGTAAGTGTCCATTGTGCATATGGTTAATGTTAAATAGATTGTCTCAGCAGCCATTTTGTAATTATTTTCAGAAAATAATATTGTATTTCTATTTAATATAATATTTTGCATAGCAGAATATAGAAGGCTAACCAAACACACCATATTGTGGGGTTAACAAGTTGCTTATAGCCCAGAGATCTTGGGTAATCACATCACTTTCCTAACCACATCGCTTTATATATTTGTAGCTGTAACTTGGTGAACACTGCCATTTCCTAGCTATATTTATTTATTGTTGTAAGAGCAAGTCACAGTACAAGCATACTACAAGACAATTTTTTAAATATTGATGAAAAACCGTTTTGGTCATTAATTTGTCTATGACCAAAAATAACTTAAAGGCTTCTTGAGAAAAAAATACATTCTCTCTTGTAAAAAGAGTAGGTCCTTCAAAGATCCCATGTGCTTGTTTCCTGGGAAAAAGAATGCCAAATCTATAATTTGAACCAGGCACAGAACAAGCATGTTGCGAGAGTACAGAGGTGCGCAGATGGTAGTAATTTAAGTCATGAGGTCCACCTGCAAAATGGATTTATTGGCATCTGTGACTCCAGTTCCCCAAAATAAAACACACCATTTTAATTTTGTTTTCTTAAATGTTAGTAGTGCGTCTACCTGATTTAGGGAAAGTCCCTAGGCTGAATAAGATTGTTGATAGAAAGACCACAATGAGGGGATAGAAGATGTGGGCGATTCACTGCTAATTTGTACACTTATGGGCCGGTACTATTCGTTGAAACCTAATGATTTTTTGTCATCTTAGATCCCAATAATGCAAGTTCTCTAGCAAGAGATATATACACCAGATACTGCCAGTTTCCATAACACCAGTAATAAGTATTGCATGGTTTCCACATGCCCAGTCAAGAATGTCATCGATTTCATTTTTATTTATTTATTATGTTATGGCTAATAATGAACATTCCACAATTATATTAAAAATAGTAGAAAAAGGAGTGTCAGCTAAATAAGATACAGTACTATATTTAACATTTCATAATACGGGTATCAAACATTATCTATATAATGTACACAGTACCATCATTATACAGTATTTCATCCATGAGTTAATACTCCATTAAAATAATCAAAAAATAAATACAGTACATCAAATCAGTTAATCAACGTACTTAAGTATGCTTTCTCTTAGTAATTGTTTGTTTAGATGGCACATTTCCATACTCTGTACACAGCTTTTGAAAAAAGTGATCGAAATACCTGAGAAATCTACCTGAGACAATAAAAGCCAAAAAGCCTGTTACTAATATCGCATATGAATTTACTATAATTCAATGGTGTCCTGAAGAGCAGGGCCTTGTGTAAGTAAGCGCTGTGTGTGTGCTCTAATGCACAATTACATAATTTGCTTTGCCTAGTATTACGAGGTATATTATAGCAAGATCCAGTGATAATACAGGAAGGCAGCAAATGAAATCTTAGTTGCATGATAAACCTTAATTTCTTGCGAAGAGTAACCAACAGGTACCTGACAGAATTTTTAAAACTGGAACCCTGTTTCGAATATTCAGACACATTTCTTTTAGTGTTAATGTAGTCTATATTCATCATCCAGTCCTATCTAAAGGCCTTTTTAATAAGTTGAGACCTTAACTGCCAATAATTCAAATTAAAATCCAGTTCCCAATAAATGGAAACATGGAAATCAGCACATGAATTAACAAAGGCTGTGAGAACCTTCTTCTCCATATTTTTGCACCTTGCCTAATATAACTACTAAATAGGCTAAATAGCAAGAAATTACTAGTCAAAATTTGATTAATAGTAGACTGCACCTAGTTAAAAGTGAGACAAGGTCTGATTCCACCCTAATGCACTCCACAGAAATACATCCGCATAGAACTAAAATGGGGTGCACATTCAGCCATTGAACAACTTCTTACGTATTTGATCCCATCCCATATTCCCACGAACACGACTGTATTTGCATGTTTTCATTATTTCCTCAAAAGAAAAACCAGAGGAGTGATGTGACAATCTTTTTTATCAACATAAACTTACTATGAGCTTTAGGGGTGATGCAATTTCTTAATCCATTAGTGGATCTGGTAGAGCTTAATAATACCCCTAAATATACAAATTGCTCAACACAGATCACGATTTTAGTCTTACTCTGATTGATGTTAAGACGGTTAAGCTTAGAGTAAAGAACAATGTAGGCCAATTGGGGCGGGGTCCAAAATGAAAATTTAATCTGCATAACTCAGCCAATTTATATGCTGATCATGGATCTTTGGCGGAATAGTTCTCACAACTTTCAACGCATCATCCATGCCATCATTATAAAGATTACAAAAAATTGGGGCCAATAAACAGACTTGCCTAAGCCCATTGCTTGCATCTATGGGAGCAGATAGTGAGCCCTAATGATTGGGTTGAATACTAAAAGAGGTCCTACTGGATCGTGTGAGGAATCTGTGGGTGTCCTCACTTCTCTTGCCAAGTTTTCTTCCTCCCAGCTAGGCCTGGAAAGGCCATCGCTTTTGGATCCTACCCTGGGATGGATATGCGAGGGAGGATCACCTCAGGGTGGAGGGGCGGTGTGTTGGGGTTGGGGGGGATGTAACTTGGGGAGAGAGGAGGACCCCACAGATGAGACATGGTATCAACCTTTTCCCTTTCATAGGGAAGAAAGTACCCCCAGTATGTTGTCGGGTATTGTCATCCCTTTCCCTTTTTTTCTTTGCAAACTGTCTCCCACAAACATCACTTTAGTACTGAGACAAGGAAGAGGACGATGGAGGCACGCCTGTGGACCAACCAGGGATGTCCCCATAAGGGAGGCCTCCAAAGTCAGGCAATGAAACTTAATGGCTCACACCTGAGCCCAATGAAAACATGAGATTCAGCAACCATTTCATCCGGACCACCGAAAGGGCAGGAGCCCTCTCCCCACAACCTGGTCACCTTCCAAACAGTGGCTACCATCCCCGAGCTACAGGAGCAGCTGGATCAGCTAGCCCTCGCTGCACGCCGCAGGAATACCTGCGCAATCTGCTGTGCAACATCCACCTGCGAGGTGAGTGTTCATAAGGAACAGACTGCCTGATACTGGCTCCATATACCCATTGATGTTGCAAAATCTCACTCTTTTACTTCAATCATTTGTTTTTGAGGCTGCCTGCCTCTAAGATGCCGCCCGTCCCAGGCCCCAGGCTTCTAGTGCGTTGCTAGGCAACGACTTTAGCATTTGAACCAGATACATCCGCGGGCAGGCGGAAGCCGGCCCCGCAGCGGCAAAGACCCTGTTTGCCCCTGTTCGCCTCTTGAGCATGCGAGGCACGGGCACCACTTTATCTATGCTAAGATAAGTCCCACAGCCTCCATTACCTTGCACCGCCCACAACTGCTGGTCCATCTCCTCAACTGAACATTTGATTGACACGTGCCAAAAGCGTACCTTTCAGTCTTAGCCTGAGGTAGGGTCACACAACTTCATTAACCTCACCACGTACTTCAGAAGCGCTCTCAGCTTTGTACTGAAACGGTGTATACAACATTTCCATTGACTGCCACAGCTGGACGGGGCTACCGTACCCTACCGCCCAAACTGTTCGCCTTCAGTTCTATTAGGGCGATACTATTTCCCATAAAATTCATACTGCCAATAATGTGCCTACAGCGCCACTACTGCCCAATTGTATGCCTTAGCATTTTCTTGCATAACTCTGTGCCTATAGCATTACTACTGGTACATTTTGTGCCTACAGCACTATGCCTACTGCATCACCACTGCCTAACTGTACGCCTTTAACATTCTCTGCAAAACTGTGTGCCCTTAGCATTCCGACTGACTAACTGTGTGCTTACAGCACTGTGCCAACGGCATCTTTACTGCCTAATTGTATGCCTTTAGCATTGTTTTTCATAACTGTGTGCCCATTGCATTGCTACTGACTAACGGCCTGCCTTTAGCCTCACGACTGCCTATATTGCATGCTCCGAGTATCTTTGCCCTACTATGCAGACTTAGCGCCTTTATTGAATGCCTTTTCTTAACCATGTGCCTCTAGCACCACCCACTGCCCAACAATGTGCCTGCAGCACCACTAGCAACTACCAAACTGTGCTCTGCGCCTATAGTACCACTGCCTACTGCCACACTACCAATTCTTCATACAACTACCCACTGTACCACCGCACCATTGCATACGGACGGCCACGCGCATCTAGCTTAACAGCCACACTTGCCCCGCCTTGTTCAAACCATGATCATTATCCTGCTCATTACTACCTACATCCTCACGTCTCTTCACCTGCCACTCGACCAACACCTGATAGCTAGCTACCCTGACCCACTTGCCGCCTACCAGCAGAGACACCAGGCGTCCTCACCCGTTGTTGCCCAATACCAAGAGTATCATGTCCAGCGCAACTAGCAGGTCGCTAGCCACACAGAACAGATCACTATCTCAGGCAGACATACCACCTACCCGGTTCTTACCACAATGTTATTAACAGCCCCAAAGCCCATCTCATTCACATCAGAGTGCCCTATCAATCCCCACCATACCTCTGGATTCAACACTTCACCAAAAAACCTACACCCAACACACCCTGCCTACTTAAATCAAGAAATGAAAGATTAGGCACCAGACTCGCGCCATCTTTCAACCTTCCTTGTCCAATCAAATCTAAAATGAAAGACTAGGCTCTAGACTCACACCCACCTGACCTCCACCTTAAAATTGTATTCCACCATCTGAACCTCTCCACACCCCTATTGCCACCAGCACCACCCACATTTTACCAACTATACTCAAGGGTGCACTGGTGAACGCCAGATCTTTGCAAGCCCACACCCTCGACATCTCTGACACTATAACGTCCCTAGACCTAGACTTCTTAGCAGTCACCGAAACGTGGCTCCACACCGCTGCCGGACCTGCACTCTCACTCGCCATCCCTGATAAATACTCGACCACTCAACTCAATAGAGACCCCAACCGAGCCAAAGGAAGAGGTGTCGCCTTCATCTCCAAAACGGCAATAGGTCTTAGGCATATCTCCAACCAAACTTTCCTCTCAGCCGAACTTCTAACTGTGAACCTACCCATATTGCACTCCCGCACCACTACCATACAGACCGCCTGGGCCGGTTTCTACATTTGAAGAAGATATTATTCTTCTACTGTCCAACAACACCAAGCCTGGATCCCAAATTATTTTACTTGGTGACCTTAACTTGGGATACCGCGATGCCAAAGACCTGAAATCCATCTCTCTCACTAGTTCCATCTCCGAACTAGGCTTCAGAAACCGAATATCAGAACCTACCCATATCAAAGGTAGGACTCTAGATTGGATCATGGACCTTAAGTGCAACATAGATATCATGCCCAACACGCCTTCTGCCTGGACAGTCCACCACCTGATATCTTTAACAATAAAGGACATTGGTAACCAGAACATCACCACCCCTAATATCGCCCCCGCTGTTCAAAGTATGAACTCTCGCAACATAACAGCGGAAAAGCAGATCCCATTACTGCAGCCGCTATTCAACGCCACTAAACTAAAAATTCAGACCCCACAGTCTTAGTAGATTTATAAAGCAAAACATTACTCAACGCCCTAAACACTATTGCCCCACTCAAACTACGCAAAGCTAAACCACTTCTTCACCTAAATTTGTGGTTCACCCCACACCTGAGATTACTGCGGAGAGCCAAAAGAAACGCGGAAACACTTTGGAAGAGCCACTCGGCACCCACTAATAAAGAGAACTTCCAATCTGCCTCTCTAACCTACAAAGAAGCAATCCTACAATCCAAAAAAGAAGCTTATAACACCCGCATCACACAAGCCAAATCAAACATGAAGGAACTCTTCAATGTACTAAGATAACTGGAATCACCAGCATCTCCACCAGTCACATGCATCAAGGACACCACCTGGTGTTCTAATATACAGGCAGCATTACTCAATGAAATAACCATCCTGCAAAACAAAATTGAATCTAAAAAAACGTCTTATCCTAGACAGTACTCCCAAATCTATAACTTCAAAGCCAGCCTCAAAATATTGTAAACCATTTAACTTTTCACCCCTCACCATCAAAAAGGTAGAGGACATATTAGCCAAATTAAAACCTTCAAGATGTAAGGGCGACATTTGCCTGGCACCCATCATTAAGGAGGCGGCCAAACAACTTGCGCCATTCATTACTTCCCTCATCAATACGTCCTTCGAAACAGGCATAGTGCCTAACAACCTCAAAGATGCCTCAGTCCTCCTGCTTCTCAAAAAACCATCCCTTGACCCTGCCACTCCCTCAAGTACAGACCAATCACTACAGTCCCTTTTCTTCTTAAAATAATTGATAGAGCAGCTTATCTGCAAATTCAGGACCATCTAGAAATCAATAACCTCGGCCTCAGGCAATCCGGTTTCAGGCCGAGACACGACACGGAAACAGCCCTTATCGATTTAAAAACACAAATAGAGGCGATCAAAGACAAAGGTAAACTAGCCTTCCTCCTACTTCTCGATCTGTCTGCAGCGTTCGACTTAGTAGACCATAAAATCCTCTGTGCTCACCTAAGAACCTCAGCACACTTTTCTTCTAATGCCACAATGTGGATCCAATCCTTTTTAGATAATAGAATGATGTGAGTCTTCTCTCAAACAGCATCGGCTAACCCGGAACCAGTCACATGCGGCGTCCCACCAGGCTCTTGCGTGTCTCCTACCCTGTATAATGTATTCACCAAGTATCTGTTTGACGACCTTGACTATCTGGGTGTCACCTACACTAACTATGCAGATGACACCCATATACTCATACCCGTCACTGGTGACTATGACATTGACAGCAAACGGCTCAATGAGATCTACAGTACTATTCCAGCTTGGGTGGCAAAACACAGACTCTGTCTCAATGACGAGAAGACAGAGCTCCTCCTCCTAGGTTCTAAACTCAAACTTAACAAACTCAGAAAACAGTTTGACACCTTCACCATCGATGGCAATCCCATCAAGGTCTCCAAAGAGGTGTAAACTCTTGGCATATACATTGACTCCTCTCTAAACCTAACGAGACAGGTTAATGCAGTAGCCTCATCCACAGCCTACACGTGTAAGTTAATTACAGCCAGCAGACCCTTTCTCACTACACCTAATTGCACTACCATAGCAGAGCGCTAATACTCTCCAAGTTAGGCTACTGCAATGCTCTCTATCTTGGCACTAGTCAACAAAATCTGAAAAAAATGCAAGTCCTACAAAATAATGCCATAAAGGCAGCCCTAAACATTCCCAGATCCCACCACATCTTAGAGGTGAGACGGAACCTCAACTGGCTTTCGATCAAGCAAAAGATCGCCCACAAAACTCTCTCTCTGCCACATAAATGTCTGGCCAACTTAGCACCCCATACCTGACAAAGAACATTGCACGGAATACCTCAGACCACCCTATGAGATCAGCCCAGGCACATACCCTCAAAGTCCCAAACTTCTAACTGCAAAAGGCAGGAGGGAACAGCTTCCCAGTACTTGCAGCCAAGTTATGGAACTCACTACCCCTCTCACTAAGATCTGAACCAGCCTTCCTACCATTCAAAAGAAATGCCAAAATGTGTCTTTCAACGCAGGAACCTTAGCCTCCTACTCTTTGCTTGCATCCCTATGCAAATCTGCAACTATAAGACTGTTGTAACTCGTGTTCTTACACACATTGTAATTCTGTAACTGCTGTATATTTCTGTATCTCCTATAAATATGCAACCTGTATATATTAGCATCTTAGTATTACTGGCACGCCCTGTGTCGACGCCCATTTTCGAGTTTCGAAAAACAAACTGTAATACTCCGCAGCTTCCACTAGATGTCGGCCTATGCACAGCATGTGAATCTAAGCAGATAAAAGCATCAGAAATACGATTACGGTGAGTAATGTATCCCATATATCAGTATCTCCTGTGATTATGTAACCACTGGATATATCAGTGTCTATTACCAAGTAATAGTGTAACATCCTCCTCATACCGACATTGTACCTTTGTAACTTTCTTTGTAAGAAATGCGCCCAGATGCCTCTGAGCTGGGAGCGCAATACAAATAAACAAACTAAACTAAACCTACATCTTGGGGACGGGATCCCCTAGATGCCATTTGCTGAACTGAAATAAGCCTTATATCAGACTGTCACTTTTTTTCAACACTTATTGCTTTTGTCCTAGAACCTTGCACATTATAGAGTTTAGATGTGAGGGCAAGGATAGGTTTTGGACACAGACAGACTTTTTGAGTTGGACTTCCTGACGTAGACTGTCCGTAGTTTTTGTTAGGTAGGGAAATCCCACCTTAGCATAGCGCAAGAGAGGCATTTACCCAATCCTTTTTACTTTCTAAATAAACGTTTATAGCCAAAACCTTATGTTTGTGCCTGTGCCCACTCAATGATGCCTGCACAATAGTTGCTTTATTAGATGAAATTACGAATATTTTAAATGTCCCATTTAATCAGTCGTCTCCATAATACCTGTCGATTGACACCATCAAAGGCAGCCAAGTAATCAATAAAGACCATGTATAACATGGATCCAGGAACTTACAAAGTTGTTTGTTTGTTTTATTTGCTAGTATAGCGCACCAAACCCTGAGGTATCTGGGCGCTATTGCTTAGTGTACATAGGTTACAACAGTAGAATGTCATACAGTAATATACAGAAAATATGCAATGGGTGAAGACATACAATAATATTTACAGAAGTGTATGGAAAATATATAATGAATATTACAGAAGTGCGGAAAATATACAGTGGAATAGGATATATACAAGATATACAATATTTATAACAATATTTATAACATAGCTTGGGGTCAAGAACTACATTCTTGTAGTATGGCCTTAAGGGCCATCTAGTGATGGAAATCTAAGCTATGGGTGTGGTCAGGAGGGCAGTTTTGCTCATAGAATCATGATAGCTAGGAGTGGAGGTTTATTGGACTGTGAGAGCAGCCATGTTTTGACCTTGTTCCGGAATGAGAGGAACACTGAGTCTGTCCTTAATGTAAATGGTAACTTGTTCCAAGACTTGGCTGCAAGCACTGGGAAGCTGGTTCCTCCAGCTTTGCTAAGTTTGAATTTAGATATGTTGGGACTGGGCGTGGGTGTTTAGGCACTTGTGAGTAATCATAAGTGTTCTAAAGGTAATCTTGTCTTGGATCGGGAGCCAGTTGCTATTGCGTCGCATTGCTATTGCGTCGGATTTGTGAGATGTGATTGGCGCACGGAATATTTAAGGCAGATCTGAACGCATTGTTTTGTAATACTTGTAGCTTATGAAGGTTTCAAATGGATTGTGTCCTCCAACGTATTCCTCATCTTTGACATGTAATGTCCACAGCTGTGCACTTCGGAAACTTTTTCAGCAGAGGGCGTCCTGCGTCGATGATGTCGGGTCGATGTCCCTCAAAGGCATCCATCGAGTGCGACGTCACCGGATGTTATAAATAGGATACATGGCGTCTGTAGCCTCAGTTCCGTTTTTTCCGCAAACGTGTTGCTTTGTGAAACTCGGCGCGCCTCGTGTGTTCATCGTTGAGATGTCTTTTTCTTCGACCCCTCCGACTCCACGGTCTGGCTTCAAGACCTGCCGGGACTGCAAGTTGAAAATGTCGATCACCAACCTGCATCGCATTTGTTTGTGGTGTTTGGGCGAGTTGCACGACACAGACGACTGTTTGAAATGCCAGTCGCTGACTGCCAAGGCCTTGCGGGAGTGGAAGCTCCAGGTAGGTAGGGGTTCTAAGCCTAGTAAGTCCCGAAAATCCAAGTCCAAGTCCAAAGGGGTGTCCACCGACGACTCGAGGGACAACTCTCCTCATCGGGTGGAGGCCCGGGGTTCTCGGTCCCAGAGTGGTTCCCGCCATTCTTCTTCTTCTTCTTCGCACATTCACGGAAGCGCTGTCACCGGTCGCCTTCCCCGTCCTCCTCGGATGAGGAAGCCGCCAGGAAAGTGGCATGCCGGACGAAGACCTCGACTCAAGAGGAATGGGCTGCCTTTAAGGAGCAAATGTTAACGATATTTCAGTCGCAGGGCATGGGTCCGGTCGCACCTTCTAATGAAGCCAGCCAGGATCGGTCTCGTACCGTGGCTCACACGCCTTCGGGCTCGGGACCGTGACGCTACTCGCATAGGGAACCTTCAAGGTCCTGTTCGGACAAGGCTTCGGAGAGTCGAAAGGGACGTGCTACTAGGTCTCAGTCCTCATCCCCAGCGAGACCGCTGCAACCTACTAAGGACTCGATGCCGGCGTCGACTCGGTCGGTGCCGTGTCAGTCTGACTCGGACGTCGATGCATCTTATCAGCCCACTGCGCTGTCGGCACCAGTGTCAATGTCGACGCTGAAGCCTTCAGGGCTCACAATGTCGAGGTTGTTGACGCTCTCAGCGTCGAAGCCTTCGGCGCTCTCGGCGGCTTTGGGGATTTTTGCCCGAAATTTGCCATTGGAGTGCCCCGATGTGGTGGATCCTACTAGGAAGGCTACGGCGAAGTCTGTGAGGGCAGTTTTGGACTCCAGGCCCTCTTCTGTCACCAGGCCTGGGTTTCAACACCCACTCGATGACATATATGAAGAGGAAGAAAGGTCTGAGTTTGAGGACCCTGGTGAACTTGATGGGGCTCCACTTTTTTCTGGAGACAGTCAGTTAGAGGAGTTGATGCAGACCCTCCATGATGCCAGTGGGTTGGACACTTCTCCAGAAGTGGAATTTGGTAGGCCTGAGCCTCATGCAGAGTCTTCATACAGGAGGCTCATGGCTAGGGTCTCGGAGTATCTGGGCTGGTCCAGTCCTCCTGAAGACATTTTTTGCGGAATGATCTAACGGACATCTTAGATCAAGGTCCATCCTCTGACCCGGTATTGCCATTTCATCTCACCTTAAGGAAAAGGGTGGCAGCTGCTTGGCAGGTCTCGGAATCTCTTCCGGCTGTTAATAAATCTTTGACAAAGAAGTACCGCCCTTCCAGCTATTTATCTTCTCAACCCACTCCCGAGAGTTTGGTGGTTCAGGCGGCTATGGCCACCTCGAAGCAGGCAGCATACCTTCTCATCCCTCTGGATAGGGACGACAAGCGGTTCAACAGTTGGTCCCGGAAGGTATTTTCTGCAGGGAGCATGGCCTTGAAATCGGCCAACTCCACTTGTGCCTTGGCAAGGTTCTCACACACTCTGTGGAACTGTGTTTCTTTAGCGGCTGAGCATATTCCCGAGGGGGAAGAAAGGGATGGGTTCCTTGCTCTCGTGCAAGACGGCAAGGATGCCATGTGCAAATCCCTTCAGTCGGGTTTGGATACAGCCAACAGTGTTAGCTGATCCATGGCTGTGAGCACTGTTATACCCAGATTTGCGTGGTTGCAGAAGTCGGTGTTAGGAGAGGATCCAACCCATGTGGATCTCTCCATGTCAATGCTGTATATAGTTACAAAACCACGTGGACCTTTATATGTAAATGCTGTACATAGTTTCCTTACATTGCTTGCTATTGCAACTCTCACACTGGGGCTTGTTATTCTTAGAATTCTGGGGGCCTGACTACGGTTGCTATGTACACTTGTTGTTGTTTAGAATATGGAATGGTGAGGGGTTGAAGGCTGAAGCCCCGGAGAGCAGTTGGGGACTGGCTGCCAGGCTGGGGGATGTCTCACTGTGTTACTTTTAATAAACCTCTTTGAAGTTAGCTGCAGGCGTGACGTGTTCTTTGTGGTGCATTCCCTCCACAACAGTCGGGTTTTGCTCCGGATGTGCAGACATGTCTTCTGAACATGCCCTTTGATGGCACACATTTGTTTGGCAGCAAGGCTAACGAGAGCCTTGAGAGGTTGCAGACCTAAAAAGCTGTATCTAAATCTTTAAGCGCAGCTGTCCGTCAACCTCTGCCTTTTCATCCTAGGGGACAGCAATGGAGGGGAGGTTCCAAAGCCGCTCAGGCAGCTGCCTCTTTGCCTTCAGGCACTGTTGCAGCCGCTTCCAAACCATTAGGAGGCCATGTCCCATGGTATTCCGTTTGGGGGCAGACTGTCTCAGCATCTCGAAGAATGGAAAGCCATTACTTCAGATGTGTGGGTTCTGGATACCAAAGTCCACGGCTACTGCCTTCCCTTCCTTCAGCGGCCTCACGACAATCCACTGGGGAAACTCTCTTTGAAGCTTCCGGATCCGCTCCTTGCACAGGAAATGGGATGGTATTCCCCTTTTATTTTGATCCCGAAGAAAGACGGGGGATTGAGACCCATCATGGACTTGCGTTGGTTGAACAAACTTCCCAGGAAGGACAAGTTCAAGATGGTTACTCTTTCTCAAGTCCTCCAGGCCCTTCAACTTCAGGACTGGTTGGTGTCTCTGGACCTACAGGATGCTTACTTTCATGTGCCGATTCATTCCAAGCACAGAAAGGACCTGAGGTTTGCAGCTGGCGACTCGCACTTTCAGTTTCGGGTCCTGCCATTCGGATTGACCTCCCCCCGAGGGTCTTCACCAAGCTAATGGCGGTGGTGGCAGCGTACCTCAGGCGAGGGGGGATTCGCGTCTACCCCTACCTGGACGACTGGCTGATCCGGGCGCTCTCTCCCGAGCAAGCAGTGGATCACCTCGGTCTCACCTGCCGCACCCTCCACAGGCTGATCATCTCCCTGAATTTCAAGAAGTCGCATCTGACACCTTCCCAACAGCTCCAGCTGTGTTAGACACGTCCATGGCGAAGTGCTCGCCTCCCAAAGTGGGCAGATGGTGGACAAGTTTCAACATGCCCACAATCTCCTGCCTTTCAAATTCTTAAGGTTGCTCGGCCTCATGGCATCCTGCATTTTTCTGGGGCCAGAGAACAGGCTGCAAATGAGATCCCTGCAATGGGTTCTCAAGATGCAGTGGTTACAGTTCTCAGGCAAGATGTCAGATCCCGTTCAGATTCCACTCTCTGTCTCCCAGGATCTTCTGTGGTGGGCCAACGAAGGGAACCTGATGAGGGGGGGGTACCGTTTTGTCATCCATGGCCGGAGGTGACTGTAGTGACGGATACTTCCCTCACAGGATGGGGCGCTCATGCCAGTGATTTGAAAGCCAGAGGTTATTGGTCTCCGTCGGAGTCCAAACTCCACATAAATCTGTTCGAGCTGAGGGCCATCAGGCTAGCCCTGAAGGCTTTTCTACCGTCTGTATGGGGGAAGAGTGTCCAGATCATGACGGACAAGTCAGTGGCCATCCATTACCTCAACAAAAAAGGGATGTAGGGTCACTGCTGTTGTGCAGAGAGGCAATGCAGCTCTGGTTCTGGGCCATCCAGCAGGGAATTTCGATCTTGGCAGTTCATCTGGTGGGAGACGAAAATGCAGTGGCTGACACTCTGAGCAGGCAGAGCATGATCTCTCACGAGTAGGAGTTGGCTCATGAAGTCCTTCAGTAGATCTTCGCCCTTTGGGAAACCCTGCAAGTGGATCTATTTGCCACCAGTGTCAACCGGAAGTGCGAGAGATTCTGCACAAGGTAATTTCCTCCAAGAGGAGCCTTAGGAGACGCGTTTGTGGTGGATTGGTGTTCCCCACTGCTGTACGCATTTCCTCCAGTCCTCGTCATTCCTCAAGTGTTGCGGAGGTTACAGAGGTTCGGTTCCCACATGATCCACATTGCTCTGGATTGGGTCAGGAGAGCGTGGTCCCGGACCCTCTAGAAATGTCCATCTGCCCTCCACGCCATCTTCCCTATCGAGAGGATCTGCTCTCGAAGGTCAGGTTCTCCATCCAGAGGTCAAGACTCTCAACCTTCACGCTTGGTATCTGAAAGGTTGAGGTATAAGGATTGGGACCTCCCGGATGACGTGATGGAAGTGTTGCTTTCGGCCAGGCGGCCTGCAACAAAATCCCTGTACCGTTGCCGTTGGCGTAAGTTCTTCGACTGGTGCAGAGGTCCTTTTCAGTGCTCCATTCCTATGGTTTTGTCTTTCTTACTTTCTTTGGCCCACAGGGGCCTTCAAGTGTGTACCATAAAGGGTTACCTGGCGGCGCTGTCTATCTTTAAGCGCTCGTCTGAAGAATGTTCTTACTTTAAGATTCCTTTGATTTCTCAGTTTCTTAAAGGACTGACTAATGAATTCCCACCGTCTCCTTTCCAGGTGCCGGTTTGGGATCTGAATTTGGTTTTGAAATTTCTCAAGGGTGCTCCATTTGAACCTTTGCCTCTTGTCCTTTGAGATTACTGTCCTTCAAGACTGTGTTCTTGGTTGTGGTAACTTCCGCTCGCAGAGTCAGTGAATTGCAGGCACTTTCATCTAAGCACCCTTTACTGTGTTTCACAAGTACAGGGTTGTACTGCGTATATGTCTCTCTTTTCTACCTAAGGTAGTATCTGAATATCATTTGAGTCAAAAGGTGGTTCGTCCATCTTTCTACCCTCCTCCTCATCCTGGTAAGGAAGAGGAGCAACTCCATCAGTTGGATCCTAGGAGAGCTCTGGGCTTTTACATTTCTAGGATGTCCAAGGTCAGAGTGGACGATCAACTCTTTGTAGGATATGCTGGATACCGATTGGGCCAGGCTGTTACCAAACAGACCTTGTCCAGATGGATTATCCTCCCCATTACGGAGTGTTACCGATTGGCGGGTAAGGACTCTCCTGAAGGGTTGCAAGCTCATTCCACTAGGGGCGTGGCTACTTCCACAGCCCTTCAGCGGGGGATTCCTATTAGGGATATTTGTGATGCAGCCACATGGGGTTCAATCCACACCTTTGTTAAACATTACTCCCTGGATACAATCCATGGTCAGGATATGGCCTTTGGAAAGGCGGTTTTTTATTCTGCAATCTGATTGGGTACTCTAAATTATTTTCCCTCCTCCATTTACTGGTACTGCTTTGGGAGTCTGTCAAAGATGTGGAATACGTTGGAGGGCACAATCCATTCGAAGAACAAGTTACTTACCAACTGGTAACGTTCTATCGACTGGATGTTCATCCAACGTATTCCACATCGCCCTCCCACACTGCCCCTTAGGAGAATTTCCTATGCGATTGCAGCTTACGTTTCCGCAAGGTTATGTGCAGTCAAGCAGGCATAAGACTGGTGCCATACGTTCTGAGGGAAAAAACTTTAACTGAGGCTACGGGCGCCGTGCATCCTATTTATAACATCCGGTGACGTCACCCTCGACGGAGGCCTTCGAAGGACATCGACCCGACGTCATCGACGCAGGATGCCCTCTGCTGAAAAAGTTTCTGAAGTGCACAGCTGTGGACATTACATGTCAAAGATGTGGAATACGTTGGAGGACACAATCCATTCGAAGCCATTGGGAAGAAAGCCAGCAAGTGGGGACGTACCCATGGACGCTCCCCCAACATGATCAGGACACTGATGTATTGCGCCTGGATTCCCCTCCGTCCACCCCGGCTCACCAGGCCTCACCTGTAGACGACGACCAAATGGCCTTCAATGCCATGTTAAGGAAGGCAGCTGCGCATTTTCAAATCTCTACTCAGGAGGCGGTACCTGAGCAGGACTTCGTAGAAGACATCTATTAGGGAGAATTCTCGTTTATGGCTAATTTCCCTCACCTAGTGAGTCCCCCAGCAGCTTTGCTGGACTTCTGGAGTTTATTTTCTTCCACTTGGTAAGAGTGTGAGCTTTTCCTCCACCCTTACCTGTGTTTTGCCAAGTATATTTCTCTGTTTTTGTGATTGTGGACTCTGGAGTACACCACTTCAGTAGCCCCATTCTTTTGTGTGTCACACAGCACCTTCAGTGCAGTGACACAGGGTTGTCTTTAAGACTCCCCCCGACTCCATTTCTGAGGCTGACTACAGTCCCCCAGAAAAGGGTAAAGTTGCCATTAACTTTACTTAGTCAATTTACCACAGAACCAGTACGGCCCACCTTCCATGGAGTACTGGGGAGGGTTACTTCATATCCCTCTGTATCTGTACCTCGTAGAGCATTTTTTCGCTCTTTTCACATTTAGACTTGGCTGGTGGCAGTGGTATCTACCCTAACTTTTCTACCTCGATTATATTAGATAAACATGGTATTGTTTTAGGCTATTATATTAGCCTCGACCATAAACCCGCTTGACCAAATTGTCTTTCTTTTGGCTCCGGTTGGGTTTATTCGCCATTTCTTTTTGTTAAAGTCCTTCTTGTGTTTTACTTTGCGCAGCAAACTGGGTTCGCCTTCTTTGTTCACCGTCTTTTGGCGGGCTTCTGCTCAAGAAGCCCTCCACCAGGCGCCTGGGTGTCTAGGTGGGCTGAATGTGAGGGAGGTGTGTAGTCACCCCCTGCACAGGGTATCCTAGGAAACCCAAGTCGCACTTTGCCATGATTGGCTGGACAACCCCCTTGCTGGGTGATTGACAGCCAGGCTGTGTGAATGGGGGTTTTGCGCATAAAAGGCAGGTCTCTTGGGCTAGAAGTCAGAGTCGCCACTGGAACTACAAGGAACCGAAGAGAAGCAGAGAATAAGACGGCTCCTGCAACTATCCCGTCCCGGTGAAGCCCTGCTGCAGTCCTGAGCTATCTACCCTTCGACGAATAGAGAAGATCCGATCCGGAGTCTTCTTCCCTTGAGCCTGGTGGGGATAACCAGCTCATCTTCCACAGCCAGAGGATCCTCTTCTTTGGTCAAAATCGCTGCACACTGCTGTAGTGGTCCGGAAAGCCATCTGAAGAGGCTCTCCTGTTTTTAAGGAGCACACCTTTTATTCATTGTCGCTGCTGCCGGCTTCATCCCTGTGTGGTGCAGACCCCATTCAGACGTCCTCCTTCACAACGAAGCTCCCGGAACCGTGGGTCTCCGGGAAACCAACAGGAACAACTGCCCGGGCACCAGCTGCACCATTGGAATAAGGTACTGTGTTCTGTTTGAAGAAACTGGGTGACCCCCTTTTCTTCACCTCCAAGGCTTGACTTTGTCTTCCCTCCTTCTTACAACTTTTGCTTCTGAACATTGACAATATCGAAGTACTCTTGGCTATTTTGAATCGCGAACTGTCTGAATGCGTGATCTTCGGCAACAGGTCCTCAGCGTCACTTAACCCTGGCTCCGACCCTTTGACTTTTGAACTCCTGTTTCTGAGTGTTTCTCGATTCTGTCTGCCTAACCAAAATATTGCCTGTGATTTTTGCCTCCAACTCCCTCTGGGTATCTCAGGTGCTAAGTGTGTTTTTTGCCCCGGTAGCATTTCATGTCACGGATACGCGTTTCTTGAGTAGACCGAACTGTCAAAAAGTGATCGCAATCGTATTCACGGTAACATGTTTTGTTCATAACAACGGTCCATTCAAACACAGGGTACTTACCTTGAGATTTCCTGTACAAAGTGAATTGGTCAGTTGTAGTATATTTTACGTATGGTTTGTGTTTGAGTTTAATGGAAGGGTTGTGTTTATAACAAACGGTTTAAAAATAAATGTACTTATATTTTTCTACCTGAAACCTTGAGTCAGTGTTTGCTTGAGTCACAGTAATTGTGGTTCCTTTGTGTAATCTCTGCTACTGCTCATATACTCTTGAGATAAACCTGGCTGCTCCGTCACTGCTACCACTCTGACATAGTAGTACAGGCTTGTACTAAAGGTAAAACTTGTATTGCCACCTGTAGTCTTAATTGTATGTAGTGGTCCCTAAGGGCACTGCACAGTATTCTGCCTAACACTGGTGTACAGCGGTGAGGATTTGGAAGTAGAGTGATTACACTTAGAGTGCTGCTATTGCTTGGGTTCAACTAACCAAAAGGCTAACACCACCAATTCTATTTAACTAAGAAATCATGTCAAATATGGAAAGCTACACTGAAGAGAGTCTTTTACTCTATACTGCTGAGGTTCTGAGAACCATGTGTAGGGATAAGAATCTCTCTGGTAAAGGAATAAAATCTGAACTGGTTGCAAAGTTAATGGGAAAAAGTCCAGCAAATGTGGATTTTGATGTTTCTGATTCTGAGAGTGTTCATTGTGAAGAAGTAGATGAGTCCTTGTTAGGAACTCCTACAACTCCTTTGCCTGCTCAGAATGCACAACCTCTGTCCACAGGGACCCCCACAGGTCCTACACTTACTCCTGAGTTTATTGCACTTGAGAAAATCAGACTTGAATTGGAAGTGAAACGTATTGATGCACAAACTGCCATGAAACATAAAGAGTTAAGGCTTAGAGAAATGGAGCTGAACCATGAACTAGAAATGAAGAAAAATGCTTCTCTCCCAGAGTCTTCTAGGTCTTCCAGCCCTAAGAGACCCCGTATGCCAAAGGAAATGATTGGTATGTATGAGACTAAACTTGATATTTTGGATTAGTTAGCAATTTTTTAGTACAATCATGGGATTCAAGGTATCTCAGGGAATCAGTTGATTCCTTGGCTTTTCTCTAGGCTCCCCCCTGTTGCAAGTGATGCTGTAATGGAGTTGGGGGAGGAGGATAAACAGGATTATGAGTGTGTGAAACTAGCATTAATAGCTAGATTTGGGAAGACCCCTTCCCAGTATCGTAAGAGGTTTAGGACCCTCAAAAAGCATGATGGTACCCCTTGGCCTACCTGGGTGTGTGAATGTTTGAAAAACTTAGATGGTTGGGTTAAGGGTTACAAAGTGAACACTTGTGAAGGTTTGATGAATCTTGTAATGTTGGAGTCTATTTTTGATGTCTGCTCTCCTGAGCTTAGACAGCACTTAGCTGATTCAAAGGAGATAGATCCTAAGAAACTAGCTAAGGCTGCTGACGTGTGGGTTGCCAAACGGGCTACTCACAAGGATTCTGGGGCTACTCAGAAGAAGGATGAGGGGAAGCAGCCAAAGAAAGACAACAAAGAGAATTCCAATAATTCCAATCCAAAAGAGGGCCCCGAACATAACCAGGGTAAGCCACAAGGTAAATCGAATCAGGCTAGTGTACCATCTGGTTCCACACCAGATGGAGGTCAGAGCAAACCCCCATTCCAGAGAGCCTTTGGGAAATGCTTTGTTTGTGGGTTACCTGGCCATGTGAAAGGAGATCCCAAGTGTAAGGGTAAACCTTCAGGGATCAACACTGTCTCCTTAGCCTTCTCCCAGGTGGATGAAGTATCTATGACCCGTGGAAACTTTCAGTTACTAGCTGAGGAGCCCATGAGAGTCTCAGCTAGTGTTTCTTTAGTGTCCTTGGGTCTTTGGGAACAACAGAACTTAGATGTCTATAACTCAATCCCAGATAATACTAAAGAGTATTACAAAGATAGTGTTCTTGTGAATGGTCAGGAAACCCCTGTCATCAGAGACAATGGAGCCAGCATAACTGTGTTTGTTGAATGTTTTTTCAAGGTGGAGGATGTTGCTAAGGCACCCAAACACCTAACCAAGTTAGCTGGAGGCCCTGTGCAAATGGTTCCCCAGTTACCAGCTCTCATCCAGTGTAATGACATGACTGTCAGGATACCTGTAAGTGTGCAAAATAACGTACCTGGGAGGGTCCTGCTGGGTAATGACCTTAAAACACTTGGAGTTGTGTCTAGTAGCCCCAGGCCCCCCGACAGAAGGAAGCAGGAGCTCACAAGGTCTGCAAGGGAGAGAACCTTAAGAGACTCTCTTGGGGACATGATGGAGGAAACTATCACCCCAAGTCCACAGGACTTACTTACTGCCATTGCAGGACAAGAAACGACAAAGGTGAAACCTAAGTCTGCCAGAAAGAAACCAGCAAGCACCCCTGTGCCCCGAAGGACATCTCCGCGAGTGCCCAAAGTCACACCTGTGACTCCCACACCAGCTGAGGCTGAGTGTGAGGTTCAAACCTGTATGGTCAAACTAGATACTGAAGAATCAGATCTAGAAGAGGATCTTACCTTGGTAGGAGATCGTGACCCTGTTGACCATCCTGAGCTGCAGTCTTTACTGGCAGAAGGTGGACCCAACAGGGAAGATTTCAGTAAGGGACAAAGAGAGTGTCCTACCTTGGAAGGTCTTCGCCAACAGGCCACTTCTCAGCTCAATGGGACTGAGCCTGGGAAGTATAGGTTGCACTGGGAAGATGGCCTCTTCTACAGTGAACCAACTGAGTCAACCCCTGGAGACTACAAAAGACTTGTAGTAGACCTCTAGTGAACCGACTCTAGTTTCTGCAGTTAGCCCATGAGGTACCTTTGGCTGGTCACTTAAGTTTTAAGAAGACCAAGGAAAGGCTCTCTCTTCACTTCTATTGGCCTAAGATGGGTTCAGAAGTAGACAAATTCTGCAGAAGCTGCCACATTTTCCAAACCTCTGGTAAGAGTGGATCCAAGAATGTGGCACCCTTAGTGCCTCTCCCAGTGGTGGGAATTCCTTTGAGAGGGTTGGGATTGACATTGTGGGTCCTCTTGACCCTGCCACATCTTCAGGCGACAGGTTCATCCTGGTTGTAGTGGACCATGCCACTAGATTTCCTAAAGCAATACCTATGAGGACTGTTACGGCTCCATCTGTGGCTAAGGCCCTACTTGGTATTTTTACCAGGGTAGGTTTTCCTAAGGAGGTGATATCTGACAGGGGATCAAATATTATGTCCCACTACATGCAAACCATGTGGAAAACCTGTGGAGTCACCTACAAGTTCTCAAATGCCTACCATCCCCAAACCAATGGGTTGGTAGAGAGGTTTAACAGAATTATGAAGAGCATGATGGGTGCTTTAGAAGAACCCCTTAGACGAAAGTGGGACCTTCTACTGCCATGCCTTCTCTTTTCATATAGAGAAGTCCCTCAGGAGGGAGTAGGATTCAGTCCCTTTGAACCTCTCTATGGCCATCCAGTCAGAGGTCCATTGGCCCTGATTAAGGAGGGGTTGGAGAGTGCTCCTTCCCCCAAGTCAGTCAGAGTGACTGACTATGTGATAGGTCTCCGGAGGAGAATGTCACACATGATGGCAGAGGCAAGTGATAACTTGAGGGCTGGTCAAGCTCTGGTCAAACATTGGCATGAGCAGAAGGCTAACATGGTTGAGTTTACTCAAGACCAGCTGGTTCTCGTTATGGTCCCAACAAGGCAGAGGGCCTTGCAGGACAAATGGATAGGACCCTTCAAGGTTGTGGGTAAACTTGGAGAGGTGAACTATCTGGTGGACTTAGACAATCCTAAGGAGGCTCCCAGAGTCTTTCACACCAACCGTTTAAAGGCTTATGTCTCTAGACCTGACATAGGAGCTCTGCTTCTAGCTTCAGCTCAGGAGGAGGAGGAGAGTGAACCTCTGCCTGACCTCCTCAGAGGCTTAACTTTAGATGAGCAAGTGGAAGGAGTCAATCTCTCTTCCAGTCTCACATCTGACCAGCAGGATGAGTGCAAGTTAATGTTGAATCAGTTTGCCTCCCTGTTCTCACTTTCACCAGGCTTGACCCCTTGGGGCCAGCATGACATACACACTGGTGACGGTTTGCCTGTCAAAAGGAGGCTGTACAGAATGTCAGACAATATCAGATCCCACATAAGGAGTGAGGTCAACAAGATGCTTGATCTCGGGGTTATAGAGCCCTCTACTAGCCCATGGTCTAGCCCAGTTGTGCTTGTACCAAAGGCAGGATTCAAAGAGTTAAGATTCTGCGTGGACTATAGAGCTCTCAATGCAGTCACAACGACTGATGCCCATCCTTTGCCTAGGACAGATGAGCTGGTGGACAAACTTGGTGCAGCCAAGTACCTCAGCACATTTGAACTAACGTCAGGCTATTGGCAAATAGCCCTGACAGACCATACCAAGGAGAAAACTGCATTCTCCACCCCAGCTGGCCTCTACCAATTCAAGGTAATGCCTTTTGGATTAAAGAATGCACCTGCTACATTTCAGAGGATGGTCAATCAAGTTCTGAATGGGATGGAGGACTTCTGCATGGCATACTTGGATGACATTGCAGTGTTCAGCCCTACATGGAAAGAACATGTTGAACACCTAGGATATGTATTGCAGGCTCTTGAACAGGCCCATCTGACCATAAAGGCAAGCAAATGTCAAATTGAGTTCAGTGGTCTACCTTGGGCATGAGGTAGGAGGAGGTGAAATAAGGCCTTTGCCTAGCAAAGTACAGGCTGTACAAAACTGGGCCACCGCTACTACTCAAACCCAAGTGAGAGCCTTCCTAGGTCTCACTGGGTATTATAGGAACTTCATAGAGAACTATGAGACCATACCTTCACCTTTGAATGTCATCTCCTCTCCCAAATTCCCTAAAAAGTTCAGGTGGAATGAGGAGTGCAATCAAGCCTTTGAAGGTCTAAAGAAAGCCCTTTGTCAAGCTCCAGTCCTAATAGCTCCTGACTACCACCAACCCTTCATTGTACAGACTGATGCTTCTAATGCAGGTATAGGTGCAGTCCTTAGTCAACTGGATGAGAAAGGTAGGGAATACCCCATTTGTTTCATCAGCAGGAAGTTAAAGGATCCTGAGACAAGTCGGGCAACAACAGAAAGAGAATGCTTTGCTATTGTGTGGGCACTGAAGAGGTTTAGACCATACTTGTATGGATCTACCTTCACCATTCGGACTGACCACCAACCCTTGAGATGGCTGATGCAAATGAAAGGGGAAAAGCCAAAGTTACTCAGATGGTCAATCTGCCTGCAAGGATTTGATTTTTCCATTGAGCACAGAGCAGGAAGTCACCACCAAAATGCTGATGGTCTCTCTAGGATGTTTGTAACCGACTAGACGTATGAGGTCCATCCAGAAGTGGATTAAATCCTCCTGTCCCTTAGTCTGGGGGGGCGAGTGTTAGGGAGAATTCTCTTTTATGGCTAATTTCCCTCACCTAGTGAGTCCCCCAGCAGCTTTGCTGGACTTCTGGAGTTTATTTTATTCCACTTGGTAAGAGTGTGAGCTTTTCCCCCACTCCTACCTGTGTTTTGGCAAGTATATTTCTCTGTTTTTGTGATTGTGGACTCTGGAGTACACCACTTAAGTAGCCCCATTCTTTTGTGTGTCACACAGCACCTTCAGTGCAGTGACACAGGGTTGTCTTTAAGACTCCCCCCGACTCCATTTCTGAGGCTGACTACAGTCCCCCAGAAAAGGGTAAAGTTGCCATTAACTTTACTTAGTCAATTTACCACAGAACCAGTACGCCCCACCTTCCGTGGAGTACTCGGGAGGGTTACTTCGTATCCCTCTGTATCTGTACCTCGTAGAGCATTGTTTCGCTCTTTTAACATTTAGACTTGGCTGGTGGCAGTGGTATCTACCTTAACATTTATACCGCGATTATATTAGATAAACGTGGTATTGTTTTAGGCTATTATATTAGCCTAGAGCATAAACCCGCTTGACCAAATTGTCTTTCCTTTCGCTCCGGTTGGGTTTATTCGCCATTTCTTTTTGTTAAAGTCCTTCTTGTGTTTTACTTTGCGCGGCAAACTAGGTTCGCCTTCTTTGTTCGCTGTCTTTTGGCAGGCTTCTGCTCAAGAAACCCTCCACCAGGCGCCTGGGTGTCTAGGTGGGCTGAATGTGAGGGAGGGGTGTAGTCACCCACTGCACAGGGTATCCTAGGAAACCCAAGTCGCACTTTGCCATGATTGGCTGATGTGGTTGTCCAGGCTGGACAACCCCCCTGCTGGGAGATTGACAGCCAGGCTGTGTGAATGGGTTTTTTTTGCATAAAAGGCAGGTCTCTTGGGCTAGAAGTCAGAGTCGCCACTGGAACTACAAGGAACCGAAGAGAAGCGGAGAAGAAGACGGCTGCTGCAACTATCCCGTCCCGGTGAAGCCCTGCTGCAGACCTGAGCTATCTACCCTTCAACGACTAAAGAAGATCCGGGCCAGAGTCTTCTTCCCTTGAGCCTGGTGGGGATAACCAGCTCATCTTCCACAGCCAGAGGATCCTCTTCTTTGGTCGAAATCGCTGCACACTGCTGTAGTGGTCCGAATAGCCATCTGAAGAGCCTCTCCTGTTTTTAAGGAGCACACCTTTTATTCATTGTCCCTGCTTCCGTCTTCATCCCTGTGTGGTGCAGACCCCCTTCAGACGTCTTCCTTCACAATGAAGCTCCAGGAACCGTGGGTCTGCGGGAAACCAACAGGAACAACTGCCAGGGCACCAGCTGCACCATTGGAATAAGGTACTGTGCTCTGCTTGAAGAAACAGGGTGAACCCCTTTTCTTCGCCTCCAAGGCTTGACCTTGTCTTCCCTCCTTCTTATAACGTTTGCTTCCAAACATTGACAATATCAAAGTACTCTTGGCTACGTTGAATCGCGAACTGTCTGACTGTGTGATCTTCGGCAACAGGTCCTCGGCGTCACTTAACCCTGGCTCCGACCCTTGGACTTTTGAACTCCTGTTTCTGAGTGTTTCTCGATTCTGTCTGCCTAATCAAAATATTGCCTGTGATTTTTGCCTCCAACTCCCTCTGGGTATCTCAGGTGCTAAGTGTGTTTTTGCCCCGGTAGCATTTCATGTCACGGATACGCGTTTATTGAGTAGACCGAACTGTCAAAAAGTGATCGCAATTGTATTCACAGTAACGTGTTTTGTTCGTAACACCGATCCATTCAAACACAGAGTACTTACCTTGCGATTTCCTATACAAAGTGAATTAGTCAGTTGTAGTATATTTTACCTATGGTTTGTGTTTGAGTTTAATAGAAGTGTTGTGTTTATAACAAACGGTTTAAAAATAAATGTACTTATATTTTTCTACCTGAAACCTTGAGTCAGTGTTTGCTTGAGTCACAGTAATTGTGGTCCCTTTGTGTAATCTCTGCTACTGCTCATATACTCTTGAGATAAGCCTGGCTGCTCCGCCACTGCTACCACTCTGACATAGTAGTACAGGCTTGTACCAAAGGTAAAACTTGTATTGCCACCTGTAGTCTTAATTGTGTGTAGTGGTCCCTAAGGGCACTGCACAGGATTCTGCCTAACAACATCCTCAAGGAGAAACCCCCCTCAAGCCAGGCCATCCCCCTCCGTAGTTCTACCAATAGAAGGTTGGCTCCCTCCCTGGTATCACCAGCCCAGACCCGGGCAGTGAACCCAAGGGTTGAAAAATTATTTCGGCCAACTCCTTCAGACACTCAATACATTAAAGGGCACTCCACCCCCGATTCTCTGGTAGTGACTACCACCCGGAAACGGGCAGGAGTACCCTTTGCCACGGGGGAGGCACCTTCCGATTGGGAATCCAAGAGGCTGTATGCCTCGGCTGCTGCATATACCACACGTATAGCGAATAATACTACACTGCTGGCGAGTTATGCTGATGCACCTACTTCAGGAAGGCCTCCAGGAGGTCCCAGAGCCTGTCAGATCTAAACTTCTTGCCTTTGTGGCCAAAGACAAGCAGGTGAACCAGAATGTGATAAAAAAAACACTCTGGACATGGATGAAACAGCAGGCAGGTCTCTGGCCCAGGGCACTTTACTTAAGCGTCACGCTTGTCTGCGTAATTCGGGGTTTAAACCTGAGACTCAGGCCGCCCTCATTAATAAGCCCATTGAAGACACTAACTTCTTCGGGAAGGTGGTCGATGAGGCCCTAGAAACAGCCAAAAAGAGCATGAGACTCTTAAGTCTCTACAACAAATTACCCAAAAACCTTCCCCCCCAAAGAGGAGGTAATTCTCGTCGGTCCTTTCGAGGGCAGTCCCGTGCAAGTCAGAACAACTATGGCACGGGAACTTTTAATGCTGGACAGACTTCAGGAAACACTGCATACTACCCGCCAACGGGTCAGCGATGCGGCAAAGGCAGAGGCCCCAATCCTAGAGGAGCTGCAGCCTCTGGTCAGAAATGACCATCATTTCCAGGAGGGGATAACTTCAGACCAGTGGGTCATAAAGACGGTCCCCACGGGTACTGCGTGGAATTCGCCCGACCTCCTCAATTCAGACCACCGCGCTCACGGCGCCTCTCACCGGACCATCTGGAGATCCTAAATCAAGAGGTAGAAGCGCTGCTGGGAAAGGACGCCATAGAAGCCGTCCCTATTTTTCAGGTAAACAAGGGTATTTATTCAGTGTACTTCCTTGTACCAAAAAGGACCTCACCATGCGCCCTGTATGCGCCCTGTTCTAGACTTACGCCTAACAAGTTCATAAAACCTCAAAGGTTTTGCATGGTAACGTTACAGGAGGTGATCCCACTGTTGAAATAGGAGGACTACATGGCAACATTGGGCATGAAAGATGCATACTTTCATATTTCAATGTTGCCAGCGCACAGGAAATATCTAAGGTTCATGATAGAGGACAGGCATTACCAATTCAAAGTGCTCCCCTTCGGCATTGCTTCAGCACCAAGGGTGTTTACCAAAGTCCTGGCAGTAGCAGCAGCACACCTGCACAGACTACCCGTCCCGGTTTACCCTTATCTCGACGACTGACTCATAACAGGGGACTCGTACCACACATGTTTTTTGAACACCCAAAAGACAGTAGACGTTCTGTTCAGTCTAGGATTCTCCATCAATGAGAAAAAATCCAGTTTAGTCCCCAGCCAAATAAAACAATTTCTGGAAGCTGTAATCCGGACAAAAGACGGCCTTGTCTTCCCCTCCAACGAGAGGGTTCAGAACATGCTTTTTCATATCCCTCAATATGTAGCCAGGAGGTTACACTACGCAAAGCCATGCGTTTCCTAGGGATGATGGCGTGGGATGATTTGCTAGGGATGATGGCGTGGTGCATTTACTTGGTTCCCCACGCGCGGCTGCGCATGCGTCCCACGCAAGAGTGGCTCAACAGCCAGTGGTGTCAGGCCAGCGGACAATGGGAAGATCTGGTAGTTGTCTCGCCAGCCCTTGTTCTCTCTCTGCAGTGGTGGTCAAGGGAAAACCTTCTGAAGGAGAAAACCTTCACCACCCCTGCAGTGGAAGCCACTCTAACGACAGACGCATCTATCACGGGGTGGGGGGCTCACCTACTTCAGCAGACAGCACCATTGAGTGTGGTCCCCACAAGTAGCGTCCAACTATATTAATTTACTGGAGCTATTAGCAGTGTTCAAGGCATTGAAAGCCTTTCAGAGTCAACTGCAAGGCAAGACAGTGCTGATCCTAACAGACAGCACTACAGCCATATATTACCTGAACAAACGGGGGCACACACTCTCCATGGCTATCCAAGCTGTCCCAAAACATTTGGATATGGGCTCTCAAACACAAGATGTTTCTGTTGTTCCAGCATGTTCCAGGGGAACTCAATCTTCTGGCAGATGTACTCAGCAGAGATTTCCCTCTGCCCACAGAATATGAAAGGCGTCTGCGCGAAGACATTGTGTCCAGCGTCTTCGCAGAATGGGGCTTCCCAGAGATCGACCTCTTCGCAACTCAGGAGAACGCCCAATGCCAAGACTACGCCTCCAGGTACCCCCAAAACCGCTCCAAGGGGAACGGTCTCTGAATTAACATGGTATGGGAAATTTGTTTACGCTTTTCCCCCCGACTCCCCTTCTCAACAAAATAGTGCACAAGATGCACCAGGAACCAGTGACCATGATATTGGTGGCCCCCATGTGGGCCCGGCAACCCTGGTTCGTGCATCTAATGGAAATGTCTCTCTCACCACCAGTAAAACTACCCTGCCCGTACAACATGTTGTCTCAGGACAGGGGGGAGACCCTATACCCATGCCCACAAACTCTGAATTTAGTAGCTTTGCTCCTGAGGTCATAGAGTTTGGACACCAACAGCTTCCTCAGAGATCCATAGACATACTCAGGGAGGCTAGAAAACCTAACACACGTTATTGCTATGCCAGCAAATGGAAATGTTTTGTCATTTGGTGTTATTCCAAGGGCGTCAACCCCATTGATTGCTCACCCACACACATTGTGCTGTACGTAACCCATCTGTGGACACTGGGTTGGTCTTCAATTCCCTAAAGGTTCCTCAGGCTGCACTTTCAGCTTACACCACATTGTTAGGCAGAATTATATGCAGTACCATTTGGGAACACCACACACAATTAAGACTACAAGTGACAGTACAATTTCACCTTTGGTACAAGCCTGTACTACACAGTTAAAGTGGTAGCAGTAGTGCTGCCATATTCAACTGTAGAGCGCTGCAATTCAACTTGTGTTAAATCCTATGTTCTATACATTGACTAGTGGTTGAGGATGATGTGAATATGTTGCTGGAGTTTAACTTTCAGTTGACAGATCTTCTACCGACACAACCGTAATATTAAGTTAATGAAATACACTGGTGAAAAAAGTTCTAAAAAGTTACTTAAGTCATTTAGGAAAAAGGAATGCTGTAATGCTGTTTGTATAGACTGGAATTTATTTTTGCATATTCCAATAAGACATATATTAAAGACACCATAGTATAAAGTTATTATGATACACTAATACGCAAAGTTCTACTACTAATAAAGAAATACTAAATACTTTATTAAGTAGATCAGCCTAATAATTAAAGGTTGTATGCTACGTGGCTAAAGGACATGTTTAAGGTATCATCTAATCTGACTCATGACCATGATATTCTTGTGTGTATGTCTGAATAAAAATATGTGAGCTAAATATTGCTCCATTCCACCAATATTCAGGGGATTGAATAAGTAATTAGTGAAGACCATCTGATGAAATCATTTAGGCCAAGGACTTGAGTGCTAAAATGCAAACTCTAATATTGTTCCCGTGTATTACTAATCAGATGGGAAGGCACATCTTTTTCTATAGTGTCAATAATCCACCACTTCAAGTCATCATCTTTATGGCCAGCTTCTAGGAAGTGTTCTACTAGTGGGGCACTCCTCTTTTTGTATCTAATTCAGGATTTGTGTTCCAGAATCCGGGTTTTAACAGGTCGTGATGTTTGACCTATGTATCCCTTATTTTGTTCTCTACTTTGTTTTGATGGGCGTCTTGGGTTAGCCTCTGTTTAAAAGGCTTTGTTCAAGCTTACTAGCTAGCCATTCATAATCATGTACAGATGTACAATTCCTTCTGATTCTAATGGATTGGCCCAGTGATAGATTGTCTCGAAGAGCCTTCGAATGAAAGCTAATATATTGTAGCAAAGTATTTAGATCAGTCTGTTTACGGAACACTGTTGTGGATAGTGCGTTATTAGCATGTAAAACACGTAAATCAAGAAAGTCAGTGCTATGAGAGTCAGATGTCATTGTGAAATTTATGAGTGGATTAATGCTATTCAACCATGCGTTCAATAGAGATAACATATTTAGGTCACTTCTCCAAATTACAATAATGATGTCAATATATCTCTTCCACAGGGTAATGTGATGCACAAATGGATTAGTACGTGCACAAATGTGTTGTGTTGTTCCTCAAGGGTAGCTACGTACAATATTGCCATACTGTGGCCAAAGGCCGCTCCCATAGCTGTACCAGATGTTTGTTGAAAGAAAGTCTGGTCTAATTGGAAATAATTCTTCACTAATGCAATTGTCATGAGTTCAATAATAAATGACTGGTTTCTGCGGTTGTAAGGATATCATTGATACATTCAATGGCCTCCTTTTGTGGGATGCTAGTATAGAACATGCCTATATCAAAGCTCACTAGAAGATTTAATTCTGGGTCAAATGTGTGGTTTTCAAGGATCTTAATAGTAGAAGTAGTGTCCTTTAAAAAGGTTGTGGTGTTTTGACAAAGCAGTTGTAAAAATGTGTCGATATATTGACATAAAGGTTCAAGCACTGAGCCACAGCCTGCCACTATAGGATGGTCACCTGGTGCCTTCCAGGTTGCCGCTCTTTTCCCCCACTTAGCAAGCCCCACCCACCTGTTGCCTTCCTGGTTGCTGCTCTTTTTTCCTACTTAAGGAGCCCTCCAGCCTCTTTTCCTTTGCAGATGGGGAGCGGGTGCAAGTGGATCTAGATCACCTGGCCTAAGCCTCGCCCATCTGCTGCCTTCCAGCTTTCAGAAAAAAAAAAAGAAAAGAACGGGGGCCGCAGGGGTGTCCCCTGTAACACCCCGCTCACTATACTTCATAGTATAGTGAGCGGGGGCTGCGGGGGAAACCCCTGCAGCTTCCGGGGGAAAAAAAACAAAGAAAAGAACAGGACCCTGCGGCACCGGTTCACGATCGCAGAAGTAAAACGGAACTGGCGCCGCAGGGAGACAGTGTGAAGGAAAGATAAGTAGGGTTTGGGTACGTTGGAGGTGTGGGTGGGGTGTGTGGTGGATGTGTTGTGGGTGGGGATATGGGTTGGTAGGGGTTTTAATGCATGTTCACATGGGAAATGTACGAACCTTTTGTGGTTGGCACATTTCTCATGCAAACATTTCCGTCGCTGACTTTTCTGCGACGGAAAAATCACGCAGATCCCCTTTTTACCACTTCATGAGATTCCATGGGTGGCGAAATATGCTCTATTAAATCTGGGATACGTAGAAAACTGGTACTTATGACCAGGCTGATCTTGTTGTCTTTGAATGATAGTATGAGGTGGGACAGAAAAGTGATAAATAGGAATTGCCATTATAATTCCGGCATAGTGGAAGACTTGGGCCAGTTTTTATTGCTTTGCACTTGCTATTCAGATTTCCGAAAGGAATTTTTGTAATTATTATTTTAAAGTCAATAATATTAGATTTTACTGAGAAGCACTTCGTTTTATAATGGTTTGTAATGATGATGCTTTTTTGTATAATGTATATAATTATCTTTCTAGAGCTCTCATAAGCCGTGCCACTGTTTTGTATGGATCATCATTTTAATTGGTTAAATGGAAGTCTTTTTGTGAATTATATGTATTGCTGCTGTTATTAATGTTGAAATCCAAACTTAATAAAGAATTATTCATGTATCCAGTGCCATTTGTTTGTATTGATCATTGGACATGATGACGATGCCACCGCCTATATGGGCAGTTTTAATTTTTTGAGATTATTTATTATTATTCACGTAGCACTTGCTTTGCGAACAGCAGGACTGATATCTAAATCTGTGTTTACTCCACTGGATGACACTATACCTACAGATATTCTGATGGTCAAAAGGCAAGTGCTTCATGAATTAGACTTAGTTAAATCCAAACATATGTTTACACAAAATAACCTTCCTACACATGAGCAACAAGCCTCAAATAATCTGTCAAATAACCATAGTATTACTATGCTTATGCCTTAAACATGTCCTTTATCCCCATAGCATGGAACATTTAATTAATTATTGGGTTGATCTATTCAATAAAGTATTTAGTAGTTATTTATTAGTAATAGCAATTAGCGTATTAGTGTGTCATGATAACTTTATACTATGTGTCTTTAGTAGTATATATGTCTTATTGGTATATGCAAAAGTAAATTCCAGTCAATACAAACTGCATTACAGCATTCCTTTTCCCTAAAGGACTCTGGTAACTATTTAGAACGTTTTTCACCAAAATATTTCATTAACCTATATCACGGTTGTGTCAGTACAACATCTGTGAATTGAACGTTAAACTCCAGCAACGTTTTCAGGTTTGGCATCCACGCCCACTAATCAATGGAAAGAATATAGGAGTTAACTCAAATTGAATTGCAGCACCCACCACTTCAATATGGCAGCACGCCTGGAACACTAGTTTAGGTTGGGTTTGATTCAACATGGCGGGCATTGTTGATGTTACTCGTCACACTACGTTATGTAGCATTAGCAAAGCTTCTACACAAATGCTGGCAGCCACGCTCACATTTAGAAATGTCAGACTGCGCTGTCTATCGCAGGAAGTGCCACCACTCAGACTTAAAGGTAGGCGTATAACTTTGCCTGAGGTTTATATATTAAGTCGTCCCAACGTGGGTCTATGTAGCTTATTGTACCAATGTCCAATTTTTAACAGCCTCATTACAAAGCTACTGCCCATATAAATAGGCTACATGCATGAAGCAGCAATCATCCAATAAGCCTGAAGCTGCAGCTCACAGTTACAACCAAGTTTGGTGAGCATATTTTCAATATATTGTTCAATTGTTAATCTAAATTATGAACCTTTAACATATTTAGTAAACAATCAATTGAATGTTTTCTTTAGGAACCCAACCAGCACTAATTGAAGCACTGGCTAATTGTGCTATCACTTCGGCTCCTCAAAATAACATAAGGGTAATTACACTTTTCTATTCATCTTTACGTTTCTTCATTGGATATAGGTCCCCTAGTAATTGTTAATATTCATTATTTTGTTTACTCAACTTAAATTAAGAAAGCTTCCGTTGATTAATTCATCAGAATGCTTCAGAAATTCAGACAATGACGATCACTACAGAGGTCTTGGTCCTGACAAAGGCTATAATAAGATGTCTAAACACAGTACACATTGGGCCTCATTATGAGGTTGGAGGTAAGGGGAAAAACGATGCCGGTAAAGGATTACCGGCATCGCTTACCGCTCCGGTCTATTACGAGCCGCCAACCCGCTATTAGCGGTTTCGTAAATAACGGTGCCTCTATTAGCGCCATTGGCGCGGGCACGCAACCCTACATGCCGGCAATAGCGGCATGGCGTAAACAGGAGCTGAACACAAGTCAGGCGGACATGCAAATAACAGGCTACTAAAGCCTGAAAAGTACCTTACTGGCATGGAGCAAATACCGGCATCGCGAACCACCCGTAAACGGCCATGTGCAGTGTTCCCAACTGCCACAGTTGTACACAATCATCACAGGTGGAGGCAATATAGACTGGGCCAGCACAAAAGGCGCACACCCCACCCCTTCCCACACCCAGTCACACACAAAAATTATTCCAATACTAGTAGCAATGTTGGGGCTGGAGGACATGATTGCAGTGGAACTGCAGCAACAACAACAACAGGCAGCACAGGGGAGGCGCAGGAGGAGGAGGAGGGTGAGGCAGGCACAGCATGCACCACCAGTGCAGGTAGTTGTACTACACAGGCAGCCCCCAATTCCTTGAATCAGAGCCGACACGCAGGGCAAAGATCCTGGAGAGATGCATACTTCACCTGCCTGAGATGGGGGGGAGAGAGATACATACTTCACCTGGCTGAGATGGGGGGAGGGGAGAGAGATGCATACTTCACCGGGCTGAGATGGGGGGGGGAGATGCATACTTCACCTGGCTGAGATGGGGGGGGGAGATGCATACTTCACCTGGCTGAGATGTGGGGGGGATGCATACTTCACCTGGCTGAGATGGGGGGAGAGAGATGCATACTTCACCTAGCTGAGATGGGGGGAGAGAGATGCATACTTCACCTAGCTGAGATGGGGGGGGGAGATGCATACTTCACCTGGCTGAGAGTACCTGAGAGGATGGACCATGCTCATACCCCAAAGCAGGCCACACTGGACCTGACACCTAAATGCAAGACGTAAGCTGCCCTACTATGAAAATGAGGCAGTGCTACAACCATTCCATAGCCATCAACATGTTCACTGCACATAATCAGACCGTAGCCCCCGCAACACAATGCAGCGACAAGCATTTAGTATGGCCAATGCACAGGAGCAAATTCCATCATCGAAAAGGACAGTTGTCCATTACTGCATACAATATAGTCACATGAGGGCAAAATACATTAACCCACTCCTACACCAACACAGAGGTCCAGCATAACAGCATGAGAAAACATCTGCCATGGAAAGTGAGATCATCAACAGTCTGACTTCAACGGTGACAGGATGAAAGCATACAATTGACTACACATCACCTAGATCATGGCAACAACCGGCGTGGACTACCACAGTGCATGAGCACTCAGGAGGAATAGGACACCCTTGCGCCCAATAGAGTATGCCACGCACACCTGTCGATCAGATGAATTCACACATTGCAGTTACTTTATGTGGCTCTATTCATGCACAGATATGTGGATTTAAAATGGAAATAAATGTATGCTATTGTTTCATTGATACAGGTCCCATTGGATTTAATCACTTACACATAACCATTGTTGCACACATGCAGGTGATGCTGGCTATCCCTTGAAGAGGTGGTTCCTTACCCCTGCCCGGAACCAGCAGAACAGGCACGAAGAGGACCACAATCGTGCGCAGACACATACCCGTGTGGTGATTGAGCAGACATTTGGCCTTTTGAAGGCACAGTTTTGCTGCCTCAGCAGGTCTGGTGGGGCACTCCTGTACGGGCATGAGAAGGTGGGCAAGATCATCATGGCATGTGTCATGCTACACAATATGTGCATCAGACAGAATGTGCCTCTGCCCCTGACGCTGAATTGCAACCACCTGACGAGGGGGATGAGGAGGGTGGACATGGGGATGCACCTCAGGGAGGTAGCGATGCACAGGATGGACATGCTGTGCGCCAGACTTTGATTAACCAATGTTTCTAACACACATGGATGCAGAGTGTGCCATGGAGGTGGGACTCAGGGCACTGGGTGTGTCAGGGACATGGACACTGTACACTGTTCACCAATAAAGCACACGTACACAATAAGCAATGTCCGGTCATTTGATTTCTGATTTCACAACAGGTGTATTGAACAAATAGAACATAGAAAGTGCACAAGCCCTCCACCCCACACACCCTCTCCCCCTCACCCCTGACCTTCCCCACACACCCTCTCCCCCTCCGCCTCCCCCCTGAACTTCCCCACACACCCTCTACCCCCTCCCACTCCCCCTGAACTTCCCCACACACCCTCTCGCCCCCCTCACCCCTGAACTTCCCCACACACCCTCTCCCCCCTCTACCTCCCCCACACACCCTCTCCCCCCTCTACCTCCCCCACACATGGTGTGCACTTACATGCACCATTAGTCTTCATGAGTTCCGAATGGCAGTCTGCACCTACACCCCTTGTCCACTGTGAGCATCAGGTGGACCCCTGTCCGACCTGCGCAAGTTCCGCCCAGACCTACCCAGGGGGCTGGTCTGAGTGCAGCTGGCATTTGAGGAGGTGCCAGGTTGTTCAACCACCTGTGCGGGACGTAGGGCCTCCAATGTGCCACCATGTGGGTGAGGACCTGCCTCACAGCCGCCAATTCTTTGCATAAGTCTTTTGAAGTAGACTCAATGGCAGATTTGAGGGATGCTGCGCATTCCCTGATATCCTCCCTTGCCTGGCCACATTCGATGATGTGCTGGGTCACCAGCCCTGTCAACTCCTCCTGGCGCTGTTGGATTGCCCTGATCCCCTCTTGCCTGTCCCGGACACTGGTGGATGTGGAAGGTGCATGCGACATGGTTGGTGCTTCATGCATGCTCGCCGTGGGGCTGAGGCTCCCCGGACATGACTCCACAGCAGACAGCTCATGGCTGCTGGTATTGTGTATGCTGGGTGGGGAGAGGTGGGGTGACTGCAGGGGGCCTGTAGCGGTAGGTGTGCCAGGTGTCGGACTATGTGCCTCATCATCTGACACGGCTGCTGTGGCAGCTGCCTCTCCAACAGTACTGCTGGCAGTGGATACAGTGCCTTCAGCCACTGGCTCCTGTGTGGTGGTGGGTGCCGTGGTGGTGGGCATATTGCACATTGCTGCTGTAGGTTCTTCGGTTGTGTGGGGCTTATGAGGTAGTGCTGGTTTCACTCTTGCCCTTGATGTTGAGGGCCTGTTTTCTCCCTCCATGCCCCTCTACCTCTTGACTGGTGTCGCAGGCTGCTCCCTGGCGTCATGATCATCGCTGTCAGATTGTATGCCTGTGGGGGACGAAGAGAGGGAGAGCATTAGTGATGGGTCTACGTGCATCAGGCATGCATTGGGGTAGCAGCATTTCTATGGAATGGCGGTATTCGACGTTGGAGCAGTGACATACGGGTTGCTTGCCTTTTGGGTGGGTCATGCAAGGATGCATCTGGGGTGAGATATGTATGGGGTGCATCATGCATGTGGACAACATGGTGCTGTGCACTGTCTGTAGGCAGGTTTGCGTACATGTGTCTTGTGGCCCCTGCTTTGCATCATTACACTGTCAGTTCGGGGGGACATCTTCATGGTTTCCATTACACTGGTTTATTTGGGACACCTACCTGCATCAGCCGATGACAGAGCTCCTCGCTCCATATCCCTCACTCCCTCAATTGCCTCCATTCCGATGGTGCTCGCACAAGTCTCCTCCCAGCGAGTCATCTTTATGGGTGAGCCACCTCCACCACCTGTTGCCATTCCCTGGCTACGATTTGCCGAGATGATATACCAGACGCGTAGCCGCAGGTCAACCCAGCACTTCACCTTACGCGCCACCTCCGCCCAGATTTCTTTTTTGCGCAACAGTGCAGGTCGGCGCATGTCATTTGAAAACACAACATCCCCATTTTCTGCCAAGGTGTCCGCGATCATGTTGAGCTCTTCTTCTGAAAAGCGCTCCTTGCGCATGCGCGCAGCACCTTTTTTCAGGGCCTTGGGCATTCTTATATGCTGCTGGTTTGTTTTGGGACAGGTGTGGTGGTGATGTGGATCCTGGGTGCAGAGGATGGCAATGGATTGTGTTTTTCAAGATGGCCACCGTGCTCTTTCCCATTCCTGTGTGGTGACGCTACTTCCGGTTCCGCCTATTTGCGGTCACCGCTATTAGCGGTGGCCACTATTAGCGGTCACCGCTAATAGCGGTCACCACTATTGCCGGCGGTGTGGATGGCGTTGGTGCTATCTGCACTTTACTCAATGCCATTAAGGGCGATTTTTGGGTCTTTTGCGGCATGGCGGTAAGGTTCTTACCGGCATGGCACAAAGCTTGTGCCCGCGACTCATAATAGCCCTCTAATAGCGGGCTCTAGGCTACACGGACACAGTATTTGCTCCATGCCGGTAAGGACCATTACTTACCTCCAACCTCGTAATGAGGCCCATTGACTTGCATTAATGTACGACCTATGTTAATTCACAAACTGCATCTACGAAGGATCTTTTGACTGTTTCTTTTAAC
The DNA here is from genome assembly GCF_040938575.1 of Ambystoma mexicanum. Classification (NCBI taxonomy): domain Eukaryota; kingdom Metazoa; phylum Chordata; class Amphibia; order Caudata; family Ambystomatidae; genus Ambystoma; species Ambystoma mexicanum. Next base: position 95,938,894 of record NC_090939.1, on the reverse strand, counting down.
TGTTTCATTTAATGTATCTATGGCATCAAAACTACAGGTTCAATTAATTTTTTGATGATTTATACCAATTAATTAAATATCATTCGTACGAGTATGTGTGTATATTTGTTGAAGGGATCAAAAAAGATTTTAATTCTATGTCAAGACCGGAGGCTCCCATTACGCTTTTCTTTCCTTTATTCAACAATAAAGAAAGGGCTCAGCAGCAAGATATTTGTGCACCCAAATGTGCCATGAGTAATGTGCAAAAAAACAGGTGCACTAAATATATAATAAGCATAGTAATAACAGTAACATCATAACATAAAACTAAGAGTCTCTGATGAAACTGCATTTCCCAGGGAGCTTAGCTCCAGTTCATTTAGAGGCCACTAACATGTGACCTAGTCCACCAATAGTAGTCTAGATCCCCTCCATAAACAGTCCTAAACGTGAAGTCACTTCCTCTTTCTTCGCTGCTCACAGCAAAAGATAAGTACTTCATGTTTAGCACTGTTTATGACAGGATTTCATAATTTAAAGATAACTTTATATTGTTTTTATAATATCATATTTATTTCATTATTATTAAAAGTGTGCTCTGCTATACGAATTTAACTTCAATATGTTGATTTTGTATTCATACTGATTGTAACGCGCTCCGACGCCAGTTGCCTTACTAACGGCCTTGAACGCTGCGTAACGCGAAGCTCTGCTTTGCGCGGTCACAGCTGATCAGCTGTTTTTTCTATCCGCTTCGAGCGGATCACTCGCAGGACTTGCGCCGTCTTCCGCGTATCTTCAATGCTCTCCTTGAGCACTGGGGAGCCGGCGCGGCCTACCCGGAACACGCTGCACCGCCTGCAGACCACCAGGGGAGCTCCTGCTCTCCCTGGTCCTTTCCTCAACATTCCGGCGCTCGAGTGCGCATGACCGTTTACAGTATAACGGTTTCTTCCGAGCTCGAGCGCCGGAATCTCTCTCTCTCTCTCCCTCAGACATTACGAGTTCCTTTTTTGTTGCGATTTCATCGTGGATTAACAAAGGAAACCCACGCGAGTGAGTATTTTTATATTTAAACTCCAAATTTGCATTAAAAAAAATAAAAATAAAGAGGAGAAAGGAATCTCCTGTTCAGCATTCTAAGAACAATAACAAGCTGAACTGCACATAAGATTACTGTGCAGTCAGAGAAGGCGTTCAGAAGCCCAGAAAAAGAAAAAGAAAAAAAAAAGTGAGTAAGGTGCATTTATTTATTTCTCATGGCAGCGCAGTACTCACCTCAATCAGATCAGGCTTGGTCTGAAGCTGAGGGAGATCACTGCTATATAGATGAAGTGGCTATGGCTAATAGCTTACAGAAGGTTCTGGGATCCTCAGTGGAGACCAGTATTAAGAAAGCTATAACGGATATGCTCATTCCCATACAAAATCGCCTAGACAACATGGAGGAGCATTTAAGAGGGACCTCCCCCCCGGGGAGGAAGAAAACACAGAAAAGAAAGCACCTTACTGAAGGGGGATGTACACCGGCTCGCAAGAGCTCTACGACCCCCCCCCCCCCCCGAGCCAGCCAACTAATGCCACAGCTGCCGTCACTGACGCCTTCTCAAGGCTGAAACAAGCCTTCATGAACAGGAAGGTAACCCCTTCCCTACAACCCTCTTACCCCGAGGAAGAAACCAGGGGAGATGGACCCTCAAGCCCGGAAGGATATGGACAGGGCACGGAAGAAGATGATCATAATAGGAGCGTCTACGACGCTGATCTTTCCCACTCTTCTTGAGAAGAGGAATTTCATCTAGAGGATTCAAAACCCTCAGGGGCAGGGATTGTGGCAGACCCCATACCTAAAGATACAACCGGGAACAAGCCTCCTGCAGAAGGGATTTTTACCCCGGAAGACTTAATACACCCAAGGTCTACCAACTGGGAACCATCTTCCAAGACATCGAATTACATCCACCTTAGACTGCGCAAGCCACTTGACAAGGAAGTCAGGGCCAGACTTTGTGCTGAATGTCCACGACCAGACATTGCGGACAAGGTAGCTCTGACTCCAGAGCTTGATTCTAAAATGATTACCTTTCTAGGTAAGAACGTCAAAGACCCTAGGAAGGGTATTGTTCGAGCCTGCAAGTCCTGCCAGGACAAAGTGCTGGACGTAGCAGGTTCACTAGCAAAAATCTCAGATCTTGCGAACGCAGCCATCAGCTCCTCGGATCCCATCGACCCTGTAATATTGTCCAGTTGGGTCCAGAGGGCTGTTTGCCTCTTAGGAAACGCCAGTTGCGCTATTTCAACAGACCGACGGAAAGGCATTCTATACAAAATAGACGCCAAATTAACAGATCTGGCGGACACAGAATCTGGCCCAACTGCGCAAGGTCTGCTTTTCGGAGATCCTTTTATGAAGGAGATGACAAAATTCGTCGGGACATTCACTGCACTGGACAAAGCACAGGCTTCAATAAAAAGAGTATTTGCAACCAAGGTTTTCTCCAGGGCCGGATGAGGAAGAGGTCGCTCTTCTGTCCGCTACTTCTTCGATAAGAGACCTTGACAATCCAGACGCCAGCATAATTCCTGGCAAGAACGCTCCGACACGTTCTTCCCCTCGAGAGGTCGCGGAAGAGGTTGTCCCTGGATGAGAGCGCTAGATACCCAGCTCAACAACAATCTACAGGTCAGTGTACTAATAACAGCGCCACTAACACCCATAGGAGGGAGGCTAAAGATGTTTGCAAATGCTTGGGATACCTTATCGGGAGACGCCTGGGTAAGGAACACAGCTCAGGGTCTGCACCTAGAGTTTTTCGCACAGTCCATTCAGACATGTCGCCCCACTCTCATAGTAATGTCTCAGATCAAACCGCCTTAGATGAAATACTCAGTCTTCATCAAAAGCAAGCGATTCGCCCCTGCTCAAGTCAGGGAGGCTTCTTCAGTCCCATATTTCTGGTACGCAGGAAGCAAAAGGTACGCCCAGTTATAAACCTCAGAGCTCTCAACGAATTCATCATTTACCTCCATTTCAAAATGGAAGGTATACACATGCTCAGAGATCTTCTGAGACCGAACGACTGGCTTATGCGCCTAGACCTAAAAGAAGCCTAACTCGCAGTGCCGATTCATCAAGCACACATAAATTACCTTAGGTTTTCTTGGAGAAATCGAGATTGGGAGTTCACAAGTCTACCCTTCGGAGTCTCTACGGTGCCTTGGGTATTCACCAAACTCTGAAGACCTGTAGTAGCTTAATTAAGAGAACAAGGTGTCCGTCTCATAATTTACCTAGACGACATCATTTTCATGGCCCACTCACAAGAGCTAGTTCAGAAACAAACCAGCATGGCAATAAAATTGCTACACAGCCTATGTTTTCTCATGAACGGGGAAAAGTCAGTTCTACTTCCATCCAAAAATATGGAATTTCTGGGATTCATAGTGGACACACAGAATTCTCAACTTCGACTCCCATCAACCAAGATCCACTCTACCAAAAGAGAGATACGCAGGCTCTTACAGAAGAACATGTTCTCTCTTCGAGAACTAGTAAGAGTGATAGGGCTACTTTCATCTTCCATCCAAGCAATATTTCCCGGCACTCTTCACTATCGAGAACTGCAAAGACTAAAGGGCCAACATTTAAGGCAAAGCCTTTCTTAACTCTCAACTCTTGACACTGTCTCCTCAAGCGAGGACAGAACTCAACTGGTAGCTCACTCACATGGAAGCCTGGAACGGCAGAGCCATCTTCGGCTCCGCTCCAGATATTAACATCGAATCGATGCCAGTTGCTCCGGTTGGGGAGCGAGATGCGGTTCCGTAGCCACGGGAGGGACTTGGTCCCCTCAGGAACTGGATCTGCATATCAACTCTCTAGAGCTTCTTGCAGGTTCCTTTGCAGTACGCTCTTTTGCCAGAGACAGAGCGAGTTGCTGTATCTTACTCAAGATGGACAACATCTCAGCGGTAAGATACATCAACCATCTGGGCCCCACCAAGTCGAGACCCCTAACAGAATTAGCCAAGGATTTCTGGCATTTCTGTCTGGATCATCGGATTTCAGTGACAGCGGAATACCTTCCCGGTCTCTCAAATGTAGTAGCGGACTGGTACTCCCGTCACTCGAAAGATTACAGCGACTGGAGGATCAACAGAGAGGTTTTTCTCTGTCGCCAGGACATCTGGGGTCCAATGTCCATAGACCTTTTCACCTACAGACTCAACTCCCAATTACCAACGTTCTACAGCTGGAGGCCGGACCCGGCAGCTGCCGCAACAGACGCATTCCTGCAGTCATGGTCCCAGAGAATACTGTATGCTTTCCCTCCTTTCACTATGATAGCGAGGACCCTGGTGAAGGCCCGTCAGGAGCATGCAGATCTGATCCTTATAGCGCCGGTCTGGACATCTCAGACCTGGTATCCAGTTCTTCTGGAACTTTCTTTGGATTCTCCAATCCTACTACCCCAGTTTCCGGATCTCCTACAAGATCCAGCAGGTCAGCGTCATCCTCTCCTCCTCAGCGGATCTCTGATCCTAGCGGCCTGGAGGATTTCAGGTCGAGATGGAGAGTCCCAGGCATTACTCACAAAGCGGTCAGTCTCATCGGAGAGAGCTGGGCTCCTACTACCCTCAAGAGATATTCCAACTCTTGGAGCATCTGGAGCTCCTGGTGCCGAGAGAAAGGATTACATCCAATTTCAGCACCTGTAGAAGACATTTTGAATTTTCTAGCATCCCTAACGGAAAGAGGGCTTGCCTACAGGACCGCGAACGCCTACCGTTCAGCAATTTCCACAGGTCATGACCTTATACAAGGAGTACCAGCAGGAGAACACCACCTCGTCTGCAGATTGCTCAAGGGTGTGAGGCTGTATCCTGCAGGAGAGTCTCTGATGTCAGAGCTCTAGATTTAGCAGGCAGGGCCTTTTCTCCGGATGGCATTGTATTCCATATTCATAGAAAAACGAAGTGCAATTCCAGGATTTTTCTTATCCCGCCTTCAGAGACCAACCTAAGCTTTGCTTGGTCAAATGCTTGAAAGTTTACGAAGAAAGGACAGCTTCACTCAGGACTTCCCCTAACGGACAGCTACTGATAGCTCTGCGTAAACCACACAAAGCGGTATCAGCGCCGACCTTAGCACGCTGGGTGCGCTGGACGCTAGCTCAAGCAGAGATCGACACCCAGCACTTCGGAGCCCACTCCGTTAGAGGAGCCATGGCCTCCAAAGCCTTTCAGGCAGGAGTTGGCCTAGAAGACATCATGAGAATGGCAGACTGGGCAAGCGAATCAATATTCAAACAATTCTACCTGAAACCGGTAGATCAGCCGGCATCCATTGTGGTAAGTAAGCTTTAAACAAGCATAATGGGAGCCTCCGGTCTTGACATAGAATAAAGATTTTCCATAATAACTTACTAGAAAGTCTTAATTCTATTAAAGACACAGAGGCGAGCATTATCCCACCCGGCGAGAAAATAACAGCATGTTACTTGATGTTGATTAAAAACTTAATGTAAATATTAATGTTGCAATTTATATGTATTCTATCAGAATAACTCCATGAATTTCTCTCCCTCCCTGATAAGAGATCTAGGGTTGTCATATTCAGGAAATTAATTTTCCTTTTTTCTTTGACAGCGCCTGCAGACAAGTCCGCCTGATCACGGCCCGACAAGTTGGCTACAGTTACCTTCTACCATGGACAGCCAAGTTCGCAGCCTCGAAAGAGAAAGTGACATCATGTTTAGGACTGTTTATGGAGGGGATCTGGACTACTATTGGTGGACTAGGTCACATGTTAGTGGCCTCTAAATGAACTGGAGTTAAGCTCACTGGAAATGCAGTTTCATCAGAGACACTTAGTTTTATGTTATGATGTTACTGTTATTACTATGCTTATTATATATTTAGTGCGTCTGTTTTTTTGCACATTACTCATGGCACATTTGGGTGCACAAATATCTTGCTGCTGAGCCCTTTCTTTATTGTTGAATAAAGGAAAGAGAAGCATAATGCTCGCCTCCGTGTCTTTAATAGAATTAAGACTTTCTAGTAAGTTATTATGGAAAATCTTTATTACCCTTTTTACATTATTATTGAACATGTTTGAATAACAAGCGGAACTAGAATCTTGATATAATATCTGTAGTCCCAGCCAGTGCTCCAGATAAGATTTTGAAGTTGGGAGTATTTTACACCCGATTTTTTTCAAATTGTGAGTAAAATTTTTTGGGGGGAGTAGAAATGTATATCCATATCCTAATTGGAGTATTTTAAAAGTGAGTCCAAATGTTTTAACTGGAAAACAGACATGTATTTGTAATAATTATTTTTTTGCACATTGTTATTGACGCACATTAAAAAAGATACAAGGTTAAGAATAGCAGTTTCTTCCTCTGGTACTACATGCACTAGTGGTCCAAACCAATCCATGTAGCTGTTTGGGGGAAAGCAGGGGCACAAGGTCCTATGTGTCTGTTTACAATTTTTTGTTGGGAGTATTTTAACTCCCTATTTTTATTTTTTGTGAATATTTGCCTATTTTTAGGGAGTAAAAGTGGCCGATACACCCCTTATCTGCAGGGCTGGTCTTAGCTTTAGTTTCCAGTAGGAACACCTTATTTATTAAGTACTAGTGTAAAAGCCCATATACACAGACCAAAGTTGTGTTGGATGGAGGTTTTTGTTAAAGTTCCTTTGAGCAGCATTTTCTTGATCAGTGATGTTGGTGTTCACGTTTGTGTTTCGTTCACGATTGTTTTCCATTTCAAGGGTTCTTTCTGTGTCTGTCATAATTTTATCTATGGGCTGCAGAACGTGATCGTTGCATGTCCCGTTGGAGAGCTGTTTCCCGAGCTGTCTTATTGGCTCTATTACTGTTTGCTTGCAGTATTCTTTTCACATTGACTTGCCCTTTGTTGGTCAGTCATATTTGTCCGACGTATACGTTGAACATAATTTCTACGGCGTTTAACATTTTCTGCATCTTCATGTGCTAAAATTCTTTTAGTAGGCATTGTGGAGGAGTGATATGCTGAAAATATGTGTACTTAGAGAAAGCGCTCTGTATTGGGAAAAAAGTAATTTGTTTTGTTATGTCAGAGAAATGGTGCTTAATCAACTGAATTTCTGTTTTTATATATTTTTTTAATTGTATACATTTTATTAGTGTAATATTTACATTGTCATAGAACGGTATTAGTGGGATACAGAAGTTACAGTGGGTTCTCATTCACAGATTAGGACCACTATATATTTCCTAAGGCAACAGCGCCCGCTACCGGTGACAACAGGCGAAGTGGGCAGTCTCTTAGTTACAGTAGGTTTTCATTTACACAGTAGGACCACAATTTATTTCCTAAGACAACAGCTCCCTCTAGCACTGACAACAGGTGAAGCGGGTAGTCTCTACTGCGCATGACTGCATCGGGCAAACACACATCTGGCCTTTTATTATATTGTATGATTGCCTATTTAAAGAGACAGTAACAGATATTAACACAGTAACAGGTATAGTTGCAGGGTTATGATTTAGCAGCAAAGATAGTAAAAAACTAAAAGAGCAATAGAGTCAAGATTGACAAACAGGTAAAAAAGAAATGTAATAGAAATAAAAGAGAAAACAATTTAAAGAGAATGTCATATGCGGAGACATGCAGGGCAACAAGGCCAGAAACTGAGGATTCAAAATGGACAGTGAGCAAAATCGTACAAGACTGAGCAACACAGCAATGGAAAGAGGTGTTCAAGATGTGCATTTTCGGGTGCATGCCACAGTTTAAAAAAAAAGCAAGTTCCACCATCATTTGGGCTCTACACCTGTAAGACTGGACTTTAATTCCTCCTGGATCACGAGGTCTTGTGGTCAGGTCAGAGGAAAATCCTAACACCCAGGAGCTACTTTCGGCTCTTGCTCCATGAGTTCCAATTTTGACCCCTGTGGGGTATCACACTTAGTTTGTATTGTTACAAGAATAGATGCCCCATTCCCTCATGAATGACAAAGATTATAGCCCTTAGCTAATCAAGCACACTTATGAAATGGAAGTGGGGGAATAGGCATGTTCATAATCCTTACTTATATCCACAATTGCCCGCAGGAGCCTATCACCTAATTTGATTTATTTTTTGTGATATAGTTTATTAAAACCTTTAACAAATCTGCAAGCATTCATTCTTGGTATTAATACAAGAAACATAAAAAATCCTAATTATATATGTTCATAAACTCACTCATGAATTAACCGCCATCATACAAAGTTTCATCCAACTGTTCATGAATTATTTTAAAAAATCTTACACATGCTATAATTAGTGTGGAGTTTCACCCTTCCATGAAACGAGACAAAAATACATCCGGATCCACTGTGCTAGTATCATGCACACATTTGCTAAATATAAGCGCTCTCCATTCTAAAGTCGATCACAATAAGCAGTTAAGCAGTAGATGTTTAAGAGTTTCCAGTTTTTCTTTTTGGGGGCGCTGTTGCGCGGTCAGCAGTATGGCCTCAGCCTGAGAAGCTCCGGCAACAACAAAGACATCCTGTAATTTCTCCTCCTCTCTGGGACGTGCTCTGGGCCCCCCAGTGCTGACGTTTGGTCCATGAAGGCGGCGGGCACCTTGGGTGTCCTTGCTCTCAGCCCAAACGTCTGGTGCGAGGAGGAGGGGGCAGCGAGGAGAGGCGGCCTGTGTTGGTGTGCGGCGGCCAAGGAGGGGGAGCGGCATCTTGTCCGGGAGCTACTTGGCTGTCCCGGGTGTGGGAGATCAGCTAGTTGAGGAGCAGAACGCTGCGTGGTGACCCGCATTGGGCGCCGCGGCTATCCTGGGTCCCCACGGCTTTTGGAGGTGTTCTGTTGCAGGCTGTACGGCTCCAACCCCCCGTGTGGCGGCAGAGGTGATCGAGGAGCGGGCAGCTGGACGACGCTTGTTGCTGGACTGCACCATCGGTGATCCGGCGGGGGCGGCGATCTTCCTTTGCTGCTGTGTGGCGCCTGGAGGCGGTGTGGTCTGGCACCAATATCTGCTGCCGGCTGCTTGGTGAGTGCTGTGCTCTGTGCACGGCTGAGGAAGGGGGACAGGATGGCGGTTTGAAGACGAGCCCATTTCCTTGCTGGCGAGGACACCTGCAAGGTTTTCACCCTGCGTGCTCAGTGGTTGAGCCGTATTGCAGTTTTGGAGGCCCCGAGTGTCTGGGCACTGCTACACTGGGAGAAAGAGAGGAAAAGGAAGGACCTTTTTTTTTTTCTCTCTCTTTCATCTTCTCAAGACTGCTCCTCTGGGAATTGGTGCCCTAGATAGTTTAGGATGCACCTGGCCCCTGGCCTGTTGAGTACAGTTTTGTGGAGCTTTGTCACTGGCATGGCATTACCTGTTGTGGGGGCGTAACTTGTTTTTGGGCCCTTGATGGGTATTAATAAGTGCCAGGGTCGGGGGGGGCAGCATTAGTTGGCTGGCGCTGGAAGAAGGGGCGGCCGCTACAAGCCCTTGTGAGTGCATCAAGCAATGGCTCTGGTTCTCTGAGTGACTCGAGGTTGGCTCCCCTGGGGGGGCTTATCCAGGTGCCCCGGCCGCAGGGAAGTGATATTGTTATGGGGAACCCCCAGAAGCAGGCCAAGATGGATCAGTTTGCTCGCCAGGATCAGGTCCACTCCTCATCTATGTCTCTTAGCGCCTCCCCACAGGCCAAGCTGGACGTAGCTGCGCTAAATCAAACGCTGTTGGCTCTAAAGAGTACCACCGATATTATTGGGGCTAAAATAGATGCCCTATCCTGCAAGGTTGACATATCAGCGGCGCAAATAGAGAAGCTGTGTGGTCGCATGTCGGAAGCTGAGCAGCAGATTGGGGAGAATGAAGACAGGGTAGTTACACCCCAGCGGGAAATGGCTGAGGTGCAGCAGGTAGTCAAGAAGCTCCAGGCCAAGAATGAAGATTTTGGGGGGAGGTCCCGGCGTAATAACATTCGGACACTCGACAATATGGAGAAATGTGTCAAAACACTACTACTTGAGGTGTTGGGTAACCCCTCCCTTACCTCCATGTTCATGGCTGAGAGGGCGGATAGGTCCATGGCTAGTCGGCCACTGCCGGGGTCCCCCTTAGCGCCCGATCATAGCCAGGATATTCAGTTATAGGGATCATTCTCCGCACGGCCAGAGAAAGAGGTGAACTGCGCTGGGGTTCCTCCACAATTCGGCTGTTTCACCATTTCAGCCCTGGGGTGTATGAACTGCGGAAAACATTTCAGGCTGTAAAGGCATCCCTGCGCAAGAAAGGTGTGAAATACGCAATGCTTTTTCCTGCTGAACTCCGGGTGCAGCACAATGGTTCAACGTTTTCCTTTACATCACCGGAGGCAGCGGTACGGTTTGCACTGAATCTGCCTATACCTGGCGAGCCACAAGAACGATCTCCGCGACGCCCTGGTCTGGGGGTTGCACCTTGATGTGCCCTGAATTGCTGGCCTCACCAACGTGGAGAACTGGAGGGACGAGAAGGAAGTCCTTTTTTTCTTTTTGAAGATGGGGGGAAGAAACGGAACGCATTAAGCATCTTGTTTGTAAACTGGGAACAGTGTGAAACGTCCCAGAGGGGACAATATAGTTGTCGTTGCCATTTGGAGTGCGCAGGCCGCCCTTAGCGCTCCACTAGCCGTAATCACTGCGGTTTGTTCTGGTTTTATATGGGGGTGGTTGCGGTTTGGGGTATGATGGGGTGCCGGTACGTTTATGTTTCTGGCGTGGGAGGGGTGGGGTTGGGGGGATTTCATCGGTTCGGTTGACAGGTTTAATCGTTTGTGGGGTTGGGGGGTTATGGTATCTTTGGAAACTCACGGGGTACGTAGCTGCTGTGGATAATGTTACGTATGATGCTATGCAACATGCAGACAGGGTGTGGGTCATGGCATGGGAAAGTTGGGCTCCTCTTGGGGGATGACTGCTACTACAACGGGTGGTCGGCAAAGGACACAGCTGGCAGTCCTTTCATGGAATATCAGGGGGTTAACAAACCAAAAGAAGTCTCGATTAATTGCGAACTATGCAAGGAATCACGGGGCAAATGTGTTTTGTCTCCAAGAGACCCACTTAGCTCGAAGCAGACCTCTCCCTTGGTTCCCGGGCTGGGGCATACACAGATATGAATCCTCTTATACTTCACATTCCAGAGGGGTGGCTATATACATACACACCACACTGCAATTTAAACTGCATGCGCAAATTTCAGACGAAGAAGGCCGCTTCATATTGCTTGCTGGTGAGATACTAGGCACCAATCTTCTGTTGATTAACATTTATGCTCCAAATACCGACTCGCCATAATTCTTTCACCAATGCACAAGTCATATCCACAAGTTCCCCGGATACAAAATTTTATGGGCTGGTGATTTCAATCTCGCCCTTACGCTGGACCTCTATAGGTCGTCCACAACTCAGACTACTCTGCCGCAGGCAGTCAATGCCTGGTCCGCTATAGCCCAATATCATGGGCTGCTGGATGTGTGGAGACACAAGCATTTGGTGGACAGGGAGTACACTTTCTTCTCAGGGATACATGGCTGTATCATGCTCTCTGATTCCTTGGTTGGCGGGGTTTCTGGGGCCTCTATTCTATCCCAGACTCTTTCCGATCACTCTCCTGTTAGGGTACGCCTGGAGATATCCAGGTCCCCTGTGTGCCAAGCGAGATGCCGTTTTAGAGCTGCGGTGCTCGAAGATGCTGCATTTCATGCGGGTATTGAGCAGGATATTGATATTTTTTTCCGTGGGAACACCGACTCAGTCCCGGACCAGGGTATAATCTGGGAAGCATTTAAGGCTTATATTAGGGGATGTTGTATATCAAAGGAAGGTGGGGTGCTTAAGACTATTCGGCACTCCATGCGGGGGCTGGAGCGGCAGATTTGTGATAGAGGCAACGAACAAGGGAGATAGGACACGCCTGAACTTCGGAGTGAGCTGGGAGCGCTGAGGGAAGAGCTGCGGCTTTTGGCCAATAGGGAAGACAGGTTTATAGGGGATCCAATTCTCGCGGCCAGATACGGGGAGGCAGATAGGACGAGCAGAACCTTAGCCTGGGCCATTCGTAAAGAGCGGCAGAACACTTGTATAACAGAGATTGTGGACAAGGATGGGGAACTAAAGATGGACACGCAGGAGATCAGTGACAAATTTAGAGACTATTATGAGCAGTTATATACAGCGCGCTCTACCCCCGGGCATGATGAGTTGATACGTTATCTGGATGCGATTGCCCTGGGTTGGATCGATGTGGAGCAGGGCTGCGCCCTTAAGCAACCCATCTCTGAGGAGAGGTACGTGCTGCTATTAAATCACTTCCTAACGGGAAAGTTCCAGGAATGGATGGAATAACGGTGGAATTTTATAAGGCATATGCTGACCTAGTGGTACTGCATTTGTTGAGAATGTATGAGTGCGCCTTAGATACCGGATTATTAACCTGAGTCAACCAGATCGGCGTTGGTGACAGTGCTTCTGAAGCCCGGTAAAAATCCCCGAGCAGTGTCATCATACAGGCCGTTGTCACTAATTAATACGGATAACAAAATTCTAGCTAAGATTCTTAAAAATAGCATCCTTCCTCATATTCCAGCCCTAGTCCTACCTGATCAGGCCGGATTTATCCCGGGTAGGTCCACACAACATAATCTTTGTAGGTTGTTTACCCTTATGCATAACGTTAATCAGGAGGTGCCGATGGTGGTTGCCGCGTTAGACGCGGGAAAGGCCTTCGACTCTGTCGAATGGCCCTTTCTATTTGAGGTCTTGCAGCGCTCAAGATTTGGCCTTACTTATATTAGGTGGGTTAAATTGCTGTACACGGCTCCTCGCACGTCAGTATACACAAATGGCTTGGTTTCAAGGTGCATCTATCCCACTCGAGGTACACACCAGGGCTGTCCATTCTCCCCTCTACTATTTGCTCTTGCTATGGATCCACTGGCTTGTCACATCCACGACCTCCGTATCCAGGCATATTTATCCAGGCATATTTATCTACCATATCCCTATATGCTGACGACATACTCTTGTATGTTAAATATCCACCTGAACATTTGGCCCCTTTGACACTTGAAGTGACTCGGTTTGGTGAACACTCTGGCCTTAGGGTAAACTGGCACACATTCGAGGTACTACCCTTGGCCTCAGTTGTGCAGCAGGCGGATGTGGGTAATGGGTTTCGTTGGTGTCCCCATGTGATTCGGTACTTGGGCATTTCAGTATGCTCCGATAGGGGTAGATTATATAGGGATAACTATATGGGCTCACTGGAGGTAATAGAGCAGAAGGTTGAAACCTGGATACGACTTCCACTCTCCCAGATGGCTCGTATAGCCCTGGCCAAGATGGTAATACTGCCAAAGCTGCTGTATGTTTATAATAATGTGCCGGTGTGGCCATCGGCACAGTACTGGAGATGGGTGCGGGGGGTGATGTCCAGGTTGATATGGGATGGGAAGAAATCTAGGATCTCATATCATGTATTGTGCCGGCCATATGAACAAGGGGGGCTAGAAAACCCGGACGTGTATTTGTATTATCTGGCGGCGCAGTGCAATATATACCCGATTGGTGTTCTTCGGTTGGTGCATCCCCACACACCAGGCTAGCGAGGGCGATATCTGCTCCAGACACGTTGCTGGGATTGCTTTGGGGGACAGGGAGGCGGTTCCACGGGAGGAAATCCAGCCCTTAGAGATAACTAGTAAAGCCTGGGATCGAATGTGCCAACTGATATGCGCTACCCCTACTTCCCTTACGAATTTTCCCTTATCCAACATAATTGGGATCCCGCTTACGCATGAGAGATCGTTCAGGGTGCTCTTCCAGGCATTGGGTGTTCAAATGTTGGGGGATATGGTGGTTGACGACAGATTTATAGTGTGGGAGGAGCTCTGTCTTAGAGGCTTGCATAATACGGTGGCAATGTTACATTACTACAGGCTGCGCAGTGTTCTTAAAGTGAAATGGCTGAATTTTCCGCAAGCCCCAATTCCTCACCCCGTTCAGAGCCATCTGATGGACCCGGCCTTGACTGGGAAAGAGGTGTCCACTACTTATAAACTGATTAGGTCTGGGAGGGGTACAGTTCTATGTTCTTACAAATCCAAATGGGAAGTGGCTATAGGTAAGACAATGAGCGAGGGCCAATGGAAGCTCGTATGTATGCAAACCCGCCACATATCCATAAATGGGCGGTATAGAATGATACACTACAAATTTGTACACCAGATTTATTATTCTCCACTTGCTCTGCATAGGTTTTATTCTGACAGATCTCCGGCTTGTAAGAGGTGTGGGGTAGAACCGGCAGACTTTTTTCATGTTGCATGTACTCTAAGATCTGCGCCTTATGGGTTCCTGTTGTGGAGGCAATTAATGGTATGTTGCAGTCAGTGTGGGAATGTGTCCCTGAGGTGCGGTTGCTGGCCTTAATTGAGGGGGGGTCTCGTACTGAGAAAAAACTGTTGGGGATGGCCACTGTGGTTGCCAGGTCCCTTGTGGCAAGGGCTTGGGCGAGACCTACCGCTCCCACGTTTTTGCGATGGTTGGACAGTATGCATTTGTGTGAACAGAGAGAAACTGGGTATGCCAAGACGCTTCCAGCTCCATGTCGCCCATTTGACTATTGGCCCCCATTCAGGAACTATTTGCTTGAGAGCTGCAAGGAGACCCAGTCACCTGAATCCACCTTGAACTGAAGTTTTCTATCCGCGGTTGAACAGGGCAGCTGTGGATGCAGGGTTAGGTCAAATTGCTGATGCTTAAGAACTGTTCTGTGACCCTGTTGCACCCTTTAATGACACGCAAAACTGTTTTGGTTTGTTTTTGGTACCTATGTGAGTGGGGGGTGGGATGGGCAGGGGGCATGGTGGGTTGTTTGAGTTTTATGTGATACGTTGGCCCTCATTACGACCCTGGCGGAAAGTAACTGACCTGACCGCCATAGCGTAAATAGCGTTTCCGCCATTGCACGACGGAGTAAAGTGCGGCTAATTCCGACCCATCGGGCACGAGCACTACGCCATGGCGGAAGTGCAAAGTCCGCGATGGCGGAAATGTCCCCAAAACGCCCCTCACCGCCGTCGTACGGCGCCCTAGGTGCAATTCCGCCACCCATCATAGCGGTCACCGTAATGAGCGGCAATCGGAAAATACGGTGACCGTAAATATACGGAAACGGAAGTAAAAACATGGTCCCGGAACGGGAAACAGCACGCCGTACACCTATAAAACCAGAATTCCCACACAACCATCAAAAATACTACCCTGAGACACATCCCAACCCGTCATCCACCCTAGTGAAAACAATAAAAATGGGAAAAGTAGCGAAAAAAGCGTGCGACCGCAAGCGGCAGGTCCACTTCTCCCGTGAGGAACTCACCGTGCTCACAGAGACCCTCCAGGAGAATGCTGCCGTCGTCTTCTCGACGCAAATGACCAGGACGGCACTTGCGAACAAGAAGGCCATATGGGCCCTGGTGGCACAGCAGGTAAGTGCGGTGGGGACCGCACCCCGCAACCCACAGCAATGCAGAAAGCGATGGGACGACTTGCGGATACGCGTACGGAGCATACTATCCGCCAACCGTAACATTGCCACAGCTACCGGGGGAGGATCGGAATCACCCATCAAGTTGACCCCCTGGGAAGAAATCTGTGCCTCCACCATTGGAATGGAGAGTATAGAGGGAGTCGGAGGGATGGAGAAAGGAGTGCAGACATCCGAAGAATCAGGTAGGTGGCCCAAATAAAACAATGCTAAATCCACAATGTCCAATCATGTGAAGTACCATGTGTCCACATAGTGCAACAGAAACACATGGCCAGGAGAACGTCCACATACATTGGCCTGATAGCGCACTTTAAAAGTCACATTAAATACATAAATAATTAAAAATCCTAAAAACACCCTCTACACGTGCAGCAGGCACACCCTAACTGCAGGCTGCAAAACAACTGCATCCTCAATCCACACAAAAATGAAACCACCTCCAAGGCCCTGACCCAAATCACCCTCAGGTACCACCCCAATGCATGTGATACATTGCCATTCCAATTTCCACAGACCCATTAATAACGCTTGCCCTCCTTTACTCCACCACAGGGTCCGATTCAAACGACGAGCTCCAGGACACCCCTACCAGCACACCTGCAAAGAGGGCCAAGACCAACGGCCAAAGACCCTCCACCTCAGCTGCACGGATCAAGACACGGCAGCAGCACAAATCAAGTGGCAGCACACAGGAGGGGACTTCAACAGGCACCCCAGCAGCCAGCATGCCCACAACAGCACCACCACAGGTCCCCCCAATGGATGCCACAGAAGGCACTGCTTCTGGTGGCAGCAGCACCATAGGTGACACTGCATTAATGGCAGTATGCTCCGACACAGAAAACGGTGATGTCGATGTAGGATCCATCCATGACCTGTCTCAATCCCCCTGTTTGTTTCATCCCGTACACCATGAGGATACCACGCAGGGGCACCCACAAGACGACGACTGGCCATCCCCCACAAGCCCTGTGGCAAGGCAACATGAGGTGATCAGCCCCTCTGTGACACCACCGCAAATGGCCATGGCACAGCAGAGGCAACAGTCCCTCGACCAGGTGATCGTGCAACAGCAGCAACTGGCCACGCTCCTCAAGGACCATGCTGATGAATGTGGGGGTACTAAGGCAGCCATAGAAACATCAACTGAGACACTTAGGGCAGAAATGGAGAGAAGTACAGAGACACTAAGGGCACAAATGGAGAGAAGCACCGAGAGCCTGAGGGTACAAATGGAGAGAAGCACCGAGAGCCGGAGAGTACAAATGGAGAGAAGCAACGAGAGCCTGAGGGGGGAACTGCATGCGACGTCCAAAGACGTATGTGCTGAACTTGCCGCTGTGCGCCGTGTGCTCACTGAGCTCTCACAAACCCTTAGGGACATGCATGGACGTGAGCAGGCAGAGACATCATCCGTTGCAAGTTCTGTCCAGGGCAGCCCCCAACGTAGATCTGGGTGGAACCTGCGCTCCACAGGCAGGGGTGCCCCTGATACCCGGAGAGGGGGCTTGCAATAGCGTCTGCCCACTGACAATGAGCATCTTTGGACACTGGTGTTCGGGGGGGAGGTAGGAGGGTGGAGGGGGTGTGTTGGGCTCACTTGGGTGGCGGGTCGATGGGGTGTGTAACATAATTTCACATATGCTATAAACATTGCACAATCATCCAATGAGATGTGTGGACATTGATCTTTGTGTACGAGGCCTTTATAGGCGTACAGTCCATATTGTGCATGTTCCAGACACACACAGTGCCACAAGTCCCGTGTCCATGTATCAGCCACCAGGCGTGAGTGCTAGAAGCATGAAACTATGAGAATCTGACAAATTTCACGGCCCTCCTGTGCCTCGCGGACTCCTTGAGGTGCTGCCACATCCCCACCCTCATCATGACCATCTTCAGGTGCTTGCAGTTCTGCGTCAGGGGGCATGGGCACATTTCTACGTACGCACATGTTGTGTAGCATGACACATGCCATGACCATCTTTGCAACCTTCTCATGGCGGTACAGGAGTGCCCCGCCAGACCTGCTGAGGCAGCGGAAACGAGTCTTCAGTAGGCCGAATGCCTGTTCTATGACTACACGGGTACTTGAGTGGGCATGGTTGTAGTCCTCCTCATGCTGGTTCTGTGGGTTCCGGAGTGGTGTAAGGAGCCATCTCTTCAGTGGATACCCGGCATCACCTGTATGTGGACAATAAAGGATGTTTGTGGAATGACATTGCTACGTACGCACCCCCCCCTTCCTGCCAGGTCATTGCCGCATCACATACCCCACATTATCATGCATGAAATGAGACTCACCGAGTAGCCAGGATCTGTTCCCTGCGTGTCGCTCCATGTAGCGTGGTATTGTAGAGTTCCTCAAGACCATAGAATCATGGGTTGATCCAGGAAATCGGGCACAACAATGTGTAATGATCCTGTTGGAGTCACACACCATTTGTACATTAAGAGAATGATATTGTTTTCGGTTGCGGTACTGGGCCTCCATGGCATGTGGGACAACCAATTCCACATGGGTGCAGTCGATGGCACCAATGCAACCTGGTATGCCGGCAAGTGCATGGAATCCCACTTTTGTGTTCGTAATTTCCTGCTCCGAGCGTGGTAGAGAGATGTAGTCGTCTGCGTGCTTCAGGAGGGCATCGAGCACTTGCAATAGTGTCCGTGACAACAGTGGCTGTGAAATGCCATGCAACTGTTCGACTGTGTGCTGGTAGGTGCCTGTGGCCAGGAAGTGGAGTACAGACACCACCCTCAGTAGGGGTGGGATGGCGGTTGGGCTATCTATCATGCTGACAAGGTCAGCGTGTGTCATGTCCACAATGGCGGTTATGGTGTCCCGGTCCAAACGGTAGAGGGTGTGGATCTGCTCATCAGTGAGGTTGAACGGATGTGCTCGGAGGCGTGGGATTGCGGGCTGCCTGCGTGGTGGTAGTGGCTGTGCTGGTGGGCCTTGCTGGCCCTGCCTTGCCCTCCTCCTCCTCCTGCGTCTCCTCTGTGCGGCCGGTTGTTGTAGTAGTTGGTGTTCGTCTTCTTCTTGAAGTTGGAGTACTTGCAGTGCTATCAGGTCCCCCAGGGCCAACATCGCTAGTCCTGCCGGTAGCATTTTGGAGTGGGTGTGGTTGTGGGAGGGGGTTGGGTGTGCAATTTATGTGTTTTCAGGCTGTATAGCCTCCACCTGTGGTGATTCATTCCACCTGTGCAAGCTGCAATCCCCTTTGGGCGAGCACGTCCCGCACACAACGCTGCAATTCGACGCATGGCATCTTGCTATTACAATCATGTATTTAATCCCTATGGCAGTGAAATATTGGTTCATATGTTCATTCTGCTATGGTCCCATTGTTTCACATACTATCTTTGCAGTCGCGAACAAACTTGTGAAGGGTCAGTGGAATGTAGTACTCGATTGACGGTGGACCCTCATGCAGCACTGTACCGAGGTTCACCGACGGGCGGGGCGTCCCATTTGTGAGTGAAGCCAGTTTCCATTTTCACACACTGCCGCACTACATGGATGGATTTGTGATTTCAAGCGGTCACAGATGCCTTTTCGACGTGATGTTGCAAATGAGGAATTCGAAGGACAGCGCTTTCGGTTTTCAGCTAGCGGCGAGGAGACGCCCACAGGTCTGACTGCAGATATAAAGTTCTATTGTTTAATGTCCTTCGGACAGGGGCCATGGCGAGAATGCAATGATTGATATGAATAGTATGGGATGCGCAATAGCGTAGTGGACGATAAGGCAGGACGTTCCCAAATACATGTTACTTCACAACACTGGAATTCCGGGCTGGAGCACAGTGGATTTTGCAGACTGCATTACGCACAGACTCAATGGAAATTTCAAATGTTATGTGAGTAAATAATCAGGCGTTTTCATACCGGGATGAGGGAATGATGTATGGATGCATGGACAGATGATTTAATGGAGATTTTGCCATGTACAGGGCTTTTTGGAATCTATCCACTTCCCCTGCGCTATGTGATGCAGGGCTGCCATAGTGGGACCATCGTCTATCTGCCCTTGTTGAACCCTCCCTGTCTCGACGCGCCTTCAAACACTTGTGTCTATGCACGTTACTAATCCCATCTAATGGATTCTGTTTTAACAGACGCATGCACACAAACACTCGTTTGTAATAGTGTTTTCACCTCGATTTATATAGTTATGATTCGCAAGTGAATTTTGGGTGGGAATAATCCTTTTGAGTGGGCTAGCATGCATATGGCTGTGGATTTAGTGTGATCATTGAAGTGAGTAATTCAAATGAAGTTCTGATGCCCATACTATTCTTTTTCATTTCATTTGGGTGACAGGTATCTCCTCCCCTTTTGCCGCTGCCATCTGTATGCCACTCCTGCAGATGGCTTTTACTCCCGACACCTGCTGCTTCGTGTTAATCAGTGGAGCACCATTACGATCTTATGGGACGATCGCCAATGGGCCACATGCCCTTACGCAGTACTAGTGGCTAGGAGCAACATATCGACCTTTCAGCTGGACTAGTGCCTACCTAATGGGACGTCCCTGCGGTTCTAGGCGCTTCCATGTTGCCTTTTTGAACGTGAATGTAGCCCCTGTGTACCATGAAGGAACAGGGCGTCACACAAGAAGAAGCTGGTCATTTATTGCGGATGCAGCCCACAGTAATGAAAAATATTTTGGAGTTTATGACCTAATAGCTGTATGGGCTTGGTGAATTTGATGTGCATTCAAATTTGATTCTGATTTCAACCGTGTAGCGTTATTCTTTGCAAGTAATGTAGCATATTCCTATTTGTGGAGCGGTGTATTGTGAGGAGATCTGCATTGGGTTCCGGCTTCTGAGTATAGTTGCGTGGTACTGTACTGGCCGCGTTTGCCTACGAAGCCCAGTAAGGTCAGGGATGGGGCCTGCCATTATGACTGTTTTAATGATGTCATGCTCAGGGGCGGGGGATTGGCTTTTGTGTAACAGATGCCGGTCAGCCAGGTGGATTGGTGGAATGATGTGATTATCAGAAAATGGCTGGTCACAGGTGCCTGTGTTTGCGTGCGTTTCTTGGAGGGAGACTGAGGTCATGTCCATTGGAATAGCTTCTGTATTCGTGCCATCTGTGCCCTGCAGCTCCCATTGGCCCCTCTTGAGATGAGCCTGGCTGCTCAGTCACTCTGCCAACTTGTGTGGTACATGCTTATGCTGATGGTTGGTTTGTTTACTGGCAGGAGTACAGGGCTGGTGCAGTCTCACTCAGGATACTGCTTTGAATGTTGCCTTACACTGGTGTCAAGCGATGGGGGGCCTGTTTTTGTTTGTCTCATATTTCAGTTCATGTTGCTGGACTTGAACCTTCACATGCCTGTGCTGCATCAGTACGGCAATGGTGCCATGGCAAATATGGATGGCCACTCACAAGGCACTTGGAGCCCCTAGATTCATTTGTTCGTTGGCATGCATGGGTGACTTGTACATTTCACTGGTTGCATTGTGTGACTTCATTGCACCTACGAGGAGTTGTGCAATGTGGCCAGGGAGTGGTGTACAGGCACTCAGTAGGGCCTTTTACGGTTGGTTCGCGATGCCGTACTTCTCACCATGGCGGAATGGTACTTTCCGCCATGCTTGATGGCGTTAGGTATATGTCCGCTAGGGTCAGAATTCGCGTACCGTTGCGCCATGGTGGTAATTACGGTTTGGCATGGCGCGCGTGCGCGTACTTGGTGCAGTTAGCGTTGGCGTTCACTACGGTGTCGCTAATGGCATCGTACTTTACGGTGACGGGTCATAATCGCACCGAGCGCTATTCGATGGCGGTATTGCATTTCCGCCATCGTTTTTCGATTTCCGCCAGGGTCGTAATGAGGGCCGTTGTATTTTAAAGAATAAAAAGAGGTTAAAAAAAAGAGTTTCCAGTTTTTTAAAGTATTTGCATAAACAGTAAAAGCACTTCTCTTTACCAATCCTCCTGATGGGACTCCATCTGTCTAGTGAGCCCAAAAGATTGCAAATGCATGTATATATAGTATATTTTCTTATTTGGAAAACAAAGTAAATATTTAGAAAGTGACCCCAAAGCTCTAAAACTGCTGACATATTCAGTTAAAAGTTTATATTTAGAAATATGCAAATACCAACAGCATCACTCATAGTTTAGTTTCAATGTGTGTTTTACTTTTACCTGGTTGTCTAGTAAAAGCTGCTGCCTGGAATCTAAGTTAGTTAAAATTGTGTTACATTCCTCTGTTAGGTTATTTAAAACTTTCAAAGGATTATTTAGCAGTATTTGATTCAAATATCATACTTCACATTTTTAGGGGAGTTTCAAATATTTTGGAAAGTACTTTGCTTATCTTACTCTTATCTATTAGCGATTGCCAGGATTGCATACCTAATTCTAAATAAACTAACGACAGAGGGAAAGCATTCAAAAGGCCAAGAATGTTTTTCTATAAAGTCGCTTTGAACTGCACCAGTGAACTATCCCTTGAAAAAACAGAAAATTCATTCCATACCTTAATGATGGGTCTACTTTCCCCTTATAAAATATAATCAAAGGTAGAAGGGTAAATCTGAAATATTTCCCTTTTATTATTTTCATTTTGGCAACAAGAGTGGTCTTGTTGTCCTTTAATCTAAGTACAGTAGCTAACAGTCATAGCTTATCATATATGGGAAGAAAAAAAAAACAAATAGATTAAATTCGATAACACAGAAAGAGCCTTACTGACCATTTGAAGCTTTTAAGTTTTTGTTTCCAAAGTGTATTTTTTAGTATGACAGATTTAGATTATTTGATTTCTATGCCATTTAATTTCACATAACACTCCAGACTATTAAGAGCACGCTGTAAACCAATTTGAGTCGATCAAAAAGTATAATGTTGTTTTAAAAAAATAATAAAGAGGGCCAGTTTAGGAGAAAGGTATGAGTTTTATTTAGCTCTTCATCAAGGTCTGCCAAATACAAATGAAATAGCATGGACGCCAGTACAAAGACCCACGTTTGTCAGAATTGATGTACTGAACACCCATTAGAGTTCAGTCGAATTTCAATTGAGGTGTCCTGGTGAAATCAACACAGGCTAGGAGTTTAACCCCATTTTGAAAATGTTAGGGCTTATTAATCATGGTGGCTCAATTATTTAAATCATCCAATAAAAGAGATGCAAACATTTGTTATGCTGAATCTAGTAAAGCAGTTGAATGATCATTGTTTCGATCTGTCTTATCCCATTTTCTGAAGATTGGTACAATCAGACTGTTATGCCACATAAAGGGGAAAATGCAATAAAATTGAATAATAGTGAATAGTTTACAAAGTATTGTTGCCCATCGAGCAGAATCGTCTTTTAACACCAGTTTAGTGAGACTGCCAGTACCAACTGCTCTTCAGATTTTAATATTTTTCATTGTTCCTTCAATTATTGAATACAGAAATTCCCCACACCAACCATGGTGCTAGCAACTGTATAAACTGTTTTATTTTTCTTGGGGCTATAGATGTCTATTGGGTGGATCATTCTTCACTCCTATACAGGTTTCTAAGTGATCACCTTTACTTTTTCTTCCTTTCAACTAAAACAGCATTGTAGGCATGGCAACAAGCAAAATTCAGTACAGGCAGATAATTTGTTGTAAGCCTGTTCACATAACGACTCAAATTTCTCTACTACCGTTGGGTAACATGTGATCATATTTCTTGCATCATATGGTATAGAGCTAATTATTTCATTTAATTTCCTTATAATCCTTGGGGACCAATTAGTTCAAGTACCGAGTTCTTAACCTCTACAACGTGACCACCCACCTCTCGAGCAGGAAGTAGAATTTGCAAATTCACTAATGTTATAAGACATGAGTGGTTGCTCAGCAGAACTTTTACAACCGAAAAGAAGAGCAGCGAAGGCCACAGGGAGGATGATCTGTAGACTATATCTATCCTCAGAACGGACCTGCTAACACTACACGTCAGTTGACTTGTAATGTCACCCTGGATATTTCCATTTCATTTTCCAAAGATTCCACTCAAACATAAACTCAGTCCAGCGTCTTCATTTATAGGCAAAGGGCCTGCTCCATTAGTCTGGGTATTACTACCCTCATTAATAGATATGTCAGAGTAATGACAATTTAAATCACCCGATATTAGAATAAAATCACAAGCCAGACAATTATACCATGAATCTAGTAACGTTCCCAGTGAATAGAAAAATGCTTCTGTGTCATTACGAGATGGATTCAAAAACATTGCGATGAGTGAAATATGTACTCCCTGTCCAAAGCCTTCATTATCCCAACTCATTCCTACAGCTAGAATACTGCCAAGTACCATTCTTTAATAGACGGGCAAATGGAGTTATTTAGACCTCTTAATAGGCCATTATGGTAGTGATTGTAGGCCACTTAAAGGCCTTTGATACCGTTGATCACCCCTTACTTCTCAACACTCTTTCTTCCTTTGGTCTCAAAGGCTCTGTTCTCAAGTGGTTCTCCTCCTACCTCTCCAACCATTCTTTTGCTATCTCCTGGGGCGGTCATACCTCCCCCACTATCCCCCTGGACTTTGGTGTTCTCCAAGGCTCTGTACTTGGCCCTTTCCTTTTCTCACCATACACTACCGTTCTTGCCCCCATCATCTCTTCCTTCGGTATCTCTCACCATTTCTATGCTGATGACACCCAGCTTTTCCTCTCCTTCTCTTCTTTCATCCCTGATATCCACCTTAATCTTTCTTCTTGTCTTACTGCTATCAAAAACTGGATGTCATCCCACATTCTCAACCCTCAACACTGATAAGACTGAAGTCTTATTTTTTCCCTCCAATACGCTTCCCTCTCCATCTCCCCCTCCTTTTATTCTCTTTCCCCTGCTAATCTCCCCATCTCTGCCCGCAATCTAGGCCTCCACCTCGACTCCACCCTCTCCTTTACCCACCACATTTCTCTTACCTCCCGCGCCTGTCGCTACCACCTCTTCAATTTCCGTATAATCTCTTCCTCCCTCACCTTCCATGCTACCAAACTCTTAATCTCTTCCCTCATTTTCTCTCGTCTTTTCTGTTGCTCTACTCTCCTCATTGGCCTCCCGGCCTCTCATCTTGCTCACCTCAAATCCCTATACCACTCTGCCATTCGTACCCTTTGGCTTCTCTCTCCTCATGATTCCATTTCCGCTTTGCTTTCTTATCTTGGCTGGCTTCCCTTTCATTCTCAACTTAAATTTAACTTCCTCTGTTTAGTTTTTTTTAATTTCTTTATTTATAAACAGCGCACAGGAGAAACTATACAGTAACATTGCTTTTAACATTTCAGGGCGTACAAGACCAAATGTCTCGTCCCCCCACCCCTGTGTCCCAAGTGGGCATTGTTTCCGGGCCTCATTCCGCCTGGCCAGGCGGCGAGCTGTCGCCCATATGGTGGAGGGCTCTCGCGATCAGGCGTGGCTTGTAGGTTAGAGCCGGGTAGCGCCAATCATAGTCTAAGACTGGTGCCCAAATATTGGCGAATCGGTGGAGCAGTCCCGCTTTGGCTGCTGTGACCTTTTCGGCTATATAGATGTCCCAAAGTTTAACCCACCAGATGGTCATCAGGGGTCCTTCCGCGGACTTCCAGGTGCGGGCCACTGTGATTTTGGCTGCTAACAAAAATTGGGAGATCAGCGTTGCCCTCCTCCCAGTTCTCGGTTAAGAGTCCGGGAGCGGTATCTGTTAGGCAGAAACCTGTGCAGTTCCCTTAGGGACCACTGCAAAAGGCTTAGGACTACAGGTGTTGGCAGTAAACCCACTTGGTAGCAGTCTGTACTACCCAGATTTACCTGGTAGCTGTGGCTGAGCAGCCAGACTTCTCTCGAGAAGAGTTAGACAGTATATAGAGTATACAAAATAAGTACAAGGATACAGTAGCACAAGCAAACACTGACCAGAGCTTGGGTATAAAAGTATATAATTATTTATTTAAAACACACTTGTGAAATACACTAACACTAATATGGCAAGCAAGTTCAAACACAGTCACTATCAATATTTATACATCCCTGATTACTTATTGAACAAGTCTTAGTTAAAACACCACTTATTTGCAGACAGAGGTGAGCGCTTAACCTAAAATGGCACTCCAATAAGTTAGTTAAAAAGGGGGGGAAAAGGCAGAATTAGGAAAACACTCAACGCCAACAATTTTTAAAAGAACCAGTGCAAGTCCGAAAAGGCAGAGTCTACTGAGGAGCAAGAAAGTCATAGGCCAGGCCCACTCTTGGAGAGAGCAAGGCAGAATGTGTCCAAGATCACACAGTTGAATAGTACTTTAAAAAATCTTTGCAGATAGTTCAAAAAGGGTTGGATCAGTTCAGGAAAAGTTAGTTAGCAGGTCCCAAGTCACCCCAGGATAGAAAGTCAAGGATTTACGGGACACCTTGAACAGTCTGTTGCAAGGGAGACTAGGCGGGACACAGTACCTGAAATGGTGAGAAAGCTCCAGCGGGGGCAGTTGTTCCTGGCAGCGGGTGCAAGTCGGTGCTTCGTCCAGGGGAAGAGGAAATGTCAACGTGGAGGAAAGCTGGAGGTCGTTGCACTGCCAGGGAAGAAACCAGCCGCAGAGTTTCCCGGTTAAAAGGTACTACCCTTTTATTCACGGTAGTGGTGCAGCGTGGCTATCCGGCCGCCGGGGTGCTTGGCACGGGCGATTCGACCACGAGACGATCCAGGAAGGCAAAAAGAGGGCGAACTGGTTATCCCCACCAGTTCAGAGGAAGAAGACTCTCCGGGGTGAAGATATTCTCTGTCGTTGGGAAGTGGTGAGATTGTTCAGCAGGGCTCCACCGGTGGTGTCGTCGTTGCAGGTCGGCTCAGCTTCTCCCTCTTCGGATTCTTTGGTCCTGTGGCGACTTCTGAAGTTCCAGTCCCCAAAGCCCTGCTTTTATGCAGAAAACCCCCATTCATCAGTCCTAGCTGTCACTCAAACATGCTAAGTGGTGAGCCGGGCGGCTCACCACTGGGCCAATCACACAAGAGTGCGACTTGAGTTGCCGAGGCAACTCAGTCCAGGGTGCCTAAAACCCCCTCCCACACATCCTGTAGACCCAGACAGAGTGGCACCACTTTTGGAGGCTTCTGTGCAGAAGCCCGCCAAGAAGTGGAACAAAGGGCTCGACTTGGGTTGGAGTTACAGAGGCGAACACAAACGCCATTTTAAAACCGAGTCCTGGCAAAAATACCCAACCGGGGAATAAATATTAAATAAATAACCCGGCGGTATCTTTAACATTGCACCAAAAAAGTGGTGCGTTTAAAATGAATGGGAAAATCCCATAGAAAATATTCCGGTGGAATATTTTGCATGGTAACCACTGCCACCAGCCAGAAACTCGACGAGGGAGGGCTGCACAGTTCCCCCTCGAAAAACAGACCCATCGGCAATCTAATTACCACTACCAGTACTTCCACAATATGATGGTTTGTAATGGTTCTGTTCACAATTTAAGACTAGTAAAGTCAATGGTGACTTTACATGCACTGGGGGACAGTAGTCAGTCCCAGGGTATGGAGTCTATGTTTGGGGGTCACTATGACACCCCAGTGTTACTGCACTGAGGGTGCTGTGTAACACACTTACCAAAAACACATGAAACCCTATGGAGTAAAAGACCCCATAGCCCATAAAACACATTTCAAAGTCAAAGGATATCTCAAATCATGTCTATGAGTGGGAGAAAAAGAGTCTCACTCTTAGCAGGAGAAACAAATAAACCCCAAAAATCCAGCAAAGCTGCTGGGGGACTCACTAGGTTTGGGAAATTAGCCTTAGCAGAGAATTCTCCCTAACACTTGCCCACCCCCAGACTAAGGGACATGAGGATTTAATCCACTCCTGGATGAATCTCATACCTCTAGTCGATGACATACATCCTAGAGAGACCATCAGCATTTTGGTGGTGACACCCTGACCTGTGCTCAATGGTGAAATCAAACCCTTGAAGGCAGATTGACCATCTCAATAGTTTTGGGTTTTCCCCCTTCATTTGCATCAACCATCTCAAGGGTTGGTGGTCAGTCTGAATGACAAAAGTAGAACCATACAAGTATGGCCTAAACTTCTTCAGTTCCCACACAATAGCATAACATTCTCTTTCAATTGTTGCCCACCTTGTCTCAGGATCCTTCAGCTTTCTGCTGATGAAGCAAATGGGGTGCTCCCTACCTTTCTCATCCAGTTGGCTAAGGACTGCACCTATACCTACATTAGAAGCATCTGTCTGCACGATGAAAGTTTGGTGATAGTCAGGAGCTCTCAATACTGGTGCGTGACAAAGAGCTTTCTTCAGGTTTTCAAAGGCCTGCTTGCACTCCTCATT
This sequence comes from Ambystoma mexicanum, assembly GCF_040938575.1. NCBI lineage: Eukaryota > Metazoa > Chordata > Amphibia > Caudata > Ambystomatidae > Ambystoma > Ambystoma mexicanum. The sequence continues at coordinate 95,910,988 of NC_090939.1, read as the reverse complement.
CCATTTGACCTTCTTAGGGAATTTTGGGGAGGAGATTACATTCAGTGGAGAAGCTATGGTCCCATAGTTCTCTATGAAATCCCTGTAATACCAGTGAGGCCTAGGAAGGCTCTCACCTGGGTTTGAGTAGTAGGTGTTGTCCAATTTTGCACAGCTTCAATCTTACTGAGCAAGGGCCTTATTTCTCCACCTCCTACCTCATGCCCAAGATAGACCACCTTACTCTGACCAATCTGGCATTTACTTGCCTTTATGGTCAGATTGGCCTGTCCAAGAGCCTGCAAAACATGTCCTAGGTGGTTAACATGCTCTTCCCAGAATTGGCTGAATACTGCAATGTCATCCAAGTATGCCATGCAGAAGTCCTCCATCCCAGCCAGAACCTGATTTACCATCCTTTGGAATGTTGCAGGTGCATTTTTCAGTCCAAAAGGCATAACCTTAAATTGGTATAAGCCAACTGGGGTAGAAAATGCAGTTCTCTCCTTGGCATGGTCTGTCAGGGCTATTTGCCAATAGCCTGACGTAAGGTCAAATGTGCTGAGGAACTTGGCTGAACCAAGTCTATCCACCAACTCGTCTGTCCTTGCCAAAGGGTGGGCATCAGTCTTGGTGACTGCATTAAGAGCTCTATAATCCACACAGAATCTCAATTATTTGGATCCTGCCTTTGGTACTAACACAACTGGGCTAGACCATGAACTAGTAGAGGGCTCTATTACCCCGAGATCAAGCATCTTCTTAACATCCCCTTTGATGTGGGTCCTTACACTTTCTGACATTCTATATCCTCTGATTTTGACTGGCAGATAGTCACCAGTGAGTATATCATGCTGGCCCCAAGGGGTCAAGCCTGGTGAAAGTGAGAACAGGGAGGCAAACTGATTTAACATAGATTTGCACTCCTCTTGTTGCTCAGGTGTCAGATTTGAAGAGAGATTTACTCCAATCTTTTCATCCAGGGGTAAGCCTCTGAGGAGATCAGGGAGAGCTTAACTCTCTTCTTCCTCTTCTGTTGAAGCTAGAAGCAAGGCTCCTACTTCAGGCCTGGAGACATACGCCTTTAGTCGGTTGGTGTGGAAGACTCTGGGAGCCTCCTTGGGATTGCCCAAGTCCACCAGATAGTTCACCTTGTAACCCTTAATCCATCCCTCTAAGTTCTTCAAACTTTCACTCACCCAGGTAGCCCAAGGGGTACCATCATGCTTTTTGAGGGCCTAAACCTCTTAAGGTACTGGGAAGGGGTCTTCCCAAATCTAGCTATCAAAGCTAGCTTCACACATTCATAATCCTTCTTATCCTCCTCCCCCAACTCCATTACCACATCAGTTGCAACAGGGGGGAGCCTAGAGAACAACCAGGCAAGTAACTCATTTCCTGTGATGATCTGGAGCCCATGATTATACTCAAACAAACTCAACCAATCCAACACATCCAACTTAGGCTCATACATACCCACAAGCTCTTTAGGCATCTGGGGTCTTTTAGGACTGGAACTCCTAGAGGATCCGGAGAGAGAAGCATTTTCAACAGACAATTTCTTCATCTCTAGCTCATGCTTGAGCTCCATTTCCCTGAGCCTTAGTTCTTGATTCAGTTCTTGGTGTCTTTGTTCTGCTTGAGTATTAAGTTTCGTAAACTCCAATTCAAGTTTTATTTTCTCTAGTTCCAAATATTGAGGACTAAATGTGGGACCTGGCAAAGGTCCAGTAGGTACAGCTGGCAGAGCAGGTAGAGGCCTAGGGGGGACAACTTCATCATCCTCACCCTCCTCTTATGGTTCTGACCCAAGATTATCAATACTTTGATCAATATTAATATCATTACTGTTATCTACACACCATCCAGACTTTGGTTTGCTAACAACCTTTCTATTAGCTCCATTTTCTTGCCTTTAGTCAGGAGATTCTTATGCTTACAGAGAACTCTTAAACAATCAGCAGTTTTTGTAGCAAAGGACTCTTGACTATAACTTTCCATAGTTGACAGGTTAGAAAATAAACTTTTTAGTGCTAAGCTTTGTGGTTAGTTGCACTAAGGTATCTATAAGCACACTAAAATGTAAACTCAATACAAATCTCACCGCTGCCACCAGTGTTAGGCAGAAACCTGTGCAGTTCCCTTAGGGACCACTGCAAAAGGCTTAGGACTACAGGTGTTGGCAGTAAACCCACTTGGTAGCAGTCTGTACTACCCAGATTTACCTGGTAGCTGTGGCTGAGCAGCCAGACTTCTCTCAAGAAGAGTTAGACAGTATATAGAGTATACAAAATAAGTACAAGTATACAGTAGCACAAGCAAACACTGACCAGAGCTTGGGTATAAAAGTATATAATTATTTATTTAAAAACACACTTGTGAAATACACTAACACTAATATGGCAAGCAAGTTCAAACACAGTCACTGTCAATATATATACATCCCTGATTACTTATTGAACAAGTCTTAGTTAAAACGCCACTTATTTGCAGACAGAGGTGAGTGCTTAACCTAAGATGGCACTCCAATGAGTTAGTTAAAAAGGGGGGGGGGAGGCAGAATTAGGAAAGCACACAACGCCAACACTTTTTAAAAGAACCAGTGCAAGTCAGAAAAGGCAGAGTCTACTGAGGAGCAAGAAAGTCATAGGCCAGGCCCACTCTTGGAGAGAGCAAGGCGGAATGTGTCCAAGATCACACAGTTGAATAGTACTTTAAAAAATCTTTGCAGATAGTTCAAAAAGGGTTGGATCAGTTCAGGAAAAGTTAGTTAGCAGGTCCCAAGTCACCCCAGGATAGAAAGTCAAGGATTTACAGGACACCTTGAACAGTCTGTTGCAAGGGAGACCAGGTGGGACACAGTACCTGAAATGGTGAGAAAGCTCCAGCGGGGGCAGTTGTTCCTGGCAGCGGGTGCAAGTCGGTGCTTCGTCCAGGGGAAGAGGAGATCTCGACGTGGAGGAAAACTGGAGGTCGTTGCACTGCCAGGGAAGAAACCAGCCGCGGAGTTTCCCGGTTAAAAGGTACTACACTTTTATTCGCGGTAGTGGTGCAGCGTGGCTATCCGGCCGCCGGGGTGCTTGGCACGGGCAATTCGACCACGAGACAATCCAGGAAGATGAAAAGAGAGCGAACTGGTTATCCCCACCAGTTCAGAGGAAGAAGACTCTCCGGGGTGAAGATCTTCTCTGTCGTTGGGAAGTGGTGAGATGGTTCAGCAGGGCTCCACCGGTGGTGTCGTCGTTGCAGGTCGGCTCAGCTTCTCCCTCTTCGGATTCTTTGGTCCTGTGGCGACTTCTGAAGTTCCAGTCCCCAAAGCCCTGCTTTTATGCAGAAAACCCCCATTCATCAGTCCTAGCTGTCACTCAAACATGCTAAGTGGTGAGCCGGGCGGCTCACCACTGGGCCAATCACACAAGAGTGCGACTTGAGTTGCCGAGGCAACTCAGTCCAGGGTGCCTAAAACCCCCTCCCACACATCCTGTAGACCCAGACAGAGTGGCACCACTTTTGGAGGCTTCTGTGCAGAAGCCCGCCAAAATGTGGAACAAAGGGCTCGACTTGGGTTGGAGCTACAGAGGCGAACACAACTGCCATTTTCAAACCGAGTCCTGGCAAAAAAGACCCAACCGGGGAATAAATAATAAATAAATAACCCGGCGGTATCTTTAACATTGCACCAAAAAAGTGGTGCGTTTAAAATGAATGGGAAAATCCCATAGGAAATATTCCGGTGGAATATTTTGCATGGTAACCACTGCCACCAGCCAGAAACTCGACGAGGGGGGACTGCACAGTGCCCCCTCGAAAAACAGACCCAGGGGCAATCTAATTACCCCCACCAGTACTTCCACAATATGATGGTTTGTACTGGTTCTGTTCACAATTTAAGACTAGTAAAGTCAATGGTGACTTTACATGCCTTGGGGGACAGTAGTCAGTCCCAGGGTATGGAGTCTATGTTTGGGGGTCACTATGACACCCCGGTGTTACTGCACTGACGGTGCTGTGTAACACACTTACCAAAAACACATGAAACCCTATGGAGTAAAAGACCCCATAGCCCATAAAACACATTTCAAAGTCAAAGGATATCTCAAATCATGTCTAAGAGTGGGAGAAAAAGAGTCTCACTCTTAGCAGGAGAAAAAAATAAACCCCAGCAAAGCTGCTGGGGGACTCAATAGGTTTGAGAAATTAGCCTTAACAGAGAATTCTCCCTAACAGTATCCCCAGGAGGACTTGCTCAGGCATTAGCGGAATTTCCACATGTGTGATGTCCTTTATGGTGGCCAGGCATTGGTCCAGAACTCCCTTATCTTGGGGCAGGTCCACCACATGTGAAAGTAGGAGCCTGGGTGGCGAAGAGACGCCAACAGTGGGGATCCAGGGCCTGCTGAAAGTGATGGAGGCGCAGAGGGTGGGGGTAGTACCACCGCAAGAGCAGTTTGTGGGCGCATTCCCGGTTAGTGATGCAACGAGATGCTGTGCGCGTTCCTGTCCAGACGTCCATCCATGTGTGATCCTCAATAGCATGACCCAGGTCCGCCTCCGATTGGGGCATATAGGAGGGCCTAGAATGGAGGGGTCTTCCTGCAATAGTTTGTAGAGAGCCGAGATCTTTCCTCGGGCTGGCAGGTCCTTCACTGTGAGCTCTAGCGGGGCGAGGGGTCGTGGTGCAGCCGCCCGAGTCTGGGGATGGGAGCACCTGTGCCTCAGTTGCGCATAGGTAAATATGTCTGTCTCCGCTAGCTGAAAACTCGCTTTACAGAGTTCGAAGGTGAGGGGGGCGTCCCCTCCGAAGAGCTGCCCCAGAGTGTCAAGGCCTCCTGCTACCCATTTCCTAAAGTTCTTGGGGTGTGCTCCTGGGGAAAAGGCGGGGTTGAGGAAGATTGGGGAGGATGCGCTCAAGCCTCCTGGGATTCCTCTGTATCTGCGGGCCCACTCCCATGCCTTTATCAACTGCTTTGTGGCGGTCAACACTCCTGGCCAGCTCCGGGGAGGCGGGATTGTTCGATCTCTACCCACTTCGGGCGCCCAGTGGCGAGTCCCCATGCTTGAAAGTGGGCCAGTTGTGCGGCTATTTGGTATTTTCAGAGGTCCGGCATGCCCAGTCCTCCCAGTTTCGTGCTGGCCATCATCGTTCTCCAAGGGATCCGTGGTTTCTTGCCTTTCCAGATAAAGCCGATGATTTTCCTTTGGAGTCGTTGTAAAGGGGGAAGAGGGATTGAGATTGGGAGGGACGCGCAGGCGTAAAGGAAGCGGGGGAGGAGGTTCATTTTGCATGTTGTTATGCGACCCAGCAACGAGATCTCCTGCGTCTGCCAACGGGAAAGGTCCTTTTCCAACTCCACAAAGAGTGGGGGGAAGTTGGCCTGGTAAACTTTCGTTGGGTGAGCGGGGATCTGCTCTGTTTAGTTTTTAAATCTCTTCATGATCTCGCTCCACCCCACCTTTCCTATCTCCTTTCATTCTACGCTCCCTCTCGTTCCCTCCGATCTGCCGATCTCTTCCTACTCACTGTTCCTCCTCCTCCTTGTGCCTCTTCTTGTTTCCGATCCTTTCAGCTCCTTGTCCCCCTACACTGGAACTCTCTACCTCTCCCTATCCGCTCCATTTCCTCTTACTCCACTTTCCGCTCCTCCTTGAAATCACATCTTCTTCATCCCCCATTCTGACCTCTTTCATTACTTCCCTCCTACTCTTCCTCTGTTCTATTTCTCATTTATAGACCTAGGTAAATTGTTATAGATACTGTTGCTTTAAATATCCATTATTGGATATTTGTTGTGAAGGTTTTCCTTGCTGGTTTTCTGTTGCCATATTTTTCAAAGAGCGAATGGGTCTTCCAGCATGTTTATTGACAAGAATGTACATGTTATAATAACATAATTGTGTTAAATTGATGTGAAATCCAATTTATATATAAACACAAGTATTTATATAGAAGGATTCATAGACTAAATCCAAAGCTTTACATAGATGCTTAACAATATGCTTCAGTGACTGGTTTGTTGCCAATGTGTACCTGATGTGTAGTACTTACAAAATAAATCCCTTGATTAAAATGGTCACTGTTTAATGATCAAACATTGTAATGTTTCTTGGCTTTGCACTAGAAGATCTTTGTAAAAATTATAAATAGGAACAATTTCAAAAGCCAAAAACAACATTGTCTCTTTTGCCAAAGTTGGGGACCACCCAATCCTTCGGGTTGGCAGCCCCAGAAGAGGTATATGGGATCCTCCTGGGTACCACACTGTGGCACACTGGTGTAGCAGGGAAATGTCAGCGGGCCTGGCCCTCACATTAGCCATACCAGAGGACTAGAACCTAATTAGAATGGACAGACCCAATGCCAGAGGGGGTGACTTAGCCATCATTGCCAAAGATAACCTTAACCTAAGACTATCAACTTCACTCCCACTAAAATATTGAGAACTACTTATGGCCAAATTGCCCATATCCCCCCACTGCACCATAACTATCCACCTGATTTATAGGCCACCAGGGCCCATTAGTACATACGAAGAGGACCTATCTAGCCTCCTAGCAAACAACACCAAAGACTCCTCTCAAATACTTATTCTGGGAGACTTCAACTTAGGATTCAATGATCCAGAGGACAAACATGCCCAAGCAATAGCAACCATGCTCACTGAACACAACCTAAACCAAAAAATCCTCGCTCCAACTCATGATAAAGGTAGAACCCTAGACTGGATAGCTACTTTGAACTGTCCTACTGTCATCACTAAAATCAGCCCCCAGCCATGGACTGACCACCATCTAACTGACTTCTGCCTAAATCTAGATAAACAAATAGCTAAAGTCAAAATTATGGCAGGTCCTCTCCCCACCAGATCTAAGAAGAATATTACTCCTGACAAACTTCTACCCCTCCTCCTCCCGACCATTAATGCTCTCCCAAACAATTCCGATGCTGATTCCCTGGTGGATCTTTACAACAACACTATGATCAAGGCCCTTGAAACCATTGCGCCCCTTAAGCTACGCAAGAGTAAACAGCAGGCTCACCTCAATGCATGGTTTACCCCCACCTTAAAGAACTAAGATTGCAAAAGAGACAACTAGAAACTCTATGGCGACATTCTCTGATGGACGAAAATAAATTACAACCTAAACTCTTGGCAAATAACTACAAGAAAGAAATTATCCACACTAAAAAAGATCTTTTCAACAAAAGAATCTGAAAGTCCAGTTCCAATACCAAGGAACTATTTGTGATCCTTCGGTAATTAGAATCACCTATACCTCCTCCCGACAACTTACCCAAAGACAAACAATGGTGCACTAGCCTCCAGAACGCCTTAGCTAACATAATAACAACATTGCAAATTAAAATTGTCCAAAAAAAGCCTCCCTGCCTTCCACTGAGACGTTAACTACTATCCCTACTACTAATGATAAGCCTAGCCTAGCACCCATCAAATTTACTAAAGTATCTATTCAGGAGACTGAAAAAATTATTGCATCCTTAAAGCCGTCTAAATGCAAAGGCGACGACTGCCCTGCCCAAATAATTAAGGATGCCGCAAGAGATTTAGCCCCATTCATCTCAAAACTAATTAATGCATCCTTCTCATCTAATACAGTCCCGAGCAACAGAAGAGTCATGGGTTTTGCCTCTTCTTAAGAAACAAACACTAGACCCCTCCATCCCGATGAATTATAGGCCCATTACCACAGTGCCCTTCCTCCTCAAGATAATAGATAGAGTAGCCTATCTTCAAATTCAGAATTATCTTGAGACTAACCAGCTCCTGGGCTCCCGCCAATCCAGATTCAGACCACAACATGGTACGGAGATGGCCTTAATTAACCTCAAAGCACAAATTGACGAGCTCAACGATACAGGAAACACTGCCATGCTGCTCTTCCTTGATCTGTCGGTGGCCTTTGACTTGGTGGACCACGCAGTTTTATGCATTCATCTAGCATTGGCCGCCCACTTCTCGATTGAAGCCATAGCTTGGGTCAAGTCATTCCTGGACAACAGAACCATGCAAGTTTTTTCCTCCTCGGCATCGGCAGACCCTATTAAAAAAACATGTGTCCCACAGGGTTCCTGCGTCTCGCCAACTATGTATAATATTTTTACCACGCCCCTATTTGACAAATTGGACAGACTACGTGTCATGTACACAAATTATGCAGGTGACACCCAGATCCTCATTCCCCTTTTGGGCAATTTGGTCACTGATAGGGCCTTGGTAAATGAAATTTACATCCTCATTCAGCATGGATGGCAACTCATGCCTCTCCCTGAATGACGATAAAACGGAGATACTGATTCTTGGCTCAGCTTCTAACCTAAAAAAACTTGACACGAAGTACTCTGCCTTCAATATAGATGGCAACATAATTACAGTAGCCAAAGAGGTGAAGACACTTGGCTTCCATCTTGACTCGACCCTAACTTTAAAAAACCAGGTAAGCTCCCTTGCCTCATCAACCGCCTACACCTGTAAACTTATTAGATCATGTAGGCCATTCCTTACACAAGCGAGTTGCATTATCCTAGCTAATGCCCTAATGTTATCCAAACTTGATTACTGCAACGCCCTATATCTGGGAGCCAATAAATACATTATTAACAAAATCCAGACACTGCAAAACAACGCCCTTAGAACGGTTTTGAACTTCCCGACCAGGGAACATGTTTCCAATACAAGGAGAGACCATCATTGGTTTAAAATTAGCGACAGGATCCTCTTCAAAACAGTGTCACTAACCTTCAAATGTCTAAATAAAACAGCCCCACCTTATCTCTTGGAAAGAATAATCAGAAGAACTTCTACCCGTCCCTCTAGAGCAGTCAACGCACACTGCCTAAAAGTACCCAGATTTAGGCTAAAAAAAAAAGTGGAAACAGTTTCCCTGTAAAAGCTGCCCAGTACTGTAATGCACTCCCACTTGAGCTCAGAACTGATCAGTCCCGCTATAGCTTCAGACGTAATACCCTCAATTGGTTACGATCCAATGACCGTTATGACTAACTGACTTGCTTTAGACTGAAATTACTGTGTTACTTATATATGTATTGACTGTGCTCGAATGTATGTATGCCTTATCTGTCTATACCCTGTAACTAAGCTATAAGTATCCTTGTACTCCGCTGCGCAAGGTTACCTAAGGGTTTGGTGCGCCCTACAAATCAATAAACAAACAAACAAACAAGGAAACTACAAGTCCCAAACCTGTTGTACATCAAGATTCTTATGCAGGCTATTCTAGCCTACAGAAAGAAACTGCAGAAAAATCAGACAACAGAGCCTCAAGGTCAGACCCCTCCCCAACAGAAAACGGATACAGAGCCTTTCAAATCCAGAACTATGACCTATAAATAAATACTGTAGTGTCTAATTCCCCTCTGCTAGCTTCTGTGGTTGTTTTAATTCTTGCTGGATATGCTGGCCTGTTGCCAGGTTCACGTACCTCAGACGTGAGAAAACAGTGTGCTCAGGGCACTCGGGGATCGTCAGGTGATGCTCTAGGTCTGTAAATCTGGAAAAAGACTGCCTCTTCACCTGGTTTGAGAATGAGCCAAGCCCAGCTTCCACAACACAACCCGATGAAGGCTATCATACCCACACAATCACCCCTTCACAAATAAACACACCGGTTCACCAGAAACCTAAGAACTACAAAGAGTACTGACACACAATAAAGCCTACTGGTCCAATGAAATCCAAGATTATAGCCCCTCTTCTTCCATCCTATCTCTCACCAGGCACACCCCTGGGCATGTTACCATACATTGACCATCACAGCTTGGGCCTCCTCACAGGATCCAGATGCAGGCTACCAGTTGGAGGGTGAGCTTGGGAGAGGGGTCATAGGATTATGAAATGGCCAACAATTTTGTTCAGGAGTGGGTTATTGGTGCAGAGGAAGGGAAACATTTGGAGTTGAGCTGTCGAGCATGGAAGAAGAATGGAGACTAGGGGAGTAGAGTGCAGTGGGGGAGGAAGAGTGAGGAGCTAGAGGATGGGAATTTGATGTAGGAGGAATGGGGTTTGGGGAGGTATTGGAGGAGGTAGAAGAATACCAGAAGGTGGAGATTGAGAAGTGGCTGAAGGTGGGGAGTAGCTGGTGGATGCAAGGAAAAATCAGGAGGCGGTGGGGGGAAACTGGCCAAAGGAGGTAGTAGAAGTACTGAAGGAGGTTGAGACTGTAGGGAAAGTGAAGGCAGAACCGCATCAAGAATGGGTAGTACAGATGAGGGGACTTGAGGAGGCAGTGCAAAAAGAGTGACAGATGAACCTGGGAAGTGTCTTTCTGGGTTAGAGGTGAGACCCCAATCTGAATGGGTGGATCCCAGGCTGGGTAGAGGAGCAAGCATATGGCGGAGCAACGAGGATGGACGGCATCCCCTGAAGACAGATGTAGACAGGGACACCAAACCTGACCTCCTCCCTGAAGACCTCTGAGTACCCCTCTGCTCTCCCCTCCCCCTGCCCCCAGACGTTGTGGATTCTGTTAGAGACTTGTTGGAAAACACTGGTGGAACAAATGCCCAGAGGGGCCTGATGACAGTTGAGAAGGGATCCTACCTTAGCCAGGGCTGTTATTTGTGGCACGAAAGACTGTCTGCTATGTTGAAGACAATGGGCTTCTGTATCTTTTTACAAATAAATAATTTAAATGCGTCTGTTGGTGTCTGTGTATTTGTGGTTCACACCTGACATTTACCTGGCACGTTCTCCTTTTGCTACCAATTTTGCTCCTTCCAGGTGAGCTTGCTAAATTAATGAAGCATTCTGCAACAACCTCCATTTATTTATTTTAAAATACATACATAGCTTCAAAAATGTATGCACAAAAGCTTAGCAATTTGCCTAAAACAATTGTCTCAATGTTAGAATGTCTGAAACTGAATGTTTTCTTAGGTGCATTTGTGTGGTACAAGAATCTTGTTAAGGGTTGTTTTCCCTGACGCACATAGACTAGATGGAGCCTGGAATCTTGAGAGGAGAGAATGGAATGTTAAGAGGGTTCCAAGGCTTGGGGAATGTCATTTGAGGGTGAATGGCGGACAGGGTGGTCATTGTTATGTAGAGATTAAATAAAAGAGATAAATAATAAGACTTACAAATGTGTTGGGGCGATGGCCTCCTGCAGGTGTGATGATCCCTGCAAACTCCAGAGGCAAAGTGAGGCTGCGGTGTTCCGGTGCTTGCCTGGTGGTTCACTTGGTGCTCTGCCTGGACGGGCGATTGGGTACATGATGATAACAGTCTGCAGAGGTTGGACACATTCATTGAGTGTCAGATTTTGAGTCTGAACTGATCGAAGCTGAGCAAATATCACCTGCAGAGATTAGTGATAGGTCAGCAGGCTCCAAGTCAGCTGATTTGAGGGTGATAGTGGCAGATTTGGGCTGCTGGAGTTGTTGGGATCCCAAGTGCGACATTTGAAATGTTCTGACCTGCTCGAACTCAGTTGGCGCTGTGAGAAACCTGAAGGTGTCTCCCTAGCTAGTCCCCGGGGATCTGTCATCCAGGTGGCCAGGACATGGCCATTGCTATTGGATCCAGTTCCTGTGGGTGGACCAGTGAGGGAGGATCACCTGGATGGGGGTTCCTCGGGGAGTGGGAGTTAGACACTGACTGGTGAGCCATGATATCACCCTTCTTGCAACACCTTTTCCCCATCCTACCACGTAGGACATTCAAAACCACTGCCCCTGCCCCCTTATCGGACACGAACACTTTCACACGATACACAAGAGAACGGACTAACACTGGGCTGTTTACCTGACATGTCCTAATACAAGGGTCAGGCAAAGTCAGGCAATTGATCAGAATCACAAACACCTGACGGCCCTTTCCCTTCCCCACAGGGATAAAAGGTGGAGCAAGAAAGCACAGTATGAGCAAGGCAGAACGCACAACGAGACCGCTATCAGGTCCAGCAGTTCAAGAGGAGGAGAAAGCTGGCGAATATCAAGAGGCTGACAAGGAGAGACATGACCTTGCCCTATTCGACGCAGACCTGCGAAACCTCAGAAGGGGAAATCGTAAGATTGAGGACAATAGCCCAAGTGTGCTGCAACAGATGTCAACTGTCAACGCTACACGGAGCGTGTTGACGCTGATAAGCGGGAGCGAGGGAGACTCCTGCTTCCATGGTACCGCCTTGACTCCAATTATGAGAAAATAATAATAATAATAGTAATAATAATAATTTAGCATTTATATAGAGCTACGCACCCTCAGGCATCTGAGCACTGCTTATTATTACCCACGGTGTGGCACCGGAAAGCCAAGCGGTTCATCACAGCCGATGAGTCGAAGGGAGAACTAATAAGAGCCGGGCTGTGGAGAATGAATGTCGCAAAGTGGCAACTTGAACCAAGTTCAAAGAACTATGAAAGTGTTAAAGGGGAGACCAGCTGCAGAGGGAACCAGCACCACGTGGGTGCTAACTCGAGAGACTCTGGTCGATCCCCGTCTGGGTGAAAATACAGATACCAGAAGGCCGTAAGAGAAGCCGCCAAGTTAGGTCAAAGTGGTCATACAGGAGGTCAAGCAAAATCCCTGTACAGTCGAAAGCCTTTAACCTAAGAACTACAAAGAAAGCAAGGGAAGTGAATCCCGCCACATGAGAAAGCCAGGTAATTGAATCCCATGAACATTAACTGTGAATGCAAAGTTGGCAAGAGTGAACCTGGAAGAGGGATGTTAACGAGAAGGGGGCTAAGTCTAAAGTCCCAAGAAACAGTGTGTTGACAAAGGTGAACCCAGCCGAGGGATGTCCACTGGAACTGCTTAAAAAGACATTAGGATTTGTGAGTCAAGGAAAGCCATAGTGAACCCTGTTGAGTGAGGCTGAATTTAAGGAGGGGTTAGTGCCCGGAACTGGGGAAAAAACCAGGAAAAAAACTTTCAATTTGTTGAAGGAACTTTTGTTTTGTTATTTGAATACATCAGGCCCTCGAAGGCAAGAGACTTTCAAGAGAAGCAAGACTTGGCCATCGAGGCTCCTGATGAACTGGAAAAGAACTGGCGACTCATGCTGGGTGTGTTATGCTCCAAGATCCTACTTTACCCCATGCTCAAAACGTGGGGAAGGGAAACCCAAGCTACCGCATCCTGAGATATTATTTATGAACACTTCTTTCTTTTCTTGAAAACCATCCTGCACCCTTTTTTGTATTAGTTGTAAGGTTTGGCAATAGGTTTCTTAGTATAGGCCCTTTTTATTTGACATGACGTCAATAGGACTGCCTTATTTTCATTTGATGGTCGACGCTTGCTCCCATCTTAGATTTAGGTTTAGATCAGGCGTTTTTCCAACCTGCATACAGTTTAATAAACACCCTTGAACTGTCATCACGTGTGTCTTTACTGTTTCCACCATGAGTTCCTTACATATGGTGTCAAGGGTGGGATGTGACTCAATTGAAACATATTGGGGAACCCTACAATTTCAAAATCTTAGTCAGATGGCCTCCAACCCTTCCATCGCCACCAAGGAATCAATAGGGTTTGATATCTGTAGTAGTAGGGAAGCTATCTTCCCCCTGGGAAAGGAGGAATGATTCCTACAGAGTAGGTTTTGATACCCCCTGTGGGGTGCTGTATATGATTAGCCTCAAAATCTGGCTTAGCATGGAAGTTCGGGATAGATGTCTTAGTGGGCGTTATTGACCCCGACTTTCGGGGAGACGTGAAGGTGGAGATGGGAATAGAAGTTGTATCATCTTTTCATGCGGTATCAGGAAAATTGAAGAGAAAGAAATCGCGTGCTGTGGTGTCGGTGAATAATGTCCAGGTCCCCATGTTGATTGACAGTGGAGTGGACTGTACATTAATAAGTGTGCAGGTTTGGAGCGATAAGTTTGGCTGCTGTACCCTAGAGGAACCAGGAAGTAAAGCCAATGCGGACGGAGATGCTCAGATTGACACTGGGGGACAATTTGAAGCTATGCTGCAATTCAAAGGGAAGAGAGCAAATGGAGTGATTTATGTCACAAGGAAGGGAGATGAGCTGTTCTAGTGGGACGATCAAGTTGAACTGGTTATTAGGTTAGATCTGCACCATCTGGAACAATTATTGGCGTTACAGGGAGGTGATAGAAGAACTGCTGGAGGGGCTGAAAAGGAGGCGGATGTGTCAACATGGTTCCCTGAGGTATTTTAGAAATGAGTAGGGTGCCTAAAGCGCTTTGTCCATCAGATAAATCTGAAGCATGGAGCGGTCCCGCTATCTGCAAAGGTGAGGATGGTATCATTGGCCTTGAGGAAGGAGGTAGAATTGGAACTTAAAAAGATGGAGGCTGAAGGAATTATTGAGAGTATTGAAGTCTCTGAATGGGCTAGCCCGATTGTGTTGGTACAGAAACCCAGTGGAGCTGTGAGTCTATGTATTGACCTCAGAAGTCTAAACAGGAACGTGGTGGCTGAGAAGTTTCCACTACTAAGGATCAGGGATCAATGCTCTGTTAACAAGGGTGTTGGGCGCAAGTGTTTTTGATTTCTAGACCTGATAGCAGCATATCGTCAAGTTGAGATTCATGCAGACTATATGGTTTTAGCAGATTTCATCACATCTATTGGGTTGTTCAGATGTAAAAGGATGCCAATGGGCATCTAGAGTGTTCCAAAAAGTGATGCATATGTTGTTGGGTGATGAATCTGGTGTGATCTTTTATCAGCACGACGTACTAATATGTGTAGCAACTGTAATTGAGCATGACGTGAGATTAAGAAGAGTTTTAGAAGTTTCGAAGGAAGCAATTTTGACTATTGCTTTGGAGACATGCACGTTAAGATCTGATAAAGTTACATATCTGGGTCATGAGATCACTGGACAAGGGATCAGACCAAAACATGACACAGTAATCAAGGGCATACCTGAGCCAAAGAATAAGCATGAGGTAGCAGCTTTTCTTGGCCTGAAGGAGATCTACAGTAAGTTTGTCAGGCTAGCAGACAAGACAAACAATATGAGGAATCTTACAAGGAAAGGAGTGCTGTTTCGTTGGGATGAGGCATGTACTGAGGAATTTGAGAATGTGAGAGATGTGTGTTGCAAGCCCCACTGTTGTCTGGCTTTCTGGAGGGTCAGAAGACGATAGTATATACAGATGCAAGTGATACAGGATTGGAGGCAGTGTTAATGCAACAGGAAAGGAAGGAGTTGTACACAATTGCATTTGCTTCAAGAATGCTCAACGAGGTGGAGAGGAAGTACTCAGTAGTTTAGCGTGAGGCACTTGCGTATGTTTGAGCCGTTAACAAAAGACATACTTGTGACGGAGAGAAATTAAGGTGAGGACAGGTCTCAAACCTTTGGTGTGCATTTTCAACTGAGGAGGATTGGAGTGTATTTCCCAGAGGATTATGAAGTGGGTAAGTAGCATGCAAGGTTTGCAGTTCATTGTTGAACATGTCCAATGGAAAGACAATGTAATTGCAGATGCTTTACCAAGGATAGCAGTGACGTCGTTGTTGGATTGTGAAGAGGAAGAGGTTGAAAACAAGGAAGTGGAAGGCATACTCCAGGTTCAGGAAAGTGTGAAGCTTGGAGAATGGGATGAGGCCTGTAACCATGATAGTGAACATGGTGCAAACAAGTTGGAATGGAGTTGTGGAGAATGAGGAGGTGAAGGCGTATAGAAGGGTGCATTGCGTGATGAATTGTGTGTGTGTCGGTTTTTTGTGCAGGGGATGCCGGCTGGTGGTACCGAAGGAGATGAGGGACACTGTGATGAGTTTGGGGCACAAAGGTCACTTGGGTGTTAGTAGAACTAAAACGTTGATCAGAGCTGATTGTTGGTGGACTGGATGGAGAGCTAGAGAGAAAGATCAGTTATTGCACGTAGTGTGTGGAAGGTGACCAAGCGTTACGTTTGTCTACCCCACCAATGAAGATTCGTGAAGTGCCCAATGTACCATGGGATGAGATAGCCTTGGACATTTTGGGCCGTTCAATATTAGAGGCATGAGAGATGTTTATCTTCTAGTTGTGTTGGATATGTTGTCAAAGTATCCAGAGGTTTGTGAGTTCTAGCAGTAGTATCAGGTTTCTTGAACCTTTATTCTGGAGGAAAGGTTTTCCTCAGAGATGCTTGTCAGACAATGGACGATGGCTGGTTTACAGGGAGTGTAAGGAGTTCTTGGAGAGATATGGAATACAACAATCAACCACTGCTCTGCATCATCCACAAGGAAATGGGTGTGTGGAATGATTTAATCGTATCCTTATGGATGTCATAACGATTGCTGCAGCTACCGGAGGAGACTGGATCAAGGTGGTAATAGAGAGGATTTTCCAATGTAGATTGGCTCCACACACGGCGACTGGGGTTTCAACGTTTGAATTTTTGAGACGCAGAAATCCCAATCCTCATTTGTGTCCCGGATGGATGGGAATGTCAAAATGTGAGTCAACTGGCACTCCCCAAGTCTTGGATGTCCAGTGCATAAATGAAGCTCAACCCCTCCAAGACCGAATTCCTACTCCTCACCAACAACACCGAACACCCAGAAATATAGACCTGGCTATCAACTATGAACCCTGAGGGCTTCACACCCGAGCTCACCTCCTGCAATAAGTCCCTCGGGTTCCACATCAACAAACACCTTCAAGACACACATAGCTAAGAAAGCTCAGACAGCTTGGTATCAACTCTCCCTCCTGTGGAAAGTGAAGGCCTCCCTCCGGACAGCTTCAGATCCACCATTCAAGCACTATTCCTAGACTACCTGGATGGGGGCAATGCCCTCCTCGGAGGCCTCTTGTTGGTTTCCGTTGTGCCTCAGAGAAGTGCCTTACACGTGGCCGAACGCCTCATTAAGAGTCTACGCAGATACTGCCACAAGAAAGGCACCCTCAAGTCACCTGTTGGGGAAGACCCCCAGGTATGCCAAAGGGACACTGGAAGTCAGCGGACCTGGAGGGCTCAACTCCCTCCCCCCATCGGACATGGAGGACACACTCAACGGCAAGTTCAAACTGTCGTTTAATACAGGCAAAACCAACAGGGATATGCACAGGAACAGAGAATATCCATGCACATCTCACTCTTCCTCAGCTCGCAGGCTGATGTTACAGTTTAGGGGTTGTCTGTGCCCCACAGAGCACACACAGGCACGCGTGCTGCTATCCGGAGTCCTTACAAGGAGCTGCGGACCATCTTTTGCCACAGAATACAGCGCTTTTCGGCTCCGTTCCATAGGTGTTGGACGTTGCCCTGGAAACGGGCTGTTGCTGCCATCTTCCGTATTGAGCCCGGACTGCCTTTCCCATCTCGCCCAGACCACGTGTCTGTGATATCCAATGCTCGGCCACTGCCTCGCTTTCGATACGACAAAACCCTACACGCAACAGGAAGCGCTGCTTCCAATTGAAGTTGAAACCCACGTTCCCGAAGTTACATCTTCACCGTCTGATCGGATCTTTTGTACCCAACCTTCTGCTTTCTCTACGGATTACCGTTAAGTCACGTCCTTGTTACCTCTGCGAACTCCTGTGTACCGACTCTTACTTTCTGCTCACAGACTGCTTTTTGTTACATGCTTTTGAAATTACGAACTCCTGTGTACTGACTCTTTCTTCCTGCCCACGGACTGATTTTGGTTACGTGCCTTTGGAAATTACAAACTTCTGTGTACCTACTCTCCAAGCCCTCGGATTACTCCTGATACCAGCTCCATTTCTGTTGCCATATCACGGCCCACCTGCAGGTACTTCCTAGCTCTCTGTTTTCTGCCACTTTGCTCACCTGTCTTCTGCTGCTGTTCTGGCCTCCTCAGGACTACCCCATCTTTCCTCCACTTTGACTTTGCATTTTAATTTAAGGAATGTTGTCACACGTGCATAACCGAAACGATCTGCTGTATGTGCACCTCCCCGAAGCTAGTGCGCTCCGCATACCGTCCGGGGTAGTTCCCTGTACTAACTTCCTCTATTATTTATTGTATCCTTTCGTTTTGGTTCTATCCCGAGTGTCTCTCTGACCATTACTGTTAGGCAGAATCCTGTGCAGTTCCCTTAGGGAGCACTGCACAAGATTAGGACTACAGGTGAGAGCAATAAATCCCCTTTTGGTATCAGTCCGTACCACAAAAATGTGTTGGTAGCTGTGGCTGAGCAGTCAGACTTATCTCAAGAGGGAGATGAGCAGTATTCAGAGTATACACAATAGGCCCACTAGACTATGGCGCAAGGAAACACTGATCAAAGCTTTGTATTTGAAAAGTAGATGTATATTTATTTTATACACTTCTAATAAAACACATGTATCACAGTCATCAAGCAAGTTAAATTAAGTCAAAAGAAAAATATACACACTCCCAAGTTAAATGGTAGACCAAGTAAACTAGAGTGAAAACTGAGCAAACCGGCACAGTGACAACTACACACAAGGGATCCTCTAACAATTCCTCACAAGGGAGGGAAAGCACAAGTTATATAGAAATAGGTTCTTACACACCCTAGCAACACTTCCCATCAGTTTGTGAACCAGTTTAAGCAAGGCAGTGCATCAGTATAAGCAATACTTAAAGTAAAACTGAGCAAAATGGCATTTCACAAGGTTTAAAAATGGGAAGGAAAGGGTAGTTAAAAGAAAATAGGTGCACCACACAGTTCTAGCTGAGAATCACTCTAAGGAAGGCAGATCTAACAAATGTGACCAGGGTCAGTAGGCCTGTGCCAAAGTCAGTTGGTACAGGGCAAGGGCCCAGGAGCAAAATGTTCTTGTAGCTGCAGTCAAGTCTTTGGTTAACGAAGTGGAAAAGGTGGATGCAGACGTTGAAAAGACAATGTTAATAGAGAGGGGCGGCCAACCCAACAGGTAGGTAAAGGATCTAAAACACCTTTAGTGCTACCGCTAAGAAAGGGCGGCCTGGAGGAACAATGTACCTTAAAATGGAGAAGTGGCTCCTGCGGTGGCGGTTGTTCCTGGTAGCACTTGCAGTTCGGGTGATCCAGCAGAGGAAGAGAGGCTCTCGCCGTGGAGGAACGTTCAAGTTACTGCACTACCCAGGGATGAAACCAGCCGGGGTGCTGCCCGACGAATAAAATGTACGCTCCTTTAAATCACGGTCCGGGTGGACTGGTGCCTGGCTATCCGGCCTCCGAGACAGGGTACTGGGGGTTCGACCAAGGCCGGTCCAGGAAGGCGATTGGCAAACTGGTTGGCCCCACCAGTTCAAGGGAAGAAGCCTCTTGCAGGTGAAGATCTTCTCTCTTCGTGTGGTGAAAAGCGGTGAGACGCTGCAGCAGGGCTTCACCGGTGGTTCAGCCGTTGCAGATGTCTATGGCTTCTCTCCTCTTCGGCCTCTTAGTTCCAGTGGCGATGTCTTGCCTTTCCAGTCCTCAGGACCCTGCTTTTATGCTAAAAGATGCCCATTCATGCAGCCTAACTGTAACTCACACAGTGGAGTGGTCATCTTGGCGGGAGACCCTCCAGCCTATCAGGATAGAGTGCGACATGGGTTGCTGAGGCAACCCTGTCCAGGGGTCCTACTCCCCCTCCCACACAATGGACCCACCCCAGACTCAGTGGCGCCGAACGGAGCGCTTCTCGGCAGAAGCCCGCCAAAAGGACGAACAAAGGATCCCCGACCTGGGTTAGGAGTTTAGAGGAAGACATGAGAAAGAAGTTATATTAAAGTTCTGGCAATAAAAACCTAATGGAGTAAAGTTAATATTAAAATACACTGGCGGTATGTAAGAGGCTGTCAGAAAAAGTGGTAGCCTTGAACAATGGGAAAATCCCATAGGGAAATATTTGCGGTCGAATATTTACGGTAGTAACCACTGCCACCAGCCAGAAACTTTTGAGAGAGGGACTGTACGGTACCCTCTCGAAAATGAACATAGGGGGAAAACTATTAACCCCTTCCAGTACCTCCATAGTAAGATGGGTTGTACTGGTTTAGTTCATAGGATTCGACTAGTAAAGTCAATGGGGACTTTACATGCCCTGGGAGACAGTAGTCATTCCCAGGGTATGGAGTCTATGTTTGGGGGTCGCTACGACACCCCTGTGTCATTGCACTGCGGGTGCTGTGTAACACATGTGAATAAAGATGGTTCCTATGGGGTTGAGAAAGATCCCATAGGCATTAAACACAAAAATATCCTAGAACACACATAGCAAAAATGACTAAGAGTGGGAAAAAGAGTCTCACTCTTAGCAGGTAAAAAGAAACAAACCCTTCAAATCCAGCAAAGATGCTGGGGTACTCTATAGGTAAGGGAAATTAGCCATAAATTGAGATTTATCCGTAACAATTACCAGTAGAAGAGAAAGATACATAATACAGGTATTAATTAGCTAATTTCTATTGCATTAGTAGTCTTTGTTCCATCCGCATACTGACTGGTGGTCTTTCCTTTGCAGCTGGCGTCGTGTTCTCTCCGCTCTTTTAGGTGAACGGCCCTCCTTGCCTGTCTAGCTAGACCAGTCTGGGGGCAGATCATAGAAAAACGTTTCTCCCTCAACAGAGAGGAGGCCCAGGTTTTGGTCTAACCTGGGCTCGACAATCAAGTCTGAGCCAGGGCTGACTCCGGTCTCATCAGGCATCCATTCAGTGAGCGACAAACTCATCAGGCATCCATCCGGTGAGTGACAGCCGGTTTTACCTCCCAATGTCGTCAGCATTGCGTCACAACTTGGGCCCCTCTCTAGAAAACCTATCGGACCAATGGATTGGGTATTGAGTATTCTACCACCTATATTGGACATTATAGATATTATTCTACTGGCCCTCACATGTCAGGTGGCTGGCCTGTTCCATCCCCAAGTTACTAACTATACCATTGTTGCAGTATCGTGGACTTACCATTGGTTCTTGCCCGTTGCAACCCACCCCTAGGGTACTAAACATGGGCTAGAGAGGACGTCCCCAGGCCTAGGATCTGCAAAGGTTCTCAGCTCACTGTGTACCTCTTCAAGGTAATAAGAATGACTGTTTCTGCATTGTAACTTGTATGTACCACCTTAGCTTATAAGAGTTCTCTCCTGATCAGCGCAACACTTGTTGCATATTGTTGCATACTTGTGCCTGGGAGCCTGAGACCAGCTCTCCTTTCCCACTGATGATCCCTGTCCATTGTCTGCTTCGGCCACCTCACGTGTTCAGAGACCACACATTTGAGCTGTGCAGCTCTGAATTATGAGGATTTATCAGTATTTTCTGCAGCTGGTCCCTTTGTCGTCTGGGAATTGGAATGTCACCTCTATCTCTTGACCTTGGCTACAGGTTTTGTCTCACACGTCTTGCTCTCTGTCCAGCCTGAATCAGCTCAGCTCGTCTCCTCCTCAGAGGCCTGAGGCCTGATGTCATTTTCCTAAACCTTACATTGCAGTTTCTACAGTGTCCATGCTATGCTACATTTTCATAGGTTAGTCACACTTGGCTCTGTCAGGTACCACATATATGAGCTACTACCGTTTCCTAGTGTTATTCATATTTAAGCCTTTGCAAGCTCTGCTTAGGATCTCTTGTCTCTTGCGTTGCTGCGTGTGGCTAATGGCAAAATAATAAAAGCAATAATAGTGTGTATTTGTTTCTGTCCACTAACTATAGAACTGTACGCTCGTGTTCTTTGTGTATTCAAGTGCGTGTTTGTGTCCTGAGATGCGGATGACATGTGTGCTTCATGGCTAACACTACTATGTCGTGGTGTCTCTAACTATGTCAGCAGCATGGCTTTGTGGTGTTTAGTCCAAGCTGTCCATACAGGTGGCTATAATCATGGCCTGTGGCTCTTCATCCATACATGGATAGATCTGCATGTCCTTTGGTCGGTATGGCTGGCTGAGGGGATACCTCTTGACATACTTATCAATCATAGGTTGGTTGGAAATCCCTCCAAACCATCCTCTGCTACCTACTTGTTGGGGAGGACCCCCAGGTATGCCAGAGAGACACTGGAAGTCCATGGACTTGGAGGGCCCAACTCCCTCTCTCCAGGATACACGGAAGACATAGTCAAAGGCAAGTTCAAACTGTGGTTTATTACAGGCAAAACCAACAGGGATCTGCACAGGAACAGAGAAAATCCATGCACATCTCACTCTTCCTCTGCTTGCAGGCCGGTTTTACTTCCCAATGGCGTGAGCATTGCATCACAACTTGGGCCCCACTGTAGAAAACCGGACCAAGGGATTGGGTATTGAGTATTCTACCACCTATAGTGGACATTATAGATGTTATTCTACTGGCCCTCACATGTCAGGTGGCTGGCCTGTTCTAGCCCCAAGTTACTAACTATAACATTGTTGCACTGTCGTGGACTTACCATTGGTTCTTGCCCATTGCTACCCACCCCAGGTTACTAAACTGTGATTGGCTAGAGCTGACGTCCCCACCGCTGAGAAGGTTCTCAGCTCACTGTGTACCTCTTCAAGGTAATAAGAATGACTGTGGGCCTCATTACGAGTTTGCTGGTAAGAAATCCTAATTACCGGCATGCCGGTGCCACCGTTTCCGTGAACTCCTGTTGCTGGAAACACCGATTGATTCTGTGTTGGTGTGCACGTGCCTTCCGGCATGCCAGAAATGGTGGCACGGCATTTCTCCCCCACCCCCTCAAAATGGCAACACTGGCACCCTCAGTGCCGGTGACTCAGATTCCAGCATCCGCTCCTGGGTCCACCGGCAGCGGTAACAACTGTGCTGCAATTACCATGACCAGAAATACAGTGATCACCAGAACAGGAAATCGACTGGCGGCCATTAATAAAACACAATCCTTTGCAATCCTGAGAGCACAGGACACAGACCTAAATCCTGAGCACATATGTGGATAATACACCATGACATCAAGAATCTGTGCAACCCGGAGGCGCAAGCCACGTTTCAGGAGCTAAACATGCCCATTGTCCAACATGCAGACGAACTGTTCTCCACCTACCAATGCAGGCAGGCATAGCTCCGTAAGAATACCATCTGGGAGGTGGTTGCCCAGAAAGTGACTGCAGTTGGCACAACACCCTGCACTGTGTGTGACTGCCACAAAGGGTGGGGTGACCTGCGCTTGAGGGTGCGAAACCTCCTGTCGGCCCAGTGCAGACAGAGTATGGCCATAGGTGGTGGCAGCGCATCCCCTATCCACCTGCAGCCCTGGGAGGAGAGGTGCAGCAGTGTGCTGCACCTCGAGGCCATAGAAAGTGTCAGTGTTGCAGAGTCCATAGCCATGATATCTGAAGAGGCTGGTGAGTACACGCAACCCCAATGTCACATCAAGATCCCTGTCCACCCTTCACACACTACAGCTGCAAAATATGTCAAGTGCATTGTGCACAACACCAATACAGCCCTGCCACCCCCACCCACCCAGACCTGCAACCTGGTTGCACACAACGACATACAAATTCACCCCAAACCTCACTCATACCCCAATCACACATAAAACATAGCACAGGCACTCTGTAGCGCCAACATAACATGCTCCTGCTGCCACTCAGACACACATCCCCCTGCCACAGCAAAATTGATGTGTGTCCACTGTGCTAGCCCAGGCACAAAGTCACGTCAGTGCCAAGCACCTACACCGCCCACAAATAACCAGCGTCACACACCAAGGAAACATGTGACTCCCTCGTCCCAGCCTGCCTAACCCATGAGCACAAATTTCCATCGATGCCTGTAAGTGCTCATGCATGCCACACCCCTAACACCCTACCCAGAAATGTCCAGTACATCACGCCAGTATCTCCGGCACACCACACACCATGTACGTACATCACACATCCACGACACAAGCATGTGTACACCATGTTATGGCCCCCGCCATCGCCCTGACACAGCACTGTCATCAAAAAAGCAGAAGCATTAATGTCTGCCTCATCAATCCACACTCATCACTGACGACCTACCTTTCTGACTCCCTCAGGCACATCATCTGGCAATGAGGATTCCCATCCCAGCACATCAAGGCGCACCAGGCGTTGACGCTGAGGGACACAAAGGACGACCACCACCTCAACCCAGGACTCCACAGGCTCAACAGGCAGACCTGCAACTGCAACCCCAGCTGCATCCGTCCAGCAACCTCAGGCCCCGCGATCCCTTTAGCACTGCCACCGCTGCCCTCCATGGTCCCTCCAGCACTGCCACCAGCGGCCCCCGCTGTGTCTCCAGCACTGCCACCGCAGGCCCAGTGGTGCCTCCAGCACTGGCACCTCAGGCTCCATGGTGCCTACTGCATTGCCAACTAAGGCCCTTGTGGTGCCTCCGGCATTGCCACCTCAGGCTCCAAAAGCTGCACCCACCCCGACAGCCCCAGACACAGCAGAGCTGCCGCCACCACCACTGACACAAGGCTGTGCACATCCGTGCTTTGTAGACAACACAGCAGATGAAGGTGGTGTTTAAACCGGAGACATGACAGACCACAGCATTGAGGAGCCCCTTATATTCAGCCTAATGGGCCCAATTACCCACAAGGTCCCCTCTTCCCCAGTGTGAGGTATATTGAAGGATGGCTAACCAGGATGGAGCAACGGCAGGAGGCAATGACAATATCTGCTGCAGCAGCACCTTCACGAGGCCCAGCTAATGCGCGAGAGCATCCAGGCCAGTGGATGACATAATGCGCATGCATTTGGTCGCTGTACATGTGCCATTGTACGGTTGTCACGTAGGGTAAGGGAGGGGAACGGCGTGATGTCGTCCATCGCTGAAACATTGGCCATGTTACACCAGGCTTTCCTGGACCCATGGCCCATGGCACTACCCCCTGCACCATCAACAAGCACAACAGCTGGTAGTTTTGTGCAGAGCAGCCCAAGGCAGCGTTCCATGCGGCTATCCCGCTCGACACACAACCGCACACCGGAGCCTTAAAGGGGACGAAAATTGGTAATGGACGCATATGTACCCTGTCTGTAACTCGTGTTAATGAACTTTGAAAAATGTGACAGGAGTTGCCTAGAGACAGTTGGGGAGGGGGAGTGACTTTCTTTGTTCATCTCTGCAGACCAGCGAGGGCGTTGTGGAGGCTATTCTGCTTCCCCAACCTCCACGAGGAGCTCTTCTATATACCGGATTAAGCCTGGTTGCTTTACTACAAGTGCATGTTGATGCAGTAACTTTCCTGAAAAAAAAAGAAAAACGGAAACGAAATTGCAAAACCCCTTTTAATTTTATTAGCTTTTTAAAGCGTACTGCGAGGATTCCTTTTTGCAGGGCAGTGTTTGTCCTTTCTGGCTATTCCTGAACCTTTGCTAGTACCCCTGCAGCCTCTGCCTCATTGTTCTGCGCCTTCCAACATGGCGGCTCTTTTTACTATCTTCTCTGTCTGAGCTGCTCTTGCCTGGCCTGCTCCCCCTCCCATTGGTTGCCCATGGCTTGTTAAGCCAATCATTGGAACCAGGAGCTGGCCCAATCACCTAAGGCCCACAACAAAGGCCCCTGTCTGCTTCCTGTCTGCTACTCCTGACATTTTTCCAAAAACCAGCACCCGGTCCTCCATGATGCTGCAACCTCACTCTTCATTGTAAACCAGACTACCAAGATATTCTCACCTCATTGTTTATGGTTAATGCATTCTGACTACCCCTACCTTCTGTTTGCCTCTCACTTTCCTTTCTCTGCTTGTTCTCCCTTGTTTATGCTCTCACATGCTTTACATTTCTGTACCCACCACTAGCATCTGATACTACTATAATTCTAAACCTACCTGTGATTCAGCATTTAATTTTGAAATTCAAACTTGCCTGTGTTTTAGCATTTCATTTTGAATGTCAAACTTGGCTGTGCTTTTGCATTTCATTTTGAATGTCAAACTTAGCTGTGCTTTAATTTTGAATGTCAAACTTGGCTGTGCTTTTGCATTTTTGCTTAGGTTAAAACTAGCTGTGTTCTTGTGCAGACTTGCTTGTACCTTCCTTGAATTGAATTACTTCTCTGTAACCTGCTGGCCCAGTGACTGCTCCATACTGCTGTACTTGTCTAATCTTCCCACTGCTCCTCTCTCTACTTACCCATGGCGTTTTCTGTTTCTCCTATCTACTCCAACTGCTTCTCTATAAACTATCCTTCCCTTTTCACTAAGTCTGGAAGGAAGAAGTTTAAATAGGATATCTTGGCCGCCAACCCAGGCCTCCCCATCGCTGATACCTAATCCAGCGCTTCCTCCAGACAGACTTTCACCAACATCCTCTCTGTCGTTCCTTCGCCAGATCTATGGACTCTTCATATGATCTCTGTGCTCTGCCCTGTCTCCTTCTCTCCCACTGGGAAGCCCTTATGACCCACTTCGACTACTCTAAGGTCATCATTAATGTCTACCTAAATGGCACTGTCATGGTCCAAGTTCCTCAGGCCAATCTCCTCCTCTTTGATAGGCGCTTTTCTCACCTCATCAACTTTCTTTCATCTCCTTCTGCCGCCCCCCCTTGGCTACCTGGCTCTCTCTTCCCTCCTCTTCTGCCCCACCTCGGGCTCCTTCCTCACCTCTGCAGGGCGTACCTCTGATTTGTACCCTTCCCCCAAAGGCCTTTAAGCCTGGCAACCTTCTTCATCTTGCCACTCTCAACTCTCACTCTGCTGTCAAACACTCTTCTGACATCTGCCACCTCCTGGAAGAACTAGACCTTGATGTCCTCGGTCTTACTGCGACATGGTTCACGGTCAGCTATGTCACAAGCTTTAACACTCTCCTTCCTGATTGCTACAAGATCCTCTCCGTACCAAGATCCACCTGGCCCGGAGGGGGTGTAGCCCTGATCTTTCCTGAGTGGATTCCTGCCTATATCATTCCCACGCGGCCATGCTCCTCCTTTGAATGCCTTGTCTGCAGGCTCTCTCTCTCTCTCTCCCCTAGCCACTCTTACCGTTGCTACTATATACCGGCCCCCTGGTCAGATCACCTAATTTCTCTCTGAGTGGGCGGACCTCTCCTCCCTCCTGGCCTCAACCACTCAACTCCTCCTGTTTGGTGACCTCAATATCCATCTTGATTCTCCCTGTTCCTCATCTGTACTCTTTTGTGACCTCTGTGATTCCCTCTCCCTTTCTATTCTCCTCTCTGGCCCGACTCACTCTGCAGGGCACCCACTTGATGTCTTGATCTCCATTGCACTCCCCCTTTCCATCCCTCTGACCACTCCTCTCTCCTGGAGCGATCGCTCACTCCTCTCCTCTCATCTCTCCCTCTCTTCCCCCTAGGCCAAGCCTACCCCAACACTGCCACCTACCTTATCGGACATCTGCCCATGAAGCGTGTCAGTTGAAGCTTTCGCTGCACCTTCTCCTCCCCTCCACCTCTGGCTGACTCACATCCTGACACAGCCCTGTCTATGCTCTACTCCTCTATCTCAGATGTTCTTGATGCTCTTGCCCCTGTCATGAGGATCTGTTTGAAGCCCAAAGCCAATTGCAATTCCTGGTATGACTCTGATCTTGCTACACATAAATGTAAGTGTAGGGGGGCTGAGAGGAAATGGAGGGCCTCTTGTTCATCCTCTTACAAACTGGCCTGTCGCCTGCTCCAAAGGCAATACAGACTCTCTGTCCACACAAAGAAGAGAGCCCACATCCAAGCCTGTGTCTCTGCGGCATCTAACAACTCGACTGAACTCTTTAAAATCTGCAAGGAGCTGGCCTCCCTGCCTCAGTCTCTACCTCTCCTGTTGCTTCCCAGGCCCTTTGCACGGCCCTTGCCTCCCACTTCATCTCTAAAACCCAGGATATCCTGTCCACCCTCTCATCCCCTCCCCTTCTCCTCACCCTCCTTCTGTGAACTCTGGTGCTCCTACAACCACCACCCCCACCTTCCTTCTTGTCCTTTCCTCTTTTCTTCCCCGACGAGGTCTCTAGACAAGTCTGATCTGTGAAAGCCTCGTCAAAACAGGTTATTCCTTGCTCTTCCAAAACCATCAAGGACCATATTGACACCCTCACTTCTGTCCTGGCTGATTTCTGCAACTGCTCCTTTGCCTCAGGAGCCTTCCCTTCCCCCTGAAGCACTCTCTTGTGCACCCTCTTCTCAAAAAACCCACAGCCGACCCTTCTTGCCCAGCTATTTATTGCCCAATCTGCATCACTCCCTTTCTGGGCAAACGCCTAGTTGTCCATCTTGCAAATTAACCTTCACTCTGATTCTGTTGGTTGTCTCCACGACCATCAATCTGGCTTTAGAACTGTCACAAGCATGGAAACTGCTCTCCTGAATATCCGTGAAGATCTGCTCTCCAACCTTGACCCGAACATCCCCTCTGTCCTCATCCTAACTGATCTCTCGTCTGCCTTCAATACGGTCAACCATACCATCCCGCTCAACCGTCTGTGTGAAAACCTGGGTATCACCGATCAGCCTCTGGCCTGGCTGACCTCTTTCCTCTCTGATCGACCCTCCCAGTTCCAACTTGGGTCCTTCCTTTCATATATCTCCCTTTCTACCTGTGGTGTTCCCCAGGGGTCTAACCTCTCACCCTGGCTTTTCAACCAATACCTGGCAACTCTTGCTCATCACATCGCCATTTCCTGCTCCCAATTTCAGTGCTATGCTGACGACACTCGACTCATCTTTAGGCTTCCCTCGGCCACCTCCTCTCCTTCTCTCATCTCTGATTGCCTATCTGCCATTCAGGATTGGTGTGCTGCCAACGATCTCTGCCTGAACGCCAGCAAGACGGAGATCCTCCTCATCTGCACACCTTCACCCTCCTTTCCTCTCACTCTCTGGCCAGCCTCCCGTGGCCCTCCTCCTACCCCTACCTGCGAGGCTGTCACGATGCCTGCCCCCGGGAAACCAGGTTTGGCCCAGCTACCCCGGAAGCAGGCATCATGCCATTTAATGCAAGCCCATGAACCCCAATTAGGGGCTATTTGGGTGCAGTCCTGGCGCCTATGGCGCCAGGCTCATAAGTTCAGAATCAGTCCTGGCGCCATGGGCGCCAGGCTCATGGTCAAGGACTTACCTGAAGCAGACCATGCTGCTAACTTACCTGAGGCAGACCATGCTGCCAGTGACCAGAAGTCAAATGAGGCCTAGGAGGGACTATTTTTCCCTATGAACTATTTTTACTCGGGTGGGGCCGCAGAAGGATACTTACCTGGAACTACTTCCAAGGCTATTTAAACCACGCCCTGACAGCAATCCATGCTTCGCGTTATTCTGCACCTGCAGCGTAACGCTCACCGTGCCTGCAGCAGCTTCCAGTCTTCAGCCACACCCGCCTGGATGCCGGAGCTCCTGAAAACCTGAAAGAAAGCAGAGGGAAGGTTAGAACCAGAGTTTTTACCTGCAATCCTTACCTGAATCCTGAATCCTCTTGGCTCTGACCTAGAAGGAAGAAATCATCAGACGCGCGCCGCTTCGCATCCTGCAGCGCCGCGTGGGAACTCACCTGAAGCAATCCTCCGCATTCCATTGCGCTTTTCAGCATCCAGCGGCCGCTCTCAAACACCTGTGGAAATAAAGACAATAAGGTGAGCAAGGGAGCATTCCCAGACAATAAAGGCAATCCCCAGGACTTACCTGATACCACAGGGGGTACTTACCTCATCTCGGGTCGGCGCAGCCTCCACAGCTTCTCCGCCGTA
The DNA here is from genome assembly GCF_040938575.1 of Ambystoma mexicanum. Taxonomy (NCBI): domain Eukaryota; kingdom Metazoa; phylum Chordata; class Amphibia; order Caudata; family Ambystomatidae; genus Ambystoma; species Ambystoma mexicanum. Next base: position 95,881,469 of record NC_090939.1, on the reverse strand, counting down.
CCCCGGCCCCAAAGGGAAAACAAAAGCAACACAAAAGCGCAAGTAGGGGAAACCGAATTCCGCTACAGACTTACCTGGTTACTGCCTGAGGCCGCAATCACTGGAACCTCCACCGATTCAGCGCCTGCAAAAGGAAAGGGTCACAGGTTAGACCAGTTCCTCATTATCGAACTGACCAGAATCCATAAACACTTACCTGCATCTTACTGGTTGCCACTTGGAACTCTTCTCAAGGACTATTAAGGCAACCTAGGGAATTTGGACAGAGTGAAGGCCAGACGTTTTTGAACTCTTTTTCAAACTACTTCCTTACGGAGTCAGTACCGTTCTGCAACTCTCCAACATCCCACACCAGTGAAGTAACTGGTCATCTACGCCCCGCTGCGCTCGAGGCAGGATGGAGAGCTCATCTTTCCACACTATCAGGTGAGAAGATAGCAAGAGTTTGGAAGTAATTTGTGGGAAGGGATCGCAGGAGTGGGGGAAGGTGGGGTTGGCACCCAGTCCCCGCAGGTGGCTAAATTCCCTTTTCTCCATTACAGAAGAATATTCATACGGGCAAAACAAGCTAAGCTGGGTGGTTCGGTCCAGTCCATCATTTCGGCGCCCCGTGTGTCGCTGGAAGAGGTAACAACAGCCCAGTTCAGATCGACGCCCCCGTAGACACCAGGTGAGCGTAACAGAGGCTAAGAACCTCAGGGTCATCTTTGACTCCACGTTTTCCTTCTCTACCCACATCTTTGATGTCTCTAAAAGTCAAACTTCCTACTGCACCTCCTCAGAGGTATTCTGCCTTTCCTCTCCTTCCCCCAGAAGCTCACTGTCTCTCGAGCCCTGGTTCTCTCTAGGTTGGACTATTGTAACAGCCTGTGAACATGCTCGGCACTGTACAATTGCGGGGAGACCCCTGCATACACAATCTGCCCAAGAAAGGATCAGAAGGCACAGAGAAGGGGGAATAAGACTCCGACAGGAACTATGTTGAGAGGGCCTGGTCATTGGAGCATACAAGGTTCACGGAAGGAACTACAAATGGGTCTGACCGTAGCAACGACACCGGGCTGCCTTGCGGAGGTCCAAGGACGCCACCTCACAGAGAACTCACCATCACAAACCCTGCGGCGGAATGCAGCGAGGCTCTTGACCCTGCCCCTACCGCGACACGCCATTCTACATGCCAGAACGTGCCTTCCCGACCCAGAACACTTACCAGAGGCCGACCCAACACACCCCACTCTCCGTACTGGGGCTCAGCCTGCCCCGATGGAACGAGACAGCAAGGCATCATGGCAAGCCACGGCTTGAGTTAAAGGGGGCGGGGGCCTGGGGAAGTTTATGTAGACAACACCAGCATCTGAGCCCTGATTGGTTAAACCTGCACCATCCCCTATATCAAGCTGACAGAGAAGAAGGACTGATGGCAACTTTCTCTTCTGCTTACAGGAGAGATGCACATCAGAGCAAGAAGCAACGAGGGATTTTCACTGGGCGTACAAGGACTGAGCCACGGTTCCTTCAGATACATCCTTACAGAACCCTGAGCAACAGGGTTAACCCAAGAGACTAAAGCAAGTCTTTGAGTTCTGTTATTAAGGAAACTTATTTCTCCAGCATTGGATCTTTCATGGATTCACATGCTTAGAATATTCCCCGTCGTCGGACTGGGGACCCTCGGTATATTTATAAAGACGTTTTCCATAGGAAAAAATGTCGACACTTCTGTGTCCTATCTACATCGTTTTGGGCCGCTTACGCCTGCCCCAATAGGACGAAGCGGTATAAATAGACCCGCCCCCGCAGCTCCCTTCAGATTTCAACCGTCTACCAAAGTAGTGGGATCACCTCGTGTTATCTGCGATTTTACTAGGTTGATTTTGTTTTTTTCCCAATGTCTGGGAAGGCGTTGTTCCGTCTGTGCGCTACATGCGGATTGAAAAAGGTTTACGAGGGAGATGGGCATATGGATTGCCTGTATTGTCTTCATCCTCATCATTCTGCAGACATTTGTGAGATTTGTAAAGGCTTCTCACAGAAGACCCTGAGAGACCGAAATAGACGTCTGGTGACGTGGTTGAATGACGGCGCGGGAGCGTACCCTCCTTCGGAGGTAAGCTGTACACATAGTTTGTCCTCGAGATCAAAGTCTATGGTAACTCCCCGCCACTCTTTATCTGCCGAGCCGCCGGCAAAGAAGCCACGTTCGACGGAGAAACGTTACTCTGAGAAACATTCTACGAGGGAATCGTCATCAAAGGGAAAAGCTTCTTCTTCTTCGTCAAAAAAGGATAGAAAAGATCTGTTTAAGACCTCCTCAGGAGACCATCACAGGTCATCCTCGAGTCGAGATTCGTCGAAGCATAAATCAAGCTCAAAAAAGGTGGGAACACCTCAGGAGCCTGCGCCACAACCACTGCTGTCGTCGACGGGAGCTTGGTCGTCGACGCCTTCATTACTATCAGCGCAGATTATTACTACAATCGCTTTGTTGATTCAGACGACAACGATTGAGACGGTGGCCCCTCCGCAGGGCTGACAACCGGAGGTGTATGATCCAATCTTACCAGAGGCCCTGTTACAACAGAAAGCGGCCCTCTCAATATCATCTGTGGAAGACGACCGTGAACCGGTGGTAGGCCCAACGGATCTGGGATTACAGAGTGTCAATACGTTGACGGTCTCGAGTGGGCGAAGTATCCCAGTTACATCGTCATTACTGAATCCCCAGGCAGTGTTGTCCTTGGAAGTGTTATCCACATTGCAGACTCTATTGAGCCAGTTGGATGCAAAGTTGCCTCACATTGGTGCACCTGCACTGGTACCTACTACGCCGGCCGACGACGAACCAGGTCCGGCCCCGCGGTCAACGGCCAGGGTACCAACAGCCCGTCCGGTTAGCGAGGATCCTCCACGCTCACACCCGGAGGAAGGAGAGTTACCGGATTCCGATTCAGAACGTGGAGAGTCTTTTTCAGACATATCATCGTCCCTTTCAAGAGATCCGACATGGGAATCGGACGCTGAGGTGGAAGCTCGAAGAAGTCCGGCGCAACCATCATTGCCGTGCCGGATGACATCGGTTCCTTTCACGCAATAATGGGTAAAGCATGTATAGAGTTTGGTCTGACCCCGGAGGAGGAGAAGAAAGACTGCTTCTTGTTTGATCATATGGGGAAGAGGAGGAAGTCGGTCTTCTCGGTCCCCATTCTAGACCACTTCTGGCAAGAAGGGTTACGAACCATGTGCCATCTGTTTTCGGAGCCTGCGGTTAAAGGCAGACTGGAAAAGAAGTTTAAAGCTCCGGAGTCTACGCCAAAATATTTGTCTTCGCAGCCCTTCCCGGAACCGGTGGTATCAGCAGCTGCTGCAAGAAAGGCGAGGTCCAAGCATAAATGCACAACCCCCCCGGACAACGAGGCCAGGAGGCAGGATGCCTTTGGCAAGAAAGTGTTGTCGGTAGGAGCGACGACGGTGAAGGCAGCTAACTCACTGGCTATAATGGCGAGATATGACAGAGAAATGTGGCACCGTTTAGCCCCCATCCTGGAACATCTGCCGGATGAGCACAGAAAATCTGCTATGTTGCTGGTGCGTGAGGGGGAAGAGGCATCAAACCACTCAATTAACATTGCCGTAGACCTAGCGGAAGCAGGTTTCAAACAAATTAACAACGGAGTGGTTTTGAGAAGGCAAGCCTGGCTTAAGTGTACAAACTTTAGGCCATAGGTACAGTACAAAGTGCTCGATATGCCGTTTGAAGGGGAGCAATTGTTTGGGGAGAAGGTGGACGAGACCTTAAAAGGCATGAAAGAAGACTTGGACACAGCACGCTCTCTTGGAGCCTTACAGAGCGGCAGAAGTTTTCGATCTTTTCGCCCCTTCAGAGAGCATCAGGAAATTACCGATTTGTTTTATCCAGGGACAGGGGTTTCAGCAGGCCATCGTACTCCTCTCAAGGCTATAGGCGAGCTGCCCAGGCGACTAGAAGAGGCTGAGACTATCAGGCTTCTAGAAGAAGAGGAGGTTATTCATCGTCCACGAAAGACAAGCAGTCGAAGACCCAACAATGACGAGCTTCAGGACGTCCTGGGAGGAAGAGTGTCTCGCCACGTCGACGAGTGGGAGAAAATAACATCGGACCGTTGGGTGTTAGACACAGTGAAACTGGTCCACTCGTTGCAGTTCAAAAACGTACCACTTCACATTCCACCTGTGTTTTTGGTGCAACCCCATCTTCAAATATTACAACAAGTATTGGTGCTTATGCTGCAAAAAGGGGCTATAGAATTGGTCCCGGTGGCCGAGAGAGGTCAGGGAGTTTACTCCCGTTACTTTGTTGTCAAAAAACCCAACGGCAAGTGGCGACCCATTCTAGATCTCTGAGATCTCAACAAGACACTGAAAAGTCTGAAGTTCAAAATGCTTACGCTTAAGGAGGTTATCCGATCTATACAGCCAGGGGATTTTCTGGTGTCGTTAGACCTGCAAGACGCATATTTTCATATACCAATGCGTCGACAACGCAGAAGATTTCTAAGGTTCATAGTCGGACGAACCCACTATCAGTTCAAAGTACTCCCATTCGGACTAAAGTCATCTCCCAGGACGTTCACAAAGTGCTTGGCTCCAGTAGCAGCTTGGCTACGAAGAAAAGGTCATCATGTTTACCCTTACCTGGACGATTGGTTGGTAAGGGGGTCGTCTCTGATAATAGGACAAGCAGGTTTAGAAGCCACTATGCGACTTCTGCAGCAGTTAGGCTTTGCGATCAACTTCGAGAAGTCCTCCTTAACTCCCTCAAGGAACATGGTGTTTTTGAGTGCGGAGTTGCTGACGCAGTCAGGACTGGTAAAACCATTCTTGGAAAGAGTTCACAAACTCAGGCATAAGGCAAAGGAGTGGAAAGTCAACACCAGGGTGTCGGTAAGAAAATACATGTCACTGCTAGGGGCCATGGCGTTGTGTATCCATTAGTAAACAATTGTCGTCTCTTCATGAGACCAATACAAGAATTTCTGGCAGACCAATGGTCCCAAAGGGGATTGTGGTCAGACAAATTGACTATCAGCAACAAGCTTCTGCAAGCGCTTCGGTGGTGGCAGCTCTTAGACAATCTAACAAGAGGAATGTCCCTGTAGGAACCAGAGTTTCAGATGAATGTTATGAAGGATGCATCTCTGACTGGATGGGGAGCCCATCTGGAGTCCCTGCAAGTGCAAGGTCAGTGGTCACCCTTCATATCAACGTACTGGAGTTAAGGGCGGTACGTTGGGCCCTAAAATCATTCTTGCCACGCATAAAGGAATCGGTTGTAAGAATATTGACGGACAATACAATGACAATGTTCTACCTGAGGAAACCGGGACGTACTCGTTCCAGAACTCTCCCGACCGAAGCTCAGGAAATATGGCATTGGGCTCTCGAACAGAAGATGAGCATATTAGCTTATCACCTGCCAGGAGTAGAAAATGTACAGGCGCATTCTCTCAGCAGGGAGAGGAATCGGCTGCACGAATGGGAGCTGAACGACCAGCAACTGACGAAAGTTTTCAGAAAATGGGGCCATTCCTCCCTAGATCTTTTTGCGACGAGAGAGAACAAGAAGTGCACACAGTATGCGAGCACATGGCCACAAACCGACTCACTGGGGGAAGCATTCTCATTCCCGTGGATGTGCAAGTTTGTGTTTGCGTTTCCTCCGTTTCCACTCATCCGAAGGACTCTACAATGGATTCACAAATACCCATGTCGTGTGATCCTAGTGACCCCGTACTGGGCGAGGCAGTCGTGGTTTTCCGACCTACTCCAGCTGTCGATAACGCAACTAGTGAGGTTCCAGAAGATTCCGAACCTTCTATCGCAGGACAAGGGAGCAGTTTGGCATCACGACCCGGATGGCCTCAGCCTGACAGCCTGGCTCCTGACTTCTCCGAATTTGGGGCTCTGACCATTTCATCAGATTGTCGTCGAATTTTACAAGCAGCGCGGGCTCTCCATACATTGTATGTAAAAAGAGCTCTAAAGTTTTACCTCAATCGTACTCAAGACTTTAGAGATACAAGACAATTATTTGTGGTTTATGGCCCTTCGACAAAGGGAAAAGTGATCTCAAAGCAAGGACTTGCCCGTTGGGTATCGTCGACGATTGCTTTTTGCCACTCGAAAGCAGGGAAGCCGCTGGAAATGCGCACAAAGGCCCATTCAACGAGATCCGCTTTGTCATCGGCGGCATTGTGGTCCGGAATCCCGCTGGGGGATATCTGTCAAGCGACATCCTGGTCGGTGCCGCATACATTTACCCGACATTATTGCCTCGAGCAACAACATGCAGAGGATATGCAGATGGGACGAGCAGTCCTACGACACCTCTTTCAGTAAGGTAAGCCCCATAGAGGGTTATTTTCCTTCTATCAATGTATCTTAATTGGTTTTTACTGTAAATGTACCATGACTGGAAGTTTTTTCCTCCATGGATAAGTGCATGTATGGCTATGATAATATTGATTTTCATTACACACCTCCAAATTAGGGGTACTGCTATACAATCTATTCTAAGCATGTGAATATATATATATATATATATATATATATATATATATGTATATATATATGTAAACAAAAGGAGGAGAGGGGAAGGACCGCACTCTCCGTGAATTCATATCCAAAGGAAAAAAAAGGCGCAGCTCACACAAATTAGAAAAAAGGGAAAAATATTTAATCAATTATAAGCTGTGCAAATGCACAAAACAAAAGGCTGGGAAAACAGCATATACAAACAGAGGCAGGACGCCTAGAGGCACGGCCCGCTTACAACGCGTTTCACGCTCGACTGAGCGCTTGATCACGTAACACAAACGAAGGACAAAGGACACGGTTAAAAAGTGTATAGTCCATCTTCTATGTCAATTGTGAAAAATAGGTGATACATTTACATGGTGATTCAACAGTGGCCATCTTGAAACAAAGAGTCATACAATAGATCTATATAAATGACAACATTTAGTTTGTGTAATCAGTTTAAATACACATGGGAACAAGAATTATCAAATATCCCAATGATGTTATATAAACAAATGTCACAAAATTATTAAAGATGCCATTTCATATATTGTAATTTCCACCTTATGTTTCCATAATTGGCAAAGCCAAGCTAAATTGGCATTTAATTGCAGACCTAGTACATTGACTTAAGACAGATGGTATCTGATACAAATACAGGCAACAGCTTGTATAATACAATCGATTCTTCATAGTACCAATTATAAAGGGGGGACATGTAATATCATCATATACAAATAGATAGAAAGAGGGAAGTCAGGTCAGGCTATGTCATTGTAGATGGTTTATCAAAGTAACCTCCAATTTGGCATTGTGCAAATATGCAAATTAGCAGCGTCAATGTGCATAAATGGCATCTAATTACTGAGATGGAATAGAGCCTATGTCTCGTGCAAAATTGCAAAGATAAAAACACATAAAATATGGTTAAAAATCCAATATGATTGCAGTATCAAAACTAGACATAGAAATCACAGTTCAAGTAACATTGGTATTAAAACTAATCAATTTTAGGAAGGAGGTAAAGTGCAAGTGCAAATTCAACAATGGCAAGCTAGGCAATATGCAGAATAGGCACCGTTCTAGGAATGACCACGTTTAAAAATTGTGAAATCATCTGCCTATCTCTGCTATCAGTTATGCCAATGATCTGTCCAGGACTAGAACTATATTGTCCAGGCCTCACAAACATAGATATAATCTAATTTAGATGACAATTACTTTTCTAGTTGTACTATCAGACTAGACATATGTAAATCTGAGATCTTATGTAAAATGTACCAATAATAACCTATTTATACAAATAAAAACCAGAGTGGAACTATGGACACAAAATATCACATTATTCACCAGTCCAGAGTCCTTTAGGTCGTGAATATAGCAACATTAAAAACAAAAACTTTTTTTTTTTTTTTTTTTTTTTTTTGTCTTTCCTTTTTTGCCCCCACTAACCCTATTATAAACCATAGTGGCAATCTGAATCATAGGCACGTTAGAGGGAAAAAGGAAATTTGGTACTAAAAACACAGGCCAAGGAACAATCAATGAATTCAAGATATACAGTGCTAAACAGTAAATTACTAGTTAACCCACATTTAAAGAGCATAGATTAACTATATAATGTCTAAGAAAAATAATAGATGGAAATAGATCAATTCAGAAAGACATAATAGGGAGAGAACAGATTTTATGTACCTAGAAACGTATAAAGCTCCTCATCGAGATTGTGCCCATTAGGGGATTTTGTGTCGAAGTCCAAGATAAAACGGGTCTCCAACTGTCTCAATTTTAATACACGATCTCCACCTCTCGGATGAATCGGGACATGTGCCACCGCAAAAAATTTGAGAAAGGTAAGGTCATTATCATGTTCTAATCTAAAGTGCTTAGCCATGGGGTATGCGGGATCTAGGTTCTTAATAGCCCTGAGGTGCTGCAATATTCTAAGCTTCAATTTACATGTAGTGCTTCCCACATACCATTTCATGCAAGGGCATGAAAGGACATAGACCACAAAGGTGGTATCGCAGTTTATCGAATACTTGATTAGTTGTTTGCATTTGGTGACCGGATGCACAAAGAATTTACATGCAGTGGCATGAGCACAAGCCTTACATTTTGAACATTTTGTAAAACCTATGGGAGATTTCATTAAAGATTGAGTCAAAGAGGGATTAGTGTCAATAGGTGGCAAAAAACTGGAGACCAGTTTATCCCTAAGTGAGGGTACACGTTTGTAGATAATGGTTGGACGATTGGCCAGCAATGGACATAAGTCTTTGTCCACAGTTAGGACCCGCCAATGTCGCTCTATGATTTTGCGAACATGATTAGAGGCATTGTCAAAAGTGACTATAAGCCGTGGTCCGTCATTCATAGCGATTTTGGCAGGTTTGTTGCCATACAACAGAACATTCCTATTTAATCCGCGAGCTTTAACGTAGGCCATTTCTATCACTCTACGTTCATAGCCTTGTTTGATGAAATCTACAGCCGCCAAAGAACAATGATGGTCAAACGATACTAGATCGGTACAGTTTCTACGGTATCGAATAAATTCACCATATGGAATGCTACGTTTACATGATGTAGGATGGCAACTTGTTGCATGCAAGGGTAAACCAGTGTTTGAGGGTTTTTTATGTAGTGCAGTCTTGAACCCAGATCTTCCAAGGGTCACAACTACATCTAAATATATGATCTCAGTCCTGCTATTGCACTCTGTAAAACGTAAGTTGACTGTGTTGATATTAATATGTTTTACAAATGATAACCATTCAACTTTAGTCCCATTCCATATGACGAAAACGTCATCTATGTATCGCCACCAAGCGACGATATGCATAGCAAATCTGGATGTAAGTAGATCACTGAGAAAGGTGGCCTCCCACCAACCCATTGTCAAATTTGCATAGGATGGTGCAAAAGTACTCCCCATGGCAGTGCCCCTTGTCTGATGGTAAAACGAACCTTCAAATAGAAAAACATTGTTGGTTAAACAAAAAAACAGCATTTCAAGAATCATAGAGCTATGGCCATGAAAATTCAATGAGCGGCTATCAAGGAAAAATTTACATGCTTTCATCCCAATTTGATGGTCGATGGAGGTATACAGGGAGACAACATCAAGAGTTGCTAAAAGCAAACCATCCTCCCACGGTGTGTTTGTAATGTGTTGCAAAAAATCCTTGGTATCCCGTAAGTAGGAAGGCAAAGCTGATACCAAAGGAAATAATGTTTCGTCAACATATTGGGCCATGTGTTCAAGGAGGGAGCCACATAAAGTGACGATGGGTCTCCCTGGTGGATGAGTGAGAGACTTGTGAATTTTTGGTAAAAAATAAATGGTTGGTATAGTGAAAAAGGAGGGAACAAGAAATTTTACAAATTCGTCATCAATTAAGCCATTGTCCACCCATTTAGTACAAAGATTTGTAATTGCCAATTGTATATCAGGAAAGGGATTTTTCGAGAGTTGGGAATAGCATAATCGATCCTTTAGTTGACGATTAGCTTCTGCCACATAATGTATCCGATCTTGAATTACAATGTTAGACCCCTTATCAGCTGGTTTAATGATGATGTTTGATAAACCTTGTAATTCAGTTATGGCCATAAGTTGGGCAGAAGTAAGGTTTTGTTTGTTTTTGATGGTACTTCTCCTTAATTTTCTCAAGTCGCTAATACATAAATCATTGAAAGCTTCAATGCAGCCACCAATTGGAAACTGAGGATTAAATTTAGATTTAGCCTTCAATTTTGTATGTACATCCCAGTCCGGGTCAATATTAAAATCAGAAAGGCAGGCATTAGAAGGATCAAAATCAGAATCTTCAAGACAGGCCAGATCCATTAAAGATGGAATATCTGAAATCAGAAGATTAGTGCGGCCCAACCGCGGTGTTGTCGGTTTGGGCACAGTAGAATTCGATGAAAAGAATTTCTTGAGTCTAATCTTGCGAATAAACTGATCAAGATCAAGGCGTGCTTGGACATAGTCAAATGCTTTAGTAGGACAAAAATTGAGTCCGAATGAGAGAACGGAGGTTTGTGCTTTGGTAAGCACATGGGAGGAAAGGTTAATAATTTGGCACAGCTTCATATTGTCAACAGTTATTTTTTGGTCCCAGAGCGCGTAGCTCTGCTCTCTTGGCGTTTTTCTGAGCCGTTTCCCACGCTGGCCTCGCCGAATTGTTTTCCTCCTCGTGTCTTCTGTCCCCTTCCTCTTCCTTTCCCTCTTCCTCGACCCTTTCCATATTGTTTTTGATTCTTTCCATCCTGGCAAAGCAGCCGCATCTCGTCTAAAAAATTCAATCTGACGGTGGGCTCCTCATTGTCCAAAACTGAAACATCTGATTCGGATGAAATCGAGCCAGAATTACCGTCAACAATGGGCTCAGTTATAGGAATTTTTCGTAATGAGTCAAATCTTTTGGCAAACGTAAAAATCCTGCCTGTTTCATAATCTAATTTGTCCCTAATAAACTTTCGATGTTTTCGTTGTTTAATGTCATCTTCATAAATGGTTAGTGCTTCATTGATTTTCACACGAAGTTGTTTGCCCTCTTCAGAGGACGACACTTTATTGAGTTCTAATTCCTTTTTCCCAAGTTCTTCCATTGCTTTTGCTCGATCCAATTTGGCATATTTAACCAAAATCGTAAGGAAGTGTGCTGAACAACCTTTGCTGGCCTCTCCCCACTCCTGCAACATGCCAGGGTCTTGATCTTCAAATGAGGGCATTGTCAAGATTCTTAGTCCTCGCGGTATTCGGCCAACATCCAGGTAGTTTTGTAAGGAGTGTTCCTCCCACCATTTGGAGATCTCCTTTTTTCTTAGTTTTTCAATTTCTTTAAGCAATACTATCTCAGGATTGAGACTTGGAATATTCTTTTTCGCTCCGATAATGGGAAGACTAGTAGGCATCACTTGGGTTTCATTGAAGAGTTCCTTGGCCTGTGCAAGACGAGATGTTGCCCAGGCGTCCTGCATGTTTGCAATACTGAAAAAGCCCCCAGCCTTTATATAGGGACAGACAGATGTCTGAATTTCAACAAAAATTCCTAAAATGAATGTGCACAGTACACATCAAAACAGTGTGAGCAAGAAGAATGCGCTACTAAGATGGAAAAAACACGGCATGCCCAAACTATTGCGAACAGCAGTATAGAATGGCAACAGGAGAGAAGCTGGGGCGGAGTACCCAAACAATACAATACCTACTAAGTAGAAAAATGAGGAATGATGCAAAGCACACGAGAAAAACACCTACCCTGCGGCCACTATCGACGCGTCCTCCGGCACGTTTCACGTATTCGCGTAGGTAGGGATTCTCGGGCTGTGCTTCCTCACGGGTACTGTTGGGCTCCAATAAGCAGTGAAATCTGCCCCCAGTGGCTGCGATTCCGCTCGAAAAAACGACTCTAAGCAGAGACGCGCCAAATTGAAGAGGAATCCTCGGTGCCGGTCCAACACGGTACGCTCTGTGTAGAGAAAATGTAAACAAAAGGAGGAGAGGGGAAGGACCGCACTCTCCGTGAATTCATATCCAAAGGAAAAAAAAGGCGCAGCTCACACAAATTAGAAAAAAGGGAAAAATATTTAATCAATTATAAGCTGTGCAAATGCACAAAACAAAAGGCTGGGAAAACAGCATATACAAACAGAGGCAGGACGCCTAGAGGCACGGCCCGCTTACAACGCGTTTCACGCTCGACTGAGCGCTTGATCACGTAACACAAACGAAGGACAAAGGACACGGTTAAAAAGTGTATAGTCCATCTTCTATGTCAATTGTGAAAAATAGGTGATACATTTACATGGTGATTCAACAGTGGCCATCTTGAAACAAAGAGTCATACAATAGATCTATATAAATGACAACATTTAGTTTGTGTAATCAGTTTAAATACACATGGGAACAAGAATTATCAAATATCCCAATGATGTTATATAAACAAATGTCACAAAATTATTAAAGATGCCATTTCATATATTGTAATTTCCACCTTATGTTTCCATAATTGGCAAAGCCAAGCTAAATTGGCATTTAATTGCAGACCTAGTACATTGACTTAAGACAGATGGTATCTGATACAAATACAGGCAACAGCTTGTATAATACAATCGATTCTTCATAGTACCAATTATAAAGGGGGGACATGTAATATCATCATATACAAATAGATAGAAAGAGGGAAGTCAGGTCAGGCTATGTCATTGTAGATGGTTTATCAAAGTAACCTCCAATTTGGCATTGTGCAAATATGCAAATTAGCAGCGTCAATGTGCATAAATGGCATCTAATTACTGAGATGGAATAGAGCCTATGTCTCGTGCAAAATTGCAAAGATAAAAACACATAAAATATGGTTAAAAATCCAATATGATTGCAGTATCAAAACTAGACATAGAAATCACAGTTCAAGTAACATTGGTATTAAAACTAATCAATTTTAGGAAGGAGGTAAAGTGCAAGTGCAAATTCAACAATGGCAAGCTAGGCAATATGCAGAATAGGCACCGTTCTAGGAATGACCACGTTTAAAAATTGTGAAATCATCTGCCTATCTCTGCTATCAGTTATGCCAATGATCTGTCCAGGACTAGAACTATATTGTCCAGGCCTCACAAACATAGATATAATCTAATTTAGATGACAATTACTTTTCTAGTTGTACTATCAGACTAGACATATGTAAATCTGAGATCTTATGTAAAATGTACCAATAATGACCTATTTATACAAATAAAAACCAGAGTGGAACTATGGACACAAAATATCACATTATTCACCAGTCCAGAGTCCTTTAGGTCGTGAATATAGCAACATTAAAAACAAATTTTTTTTTTTTTTTTTTTTTTGTCTTTCCTTTTTTGCCCCCACTAACCCTATTATAAACCATAGTGGCAATCTGAATCATAGGCACGTTAGAGGGAAAAAGGAAATTTGGTACTAAAAACACAGGCCAAGGAACAATCAATGAATTCAAGATATACAGTGCTAAACAGTAAATTACTAGTTAACCCACATTTAAAGAGCATAGATTAACTATATAATGTCTAAGAAAAATAATAGATGGAAATAGATCAATTCAGAAAGACATAATAGGGAGAGAACAGATTTTATGTACCTAGAAACGTATAAAGCTCCTCATCGAGATTGTGCCCATTAGGGGATTTTGTGTCGAAGTCCAAGATAAAACGGGTCTCCAACTGTCTCAATTTTAATACACGATCTCCACCTCTCGGATGAATCGGGACATGTGCCACCGCAAAAAATTTGAGAAAGGTAAGGTCATTATCATGTTCTAATCTAAAGTGCTTAGCCATGGGGTATGCGGGATCTAGGTTCTTAATAGCCCTGAGGTGCTGCAATATTCTAAGCTTCAATTTACATGTAGTGCTTCCCACATACCATTTCATGCAAGGGCATGAAAGGACATAGACCACAAAGGTGGTATCGCAGTTTATCGAATACTTGATTAGTTGTTTGCATTTGGTGACCGGATGCACAAAGAATTTACATGCAGTGGCATGAGCACAAGCCTTACATTTTGAACATTTTGTAAAACCTATGGGAGATTTCATTAAAGATTGAGTCAAAGAGGGATTAGTGTCAATAGGTGGCAAAAAACTGGAGACCAGTTTATCCCTAAGTGAGGGTACACGTTTGTAGATAATGGTTGGACGATTGGCCAGCAATGGACATAAGTCTTTGTCCACAGTTAGGACCCGCCAATGTCGCTCTATGATTTTGCGAACATGATTAGAGGCATTGTCAAAAGTGACTATAAGCCGTGGTCCGTCATTCATAGCGATTTTGGCAGGTTTGTTGCCATACAACAGAACATTCCTATTTAATCCGCGAGCTTTAACGTAGGCCATTTCTATCACTCTACGTTCATAGCCTTGTTTGATGAAATCTACAGCCGCCAAAGAACAATGATGGTCAAACGATACTAGATCGGTACAGTTTCTACGGTATCGAATAAATTCACCATATGGAATGCTACGTTTACATGATGTAGGATGGCAACTTGTTGCATGCAAGGGTAAACCAGTGTTTGAGGGTTTTTTATGTAGTGCAGTCTTGAACCCAGATCTTCCAAGGGTCACAACTACATCTAAATATATGATCTCAGTCCTGCTATTGCACTCTGTAAAACGTAAGTTGACTGTGTTGATATTAATATGTTTTACAAATGATAACCATTCAACTTTAGTCCCATTCCATATGACGAAAACGTCATCTATGTATCGCCACCAAGCGACGATATGCATAGCAAATCTGGATGTAAGTAGATCACTGAGAAAGGTGGCCTCCCACCAACCCATTGTCAAATTTGCATAGGATGGTGCAAAAGTACTCCCCATGGCAGTGCCCCTTGTCTGATGGTAAAACGAACCTTCAAATAGAAAAACATTGTTGGTTAAACAAAAAAACAGCATTTCAAGAATCATAGAGCTATGGCCATGAAAATTCAATGAGCGGCTATCAAGGAAAAATGTACATGCTTTCATCCCAATTTGATGGTCGATGGAGGTATACAGGGAGACAACATCAAGAGTTGCTAAAAGCAAACCATCCTCCCACGGTGTGTTTGTAATGTGTTGCAAAAAATCCTTGGTATCCCGTAAGTAGGAAGGCAAAGCTGATACCAAAGGAAATAATGTTTCGTCAACATATTGGGCCATGTGTTCAAGGAGGGAGCCACATAAAGTGACGATGGGTCTCCCTGGTGGATGAGTGAGAGACTTGTGAATTTTTGGTAAAAAATAAATGGTTGGTATAGTGAAAAAGGAGGGAACAAGAAATTTTACAAATTCGTCATCAATTAAGCCATTGTCCACCCATTTAGTACAAAGATTTGTAATTGCCAATTGTATATCAGGAAAGGGATTTTTCGAGAGTTGGGAATAGCATAATCGATCCTTTAGTTGACGATTAGCTTCTGCCACATAATGTATCCGATCTTGAATTACAATGTTAGACCCCTTATCAGCTGGTTTAATGATGATGTTTGATAAACCTTGTAATTCAGTTATGGCCATAAGTTGGGCAGAAGTAAGGTTTTGTTTGTTTTTGATGGTACTTCTCCTTAATTTTCTCAAGTCGCTAATACATAAATCATTGAAAGCTTCAATGCAGCCACCAATTGGAAACTGAGGATTAAATTTAGATTTAGCCTTCAATTTTGTATGTACATCCCAGTCCGGGTCAATATTAAAATCAGAAAGGCAGGCATTAGAAGGATCAAAATCAGAATCTTCAAGACAGGCCAGATCCATTAAAGATGGAATATCTGAAATCAGAAGATTAGTGCGGCCCAACCGCGGTGTTTTCGGTTTGGGCACAGTAGAATTCGATGAAAAGAATTTCTTGAGTCTAATCTTGCGAATAAACTGATCAAGATCAAGGCGTGCTTGGACATAGTCAAATGCTTTAGTAGGACAAAAATTGAGTCCGAATGAGAGAACGGAGGTTTGTGCTTTGGTAAGCACATGGGAGGAAAGGTTAATAATTTGGCACAGCTTCATATTGTCAACAGTTATTTTTTGGTCCCAGAGCGCGTAGCTCTGCTCTCTTGGCGTTTTTCTGAGCCGTTTCCCACGCTGGCCTCGCCGAATTGTTTTCCTCCTCGTGTCTTCTGTCCCCTTCCTCTTCCTTTCCCTCTTCCTCGACCCTTTCCATATTGTTTTTGATTCTTTCCATCCTGGCAAAGCAGCCGCATCTCGTCTAAAAAATTCAATCTGACGGTGGGCTCCTCTTTGTCCAAAACTGAAACATCTGATTCGGATGAAATCGAGCCAGAATTACCGTCAACAATGGGCTCAGTTATAGGAATTTTTCGTAATGAGTCAAATCTTTTGGCAAACGTAAAAATCCTGCCTGTTTCATAATCTAATTTGTCCCTAATAAACTTTCGATGTTTTCGTTGTTTAATGTCATCTTCATAAATGGTTAGTGCTTCATTGATTTTCACACGAAGTTGTTTGCCCTCTTCAGAGGACGACACTTTATTGAGTTCTAATTCCTTTTTCCCAAGTTCTTCCATTGCTTTTGCTCGATCCAATTTGGCATATTTAACCAAAATCGTAAGGAAGTGTGCTGAACAACCTTTGCTGGCCTCTCCCCACTCCTGCAACATGCCAGGGTCTTGATCTTCAAATGAGGGCATTGTCAAGATTCTTAGTCCTCGCGGTATTCGGCCAACATCCAGGTAGTTTTGTAAGGAGTGTTCCTCCCACCATTTGGAGATCTCCTTTTTTCTTAGTTTTTCAATTTCTTTAAGCAATACTATCTCAGGATTGAGACTTGGAATATTCTTTTTCGCTCCGATAATGGGAAGACTAGTAGGCATCACTTGGGTTTCATTGAAGAGTTCCTTGGCCTGTGCAAGACGAGATGTTGCCCAGTATATATATACCCCATACTACTTTGGGGGTTAAAATCTGAAGGGAGCTGCGGGGGCGGGGCTATTTATACCGCTATGTCCTATTGGGGCAGGCGTAAGCGGCCAAAACGACGTAGATAGGACACAGAAGTGTCGAAATTTTTTCCTATGGAAAACAAATATCCCAGTCCGACCACGGGGAATATTCTAAGCATGTGAATCCATGAAAGATACCAATGCTGGAGAAATGGAGTTACAGGTAAGGGACTATTCCCTTCCTTTATTCTTTTTCCAACAATAAAGCAACTTTCTGTTCAGGTAAGCGACTCGCTCCTCATCCTTTCACTCAGCCTCTTTCTGAATCTACCTGCTTCTACTCTCCGCTCTTTGCAACCTGTCCTTTGTTTCAAGTCCTGGGATCGTATCTCTCCAGCCCTGAAATCTCTCCACTGGCTCCCAGTGGCTACAAGGATTGAATTCAAAATCCTTTGCATTGTCCACAAGGCTTTCCGGGGCCAGGGTGCAATATACCTTCAGCTGTCCCTTCGTAAATACCTTCCCTCTCAAGCTCTTCCCTCCTCTACCTCTAACTCCCTCAGGGTCAGTCATTTTTCAAAGAAACGAGCTGGGGGTAGATCTTTGGCTTCGGCTGGGGCCTCTCTCTGGAACAGCCTCCCTGCCACTCTGAAACTTGAGGAAAACCATCTCTGGTTCCGGAAGCACCTCAAGACCTCTGCCTTCACCCCTTCTCTCCCCTGCTGATCTGCTCTCTCTTGGCACTGTGCACCTGGACTACCTTCTGACTTCTGGGCCCAGGTGCCTGCTCACCTTCCCACCCACCCGCACTGCCTCCTGGCAATCCCTTGCACTGGGGCCTGTATCTGTAACAATACAGTCCCCCCCTTTTTTTCTGCACTTAACAGACTCACCCTGTCTGTTGCCTTAAACATAGCACTTGCCACCTGCTGGCTGCACTACCACTGTTTGTTGCTTGTTATTATTTATTTATTTATTATCTATCTTTTTCCTTTGCTCTGCACTTTCCACTTTTCCCCTTTTGCCTCTTCCATGCACTTGCACGTTCTCATTGTCACTGGGCCTAGTAAGATCATTGTTTTGTTCTCCCTTGTTCCCCTCCCTTGCTTTGCCGCACGCTCTGACACACTTGTGTACGAGCACGATATAAATAAAATGTCACTTCAATTCAGTAGGGAGTGGGGCGGATAGTTGGGGAGGGGTAGTGGGGAGGGATAGTTGGGGAGGGGTCGTGTGGAGGAATAGTTGGGGAGGGATAGTTGGGGTGGGGGAGGGGCAGTGGAGTAACTTTGCTTAACATTTTGGGGGGGACATGACATCTGAAGATAAGGTGCCCCAGCCAAATGAATGACAAAATGGTGTGCCATGAAAGTTGGAGGGTACAAACACCCCTGTCCGCCCCTAAAATTATGCCCATACGGATTGGGAAGGGATAGTGTGGGAGTGGGGAGGGATAGTTGGGAGGGGGAATGGGGAGGGATAGTTGGGGGTATTGTATTGGGAGTTAAGCCATTTCACATTTGTATACATTTTCTCATCACAAATTACAGTTGGTGTTGCAAACAAATTATGACTGGACATTGATTTCTCAGTGTAAGTGAGTGATTTCATTTATGTGCAGTGCCCAATGCGCTAGCTGGCCTATGCCGCGTGTGTGTCAGGTGATTAGAAGTAGTGCTGTATAAGTTAATCTTGGGCAACACGTCCTACCATGCCATCACGGCGCCGTGCAATTGGCAGCTCCTCATCACTGTCCTGCTCCGCCTCTGGTGGGTGCATGTCCATATCGGGGGGCAGTGGAACATTGCACCTTATACACATATTGTGCAATATGACACAGGCAAGCACTATCATTCCCACCTATACAGGGCTGTACATTAGTATTCCCCCTGATCTGCTGAGACAGCGGAACCTTGCCTTTAACAGGCCAAATGTCTGTTCAATTGTGCACCGAGTACGTACATGGGCACGGTTGTATGCCTACTCGTAAATGTTGTGTGGTTGCCTCACGGGGGTCATCAGCCATTGCTTCAGGGGATAACCAGCATCACCTGCACGGGAGCAACAGAAAGTGTACAATGTCAAACTTCTGCCCATATCATGTTGTTACAGGCTGTGTAGTGTTCACTTGAGAAGACAAAAATGCACATGCAAAATGCAGTTTAGCTAGCATGTGTCCTATTTTGGGTACCAGAAATGCACATTGTGAGAATGTGTGTTGAGTTTGTGGTGTGCAGTGGCTTTGACATTGCCCAGTCACAGCCAACATGGCCTCTAACCCTTTTAGTACAACTAACACAAATGGAACTGGTGTATGTGTCATTATTGTGTTACAATGCAATAATACCAATATGTCCATGACAGAAAATCTGAGATATGTACTAGGAAAACATTTAGATTTCAAATCAGATTCATGTGTGATTGTGCACTTCTAACAAGAAGGAGACCTGGCGAATTGGTGTGCAGGCCAATGGTGTTATGTGGGTGGGAGCATAATTATTCTCTGTTGGTGCATCAGGTGTTGTGGGTTTGCTTGACTGGGCTTGTCCTTCTTTTTGTCACTTTGGTGTGGGACATTCTGCTGTATGAAATTGATGTTGTTGTGCATGCACTGGATCATTTTCTTAAATTGAGACACACCTGTCAAGACCTTGCACTCAGGCATGCTATTACTGTGTTGCACCTTGAATAACACCTGTACAGTAGGTTTGTCTCTGCTTACCTTTTTATCTTTACTTGTTGTACTATTATTGCAATTACTGTTCCTTGCTCTTATTCATGCTCTACCTTCCCCTTTAACCACCTTATCTGGCCTCTATGCGCTTTCAAGTTGTTTCTGTAATTGTATGAGTGCATCAAAGTAGGACAAATAATGAATTGATGCATACACTGCTGATGGGTGTTATACATCCCCGTAATCCAACAGTGCACATGCCCTTGTGGTTAGACTCACCCAGCAGCCAGGTAAGCTATGGTGTTTTTTGCCCCCCACCCAATTCAACAGTGCACATGCCCTTGTAGTTAGACTCACCCCACAGCCAGGTACTCTGTCCAGTCCACTGTGACATGCCATGCACTGAGGATGCGTGGAGTTGCACAGCACCATGGAGTTGTGGGTTGAGCCAGGAAATCTTGCGCAGCAAGGGGTGATGAGATGGCGGGCATCACACACCATCTGCCCGTTCAGTGAATGATGAAGTTTTCTGTTGCGGTACACTGCCTCCACAGCATGCCTGGCCACCAGCTACACATATGTACAGTCCAAAGCACCAATGACGTTTGGCATGCCTGCAAGGGCATGGAAGGCTATTTTTGTGTCATTGACCTGGTCAGCAGTCCTGAGTAGGCTTATATGGTCTCCAACGTGACGCAGGAGTGCATCAAAGACCTGGAACAGGACATGTGAAAAACATGGTTGCGATATCCCATGCAGCTCGCCCACAATATGTTGGTATGTGCCTGTGACTAGGACCTGTGCCTGTGGTATGTGCCTTTGCGTGGGATTGGTGGCTGCCTGCGGGCTGCAACATGCTGGACATTGGGGTTTTGCTGGGCCATGATGGCCCTCCTTCCCCTCAAGCGCCTCAGCTGCATCCTCTGCCTCCCTGCCTCTTCAAGTAGTAGGCCTGCAGGCAGGGCCTCTAGCTCCAGTACTGCTACTGCTAGCATGGTAGTGTTCTAAGGGGTGTGGGGTGTGGGAGTGGTCGTTTTGTGCTGCAGCACTTCTCATTGGGACCTCTTGTGCTGATTTTGGGCACCTGCGGCATGTTGATGCCAGTGTTTCCGGCAGCGTTTTCACATTGCTAACGGCATATCCATGCCAGTAATTGCATGACCGCGCAGCTCAGAATGTGCCCTTAATAACGCCATGCCGGTATCTCAAGCATAGCTGCCACAGATCTCTGCAGATTTCGGCCTCAGTGTTGCCGGATGCAGTGGGTCACTTGCCGGCATCGCAACTCAGAATATGCCGGTCCGGAAAAAGGTACCAGTATGGATCTACCAGCAACGCTATTTCCGGACTGGCATACTTGTAATGAGGCCCTATGTGTCTGCATTGTAACTTGTCTCTACCACCTTAGCTTATGAAAGTTCTCTCCTGATCAGAGCAACACTTGTTGAATATTGTTGCATGCTTGTGTCTGGGAGCCTGAGACCAGCTCTCCTTTCCACCGCCGATCGCTGTTCATTGTCTGTTTCGGCTGCGTCACATGTTCAGAGACCACAAATTTGAGCTGTGCAGCTCTGAATTATGAGGATTTATTAGTATTTTCTGCAGCTGGTCCCTTTGTCGTCTGGGGATTGGAATGTCATCTGTATCTCTTGACCTTGGCTACAGGTTTTGTCTTACACGTCTTGCTCTCTGTCCAGCCTGAATCATCTCAGCTTGTCTCTTCCTCAGAGGCCTGAGGCCTGCTGTAATTTTCCTAAACCTTATAAGGCAGTTTCTACAGTGTCCATGCTATGCTACATTTCTATAGGTTAGTCACACTTAGCTCTGTTAGGTCCCATAGGTGCTCCTGGAGTTCCATAGTGTTTTTCATATTTAAGCATCTGCAAGTTCTGCTCAGGATCTCTTGTCTCTTGCGGTTTCTGCGCTAGTGTGTTTGGCTAATGGCAAAATAATAAAAGCAATGACAGTATCTGTCCACTATCTATAGAACTGTACGCTCTTGTTCTTTGTGTATTCGAGTGCGTGTTTGTGTCCTAAGGTGCAGATGGCACGTGTGTTTTATGTCTAAAACTACTATGTTGTGGTGTCTCTAACAACGTCAGCATCATGGTTTTGTGGTGTTTAGTCCAAGCTGTCCATAACAGTGTCTTTTTAATCATGGCCTGTGGCTCTTCATCCACGCGTGGATAGATCTGTATGTCCTTCGGTCGGTATGGCTGGCTGAGGGGATAACTCTCGACATGCTTATCAATCATAGGTCCATTGGGAATCCATCCAAAATACAATGGGTGATTGCAGTGCTTTCTGGCCTCCTTCCTTGTCATGAATTTAGTAGGAGGGGAAGGGGGTGCATGGCTTCCCCATCCCTCCTCACACCCAGCTGCCTTACAGAGGAACTCAGCATCACAGGTGGACAGTGTTAGGGAGAATTCTCATTTATGGCTAATTTCCCTCACCTAGGGAGCCCCCCAGCAGCTTTGCTGGACTTCTGGAGTTTATTTTTTTTCCACTTGGTAAGAGTGTGAGCTTTTCTCCCACTCTTACCTGTGATTTGGCAAGTATATTTCTCTGTTTTTGTGATTGTGGACTCTGGAGTACACCACTTCAGTACCCCCATTCTTTTGTGTGTCACACAGCACCTTCAGTGCAGTGACACAGGGTTGTCTTTAAGACTTCCCCTGACTCCATTTCTGAGGCGGACTACAGTCCCCCAGAAAAGGGTAAAGTTGACATGAACTTTACATAGTCAATTTACCACAGAACCAGTACGCCCCACCTTCCGTGGAGTCCTGGGAGGGTTACTTCGTATCCCTATGTATCTGTACCTCGTAGAGCATTGTTTCGCTCTTTTAACATTAAGACTTGGCTGGTGGCAGTGGTATCTACCCTAACTTTTCCTCCGCGATTATATTAGATAAACGTGGTATTGTTTTGAGGCTATTATATTAGCCTCGAACATAAACCTGCTTGACCAAATTGTCTTTCTCTTGGCTCCGGTTGGGTTTATTCGCCATTACTTTTTGTTAAAGTCCTTCTTGTGTTTTACTTTGCGCAGCAAACTAGGTTTGCCTTCTTTGTTCACCGTCTTTTGGCGGGCTTCGGCTCAAGAAGCCCTCCACCAGGCGCCTGGGTGTCTAGGTGGGCTGAATGTGGGGGAGGAGTGTAGTTACCCCCTGCACAGGGTATCCTAGGAAACCCAAGTCGCACTTTGCCATGATTGGCTGAGGTGGATGTCCAGGCTGGACAACCCCCCTGCTGGGTGATTGACAGCCAGGCTGTGTGAATGGGGGTTTTGCACATAAAAGGCAGGTCTCTAGGGCTAGAAGTCATAGTCGCCACTGGAACTACAAGGAACCGAAGAGAAGCGGAGAAGAAGACGGCTGCTGCAACTATCCCGTCCCGGCGAAGCCCTGCTGCAGTCCTGAGCTATCTACCCTTCGACGACTAGAGAAGATCCGGTCCGGAGTCTTCTTCCCTTGAGCCTGGTGGGGATAACCAGCTCATCTTCCACAGCCAGAGGATCCTCTTCTTTGGTCGAAATCGCTGCACACTGCTGTAGTGGTCCGGATAGCCATCTGAATAGCCTCTCCTGTTTTTAAGGAGTGCACCTTTTATTCATTGTTGCTGCTGCCGGCTTCATCCCTGTGTGGTGCAGACCCCCTTCAGACGTCCTCCTTCACAACGAAGCTCCAAGAACCATGGGTCTGCGGAAAACCAACAGGAACAACTGGCAGGGCACCAGCTGCACCATTGGAATAAGGTACTGTGTTCTGCTTGAAGAAACAGGGTGACCCCTTTTTCCTCACCTCAAAGGCTTGACCTTGTCTTCCCTCCTTCTTATAACTTTTGCTTCCGAACATTGACAATATCGAAGTACTCTCTTGGCTACGTTGAATCGCAAACTGTCTGACTGTGTGATCTTCGGCAACAGGTCCTCGGCGTCACTTAACCCTGGCTCCGACCCTTTGACTTTTGAACTCCTGTTTCTGAGTGTTTCTCGATTCTGTCTGCCTAACCAAAATATTGCCTGTGATTTTTGCCTCCAACTCCCTCTGGGTATCTCAGGTGCTAAGTGTGTTTTTGCCCCGGTAGCATTTCATGTCACGGATACGCCTTTATTGAGTGGACCGAACTGTCAAAAAGTGATCGCAATCGTATTCACGGTAACGTGTTTTGTTCGTAACACCAGTCCATTCAAACACAGGGTACTTATCTTGAGATTTACTGTACAAAGTGAATTGGTTAGTTGTAGTATATTTTACGTATGGTTTGTGTTTGAGTTTAATTGAAGTGTTGTGTTTATAACAAACGGTTTAAAAATAATGTACTTATATTTTTCTTCCTGAAACCTTGAGTCAGTCTTTGCTTGAGTCACAGTAATTGTGGTCCCTTTGTGTAATCTCTGCTACTGCTCATATACTCTTGAGATAAGCCTGGCTGCTCCACCACTGCTACCACTCTGACATAGTAGTACAGGCTTTTACCAAAGGTAAAACTTGCATTGCCACCTGTAGTCCTAATTGTGTGTAGTGGTCCCTAAGGGCACTGCACAGGATCCTGCCTAACAGACAGCGCACCACCAGAAGCCAGGATATGTGCCGACTTGAAATCTGCTGCTTCAAAAAGGAAAGGTCCAGAAAACGAGCCTTCTCTGCCTATGCCCCAAGCCTATGGAACACTTGTGTACAGGCCCCTTATAAATGACTCATATTATATCATAACCTCCTCCCTGTCAGCATCAGACTCGCTCCCATGCTCCTACAATTCAGACCGGTCCTATCCCACCTGGATGGGGCCAATATCCTCCTAGAAGACCTCCTGTTGTCCTCACTTGTGGCCCTAATAAGTGTCCTACACGTGGCCGCACGCCTCATCAATGGATATGACTACATCAGCCCGCCCTCATCAATCTTCACTGTCTCACACTGCATGCACAAATCACTTTTAAGTCTTGCTGCATCATATATAAGACAGTCGCCCTAAAGTGCCCCAGCTACCTCGCGGAGAAACTCAGCATCTCCGGCGGATAGTGCACCACCAGAAGCCAAGACACGTGCCAACTTGAAATACGCTGTTGCAAAAAAGAAAGGACCAGAAAACAAGCCTTCTCTGCCTACGCCCCAACACTATGGAACCTCCTCCCCATCCGCATCAGACTTGCTCCCACAATTCAGAAACAAAATTAAGACCTACCTCTTCAAGGAGTCTCTCCTCCTCAGCACATAGGCCATCACATTGCCCCCGTGCCACCTGGTTCGCAAGATGCTGCCACCCCTTTCTTCCCCGCCACCCTGTCCAACTGTACCCCTCCTCTGTGCCCCTCTGCATCTTCCCCCCCGCTGTATATCTGTTCTGTTGTTACCTCTGAAAAGCACTCTGTTATGCATCTGTACTGTTACCTTTGTAAAGAGCTCCATTGCTTCTCAAAGCTAGGTCCACGCTCAATAAATACCATTATAAAAATAATGATAATAATGTTAATAATAAAAACAATGCTCTAACTTCGCTCCGAATTTCATTCTGGCAAAACCCCCATCCTTAAAGATTCAAAAAGGTCTGCCCCAAACCTGCATCCATAATGCATGTCTATCTCCCCCTTCAGTTACTGAGTTAGCAGCACTCATGGCACTCATGGCACTCATGGCAGTAGGTTTGTGGGAACAAAGTCTCTGAGATGACAGGAGACTTTCTGGCAAGTTTCAACTTGCAGCTGAGGACAGGCTGTGTACTGCAAGTAGAAGTCAGCAGATAACAGTGGAACAGCAGGCAGGTACCCATGTGCTGTAGAGTGAATTTTAACAGGCCACCTTAAATGGAGGCGCAATCTTAAGGACATAATAAAGGACTCTGCATGAGGATGAAGGATGAAGCAGAGGGGCTACAAAAGCCTGGGAAGAGAGCAATGTAGAGGGACAATAAAGACGGTTGCATGTATAATCAGGCTCCACTACTATTATTTACTACTGTGTCTGTTTGGTGCCGGGACCTTAGCCGAGCCATATGGCCACCCGGTGATCCTGGGTAAAAGGTTCACAACAACTGGCGATGAAGAAGATATGAATCCATGCGAGGGAAAGGAAAAAATATAAATAAGTGGGTCACAGGCTGCATCCTGAGAAAGAGGTGGCAATCTGCCACCCAGCAGATCATTTCGACCCGCACAAGGGACGAGGGCGATCCGCCCATGTAAGCTGCCTTTTCTGGCCCAGTAGATAATTGCAGGGCGCACAGCCCAATGAAAGGAAAGGGAATCCGCCCACACAGACAGTGGTCTGCTGCATGAGGAGCACTGGTGCAGTTTGCCCAGAATCAAGGACAGGCAATCCGCCTCATGATAGAAGGCAGTTTAGTTTAGTTTATTTGTTTATTTATAAAGCGCGCCGAACCCTCAGGTAGCTGGGCGCATAATCATGTGCACAGCAGAGTTACATATCGTTACACAAACACCTTAATACACCAGTCAGAGCATACATTAGTCTAGGCTCTGAGTAGTTACATACAAGAATAAAGTATACAGAGAACAGTGTACAAGATAGTTACAGTGGAGAGTGAGGACCGGGTTACAGGGTGGTCCTGAATCGGATAAAGCCAGGGTGGACATTACTACATGGTGGCGAACTGCGGCTGGCCGAACGTGTCATTGAGAGATTGTATGTTTAGGCTAGTAACCATGATTTCACCATGGCTCTGAATGGCCAGAATGCGGCTTCCGATCTAATTGCAAGAGGGAGGGTATTCCAGCATTGTGCTGCATTGGGAAGCTTGAACCTCCTGCTGTTTTTAGGTTGTAGTTGGGGATCTTTAGTTGGTGCAGGTAAGGGGTTCTGGTGGGTCTAGTGGAGCAATGTCTAGCGAATTTGTCTGAGAGGTAGCGAGGGGCGGTGCGTGACAGGCACTTATGGGTGATGACCAGGGTTCTTAGCTTGATTCTGTCGCGGATCGGGAGCCAGTGGACTTCTTTGCTGGCCGTGGATATGTGAGCCTTGCGCGGGGGTTAAGGGCACATCTTAGTGCATTATTTTGCAAGATCTGGAGCCTGTTCAAGTTTTTTGTGGTAGTGCCTAGGTAAAGTGTGTTGCAATAGTCTAATTTAGACAATATCAATGCTCTTGATAAGGTGAGGCAGCTAGAGGTGGAGAGAAAAGGCCTACAGGCATTGATCAATTTATTGGTGTAAGTGGTGGCTGAGATGGTGGAGTTTATTTGTTTTTTTAGTGACAAGGTGGAGTCGAGGTACACACCTAGTGTTTTGACCTCTTTGGAGACTTTTATGATGTTGCCGTCAATGGTAAAGGATTGATACCTTTGGTCTAGTTCGTTGAGGCGAGCCTGGGTGCCTACGATAAGCAGTTCTGTCTTATCGTCGTTGAGGCAAAGACTGTGTGTGGCCATCCAGGCTTGGATTTCTAAGTAGATTTAATTAAGCTTTGCAGCATCCTCTTCATAGCTGCCAGTGAGAGTGATGAGGACCTGGGTGTCGTCTGCATAATTAGTGTAGCTGACACCCAGATCGTCAAGACGGTCAAAAAAGGAGCTTTGTGAAGATATTGTAAAGTGTGGGGGAAATGCAGGAGCCTTGGGGCACTCCACATGTGATTGGGATAGGGTCCGCAGCCGCGGTGGGGGTGAAGACCCTAGTCGACCTGTCAGACAAAAATGACTGGATCCACTTAGTGGCATTCTGAGAGAATGCAGCAGCCGAGGAGAGGTGTTGAGTGAGGATCTGGTGGTCAACCATATCGAAGGCAGCAGATAGATCCAACAAGTGCAAAATGGCCAGTTTGCCCTTATCTTTGGCATCATCCATTTGGATTTTTAGATCCAACAGGGCAGTTTCAGTCCCGTGCCTTGGTCTAAAGCCGGATTGTCGCAGGCCTAGGAGGTTGTTGTCTTCCAAATGTTGTTGTATTTGGAGGTAGGCTACCCTGTCTAAGATTTTGAGGAGAAATGGGACTGTGGTGATGGGCCTGTAATTTGTGGAGACGTTGGGGTCTAGGTTGGGTTTTTTGAGCAGGGGTAGGACCCACGCTTCTTTAAGGTTATTGGGGACCACTGAATTTTTCGAAGGAAGCATTGAACAAGGAGGTGATGAGAGTGGCTAACTCATTAACCTCGTCTTTGATGACTGAGGCGGGACAAATGTCACCTTTGCAGTTGGATGGTTTGAGACTGGCGACTATCTTGATTACTTCCTCTTCTGTGACTGGTGAGAAGTGGAAGGAAGGGCAATTGGGGGTGGTGTGGTTTATTATGCTGATGGGATTCTGTTTGGAGGCAAGGTTGGCTTTTTTTGCTTCTATCTTAGTTTGTAGGAGGGCAATTTTATTAGCGAGGGCCAGCTGGATATTATTGCACCAGGCCTTGTCTTTAATGCAGTCCTCTGAAGGAGGCAGTGGTGATTCGAGTTCCCTTAGTATAGAGAATAGTTCTTTAGTGCCAGATTTGGCATTTTGTATTCTCATGTTATAGATCTCTTTTTTAGCATTTAAGATGGCGGATTTGTAGGTGGAGGCTGCTGAGGCGAACTTATCTTTAGTGGAAAGAGAAGGGGCTTTTCTCCAGCTAGTTTCTGCAGTTCTTTTGATATTGCGGAGAGCCTTTAATTCTGCTGAGAACCATTTGTTGGAGTGGGCAATGGGTTTGTCTTTTCGTTGTTTAAGAGGAGCTATCTGGTTGAGAGCTAGTTCTAGGGTATTGTTGTATAGGTCTGCAATGGCTGACGGGCTGTCATTTTGCGTAGGTATATTAGTTTTACTGATAGGCACGAGAAGAGGTCTAAGGTTCTCTATAGTGATGTTGCGGTTATTTCTGGAGATTATTTGAGGTAACCTAGTGGGTAGTGTGGTAGATGGTATGGATCTGGGTAGAGAGAAGGTAATAAGGTGGTGGTCAGTCCAAGCACAAGGAGTGATGTCAGTCAGTGAGAGGTTGCAGTTGGCGTCTGCAAGCCAGTCCAATGATCTTCCTTTTGTATGTGTAGGTTTATTAATGTGTTGGGTGAGGCCTAGATGAGTAATGGTGTCATTAATGGAGGTGGCCTGATTGTCATTGGGGTCATTAAGTCCCAAGTTGAAGTCTCCCATAATGATGATTTGAGATTTAGGTTTCAGGCTGGTAGTGAGTAAGAGAGAGATATCTTCTTCAAAGGTGGAGGCGGGTCCTGGAGGTCTGTATATAATGTGGAGAAGGATAGTTTGGGTGTCAGATAATGGGAGTTTGACGGATAGGAGTTCGGCTGAAGGTAGGGTTGTGCTAGTTACCTCTCTGATGTTTAGGGTGGATTTTGCAATAATTGCTATTCCTTCTCCTATTCCATTTTTTCTGTCAGCTCGGATGATGGTGTAGTTATCCGGGGTGGCTAGAGCTATGGTGGGACCGGCTGCTAGGTGGAGCTATGTCTCCGTGATAGCGATAAAGTCTAGGTGGTTGGTGGAGATAATGTCGGCGACATCAGTAGCGTGGGCTACCAATGAGCGTGCGTTGATGAGAGCTCCCTTGATGGAGGTCAGTGGAAGGTTGACTTTCGTGTGTGGTGGTGGGTGAGGTGTTGCAGGCTTGTGACTCGGTGGAAGGTCAGTAAGTGAGGTGGGCTGCGTGAGATTCCTAGCCTGATTAGTGAGCATTCTGGTGAGTTTTACATCAGGATTAGTGCGATGGCTGAGTCTAGCATTTCTAATCATGATCGGTGGGGCTGCTTTCAAGAAGGTGGTAGAGGGTACAACAAGGCGAGAAGCTAATCTTGTATTTCTAAGAGGTGTGGGACAGGGTATTAAGGGTGTACGTGGGCTGGCGAATCTGTTTATCCAGTCCGCTGGAGATAGTAAGTCTGGGTAAAGTGGTGTGGTTGTGTAGACACAGTTCTGAAGTGAGATATTCTGGAACAGAGGGAGGAGAGTAGCCATAGTTAGAGTGGCACCTCTAAGTGAGGCCATCATGGGTAACTTGGCTCTGGAGATAGAGGCAGTGAGGTTCATAAATTATTAGCAAGAACAGTTTGTACGTTCAGCTAACGTGTGTGTGGACACTAGTTAGGCGTTTCAATGGCAATAACATGGGCATCAACTCAAATTGCAGTCAACTCAAATTGCAGTGTGCAGAGGGCAGTGTGGAATGCAATTCAGGGCACCTATAGGCTAGTCAATGCAATTACAAATGGGCTAAATGCAATTCAGGGTGCAGGGCACCTCTAGGCTAGTCAATGCACTTGCAAATGGGCTAAATGCAATTCAAGGCGCAGGGTACCTCTAGGCTAGTCAATGCAATTTACAAATGGGCTAAATGCAATTCTAGGCGCAGGGCACCTCTAGGCTAGTCAATGCAATTTACAAATGGGCTAAATGCAATTCAGGGCGCAGGGTACCTCTAGGCTAGTCAATGCAATTTACAAATGGGCTAAATGCAATTCAGGGCACAGGGCATCTCTAGGCTAGTCAATGCAATTACAAATGGGCTAAATGCAATTCAAGGCGCAGGGTACCTCTAGGCTAGTCAATGCAATTTACAAATGGGCTAAATGCAATTCAGGGCGCAGGGCACCTCTAGGCTAGTCAATGCAATTACAAATGGGCTAAATGCAATTCAGGGCGCAGGGCACCTCTAGGCTAGTTGATGCTAAATAAAGAGACATTTGGGTGCGATGCATCCATTGAGTGTCGTAGTACATCTTAGATAGAGTACATAGTGTAATAGTGCTGTTGAGCAGTAGGCGCTAAATGGCGCAGTAGGGCGGGAAGGCCAGGTATAACAAGACATGCAGGGACATCACCCACAAGACACATTTGGCAGTGGGGTTAGATGAGTAGGGAGGAGGATGACAATGCACGTGATTCAGGCTAGGGGCATGGTCATAGCAGCCAGGCTGTATAGGCATAGGCAGGACCATCAGTACATGTTGAGAGAGTGGTCACACGTATGTGCACTGAGGCAGGTTTGGGCTACTGTGGCAGCGCAGTGTCTGAGGAGGGAAGGAGGAGTACTAGCTAGCAGTTAGCTAGCAACGAGCACAATGAGCCAACATGGCTAGTCTGAGTGGAGACAGGGCGGTTGCACCGCAGGACGGAGTGACTACACAATGTAATGACAGGCCATATCTGAACAGTTAGCAAATAAACCTCGGTAATGCCGCTTGCACAATTAGGCAGAGCACTGGCACGCAGTGGGCCTCATTACGAATCAGGCGTTAATGGGTTAACGGCGCCGTAAACGGTGCCGACCCTTAACGCCTGATTACAAGGTCCGTTAGCGTCATGGTGATATTAACGCCTGCTTTTTGCAGGCGTTAAAATCCATGGCGCTAAGGGACCATGGTGCTAATTACGCCACCGTAATTTACGGTGGCGTAATTAGCGCCTTCCCCACTCCCATTATGCCCTATGGGGCAAAAATGGGAATGGGGAAGGGTAAAATGGGAAATGGGGATTTACCGCCCCACTCACCTTGGAATGGGGCGGTAAATCCACCATCCACCATGGTGTAAACATAGTTTACACCATGGTGGTAAGGGTACGACCCAGGCGGTAACTTACCGCCTGGGTCGTAATGAGGCCCAGTGAGAGCTCTATTAAGCGAGGGGGTACATACGGACTAGGATGTGACCGAATATCATTCGGAGCGTCCCGACTAAGTTCGTATGTCGGTAGGAATGAAGCGGAGTGCAGACAGTTCAAATGGGTTTACTATGTAAATTGTCTTACGGTTCGAGGCAGCGGTTCCTTGTCTTGCAGTCCTTTATCCGTCACATGGAACTTGCTGTAGGCGGAGGGGTGGGCGGCAGAAAAACGGGCAGAGAGTATGGGGCGAACGGCGAGGAAGGCTGAGGACAGGAAGCCTTTGTGGTCCTGCCTTCGTGGAAATGCCGGCTCCCACCTCCCGGTTTCTATTGGCCCTTACAAACGGGGCAGCAGCCAATCAGTGGCCACATGGAGCTCCACACAAGAAGCTAAGGTGCTGTTTAACAGAAACTTCAGCGGGCGGCCATCTTGGAATGGTGGAACCGCATGGTCATCAATGGAGGTTCACTTCAAATGGTTGTAAAGGCAAGCAAGAGCTGATGGCCAAATATATTTCGCTCTTATATGCAATTAGGGCAATTATGGCAGCAGAATTCGGCAGATATTCGGCATCAGTGGCAGTTGGTAATTTTCGTGCAGTTGTGCAGCACATTAAGCCTTAAGGCTTACCTTGTATCACAATGTGCCTGCACAGCTTCTCCATTGGCAGGGACTGCTGCAGCAGTGGGAGAAGGGGAGCTCCTGCTCCTTCAGGTGGATAGTAGAAGTCAGTCCGTTGTGTAAGGTATACTAGGGCAGTCTGCCAGGAGAAGCGAAAGGCAATCGGCCCACACAGATGGCAGTCTGCCGCATGAGGAGCATTAGGGCAGTCGGCCCAAGGTAAGGGGCCGGCAATCCGCCTCACGAGAGACAGCAGTCCGACTCACAAGGAATACTAGGTCAATCCACTGAGGGAAAGGAAAGGCAATCTGCCTCACAACAGAAGGCAGTCGACCGCACGTGAAAAAGCAGAGCAGTACACCCAGAGGAATGGTAGGTGTTCTGCCTCAACAGAAAAGCAGGACGTCCGCCATAACAAAGGGGGATCGCCACAGCACTCTGCCGATGCCAGATATGGGTAAAGGTGTCTGCCGCGCAGACAGAAGAAGATGAGGCCTTAATTTGGAAAATAAAAGTGGCATACAACATTGAAAGAGGACACACAGACACATAGCCCCGTTGAGCAAGGAGTCCAAAGGTTAAGAAAGACGGGACATCCGACCCAACAGCCAGGACATTTACACAGCATTCGACTGCTCGAGAGATAAAAGGGGTAAGACTGCTGCCACAACAGACACCTGCCGATCCCGACCCAGACAGACCTGATGGCCACACAAGGAAATCAACTAAAGTACCGTTGCCACTGCTGCGTTAAATTGCTCAGATCCTCCAGGATTTTTCGGCACGAGATGGCAAATTTTGCAGCATGAAATGGCAAATTTTGCAGTACAAACCTTTATTTATGGCAGCATTTTTGCAGCACAATTTTTATTGACTGGAGAGTGCAAGATTGGTACATTTCATGAAAGAGGCTGTGTGCAAGGCTATGAGAGCCAGGGTGTCAATATATGCATCTTTTATATCAAATAGGAAGAGTCCTAGATGTCTCTGGCTTGGCAGAACAGTGTTTGTTTTGGCCACGTTTTTTGGTTTAATGTGCATGCTTATTTAATTTATTAACATTATTAATCATTATCATTAATCATATTCCCCTTCTATGTTCACCAATCCTGCAAACACCCACACACCTCTCACCCAACACTCCTCACACGTCTCACCAATTCCCCATCACAACTTGTATTTTTGAACCTCACGCTCAGTCATACACATACTCACATGCTCTGTCACACTGCCAAGTCACAATTTGCGCTCTCTAGTGCCAGCCAAACTCCAAATCATACTCCCAACTCACACCGTACGCTCCCCAATTCCCCCGCAGTATTCAGTCCTTCATTCTTGCGCTACGTCTGCTACGTCTGCATCTTTCATCCTTTCTCCCATTCTATGACACTCTTCCCTCATCCTTTCTCCCAATCTGCAGCCCACTACTACCCCTGAGCCCACGTTCCTTCCACTTTCTATACCTCCGCTCTATCTGATTTCTGGCCCACCGCCACACTGCATCCGCTCTGCTCTCTTGCCCACTTGTGTATAGGAGCGTTTTAAATGCTGTATCATATCACTGCTTCCCCCTCTGACCCACTGCTCTCCCTCTGATCTCCCTTCACTTTCGTGCCTACCACGCCACAGCTCACCCATCACTCCCCTCTCACTCCTTTCTCTCACATATTATGTCCATTTTTCAATTTTTGAAGAAAACTGTAGATTTTGTCCTAAAAAAAAATGGGGCATCTAAAAATAGAGCAGAAGATGTGCTGTTTTTAGATAAGCCGTTTTTGGAAATGAGCAGGCCACCTTAATCTCAAAAGGTTACCTGCGCATTTCCACGGGGCAGAGCTGTAGCGCAAATGATGCGCTGGCCAGCCACCTTAAATACGTTTGTGTTGGAAACGCTCTCCCGACAATGGTCTACAGGCTCCCCGTGTATTTCAACATGACTGGCCCTTAAGGGTCCTGCCACTGTAAATAGCAGCCCAAAAAACACATTTCTATCCAATTTGGGGAACAGAAATGCAAGTGAGACAGCAGCTGTCACACTTAAAAATGTGCACGTATTTAAAGTGGGCGCATAGAGTGCCCTACAATTTCTGCACATTTAAAAGCGCATCTTGCTTTTCAATTTTGGATGCACTTTTAAATGCTCAGAAACGCCACCTGATTTGCGCAAAGGGGTGGAAAAGGTCATCTGAATGGGCGCATATCAGATGTCCTTTGTGGTTCGGACTGCTCTTTTTGTTTTTTTTGCTCAAGTGATGAAATGTGCTTGCGCATTTCATTTCGTGCGTCCAAAAAATAAGAGCTGAGCCCCTTGGGCCCTTCAGTTTTTCATAAACTGACTTTTTGGGGTGTTTTTGCAAAAACGGGCGTAGTTTTTCATGGCATTTTGCGGGATCGCAAAATCGGTATAAGCTGGAGGGTCTGATTGCTCCTCGGGAAGATGGCACAGCGTAAGCGGCAGGGCTCTCTGATGCAGCACGAACAACATACACGGCCGGGCCATCCAGCACTGGAACCATCCGCCTACATACCTCCATATAAGTGCTGTGAGAAACCTGACAGTGTCTCCATGGCTAGTCCCCGGGGATCTGTCATCCAGGTGGCCAGGACACGGCCATCGCTATTGGATCCAGTTCCTAGGGGTGGACCAGTGAGGGAGGATCACCTGGATGGGGGTGGATCCTTGGAGAGGGGAGTGGGACACCAACGGGCGAGACGCGGTATCCCCCTTCTTTCAACACCTTTTCCCATTCTACCACGTAGGATATTCCAAAACACTGCCACCCCCCCTTTTTTCACACAAACACTTTCGCACAACAGAAAAGACAACTGACTAACCCCAGAACCGTTTACCTGACGTGTCCATATCCAGGATCAGGCAAAGTCAGGCAGTAGACCAGATTCACACACACCTGACGGCCCTTTCCCTTCCCCACAAGGATAAAAGGTGGTGCACAAGAGCACAGGACTAGCAAGGCAGACTGCACAATGTAAATGCAAACTCAGCACAGCAGTTCAAGAGGAGGAGAAAGCTGGCGTAGACCAAGAGGGTTACAAGGAGAGAGTTGACCTTGCCCTTTCCGACCAAGGCCCGTGGAACCTCCGTAGAGGGAATGATAAGTCTGCGTACAAAAGCCAGCGTGTGTTGCAGCAGATGCGAACAGTACACAAGACCCTCCTCTGCTGATTACCAAGCTGGGGAGAGACGCTTGTCTCTGTGGTACCAACCTTGACTCCAAAGAGAAAGAAAGCCAAGCGGTTCATCACAGCCGGTGAGTCAAGGGGAGTATCAATAAGAGGCCAAACTGTGTTGAATGAAAAGTAGCCAAGGGCTAAATTAACTTTGAAAAGCAAGCAACGCTAGTAACAAAAGGGGGGCAAAACCAGCAACAGTGGAGGCCGGCACCACGTGAGTGCTCAGGCAGGAAACTCTGGGCGATTACCTGATGGTAGAAAGACTACCATACCCAGAAGCCCTTGGGAGGAGGCGAAAAGGGGTCTTGTAAAATCTTCTGTAACGTCACAATTATTTGACCGGCAGATGATGGAGAAAGCTAAGGGAAGTGAATCCTGCATGGTGAAGAGTAATACATGAACTGTATTTCGTAAAGATTAGCAAGAGTGAACCCGGCAGAGGGATGCTAATGAGAAGGGGCAAAGTCTAAAGTCCCATGATGAATTGTCTATAACCATCGGCAAAAGTGAACCCGGCAGAGGGAAGCCGACAACCAAAAGGGTGGTGAGACTGAACCCGGCAGAGGGAAACTAGTAACGAGGGACAAAGCCCGAAAACCTGCTTAAAAAGACATTAAGATTTGTAAAAGCAAGAAGCATTGCAAGACAAGGGGAAGGAAAGTGTCCCCCTCTTCATTTGGGATCCGAGCCTGGTCGAAGGGAGATCCAGGGGTGGAAAACTGTTACCCAAAAGTTCACTGAGAAGTGAACTGTCTTATGAATTTGTTGAATACAATTATTGCTGGGTTTGCACCCAGAAGAGGGGGACTCGGGTGAAGTCAACATCAACAGCATACAGGAAGTAGAACTGTGTGTTTGTTTCTTGTGGAATGCATCAGGCCTTCAAGGGCAAGAGACTTTTTTTAAAAGAGACTACCATCGAAGAACCTGATAGCTGGAACAGAATTGTCAGTTCGTGCTGGGAATTCTCGAGCGTGTGCTGTACCAGCTGGAACGGAACTGTCAGCTCGTGCTGGGAAGGCTAGACTGTGTGCTGTGCTCCAAAGTCCAACCTTATTTTTCATTTGATGGTCGACGCTTGCTCCCATCTTAGATTTAGGTTTAGGTCAGGAGTTTTCCCACCCTGCATTTATAGTTCAATAAACACCCTTGAACTGTGATCACTTGTGTCTATCTTTGCTGTTGCCACCATGAGTTTCTTACAGTGCCCAGAGGGCATCCGCAGCACCATCAGCAGCCGGCCTCCACACGTCCACATCCGACAGGAACACATGACTCCAACGGCACCTATTGCCCGAGCTTGCCCCCAGCACGTCCCTGTGACAAGAAGACATGCACTGGTCCTCGGTCCTACAGATGGATTACTGGCTGCAACATACCTTTACCGGCACCCGTCCACAACTAAGCAGGAACGATAGAAGGCGTGTCAACACAGACAAAGACAGGATAGGTCACCTCTGCTCACGCAACTCCTCCTTCACAGCAGCCATACAGAAAAGACAGCAGTCTGCTGCTCCACCAAGGAAAATATGCAGCATAGGCATATGTAAAGGAAGCTGAGAGGCGAAGATAAATCGACAATATGTTTCTGGAACAGACTGCCGTCACAAAGGAAAGGGGGCACTGGAAAAGAAGCATACATGCCAAAGATAGCAAAAACAGAGCGCGAGAAGAAGGGACAAAATGGGTTTGCACGGGTGTCTCAAAACATGCAGAAGCCTACACAGACTACATAGGGGAAATGGAAAGGAGGAAGATGGGAACACATGCAGGAGAAAGAGAAGGGAAGACAGTAGAAGAGTGTTTGTCAAGAGCAGTAAAACCAAAAGAAGAGGTGCTGACCCAATAGAAATGGTACTGCATGAGGGAAAATACAAGGACAGAAGGAAGGCCAAAAGAGAGGAAACAGGATGCACGAAGGAACTCCACAAAGAGAACAAAAGAATGGAAGAGCCACTAATTGAAATAGCCATAGACCTCTTGGGAAAAGGGTTGGGACCTCTTCAGAGAAAAGGGAAGAAGGAGAACATAAAATGGAAGCAAGAACCAGACGCATACCACAAAGAAAGGGGCAGACACAATATTAACACCTACAAAGATGATAAGCAGGGGGGAGATGTTGTAAAGTGAACTTTAACAGGCCATCTTAAATGGAGGCACGACCTTAAGGACAGGTTGAAAGAACCCTGATATGCCAAAACACTGATTTCTTATGCCAGTACTTTCGCAAATGGCAAGTCACTGCCATCATACATCTGTTAAATCCTTACATGCCAAATATGGCCATGATATGCTAAATACTGACTCACGTTACAGCACTATTATAAGATGGCACTGTAGGATATTAGCGGTTGAATTTAGCATTATATCATGTTAAGCTTCATAAATTATTTTTGCCTCACAAAGCCAAGAGCTTAGATATTTTCCCAGGATCTCAGATTTTGGTTATAGCAAATGGGTACCCTGGTTACTCAGCCCTGGCTTCTCCACTTAACCAAACACACATGATAATAGCCATGGACAAGAATATTTACAAGAGGCTAACCGCCTTTGCACTGGTAATCCAAATTAATTGGAGTTTATGAAATCTATAAGTCTCTATGTTTGTCAAACTATATGTATACACTTTATTATTATAAAGGCATAAAAAGCAACAAGGTACAACCCATATAAGTACATTTTGTACATTTATTACACATGAGACACTTATATTTTCCATACACATGAAGCACATTTCATAATTAAAACTGTACAAATACCACATCAGCAACCGTCATCTTGGGACAGTGCACTTAGAGAAACAAATACTTTTGTAATACGTGGGAACAAACATCACCACCAACTAATCTAATGTAAATGTCGACAATGTGTTTCGACCACACTAGAGTAAGTTCCTCGAACTCTCTCTCGTTGACAACAGCCTTCATCAGGAAGAGCGTTGTGAGAAACCAGAAGGGGTCTCACCCGCTAGTCCCTGGGGATCTGTCATCCATTTGGCCAGGACACGGCCATCGCTTTTGGATCCAGTTCCTGGGGGTGGACCAGTGCAGGTGGATCACCTGGGTGAGGGTTCTTCGGGGAGTGGGACGCTGGATGACGAGACGCAGTATCCCTCCCCCTGCAACATCTTTACCACATCCTACCAGGTAGGATATGTGGGACCCTTATCCCCCCTCCCTCCCTTTCCCTTCTCCAGCACTTTCACACAGACAGCCCGCTCTGGGAGAAAACAGACTCACACACGAGCAGTGTACCTGACATGTCTCGCTATTGTGGTCCGGTGAGGTCAGGCAATTACTCACAATCACTCACACCGGACTTCCATAAAACTTCCCTACATGGATAAAAGGCAGAGCACGAGAGAACACTCTGAGCAAGGCAAAGCACACGAAGGAACAGCAGTTTCGAGTCGGCAGCTGAACAAGGGGAGAAAGATGGCAAAACCAGAATGGCTCATAAGAAGGGAAATACCCTTGACCTTTTCGGCAAGATGCTGTTGCTTTCAAGAAACCTTCATGGCAGAAAGCCTAAGGCCAGAAAACCAGGCTAAAAAATCCTGCATTGTGTGTTGAAGATACCGAGGGCCCTACTGCATAACTGACCAAGACGGGGTGGAGCAGTAGCAACCGCAGTGGTACCGTCCTTGGCTCCAAGAACAAAGAAGCGCATAAGAGATCAACACAGTCAGTGAGTGGGGAGACCCATGCAAGACCGGTCTGTGTTGAATTCAAGGTTGCAAGCGGTAACATTGTATAATGGGCGCTGGAACAAACATTGTTAAACGTGTGTGATGAAAGACGCAAGTAAAGCTGAACTTTTGATGAATGTTTCAACTTGAAAAGGCAAGATACAATATCGTTGATAGAGTGGTCTGGCACTGTGAATGTGCTCGAAAGAAAGTCTCTGCAAGGTATCCCGCCAAGAGAAATGAAAGTAGAAGATTGAGGAAAACAATTGTGTGAAGTGAATCGAAGTGGTCCTGCCATGGTTCAAGCAAAACCCATCGCACATTCGAAAGTCTTCAATTTTGGTAGAAAGAGGATCCGAGCCCGAAAGACAGAGGTCCATGGTTTGAGCCTGAATGAGGGAGACCAACTGTGAACATTGTGATAAAAGGGGTTCTCAGCCTGAAGAGGGAGACCCATGATGACCATTGAAAGCAAGAACTTGTGCACGCGAAAATCCTAAAAGGAATCGATCTTTGAGACTTTGTTTGTAATTACGGACCCTCTGCAGTCAGAGACTGTTATTGGAAAAGAGACTTTGGCAGAAGGCCCGTTTATAACACTTTTCATTTTGCATGTGATATTATCCCACACCCTTTTGTATTTAGAAGTAAGGGTTGGCAATAGGTTTATTAGTATAGGCCCTTTTATTTTGACAGACTCGACTAGGACTGTTTTATTATTATTTGATGGTTGTAGCTTGCTCCCTTCCTTAGATTTAGGTTTAGATAGGCGTTCAACCAACCCATTTGAAGTTCAATAAACACCCTTGAACTGTGATCACTTGTGTCTGTCTTCACTGTTTGATAACATGCCTTCCTTACAGGGCATTCAAAGAAGCCATTAAATGGATTAATCCATGTGGTTAAATCGAATTCTGTGTGTTATTACGTGGCAACTTAATGTTGATCCACAACTAATAAACATTAATTAGACATATCTGGGTTTTTCCCCCCACTCCCAGTATTTTTATTATCAGTATGGTACAGTCACATAATTTAATGTTTCATGCCATACCTTAGTGAACATATTGTTTTTGATTGGCCTTTCAACAGATTAGGGGTTTGACTGATGTGCCCTTAAACAAAAAAAAGTCAATGGGCCTCATTCCGAATGTGGCGGTCCGGTAGGCAGAGTTGTCACAGAAGTACCGGCACCGTTAGTAACAGTGTCAGTGCTTCCTTGTCCACATTCCCATGGAGTCCTCTTAGACTCCTAGACTCCATGGGAATGGGTACATAAAATTTCCGCCACCTGCTATCCCGAGCCACTGGGACTTGTAATGTCTCGAAGGCTATAGCATATCAGGTGGTCGGAAATAGTGTTACGAGTTCAGCGGCAACCCGCCAGTAGCACCGGCGGGGTTACCATCAAACTTGTAATGAGGCCCAATGTTTATTTAAATATGCATGTCATAACTTACTACAGTGAGATGTATAAATGCTCATTTTGGGAGAGTTAAAATACTAATGTAATACTCCTCAGGAGCAGTACCTGCAATCATGTATTATTCAGGGTAGCATCTAGTGCAAGAATCTGTGTGTCATGGTTTTGCGTGGTTCTTTCATTTCTCTCTAATAAGGATAACATGAAATAGAAACTTGAAGCACTGCACTTTGAGCAAACTTATTCTGTTCTCATAATGCTGGCGAGATTTACTCCCATGTACTAATGCCGTTATGTGCTACACTTTAAAAGGACTGCACCTGTTGTCATCACGCTAGCGAGACACACTCTTTTGTAGTATTGGGTGCAAGATGCTTGCAGAGAAATGCTGCTGCTGCTGTACCATGATTTGTTTTATATGTTAAGCACGCCCTTACGGTGCATCGCGGCGAGGTTTAGAACATATAGGGCATCATTACAAGTATGCCGGTCCGGAAATAGCGTTGGCAGCACTGCAAGTGACCTACCGCTTCTGGCAACACCGTTGCTGGTATCTGCAGAGACGTGTCAGCCGTGCCTGACATGCCGCCATGGCATTATTAAGTGCACAGTCCGAGCAGAACAGACACACAATTACCAGCATGGACATGCCGGTATCAACGTGAAAACGATGCCAGAAACACTGGCATCGCGGACCAGGCTTTAAGTAGATTCATGTGTGTAGAAACATGCCACAGGTGCACAAAATCAGTACAGGTGGTACAAATGTGCAGTGCTACAGCACAAAAGGACCACTCCCACACCCCTTACAAAACCACAATGCTAGCAGTGGCAGTACTGGAGCCTGAGGCCATGCCTGCAGGACTATTACTTGAGGAGGCAGGGAGGCAGAAGATGCAGCGGAGGCGCTTGAGGAGAAGGAGGGCCATCATGGCCCAGCAAAACCCCATTGTCCAGCTGGTTGCATGACGCAGACAGCCACCAATCCAACGCCGGGCCACACCTTTCAACCTGAGCCAAAGCCAGATCCACACCCTGTACTGGCTAGACAGGTACACCATCATTTCTATAGTGGGCCTGATCCATGACGACCTGGTCAGCCTCATAAATAGCCGCACAGCCACCCCCCCACCTTGTTTAAGGTAGTGCCTGCACTACACTTCCTTGCCACCGGCACATACCATCACACTGTCGCAACCCTGTTTTTGCGTGTCCTGTTCCAGGTCATTGATGCACTCCTGCATCACGTTCGAGACCACATCAGCCTACGCAGGGTCGCAGACAAGGTTAATAGCACAAAAATAGCCTTCCATGCCCTTGCAGGCATGCCTAACGTCACTGGTGCATTGGATTGCACACATGTGGAGCTGGTGGCAAGGCATGCTGTGGAGGCTGTATACTGCAACAGAATGGTGTGTGCTGCCTGCCTGTTAGGGTTGGCTTCCTTCTGGTGAGTTTGACGTGTGTCTGTTTGTTGTAGGAAAGGAGGTGTTACGATTGGCTCCTGTGCTTGCATGTATGCTGTGCCAGGATTGATGTCATTAGAATGTAGGCTGTGAGTGTGGAGTGCAAGGTTAGAATGTTTGGAGTTGAATTGGTTCTAACCCAGGCAGTTACAATATGTGAGCCTGGGTGGTGGGAGCCAGTGGGCTCTTGTCCCTTGTTCCTCTTGATCTCTCAATTACCTGATGACATCTGATCCTGTAACTATGAAGCTAATAAAGTAACCACTAAGAGTACCTGTCCTGAGTATCCTGAGTGTCCTTGATGGGTGAACCCTATGACCAAGGGGTGGTCATAACACTGTCACATCATCACCCATTGCTGTGCCAGATTTCCCGGTTCTTCCCACGACTCCATGGTGCTGCGCAACTCCACATTGCCTCAATACAAGGCACATCACGGTGGACAGCGTACCTGGCTGCTGGGTGAGTCTAAGTACAAATCCATGTGCACAGTTGAATGTTGGGGGGGCAGAAAACAGTATAGCTTACCTGGCTGCTGGGTGAGTCTTAACTACA
Organism: Ambystoma mexicanum; assembly: GCF_040938575.1. Classification (NCBI taxonomy): domain Eukaryota; kingdom Metazoa; phylum Chordata; class Amphibia; order Caudata; family Ambystomatidae; genus Ambystoma; species Ambystoma mexicanum. The sequence continues at coordinate 95,839,313 of NC_090939.1, read as the reverse complement.
AGGCCATGTGCACATTGAATCATGGTCATGTATAACATCCATTACCGGTGGCTGTGCACATTGAATGCTTCAATCCATCTTTCATCTCACTTCTCAGCGCTCATAAAATTACAAAAACACCATGAAAGTGTACAGGTGTCGCTCAAGGTGCAACAGAGTAATAGTATGCCTGAGTGCAAGGCCTTGGCAGGCGTGTCACAATTATTAACAAAATGGATCCAGTGCATGCGTGAGAACATCAATTTCATATAGCTATAAACAAAAGAACTACATGTACCAGAATGCACCACAACAAACTGAGAACAAGATGCACTAACACAGTCAAGCAAATCCACAACACATGATGCACAGACAGAGAATACTTCTGAACCTACCCAAATAACAGCGTTTGTCAGCACAGCAAGTGTTCATGTACCCAGCCTGTTTCAACCACACAATCACACATGCATCTCATTGTAAATCTAAAAGTGCTCTAGTACATGGACATCTTGATATTTATTCTTATTCTAATAACACAATAATAACATATCCAGCAGCACAATTTTTGTCAGTTGTACTAAAAGAGTCAGAGGACATGTTGTCTGTGAATGGGCCAAGTAAATGCCACTGCAGACCATACACCCCACACGCATTTTGACATAGTGCATTTCAGGTACCTGAAAAAGGACATATGCTAGCTAAACAACATTTTGTATGTGCATGTTTGTCCACTCAAATGAACACTATAGAGCCTGTGCCAACATGACATGGCCAGTAGAATGCCATTGTACACTTTATGTTGCCCCTGTGCAGGTGATGCTGGTTACCCCCTGATGCCATAGTCGATGACACCGGTGAGGCAACCACACAACATCCACGAGAAGGCATACAATCGTGCCCACGTACGTACTGGGTGCACCATTGAGCAGACGTTTGGCCTGTTAAAGGTGAGGTTCCGCTGCCTGAGCATATTGGGGGGGTGGGGCACTGATGTACAGCCCGGAAAAGGTGGGAAAGATAGTGCTTGCCTGTGCCATGTTGCACAACATGTGTGTCAGGCGCAACGTCCACCTGCCCCCCGACATGGACATGCGCCCACCAGAGGCTGAGGATGGCAGTGTTGATGATCAGGCAATTGCACAGCGCCGTGATGGCATGGATGGACGTGTCGCACAAGATTAACTTATACAGCACTACTTCTAATCACCTGTCACACACGGAGTACAGGCCAGCTAGCGCACTGGGCACTGAACATGAATAAAACCTCACACACTAAATAATCAATGTCCAGTCATTAATTCTGTTTGCAACACCAACTGAAATGAAAATAAGTACACATGTGAAATGACTACACTCCTAATACTGTACACCCCAACTATCCCTCCCCACACTCCCTCCACCAACTATCCTTCCCCACACCCTCTCCCCAACTATCCCTCCCCACCCCCTCCACCAACTGTCCCTCCCCCCACCCCTTCCCCAACAATCCCTCCCCACACCCTCTCCCCAACAATCCCTCCCCACTTCCCCTCCCCAACTGTCTGTAGCCAACTCCTGTCCTGTTTTCCTATGTACATTGGCACGAGTGACAGACAGCTGGGTCCATGGCCTATTTGCAGCCCATTTTAGGCTCCGGTGTGCAGCTGTGTGCAGGGCGCGACAGCCTCATGGAGCGCCATCCTGGGCTGCTCTGCACTGGACTCCATGTTGTCGTGTTAGTTGATGGAGCTGGTGGAATTTCCAGTGTCCGTCAGTCCAGGAAGGCCTGGAGCAACATGGCCATAGTTTCAGCGATTGAAGACATGACACTGTTGCCCTCCCTCACCCTCTGTGTCATTTGAACTATGGCACGGGTGCATTGACCAAGTGCCCCTGCATTTCGTCTGGAACTGGCCTGCATGCTCTCTCGCATTAGCTGTACCTCATGAAGGTGCTGCAGCACCAGGGATGTGAGTGCATCCTGCCTTTGCTCCATCCTGGTTAGACGGCCTCTTATAGCCCTCACATTGTAGAAGGGTTGAGGTTGTGGGCTCATTTGGCCCATGGGGCTGAAGGGCATGGCCTCCGGAATGCTCTGGTCTGCGTCGCCAGTTTCTAGACCACCCTCGTCCGCTGAGTTCTCTCCAGAACACCCATGTGCACGTCCTTGTGGCTGCGGTGAAGGTGCCACAGTGATCTGCAGTCGCTGTGGTGGAGGTGCCACAGGGATTTGTGGTGGCTGTGGTGGAGGTGCCACAGGGATCTGCTGTGGCTGTTGTGGAGGTGCCTCAGGCATCATCAGTGGCTGTGGTTGAGGTGCCATGGGGGGCCTGTGGTGGCTGGAGGGATGCATCTGGGGTAGCACTTGGACGTCTGCCTTTTGAGGCTGTGGAGTCCTGAGTTGAAGTGGTGGTGGACCTTCGGCTTTGCCGCCTGGATCCCCTTGATGTACTGGGCTGGCCGTCCTCATTGCCAGATGATGTGCCAGAGGGAGTCAGATAGGCAGGGCATCGGTGATGCGTGTGGATTGATGGGACAGACATTAATGCTTTTACCTTTTGATGACAGTGTTGTGTCACGGACATGGTGGGGGACATCGCATGGTGCAAATATGCTTGTGTCATGGATACTGTGCGGGTGGATGTATGATGTGCCGACATGGTGTGTGCAGTGCCTGATACTGTTGTGGTGTACTTGTGATTTCTGGTTAGGGTGTTAGGGGTGTGGCACACAAGCTGTATGATGTTGTGTTGTGGCAGGTTGTGCTATGGATGTGCTCCCTATGTGCCTGCTGCCTGTGGCATGTACTGCGTTGGTGGAAATTTGGCTTCATGGGTCGGGCTAGATGGGACGAGGGAGTCACATGTGTCCTTGGTGTGTGATGCTGGTCTTTTGGGGGTAGTGTAGGTGCTTGGCACTGACGTGACTTTGTGCCTGTGCTAGCACGGCAGAAACAACACAAGTTATGCTGTGTCAGGCGGATGTGTGTCTGAGTGCCAGCAGGAGCATGTTATTTTGGCGATAGAAGGTGTCTGTGATATGTTGTATGTGTGAATGGGGTATGAGTGAGGTTTGGGATGAAGGTGTATGTCGTGTGCAACCAGGTTGCAGGTGGGGCGGTGCCCGGCAGGACTGTAATGGTCTAGTGTGTCCAGGGTGGACAGGGAGGTTGATGTGACATTGGGGTTACCTGTCCAGCTGCCTCGGATGTCACGCCTCCAGCCACCACAGCGCCAGCTCTCTCGATCGATTCAAGGTGCAGCACACTGCTACAGGTCTCCTCCCAGGGCTGCAGGTGAATGGGGGATGCACTACCGCCACCTGTGGCCATATCCTGGGTGCGCTGGGCCGACAGGAGGTTGCGCACCCTCAAGCGCCGGTCATCCCACCTTTTATGGCAGTCACACACAGTGCAGGGGGTTGTGCCAACTGCAATCACTTTCTGTGCCACCTCCTCCCAGTTGGCTTTTTTTCTCAGCTGTGCCTGCCTGCGTAGATCTGTTCAGAACAGTTAGTCGGCATGCTCCACAATGGTGTCTGCCAACATGTTCGGTTCTGCCTCGCTAAAGCGTGGCTTGCGTCTCTGGGTTGCAGGTACCCTTGATGTCATCTTGCTTTGGCAATATCAGTACTCAGGATATGGGTATGAGTCCTGTGCTCTGAGGATTGCAATGGATTGTGTTTTAATAAATGGCCGTCGGTCGATTTTCTGTTCTAGCGAACACTGTATTTCCGGTCACAGTAATAGCAACACCGTTGTTACGGGTTCCGGTGGAACCGGGGCATGATGCCGGAATCAGAGTCACTGGCACTGTGGGTGGCAGTGTTGGCATTTTGGGGGATGTTTGGTGTAATTACCGGCATGCCGGAGCCACTGTATCTGGCATGCCAGAATGTCCGTGCACACCAACACGGAATCAGCCGTTGTTTCCGGCAGCTGTACTGCACGGACACGGTAGCACTGGCATGCCAGTAGTTACGATTACTTACTGCCGGACCCGTAATGAGGCCCATAGACTGTTAAGATAGGCCCAAGTACACCAATGAAGAGAAAAACTTAATAACGGTGTAACTTCAACTGCACAAGAAAACTCAGCTTTATTCCGTTACAAACAGCTGCTGGAAAAGCGTACAAAAGACACTCTCAAAATGGCGTTAGGAACAACTATGTTTTAAATAAGAAAAACGTCATAGCTAATGTCAAAATTAGTCATAATTAGTAATTATCATAAAAACTTCTGCTCTCTTATTTTATTGGTTAGTAGTACATAGAACATATAGTTATCTATAAGTGAACCTTCTACTATTGGTTCTTTCACAACTAATAACGCCTCCTTACGAATGATATATTTCAATCTAACTTGTCATTGGTTGGCACTTTACTACACTGGTCTATAAAAGAACATAGTTTGATATGTCAGTTATTGGTTCATCCGGTTTTAGGCACTTTTATGCAGTGCCAAGGTACGTGGTGGGGAAGGAGAAATGGGCGAACCGCTATGATCCAGTTTAAACTAGTTATTGCCTTCTTGTTCCCAGACTTGAGGCCTTATCTGCCAGTCTGTTCCAGGCCTTGGCATGTCGCCTCTATGTTTGGGTGTACTAAGAAACTAGTAGGTGCACTATCTAATTGGGCCTGAAATAATGACCATTGTTTCGATCATGTGGTGAAGGACCACTGTTTAGAACTCATTTTCGTCTATTTATTGGGTTTTCTGCTGTCCTAAAGTGTATGTGCTTTCCTTCGGCAGCCACTTGGGACACTGTGTATTCATTCATTACGGAACCAATTGGCACAGTAGCTACTTGCACCTGGCATTCAAGGATATATCTATTTCTCACTGCTACCAACTTAAACTAATTAAGTTTGATAATTGCATGCTGTGTGCCCTGGGAAACGTTATCTTGTGCGGTTTCTGCTTCTAAGCAGGATTCCCTTGGTGCTTGGGCTACTGTCTGAGCATTGTGAAGCCTGGAACTTTGTGTTACGCAATTTTATATCAGGATGCTGTATTTGACAATTGAGGCTTTGCAGGGTTTGGTCTGTCTAATCTCGGTACTTCTGCTCTTTCTCTGCCATGTTGGTGTTCTTCATGTCTTTTGCATGCCACCATTTAATTATTCTCTGCCTGTGTATGCTGCACCCTCTCCCTACCTGCCCATCTCTATACTACTTGTATAACCCTGTCTAGGTATTCTGCAACCTTTCCATACTTCTGTGAATGCGCACTTCTCTTCGCCCTGCTTTTGGCAGCTACATGATCATTAGTGTTTTAACTTTTTCAGCGTATACTTTCGTTCAGGATTGGAAACAGGTGGGTGCGTGGCCAGACCCGGTGTAACTCTCATCTCCACCCTCACAAAATGTACACCACTCCAGTGTTTGGGACACAAAATGTGCGCCATCTGCTATAGGCATGTGCTGCAAGGTCATATTGTTAGGCTCACCTGGTATCCACGGGGGCGCCACACGATACTGGATGGTGGTCTAAGCGCTATCCCGGAACCCTCTCTGCTTGGTTATGTGCCAGTTGTTGGGTAGCGCCTATAACAGGAGATTGGATGGTTAAGATACTGGTTCTGTGATGGGTGGACTCCCACCTCCCTCTCGTCCAAATCCCCTCTCTTGGGGTTATTGCTCACTTTAGGTTTTTGTGCGTTGAACTCTCCGTCCTGCGTCTCTGTGCAGGGGCGCATGGTTGGTGTAGGCATTCCGTGGACCTAGTTGCTTCACTGGTTTGTGTGCCCTTATGTCGGGTCCAGACCGGCTGTGACTCTGACTCTGCTTGCTGTCTTCCAAGTGAGTTCTAATGTCTTTTCCGTCTTTATTCTGTCTCTTTCCCTCCGTTTTTTCTGTCTTCTCGGCCTCTTGCTCCACTATGCTGTTCCCTAAGAATGTCTCTTTTTGTTTTCACAGGGATGATTGCGATCTCGGAGTTGCCGTGCCGATGGCGAAGACCACAGTGAGTTATTGATGCAGGGAGTGCTGCGCTGTTTATTGGTGTTAATTGCTAACCTGTGTTCTCTTCTCTTTGTACAGGTTGCGGTGATGTTCCCGAGTGATGAGCGATCGAAGTGCTGCTTGCCCAGGTAAGTGCTTGGTTAATGCTGACCATGTTCCTTCTCCCTTGCAGGTTGCGGTGAAACCCAGAGATGGGCGAGGTAAGAGAAGCGCAGGGTGCTGCCAGGACTCGCTGCTTGCCCAGGTAAGAATTGTTATTAATGCTGTCCTTGTTTCTTTACCTTTGCAGGTTGCAGCGAACTCCGGAGATGGGCGAGGTAAGCAAAGCGCAGGATGGATTCAAGACCGGTTACTTCACAGGTAAGTGTTCTTGCTCGCTAATGCTGTTCTTGTTCTTCCAGGTTATTAATGGAATCTGGATCTAGGGCTTCAGGATCGGGCCGCCGGAGAAGCAGATGAGCAGGAGCTGGACACGGTGAGCGTTACGCTGCAGGAGTGCAGAATAACGCAAAGCGTGTTCTGCTGTTTGGGTGTGGTTTAAATAGCCCAGGTAAAATAGTTCCAGGCCAAGTAGTTCCAGGCCCAGCCACACCCAAAACACTAGACCGCATGGCTTGGTTCTAAAGAACTGAGTTGTGTAATAGGCCTCCATGTTGGAATAATGTCCAAAACTGGTACTGCTTTATTCCAGGACTGACTCCATGTATGTCTCTGATGGAGTTTCAAGGCCCTTGGGGCCAGTGTGAAGGGCTTTAGCCCCACTGCTCCAGGGGGCTGTTATACCTGAGGGGGTCAGGGGCATGGATCTTGACACATATAAGGAGAATGGTCACCAATGTGGACTAATTCATATCAACTACAGTGTGTGGGCCAAATATATGTTGACCATATATGAACTTTCCTTCCTACTGTCCTAGTAAGCAGGGTTATTCATCTAAGCCTAGTTACTAATGACCTAGCTGTTGCTAGAATGAACTTAATGTGATGTATTTCTGTATGTCCCAGCCCAAAGCCTGCGGTGTACACGTCCAGCAAAGAAACATTTTTCTTTCTAACCCATGTTCACCAAGATGTGGCATAACACAGCAATCTCGAGCTTGTAATACAATAAGAGTCACATCAGAGTATTTCATAGATGATTATTACAAAATACATTCTATTCCATTGTCCCATATTGTAAGGAACTCATGGTGGCAATAGTAAAGACAGACACAAGTCATCACAGTTCAAGGGGCTTTATTAAACTGTATAAATGGGTCGTAAAAATGCTTAATCTAAACCTAAATCTAAGATGGGAGCAAGCTACAACTATCAAATAATAATAAGGCAGTCCTAGTGGCGTCTTGTCAAATAAAGGGCCTATACTTAAAAAAAAAAAAAAACGATTGCCAATCCTTACAGCTAAGTACAAAAAAAGTGTGGTATAGTGTTCATCATGATAAGTGTTAAGTCAGGATGTTATAGTCAAGAGTCTCCTTTCCCCATGTTTTGAACACCGGACAAAGCGGGACTCCTGAGTACAGCACACTCTCGGGCTTTCCCAGCACGAGACTACAGTTCTGTTCTCTGGTATCAGGATCTTAAGTCTATTTTCTACAAAAAGTCTCTTGCCTCCGATGACCTGATGTGTTCAAAATAACAAACAAACAGTTCCTTTCCGTATGAACGTTGGGTGATGACTTTTCACCCCTTGATCCCCTTCTTCCGGGCTCAGATCCTTCTCCAATGTTAGCCTCCCTCCGTCGGGTTCACTATGGCATTTATTCAGAAGATTTCATCTTTTGCATTCACACGTCTCAATGTCTTTTTAAACAATCCACTGTGGACATCCCTCCGTCGGGTTAACTCTTGTCAACACAATGTTTATTGGGGCATCATGCTTCACCCTGTTCTGCAGTCATCCCTCAGCCGGGTTCACGTTTGCCAGTTATTCGGTTTAGCCCCCAGTGAGGCTTTCTCGTAGCCCCTGGTCAGGTTTTCTCTTCACTTTCTCCTTGGGTGCGTGTCAAAGACTTTCGACTGTACAAGGGGTTTTACTCAACTCTTGTATGACCACTTTGACCTTTTTCTTGCGGCTCTCCTAGGGCCTTCTGGTATCCATAGTTTCAACACAAAAAAGAAGGGGGGAAATCAGCCAGAGTCTTTCGAGTGAGCACCCACGTGGCACCGGACCCCTCTGCAGCTGTTTTTTCCCTTGCGGTATCAACAGTTCTTAGATTCCCCTTATTTTCCCATTTGCAACTTTCGTTCAACACAGTTCGGTGTCTTATCGGTTCTCCCTCCAACTCAACGGCTGTGATGAACCGCTTGGCTTTTCTTGTTTCTGGAGTTAAGGACGGTACCATGGTAGGAGGCGTCTCTCCATGCCTTGGTTATCAGTGTAGGAGGGCTCCGTACACTGTTGACATCTACTACAGCACACGTTGGCTATTGTTCGCAGTCTTATGATTCCTTTCAGGGAGGCTTTGCGGGTCTGGGTCGAAAAGGGCAAGGGCACTTCGCTCCTTACCATCCCTTTGCGCCGCCTTTCGTCTCCTCTTCAGTTGCCGTCCTGGAATAGCTGCCTCGTCGTGCGGTTTTCCTTGCTCGTAGTGTGCTCTGGTGTTCCACCTTTTATCCTTGTAGGGAAGGCAAAGGGCCGACAGGTGTGCATAGTTATGGTTAATTTCCTGACTCTGCCTGACCCTTGTGTTGGGACATGTCAGGTAAACGGCTTTGTTGTTAGTCCATTGTCTGTCAATGTGTGAGAAAGTGTTTGTGTCGGAAGATTTTCTAAGTATACTACGGGGTAGGATGGGGAAAAAGTGTCATAAGGAAGGGGGTGGTTGGTTAACTCGGAAAGTTGAGCTTTTTAGGGTTTGTGACATCAATAGGGGATATCATGGGTGAGGTAGTGTTTTGTCACAACAGACTGCGAGTTCAGGAAATAATAATCAGAGGGACATGGAGGCGAATGGCTGAGAGTATTCGGGTAGGAAAACAGGGATTCTGGGAGAGGTAGTTTCCAATTGCAACAGGGTTTGGGTTCCTAGGGGATTTGTCATATACAGAGGGGTTGTTGGATCTGGGAAAGAGAGATTCATTGGGTGGAAGGGAGGCCGATTAGGAACAGCCTACAACAGCGTCTGGGACTTCGTCCTCCTTGTCTCCTTCCCCGGTGTAATTCTGCATCTCCCCTGGGGCATTCCCCCCAAGCATAACCCCAGGCTACCCAACCCACGGATCCTCCCTCGCTCGTCCAACCCCAGGGTTGGGATCTGAGAGCACCAGCCCTTCCCTGGCCCCCTGAATAAGGCATTCCTGGGGTTAAATCGGGAGAAAGCCTGTGGGTTTCTCACAATATGCTCACACAACATAAGCATACTGGGGCATTAGTTTTCATTCCAACTTTATAAAGAAGCACAGTCTATTCCATTATTTCATGTGCTCAAATAACATGAGCAGGTGGAAGAATGTATTTACAAAACTCGATTTCATGTGGTCTTGTAACATGAACATACAGAGGAGATTGTTTGCATTCGGGCACAGATTACAACACTGTAAATCAAATTGGCCCACAGTTTGATACAAAATCCCATCCCCGTATTAAAACTAGGATATTTTACATAGCTTGCCATTGTTACATATGGTACAACGTCCTTTCATCGCGGGATGTTTTTTCGCAGGGTTTTTTACCGATTTATTTGCTGGAAAAACTCATCTAATTTTTTTGGGGGGGTTGGAAAAATACATATATTGGGTGTGGGTGTTCGGGGATATATTAAAAAAAGAACGGGATGGGGGGTTTTGGGAAGGGAACTCCTCCCCCCAAAAAAACAAATTTGATGAGTTTTTTCATTAAAAAACTGCAGTAAAAAAGCCAGCGAAAAAACATCCCGCGATTAAATGAAATGGAACCATTACATATATGGGGTTCTCCCCCCTTCTGTGTCATAACGATCATGGTAAATCATATATAATGAGGTAAGATATTGAGAAGCTGAGCCAACTTGTGTTGTTAACTGTACCTTTCCTTTAAGGGGGAAACAAAAATCCTTATACCAGCAATTAATTCCACTCTAAACATAAATTGAGACCATTCTTAATGATTTTTAAGCAATGTATCAATTTCTGTTCAACATAGGTGAGCCGGCGACCAATACCCCCACCCCTTGGGTTTGGTATGATCTGTTGTATAACCAACCAGGTGGAGCCTTTATCCAGTAAAATGTTCAGTAAGTGGTTTTTCGGCAATACAATGCTGAATTCATGACCTATGCTCGGAAATGCACTATTTTATGGGTCTTTTTATTGGTCTTTTTGTCTTGCCGATGTACAGTAAATTGCAAGGACATTTGATCACATAGATCACCCTACAGTTATTACAGTTCATGGTTAGCACAAACTCCAGAGTTTGTTATATTCATGAACTGTAAGAGCTGTAAAGTGATCTATGCAATCAAAAATCATGGTACGACAGTGTCAGCTTTTATCTTGTACCCAATGCTACAAACAAGGTGGGTCTGGATAGCCTGATGAGAATAGGTACAGTTATTTTTGTGAGTAAGTCTCGCTAGCATTAATGAGAACAGAATCAGTTTGCTCAAAGTGCATCGCTTTACGTTTCCATTTCATGTTTTCCTTATTCGAGGGACACGAAAGAAACACACGAAACCACGGCTGCTTGCACTAGATGCTACCCTGAACAATACATGATTGCAGGTACCCCCTTGAGGAGCATTACATTAGTATTTTAACCCTCGCAAAATGAGCATTTATGCATCTCATTGTAGTAAGTTATGACATGCATACTTAAATAGAGATGGAGTTCTTCTTGTAGAAAGGACATCAGTCGAACCCCTAATCTGAAGAAAGGCCAATTATGCCTTAAAATACAAGATATTCACTAAGGTATCGCATGAAAAATATAATTATGTGACTCTACCATATTGATAATAATAGGCCTGGGAGTGGGCAAAAAACTGAAATCTCTAATTAGTGTTTGTCATTAGTTGTAGATCAACTTGAAGTTGCAATAACACACAGAATTAGATTTAACCACAAAGGAGAATCTCTTTATTGTCTTCTTTGAACATGCTTATTCCAGATGAAGGCCATTGTCAACAAGAGATTTTGCAGAACATACTCTAGTGTAGCCAAAACACATTGTGCTGACATTTACATTACATTAGTGGGTGGTGATGTTTGTTCCCACGTGTTACAGAAGTATTTGTTTATTAAGTGCACTGTTCCACGATGACGCTTATTAATGTGGTATTTGTTCAGTTTTAATGATGAAATGTACTTCAGGCGTATGGAAAATATAAGTGTCCCATGTGTTATAAATTTACAAAATGTCTTTATATGTGTAGTACCTCATGGTTTATTATGACTATAATAATAAAGAGTATACATATTGTTTGGCATATACACCCTCAAAGTCTTATCCGTTTCATACACTCTAATTAATTTGGATAACAATTGTGAAGGCAGTGAACCTCTTGAAATTATTCCAGTCCATGGCAATTGTTATGTGTGTTTGGTTAAGTGGAGAAGTAAGGGCTTGTGACTACGTCCAATTTACCAAGTAGACCATATCTCCAACCAACCCATATTTAATTTTACATGAACAAGTACACAGAAATAACTGCTTTGAACAGTTTACAATGAAATGTCAGACAGAAGATATAAAACATCACACTTAAAACTGCACAGAGATGGCAATCAAGCAGATATTGTAAGCACATTATAAATGAATCTGAAGATATAAAAGCAATATTTATCAAAACCTGTTGGATAAAACAAATATGACTAATTGTGATAGATGCAGAAGGAGCACAATAGTGGTAATCACTCGGTTCACTGAGCTATCCTCATCCCTTTCTACATACAGCATTAAGCTACTGTCCTACCTGTACAAAGGTTTATAGAAATAACTGCTTTGAACAGTTTGCAATAAAACATCACACTTAAAACTTCACAGAGATGGCAGACACACACACAGACACACACACTGTATGTACTGTGAGGGGGTCAGAACTTAGAGGCCGACACAATGTTGCCTTTTTCTCACTGTCAGACATTTTATTTAGAAGACATTGGTTGGAAAAGCACCTCTTTAACACTATCCTACGGAACGAGGCTCCCTATTTAAAAAATTAAAACTAAGAATCAGTCTGCGTCAAGTAATTACTAATGTAGAAACCGTCCTTGTGTCCAAAAGATTCTAAAACTGGCTCTCACACTAGAAACAAACAACTAAGCGTGCAAAGAAATATTTCTGACATATGTTTATTGGAAAAGTGTTCATAATCAAAACATGAAGAATACATTCAAAAGTGTTTTTCCAAGGAGAAATCCTTGAAAACCAGAGTATAGTTCCCTTGCCCTGGATTTGTAATAGGATGGATACAGTGTCTCTTTTACATAACAGTTCCTTGAGGTCACCAAAGTTCTTGTTTACATAATATCTTTCAAAACATCCATCAGTGTCTTTGTAGCAAAGGTGTCTTTCTTGAACAATGATGTATTTGTATTGGCTTCACAAAGTTCTCGATCTGTAAACGTAAAGATTTAGTTGGTGCAGTTTCCAGATTCCCTGGTAAGCCTCCTTGCCAGGTATTTGGTAACACTGGTAAGCTTTTCTTTACAACTTCTGTTGGATTACATAGCATTCTCCTCTGCCAGGAATCCTCTCATGAGTTCTTCAGATCCCTTGGTATACTTGCCTGTCAGGTATCTTTAACACAATTCTCAAAACCGCTTGGTAGTTTTGACTGCCAGGACTTCTTGTGGGCATCCCTTCTTTAGAGGAATACCTGATATACTCCTTTGCCAGAAATCCTTTTATGGGGTTCTTCAGATCTCCTGGTATACTTCTCTGCCATGTATCTGTCACAAGTGTTAAAGTTCTTTATACATTTTTCAAAGGCCTTGTGTATTTGACAGCCAAGACCTCTCTTTATGGCCTTCTTAGATCCACTCGTATACTTCCCTGCCGGGTATCCAGCCACAATGTTCAGTCTTTACACAACTTCAATGGATTTCCTGGTATACTACCCACCTGGAATCCTTTCTCTGGTGGTATTACATATCCCCTGCTATACTCCCCTGTCAGGTATCTTTCCACCCCCAAATGTCAACTGCCTGGTGTCTTCTCTTTACTAGGACTTCTCTATTGGCTTTACTGTTACTTTCAATACATCATATCAGCATCTGCTTTTGTTCTATCCAATGTATTTGCTTTGGATACCGCTTGCTTCAGCTTTTGCCCACATTGATATGTCATGCATATATAATTATTCAGTTTTTATTGTTGTACTTTTCTTGTTGGTATTAATTTCTTCTTGCTCTTAAACCTCGATCTAACATTAGGTTTTGCCTGTGTTTGAATTGGTTTTGAATATTGTCAAAAAATGTCAATCTCAAATACTTCATTCACTTGTTTTCTGGTTTGTTGGTACGCTCCGGTGTCCTCAATGGCCCTGGGCTGACTCACCGGTGGTTTGTGGCGTTCCCAAATCACAGCGTGCCTGTCGTGAAACATTTTCCCTGGATTGGCCTGCCAGGCAATGCAGGCATCTCTTCAACATTCCCTGCGGCTCTGCGTCTACTAGCTGGCTTCCTTCTGCATTCAGGACCAGAAAACGCAGTCTCCTGACTCGATTGTACCTACAGGAGTTCCTCTGTACTTCTCTGTACTCCTGCGGTTCTTCAGGTAGTCTGGCAATACTACTTCTTCTCTCCTGCCAAGCCGGTGTCTGTAGGTCACATTCGCAAGCCGCCTTCTCTGCGGTTCTCTCCCGTACAGCTCTTGTAAATGTTGCGGTTAGCATTTTTAAATGTCCCGGCCAATCTAGTATGAATAGAACTAGTCCGCCCGTTGGTCTTTGGATTTAGTTTAATCTGAACTAACTCTTCCCTCTTCTTCGTCTCAGTACTTGAGGCTTTATGGGAGCTGAAGTCCATGGATGTAATTGGATTTCCAACATGATGTTGTTCAAAAACTTCACATGCAGAAATGTTATAAAGAGAAGATGTTTTCTGTCTGTTGTGAATGTTGGAGGTATACATAGAGTTTTGGTTAGAGTGACTTAATGGAAGGGGTTTCTGATTTTCACAATAAGGGGAAATTGTTGGTTGACAACAAACCATCAAGAACTTGGGTATTGTAAGATCTTCAGTAGGAAGGGGAGAATACTGCATCTCATCCGCTGGAGTCACCACCTTCCCCTGACAGCCGATCCTCCCTCATTTTACCACCCCCAGGATCAGGTAACAGCTGCCATCCCCTGGCCATATGTGAAGTGGGACAAGTCGGGAATTAGTGATGACTCCCTAGGATTCATAACTATACTTAAGAATACAGCAACACACACAACAGTAATTTTGAAGACACCATGGCAAGTGTGATTGTGGATAATCCTTAGTTTTCTTCTGTAAAAGGACAAAGCATCCACTCCTTCAGTAATTGCTTCTGAGGGTGACTTCCACTGCACAAACAGTCATAATTTTTAAAATACGGAATGGGACCAAACACGCCTACAGTACAAAAACTAAAGTGATTTATTTCAAGCCAAATCTTTTTTCGAAGGGATTGTGTCCTCCGACGTATTCCACATCTATGACAGTAATCACCACAGCTGTGCTGCTTCGGAAAATTTTTCGCCGTCTGCGTCCTGCGTCGATGATGTCGATATGCCCCTTCGAGGACCTCCTCCGACGGCACCGGATCTTATATGTAGGACGCACGACGCCCGTAGCCTCAGTTCCGTTTTTTCCACGAACGTGTTCTCTTCGGAATCTCGGCACGCCTAGGTTCTTCTGTTGAATACGTTCTTCGAACTTGATTGTATGTGAAATATGTCTTTGTCTTCTACTACCCCGCGGTCGGGTTTCAAGAAGTGCGGGACTGCGGTTCCAAGATGTCGCTTACGGACCCGCACGACGTCTGCCTGTGGTGCCTCAGCGAGAGCCACGCTACTGATGACTGCGATGAATGCCAGTCTTTGACGTCAAAGGCCTTGCGGGAGTGGAAGAAGAAGTTATCTGTAGGTAGGGTTTCCAAACCCTCGTAAGTTGTAATCCGCTGGGCTTTCGACTGACGATTCGAGGGGCGACTCTCCGCGTTGGCATAAGTCCAGGGGGTCTTGGTCCCGAAGTGGTTCCCGCCATTTCTCTGCCTCTTCAAGGCACTTGCGGAAGCGCTGTCACCGGTCGTCTTCCCCGTCCTCATCCGAGGACTCCACCAGACGGCGGGTAACTTGTCCCAACAAGCATTCATCTCCGGCGGAATGGGACGCATTTCGTAAGGAGATGATGGAGATTTTCGAATCGCAGGGCTCTGTTCCATCCACACCTTCCAGAGAAGCCTGCAAGGAACGTGCTAGGGCCACTGCTCGCACACCTTCGGGCTCTTGCGGTCGGCGCGATCATTGGGAGCCGTCGAGGTCCCGATCGGACAAGGTAGACCGCTCTAGCAATGCCCGCTCCAGGTCCCGGTCCTCAAGACCGCTGGAGCCTGTGAGGCCTTCGAAGAAGGCATCGATGCCATCGGCGCCATGTCCGTCGAGGGACTCTCTCGAGGCTCCGCCTCCGAGGAAGTAATCAACGCCATCGGCACAGAGGCCATCGAAGGGCATGCTCAGGGCTGCGGTTCTCGAAGCTGTTGTCAAAGTCATCAGCGTCTCGCTCGATGTCGACGCCCTTGACGCCTTTTGTGGAGGCTTTGCCGGAGGTACCCCAGAGGACGGTGGAAACTCAGAGGAAGGCCCTCAGTAAATCAGTGAGGCATGTGTTTGAGCCTTTTTCTGTGCCCTCATCCAGGGATTTCTTCCAGCCTTTGGATTATATCTCAGAGGTGGATGAAGGGTCAAATGTGGAGGGGTTTGTTCCTCCTGAGGTTCCTGATGACCTGTTATCGGGTCATAGCCAGATGGAAGATCTGCGTCAATCCTTACATGACGCCAGTGGTCTGGACACCTCTCCGGAGGTTGAGTTTGGCAGGCCTGAGCCTGGTACACACGCTGAGTCGTCGTACAGGCGTCTCATGTCGAGGGTGACGGAGTACTTGGGGTGGTCTGCTCCACCTGTGGATTTTCTGCTGCCATTTCATATGGCCTTACAAAGAAGGGTGGCAGCGGCTTGGACTGCTCCGGAGACTCTCCCGGCAATGAATATGTCGCTACCGAAAAAATACCGTCCAGCCAGTGGCAACCCCTGCTTCTTGTCTACGCACCCCACTCCCGAGAGTTTGGTGGTGCAGGCAGCTACGGCCCCAGCAAAGCAGGATGCGTACCCTACCATCCCTCCGGATAGGGATGACAAGCGCTTTGACGGTTGGGCGAAGAAAGTGTTTTCATCTGGGGGTATGGCTTTAAAGGCAGCCAACTCTGTTTGTGCCCTGGCAAGATTCACTCACACTCTGTGGAGTTGTGTATCTTTGGCGGCTGAACATATTCCCGAAGGGGAGGAAAGGGATGGTTTTCTTGCCCTCTTTCAGGATGGCAAGGATGCCATGTGTGAATCCGTTCAGGCGGGTCTGGACGTGGCAGACTGTGTCAGCCGGTCCATGGCGGCGAGCACCGTGATGCGCAGGTTTGCGTGGTTGCGGAAGTCTGGGTTTGGCTTGATGGCGACCATCTTTTTGGCAGCAAGGCTGATGAGAGCCTTGAGAGGTTGCAAACCTCCAAAGCTGCAGTGAAGTTGTTGAGCGCTGCAGTACGTCAACCTCTGCCTTTTCGTCCTAGGGGACAGCAATGGAGGGGAGGTTCCTTTCGATACTACTCTTCCTTTGGTAGATCGAGGGGAGCTGCCAGTCAAAGGGGCCAACGTAGGAGTACCAGAGGTAGAAAGCAAGGTACTCGAGGTGCCAAAGCCGCTCGGGCAGTTGCCTCTTTGCCCTCATGCACTGCCGTAGCCGCTTACGCTCAGTCATGAGGCCATGTCCCATGGTTCGCCGGTCGGAGGAAGGCTGGCGCAGCATCTTGTAGAATGGCGTGCCATTACTTCAGATGTGTGGGTTCTGGAGATCATAGCCCATGGCTACTGTCTTCCTTTCCGGCAGAGGCCTCATGACAATCCACCGGGGAAGTGCTCTTTGAAGAGTCCTGATCCGCTCTTTGCGCAGGAAATCAAATCCCTGCTGGAGAAAGGCGCCATAGAACTGGTGCCTGTAGCGGAGAGGAACAAGGGATGGCATTCCCCATATTTTTTGATCCCGAAAAAAGACGGGGGATTGAGACCCATCATGGCCTTGAGTGGTTTGAAGAAGCTCCTCAGGAAGGACAAGTTCAAGATGGTTACTCTCTCTGAAGTCCTCTAGGCCCTTCAACTTCAGGACTGGTTGGTGTCTCTCGACCTCAAGGACGCTTACTTTCATGTGCCAATTCATCCCAAGCACAGAAAGTACCTGAGGTTCGCGGTTGGCGACTCGCATTTTCAGTTTCGGGTCCTGCTGTTCGGATTGAACTCCGCCCCGAGGGTCTTCACCAAGCTAATGGTGGTGGTGGCAGCGTATCTCAGGAAAGGGGGGATTCATGTCTACCCCTACATCGACGATTGGTTGATCAGTGCGCGCTCTCCCGAGCAAGCCCTGGATCATCTGTCGGTCACCTGCCACTCCCTTCACAGGCTGGGCTTCTCCCTCAACTTAAAGAAGTCTCATTTGACACCTACCCAGTGGCTCCAGTACATCAGAGCAGTGCTCGACACATCCCCGGAGCAGTGTTCGCCTCCCCAGGTGAGGGCTCATCACATTTTGCAGATGGTGGACAACTTTCAACATGCCCAGAGTCTCCCGGCGTTCGAGTTCTTGAGGTTGCTCGGCCTCATGGCATCCTGCATTCTACTGGTGCCAGAGGCCAGGCTGCGGATGAGATCTCTGCAGTGGACTCTCAAGATGCAGTGGTCGCAGTCCTCCTGCAGGATGTCGGATCCCGTTCCGGTGCTGCCCTCGGTCGCCCAGGATCTTCTGTGGTGGGCCGTCGAAAGGCAATCTGATGAAGGGGGCTCCATTTTGGCTACCCTGGCCGGAGGTGACGATCGTGATGGAGGCATCCGTCACGGGATGGGGAGCTCATGCCAATGAGTTGACAGTCAGCGGTTGTTGGTCTCCGTCGAAGTCCAGACTCCATATCAGTCTGTTGGAGCTGAGGGCCGTCAGGCTAGCCCTGAAGGCTTTTCTGCCGTCTGCGCGGGGGAAGAATGTCCTGATTCTGACGGACAATACAGTGGCCATGCACTGCCTCAACAAAAAAGGGGGGGGCAGGGTCTCTCCCACTGTGCAGAGAGGCGATGCAGCTCTAGTTCTGTGCCATCCAGCAGGAAATTTCGATCTCGACAGTTCATCTGGCCGGAGACGAAAACGAAATGGCGGACACTCTGAGCAGGCAAGTTCTCTTGGAGATCTTTGCCCTTTGGAGGACCCCACAAGTAGATCTCTTCGCCACCAGTGTCAACCGGAAGTGCAAAAGATTCTGCTTGCGGGAATTTCCTCCAAGAGGAGCCTTAGGGGACGCGTTCGTAGTGGAGTGGTCCTTCCCACTGCAGTATGCATTTCCTCCAGTCCCTGTCATTCAGCAAGTGTTGCGGAGGTTACAGAGGTTCAGTTCCCGAATGGTCCTCATTGCTCCGGTGTGGGCCAGGAGAGCGTGGTACCCGGACGTTCTCGAGATGTGCATCTGCCATCTCCATACCGTCTTCCCTACCAAGACGATCTGCTCTCACGGGAGGGGGGTCGGGTTCTCCATCCAGAGGTCAAGGCTCTCAGCCTTCATGCTTGGCATCTGAAAGGCTGAGGTATAAGGATTGGGACCTCCCTGAAGACGTGATGGAGGTGTTGCTTTTGGCCAGAAGGCCTGCAACAAAGTCCCTGTACCGTTGCCATTGGAGAAAGTTCTGCGACTGGTGCAGGGTAAAGAATGTGGATCCTTTTTCCTGTGCCATTCCTGTGGTTCTGTCTTTTTTGCTTTTGTTAGCCCACAAGGGCCTGCAAGTGGGTACCATTAAGGGTTACCTGGCGGCGCTGTCCATTTTTAAGCGCTCGTCTGAGGAGTGTTCTTATCTTAAGATTGCTTTGATTTCTCAGTTTCTAAAAGGGCTACCTAATGTGTTTCCACCGTCACATTTCCAGGTCCCGGGATGGGATTTGAACTTAGTTCTAAAGTTCCAACTGGGAGCTCCGTTTGAGCCCTTACGTTCTTGTCCATTGAGACTGTTGTCCTTTAAGACTGTATTTTTTGTTGCGGTTACTTCCGCTCGCAGAGTGAGTGAGTTACAGGCACTTTCCGCCAAGCCACCTTTCACGGTGTTCCATAAGGACAGGGTTGTCCTTAGGGTTCATCCTTCTTTTCTTCCGAAGGTTGTGTCGGAATTTCATTTGAGCTAGAAGGTCATTCTTCTGGCGTTTTATCCTCCTCCGCATCCTGGTAAGGAAGAGGAGAGGCTCCATAAGTTGGATCCTAGGAGAGCTTTAAGTTTCTACATCTCACGGATGTCCCGTGTCAGAGTGGACCATCAGCTCTTTGTTGGATACGCTGGAAGGCGTTTAGGTCAAGCTGTTCCTAAGCAGACCTTGTCCCGTTGGATCATCTTGACAATCTCTGAATGCTAGCGTCTGGCGGGTAAGGATCCTTCGGTAGGCTTACGGACCCATTCTACTAGGGGTGTGGCTGCGTCTGCTGCTCTGCAGAGGGGTGTTCCCATTCGGTATATCTGTGAAGCAGCCACATGGGCCTCTGTCCATACTTTTGTAAGACACTACTCCCTGGATTCTATCCATGGGCAAGATTTAGCCTTTGGTAAGGTTGTCCTCTATTCTGCAATTTGATTGGGCATTCTAAAATTCTAAATTCTTTTCCCACCTCCATACGTTGGTACTGCTTTGGGAGTCTGTCATAGATGTGGAATACGTCGGAGGACACAATCCCTTCGAAGAACAAGTTACTTTCTTACCTTGTAATGTTCTTTCAATGGGATGTTCCTCCGACGTATTCCACATCGCACCCTCCCAGCCTGCCCCTCTACAGAATTTCTCATGCGATTGCAGCTTACATTTCCGCAAGGCTTTCTGTAGTCATACTGGCAGAAGATTGGTGCCACACGTTCTGGGGAAAAACTACAACTGAGGCTAGGGGCGTCATGCGTCCTACATATAACATCCAGTGATGTCGGCCGTCGGAGGAGGTCCTCGAAGGGGCATATCAACGTCATCGACGCAGGACGGAGACGCCGAAACATTTTCCAAAGCAGCACAGCTGTGGTGATTACTGTCATAGATGTGGAATACGTCGGAGGAACATCCCATCGAAAGAAAGTTACCAGGTAAGAAAGTAACTTGTTCTTCTCTTCCATTGAGCACTAAGACACTGTTTGACATGCAAATGTGAGGGTCAGAAGGCCGGCGGTCGAAGAGGGAATGCCAGGTTACCAGGGAGATTGCCATGGTAGCAGCTGGTACCCCTAGCTACCACCAAATGACATCAATGATCACATGTTACTTTTCCCCCTAAATAGTAGAGTTCTCTAACATTCCTCACAACAATTTCATTAGGTGTGTTAATTAGGCGTTCAAACTTATGTGACTGTATAATGCTTTTGAGCATGGACATTCAACCCAGTAATTGTCTAGAGACATTACTGCTATACTTTGTGAATATGTGACCCAATGTATTCAATAAAAACATGAATTGGACTATTTAAAACCTATCATGATGATTTCGCATGAAGTAGAGCCTACTTACTGAATCACACTTTTTGTAAGAGGTATAAGTAATTTGTAGGCTTGAGAGATTTACCCCAGTACTCTTCAGGATTTTGTAATGCAGTATTTTATAGTGTGTTGGGTCCATATGAGTCGAAGAAGTAAGAGTATGGCTTGCCAATCACGTTCTGATAACCATAGCCTGTCAAAGTCTACAGATCATATTAAATCATGGATAACTGTCCTACTTTTAACTGCAGAACATGCCTAATAGCGTGTCCTAGTTGAATTTAGAAGTGTGCCTAATAGTGTGTCCTAGTTGAATTTAGAAGTGTGCCTAATAACCTCTCTGCACAAAGTTGAATCTAGAAGTGTGCCTAATAGCCTCTCTGCACAAAGGTGAATCTAGAAGTGTGCCAAGTATCCACTCGGTGCAAAGTTGAATTTAGAAGTGTACCTAGTAGCGTGTCCTAGTTGAATATAGAAGTCTCCCTAATAGCGTGCCGTGGTGAATTTAGAATTGTGCCCAATATCCTCTCTGTGCAAAATAGAATTTAAAAGTGCCCTTCATAGCGTGCCTACTTGAATTTAGAAGTGTACCGAATAGCATGCCTACCTGAATTTAGAAGTGTACCTAATAGCGTGCCAAATCTAGAAGTGTGTCTAATAGCCTCTCTGTGCAAAGTCGAACTTAGAAGTGTCCCAAGTATCCTCTCTGTGCAAAGTTGAATTTAGAAGTGTCCCTTATAGCCCCTCTGTGCAAAGGTGAATTTAGAAGTGTGCCTAATAGCCTTTCTGCGTAAAGTTGAATTTAGAACTCTGCCTAATAGCCTCAATGTGCAAGACTTGAATTTAGAAGTGTGCCTGATATCCTCCCTGTGTAAACTTAATTTTAGAATTGGGCCTGATAGCCACTCTGTGTAAAGTTGAATTGTAAGTGTGCCTAATCGCCTCTCTGTGCAAAATTGAATCTAGAAGTGTGACTATTATCCTCTCTGTGCAAAGTTGAATTTAGAAGCGCGCCTACTTGAATTTAGAAGTGTTCCTAATAACCTCTCTGCACAAAATTGAATCTAGAAATGTGCCAAGTATCCCCTCTGTGCAAAGTTGAATCTAGAAGTGTCCCTGATAGCCTCTCTGTGCAAAGTTGAAGTTAGAAGTGTGCCTAATAGCATGTCCTAGTTGAATCTAGAAGTGTACCTAATAGCGTACCCTGGTGAATTTAGAATTGTGCCTAATATCCTCTCTGTGCAAAGTAGAAGTTAGAAGTGTGCCCAATAGCGTGCCCTAGCTGAACTGACAAAGTGTCCCTTGCCTGAATCTAGAAGTGTGCCTAATAGCGTACCCCGATTGAATTTAGAACTACAATTAGAAAGTCCTCCTAAGCTGCACTTAAAGTTCACCTAAAAGCATTCCTTTGCTACATTCAATCTCTCCCTAATTGATTACCTGTATTCCAGCTTGCTAGAAGAAAGCCTACCCAACAGAATGACTGTGCTGTAGTTGCAACTAAATAGGCCCCCTTAACAGCATATACTAAGGTGTAGCTACACTTTAAAACAGCCTAATATCTGCATCCTAGTTACAATTAGTACACTAAAACCTAGAACAAGTGAATAATATCCCCCTACTTTGTGGAACCCAGAAACCAAGACTAATCTCACCCAGTGATATAGCCGAATTTATAAAGTGAAACATAAAGTGTAAGTCGCACCCGAAAATACACCTAATAGAACGTACCAACCATGAGTGTACCCAATCCACCAAGGTCGGCCGGAAACCGTGGACCACCTCCACTCTCCGGTCAGCCTTGCTTCCCGTCCCCCCCTTCCCAAATCATCCCACCCTCCACCACATCCCCTACCCATCCCCTTTCCAAACACCAAGCCAGAGGGGCACGATGGCGAGCCAACCACCCTAAAACCACTGCTCCCGTGGACCCCATCACCGACCAACCTACGTTAATCATGCCCGCTCCCCTCACTATCATACCGGGCACTCCCTGCCCTACAATCATGCACCCCCGCTTTTGCCACTAACCCCCACCATCATCCCCCCACGTCCACA
The DNA here is from genome assembly GCF_040938575.1 of Ambystoma mexicanum. Lineage (NCBI taxonomy): Eukaryota > Metazoa > Chordata > Amphibia > Caudata > Ambystomatidae > Ambystoma > Ambystoma mexicanum. Next base: position 95,816,646 of record NC_090939.1, on the reverse strand, counting down.
CCCCTTCCCCTCCCTGAAAACCGCACGCCTAGCCCTAGCAAGAACAGAAGACTCATCCCTCTCCCCCACTCACCCCCCTACCCTCTTGCACACACCAATCGCAACAAAGACACTAAAGAGGAAACGTACCTGGTCCCCCTCAATCTCTCAGCACTCATCACCGCCCCCATCTCGACCCACCACCTCATTCCCTCAATCATCACCATCCCCCCTTGCTTCACCCTTCCTGAAACCCCTCTCCCTCATTTTCTCACTGACCACAAAAGAAACTCCTAACCGCCCACACCCTACCTTCAAATCCCCCATGCCAAACCCAATCACCCTAACACGCATCCATCCACTCCCACCCGAAACCCGCCAACCTTTCTGCTCGCCCACTTTTCCAACCGATCATCAACCACCCCTCTCCAGTTTCCACCCTCTCCCCCCCAACCCCTCTCCGCTGCAGCTCCGACACCAACCTCATCTACCGAAGTGACTTGCATCCTATTCAATGCCCGATCCATAGCAGAAAACAGACACAGCATCTTTGACCTCCTCGCCTCTGACAAACCAGACCTGGTTTTCATCACCGAAGCCTGACTCTCTGACGACTTCGCCCCAATCGCCAATGAAGCCTTCCCCCCTAACTACTCCCTCATCCCACTGAACCATCCCTCTAGGGGAGGGGGAATAGCATTCGTCTTCAAGTCTCACTTCCACGCCTCTATCATCGACAATCAACCTTCCATTCCTTCCTGCGAATCACTCCTCGTTAAACTATCCCTCTACCCGTCATTCTCACACAATTGCCTAATAATCTACAGACCCCCTTTTTACGATAAACAATTCTCAATCAACCTCTGTGACTCTATTGCCACCCTTCAACTGAACCATCCCAACCTCACCCTTCTTGGAGACTTCAACATATGGCTCGACATCCCCACCAACCCTATGACTCACTCTCTGGTTGACGGTCTAGACACGATTAACCTCCAACCCCACATAAACGGCCCGACTCACTATAAAGGACACACTCTTGATGCCATCTTTAGCTCCCACAATCGGATACATCTAAACCCCCCCACCCCTACCATCTGGTCCGATCACTTCATTGTTTCTTTCGCCATTCGCTCACCCGACCCGCTTCCCGTACTCAAACCTGAACCTCTGAATCTATGCAAATGCTGGAAAAAACTAATAATCGCTCCCAACCTAGCCGACTCACTCCACCAATCTCCTCCACCTATTTGCCAACTCAATAAACAACTAACCCCTGACGCCTTTGGCTCCACGCCTCACTAATGCAGCTCACACCCTGTTGCAAACCAGCAGCCCCCTGTGGCCTCTTCCCTAGATTGTTCACACCTGATTTGAAGACCACTAAACAACTATATAAATTCCTAGAACGCAAATGGCAGCAAGACAAAACTCAAGAGAGCAGAGCCACCTTGGCCCGACACCTTCATCAGTACAAGGCAGAAATCCGGAAAGCAAAAAAATCCCACTACAACTCCCGAATCCTAAACTGCAAAACCCCAGCAAAGAACTGCCAACCCACCGCCTGTGACCACTACACAACCAACATTCGACTCCTTTAGTCCAATATCACCCGACCAATTTCTTAAACTTCTCTCTGCCCGCAAACCATCCGGCTCTCCGCTAGACCCTTGCCCGGCCACAACCCTCAAAGAAATATTCACCTCCACCTGTGCAGGAGAACACGCAAGATCCATCATAAATGACTACCTTTCCTCAGGTATTTTTCCCGATGCATTCAAAACAGTTCATGTCAAACCTCTAATAAAAATACCTTCCCTCGACCCTCTAAAGCCCAAAAACTACCACCCAATCTCAAACACCAGGTTCCTTGCCAAACTCATTAACCGAACAGCCTACACCCAACTAAATGCCTTTGTCGAAGCCAACAATCTCCTTGACCCCGCACAATCAGGTTTCAGAGCCCGGCACGGAACTGAAACCACCCTAACCTCAATCTGGGACGACCTTAAAATCACGGCAGACTCTGCGGGATGTGCCGCATTAATCCTTCTCGACCTATCCGCCGCCTTCGACACAATCAATCACTCAATCCTCCTTGACCGCCTCCACTCCATAGGAATTCGTGGAACCGCTCTCAAATGGATAGTCTCATTGCTCAAAGATAGGTACCAAATAACAATACTCTCCACCTATTCCTCCTAAGCCCGACCAGTCAACACAGGAGTTCCACAAGGAGCTTGCATATCTGGCCTCCTGTTCAATCTCTACTTGATCACCCTCCCACCAATAATTCGTTCACACAACATCCTGTGTTACAACTACGCTGATGACACTCAACTAATTCTATAACTCTTGAACTCAAACCCCATCCGCCGACCTGACCTCGCCTCCTGCCTCCTCGACATAGAGCTCTGGATGACCCAAAGCCACCTCTTGTTAAACCCCTCCAAAACTGAAATCATGGTATGTGGCAACTCCGAAATTCTTCCACACCCACTACCCTGGCCATCTGCCATGGGCAACTCACCGACTCCCTCTAACTCAGTAAAAAACCTTGGATGCACCCTTGACTCCGACCTAACACTCTCGTGTCAAGTCAGCAACGTCTGAAAGTCCTGCCACTACCACCTTAAAACTCTTAGGCGCATCTTTCCATATCTCTCCTTTCCCAACAGACTCTCCACGGTCCAATCAATTGTTATATCAAGACTGGAGTACGCTAACCCCCTCTACCTCAGAGTCCAGGCTTACCAACTGAATAAACTTCAAAGAGCACAAAACTTTGCAGCCAAACTGCTACTAGCGCTCGGCCCGCAAGACCACATCTACCCAGCCCTTAAAACTCTGCACTGGCTTCCAGTGGCCCGAAGGGTGACTTTCAAAACCTTATGGATTTCTCATCGAGCAGTGCATAAAACCGGACCTCAATATCTTCAAGACAAACTAACACCCTACCACCCGCCACGTACTCTAAGACCAAGCTCAGCCGGCCTCCTAGTCATACTTAAAACAAACTCAGTCAGGTTAGGCGGATAGTCATTCTCAGCCTTGGCTCCCACGCTGTGGAACGCACTCCCACCCCAAATCCGCCTAACTGAAGATCTAATGTCTTTCCGCAAACTACTGAAAACTTGGCTCTTCCCCTAAAACCAACCCGTACGTAAACTACCCCAAACTGAACAGCATCTCAATGACACCAACCCAACAAACTACTAGATCTTGAACAACAATAAGACAAATAAAAACACTACATAAAGATCCATGCGGAAAAGTGACAACTAATACCTGCTAATATACACTAAAAGGACAAACAGAATAGAGCTAGTGAAGTAGATCAAAGCAGTGAAGTGGATAAAAAGAATAAATCGTACGAAACAGTAATGATGTTTAAATGAATGCAATATGAACAAAATGAGCGAAACGAATAAAGAGAAGAGGATAGAATGATGAATACAAGTGACTGTAATGAGTGCAATGAACAAAATGGGTGAAAGGAATGAAGAGAAGAGGATGGAAAGATGAATACAAGAGACTAATGAGTACACAGACAGATGATACCGACTGTATGAATGCATGGCATAAATGGAAAATACAGAATAGACGATTCAAGTACATGAGACGAGTGTAGTGCATGAAACAGATAGAGAGCACGGAACGGATCTAGTACGTATGACGAGTAACATGGCCTGAAATCGATAATGCACAAATGAATGAACAAAGTGAATGGAGCGGTTGAAATCGTTAGAATGAATGAAACGCATGGAAGAGATGAGTGCGCCGAGCGGATGAATGCGCTGAGCAGATGAGTGTGTTGACCAGATGAGTGTATAGAACGCACGAGTATGTTGTGCGGATGAGTGTGTTGAGCGGATGGGGTGTAAAACGGATGAATGCGTAGAGTGGACGAGTGTGTAGAGCGGATGAGTGAGTAAGTGTGGAGGAATGTGTACAACGCAGGAGTGCATAGAGCAGATGAATGTGCAGAGGAAACGAGTGTAGAGCGGATGAGTGAGTAGAGCGGACGAGTGTGTAGGGCGAATGAGTGCGTAAGTGCAGAGGAGTGTGTAGAACGCAGGAGTGCATAGAACAGATGAATGTGCAGAGCGGATGAGTGTATAGAGCGGATGAGTGTATAGGGCAGCTGAATGCATAGAACAGTTGAATGTGCTGAACGGATGAGTGTATAGAGCAGGTGAGTGTATAGAGCAGATAAGTGTTTTGCGCGGATGAGTGTATAGAGCGGATGAATGTGTAGAGCAGATGAGTGCGTGAAAAGAACGAGTGCATAGAGCGAATGAGTGCCGGGAATGGATGAGTGTGTGAAGCGGGTGGGTGTGCAAAACGGATTGTGCGCAGAGCGTGATTGGTGCGCAGAGTGTGATAGGTGCGCAGAGCGGAAGAGTGCACAGAGCGGAAGAGTGTGCATAGTGGATGAATGCATAAAACAGACTAGTGGGTAGAGCAGACAAGTGTATGGAGCAGACAAGTACATACGAGTGAATGAGTGCAAGAGAGGGAAGGGGTGCATGAGAGCGGGTGTGTCTGTAGAGCGGGCGAGTGTGTAGAATGGGTGAATGTGTAGAATGGGTGAGTGCGTAGAGCGGGTGAGTGCGTAGAGCCGGTGAATGCGTAGAGCAGATGAGTGCATAGAGCATGCTGAGCAGATGAGTGCCTAGAGCGGATGTGTGCCTAGAGCAGATGAGTGCCTAGAGCGGATGAGTGCCTAGAGCGGACGGAACGGGTGAAGTTTGTGAATGGAATGGGTGACATATGTAGACAGAACGAGTGATGTATGTGGATGGAACGGGTGATGTATGTTGATGGAACAGGTGATGTATGTGGATAGAACGGGTGACATATGTGGATAGAACGAGTGACGTATGTAGATGAAACGGGTGAAATATATGGGTGGTAGGGATGAAATATGTTTATGGAATGAATTAAGTATGTGGAAGGTACTGGTGTAATATGTGAAAGGTACCGGGAAAAAAATATGTGGATGGTACGGGTGAAATACGTGGATCGAGTGCAGAAAACAACCTAGAAATACACAGAACGGATTGGAGTGCGTGGAGCCAACTGTAGTGCGTGGAGCCGAATTAAGTATGTGGAAGGTACTGGTGCAATATGTGAAAGGTACCGGGAAAAAAATGTGGATAGTACGGGTGAATTACTTGGATCGAGTGCATAAAAAAACTTAGAAATACACTGAAATGATCGGAGTACATGGAACGGATTGGAGTGCGTGGAATGGACTGGAGTGCGTGGAGCGAACTGGAGTGCGTGGAGCGGCCCGGAGTGCGTGGAGCGGCCCGGAGTGCGTGGAGCGGCCCAGAGTGCGTGGAGCGGCCCAGAGTGCGTGGAGAAGCCCAGAGTGCGTGGAGCGGACCAGAGTGCGTGGAGTGGACTAGAGTGCCTGGAGCGGACCAGAGTGCGTGGAGCAGACTGGAGGGCATGGAGCAGACTGGAGTGCATAAAATTGCGCGACTTACATGGAATGGTTTGGAACGCATGAACGTTTGATGGGCATGTAACCCACCATATCACATCACCACGTTTACTCTCTTCTTTACACCACCATTCAGCTAGAACACAGAGATACTATGACACCATTCGGTATAACTGTTCTCATACCAACATCTGTCGCATACTCCTCATCACTCTATCTAAACACTGCTGGTTACTCACCCCCCAGCCAGGCGTTCTCCTCAGGCCTAACACAGCCACAATCGGTCGGGATGAATCCTGCCAGAACGAACACATACTGCTGACCTCTCAACCACCACGCCTACTGCTAAGAAGCAGCTATTACACGAATACCGCACCAGCTGCACACATTTCCGGTGCTCACACGCACCTTTGACTCTCTCTACCCTCTCTACTGACCTGGACTTCGGTTCCCAAGGGCGTTCAACCTACCAGCGCCTTCAGACCATACAAATGGTATATAAGGCGCTATATAAATGCAAAGTAACATAACATAACATAACATTAAGAAGTGTGGTTTTCGTAGACACATCACTCATGGCCTCCCTTCTTAGAGATTGCCACTACTGGAGGGAGAAAGAAGTGTTTTAGGCATTCTTTCAAAGGTGAAATCAAATAATATAGATTTTCTTTTTTTCAATTGCTAAACATCTCCACAGGCAATGCAAAAGTGTAAGGCAAAACAGCATATAATGTCATGCACTTAATGATTGTTACTCACGTTGTTATGGTAGGACTCACCTGTAATGGAACTAGCAACATTCCTGGCTCTGGGCACTAGTTGTACACGGCAGGCGCAGATGTGTAGATGTGTCCTTTCCTCTTTTAAACAGTAGTTTGATGGGTTGCTTAGAAAGCCTTATTCCGGTGTAACCTTGGCCAAGACAGTTATAGAAGACAGACTATCAGTCATGTTCGTGTAGAGCACTGTCGCTCTGCTGGGCTTTACAGGCCATGCTGTCTCCCTTAAACAAATCTCAATGTGTGAAAATGTGCAGATTAGTATCTCAAGTCAATTTCTTCAATGAAAACAACAGACACGTCTCAAGTGAAGCACTACCCATTCAGCAGCAATTAGATCAGGCCTTCATATATCAGGCCACAGCGCAGACCAAATAGGTGGTGCGACAATTGCTCCTTTTTAGTTTTGATTATGAGGTGGCGCTGAAAGCGCTACCTTTAAGCCAAAACTATTGTCATTAAAATGAGAGCTTTAAAATAAGAGCTTGAAATAGGGGCTTTGAATGAGGGTCTGTAATGCTTTTCAATGGAGACACATGAGGATGGATAATTATTATTATTTTTTTTTTATTAGCTTGTGGTTTACAATTTAAACCTTTCAGCTACACATACGAAGTTGTATGTTACCATAAAAAACTTCAATGAGTCTGACAATGGACGTAGTAAGCATTCCAAAAGAAAACAACAAGAAAAAAACAACAAGAAGAAAACAGAAAGGAGAAAAACAATAAAGACAAAAGAAAACAAGAAAACAAAGATTATTTTTTAGAAGAAGCACCGAGCATTCGCCCCGCTGATCGCCCTTTACTATCAGTACTCTTAACTCCCATCCCCTTTCCTCCATACTGTATGGGCGTCCCTTCCAGAGGACGGGAGACGGAAACTTTTTCACCAGAAAAAACCTTCTTCCCCTGACTGTGCCCTCAGGTGCCACACCTCAGTCCCCTTTTCCGCGTCGACGGGAACGGGCCGAATTCACCAGCGCTCCTGGGTTCGGATTTGTTCATGTAATTCCATGCGCGGACACTTCTTCTCTTTGTCTTTTTATCATTCAGGTACTCAGTACTCAGGTACCTCAGAGCGCAGGGCCTCCACATCCACCCATACATCGACGACTGGCTCGTCAGGGCTACATCTCCGGAAGCGGTTCACCACTCTTCCCATGCCCTTATGCACATACTGCATGATCTGGGCTTCTCGCTCAATCTCAAGAAGTCACAGCTGCAACCTACGCAGACGCTGACATTCTTGGACCTCATCTGGGGCACGTGCTCCGAGAAAGTATTTCCATCGGAGGACAAAATCTCAGCCATCAAGAGGGCCACCGCTCACTTCCTCAGCAGAGAAGTGACCTCGGCATGGTGGTACCAACACCTCCTGGTCTTCTGGCAGCGGTCTTATTAGCCGTTCTGCACACGAGACTAAGGATGAGGAGGATTCAGCTGCACTTTGCGGCCTCATGGAACTAGGAGCGGGGCTCTCAATCCGAGATGATCAACGTTCCTCCATCTCTCCACCACCCGGACCTGACTTGGTGGTCCAGAGACTGCAATCTGCGGACGGGCAAGCCCTTTCAGCCGCCCTTGCTCACTGTGCTTGGAGAGGCTCAGCTTCACCTCACTGATGATGCCCGACAAGGCTGAAACACGTGTATGGGGTTGCTGTTGGTACTCTTGTTCAGAGAGGAATTGCCATAGCATTTTGGTGCTGGACTGCCCATGTGGATATGCAAATGGATATTTCCCATATATGAAAGGTACAGTGAGCAAAAAGCAGATGGCTGCGAACTCTCAATGTGGTTAACAACCACTGAACAGGTTATCATCCCTTGTTCTTCCGAGAGAGGGGCGCCTGCTACCTTTGTTGAATTCTTGGAAGGAACTTGGGGTTGGTCACCATAGGTTACCTGGGGGCAACCAGACATGGACTCCCTGCTCAGTGTGCTTAGAGAGGCTCAGCTTCACCTCACTGATGATGCCCAACAAGGCTGAAACACGTGTATGGGGTTGCTGTTGGTACTCTTGTTCAGAGAGTAATTTCCATAGCATTTCCGTGCTGGACTGCCCATGTGGGCGGTACAAAGACTGATATGCAAATAGATATTTCCCATCTGTGAAAGGTACAGTGAGCACAAAGCAGATGGCTGCGAACTGTCATTATGGTTAACAACCACTGAACAGGTTATCATGCCTTGTTCTTCCGACAGCGGGGCGCCTGCTACCTTTGTTGAATTCTTTGAAGGAACTTGGGGTTGGTCACCCTAGGATACCTGGGGACAACCAGACGTGGACTCCCTGCTCACTGTGCTTAGAGAGGCTCAGCTTCACCTCACTGATGATGCCCAACAAGGCTGAAACACGTGTATGGGGTTGCTGTTGGTACTCTTGTTCAGAGAGGAATTGCCATAGCATTTTGATGCTGGACTGCCCATGTGGGCGGGACAAAGACTGATATGCAAATGGAATTTTCCCATCTGTGAAAGGTACAGTGAGCAAAAAGCAGATGGCTGCAAATTCTCAATGTGCTTAAAAACCACTGAACAGGTTATCATGCCTTGTTCTTCTGAGAGAGGGGATGTTAAGCAGAAACCTGTGCAGTTCCCTCTGGGACCACTGCAAAAGATTTAAGATTACAGGTGTTGGCAGTAAACCCACTTGGTAGCAGTCTGCACCACACAGATTCACTGTGGTAGCTGTGGCTGAGCAGTCAGACTTCCCTCAAGAAGAGTTAGGCAGTATATAGAGGATACAGGATAGGTACAGAGGCACAGTAGTACAAGCAAACACTGACCAGAGCTAGGTGTAAAAGTATATACTTATTTATTTTAAAGGCACACTCATAAATTACACTAGCACAGAAAAAGGTAAGTAAGTCAAAACACAGTCACTATTACTTATATGTACATCCCTAGTCATTTGTTGGACAAGTCTAAGTTAACCCCACTTATTTCCAAACAGAGGTGAGCGCTTAACGTCAGATGGCACTCCAACAAGTTATTAAAAAAAGGGAGGGAAAAAGCAGAAGTAATGAAAGCAGCAAGGTAAAGCACTTTTCACATAAGGTTAGCAAAGGCAGTCAACTGTGGAACAAGGAGAATTGGTTCGAAGCCCGCTTTAGAGAGAGCTAGGCGAAAATATGCCCAAGATCACACAATGTCACAAGTCTTTGCAGGTGAGTAGAAAAGGTTTTACTGAGTTTAGAAAAAGTTTAGTTAGGGTGTCCCAGGCTTACCCAGGGTCGAGAGCCGAGGGCTAAATCTACCCCGTACAATCGGTGGCAATGGAAGCCGGGCGGAACACAGTGGGCCTCATTCCGAGGCTGGCGGTAAGGGTTAACGGTCACCGTTAATGGCAACGGTGACTGTTAACACTTACCACCATATTCCGAGTTCCCTTTTGCGGGTTGGCATTTAACGCCTGCTTTTAGCAGGCGTTAAAAATCCAACCCGCAAAGGGACCTTGGAGTAAATTACGGCACCGTAATTTACGGTGCCGTAATTTACTCCTTCCCCATTCCCATTGAGCCCTATGGGGGCAGGAATGGGGATGGGGAACCGGTATGGTGAATGGGGAATTACCGGTCCCTCCAACCTTGGAATGGACCGGTAATTACTCCATTCACCATGCCGGATTTCCATGGAGTAAATAGCTCGATGGTTGCTTACCATGGTGCTATTTACTCCATGGATAGCGCCAGCCTCGGAATGAGGCCCAGTACCTTTAAAAGTGGAAAGGATCCTCCAGCGGTGGTAGTTGTTCCTGGTAGTGGGTGCAAGTCGCGGCGTCGTCCAGGGGAAGAGGTGATCTCAACGTGGAGGAAAGCTGCAGGTCGTTGCACTACCAGGGATGAGACCAGCCGTGGAGTTTTCCGGTCACAAAGGAGTTTACCCCCCTTTCGTGGTTGAGGTAAAAAGTGGTATCCCGGTTGCCGGGGTGCTTGGCACAGGCAAGGCGGCCACGAGATGCTTCGGGACGGCGAAAAGAAGGCAGCAACTGGTTGTCCCCACCAGTTAAGGGAAGGAGACTCTCCGGCGGGAGATCTCCTCTGTCGTCGGAAAAAGTGGTGAGACGGTTCCGCAGGGCTTCACCGGTGGTGTCGTCTTGGCAGCTCGTCTCGGCTTCTCCCTCTTCGGCTTCTTAGGTCCGGTGGCGACTTCTGAAGAACCAGTCCCAAAAACCCTGCTTTTATGCAGCAAACCCCCATTCATACAGCCTAGCTGTCACTCAAACATGCTAAGTGGTGAGCGGGGTGGCTCACCACTTGGGCCAATCACACCAGAGTGCGACATGAGTTGGCAAGGCAACTCAGTCCAGGGTGCCTAAACCCCCTCCCACACCCCCTGTGGTACCCAGACAGAATGGCACCACTGTGGAGGGCTTCTGTGCAGAAGCCCGCCAAAAGTGGAACAAAGGCTCGACTCGGGTTCAGGGTTACTGAAGTGAACCTAGACGCCATTTTGGCGGCGAGTTCTGGCGAAACATCCCAACCGGTGAATTTATATTAAATAAATAAACCGGCGGTATCTTTAACATTGCACCAAAAAGTGGTGCATTAAAAACAATGGGAAATCCCATTGGGAAATATTCCGGTGGAATATTTCCGTGGTATCCACTGCCACCAGCCAGAACTCGGCGAGGGGGGACGGGACAGTACCCCCTCGACAACAGACCCAGGGGCAATCTAATTGCCCCTACCAGTACTTCCACAGTAAGATGGTTTGTACAGGTTAAGTTCCTAAGTTAAGACTAGTAAAGTCAATGGTGACTTTACAGACCCAGGGAGACAGTAGTCAGTCCCAGGGTGTGGAGTCTATGTTTGGGGGTCTCTATGACACCCCTGTGTTACTGCACTGAGGGTGCTGTGTAACACACATTCAAAAAAACAATGATAGCCTATGGGGAAAAAATACCCCCTAGCCCATAAGCACATAGCAAGTCACAGAAACACTCTCAAATCATGTCCAAGAGTGAGGGTAAAAGAGTCTCACTCTTGGCAGGAGAAAAAAATAAACCCCAAAAATCCAGCAAAGCTGCTGGGGGACTCACTAGGTTAGGGAATTCAGCCTAAACAGAGAATTCTCCCTAACACTCGCACCCCCCAGACTAAGGGACAGGAGGATTTAATCCACTCCTGGATGAACCTCATACCTCTAGTTGATGACATACATCCTAGAGAGTCCATCAGCATTTTGATGGTGACACCCTGACCTGTGCTCAATGGTGAAATCAAACCCTTGGAGGCAGATTGACCATCTCAATAGTTTTGGATTTTCCCCTTTCATTTGCATTAACCATCTCAAGGGTTGGTGGTCAGTCTGAATGACAAAAGTAGAACCATACAAGTATGGCCTAAACTTCTTCAGTGCCCACACAATAGCAAAGCATTCTCTTTCAATTGTTGCCCACCTTGTTTCAGGATCCTTCAGTTTTCTACTGATGACGCAAATGGGGTGTTCCCTACCCTTCTCATCCAGTTGGCTAAGAACTGCACCTATACCTACATTGGAAGCATCAGTTTGTACAATGAAAGTTTGGTGGTAGTCAGGAGCTCTGAGTACTGGAGCTTGGCAAAGAGCTTTCTTCAGGTTTTCAAAGGCCTGATTGCATTCCTCATTCCATTTGACCTTTTTAGGGAATTTTGGGGAGGAGATCACATTCAGAGGAGAAGCTATGGTCCCATAGTTCTCAATGAAATTCCTGTAGTACCCAGTGAGGCCTAAAAAGGCTCTCACCTGGGTCTGAGTAGTAGGTGTTGTCCAATTTTGCACAGCTTCAATCTTGCTGAGCAGAGGCCTTATTTCTCCACCTCCTACCTCATGTCCAAGGTAGATCACTTTACTCTGTCCAATTTGGCATTTGCTTGCCTTTATGGTCAGATTGGCCTGCTCAAGAGCCTGCAAAACATGTCCTAGGTGGGTCACATGTTCCTCCCAGGAGTGGCTGAAGACTGCAATGTCATCCAAGTATGCCATGCAGAAGTCTTCCATCCCAGCTAGAACTTGGTTCACCATCCTTTGGAATGTTGCAGGTGCATTTTTCAGTCCAAAAGGCATAACCTTGAATTGGTATAGGCCAACTGGGGTAGAAAATGCAGTTTTCTCCTTGGCATGGTCTGTCAGGGCTATTTGCCAATAGCCTGACGTAAGGTCCAGTGTGCTGAGGTACTTGGCTGCACCAAGTTTATCCACCAACTCATCTGTCCTTGGCAAAGGGTGGGCATCAGTGTTGGTGACTGCATTAAGAGCTCTATAGTCCACACAGAATCTCAACTCTTTGGATCCTGCCTTTGGTACTAACACCACTGGGCTAGACCATGGACTAGTAGAGGGCTCTATTACCCCGAGATCAAGCATCTTCTTGACCTCACCTTTGATGTGGGTTCTGACATGTTCTGACATTCTATATCCTCTGCTTTTGACTGGCAGACAGTCACCAGTGAGTACATCATGCTGTCCCCAAGGGTTCAAGCCTGGTGAAAGTGAGAACAGGGGGGCAAACTGATTTAACATTGCTTTGCACTCCTCCTGTTGCTCAGGGGTCAGATCTGAAGAGAGATTAACTCCTTCAACCTTTTCGTCCAAAGGTAAGCCTCTCAGGAGGTCAGGTAGAGCTTCACTCTCCTCCTCCTCTTCTGGTGAAGTTAGAAGCAAGGCTCCTACTTCTGGTCTAGAGACATAGGCTTTGAGGCGGTTGGTGTGGAAGACTCGGGGAGCTTCCCTGGGTTTGCCCAGATCCACCAGATAGTTGACCTCTCCAAGTTTTCCCACAACCTTGAAGGGTCCCATCCATTTGTCTTGCAAGGCCCTCTGCCTTGTTGGATGCATAACTAGAACTAGCTGGTCTTGAGTAAACTCAACCATGTTAGCCTTCTGATCATGCCAATGTTTGATCAGAGCTTGGCCAGCTTTCAAGTTGTCACTTGCTTCTGCCATCATGTGTGACATTCTCCTTCGGAGACCTATCACATAGTCAGTCACTTTGACTGGCTTGGGGGAAGGAGCACTCTCCAACCCCTCCTTAACCAGGGCCAAGGGGCCTCTGACTGGATGGCCATAGAGAAGTTCAAAGGGAGAATAACCTACTCCCTCCTGAGGGACTTCCCTATAAGCAAATAGAAGGCATGGCAGTAGAAGGTCCCACTTCTTCTTAAGGGGTTCTTCTAAAGTACCTATCATGCTCTTCATAGTTCTGTTAAACCTTTCTACCAACCCGTTTGTCTGAGGGTGGTATGCGGTTGAGAACTTGTAGGTGACTCCGCAGGTTTTCCACATGGCTTTCATGTAGTTGGACATAAAATTTGACCCCCTGTCAGAAATCACCTCCTTAGGAAACCCAACCCTGGTAAAGATACCAAGGAGGGCCTTAGCCTCAGCCTGAGCTGTAACAGTCCCCATAGGAATTGCCTCAGGGTACCTAGTAGCATGGTCTACTACAACAAGCATAAACCTGTTGCCTGAGGAGGTTGGAGGATCAAGGGGACCAACAATGTCAATCCCTACCCTCTCAAATGGGACTCCCACAACTGGGAGAGGCACTAAAGGTGCCACATTCTTGGAACCAACCTTACCAGAAGTCTGGCAGGTATGGCAGCTCCTGCAATATCTATCTACTTCAGCCCCCATCTTTGGCCAATAAAAGTAGAGGGAGAGCCTTTCCTTGGTCTTCTTGAAACTCAAGTGACCAGCCAAAGGAATCTCGTGGGCTAGTTGCAAGAACTGTTGTCTGTTCTCTTGGGGCACTACCAGGCGTTGGTAGGCTCCAGGTTCAGATTCAGTGGGTTCACTGTAGAAGAGGCCATCTTCCCAGTGTAACCTATACTTCCCAGGCTCTTGCCCATCAGCCTGAGAAGCAGCCTGTTGGCGGAGACCCTCCAGAGTTGGACATTCTCTTTGTCCCTTACGAAAAGCTGTCCTGCTGGGTCCACCTTCTGCCAGTAAAGACTGCAGCTCAGGATGGTCAGCCGGGTCCAGATCTCCAATAAGTTCTGGGCCTCCTACTAGCTCCTCCTCAGAGTCTATTTCAACCAGACAGGGTTGTACCTCCCTCTCAGCCTCAGCTGGAGGTGGAGTTACAGGTGTAACTTTGGACAACCTCGGGGAAGTCCTTGTTGGAAGCACTGGAGTGCTTGCTGTAGGCTTTTTCCTAGGAGTCTTGGGTTGCCCCTTTGCTCCTGATCTGGTAGTTACTGCAGTAAGTTGCTCCAGTGGGAGAGGAGTGATTTCTGTCATCATCTCCTGAGATAAACCTCGCAGGGTTTTCTCTCTTGCAGGTTTGGTGAGCTCCTGTAACCTTTTACTAGGAGGTCTGGGGGTATGTGACACAACTCCAAGAGATTTCAGGTCATTTCCCAACAGAACTCTTCCTGGTACTTCACATTGTATACTGACAGGTATCTTCACAGCCATATCATTACACTGGATGAGAACTGGTAACTGGGGACACCTCTGCACAGGCCCTCCAGCTAACTTGGTGAGGTATTTGGGTGCCTTAGCAACATCCTCTGCCTTGAAAAATGATTCATCCACCACAGTTATGCTGGCCCCAGTGTCCCTGATGGCAGGAGTCTCCTGACCATTCACGTGGACACTGTCCTTATAATACTCTTTAGTATTATCTGGGATAGAATTATACACATCTAAATTCTGTTGTTCCCACAACCCCAGAGAGACTAAAGAAACACTGGCTGAGACTCCAGTGGGTTAATCAGCCAGTAGTAGAAAGTTTCCACTTGCCATAGTGACTTCCTCCTCTGGAGCGAAGGCTAAGGAGACAAGTTGGACCCCTGAAGGTTTACCCTTACATCTGGGATCTCCTTTCACATGGTCAGTAGCCTTACAAACATAACAGGCCCCAAAGGTCCTTTGGAATGGAGGCTTGTTCTGACCTCCTTCTGGTTTAGCACCAGAAGGTATACTACTCTGCTGTGGTTTCCCGGGTGGCTTACCCTTATGGTTTGGTTTGGGGCCCTCTTTGGAATTGGAATTATTAGAATTCTCTTTGGAGTCTTTCTTAGGCTGTCTTCCCTCATCCTTCTTCTGAGTTACCCCAGAATCCTTGTGAGTAGCCCTGTTGGCAACCCACAAGTCAGCAGCCTTAGCTAGCTTCCTAGGATCTAATTCCCGTGAATCAGCCAAGTGCTGTCTGAGCTCAGGAGAGCAGGCATCATAAATTGACTCCATCATTACAAGATTCCTCATTCCTTCATAAGTGTTCACTTTGTAACCCTTAATCCATCCCTCTAAGTTTTTCAACCCTTCACACACCCAGGTAGCCCAAGGGGTACCATCATGCTTTTTGAGGCTCCTAAACCTCTTAAGATACTGGGAAGGGGTCTTCCCAAATCTAGCTATCAAAGCTAGTTTCACACATTCATACTCTTTCCTATCCTCCTCCCCCAACTCCATTACCGCATCAGTTGCAACAGGGGGAAGCCTAGAGAACAACCAGGTGAGTAACTCATTACCTGTGATGTTCTGGAGCCCATGATTATACTCAAACATAGACAACCAATCCAACACATCCAACTTAGGCTCATACATACCAATCAATTCCTTAGGCATCCTGGGTCTTTTAGGACTGGAACTTCTAGAGGAGCCAGAGAGAGAAGCATTCTCAACAGACCATTTTTTTCATTTCTAGCTCATACTTAAGCTCCATTTCTCTTAGCCTTAGTTCTTTGTCAGTTTGAGCACTAAGTTTCTGGTACTCTAATTCAATTTTAATTTTCTCTAGTTCAAAGTATTGAGGGTTAAATGTGGGACCTGGCAAAGGTCCAGTAGGTACAGCTGGTAGAGCAGACAGAGGCCTAGAGGGAACATCTACAACAGTTTCATCCTCCTCTTCTGGTTCTGACTCAAGATCATCAATACTTTGTTCAATATTAATATCATTGCTGTTCTCTACATTTGCTGGAGTGATAGGTTCCTCTGAACCATCATCCAGACTTTGGTTTTCTAACAACCTTTCTGTTAGCTCCATTTTCTTTCCTTTAGTCATGAGATTCTTATGCTTACAGAAAAGTCTTAGATAATCAGCAGTTTTTGTAGCAAGGAATTCTTGACTATAACTTTCCATAGTAGACAGGTTAGAAAATGACTTTCTTTCTTGTGCTTAAGCTTTGTGGTTAGTTGCACTAAGGTATCTCAAAAGTACACTAAAGTGTATACTCAATACAAATCCCACCGCTGCCACCAGTGTTAAGCAGAAACCTGTGCAGTTCCCTCTGGGACCACTGCAAAAGATTTAAGATTACAGGTGTTGGCAGTAAACCCACTTGGTAGCAGTCTGCACCACACAGATTCACTGTGGTAGCTGTGGCTGAGCAGTCAGACTTCCCTCAAGAAGAGTTAGGCAGTATATAGAGGATACAGGATAGGTACAGAGGCACAGTAGTACAAGCAAACACTGACCAGAGCTAGGTGTAAAAGTATATACTTATTTATTTTAAAGGCACACTCATAAATTACACTAGCACAGAAAAAGGTAAGTAAGTCAAAACACAGTCACTATTACTTATATGTACATCCCTAGTCATTTGTTGGACAAGTCTAAGTTAACCCCACTTATTTCCAAACAGAGGTGAGCGCTTAACGTCAGATGGCACTCAAACAAGTTATTAAAAAAAGGGAGGGAAAAAGCAGAAGTAATGAAAGCAGCAAGGTAAAGCACTTTTCACATAAGGTTAGCAAACGCAGTCAACTGTGGAACAAGGAGAATTGGTTCGAAGCCCGCTTTAGAGAGAGCCAGGCGAAAATATGCCCAAGATCACACAATGTCACAAGTCTTTGCAGGTGAGTAGAAAAGGTTTTACTGAGTTTAGAAAAAGTTTAGTTAGGGTGTCCTAGGCTTACCCAGGGTCGAGAGCCGAGGGCTAAATCTACCCCGTACAATCGGTGGCAAGGGAAGCCGGGCGGAACACAGTACCTTTAAAAGTGGAAAGGATCCTCCAGCGGTGGTAGTTGTTCCTGGTAGTGGGTGCAAGTCGCTGCATCGTCCAGGGGAAGAGGTGATCTCAACGTGGAGGAAAGCTGCAGGTCGTTGCACTACCAGGGATGAGACCAGCCGTGGAGTTTTCCGGTCACAAAGGAGTTTACCCCCCTTTTGCGGTTGAGGTAAAAAGTGGTATCCCGGTTGCCGGGGTGCTTGGCACAGGCAAGGCGGCCACGAGATGCTTCGGGACGGCGAAAAGAAGGCAGCAACTGGTTGTCCCCACCAGTTAAGGGAAGGAGACTCTCCGGCGGGAGATCTCCTCTGTCGTCGGAAAAAGTGGTGAGACGGTTCCGCAGGGCTTCACCGGTGGTGTCGTCTTGGCAGGTCGTCTCGGCTTCTCCGTCTTCGGCTTCTTAGGTCCGGTGGCGACTTCTGAAGAACCAGTCCCAAAAACCCTGCTTTTATGCAGCAAACCCCCATTCATACAGCCTAGCTGTCACTCAAACATGCTAAGTGGTGAGCGGGGTGGCTCACCACTTGGGCCAATCACACCAGAGTGCGACATGAGTTGGCAAGGCAACTCAGTCCAGGGTGCCTAAACCCCCTCCTACACCCCCTGTGGTACCCAGACAGAATGGCACCACTGTGGAGGGCTTCTGTGCAGAAGCCCGCCAAAAGTGGAACAAAGGCTCGACTCGGGTTCACGGTTACTGAAGTGAACCTAGACGCCATTTTGGTGGCGAGTTCTGGCGAAAAATCCCAACCGGTGAATTTATATTAAATAAATAAACCGGCGGTATCTTTAACATTGCACCAAAAAGTGGTGCATTAAAAACAATGGGAAATACCATTGGGAAATATTCGGGTGGAATATTTCCGTGGTATCCACTGCCACCAGCCAGAACTCGGCGAGGGGGGACGGGACAGTACCCCCTCGACAACAGACCCAGGGGCAATCTAATTGCCCCAACCAGTACTTCCACAGTAAGATGGTTTGTACTGGTTAAGTTCCTAAGTTAAGACTAGTAAAGTCAATGGTGACTTTACAGACCCAGGGAGACAGTAGTCAGTCCCAGGGTGTGGAGTCTATGTTTGGGGGTCTCTATGACACCCCTGTGTTACTGCACTGAGGGTGCTGTGTAACACACATTCAAAAAACCAATGATAGCCTATGGGGAAAAAATACCCCCTAGCCCATAAGCACATAGCAAGTCACAGAAACACTCTCAAATCATGTCCAAGAGTGAGGGTAAAAGAGTCTCACTCTTGGCAGGAGAAAAAAATAAACCCCAAAAATCCAGCAAAGCTGCTGGGGGACTCACTAGGTTAGGGAATTCAGCCTAAACAGAGAATTCTCCCTAACAGGGGCGCCTGCTACCTTTGTTGAATTCTTTGAAGGAACTTGGGGTTGGTCACTCTAGGTTACCTGGGGACAACCAGATGTGGACTCCCTGCTCATGTGCTTAGAGAGGCTCAGCTTCACCTCACTGATGATACCCAACAAGGCTGAAACACGTGTATGGGGTTGCTGTTGGTACTCTTGTTCAGAGAGGAATTGCCATAGCATTTCGGTGCTGGACTGCCCATGTGGGCGGGACAAAGACTGATATGCAAATGGGTATTTCCCATCTGTGAAAGGTACAGTGAGCAAAATGCAGATGGCTGAGAACTCTCAATGTGGTTAACAATCACTGAACCGGTTAGCATGCCTTGTTCTTCCGAGAGAGGGGCGCTTGCTACCTTTGTTGAATTCTTTGAAGGAACTTGGGGTTGGTCACCCTAGGTTACCTGGGGGCAACCAGGCGTGGACTCCCTGCTCACTGTGCTTAGAGAGGCTCAGCTTCACCTCACTGATGATGCCCAACAAGGCTGAAACACATGTATGGGGTTGCTGTTGGTACTCTTGTTCAGAGAGGAATTGCCATAGCATTTCGGTGCTGGACTGCCCATGTGGGCGGGACAAAGACTGATATGCAAATGGATATTTCCCATCTGTGAAAGGTACAGTGAGCAAAATGCAGATGGCTGCGAACTCTCAATGTGGTTAACAACCACTGAACAGGTTATCATGCCTTGTTCTTCCGAGAGAGGGGCGCCTGCTACCTTTGTTGAATTCTTTGAATGAACTTGGGGTTGGTCACCCTAGGTTACCTGGGGGCAACCAGACGTGGACTCCCTGCTCACTGTGCTTAGAGAGGCTCAGCTTCACCTCACTGATGATGCCCAACAAGGCTGAAACACTGTATGGGGTTGCTGTTGGTACTCTTGTTCAGAGAGGAATTGCCATAGCATTTCGATGCTGGACTGCCCATGTGGGCGGGACAAAGACTGATATGCAAATGGATAGTTCCCATCTGTGAAAGGTACAGTGAGCAAAAAGCAGATGGCTGCAAACTCTCAATGTGGTTAACAACCACTGAACAGGTTATCATGCCCTGTTCTTCTGAGAGAGGGGCGCCTGCTACCTTTGTTGAATACTTTTGTCAAGGCAGACAGAATCAGAGAACACTCCTAGACAGAAATTCAAGAATCAATAGGCCAGAGCCAGTGTCAAGTGGAACGGGGTTCCTGTTGTCAAGGATCACACAGTCGGACAGTTCAGGATTTAACGTCGCCAGGAGTACTTAGATATTGTCAATGGAGGAAGCAAAAGTTATAAGAAGGAGGGAAGATAAGGACAAGCCTTGTAGGAGGAGAAAAAGGGATTCACCCTATTTCCTCAAGCAGTATAGAGTACCTTATTCAATGAAGAAGCTGGTGCCACGGCAGTTGTTCCTGGTAGTTTCCTGCAGACCCACGGTTCCTGGAGCTTCGGCAAGAAGGAGGACGTCTGGAGGGGTCTGCACCACACAGGGATGAAGCCGGCAGCAGCGACAGTGAATAAAAGGTGTGCTCCTTAAAAACAGGAGAGGCTCTTCAGATGGCTATCCGGACCACTGCAGCAGTGTGCAGCGATTTTGACCACAAAGAGGATCCTCTGGTTGTAGAAGATGAGCTGGTTATCCCCACCAGGCTCAAGGGAAGAAGACTCCGGACTGGATCTTTTCTGGTCGTTGAAGGGTAGATAGCTTAGGACTGCAGCAGGGCTTCACCGGGACGGGATAGTTGCAGTAGCCGACTTCTTCTCCGCTTCTCTTCGGTTCCTTCTAGTTCCAGTCGCGACTCTGACTTATAGCCCAAGAGTCTTGCGTTTTATGCGAAAATGCCCCATTCACACAGCCTGGCTGTCAATCACGCAGCAGGGGGGTTGTCCAGCCGGGACAACCACCTCAGCCAATCATGGAAAAGTGCGACTTGGGTTTCCTAGGATACCCTGTGCAGGGGGTGACTACACCCCTCCCTCACATTCAGCCCACCTAGACACACAGGCGCCTAGAGGAGGGCTTCTTGGCAAAAGCCAGCCAAAAGACAGTGAACAAAGAAGGCAAACCTGGTTTGCCGCGCAAAGTAAAACACAAGAAGGACTTTAACAAAAAGAAATGTCGAATAAACCCGACCGGAGCCAAAATAATGAGTATTTGGTCAAGCGGGTTTAAGGTCGAGGCTAATATAATAGCCTAAAACAATACCACGTTTATATAGTATACCCGTGGTAGAAAAGTTAGGGTAGATACCACTGCCACCGGACAGTAGTCAGCCCCAGAAATGGAGTCAGGGGGAAGTCTAAATGACAACCCTTGGTCACTGCACTGAAGGTGCTGTGTAACACACAAAAGAAGGGGGCTACTGAAGTGGTGTACTCAGACTCAGCCTCAGCTGGTGGAGGAGTCACAGAGGTGACTTTGGACAATCTTGGGGATGTCCTTCTGGGCACAGGAGTGCTTGCTGGTTAATTGCTGGCAGACTTGGGTTTCTCCTTGGTCTCTTTCTGTCTTGCAATAGCAGTAAGTAAGTCATGTGGACTTGGGGTGATTGTTTCTTCTATCAACTCCCCAGGAGAGCCTCTCTGGGATCTCTCCCTAGCAGAGCTTGTGAGCTCCTGCTTCCTTTTGCTGGGTGGCCTGGGGGTACTGGACACAACTCCAAGAGTTTTTAGGTCAGTACCCAACAGGACCCTCCCAGGCACGTTATTTTGCACACTTACAGGTATCCTGACAGTCATGTCATTACACTGGATGAGAGCTGGTAACTGGGGAACCATTTGCACAGGGCCTCCAGCTAACTCGGTTAGGTGGTTGGGTGCCTTAGCAGCATCCTCCACCTTGAGAAAACATTAATCAACCACAGTTATGCTGGCTCCAGTGTCTCTAATGGCAGGGGTTTCATGACCATTCACAAGCACACTATCTTTGTAATACTCTTTAGTATTATCTGGGATTGAGTTATAGACATCTAAGTTCTGTTGTTCCCAAAGACCCAAGGACACTAAAGAAACACTAGCTGAGACTCTCATGGGCTCATCAGCTAGTAACTGAACGTTTCCATTGGCTATAGGTACTTCATCCACCTGGGAGAAGGCTAAGGAGACAGTGTGGACCCCTGAAGGTTTACCCTTACATCTGGGATCTCCTTTCACATGGTCAGTTGACCCACAAACAATCTGCGGACGGGCAAGCCCTTTCAGCCGCCCTTGCTCACTGTGCTTGGAGAGGCTCAGCTTCTCCTCACTGATGATGCCCGACAAGGCTGAAACACGTGTATGGGGTTGCTGTTGGTACTCTTGTTCAGAGAGGAATTGCCATAGCATTTCGGTGCTGGACTGCCCATGTGGGCGGGACAAAGACTGATATGCAAATGGATTTTTCCCATCTGTGAAAGGTAAAGTGAGCAAAAAGCAGATGGCTGCGAACTCTCAATGTGCTTAACAACCACTGAACAGGTTATCATGCCTTGTTCTTTCGAGAGAGGGGCGCCTGCTACCTTTGTTGAATTCTTTGAAGGAACTTGGGGTTGGTCACTCTAGGTTACCTGGGGACAACCAGATGTGGACTCCCTGCTCATGTGCTTAGAGAGGCTCAGCTTCACCTCACTGATGATACCCAACAAGGCTGAAACACGTGTATGGGGTTGCTGTTGGTACTCTTGTTCAGAGAGGAATTGCCATAGCATTTCGGTGCTGGACTGCCCATGTGGGCGGGACAAAGACTGATATGCAAATGGGTATTTCCCATCTGTGAAAGGTACAGTGAGCAAAAAGCAGATGGCTGCGAACTCTCAATGTGGTTAACAACCACTGAACCGGTTATCATGCCTTGTTCTTCCGAGAGAGGGGCGCTTGCTACCTTTGTTGAATTCTTTGAAGGAACTTGGGGTTGGTCACCCTAGGTTACCTGGGGGCAACCAGACGTGGACTCCCTGCTCACTGTGCTTAGAGAGGCTCAGCTTCTCCTCACTGATGATGCCCAACAAGGCTGAAACACATGTATGGGGTTGCTGTTGAGCGAGGAATTGCCATAGCATTTCGGTGCTGGACTGCCCATGTGGGCGGGCCAAAGACTGATACACTAATGGATATTTCCCATATCTGTGAAAGGTACAGTGAGCAAAAAGCAGATGGCTGCGAACTCTCAATGTGGTATGCAAATGGGTATTTCCCATCTGTGAAAGGTACAGTGAGCAAAATGCAGATGGCTGAGAACTCTCAATGTGGTTAACAACCACTGAACAGGTTATCATGCCTTGTTCTTCCGAGAGAGGGGCGCCTGCTACCTTTGTTGAATACTTTTGTCAAGGCAGACAGAATCAGAGAACACTCCTAGACAGAAATTCAAGAATCAATAGGCCAGAGCCAGTGTCAAGTGGAACGGGGTTCCTGTTGTCAAGGATCACACAGTCGGACAGTTCACGATTTAACGTCGCCAGGAGTACTTAGATATTGTCAATGGAGGAAGCAAAAGTTATAAGAAGGAGGGAAGATAAGGACAAGCCTTGTAGGAGGAGAAAAAGGGATTCACCCTATTTCCTCAAGCAGTATAGAGTACCTTATTCAATGAAGAAGCTGGTGCCACGGCAGTTGTTCCTGGTAGTTTCCTGCAGACCCACGGTTCCTGGAGCTTCGGCAAGAAGGAGGACGTCTGGAGGGGTCTGCACCACACAGGGATGAAGCCGGCAGCAGCGACAGTGAATAAAAGGTGTGCTCCTTAAAAACAGGAGAGGCTCTTCAGATGGCTATCCGGACCACTACAGCAGTGTGCAGCGATTTTGACCACAAAGAGGATCCTCTGGTTGTAGAAGATGAGCTGGTTATCCCCACCAGGCTCAAGGGAAGAAGACTCCGGACTGGATCTTTTCTGGTCGTCGAAGGGTAGATAGCTTAGGACTGCAGCAGGGCTTCACCGGGACGGGATAGTTGCAGTAGCCGACTTCTTCTCCGCTTCTCTTCGGTTCCTTCTAGTTCCAGTGGTGACTTATAGCCCAAGAGTCTTGCGTTTTATGCGAAAATGCCCCATTCACACAGCCTGGCTGTCAATCACGCAGCAGGGGGGTTGTCCAGCCGGGACAACCACCTCAGCCAATCATGGCAAAGTGCGACTTGGGTTTCCTAGGATACCCTGTGCAGGGGGTGACTACACCCCTCCCTCACATTCAGCCCACCTAGACACACAGGCGCCTAGAGGAGGGCTTCTTGGCAAAAACCAGCCAAAAGACAGTGAACAAAGAAGGCAAACCTGGTTTGCCACGCAAAGTAAAACACAAGAAGGACTTTAACAAAAAGAAATGTCGAATAAACCCGACCGGAGCCAAAAGAATGAGTATTTGGTCAAGCGGGTTTAAGGTCGAGGCTAATATAATAGCCTAAAACAATACCACGTTTATATAGTATACCCGTGGGAGAAAAGTTAGGGTAGATACCACTGCCACCGGACAGTAGTCAGCCCCAGAAATGGAGTCAGGGGGAAGTCTAAATGACAACCCTGGGTCACTGCACTGAAGGTGCTGTGTAACACACAAAAGAAGGGGGCTACTGAAGTGGTGTACTCAGACTCAGCCTCAGCTGGTGGAGGAGTCACAGAGGTGACTTTGGACAATCTTGGGGATGTCCTTCTGGGCACAGGAGTGCTTGCTGGGTAATTGCTGGCAGACTTGGGTTTCTCCTTGGTCTCTTTCTGTCTTGCAATAGCAGTAAGTAAGTCATGTGGACTTGGGGTGATAGTTTCTTCTATCAACTCCCCAGGAGAGCCTCTCTGGGTTCTCTCCCTAGCAGAGCTTGTGAGCTCCTGCTTCCTTTTGCTGGGTGGCCTGGGGGTACTGGACACAACTCCAAGAGTTTTTAGGTCAGTACCCAACAGGACCCTCCCAGGTACGTTATTTTGCACACTTACAGGTATCCTGACAGTCATGTCATTACACTGGATGAGAGCTGGTAACTGGGGAACCATTTGCACAGGGCCTCCAGCTAACTCGGTTAGGTGGTTGGGTGCCTTCGCAGCATCCTCCACCTTGAGAAAACATTAATCAACCACAGTTATGCTGGCTCCAGTGTCTCTGATGGCAGGGGTTTCGTGACCATTCAGAAGCACACTATCTTTGTAATACTCTTTAGTATTATCTGGGATTGAGTTATAGACATCTAAGTTCTGTTGTTCCCAAAGACCCAAGGACACTAAAGAAACACTAGCTGAGACTCTCACGGGCTCATCAGCTAGTAACTGAAAGTTTCCATTGGCTATAGGTACTTCATCCACCTGGGAGAAGGCTAAGGAGACAGTGTGGACCCCTGAAGGTTTACCCTTACATCTGGGATCTCCTTTCACATGGTCAGTTGACCCACAAACAAAGCATTTACCAAATGCTTTATTGAATGGGGGTTTGTGCTCAACTCCATCTGGTTTGGGACCAGAGGGTACCCTAGCCTGATTCGATTTCCCTAGTGGCTTACCCTGGTTATGTTTGGGGCCTTCTTTTGGATTGGAATTATTGGAATTCTCTTTGTTGTCTTTCTCTGGCTGCTTTCCCTCATCCTTCTTCTGAGTTGCCCCAGTATCCTTGTGAGTTGCCCTGTTGGCAACCCACAAGTCAGCAGCCTTCTTACAACTTCTTAGGGTATATCTCCTTTGACTCAGCCAAGTGCTGTCTAAGCTCAGGAGAGCAGACATCAAAAATAGACTCCAACATTACAAGATTCCGCAAACCTTCATAAGAGTTTACTTTGTAACCCTTAACCCACCCATCTTAGCAACCAGTTCAGATTGTTTTCCTTTACCAGAGAGACTCCTCTCCCTAGACATAGTTCTCACAACCTCAGCAATGTAGTTCAAGAGACCCTCCACAGTGTAGCTTTCCATATTTGACATGATTTTCCAGTTAATCGAATTAGTGGTGTTTAGCCTTGTAGTTAGTTGAACCCAACCAATAGCACCACTCTAAGTGTAATCACTGTTCTTCCAAATCCTCGCTGCTGTACACCAGTGTTAGGCAGAATCCTGTGCAGTGCCCTTAGGGACCACTACACACAATTAAGACTACAAGTGGTAGTACAAGTTCACCTTTGGTACAAGCCTGTACTACACTGTTAAAGTGGTAGCAGTAGCAGAGCAGCCAGTCATATTTCAAGAGTAAATGAGCAGTAGTAGACATTACACAAAGGACCACAATTACTGTGACTCAAGCAAACACTGACTCAATGTTTCAGGTAAAAACTATAAGTACATTTATTTTATTTTAAACCATCTGTTCACAAAAAAACTTCACTTCTATAAAATCAAAACCATACATAAAATACACGACACACAACCACTTCCACTTGTTCCAGTAAATTCAAGGTAAGTATATTAGGATTTGACAGACCGGTGTTGCGATACTAACGCGTACCCGCGGATATAAATGCTCACGAAGTTACAACACCCTTTGTACTTTAGAATTTCAAACAAGGGAAAAGGGGTTCAAAATCACAGCAATACTTTTATCAAGGCAAGGGAATCAGAGGACTTGTTCAAAGATACAGATTAAAGTCAAAAGGCCTGCGCCACTGTCAATGGAGCAGATTCTCAGTTGCAGAGAATCACACGTTGAACAGTTCCGAGATTCGAGATGCCAGGAGTACTTAGATATTGTCAGATGGAAGGAAAAGTTATAAGAGGGAGGGAAGAAAGAACAAATCTTCGTGGAGGAAAAGGGTTCAGCCCAATTCTGGATGGCCAGTCGGAGAGAATGACCAAATGTGCACAGTACTTTATTCCGTTGGAGAAAGCTGGTGCCATGACAGTTGTTCCTTGTAGTTCCTGCAGACTCACGGTTCCTGCGGCTTCAGTCGTGGGGACAAGGAGGACGTCTGGAGCATTCTGCACTACCCAGGGATGAGGCCAGCAGCAGCGAAAAAGACAACGATGAATAAAAGGTGCGCTTCTTTAAATCAGGAGAGGGCTCTTCTGATGGCTATCCGGACCACTACGGCACAGCAGTGATTTTGACTGAGGAGAGGATTCTCTGACTGAAGAAAGGGTGAGCAGGTTGATCCCACCAGGCTCAAGGGAAGAAGACTCCGGACTGGATCTTCTCTGGTCGTTGAAGGGTAGATAGCTCAGGACTGCAGAAGGGCTTCACCGGGACTCGGGGTTGGAGCAGCTGTCTTCTTCTCCGCTTCTCTTTGGTTCCTTGCAGTTCCAGTGGCGACTCTGCCTTCTAGCCCAAGAGTCCTGCCTTTTATGCCAAAATCTCCCGTTCACACAGCCGGGCTGTCAATCACTCAGCAGGGGGGTTGTCCAGCCCAGGCAACCACCTCAGTCAATCAACACAAAGTACGACTTGGGTCTCCAAGGAGACCCTGTGCAGGGGGTGACTACACCCCTCCCTCACATTCAGCCCACCTAGACATCCAGACGCCAAAGGAGGGCTTCTGGTCAGAAGCACGCCAAAGGTCGGCGAACAAAGGAGGCAAATCTGGTTTGCCATGCAAAGAAATACCCAAGAAGGATGTTAACAAAAACAAATGGCGATTAAACCCAACCGGAGCCGAAATAAAAAGTATTTGGGCAAGCGGGTTTAAAGTTCGAGGCTACTAAAATAGCCTAAAACGGTACCACGTTATGTAATATAATCGTGGTAGGAAAATTAGGGTAGATACCACTAGCCAAGTCTTAATGTTAAGGGAGCAAAGCAATGCTCCAAGAGGCACAGATAAAAAGGGCTAAGAATTAACCCTTTCCAATGCTCCTTGTAAGATGGGGTGTACTGGATCCGTGGTTAAGAGTGACTAGGTAAAGTTAATGGCAACTTTACCCTTTTCTGGGGGACTGTAGTCAGCCCCAGAAAATGGAGTCGGTGGGAAGTCTAAAAGATAACCCTGTGCCACTGCACTGAAGGTGCTGTGTAACACACAAAGAGTGGGGCTACTGAAGTGGTGCACTCCAGAGTCCCTCAATCACAAAAACAGTTGAAATACACATGGCCAAACACAGGGAAGAGTGGGGGTAAAGCTCACACTCTTACCAGGTGGAAAAAATAAACTCCAGAAATCCAGCAAAGCTGCTGAGGGACTCACTAGGTAAGGGAAATTAGCCATAGAATGAGAATTCTCCCTAACAATAAGCAGGGCGACCAGTTGAGCCTCTCCCTCTGCTTTCTGCAAGAATTACTGTTTAGATGACGGCTCTAGATCTGATGCAGATTTTGGACAGGCAATTTTCAGGAACCTATTTGCTTAAGGATGGTCTCTTCTCCACCCTGGGGCTACAATACGTTGTAATCACCCATACAGTATGGAGGAAAGGGGACAGAACGTAACAGTAATTATAAATTACTCACTGTAGTGATTAATGTACTCTTAGTCCATAGTCCCCTTTCCTTCATACGTCCAACCAACCTCCCCCCTAATAATACTGGTGTCATTAGGCAATGTTAAATCTATTGTCGACGCATCAGTGGGGACTGAGGGGTTGCGCTGGAGGCCGGAGTCAAGGCAGTGCATGCTCCCTGGGCCGCACTCCTTTTTCGCCTCTAAATTTAAAGGGGAAGAAGGTTTTTTTCTGGTGAAAAAGTTTCTGTCTCCTGTCCCCTTGAAGGGACGCCCATACAGTAAGGAGGAAGGGGGACTATGGACTAAGAGTATGTTAGTCACTACGGTGAGTACCTTATAATTTTCTGCTCCGAGGGCGTGTCTAATGCTTGTTAAAAGCCAGTGTCATTGTTTATTCATTGGGTTTCCACCAGCCCTGTAGAAACATCAATTCTCGCAAATGCAGCTTTCAGGAAGGCCAACAGCCCCAATGTTAGAGTGATCCTTTCGAAGGGATTGTGTCCTCCGACGTATTCCTTATCTATGATATTTGTATCTCCAGCTTGCTGACCTCGGAAAAAAATGTTCCCCAGTAGAGGGCGCTGTGCGTTGACGTCCGTCGAGTAGGTGTTCCTCGACAGCCACCGTATCGACGCCGACCTCATCATGCCTATAAATGGCCACGCGCAGCGTCCGTTGCTCAGTTCCGTTTTTCCGTGCTTCGTGTGCCTCGGAATACCGTTGCTCAGTTCGTCAGTCAAAATATATTCATATTTCCTCGAGAAAACCGACTCGTACTCAATGGCTTCCTCCTCTGACCCGATGACTCCTCGGTCCGGTTTAAAAAAATGCAGAGACTGTGGGAAGAAAATGTCGTTGATGGATCCTCACAGGATCTGTTTGTGGTGTCTGGGAATCGAACACCAGTGTTTGGAGTGTGAGGAATGCCTATACATGACTGCGAAAGCCTTGAAGGAGCATAAGGGGAAGCTCGAGAGAGGTAAGTCAGTTTTAACTTCCTCGAAAGGTTCCGCGGTAGAGTCGAGACATTCGTCTCCTCACTGTCGAAAGCATTCTCGGTCTAGGTCTCGAAGTGGCTCCCACCACTCGTCGAGGTCTAGACACTCGAAAAAGAGACATAGAAGATCTCCTTTGTCGTCGTCTTGTAGTTCCCCTGAAAGAGTACATTGCCCTACAAAACACAGCTCTCAGGCTGAGTGGGAGGAATTCAGAAAAAAGATGCTAAGCGTCTTCGAGAAAGCGGCCTCGACCCCCTCGAAGTCAGCTGAGGGTGATACCCCGGGTGAAAAGCCCAGAAAATCTAAATGCCGCGAGTCGAAGCACCCGGCGAAAGAGTCGACCCGAAAGCGCCATGAGCCATCGGGAAGTAAAGCATCTTCGTAGCCATCGTCGAAAGCCCCTTCGAAGCATAGATCGGCACCATCGACGCCGTCGTTATCGAAGGGTTCTTCGACACATCCGTCGATCGAGTCAACGCCGGCGTCGACGCCGACATCGACGCCGATAAAAGAAAAACCCACGGCTACTCCACAGCCAACGGTTACACCGAGAGCCTCCGACACGATGTCGAGAACATCGTCGACATCCTCGAGCAGGATTCCGATCCTCTCGAGTTCTTCGAGGCCTCTTCCAGTTTTCTCGACGCCTTTGTCGGCGCCTTCGAGGATTTTTACATCAGCGTTGACGACATTGACCTTTTCAAGGCCACTGAGGATGGCTCCCTCGGCTTTAGAGATGGGTTTTATACCATTTCACAGGCCAGAGCATCCCCCCTTAACTTCAATTTATGAAGAAAGGGAAGATTCTGATCAAGAAAGGCCTTTTGGGCTGCAAAGGACCACATCACCTGAACCAGAGACTTTTGCCTCTGAGGAAAGAAGGTTGAAAGACCTTCAGGATGTATTACAGGAAGCAAGTGGCCTAGACACTTCCCCAGAAGTGGAATATGTCAAACCAGACCCAGGGGAACATGCTGAAACCCCTTATAGAACCCTAATGTCAAGAATTATGGAGTTCATGGGTTGGTCTGCGCCTTCACCTGTTTTTCAACAGGATGACCTCACAGATATTCTGGATAAAGGTCCACAGGAGGATCCTGTGGTTCCTTTTCATTCTGCTTTACAAAGAAAGATTTTAACTAACTGGGAAACTCCTGAAGTTGTCCCTGCGGTTAACAAGAAGTTGTCAGCGAAATATAGGGTATCTGCTGCTGACCCTGAATACCTATCTAAGCACCCTACTCCAGAGAGTCTGGTGGTCCAGGCTGCAACTTCATCAGGCAGTACATCTGCATACCCCACTGCTCCACAGGATAGGGATGATAAAAAATATGATGATGCCATGGCTAAGAAAGTCTTCTCGGCCTGTAGCATGGCTTTAAAATCTATTAATGTGACTTGTACGCTCGCTAGGTTCAGCCACACTCTTTGGGAGTGTGCTTCATCAGCGGCTGACTGCCTCCAGGAAGGAGAAGAAAGGGACGCATTTTTAAATATCATCAGAGATGGTAAAGATGCAATGTGTGAGTCCCTTCAAACTGGCATTGATTCTGCTGACAGTATCAGCAGGGCCATGGCGGCAAGTACCACAATCCGCAGGCATGCGTGGTTGAGAAAGTCCGGCTTTGCTTCTGACGTACAGGCCAGACTTTTAAATATGCCCTTTGACGGCTCTTCCCTGTTTGGTAAAAAGGCGGATGACAGTTTGGAAAAACTGCAAACATCTAAAGCAGCAGCCAAGTCACTAGGAGCTGCAATCTGCCAAACTAATTTTCGTCCCTCAGGATCCTCTTGAAGAGGAAGGTCCTTTCGCTATTATTCCTCATATGGAAGAGGCAGAGGACGGCCGGCTCAAAGAGGCCAAGGAAAATGTACCCGTGGTGGACGGGGTAAAGGAAAGAAAGCCGCATCAGCAGGAGCAGGAGCCGCTTTACCTTCGGCAACTGCATCATCCGCTCCCAAACCACTCTGAGGTCTCCCATCACAAGACACCTGTAGGGGGCAGGTTAACTCACCATCTGACGGAATGGCAGGCTATTACGTCAGATGCTTGGGCATTGGAGACAGTTGCCCAAGGTTACTGCCTGCCTTTTCTACGCATCCCTCAGAGCCATCCACCGGGGAACAGCTCTCTGAAAGTGCCGGATCCGCTCCTCTTGCAGGAAATTGTAGACCTGCTAGAGAAAGGTGCCATAGAACCGGTACCTGTAGCGGAAAGGAACAAGGGCTGGTACTCCCCCTACTTTCTCATACCAAAGAAAGACGGAGGACTGAGACCCATCCTTGACTTACAAGAATTGAACAAGTTCCTCAGGAAGGACAAGTTCAAGATGGTAACTCTCTCTCAGATCCTTCAGGCCCTCCAGCTTCAGGACTGGTTGGTATCTCTGGACCTTCAGGATGCTTATTTCCATGTGCCAATCCATCCCAAGCACAGGAAGTACCTGAGGTTCGCAATTGGCAACTCTCATTATCAATTTCGAGTTCTGCCATTTGGGCTGACCTCCGCCCCGAGGGTCTTCACCAAGCTAATGTCGGTTGTGGCTGCAAGTCTAAGGAGGGAATGGATTCACGTCTACCCCTACCTGGACGATTGGTTGATCAGAGCAGTTTCTTCGGAACAAGCTCGGATCCAACTAGATTATGTCTGCCACTTCCTTCACAAGCTGGGCTTCTCCTTCAATTTAAAGAAGTCACAGATGATACCATCACAGAGACTCCAGTTCATTGGAGCAGTCCTGGACACGTCCCTGGGAAAAGCCTCCCCACCAGAGGTGAGGGCTCAAGATATTCTGCAGATGGTCACCAGGTTTCAACATGCCCAACGTCTCCCAGCCTACGACTTTTTGAGGTTGCTAGGCCTCATGGCATCCTGCATATCCCTTGTGCCAGAGGCTCGCCTGAGAATGAGATCCCTTCTGTGGGCACTGAGGACTCAGTGGTCACAATTCTCAGCGAGGATGACAGATCTCCTCCGGATTCCGGACAAGGTAGCCCGCGACCTTCAATGGTGGGCCTCTCCAGAGAACATCTTGAAAGGAGAACTGTTTTGGCAACCATGGCCGGAGATAACAGTAGTCACAGACGCCTTACTCACGGGGTGGGGAGCCCATGCCAACGACTTGACCATCAGCGGTCGTTGGTCTCCATCGGAGTCCAGACTACACTTAAACCTGTTGGAGCTGAGAGCCATCAGACTGGCGCTGAAGGCTTTTCTGCCGTCTGTACGGGGGAGAAACGTCCTGATAATGACGGACAATACAGTGGCCATGCACTACCTCAACAAAAGAGGAGGCGTAGGGTCACTGCTACTGTGCAGAGAGGCGATGCAGCTCTGGTTTTGGGCAATTCAGGAAGGAATCTCTCTATCGGCAATTCACCTAGCCGGAGAGAAGAACTTGCCAGCGGACGCTCTGAGCAGGCAGAACACAGTCTCCCACGAGTGGGAGATAGCTCAAGAAGTCCTTCAAGAGATCTTCACCCTTTGGGGAACCCCTCAAGTGGATCTGTTCGCCACCAGTATCTACAGGAAGTGCGCCAGATTTTGCTCAAGGGAATTTCCCCCGAGAGGAGCCCTAGGAGACGTGTTCGTAGTGGACTGGGAGTTCCCACTTCTGTACGCGTTTCATCCGGTCCCTGTCATTCCTCAAATGATCAGGAGGTTGAGAAGGTTTCGGAAGATCATGATCCTAATTGCCCCGGATTGGGCCAAGAGAACGTGGTACCCGGACCTTCTGGACATATCCATCCATCCTCCAATTCGTCTACCGTACAGAGAGGATCTTCTCTCGCAGAAGGGAGGTCAGGTTCTCCATCCAGCCATCAAGACCCTCAACCTTCACGCTTGGTATCTGAAAGGTTGAGGTACAAGGATTGGGACCTTCCAGATGACGTCATGGAGGTGTTGCTTTCGGCCAGAAGGCCAGCAACTAAAACTCTATACCGCTGCCGTTGGAATAAATTTTGCAGCTGGTGCAGAGAAAAGAATATCGAACCCTTTTCATGTGGTACACCTGCGGTGTTATCCTTCTTACTTTATTTGGCAAATTCAGGCCTTCAAGTTGGCACTATTAAGGGCTATCTCGCAGCGCTTTCGATCTTTAAGCGCACTGCAGAGGAGCCATCGTATTTCAAAATTCCATTTATAATACAATACCTGAAAGGTCTAACTAATGTTTACCCTACAAGACCATTCCAAGTTCCCTTATGGGACTTAAATCTAGTCTTAAACTTCATAAAGGGTGCTCCATTTGAACCACTCCACTCTTGTTCATTGAAGTTTCTCACCCTCAAAACTGTTTTATTGGTAGCATTAACATCTGCTAGAAGGGTTAGCGAGATACAAGCCCTATCTTGTAAACCTCCTCATACAATTTTTCACAAGGACAAAGTCGTTCTACAGGTGAAGCCTAACTTCCTCCCAAAGGTAGTTTCTGAATTTAACATTACTCAGAAGATTACTTTACCTTCATTCTATCCTCCTCCCCATCCGGGGAAAGAGGAAGAGAGACTACACAGGCGGGACCCTAAGCGAGCCTTGAGTTTTTATATCAGTAGACTTGCTAAAATTAGACAAGCAGACCAACTCTTTGTAGGTTACGCAGGACATAAATTGGGATTACCAATAACCAAACAAACCATCTCCAGATGGATTATTTTAGCCATTCTGGAATGCTACAAACTGGCAGGGAAAGAGCCCCCTCAAAATCTAAGGGCTCATTCGACCAGGGGTATCGCAGCCTCCTCAGCTCTTCAAAGAGGGGTACCAATTAGAGACATATGTGCGGCTGCCACATGGTCGTCCGCACATACCTTTACCAAATTTTATAGCCTGGATTCCTCCTCTAGTCAAGAGACTAGATTTGGCAAAGCTGTGTTACACTCTGTTCATTCTTATAGAGTAATATGGCATCTCTTACTCCCGCCTCCAATCACATACCACTGCTATGGGAGTCTATCATAGATAAGGAATACGTCGGAGGACACAATCCCTTCGAAGAACAAGTTACTCCTTACCTGGTAACGTTCTTTCGATGGGATGTTCCTCCGACGTATTCCTTATCGCCCCTCCCATCCATCCCCGCAGTAACATTTCCCTTGTGGTTGCAGCTTACGCTCCTTCAAGGGTAGTAACCATTCATGCAATAACTACCTTACTCTACAAAACGGAACTGAGCAACGGACGCTGCGCGTGGCCATTTATAGGCATGATGACGTCGGCGTTGATACGGTGGCTGTCGAGGAACACCTACTCGACGGATGTCGATGCACAGCACCCTCTACTGGGGAAAAAAAAATTCCGAGGCCAGCAAGCTGGAGATACAAATATCATCGATAAGGAATACGTCGGAGGAACATCCCATCGAAAGAACGTTACCAGGTAAGGAGTAACTTGTTCATCTCCTTGTGTTAACGAGGCCCACCAGTCTTCTGCAAGCAGTATCGACACTTCGTTGAAGAATCTCCCCATCAATTGTGTTCTAATGTCTTTTAGCGCTGGGCATAATAATGTTAAGTGGTGTAGTGACTCCAGATCACAATTGCATAGCCTACAGGAAAAGTTCTACAAATTTGATGGTAATGTTACTGGCATCACTTCCTTCGTTGGAAACAAGATAAGGCAAAAGCGCATAATCTGCCTTTGCAAATGGAGGCACAGGGATTTAGACACGTAACTTGGGACATTACCTCTGGCCCTTGTTTCCGGTAGCCTTTTCCCATAGATTTTGAGTTTATTTTTCTCCTCATGGGTATGGATCCAATCCAGGTCATATACTCTTCGCTTCATTCACCAATGTTGGATTTGCGACTAAGTCCTTCTCCTTTAGATTCGTGGACTTCAAAATTGAGATGGAGATCTTCTTCCACTCCGTCAGTGATGGCTCTGAGTCTTCTATCATAGCTTTCTTCAATATGAAAAAGCTACCTGCTTCAGTCAGCATAATGCATTTTCGGTAGAATGATAGCGACTACCAAGTAGTTAGAGCCAACATTGAGGTAAGGCCCAACTCAGATCTAATTGCCCGGATTGGCGTGCAGGGACAGCACACGCCTCCAGAAAATGCCTTGCAGTTTAGGCCACAGATCAAAAGGCAGTGAAAATGAAGTTTTGGCTCCTTATGTAAGAATGGGTAAAACCTTCATAATATTCGATCGTAACTTGCTTGCCTGTGCAGCCAGAGTCCTCGCTGTGCTACGTAAGGAGCTTTCTCTGTGCACATCTTTCCCGCTGTTACCCAAGTGAGTCAGAGAATCCTCCTCCAGAATTTTTACTCCATTCAGGTACCATACATTCTTTTTATTTCTTTTCCCCGGGTTGCAACCAAGGGCAAGGATTCTGGACTTCTTTACATTAATCTTTAATGCATTGCGTTCCACATACCCTGCTAGTGCATTCAATTGTCGCTGTAGGCCAATCTGTGTCTGGTCCAGTAGCACCAGATCGTCAGCGTACAATAAACGACTGACAGGGTATCCCGCTATCCTCGGCGGGGAGCATCTGGTGTTTGCAAGCGCTTTCTCAATGTCCGAATTAAACAGGTTGAAGACTGCTGGGGCTAGTGTACATCCCTGCTTCAAACCTTTTACTGTTCTGATAGAATCCAAGAGGTTGCCGACTTTATCCAGTCGGACGGACAAGGAGGTGTCTGAATACAGAGCCTTCCAGGGCAGTGTTAAGATGATGAGACCGGGCCACTGTAACATTGATAGGAGCTTTTATTGGTAAGCTTTAAGCAATAAGGACCCCCATCTCAGACAGTGCAGCCACAGGTTAGCCTGCAACTTTCCAACTGCCCAACCATGGAATCTCTACAAACATAAACAACATATACATAACAATAGTGGAACATCAGCCTGACAACGCTCTGTATGACCAGGCAGCACTCTATATGACATCACCATGTTCCACTCAAGCCAACATTATAACACATCTCCCTCCTTTTGTGTTTATACACAATCACACAGCAGGTTTCACTGACACCAACATTATAACATATCTCCCTTCTTTTATGCTGTACACACTCACACCATGCCCCTTTTTACCACAGCAACTCTGTCTTTATTCCACACCTGCCCACCAGATGCACAAACAGCTCCCTTCAACACAGCAACTACCCTCACAGGATCAGAATACACAGATTCACCCTTCCTCTTGACTACCCCCTTTTTAAATCTTACCAAATCACCACAATCAATCCTTAATTCCTTCTTGCCCCTCCTCAAGTTCTCTCGCATCACCCATACCTCTTTTTTCTTCAACATATTCCTCACGCCATCTACCACTAAATCAGATTCTCTGCATCTACCTAACCACGGTGGACTCACTGTAGTGTTGGGTTTGCGAACCTGCATCAATTCAAAAGGACAAACGCCAGTCGTTGAATGTGGAGACATGCGCAGGGCCCACAATCTCTCCTGGATGGCAACTTTCTTATCATAACCACACTCTTGAGTCATAAGGATGCTATCCATCACACACCTATTCATTCTTTCCACTACACCTTTGGTCTCTGGATGGTATAGCGCTGATCTCTTATGCTTCACCCCGCATTCTTGCAGGTACTTAACAAAACACCCTCCAGTGAATTGTGTTCCAATATCTGTAAGAATGCTCACAGGCACACCTTCCCTTGCAAACGCCTCATGCAGAACACTGACCATACTCTCCCCCGAAATATCTCTAACAATCTTGAACTCACAGCACCTAGAAAATAAATCCATGAGAAGCACAACAAACTTCCCTCTACCATAATCAAGTTCCACAAGGCCCAAAATATCCATGGCACACTCTCTCCATACCCCCATGGGAACACCCACCTCCATTAAAGGCTGCTTCCTCGCTTCCAATCTCTTACCAGATTTAATACACACAGAGCACTCACCCAACCTTTTTTCAGTGTCTTTATCAAATCCCGGCCACCAATAGTCGCATCTCAGGACCCCTTTGATTTTCGTAATGCCAACATGACCAAAATGAGCCAATCAATCACCCTAACCTGAATACCCACGGGAACCACAGCACGCCCCCATCTGAATAAAACACTGTCCACTACACATAGCTAATCCTTCACCTCCCAAAATGGCTTGTCACCTTCCAGCAACTCAACCTTCTTGTGTCAAACCGATGATACCACATATGCCATCACTTATGCCATCACCTCATCTTTACTTGCTTCTTCTACACACTCTTCTTTGGTCACAATACCTTTAGTATTAACAAATATCATCTCCATATCCATGTTCTCAACATCAGCACTCGACGTTACCTTCAACCTTGACAAACTATCCGCCAAAACATTTTCCTTTCTGGAAATGACTTCCATCTTAAACCGATGGCATTGCATTCTGGTGACCCATCCAGCCACCTCCTTGAAACCTTGTCCAATACTTTATTCTCAAAGATTACCTTAAGGGGCTTATGGTCCATTCGAATAATAAAATCAGTGCCCCATACAAAGTTCCTAAATCTCTCCACCGTCCAGTAACAAGCTAACGCTTCCTTCTCCAAAACGGAATATCTGGTCTCTGCTCCTCTCAACCCTCGAGATGCATGTGCAATTATTTCATCACTTCCATCATCACCAGCCTGCGACAATACAACGCCAATTCCTCCATCACAGGCATCAACCGTTATTACACTTGTTTGTCTTGTATCATAGCAACCCAAAGGATGCGCCAAGTCAATCTACCTTTTCATCCGTACAAATTTTTCTTCACATTCTTGACTCCATACAAACTCGACACCCTTCTTCAACATCTTCCTCAATTCAATGACTTTGGCTGCATCATTTTTAACAAATATTTTGGTAAAACTCTGCCATCCCTAGAAAGGACCTCAATTCCACCTTATTGGTAGGAGACTTCACCTCCTTAATAGCATCGACCAAACTTTTTTTTGGCTCAACACCACTTTCAGATACTTCATGTCCTAAATACTCAACTTTGCTCACCCTAAACTTACATTTCTCCTCCCTCAGGATAATTCACTTTGTTGGTTTGTTTTATTTGCTTACATAGCGCGCTGAACCCTGAGGTAGCTAGGCGCTTGGTCTTGTGGAGAGGCTACATACATGTACAGTTACAGAAAATACAGGAATTTAAAGGCATGTTTAGTGGCACTGGTTACAAACAAGAATTAGATACAGTGATAAAGTCATTTACAATATTAAATAGTAGGAGCAGTGAGGATACAAGATAGGATTTACACCATATACAGGTATTTACAAGTTGACGGTTGAGGTAATGTTTGTTAGTTATTTAAGAGGTATTGAGGAGAAGAGCCATGCTTTGACTTTGAAACGGAAGGCGAGGAAAGAGTGTTCATCTCTCAGTAATGGGGGCATAGAGTTCCATGTTTTTGCCACTATGACTGGGAAACTGGTGCCGCCTGATTTCTGGAGTCTGAATTTGGGGATGTTAAGGCAGTGAGCGTAGTTGGCTCTGGTGGATCTGGAGGATGTCCTTTTGCAGAATTTGTTGACAAGGTACTTTGGAGCGGTGTTGTTGAGGCATTTGTGAGTGATCATGAGGGTTCTGAAGGTGATTCTGTCTTTTATTGGGAGCCAGTTGGCAGTCTGTCTTGCATGGGATATGTGGTCAATGCGTGGGATGTTGAGGGCTGCCCTAAGGGCGTTATTTTGTACATTTTGGAGTTTGTGGATGTTTTGTTTGATAGTGCCTAGATATAGGCAGCTGCAGTTATCGAGTTTGGAAAGTATCAGGGCTCTTGCTAATATGATACAACTTTGAGTGGATAGAAAGGGTCTATAGGCCATTATTAGTTTAGTAGTGTAGGCCGAGGCGGAGGTATTGGCGTTAACCTGTCTTGATAGTGTCAGGGTGGAGTTGAGGTAGACATTTTTGAGTTGAGGTTTTGGCATTTTTGGGGAACTTGATGAGGTTTCCATCGATGTTGAATGAGTTGTATTTTGGGTCGAGTTTGTTGAGGCGCTGTTTGGAGCCGATGAGTAGGAGCTCAGTTTTGTCATTGTTTAGACAGAGCCCATGCTTTGCCATCCAGTCTTGAATCTTGCTATAGATTTCATTGGGATGGGCAGAATCTTTTTCGTGTGAGCCTGTGAGCGTGATGAGGATCTGCATATCATCAGCATAGTTGGTATATAGGACGTTCATGTCAATCAGGAGGTGGAATAACATCTTAGTAAAGATGTTATAAAGGGTGTGGGAGACGCATGGGGAACTCTGCACGTGATATGTGAGGGGTCTGCCGAAGCACTGTCTGAGAAAACCCTCGTGGATCTTGGGGCCAGGAAGGATTGGATCCATTTGGCTGCATTTGGCGAGAAGGAGGCTGAGTTGGTTAAGTGTGTGGGTAAGATGTTGTGGTCGACCAGGTCGAAGGCCGCCGAGAGATCAAGGAGTAGGAGGAGGGATGGATGGCATTTATCTTTGGCCTCATCCATTTGGATCTTCAGATCTAGAAGGGCTGTCTCAGTGCCGTGTCTAGGTCTGAAGCCTGATTGGCGGAGGCCTAGAAGGTTGTGCGTGTCTAGGTGGTTCTGAATTTGAATATAGGCTGCTTTATCAAGGATTTTTAGCAGCAAAGGGACGGTGGTGATGGGGCGGTAGTTTGTGGGAATGCTTGATCTAGTGTGGGGTTTTTCATCAGCGGTTTCACCCAGGCGTCTTTGAGATTCTTGGGTACAGAGCATGAGGCGAAGGTAGTGTTAATGAGAGTGGTCATGAAGGGGGCAAAGTCTTTGGCTCCTTCTTTGATGATGGAGGCGGGACAGTTTCCCCTTGACATTTTGACGGTTTGAGGCTGGCAATTATTGCTTCAACCTGAGCAGTGGTGACAGGGGCAAATTCAAAGAGATCAGATTAGTTAGGATGCGGTTGGTGGGTGTGGGTGAGGTTATGCGTACCTTCAGTGGCTAGAAAGAGTGGGGGGGATATGGGTGCTTCCAATTCCCTGAGAATGGAAAAAGTTCTTTCACAAATATCCTCAACAGTGTCTTAAATAATATTGTGTTCCTCCACTGATTCACCACAAACAAACACATCATCTTGAAAACAAAAGACACCCTTCACTCCTCTAAAAAGTCTGTCCAAAAGCTTTTGAAACACTGATTATGCTGACACTAAACTAAACGGCATCCTCTTAAACTGGAACACTACTTCATGCGTGACAAATGCTGTAAGCGTGCAACATCCTTCCTGTAACTCTACCTGATGGTACGCTGAAGCCATATCAAGCTTTGAGAATACCTTTCCGCAACCTACTCTGGCTAACATCTCTCCCATATTCGGTAGCGGGTGCCGGTCAAGTAAGTCCACACACAGTCTTAATTCACCAGCCCCCTTTTTGACAAATACCAGGAGAGGTCCAATCAACTCCCCCTGCCTTCTCAATAATGCCCATCGGCAGCAATGTATCTAATTCATTCTTAACTCCTTCCCTTAACATCAATGGCACTGATCTTAATTTTGCAACAACAGGCTTGCTTCCCTTTCTTAGAATTATTTGATGTTGGACTCCTTTTATCTTCCCACACCCTTCTTAAGTACATTGTGATGGCACTCCACTGGTGTACATCCCACCTGTAGAACTTGATCCACCCCGTTGGGATCGAGCCTTACTTCAAATTCCTTTGCTCTCTCCACCCAAACACCATAAGACCCTTCTTGGTTACATATACTTTTCCTTCACTGTGGCAGTCCTTAAACACAAATTTCCCAACGCAATCCCCCAATAACTCAATCCTGTCCTGGTTATATCCCCCAGGATTAATATCAGGATTTAATAGATTCCGAACATCTGCATTCAAATCTTTCAAACACTTCCCTGGACATAAGCGAAATCTTAGATCCTGAGTCCGCCATCATCTGCACTTCATGACCATTGACCTTGACACATGCATACGGATGCTCACACTTGTCATCATCCTCTCCATTATCCACAACATTTATAGCATTGACTGTTATATTTTCGACAGGAAAAGTCTCTTCTTCATCCGAGGATCTGCGTTTGCCTTCATCATTGATGTAGAATACTCTCCTCTGGCTGGATTGACTAAATTGATAGTTCTTGCAACAGTTTGCAAAATGCCCTTTTCTCTTGTATTTTGCACATGTGGCTTTCCTCCCGGGACAGGCCAATGATGCTGCAAAATGGCTGCTCCTCGCACAACGGAAGCACAATCGTTCTTCTCTTCTCTCTCCTTTTTGATTGCTCCCCTGTCTGATTTTGATCTCTGCTCCTCCTCAGACACCTTGTCTGTCCTTGCCCTTCTTCTTGCCTTTGGATTCGCTCACACTTAACACCTCCGCCTTCACCTACTTAGTATCACTATTCTCTTTCTTCGACAACTTGGCGACACATGCCAACGAATGTTCTACCATCTGTGCTATGTCCAATACTTTGTCAAGGGTGGGCTCATCCCTTAGCCACCGTTCCTCACAAATTTTATTCAAGCTGCAATGAGTCATAAATTGGTCTCTTATATGTTCGTCGAAAGAGCCATGAAACTTACAGGACAATGCCAAATGACGTAAAGCAGTGACATACCCTTCTACTGACTCCCCTGTCTCTTGTATTCGCATGTGAAAATTGAACCGCTCCAAAATCATGCTAGTTTTTGGATTGAAGTGCAAATCCAACCTAAGAAGAGCACTCTCAAGTTCATTCGTGGAATCACCTGCACCATCACTTGTCAGCTGAGGTAGAGTTTCAAAGATTCTTTGCCCTTCATACCCAGAAAAATGCATCAACAAAGCCACCTTCCTATCATTGGAGTATGAACTGCCGCAAGCAGCCTTGTTATAGTGCATAAAACCTTTTCTCCATTGAGACCACATTATCTTTGCTGGCGCCGGTGTGGGCATGAACATGGGTGGACCCGCTACACCAGGCATGGCCATCTTGAGTTAGAATACAAAACACAAAAGTTATCCCACTGGTTGCACTGCTTGTGCTGTGTTGAGTTGCTTCTTGACACCTGGCTTTTGCCTTCACTCTCCTATATGTCAATCAGGACCTCCGCTCTGTCAATTTTGCCTCCCTGTATATGTTTTCACAACATCAAGGGGCAACATCACAAACTTAGCTGTCCATTGCCTCCAGTGACTCTGGTTGCAGTGTCTGTGCTGCGTCTGCCTTCACTCTTCACTTTGCCGCGTTGCTCCGCTGTTTTGTAATCACTAATGCTGTTCCCTAATTTTACTTTGCTGCATGAGGAAACGTTGCATTGCCTTTCTCTTCTCCTTTTTCCTCGTGGTACTCTGTCAGAGTTCCATCATCTGGGCACCCACACGCTGCCTTTGTCCCTTCCTCCCTTATTGCAGCTGAACTTCCAACTCTAATGGGTTACTCGCACACAACCCGATATGTAACGCAGGCTTCTATTTTCTTGCAGTCGTAGCTTTGCCCTTTGTATGAGTCTTTATGCTGAGGAATACGGTATCTTCGGCGGCCGTCCCTGCTTCATCTAGCGGGCACGGCGCTTCGAACTCCGTGGACGATACGAACCTCACCGCAGTGGCTTTCCTCCTCCCTTGGGACACTTCAAGTAAGACAGATATTTTCGAAAGAGGCAGGGCTTTGCCTTGTTAGGTCTCTCCCTTATGCGTATTGCGAGCGCACGCTGCGGGCACTACAGAAGCAGGACTTGCTTCGGGACGGAGAGTTTGGGAAGGGAATGCCCGGGGGCAGCACTTACTGGGTGTGAGGTAATGAGATGAGGCAATGCAGCAATGTGTCCCACGATGGCCGCTACTCTGCTTAGAGCGGAGCGGCGAAAGTGGTCAGAGTACAGCAATCTCTGGCTTGACTACGGCAACGGCTGGGGGTCCAGCTGACATGAATCCTCGTCGCCAATGTTAAGATGATGAGCCAGAGCCACTGTAACATCGATAGGAGCTTTTATTGTTAAGCTTTAAGCCATAAGGAGGACCCCCAGCTCAGACACTGCAGCCACAGATTAGCCTGCAACTTTCCAACTGCCCAACCTTGGAATCTCTACAAACATAAACAACATATATATGACAATAGTGGAACCTGAGCCTGACATGGCTCTGCATGACCAGACAGTACTCTATATGACATCACCATGTTCCACTAAAGCCAACATTATAACACATCTCCCTCCTTTTATATTTATACACAATCACACAACAGGTTTCACTCAAACCAACATTATAGCAGGCAGCTCTAATGTCCTGCAGGCAATCCCAAGCTTTGAGCTTGGCCGATAGGATTGATCGATCTACAGTGTCGAAAGCCTGAGCTAGGTCAATCGATGCTAGATATATTTTAGATGATTTAGTGGCTTTTGCCCTGGTCTTCAAGAAGTTAATGAAGAAAAGGTTAAGGGCTGTGCCAATGCCCTTAACAAAACCATCCTGCTAAACATATGATACAATATGATAAGGCATTTATAACGCGCCCATACACAAGTGTTTCAGGGCGCGACGAGGCAAGGGAGGGGGAACAGAGGGAAGACAGACAAGGCCAGGTGTCATTCAGATCACGCAAGTGCATGGGAAG
Source organism: Ambystoma mexicanum (assembly GCF_040938575.1). Lineage (NCBI taxonomy): Eukaryota > Metazoa > Chordata > Amphibia > Caudata > Ambystomatidae > Ambystoma > Ambystoma mexicanum. The sequence continues at coordinate 95,773,329 of NC_090939.1, read as the reverse complement.
GGGGAGAAAAAGGGAAAGTGCAAGTGCGGGGAGCAGGTGGGTGTGAGAGGGGACAGTGCAGTACATGGGATATTAGAATAAATACGCAATAAATAGAATACGGCCAGTAGGTGGCAAGTGCAGGTGTAAGTGCAGACAACGGGTGTCGCGTGCTGCTGGTGGGACTGTAGGGATACTGAAAGAGTCCCCATGAGAGGGGCTTGCCAGGAAGGCAGTGCAGGTGTGCAAACTGACGGGTGAGGGGACCTGGGCCCGAGATCAGAGGCTGGCCAGGTAACCAGTGCAATTTCAGCCAGCGCAATTTCAGCCAGGCAGTCAGCAGGGAAGAGGAGGAAAAAAAGCAGACGCAAAGAGAAAAGTTTTGAGGTGTTTCCGGAACCGGAGATGGTTCTCCTCGCGTTTCAGGTAGGCAGGGAGGCTGTTCCAAGGAAGGCCCCAGCCGAAGAAAGAGATCTACCTCCAACTTGTTGCTCAGAGAAGCGACTGACCCTGAAGGAGATGGAGGCGGATGAGTGAAGAGCTCGATAAGGCAGGCATTTAGGAAGAGAGAGTTGAAGGTAATGAGGCACCAGAAGGCCTTGTGGACAATGCAGAGGGTTTTGAACTTAATCCTCGCAGCCACTGGGAGCCAATGGAGATATTTCAGTCTTGGAGAGATACGATCCCTGGGCTTGAGGCCAAGGACAAGTCTCGCAGTCCTGTTCTGGATAAGTTGCAGAGGATGGAGAGTAGAATCAGGCAGATTTAGAAAGAGGCTGTTGCAATAGTCCAGCCTAGAGAGAACCAGAGCTCTGGAGACAGTGAGCTTCTGGGGGAAGGAGAGGAAGGGAAGAATACCTCTGAGGCGGTGAAGCTGGTAGTGTGACTTCTTAGTGAAGTCAGAAATGTGAGGAGAGAAGGAGTGTGTGGAGTCGAAGATGACCCCGAGGTTTCTGGCCTCACAGGTGGGAGCAGGGGGGCGCAAAGGAGGCCGGCCAGAGAGTGACAGGAAAGGAGGATGCGGGTGTGCCGATGAGGAGAATCTCAGTCTTACTGGCATTGAGGCAAAGATCATTGATGGCCAGACAGTCAGAGATGAGAGAGGGAGAAGAGGTGGCTGAGGGTAGCCTGAAAATGAGCTGAGTGTCATCTGCATACCACTGGAGGTTTGGGCAGAGCTCGGCAATGCACTGGGCAAGAAGTGCCAGGTATAGGTTGAACAGCCAGGGAGAGAGGTTAGACCCCTGGAGAACACTGCAGTTAGAGATAGAGATAGAGGAGAGGAAGGACCCCAGTTGAACCTGGGAGGGACGATCACGGAGGAAAGAAGTCAGCCATGCCAGGGCCTGACCAGTGATACCCAAGTTATCACAGAGACGGTTGAGCAGGATGGCATGGTTAACTGTGTCAAAGGCAGAAGAGAGATCAAGTAAGATAAGGACATAAGGGGTGTTGGAGTCAAGGTTGGAGAGCAGGTCTTCACGGATGTTCAGGAGAGAAGTTTCTGTGCTTCTGCCGGCTCTGAAGCCAGACTGATGATCATGGAGACAACCAACAGATTCAGTGTGAAGATTGAGCTGGGAGATGGCCAGCTTTTCCAAGAGTTTTCCAAGGAAAGGAGTGATGAAGTTTGGGCGATAGTTAGCTGGTTAGGACGGGTCGACAGAGGGTTACGTAAGAGGAGGGTGCACAAGGGAGTGCTTCAGGGGGAGGGGAAGACTCTAGTAGTGAAGGAGTGGTTGCAGACATCGGCCAAGGCAGTCGCCAGGGAGTCAATGTGGTCCTTGATGGTTTTGGAGGAACAGGGATGAACCTGTTTTGATGAGACTTTCATAGATCGGACTTGTCTAGAAACCTTGTCAGGGGAGAACAGGGCAAATGAAGAGAAGGAGGAAGTAGAGGTGGCCAAAGAAGGGCCAGAGGAGGAGCCGGGAGTAGAGGGGGCAAGGGGAGAGGAGAAAAGAGAAGACAGGATGTCCTGAGTTTTAGAGATTAAATGTTGTGCAGAGGGTCTGGGAAGGGACAGGAGAGGTAGAGACTGCAGCCCTCATTACGAGTATGGAGGTAGCCATGGTGCTATTAGCGCCATGGCTGCCTCCATACCGTGCTCCAATACTGGGTTCCTTCAATGAGGAATAACCAGGTCATTCCAACATTGGAGAACCCGGTAATTCCTCCTTGAAGGAACCATTCCCCATCCCCATTTGAGCCCCCATAGGGCTCAAATGGGAATGGGGAGGGAGATAATAACGGGCACATAAATAACGGCACGTTATTAGCTCCCTGTTCCCCTCGCGGGACCCTGAAAGGACGTCTGGTTTTACCAGACGTCTGTTCCGAGTCCCGCAAAGGGAACCTCGTAGTAGGCGCTCCCGTAATGAAAGGTGCAGTTCCGTACCGGCACCCTTCATTACGGGAGCGCCAGGGTCGTAATGAGGCCCTGCAGCTTGATTGGCCAGTTCCTTGCAGATTTTAAAGAGTTCAGCCGAGTTGTTAGAAGCCTCAGAGACGTGGGCTTGGATGTGAGCTCTCTTCTTGGTGAGGACAGAGTAATGGTATTGCCTTTGGAGCTGGCGGCAGGCTGGTTTGTCAGAGGATGCACATGAAGCACGTCAATTCCTCTCAGCCACCCTGCACTTGTGTTTAAGGGTGACAAGGTCAGAGTTGTACCAGGAGTTGCACTTGGCTTTAGGCTTCAGGCGGATCCTCATAACGGGGGCAACAATATTGAGAGTGTCAGAGATTGCAGAGTAGAGCATGGAAAGGGCTGTGTCAGGGTGTGAGTCAGCCAGAAGGGGAGGGGAAGGTGAGAAAGCGGTGGTGAAAGCCTCAACTGACACGCGCTTCATGGGTCGGATGACCGAGAAGGTGGGTGGCAGTGATGGAGTTGGCTTGGCCTGAGGGGTAGAGAGGGTGAGCTGGGAGGAAGGAGAAAGTGATCATTCCAGGAGAGGGGAGTAGTGAGAGGGACAGAAATGGGAAAGTCTGAGGAGCTCAGAACATCCAGAGTGTGCCCTGCAGAGTGAGTCGGGCCAGAGCAGAGAATAGAGAGTGAGAGAGAGCCGCAAAGGTCGCGAAAGAGTCCAGAGGAAGGGCACGAAGCATCCAGATGGATGTTGAAGTCTCCAAGAAGGAGGAGTTGAGTGGTGGAGACCTGGAGGGAAGAGGAGAGGTCAGCCCACTCAGAGAGGAAGGAAGAGATCTGACCAGGTGGCCGATAGATAGTAGCCACAGTAAGGGAATGGCTAGGAGAGAGAGAGCCTGCAGACGAGGCATTCAAAAAAGGAGTAGGCCTGCGTGGGGATGACAGAGGCAGAAATCCACTCTGGGAAGATCATGGCTACACCCCCTCCGGAACGGTTGGACCTGCGGGTGGAGAGGATCTTGTAGCCGTCGGGTAGGAGAGTGTCATAGCTCGTGACAGACCTGGCCATGAACCATGTCTCGGTGAGACCGAGGACATCGAGGTCAAGTTCCTCCAGAAGGCGGCAGATGTCAGAGGAGTGTTTGACAGCTGAGCGAGAGTTAAGAGTGGTGATATGGAGAAGGTTGCCATCCTTAAAAGACTTCCAGGGAGGGTTACAAATCAGAGGTATGCCCTGCAGAGGTGTGGAAGAAGGACGAAGGGGGGCAGAAAGGGAAGGAGGGGAGGGCAAGGTAGCCTGGGGGGAGGCAGCAGGGGGAGGCGAGGAGGCCGTGGAAGGGGGAGGAGGAACAGCAGGAGAAGAAAGGAAATTGATGAGGCGCGGCAAGCATCTATCGAAGAGGAGAAGATTGGCCTGATGGCCTTGGACCAAGACAGTGCCATTCAAGTAAACATTAATGATGATCTTAGAAGAGTGGAAGGAAGCCAGGAGGGCCTCCCACCGCGTGCCACCATTAATGGGAGGGGAGGAGAAGGGAGAGAGCACAGAGACCATATATAGCGGCCATAGTTCTGGCGAGGGAACGACAAAGAGGATATCAGTGAAAGTTTGCCTGGAGGAGGCACTGGTATAGATGTCAGCGATAGGGAAGCCTGGGTTGGAGACCAGGATGTCCTTCTTAAACGTCTTCCTACCAGATTTAGTGAGGAGAGCAGAATAGTCGATAGAGAAGCAGTTAGAGAAGATATGAGAGACAGAGAGCACCATAGAGTAGGTATGGAGAGGTGAGAAGCGGAAAGGAGAGGGAAGGGGAGAACACTAGGGAAGGACACAGGGCAGGGGGCAGGCAGACGAGACAGAGAGAGGCGAGAACAAGTTGAACAGTTGGACAAGATGTCATACACTCAGATTTAAAGAATATCACAATGCAATCTTAAGAACGGGAAGAAACGCACCTAAGTTTGAGAGTCCTAAATGAGAGGAAAAAAGCCTAGGTTCACAATGCAACTTTTTCAAATAATTTCATAGTGCAATTTCAAGAACAGGAAGAAAAAACACCTAAGTTTGAGAGTCTGCTAGGTGTACAGGGGGTATACAGGGTCGTGTGCGGGACAACCCTGGTGGATGGGTGGCGAGTGGCTTCCCCTGCGGACACCTGCAGACACAGACAGAAGCCGCCTCTGGGAGCCGCCCTTTTCCTAGGGCCCTTAGCCGCAGGGGCACCGGGCAGAGGGCTGCCCAGGGAGAGTCATTAAGAACAATGGGATGGCCAATCACTTTGTTGGGCAGGCTGGGGGATTGGGAGGGAGGTAAGGAGGGGAAAAGGGACCACAGAAGCACAGGAAGGAAAAGGAACAAGCGGAGCAAGAGGGCTCCAGAAAACAAAAACAAAAGCACAATTCGACCAAATAAGGTAAAGCAGGCCCTGAGGGGCTCTGACCAGCCGAGGACCAGGTGTGCCAGCGGTCGCCCGCTCCGCCAGCTAGAAATGGCGAGCGAGTAACGCTGCAGGCTGCTAGAGGCTAGCAGGGACGGCACACAGTCCAATCACTGTGTTGGGCGGGCTGGGGGCAGGAGGGAGGGGAAAAGGGACCACGGAAGCACAGGAAGGATAAGGAACAAGTAGGGCAAGGGGGCACCAGAAAACAACAACAAAAGCACAATTCAACCATGTAAAGTAAAGCAGGCCCCGAGGGGCTCTCACCAGCCGAGGACCAGGTGTACCCTAATGGTCAAAGTGGTAAGATTGAATACTCCAGGCCGTCAATGATTTTAATAGGCAGGCGCCATAAATCTTGCCAATTACGTCAAGAAGTGCTATAGGCCTATAATTGGCTGGGTCGGCCCATCACCCTTCTTAAATAGTGGCACGATGGTAGAAGTTGTCCATGACGGAGGTACTTTCCGTGCTTTCTTAATCAGGACAAACAGTTCCCACATGAAGCTAGCCCGGGCTTCTGGGTTCTGCTTCAACATCTGGTTTGTTATTCCATCCGGGTCAGAAGCCCTCAAGCCACTTGCAGTTCTGATCATATTCATGATGTCTGAAAGGTCCAATCCCCGGGTAGTAGGAGGTCTTCGGTGGCTATCCCTTTGTTAGTTGACGCAAAAAGTGATGTGAAGTGGGCAACCCACAATTGAGGTGGCACTGAATTAGTCATCAAGGAGTGTTGGGGGCTTTTAACTCATTCATTATTCGCCACATCTCAGCCGTGTTTTTTGAGGCCATATTATTGAGCATCTTCTATGTGTCTTTCTTCAGCATGTTGTACTTATGGGACTTGACACAATTTTTGTATTGTTGGTTGAGTCTTTTTAGATCTTCTATTGCCTCAACTGTCCCCCCTTTTTTACACCTCCTCTTAAGTTTATTAAGCGCCTTTTTCTTGTTTGCCACATCAATGTCAAAACAGTGACGGTCAATGAATGTCGGTTTCAAACGCGCTGATCTTACCTCGACGTAGGCCATAAGCCGCTTTGCATAATCCAGGGTTGAAACCGCCAAACTGCTGCCCTCTGCGTTCAAAGTGAAGAGATCGAGTGAGGGCCGAAATTCCTGCCAAGGTAATTTTCAGCCTAGTACGCCCTGCCGTCACATCTATCGTGGAGTGGATGCGGTCTCGTCTAGCCGTTGATCACCTCTTGCCTGTTAGTATTAGAATGTTGTGGTCCCTGCCTTTTGTAACCTGCACCTCCATATGCAACAGGTGCTGTGGGTTGAGGCTTCTAGGAATGGAGCCTGCCTGTGCTGAGCATCAATTATATTTTGATTGTGAGTTTGTCAAGATCACAGGAGCAGTTTTGGGGTTTAGCCCGAGCCCCAGTTTGGTAGATAAGAAAAAGGTTTTTTGCTCCCGGTTATCTTGTATAGAGATTCGAAATGATATCCATAACACTTTGGTTAGTACGAAGTGATTTGTTTATTTATGATAATTTTCTTTTAGAAACTTGGAGTGCAAGTTTGGTCAGCTGACACGTGTTTCGACCCGTAGGGTCTTTCTCAAGGCAGGTCAATTTGCTAAATGCCCTCAGTGGGGTTCTGTTCAATTTGGGACTGTCCTTACGGCAGTCCTGGCTCCTATTGGGCCCTCTGCTTATGTCTGCGTCCCTGGGCAGTGGTCTGCTACTCTCCTCCACCGCGCTGGGGGCCGGCATTAAAAAGCGCTCGTAAACTAGCTGAATCACGTTGTGTGATGAGTGCGCATGCTCAATAGTATAGTGTCCTGGCGTTTGTCACGGCGCATGCGCGTATCCCGTTGCGTCTGCGCATGCTTTGTGGATCAGCGCATAGCACTATAGTGTTGGGGAAAGTTACAACGTGGGAATTGGTAGTGTGGGGGCCAAATGGCCCAAGCAAAATGGCTGAGTGGTTGGAAAAAGGGGGGATTAGCGTTGGGAGACGCATGGGGGATAATTACTATTTTATGGGGAGCCGTGGGAGACCTGCGGCCTGGTGGGAAAGTGGGTCCCAGAATGTGTGTGCAGGGAATAGTGTTGGACCCTGGGCCATACAATGATTGTATAATTTGGGTCAGCAACGATGTGGGGATGAATTTAGGTCACCAAACGGTATATGTGGCATGGGCGTGGGTTGGGCATAGAGTTGCCCCCAAGTTGGAAAGATGGGAGAGAAGATGAGGTGTTTACAAGAAGACATTTAGATCATGATCTTTATTCAGGCCATTTTTAACGCATCTGAAGTGACAAATTAGCCGTGCTTCTTCTTGTCTCAGTTTCTGGATTCTGTCTCCTCCTCTTGGGCCCAGCCGGACCATCTTGAGTCCGATGAACCTGATGTCACTCTTGTTGTCCATTTGGTGATTCTTTTGCCAGTGGTTCGCCAATGGTAATTTTGGATCTTGTGAATGTATGCTATTGATGTGTTCTCTAATCCTGAAACGTGTCTCACGGATAGTGATGCCTATATATATTTTATTGCAAACACAGATTATTGCATATATCACATATTTGCTTTTGCAGTTGATGTGCTTCAGGATTAAATCATTGTCTATGAAGAGGATCCTTTCCAACAACAGACGGAATGTGTTGTGTCCTTGGTCTCTGGCATGGGTTCTATCTTGGCTTCTCGTTACCCCACCCTTGAATTTCTGGCTTGAATCCTCCGAGTTACGGGGTTGCTTTCCTGGTCTGGCAGCCATGGCCTTTCGATTCTCTTCTAATGTCTTAAATTGGCCCGTAGTGATCTCCCTCTTTTTTTCCTTCCCGACTGTATAAAAGTTACACAGTACAGTATTCAGGGTAGCGGCCTCAGGTTTCACCCTCGCTTTTACACTTTTGCCCAACCAGCCGGGTGTCCTACCCGGGTGGAGCGTTCAACCTAGCTTGTGGCGAACCTCAGGAGATCCTTCGTCTTCATTGTCTCCCTCGTTGTCAACAGTGGTTGAGTAAGCCTTGTAGGCAAAAAACACTTTGCTGTGTCCGAGAGAAGTTTGAGCCGATATCTATACCTGAGTAGGCGGTCTGGTCCTCATCTTCTGTGACCTGGTATGTGGACAAGTAGGTTAAGTCTACTGTCTCGTTTTCCTCACAGCCCTCAGGAACTTGTTGGCATTCCTTTCTTATTATCCGTGCGTGAAAACCCACCAAGGCGGACCTGTTTTCCCTTGGCCTCTGTAATATTTCACTCTCGGATATTTCCCTGTCCTGATTACAGGCAGGTAAGTTTCTCACTTGAGATCTGTTACTTGGCACACGCCTCTTTGCAGATGTAATTAAAGAGATAGAATTTCTTAAGGTTTTTGCGGTTTCTGCCTCCTGTTTCTTAGCTTCCTCAAGTTCAGACTTCAGGGCCTCTGGCTGTGATTGCTGAGAGATTTTGCCAGCCGGAGGGGCATGTTTTCCTTCGCCAAGTTTTGAAAACATCTCTGAGATTTGGGCATACATGGTTCCTTTGTATCTGCCGGCTCTGAGATTCTTGTTGATTTATTTCCCTGGATTGATGTTTTACACGGTAGGCGGTGAGCCATGGCGCTATTAGCGCCATGGCTCATGCCGGTAAAATACCGGCACCGCCTTGGCGGAAAGGGGATTTACCGCCCCATTCCAAGGTTGGAGGGGCGGTAAATCCCCTTTCCGCCATTGCCCTTCCCCATTCCCATTTCTGCCCCATAGGGCTCTATGGAAATGGGGAAGGCGCTAATTACGGCACCGCAATTTTGCGGTGCCGTAATTAGCTCCGAGGTCCCTTAGCGGGTTGGATTTTAACGCCTGCAAGAAGCAGGCGTTAAATCCTCCAACCCGCAAAGGGACCTCGTAGTACGGCGGTAAGGGTTAACGGTCACCGTTGCCATTAACGGTGACCGTTAACCCTTACCGCCGTCCGTGTAATGAGGCCCTATGTCCTTTTTGTGGGTTAATCCTAACACTACTCGCCTCTGCCTGGTCCTTCTGCAAGGTGCCCTCCAAAGACCTCACAGCGGGGCTGTGCAAGGCTCCAGTAGCATTTAAAGGTAGCAAGACCGTTGGCGAGGACTGATCTGACCTTCCCACTGTAGACTTCACGGGATCAGAAATCATTGAGCTGCATTTCCATTCGTTGTTTGGCCGACTCAGATCTCCTCTTATTTTTTTCATTAATGATGGGATCGATAATACGGTGAAGGATGTCCGTAATTTGGGCTGTGTTTTGTCCAGGTTTCCTTGGAGGGCCGTTATGAACCCCTCCATGAAGATTACCTTAGAGTGGAGCATGGTCATGACTGTGGTCTGGTTCTTAATCTGGTCACTGATGGATTCATACAGCTTCATGAACGGTGACATTGTGATCGCAAAGGCTGCAATCATTCCTGCGTTAATCAATGGTTTAATAGACGCCTGATCTTCTACTTGTGTGACAGCTATGTCCAAAAGCAGGTCCCCATCTGAGAGCATTGAGGGGTCTTTGTCTGAGATATTGGATACGTTTGTGTCACCACTTAACCTCATACTGTTATGTGTTCTCTGGCCGCAGTGAGGGAGACCTTGTAAACTTTCAGCGTCTCCCCATTTGGCTCATTTGCAGTCATAACTTGACCACCTTAACAGTGGTGGATTCTCAGAAACTCCCCTTTTATGGGTGAGTCGGATTGCGTTATTCACCGACATTCGTGCTTTTGGGGAGTTGGCACAGTATCGGGTTGGGTTACCTTTCGGGGGATGACCCTTATTGTCTCCTGTTGCCCCTTCTTTTCAACTTAATTCCATAGACCTGATCCCCACACCCCTGCATTTTAAGATAGTGAACGACTCCAGTCCAAATCGTAAACCAACTGGCCATAAAAGATCTAAGTATGTGCAGCTGCTTCACCTCGTTGCATAAACACATCTTTTGTTAACATGAGGTACATGGAGGTATTAATTATAGATCAAAACAAGGGTGGAAGCATTGGGTGTGAGAGGAGCGGTGTGAACAAAGCACAGAATGTGTGGGTCAGTATGACAGTCTTTCTTCCTCCCTTCCCCGTGGCTCCAGTCCCTGAGCCTCCTAGGTGCATGCCACAATGATGTAGTAGTAGGCTTAGTGTATCATAGCAGTTTTTGATAATGTATCTTATGAGAGGCCCGACCTTCACTCTGAGGAGAGATGAACCCAGCTGGCCCACGTGGGGACTGACAGTTGGCGGAGAAGCGAACCAATGGTAGCCTGGCATACCCTAAGGAGCAGGCCCATGTATATAGCGTCACCAAACAGTGATGCTAGTTTTTACTGTATACAAATGACGTGTTCTCCCCATTTAGCCCACTGTTTTTACTAAAGGAGACCAGAACGTTCTCGAGCAGCCGAGTCCTTTGCTGAAACATTTGTATTCTGTACAATTAAACCTTTTTATCCTTGCGAGCAATCTCGTGGCTTCTTTCCCTAGAGGGTTGTATTCATTATACTATGAGCGTACATGGACTTGCCTTCAATACATAGGTTTTTCGTGTTGTTTGGCTATGTGTCCACCTATTTAACACCTATCTCTAAGTCAAATCTCTATAATTTTCCACCCATTCCCACCCAAAACCACACCCCTTTTGCACTCCTTCCCTTCCTTTGTATTGTGTGCTGCAGTTGGCTGTTCGATGCTTAAAAATGAAGTACTAGAGCTTTTAAGTTATGTACTATATTTGTATTTATTTTTCATTACAAATAAACCACTTACTGTTACAGATACATTTTGTTGCAAAATGTCTGTCTCTGAAAATGCCCATGCACTTACTTGTGGCTCTTGGTTTATTTTTTGTTTAAGTAGACAGTACCTGATTGGATGAACAGTGTATTAGTGATGTCACTATGATTTGATTGGCTGTGGAGCCTGTTTGCTCAAGGTAGACATTTAAAAAAACATTTGTTTGTAGATTCAAAGGGAGTAAGGCTTTTTGTTTCTCTCCATTTTTTATTAAATAGATAATGGCATTTCTCTCTGGCATATTTGGGAATGCATGTGAGTACTTCACAAATGGTCCGACTCAGCAGCGTCCCTCTTTACGGCTCCCATGCATCACTCCCCTTGGCTCTGTGAGAGCAGGGGTGCGAGTTACTCATGCACGCATTAAGTTTTTTTCTCAATGCTTGTGGGCAACTCTTTGCAACACTTCTTTTTAGGTGCTCTGACTGCAAGTAGAGGAGCTCCTTTCAGAAGGACCTGCAGGCTCACATGAAGCAGTAGCATGACATTATTTGGTTACTAAGACTTTCGAGTGTTAGACAACAAGCATGATCTATATGGGGGGAGCTTTGCTGCACCCAGGTGAAAGGTCCAACACCCGAGACCTTGGTGACTGCGCTGGCAAGCTTGTGCCTTCACAGAGGAAATGCGGCAAAGAGAGCACGCTCAGAAGAGAAAAAATATGGAAGATGGTTCACTCTGGGCTAAGGCCCGGATCCCTGCTGATCTCGGTGCAACCCAAGATGTCCGAGGTGTAGAGGAAAACAATATTTTGCTAGACAAATGAGTTTGTCTTTCTGAATGTGTCAGCATTTCTTTCTCTGTGGTGGGTGTGGGGTTAGGGGTCATGCTATGCTTCTTATGGCCATGCAGCGGGTTTCTTTTCAATTGTATCATGTAACAAGGTTTGTTTGTTTATTTTATTTCTATAGCGCTCCGGACCTGGGAGTAAAAGGGCGCTTAGTACAAGTTACAAGGCACAATACATGGTAATAAGCAGTAATAGTTGCATAACAGTTATATACAGAATATACAGACAGTGGAGGTAATAGCAACCAATAAAGACAAAAATGAGACATGTGCAATATGTACAATTTATAGCTAAGTCTAACTTAAAGGTTGACTTTTGTCAAAAGCCACCCAATGGCAAGTTTCCTGAACGACTGGAAGGATTTGGATGACTTAATATTCAGTGGCAGGGCGTTCCAGAGTTGGGAGGCGAGGACAGTGAAGCTCGAACCTACGGCTCTTTTAGAGGTAAATCTGGGTACTGTGAGGCATAAGGTATTGGAAGATCTTGTGGTTCTGATGGAAGATTTCATGGTGAATTTGTTAGTCAGGTAGGGGGGGCTAGATGATTGAGAGCTTTGTAAGTGAGGCAGAGGGTTTTTAGATCGATTTTGTGTTGGATAGTGAGTCATTTGAATGAAGTTCTGGTGGCCGAGATGTGCTCACGCCTGGGAATGTTTAGCGCTGCCCGTAGCGCATTATTTTGAAGGACTTGGAGTTTACTAATTATCGCTTGGTTAGCCCCTAAGTAGATGCTATTACAGTAATCTAGTTTAGATTGTATAAGAGCTCTAGCTAGTGTGAGGCAGCTCTTAGAGGAAAGAAATGGTCTGGAAGCTCTAATTATAGGCTGTGGCTGAGGCTGTTGAGTTGACTTGCTTAGTGAGGTTAATATTGGCATCGAGGTAGAAGCCAAGTGTTTTCACGTTTTTGCCGACCGGGATGGTATTGCCATCAATTGTAATGTTGGAATAGTTGGGACTAAGTTTTTGTAGGTTGTACGGAGAACCAACAATGAGCAGTTCAGTCTTCTCGTCGTTCAGGCAGAGGCCATGTGTGGCCATCCATGCCTGAATGACAGAGAAGATTTCATTGATCTTGGCTACATCGGTATTGTAGTTGCCCGAGATGGTGAGGAGTATCTGGGTGTCATCCGCGTAATTAGTGTAGGTGACACCCAGACGATCCAGTTTATCAAAGAGGGGCTTTGTAAAGATATTGTATAGGGTGGGTGAAACACAAGAGCCTTGTGGGACACCGCAGGTGATAGGGATGGGGTCTGCTGCTGCCACCGGAGAGAAGACTCTCATAGTTCTATTGGCCAGGAAGGACTGTATCCACATAACAGCAGAGGGGGAAAAGTGGGCGGCCGAGTATTTTATGGCCGACCAAGTCAAAGGCTGCTGAAAGATCTAAAAGGAGTAGGATGGCCGCCTTACCCATATCTTTGATTTCGTCAATCTGACTTTTAAGATCAACAATGGCTGTTTCTGTTCCATGTTGAGGCCGGAAGTCAGACTGACGCAATCCAAGTAATTGGTTGGACTCTAGGTACTGCTGAATTTGCAAGTAAGCAACTCTGTCAAGGATTTTTAACAGGAAGGGAACGGTTGTGATAGGCCTGTAATTTGTGGGGATGGCTGGGTCCAAGGTCTGTTTTTTTAGTAGCGGGAAGACCCAAGACTGTTTCAAATTGTTGGGTACCGAATTGGTGGAGAATGACACGTTTATGAGCTTGGAAATGAAAGGGGCGAGGTCTCTTGCTGCATCTTTTATAATCTGTGCGGGACAGCTGTCCCCTTTGCAATTTGACGGTTTGAGGGAGGTTATGATTTTTTGCACTTCTAGTACGGTTACTTTTTTGAAGGTGAAGCCATCGTTAGTGTTAGGGGTGGTAGGTGGGCTAGGGGTAGGGGGGCTAGGGGTGGGGCTACTATTAGAGAGTTGTAGTCTTTTATTTCCAATTTTAGTTTGTAGGCCAGTGATTTTATTTGCAAGGGCATCTTGGATGCTAGTGCACCAGGGTTGGTCTTTCACGGACATGTCCGTAGGTGGATTGGGATTTTCCAACTCCTTCAGGATGGTGAATAATTCTTTGGTATTGGAACTTGCATTACTTATTCTTGTATTGTAGGCTTCTTTTTTAGTGTGAATTATTTCTTTTTTTATAAAGGGAGGATGCATTTGTGAGATTGATTTTGTGTTCCTCTGATGGGTTCATTTTCCAAAGGGTTTCCATTTTGGACTTTTTATTTCTTAGTATTTTAAGTTCTGGCGTGTACCAGGAGTTAAGGTGTGCTTTAGGTTTACCTTTACGTAGTTTTAGAGGGGCAACACGGTCTATAGCTTTGGTCATGGAGTTATTATAGGTCTCTACTAGTGAGTTAAGGTCCGATGTGTTAGGGATCATGTTTAGGGTGGGTAGAACCAATGGGATGATGCTTCAGCGGTGATGTTCCGCTTATTTCTCGTCAGACATGCTGGTACAGGTGGGCACTGTATGTGGTGTGGGTTGTTAGTGCTAATGTCAAATGAAAGTAGGAGGTGGTCGGTCCATATAAGTGGTTGGGGGTCTTTGCAGGTAATGTTACAGTTGTGGGCAGCGAGCCAGTCTAAGGTTCTGCCTTTCTGATGTGTAGGTAAGGTGTTAAGTAGAGCGTAGTTGTGTTCGCAAAGTGCAGTAGCAAGGGATGATGCTGGAGTGTCGTGAGGATCATTGTATCCCAGGTTAAAGTCACCTAGAATAATATTCTGTGATAAAGGTTTAGATTTTTCAGCTATGAGGGAGGTTATATCTTCCTCGAAGGAGCCTATGGGACCAGGGGGTCTGTATATAAGTTCCAGGGTGATAGTATTCTTAGGAGTGGTTTGAATTTTAATGGATAAGTGTTCACAGGAATTTAGAGAGAGGGAGGTCACAGATCTAATGTCAAACGAGGATTTGAATATAAGTGCTACACCTCCTCCACGGGCATTAGGTCTGTCAGCCCTGAGGATGGAGTCGTTGTCTGGAACCGCAAGGGTTAGAGAGGGACCTGCAGCTGCATGGAGCCAGGTTTCTGTAGTGGCGAAGAAGTCCAGATCTGCTGAATGGATGATGTCGGCAATTTCCGTAGGGTGGGCCACAAGGGATCTAACATTAAGTAGGGCTCCTTTGAGAGGTACAGAGTTAGCAATAATGTTTCTATTGGTGACTTTAGTTGTAGGATTGTTGGTAATTTTGCTGAATAGAGTGGGGAGTCTACAGCCTAGTCTGTCGTTATGGGTCATGAGGTTAGGGTAGGCAGTAGGGCGGTGTTCTAGCATATTGTGTGATTTCTGGATATTGTCAGAATGGTCATCTGTGACAAGGTTCGGTGGAGGGTTACCTAAGGTAACGCTGATTTTAGTACTGTGGTCTATAGGTGCACTGTGGGGGAAAGGAGGTAGGGATGGCAGGAAGGGTGTGGGGCAAAGAACAGGGTGCTGTCTAGGACACCAAGCTTGCCGAGTCCCTTACTGAATGGGATATAACTGTTTCTGCTGCATGGCGTGCAATCAGGCATAATGCAGAAAGGGAACATGATGAATACTAGCCAGGCTGGCATAGTTAAGATATAAATTCGGGCGGGATGATGAAGGCACTAGGGGGATGATGGATGTTGTTAGCTGCGCTGGTGCTTGTATGCCCTGGGACAGACAGGCTATTTAGGTAGCACTGGATTTGAAAATGAGGCACACTTGCAAAAAGGCTTTGTAATTGGCGCGACTAACAGGCAAATTTAAGATAGCAACTAGCTAGCGACCATGAGGCATGACACAATCAAATGTGGACTGTTAGCGACCATAAGGCACAACACAAATCAAATATGGTCTATTAGCGACCATAAGGCACAACACAAATCAAAAGTGGTCTATTAGCAACCATAAGGCACAACACAAATCAAATGTGGTCTGTTAGCAACCATAAGGCACAACACAAATCAAAAGTGGTCTATTAGCAACCATAAGGCACAACACAAATCAAATGTGGTCTATTAGCGACCATAAGACACAACACAAATCAAATGTGGTCTATTAGCGACCATAAGGCACAGCACAAATAAAATGTGGTCTATTAGCGACCATAGGGCACAACACAAATCAAATGTGGTCTATTAGCGACCATAAGGCACAACACAAATCAAATGTGGTCTGTTAGTGACCATAAGGCACAACACAAATCAAATGTGGTCTATTAGCGATCATAAGGTACAACACAAAT
The DNA here is from genome assembly GCF_040938575.1 of Ambystoma mexicanum. Classification (NCBI taxonomy): domain Eukaryota; kingdom Metazoa; phylum Chordata; class Amphibia; order Caudata; family Ambystomatidae; genus Ambystoma; species Ambystoma mexicanum. Next base: position 95,757,802 of record NC_090939.1, on the reverse strand, counting down.
CAAATGTGGTCTGTTAGCAACCATAAGGCACAACACAAATCAAATGTGGTCTATTAGCGACCATAAGGTCCAACACAAATCAAGTGTGGTCTATTAGCGACCATAAGGCACAACACAAATCAAATGTGGTCTATTAGCGACCATAAGGTACAACACAAATCAAATGTGGTCTGTTGGCGACCAAAGGCACAACACAAATCAAATGTGGTCTGTTAGCGACCATAAGGCACAACACAGATCAAATGTGGTCTATTAGCGCCCATAAGGCCCAATACAATCAAGTGTGATTTGATAAGCAAATGCAATGTTGTAGCATTGTACGGTTTTAGGGTGACTATTGTCATATGGAGATTAAGAGACCTTCAAGTGCTGCGTTACTGAATCAAGCACTAGCTATAGGTTACATCATGGGCAATGGTTAGATTACACCAGGCACAGTGGGCATAGAATAGCAAGCATAGGCAATGAATATATTACAGGCGCAGTGGGCATTGTTCAGCGTAAGCTTGCGGGCTGCCTTGAACATTTGCTAGGTAAGGGGATAGCACGGCATGGCTCCCACATGAAGGTAGAGCGTAGTCTTACGCAGCTATGCGGGGGCTAGCTTAGTACAGGTGAGGGGGAACTTACGGGGGGGACTTAGAAGCGCAACGTAATGGACACAGCCTAGTTGTAGACCGGTTCTAAGGTGACCAGTTAGCGCAAGCATTACAGGTGCAGGCCGTATGAGAATCCGTATAGGCAAGCAGCAGAGAGGGCCAATGGACTGACTTACAGGGTCCCCGGCTGAGTAAAGCGCGGTCAGAGCGGGACAAGCTACCGCCGACCCAATTAGTGTCGGTGAAGAAAACAGGGCACTAACACATACAGCAAGAATAGGCGATGACTATGAAACATTGCGTTATCGAGTGTGAGACAGGCGCTGAGAGGCATGCTTACATGTTGATAGTGTTACGAAAGTTCATCCGCTGCGTCCGTTAGTTAAGTAGAAATGTTGAAACAGTTCTGGTGTCGGTAGTCCGAATGGTGAGAGCGACTGCTACACAGGGACTTGGGCACTTGAGCACGGCCAAGCTCGGTCAGGGGGGTAGCCTTTGTCTGTTGCCTTCGTCGGGGGCCGTCTTTCACCTGCCGGTGCACCCTGATTGGTCAAATGGGAACAGGCGACCAATCACAAGGCAACACGCTTCTAGGGCTTGGGCACAAAGCAGGGTGAGTGAGAAAAAGTGGCGGCGGCCATCTTTAAATGGCAAAAACCTCGTGTTTTTGCAATTCGATTTCGAGCTGTGCTGGACTTCGTTTTGGGGTTCCAGTAAGCACAGAGGGCTAAAATGATCAGTAAGGCTGCAGGGGCAGGCTGCCTTAAATTAGGAACTGAAATTAGGCGATTATCAAGTGAAGAGATCGGGGTGCCTAAATACAGATGGTGTAGCCTCCAGGTTTACCTAGGACAGCCAGAGCTTGTGGCTGCGTGGAGCTGCTCCTGCAGCTGGTGAAGAGGGAGCTCCTGCTCGCACCTCATGTAGACCAGAAGATATCCATCTTTATTAAGAGACACAAGATGCATAGCCACAGCAATACATTCTTACTTTAGCCTGCAGGTAGCCCCATGGAGATGCTCCTCCCAGTAGGACAGGTGGTGTCTAGCCGCGCCTCCGGTGAAGCTGATGTGTTGATATCTGTTTGAAATGTTTCTGGAGACTTGAGCATATACGAGACAGGTGCAGTTCAGCAAAGTCTCAAAGGCTACAGGTGCCATGACACACCACTGTGTGGTCAGATGTTCACCGGGTCTGCGACAGGTGGGCAGTCCACGGATATCTCCAGAGAAGCCGGCATGGGGTGTTGTCATGGCTTAGGAAATTAAACCCTTCCCTTGCTCCAATGACAAACGTCTCGCTCCTTCAAGGAGCCGTTCTTGAAAATGTGCCACCGTCCCTGTCCCATTGAATTATTATGCCCGCCTCCCGTCCATCGTGAAATATTAGCAGCCTTTGAATAACTCATCTGTTAATTCTGCATCTTCAGCCCGACAAAGAGGGTGTGTGATGTTCTGGCTCCAATTGCATGGTGCAATATGACATAATTAGGATATGGTAACCTGTCTGCATATGTGAGCTGTAAACAACCCTTACTCGAACTCTCTCTCTTCCTGTTGGGAATAGGGAATTCGGGGATGGGGGTGTTGGGAATAATGGACCGGAGAATTCAGGAAAGGAAATGAGAAGCATCACCTTGCTTGTTGGCAATAATCTTAAACTTGCTTGCTCGTTGTAATGCTTAGGACAGACTGTAGGATTACCAGCTGAGGTCACTAGGAAGACTTTACCAGTGTGTCCATTACGGCATCCAAAGTCTATCCAGAACTATTCCAATCAGGTTGCAAAAGTCTCTTTTTCATCATCAGAATAATGTGGCTCCAAAGTAACTTTCAAGGTACGGCTAATAGGTGTCACTTTAGCACCATTTGTGCAAGAAAAACGATTATGAATAGTGATACATGGAAAATGTCCGTATACACGTCTTCTCTAGTGATTTGTCATTGTTACTCCCTGCAGCATGTTTCTGACATTGTGATTTGCTGAAAGATTGACATTCTGTCACCATTTTAATGACAGCGCAAAATGGTGCTGATAAAGAAAACCAGCAGAAACAATATTTCTGACCGTGCAGAAAATCACATATGCACCATTCTGCAAAGAATCCTCCTCACGGCGGAAACCCTGGAGAAGAACCTGCTTTGTGTAAAGTCCACATGCATCTCTGCGGGCATTAGCATCCTTATGCTGCAGCAAAGGCAAGGCTCTCTACAGATGTTGCCTGCTGTTTAGCATGTGTTAAATGTAGGTATAGCCGGTAGGGATCTCGTGTAATTGCGCCAGCCATGTTTTTCTGACTCTGCTCATCTGTCCCGCGTGCATATCTGCTCAGCAATGATCTAAGAAGTGGGGATTGGGGTGCCACTTAAGATGGCAGTTTAACCTCGTAGCTCGTGAAATCACTGACATGACTACAACTTTTTGCCTCAAATTGTTTCTCTGCTGAGCGGAGGTTGACAGTAGTGAAAGGTTGCAGCCATCAGCCTCGACTGTTCTTGGATTCAGGCGTTCTACATTTATTTATTTTTGTATATATTTTCCTTTATTTTCTATTTTCACAGATATATCACATTACAATATTGACTCTCATATTGTTACACATGGGAAAAGGACACTGCCCCTTTAAGGGCAGCCAAGGAGAAAGAGCGGGAGGAGAGACGGAAAGGGAGGGGCGAGAGAGAGAGAAAGTTAGTTAGAGTTGAGAGGTGAATAAAGTTGGTTCGTAGTGAACTCGGCTCCGTGTCGTTTGTAGGCCTGAGAGCGTACGTATGAACGAGGTCCAACACTGGCGACGAAGCCGATACGACCCGTTGCGTGCCGGCAGCAGTTTGGAGGGCTTGTGAGCCCAGCAGTGCGAGGAGGGCCTGTGAGCCCAGCAGCGTTCAGGGAGGGCCCGTGTGCCCAGCAGTTAAGGAGGGCTCGTGAGCCCAGCAGACCAGGTGGGCCCGTGTGCCCTGCAGCATCAGGACCGGAGAGCCCAGCAGTGGTGGCCTGCCAGCAGCAGACCAGCCGACCAGAAGATCGGGGAGGACCGTGCGCCCAAGACTGGAGAGCCCGGTGGCGAGGAGCCCGACAGCGGAGGACTGCCAGCTGACCAGCCGACCGGAAGATCGAGAGGCCCGTGCGCCCCAACTGCAGAGCCCAGCAGTGAAGAGCCCAGCAGCGGAGGCCCACCGGCAGCTGGCCCAGCCGACCAGGTGATCGAGGGGCCCGTGCGCCCGAGACTGAAGTGCCCAGCCGACCAAGTGATCGAGGGGCCCGTGCGCCCGAGACTGAAGTGCCCGGCGACGGAAGCCCGCCGACAGCAGCCCAGCCGACCAGGACCGCAGCGCCCAGCAGAGGAGGTCCCGCGCACCTCGACAAGAAGAGGACCGCGGACGCCAGCGACGAGAAGAGCCCGCGAGCCGGAAGAGGCCCACGAGAAGCAGGAAGACCACGAGGGAATACAGCAGGCCCACACGTCACGGAAGAGGAGACCCGCAGGCTCGCGGCATCCACCCTCAAGTAAGGAGTCGGAAAGGGGTAGCGAAAAGGGAACCCCGAGTCTCCCACCCACGTGACACATCAGGGAACCAGTGAAATCACCCGAAGGTGACACCTGCAAAAGGGAACCCCGAGTCTCCCACCCACGTGACACATCTGTAGAGACACCCGAAGGTGACATTTGAAAGGGGAAACCCCGAGTCTCCCACCCACGTGACACACCAGCAGACACACCCAAAGGTAACATTTGCAAAGGGGAACCCCGAGTCTCCCACCTACGTGACACATCGGTGAAAACACCTGAAAAACAAAATTTTGCAAGAACCCGAAGGTGACATTGCCAGAACGCCACTCTGCACACAAAAAGCAGAGGGTGAACAACGTGCCCCAGTGGGCGAACATACACCGCAGCAGTTCAAGAGAACCACGGTGCAAAAGCCTACCAGAGCACCCCGAGCATCCGCGACGCAGCACTCCACGCTACACACCAAGATACCACCATGTCATCTGCAGACGCGGCAGACCCTAATGCACCACCACCGGGAGCTCCCTCCTCTCATGCAAGCCTAATGAGGAGACCTGCCCCGTTCACGCTAAACCCACACCATGACCAGGGGCAGAGATGGGAAGAATGGATGGAGGAATTTGACGACTTCGTGGGTGCCATTGGCACACAAGAACCTCCCAACATACTGAGCATATTTGCAAATGTCGCAGGGAGAGAAATCAAAAATATTATACGCACGATCCCTCCACAAGATCGCACCACATATGCAAGACTCCTGCAAGCCATTAACGAAAAACTGGTCATCTCACCCAACCGGGACTATGAAAGGTACACTTTCAACCAATGTGGCCAGCTACCTCACGAATCAATAGGGGAGTTCGTAATACGTCTTCAGAGGAAAATATCCAAATGCGACTTTGCTAACTTTAATGACGAAGAAGCCATTAGATTACGCATCATAGAAGGGTGTGTATCCTCGATGTTCCGGAAGCACCTCCTCAAGAAACCCCTATCCCTAAAAGAGGTGCTAGACCTAGCCAGGGTATACGAAAGAGTGGACATTCAAGCAGCAGCCATTGAGAACCCAAAAAAGGGAGAAACCATAGCCGCAATTCATCCCTACGCCCGCCTGCCAAACACCCAACCAAGGACCAACCAGAGGTACCCGACACAACGAGCGCAGGGTGACCGCCAATGCTATCGCTGCGGATTCGAATATCCACACAGAGGACCGTGCCCCGCCATTGGGCAACGATGCATGAGATGCGGAATGGAGAACCACTTCCAAGTGATGTGCAAAGAACTACTACCGGAAGGAGGATCAGCACGCCCACGATCTGCCCCTCGCACGATGGACGCACATAAAGAACAGCATCACCATGTGGACAGGAACGCACCTCTCGCGCCATCATATCAACGCCCAAACACAGTGAGAGCCTTGGAAGGACTTCAGATTGAACCAGACAGGAAAGACCACGAATTATACGATGCCTATCAGGATGACTTCATGCGGGAACTGGAACGCGAAGACACCCGCAGAGCGGAAGCACCAGACAACCAGGAACATGACAGGGAGCCATACCCTTACCCCCCACCACACTATCCACCAAGTGGAAACGAACAGCCTCAATACCTGCAGGACGGCTACGACCGAGAGTATGTATGCCTTCTCAGCGTGGAGGAGGAGGACACCGCGGCTCCCAGAGTAACAATTCAGATGGGAAGAACCCAAAACAGATTTATTGTTGATACAGGAGCGACGGTCAACGTCATGAATGAAGACATCTATCGTGAAATAGCCTCAACATACCCCATCCAAGAGTCTAGGACACACATCTTCCAATGGGGAGCAACCCAACCCATGACATCAAAAGGGAAATTTCAATGCGACCTACGACACAGAGGCATCACAGTAACCGCCACGATACATGTGATAAGAAGCCCAGCTATTGGCCGCTGCCTTCTCAGTTATAGGACAGCTAACGCACTTGCCCTGATTGACCTACACTATGACCAGTCGGAGGTCATTGAAGGACTACCACTACCATGCGAATCCGTCAGGGCAATCATAGACAGACCATTGGCAAAAAGAGAACTCAAGAACACTTTCCCCAAACTGTTCGAAGGGGTAGGGATGCTAAAAGGGCCATGCATCAAACTACACATAGACAAAAACGTCAGGCCAGTTCCACAACACCCACGGAAAGTGGGTTTCCACCTCCAGGAACAAGTGTCAAAGGAAATACAACTTCTCCTCCAGAACGACATCATAGAGAAAGCGGAAGGGCCAACACCCTGGGTGTCACCGATAGTAATTGTCCCCAAGGACAATGGTCGCCTTCGCATATGCGTAGACATGCGCATCCCGAATACTGCCATCCAGAGAGAAAGGCACCCAGGACCAGGATTGGAGGACATGCTAATCAGGTTAAACCAGGCGAGGTTTTTCTCAAAACTTGACCTCAACCAGGGCTACCATCAACTCGTCCTGGATCCAGAATCACGGCCCATAACCACATTTGCAACGCACGACGGCCTGTTCCGATACAAAAGGTTAAACTTCGGCATCTCATCTGCCGCAGAAATATTCCAAGAGACCATCAGGCGTCTCATAGCATCAGAGACGAATGCATTAAACTACAGTGATGACATCCTCATATTCGGGAAAGATCAAGACCAGCACGATAAGGCTCTCAGGAACATCTGCTCCATCCTACAAGATGCAGGGCTAACACTGAATGAGTGCAAGTGCGTCATTAACAGAACAAGTCTCAAGTTCTTCGGACACACATTCTCCAACAACGGCATATCTGCAGACCCAGACAAAATAAAGGCCATCACTGATCTTCGAGCGCCGACGAACACAGCAGAGTTACGCTCGCTATTGGGAATGGCGGGATATTGTGCGCGATACCTTCCAAACTACGCCACAACGACTGACCCGCTCCGCAACCTCCTGAAGAGGAACCAACCATTCACATGGGACGCACCCTGCCAGGAGGCATTCACAGCGATAAAAGAGGGACTCACCAACAACAAACAACTGGCATATTTTGATCCCAACTGGCACACCATCATCACAGTTGATGCGAGCCCGGTGGGGCTGGGAGCCATCCTAGCACAAACTGACTCCGCAGACAACAGCCACCATGCAATAGTCGCCTACGCCAGCCGAGCCCTGTCACACACGGAAAAGGCCTACTCTCAAGCAGAGAGAGAAAGCCTGGCCGCGGTATGGGCGTGTGAAAAATACCACCACTTCATCATTGGCCGAAAATTTACCCTAGTGACAGACCACCAAGCCCTCCTATCTATCTTTGGGAACCCCAGGATGAAGATGCCACCCCGCATAGAGCGATGGGGGATAAGACTACAGGAATACGATTACACCATCATCCATAAACCAGGAGGAGACGCAAACCCAGCGGACTACTTGTCCAGACACCCTCTACCAGACAAAGATGACACTTTGGCACATGAAGCCACTGAATATGTCTTGTACCTATCGTCAAATGCCATGCCGCCCACCATCTCGACCACGACGTTCGAGGAAAGGAGCAAAGCCGACCCAACGATCAGGGCCGCTATCACCCTCACCCGCTCCAACAAATGGAGGGACCGCCACTCAAATAGAACTGAAGAAGGAGACGTGGACCAGAAAGAATTAGACCGGCTAGCCAAAGTAAAAGATGAACTTATAGCAACAGACCAAGGGCTACTACTACGAGGAAAGAGGCTAGTAGCACCAAGAGACCTAAGGAAGACACTAGCAATGCTGGCGCACGAAGGGCACAGGGGAATGGACAACACCAAAAGGTTCCTCAGGAACTATGTCTGGTTCCCATATATGGACATGATAGTGGAGGACATGCTCAGACACTGCAGACCCTGCCAACTGGCAGCCCAAGGACAAAACCCAAACCCCCTCCAACTCACCACGCTGCCAACGAGACCCTGGCAAAAGGTCGCAATGGACTTTTATGGACCCGTAGAAGAGGGAGGGTATCTATTAGTAATAATAGACGAGTACTCGAGATTCCCGTTTGTGAAGCAAACACCCTCGACATCCTTCGCTGACAATGCGCCCATAGTGGACGAACTTTTCAGCGAATGGGGCATCCCCAACGTCGTGAAGACCGACAACGGGTCCCCTTTCCAGGGACGGGAATTCGCAAACTTCGCAAAACACCTAGGCTTCTCCCATCAAAAGATCACACCACTCTGGCCCCAAGCCAATGGGATGGTCGAACGGTTTATGGCCACGATCAAATTGACCCGACAAAAGGCAGTAGCGGAACAGACACCCCATCCGAAAGCCATCTGCAGCATGCTCCGAAGCTATCGGAACACTCAACATGACGCAACTGCAAAGCCACCCGCTGAACTCATGGTGAGATACCAACCCAGGACACGTATCCCACGATGGGAGGACTATACACCGGAAGAAGACCTAGCCATCAGGGAACGTGACGCTGAGAAATGAAGGAAAGCCAAGCAATGGGCTGACACAAGAAGGAGAGCAAAGGAACAACAGCTGGAAGTTGGACAAACAGTACTGGTCCGACAAACACAGCGCAAGAAAACAGACACTCGATACCATCCAGAGCCAAGAATCATCACAGCTATCAAAGGGCCCATGGTCACGGCAACCGGAGAACTAGGGGACATTAACCGCAACTCCTCATTCTTCAAGAAGCTGTATCTGGAAGAACCTGAACCACCAGAGATACCCGACGAGAGCCTCAATGAGGAAGAGGAAACGGAACCCCCAATAGAGTCAAGCGGCGAGAGCAGAGAATCACCAGGGAGACCCCCGAGGACGATAAAGAAACCGATGAGGCTCATCGAACAGATGTAGCCGGACTGTTATGATAAGCACGGGGGAGGTGTTACACATGGGAAAAGGACACTGCCCCTTTAAGGGCAGCCAAGGAGAAAGAGCGGGAGGAGAGACGGAAAGGGAGGGGCGAGAGAGAGAGAAAGTTAGTTAGAGTTGAGAGGTGAATAAAGTTGGTTCGTAGTGAACTCGGCTCCGTGTCGTTTGTAGGCCTGAGAGCGTACGTATGAACGAGGTCCAACACATATTACAACAACAAACACCAACAAACACAGCTTGTACCTCTCTGAGGTTCACAAGTACTTCCCTATCTATTCGGACCAGTCTAACGCTCCCCACAATATGGATGTCTTTTGATCCCTATTTCTCTTCTCCATCTCCCGCTCTGTAGCGGGAAGTCAGGGGGGCTTGTCATCCAGGGAGCTAAATAATGTGCACACTATGGCATTCCAGATCGCCACGCACTCAAGGTTCTCACCCCTTCCACTGTGAACAGCATTAAATCAGATGGTAGCTTCTGCCATTGGCCCACTGTCTCAAATCACTCCACCATCTTTCTATTCTTGGACCCTCCCTCGATTTCCAGGCCATGGCTATCCTTTTCCCCAAAACCCAGGCATGGTCTATTGGTCTGTTTGCAGGTTTGTTTTTTTCCGGGCGTGCAAAAATGCGGGTCCATTTATATTTAGTACTCCCTCCTCTATTAAGCCGGCGATTAAGTGTGCATTGAAGGCTCGCTTTGGTGAAGGGACGCTTTCCTGCCTTAACCCACTTCTACAGCACTGCGAGCTGAACGTAGCTCTTGCTGAGACGTTGTTGCTTCCTGGAGGAGGCGGAGCTTAGCAACGCCACGTGACTGATCACGTGACATCTTTTGAACTCTTATTGAGCCGCGAGCCACCCGAGCGGCGTTAAGCCCGTCAGGGTAAAGGACGCTGACTGTTGTGCGGCTGTTTTGCGCTGGTGGCGCGACCATCGGACGGGAGACTGCAGAGGTTTTTTTCCTCTTTGATCCCTTCTGGACGTTTTGTGTACCAGTGGAAACTGCTAAACGCATTGAGTGGGCGCCTTCACTCACACAGGTGAGACAGCATATTAGTTTGTATTACATAACATTGTTACAGTTCACCGCTTCTACACAGGATCAGCGTGTTACGGTGCTGATCTAGTAAAATGACTAAAATGAAGCCTATGAAATCCCGGTATGACTTGCGCAAAGGTAATTCTGGAAAAACGGCTAAACTACCCCCTAAAGCCACAAACAATGACACTCCAAAAGGGGCGGGAGGTACATCAGACAAAGGCACTATTCCGGCCATGTTTGGGAAAAATATCCCCAAAGTGACTCCTCCTATGGATAAATCAGCACCTGAAGATGGTAATGTTTCACCCCCTCACCCACACAATAAAAGCAATGCCCTTGAATCCACCAACTTTAACGACATGACAATAACTCATTTCTCGACTTGTGCCTATCAATTCAAACATCGATTGCAACTTTGAATAGGCCTCTTACGCCACGAAAGAATAGCCCAATAGTGGTTGAAGCACAAGTTTTGAATGCTGCCCAGAATGATCATCCGATGTCAAGGGAGCCACTTAGTCCTAAACAAACAGGTAATTCAACCTCAAACCTGTCTGGCATCCACCCTATTCACCCTACCCCTATTTCACCCTTGGTAACGACGGCAGGGCGATTATCGGCTTCTCCAAATCTTTATATTGATCCTGAAGAATTGGAACATACCGATAGTGGTGGGAATGGTGATACAGATGGTTTAAATAATATAGCAATTACTGAATTGCAAGCTTCCATGGCATCTGTTCAATTTGCGTTGAAAATGTTATTAAAACTGTGTGGGAGGATTCATACTAACTCTATAATCTAGCTAGGGCTCCCCAACCCTATTGATGACATGGACCAAGTGCCGTGAATACCGTCAGCCCCAAAGGGGGACCGGGAAGTTGTGGCCCCGCTGGAAATGGGTAACTTGGAGGAACCCGAGGAGGCTGGCGTGAAAGCACCTCTGACCAAAAAACAGCTCCGGCAACTAAGACAGGAGGCTACTAAAAATCTGGCGGTTGAAATTGCCTCCCCCTTACCAGCCACTAATGTTCCGGCCGCTCGATCTAAAAAAGCAAAAAAAGGGGCTGGAAAACAAAGAAGCGCACAAAGAAGGGGTTGGGGACTCTACCAAGCTGGATTATTCCAGATATAACGCAGGAAGCTACTAGTACGATCCTGGAAGATCCGGAATCCGAGCTCTCAGTCAGCATGATTGAAGAATCTACTAAATGTTCAACTCCATGTGGGGACGGGAGTGCTGAGGAAAAGGAGCATCGAGACACCCTGGAGGCAACGGAAATTGAAGATCCCAACACAAGTAAAATCTGCATTATTAAAAACTTAAATCAGAAGAAAAGGGACAAGTGGCTGACAAGAACTGAGGTCCTGACTAAATCACATCTGATTCCACAATTACGTGTTATACGCACATAAGGTTTTTCTTTTGTGGAACCACTCAGAGTGCGTAATCCCAATGTCACAGCCCTTCATTGTTGTGTTATGGCATCGGCCCAATTGATCCGAACTCATAAGAAATGTCTTATGCAGGTTGGTATAGAGGTCGATGCCAGTAAAGAGGAGGAAGATTCCTCCCTTCTAAGTGCTGATTATGGAGCGTCCAAGAACAAGGGTGGCAGACCTGCCCAACCATCGGGAAAGAAAGTCCAGATGGCGGACATTCAGAACACTCTGAAATGGTTGGCTGACTCGCTACCTATGGTTTTACAACAACCATGAGATTATTCTTTGTTAAGCTGGAATACTCATGGCCACCAACATTTTCTTACTGATAAGGGCTCACTTGCACTTATTAAAAATTATCCCATTATTTTACAAGAAACCTGGCTGTTGCACCCCACGGCCATAGATGGGTTACTCTATTTACCACACCCTGGCCAAGAAAGGAGTGTGGAGACGTCCCTAGGGGGGCTTAGCTATTGGGGTGTCGAACAAGATCCGAAGTAAAATGATCTCAGTGGAAAACAACTATATATGTGCTGCTGTTTTGTCCCTTAGGATAAAAGCTGTATGGGAAGAAATGCTGCTAATAAATATATATAACCCCCCGGGAGCAAAGCACAAAGATCACATTCAAGATGCCCTGCATGTTCTCCTGAGCAATTGGAAGCTAACCAATGAGAAATATTTTGTTATTGTGGCTGGGGTTTTAAATTGCCAGATTAATTGTGGGGGTGGCACCAGTAATAACCGGCACCTATATAATAACGGGCATCCACCGATAGTGAGGGGGGAGTGCTGGAGGGGCTTCTTTGAAATCTGGGACCTGAAAATAATTAATGGGCGAACAAGAAGTGATAGGCCTGGCAAGCATACTTGGAAGAAGGCGAGGTCTGGGAGTACCCTCGATTATATCTTTACCAGTGCTGAGATTGCAACTATTGTCAAAGATATGGTGGTTAGGGAAAGTGAATGGAGTGATCATGATCCCTTGATATTGAGTCTGAGGTCTTGCACCCCTAGGGTGGGTGTGGCTAACTTGGGGGATATCACTATTAACCACTCATTAAATCGCATCTCCTGGTCGGTGAAAAATGTTCTGAAGGCCTCTAGGGCATCCAGTGATTGGGGGGGTTGAACAGTCAAATTTGTTTAATCAGATGTCACCCAAACAAATTGAGAGATGGATTAGTAATTTCTCTGGTTTGCACTGTTCCTGTAAAGTGCAACTGATGGTGGTGAAGGTGCCGCAAGAGGCAGTCTATGACCGTGCAATCAGAGACAGGAAGCGTAAGCTTAGAGGTGACATTCGATTTGTCAGAAAGGATCTACACTCATAGCCATTAAAACAAGGAAGTTGAAGGCTATCTATCAAATATGGCTAAACATACACAAAAGACATAGGAAACTGGAGAGATGGCGGCATACGGTTATAACTTTATGTAGTAAGAACACCCGCAAAATCTGGTCTGTACTAGGGGAGGCTAAAGGGAAGAAGACCTCTTGTATGGTGAACCCCATAGGTAGTGCCGAATGGATTGCCTATTTGGAAAAATGGAATGTGGGGATTAGTAATAAGACCTACATCCCCATTTTTTCTAAACCCCTACTCCCCCCCCTTTGATGTTTCTTTTGAGGAACTACAAGGCAGAATCGAAGAATTAAACACTTCACAAGCCCCAGGGCCCAATGGCCTCTCCAATGTGGTGATGAGAAATAACCCCCCTTTCTGGGCTTGTCTTCTTAAAATTCTGTTTGATAAAATATTGTTTGAGGGTCGTATTCCTACATCCTGACAGGCTGCCATCATTATACCAGTTTTCAAAAAAGGTAACAGAACCGAACCAGAGAACTATCGGCTGTTATCTATGCTGGACTGTTATGGGAAGATGTTTGCTGCTCTCATTCTCAATGAACTACAAAAATGGATTGAGGGTGCGGGCATATTAGACCAATTCCAAAGCGGTTTCAGAGCTGGCTATTCTACCTCCCATAATCTGTTTGTTATGAATGCACTGAGAAGTAAGGCTCTGGTTCATGCTAACCCTCCGTTATATGCACTTTATGTAGATTTCAGGGCAGCCTTTGACTCGGTAAATCGTTCCTTCCTATAGAACAAACTGAGGAAATTGGTCTGCCCTGAATCTTTGCTATACTATCTTGAGCTTCTACACACCAACAACACTGTACAAGTAAGGCTTGACAATCAAGGTGCCGTGACCAAACCCATCCCTCTGATGGGAGGGGTAAAGCAGGGGTGTGTGACGGCTCCCACCCTTTACAACTTGTTTGTGTCCGATTTACCTGAATGCCTCCAAGGGATTAACAACTGCCCCCCTAAGATAGGCACGTGCCACTGTCCTATACTGGCTTACGCGGATGACTTAGTGATCCTGGATCACACCTTTAGTGGGATCCTAAGATCTGCAAACCAGTTATGGCGATATGCTGACACTAATGAACTAGTCATTAACCACAGTAAAACCAACCTGCTATTATATACTGCAGGTAGAGTAGCTAGGCCTCGCATGATGGTGGGTCTGATCGAAATTGAATATACTCTCATGTACAAATACCTAGGTGTTGAATTTGACCATAAAGGAAATTACCTCACATGTATCCCGGAGCGCAGAACAAAAGCTGCCCAACTCACAGCATTAATATATAAATTCACGCGTGAACAGTGTGGTTTCTCAATTTGGGCAGCACGCCAGTTGTATATTCAATGTCTGGCACCTATGTTCACATACGGTTTAGACCCCCTTATCAATATGAATCTAGGATGGTTACAACTTGTGGAGGGTAAGTTCTGGAGAAAAATTCTCGGCCTTCCTCAATGTATCCCCATGGCCATGATCAGGCTGAAGTTAGGTATCTCCTCCCTCAAGGCTATGGTTTTAAGAAAAAGGATGGAATTTTACATCAGGCTTAACAACAAACCTACAAACAGGCTCCTCATGACCATTAAAGAGGATACAGTGGCGGGTAGACAGGTAAAACTAGAAACACAGATTAATACCTTGCTCGAAGAAATTAACTGGTCACCTGAGTGGGGCAGGGAAAATAAGCGTCTATTCACCAGCATGCGCAGGCGCTTAAATCTGTGGGACTGGCAGAGTAATTTCATCCATCTCGAAAGCCTGAAAAGTTATAATTTCATTACGTATGTACTCTATACTTATATGAAGGCGCAACCATACTTAAATCTCTGCCCATCGGCACAATTGAGGCGTTCTATTCTTCTCTTATTCTTCAATCATTTACCCGTTCTGGCGGCCCGTGGTCAGGAGATGGGTTTGGATGTAGCAGAAAGATATTGTAGGATATGTGAACTTCCTACTGAGCCGGAGACGGCTTGTCATGTTCTAACAAAATGTCGCAGGATGAGAGTTAAGTGCATGAAATATCTTGGTGAGTTTGTCCATGATACTGAATTTATGGAACAGGCAGATTTTTGGAATCAGTGTGTTAACACCCTAAACCCCAAACTGCATCTAGCACTTTTTCAGGTGTGGTGTGAGGCTTCCACCTATATGAAAACAAGTACAAGGGTGGCCCCCTTGGTGTATAGAGGCTCTTTTCTTTAGCAAACGGATGGGAAATGTATGGAAGGTGATTAGCTACATCTGTATTATGAATATGTGTTTACTTTTATGACAATTGTCTCATTTTTGTTGAATGTAATTTCTTATGTTATGTGAAAAGCTTATAATAAGCTGTAACACATTAATAATAAATTAAATTAAATTAAATTATGAATATGAGGGTGCTTCCCCTCTCTTTCTCTTGGATGAAATATATGGGATACATTACTCACCGTAATCGTATTTCTGATGCTTGTATCTGCTTAGATTCACATGCTGTGCATAGGCCGACATCTAGTGGAAGCTGCGGAGTATTACAGTTTGTTTTTCGAAACTCGAAAATGGGCGTCGACACAGGGCGTGCCAGTAATACTATCCCTAGTGTGACTTCCACTGTACCCAAGATCCCTCACGCGTTTAGGATCCTCAGATTGTATTTTTTCTGACATGAGGTAGCATGAGGAGTAGCGTGAGTACAGATAATCCAAGCAGATAGATAGAAAGGTAAGACTACAAGCAATCATGCGCCTTCTCTCAGAGGGGAGGAAGGGTGGGTCGCATGTGAATCTAAGCAGATACAAGCATCAGAAATACGATTACGGTGAGTAATGTATCCCTTCTGAGGCTTGTGGAATCTGCTTAGATCACATGCTGTGCATAGATTAGCAAGCAGTACCTGAAGAAGGAGGTGGGATGTGAGAAGGGTCATGAGCAAATAAGTGTCTTAGAACCACTTGTCCCACTTGTGTATCTGCCTTGGAATGGGTGTCAATGCAGTAATGCTGAGTAAAAGTGTGAATAGAGCTCCAAGTAGCTGCTTTGCAAATGGTGTCAAGGGGTACATTTGCAATGAAAGCCAGAGTGGCCCCAATGCCTCTAGTAGAGTGGGCTCTTGGCGTGAAAGGCAGAGTTCTTTCCGAGAGTGAGTAACACAGCTGGATACAGTTAATAATCCACTTCGAGATGGCACCTTTAGAGACGCGATCCCCCTCTCTGCCTGTAGCTACGGAGACAAACAGTTGATCTGTTTTTCTTAGCGGTCTGGTTTTATCTACATAGTAGAGGACCGCCCTACGCACATCTAGGGTGTGTAGTTTCACCTCAGCCGAGCTTCGAGGGTCTTGGAAGAAAGCCGGAAGCTCGATGGACTGGTTTACATGGAATTTTGATATAAATTTAGGTGAGAATCTAGGGTGTGTGGGTAAAACCAGCTTGTCTTTATGGACAGTAAAGAAGGGATCCTGCACTGACAGAGCCTGAATTTCACTGACCCTTCTTATAGAAGTTATAGCTACTAAGAAGGCCTTTTTATAAGTCAGGTGTTTGAGACTGCTTTTATGCATGGGCTCGAAAAGGGGTCCCATGAGCTTGGCTAGCACCACATTAAGGTCCCACCCTGTTTGAAATAGGAGGGTGAAGTCTCTTTACTCCTTCCATGAAGGCTTTAACTACTGGTACTTTCCACCACAAGACCTTGCTATGGGAAGTGGTGTATGCCGACAGGGCTGCCGGGTGTACTTTCAGTGAGTTAAAAACCAAACCTGCATCTAGCAGGTGGAGCATGTATGTAACAATAGTGGAAGGAGTGCAATCAACAGGGTTGATTTGTCTACTCTGGCACCAGATAACAAACCTCTTCCACTTGTCAAAGTAACAGTGTCTTGTGTTTGGTTTCCTAGATTCCTTTAAGATGTCCATACACCTCTGTGGCAAATTGAGATGTCCAAACTCTATGACCTGAGGAGCCATGCTGCCAGGTTCATTGAGTTGGGTTGCTGGTGCACTGTTTGACCTTGGTGCTGGGACAGTAGGTTGTACCAGGCTGGAAGTTTGATGGGCTCGCACACTGCCATCCTGCGTAGGCGTGGGAACCACGGTTGTCTTGCCCACATGGGAGCAACTAGGACGAGCGTCATCGACTCTCTGTTCATCTTGTTCACCACTTTCCTGATGAGAGGAGTTGGTGGAAAAGCGTACGCAAACATCCCTGACCAGTTCATCCACAGCGCGTTCCCCTGGGAGTCTGGTTGGGGGAACCTGGATGCAAATCCTGGGCATTTTCTGTTTTCGCTTGTGGCGAATAAGTCTATAGTGGGGAAACCCCACTGAGAGAAGATATCTTCTACGACCTCTCTGTGTAGAACCCATTCGTGTTCCTCTGGGAGGAAGTCTCTGCTCAGAGCATCCGCTATGGAATTGAGCTCCCCTGGAACATGTTGTGATGACAGGAAGATGTTCTGTCTGAGTGCCCATATCCAGATTTTCTGGACAAGCTTGGACAGATTTGGCGAACGAGTCCCTCCTTGCTTGTTCAGGTAGAACATTGCTGTTGTGCTGTCCGTCCGGATTTGCACTGACAGGTTTAGTAGGTAGGGCTCGAACGCTTGAAGCGCTCTGAATACTGCCAGAAGCTCTAGCAGGTTGATGTGGTTCTTGGCCACTGAGGGAGACCAGAGACCCTGAGCCGTGTGGCGGAGATGGTGAGCTCCCCACCCAGTCAGACATGCATCGGTAGTGACTACTGCCTGTACTTCGGGATCGTAAAAGGGTTTCCCCTGTGCGAGATTCTCTCTTGTCCACCAGTGAAGGCTTTGTACTAGTGTTGGCGAAACGACCACTAGATCTTCCCACTGACCACTTGCCTGAGACCACTGTTTCGCCAACCATTCCTGCATGGACGAATGCGCAGGCGCGCGTGGGGGACCAGGTAAATACATGACGCCATCATGCCCAGTAAACGCATTGCTTTGCGTACCGTTATTTGGTGACCGGACTGATAATGCGGAATTTGCAGTAGTATATTCCGAATTCTTTCCTCTGAAGGAAAGGTCAACCCCTCTTGAGTATCTAGGATTGCTCCTAGGAACTGTTTGGAGGTGCTCGGCACCAGGCTTGACTTTTTCTCGTTGATTGAGAAGCCTAACTCGTGGAGGAGGTCGATAGCCCTTTGAATGTTTGTCCTGCAAATTACTGGGATTTCCCCCGTTATGAGCCAGTCGTCCAGATAAGGGTACACCGGGATTGCCTCCCTGCGTAGGTGTGCAGCCGCCACCGCCAGTACCTTGGTGAATACCCTTGGTGCTGAAGCTATCCCGAAGGGCAGTACCTTGAATTGGTAGTGTCGACTGTCCACCTTGAAGCGCAAGTACCTTCTGTGCGCTGGGAACATGGAAATATGAAAATAAGCATCTTTCATATCCAAGGTTGCCATGTAATCCCCCTTTTTTAGGAGGGGGATTACCTCTTGTAGCGTAGTCATACGAAACTTTTGGGGCTTGGCATACTTGTTGGCAGGCCGTAAGTCCAATACTGGGCGCATTGTCAAATCTTTCTTTGGCACAAGGAAGTAAGTTGAATAAATACCCTTGTTTACCTGGTGTCCCGTGACGAGTTCTATCGCGTCCTTTTCTAGCAGAATGGCGATCTCCTCGAGGAGAATCTTCTGATGTTCTAAAGAGTGTACTCTTTGTCGTGGAGGATGGTTCCAGGGACGCTACAGTAGTTCTATGCAGTACTCTGTGGATACTGTTGACAGCACCCATCTGTCTGATGTGATCCCTTCCCAAGCCTGGGTTAAGTTGGAAATGCGTCCCCCTACTGGGGTTGCGTGAGAAGGGACCCTGAACTGAGCGTCACTGCTTTGGTGGAGGCGTGCCGCCTCCCTTGCTGGGGCTGCCTCTGCCTTTACCACGACCTCTCCTATTACCCCTGCCGTAAACCTGGGTAGACTGTTGGCTGTTGTTCCACTGTGTACGCTTCCCCTGGGAATAGTTAGATCCTCTCTGGGAATTTTGGCCACGTGGGCGCCGAAAATTACTATTCCCTCTCTGGTTAGGGGGTTTATTGGTTAACTGGCCAAGGGACTTGAGTGTCTCGTATTCGTCCTTGGCATTTTTCAGTGCGTCTTCGACCGCCTTACCAAACAACAGATCGGCTTCCACCGGTTTGTCCAACAATGACGCCTGGGTTACTACTGCCTTAAAACCAGACTGCCGTAACCATGCATGTCTCTTGATAACAGTGCCTTCTGCTATCAATCTGCCTGCGTTGTCCGCAGCGTCAAAGGTTGCTTTCAAAATGCAACCAGACACGGCTCTACCCTCTGCGGAAATCCGAGCTAACTGTCCCTTTAAAGGTTCAGGAGCAGAGGCTATGAGTGCCGCGACTTCTTCCCACTGATGGCAGTTGTAGCAGGCCAACAGGGTGGTGGAGTTTGCAATCCTTGCTTGATAGGCGGACGTTGAGGCTACTTTCCTGCCGAAACCATATAGTTTTTTGCTCTCCTTGTCGGGAGGAGCTTCGGACGATGACAAGGTGTTCCAGCCCTCTTACGAGTGTTAGTGACAACTAGGGAGTCTGGCTTCAGATGTCCTCTTATATAGAGAGGGTCAGACTGGGCTGCCCTGAAAAGTTTTTCAACCCTGGGATTGACTGCTCTGGTGAGGTTCGGGTTCACCAGGGACGGGTCTATTCTTCGCTGAATGGACTTAAGGATAGGGATGGTCTGGGCAACAGGCCTCCTTTCTCCCACTAACTCCTCTGGGAAGTCCCTCTCCTCCTGGACACCGTGGGTGTCAATATGAAAATGTTCTGCTGCACGTGCGAGAACCTCGTTTAGGAGGGGTTGGTTATCGACAGGGGAGTCGGTAACCGGGGCTTCGTTTTCTACCGGGAAATCTACTCTGCAGGTTTCAGGGTCTTCCTCTTCCTCTTCTTGGTCCTCATCATCCCCATAGTAGCCCGTCCCGGTTTGCTCTTCTACCATGCCAAATTCTTGGTCCTCACCAAAGGAAGCCTCTCCTTGATACAGTGAATATGGTCTTGAGTATGGTTGTACCTCGAAGGGGTCTGTAGACCTCATCGGTGTTTCAAACCGGGGCTTCTTACTTGGGGGGATGGATCATTAGAGCCTGAGGGTGTCGCCCCTTGTGGATCATACGAAAGGAGATGTTCTGGATTTTTATCGTAAAAATCAGCCAAAGCAGACATCCTTGACATGACCCTATCTATGTCTTCACTCGACCATTTTTTGGAACTGGGAATGACTCTCTCAGCAAGTCTCGGGGCTTTATCTTGAGTAGATTTGCTGGTCTTAGACATATCAGCAGACCTGGTTTTGTCTGTCTGTTTAGGGGGAGTGGTGTGTTTCACAGGTGTGGAAGAGTGCAAAGGCTGCTTCTTCTGCTGTTTTCCCCCCTCCCCGTGAGTGGAAAAATGTTTTCCCTGTCCTTTTGTGGCTCCGGAGGTTTTCGACGCCTGGCGGCGAGGATCGGGGGTAGGGTCCCTGTCCTTCGAGCGTGGGGCCTCGCTGATTTCAACTGCAGGCTCTAACTCTTGGAGCCCGGCCTGGGGGTGGAAGTCGTCTTCGTCTTCCGACAATCTAACTTCTGTTAGCCTAGGGAGCGAGGCACTGTTGGCAAGAGTGGATGATTGCCTGGAGTCATGCGGCGATCTCGATCGAGAGCGCCCAGAGGACACCGAATCGGACCGTTCTGTTTGTGCCTCTTTCCGAGAACTCGACGTCATCGAGTCTCGGTTGGACTTCATGTGTTTAGTGTGCGTGGTGTGTGAAGCGCTTGTGTCGCCGGGGGTCTTCCCCATAGCCGCCCTGCCGGACGACCTTCCGAGGTCGGGGACTTGCGACGCCGTAATGCCCTCGCCGTCCGAAAGTCCGGCGTCGCTGAAGACGCCCTCCGCTGCCATGGCCGCCTGCCTGGCGTGGTGGGCCCAACGCTTCGTGGAACGGTCCTTAAGTGTCTTAGGTTTAAACCTACTACACGCTCTGCAGTTCGCTTCGGGGTGGTCCCTCGGCAAGTAGAGATTGCACGTGGCGTGCCTGTCGACCCAAGGGTATTTGCGATTGCACTTGGGGCAGAATTGAAAAGGGGTACCCTCCATTCGCACCTTGAGACAGCGGGCTGTTAGGTGTAGGAAATGTATAAGGTGTACCTATATACCAAGAGTGTAGAGTATGTACAAACCCCCACTCTCCCTACTTGCAGGGCCGAGGCCAGAGGCCTTCCAAGGCCCGGGCCGAGGCCAGAGGCCTTCCGAGGCCCAAATCCGTCGTGCAGCAGCCGACAGTCGATTTCTTCCCCAGCCGGCGTCGAGTGTCGAAGTTCGACGTTGGGATGGGGAAGGATGTAAATAAATTAATATTTTAGCAAAAGTATGGCTAAGGCCAGGGGACTCCGCAAAATGCTTCTGACCAGTATGGTGGAAAAAAACAATCTGAGGATCCTAGACGCGTGAGGGATCTTGGGTACAGTGGACGTCACACTAGGGATAGTATTACTGGCACGCCCTGTGTCAACGCCCATTTTCGAGTTTCGAAAAACAAACTGCTTCCACTAGATGTCGGCCTATGCACAGTCGGTGATCTAAGCAGATTCCACAAGCCTCAGAAATATGTATATGCTTATCTATTTGTTCTAACAAGGATTTGATTCTATTTGTTTTGTCTTGATTGATCTGATGTGATGTTATTATGTTTATAATGGTTCTATATATCTTGTATATCGATTATATTTTTGTTTTCTAATTGTATGATGTAATTATCTGTAAAGTTTTTTACGTTTGTATAAAACTGTATCACATAAATAAATAATAATAAAGCCTGATTTACATCTCCTGCCATAATTTCCAAACTACTGGCCACGTCCAAAACATGTGCAACATGTCGTCC
The DNA here is from genome assembly GCF_040938575.1 of Ambystoma mexicanum. Lineage (NCBI taxonomy): Eukaryota > Metazoa > Chordata > Amphibia > Caudata > Ambystomatidae > Ambystoma > Ambystoma mexicanum. The sequence goes on along the minus strand of NC_090939.1, from coordinate 95,736,083 downwards.
CTTCCTCCCCGCACCTCAGGTACTTCTTCATCTTTGAGCCCGGAATTTGTGGGATGTCATGTGATGTCTAGTAGGCTCTACAGCATGTACAGCTGTATCAGCTTAAATCTTGCATTCCTAGAGACCTTTTTGGGGTACATCAACACCCAATTCCACCCTGGGTCTGTGAACTCTCTGCCTATGTCCAGCTCCCATGTGCTTCTTCCTTTTGGATTCCTTTTGGATAATGGCTCTAGCAACCCCCGATACATTCTGGATACGGCATGTCCCCCCTCAGAGAGGGAAAAGTTTATGAAAAAACAGATCGACTACCCCTCTCTTTAAGTCCTGTATGGGTCACAGGTGAAGATAAAGGTTAACCTGTACACTTTGTTAGTAAGGTTATCGCCTTTTTGGGAAAAATTACAAAGAAATGCAACTAAGTACAAAAAATTCTATCTTTTTAATGGTCATAAGAATACCTAAAAAACATTACAAACTTAACCAAACGTAGCAAACTTAATACATTTTCAATCAAAACATTTAGTCATCATTCATCTATTCTAACAGGGGAATACTACAACTTAAACAGCTTTGTGCATAACAGTAAATCAAGATATGCATGAGTGACAGGGGAAAAAACCATTAGATTTTCCCTTTAGCAGTCGACATATGATTCGGCCCTTTGTAGTGTACCACCTCTGTCAACAGTGATCACTAAGATGAATGTTGGGCCATCTTCAGGACAAATGGTTACTTTGTGGTAGATTATTCTTGTTCCCCATTGGGCACACTAGCACATCTATGGTCCATAGACTGAAGTTAGGACTATTGAGCTTGGTCAGACTCTCGGATGTGGCCAGGTATTGCCATCTCTGGTCTTGGTTCAGATTAGCAACTTCTGTGGCTTTGTTTTCGAGGTTGATCTTTGTATTTCTGGATTTCACTCGGTACCATTCATTGGCAGGACATGAGCAGATATTCTGGTGGTTATAGTGCTGCCTTGATCTATGTTGTTTGTGTCCGAGTGAAAGCTGGAAGTCTGCGAAACCGGCAAGAGTGAACCGGCAAGAGTGAAATCCAGAAATACAAAGATCAACCTCGAAAACAAAGCCACAGAAGTTGCTAATCTGAACCAAGACCAGAGATGGCAATACCTGGCCACATCCGAGAGTCTGACCAAGCTCAATAGTCCTAACTTCAGTCTATGGACCATAGATGTGCTAGTGTGCCCAATGGGGAACAAGAATAATCTACCACAAAGTAACCATTTGTCCTGAAGATGGCCCAACATTCATCTTAGTGATCACTGTTGACAGAGGTGGTACACTACAAAGGGCCGAAACATATGTCGACTGCTAAAGGGAAAATCTAATGGTTTTTTCCCCTGTCACTCATGCATATCTTGATTTACTGTTATGCACAAAGCTGTTTAAGTTGTAGTATTCCCCTGTTAGAATAGATGAATGATGACTAAATGTTTTGATTGAAAATGTATTAAGTTTGCTACGTTTGGTTAAGTTTGTAATGTTTTTTAGGTATTCTTATGACCATTAAAAAGATAGAATTTTTTGTACTTAGTTGCATTTCTTTGTAATTTTTCCCAAAAAGGCGATAACCTTACTAACAAAGTGTACAGGTTAACCTTTATCTTCACCTGTGACCCATACAGGACTTAAAGAGAGGGGTAGTCGATCTGTTTTTTCATAAACTTTTCCGTCATAGAGAATCCCTTCTTACAGTTTTGACCCCCCGTAAACAAAAAATAGGGATCACCCATTTATACATACCCCCTCAGAGACTACATATAATAAGTCCAGTATTTTGCCTTCTTCCGGGGGGAGGGGGCGGGCACCGTCGCCATCTGCTCTCCACCTCATGTATCAACCTGGAACGTGCCAGAAACTGTCCACTGCTTACTCCATACTTCTCTACTACCTCTTGAAACTTTTGCAGTCCTTGTGGTGAAAACAAGTCTCCTACGGTAGCAATCCCTTTGCATTCCCACTGTCTCGCTAATCTGCATCAAATCCCCTGCATTTTTGCCATATATTGCACCGAGGGAATGTGGGGGGAATAAGGCTCATTCAATTTTAACAACCCCTTGGTCCTAGTCTAAATTCTCCTGCCCAACTGTATAAGGTATGGGAGATCCTTGATTCTATCTTCCAGTAGCCATAGTGCCTCCTTCAGAAGGTATGGAGTTATCCTTGCGCTCAGGAGTGTATGCTCCACCGTCTCCGTGTCTGATAGCCACCCAGCCACTTGTTGTAATTGTGCGGCCGAGTAATATATTTCAAAATGAGGAAGCCTCATCCCTCCCTTGCCAAAATCCTTATGTAGAGTGTCTAGGGCCCACCAGCGCCTCCCTGAGCCCCATATGAAGCTTCCTAGCTGAATATGCACATCCAAACCCCTTCCCTCCCCACTTATGTAGGATGCAGGCTTGTCTATCAGCAGTGAGATGCGTCTTTTGTTGGAACACAAACTGAATACCCTTTGAGTCTGAAATATGATCCCACCTGTCCCTCTATACATAATCATTCAGCCCCTGGATATTTCAGGACATAAGTTTCAGTACTTCCGCCATCTGGGCTGTCCTTTGTCCATTCTTCCACCCTTATTCTACTGTGGGTGCCCGGAAACTCCCTCACTCAGTTCTATTAGTATCCATGTGAACCCCAATCTGTTGTTAAGGACTGTTTCCAAGCCGTGTTTCAACTTTAACAAACAACTTTGAACTTCAACAAACCACCCACAAGCACCTTCCTGTAGAGGTGTAACCACCATTTAGTCTAACCCCACTTTGGATTGGCGACTTGATACCTTTGCGGTATCTTCTGATTCCCAAAAAAAGAATCAGGAATGTACCAACAAAAGAGGAGCAACAGTACTTGTGGGTCAGTTGTCCCGTCCCTCCGCACTTCAGTGAACTGGCCCTGACGAAGCACCCAGTTGCTTAAACAGTCTGTTCGCTCCAGTCCCACAACTACAGCACTCTCTAGTATCTCTACATCCACGGCTTTAATCAATGCGACCTTACAGCCTGGTCTTAAGATGGATTTCTGAACTCTGACCTGGTGTGCAGAGGTTGAGAAGGCCAGCCTAGTTCCTTGGAACAGGGTAACCTCTGGACAAGCCAGACTAATCAAGGTAGCTGTGGGAGGCGGTCAAGACTAAGGGCCTCATCACGAGTTTGGCGGTAGCCCTTAAATCCGGCAGTAGCGCTGTTACCGCTGGATTTAAGGGTCTGCAAAATCACAGCTTCGGCTGATTTCCCCCCAGCTCTGAGCTGGGGGGAAATCTGCCGAGATTTGGACAAGTTATGGCGCGTTTACCGCCGGCAGGAAATCCGCCGGCGGTAAACGTGCAAAATTTCCCCATTGAGCCCAATGGGGAATGGGCTCAATGGGGATTTCCCGTTCCGCCAAACCTGTGATCCAGCGCTAATAGCGCCGGTGGGTTTGGCGGTAGGAGTAATAACGCCAGCGCTATTAGCGCCCGCGTTGCCGCCCAACTCGTGATGAGGCCCTAAGTCTCAGGAGGGGTGAAGGTGACTGAAAGACCTCAATGAGCACACAGAGCAAGGACACTCACAAATTACTCCCAGACAGGTGTATATATCAAAAATATAAACACATTTATTACAAGGCCTTTGTAACTCAACACACAGTCAAAGAATCACAGCAATCCTACTAAACCAACACAATCAATACAAGATATATATAAGACCATTGGGGTCTAAAGGGTTAAAGGCACGACATATATTCACAACCTAGAGGGGAGGAAAATAGGCAGTGCAGATAGTCTTTAGTCCCCTTCAACATCAAACACACACCTAACTAAGAGGCAACCCGAACCCTAAGAAGAGAGGAGCATTATGCTCAAAAGTACATGTAATGCTGGCGCACGCGGTTGTTCCAATGGGCAAATCGGGATCCCTTCAGGGGTCTCTAGCAGCTCAGGAAGATGGGTGAGGCGATGAAGAATAGATTCCCACTATTCGAGGAGGGCCTCCATTTGAAGGCAGAGGTGATTTCAAGGTTTGGGAATAGTTCGCTAGTTTGCACTAGCAGTGGACAGGAGAGGGACCCCCAGGGGCCACTCGTGCATGATAATGGATGGAGGCGCTAGATGCCACCGGTTAAGGTTAGGGTTACTCACCGGCCCCAGGCGCACTCTGGACCAAACTTCGCCAGTCGAGTCCACTGCGGCTGCAGGTTCAAATGCAACAAAAAAGACGTCTCTGCGGCTTTCAGTTCTGGTGATACAGCGATGATTCCCAAACGGGACAGTGGCGATTTCTCCGCTCCTGATGGATGGATCAGGCCAGTTTCACTGCAGCAGGCTTCAGGGGCAAATTCAGCGCACCTGCAAAGATCGTTGCTGCGGCTGGGCAACATGGTAACTGCGTTTACTCCGGTCCTGGCGCACTCGTCTCACTTCAGACCTGGGAATGCCAAGTGTTCGAAATTCGGTGTGAGGGTGCCGGGGACACAGAACTAGCAGTATACCAAGTTTCGAGAGCCTCCTCGAAACAACGGCAGAGACAGAGCAAAGGTCCTGCGTAAGCTGGTCAGCCCACTGCTTAGCCCAGGGACACTTCTGAGAAGGCTTACTTGCAGGGTTTGTTGAAGGTGCCGAGAATAGTTGGTCCCACTATTCTAATGGGTCGAAGCGTCTTTGCAGACCTTCTAGGACGACCAGATGCAGAGGGGTCCCACGGGACGACAGCGGGCTCAGGGTGCCAAACCTTCCAGCGGGTCACCAGCGGTTCCTTGGCTCGGCTTCTTCGTTTCAGGATGCTTGGATCCTATCCTTCGTTCAGTGAGAACTCCAGAGATCGACCTGGTATGGGCGTTTTCAGCCTCCTCTTATCCATAGTTCCCTTCGCGCCAAAATGGAAAGGACCCAATGGGAGATCTGCTCAGAAACACACACTCCATACGTGGACCAATCATGGACCACGGTGATCCGAGTCATTCACAGCACTCCAGACTCTCTGGCACCCATGATGTGTATTGGGGACAGACACCCCAGCCCACATCCTGGAGGCACAATGTTAGGGATAATTCTCATTCTATGGCTAATTTCCCTTACCTATAGAGTCCCCCAGCAGCTTTGCTGGATTTGAAGGGTTTGTTTCTTTTTTTCCTGCTAAGAGTGAGACTCTTGTGTGTTCTAGGCTATTTTTGTGTTTAATATCTATGGGATTCTCTCAACCCCATAGGAACCACCTTTACTCACTGTTAGGGAGAATTCTCTGTTTAGGCTGAATTTCCTAACCTAGTGAGTCCCCCAGCAGCTTTGCTGGATTTTTGGGGTTTATTTTTTTCTCCTGCCAAGAGTGAGACTCTTTTACCCTCACTCTTGGGCATGATTTGAGTGTGTTTCTTTGAATCTAGATGTGTTTAATGGGCTATGGGGTCTTTTACTCCATAGGGCTTCATGTGTTTTTGTGATGTGTGTTACACAGCACCCTCAGTGCAGTGATACAGGGGTGTCATAGTGACCCCCCAGTATAGACTCCATACCCTGGGACTGACTACTGTCTCCCAGGGCATGTAAAGTCACCATTGACTTTACTAGTCTTAAATTCTGAACAGAACCAGTACAAAACATCATATTGTGGACGTACTGGCTGGGGCAATTCGATTGCCCCAGGGTCTGTTAGTTGAGGGGGCACGTCTCCGTCCCCCCTGATCGAGTTTTGGCTGGTGGCAGTGGATACCACTTTTTATATTCAACCGCAAATATTTTCCTATGGGATTTCCCATTGTTTTAGGCTACTATCTTTATTTCATTATTTACGGTAGCCTCGAACATACCGCCGGATTATTTAATTGATATTAATTCTCCGGTCGGTATTTTTTGCCAAAACTTGATTCTAAAATGGCGTTTGTGTTCTCTTCTGTGACTCCAACCCAAGTCGAGCCCTTTGTTCCACTTTTTGGCGGGCTTCTCCACAGAAGCCCTCCAAAGTGGTGCCACTATGTCTGGGGTACTTAGGAGGGGTGGAGGGGAATTTAGGCACCCTGGACTGAGTTGCCTAGGCAACTCAAGTCGCACTCCATCCTGATTGGCCCAAGTAGTGAGCCGGCCGGCTCACCACTTAGCATGTTTGAGTGACAGCTAGGCTGAGTGAATGGGGGTTTGCTGCATAAAAGCAGGGCTTTGGGGACTGGAACGACAGAAGTCGCCACAGGACCTAAGAATCCGACGAGGGAGAAGCTGAGCCGACCTGCCACGACACCACCACCGGTGGAGCCCTACTAGACTGCCTCACCACTTTTCCCAACGACAGAGGAGATCTCCCGCCGGAGAGTCTTCTTCCTTTGAGTGGTGTGGATAACCAGTTTCACCGTCTTTTCGCTTTCCCGACGTACCTCGTGGCCGCCTTCCCTGTGCCAAGCACCCCGGCAACCGGGATACCACGTTTTACCACGACCGCGAAACCAAGGTACCACCTTTAACCGGAAAACTCTGCGGCTGGTTTCTTCCCTGGTAGTGCAACGACCTTTATCTTTCCTCCAAGTCGAGATCTTCTCTTCCCCTTGACGACAACGCAACTTGCACCCACTGCCAGGAACAACTGCCACCGCTGGAGTATCCTTCCCACTTAAGGTATGGTGTCCCACCTGGCTTCCCTTGCTACCGACTGTACGGGGTAGATTTAGCCCCCGGCTTTCGAACCTGGGTTAGCCTGGGACACCTTGGCTAAACTTTTCTAAGCCTCTCTAAACTCTTCTTGAACCCTCTGCAAGACTTTTTTTAAGCCTAGTGTAACTGTGTGATCTTGGGCGCATTTGTGCTCTGCTCTCTCTAAGAGTGGGCCCAGCCTTTGGACTTTGGCTCACCAGTGACTTTTCGCTCTCTGCCTTGCTAACCGTGTTCCTGAATCATAGAGTGGTGTACCTCTTCATTTTCTGTCTTTTTCCCTCCCTTTCTCACAAACTTATTAGAGTGCAATCTAGTTAAGCGCTCACCTCTGGATGAAAATAAGTGGTGTTTTACTGTGATTTATCTAATAGGGAAAAAGGGGTGTATATATCATAATAGTAACTGTGTTTAGGATATGTTTACAATAAGAGTGCTGGAGTGTTTCAACTGTGTGTTTTTAAATAAATAATTATATACTTTGATACCAAAGCTCTGGTCAGTGTTTGCTTGTATTATTGTATCTGAGTGCCTATTGAGTATACTTTGCATACTGCCTAACTCTTATTGAGGGAAGTCTGACTGCTCAGCCACAGCTACCAGGTAAATCTGGGTGGTACAGACTGCTACCAAGTGGGTTTATGGCCAACACCTGTAGTCTTAAATCTTTTGCAGTGTTCCCTAAGGGAACTGCACAGGTTTCTGCCTAACACTGGTGTACAGCGGTGGGATTTGTATTGAGTATACACTTTAGAGTGCTTTAGGATACCTTAGTGCAACTAACCACAAAGCTTAGCACTGAAAAAGTAATCTTTCTAACATGTCAACTATGGAAACTTATAGTCAAGAGTCCCTTGCTACAAAAACTGCTGATTGTTTAAGAGTATTGTGTAAGCATAAGAACCTCCTGACTGAAGGCAAAAAAATTGAGTTAATAGAAAGGTTGTTAGCTAACCAAAGTCTGGATGATGGGTCTGAGGAACCTAACATGCCAGAAAATGTAGATAACAGTATATAAATTGATATTGATCCAAATGTTGATAATCCTGAGGAAGAGTCAGAAGAGGAGGGTGAGGCTGCTGTGACTGTCCCCCCTAGGCCTGTGTCTGCTCTACCTGCTGTACATACTGGGCCTTTACCAAGTCCCACCCTAAGTCCTCAATATCTCGAATTAGAGAAAATGAAACTTGAACTAGAGTTCAAGAGACTGAATACTCTGGCTGAACAGAGACATCAGGAAATGAATCAAGAACCATGGCTAAGGGGAAATGGAGCTCAAGCATGAGCTAGAAATGAAGAAATTATCTGTCGAAAATGCTTCTCTCTCTGGCTCCTCTAGATGTTCCAGTACTAAAATACCCCGGATGCCTAAAGAATTGGTTGGTATGTATGAGCCTAAGTTGGATGTGTTGGATTGGTTGTCTCTGTTTGAATATAATCATGGGCTCCAGAACATCACAGGACATGACTTACTCACCTGGTTGTTCTCTAGGCTTCCCCCTGTTGCAACTGATGTGGTAATGGAGTTGGGGGAGGAGGATAGGAAAGAGTATGAATGTGTGAAACTAGCTCTGATAGCTAGGTTTGGGAAGACCCCTTGCCAGTATCTTAAGAGGTTTAGGACCCTTGGGCTACCTGGGTGAGTGAATGTTTGAAAAACGTAGAGGGATGGATTAAGGGTTACAAGGTGAACACTTATGAAGGTATGAAAAATCTTTTTATGTTGGAGTCAATTTATGATGCCTGCTCTCCTGAGCTCAGACAGCAGTTGGCTGATTCAAAGGAATTAGATTCCAGAAAACTAGCTAAGGCTGCTGACTTGTGGGTTGCCAACAGGGCCACTCACAAGGATTCAGGGGTCACTCAGAAAAAGGATGAGGGAAAGCAGCCACCCAAAGTGAATCCAGAGAATTCTAATACCTCCCATACCAAAGAGGGCCACACACAACAAAATAACCAGGGTAAGCCCCAGGGTAAACCGAATCAGGCTAGTGTACCTTCTGGTCAACAACCAGAAGGAGGTCAGAACAAGCCACCCTTTCAAAGAGCATTTGGACAATGCTATATCTGTAAGGCTACTGACCATATCAAAGGGGATCCCAGATGCAAGGGTAAACCTGCAGGGATCAGCACAGTCTCCTTAGCCTTCACTCCTGAGGATGAAGTACAGATGGCTAGTGCCCACTTTGAACTCTTTGCTGAAGAACCCTTGGGTCTTCAAACAACTGTAAACTTAGAGCCTATGGGCCTGGTTAGTCCCCAGAATAGGGTTGTGTATAACTCCCTACCTGTTAACTCTAAGGTGTATTATATGGACAGTGTTCTTGTCAATGGCCAGGATACTCCTGCCAGGAGAGACACTGGGGCCAGCAGAATAGTAGTGGATGAAGGTTTCTTTCAACCTGAGGATGTGGCAAAAGCACCCAAAGGTCCCACTAAGATGTCTGGAGGCCCTGTCCAAATGGTTCCTATTCTACCAGTCCTCATTCAGTGTAACAACATGACAGTGAGAATCCCTGTCAGTGTTCAGACTGAGGTGCCTGGGAAGGTCCTGTTGGGGAATGACCTAAGAACTCTAGGGGTAGTGTCACATACCCACAGGCCTCCCAGTATGGAGACCCAGAACCTAACCAAATTGGCTATAGAGGCCACCTTAAGGGACCCCTCTAAGCCTGTGGGAACCTCTACTGAGACCCCCACTACAAGCCCTGGTGTTAGTAAGTTGACCTCTAACCCAGGCACATTTCAGGCTAGTACAGTAGGGAAATGGGAGCCCCAACCAGGCTCCATCATTGTTCCCCCAGTTTCAGAGTCTGTGACTCCCCCTGCTTCTGAGGAAGAGGTGGATAGACCTGCTGGGCCCCTACCCAGGCCTAAGAGAACTGGTAATTCTCAATGCTGGTGGAAAACCAGGAAAGAAAAGTCTAAGGCCAAAAACCTTCAGACTGTTGGATCTTCTACTGAAGACTCCAACTCAAATCCTAATATTAGGGGGGAAGCTCCTAAAGTAGGTAAGGTTAGATCTAAGAGGAAGGGGAAGCAGGTACATTGCCTAACCCCAACCCCTCCAACCCAGAGGCCTAAGACCCAACCTGCTCCCACAAGAGAGGTGGTGAGGAACCTTGGAGGCCCCTCTAGATCTAAGGGAATCCTTTATAAGGACCCCTTGAAACAGCCTAACACAGGTTCAGAAGTTGTAACCACTTCTGAGGGACTGGTCAACCAGGTCCCCTATAACTTTAAAAAGACTGATGTTCCTCAAAGGGTTTGTAGGTCATATAGCTTACAAAGGAAAACCTTTGCCTGGGCCATAGAACATAGGTCAAGGTGTCACCATCAAAATGCTGATGGACTCTCTAGGATGTATGTCATCGACTAGAGGTATGAGGTTCATCCAGGAGTGGATTAAATCCTCCTGTCCCTTAGTCTGGGGGGGGGGGGCGAGTGTTAGGGAGAATTCTCTGTTTAGGCTGAATTTCCTAACCTAGTGAGTCCCCCAGCAGCTTTGCTGGATTTTTGGGGTTTATTTTTTTCTCCTGCCAAGAGTGAGTCTCTTTTACCCTCACTCTTGGGCATGATTTGAGTGTGTTTCTTTGAATCTAGATGTGTTTAATGGGCTATGGGGTCTTTTACTCCATAGGGCTTCATGTGTTTTTGTGATGTGTGTTACACAGCTCCCTCAGTGCAGTGACACAGGGGTGTCATAGTGACCCCCCAGTATAGACTCCATAGCCTGGGACTGACTACTGTCTCCCAGGGCATGTAAAGTTACCATTGACTTTACTAGTCTTAAATTCTGAACAGAACCAGTACAAACCATCATATTGTAGACGTACTGGCTGGGGCAATTCGATTGCCCCAGGGTCTGTTAGTCGAGGGGGCACGTCTCCGTCCCCCCTGATCGAGTTTTGGCTGGTGGCAGTGGATACCACTTTTTATATTCAACCGCACATTTTTTCCTATGGGATTTCCCATCGTTTTAGGCTACTATCTGTATTTAATTATTTACGGTAGCCTCGAACATACCGCGTTTTTTTTTAATTAATATTAATTCTCCGGTCGGTATTTTTTGCCAAAACTTGATTCTAAAATGGCGTTTGTGTTCTCTTCTGTGACTCCAACCCAAGTCGAGCCCTTTGTTCCACTTTTTGGCGGGCTTTTCCACAGAAGCCCTCCAAAGTGGTGCCACTATATCTGGGGTACTTAGGAGGGGTGGAGGGGAATTTAGGCACCCTGGACTGAGTTGCCTAGGCAACTCAAGTCGCACTCCATCCTGATTGGCCCAAGTGGTGAGCCGGCCGGCTCACCACTTAGCATGTTTGAGTGACAGCTAGGCTGAGTGAATGGGGGTTTGCTGCATAAAAGCAGGGCTTTGGGGACTGGAATGACAGAAGTTGCCACAGGACCTAAGAATCCGACAAGGGAGAAGCTGAGCCGACCTGCCACGACACCACCACCGGTGGAGCCCTGCTGGACTGCCTCACCACTTTTCCCAACGACAGAGGAGATCTCCCGCCTGAGAGTCTTCTTCCTTTGACTGGTGGGGATAACCAGTTTCACCGTCTTTTCGCTTTCCCGACGTACCTCGTGGCCGCATTGCCCGTGCCAAGCACCCCAAGCAACCGGGATACCACGTTTTACCACGACCGTGAAACCAAGGTACCACCTTTAACCGGAAAACTCCGCGGCTGGTTTCTTCCCTGGTAGTGCAACGACCTTTATCTTTCCTCCAAGTCGCGATCTTCTCTTCCCCTGGATGACGACGCAACTTGCACCCACTACCAGGAACAACTGCCACCGCGTGAGGATCCTTCCCACTTAAGGTACCGTGTCCCGCCTGGCTTCCCTTGCTACCGACTGTACGGGGTAGAGTTAGCCCCCGGCTTTCGAACCTGGGTTAGCCTGGGACACCTTGGCTAAACTTTTCTTGAACCCTCTGCAAGACTTTTCTAAGCCTAGTGTAACTGTGTGATCTTGGGCGCATTTGTGCTCTGCTCTCTCTAAGAGTGGGCCCAGCCTTTGGACTTTGGCTCACCAGTGACTTTTCGCTCTCTGCCTTGCTAACCGTGTTCCTGAATCATAGAGTGGTGTACCTCTTCATATTCTGTCTTTTTCCCTCCCTTTCTCACAAACTCATTAGAGTGCAATCTAGTTAAGCGCTCACCTCTGTATGAAAATAAGTGGTGTTTTACTGAGATTTATCTAATAGGGAAAAAGGGGTGTATATATCATAATAGTAACTGTGTTTAGGATAAGTTTACAATAAGAGTGTGGGAGTGTTTCAACTGTGTGTTTTTAAATAAATAATTATATACTTTGATACCAAAGCTCTGGTCAGTGTTTGCTTGTATTATTGTATCTGAGTGCCTATTGAGTATACTTTGCATACTGCCTAACTCTTCTTGAGGGAAGTCTGACTGCTCAGCCACAGCTACCAGGTAAATCTGGGTGGTACAGACTGCTACCAAGTGGGCTTACTGCCAACACCTGTAGTCTTAAATCTTTTGCAGTGTTCCCTAAGGGAACTGCACAGGTTTCTGCCTAACACTCACATGTGTTACACAGCACCCTCTGTGCAGTGACACAGGGGTGTCCTAGCGACCCCCAAACATAGACTCCATACCCTGGTACTGACTACTGTCTCCCAGGGCATGTATAGTCCCAATTGACTTTACTAGTCAATTTTTATTAACTAAACCAGAACAAACCATCTTACTATGGAGGTACTAGAAAGGGTTAATAGTTTTTCCCTTATGTTCATTTTCGTGAGGGTACCGTACAGTCCCTCTCTCAAAAGTTTCTGGCTGGTGGCAGTGGTTACTACCATAAATATTCAAACGCAAATATTTTCCTATGGGATTTTCCCATTGTTCGAGGCTACCACTTTTTCTGACAGCCTCTAACATACCGCCGGTGCATTTTAATATTAACTTGACTCCGGTAGGTTTTATTTTCCAGAACTTTAATATAACTTCTTTCTCGTGTCTTTCTCTAAACTCCTAACCCAGGTCGGGGATCCTTTGTTCGTCCTTTTGGAGGCCTTCTGCCGAGAAGCCCTCCTTTCGGCACCACTGAGTCTGGGGTGGGTCCATTGTGTGGGAGGGGGAGTAGGACCCCTTGACAGGGTTGCCTCAGAAACCCATGTTGCACTCTATCCTGATAGGCTGGAGAGTCTCCCGCCACGATGACCACTCCACTGTGTGAATCACAGCTAGGCTGTATGAATGGGGATCTTTTTTGCATAAAAGCAGGGTCCTGAGGACTGGAAGAGCAAGACGTCGCCACTGGAACTAAGAAGTCGAAGAGGAGAGAAGCCAAAGACATCTGCAACGACTGAACCACCGGTGAAGCCCTGCTGCAGCGTCTCACCACTTTTCTCCACACGGCGAGAGAAGGTCTTCATCTGCAAGAGCCTTCTTCCCTTGAGCTGGTGGGGCCAACCAGTTTGCCAATCGCCTTCCCGGACCTGCCTTGGTCGAATCTCCCGTACCCTGTACTCGGAGGCCGGATAGCCAGGCACCAGTCCACCCGGACCGCGATTTAAAGGAGCGTACCTTTTATTTGTTGGGCAGCACCGCAGCTGATTTCGTCCCTTGGTAGTGCAGTAACTCGAACCTTCCTCCATGACGAGATCCTCTCTTCCTCTGCTGGATCACCCGAACTGCAAGAACTACCAGGAACAACCGCCACCGCAGGATCCACTTCTTCATTTTAAATGTACATTGTTCAACCAGGCCGCCCTTTCTTCACGGTAGCACTAAAGGTGTTTTAAATCCTTTACCTACCTGTTGGGTTGGCCGCCCCTCTCTCTTAACATTGTCTTTCAACTTCTGCTTCCACCTTTTCAAAATTGTTAACCAAAGACTTGACTGCAGCTACAAGAACATTTTGCTCCTGGGCCCTTGCCCTGTACCACTGACTCTGGCACATTTGTTAGAACTGTCTTCTTTAGATTGATTCTCAACTAGAACTGTGTTGGTGCACCTATTTCTTATAACTACCCCTTTCTAAACCTTGTGAAATGCCATTTTGCTCAGTTTTCATTTAAGTATTGCCTGTACGGATGCACTGTCTTGCTTAATCTGGTTCACAAATTTATGGGAAGTGTTGCTACGGTGTGTAAGAAGCTATTTCTATATAACATGTGCTTTCCCTCCCTTGTGAGAAATTGATTGAGTACCCCTGGTGTGTGGTTTTCACTGCGCCGTTTTGCTCAGTTTTCACTCTGGTTCACTTGGTCTATAAAATAAATATATATATACTTTTTAATACAAAGCTTTGGTCAGTGTTTCCTTGTGCCATAGTACTGTAGGCCTATTGTGTAAACCCTGAATACTGCACATCTCCCTCTTGAGATAAGTCTGACTGCTCAGCCTCAGCTACCAACTAAATCTTTGTGGTACGGGCTGATACCAAAGGGGATTTATTGCTCTCACCTGTAGTCTTAATCTTCTGTAGTGCTCCCTAAGGGAACTGCACATGATTCTGCCTAACACACACACACACAAAGCATGCAGAAGCCTGCAAAAGCTTGGTGTTTCACGGGAAACTGCATGTCCAAATAAGGGCTGACCCAGGTCGACTCGACCTGGGGAAGCCAAAGGGGCAAGATGGCCAATGGATAGGACAAAGAACCTCGTGGCATGGCCATTTTGGAGCCAGGCCACTTATTTGTGCCAAACGCGGTTAACGCAGTGTAAATGGCAGGAAAGGGATAGAATTATATGAAAAGATAAGCTGCCACCAGCCCTGTCCATGACACATCTGCACATCTCCCAAAAATTCCTATGAGAGTATCTAGGGTCTTTGGAATGGACTAGGAGACCCAAGTGCACTGTAGTGTAAGGTACATTGTGTACTTGTTACATGTTGCAGAAAAGTTGCAACATTTGAAAAGGACAAAGGGAAACAAAGTCTCCCAGCACTGACTGTCTCAAGGGCATGTCAGTTTCCCCATAAAAAGTGAGCGAAAGCCCAGAGGAGTGCAGCAGAAGGTTGTGCTTCTCTGGCAAAGTCAGACTGAGGTGTATAAACAGCAGCAAAAAGTTTCGGGGTGTACAACTGGAGGGAAAATTACATATAAAATTAAATCTTTCCTAACACCTGGCATCAAGTGTTTTTCGTCTTCTCTTCCATAGGTTTTATATGATTAGCGTCCATCCACAAATCAAATTTACGTCTTCGGGTGCATCAAAAAACAGGGTCTTCCCATTGTGTACCACTTTCAATTTTGCTGGATACAAGAGCATATATTTGAATACATTGTGTCCTCCCACGTATTCCTCATCTTATGATAATCATCCTCCCAGCTTCAACTGCTTCTGAATCTTTTTTTGACAGGGGGTGCTGTATTGCCATCTTGTTGAGTCGATGTCCCTCAAGGGCCTCCATTCGACTGTTGCCGTCATAATCAGTATAATTGTTAATGCTTCAAAGAATTCGGTTATTCTGTGAACTTCGATAGTTATTTTCGTTTAAAAAATGTCTTCCCCGCCGGCTCCATCAACGCCTAAAATGGTCTTCAAGAAGTGCCAAGACTGTGGATCAAAGATGTCGATCACCGACTCCCACCGTATATGTCTGTGGTGTCTTGGTACCGGTCCCCGTACCTCTGACTGTGGCTCCTGGCAGGGGATGACCGAAAAAGGCTCTCAGGGAGCGTGAAGGTAAATTGGCGGTGAGGAGGTACCTTTGAAGTCCCCTTCGAAGAGTTCAAAAAGAAAGACAGGCGAGCCGAGGGATTCTTCTCGATGTAAAAAATCTAACCGGTCTCGATACACCATTCTTCGTCATCTTCGAAGAAGGCCAAGAAACAGCGTCAAAGGTCACCTTTGACCTCCAGTGATTCCTCAGCTTAGGTAATCAAGTATCCAACTAAATCGGACTCCACAGCAAAATGGGATGCGTTTCATAATGAAATGTTCAAAATCTTCGAGAATGAGGCCTCGGCCCCGATGAAGGACAAGCAGAAAGCCCATGCTGCTCTCGAACAGCAAAAAGACGACAAAGGGAAATTGAAGAATAAATCTTCAAAACCGAGCCTTACGCGTGTTTTGCATCGAGAAAGATCTTGATCTGACGAGAATTCGTCTAGGGCTTTGACAAGTCAGGAATCAAGTCCATCGAAGGTTCCTTCGAAGAAGCATAAGAAGTCAATAATGTTGACGCGTTCGCTGACAATGTCGGCGTCGGAGCCATCGACACCACTATCAAAGTCGTTGCTGACAAAGCAGGCCTACGCCTTCTTTTGAGCAGGATGACATGACAGATATCTTGGATCAGGGTCCCCAGAAAGATCGGACTTTGCCAGTTCACACTGCAATACAAAAAAGGGTCTCCGCAAATTGGGAGACACCAGAGACTGCGACTGCAGTGAGTACAAATTTTGCTAAAAAATACAGACCATCCAGCAGCGACCCAGAGTATCTGACTAAACATCCAACACCAGAAAGTTTGGTGTTTCAGGCTGCTACATCTACCAAGCAGTCAGCATATCCATCCATCTCTCCTGATAGGGATGATAAGATCGTGGATGCCCGGGCGAGAAACGTATTTACTGCTGGCAGAATTGCATTAAAGTCCTGGCAATCATCAAGGATGATAACGAGGCAATGGGTAAATGTCTCCAGTCAGGTCTGGATACTGCAGTCAGCATCAGCAGATCCATGGCAACTAACAGTGTTATGCAGCTTTGCGTGGATGAGGAAGTCCGTATTTCCACCAGATGTGCAAGCTAGACTACTCAACATGCCCTTTAACGGCTCGAGGCTGTTTGGCAGCAAGGCGGATTAGAGTTTGGAAAAGCTGCAGACCTCAAAGGATATGCCCTTTAACGGCTCGAGGCTGTTTGGCAGCAAGGCGGTTTAGAGTTTGGAAAAGCTGCAGACCTCAAAGGTGGTGGCGCGGCCATTAGACAGCCTCAACACCCTTACTCTGGCTCATCTTCCTGGAGGGGTAAGTCCTTTTGATTCCACTCCTTAATTGGAAGAGGAAGAGGACAAGCTTGTCAAAGAGGTCAGAGAAGACTCCCTCGTGGTGGAGAAGGGAGGGGTGCTAAGCCAACCCAAGCAGTAGCAGTTTTACCATCAGCCGCCGATTCAGCCGCCTCAAAACCACCCTGAGGCCTTGACTCACAAGACCCCTGTGGGAAGCAGACTTACTCACCATCTGAAAGAATGGAGGGGCTTTACTTCAGATGCTTGGGCACTGGAAACTGTAGCTCAAGGTTACTGCCTCTCTTTCCAAAACAGGCCTCAGGATCATCCACCGGGTAACAACTCTTTCAAAATTCCGGATCCGCTTCTTGTACAGGAAATGTTGCCCCTACTAGAGAAAGGTGCAATAGAACATGTACCTGTAGCGGAAAGGAACAAGGGTTGGTATTCCCCATACTTTCTGATTCCCAAAAAGGACGGAGGATTGAGACCCATCTTGGACTTAAAAAACTTGAACAAGTTCCTCTGGAAGGACAAGTTCAAGATGGTTACCCTTTCCCAAATCCTTCCGGCTCTCCAACTCCAGCACTTGATAGTATCATTGGACCTTTAGGATGCTTACTTTCATGTGTCTATCCATCACAACCACAGAAAGTACCCGAGGTTTGCGGTTGCTGGTTCTAATTGTCAGTTTTGAGTTCTGCCATTCAGGCTGACCTCCGCCCTGAGGGTTTTCACCAAGTTGATGGCGGTGGTGGCAGCGAGTCGCAGGAGAGGGGGTATTCACGTCTACCCCTACCTGGATGTTTGGCTGATCAGGGCCCGTTCACCCAAACAAGCCTGGGAACATCTCAGCGAAAACTGCCACTCTCTTCACAAACTGGGTTTCTCCCTCAATTACAAGAAGTCCCACTTGATACCATCTCAAAGACTCCAATTTATTGGAGCAGTTCTGGATGCTTCCCCTGGAAAAGCCTCGCCACCCGAGGTGAGAGATCAACATATTCTGCAGATGGTCACCAAATTTCAGAGTGCCCAGCATCTTCCGGGCCTTCGATTTTATCATGTCCTCTGTCATGTCCAATCGCTCACCTGCTACTGTTCCCAGTTCCCACATGCACTCCCAACGGCAGCGACAGCAGCAGCGGCACAGCCGCAGAGGTCTCCCGGCTGGTGGACCAGTGTCCTTACGCCCCTTTCCATGCTGGCGGTTGCCATGGCGACTCCTTCACACTCGGCGGCGAAACAAGGGCGTAGGGAAACCCACGCGTCACATGCCCGGAAGACGCCCGCAACATCAACACCAATCCCTGTCTGCGTTGCATTCCATGTGACACGTAGCTGCGGTAGCGTGACCGCGTCACATGGCCATGCTCGTATTGAAAAAGGGCGAGCAAACACGGAAACATTGCTTCACAGCTTCTTCACAGAGAACTGCTTGGCGTTTGGATTACTCTTGTTATTACATACTACCTTGATCTCGGAACGTTTGCTTGGACTGCCTTTGGATTTCCCTACTTGGATTTTGGCTTGCTCTTTGATCATCTGGACTTTTGACCACTGGCTTGGATATTGAACTTGGTACTTGGATTTCCCTGTCTACACTTCTGTCTTTTGACTCCTGATCTCGGATTGTGTTTTGGATTGATCACGGATTACTTTCTTGTTCCATACCTAACTTAGGTGTCTCCCAGAGTGCCATCAGAACACCTCAGCCTGCTGCTGCTGTCAGCATACTACCTGCCTACGCCTACAACTTCCCAAGTGCCCACTTTAGGTAAGCCGCTGTTACATTGTCACTGTTGTCCTTCCCATTGTTGTCAATTATCATTGTTTAAACATAACTCTTCATTGCCTTACAGTTGTCAGGGGGTTCTTCCGGCGTTCCCGGTTCCAGGCTGACGACACTCTACACCTGTGGCCTCAAAGATTGCTCGAGTAGTGTTTTTACTCTTACTCGTGCGGTACTTGGGGACGGAGGTATTATTTATCTACGCGACCATCAAGTCAGAACAGATTTTTTGAGGTTGCTCGGTCTCATGGCATCCTGCATTTTTCTGGTGCCAGCGGCTCTTCTGAGAATGAGATCCCTTCAATGGGCTCTCAGGACTCAATGGTCCCAGTTTTCATGCAGAATGTCAGACCACCTGAAAATTCCGAGCAGAGTCTCTCAGGACCTTCTGTGGTGGGCTTGCAAGGACAACATTCTCAAAGGAGAATGTTTTTGGCAGCCATAGCCGGAGATAGCAGTAGTAATGGACGCCTCACTCACGGCGTGGGGAGCCCACGCCAACGATCTGACAATCAGTGGTAGTTCGTCTCCATCAGAGTCCAAAGTACACATCAACCTTTTGGAGCTGAGGTCAATCAGAATAGCGCTGAAGGCCTTTCTGCCCTCTGTACAGGGAAAGAATGTCCTGATAATGACGGACAACACAGTGGCCATGTACTACTTCATCAAGAGATGAGGTGTAGGGTCACTACCACTGTGCAGAGGGCCAATGCAGCTCTGGTTCTGGGCAATTCAAGAAGGAATCTCTCTATCAGCAGTTCAGCTAGCCGGAGAGGAGAACATGGCGGCGGACGCTCTGAGCAGGTAGAGCACAGTCTCCCACAAGTGGCAACTAGCTCAGGAAGTCCTTCAAGAGATGTTCACCCTTTCGGAGAACACCTCATGGGGATATGTTCGCGAACAGTGTCCTCCGGAAGTGCAAGCTGTTCTGCTCCAGGGAATTTCCCCGAAGAGGAGGTCTAGCGGATGCGTTTGTAGTGGTCTGAGAGTTTCCACTCCTGTACACGTTTACTCCAGTCCCTGTCATTCCTCGCGTGATCAGGTGGTTGAGAACGTTTGGGAAATCCATGATCCTAATTGCTCCGGATTGGGCCAGGAGCTAACTGGACCTTCTGGACATGTCCATCTGCCCTCCAATACGTCTTCCACAAAGAAAGGATCTTCTCTCGCAAGAGGGTCAGGTTACCCAACCAGAGGTCAAGACACTCAGCCTTCACGCATGGTTTCTGAGAGGTTGAGGTACAAGGAATGGGACCTCCCAGATGATGTAATGGAGATATTGCTTTCGGCCAGAAGGCCAGCAACAAAATCTTTGTACCGCTCCTATTGGAAAAAGCTCTGCAGCTGGTGCAGGGATAAGAATGTGGATCCCTCTCTATGTGACACATCTATGGTTCTTTCCTTTTTGTTACATTTGTCAAATCTGGGGCTCCAGGTTGGAACAATTAAAGGTTACCTGGTGGCTCTATCTATTTTCAAGCGCTCTTCAGAGGGGGGTACATATTTTAAGATCCCTCAGATTGTTCAATTCCTAAAAGGTCTTACTAATGTATTTCCACCAGTTCCATTCAATGTCCCTGTATGGGATCTCAATCTGGTGTTAAGATTTCTAACATGCATTCCTTTTGAGCCTTTACACTCATGCCCATTAAGACTCTAACATTCAAAACTGTTTCGCTTATTGCAATAACGTCAGTGAGTTGCAGACTCTTTCCTGTAAACCTCCACATACAGTTTTCCATAAAGACAGGGTTGCTCTCAAGGTGAAACGTTCTTTTTTACCTGAGGTAGTCTCTGAAATTCCACTTGTCTCAAAAAATAATTTTGCCAACTTTCTATCAGCCTCCTCATCCAGCAAAGAAGGTGGAAAGATTACATTGACTGGACCCAAAAAGGGCTCTCAGTTTTTACATAGCTAGAATGGCAAAAATTTGGGGGCGCTGTTGCGCTGGATCAAGATGGCCGCATAGTGTAAGATCTCCGTGTGGGGGCCATCCTTTATCATTGTTTACTTGTCTACAGCATTGCAAATCTAAACAATATTGGGCTGGAGATTGCCCGGGCGTGGGCTGCAGTGGATTGCTGGCGTTGGACTCCCCAAGCTGGGCGGACACTGCCGAGCACGGCCTTCTGTCGGGGCACCTGGGGACCGCTCGCGTGGCGGCTCCACGCTACCTGCTCAACGTGCTCAGTCTGAGCTGCGGCCGGGCACTTCGGACTGGTTGGAGGAGGGGCGCCTGCTCATCTGCGTATTTGCAGCCTACCTGAAGTGGCCTCCGAAATTGTTGTGGCTCCCTCCGCCGCCAGCTGCGTGGGCTTAACGCGGATGTCCTTGGTGAGGTTCGGTGCCGCCGGGGGACTGTTGCTGAGATTGCCTGACGCCAGCCCTCTGTTGGGGCACCCGGGGACTGCCAGCGCAGCGATTCCACGCTGCGTGCTCTGCCTGAGCCACAGCCGTGCGTTTCGGACTGCTTAGAGGTACTCGCAACTCACTTGAATTGGCCTCTGAAATTGTTGTGGTTTCCCCCGCCGCCTGACATGTAGATTCAACGTTGATGTCCTTGGTGAGGCTCGGTGCCGCTGGAGGTCTGTCGTTGTAACTGCCTGACACCATCCTCCTTGTCGCTGCCATTTTCTGCTGGTTCCTGGACTGGCTGCGGCTGGGGTGCCGTGGGTGAGACCTGAGGGGTGGTGCGGGCGACCGGTGGTGCTGCTTCCCTTGGTTGCCATTGGCGAGCTGGAAAGGTTACTGCAGTGACAGCGCCGCGCCGCGGGTGGGAGCTGGAGGATACCTGCTGGTGAGTTGTCCCCTCACTGAGCCTGGAACTGGAGGGGAGGTTGCCGTCTGTTTGCCGCCCGCTGGGGGATCGCTCTGTTGAGTGCTGGCCATTCCCCACACCGCTCGAATGCGCATGGGGGAGTCACCGTACTGCCATATACGACCTGAGGATTGGCAAATTACCTGGATACATCTACGCTTTCGGTTGGCGCTTCCTGCTTTGCTGTGACAGGGGGAAATCTACGAGCTCGCTTCAGGAATCTCAGATATTTTGCACGGTGGTGGGTGGGGAGAGGTGCATGGGGCGGAGGAGGCCCCCCCTTCCCCCATCTGGCTGTATTCCTGTGCTCGGGTGCCTGGATCATTGAGCTAATCACAATCTGCGTATTGTCCTAGCTGGGTGCCGGTGTTGTTCCCTGAGCATATTTTCTGTATATGGTACTGACCTGGGAGGATATAATGCTCTCCATTAGACGGGCCATTTACTGGAACGCCAATATACATTGTGACTCTGTTAGTGCGTGGTTCGCATGATTCTGTGTTCTTTTCCTCTGCCTGCATATGCCCATTTTGCGGGAATTTACGCCTGCGCACCTACCACTGTCCCTTAGAGGACTCTTCTCTGGCGCTCGGTCGGGGTACTCCTGGTGGTAACGTGCTTGCTTAGCATGCCTGGGGAGAATAATAAGAGGCAAAGCTCCATTAATATGTTTGCAAAACCCTCCCAGAAGGTGGCTGAGCCGGGGATGGAACCGGAGGCGCCTTTGTCATCTGCCCCAGTTAATCCTGATTCGGCTAAAATGTTCGAGTACATGAGGGAGGGGTTTACCGCGCTCCACTCCAAACTAGATGATATGAGCGGGATGATCGGTTCCATCAAGGCACATATTGAAAAGACTGACGGTCGCGTTACGGAAGTTGATAATAGAGTTAGTGCCGAGGATGATGTTACTTCCCTCAGAGCCGAGGTAGGCGCGCTTGCTGCTAGGGTGTGCGAGATCAGTAAGAAAAAACGATGACCTCGAACCTCTCGCTCCAGGCGGAATAATATTCGTATAATTGGGGCTCCTGAAGGCAACATTGAAGGCTGCATGGAGGAGTTTGCTGAACAGACTCTCCTTTCCCTTCTGGATTTCCCCAAGCTCTCTTCTCAGTTTGCTGTTGAGGGCCCACCGGGCTCTCACTGCCAGACCTAAGCCTCCTCCCCACCCAATTATCACGAGGGTTCTGAATTACCGGGATAGAGATGCTCTACTGCGGGCTGCCAGAGACAAAGGTGATCACCAGCTCTTGGGTTCTTCGAGGATTCATCTCTACCCTGACTTCTCTGCCACAGTTCAGCAGGAACACAAGCCCTTCCAGGCGGTAAAGAAGCGGCTGCGTGAGCTAGGGGTAAAATACTCCATGCTTTACCCGGCCAAGCTCAGGGTGGAACATGCAAACAAGACTTACTTCTTCACCATCCCTGATGAAGCCACTAGATTCAATGTGGAACATTTCCATGGCTGACGGTGGCATGTTGGATATTTTATTGTGGTCCTGTTTCTATGTGTACTGGGCTTTACCCCGACACTATATCTTTTTACTACAATGGTATTCCACACGGACCTAGTCAGGGTTTGTCTACACTCTTTTTTTGCCTGTTCAGTTACGAGGTTACCTGTGTGTTGTGATTATCTGGAATCTTGTAACAAAGCATTGTTCTGTGCCTATATGCCATATGACCTAGTCATAATCCCAACACGAGCGCATCCAGGCTTGACTGGCGCTAAAACCCCCAGGCTAAGTAGCCATGGTTATGTTTATGTGTTGGTTTAGTACTGGGATGGGTTTCATGCCTCCGATTGGGGGAGGGATGTGGGTGGAAGTGGGGGGTGGGGAGTTATATTAAGAAAACTGCTTGGCGAACAATGGAGAACTGCGCGCTATATGTTAGGCTTAAGGTACCCTTGGACTCATGACTGCGCGCTTCTGACCAGGGGTGGGAGGGGAATGAGTGGGCCCAGTTTTTTGATGTTGGTAATTGTCATGTTGGGGGTCGATGGCTGACACTGTGAACTGTATGAGTTGGAACATTAGAGGGTTGGGTAACTCTGTTAAAATGCAGAAACTCCAACTTTACATTGAAAGACATCATGTTAATGTATTGTTCTTACAAGAGACGCACAGTCTCGCACCTGCGTGTGAGAAGTTTGCTAATGCATGGGGATCTCAGCGGTACTATACTACTTACTCTTCCCAGGCCCGGGGGGTTATGATTATTATTCACAAGAGTCTCCAATTTCAGCAAAAGGCAGTCTATATTGATCATGTGGGGCGATATGTACTCCTATTTGGGGTTTTGCAGGGCAAGGAAGTGGTGCTGTTAAATGTATACGGTGCAAATGTTGATGATCCTGATTTTTACGAATACCTATGCACACTCCTGTCTAGATTCCCTCTAGTCCCGGTTATATGGGGGGGCCTTAATACCATCCTTGACGTTCAATACGACAGATCTGGCTCCAAGCCCCGTCAACTAACTAAAGCAGCCAAGGTCATCTTGAATATGCAGACTCACTTCGAATTGGCTGACCCATGGCGCGTCCTTCACCCTGAGGCTCGTGTGTTCACCTTCTACTCATCGGCTCATGATTCCCATTCCCGCATTGATAAGTGGCTCCTCACTGACACTCTATCAGCAACTGTCAACCATACCTCCATTCTTCCTAGGACTTTCTCCGATCACTCCCCCATTGTGGTTACCTTGCGGTGGGCCGTGGATGCTCCCACGACCCGTACATGGAGATTCAAGCCATATTCCTTATTGGATGGCGCATATGAAGCTGAGTTGGGGACGGACATTGATGAATTTTTTGCTCTAAATACTGGCTCTGTTTCGTCCCAGGCATCTTTGTGGGAGGCGTTTAAAGTGTACATTAGGGGAATGGCAATTTCTAGGGAGACGGGGGTGCTCAGGGCTATTAGGAGGGACATAGCGAAAAGTGAAGACAGGCTTGCAGAACTATAATCGCAATACACGGCTCTGCAATTGCCAGATACGATGGCTGACATAAACAGCGAGCTGAAAGTATTCCGGGCACATGCGGATAGAGAGCGCAAATTCCTGGATAAACCACAGGCGGCGCGTACATATGGGGAGGGCGAGTGCCCTGGGCGTGCTCTCGCTAGGCTGGTCCAACTTGAAAGGGGGCCGTCACATATTCCAGTGATAGAAAGGGGAGATGGCACACTGGCCTTGACTTCATGCGAGGTTAATGATGAATTCCGTTCCTTTTACAAGGTGCTGTACACTACCGCTGACACAGCCACAGATGATGACATTGGTGAATTTCTGGACAGTCACCCACTCTCACTTCTCTCAGCAGAAACTAGAGAGGCTCTTGACGTCCCGATTACCGCGGACAAACTATTCAATGCCATAGATTCACTGGCTTCTGGGAAGGCGCCGGGATCTGATGGCTTTCCCATTGAGTTCTATAAGAACTACAAGTCTCGCTTGGTTCCCCAGTTACTGACCCTTTGGAACGAGGCTTGTCTCCTGGGTATTCTGCCGTCCTCCCTCGGTGAGGCGGTGATAACGGTGCTGCCTAAACCGGGCATACCTACTACGAAATGTGGCTCCTGCCGTCCTCTATCACTTATCAATTGCGACGCTAAAATTTATGCCAAGGTTCTGGCCCTTCGACTAGCCCCGTATATGCAATACATCGTACACCCGGACCAATCGGGGTTTATTCCGGGCCGCTCTACCTTGCATAAATTGCAGCGGGTATTTAATATCATGAGCCACATCGATCCAGGCGTCCAGGCTGTCGCAGCATCCCTAGATATGCAAAAAGCATTTGCTGTCTCGTGGCGGTTTCTATGGCAGGTGCTCGAGAGGTGCAACTTCGGCCCCCAATTCAGAACTTGGGTTAAACTATTATACACGTCCCCAGTGGCGAGGGTTGTACTAACAATCTCTAGACGGCGCAGTTTCAGATAGAGAGGGGAACGAGGCAGGGGTGCCCCTTCTCGCCACTGATATTTGCTTTGGTTATTGAGCCACTGGCTGACAACCTACGTCAGTGACATTCGCAGTGGGGTCTGCGCCTGGCTGGTACTGCTGAGATAATTTCATTATATGCTGATGACACCCTGCTCTTTATTCGTCAACCCGAAATCAACCTACCCCCAATACTAGCAGACGTTATTCATTTTGGTGAATTATCGGGTCTCCGAGTGAACTATAGCAAATCCACCTTGTTTCCATTGACCGATGCCACTGCCCCCCCTTAGACCTGCAAAGCTTCGTCTGGGCCCAATCTGACTTTAAATGTGGAACTGACGATCAGCGCTGGGACTACATGTGCACCTGCTCACGCAACTCACACTTCAAATTAATTCAAAGTAAGCTATTGCATAGGTACCATTATACACCGGTAAGGCTTCACCGTATATCACATGAACACTCGCACACATGCCCTAGATGCAATTTTGTAAATGCTGACTATATGCATATGATATGGTTGTGACCTCTAATAGCACAGTCTTGGGCCTCAGTGTGCACAGCTTTATCAGACATGGTAGAATGCATCATCACCCCTTCCCCGCTAAACTGTTTCTTTTACAAGCTACCACCATTAAGCCTCAAGAAATTAGCAAGTCTAGGGCTCCTACTGGCAACACGTTGCATCCTTCTGGTATGGCTTCGGCACAGACCCCCCACACATGAACAATGGCTCCGCGCTCTCGCGTGGGCGTCGAACACTGAGGAGTGTTGGATTCTAGCGCAGCCTAGCTGTTCTAGACCAAGAGACATTTGGGACCCCTTCTGACAATATGTTTCATCTACGACTGTAGAATCTGGGGAAGATATGGACACACCACCTTTCTCTCCTTTTGCTGCCAGCTAGTGGCAATGCGTGTAGACACCATGCTTGACCAGATGCTTCCCCCCCTTACTAGCTTCAGGGATCGGGTTCCTGGTGATGGATTTGAGATGTTTGGAACATGTTACAAATATCTTAATGCTCTGGAATGTTATGTTGTTCTTTGTTGTGATGCCAAGCTAACTGTTAAATAAAGTTTAAAAAAAAAACAAAAAGAATGGCTAAAGTTCGCCAAAATGACCAATTATTCATTGGCTATACAGGCCCTAAATTGGGTCTAGCTGTTACAAAACAAACCATGTATAGATGGATCATTCTGGCTATTGGTGAATGTTATAGATTAGCAGGCAAGGACCCGCCGGAAGGCCTAAGAGCACATTCCAAAAAGGGCATGGCAACCTCTGCTGCACATCAAAGAGGTGTCCCAATCAAAGGCATTTGTAGAGCAGTGTTACGCTCACCTGGTATCCACAGGGACGCCACCCAGCTGGTTTACTCGCTGGTATGCTTCTCAGCTTTGCCCTGATGTGGTCTGCGGGAAGGTCCTGCCTGAAAATACAGGAGGACTGTGTTCAAGACTGACCGACTGGTGTAAGTATCCTCCCTCCACCCACGTATGCTTTCAGTCCCTCTGGCGCCCTCTCCTCACCTTGTGGTAGAATTAGGCGTGCTCTCCGTCCTGCCTTCTTTGCAGGGGCGCGTTGTCTTTCATGGGCGAGTGCAGTCCAGTTACTTCACTTTGATATTGTTCAGGTAGGTCTTATTGCTGTTCTTTAGTTTTGTTGCTATCCTGCATGCCTTTCTTTGTTTAAAATGTCTCTTTTTTCTCCCTTAGGTATGCAGAGCTTCAGCGCGGCTAACTGGCTTGGTTGAGCCCTGCTGGTAAATGATGGCAGATTAAGAGCACTATGATGCGGTAAGTAAGCGCTATGCGCAGCGCTGCGAAGTCTTGCCTTTGCTAACCTGTGTTTTCCTTACTTGTAGGTCGCAGTGTTCTTCAGCACGAGTGGAATGTCCGGAGTGGTGCCAGCCGAGAGGCGACCAGCCAGGTAAGCCTTTTGAGCAGTTCGTAATTTGTAAATGTCTGTACAGCTTTCTTTAATGTTGCCTCTATCTTCCTCTTTCAGGTCGTTCTGTCCGGGAGGCGTGCAGATTCGAGGAAGCTGTTCTCAGTAGCTGTGAGTGTTTAAAGATGAAGACTGCAGGTAAGATGCTGCTGCTAATGATGTTCCTTTTGTCTCTTTGCAGGTTCTGCTTCTCCGAGGTTCGAGGGAATAGCTGGACACGGTGAGCGTCACGTTGCAAGCTGCAAAGAAACACGAAGCATGTTCTGCAGTCAGGGTGTGGTTTATATAGCCCAGGTAAAGTAGTACCAGGGAAAGTAGTTACAGGCCTGCCACACCCAAAACACTAGACCGCATAGCTTGGTTCTTAGGAACCAAGCTATGTGGATGCCTCCATGTTGGCTGACAATACAATAAAGTAGCTCCCAAGCACATTGTTGTTCATGGTGTATGAGCCTGGCGCCACAGGCGCCACGACTGGTCCCATGAGGGCTTTTGAAGAGGATGCCAGGCTCTAGAGGCCAGAGTCCTGACTCCACCTGGCCAATGGGTTTGCCAGAGGGGGTTTTGGGCGAGGGTCGTGACAGCATTCCCCCCTAAGGCCCCTCCCATGGTGCTCCTTCTGTCTGCCCAGGTTTGGTTAGGAAGTTCCGATAGAATTTCCTGATTAGATGTGGTGCGTGGATATTCTCACTGGGCTCCCAGGATCTATCTTGTGGTCCAAATCCTTTCCAATCGACGAGATAATATAGCTTGGTCCTAGAGTATTTAGAGTCCATGATATCTTTGACTTCGAAGTCTGGTTCTCCGTCAACAAGTATGGGCTTAGGTGGTGTCCCAATCCACGTCCCGGGTTGCATTGGTTTCAGGAGGGACACATGGAATACCGGGTGGATATGTAGATTAGGTGCTGCTGGGTTGATAATTGCCTGGGATGAAATGTCTGGGTTCCCTTGATGGGTACGAATTATGCAGCTAACCAAACTTTGTCTCCTACTTGATAATCAGGGGCCTTTCTCTGGTGTTGTTCATCAAATCTCTTGTTTTTCTTTGGCATGAATAAGGTGTTCCTTTGCCCTTTTGAAAGCCTGAGTAATGGTTGTGTGTAGAGTCTTTACCACTGGCATTTCCAAGCTGGCTGGCCGGTCTAGTTCAGAGGTACGTGGATGTCTACCATGAAGGGTATAGAAGGGCGTTTGCCCCGTGCTTGAATGCAAAGAATTTTTATATGCATATTCGGCTATCCATAGTAGGTCTTTCCAATTCCTTTGTTCGTGGTGCAGCATGCACCGTAAATATTGCTCGAGTGTCTGATTGTTTCTCTCGGTTTGGCCGTCCGTTTGGGGATGGTGACTGGTAGATAGCCAAACGTCGATCTGTGCCATTGCACAGCATTTTTTCCAGACGTTTTAAACAAACTAGCTGCCTCGATCAGAGACCAGAACCGAAGGGAAGCCATGTAGCTTAACCACGCCCTCCAGGAACACTTTTGCTAAAGTGGCTGTGTCTGGGAGGCCTTTGAGAGGAATAAAATGGGCCATCTTCGAGAATAAGTCCACAACGACAAGGATGGTGTTGAACCCTTGGTTTGGAGGTAGATCAGTGATGAAGTCAAGGGAAAGCGTGTGCCATGGAACTGGAGGAATGTCCAATGGTTGTAGGAGACCAGATGGTTTTTGTTTCTGTGATTTATTTTGTGCGCAGACACCGCAAAACTGAATATACTGAATGATGTCCTTACGCCATGTAGGCCACCAAAAGTTCTCTTTCACCTTAGCTAGGGTTTTGGCGATCCCAGGATGCCCTTCGATCAGTGAATCGTGATAGTTTGAAATAATATGCTGTTGTAATTCCTTCTTGGGTACATATAGGCGATCCCTAAAAAAGGGTAGGTGGTCCTTGATGGTATATTGTTCTTCTGACTCCACCTGGCCAATGGGTTTGCCAGAGGGGGTTTTGGGCAAGGGTCGTGACAAGAAGCCACTTGGTCGTCTGTTCACACTTTTGTGAGACATTACTGCCTGGATTCATCTTCCAGTCAAGGAGGGCAATTTGCAAAAGCGGTCCTTCATTCGGTCCATGATTAGAACAAAATGTAATTTGTACTTGCACAACCAAATTATTACTGCTTTTAGAGTCTATCATAAGATGAGGTACATGTGGGAGGCCACGATCCATTTGAAGAACATGTTACTTACCCCTGGTAACGTTCTTTCAATTCGATGTTCCTCCCACATATTCCTCTTCGCCCCTCTCAGCCTACTCCATCATACAATTCACGTGTTCTTCCAATTAACGCTTTCTTGGAACCTACGGGCTATGCTACGGCTAGTAATTCCTCTTCAGGAGGGGGAAAAAACAGAACTGAAGCGCTACGTGCGCATTTTATACTGATGATGACGTCGACAGTCAAACGGAGGCCCTTGAGGGACATCAACTCAACGAGACGGCACACAGCGCCCCCTGTCGAAATACGAAATTCCGAAGCAGCTGAAGCTGGAAGGATAATTATCATAAGATGAGGAATACTTGGGAGGAACATCCAAACAAAAGAACGTTACCAGGGGCCTCCCCTCCTCTGGACGTGCAAAGTATAGTCTGGGTACATAGCCAGTATAGCTTCGGATCACCGCCCCCCACCCCCTCGCTGGAGAAGGCGAGGATCCTCTTATTATCTCTGAAATTCAGTATCTTGGCTATTATCAGCTGAGGTGGTGCTCCGCGGGGCGGGGGAGGACCTTTTTGTCAATGCCCCGTGGGCTTTCCCCACTGTAAATCCCTGTGATAGCATACTTGGGCCTATTTCATGGAGCAGTTCTCAATGTATGTGGTGGGATCCCTGCCTTCTTCACCCTCCGGCAGACCCAGAATCTGTATGTTGCTCCTCTGCGTCCTCCCTTCTGCGCCCTCGCCTGATCTTGCAGCATTCGCACATTCATTGTCAGTTCCTGGACAGTAGCCTTCAATTCCTTTGTGGTGGCCGACACTTCCTCTACTCTCTCCTGCGTCTCTCCCACTCTATTTGCCAAGTACCACAAGTCTTGCCTCAACAGTCCAGCATCTTATTTCACTTCTCCTA
This sequence comes from Ambystoma mexicanum, assembly GCF_040938575.1. Classification (NCBI taxonomy): domain Eukaryota; kingdom Metazoa; phylum Chordata; class Amphibia; order Caudata; family Ambystomatidae; genus Ambystoma; species Ambystoma mexicanum. The sequence continues at coordinate 95,705,924 of NC_090939.1, read as the reverse complement.
TGCAATACTCCATTGATGTTCTCAGGGCCGCGATTGCCTCGAGTATCCTGTCGCCTGTCCCTTCTGTCAAAGGCTCCTGGCGTTCCGCTCCTGGTCCACCGGCATTATCTCCTGGGTCTTGATTAGGGTCTCCCTTCTTGGCAAACGCCTTCATTTGCGTTTGCCTAGGTTTTGCCAGGGTTTTCATCTTGCCCCTCTCCACCATGAGTTCTCTCCTGCACACACCAGTCTCTTATAATGTCTGCTTCAGCCTCTATGCATTGCTTCCACAGGATCACTCCCTGGTGTTGGTCGTGTAGCCGTCTCTCTTTGCTGCTGATGCTTCGCCCCAGGATGCTATTCTTGGGACACCCTCCTGTAGGTGCTCCCAACAGACTCTTTGTCTAAACAGAATATCTATTACGAATCGGTTTTAGCAATTTCCTGCATATTTGTTCGCTACTGTGTAACCATGAGCCCATTGGGCACCCGCCTGTAACCTTAAGTCTGCTTATCATCTGAAACAGCACCTCGATGCCTCCTGGGCTGCAAGCGCGCTTGATAAATGCAAATAAATAAACAAACACAGAATTCTCCGGTTTTCCTTGGTTTCTACAGCACTGTTCCGGCCCAGACCACCTCCCTCTTGGTGTCCTCGCTGCCCTCACCCAGCAGCTGCAGTTCTGGGTAATAAAGGGCCACTATGCTTCCTTCAAATCTCCTGTGCCTCTGCTGTGTTGGAGGGGCCTCTAAGTTTTTTTTTTTTAAAACAATATTTATTATTTTATAAAACACGTCAACCATGGTAACTTTTTAGGACATACATAATCAATATCAAAACATTGCATTATACAATGTTGTTTTCCGTCCTCCCCCCTCCCTCTCCACAAACTCGAGCCATCTCAGCCTCATCATTTACATGAGCATTTTCGGGAATCTCTGTGTTCGTTGTCTCATCTGAGTCTTCTGTATCATGATTGACCTGGTGGAGGCTTGCCATTGAGGTCACCAGCTGCTTCCAGGCTATCAGGGGGTTCGCTTCCTCGTCCCCCCCTTGGTGACAGCTTCAAACCATACCACAGTTCCTGCTTCCGCCCATCTCAAGAGGCCCGCCCACCATATCTCCACTCTGGGTCTGTGGGCCGCTTTCCAACACATTGCGATTCTGCGTTTAGCCAAAATATAGGCCAGGTCCTTCATTTTACTGATATGCTTCGAATGACGTGGCCTGGGAAAATTCCAAAGCATGCAAGCCCAAGCAGATCCTACGTCCAGTACCACTCCCCCACCAGCCATTTTCATCTTTATTTCCTCCCAGAATCTGTGCACCTCAGGGCAGGCCCAGAACATATGCAGTAGTCCTGCCTCCTCCTCCCCGCACCTGGGGCATTTTTGTACAGCCGAGCCTCCAAACCTAGCTATTCTACTGGGAGTCAGGTAAGCTCTATGAGTGACACACAACTGAATCTGCTGGAGTCTCGCATTCCGGGACACCTTTTTATGGTACCTTTGGGCTCTATCCCAATGTCCCTCTGTCATGGGTACCCCCACCTCCTCCTCCCAGTCATGCCTCAATTGGAGCAGCTCCTTCCCTGCCTTCGCCCTCAGGAGCTCATATATCCTCGATATTTCGTGCCCACCCTTCGAGACATCATACATCGTTTCTAGGGAGGCATCGGGTTCTTCCTCTAGCACAGTCTCAGGCCACCTCTCTCTCACCTGTTTCATGAGCCTGGTATAAGTAATAAATTGGCCTCTATGCACCCCTGTCTCATCCTGCAGCCTCTGGAATCCCAACGCCTCCCCTTCCTGCCATATGTCTCCAAGGATGGCCAATCCCACTGGTTCCCAGTACCTACGGACCGCTTCAAACAATTGGGAGTCGTCCCTGCATAGCACCGCCAGCGGGGCCTGCTGGGAAAGCGGATCTGGGTCACCCACCGTTCTCCATGTCCTGCGCCATACTTCGCAGCCCAGCTTCAATAATCTCCCCATCCTCGCTATTTTAGTTTTGTGCAGCCATACTGTCTCCCTCAAAAAAAAAGGAGCTGATTCACCTTGCAAAAGCCTAGCTTCTGCCGAATCTTCTGCAGACAACCACCTAGCCACATACAACAACTGTCCTGCCAGGTAATACAGCTCAAAATTCGGTAGGTTTATGCCCCCCCTATCACATGTGTTCTGTAGATTCCACAGGGCCACCCTATTCCTGGAGTTGCCCCATATGAAGCCCCTGCACATGCCATGAAGTTTCACAAAAAAGCGTTTGGGGATTAAGTACGGGACATTCACAAAAAAGTGCAAGAGTCTGGGCAAGACCACCATTTTGAGTAGAGCTGCTCTCCCCATCATGGCTAGGGGTAATTTAGACCAGAACGCCATGCTGTTCTTAACTCCCTCCATCGCCTTCTCTGTGTTATGTTTGTGCTCTGTCTCTATTTTGTGGTAAACATTTACGCCCAGATACCTGAATGTCACGGTCCGCCAGACGGGCAGCCTCTCCAATGGGGTGCTCTTATACCTTATACCTCTTATACCTTCCCAGGGGGAACAAACTGGACTTCCCGGGGTTCACCGATATACCCGAGAGGGTGGCGTAAAAACCCATCACCTCCAACACATATTGCAGGTTCTCCTCCTGGTATCGCTAGTAGAGAAGAACATCATCTGCATACAATGATATCAGGTGTGTGCCCCCTGTCGTGCGGATCCCCACCTCCCCGTATTGTTGCCGCAGGCATATTCCCAGAGGCTCTAATGCCAGGATGTATAACATGGGTGACCAGGGGCATCCCTGTCTGGTCCCTCTGCTAAATTGCCATTTATCTGAGATTGTGGTTCCGGTTTTGACTCTCGCCATCGGGGTACTATATAGCATCTGGACCCATCTAATATATCCTAGTCCCATCCCGTATCCTTTCAGAGTCGCTTTCAACCACGGCCACCGCACTGAATCAAAAGCTTTCACCGCGTCCAACGACACGATAGCCAGCTCGATCGAGTCTCCCTCAGTTTGGTCAATGATATGGTGTAGCCTCCTGTGGTTATCTGTAATATTTCTACCGGGGACTTAACCCGTTTGGTCTGGATGTATCAACTTGCCAATTACCCTCTTCAACCTATTGGCCAGCACTGCCGTAAGTATCTTGCTATCCTGATTGAGCATAGACAAGGGCCTATAGGATCCGCATTCCGCGTCCGGTTTGCCTGGTTTCAGGAGCGGAATGATCACCGCCTCGCGGAGGGACGCCGGCAGTTACCCCCGCTCATATGCTTCATTAAACATGGCCAGCAGCGGCTGGAGTAGCTCCTGCTTGTACGTTTTATAAAACTCGCTGGGTAACCCATCCGCCCCGGGCGCTTTACATGTGGGCAGGTGTTGGATCACCGCCTCCAGTTCCTCCACAGTGATGCGGGCGTCTAGGTCAGCTCGTTCTGGGTCATCTAAGGTGGGCAGCCCTATATCCTCTATCGTATCTAGTATATCTTGACTCATGTCCTCTCCTGTGTCCTCGTATAATCGTCTGTAATACTTGAGGAACTCCTCATTTACCCTTTCCTGGGTATTATGGATTTGACCCTCCGCGTCCCTGACCTCTCTGATCACCGAGCGGGGGGTCTCATTCTTGTATAACCAAGCCAACAACCTACCCGGCTTATCCCCCCCAGCATGCAGCCTCTCTGTGTATTTCTTATAGTTCAGTTTGCATAATCTGTCCCAAAGTTCACTACAAGCTAGCTGTAAGTCCTTTATTTTAACCCTGTTCGCACGGGTGGTCCCCTCATTTCGTATCAGGCCCTCTAGCTCTCTTTCTGTCTCTTGCAGTTCCCGCTCAATACCCCATTGGAGCCCTTTGGATTTAGATATTGCTACTCCCCGCACCACCACCTTAAATGCCTCCCATACGGTCCCCACAGAACTTACACTGCCCGTATTAATTTCAAAGTATTCCTCGATGGCCTCCCTCAGATCCTCTCGAAAGCCTGCATCCTGTAGAGCCTCAGTCCTGAGCCTCCACGTCAGGATCCGCGCTCTGGGGGGCTGATGTCGCCACTCTATGACCAAAGGCGAATGGTCGGAGAGTATCCGGGCCTTGTATTCAGCCCCCACCATTTCTCCCACTATCTCGGCAGATGCGAACACGTAATCTAGCCTTGTGTGCAGGTCGTGTGGCACTGCATAGTGCGAATATTGCCTATCCATTGGGTGTAGCCTTCTCCACACATCCTCCAGGCCGAGGTCAATCAACAGTGTCCTCAGCGCCCTAGCTGCTGGCGCCGGCTTTTCTGAATTGTCATCTGACCTATCCTGGGGTTCAGAGTGCAATTAAAGTTCCCTCCCCACACCATCGCGCCACCTGCCAGGGGGCTAATTTTACTATATAAAGACCTAATATATACCGCTGTATCATGGTTAGGGGCATACAAATTTATGATATTCACTTCTCTGTTCTCCAGGAGTCCCGCCACCACCACCATTCTGCCTTTTGGGTCTATTGTCGAGCTAAGCAGCTGAAATGGCACATGCAATGCCACCCATGTAATCACCCCTCTTGCATATGCCGAATATGTGGCCCCTAGGACAGTACCCCTCCATTTCCTCCTAATCACCTCCAACTTCTCCTTGGTGAGGTGGGTTTCTTGTAGCAGAGCTATGTCAATCCGCATCCTCTTTAGGTACATCATCACCTTTTTACGTTTTAGATAGCTATTAAGGCCCCGCACATTCCAGGTCACAGTTCTGAGATTACCCGATGCCATTGATTTGTTCGTCATTTCCCTGTAGGCTCATACACAAACTAAAACTAAAACTCCCCAAAACTATACACCACAAACTTCCCCTCCTCCCCCCCGCCCACCTCCCCACCCACACCCAACAACACCCTCCCCAACCGTTGCCCAGCTCCATCCCTGGATCCATCCCTGGATCTCAGGCACCCCCACATCTAGCCCTGCCTAGCAAGTCTATACTCAGGGCTCAGCAGGGTAAAGTCGCCCTAATGGCTATTTAACTACCAATTCTCGGGGGTAGGTTGCTACCATCCCATTGCTCCTACTACCCATACTATCACGCATGATGTTAATGCTATTCAGCTCCAGCATGCAGTTGATACTCTATATTCCAGTCCAGCCAGAGCACAAGATCCAAGGGCTACAAAAATTCACTCAAATCTCCTGTTTTCCCGAAACAAGTCCACCTTCCCACTTATCCCCTTAATGTCCATGACACCGACTCCTCACTTGTCACGCTCGAGGCAATCTCAGTCAGCCTCCTGTTCCGGGCAGCCCTGCAGGTCCAGCCGCAACGCTGCCTCCTCCGGAGTGTCGAAAAAAAGTGCCTTGCTCTTATGCAGCACTCTTAGCCTCGTCGGGTACAGAAGCATATATTTGATGCCCACTGCACGTAGCCTCCTCTTGACGGCCACGTAACTATACCTTTGCCTCTGCACCAGCATCGTATAATCCGGGTACGCCGTGATATTGGTGGATGCTCTCTCAATTGTCCCGCCCTTACGGAAATATTCCAGGATCTTCTCCCTGTCTTTGTAATTCAGGATCCTTGCGATTATTGGCCTCGGTGGAGCTCCAGGTCGTGGTCTCCTCATCAAGGCCCTCCGCCTCCTCCACTCGATTTTCAAGGTTGGCGACCTGCTGTTTTAGCACATGGACCTCCTTTGCATTGCTCGTGCTGACCTCCGTGTTGACTTTCACTGGGCTTTCCAGGCCACTTGTCCTCTCCGCCAACGCACGGACATCTTGACGCAGCAGGGTAACTTTGATTCCCACAGCGTCAATTTTATTCTCCAGGGCCGTCCGCAAGTCCGCCATCGCTGCGCCCCATTTGGTGCTCAAATCCGTTATGGCCGCCAGGACCTGACGGTTATCTCCTTCTGCGGCACCATCTGCGGAGGCCGCGCCCGTACTTTGCGCCGCTGTCGTGGGGTTCCTCTGCGTTTTCGCAAAGACCTCAATTGTGGATTGTTTGGATTTGGCTCTCAGTCCTTTCCCAGACATCTCGCAATTCCCTGTCGTATCTGGTCCCCACACTGCGATGCTGTTGTGTCGTGCTCAGGTCCTTCAACCGCTAGGGCGCTAGTTGCGGCGGGTTGCGTTGTGCTATGGAGCGTGGCAATGTATTCAAATGGGCTGTCTTCTCCCATGTATTCCTGCTGCACACAATCATCCATGCGCCATCAACGTGCTTCGAGGCGCCACACAGAACACAACAGCTGCTCACCTCCTTTGCGATGGCCTAGTCACATGTAGGTTTTGCCAGACTGGGGTGTGTCCTGGTAATAGTGTGTTACACACTCGCATGTCTCAGCCATGTCAGCAGCCTGGCGTGGCTGCAAATGTCTTTCCTTCAATCTGTGGCCTTCGCCCGATACAGTAACTGCATCAGGGGGCCGGCAGTTTAGTTTCGCCGCTGCGTCCTGCTAGATCCCTTTGTTCTCTGGGGGCGCCGCCATTTTGGTGTTTTCGTCCGCAGCCGCTCCCCAGGATACAATGTGTCCGTTCGGCAGTTCTCCAGTCTCCCGCGAGCCGCTTACACGCTCACCCGCTTCCCGGCACCTTCCCACACGCTTGTGTGTGTTTTGCTTCCAGATTCAAGTGGAATACATGCGTTTGTTGAACGGATCAGGATGTCGGATCACAGAGCACACGGGGCTCACAGCCTATTCCATGGCTGTCCAAGCCATGCCCCCTCAGGGGCCTCTAAGTTATGGTGAGATGTGGGGGGCTCTGGTGGGCTTCAAGGACCACCCCCCTGCCTGTGGTGTCCTGGAGGAGAACTATGGAGAGGCTGCTCGCGACCCGAGGCCCGGGGTCTGTTCTGTGCCGCAGGCAACTATTATAACTGCGGGCCTGCTCGGACCCCTAGGCCTCCCACTCACTGGAGGAATCTGAACACTTGCTTGTCACAGCTGTTCTCCCGACTGGCGCTGTGGCGATAGCCTCTGTGTCCTTGCTTCATCCTCGCTTTCCATCCCAGGTTCTGGCTGCTCGAGTCCCTCTGGTATTCTGCTGCTTTGACACTTCCCCTTCCGATGGGGGTCCACAGCCGTCACCACCGGCTGGCTCCCGTCACTGCTTCTCTTCAGCCGGTCCCACAGCCTCTCTCTGCTCCTCCTACATCGTACCCGCCATTTTGTCTTTTTGGATGCCTCTGCTTCTTCTTCTTTGCCGTCCACACACAGCTTCTTAAACTGCCGTCGGAAAGCTACCTCAGGCTCTCTGTGATATCTTTGTGCGGTTGCTACTCCAATTTAACCCCTTTAGGTACAGGAGATGCTTATCATTGTTGGATCTTTATGGGAGCTGGAGCTACACATGTCCTGCTCACATCGTAGTTGGCCACGCCCTCCAGCATTCTACATATGACAATCCAGGCCCTCTATGGCAGTGCTGTTGGTGGTTGGAGGCCCGAGACGGCAGTGGTGTGGGCGACCCGACCCTCCGTGTAACGGTCATAGCCCACTATTGTATGACAACAGTGATGTTGGGTGAGGAGGGGTCTCTGCGGCGCTGGCGGGCCCTGCTGCCTTCCCATGACGAGCGAAGTGGTGAAGGCAGCCTAGTATTGCGGAGCAGGGAGCTGGGTGCAGTGTCCATGTGAGGGGCGGCGGGCATCCAGTGCTATTGTGTGCCCGCTTTTCCTTTCATAGACACTGGTACAGGGTCAGGGTACACAACGGCCCCCCGACTCATAGTCACAGTGAATCTGGGCCGTGGTGCCAGTTCAGTGTGAGGAGGAGCAACAACATCCGGCGCGGCTGGAGCCGCCATTTTCTTTTAACTTTACAAGTGATGCATCCTCCAGGGAAAGCCATCTGCTGTCCCTCAGTAGATCATACTGTTATATCTGGGACACTGTTGACTGGTAGCGTAAATCGTGTATTACACCCAGCATATTTCAGCACATTGCTGGTACCCCGAGGAATCAGCAGTGATTAGCAGGGCCACACTGCTGGTATTATTTGTGGTGAAAGGTGCAGCAAAACCCCCTGCTGCTGGAGTTCCCTGTGAGGGCACAGTGGGAAGTCATTTTGGGTACCTTATTGATCCCGCGGAGCAACTTTTAGCCCAATACTGGGTATATATTAGCCACAGAAGCAGCACCCATTGTCTCTCTCTTTAGAGTAAGACATGACTAGAGGCACTGGGGGAGGGAAAAAAATCAGGCGCCAAGGACAGGTTCACGAAATCCACTACCCGGAGGTAAGGGGATGTAGCATCCCATGGAGCAACTTCTCTGGAGCACGCCACAAATAATCTGCCCACTGAGCTGCAGCAGATGCTTGAGACCATGGGGTTTGCAGCTGTGAATGAGAAACTATATGACATAACAATAAACGTCACGACTATTAGGACCCAGCTCGCTAAGGAGGTGTTAAGAATTATATGCGTTATGTCAAATCTAAGTGCAATGACTTTGAATCTCATTCCTGGAGGAACAATGTATGCATTGTGGGGGTCCCGGAAGAGGCTCTCACCGAAAATGTGGAGCAAGCGGTCTAGCAGCTACTCAAACTGCTGGATGAACCACAACTGTCTCTGTTTTTCGCAGTAGAGAGAGCACGCAGGGTTCTGACCCACAAGTCGAAACCAGGGGACTTCCAGAGACCTATCATTGCCAAGATTCTGAGTAATCGGGATACAGACATACTGCTGAAGCTTGCAAGAGATAAGAAGGCATTCCAACTAGGATCGCAGGTGATCTGGCTTTTAGATGATTTCTAATCCTCCGGGTCAGGAATTAGCTGCAGGAGCGCAGTATACAGTATGCAATGCTTTATCTGCTAGTTGTACTTATTTACGGTCCCGGAGAAAGCTGTAAAATGAATTGAGGCTAAAATTCCAAACCAGTGGACCGTTGACAAACCCACACAGGAATCATCGGCAGCTTGAGAACACTGAAAGCCAGAGATGCCGGGACTGTGATGTTGCCTGATGAGTCTATGACAACGTGTTCTGTCATCAAGATCGATGTGTTGCATGCATGCAGTTAGTAATGCATAGCGTAGATCCTGGTGCAGCAATGATTTGTCTCTGTTGTCTTTGCACCCTTGTTATTGTAGTTGGGTATCAACCCAGATGCTGGAGTTGAATTTTTTGGGTTGGGGTAGGGCGGGTGGGAAAGATGTCACACTGCAGGTTGCGGGTGGGCAGTGAGGGAGGTGGGAGCGGGGTTGGCAGGGAACCGGGAGTTAAGTTGGAAAAGGCTTGGTGTAGAAAGCAATGTGCAAGTCCGAGAATGCAATGCAGTGACCTCCATTGGGTGGGTCTTAGAGTAGCTGTACTGTTGCAAATCAGATTCCAGGGTGGAAGATGGCTGGACTGATCCAAATTAGGATATATGTATATATATATATATTTTATTTATTTAAAATTGTTTTAGTTGACAAGCAACTTTTTCAATTATAGATATATCATTGATCTACAGCAAATACATTGGTGTAACAATTGCAGCATAAAATCATTCTACATAAATCAAAGAAATACATAATAGTGTCTGTTATGAATTCTTAGGATCACTGTCAATTGTTCTCAATAATATGTTAAAACTAGATACAATAATGTTCAGATAAGATTGATCCCTAGATATGTTATAACAGATAAGTTATAAGTTCAGTTTTACAATGAAGTTCAGAGTATCAATTATTAAGCTGGTGTTAGAAGCATTCAAAATTTCAATCCACATCTGAGCTTTAGTTAGCATAGTTCTATGTTTAAAATGCTTAAATAAATCACTTTTCCTTAGCTCAATTAGAGCTTCACATTCAGTAATTAAATGAACCGTTGTCTCAGGTTTAGCAACCAATTTGCAAAATCGACATGAATTATACGGGGTAATTCCTTTAGAGTAAGACGCCAGTTTTGTTTTAGTAGGTAAAAGGTTGAGTCTATGTAACGCTCACCTGATTCCCGTAGAGGCGCCGGTCTTGACTGGGTGTATACCGTATCTTCAAAGGTGATGTGTAACACACGGCTGGCTCTTTGGGCTGGTCCTCTGTGCACTGTATGTCTGACTCCAAGGGTAAGATGTCTGCAGATAGAAAATATGGGATTAAGGAACTGGGTTATTGAATGTCTCTCTCTTCTTCCCTTTCTCTTCTCCTGTAGAACCCCAAAGGTTAACGCTCTCACCTTAGGTGAGTGAACGCCGTGCTCTCCATCTGCCATCTGCCTTGTCTTTATAGGTGTTGCTGAAGACTGGATTCAGGATGGTAAGCCTTTTTCCTTAGGCCCAGGATCAGATGCAGAAGACACGATGAGCGTTCTGCTGCAGAGGATGCAGAATAACGCAAAGCAAGATTCATCCATCGGGTGTGGTTTAAATAGCCTCCTGTAGTGCTTAGGTGTCTCCTTCCACAGCCACGCCTAGGTAAGAAAAGAGTTCCTGCTTTCTAGAAGAGTTCCAGTGTTCTGAATCTAAGGAGTGGCTCCTGCCCCACCCAACAGGAAAATTAGTTCCAAACAGAAGATGATCAGAGGCTCAAGTGGCAGGCAAGTAAGCAGCATGGTCTGCTGCAGGTAAGTCCACCCAAGCATTATGAGCCCGGCGCTTCCAGCGCTGGGACTGGGCATATTTATGAGCCTGGTGCCACTGGCGCCAGGACTGGGTCCAAAAGGTCCCAATTGGGACTGGTTGGCACTCGGAACCTGGGTTATGGATCTGCTTCCAAGGGAGTTGGGAAAACCCTGACCTTTTGGAAGCAGAGATCATGACAGTCTAAGACGTAAGAAGGTGTCAGCATAAACTCGATCAGGAAAGGACTCTCGGTACGTTGGTACCTCATTTAATAGCTTCTCAGGAAAGGCTCCAACTTCAAATGCTTGATAGGCCATGCATCTTTCCCTTGTATCAATCCAATCTTTCCTGTACAATTGGAGTTTTGCTTTCTCTGGAAAATCTAAAAGCAAATCTAAAGATATAGAAGCATCCACTAAGGTATCTTGGCATTGATTTTTCCATTTAGTTATAGGGTTTACAGATGTACTTATTAAGAGCCTTGTAACTACAGGAAATAGTTTTTTAGACATGTCAGTGGATAGGTACACTTTTCTGTATAAAGCCAACATTGACCATTTAACAGAAATGTGTAATTAAATAAGACCAAACTCATGTCGAATAATCGAATAAGCACTATTGGAATGCTCTGGGGAACTGGTCAAATTGATTTCCCGAAGATTCCCTCAAGTATGTCCCATCTAACATCCTTGTCCATGAGTTTTGTCTGTCCACCGTAAGTTATGACAGGGATTACTTTTTGTAAATAAAACATCCGGACTGGAGTTAGAGAGAATCTTCCATACTTTTGTTGTAAAGCTTTCGCTTGATTAGCTAGCATTCTCATTCTTAAAATGAGCTCTTCTTTATATGGCTTTTATTGAGGATGTACATTCATTTTGACTCCTAGGTATTTATAAGAATGGATTTGCAGAAGATGTTTTTTTAGCTAATTTCCAATTGAATCCATATTTGCCTTTTTTGTTAACGTGATTGAATACCAAGATATTAGACTTTTTGGTATTTATCCCTAAATTATTGTCTTCAGCAAATGTAGTTAAGGCTGTACGTTTTCTCAGGAGACTAATTGGGGTCCTATTGAAAAGGACTAAATCGTCTGCATATAACAAATATGGGATATGTTGATTACCGAGTCGAGGTGAAAAGGAACGTACAATCTTCAGAACTTTATAGAAGTCGCTTATATAAAAGTTAAATAAAATCAAAGCAAAAGGACAGCCCTGTTTCAGGCCCATGTTTGTTTGAATAGATTCAGAAAGGAGGCCATTGGTTGATAATTTTATTTTGGTTGTTGTGTTAACGTAAAATTGTTGTATTAAGTAAAAAATATACGGCGGCCAATTGGCTTTTATTAGTTTGTCCCATAAAATGTGTCTAGAGACTGAATCAAAAGCTTGTTTAAAGTCCACTAGAGCAACAAATACTGGGTATTTATTCTTGATTGCATCAATTTTGATAGCAGATATCATCAAGAGATTTAGCGCTGTCCCAATTCCAGGGACAAATCCAGATTGGTGTATATCCATTAGATCTTGTTGAATGAGCCATTTGGTGAAGTCACAGATTAAGAGTCTAGCTAGAATCTTGCCTGGGGCGTCTAAAAGGGCTATAGGGCGGTAGTTGAAAGGGTCCATTCTGTCGCCTTGCTTAAAAATTGGAATAATGATGGGCGATTGCCATGATGAAGGAATGGTCTTGGATTTGATGATATTTTGGAATACGATCTTCAGCAGTTCAGCCTATGGGTCCGGGTTTGCCTTTAGAATAGCATTGGATAGCATATCAGGGCCCGGGGCTATAGATGAACCCATTTTTTTGATTATTAGTAAGTTATCAATTGCATCGAACTTAAACTCTGGTAGATCAGGAACCTCAGGATAAGAAGCATAAGGAGAGGTTATCTCTTTGAGGAGTAGATTTTGATAATGTGTTCTCCAAGTTGCCTCATCAATGCAATTTAATTGCGTGGATCGATGGGCATTTTCAGAAACAGAGTTTATTGTTTGCCATATCTCGCTTACTGACTTGGATAACAGAGCTTTGAGCATTAATTCTGCATCATTTAGTTTTTGAATGAGGGAGATCTGCTTAACTTGGTTTCGATATCGATTCTTCAAAGCGGCTTTGAGTGAGCTGTTTGCGTTTTTAGGTAACGCTGTTAGAGCGCGTCGTAGGGCTCTTTTAAGGTTACATATTACTGTGTTCGACTTATATTTGTGAAAGAGTTTTGGTTTATTATCATCTTTAGTTGATTCAGCTATAATCTGTATGTGATCATTATAGAATGTCAGAGGGTTCATTAAATCAATTGCGGGTGCCGCCTTGACTTTACCTTGTAAAAGCGCAATGGTTTTCAAGTTCCATTTAATCCAATTTTTTGCTAAGTTTATCTCAAACTCACCTTCTAGTGAGTCTCCACACGAGAAGAGTATGGCGCCCAGCGAACTTCGAGCATGTTATGATCGCTGGCGTCAGTCGGGATTACCTCAAATTCCTGGATAAGTCTGTTGGCATCGCTCGAGATAAAAACGTAATCAAGTACAGAGTGAGAAGCGCCTCTGGACCAGGTCGCTCGAGGCAGAAAATCTAACTTGGAGTTGCCTTTTAGTACAGAATAGTGTCTTAGTTGCATCAGGGTAAGCCATTTATCAGATCTGGAATTAGTGCCTCCATTAGAAGGCGTAACTAAATTGGTATTAAAGTCGGCAGCAATGATGGTCATTGAGTTGTTAGGATTTAGCAAGATGTTATCCAGGATTTCCTCAATTTTATTAAGAAAAAGTGGCTCATTTGGAGACAACGGATTCCAGTAGATGTTTAATATTGTGATCATTGGGAAGAAAGGATGTTTTTTATTTTCAGTCCTTACAATCACAGGTTGGATGTCGTGATCAGGTGATGGCAAAACTTCCATATGTAATTGTGAATCAAGTCGAACAGCAGTTAAGAGACCAGCTGCAGGTCTTCCCCTTGCTGCTTTGGAAGCCGGAACTATTGTGACCTGGTGATCAGGCCGCACTGGGGATGACATCATCCAGGTTTCTTGGAGTAGGACTAGATCGTATTTATTCAATAACTTGCTTTTTGATGTCAATAAATGCGAGAACCCCTGCGTGTTCCAAGATACCATTGTGCACTCACGGAGCTCTGACCTTAAGGTGAGCTAGTGGTTATTCGCTTCTTGAATAGCAGCGGCAGAGAGCCAAGTCCATTTAGAAGTTACGGACTGGGCAAAATTTGAGGGAGCCTGTTTGCAATTACAGCAAGTAACAGGGCCAGTTTTGGTGTCGCTATCAGTATTTTTTCCCACCCCTGTTTTTAAATGATTTGGTTTAGTCAAGGTGGATTGAATTGGCTTTGGAGGAGCAACTGTTTCCAAGGCCAATCCTTTTTCATGTAAGAGATGCCTTTGCTGCCAGACATAGTTCTTGATTATTAATGAAGAGACCTTGATGTCAACAGTGTCCTGGTAAACTGGTTTTGGATAGGAAACTCGCTGGATGTCATTAGAGTTAATGTGTCGTAATGCTGGAATGCAGTGAAAAATTGCCAATAATGTAGCTCTATTAGGAAAGGGATCAGAATGAATTCTGTCTATCATGGTGATTCTTAGAATATCCTCTTGTAAATTGTCAATAAGGCATTCATTGTCATTTAGGGGAGCGAATGTATGTTCCTGATCAGATTGAGTTGGAACTATTAAAGCTGGTTGAACAGCTGAAGCGCGTCTCCTATCATCTTCAGCAGATGAAGTAGATGGAGACTTTGTGAAGGGAGTTTAATTACACCATTACTTTTTTGTTCAAGGGTTCTAAAAGAGACACCATCATAGTTTAAGTTCACACCAAACTTGGTGCTTTGAGCCACCTGCTGAACATCTACAATTGCATCATTATTGTGTGAATATACAGAAAAATTTGTAATTTCTTCTGGAGAGATTGAATTCTCTATGGTACAACATTTCACTATCGGAACATTTGCAACAACAGGGATGCAGATCGGAGCTTCCAATGTCTTACCTTCAAAGCAGGCCAACCCAGGCGATGGAAGAAGAGCAGCAACTGGGATGACATTTTCCAACTTATCCATATCTGGAGGTAGACAACTATTGTCGTCGGAGCCCGCGGCAGATAGATTGGCTACAAAAGCTTTGGTTTTGGATTTCTTGTTTTTTTTCGGGATTGGCATATTTTTCGTCTTTTTCCTTTTCAAAGGGTTGGTTGAAGAATTTAAAGCAACGTCCCAATCAGATGTCCGCTTTCTATTCCGCCTTTTTCTTCTACACATATTTTGTGATGGGCGACAGAAGACATCGTATAAAGGTCGCTCTGAAGTAGTTTGTTGGGGGGATTCAACAGATATTGGTTGATCATTGTCAGGGGGTATCTTGGCATTGGTTAGCTTTGGAAGAGGGAATGGTACATCTTCCGCAGTTGAGGGGAAATCATCTCCATATATGGGAGGTCATCCAAGGTCGACACTGGAAGCTCTGGTTGGGGTGCATCACAACAGAAAGGAGGATGTACATTTTTTAGTGCATTGGGGAGGTTCCAAACCAACCAATCTAGCTTGTTGGTAAGAATGGTCAGTGAGCTTTCATGCATAGTAGCTCTACTTTCTAATGTTTCAAATATTTTGGTAAGTGCTTGAATAGAAGCATTGATGGCCATTATGGCCGTCTCTAAAGCTAGATTGGACACCGACAGAAATCCAAAAGACGGGCATGGCATTGGTTTAGCAAAGGAGAGGGCAAAAGAAGGAGTTGAGTCAGGTGAGGAGATAATATCGTTAGGCCCGTCCGTGAGGTAGAGCTCAGGTGATATGGATAATCTAGGGTCTGGAAGCCCTGTGGTTGGCTCATCACTAGTATTTGGGACAGGAATGTTGAGAACCTGAGTAGAGTGGGCTACAGACCAAAGCCGATTGGTAGTTATTTTAGGGAACCGCTGATCCAGTGAGTCCCCTGGTTCAATCGATTTGGCCTGTAGAGTGAGACCTCTAAGTACATGCGAATAAAGGGAGTGTGGAGTGGGAGAGATCATGGATTGGGATAAAATAGTGTGAAGCTCATTTGCGTGCACCATAACACTGGTTGATGGGGCAGTTTGTGATTCATCAGGAATAGGGTTCTGGTCAGTGGCATAAGCATCCATGGTGTGATCAGATAGGAAATGTACTAGAGGAGTCACATTGGAAGAGACCGACGGCTGAATTTCGGTCTGTCCTTGAGTGTATGTTACAGGATATCTAGGACAGGAAGGCCTAACGGGGCCGGTCCCCACAGAGGAGAGATGAAACCCCGGGCGTATGTTTAGGGGCATGCGATGATAGCATAAAGCGGGCGGAGGCATGGCAGCAGTGAGTCTCATCCTGATGAAGACGATTAGGGTAAATTTAGATATAACTTAGACTTTCCCCTTTTTTAAATATTTAAATTTTAATTTTTTTGATTAACTATTGTTTAAACTAATTGAAAGTAATGTTTTGAAATTATTTTTCAGTTGTTAATTCTTACAATTTAATTTGCCTGCAAAGGAGAGATCTCACAAAATCACTCTTGCTTAGCATGAAAGGCTTGCAGGAGTGTTAAGGAGACCGTAGAGCCGATCTTCATAGAGGAGGTGGCAAATCGTCAGAATCGAATCTTAAGTCGATGATGGGGGTAGCCAACAGAGTAACGTAAATGTGGCTTTACTAGGTTACAAACGTTACGCACAAGGAGTCATAGTATACAGATAGTATATTATAGGCGCTGATTTAGCCTTCTCGGGTCTTCAGATTAACTTTGAAAGGCGTGGGCCGTTTGAACTCAAACTTGTGTATGCGGTCAGAGAAAGACTGACTCCAGTATGTCTGAGAGAACGAATGTGAGCTAGCTAGAGTGTATCGAGCTGAGGGCTCCAGGAAGTAGAAGAGTAAGGGAAGTTAAAGCTGATTATCTGATAATACAGCTCGTGGACAGCAGACCACGTCAACTTTCCATTCTCAAGAACGCGCTTTCTAACCTTTAAAGCAGAAGTTTAAGAGGCGCTGACTTTAAGTTGAAGGGACAGAAGGATCGCGGCACAGCGGAGAAGCGGACAGCAGACAGTACTCGTCTGTACTCGCTTCTGGTGCGCGCAGGCGCTGAATTTGTAGCTTGGTCACGGGGGGCGTGGCTAAAGAAAACAGCTATAAAAGATTGAATTAGAGCTTATAAATACGTTGTAAATACGTTTCATATAGTCCATATAGTCCTCTGTAAAAGACCTTGAAGACTTGCAAGTTCATAACTGAAGTGGAAGTCACTATACCCAAAAAACGCTTCCAAGGGAAGTAAATCCAATCCGAGGTCATCCGGATAGCGAGGCTTGCAGGTAAGCAGACAGTACTCATCTGTACTCGCTTCTGGTACTCGCTTCTGGTGCGTGTGCGCTGGTGCGCGCGGGTGCTGAATTTGTAGCTTGGTCACAGGGTGGGGGGGCATGGCCAAATAACGCTTCCAAGGGAAGTAAATCCAATCCGAGGCAATCCGGATAGCGAGGCTTGCAGGTAAGTAGACAGTACTCGTCTGTACTCGCTTCTGGTGCGCGCAATTAGGATATTGAGCTGGAATGTTTGGGGGGGGTTTCTCAACTGTGTTAAATCTTTGCTCAGGCCTGCCGATTGGGTGCTTATATTCTTTTTTACAGGAGACCCATTTTGTTGAGTCAGTGACCCAGCGGGTTGCCCAATCTTGAGGAGGTCAGCACTATTTTACATATTATTCCACTAGGGCGCGGGGGTGATGATATTGGTTCACAAATCACTGCCTTTTTCTTGTAAGGAGTCCATAGTGGATGAAAATGTGAGGTATGTGTTAGTACATGGGCTGCTATGCAGGAGGGAGGATGTTCTCTGTACCAAAAAGAGAAGGTGCTGTTACGCAAGGGGAATGGTTTACCTAGGTTAATTTACTTAAAGAGAGATTCCTAGTCCAATCCGTCCTCAAAAATGTATGTATACATTCAGTCACAAGAAAGAACCACCATATCAGCCACAAGTGTCAAGAAAAGGTTGTGTATATATTTGTTTAAACAACAAATAGTGTTAAAAATGTTCAACATAACAATATAGCAGTGACAAAGAACGGGGGGGGGCAACAGATGAAATCCTACTGTTGAAGACACAATGAATGACACCTACATACACATATACATATTCATGAAATTATAAAAAAATGTTTGACATTAGCAAAAAGTGGAAGAAACATTAGTTAAAAAGAGCAAGATTAAAAAAAATACTTGAACATAAATGGCACAAATAACAATGAAACAAAACACAGCCCAAATCGACCGTTATGTAAACACATAACCTGTGGTGCCTACAGGTTAAATCTGTTCGCCTTACAACTAATGCGAAGACTATCTTGTACTTAAATACTATTATTAGGTCAAGAGAGAGAGAGGGGAACAAATCCTTCTAAGTATCCCAGAGTGAAAAGTTCTTGTCCAGGATAGGGTCTGCCAACGCAGAAGGGGCAGCCAGAAAGAAATCAAAATCAGTTCCTTCAGATGTTGGACCTCTTGTAATCCATGATCCAAACTTGCGGCTTGGTCTATCAAGACCTTCAATCCCCTCTTTGAACAATGTGTTTCGGCGGAATAACAATGTGAGCTGAGTTTTCCAAAAAGAAAGATCCGCCTTCGTCAGGGCAATGGGTAAAGGACCCTATAGTTCAAAAAGATGAGGGGGAAAGAGAAAGAAAGGAAATTATAAAAGGTGTTCAATTGATCACTTGCATCAGGAGGAAATGTAAACGTGTAAAGAACGTAAAATGCTCGAGTTAATGAATGTAACTAATTTCTTAATTGTTTGCCAACTTCAGACTATATGTATATTCCCATCCGTAGTGATACTCTTCCTACAAGGAAGATATGTCACTGGGGGAAAGAAATCATAGGAGGGAGGATGTTCTACTGAACTACTATGGCCATAATGTGGACGACCCCAGCTTCTATGAGGAATCGATTGATCTTTTGGGTAGGTTGCCTGGGGGGGTCTTTTTGTTGGGAGAGGACTTTAATACAATCATGGATGTGAGTTTAGATAGGTCGACCACTGGTCCCTGCAAATTTTTTTTTTTTTATTTATTAATTTGATATAGCTGGTAAACCAACTTTTCAAATATTTACACTCATTATCATTTTTTTTTAAACTTGCACATCCACACTTACAACAATAAAAGATAAGTAAATACTTATTTGTATCTCATTAAAAATAATTATGAGGCAAAATAAAGCAGAGTAGAATGAATGATTATGTTACAACCA
Organism: Ambystoma mexicanum; assembly: GCF_040938575.1. Classification (NCBI taxonomy): domain Eukaryota; kingdom Metazoa; phylum Chordata; class Amphibia; order Caudata; family Ambystomatidae; genus Ambystoma; species Ambystoma mexicanum. Next base: position 95,687,120 of record NC_090939.1, on the reverse strand, counting down.
TCAGACTACCCTTCACTTCGCATTGATACAGACAGTCTTCGTGACAGGAAATATTAAATTAAGAAATTGCACAATTGCGAGCTGTATAGTTAATCTTGGATTAGAAAACAATAGGTTCCATATTTGCCTAGAACTAGAACCGCTCTGAACCAACAATTTACTTCCAAAGCATTTCAATCTGATGTCATGTAGAGCGGGGCATTCAATTATAAGATGTTGTAATGTTTCACATTGTCCTTTGTCATTACAGTGCCGACAGAAGTTCTGGTCCTTTGGTATTACTTTCCTTCTATGTAAAATCTCATTAGTTTCATATTGATTTAATCTGAATCTTAGATATTTCTGACGGGATACAGGTGATGGGTATTTTAGCAGATACTCTGCTATTACCCCATACCTTTTGACGCCAAATGCCTCGGAGTTAAAATCCTTGAGTTTTGAGCAGATTGTCATGTTGGATATCCAGTCTGCTTGATAAATTTTATTTTTGGCACGTTCAGGGTTTGACAGAAGAAGCTCGATTGTTACTGAAGCATCAGACAACGCATTTAGCGTATGATTTCTCCACTTCAATGACATACCAATTTTGGAAGTTAATAGGTTTAGGGCCAATACATTTAAAAGGCTGCGTTTCCCTATCCCATCCAGCATTTTCCGTAGAAGAGCACATTGCTTCCATAGTACATGGGCATATAGGGAGACCAGACCCAGTTCATGTCGCAGTATGGCCAATGGTGTTCCTGGAGAAAGTGTTAGAACTTTTTTCCAAAATCTGGCTTCTATGCTATCCCAAAATGTACGAGTTTGTGGTGCTAAGGCCTCGACACCATATAGCAAAATTGGGATTACTTTGGCCCTATAAAAGTGCACAATATGTTTCACTGTGAATTTCCCGTATCTTCTAAGAATGATTTTTGATTGTGAAATCAAGGAGCTTAATTTAACCCTAGCTTCAGTTGTCGTAGTACTTAGGGTTTTTTTGTGTTCAATGTAAACTCCGAGATATTTATATGTGGCAACTTTGGTTAATACACAGTTTTGAAGGGACCACTCGAAATGATATTTTTTTGAAAAACTGTTATTACAGATTAAAATTTGTGATTAAGCTGTATTGATCACAAGGTTATTCGATGTTGTATATGAGCCTAATTGATTTAACATGTTTTGTAAGCCTATAGGTGTGCAGGATAATAGTACTAAATCATCTGCGTATAGTAAATAGGGAACCCTTTGAGTTCCTATGCGAGGCGCATCTGTTACGCAGTTCCTTATTACAGGGCCTATATCCAGAATGAAAAAATTAAATAGAAAAGAGGCAAGAGCACAACCCTGCTTCACTCCTCTATAGGTATGAATGGCTGGTGATAATCTTCCGCCCATATTTAATTTAACTCGCATGGATGTAGAGGTGTGTAACAATGTCACTAGGTTTGTAAGAGAAGTTGGACACTGATGTTGTCTAAGCTTTGTTATTAACATGTCTCTATCAATGTAGTCGAAGGCGGATTTAAAGTCGATGAACCCCAGATACAAGGGGAGTCCACCATCAGCTTGCTCCGATTGAATCATCGAAAGGGCTAGAATGTTCGGTATTGTGCCCATGCCTTTAACAAAGCCTGACTGAAATAAATCTATTAGGCTGTTTTGATCTACCCACTCATTAAGCTCTTTTAGTATTATTCTACAAAATATTTTCGCCGGAGCATCCAATAGAGAAATTGGGCGATAACTCCTTGGTAACTGGCGGTCACCTTTTTTGTAAATCGGAATTGTAACGGCTTCCGTCTATGTTTTAGGTAATTTTTGATGTTTATTTATTGCAGCGAATATTTTGTAGAGAATTGAGCTCCAAACTTCAGGATGTTTTTTCATCAGGGCATTTGAAATCCCATCAGGGCCTACTGCGCACGAGTTGCTAGAGGTCATAATTAGGTGTTTTATCTCCTTCTGATCAGTATGCAACCAAAACCTCATCACTTGTTGTGCATTTAGTGTCGAGACCGTGTTTGTGGGTAAGGCATATAGGGATTGGAAATGATCTACCCACTGATGTACCTCAACTACTGAGGTTTGAAGATCTAACTGGCGGGATTTATTAGTTTGATTTAGTATTGCCCACATTTTTGAGATGTTCTTATCAGCCAGAGTCGACAACATAATGGCTCCATCTTTTTGATAAAGATTTGCTCGATGTCCTTTGACCCAGTTATTATAACTCAGCCGGGCTTTTTTAGTGAGAGTCGATCTAATAGAGAGAGGGAGCCTTGCTAAACTTCTTACCTCAGCACGGTGAGCTCTCTTCCTAATGAATATGGAGCTATCAAAAACATGGATATGACTTTCTCTTTTGGTATTCACCGCCTTCTGTTGACTGTACAATTGCATTGCGTTGCTATATGTTAATCCTATATTTGAAGTTTGCCAGTTAATGGAGTTAGTTGAGTCGTATAAAATTTGATTGAAGTGCCACAAGGCGTTCTCTGACCATCAGAGTCGATTCTTACCACCATTTACCACAATGCAACCACCTCCTATTGGCTTAGGTATAATATCATTAGTTTTGGCCATTACTTGCCAACTAGCACACAACATATTATGGTCACTTAACACAGATGAGGACACACAAAAGGAGCACATTGCTGACCATAGGGCACAATTTACATATATGTAATCAATTGTGGATGTAGAATTTCCTCTCTTCCAAGTTGGTGCAGGGGGCATATCTGTGTTAAATGCTCCATTCAGCATTTGCAAGTTTCTGTGGGTAACCATTGTGGTCCATTGTAACAGTTTTTCACTCTTGTGTGTCCCGTTTGTTGCTAAGCAATTCATATTCAAATCCCCTGCTAAGATGAAGTGCAGGATCTTATCATCCGCAGATACAATGTCAAATATCATATTCAGATCCCTAAAAAAACACTCAGTGGTAATGGCTGCTGGATTCCAATATATGTTCAGAATTGCATAGATGTCACCGTTAATCACTGCCCTTACAAGTAGCATATGAGTATTTGGCATGGCCCACAACTGTGACGATGTTCCCGGATCATCTTTCAACGCCACCAGCAGACCCGCAGTGGGTCTGCCTATAATGGGCTTCCTAGCTGGATTCAAATGTATTTGATATCCTGCCCAAAGTATGGGGCTTAGTAACCAGGTCTTTTGCAGCAAAATTATGTCAAATTTGCCTAGGCCACTCACATTATTATTCAGCAAATGTTTGTAACCCCGCGAATTCCAGCTGACCAAAGTAAGAGGGGTTAACTTTGTCAAATTAGATAGCTAATTTGAGTTACTGTTGCAGTTGCATGCACACAAATTCCTATCATTTGGCGATTGATTTAAATCTTGACCATTTGCTGCGACAGTTTTTGCCCTTGGCATGGGTTCTACATTGCTTGACATATTAGGTTCTAATACGGTATCCATTTCTGTGTCAAGTAAAAAACCTAGATCAAATAATGAGTTCTTCGCCTGCCATACCAGATTACGAATTGCTCTGGATTGGAACCACACTCGAACTGCATTTAAGTTCTGATTTGATATAAATTCCACCAAGGTCAAATCAGCTGAAATTATGTCTTCCAGCAGCGGTATGTCTGAAAAAATTGCTAGTATCGCTCTTCTGTTCAGATCATATTGTGTGCATGGGGCTGGTCTGCATTTCACAATCATAGAACACAGTGCCACTCGAGGATTGACTTTTCCCATTCCCAACATATCTTGTGTTTTAACACTCTTAGTAGGGATCTCATTCTTCTTTTTCTCTTTCAGATTCGGAGCCAAGTCCCCTAGGGCATTTTTAATCAGCGTTAATACTTCCTTTGAAAAGTCCATAGGTAGGCCCAATTGTGGAGAGGTTGATAAATCAGAGTCGGCTACAGGAGTGGGGATCCTTAGAGTGTTTGCATTCAAATTTGCGGCGGTAGTCACTGATACAGCTGCTCCTTGGATCATTGGGACAGACCCTCCAATTTCACTTCCCTTCTGTGCTTTGTTCACAAGTCCCACGATTTTTTCAACATCATTAAGTGATTTACAGTGGTTGGTTAACGATGTTGGGTCTATAAGTGGAGGAACAGAGAGGCCTTGCATGTAAGCATCTACTGCTTTCCTGATTTCAGATCTATGGGCCTTTGCATCCTCCCCACTATTCCATCTTACTTCCATGGTGTCACTTGTGTTTCTCGTTTTCACTGCCGGCTCTGCCTCCAGACGCTGTGAGCTCTGTGGCTCACTATGCGAGATTACTTTTACCAAAGCATCTAATGGTGAGTATGGTTGGGCTCTGGCTCGCATACTCGCATCTACACTATTATTTGACTCACAGTCACTCGGTGTAGCAAGACTCTGACGGGCACTATTTTTCTTTTTCTTCAAGAAGATTGGCGCAATCTTCATGCTAGGATTTCTCACCCCCACATTTTCACTAGCCTTCAATGACACATTTGCCCTCATCTTTTGTTTACCTTTCAAAAAGATGGGGGCCAATGGTATTGACTTCTTTGGTTTAGATGGTGCATGGGCTACATCCGGTTTATCCGGGAGGTTTTCTGTTTGGGAACCCTTCGTGAGCATGTTGCGTTCGGCTATATCTTCAATAGTGCCCGATATTTCTATATTATCATGAGCAAATTGAGGGAATTTTTCGTGATTACATTTCCTCTGTGGATCCCCCCCCTTAAGTGGGCTAGTGGGGGGTGTTGGTTCAACGATCTTCTGCTCATCTTCTGTGGATGCCAAATGATTGTTTCCAATTCTCTTTACAAATAGGTTAGTAACCGATTTGTTTTGCTTTACTTTACTCTGGTTCTTTGACTTTTTTTGTAAGTTGTCCCTTTTCCGTTGTGCTGTTTTTTCTTTAATTCTTTTGGCCCTTCTTGCTGCCCTTTTCCTCATTTTTTTTCTTCCTTGATGTGGACTTATAGGTCCAACTTCTTCTACTACAGCCTCTTGAGAGTCCAGCTGACTGCTGATATTGGTTGCTAAGGATTTTTCCATTGGGACTGTATGGAAAAAATCCTCATTCATATTTGCCAGTCTCATAAATTCTTCCAATGTGGACGCTGAAAGAGATGATTCGCAATCATTTGTGGGCTCTGCCTCCGTAGACTCTGTTCCCACATGTCCCTGTGAGTTTCGATTATACAATTGGAGTTGGTTCAACAGATCCTGTTTTAGGGATCTATCGGCCTCTTTGGATTTATGAATGTCTGCAATGGACCTGTGTATTGCAGAGATATCCAAACCTTGTATGGTAAACTCCAGTTGCATCAGTTGTAATTTCAGCAAAACACATGAATTAACGGCATTGCAGCAACCTGCTATGGAACCGTCCAATGCGGCTACCTCTTTCGTTAATTCCATCATAGACCCAGATTGAATTTGAACTTCAGATTTCAGGAGTTCAAAAACAGAAACCAAAGAATTCAACACATAGCTGAGTGCAGTTAATGTGTTGACATTCGACTCCGGCTGCTCGGCGAGAGTTTCATCCTGTGTTGCATTTGGGCTAATAACAGCAGATGTTTCAACCAGTTGGAGGACCTGCGCCGGACCTTCAAGTACTTGGATGTCTTCGGTGCTTGAGAAATTCAGATTGCTCAATATTAGAGCATTCATGTCCAGAGCAGAGTGGCAATTGTCACGATCATCCGGCTGGCAGACATCATCTAAGGGGCTTGATTGTATATCGATTGGTCCATGGGTAGATTTGTCAGGCACTACTTTATTAGCCCCAAAATGGTCTTTTATTTTTTTGTGAATTTTATTAGTTGTTGTAGTGTATTCTAGCCCTTTTTTCCACTTGTCAGCTAGGGTGGGTTCAGAATCCAAGGCCTCCACACATCTGGCAGGCGTGTAGACAAGGGGGAGGCAGGGATTTACATGCACAAGCACTTGGATTTGCGATTGCGGTTCCCCCACCTCCCTCGTTTGCCCCCTGCTGTGCTCATCTGTAGAGCATTTAACACCACTTTCCAATTGAGACTTTCTTGGTTCTGGTTCCTCCCATTCTAATGGTCCCAGCTCGTCCTGAGATGGGGTACTCCTTAATTTCATAATGCGGCTTCACAAACAATGAGCAGGAATACAGTTAGCCGCAATCGGGAGGAATTGCAAAGAACAGAGCAGCTACATCTTCTTGCGCGTGTCGGAACAATTCTCACGCGTAAGCGCGGAATGTATTAGTAAAGCACAGTTCAGGGGCTGCAATGTTCAGATACACCGCTCAACTCCTCCCCCGCTTTAACAACCAAGAAGCAAGTCTCGATGGAGCCGACCGGCTCCGTATTTAAGAGACCCAACAGACGCCGAATGGCGCCCCTCCCACTGCAGGCACGGAGATAAACAGCAACACTACAGCTAGGCGGCTCAAAGGCTTCAAAGCCCGCAGTCGCCGGTCAGTCCCACTCCTGCGTTCTACGCTGAGATGAGATAAGGGTTATATTCGGACGGCTACGAAGGACGTAGTCGTCCTGCAAGGCACCTCTTACTCCTCACACACGCCAGCTCCTTCAAGTATATTGAGCGTGCAGAGGAGACACCAACAGGTTTCAATTACTCCAACAGATGCAATGGACACTCACTGAGTTACCAAAACAAACAATGACGGAAACCGGCAGCTCCACTGCACTTAATCACTTATTCAGGAGCCAAATGTGAATGTCAATAGGGCGGCCATAGTTCAAGACAATACGGGTTTTACCTGATGAATTAGATGGAGAGATGGTAAAACAAAGTTTCCCGCCTTGCCTCGGCCGACTGCACAGACTGCAATGACTGCAATGACTGCTTCCACTTGCACACCACTTCGCTCCGCTTCGCGGTCCTGGGAGTTTTTAACTCCTGCACAGCCAATAGTGGTAAACAGAGAAGTAGGACTCCAACCAAGTTGTTGCACTGGTTTCAGTTGAAAAGGCTGGAGACTGCAATGACTGCTTCCACTTGCACACCACTTCGCTCCGCTTCGCGGTCGTGGGAGTTTTTAACTCCTGCACAGCCAATAGTGGTAAACAGAGAAGTAGGACTCCAACCAAGTTGTTGCACTGGTTTCAGTTGAAAAGGCTGGAGACTGCAATGACTGCTTCCACTTGCACACCACTTCTCTCCGCTTCGCGGTCCTGGGAGTTTTTAACTCCTGCACAGCCAATAGTGGTAAACAGAGAAGTCGGACTCCAGCCAAGTTGTTGCACTGGTTTCAGTTGAAAAGGCTGGAGACTGCAATGACTGCTTCCACTTGCACACCACTTCGCTCCGCTTTGCGGTCCTGGGAGTTTTTAACTCCTGCACAGCCAATAGTGGTAAACAGAGAAGTAGGACTCCAACCAAGTTGTTGCACTGGTTTCAGTTGAAAAGGCTGGAGACTGCAATGACTGCTTCCACTTGCACACCACTTCGCTCCGCTTCGCGGTCCTGGGAGTTTTTAACTCCTGCACAGCCAATAGTGGTAAACAGAGAAGTAGGACTCCAACCAAGTTGTTGCACTGGTTTCAGTTGAAAAGGCTGGAGACTGCAATGACTGCTTCCACTTGCACACCACTTCGCTCCGCTTCGCGGTCCTGGGAGTTTTTAACTCCTGCACAGCCAATAGTGGTAAACAGAGAAGTAGGACTCCAACCAAGTTGTTGCACTGGTTTCAGTTGAAAAGGCTGGAGACTGCAATGACTGCTTCCACTTGCACACCACTTCGCTCCGCTTCGCGGTCCTGGGAGTTTTTAACTCCTGCACAGCCAATAGTGGTAAACAGAGAAGTAGGACTCCAACCAAGTTGTTGCACTGGTTTCAGTTGAAAAGGCTGGAGACTGCAATGACTGCTTCCACTTGCACACCACTTCGCTCCGCTTCGCGGTCCTGGGAGTTTTTAACTCCTGCACAGCCACAATAGTGGTAAACAGAGAAGTAGGACTCCAACCCAGTGGCGGCTGCTATCAAAGGGCGGGCGGGCGCCGCCCCCCCAGAAAAGAAGAGAAAGCTAAAAGAGATTCAATCTGAGAACTTCTCTGATTGAATCTCTTTTAGCTTGCATTTCCTTTGCCAACAGCGCGGGGCGCTGTGGCAAGGGAACAATAAAAAAAGGGCCGGGCCCTGCTGCTTTCACAGCGGGGCGCGTCCGATTTTACGTCTTCCTTCTTCAATAGTAGAGTGCGTGGAGTTCGTAGCTCCACGCACTCTACTTAAGCCCCTTTAATTAGAAGGCTGGCGGGGCGCTTCAGGGGTGGCCCCGCCAGTCTAAAATGTGCGTAAACAGCGCACTAGTGCCGGTCGTCACTGAAATTCCCTCCCCTCCCCTGCATGGACACAGTAATGTCATTGGCTGTTTGCCAGCCAATGACAACCCTTGCATTGGCTGGCAAACAGCCAATGACATTACTGTATCTAGGAGTCACGAGTCAACGCGAGCTCAGCTGCCCGGTTCCGGCCCTGAAGACCACCAGCAGCCCAGCAGAGACGGCCTGGACCCTGGTCCACGACACGAGTTGCCGGCGGGTAAGTAGTCCCAGCCAGCAGATGTTGTGTGTTTTGGGCCCGGGGACGTGGTCCACGGACCACAGCCCACTGCCCCAGTCAGCAACACTGAAAGACGTGTAGGCCAGGGCCTACGTCTTTCAGTGTTGCTGACTGCCGTCAACTCAATTTACTGGGGCCTTGTGTCTCACTCGAGTCGAGTCTCCGGCGGGCCTTGGTGGTAGCGGGCCCGGGCCCCCATACCACCAAGGCGGGGGCCGCCTGGCCTGGGCCTTTACCCCTGGTCCGTGGGCAGCAAGGCCCAGGCAGGTGTGCGTGCTGCTGCTGCCCAGTGCGGGCCGAGTAGAAGTCCATCCAAAATGTGCCGTTTTATATTTTCGTCATTTTTTGACGAAAAATGCCGAAAATATAAAACGGCACAAGTAAGTCCAGGGAGAGCCAGAGCCCTGGCAGCGTGATGGAGAGGACTGGCCGCCTGGCACAGTGGCACCACCACCACGGCTGGTGCGGTGCCTGGTGGCCAGGCCTAGCAGCATGATGCGGGAGGGGTCGCGGGAGGGGTCGCGTGCATCGCAGGCCCCGGCTGCACGTTAGAAAAGTCTAATTATTTGTGACATTTCATCCATCATGTTCTAAGCCTCGGCGGTGGAAATAAATAGCATTTCATCTCCCTGGCAGCAAACAAATGTACTAACTGCCTGCAAAATGTGCCCCCGTAGTTCAAACGGCAGCATTTAAAAGGGAAACAGCAAACGCAAAATAAAAAGGTATGAGTATAGCCCGTGTTCTTTGCTCATACCTTTTTCATTCGCGTTTGCTGTTTACCTTTTAAATGCTGACTTTTTCTGTGAATTACATTTTTCATCCGTCAGTTATGTGTCAACAATCACGGTGCTGCCGGCCTTGCAGACTCTACCTGCCGGAATTACAGGTTCTGCGGTGGAGGGGTGCGGGGCTGCTCGGAGACAGGGCCGTACATTTTGATTGGCACGGAGCATTTACTTTCTAGCATGGGCGCGCATCTGCTCTCACACTGCTAGCTTGAGAAAAAAACAGACTAATCGATTCCCAAAGGTTAGGATCGTATGTTGGGATTAGACAGCGTGTGCGTTAAGAACCTTGCGGCTACTCAGCTTCAAATAGTTTTATTAGAATGGCATTTGGGTAAGGCATTCTGGCGCAGCAGGAGCACCAGAATTGCACGACGTAACGATTTTGCACTCGTTCCGCCGGTTGTCCATACATTGCTTGTTTGAGCTTGCCTGCCCTCATGTTTACCCGTCTCCCAATTGAAATACTTGTGAGCATGTGGGACACGCCGGGGTGAGTTCACTGCCTATTCTGTGGCTGTTCTTTACTCATGTAGCGAAAGTCCAAATCTGCGTGGCACGGTTTACTGCAGGAAAATGCAGATTTCCAACGAGCACAGCCTTACCAGATCCCCTACATATTTAAGAAATCTGCAGATTTTGAAATGTTTGCACAGTTTCAGCGGACTTCCACTCTTTAATTAGGGAATTATTGACTCGGCAGAAGTATGAACAATATTTATAAACGTTTTATGTACAGTTGGACTGCCTTTACGTTGATTGTGTATAGCCTGGGACACTTGTGTCAACACACTGCGTATGCAGTTGTATACCTTTGCTCTTCCTTCCCAGGACACCCTGCAGTACAACCACGTGTGTGTGTGTGTGATAAATGTGTTGTATTCTGGTGGGAGTGCGAATGGTAAATAAAATACATTGGGGAAGATCATCAAACAAAATGAGACTTGGTAAAGAAACCGCATACATCTATAAAATTCCTTAAGACTAATGACAGTGAAAAGTGACAGACTAAAAACAACAAATACACATTTCAAAATATAATTCATGTGCTAGTTCCCTTTCTGGGAAACTGCTCACTGAATACTACACATGGTCTCAGAATTAGCAGGTGTGCCTGGTGCTGCAATTGCCTTTTAGTTATAAAGTCGTTTAGCAAACCACCCACCAGAGCACCCGAGGAAGGGGGCGCCAAGTTCTCACACTTAAGTGAAATCTGAATCCTGGCAATGGTTGTAGCCTTGCCTAGGCATACTCGGTATCTGGGAAGGTTTACTTTTGTGTTGCTGTTTTGTAGAAATCCTCATTAAGTGCAACAACCGCTCCATCCCAATTATCGCTGTCATTTAACTGGGACTTCTGGCCAAAAATGGTCTGTAACATAACTGCATTTACCTTATGGCACTGCTAACAACAAGGGTAGCAAGTATTCATTTGGGAAGGTGTGTAATAGCGCAGGTAATTTATGTTTAGATGTGTGCATCTTTGGTAAGCCGCCAAATGAATGCAGTATGATTTGCAAAAACCTTCATGGACATGCTCTTAGTACACAGTTCGCCAGAACAAGGAATGGCCCTTTTCACTAGTTGGTTCCTTGTTACTGGCTTTTTGTTTTGTAGATTATTGTGATCTATGGATGCCTTATTTTCCATCCAGTTCTCTGCACCTAAAGGTTCACCTCGCACTCCTCTGCTTTCACTAACTTGGCTAAAACTATCCTGGTGTAATAGATTGTTAAGATTAAAGTGCATTTTAGGTGGAAGTAACATGTTAGGGGAAAAAAAAACAATATTTAGGCTGAAAAAATGCAGAGCATTCCTCCAAAAAGGGACTGTTGGTTGGCATAGTGCCAGGCTCGTGTGAGGCGGTGGTGAGTCCCCTCCATAGAGGGAGAGTCCCTGGGCACACCTTTGGGAGGCCTTGGGCGGGGCATGTGCCCACGGCCCCCCATTGGAGCCAGATAATTGCTATGTGCTGTGTGGGCCTGTCTGTGACACCAAACTTCTCATTTGTGGGGACCTGGTGTCACTGTGGCGAGTTCCTCCCCCTGTAATTACCCACTCAATTAATGCCACTCTGCTTACCCCCCACCCCCTCGGCCCCTCTTTCAGGCCTGGATGGTTTCTGCTGCAGCCAATGTTACTAGATTGGCCTACATTGGGCCACGCAGCGGGCAGGCCATGTCAGGCTAGTTTTGGCGTTGTTTCAGCTTGGAGGATATGTGCGTCTTAAAAAGACCCTGCATGGTATATTCTGAAAGCAGGTTGCTGGTGTTCCTTTGTTGGTGTGAGGCGGCGCAGGAGTATTGCGGTGGGGGGAGTTAAGTACAGGGGGAGGAGGGAGTTGACTGAGGTGGAGGAGGGGCAGGTAAGGCCCCAGTGGGCTTGGAGACAGGCTTGTGTCTGGGTAGGCCACCGTCTTTCCTAAAGCGAGGGAGCGGGGAAAGTGCATTCAATGGAAGTGGTTGGGTCTCTAAAGTGCCATGAAAGGGCGTAGACTGAGGGGCCCGGCCTAATCATTATTGCTTAGTGTATTTGTAGGCCCCTGTATATCGGAGGCGCCAAGCTGTAGCCTGTTCAGAGTCTGGAACCTCTGTCTAGTGCACATTCACTGACCCCCAGTGTTATGATAACTTCGCGCCTCAGGCTGTCCTGCTGAATGTCTGCCCACCTCCTGTTCGAGGCAGAAGCATGGACTTCACTTAACGGGAAGGTGAAGGGTGTTTACATTGTGCATTACTGTTTGTAGTGGCTTTAGGATGTTATCTAGTCGTGCTTCTTTGTTTCCCTTGGCGAGTCCTACTCCCTATTGTATGCCATCACACTTGCACACGACGTAATAGTGTACCACCATTAATATGTATAACCAAATGCTTTTTTCATATTTCAGTGGGTTTTTTGGACAGTAAATTGCACATTTTGTAGGCCATTTTTCCAAAAATGTCCCGGGGGAAGAACCCCCCCGCACCCCCCTTGGGGGATGGGCTCGCGCGCTGCGTGCGCTCGCTACTAAATTCGCCCTGGGAAATTTACGCCCCACCAGCTTTCAAACTCACCAGCCGCCACTGCTCCAACCAAGTTGTTGCACTGGTTTCAGTTGAAAAGGCTGGAGACTGCAATGACTGCTTCCACTTGCACACCACTTCGCGGTCCTGGGAGTTTTTAACTCCTGCACAGCCAATAGTGGTAAACAGAGAAGTAGGACTCCAACCAAGTTGTTGCACTGGTTTCAGTTGAAAAGGCTGGAGACCGCAATGACTGCTTCCACTTGCACACCACTTCGCTCCGCTTTGCGGTCCTGGGAGTTTTTAACTCCTGCACATCCAATAGTGGTAAACAGAGAAGTAGGACTCCAACCAAGTTGTTGCACTGGTTTCAGTTGAAAAGGCTGGAGACTGCAATGACTGCTTCCACTTGCACACCACTTCGCTCCGCTTCGCGGTCCTGGGAGTTTTTAACTCCTGCACAGCCAATAGTGGTAAACAGAGAAGTAGGACTCCAACCAAGTTGTTGCACTGGTTTCAGTTGAAAAGGCTGGAGACTGCAATGACTGCTTCCACTTGCACACCACTGCGCACCACTTCGCTCCACTTCGCGGTCCTGGGAGTTTTTAACTCCTGCACAGCCAATAGTGGTAAACAGAGAAGTAGGACTCCAACCAAGTTGTTGCACTGGTTTCAGTTGAAAAGGCTGGAGACTGCAATGACTGCTTCCACTTGCACACCACTTCGCTCCGCTTCGCGGTCCTGGGAGTTTTTAACTCCTGCACAGCCAATAGTGGTAAACAGAGAAGTAGGACTCCAACCAAGTTGTTGCACTGGTTTCAGTTGAAAAGGCTGGAGACTGCAATGACTGCTTCCACTTGCACACCACTTCGCTCCGCTTCGCGGTCCTGGGAGTTTTTAACTCCTGCACAGCCAATAGTGGTAAACAGAGAAGTAGGACTCCAACCAAGTTGTTGCACTGGTTTCAGTTGAAAAGGCTGGAGACTGCAATGACTGCTTCCACGTCCTGGGAGTTTTTAACTCCTGCACAGCCAATAGTGGTAAACAGAGAAGTAGGACTCCAACCAAGTTGTTGCACTGGTTTCAGTTGAAAAGGCTGGAGACTGCAATGACTGCTTCCACTTGCACACCACTTCGCTCCGCTTCGCGGTCCTGGGAGTTTTTAACTCCTGCACAGCCAATAGTGGTAAACAGAGAAGTAGGACTCCAACCAAGTTGTTGCACTGGTTTCAGTTGAAAAGGCTGGAGACTGCAATGACTGCTTCCACTTGCACACCACTTCGCTCCGCTTCGCGGTCCTGGGAGTTTTTAACTCCTGCACAGCCAATAGTGGTAAACAGAGAAGTAGGACTCCAACCAAGTTGTTGCACTGGTTTCAGTTGAAAAGGCTGGAGACTGCAATGACTGCTTCCACTTGCACACCACTTCGCTCCGCTTTGCGGTCCTGGGAGTTTTTAACTCCTGCACAGCCAATAGTGGTAAACAGAGAAGTAGGACTCCAACCAAGTTGTTGCACTGGTTTCAGTTGAAAAGGCTGGAGACTGCAATGACTGCTTCCACTTGCACACCACTTCGCTCCGCTTCGCGTCCTGGGAGTTTTTAACTCCTGCACAGCCAATAGTGGTAAACAGAGAAGTAGGACTCCAACCAAGTTGTTGCACTGGTTTCAGTTGAAAAGGCTGGAGACTGCAATGACTGCTTCCACTTGCACACCACTTCGCTCCGCTTCGCGGTCCTGGGAGTTTTTAACTCCTGCACAGCCAATAGTGGTAAACAGAGAAGTAGGACTCCAACCAAGTTGTTGCACTGGTTTCAGTTGAAAAGGCTGGAGACTGCAATGACTGCTTCCACTTGCACACCACTTCGCTCCGCTTCGCGGTCCTGGGAGTTTTTAACTCCTGCACAGCCAATAGTGGTAAACAGAGACGTAGGACTCCAACCAAGTTGTTGCACTGGTTTCAGTTGAAAAGGCTGGAGACTGCAATGACTGCTTCCACTTGCACACCACTTCGCGGTCCTGGGAGTTTTTAACTCCTGCACAGCCAATAGTGGTAAACAGAGAAGTAGGACTCCAACCAAGTTGTTGCACTGGTTTCAGTTGAAAAGGCTGGAGACTGCAATGACTGCTTCCACTTGCACACCACTTCGCTCCGCTTCGCGGTCCTGGGAGTTTTTAACTCCTGCAGAGCCAATAGTGGTAAACAGAGAAGTAGGACTCCAACCAAGTTGTTGCACTGGTTTCAGTTGAAAAGGCTGGAGACTGCAATGACTGCTTCCACTTGCACACCACTTCGCTCCGCTTCGCGGTCCTGGGAGTTTTTAACTCCTGCACAGCCAATAGTGGTAAACAGAGAAGTAGCACTCCAACCAAGTTGTTGCACTGGTTTCAGTTGAAAAGGCTGGAGACTGCAATGACTGCTTCCACTTGCACACCACTTCGCTCCGCTTCGCGGTCCTGGGAGTTTTTAACTCCTGCACAGCCAATAGTGGTAAACAGAGAAGTAGGACTCCAACCAAGTTGTTGCACTGGTTTCAGTTGAAAAGGCTGGGGACTGCAATGACTGCTTCCACTTGCACACCACTTCGCTCCGCTTCGCGGTCCTGGGAGTTTTTAACTCCTGCACAGCCAATAGTGGTAAACAGAGAAGTAGGACTCCAACCAAGTTGTTGCACTGGTTTCAGTTGAAAAGGCTGGAGACTGCAATGACTGCTTCCACTTGCACACCACTTCGCTCCGCTTCGCGGTCCTGGGAGTTTTTAACTCCTGCACAGCCAATAGTGGTAAACAGAGAAGTAGGACTCCAACCAAGTTGTTGCACTGGTTTCAGTTGAAAAGGCTGGAGTTTGCAATGAATGCTTCCACTTGCACACCACTTCGCCACTGGTCCCTGCAAATTGTCACGAGCGCTGCACATGATCAAATCTGAAGTCAGAGAATTATGCATGACTGATGTGTGGCGGCTAAGGCACGGAACTCGACGTGAGTTCTCATATTACTCCACAGTCCATAACATGCACTCTCGTATAGATCTGTGTTTCCTGTCAGACTCTATGTTCACAGAAGTGGTAGAATGCACTATGCTCCCTAGGACCTTCTCCGATCATGCCCCTTTACTGTTGGTTATAAACTGGTCGGCGGAGGCCCACCCTAGACACCCATGACGTTTCAAACTCAATGTGCTGCGTGAACTCAGCGTTTGTGGATAGGCTGAGGGACAATATTGACGTCTTTTATTTTGCAAAACAATGAGTCTATCTCCTCTGTGGCAGTGCTGTGGCAGCCATTTAAAGTGTACGTGCGGGGCATAGCGATGTCGTCCGAATATGGGGTACTGAAGGAGATTAGATGGGACATGGCCAAGTTTGAGGCATGATTAAAAGAGCCCCAAGATCGCTCAGTCAGGGACTCCTCTTCTGAGGTGCTCTCTGAGATTAAAAGTGAGATAGACGCCTTTCGGGATCACGCTCAGCAGGAGTTCAAATTCCTTGGTAAACCTGTGATGGCGCGCCAATACACATAAGCCAACTGGCCTGATATGCAGAGAGGTGGGCAGAAGCCAGATCACACATATTGATGGTGTGTCAGTAGTAGGCCTAACTTCGGATAGGGGTATAAATGAGGAGTTCTTCTCTTTTTCTGAACAACTATACTGTCCTAAGGGTGAGGCAACAGAAATCGAAACTGGCGATACCTAGACACTATCCCCACCTCGATACTGTCAAGGGATGCTTCAGGAGCTCTTGAGATTCCCCTGACAGAGGAAGAACCTAAAGGGTTAAAAAATTAGTGAGCTCCAGTCTGGCAAGGCACCTGGCCCGAATGGGTAAGGAGCTGAATTTTACAAAGAGTTTAGCGATATTCTAGCGCTGTATCTACTGCAAGTTTGTGAGGAGGTACTTGGTTGTGTGGTTCTACCAGAGGCGGTACGCGAAGCAGTGATAACAGTGATGCTGAAACCAGGCAAGGATGCGGGCGCATGTGCATCATACTATCCCCTGTCATTGATAAATGTTGACGCCCAGATATTTGCCAACGCCGTAGCGAACTGACTGCAGCCATTGATGCCATACCTCATCCATAATGATCAATCAGAGTTTATACCCGGTAGAGCAACGGCACTGATTCGCCGGCAATTTTATAACGTGCTGGCGCAGGAGCCCCCCGACTCTTGTGTGGTCGCCTTATCTTTAGATATGCAGAAGGCCTTTGACACACTGTACTGACTTTTCTTATTTGAAGTGTTAGACAATATTGGCTTTAGTACAGGCTTTGTGTCATGGGTACAGTTGTTATATAAAGACCTGATAGCAAAAATAAACAAGAATGGGATGTTATCTGTCGCCATTTCACTGCGGGGTTGCACTCGTCAGGAGTGTGTGTGTCCCTTTTGTTTGCGCTCTTGATTGAGCCGATAGCTGACTTAATTCGTCTGTGTCTCTCTAGGAGTGGGCTGAGGCTGAGTGGCCCTTCAACGATAATACCATTATATGCAGATGATATTCTGTTGTATGTCAGAGACCCGGACAAATCGTGGGGGAGGTCCTTCAGACGGTGGAGGAATTCAACAGATATTCAGGACTACACCTTAATAGGGACAAATCGGAGGTGTTCCCACTGACAGATCTTGCACAGATGGGGTATCATGGGCTGCAGGTGGTCCAATACTCCTTCAGGTACCTTGGAATTATTGTTCACAGGTCTGTTAAAGAAACGATAGCGCTGAACTACACTACCTACATGAGGCAGATAGCTAGTGCCCAAGATGAAGCGCTGAGGGACGATCCTGATGTCCTTGATGGGGTGCCTCTCCATATTGAAAATGTTGCTCCTCCTGAAATTACTGTACCTCTTTAGCAAAATCCTGGTGTGGCCGGATGGGATGTTTTTTAAAGGAGCTACAGTCGCTGTGTTCATCCTTTGTGTGGGGCAATAAAGGGGTATGTTAGGGAGAATTCTCTTATAAGGCTAATTTCCCAAACCTAGTGAGTCCCCCAGCAGCTTTGCTGGATTTTTTGGGGTTTGTTTTTTTCTCCTGCTAAGAGTGAGACTCTTTTTCTCCCACTCTTAGGCATGATTTGAGGTATGTCTTTGACTTGTTATGTGCTTATGGGCTATGGGGTTTCTTTTTACTTCATAGGGTATCATCTGTTTTTCTGTATGTGTGGTACACAGCACCCTCAGTGCACTACCACAGGGGTGTCACAGTGGCCCCCAAACAGACTCCACACCCTGGGACTGACTACTGTCTCCCAGGGCATGTAAAGTCACCATTGGATTTACTAGTCCAAAATTGTGAACAGAACCAGTACAAACCATCATATTGTGGAAGTACTGGTAAGGGGTAATTTGATTTCCCCTGGGTCTGTTTTCGAGGGGGCACTGTCCCGTCCCCCCTCGTCGAGTTTCTGGCTGGTGGCGGTGGTTACCACGCAAAATATTCCACCGGAATATTCTCTATGGGATTTTCCCATTCATTTTAAACTCACCACTTTTTGGTGCAATGTTAAAGATACCGCCGGTTTGTTTATTTAATATTAAATCACCAGTTGGGTCTTTTCACCAGAACTCGATTCTAAAATGGCGTTTTTTTCCGTCTCTGTAACTCTGACCAAGGTCGAGCCCTTTGCTCCACTATTTTGGCAGGCTTCTCCACAGAAGCCCTCCAAGTGGTGCCACTCTGTCTGGGTTCCACAGGAAGGGTGGAGGGGGGAATTGGCACCCTGGACTGCGTTGCCTTAGCCTAACCCAAGTCGCACTCTACTCTGATTGGCCCAGTGTTGAGCCGCCCGGCTCACCACTTAGCATGTGTGATTGACAGCTAGGCTGATGAATGGGGGTTTTTCTGCATAAAAGCAGGGCCTTTGGGACTGGAACTTCAGAAGTCGCCACAGGACTTAAGAATCCGAAGAGGGACGAAGCTGAGCCATCTGCAACGACAACACCACCAGTGAAGCCCTGCTGCAGCTACCTCACCACTTTCCCGACGACAAGAGAAGATCTTCTGCTGGACGAGTCTTCTTCCTCTGAGCTGGTGGGACGAACCAGTTCACCCTTTTCGCCTTCCAAAGACGGCCCTTGGTCGAATCGCCCGTGCCAAGCACCCAGGCGGCCGGATGACCAAGCTCACCAGTTTTGACCACGAATGAAAGGACCGCACCTTTTAATCGGGAACTCCGCGGCTGGTTTCATCCCTGTGCAGTGCACCGACTCCAAGTTTCCTCCTCGACGAGATCCTCTCTTCCCCTGGTCGGTACAACGAACTGCAATCACTGCCAGGAACAACTGCCCCCGCTGGAGCTTCCTTTCTCTTTAAAGTACTGTGTCCTGCCTGGCCTCCCTTTCTACAGATTGCTAAAGGTGACCCTTAAATCCTTGGCTTCTAAACTGGGTTGGCTCCAGGCCTTCTAACTATATCTTTTGCATCAACTCACCCTCCTTTGAACACTCTGCAAAGAATTTCAGTGCCCTTTAAACCGTGTGATCCTGGTACATTTCGCTTTGCTCCATTTAAAGTGGGCCTGGCCTATGATATTTGGCTCTACATTATAACCTGCCTTTCTCCCCTTGCCCTGAACTCTTAAAAATGTTGGGAACTGTTTTATTTTATGCTCTGCCTTTTCTCTCCCTTTTTAACCTAAACTATTGGAGTGCCACCTAGGTTAATCGCTCACTTCCGTCTTAACAAATAGTTGTGCTTTAACCCTGACTTGTCTGATAGTTATCAAGGGAGGTGTATATACTTACCTTGCTGTGTTTTAGAGTATTTTCCATTGAGAGTGCTGGTGTATTACCTAAAGTGTGTTTTAAATAAATAACTATATACTTTTTATACAAAGCTCTGGTCAGTGTTTGTTTGCTCTACTGTGTTTTGACCCTATTGTGTTTACTCTGCATGCTGCCTTACTCTTCTTGAGAGAAGTCTGACTGCTCAGCCACAGCTACCAGGTAAATCTGGGTGGTGCAGACTGGTACCAATTGGGTTTACTGCTGCTCCTGTAGTCTTAATCTTTTTGCAGTGTTCCCCAAGGGAACTGCACAGGATTCTGCCTAACACTGGTGTACAGCGGTGGGATTTATATTGAGTATACATTTTAGAGTGTCTAGATACCTTGGTGCAACTAACCACAAAAAGCTATTTCTTTAACAAATCAACTATGTAAAGTTACAGCCAGGAGTCCCTTTCTGCAAAAACTGCTGATTGTTTAAGAGTTCTTTGTAGACATAAGGATCTTCCTGTTAAAGGCAAGAAAATGGAACTAATAGAAAGATTGTTAGAAAACCAAAGTCTGGGTAGTGGTTCAGAGGAACCTACCTCCCCAGCAAATGTAGACAACAGTGATGAAGGTAATATGGATAAAAGTATTGATAATGGTGTTGTAGATTCAGAAAAGGAAAGTGAGGCTAATGTAACTGTCCCCACTTCTCCTCTGCCTGCTCTAGCACCTCAAGCTATGTCTACTGGACCTCTGTCAGGTCCCACATTAAGTCCTGAATTAATTGAACTAGAAGAAATGAGGCTTGAATTAGAATTCAAAAGAATTAGTGCCCAATCTGAACAAAAGCACCAAGAACTAGGGCTCAGAGAAATGGAGCTCAAGCATGAGCTAGAGATGAAGAAATTGTCTGTTGAAAATACTTCTCTCCCCGGATCCTCTAGGAGTTCCAGTCCCAAAAGACCCTGGATGCCTAAACAAGATTGTGGGTCTGTATGAACCTAAGTTGGATGTGTTAGATTGGTATAAGTATAATCATGGGCTCCAGCATATCACAGGGAATCAGTAGCTTCCTTGGCTGTTCTCTAGACTCCCCCCTGTTGCATCTGATGTGGTAATGGAGTTGGGGGAGGTGGATAGGATGGATTATGAATGTGTGAAGCTAGCTTTAATAGCTAGATTTGGGAAGGCCCTTTCCCAGTACCTTAAGAGGTTTAGGACCCTCAAAAAGCATGATGGTAGCCCAAGGTGAAAGTTTGAAAAACTTAGAGGGATGGATTAAGGGTTACAGAGTGAACACTTATGAGGGAATGAGAAATCTTGTTATGTTGGAGTCAATTTATGATGCCTGCTCCGACAGCACTTAGCTAATTCAAAGGAATTAGATTCCAACAAACTAGCCAAGGCTGCTGACTTGTGGGTGGCCAACAGGGCTACTCGCAAGGATTCTGGGGCCACTCAGAAAAAGGATGAGGGGAAACAGCCTAAAAAGGACTCCAAAGAGAATTCAAATAATTCCAATTCCAAAGAGGGCCCCAAACAAAACTCTAAGGGTAAGCCACAAGGGAAACCAAATCACGCTAGTGTACCTTCTGGTCCCAGACCAGAAGGCGGTAAGAGCAAGCCTCCATTCCAGAAAGCATTTGGAAAATGCTTTGTTTGTGGCTCAACTGACCATGTGACCTTTCCAGATGTAAGGGTAAACCTTCAGGGGTCCAGATTGTCTACCTAGCCTTCGCTCCAGAGGAGGAAGAACCAATGACAAGTGGAAACTTTCTACTACTGGCTGATGATCCCATTGGAGTCTCAGCCAGTGTTTCTTTAGTGTCCCTGGGGTTGTGGGAACAACAGAATTTAGATGTCTATAATTCTATCCCAGATAATACTTAAGAGTATTATAAGGACAGTGTCCAGGTGAATGGTCAGGAGACTCCTGCAATTAGGGACACTGGGGCCAGCATAACTGTGGTGGATGAATCTTTTTTCAAGGCAGAGGAGGTTGCTAGGGCACCCAAATGCCTCACCAAGTTAGCTGGAGGGCCTATGCAGATGTGTCCCCCGTTACCAGCTATCATGCAGTGCTATGATATGACTGTCAAGATACCTGTCAGTGTACAATGCGAGGTACCAGGAAGAGTTCTGTTGGGAAATGACCTGAAAGCTCTTGGAGTTGTGTCTCATATCCCCAGACCTCCTAGTAAAAGGTTACAGGAACTAACCAGACCTGCAACGGAGAAAACCTTGAGAGGTTCTCCCCAGGAGATGATGAAAGAAGAAATCACTCCTACTCCACTGGAGCTACTTACTGCAATCTCTAAGCAACCAGAAGCAAAGGGGCAACCCAAGGCTTCTAAAAAGAAACCAGCAGCAAGCATTCCAGTGCTTCCAACAAGGACTTCCCCTAGGTTGTCCAAAGTTACACCCATAACTCCACCTCTAGCTGAGGCTCAGAGGGAGGTGCAACCCTGTGTGGTTGAACTAGACTCTGAAGAAGAGCTAGGTGGAAGCCAAGAACTTATTGGAGATCTGGACCATGCTGACCATCCTGAGCTGCAGTCTTTACTGGCAGAAGGTAGCCCCAGCAGATCAGCTTTCCGTAAGGCCCAAAGAGAATGTCCAACTCTGGAAGGTCTCCGCCACCAGGCAGCTTCTCAGGCTGATGGGCAAGAGCCTGGGAAGTATAGGTTACACTGGGAAGATGGCCTCTTCTAAAGTGAATCGACTGAGTCTGTATCTGGAGACTACAAACGACTTGTAATCCCTCAAGAAAACAGACTTCAGTTCTTGCAGCTAGCCCATGAGATTCCTTTGGCTGGTCACTTGAGTTTCAAGAAGACCAAGGAAAGGCTCTCACTCTACTTTTATTGGCCAAAAATGGGGGCTGAGGTAGATAAGTTCTGCAAGAGCTGTCACACCTGCCAACCTTCTGGCAAGAGTGGTTCCAAGAATGTGGCACCTTTAGTGCCTCTCCCAGTGGTGGGAGTCCCATTTGAGAGGGTAGGGATTGACATTGTTGGTCCCCTTGATCCTCCAACCTCCTCAGGCAACAGGTTTATCCTTGTTGTAGTAGACCATGCTACTAGATACCCTGAGTCAATTCCTATGAGGACTGTTACAGCTCAGGCTCTGGCTAAGGCCCTCCTTGGTATTTTTACCACGGTTGGGTTTCCTAATGAGGTCATCTCTGACAGGGGGTCAAATTTTATGTCCCACTACATGAAGGCCATGTGGAAAAACTGTGGAGTTACCTACAAGTTCTCTACCGCCTACCACCCTCAGACAAATGGGTTGGTTGAAAGGTTTAATAGAACAATGAAGAGCATGATAGGTGCTTTAGAAGAACCCCTTCGAAGAAAGTGGGACCTTCTACTGCCATGCATTCTCTTTGCTTATAGAGAAGTCCCTCAGGAGGGGGTAGACTACAGTCCCTTTGAACTTCTCTATGGCCATCCAGTCAGAGGTCCATTGGCCCTGATTAAGGAGGGGTTGGAGAGTGCTCCTTCCCACAAGCCAGTCAGAGTGACTGACTACTTGATAGGACTCCGAAGCAGAATGTCACAGATGATGGCTCAAGCTAGTGATAACTTGAAGGCTGGTCAAGCTTTGGTCAAGCACTGGCATGACCAAAAGGCTAACATAGTTGAGTTCGCTCAAGACAAGCTAGTTCTTGTTATGATCCCAACAAGGCAGAGGGCCTTGCAAGACAAATGGATGGGACCCTTCAAGATTGTGGGAAAACTTGGAGAGGTCAACTATCTGGTGGACTTGGGCAATCCCAAGGAGGCTCCCAGAGTCTTCCACACCAACAGACTAAAGGCTTATGTCTCTAGGCCTGAAGTAGGAGCTTTGCTTCTAGCTTCAGCGGCAGAGGAAGAAGAGAGTGAACCTCTCCCTGATCTCCTCAGAGGCTTACCTTTGGATGAAAAGATTGAAGGAGTTACTCTCTCTTCAAATCTGATACCTGAGCAACAAGAGGAGTGCAAATCTATGTTAAATCAGTTTGCCTCCCTGTTCTCACTTTCACCAGGCTTGACCCCTTGGGGACAGCATGATATACTCACTGGTGACTGTCTGCCAGTAAAAAGCAGAGGATACAGAATGTCAGAGAATGTAAGAACCCACATCAAGGGAGAGGTCAGCAAGATGCTTGACCTCGGGGTAATAGAGCCCTCTACTAGTCCATGGTCTAGCCCAGTGGTGTTAGTACCAAAGGCAGGATCCAAAGAACTGAGATTCTGCATGGACTATAGAGCTCTTAATGCAGTCACCAAGACTGATGCCCATCCTTTGCCAAGGACAGATGAGTTGGTGGATAAACTTGGTGCAGCCAAGTTCCTCAGCACATTTGATCTGACGTCAGGCTATTGGCAAATAGCCCTGACAGACCATGCCAAGGAGAAAACTGCATTTTCTACCCCAGTTGGCTTATACCAATTTAAGGTTATGCTTTTTGGACTGAAGAATGCACCTGCTACCTTTGAAAGGATGGTAAATCAGGTTCTGACTGGGATGGAGGACTTCTGCATGGCATACTTGAATGACATTGCAGTGTTCAGCTACTCCTGGGAAGAGCATGTTGACCACCTAGGACAGGTTTTGCAAGCTCTGGAAAAGGCCAATCTGACCATAAAGGCAAGTAAATGCCAGATTGGGCAACCTTGGACATGAGGTAGGGGGTGGTGAAATAAGGCCTTTGCCCAGTAAGATTGAAGCTGTGGAAAATTGGACAACACCTACTACTCAGATCCAGGTGAGAGCCTTCCTAGGCCTCACTGGGTACTTCAGGAATTTCATAGAGAACTATGGGACCATAGCTTCTCCACTGAATGTGATCTCCTCTCCTAAATTCCCTAAAAAGGTCAAATGGAATGAGGAGTGCAATCAGGCCTTTGAAAACCTGAAGAAAGCCCTTTGTTAAGCTCCAGTACTCAGAGCTCCTGACTATCACCAAACTTTCATTGTACAAACTGATGCTTCTAATGCAGGTATAGGTGCAGTCCTTAACCAACTGGAGAAAGGTAGGGAACACCCCATTTGCTTCATCAGTAGAAAACTGAAGGATCCTGAAACAAGGTGGGCAACCATTGAAAGAGAGTGTTTGCTATTGTGTGGGCTCTGAAGAAGTTTCGGCCACATTTGTATGGTTCTACTTTTGTTATTCAGACTGACCACCAACCCTTGAGATGGTTAATGCAAATGAAAGGGGAAAACCCAAAATTATTGAGATGGTCAATCTGCCTTCAAGGGTTTGATTTCACCAATGAGCACAGGTCAGGGTGTCACCACCAAAATGCTGTTGGTCTCTCTAGGATGTTTATAACCGACTAGAGGTATGAGATTCATCCAGGAGTGGATTCAATCCTCCTGTCCCTTAGTCTGGGGGGTGCGAGTGTTAGGGAGAATTCTCTTATAAGGCTAATTTCCCAAACCTAGTGATTCCCCTAGCAGCTTTGCTGGATTTTTTGGGGTTTGTTTTTTTCTCCTGCTAAGAGTGAGCCTCTTTTTCTCCCACTCTTAGGCATGATTTGAGGCATGTCTTTGACTTGTTATGTGCTTATGGGCTACGGGGTTTCTTTTTACTCCATAGGGTATCATCTGTTTTTCTGTATGTGTGGTACACAGCACCCTCAGTGCAATACCACAGGGGTGTCACAGTGACCCCCAAACATAGTCCAAAATTGTGAACAGAACCAGTACAAACCATCATATTGTGGAAGTACTGGTAAGGGGTAATTCGATTACCCCTGGGTCTGTTTTTGAGGGGGCACTGTCCCGTCCCCCCTCGTCGAGTTTCTGGCTGGTGGCAGTGGTTACCACGCAAAATATTCCACCGGAATATTCTCTATGGGATTTTCCCATTCATTTTAAACGCACCAATTTTTGGTGCAATGTTAAAGATACCGTGGGTTTATTTATTTAATATTAAATCAGTGGTTGGGACTTTTCGCCAGAACTCGATTCTAAAATGGCGTTTGTGTCTGTCTCTGTAACTCTGACCAAGGTCGAGCCCTTTGTTCCACTATTTTGGCGGGCTTCTCCACAGAAGCCCTCCAAGTGGGCCCCAGTGTGTGTGGGTTCCACAGGAAGGGTGGAGGGGGGAATTGGCACCCTGGACTGCATTGCCTTAGCAACCCAAGTCGCACTCTACTCTGATTGGCCCAGTGGTGAGCCGCCCGGCTCACCACTTACCATGTGTGATTGACAGCTAGGCTGATGAATGGGGGTTTTTCTGCATAAAAGCAGGGCCTTTGGGACTGGAACTTCAGAAGTCGCCACATGACCTAAGAATCAGAATAGGGACGAAGCTGAGCAATCTGCAACGACGACACCGCCGGTGAAGCCCTGCTGCAGCTACCTCACCACTTTCCCGACGACAAGAGAAGATCTTCTGCTGGACGAGTCTTCTTCCTCTGAGCTGGTGGGACCAACCAGTTCACCCTTTTCGCCTTCCAAAGACAGCCATTTGGTCGAATCGCCCGTGCCAAGCACCCTGGCGGCCGGATAGCCAAGCTCACCACTTTTGACCGCAAATAAAAGGACCGCACCTTTTAATCGGGAACTCCGCAGCTGGTTTCATCCCTGTGCAGTGAACCGACTCCAAGTTTCCTCCTTGACGAGATCCTCTCTTCCCCTGGTCGGAACACCGAACTGCAATCACTGCCAGGAACAACTGCCCCCGTTGGAGCTTCCTTTCTCTTTAAGGTACTGTGTCCTGCCTGGCCTCCCTTTCTACAGATTGCTAAAGGTGACCCTTAAATACTTGGCTTCTAAACTGGGTTGGCTCAGAGTGATCCTGGGCACATTTCGCTTTGCTCCATTTAAAGTGGGCCTGGCCTATGAACTTTGGCTCTACAGTATAACCTGCCTTTCTCCCCTTGCTCTGAACTCTTAAAAGTGTTGGGAACTGTTTTATTTTATGATCTGCCTTTTGGCGCTTAACCTAGTGCCATCTAGGTTAAGCGCTCACTTCTGTCTTAACAAATAGTTGTGCTTTAACCCTGACTTGTCTGATAGTTATCAAGGGAGGTGTATATACTTACCTGACTGTGTTTTAGAGTATTTTGCATTGAGATTACTAGTGTATTACCTAAAGTGTGTTTTAAATAAATAACTATATACTTTTTATACAAAGCTCTGGTCAGTGTTTGTTTGCTCTACTGTGTTTTGACCCTATGGTGTACACTCTGCATACTGCCCTACTCTTCTTGAGAGAAGTCTGACTGCTCAGCCACAGCTACCAGGTAAATATGGGTGGTGCTGACTGCTACCAATTGGGTTTACTGCTGCTCCTGTAGTCTTAATCTTTTTGCAGTTTTCCCCAAGGGAACTGCACAGGATTCTGCCTAACAGGGTACAAATGAGTTGGCTTGCACTGACTAGGCTCTGGGAGGATGGAGGCCTCAGAGCCTCTCCTTCAAACGTGACTACTTAGCTGCACAGGGATTGTATGCCGCCTATTGGGAAGACTCAATTGGAAAAAGATGCAGCGGTTGTGGTGGCTCTCTGCACAATGATTTACGCACTAACTATAAGTCGTGTGGACCTGCTAGCGGCTACTCAACAGGCATGGGGCAGACTGAGGCGGCTTTGGGGATTAGAATACCCCTATGACACTAGACCGGTCTATTTCATGGATTTGGAATGCAGTCAGTGTTAGCACCCTAGGGTGCATGTATGTGCCGGGTATGCTTATTGAATGGGAGGACTTGAAGAGTCATGTTGGGGAGTCTCTTGTCCAGAAATGTAACTACTGGTGAATAAGAACAGCATTTAGGATGCTGTGGCCCGAATACCCAAGTGAGCCTGCAGTTAGTCTGGGAGAATCATATATACACGAAGCAACGGTATGAGTACTCTATAGCAGATTGTTATGTGCAGTGGGGCAGAAGGGGCCTGATGACCACGCAAAGTGGTAGCGAGATTTGTATCCTGTGTTCAGGGATAAACCGTGAGGCGTGATATGCGGCTTAACAAAGAAAGCCTCTTTTAATTTTTGGTTGATCCACTTTATGATACTTAACAGATTACACAACACGCCAGCCAGACTACTTCTATTTGGAACTAATTGCACTGGCAGGTGCTCGAGGTGCATTAGTGAGGAGGCTGATCTGTTACAAATGCTATATACATGCCCACAATTGCAATCTTTCTGGGAAGGGTGTTGACACCTTGAATTCAGTGACTGGGTGTTCAGAATTGTTCCCGCCAAGGGTTATTCTATTGGGAATAATTGAACTGATGGCTGAGGAGAAACACAGGCTTCTGAATCTGGGACTCCTCTTAGCCAGGAGATGGATCTTGCTCGGCTGGAAACAATGAGCTGCCCCTGCAGTAAAGGACTGGATGAGCGACCTTATATGGGCGAACGATATGGAGGAGTTGTATGAAACATTAGTGCATGTCAAGAGCAGACCCAAGAATATTTGTTCGGACCTCCGCTGCTATCTCAGCATGATCAAAGGGACTTGGAATATGTCATCTCCAGATGTTGCTGTTGTCTCCACCTAGTAAAGGTACCTGCATGATATTTGTATTGTTATCATTGTAACAAGAATCACTATATTGTACTGGTTTA
Source organism: Ambystoma mexicanum (assembly GCF_040938575.1). Taxonomy (NCBI): domain Eukaryota; kingdom Metazoa; phylum Chordata; class Amphibia; order Caudata; family Ambystomatidae; genus Ambystoma; species Ambystoma mexicanum. Next base: position 95,659,534 of record NC_090939.1, on the reverse strand, counting down.
TATGTTTCCAAGAAGCGAATTAAAATAACGTTTTTTTTTTTAAAATCATGATCTAAGAAGTGGACTAATTGTTTGCCTTAAAAACACATTGGGCCTGATTTAGAAAGGCGTTTTACAATGGCACAATCCTATTGAAAACCTCTTTGTAAATCATGTCTATCATTCAGTGAATCATCATAATGCCTCAAGAAGAACCTGCACCGTGGTGACGGATGGAGCTTGCCAACGGGTACTATGCCTCATGAAGCGGCCTAAGCTTCTCAGTAAACAGCTTTCGAAGGGATTGTGTCCTCCGACGTATTCCTTATCTTTGATGATTCGTCTCCAGCTTGCTGGCCTCGGAAATTTTTTCTCTGTAGAGGGCGCTGCGCATCGACGTCCGCCGAGTCAATGTCCCTCGACAGCCACCGTATCGGCGCCGACGTCACCATGCCCATAAATAGCCCGTTGCTCAGTTCCGTTTTTCCGCGCTTCGTGGGGCCTCGGAATATCGTTGCTCTGTTCAGTCAGAGAATACATCTTATTTTACTCGAAATACCAACTCGTTCTCGATGGCTTCCTCATCGCAACCGACGACTCCTCGGTCTGGCTTCAAAAAATGTTGAGGCTGCGGTAGGAAAATGTCGATGACAGATCCACACAGGATCTGCTTGTGGTGCTTGGGAGTCGAGCACCATTGTTCGGAGTGTGAGGACTGCATGTCCATGACGGAGAAAGCCTTGAAGGAGCGCAAGGGGAAGCTCGAGAGAGGTAAGTCAGTCAAAACCTCCTCAAAAGTTTCTTCGGCCGAGTCAAGGCATTCGTCTCCTCGCCGTCGAAAGCATTCCCATTCTAGGTCTCGAAGTAGCTCCCACCATTCGTCGAGATCTAGACACTGAAATAAGAGACGTCGAAGATCCCCTTCCTCTTCATCTTCTGTTTCCCCAGAAAGGGTCTCCTGCCCCACAAAACACAGCTCTCAGGCTGAGTGGGAGGGATTCAGGAAGAAAATGCTAAGCGTCTTCGAGAAAGCAACCTCAACCCCCTCGAAGACAGCTGAGGGTGATAGCCCGGGTGAAAAACTCCAAAAAATAGAAACGCTGCGAGTCGCTGCACCCAGCAAAAGAGTCCACCCGAGAGTGCCACGGGCCATCGGGTAAGAAGGCACCATCTTCGACGCCATCGTCGAAGAACACTTCGACGCATGGATCGGCGCCATCGACGCCGTTGTCGAGGGGTTCTTCGACGCATCGGTCGATCGAATCGACGCCATTGTCGACGCCGACCCCGATGAAAGAGAAAACCATGGCTACTTCACAGCCAACGGTGATACCAAGAGCCTCCGGCACGACGCCGAGACCGTCGTCGACATCCTCGAGTAGGATCCCGATCCCCTCGAGTTCTTCGAGGCCTCTTCCAGTTTTCTCGACGCCTTTCTCTGCGCCTTCGAAGCCTGTCACATCATCGTCAACGACATCGACGTTTTCTCGCCCAATAATGACGAGTTTGGCTCCTTCTGCCTTAGAAATGGGTTTTACACCATTTCCGAGGTCAGAGTACCCCAGATTATCTTCAATCTATGAAGAAGGGGAGGATTCTGACCAGGAAACCTTCGGGTTGCAGAGGACCACACTACCTGTTTCAGAGGATTTTACCTCTGAGGAAAGAAGGTTGAAAGACCTACAGGAATCATTACATGAGGCAAGTGGGATGGACACTTCCCCAGAAGTGGAATTTGTCAAACCAGACCCAGGGGAACATGGCGAAACACCCTATAGAACCCGGATGGCAAGGATTATTGAATGTATGGTTTGGTCTGCGCCTTCACCTATTTTTCAACAGGATGACCTGACAGACATACTAGACAAAGGTCCACAGGAGGATCCTGTGGTCCCCTTCCATGCAGCCTTGCAAAGGAAGATTTCATCGAATTGGGAAACTCCTGAGGTTATCCCTGCAGTCAATAAAAGATTGTCAGCCAAGTATAGGGTAGCTGTGGCTGACCCTGAATACTTATCAAAACACCCGACTCCAGAGAGCCTGGTGGTTCAAGCGGAAACTTCATCAAGCAGCAGATCTGCTTACCCTACTGTCCCACAGGATAGAGATGACAAAAGGTACGATGCTATGGCAAAAAAAGTATTTTCTGCTTGTAGTATGGCGTTGAAATCCATCAACGCCACCTGTACGCTCACCAGGTTCAGTCACACACTGTGGGAGTGTGCTTCATCAGCGGCTGACTGCATACCGGAAGGAGAGGAAATGGAAGCCTTCCTTAACATCATCAAAGATGGCAAAGATGCCATGTGCGAGTCACTTCAAACTGGCATCGATTCCGCTGACAGCATCAGCAGGGCCATGGCGGCAAGTATGACAATCCGCAGGCATGCGTGGTTGCGAAAGTCTGGCTTTGCTCCAGATGTACAGGCCAGACTTTTGAATATGCCCTTTGACGGCTCTTCTTTATTCGGTAAAAAGGCTGATGACAGTCTGGAAAAGTTGCAGACATCTAAAGCAGCGGCAAAATCTTTAGGAGCTGCAATCCGCCAAACTCCTTTTCGCCCCTCAGGAACCTCTGGGAGAGGAAAGTCCTTTCGCTATTATTCCGCATTCCGGAAAGGCAGAGGACAGCCGGCTCAAAGAGGCCAAAGGAGATCCACCTGAGGTGGATGGGTCAAAAGTACTAAAGCCGCAGCAGGTGCCTCTTTACCCTCGGCATCTGCATCAGCCGCCCCCAAACCACTCTGAGGTCTTTCCACACAAAACACCTGTAGGGGGTATGTTAACTCACCATCTGACGGAATGGCAGGCTATTACGTCAGATGCTTCGGCATTGGAGACAGTTGCCCAGGGTTACTGCCTACCCTTTCTACACATCCCTCAGAGTCATCCACCGGGGCACAGCTCTCTAAAAGTTCCAGATCCGCTCCTCTTGCAGGAAATTATAGACCTGCTAGAGAAAGGTGCCATTGAACCGGTACCTGTAGCTGACAGGAACAAGGGCTGGTACTCCCCCTACTTTCTCATACCAAAGAAGAACGTAGGACTGAGACCCATCCTGGACTTACGAGAATTGAACAAGTTCTTCAGGAAGGATAAGTTCAAGATGGTAACTCTTTCTCAGATCCTTCAGGCGCTCCAGCTCCAGGACTGGCTGGTATCTCTGGACCTTCAGGATGCTTATTTCCATGTGCCAATCCATCTCAAACACAGGAAATACCTGAGGTTCGCAATTGGCGACTCTCATTATCAATTTTGAGTTCTGCCATTTGGGCTGACCTCCGCCCGAGTGTCTTCCCCAAGCTAATGTCGGTAGTGGCTGTGAGTCTAAGGAGGGAAGGGATCCACGTCTACCCCTACCTGGACGATTGGCTGATCAGAGCTGTATCTTCGGAACAAGCTCAGATCCAGCTAGATTATGTCTGCCACTGTCTTCACAAACTGGGCTTCTCCCTCAATTTAAAGAAGTCACAGATGATACCATCACAGAGACTCCAGTTCATTGGAGCGGTCCTGGACACTTCCCTGGGAAAAGCCTCGCCACCAGAGGTGAGGGCTCAAGATATTCTGCAGATGGTCAACAAGTTTCAAAATGCCCAACGTCTCCCAGCCTTCGACTTTTTGAGGTTACTAGGCCTCATGGCATCCTGCATCTTCCTTGTGCCAGAGGCTCGCCTGAGAATGAGGTCTCTTCAGTGGGCACTGAGAACTCAGTGGTCGCAATTCTCAGGGAGAATGACAGATCTCCTCTGGATTCCGGACAGGGTAGCCCACGACCTTCAATGGTGGGCCTATCCAGAGAACATCTTGAAAGGAGAACTGTTTTGGCAACCATGGCCGGAGATAACAGTAGTCACAGTCACCTCACTCACGGGGTGGGGAGCCCATGCCAACGACTTGACCATCAGCAGTCGTTGGTCTCCATCGGAGTCCAGAATACACATCAACCTATTAGAGCTGAGAGCGATCAGACTAGTGCTGAAAGCTTTCCTGCCATCAGTACAGGGGAGAAATGTCCCGATAATGACGGACAACACGGTGGCCATGCACTACCTCAACAAAAGAGGAGGCGTAGGGTCACTGCCACTGTGCAGAGAGGCAATGCAGCTCTGGTTTTGGGCAATTCAGGAAGGAATCTCTCTATCGGCAGTCCACCTAGCCGGAGAGAAGAACTTGATAGTGGACGCTCTGAGCAGGCAGCGCACAGTCTAGCACGAGTGGGAGCTAGCTCAGGAAGTCCTTCAAGAGATCTTCGCCCTTTGGGGAACCCCTTAGGTGGATCTGTTCGCCCCCAGCACCAACAGGAAGTGCGATCTGTTCTGTTCAAGGGAATTTCCCCCGAGAGGAGCTCTAGGGGACGCGTTCGTAGTGGACTGAGAGTTCCCACTCCTTTACGCGTTTCCACCAGTCCCTGTTATTCCTCAAATGATCAGGAGGTTGAGAAGATTCTGGAAAACCATGATCCTAATTGCCCCGGACTGGGCCAGGAGAACGTGGTACCCGGACCTTTTAAATATGTCCATCTGTCCTCCAATCTGTCTTCCACTCAAAGAGAATCTTCTCTCACAGAAGGGAGGTCAGGTTCTCCATCCAGACATCAGAACCCTCAACCTTCACGCTTGGCTTCTGAAAGGGTAAGGTACAAGGATTGGGAACTCCCTGATGACGTCCTGGAGGTGTTGCTTTCGGCCAGAAGACCAGCAACAAAGTCTTTATACCGCTGCCGTTGGAACAAATTTTGCAGCTGGTGTAGAGAAGGGAATATCAACCCTTTTTCTTGTGGTACACCAACAGTGTTATCGTTTCTACTCTACTTGGCAAACTCAGGCCTTCAAGTTGGCACTGTAAAAGGCTATCTCGCAGCGCTTTCAATCTTCAAGCGCACTGCGGAGGAACCATCGTATTTCAAACTACCTCTAGTAATACAATTTCTCAAGGGATTAACTAATGCTTATCCTCCAAGACCATTCAACGTTCCCTTATGGGACTTAAATTTAGTCTTAAATTTCCTAATGGGTACTCCATTCGAACCACTCCACTCTTGTTCGCTGAGATTTCTCACTCTTAAAACTGTCCTATTGGTAGCACTAACATCTGCTAGGAGGATGAGCGAATTACAACCTCTCTCTTGTAAACCCCCCCATACAATTTTTCATAAGGACAAAGTTATCCTACAGGTGAAGCCTAATTTCCTCCCAAAGGTGGTTTCTGAATTTCATATCACTCAGAAAATGACCTTACCTTCGTTCTACCCTCCTCCCCATCCGGGGAAAGAGGAAGAAAGGCTACATAGGCTGGACCCAAGGCGAGCTCTGAGCTTTTACATCAGCAGACTGGCTAGGATTAGGCAAGCAGACCAACTGTTTGTAGGATACTCAGGTCACAAGTTGGGACTACCCATAACTAAACAGACCATTTCCAGGTGGATTATTTTGGCCATTCTGGAATGTTACAAACGGGCAGGGAAAGAGCCACCCCAAAATCGTAGGGCTCATTCAACCAGGGGTATCGCAGCCTCTTCGGCCCTCTAAAGAGGGGTACCGGTCCGAGACATATGTGTGGCTGCCACATGGTCGTCCGCACATACATCCAAAAAACTTTACAACCTGGATTCCTCCACTAGTCAAGAGACCAGATTTGGCAAAGCCGTATTACATTTGGTTCATTCCTGAAAGGGATACATGACATTATTACTCCCACCTCCAATTCCATGCCACTGCTATGGGAGTCTATCAAAGATAAGGAATATGTCGGAGGACACAATCCCTTCGAAGAACAAGTTACTTCTTACCTTGTAACGTTCTTTCGATGGGATGTTCCTCCGAAGTTTTCCTTATCGCCCCTCCCATCCATCCACGAAGTAATACTTCCCTTGTGGTTGCAGCTTACGCTCCTTCAAGGTCAATAACCAATTCAGGCATGACTTATCTTATGCTACAAAACGGAACTGAGCAACTGATGCCGCGCGTGGCTTTTTATGGGCATGGTGACGTCGGCGCCGATACGGTGGCTGTCGAGGGACATCGACTCGGCGGACGTCGACGCGCAGCGCCCTCTACAGAGAAAAATTTCCGAGCCAGCAAGCTGGAGACGAATTATCAAAGATAAGGAATACGTTGGAGGAACATCCCATCGAAAGAACGTTACAAGGTAAGAAGTAACTTGTTCTTCTGTACAGCTTTCTGTAAGTGCGGTTGCTGCATGCAGTTGACTCTAAGAAATCCGTTGGGCTGGCTGTAACATGTGATGGCTTCCAAAAATACTGCATGCTGTGCTGTGTGTCTATGAATGGTTATGCTTTTTTATTTATCCACTTCCACCGTGGCCTTGAGGATTGACATGCTTCTGCACAGTAGCGTATCATACCACTTTTGTAATGCAGAAAATGGCTATTTTTTCTCTGCATCCCATTGGAAAAGGAGTGAAAACATAGGCGTTAGAGGGTCACCTTTTGTATATAATAGAATAATAGAATAGTATAGAATAATTTCTGCATCAGTGAGAGGATATGCTGGCACTCCCCTCCACTATAAATCTTGGCAGTTTTGACAATTTTTATCGCCACTTTTTGGGTGCAGGAAAAAAATGTATGTGCTTATATAAAACATTTTGCCGTATAATCATAATTATTTGCACATTTTAATAGTTTCGTTTTGCTACCTGTTAGCTTAAATTATTGCATTGGAATAGATAGGAGGGAGATGGGTTGTGAGGAGGGACATATAGCTTCTAGCTGTTTGGTTATTTACCCACCAAATTACTGCCCATGGCCATGCTAATCCCCAGGGGCGTTGCTAGGGGGGGGCTAAGGGGGCTATAGCCCCTGATCTTTTGGTTGTAGCCCCGGATAGAAACTCAGGAGCTACAGCCAAAAGACTAGCTAGCCCCCAGTCCCAACAGTTCCGACATCACCTTAGCCCCGGGTCTTTTCCAGACCTAGCAACTCCCCTGCTAATCCCTATGGCCGTTCCTGTCCACAAACTGCCCCTCTCTACTCCAAACACACTCACCCTCCTGTTGTCTCTTTGAGCTAGCTGTATTAAGCAATATCATCAAAATGTATGCTGTGTGTGGCTTTACGGTGTAATATCAAATCAGTCTCCTGAGCGTTAATGGCTTAATTACAGCTATACATGTGTTACTGGTGTCTTACACATGTCTTAACCAGTTATGCTTTCAACCACATGATTCTAATGCAGTAGATATGTATTCTAATGTGTTCCTTGAGCCGAAGTCCTGATTAAAACTGGAATTGGCAAAGCCAACAGTGTTGGCTTGTGGATAGGCATTTGCCAGAAACTGCTATACTATAACCAATCCATTTTTCAGCTGTTGCCATCTCATGTGCTGGTAGTACAATTATGTCAGTGCCTGGCAAATGCGTGTCCCATGCCTTCACACAAAAGCCAAAACGGTTGGCTTTGCCAGTGCTTGTTACTGAAGGATCTACTGGCAGATTACTCTACGGTAAAGGATCACTTGGATTGTATTCTCATTAGGTTGGTAAATGTTTATTTTCCATATACAGGGCCAAAGAATTTGGTTAGGTGTGTTCCGGAAAAGAGCTTCCATTTTGCAGAGGGAGATTTATAGGGTTACCACCTGACACTGATACTAATTCTGGAATGTCACTGTACATTGAGTCAAATTTACAGATATAGATTATGAGCAAAGCAGCAATTTTACACACACAAGTTCTTAATAAACCTCGCAAGCTAAACATTAATCTAATCATAGAAAATGAAGCGATATCCGAATTCATGTTAAATGAAAGGTTCATCAAAATTTTGGAAATGTAAAAGCAGGCATTTTATGGTTCCAACAGCAGTGGTGGTGGGTGAATTTAATCAGATTGTTGCAAATGTTTACCATGAATGTGTGGGAGTAACCGAGTGTAGAGAAGGAGCTCGAACCAACCAAGGGGAGTGCTCACCCACCCTGAGAAAATGTTTGAAATAATGGGTCAAAATGGTGCACTTTACAGCAAACATTCTGTGAACAATTGAATAAAAAGCCACACAGTTTACCATAGGTTTTGTAGGGTGAGACATGAAAAATCCATTAAATGCCAAGCCACCAACAGTACACCGGAGCATTTTCCAAATGCATTTTCATGATGCACTTTCCCATTCTATGCCAGTATTCTGTACATGTAAAAAAAACAGTGTCGTGCTGACTCTGACCATACATATCCATGTTGGCTGCACCTATGTATAGTTAAGTTCAGTTTATTGTTTGCTTGTTAGGCGCTTATACAGGAAATACATTCTGTTTCAAAGCACCCAAAGGGCAACCCGGAGGGGACGTGGGATTCCAGTACAATTAAAATTTACAAAAAAATACAGTGGGGAAAGGGACGGCCGAAACTACTATGCCTTGTGAGTATTCAGAATGTGCAAGTGCAGCAAGGAAGAAGGCAGTGGGGTAGGTGCTGGGGTGTTCATGCTCGAGGGTGAGCCGCAGATGAAGTGCAAGGTATGGTAAGTGCTATCCGGCCATGAGCCGCGTTGGGTGGAAACGTGCGAGTCTCCAGTCCAGAAGGGTTGCCGTGGCATTTGCTGAAGGTAGACCAAAGCTGGGGAGATTCGGTGTGAGGGGTCAGGGGCCCCGAGGATGCATAAGGGTCCAAGACACCAATCACAGCAACTGTGAAATTAGTAGAGGAGGGAAGAAGGAAAGGAAGAGGAAAAGAGGAAAGATTTGAGGTGCTTTCGGAACTTAAGAAGGTCCTGCTCAAGACGCAGAGGGAGGGGGAGGCTGTTTCAAAGGAGGGATCCAGCTGCGGAAAGCTAACAGCCTCCTGCTCTCTGTTTAGCTAAACGCTTTATACACAGGGAATTGGTGCCAGAGGAACGTAGAGGTCTAGAAGGAGAGTGTTTTGTAATAGAGAGTTGCAGATAGTGTGGTCCCCGGCCCCAGACAGCCTTGTGGATGATGCAGAGGGATTTGCATTTGATCCGTGCAGCAACTGAGAGCCAGTGGAGACTTTTTAGGGCAGGAGAGATGCAGTCCCTGGTCTTAAGGCCAAGGATAAGTCTTGCTACTTTATTATGGATTAGCTGAAGTGGACGCATTGTGGAAGAAGGTAGATTGAGGAGGCTGTTGCAATAGTCAAGCCTAGAGAGAACAAGAGCTCTGAAATATTGAGCTTCTGGGGGAAAGTGAGAAAAGGGAGAATTCCTTTGAGAAGGAAGAGTTAAAAGTGGGACTTCCTAGCAATGTCCTGAGTGTGAGGGAGGAAGGAGAGAGAGGAGTCCAAGATGACTCCTAGGTTTCTGGCTTCAGAAGAAGGAGCACGGGGAGAGCCCATGGTGGGAGGCCAAAGAGAAGGGAAGAAGGAGGGAGCAGGGGTCCCAATCGAAAGGATCTTGGTTTTACTGGCATTGAGGCAGAGGTCGTTGGACGTGCACCAGGCCTGGATGGCAGATAGGCAGTCAGGGACGAATGAAGGTGCGAGTGAATCAGCAAGTCTGAAAAAGAGTTGTGTTGTCTGCATAACACTGGAAGTTGGGGTAGAAGGAGGAGATGAGGAGTGCCAGCTGAGCAAGGTAGATGTTAAATAGCCAAGGGGAGAGGATATATCCCTGGGGGGACACCACAGGTGAGAAGGAAGTAGGAGAGGAGAAGGTGCCAAAGATGACTTGGAAAGATTGGTCAGTTAGGAAAGAGGTCAGCCATTCCAGGGCCCGTTCCGAGATACATTAGGTATCGCGGAGCCTTTGTATGAGGATGGAATGGTTGACAGTGCCAAAGGCAGGGGAGAAATCAAGTAGGATGACTACAGCTGAGGAGTTGTAGTTCAAGGAATGCAAGCAGTTCTTCATGGGTGTTCAAAAGAGCAGTTTCCATGCTTCTGGATGATCGGAATCCATCCAGATTGATGATCGTGGAGACCACCGACAAGTTCAGTGTGCGAGTTGAGTTGGGACAAGGCCAGCTTCTCCAGCAGTTACCCCAGGAAGGGGGTGATTGAAATAGGACGGTAGTTGAATGGACAGGTAGGTTCTGCTGATGTCTTTTTTGAGGAGCGGGTGCACAAGGGAGTGCTTGAGGGAGGATGGGAAAGAACAAGCGGTGAACAAGTGGATGCAGAAATCAGCGAGTGTGGGGGCAAGAGAGTCAATGTTGTTCTTGATGGTTCTGGACGAGCAAGGGGGAACCTGTCTGGAAGTAGCCTTCATAGAGCGGACAACTCTGGTAACTTCTTCAGGTGTGACATTGGAGAAGGAGGAGGCTAAGTGGCCAAGCGAGACAAGGGGGTGTGGGATGGGTTTGGTGGGTGAGTAACAAGGGTGTTCAGGTTGTCCTGAGTTTTGGTGGCAAAGTGTATGGCCAGTACATTGCAAAGGGCCTGGGAAGGAAGAGTGGAGGAGGAGGCTGCGGAAGGGTTGACTAGCTTCCTGCAGATTCTGAAAAGTGCATGAATGTGGGTCCTTTTCTTGGCATGGGTGGAGAGACTGTATTGCCTTTGGAGCAGGTCACAGGCCAGTTTGTCAGAGGGTGAACCTGAGGTTTGCTACTTCCGTTCCGCTGCTCTGTACTTTTCATTTCAGGGTAGCAATTTCGGAGTCATACCAGGTGTTATGCTTAGAGGCAGGGTTTGTCATGATGCCTACCTCTAAGGAGCCAGGCTGGGCCCAGCAACCCCAGAGGCAGACATCATTTTCCCCAGGGAAGTCTCAGCGGGCCCAAGTCGGGGCCCTTTGGACTCAGTCCTGGCGCCTTAGGCTCCAGGCTCATAGCAGACCCCAGTCCTGGCGCCTTAGGCGCCAGGCTCATAGAAGAGGATATGTGTTTAAGTGCTTGGGTGCACACTTACCTGATGCAGACCTTGCTGCTTCATCCAGGCCCTCTTGAGGCCTGAATGGGACTACTTAACCTGTAGGACTACTTCACCACCCGGGTGTGGTCGGGGAAGGATACATACCTGATTGGTGGAAGGATACATACCAGGAACTTCTTCCAAGGCTATTTAAACCCCACCCGAACAGCCACACATGCTTCGCGTTGTTCTGCACCTAGCAGCTGGATGCTCACCGTGTCAGCTCCTGCATCCTGACTTCAGCCACGCCTGCCAGCACCCTGGAACACCTGCAAGGGGAGAAAGGAAGAGAATAGGTGAAGAAAAGCCCTTACCTGCTAAATCTGCATCCCGGAGTCATTTCTCCAACGGCCCTGAAAAGGAAGACATCATTTGAAAGGCAATTCGTTTCGATCGCTGCAGCGCTGCATTTTACTCACCTTTGCAAGGCGCTTCCATCTTCAGCGATCTTCCGGATTCAGCTACGCCCCGGCGCCTAGAGGAAAAAAGACAAGAACAAAGGTGAGAGGGAGAAAAGGAATAAGGAAAGCTCAGTTTCCTTTTAAGTCTTACCTGTTGGATTATTCCCACTGTATTTCGGGTCCTGCCGCTTCCTGGCATCTCCGGACCCCGGCCCCTATGGGGAAAAAAGACAAAGACATTGAATGAGCGAATGCAAAGACATTACCTGAGCGCTCATCCAGAACTGTTTCACTTCGGGTCGGCGCCATATCTCCGGCACTCCGAACCCCGGCCCCTAAGGGGAAAAACACATAAGCATTAGCGCTTGCTGCAATTAGACAACGAACATTATTATTAAGCTTGAACTTTTGAACAGAACTTTTACAGCGCCTTACCTGAACAGGCAAGCTTACCTGAACTCCCATCAATCCTCAATCCAGTGAAGTAACTGGGTTTCAATGCGCCCCTGCATCAGAAGCAGGATGGAGAGCTCATCCTTCCAAACCCTAAGGAGGGTATCCAACGAGCCAGGGAAGCCAGAATAGAGGGGCCCTTCCTGTCCATCTTCAGAGTTCTGCGCCTTCGACGCCGCGCCTCCGTGGGAACCAGGTGAGCGTTACAGGGTTCAGGTGAATCCTCATGACTGGGGCAGGGATGTCAAGAGTATTGGTGATGGCTGAGTGAAGGTTGCTGAGAGCAGAGTCGGTGGTAGAGTTAGCAGGGCTTTTGAGGGTGCAGTAGGAGGGCTGAAAGAACCCATGTGGGAGGAGAGGACAGAATGGTCTTACCAAGAGAGAGGTGTGAGCAGAGGGGGAGCGAAAGAGAGGTCCGAGTGGATGATGGCATCCAGGTTGTGTCCAGCTGAGTGGGTTGGACTGGAGGCGAGAATGAGAGGGAAAGAGAGGCACAGAGGTCAATGAAAGGAGTGGATGCTGAGGCAGGGGAGTCCAATTGGATATTGAAGTCAACCAAGAGGAGGAGGTTGGAGGTGGTTGAGAGTAAGGAGGAGCAGAGAGTAGCCCATTCAAAGAGGAACAGGGTAGTAGCTCCTGGAGGCTGGTACATGGTAGCAATGGTCAGAGTGGAGGAGGGAGAGATGACCAACTTGCCACCCAGGCTCTCAAAGGAAGAATATAGTTGGGTGGTTACGATGGAAGAAGGATCCCACACAGAATAGATTTAGGTAACCCGACTGCCAGCACTGTGAGTTTGAGGCTTGGAAATTATCTTGAAGCCATTAGGGAGGAGGGAGTCAAAAGCAGTGACTAAGCTGGCAATGAAACAAGTCTCGGTGAAAGCAGGAATGTCGAGGTCATTGTCTTCAAGAAGGAGGCAGATGTCAGCAGAGTGTTTGTTGGCTGAGCAGGCGTTGCAGGTTGAGGAGGTCACTGCCTTTGAAGGTTTTTTGAGGAGGAGTACAGGGGCGTGGTACTCCGGTCAGAGTGGGAGGGACCGTGAGAGTGGTGGGGGAGAAGCAGCAGAAGGAAGGAAGTTGATGAGAGAAGGCATGATCCGGTCAAAAAAGAAGGAGGTTGGGTTGAGGACCCTGAACCAGGATAGTGCCAGTGTGGTAGACATTAATGATGCAACATGAGGATGAGAAGCCAGCCAAGAGGACTTCCCACTTGGTGCCACCGTTATTGGAAGAGGAAGTGAAAGGGGAGAGAGTAGAGATGAGATGAGGAGTCCATAGATTTGGGATGGGGACAGTGGAAAGGATATCCGTGAAGACCTCTCTGCAGGTTGCGCTGACATGGGTGTCTGCGATGGGGAGGCCAGGGTTTGCACGCAGGATATCTTCTTTGTGCTTTTTCATTCCAGACTTAGTGAGAGAGGGGGTTTAGGAGACAGAGTATCAATTAGAGAAGGTAGGAGGGATGGTGAGCGCCATTAGGGTTGTGGAGGGAAGTTGAAAGGAGAAGGGTGACTACACTGCACAGTTCTGGCCTAATCTCACAGGTGGCCTGGTAGTACCAAATGGAGAACAAAAAGCAATGCAAAATTTGAGAGCAGGATCGAAAAGGCACAAATACAGTGACATTAGGGTGCAGGATGTAAAATACATGCAGCTAAATTCGGTTTGAATGGAAAAGCCACAAATGCAGTGAAATTAGGGTGCAGGATGTAAAATACACACAGCTAAATTCGGTTTTCAAGGAAATGGCACAAATGCAGTGAAATTAGGATGCAGGATGTAAAATACACACTGCTAAAAACGGCTTTGTGCAATGAACTCAAAGAAGAGAGATAGTAGAGAAGGTGATGAGGATAGTCAAAGTGAGATAGGCACAGATATAGATCAGGGTGCTAGTGGAGGAGGCAAATGAAAAGTTCAACCATCACTCACTTGAGGTTAAACAGTTCGTAGGGGTGCTGAGGCCCAGGTTCATGTGAGAACAGGATGTACACAGCAGGCTGCAGTATAGTTTGTGGTGGGGTGAAAAGGATGGGGTCCTCCCAGCCTATCTAGGCCCGGACAGGCAGAGACAGGGTCTTAGCTGTGGGCCTTTGCTGGAGGGGCCGGCTTCCGTCTGCCAGCGCCTCTCAGTGGCTGATGAGGAAAGAGACAGCCAATCCCGGTGGGGCAGGGAGCAGGCAGTCAATGGCTCCAGGCCCTCGCGAGGGGCAGCCATCTTGGATGGTGTTGATGACTGCAATGAGTGATGGTCCTGGGTAGTAAAACCCCCCCAATGAGGGTTGCAGCTCTTCACACTGCCCCCCAAACAAGAGCACTATAATTGTACAACAATATCAGGTCTTCTGTGGTAATTAGAGTGTGATGCACGCTCAGTGACTAAATTATACTAAATTGCTTTTTCCGGTCCCCCTGCCAGCTACTAAGCCCCACAAGGCCTACCTTGTTAGTACAGCTGCAAAACGCTGCTCCAGCATCTCCTGATGCACCAGGTGGTGGGATTGCCCGAGGCTGCTCCATCAGTCTTCGTCGATGGAATGGGAGATCCACAGCCAAACCCCTCAGGCCTAGCAAAGGGCCTTTGCTGGAGGGGCCAGCTTCCACCTGCCTGCGCCTCTCATTGGTTGATGAGGGAAGAGGAAGCCAATCCCGGTGGGGCAGGGAGCAGGCGTTCAATGACTCCAGGCCCTAGCTAGTATTGCTAGTACTTCTACATAAAAACATACTCATGTTTGCTTTGACCATAATGGCGTTATTACACGGCCCACGATAGCGGCCGTGTAGTTATGGTTAAGTTGCTAAACTCATAGGAAGAGCACTTTTTCGGCGGCTTATCACTTCATTCCCCCTTGACCAATTCTCACCAAACTTTGCAAAAAAAGTATATGGCCGGCTCTGAATTCTTTCCCCCAAGTTGGGTGAGGTGTTGTTTTTTTCCCCATAGATTGACTGGGGAAACACTTTGTGCACGGCTGGACGGATTTTTACCAAATTTGTGGCAGGAGCGGGGGCTTGGGCTAGAAAGAGTGCTTTTGTGCTTTTGGTGGAAATCCGACCAGTACTTTTGTTGCAAATCACTGAAATGTACGTCCCAAAAAATGTGTGATATCTGGGTCTGCTGTGCTGACCCATTTCCCTGTTCACTTCGCGGAACGCAGTTTGATTGGCGTGCAGCACACCGTGATGTCGGTGAAAAATGGACGCAGCCAGTGGTTGGCTGGAGGGAAGCGTGCTGTGCGTCAAAGTTTTCGGGAAACTCCACCATGGTGTATCGGAGGATAGTATTGTGGTGTGTGTGGCAAGGCTGTAAGGCATTGTGAGCATGGCTGGGAGTGTTGTAAGTATTGGTGGGCACACTCAAAGTAGTCTGATGAGGCTCTGCTTCGGCGTCCCCCATTTACCTTTTCACTGAGCGGAGAAAGGTTTGAGTGCACTGCAGTGTGCGGTCATGGGATGTGTGTTAAGTGTTCAATGACGGCCAGCGGTATGTTGTATGGGAGGACAATGTGGCGGCGAAAGGGACGCAGAAACATACTGGACGTTATTTGGTGGTGGGAAGAAGGGATGAAAAAGGTACGGGAGTGAGAAATGGTTCATGTGCTATACCTTATTTAAAGAAGACGCTGCCTTGCCAGCGGTAGTAGTTCATACTCCGCCAATGTGCGGTTATGTGAACAGACAACACTGTTGCGTGATGATTGTAGGCAGCGTTCGTAATGACATGGCAGCTGCAGAGTAAATGTGTTTCGAATGGATTGTGTCCTCCCACGTATTCCTCATCTTTGAGAAATCCACTTCCAGATTGCTAGCCTCGTAACAAATGTTCACAGTAGAGGGCTTTGCGCGTCGACGTCCCTTGAAGGCCTCCATATCAGCGCTGATGTCACCATTTGTATAAATAGTCTCACGCAGCGTCTGTTGCTCAGTTCCATTTTTCCGCGCTTCGTAAGCCTCGGAGACGCAACACTTGGTTCTTCTACTCTTCAAAAATTGTCAAAATCTTCAAAAATCTCAATATATACGATGGCATCTTCGTCGGAAGCATCAACGCCACGATCCGGCTTCAAAAATGTTGAGATTGTGGTAAAAAGATGTCACTAACAGATCCTCACAGGATCGGTTTGTGGTGCCTGGGATCAGAGCACCAGTGTTCGGAATGTGAGGACTGCATGTCTATGGCGGCGAAAGCCTTGAAGGTGCATAAGGGGCAGTTGGAAAGAGGTAAGGCAGTTAAATCTTCTACCCCTTTAAAATTGTCCTCGGCTGAGTCGCTGAGTCGAGACATTCGTCTCCTCACCATTGAAAGAAACATTCCCGATCGAGATCATGAAGCGGTTCCCATCACTCTTCGAGATCGAGACACTCTAAGAAGAGGCGTCATAGATCTCCCTCTTCTTCATCCTCAAATTCCCCAGAAAGGGTCACCTGCCCCACTAAACACAGTTCTCCAGCTAAGTGGGAGGAATTTCATAAAAAAATGCTTAGGGTCTTCGAGAACGTGGCCTTGACCCCCTCAGAGATGCCTAGAGGTGATACCGCGGGTGAAAAGACCCGAAAAACAAAAACGCTGTGAGTCGTCGAACCCGGCGGGCAAAAACCCCTCGAGAGCGTCATGAACCCTCGAGTAAAGACAAAAAATAATTGAGTAAAGCTGCGTCATCGACGCCATCGTCTAAGGTACCTTCGATGCACAATTCTCTGTCATCGACGCCGCCATCGATGCGGTTGTCGACCCCGATGAAGGCTACTTTTTCGAGTCCTCAAACCTCAACTACGCCACTGGCACCAGAGGTGTCGAAGGTCCTGCCCAACGCATCAAGAGTGGCATCAACAATATCGACGACACAGAGTAGGATTCCGGTCCTCTCGAGTACATCGAGGCCCTTTTCGAGTTTTTCGACGCCATTGCCAGGTTTGTCGAGACCTGTAACATCTACATCGACAACCACAACCTTTTCCCAAGCAGCATCCACTAATTTGGCTCCTTCTTCTCTGGAAATGGGTTTTACCCCTTATCCAAGATCTGATTATTTCAGAGCTTTATCCTTTATATATGAGGAAGGAAGGGGAGGACTCTGACAATGAGAAACCTTTTGGGTTACATAGAACAACAGTACCCATTCCAGAGGAATTAATTTCTGAGGAGAATAGATTGAAAGATCTACAAGAATCTTTACAAGATGCCAGTGGCATAGATACCTCTCCAGAGGCAGAATTTGCTAGACCAGAACCTGGAGAACATGCAGAAATGCCTTACAGAGCCCTTATGGCTAGAACTATGCAATGTGTGGGGTGGACAACACCTGCACCCTCTTTCCAGCAAGATGATCTTACTGACATCTTAGATAAAGGGCCTCAAGAAGACCCTATAGTCCCTTTTCATGCTGCATTGCAGAGAAAAATAGCTGCAAATTGGGAGACACTTGAAGTTATCTCTGCAGTACATAAAAAGCTCTCTGCGAAGTACAGAGTACCCGCCTAAGACCCTGAATATTTAAGTAAACACCCAACTCCAGAGAGTTTAGTAGTGCAGGCAGCGACGTTGTCAAATAGTAAGCTAGCATACCCCACTATACCACGAGACAGAGACGACAAAAGATTTGATGCCATGTCTAAAAAAGTATTTTCAGCATGCAGTATGGCACTTAAGTCTATTAACGCAACTTGCACGCTAGCTAGATTCAGCCACACCCTGTGGGAGTGTGATTCATCAGCGGCTGACTGTCTCCCAGAAGGGGAGGAATGAGACGCATTCTTGAACATCATCAAGGATGGGAAGGATGCAATGTGTGAGTCCCTCCAAACAGGTATCGACTCTGCTGACAGCATCAGCAGAGCCATGGCGGCAAGTACCACAATCCGCAGATTTACGTGGTTGCTGAAGTCTGGTTTTGCTCCTGATGTGCAAGCCAGGCTTCTGAATATGCCCTTTGACGGCACCTCTCTATTTGGCAAAAAGGCTGATGACAGCCTGGAGAAATTGCAAACCTCAAAGGCGGCAGCAAAATCCCTTGGGGCTGCAATCCGTCAAACTCCAAATCGCCCCACAAGAACGTCCTGGAGGGGGAAGCCATTTCATTTTTACTCCACATTCGTAAAAGGCAGAGGACAGCCAGCTCAAAGGGGCCAGAGACAATTCACCCGTGGTGGACGGGTCAAATGTACCAAACCCGCATCAGCAGGTGCTGCTTTACCCTCAGCATCTGCGTCAGCTGTTTCTAAACCCCTCTGAGGTCTCCCCACACAAGACACCAGTAGGAGGCAGGTTAACTCAACATCTGACAGAATGGCAGGCTATTACGTCAGATGCTTGGGCATTGGAAACAGTTGCCTAAGGTTACTGCCTGCCTTTCCTACACACTCCTCAGAGTCATCCACCAGGGAACAACTCTTTGAAGCTTCCAGACCCGCTCCTTATGCAGGAGATTTCAGACCTGCTAGAGAAAGGTGCCATAGAACCGGTACCTGTAGTGGAGAGGAACAAGGGTTGGGATTCCCCTTATTTTCTAATACCGAAGAAGGATAGAGGATTAAGACCCATCTTGGACTTGCGAGAATTAAACACATTCCTCAGGAAAGACAAGTTCAAGATGGTAACCCTTTCTCAAATCCTTCAGGCCCTCCGGCTTCAGGACTGGTTGCTATCTCTCGACCTTCAGGATGTTTACTTTCATGTGCCAATCCATCACAAGCACCGGAAGTGCCTGAGGTTTGCCATTGGCAACTCTCATTATCAGTTTCGAGTTCTGCCATTTGGACTGACCTACGCCCGAGGGTCTTCACCAAGCTAAGGGCGGTTGTGGCTGAAAGTCTAAGGAGGAAAGGGATTCATGTCTACCCCTACCTGGACGACTGGTTGATCAGAGCAGCGTCCCCGGAACAAGCTCTTATCCATCTAGATTATGTTTGCCACTTCCTCCACAAGCTGGGCTTCTCCCTCAACTTAAAAAAGTCACAGGTGATACCATAACAGATACTCCAGTTCATTGGAGCAGTACTGGACACATCCCTGGGATGGCCTTGCCACCAGAGGTGAGGGCTCAAGATATTCTACTGATGGTCATCAAGTTTCAAAATGCTCAGCATCTACCAGCCTTTGACTTTTTGAGGTTGCTCGGCCTCATGGCATCCTGCATTTTTCTAGTGCCAGAGGCTCGCCTGAGAATGAGATCTATCCAGTGGGCGCTAAGGACTCAGTGGTCACAATATTCAGGAAAGATGACAGATCTCCTATTAATCCCGGACAGAGTGGCTCGAGACCTTCAGTGGTGGGCCTGCCGGGCGAACATCTTGAAAGGAGAGCAGTTTTGGCGACCAAGTTTGTTCGGAGTGTGAGGACTGCATGTCCATGACGGCGAAAGCCTTGAAGGAGCGCAAGGGGAAGCTCGAGAGAGGTAAGTCAGTCAAAACCTCCTCGAAGGTTTCTTCGGCTGAGTCGAGGCATTCATCTCCTCGCCGTCGAAAACATTCCCATTCTAGATCTCGAAGTAGCTCCCACCATTCGTCGAGATCAAGACACTCAATAAAGAGATGTCGAAGATCCCCTTCCTCGTCGTCTTCTGTGTCCCCAGAAAGAGTCTCCTGTCCCACTAAACACAGCTCTCAAGCGGAGTGGGAGGAATTCAGAAAGAAAATGTTAAGCGTCTTCGAGAACGCGGCCTCGACCCCCTCGAAGACAGCTGAGGGTGATACCGCGGGTGAAAAACCCAAAAAATCAAAACGCTGCGAGTCGCAGCACCCGGCGAAACATTCCACCCGAGAGCGCAACGAGCCATCGGGTAAGAAGGCACCATCCTCGACGCCGTCGTCGAAGATTCCTTCGACGCAAGGATCGGAGCCATCGACGCCGTTGTCGAAGGGTTCCTCGACGCATCGGTCGATCGACTCGACGCCATCGTCGACGCCGACATTGAAAGAGAAGACCAAGGCCACTCCACAGCCAACAGTGATTCCAAGGGCCTCCGGCACGACGCCAAGACCGTCGTCGAAGAACTCGAGAGGATCGGGATCCTACTCGAGGACATCAAGACCCCTTCCAGTTTTTTCGACGCCGTTCTCGGCGCCTTCGAAACCTGTCAAATTGACGTCGACGACATCGACGTTTTCTCGCCCAATAATGACGAGTTTGGCTCCTTCTGCCTTAGAGATGGGTTTTACACCATTTCAGAGGTCAGAGTACCCTGGACTATCTTCAATTTATGAAGAAGGGGAAGATTCTGACCAGGAAACATTTGGGTTACCGAGGACCACACTGCCTATTTCAGAGGATTTCACCTCTGAGGAAAGAAGACTGAAGGACCTACAGGAGTCACTACATGAGGCAAGTGGGCTGGACACTTCCCCAGAAGTGGAATTTGTTAAACCAGACCCAGGGGAACATGCCGAAACACCCTATAGAACCCTTATAGCAAGAATTATTGAATTTATGGGTTGGTCTGCACCTTCACCTGTTTTTCAACAGGATGACCTAACAGACATATTAGACAAAGGTTCACAGGAGGACCATGTGGTCCCCTTCCATGCAGCCTTACAGAGGAAAATGACATCTAAACTCCTGAAGTTATCCCTGCGGTCAATAAAAGATTGTCAGCCAAGTATAGGGTAGCGGATGCTGACCCTGAATACTTATTAAAACACCCATCTCCAGAGAGCCTGGTGGTTCAAGTGGCAACTTCATCTAGCAGTAGGACCGCTTACCGTACTGTCCCACAGGATAGAGATGACAAGAGGTACGATTCTATGGCGGAGAAAGTCTTCTGTGCTTGTAGTATGGCGTTGAAGTCCATCAACGCCACCTGTACACTCGCCAGGTTCAGTCACACACTTTGGGAGTGTGCTTCATCAGCGGCTGACTGCATACCCGAAGGAGAGGAAAAGGAAGCCTTCCTTAACATTATTAAAGATGGCAAAGATGCCATGTGCGAATCACTTCAAACTGGCATCGATTCCGCTGACAGTATCAGCAGGGCCATGGCGGCAAGTACAACAATCCGCAGGCATGCGTGGTTGTGAAAGTCTGGCTTTGCTCCAGATGTACAGGCCAGACTTTTGAATATGCCCTTTGACGGCTCTTCACTATTCGGGAAAAAGGCTGATGACAGTCTGGGAAAGTCGCAGACTTCTAAAGCAGCAGCATAATCTTTAGGAGCTGCTATCCGCCAAACTCCTTTTCGCCCGTCAGGAACCTCTGGGAGAGGAAAGTCCTTTCGCTATTATTCCGCATTCGGGAAAGGCAGAGGACAGCCGGCTCAAAGAGGCCAAAGGAGATCCACCCGAGATGGACGGGTCAAAAGTACTAAGGCCGCAGTAGCAGCAGGTGCCTCTTTACCCTCGGCATCTGCATCAGCCGCCCCCAAACCACTCTGAGGCCTTCCCACACAATACACCTGTAGGCGGGCAGGTTAACTCACCATCTGACGGAATGGCAGGCTACAACGTCAGATGCTTGGGCATTGGAGACAGTTGCCCAGGGTTACTGCCTACCCTTTCTACACATCCCTCAGAGTCATCCAGCGGGGAACAGCTGTCTAAAAGTTCCAGATCCGCTCCTCTTGCAGGAAATTATAGACCTGCTAGAGAAAGGTGCCATAGAACCGGTACCTGTAGCGGAAAGGAACAAGGGCTGGTACTCCCCCTACTTTCTCATACCAAAGAAGGACGGAGGACTGAGACCCATCCTGGATTTACGAGAATTGAACAAGTTCCTCAGGAAGGACAAGTTCAAGATGGTAACTCTCTCTCAGATCCTTCAGGCCCTCCAGCTCCAGGACTGGCTGGTATCTCTGGACCTTCAGGATGCTTATTTCCATGTGCCAATCCATCTCAAACACAGGAAATACCTGAGGTTCGCAATCTGCCATTTGGGCTGACCTCCGCCCCGAGGGTCTTCACCAAGCTGATGTCGGTAGTGGCGGCGAGTCTAAGGAGGAAAGGGATCCACGTCTACCCCTACCTGGACGATTGGCTGATCAGGGCTGTATCTTCGGAACAGCCCAGGCCCAGCTAGATTATGTCTGCCACTTCCTTCACAGACTGGGCTTCTCCCTCAATTTAAAGAAGTCACAGATGATACCATCACAGAGACTCCAGTTCATTGGAGCGGTCCTGGACACTTCCCTGGGAAAAGCCTCGCCACCAGAGGTGAGGGCTCAAGATATTCCACAGATGCACCCTGATTCTTCCTTGTGCCAGAGGCTCGCCTGAGAATGAGATCTCTTCAGTGGGCACTGAGAAGTCAGTGGTCGCAATTCTCAGGGAGAATGACAGATCTCCTCCGGATTCCGGACAAGGTAGCCCGCGACCTTCAATGGTGGGCCTATCCAGAGAACATCTTGAAAGGAGAACTGTTTTGGCAACCATGGCCGGAGATAACAGTAGTCACGGACGCTTCACTCACGGGGTGGGGAGCCCATGCCAACGGCCTGACCATCAGCGGTCGTTATTCTCCATCGGAGTCCAGACTACACATCAACCCATTAGAGCTGAGAGCTATCAGACTAGCGCTGAAAGCTTTCCCGCTATCAGTACAGGGAAAGAATGTCCTGATAATGACGGACAACACAGTGGCCATGCATTACCTCAACAAAAGAGGAGGCGTAGGGTCACTGCCGCTGTGCAGAGAGGCGATGCAGCACTGGTTCTGGCCAAATCAAGAAGGAATCTCTCTATCGGCAGTTGACCTAGCCGGAGAGAAGAACTTGACAGCGGACGCTCTGAGCAGGCAGAGCACAGTCTCCCATGAGTGGGAGCTAGCTCAGGAAGTCCTTCAAGAGATCTTCGCCCTTTGGGGAACCCCTCAAATGGATCTGTTCGCCACCAGTATCAACCAGAAGTGCGATCATTATTGCTCAAGGGAATTTCCCCCGAGAAGAGCTCTAGGGGAGGCGTTCGTGGTGTACTGGGAGTTTCCACTTCTGTATGCGTTTCCTCCAGTCCCTGGCATTACTCAAATGATCAGGAGGTTGAGTTGATTCTGATTGCCCCGGACTGGGCCAGGTGAACATGGTACCCAGATCTTCTATACATGTCCATCTGTCCTCCGATTCGTCTTCCACAAAGAGGGGATCTTCTCTCCCAGAAGGGAGGTCAGGTTCTCCATCCAGACACCAGAACCCTCAACCTTCACGCTTGGCTTCTGAAAGGATGAGGTACAAGGATTGGGATCTCCCTGATGACGTCATGGAGGTGTTGCTTTCGGCCAGAAGGCCAGCAACAAAATCTTTATACCGCTGCCGTTGGAACAAATTTTGCAGCTGGTGTAGGGAAGAGAATATCGACCCTTTTTCATGTGGTACACCAACGGTGTTATCGTTTCTACTCTACTTGGCAAACTCAGGCCTTCAAGTTGGCACTGTAAAAGGCTATCTCGCAGCGCTTTCTATCTTCAAGCGCACTGCTGAGGAACCATCGTATTTCAAACTTCCTCTAGTGGTACAATTTCTCAAGGGATTAACTAATGTTTATCCTCCAAAACCATTCCAGGTTCCCTTATGGGACTTAAATTTAGTCTTAAACTTCCTAATGGGCACTCCATTCGAACCACTTCACTCTTGGGCGCTGAGATGTCTCACGCTTAAAACTGTCCTATTGGTAGCACTAACATCTGCTAGGAGGGTGAGCGAGCTACAAGCTCTCTCCTGTAAACCCCCACATACAATCTTCCACAAGGACAAAGTTGTCCTACAGGTGAAGACTAATTTCCTCCCAAAGGTGGTTTCTGAATTTCATATTACTCAGAAAATTACCTTACCTTCGTTCTACCCTCCTCCCCATCCAGGGGAAAGAGGAGGAAAGGCTACGTAGGCTGGACCCAAGGCGAACTCTCAGCTTTTACATCAGCAGAATGGCTAGGATCAGGCAAGCAGACCAACTGTTTGTAGGATACTCAGGTCACAAGTTGGGACTACCCATAACAAAACAAACCATCTCCAGGTGGATTATTTTGGCTATTCTGGAATGTTACAAACTGGCAGGGAAAGAGCCACCCCAAAATCTCAGGGCTCATTCAACCAGGGGTATCGCAGCCTCTTCGGCTCTCCAAAGAGGGGTACCGGTCCGAGACATATGTGCGGCTGCCACATGGTCGTCCACACATACATTCACAAAATTTTACAATCTGGATTACATTCGGTCCATCCCTAAAGGGATACATAACATTCTCACTCCCACCTCCAATTACATGCCACTGCTATGGGAGTCTATCAAAGATAAGGAATACGTCGGAGGACACAATCCCTTCGAAGAACAAGTTACTTCTTACCTGGTAACGTTCTTTCGACGGGATGTTCCTCCAACGTATTCCTTATCGCCCCTCCCAACCATCCCCGCAGTGATACTTCCCTTGTGGTTGCAGCTTACGCTCCTTTAAGGTCAATAACCAATTCAGGCATGACTTTTCTTATGCTACAAAACGGAACTGAGCAACGGGCGCAGCACGATGCTATTTATGGGCATTATGACGTAGGCGCCGATACGGTGGCCGTCGAGGGACATCGACTCGGCGGACTTTCGACGCGCAGCGCCCTCTACAGAAAAAATTTCCAAGGCCAGCAAGCTGGAAACGTATTATCAAAGTTAAGGAATACGTCGGAGGAACATCCCGTCGAAAGAACGTTACCAGGTAAGAAGTAACTTGTTCTTCTAATGGGTACTCCATTCGAACCCCTTCATTCCTGTTCATAAAGGTTTCTCACTCTTAAAACAGTCTTTCTAGTGGCTTTAACTTCTGCCAGAAGAGTAAGCGAATTACAAGCTTTGTCTTGCAAACTTCCACATACAATCTTTCACAAAGATACGGTAGTTCTCCAAGTGAAGCCGAATTTTCTCCCAAAGGTGGTCTCAGAATTCCACATCACACAAAAAAAAACTTACCCTCGTTTTACCCTCCTCCCCATCCAGGAAAAAAGGAAGAGATTTCTCAGGCTGGTCCAAGGCGTGCCTTGAGTTTTTACATTAGCAGACTATTATAAAACAGACCATCTCAAGATGGATTATATTAACTATTATAGAATGCTATAAATTGGCAGGAAAAGAGCCCCCTCAACACCTCAGGGCTCATTCAACCAGGGGTATCGCCGCCTCTTCAGCTCTCCAAAGAGGAGTTCCAATTAAAGACATATGTGCGGCTGCTACATGGTCGTCCGCACATACTTTCACTAAATTCTACAGTCTTGATTCCTCCTCTAGCCAGGAGACAAGATTTGGAAAAGCTGTGTTGCGTGCACTCTGTGCATCTTTAAAAAGAAACATTTAGTTTTACTCCGGCCTCCTCTACACACGACTGCTTTGGGAGTCTATCAAAGATAAGGAATACGTGGGAGTTCACAATCCATTCGAAGAACAAGTTACCAACTGTAACGCTCTTTCGACTGGATGTTCCTTCCTCCCACGTATTCCTTATCACCCCTCCCATCCTTCCCCTCAGTAAAACTTTCCTTGTAGTTGCAGCCTATGCTCCTTCAAGGTCATTAACCATTTCATACAAGGCAAAAACAGCACCTCAAAACGGAACTGAGCAACGGACACTGTGCAAGACTATTTATATCTATGGTGACGCCGGCGTCGATGCGGAGGCCTTCGAGGGACACCGACTCTAGGGACGTCGACGCGCAGCACCCTCTACTGTGACATTTTCTTCCCGAGGCCAGCAAGCTGGAAGTGGATTTAGCAAAGATAAGGAATACGTCGGAGGAACATCCAGTCGAAAAGAACGTTACAGTTGGTAAGTAACTTGTTCCTCTGTGATGAGTGGTGACAGGCACAGTTGCAGAAAGGCAATGCATTGCAGGACACATGCGGATATAAACATAGTGCGTAGTATGGTGTGCTGTGTGAGGTAGGTCTGTAGCCCTTCCGATGCACGGCTGCAGCCCTAGCACTGAAAAGTGTTTCCACTGGTTGGAAATAGGTGCTACATTGTGACTTTGTGTGTATGCTTTGGCTGCAGTGCACATACTTTTGGTAGCATGGGTGTGGTGGTTTTTAGAGCAGTCTACAGTTGTCGGTGTATGGGTGACGATGCAGCAGTGACAAGTCGTGTAGTGTGTTGCATGGCTGCAGTAACGGAATGGTGTACATATGGAGAAGGTCACAGTGCACCTGGTTCTTATATGTGCTTGCCTAGTGGGTAGTGCCGGGATTAGTCAGTGTCGCAGTGCACCTCAAATCATTGGTTGTAAGTACGTAGTACAGTGTTGGGAGCAGGTGAAATGTAGTGACGCTTGTATTCTTTGGTTGGGATGCTTATATTGCTTAGTGATAGGAAGTGGGTAGCGGTGCCAGAAGCAGCGATCTGTGTTTGCATCACGGTAAGTGGAACACGTTTGCCTGCCTCTCTGCTTTATGGTGTGGCGGATGGGTGGAAGTGGTGGTGCGTATGTTGTATTTCTGATGTCTGGTATATGACTATATGTTCGACTGCATGGCTCTGTTACGTTGTGGTGGGTGTGGCCTAGGCCTAGACTGTTGGGTACATGGCCGAAGGCTGCAGGCCGTAGGCCATGCACCCAACAGGGTAGGCCTGCATTTGAGCCACCAGAACATAATGCAGTGGTGCAGTTGTTACTCTGCATGCGTTTGAAGTTGGTGAGTAGCACACAATGGTTGTGGACGATATTGTACACTTGATAGAACAGCAGTGAGCTGCTATGCGTACATTAGTATATGGTGTTTATTAGTGGTCCAGTTGCACAATAGGGAGGCACACGTCACCTTTTGAGTTTGCTTTGGTTGGGCCCTAGTACGACCTTTGCATGATGAAGTGTTGCAACAAATTGAGCTGTGGAAGGAATGCTTCTGGATTACAAATGTGAAATATGGATAATGTATACAGCTACTTACATACCCTTTAACACAGGCAATAAATGTCATGGCATGCATGTGAAGATGTGGAAAGGTTGGAAGTTGGCAGGCGCTATTGGAGATGGGGAGTGCATTACACATGACATGAGTAGTAGAAGATGGGTTGTAATAGAGTGTGTTGTGTGTGGTGGGGGCCAAGTGGTCAGTGCCGGTACAGCAATGGTAGAAGGGGAGTACAATGAAGACGATATGAAAATTGAAACTTAGACTGTAGTACGGCATGTTGCGTGTGCTACGCCCGTAGCTCCTTTGATGAATTGGTGGGTACAATGCACCGCAAAATATGTGCCCTGGGGTGAATTAGGTTTCACATTGTTGCCTTTGATGTGCTATTTGTGATTATTTTATAACATGTTGGATTCCTGGGTATGGGGATTGGTTGCAATTTTTACATGGCATACTGGATGCCTGGACCTCATGGAGTGACAACTTGTGTAGTGTCCTGTGTGTGCATTGGTTAAGTCCTAGATTATTAGAAGTGGCTAGGTGTGACCTGCATGTACCTGTCCACTTGTTCACTTGCATGACTCTGTTATGTACTGTTGGGTGTGGCCCAGGTGTATACTGTTGGGTGTATGGTAAAAGGCCACAGGGTGTAGGCGAGGACTCAAAGAACCTAGGCATGCACTACAGTACGCCCCCATAAAGCAGACATCTAGTTTTAAGTATGTATGTGTGAAATGGTGGTGATGTTCAATAAATGGTTGTGCAGGAGCTTGTAGACATGGTAAAACAGCAGCAGTGACCTCAAATGCGTGCAGTTCTATATGGTGTACAATATTGCACCACCACTGAAATTAGGGAGCCACATGGCGCTATTACAGTTTGTCATCAGTTGCCTTTTCAAGCACCCATTGTATGTTACGTTTGTGGATTGTGGTATGTGCCAAATGCTCCCCTTAATGAGATAGTCTTGTTGTGCTGGGTGTGTGGTAAGGACTAGACTATTGGGTACATGGCCAAAGGGCGTAAGCTATGCACCCAAGAGAGTATCCCTTGACGGCAGCCAGTTTACCATAATGCAGCCCTGCCGAGTTGCCTTGGTATCTCTCGGAGGATGGTGACCTTTAAATAATGTGTGCGGAGAGCATTTGACACTTGGCGGAGCACCTGAAGTGAGGTGCTATGTGTTAACGAGCACATGGTGTAGGCAATTGCACATGTTGCATTTTAGGGAGGCATATGTCAGCATGTGCTTTTAATATGGGATTCCCTTTACATGACCATTGACTGAGGAAGCGTGTTATCATATTGCAATATGAAAGAAAGTGCTTACCATCACAAAGTTGCATAATGGACAATGTACAGAGCTACTGACACACCGTTTAGCAGAGCCAACACAATGTCTTGGTGACCTGCATGCAAAGAGGTTCCCTGGGTGAAAGGTGGCAGGCGCATTTGCAGATGGGGAATCCATGACACATGACATGAGGAGTACAACGTGAGGTGTACTAGGGTGTTCTGTGTGTGGTGACGCCTTAGCATCTTGGATGCATGGCTGGAAGCCTTGCACAAAGACGTGTGTGGGTTGCTTGTAAGTAGTATTTTAAAATGTTGCCTTTTGTGTGCGTTTTGCATGCATTGTTGATTCCATGGGTGTGTTCATTGTTCACACATGGTACATTTAGCAGTGCATGGCAGTAGTTTATGGAGTGGACAGTTATGCAGGGTGTCCACGGAGTGCTGTGTTGAGAAAGTGTGTGTGTTGTAGTGCATAGGGTTGAACTGTATAGTGCACATACTTGAGTAGAGTGCATTGCATAGATTATTAAATACTGTACTGCACTTGGAAGTACTGTATCTTTGCAGTTGCTGGAGTGTTGGGAGGAAAATAAAATACTGGTACGTGCAGTTGGTGGTGTTGGGTACTGGTGTGGGTGAATGTGGACGATGAAATCGTGGATCACTTAGGAGAGCCGTTACGTGGAGGTGGTTTCACATGACACCAGACCTGCACTGTGAGTGTGTAAATGTATGTCTGCAGTGTAGTGCAGAAATGGGTCTGTGCCTATTAAATAGTACGTAATGCGGGAGTGCTGTATATATAATAGTGGAAACGGAAGGAGGAGTGCCTTAGCTTTAATGGGGTGTGCCCCTCGCTGTAGGTGGGAAGGCGCATGTGGTACAATGTGCCCTTCTGACCATGATGCCTTTGCAAATGGAACTGTGGGGATTATCAAATGAGGTGAGGAGGGTGTGGGTGACAGGAAGGGGCGGTGGTCGATGTCTCGAAATGTTGCTGCAGTGTGGTTGACTGAGAAGGAGAGACGCAGAGTTATTATAGTGGGTGATACCTTTGTACAAGAGTTACACAGGTATGCTTTGGGAAGAGGCTTTGATATTAACTTTTAGTTGGGAGGAGTGGAGGCTTTTTGGGGCACATTGTGAGTGGTGTTTCGGTGCTATGGTTCTCCTTTGTGCATGTGTGGCATCTGTCGGTACAGTGGATGTCGTGGTAGTGCATTATGCAGCACTACATTTGACCTAGATGTCATGCGCACGTTTGCTACGTCACCTAAAGAAGTGGCTGTCAGCAGTGATGCACATCCCGCAAGGCTCTTCACTGTCCCCGATCTTGTTTAATATTTACATCTGGCACAGATATGCCTCAAACGTGCCCACGGCCTCAATTGTTACCCGTACGCCAACAACACCCAAATCCTGATCCGTCTGGATCAGGACCAAGCTGAGGTGTCGTCGTGCCTCCGTGACTGTCTGAGGGACGTTGGCGACTAGTTGAATCAGAACTGGCTCAAGCTCAACGGCGACAAGACCGAGGTGCTGGTGGTGGGCTGTCCCCCGGATTCCTCACTGTGGACCACTGCCTTTTGCCCCTCCTCCCTGGGTCACCTCCCCACCCCACTAAGCAAAGTGAAAAACCTGGGCGTTATTCTCTCTGCCTCCCTTTCCATGTCTGATCAAGTAACGGCTGTGTGCCAAGCTGGTCACCACCAACTCAGAGTTTTGAAGAAGGTTCTACCTTTGATACCCGAACCTATGCACCCTCCGGTAGTCGCAGCACTAGTTCTTTCCCGCTTAGATGACTGTAATTTGCTGTATCTGTCGCAGCCTATTGGCTTGACACAACGGCTACAGCGTATACAGAATCTGGGGGCTAGGCTGGCGACGGGCACTCTGTATGGAGCCCATATCACCCCGGTGCTGCGCTCACTCCATTGGCTGCCAGTCTGCCAGCGTGTCTGCTTCAAGGCCCTGTGTATAGTCCATCGGGCTCTCCACGGTCAAGGGGCTGAGTTTTTGCAGATCAAATTCTCCCGTTATCTCCCAGAGCGGGACTTACGCTCATCCACTGCGGACCTTCTTGTTGTCCCAAGATATCATCGTGCTAGGGTTGGAGGCAGGGCCTTCTCCATAGCTGTGGCCACCTGTGAGGAGGATAAGGAAACAAAGTTATTGAAAGAGAAAAAAAAGAAATTGTATGAAAGCACTTACATAACAGAACCAGGACACACAAAAAAACCTTTTGTTTTTTGAGACAGTTGTACACACCCAAACACCTACCCTGTTTTACAGTTCCCCTCCTACCCACCGCCCTCCTTCCCTAGCACGATAACTCAGCGGATTAAGGTGTACTTGCACACTTGCATGTGCCACATGTAGACTTTTTTTCAATGGTAGGTAAGAAAATGAAACTTTGGAGCAAAAGAGACTGCTCTATAAGCCTGCGGGGTCTGCTGTGTACGGAAACACTATGCCCGAAGGTCTTTCTGGGGAAAGAAATGCAGAAGGTATGGTGGAAGTGTGCAAGGAAAGGGGCAGGCAATTTGGTGTATACATGCAATGTATGCATTTGTTTGAAGTTAGTAACATGGAAGCTGTGCCGGATGTGCACGTTATTTTTTCAAAAGTGTGCATTACGTGGGGTATTGCGGAAAAAAAAAAAACTTTGCAGTGTATGGGATAAGTGGCAGGCATTTTACTGTTGTACATGCACTCTGTGTATGACATCACATGATGTGCAATTGTATGCTGTGTCGTTTGTCATGCCCCTACACACACGTCTAGGAAAGCGGACCGAGCCAAGGGAAGGGAAACTAGTAGGCCAGGTGTGACTTATGTAGCCGAAGGGCATGGGTGGAGGGAGGGGAAAGTACAGTATATGGGAAGAAGAACAAAGGACTATAATTAACAGTACGGCCCAATTGTGACAAGTGAATAGATAAGTGTACAGAACAGGTGGTGGATGAACTGTGAGGCATTTAGAAAACAGTTCATAAGTGCGGGTGTGATTGAAAGCCAGTGTAGCGGTTCACGTGGTGGGGGCAAGTGATATGGGGCCGACATACCAGAGTTGCGCGGTAACTAGTGCAGAATGAGTCTACGTCAGGCAGTTAGCCGGGTAGAGGGGAATAAACAGCAGACGCTAAGAGAAAGGGTTTGAGGTGCTTTTTGAACTGCCGATGATACCCCTTAAGTGTCAGGGAGCCAGGGAGGCTGCTACAGAGGGAGGATACAGGCGAAGAAGCATACCTAACCGGCTGATTTGTAGAAGTGCGTGGCCCTGAGGGAGTTGGAGGTGGACGAGGGAAGCGCTCGCGCATGCACATATATAGGAAGTCACAGT
Organism: Ambystoma mexicanum; assembly: GCF_040938575.1. NCBI lineage: Eukaryota > Metazoa > Chordata > Amphibia > Caudata > Ambystomatidae > Ambystoma > Ambystoma mexicanum. Next base: position 95,628,433 of record NC_090939.1, on the reverse strand, counting down.
TGGAGGTATTGAGGTCTCGGGGCCCAGAAGGCCTTTTGCATAATGCAGAGTCTTCTCACTTTATTTTTAGCAGCCACTGGGAGTTATTGGTGATATTTCAGTGCCAGCCATATAGCATCCTAAATCGCATACTTCTCTTCTGGATGCGTTCTAGAGAGCCAACATTAGAAGGGGGCAGATTTAAAAGAAGACTGTGGCAATAGTGGTGCCTAGACATAAGTGCAGCTGTGCACATAGTGATGTTTGGGAAAGCTCCTTTTGCCTAGTGCGATACATTAGATGCTGCTATTGGTGCTATTTGTTTATAATTTATTTAGGAGGTGGGTTAGTGGGTAATACATTTCGTAGAATAGTCGGAAGGAAAGCAAAGAGTTCCTGTTTCAATATTACAATGCATGATGTGGGCAAATAAGAACGTTGCATTGGCAGATATCGTGCGCAGAGGTGTTTCTTAACAGAGTTTTACACATACTGTGGGAGAAGTTAGCATACCTACATTTTGTTGTGCTGGGTGCTCATGTGGGTGAATGTGGCTGCAAAAACTCTGCACTCTGTCACATAATTTTCTACTACAAGTGTTTTCCAATGACTGGATACTTGCAGGCTGATTTAGAAACGGTACTTTTGAAGTGTTGCATAAATCCCACGGTGTTACATGCTAAGGTCTTGGATGCCATTGGTGGATGCGTGTGTGACTGTTTACACGTAGGCAATCAGGTACTGGTGAAGAAAGAAATAGTGGAAAGGGAGGAAAGACTGCTACTGTACTGGGGCGGGGCCCTGCGCGCAATCTGGGATCCGCACGTGCCACATTGTGAGCTACTCACCATGCGGCCCAATAGAAATATGATTGTGGAGATTATCCAATCAGGTATTGAGGGTGTGGTTCAGTGAAAGTCGTGGTCATACAGTGTTGTATTAATGTGCATAGTGAGGGTGGCTGATATTGCGAAAACGCATCGTGTTGATTCTAAGTGATGCGTTTGTGCTCGATCTACACAAGTATGCTTCGGAAAGACACTTTGGCAGCAATTTTGGTTTGGAAGGAGTGCACACCTTGTGGAGTAGTGTCTATGAGCGCAGTTTCACCGATATGCATGCACTTTGCAGAGACTTGGCCACCTTTGGGACTGTGGATGTCGTCCTTCACTACGGCGGTATGCATATGCGTTACGTACCTTGTTTAGGTTTGTTCCGTCGAATCAGAAAGTTGCTGAATGCAGTGAGGTGCCTTTTTTTCAACTGCCCAGGTGCTCGTTTCATCTATACTACCAAGAACAGTATGGGTGACTGGTGATGAATGTTGTTCCGAGCCAGACGCTGGGAGGTGTGTCATCAACAGAAGCCTGTCAGACTGTGTGCACTCGCGTGGGATGTTCTTCTGCAACAATTACCTCATTAGTTGTGGAAATGCTGGGTTTTTTGATGGAAATGGCCTTTCCTTGTCACCCATTGGCAATGCGGTTTTGTTGGTCAATTTATAGTATGCGGTGAAGATTTTACTATAATATTGTGACTGCAAGAACACGGAAAACTAATGAAAAATGGGAAAATAAGTTGTCTCGATACAAGCATCTAAAACGAGAAATTGAAAAAACAAAGCCTTTGAACAGCCTCGCTTAAAAATTAAATTGAAATGTATCCGTTCACAGTGGCACGCAACATGAAAACCTCATCCGGGGATTTTCACAATTGCCATGGAAATGGGGCTGTGCAGGCTGAAGTATTGCGCAATGTGGTGTGGTGTGTACGCAGAGGACTGGTGTTGAAAACTCATACTGTTACATGGAGAGCTCTTTAATATAATTGGTGGATGCATGTGCAACATTGTAAGAGAACATAACGACGGCGTGCAAGAAGGAAAGAAGTTGAAAGGGAAGAATTGTTGATGCTTCAGTGGGCCGCGCCAGTAGCGATACTTGGGAAAGCGCACGTGCCATATTCAGCTCTTCTCACCATGGTGCCCAATGGAAATGGGACTGTGGGCATTTTCCAATGAGGTGCGCAGGGTGCGTCACAGGCAAGGGCGGCCACAGGGAGAGGGACTACTTTCGTTTTTCGGATGCACAAGTGCTACAATCTGCGCGTCTCACCATGCGGGCCAATGGAAATGGAACTGTGGGGAATATGAAATCAGGTACTGTGGGTGCGGTTCACACAAAGGCACTGTCAGTCTATGCGTAGTGAGGCTGTTTGACATGGCGAAACGCCTTGAGTTGCCTTTGGGTGATGCATTTGTGCTACATATGCACAAGTATGCCCAGGAAAGACACTTTGATGGCCACTGAGATTTGGAAGCAGTGCACACATTGTGGTGCGCTATGTATGACGACCGTATTGCCAATATGCATGCCCTTTGGAGAGACATGGTCCCTTTTAATACTGGCGATGTTATCGTCATGAAGTACGGCGACATGTATATGGATTACCTGTCTTGTTTACTCATCCTCTGTCCACTGAAGAGGTTGCTAAATGTCGTGCAGATGCCTTGTCCAGATGGTGTTCCCGAAGTAAGGGCCTAACTGCAGCATTTGTGCGGTCGTATGCTGCCGTCACCACTGTTCTCCTTTGGGACGGCTGTCCGCTGGACACATTTTGGACCGAATACATGTGCGCATGAGGAGAAGTGTAATCCAATACTGTTTATACCAATGCATTACCTAATCACCTATTTATGTAATGATAGTTCTCCCAATGATCTCTGATAGTTTTCTGCCAACATTACAATGACAATCCCTTCTGGAGACTTTTCATGACAACTAAATGCACATGTGATGTCATCAATAACATTTGTGATGTCATCTTTGATGTCATGGGTGTTAGTCCTTGCAGTGCACAGTGGTAGCGCGAGTTATGGTTGTGTATCATACCATAACTTGCGAATTTGTGGGGTTTTTAGGTTTTTGCCTGTAACCATAACGTCCCTGTAGCTAAGTTTTTCCATTGAATTTCATAGGTTTTTTAGTAGTGCAACTTAACCATAACGTCCCTTTAACAAGGTTTTATGTTAGTGAATAATACTATAAGAACAAATGTCGATATTGGCTTTGCCAATATATGCCAGTATCCAATATATATAGCAATAGCCCCAATCAAGAGCATACTCCTTTTGGCTTTGCCCTTAATTACAGTAAAAACAAGCATTGTTTATTTTATTATTTTAACATGGAGGGAAAAAATAAGGAATGATAGGGAAGAATTGTCACAGGGAAGAAGAAATGACAGCATGTGAGGGAATGAAGGATAGTGCCGTGAGAGAGTGTGGGGGGGAATGAGCTAAGCACTGTGGCGGAGGGATAAGAAATAAATGGCATTAGGAGGGAGAATGCAAAATCCAATCGATGAAAGCTAGACCCGCAACAGTACACAGGAGCATTGTACAAAATTTGAAGGAAGGAGTGGCAGTGCAAATGGGGGGTAAAGAGTGACAGTGCACATTGGGGGAGCGAAGGAGCAACAGAACAAGTGTAAGGAGCGACTGCGATAGGAAGGAGCAAGAGTGCAGGGGGAGGAGCAAAAGAATGGGGGAAGGAGCTACAGTTTGGGGGCAGGACTGACAGCGAGGGAGTAGGAGCGACATAGCAAGGAGGGGAAGGAGCAACAGTGCAAAGGGAGGAAGGAGCATCAGCGCAAGGAGGAAGGAGCGACAGAGCAAGGGGAAGGAGCAACAGAGCAAGGGGCAAGGAGCGACAGCAAGGGCGGAAGGAGCAACAGAGCAAGGAGGGGAAGGTGCGACAGAGCAGGGTGGAAGCAGCCATGGCGCAAAGGGGAAGGAGCAACAGTGCAAGGGAGAAGGTAGCGACAGCACAGTGTGAAGGATCAACAGTGCAATGGAGGAAGGAGCGACAGCGTAATGGTGGAAGGAGCGACAGTGCAAAAGGGACGGAGCAACAGTGCAAGGGATGAGGAGGGACAGTGCAAAGAGGGAGGAGACACAGCACAAATAGGGAGGAGAGACAGCTCAAAGGGGCGAGGGACTGCACATGGGGGAAAGGAGCAACAGCGCAAGTGGGGAGTACATCTCTTGTTTTATGTATAGTTGCAGTCTTCTCATAGTTGTCCTATATTGTAGTTTTGCTCTCAATGGTGCTCATTTTCAGCCCGGTGCAGATGTACTCAAAATAAATCTCGTAATACAATAGGCGTAAAAACACTCTTTTCTGTTATCGAGGGGCCTAACTCATGAGGGACTAATCAATTAAGAAATATATGCAAGTGAGTACAGGCTACCCCGCCATTTAACACAGTATGGTACAGATAGTGGCCAACAGAAAGACTGAGGTGCAAATCTCTCTGTTGTTTTGATCAGGCAACAGTCAAAAAACTAATAAAACAAAATGTATTAAAAATCAATAGTACAAAAATATATATTAAAACACATAATCATACATCTAATATAACTAAAATGCTCAATCTGAATCTCGGAGTCTAACAAAAGTAGCAAAGAAAATAGTGTGATTAGTAGCTAAAGCGATTTAGTGCACTGTGTTCATTATCACCACACTTCATTGGTTGACACTTTTGTGTTTCCAGCTCAGAGGTTTACTGATAACTGTTCCAGTTTGAATGTATAATATATCCTCTGGGCTTTCTTCAGGACACTATGGCTTAACTTAACGCAATGTAGTCTCATTTTAGAATCCCTCGACAATGGAGAGATGTCTCCAGTCTAAATAAAAACAAATGAAATATAGTGTTGGGGAGGTTTACTCCAAAGACAGACATTTTTATAAAAAGTGATGAAAATAAGAGAGCATGAGATTGGTCCCTTAAAGCTGTGCATCACTAACAACCTATGATTACTTTATTTGATGTAGTACTGTCACCGATACAGTGATATGTCTTTGTTATTCTCTGATAAATGTTGCAGAGAGGGGCGAGAAAGGGCAACAAGTTCCCCATTACTTACTGGCCAGTATACATGGCTTCATTTGATTATAAATACCAGACTCAGTAAACTGTCTGCATTGTACCTGATAACTTTGTTGACCAGGCAGTGCAAGAAAATGCAGTTGTTGTTGAGGTGTAATGATCTTCACACGGAACGTGGCAAGTCAGTCAAAAAGTAGTTCCTCTACAAAAGAGATGGAACGGAATATTATTCTTATTGTTGTTGAATGGCTGTAACCACATTGCGTGTTACATGCTGCCTATTAAGATTTAGTACTGTATGGAAGTCCGCCTTTGTATATTGGCGAGCTTGAACATTGTGAGCAAGTGTGTCTTTCCAGCAAGGCAGGGAGATCCCGATCACCATTGCGAGATACGACTGTAAAATTGATTAACTTGCAGAATATTATGCTGAAAGCCAAAAATCCAACAAATTCTTTACCTGTTTGGTCCACGGGTGCGGGAAACGTAAGTCTGGCTTCTCTGTCTAGTATGGCAGTGCGCATTCGTACAGGATGTTAAATGTCATTTTTTTTTTTTACAAGCTTTATTAACATGCTTCAATTAGGATACATCAGTGGTCAAGTGCCCGATGCTGGCCTTGTTTTAGAGTCATTATGGTGCCATGATGTTAGGGAACACGATTAGCTATCAACTACAGTGTTTGCCAGATGCTTTTAACTACTAACGTGAAAGAAAAATTATCCCTGGCCAGGAACAAGCGGGTAGTTATTAAAAGAGTGGGAACTGATCATATCATGGGGAGGGCTCATCTAATCATGGCAGAACATGTTGGAATCAATTGAAATGCGGGCAGATCACCGAAGATGGCTGCATATTTCACTAATTAAAGAAAAGATTCCATTCTATCACCACATTGAGGCCTTTCTTCACTGAGTCCAAACAACAAATCATTTTCTGTTCCATTTTTCTTAACATCAAGTCGTGGTCTTCTCCTCAGGATGGACTTTTCACTGTCTGAATGACGAACTAGAACATGTCTGTGTGTTGGTGGCTTTTTGCTTTAAAATGTGATGCCATAGGTTTGTCGGCTACTAAATTGTTTTAACATGATCTGTGTTCACAGATGCGCTGCCGAATTTCCCTTTTACATTTCCCCTCTTACATACGTCTACAAGGACATTTGATGCCATATATTGTCCATTTGCTTTGACAATTGATGAAAGAGTTGAATTTCCACTGGATTCCATAAAGATCAATCTCTTTAAAATCTTTTGTTAGTCCACAGATAGAACATTTTCTGCACCTGCAATGTCCAATGACAGGTGGCAAATTCCAAAGATTCATCTGGTGATTCCTCTCGATTTGTGGTTCCTTGTAGGTATAAACCAAGCAGTCTTTTAGGCTTGAACGCAAACCTGGGTTTTGCTGGCTGGAAGCTGTCTATTTTCAGAATGTCCCAATATCGGAGAATTGTTCTTAAGTGGTGGCTTAATAGGGTAAATGTGGTCAGGCATGTTATTTTATTCACCTTCTGGTCTCTGGGCTGCTTCGAGAGGCATGTCTGTCTGTCAGTGTTACGGGCCCTCTTGCATGCCCTGCGCACTACCTGTGAGGGATAGCCGCATTCTGCAAGATGATTGCTCAGATCTTTGCTATTGCTGTCGAAGTCCGATAGTTTACTACAATTCCGGCAAAGCCTTAGAAATTGTCTGTTAGGTACATTTTCCCTCAAGCTGAGAGGGTGAAAGCTATTGAAGCCAGTAGTATGTTTTTGTCCGAGGATTTTCTCTATAAGGTGGTACCAATTAGATTTTGTTCAGTGTTTATAAATTTCCAGGTCCAGGAATGGAATACGGACCATATCATTATGCATGGTGAACTTTATTGAACAATTCTGAATATTCAACCATTTTAAGAACTCATTTAGTGAATCCAGAGAACCCCTCCAGACCATAAACACATTGTCGCTGTAGCGGTGCCAACACCTGAGATGAGTGTTGAAGATGTTGTCGTGGTAGACCGATTTGGCCTCTAAATAGTCCATGAAAAGGTTGGCAATGTCTGGGGCAAAGGTGGCTGCCATGCTCGTTCCATGGCACTGTTCGTAGAACTTATCCTGATATAGGAAGAAATTCTCTGTGAGGGCTAGACGAGTACATTCTAAATTGAAATCTTTTGGTACTTCACAGTTGTCCCTTTTATCTAAATATGTCCTTAGGACATCCATGCATTCCTCTTGGGGGATGCTAGTGTAAAGTGACTCAACGTCAAGAGTGACGAGAATGTCATCTGTCTCAATAGTGAGGTTCGCCAATATCTGTATCATTGATGTAGTATCTTGGACATAAGATTTCATTTTGCTTACATAGGGATGTAAAAACATGTCTGTATAGATGGACAAGGGCTCCAAACCTGACCCAATCCCGGAGACAATAGGTCTCCCCGGCAGATGTATTTCATTGTTGTGGATCTTCGGTAGACACTAGAAAGCTGGTGTAGTCGGATGTCTTTTGACTAGGAAGGCCCTTTCATCATTGTCGTTCCATCCTTCTGTCCATGTGTGTGTCATGAGACTGTCTATCTCTGCTGCACCTCCGTTTTTCTGTTGGCCTCTATCCGTACCATACTGTATTAAAGGGTGGGTAGCCTGTACTCACTTGTGTATGTTTCTCAAAATAAATCTGACATTTCTTCATAGTCCTAGATGAACTCATTCTGATACCCTTTTGCCCATATTTGTATGCAATTGCACAAAGCAATGGGACAATAGGGCATTTCTAACCATTTAAAAGTGCCTATCAAATTCCGAATCATGGGTTACCTGAATATATCGTGCTTTACTGAGTCGAGTGGCAATAACCGGACTAGAACAAAGGTGTGGTTGTAGTTGATGAAGACCAGAGGTTTTCTGATGATTAATGGTATGCTCCCGAGGTACAATCCACGATGCTCGACCTGGGCCAGGGTGTCTCTATCGTCCACATTGGACTACGTGTTTGTTTCCCGGGAACTTTACTGGTGGATTGAGGATTTAGTGGTGATTCCGCAGACAAAAAGTGACCACCATTTGGTCAGTGCAAGCTGGCTCTTTCCGACACTGTTAGGAAAGATTTCCATTTATGTGTAATGTTCCCTCCAGTTGTGAAACCCCCTCAAACTTTTTGCTGTTGTCTGACCCTCCTAGCCTGACTTCTGCCATTGGAGCCCAGCCTTATGCTGTTCACTGCTGGGTTTTCGCTCACTTCGTTATGGGGAAACTGACATGCCCTTAAAGACAGTCCGTGCTGTGAGACTTTGTTTCCCTTAGTCTTTCACTTTGTTGCTAGTTTTTAGCAGCATGTTAAGAGTGCACAAAGTACAGTGTGCTGGGGTCTGCCTTTCATTTGTAAGGCCCTAGATACCCTCAAAGTATTTTTCAGTAGAAGTATAAATGTGCCTTGGACAGAGCTGGTGGCAGCTGTTATTTTTCATATATTTATAACCCTTTTGTGTGGTCCATATCACGTTTACCACGTTTGGCCCAGGACAGTGGCTTGGCTCCAAAATGGCCATTCCACAAGGTCCTTTGTTTTGTCCTTTGGCCATCTTGTCCCTTTGCCTTCCCCAGGTCGAGCAGACCCGGGAAACCCCTTATTTGGTCATTCAGATCCCTGTGCAAATCGTAGCTTTCGCAGGCTTCTGCATGCCTTGTGTGTGTGCCTCCAGGATGTGGGCTGCACTGTCTAATTCCAATACACATCCTGGGTGCCAGGATGTCTGGTGTGCTGGGAATGACTAAGGCCACCGTGGTCCGTGATTGGTCCACATCTGGGATGGCTGTATGTGAGCAGATATCTCATTGGGCCCTGTTCGTTTTGGCACGAAAGAGATTCTGGATAAGAAAAGGCCCCTTACACCCATACTAGGTCCATCTCTTGAGTTCTCACCGAACTTAGTATAGGAGCCACGTATCCTGAAACCAAGAAGCAGATCCAAGGAACCACTAGTGACCCACTGGAAGGTTTGGCACACTGAGCTTGCTGTCGTCTTGTTGGACTCCCTGTTTCTGATCAAACTTAGAAGGTCTGCAAAGGTGCTTTGACCCATTGGAATAGTGGGACTAACTATTCTCTGCACCCCAACTTAACCTGTAAGCAAGCCTTTTGGGAAGTGTTCCTGGACCGCCCAGTGAACTGGCCAGCTTGCACGGGACCTTTGCCCTGGAACCGCCGTCGTCTTGAGTTGACACTTGAGCATTTGGAGACTGTAAGCTCTGGGTGTAAGGCACTCTCCTGCTGAGTTTCGTACACCTAGCATCCCTAGGTCTGGAATTTTGAGAGTACGCCTGAACCCGAGCATACGCGGACACTGTGTCACCCAACTGTGGTGACGAACTTCATGGGTGCCTTGCTGCCGTGCCCCCCTGTGCCCTCAAACCGGCTGTAGTGGAATTGGCCTGATCCCTTCATTAGGAGCAGAGAAATCGCCACTGTTCTGCCACGGAATTATCCCTGGAACGCAGCCCCTGAAAGCCGCACAACTGCAGGATTCGGACCTACAACCGAAGTGGACTCGACTGCCGAAGTTTGGTTCGGAGTGTGCCGAGAGTCAGTGAGTACTTGCAACCCTTCCTGGTGGCCCCTGTCGCATCCATCCATTTTTCCGCATGAGTGTCCCCTGAGGGCTACTCTTTTTTATCAAGGTAGCCTGTGCTCCTCGAATAGTGGGGATTTATTCTTCACTGCTTCACCCGTCTTCCTGAGCTGCTACAGCAAGATACCCCGTTTTGGCCCAAACGCACGATTGCGTGCCTCAGCACCGAAAGTACTTTTGAGCACAAGGCTCCACTCATTGTAGGGACTGGACTGCCTCTTAGTTAAGGTTTGATAAGTGAAGGACTGCCTAAATAATATTTGCACTGTTTGCTCCCTTTCTTCACAGGTTGTTGACCCTTACTGTGCACTATTCCTTTAGGCCACCGGTAACTGTATATATGTTTGATAGTAGTGTTGTGTGGGTTTAGTTATTACAGCTGATATTTGTTTTGTGTTTGATTTAAAAGGCCTTTAATAAATGTATATGAATTTTTGATCTACACCTGACTGAGAGTAATTTGTATAGTTGTTTACTGTGTGTGCTCATTGTGGGCTTTCAATCACTCTCTCCCCTCCTGATACCTAATCTTGACTGCCACCAATGCTACCGTGTTTGATCTGGCTCGTCCAGAAGGTTACCATGTTCCAAGAAACTAGGGTGGCCTTCTGAACCTCTGCCCACCATATCAGAGTTCATAAATCCATCTTAACAAATTAGTGTACAGCGGTGGGATAGGATCGAGGGTACCCAGTGTTGCGCACTGGTAAAGACACTCAGATTACACTTACCCAGGACACATAGTGACCTTAGTAGTAAAGTAACAGTAAAGGCTAACGACCTATCTTAAAACATGGAAACAATTACCAACATACCCTTGAATGCTTTCTAGTCAGAAACATTGAGAATGATGTGTACTGAGAAAGGCTTGCCTGCTCAAGGTACAAAGAGTGAAATGATCCAAAGGTTCATGGATTGGCAATAGTTGCAACTCAATGCCATTCCGACAGACGAAAGTGCCGAAGGGTGTGGGGCTGCTCTCACTGACAGATTTGTCGATGCACTTGTCCGTGGAGCCCATGATGACAGGGATGATGTGTTGTCTGAAGTTTCCTCTGTCAGCTCTGATGCTGATGCCATGCTTGAATTCAAGAAGCTAGAACTGCTGTTTAAGCAGAAGGAGCTTGAGTTCAACATGGCAAAGCTGATGTTTGACCAGGCAGAAAAAAGGACAGGGATCACCAGTTGGAACTGGCCAAGCTTCAGGTTTCAAATGGCTCCTCCAAAAGATCTGGACTGGGTCTGGATCCTCCTCTCGTCCACGGTTTCCTAAAGATCTGCTCAGTGAATATGATGAGAATAATTAAATTATGGACTGGTTGACTGCATTTGAGTATGCATGTGAAGTTCAAGAGGTTGTGGATGTTGAAAAGTTTGCATGGCTGCTCAGTCAACTACCCCATTCTGGCTGCAGTGCTATTATGGAAATGCCTAAGGATGAAAGAGTAGACTTTGCAAAATTAAAACAAGCTCATCTTAAAGTTTGGGAGGACTCCTGCCCAATACCTAAAGAGGTTTAGAGAGTACAAAAAGAAAAAAGGTAACACTTGGGTGTCCTATTTTACCGATTTCTTGAAGAACTTGACTGGCTGGGTTGAAGGCTATAAGGTCTCCACCTTTGAGTGTATGATATGTTTAGTCATGCTTGAACATATTTTTGCATCTTGTTCCCCTGAGCTTAAGCAGCACTTAGCTGATTCAAAGCAGTTAGATCCTAAGAAGTTGGCCATGTCAGCAGACGTATGGGTGTCACACATAAAGACACGACTATTGCTGGTAAGCAGGAGCAGGGGAAAAAGCACAAAGATAAAGAGGGTGGGGGATCTGATAAAACTTCCAAAGAGCCACAAAAAGAAATTCAAGGGTAGGTCCCAAGAGAATGTTCAGGGTAGTGGGAGTTATACTCCCACGCAGAACTCTGGTTATAGTAAGCCTCCCTATGTCCCAAGACCCAGTGGGTCTTGTGTGGCTTGTGGAGCAAATTACCATGTGGAGGGGTACCCCAGATGTAAAATCAAACCCTTGGGGGTCCACTCTGTCAGTCTGGCCTTCCCCTTCTATGAGGAGGAAGAGTTCACAGGGGCATCCTTCTCCTCAGACTCCATCCGCGGTGGGATAGGATCTGAGATAGTCCTAGTTTCCCTGGGTTCCTGGGAGCCTAAAGTCTCAGAGGCTAGCATTCCAGATATCACCAAGCACTACTTTAAGGACAGTGTGCTGATCAATGGAGTAGACACTCCTGCCCTTAGGGATATTGGGGCGAGCAGAACTGTGGTGGATTCTACCTTGCTAGATCCAGAGGAACTTGCCAGAGCTCCTTTTGATGCCCACCAAGTTACCTGATGGTCCCCTTCTGAAGTACCCAGTAATGCCTGTAAATCCTACTATGAATGGTACAATGGTCAGGATTCCAGTGAGCATACAGAGGCAAGTCCCAGGTAAGGTTCTGCTGGGGAATGATCTGAAAGACTTAGGTCTTGTGGGTTGCACAGCAGAGAGACCATGCACAAGGTCACACACAAGGGCTGCATTGGCCAAGACCAAAGCCAAGCCCAAGCCAAAGGGGAAACCAAAGGCTAATGGAGTCAAGAAAGACAAGAGAGGGAAAGAGAACATTCCCTCTAAGTCACCTACCACTGAGGTGGAGTTAGTTGGCCAAACACCTGAACCTGACGTGGAAGAGGCGTTGCCTGAAATTCTTATTGCACATGACCATCCTGAACTCCAAAGTTTGTTGGTTGAAGGTGGTCCTGATAGGGTTGAGTTTAATAAGGGCCAACGTGAATGCCCATCTTTGGAAGGCCTAAGGAGACAGGCCTGCTCCCAGCTTGAGGGTGAACCTCCTGGGAAGCACAGGATTTATTGGGAAGGTGGGCTCCTCCACAGTGAGCCCAGAGTCTACAGAAGGAGACCATTGGAGGTTGGTGGTTCCCCTTCATGTAAAACCCTTCCTCTTGCAGCTGGCGCATGAAGTCCCCCTTGCTGGTCACCTTGGCATCAAGAGAACCAAGCAAAGGTTAGCCATGCACTTCTACTGGCCCAAGATGGTGGTGCAAGTAGAAAGTCACTGCAGGATTTGTGACACATGCTAGTTATCTGGGAAAAGTGGCACAACAATCCACGCTCCTTTTGTACCACTCCCAGTTGTGGGGATACCATTTGAAAGGATAGGGAGTGACATTGTTGGTCCCCTTGACCCACAAACATCCTCAGGCAATTGGTTTATCATAGTGCTGGTCGACCATGCCACCAGGTATCGTGAGGCCATTCCATTGAAGACTGTGACTGCCAAGTCAGTTGCAAAAGCTTTGCTTGGCATATTTACTAGGGTTGGCTTCCCTTAAGAAGTTGTGTCCGATAGGGGCAGCAACATTATGTCCAGGTGCATGCAGGCCATGTGGAAGGAGTTTGGGGTTACTTATAGGTTTTCCTCAGCATATCACCCACAAACCAATGGCTTGGTTGAGAGGTTTAATACAAGTCTGAAAAGCAGAGAAAGAAAATGGGACCTCCTTTTACCAAGTTTGTTGTTTGTCTACAGAGAGGTACCTCAAAAGGGCATTGGCTTCAGCCCGTTCAAGCTTCTTTTTGGTCACCCTGTAAGGGGAGCCTTGGCTATAGTCAAGGAGGGGTGGGAGATGCATTCTCCCCCTGTTGCTACCAATGTAGTAGACTATGTGCTGGGTCTAAGAAAAAGAATGGTCCTCCTGATGGGTGAAACATTGGTATGACCAGAAAGCTTCCCTGATCAGCTTCACACTGGGCCAGCAAGTCCTGATCAAGAACCCTATAAGGCCTAGAGCTTTACAAGATAGACGTTCAGGCCCTTACACAGTGGTGGAGTCACTGGGTGAGGTTAACTTTTTAGTGGACCTTTGAAGGGCTGGACAGGCTCCAAAAGTGTTCCATGTAAATAGGCTGAAGGCTATCACCCCAAGAGTTGAAATAGCTGCACTGCTGTTGGCTTCAGATGTAGAGGATGAAGAGTCAGACCCTCTTCCTGATCTGTTCCAGGGCAGTCCTTCAGACAGCTCCATTGAGTGTGTCCATGTGGCCCCTCACCTGACTTCTGTTAAACAAGATAAGGTGAGAAGTATGCTGAGGCAATTCTCCCCTTGTTTTCCCTAGCTCCTGATTTGACACCTTGGTGCAAACATGACATTGACACAGGATATAGTTTACCTACCAAAAGTAGGGGATACGGGATGTCTGATAAGGTGAGATCTTACATCAAGTCAGAGGTCAACAAGATGTTAGATCTTGGGGTAATTGAACCCTCCACTAGTCCTTGGTCCAGCCATTTGGTTTTGGTTCTAAAAGCAGGTTCCTCTGAGTTGAGGTTCTGTGTGGATTACTGGGCTCTGGATGCTGTCACCAAGACAGCTGCAGACCCCTTACCTAGAACTGATGAGCTGGTGGATACTTTGGGTGCCTCCAAGTACCTCAGCACATTTGACCTCACTGCAGGGTATTGGCAAATATCCCTAGCAGAACATGCCAAGGAGAAGACGGCATCCTCAACCCCAGAGGGCCTTTACCAGTTCAGGGCAATGCCTTTTGGGTGGAAGAATGCACCTTCCACTTTTCAGATGCTTGTGAATCATGTCCTTAATTAGTTGGATTAATTCTGTATTGCATATCTCGATGATATAGCAGTTTTCTGTGCCACCTGGGAGGATCATGTGAAACACCTCAGAATTGTGTTGCAGGCTCTTCAGAAGGCCCACTTGACTATAAAGGGCATTAAGTGCCAGATTTGTCAAGGTTCAGTGGCCTACCTTGGACATGAAATAGTTGGAGGGAGGATACAGCCTCTACCCAGTAAAGTACAGGCAGTACACAACTGGCCTACCCCCATAACACAAACCCAGGTGAAAGCCGTTTTAGGTCTCCCAGGTTACTACAGAAACTTTATTGTTACTACTGTGGCACCATAGCTGCCCCTCTGACTGCTCTCACAACTCTAAAGAAACCCAAGAAGGTCTCTTGGTCTGAGGTTTGCGAGAAGGCCTTCAATGCCTTAAAAGACTCCTTGTGTCAGTGCCCTGTTCTCAGGGCCCCTGATTACCAAAGACCGTTTATTGTGCAGACAGATGCCTCTGACACTGGGATAGGAGCTGTACTATCACAAGTAGAGGAGAAAGGTAAGGAACAGCCTACTGGATTCATAAGTCGCCAGTTTAAGGACAGAGAGCTCAGGTGGTCCACAGTAGAGAAAGAATGTTTCTCTGTTGTGTGGACCCTAAGGAAGCTGAGGTCCTACCTCTATGGGACCCACTTCACTGTGCAAACTGGTCATAAACCGTTAATTGGGCTCATGAACATGAAGGGAGGGAATCCTAAGTTGCTCAGGTGGTCCATAAGGCTGCAAGGGTTTGACTTCATCATCGAGCACAGGCCAGGTGTTCATAGCAATGCTGATGGGTTGTCCAGAATGTTTAACCAACCTGAGCAAGAAGCTCATCCAGGGGTGGATTAGTTCCCCCCTGTCCTTGGTCTAGGAGGGGCGAGTGTTCGGAAAGATTTCAATTTATGTGTAATTTTCCCTCCAGTTGTGTACCCCCCAACATTTTGCTTCTGTTTAACACCATAGTCTGACTTTGCCAGGGGAGCCCTGCCTTATGCTGCACTCTTCTGGGCTTTCGCTCGCTTTTTATGGGGAAACTGACATGCCCTTAAGATTGTCAGTACTGGGAGACTTTGTTTCACTTAGTCCTTTTCCAATGTTGCAACTTTTCTGCAACATGCAACAAGTGTACAATGTACCTTCCAGTACAGTGCACTTGGGTCTCTTAGTCCTTTCCAAAGGCCCTAGATACTCTCGAAGGATTTTTTAGAAGATGTGCAGATGTGTCACGGACAGGGCTGGTGGGCAACTTATCTTTTCATATAATTTTAACCCTTTCCTGCCAGGTAAACCATGATTACCGCGTTTGGCACAAATAGGTGGCCTGGCTCCAAAATGGCCATGCCACGAGGTTCTTTGTCCTATCCATTGGCCATCTTGCCCCTTCGCCTTCCCAAGGTCGAGCCGACCCGGGTCAGTCCTTATTTGGACATGCATTTTCCCATGAAACGCCAAGCTTTCGCAGGCTTCTGCATGCCTTGTGTGTGTGTACCTCCAGGATGTGGGCTGGGGTGTCTGTCCCCAATACACATCCTGGGTGCCAGATAGTCTGTAGTTCTCTGAATGCCTGGGATCACTGTGGTCCTTGATTGGGCCACGCATGGTATGCCTGAATGTGAGCAGATCTCCCATTGGGTCCTCTTCGTTTTGGCGCCCTGATGATTCTGGATAAGAGAAGCCCCCAAACAGCCATACCATGTCGATCTCTGGAGTTCTCACTGAATGAAGGATAGGATCCAAGTATCCTGGAGCTAAGAAGCCGAGTCGAGGAACCGCTGGTGACCTGCTGGAAGGACAGAGAGCTCAGGTGGTCCACAGTAGAGAAAGAATGTTTCTCTGTTGTGTGGACCCTAAGGAAGCTGAGGTCCTACCTCTATGGGACCCACTTCACTGTGCAAACTGGTCATAAACCGTTAATTGGGCTCATGAACATGAAGGGAGGGAATCCTAAGTTGCTCAGGTGGTCCATAAGGCTGCAAGGGTTTGACTTCATCATCGAGCACAGGCCAGGTGTTCATAGCAATGCTGATGGGTTGTCCAGAATGTTTAACCAACCTGAGCAAGAAGTTCATCCAGGGGTGGATTAGTTCCCCCCTGTCCTTGGTCTAGGAGGGGCGAGTGTTAGGAAAGATTTCAATTTATGTGTAATTTTCCCTCCAGTTGTGTACCCCCCAACATTTTGCTTCTGTTTAACACCATAGTCTGACTTTGCCAGGGGAGTCCTGCCTTATGCTGCACTCTTCTGGGCTTTCGCTCGCTTTTTATGGGGAAACTGACATGCCCTTAAGATTGTCAGTACTGGGAGACTTTGTTTCACTTAGTCCTTTTCCAATGTTGCAACTTTTCTGCAACATGCAACAAGTGTACAATGTACCTTCCAGTACAGTGCGCTTGGGTCTCTTAGTCCTTTCCAAAGGCCCTAGATACTCTCGAAGGATTTTTTAGAAGATGTGCAGATGTGTCACGGACAGGGCTGGTGGGCAACTTATCTTTTCATATAATTTTAACCCTTTCCTGCCAGGTAAACCGTGATTACCGCGTTTGGCACAAATAGGTGGCCTGGCTCCAAAATGGCCATGCCACGAGGTTCTTTGTCCTATCCATTGGCCATCTTGCCCCTTCGCCTTCCCAAGGTCGAGCCGACCCGGGTCAGTCCTTATTTGGACATGCATTTTCCCACGAAACGCCAAGCTTTCGCAGGCTTCTGCATGCCTTGTGTGTGTGTACCTCCAGGATGTGGGCTGGGGTGTCTGTCCCCAATACACATCCTGGGTGCCAGATAGTCTGGAGTTCTCTGAATGCCTGGGATCACTGTGGTCCGTGATTGGGCCACGCATGGTATGCCTGAATGTGAGCAGATCTCCCATTGGGTCCTCTTCGTTTTGGCGCCCTGATGATTCTGGATAAGAGAAGCCCCCAAACAGCCATACCATGTCGATCTCTGGAGTTCTCACTGAATGAAGGATAGGATCCAAGTATCCTGGAGCTAAGAAGCCGAGTCGAGGAACCGCTGGTGACCTGCTGGAAGGTTTGGCACCCTGAGCCAGCTGTCGTCCCGTGGGACCCCTCTGCATCTGGTCATCCTAGAAGGTCTGTGAAGACGCTTCGACCCATTGGAATAGTGGGACCAACTATTCTCAGCACCTTCACCAAAACGTGCAAGTAAGCCTTCTCGGAAGTGTCGCTGGGCCAACCAGTGGGCTGACCAGCTTACGCAGGACATTTGCTCTGTCTCCACCACCGTTTCTGGTATACTGCTAGTTCTGTGTTCACGCACCATCACACCGAATTTCGTACACTTGGCGTTCCCCGGTCTGAAGTGAGACAAGTGCACCAAAATCAGAGCATACGCGGTTACCGTGTCGCCCAGCCGTGGTGACGACCTTTGCAGGTGCGCTGCATTTGTGTCCCTCTTGCCCCTGAAGCCTGCTGCAGTGAAACTGGCCTGATCCATCCACCAGGAGCAGAGAAATCGCCACTGACCCGTTTGGGAATCACCACTGTATCTTCATCTCTGAAAGCCGCAGAGCCGCCAAATTGCCACACTTGAATCTGCAACCGGGTGGGGGGGGGGGGTGCTGTTGCGCGCTGAAAGTATGGCTGCCTGATCTGTGTGCTCCCGCCGGATCGCATATCCTGAATCAAATATATCATATAAAGGGGCTGCCCGCAGTGCTGAAACCTGGAAAAATTGATTGTCCTAGAACTTGAGTACAGGTGAGAGAAATCCTGGCAAGATACGACCAAGCAATCACTGGTAACGGCCATGCGTAATATACTCCAGTGCAGGGTTGCAGCTCGGGCGGACCAAATGTTCCACACGTCAACACTGCGGAGACGCTGAGGACAGGAGGGCCGCAGGTGGGTGGAGCCTCAATACGCGGAGTACGCCGAGAGACACGGCTAACTCCGAACCCGCTGAAACAAGAAGAAAACCCTCAGAACGGCCCGTGCTGGAGAACAACCCGGGATACAATTGCATGTTGTCGGCGGACGGAAACTCCGCCGGGTACACATAAGGCTGGACCCAGGGGTCAAACTGTACAAAAAGAAGTAGTGGAACTATGTTCCCTGCTGGCGTGCACCCACTCCCCACAAACCCCATCACCACGCCCCCTCCCACACACAATACAAACCCCCAAACACATTCACCTGCTTTTTAAGGGAACGTTCAGTGCAGTGCACTGTAAGTTCAAGTTTCAACTTCTTCCTACACTTTTATTTTAAAACGAAACCTTTCCGGAATGGTTTCTTTTGCAAATAAAAGTATAGGAACAGTCAAACAATTTAAAAAAGTAGAGGAGCTCTGCTCCCGACCGCTGCCGCTCACTTCGACCACTGGCTGGACCAAGCAGCAGCACCTGGCGTGGAGCACCGGCTCGACCAAGCACCGCATTAGCCCGCGCTGTCCAGCCCCGCAGGGGGCTACGTGCCCCTCAGGCAGAGGCGTTCAACAGCACCGGAGAGGGGTTGGGCGATTGCCGGCCGACCCGTAGCGAACCAGCCGCAGGGGAAAGGCGCAAAGAGGAAGTAGAATCCCGCCGAGTAAGTACATCCGATACTCATTGAAATAAAGAACCCATAACCAGTAAAGACGGCTGGGGAAAAGTGCATGTGGAACGCCACCTGAGCAGTCACTGCGGGAAAGGAGGAACGGACGTGCCTAGTTATATTGCTGGTTTGGGCCTCAAACACATGGGGGTAGAGACTGTCTGCACAAAGGTAGCAGGTACGGATCACACATACTACAGGCCCGCTAACTTACTGCTTAAGAAAGGATTGGTGTGCGCAAAGTGAATCACTAAATCTACTGCGCCCGCGCTGATGATCCTTGGTTGCACCTGCCATAGACCCACACTGACAGGCGGAGGTATATACCTAAAACAAACCCCTTTCAACAACCCGGTCTGCTGTGAAAGTTTGAAAGAATACTGATATTGCTTGCCCACAAGACTGCAAGCCTGAGGGACACAACCTCCTAGTTCCAAGAGTGTACAAGAGGACTGCAAATTGTAAGAAGCCCTACTGGGAACTATCGGGCATATAAAGGCTCATACTGCAGGACGAAACACCCCGACAGGCAGTGACACTTGTGTGAGTACACGCTTAAGACAACAATACCACGCTACGTGGGGGGACAGAGTCCACTCGCGGACCTCGAATACTGAGCATAAACACTCAAATAGCTGTGTTAACCAGATGTAGCCATCATTAAAAGTGCTGAATGATACAGGTGCAGCTCGGGACTGGAGACGAGCGGGTGCCGCAGGAAGCAAAACACCCCTGCCATACTACGCCAATAAATCGGGCGATTGTCGTACTGGAGGCACTAGCACCAAGCACAAATGGTGCCATTCAACAGGCTCTGGCAACGCGGCACAGATAGAGCTGACCATAACAAAAAACCGAGACCTCGAACCACGCAACCCCCACCCAACCCTATATGAACAAGACCCTAATAGATTATAGGGATTAGTGATATTGCAGGGAGTGAACTACACAACTGGACACGATCTGAGCACCGCAAACCCTGCATCACCAGAAACTATAACGCTAGAAATGGGTGAGCCACAGAAAAAAATAGCAAAATCCTCAGGCACTAAAAAGAGAGACCCCATGGACACCTTCACAAGCAACCAGATGCAAACTACCACTGCAGAGGTACACAAAAGCCCCACTACGGCAGCTGAGACTGAAACCAGTGAACGGGAGGACCGGCTAACAACCATAGTACAGAACAAATTCCTCGCAGTCAATCTCAAGCTGGATGATATTGTGGCCACTATCGGATCGTTGAAAGCCAGGGTAGACAAGGAAAGTTCTCAAATTACTGAAGCTGAAAACAGAATTGACTCCAATGAAGACACCATTACACATCATAGCCGAGATATTACTCAGCTGAAAGAAAATATGTCCAGACTACAGAATAAATGCGATGACCTCGAATCACGATCGAGAAGGAACAACGTTCGAATAGTGGGCGTATCCGAAGCGTTCGGGAAGGGGCAAATGGAGAAACAGGTTGAGGTTCTGTTCAAATCCCTTTTCGGACCGGAATCCTTTTCAGAACACTTCCTGGTCGAGAGGGCACATCACACGTTAAAACCACCACCTAAGCCCGGAGCGCCACCACGAACAATCATCGCTCGACTCCTCAACTACAGGGACCGAGACGCGATCTTGCGGCTGGTGAGGGAACATTGCAGTACGAGGAGAACCACATACACATATATACGGTCTTTGCAGCCGGGGTACACGCCAGCAGAAGATCGTATGAGCCAGTCAAGAACTCCTGAGAGCACGCCAAATAAAATATGCCCTGATGTTTCCAGCCAGAATGAGAATACAACAGGCGGGGAGGGCACACTTTTTTGAAACGCCCACTGAGGCCTCCATACCATTACCTCCTAGAGAGCGCACACCTGAACAGAACAATGGACTTCGACCTGCAGACTAGAGATAAGATCTGGCCGATAGCACACAATACATGACGATATCCTTTTCATTGGTTATCGTATTGATCTGATTTCAGCGGGCGGCCCTGTACACCATTTGTTAATAGGGTGGGGGGCATGGATCTGGTGGTCATGTGACGCAACATGCTACCTCTGGAGAACTCCACAAGTTTATGTGGGAACATCATCAAGTTGGGGTGGATGATGCGGGTGGGTGGGAGGGACGAGGGGGGCAGGGAGGTTGCTCCACCGAAGCCAAATTAACACGGCTCACATCGGATGGACAGTTTGAGGTTGAAAGCTTTATAAGTTCTAATTTTTATGGTCTTGTGGATGAAGACACCACGCACGCTACACCACACCACATCCAGTAGTGTGCATAACTGGACATAAAACATACACTATACCATCACAGGTGACAGGCTAAAAATCAAGCTCCTATCATGGAATGTCAACGTTCTTAACAACCCCACAAAAACTATAGAAAAATTGGCGCTTACGTAAACAGAGTCTCTCCCCATATAGTAATGCTACAGGAAACACATGCACAGGGCTCCAAGAATACAAACGTATTAGCACCCTGGGGTGAGCAAAGATACCATACGGACTACTCTACCCAGGCTATAGGTGTGATAACTATAATACATCCTTCGCTGGGATTCCAGAACCAAGGACACAAATTAGACCCCATGGGGAGATTCGTAGTTGTGTGGGGGAATTTGGCAGGCAACACCAGCACACTATTCAACACATATGGCCCCAACATAGACAATCCTAATTTTTACTTGAATATCCTTGAAATACTCGTCTCCCTAGATGACTCTAACATTATATGGGGAGGTGATTTCAATCTGGTCTTAGACGCATTACTCGACAGATCCTCCACAACCACCAGGGCATCGGCCAAGGCTAGGAACACATTGAGCCAAATCATACCACAACTGTCACTAATAGACGCATGGAGAGAACTGCACCCCGAAACAAGAGAATACACATATTATTCCACGGTACACGACTCAGAATCGCGTATAGATTATTGGCTCATCTCCGACGCCCTCGCTGACTCGCTGGGGAAATGCAAAATCCACCCTCGTATGTTGTCGGATCACTCTCCAGTGATACTAGAACTAATATTCAAGGACACCCCGAAACCTACAAAAAGATGGAGAATGGCCTCCAACATATTAGCTGACCCCAACATAGTCTAGTCCCTACATGTAGAAATTGAGGAATTCTTCGCTATGGAACGGTTGACAAATACTCCGTACTCTGGGAGGCATTCAAGGTGTGGATCAGGGGGGCGCTGATATCCAAATCAACTGGTATGCTGAGGTCTGTCCGCGTGAGCTGGAGGAAGTCGAGAGTCGACTCCGAAAGCTGGAGATTGCCTATAGCAATACCCATAATAAAGTAACCCTAGCGGAAATAAATAAACTCATAAAAGAATTTGACGGATTGGCCACCAGGGAAGTCCAATATATTGCGGCTCCAACCCGAGCACGCAGATACGGTGAAAGCAACAAGGCAGGTAGATCACTGGCCAATCTCATCAAGGCTGACCGACAAAGAACCTTAATTCCGAGTATCACCTCAGCGGAGGGGGGAGTAGTCACCGGGGAACAGGCCATAAACAATGAATTTACAAAATTTTATAAGGACTTATACTCCAACCAGGACGAAAAGACTGAGAGTACCTAAGCGAACTAGAATGCACAACGCTCCCCCTAGAAACTAAATTGGCCCTTGAACAACCAATCACCGAAGAAGAAATCATTGAAGCAATAAAGGCACTGGCATCCGGGAAGGCCCCAGGGTCAGATGACCTTCAGAGCAGGTACAGGGAGGCATATAAATAGATATATGTTCACTGAAAATCAACGCTAAAGCGCTACGAAGAACAAAGTAGGAACCTTCCTAACGTCCCTCCCACCTCTTGTCTTTTCAGTTGGTGGGCGAGACGCATGCGAACATTAAAAGGAAAAAGTTGCACCCAATTGAAAGGCTGTGCACAGTTTGTTTTGAAGCCCATTTTTCCGGCGCCAACTCTACAGACAAGCTGATTAATAAATGTAAGGTTAGTGCTCACGTCATATGACTTGTGTTACACCACAGACTACATTTTTTTTTTTAAATGATGAATAGGATTACGTTTATCAATAGGTTTCACAAAGCGGCCAATAAGGAACCCATTGCTGAGAGAAAATAACGACAATGGCATGACGGCTGTCTAAAATCTTTTGCTAACTGACAAAACAGAACAGAAAAAGATTGTTGCATAATACAACCTATGAAAAGGAAGTGAATTTCCATTTCTCTCGTTATAGAAACCATGCTTTAGTCCAACCACAAGAGAATATAAAGGTCAGTGAAAAGTTGGGAAAAGGGCAACAAAAGAGGCCTAAACACCTGAACTTTACCAAAAGAGCTTTTAATGTTGCGATTTTCTAGACCAGCCACTAACACAAATTTAGCATTTCAATTTTTTACAGTACCTGAAAAATTGTGAAAATACTGGGGATTTGTTTTTTGAACTTTCTGTCCACCTGAAAAGCAATATACTGTCCTGAAGAGGGCCACAACTAAAACAGCAGAACACCAGGGATGGTGTTGATGTAATCTGTGTGCCGAAACATATGTAGACATCCCGTAGACACTGAAATAAATGTGTCCTTTTTGCAGCACTAGTTCTTTTTTTTTATGCTGTGCATTTATAGTATGTTCCCCCGAAATTGCAATACAATCAATACTTTGAAAACAGTATGTCAAGATGATTTGTCACAACTGTCACTTTACTAACTTCAGACACCAATAGTAGAAAATGTGTTTTTGCTGGACTTTTTAGTATTTGTGTTTGTCTAATTACCAATTCTTTTTAAGTGTGCGAAATGCCTTGTGGAAAGCACCCACCATACAGCTGTGTGTTAAAAAACGTATTGATAAAAAAATGTGTTTTTACTTTGCTTACTCTTTGGAAAAAAATGTTTTGTTCTATGTGAATTTCAGATAGATGAAATAGATAATCTATCAGTATTCCTCTCCTTGTCCCTGATCCAGTTCTAAGGTGGACTAAAAGAGGGGTGATTGAGCTTTTTTGCGCATGTTTTTTGACACTTTATAACTTGTCCCTACCTTGCTCAATCCCCCTTAAACAAAAAATTGGGACTCACCCTTTCTTACGCCCCCAGGGTCAGATGGCCTAGGGATCCACCTATATAAGGTGTTTTGCACGGTACAAGTGCCAATAATGTTGAAGGTATGGGAGGAATCGCTGGAACGGGGCATGCTCCCCGAAACTATGAGGGAGGCAATAATAACAGTGCTGCGTCCTCCACAAAACATGTCGTCTTATAGACCTCTCTCACTGATTAACACAGATGCCAAGGTGTTTGTGAAAGTGCTTGCAAATAGGCTGTTACCTAACATGCCGACTCTGGTCCACCCCGACCAATTTGGGTTCATCCCTACAAGATCCACTGCGTTAAACTTATGCAGATTGTTTGGTATAATGGCGCAGATAAACCCAAAAGCGAGCGCAGTGGCAGTGGCCCTCATTACAACCCCGGCGCTAAACCATGGCACTATTAGCACCATGGTTGGTGCCGGTGTTGTAACGAGTCCGCCATGGTGGAATGGGGAAATACTGCCCCATTACAAGGTTGGCGGGGCGGTATTTCCCCATTTCACCATGGCCCTTCCCCAGTCCCATTTTCGCCCCATTGGGCTGAATGGGACTGGGGAAGGCGCTAAGTACGGTACCGCAAACTGCGGTACCGTAATTAGGACCGAGGTCCCTTTGCGGCACCCTACTTTAACGGCTGGTAAAACCAGCCGTTAAGGTCGGGTCCCGCAAAGGGACCTCGTAATCAGGCGTTAAGGGTTTAATGGCGCCGACACCTTTTACGGCGCCGTTAAACCCTTATCGCCAGGGTCGTAATGACCCCCAGGATCTTTAGACGCCGAAAAGGCTTTCGACTCGGTATCATGGATATACCTACTCGCAGTTTTGAAGAAATTTGGAATGGGCCCTAACTTTGTAAGATACGTCCAGTTAATGTACACAGTGCCGGGAGCCAAGGTCCTTACCAACCACACGATATCGGAACTATTCCCATTGGGCAGAGGCACCAGACAGGGCTGCCTGTTCTCGCCTGTATTATTTGCACTTTCTATTGAACCTATGGCATTATTTGTCAGGCAGAAACATGGGGACAGAGGGATACGAATGTCAGGTCCACCCCAATCCATCTCATTATATGCAGACAACACCCTTTTATATATCCGGGACCCTGAAATCAACCTGGCGCCTATTATAGCGGATATCCACAATTTCGCTAAATACTCAGGCTATAGGATCAACAGAGGTAAATCTGAGATATTCCCCCCTACACCAACCACCACATGCCCGGCGACAACCTCAGGGCTTAAATGGTCAACCCAACATATCGATATTTGGGCATACTGGTATCCAGGGATAAACAGACACTTCACACAGACAATCACGAACAGGTCCTACAGTTGCTTGGCGCTAAGTTCTAAACCTGGGCCAAGCTTCCCATATCCATGTACGGCTGAGTTGCCATATTGAAAATGGTTGTGCTCCCTAAACTACTCTATCTCTTTGTAAACGTACCTATATGGCCGGGGAGAGCCTTTTTTACACGACTACGTTCAATGGTCGTAACGTTTCTTTGGAATGGCAAAGCCGCCCGAATGAAATGGGAGAAAATGACTGAGCCGTACTCCTCGGGGGGACTTTCTGCACCGAATTTCGAACTGTATTGTCAAGTAGCACAGGGGCAGTTCGCCAAACATTGGTATGATCTAACCGATCGCTCACCTCACATCTGGCTAGAGAAATTTGCCACATCCCCTATTGACCTACAGTCCACTATTTTTTATTCTAAATATAAGGACACGTGTCTCTATGACCCTGTGAGGAGTATGGTTTGAGCATGGGGGGCACTATATAAAAGGGTAAATCATAGACACTCCATACGACGCAGATGTCCCTCTCTGGAACTACCCTGGCATACCACCGTTAGATAAATCTCTACAACGGCTGTGGGATCCACATAAGGAAATCAAAATGCGTGACCTGTTTCCGAACGGCAAGTTTGTGAGCATGGACGAATTCTGTGACATAGTGGGATGGGGGGCCCTCAAAGCACTCCAGTACTACAGAATTAAATCAGCATTCAACGCACAAGGGCCACTTTTCCCAGATGAACCTCCCGCACACCCATGCTTGCAGGCAGCAACATCCGGCACAGGACTGGGTATCTCTAAACTATATACATCAATTTCATCATCACCTACCGTCCCGGTTCCTTGAACTCAAAAGCAGATGCCCTTTCTCGACTTCATGGACCTCCGACTCCTTCCAACCTTCACGGCTCCCTGTTACTGCCTACTCGAGTGGTGTGTGGTTGCACGTTACGTCCCTCATTAAACGCAGCCATCAAGGATTGGGCGAGGAACCATCCCTCCGAGGTTGCCAGCCTTGGTTTGGAGCTCGTTCACTCACTACCCTATAAACAGGGTAAGATATTTTTGCCAAATGTTGATACCCGGCGTACCGCCATGCAGTGGTGTCATGATGCTGCTACAGCAGCTCATCCAGGGGTTGGAAAGACCTTGGACCTCTTGAGAAGATGGTGCTGGTGGCCTTCTATGAACCAAGATGTAAGGGAATATATAGCTATTTGTGCCGTTTGTGCCCAGTGCAAACGTCATCATGGGAAACCTGTGGGCCTGCTGCAACCCATGCCTATACCTGATGCCCCATGGAAGATGCTTTCTATGGATTTTGTCGTAGAACTACCTTTGGTGGACGGTTACAACACTATCTGGGTAGTGGTTGGTTACTTTACCAAGATGGCTATGTTTGTACCATGCCATGGTGTCCCTACTGCTCCGGTGTTGGCGGATCTATTCTTGAAGAACGTGTTTAGAAGGTTCGGCCTACCTACTATGATCGTCACGGATCGGGGACCGCAGTTTACTTCTCGCTTTTGGAGGTCTTTGACCACAACCCTAGGCATCGATGGCAGATACTCCAGCGCCTATCATCCTCAAACAGATGGTCAAACGGAGAGGCTTAATGCAACCATGGAACAGTACCTCCGTTGCCTCACTTTCCAACGTCAAGGTACCTGGGTCTCCGTATTGCCGTTGGCGGAATTTGCCTACAATAATTCCCTCCACTCTGCGACCCACATGTCCCCGTTTTACGCGATGAATGGTCGACATCCACGTTCCTTGCCTCTTGGTGCCGAACCACCATTCCACAATCCCGCTGCTTTGAGTTGTTTTAAGAGACTCTCAGACACTCATGCCTTAGTGAAGAGCCAACTGGTTCTGGCCCAGAGCCGTTCAAAAAAATATGCGGATGCACACCGCTCCCCGGCTCCTATGTATGCTCCAGGCATGAAGGTCTGGTTGTCTACGAAAAACCTACGATTGCCAGGTCGACGGGCCTTGTTACCACATTTTGTGGGTCCCTATAAAGTTCTGCAAGTCATAAATCCGGCAGTGGTTCGTCTAGCCCTACCTTCTACTTGGAGGATACATCCGGTGTTTCATGTGTCCTTGGTGAAACCTTGTCACCCATTGACCAAACTACCTATACACCCGTCTCCTGTCAGGGTGCATGGTTTCGACGAATACGAGGTGGCTGCTATCCTGGATACCAAGGTGTGCAGGGGACGGCGTTTGTACTTGGTCGATTGGAAGGGTTATGGTCCGGAGGACCGCACATGGGAACCGACTGAAAACATTCACGCCCCTGTCCTTATGGCCCGTTTTTGGTCCGCTCGGGGGGTGAGGGCCCCTTTGCGGGAGGATACTGTTATGTATGGGCACTCGTTCCGTTCTAGACTACGGGCTCGTGTCCCTTTAAGAAACACGAAACCTGGTGCCTGGAAATTGGCATGGCAACGCTGGCGTCCGCTCTACTCCTCCCAGGGATCACGCCGAGTAGCGCGCTGTGTTGTCACGTGACTTGCCTCCTTATCAGCACCTCCTCCCTCTAGGTCGGTGCTTCTGATCACGGATTAGTGGCGTTTCGAAACCTGTCTAAAGTTATCTTGTTCTCTCTGTTCCTGTCCTTGTTTCCCTGTTTTTTCCCCTCAGTTTATGATCACGTTGGTTCCTCGACGCGGATTGTTAATTGGATTGCCCTTCTTATCGCCTTGCCTTGAATTGCCTCGTCTGGTATCTTGATCACGGACCGCTACTGGACTTCTCTTGCCTGCTCCTTGGATGCCACGTTACTACAGGCCAGACCTCGTCTGCATACGCTTTTCCACCTTCGGATTGTTGTTCTTGGAACTTCTGGTTTTCTTTACCTGGAACTTTGGAGTTTAGGATTGGTACACGGACTAGAGACTCCCTGGGTGTACTACCGTCCTCGTGCCGTCGGGTTAGGGTGTTATGAACTCATCGGCTACACTACGGGGGCAACTCTGGTATCTGACAGAATCAGAAGCCTTAATGGATGCCAATGAAACTTTGGCCACCATTTTGCAATTGGTGGCCGAACATCCGCAATGATATGACCGCTGCCCATACTGCTACGCAGCGGCGCATAGATGATTTGCAAGCAGGTTTGTCGCCTCGGGGGGCCGAGGCGGCTCCTTTGGCGGGTATCCCTGATGCAGCTCCTCTCCCTTCTTAACAGGGCACGGGACCTGTTTATATGGTGGCCCAGTTTCCCTTGGCTCCTCCTGAACGGTTCCATGGAGACCCCAAAACATTCAGGACCTTCCTGAATCAGTGTAGGTTGCACTTTCTTTGTCGTCCTGCCTCTTTTCCTGATGCAACCACCAAGGCAGCATTTTTGTTGTCCCATTTAGGGGGCACTGCGGCCGCCTGGGCGAATCCACTGCTGGAAGAAGGGAGCCATCTTCTATATAATTGTGACGCATTAATAGACGCCATGAGTCGTGTCTTTGACACACGTTATGCTACACAGGCTACTGACTTAGAACTGCTCAATTTGCAACAAGGCGGTCTCTCTCTGCTAGCCTACGTGGCCAAGTTTAACCAACTGGTGGCAGAGACCGGTTGGCCCGAAGATAAGAAGGCCTCGCTCTTCTATAAGGGCTTGTCTGATTCCTTGAAGGACACCCTAGCTACGGTTCCACTGATACCCAAAACATTCCCCGAGCTATTGGATTTGGTTCTTCAGATCGATTCTCGACAGGCAGCAAGGAAAGGAGAGAAAAGAACAGCTCCTCCGGTTTCTCTTTCTGTTCCCGTTCCTGCTTCGGGATCCTCTGAACCTATGCAAATAGGGGCTCTGAGAAACCCTCTGTCGGCAGAAATCAGGGAACACCGTAAGAAGAACGGCCTATGTTTTTACTGTGGATCATCTGAACACTTGCTCAGGGAATGCCCCAAAAGACCTCCCAAGAAACAGGGAAACGCCAAAACCCGGTGACTGAAGGGATCCAGACGCCGGGTGTTTCATCTACAGATCCCCCTTTGTGTAGCCCTTATTGTCTGGTTGTGTAACTCACGGCCTCCGGTCTTGGAAGAAAGGAGGTTAGCATGGTATTGGACTCCAGAGCCACAGGGAATTACGTGGATGCCTCCTATGCGAGGGAATTGGGTCTTCCGATTGTCCTTAAATCTTGTCCTGAAATGGTGAATGCTGTTGACGGTTCTTCCCTGGTCTCTGGGCTAGTGACAGAACGCACTATCGATCTGGTCATGACCACGGATTGTGGTCATCAGGAAAGCATATCCTTTGATCTTATTGCCGCATCACAGTTCAGGTTTATATTAGGTCTGCCTTGGTTCAGGCTGCATAATCCTTCCGTGGACTGGTGTTCAGGGGACGTGTGCTTTCTCTCTGATTTCTGCGAGAGTCATTGTCTGACAACCCCTGCGGTGGTCAATCCAGGCCGCGTTCTCTCTGAGCTAGCTGGTACCGTAGGGGCACTTATCAATACTACGCTTCCTGTGGCATACCAAAAGTACAAGGATGTCTTCGATGCTCAGGGGGCGGAGGTGCTTCCACCTCACAGACCCTACGACTGTCCTATTGAATTGGTCCCAGGGGCCAAGGTACCTTCAGGACGCATATACTCCTTGACCCCAAGGGAAGACTTGATTTTGAAGGACTATATTAAGCGGTCCTTGGACTCCGGGTTTATACGCCCTTCTCGTTCACCTGCTGCCTCCCCCTTGTTCTTCGTCCCAAAAAAGGAGGGAGACCTTCGTCCTTGCATCGATTATCGGGCATTGAACGCAGTCACAATCAAAAACCAATATCCGATCCCTCTGATTTCGGTTCTACTGGATCAATTGGGTTCGGCCAAGGTGTTTACTAAACTGAATTTAAGGGGTGCATACAATCTTGTACGGATACGCGAAGGCGACTAATGGAAAACCGCTTTCAAAACCAAGTATGGCCTCTTTGAGTACTGCGTTATGCCTTTTGGCCTGTGCAACGCTCCAGCTACCTTTCAGTATTTCATCAATGAGGTATTCCATGACATGTTGGACCAATATGTTGTCGTATACTTGGATGACATCTTGGTCTATTCCCCTTCGATTGCCTCTCATGTCACTCATGTTTCTAACGTATTGCAACGACTAAGGGATAATCGTCTGTACGCCAAACTGGAGAAGTGCATGTTTCATGTTACTGAGGTGGAATTTCTGGGCTATAACATTACCAACCAGGGCGTGCAGATGAGCCGTTCCAAGGTTTCTGCTATTTTGGACTGGCCGCGTCCCAACACATTGAAAGCCTTGCAATCGTTTCTTGGTTTCGCCAATTTCTATCGGCGGTTTATCCAAGATTACTCTGCCCTAGCTTCTCCACTGACGGCCCTCACCAGCACTAAACATCTGTTCAAATGGAATGCGCAGGCACAAATTGCCTTCGAAGCCCTGAAGTCCGCCTTTACTTCTGCTCCTGTTCTCCAGCATCCGGATACGAATACACCATTTGTTATTGAAGCCGATGCCTCTGATGTAGCCTTGGGCGCGGTTTTGTCCCAGCATTGTCCAGACACCAAAAGCCTCCATCCAGTGGCTTATCACTGTCAGAGACGCATTCTTGGTTTGGAGGCATCATCTGTTGGGCTCTCCCGAGCCGGTACAGGTCTTTACTGATCACAGGAATCTCTTAGCCCTGCAGTCGGTAAAATGCACCACGGCTCGCCATGCTAGGTGGCATGAATTTTTCTCGATGTTCAATTTCATCATCACCTACCGTCCCGGTTCCTTGAACTCAAAAGCAGATGCCCTTTCTCGACTTCATGGACCTCCGACTCCTTCCAACCTTCACGGCTCCCTGTTACTGCCTACTCAAGTGGTGTGTGGTTGCACGTTACGTCCCTCATTAAACGCAGCCATCAAGGATTGGGCGAGGAACCATCCCTCCGAGGTTGCCAGCCTTGGTTTGGAGCTCGTTCACTCAATGCATTCAACGCACAAGGGCCACTTTTCCCAGATGAACCTCCCGCACACCCATGCTTGCAGGCAGCAACATCCGGCACAGGACTGGGTATCTTTAAACTATATACATTGACACAGATGCACTTGCACACACTGAATGATGTTAAGACTAAATGGGAAAGTGACCTGAAAACGACCATTACAGACGAGAAAAGGTCAAAATATTGCATGCTCACTAAAACCGTATCGATGAACGCAGGCTTACGCCTGATACAGTTTAAGATACGCAACAGACTTCATTATACCCCAGCCAAAATTGCTAAATTCGCAGCTGAAGGGACCATGGACTGCCCTAAATGTAAAACACCACAGGTGGGGTCATTTCATATGTATTGGGAATGCCCGGCGGTGGCTGAGTTTTGGGGGAAAGTGGCTGAGGTGTTGGAGGAGATGACGCAAATTCCGGCATCCATGACTCCTCAAAAATATTTGTTTGGGGACATCGGCAAGAGCTCAGAAAAAATCAGGAGACTATTTAACGTCTCATGCATAATTGCGAAAAGGTGTATTTGGAAATGCTGGAGGAGTCCTGCTCCACCGAACATTGAACATTTCCTCCGAGAACTGTGATATGTGAATGAGTGCGAAGAACAATACACGATGACGGTGCCCGCAACTAATCGCCCAAAGGATATATGGGCCCCGTTTCGTGTGTGTTATGTATGGGCACTCGTTCCGTTCTAGACTACGGGCTCGTGTCCCTTTAAGAAACGCGAAACCTGGTGCCTGGAAATTGGCATGGCAACGCTGGCGTCCGCTCTACTCCTCCCAGGGATCACGCCGAGTAGCGCGCTGTGTTGTCACGTGACTTGCCTCCTTATCAGCACCTCCTCCCTCTAGGTCGGTGCTTCTGATCACGGATTAGTGGCGTTTCGAAACCTGTCTAAAGTTATCTTGTTCTCTCTGTTCCTGTCCTTGTTTCCCTGTTTTTTCCCCTCAGTTTATGATCACGTTGGTTCCTCGACGCGGATTGTTAATTGGATTGCCCTTCTTATCGCCTTGCCTTGAATTGCCTCGTCTGGTATCTTGATCACGGACCGCTACTGGACTTCTCTTGCCTGCTCCTTGGATGCCACGTTACTACAGGCCAGACCTCGTCTGCATACGCTTTTCCACCTTCGGATTGTTGTTCTTGGAACTTCTGGTTTTCTTTACCTGGAACTTTGGAGTTTAGGATTGGTACACGGACTAGAGACTCCCTGGGTGTACTACCGTCCTCGTGCCGTCGGGTTAGGGTGTTATTAGGCGTCCTCGTGCCGTCGGGCTAGGTTGGACTGCTACTATGTGGATTGCTTGGATCTTGCCTACGTATCATTCATCTCCAGTCCTCCTTTGACATCCCGCGTTTCGACCTGAGTTGTTCCATTGATACTCCGGGACTTCCATCGGCATCCATTCTTTTCTCCAATAGATCGCTCTGGTTCTTTCTAAACCAAAACCAGAGGGGCACATTGGGAAGAAGAACTCATCGGCTACACTACGAGGGCAACTCTGGTATCTGACAGTGTGTACCTATGTGAAATGTCCACAGACGATGATGTCACCATGTGAATGTTAATATATTATGTGATAACTGTAATATATCAAACAATATATATATGCAGTACTGTAATTGCAAGTGGGTTGTATCTGTCAAGACCATCAATAAACAGATTTTTGTACAAAAAGAAATCTGCAACCGAAGTGGACTCGACTGCTGAAGTTTGGTCCGGGGTGCGCCAGGGGTCAGTGAGTAATTGCAACCCTAGCCAGTGGCTCCTAGCGCCTCCATCAATTTTTATGCACTTGTGGCCCCTGAGGGCCCCTCTCCTTTCCACTGCTACTGCGAACTAGCAAACTATTCCCAACTCTTGGAATCGACTCTGTCCTTAAGTGGAGACCCTACTCAAATAGTGGGAACCTATTCTTTATCGCCTCACCCACCTTCCAGAGCTGCTAGAGACCCTTGAAGCAACCCTGTTTTGCCCATTGGAACTACCTCGTGCACTTGCGTTGCCTGTACTTTTGAGCATTAAGCTCCTCTCTTCTTAGGGATCGGACTGCCTCTTAGTTAGGAGTGTGTTGGATGTAGAAGGGGCTAAAGACTATTTGCACTGCCAGTTTCCTCCCCCTTTTAGGTTGTGGACCCATTTGGTGTTTTAACCCTTTAGACCCCATCAGTCTTGTATAAATGTATTTTGATAGTATTGTGTTGGTCTAGATAGTATTACTGTGATTTGATTTGTGTGTTTGAAACTCAAAGGCCTTGAAATAAATGTCTATGTATTTTTAACATATCTACACCTGACTGGGAGTGATTTGTAAGTGTCCTTGACTCTGTGTGCTCATTGAGGTCTTTCAGTCACCCTCACCCCTCCCGAGACCTAGTCTTGACCTAGTCGCCACCGAGCTACCTTTATTGGTCTGGCTTGTCCAGAAGATTACCCTGTTCCAAGAAACTAGGCTGGCCTCCTAAACCTCTGCCCACCAGGTCAGAGTTCAGAAATCCATCTTAACAAATTGGAGTACAGCGGAGGGATAGGACTGAAGGTATCCAGTGTTGCATATTAGTGAAGGCATTTCAAGTTATTCCTATCCAGGACACATAGTGACTTTGTAGTGATAACCGTAAAAGGCCATATACCTATCTAATATAATGGAAACAAGTACCTTTATAACCTTAAATGCTTCTAGGTCAGAAACACTGAGAAAGATGTGTACTGAGAGAGGGATCTCTGCTCAAGGTACAAAAGTGGAAATGATCCAAACAGTCACGGAATGGCAAGAGTTGCGACTTAATGCCACAGCCACGGATGAGAGTGCAGAAGGGGGTGGAGCCGCTTCCACTGGCAGAACTGACAGTTCTGTCACTGACCTCATCAGTGGTGCCCATGATGACAGGGAGGGTGCTATGTCTAATGTTTCATCTGCAAGCTCTAGTGCTGAGGCCATGCTGGAATTCAAGAAACAACTGCTGTTCAAGCTGAAAGAGCTTGAATTTCACATGGGTAAGCTGAGAATAGAGCAGGCAGAAAAACAGAAAGACAGGGATCACCAGTTGGAATTTGCCAAGCATCAAGCTTCAAATGGATCCAAGGGATCTGCACATGGGTCTGGGTCCTCCTCTCATCCAAGATTTCCTAAAGATCTGCTCAGTGTGTATGATGAGAAGAATGACTTTATGGACTGGTTGAATGCATTTGAGTATGCATGTGAAGTTCAGGAGGTTTTAAATGATGACAAGATTGCATGGTTGCTCAGTAGACTGCCCCACTCTGGCTGCAGTGCCATTATGGAAATGTCAAAAGCTGAAAGAGTTGATTTTGCAATGTTGAAGCAAACTCTAATCTTGAAGTTTGGGATGACTCCTGCCCAATACCTTAAAAGGTTCAGAGAGTATAAAAAGAAAGAAGGAAGTAATTGGGTGTCATATGTGACTGGTTCTTTAAAAAACTTGACTGGCTGGGTTGAAGGCTACACGGTCTCCACCTTTGAGAGTATGATAGGTCTTGTCATGCTTGAACATATTTTTGCATCTTGTTCCCCTGAGCTTAAGCAGCATTTGGCAGATTCAAAGGAGTTAGATCCTAAGAAACTGGCAATTGCAGCAGATTTGTGGGTGTCACATAGAGTGTCCCTGTTAGGGAGAATCCTCTGTTTAGGCTGAATTTCCTAACCTAGTAAGTCCCCCAGCAGCTTTGCTGGATTTTTGGGGTTTCTTTTTTTCTCCTGCCAAGAGTGAGACTCTTTTACCCTCACTCTTGGACATGATTTGAGTGTGTTTCTTTGAATCTAGATGTGTTTAATGGGCTATGTGGTCTTTTACTCCATAGGGCTTCATGTGTTTTTGTGATGTGTGTTACACAGCACCCTCAGTGCAGTAACACAGGGGTGTCATAGTGACCCCCCAATATAGATTCCATACCCTGGGACTGACTACTGTCTCCCAGGGCATGTAAAGTCACCATTGACTTTACTAGTCTTAAATTCTGAACAGAACCAGTACAAACCATCATATTGTGGACGTACTGACTGGGGCAATTCAATTGCCCCGGGGTCTGTTAGTCGAGGGGGCACGTCTCCGTCCCCCCTGATCGAGTTTTGGCTGGTGGCAGTGGATACTACTTTTTATATTCAACCGCGAATATTTTCCTATGGCATTTCCCATTGTTTTAGGCTACTATCTTTATTTAATTATTTACGGTAGCCTCGAACATACCGCCGGTTTATTTAATTAATATTAATTCTCCGGTTGGTATTTTTTGCCAAAACCTGATTCTAAAATGGCATTTGTGTTCTCTTCTGTGACTCCAACCCAAGTCGAGCCCTTTATTCCACTTTTTGGCAGGCTTCTCCACAGAAGCCCTCCAAAGTGGTGCCACTCTGTCTGGGGTACTTAGGAGGGGTGGAGGGGGATTTAGGCACCCTGGACTGAGTTGCCCAGGCAACTCAAGTCGCACTCCGTCCTGATTGGCCCAAGTGGTGAGCCGGCCTGCTCACCACTTAGTATGTTTGAGTGACAGCTAGGCTGAGTGAATGGGGGTTTTCTGCATGAAAGCAGGGCTTTGGGGACTGGAACTTCAGAAGTCGCAACAGGACCTAAGAATCCGACGAGGGAGAAGCTGAGCCGACCTGCCACGACGCCACCACCGGTGGAGCCCTGCTGGACCGTCTCACCACTTTTCCCAACGACAGAGGAGATCTCCCGCCGGAGAGTCTTCATCCTTTGACTGGTGGGGATAACCAGTTTTACCGTCTTTTCGCCTTCCCGACGTACCTCGTGGCCGCCTTGCCTGTGCCAAGCACCGCGGCAGCCGGGATACCATGTTTTACCACGACCGCGAAACAAAGGTACCACCTTTAACCGGAAAACTCTGCGGCTGCTTTCTTCCCTGGCAGTGCAACAACCTTCATCTTTCCTCCAAGTCGAGATCTTCTCTTCCCCTGGACGACGACGTGACTTGCAACCACTGCCAGGGACAACTGCCACCGCTGGAGGATCCTTCCCACTTAAGGTACCGTGTCCCGCCTGGCTTCCCTTGCTACCGACTGTACGGGGTAGGTTTAGCCCCTGGCTTTCGAACCTGGGTTAGCCTGGGACACCCTGGCTAAACTTTCCAAAGCCTCTCTAAACTCTTTTTGAACTCTCTGCAAGACTTTCTAAGCCTAGTGTAACTGTGTGATCTTGGGCGCATTTGTGCTCTGCTCTCTCTAAGAGCGGGCCAGCCTTTGGACTTTGGCTCACCAGTGACTTTTGCTCTTCTGCCTTGCTAACAGCGTTCCTGAATCTTAGAGTGGTGTACCTTTCCATATTCTGTCTTTTTCCCTCCCTTTCTCACAAACTTATTGAAGTGCCATCTAGTTAAGCGCTCACCTCTGTATGAAAATAAGTGGTGTTTTACTGAGACTTATCTGATAAGGAAAAAAGGGGTTTATATATTACAATAGTAACTGTGTTTAGAATATTTTACAACAAGAGTGCTGGAGTGTTTCAAACAGTGTGTTTTTAAATAAATAATGATATACTTTGATACCAAAGCTCTGGTCAGTGTTTGCTTGTATTATTGTGTCTGAGTGCCTATTGTGTATACTTTGGATACTGCCTAACTCTTCTTGAGAGAAGTCTGACTGCTCAGCCACAGCTACCAGGTAAATCTGTGTGGTACAGACTGCTACCAAGTGGGTTTACTGCTAACACCTGTAGTCCTAAATCTTTTGCAGTGTTCCCTAAAGGAACTGCACAGGTTTCTGCCTAACACTGGTGTACAGCGGTGGGTTTTGTATTGAGTATACATTTTAGAGTGCTTTAGGATACCTTAGTACAACTAACCACAAAGCTTAGCACTGAAAAAGTAATCTTTCTAACATGTCAACTATGGAAAATTATAGTCAAGAGTCCCTTGCTACAAAAACTGCTGGTTGCTTAAGAGTTCTATGTAAGCATAAGAATCTCCTGACTAAAGGCAAGAAAATGGAATTGATAGAAAGGTTGTTAGCTAACCAAAGTCTGGATGATGGTTCAGAGGAACCTACCATGCCAGAAAATGTAGATAACAGTATAGAGATTGATGTTGATCAAAATGTTGATAATCTTGAGGAAGAGTCAGAAGAGGAGGGTGAGGCTGCTGTGACTGTCCCCCCTAGGCCTCTGTCTGCTCTACCTGCTGTACCTGCTGGGCCTTTGCCAAGTCCCACACTTAGTCCTCAATATCTTGAATTAGAGAAAAGGAAACTTGAACTAGAGTTCAAGAGACTGAATACTCAGGCTGAACAGAGACATCAGGAACTGAATCAAGAACTAAAGCTAAAGAAATGGAGCTCAAGCATGAGCTCGGAATGAAGAAATTATCTGTTGAAATTACTTCTCTCTCTGGCTCCTCTAGAAGTTCCAGTCCTAAAAGACCCCGGATGCCTAAAGAATTGGTTGGTATGTATGAGCCTAAGTTGGATGTGTTGGATTGGTTGTCTCTGTTTGAATATAATCATGGGCTCCAGAACATCACAGGAAATGACTTACTCACCTGGTTGTTCTCTAGGCTTCCCCCTGTTGCAACTAATGTGGTAATGGAGTTGGGGGAGGAGGATAGGAAAGAATATGAATGTGTGAAACTAGCTCTGATAGCTAGGTTTGGGAAGATTCTTTCCCAGTATCTTAAGAGGTTTAGGACCCTCAAAAAGAATGATGGTACCCCTTGGGCTACCTGGGTGAGTGAATGTTTGAAAAACTTAGAGGGATGGATTAAGGGTTACAAGGTGAACACTTATGAAGGTATGAAAAATCTTTTTATGTTGGAGTCAATTTATGATGCCTGCTCTCCTGAGCTCAGACAGCATTTGGCTGATTCAAAGGAACTAGATTCCAGAAAACTAGCTAAGGATGCTGACTTGTGGGTTGCCAACAGGGCCACTCACAAGGATTCAGGGGTCACTCAGAGAAAGAATGAGGGAAAGCAGCCACCTAAAATGAATCCAGAGAATTCTAATACCTCCCATACCAAAGAGGGCCACAAACAACAAAATAACCAGGGTAAGCCCCAGGGTAAACCGAATCAGGCTAGTGTACCTTCTGGTCAACAACCAGAAGGAGGTCAGAACAAGCCACCCTTTCAGAGATCATTTGGCCAATGCTATATCTGTAAGGCTACTGACCATATCAAAGGGGATCCCAGATGCAAGGGTAAACCTACAGGGATCAGCACAGTCTCCTTAGCCTTCACTCCTGAGGATGAAGTACAGATGGCTAGTGCCCACTTTGAACTCTTTGCTGAAGAACCCTTGGGTCTTCAAGCAACTGTAAGCTTAGAGCCTATGGGTCTGGTCAGCCCCCAGAATAGGGTTGTGTATAACTCCCTACCTGTTAACTCTAAGGTGTATTATGTGGACAGTGTTCTTGTCAATGGCCAGGATACTCCTTCCAGGAGAGACACTGGGGCCAGCAGAACAGTAGTGGATGAAAGCTTCTTTCAACCTGAGGATGTGGCAAGAGCACCCAAAGGTCCCACTAAGATGTCTGGAGGCCCTGTCCAGATGGTTCCTATTCTACCAGCCCTCATTCAGTGTAACAACATGACAGTGAGGATCCCTGTCAGTGTGCAGACTGAGGTGCCTGGGAAAGTGCTGTTGGGGAATGACCTGATAACTCTAGGAGTAGTGTCACATACCCCCAGGCCTCCCAGTATGGAGAACCAGAACCTAACCAAATTGGCTAGAGAGGCCACCTTAAGGGACCACTCTAAGCCTGTGGGAACCTCTACTGAGACTCCCACTACAAGCCCTGGTGTTAGTAAGTTGACCTCTAACCCAGGCACATTTCAGGCTAGCCCATTTGGGAGATAGGAGCCCCAACCAAGATCCATCATTGTTCCCCCAGTTTCAGAGTCTGTGACTCCCCCTGCTTCTGAGGAAGAGGTGGATATACCTACTGGGCCCTTACCTAGGCCTAAGAGAACTGGTAATTCACAATGCTGGTGGAAAACCAGGAAAGAAAAGTCTAAGGCCAACAACCTTCAGACTGTTGGACCTTCTACTGAAGACCCCAACTCAAAACCTAGTATTAAGGGGGAAACTCCTAAAGTAGGTAAGGTTAGATCTAAGAGGAAGGGGAAGCAGGTACATTGCCTAACCCCAACCCCTCCAACCAAGAGGCCTAAGACCCAACCTGCTCCCACAAGAGAGGTGGTGAGGAACCTTGGAGGCCCCTCTAGATCTAAGGGAATCCTTTATAAGGACCCCTTGAAAAAGCCTAACACAGGTTCAGAAGCTGTAACAACTTCTGAGGGACTGGTCAACCAGATCCCCTATAATTTAAAAAGACTGATGTTCCTCAAAGGGTTTGTAGGTCATATAGCTTACAAAGGAAAACCTTTGCTTGGGCCCTAGAACATAGGTCAAGGTGTCACCATCAAAATGCTGATGGACTCTCTAGGATGTATGTCATCGACTAGAGGTATGAGGTTCATCCAGGAGTGGATTAAATCCTCCTGTCCCTTAGTCTGGGGGGGGCGGCGAGTGTTAGGGAGAATTCTCTGTTTAGGCTGAATTTCCTAACCTTGTGAGTCCCCCAGCAGCTTTGCTGGATTTTTGGGGTTTATTTTTTTCTCCTGCCAAGAGTGAGACTCTTTTACCCTCACTCTTGGACATGATTTGAGTGTGTTTCTTTGAATCTAGATGTGTTTAATGGGCTATGGGGTCTTTTACTCCATAGGGCTTCATGTGTTTTTGTGATGTGTGTTACACAGCACCCTCAGTGCAGTAACACAGGGGTGTCATAGTGACCCCCCAGTATAGACTCCATACCCTGGGACTGACTACTGTCTCCCAGGGCATGTAAAGTCACCATTGACTTTGCTAGTCTTAAATTCTGAACAGAACCAGTACAAACCATCATATTGTGGACGTACTGACTGGGGCAATTCATTTGCCCCGGGGGCTGTAAGTCGAGGGGGCACGTCTCCGTCCCCCCTGATCGAGTTTTGGCTGGTGGCAGTGGATACTACTTTTTATATTCAACCGCGAATATTTTCCTATGGGATTTCCCATTGTTTTAGGCTACTATCTTTATTTAATTATTTACGGTAGCCTCGAACTTACCACTGGTTTATTTAATTAATATTAATTCTCAGGTTGGTATTTTTTGCCAAAACTTGATTCTAAAATGGCGTTTGTGTTCTCTTCTGTGACTCCAACCCAAGTCGAGCCCTTTGTTCCACTTTTTGGCGGGCTTCTCCACAGAAGCCCTCCAAAGTGGTGCCACTCTGTCTGGGGTACTTAGGAGGGGTGGAGGGGGATTTAGGCACCCTGGACTGAGTTGCCCAAGCAACTGAAGTCGCACTCCGTCCTGATTGGCCCAAGTGGTGAGCCGGAAGGCTCACCACTTAGCATGTTTGAGTGACAGCTAGGCTGAGTGAATGGTGGTTTTCTGCATAAAATCAGGGCTTTGGGGTCTGGAACTTCAGAAGTCGCCACAGGACCTAAGAATCCGACGAGGGAGAAGCTGAGCCGACCTGCCACAACGCCCCCACCGGTGGAGCCCTGCTGGACTGTCTCACCACTTTTCCCAACGACAGAGGAGATCTCCCGCCGGAGAGTCTTCTTCCTTTGACTGGTGGGGATAACCAGTTTCACCGTCTTTTCGCCTTCCCGACGTACCTCGTGGCTGCCTTGCCTGTGCCAAGCACCCCGGCAGCCGGGATACCACGTTTTACCACGACCGCGAAACAAAGGTACCACCTTTAACCGGAATACTCCGCGGTTGGTTTCTTCCCTGGCAGTGCAACGACCTTCATCTTTCCTCCAAGTCGAGATCTTCTCTTCCCCTGGACGACGACGCGACTTGCAACCACTGCCAGGAACAACTGCCACCGCTGGAGGATCCTTCCCACTTAAGGTACCGTGTCCCGCCTGGCTTCCCTTGCTACCGACTGTACGGGGTAGGTTTAGCCCCCGGCTTTCGAACCTGGGTTAGCCTGGGACACCCTGGCTAAACTTTCCTAAGCCTCTCTAAACTCTTTTTGAACTCTCTGCAAGACTTTCTAAGCCTAGTGTAACTGTGTGATCTTGGGCGCATTTGTGCTCTGCTCTCTCTAAGAGTGGGCCCAGCCTTTGGACTTTGGCTCACCAGTGACTTTTGCTCTTCTGCCTTGCTAACAGCGTTCCTGAATCTTAGAGTGGTGTACCTTTCCATATTCTGTCTTTTCCCCTCCCTTTCACACAAACGTATTGGAGTGCCATCTAGTTAAGCGCTCACCTCTGTATGAAAATAAGTGGTGTTTTACTGAGACTTATCTGGTAAGGAAAAAGGGGTGTATATATTACAATAGTAACTATGTTTAGAATATTTTACAACAAGAGTGCTGGAGTGTTTCAAACAGTGTGTTTTTAAATAAATAATGATATACTTAGATACCAAAGCTCTGGTCAGTGTTTGCTTGTATTATTGTGTCTGAGTGCCTATTGTGTATACTTTGCATACTGCCTAACTCTTCTTGAGAGAAGTCTGACTGCTCAGCCACAGCTACCAGGTAAATCTGGGTGGTACAGACTGCTACCAAGTGGGTTTACTGCTAACACCTGTAGTCCTAAATCTTTTGCAGTGTTCCCTAAGGGAACTGCACAGGTTTCTGCCTAACAGTCCCATAAGGACAAGACTCATCCTGGTAAGCAGGAGGAGGGGAAAAAACCCAAAGATAAGGAGGGTGGGGGGATCTGATTAAACCTCCTCCCTGAATGGCCAGAATAAGAATAATAAGGGTAAGTCACAAGGGAACACACAGGGTAGTAGAGGTTATCCTTCAAAACAGAACTCTGGTTACAGTAAGCATCCCTATTTCAACAGACCCAGTGGATCTTGTGTGGCTTGTGGAGCAAGTGACCATGTGAAGGGGGACCCCAGATGTAAGGTCAAAATCTTCGGGGTCCACTCTGCTAATCTGGCCTTCTCCTCCTATGAGGAAGAAAAGATTACAGGGGCATCCTTCTCCTCAGACTCCTTCCCCAATGGGAGAGATTCTGAGGTAGTTGTAGTTTCCCTGGGTTCCTGAGAGCCTAAAGTCTCAGAGGCTTATGCTAGGATTCCAGACAATACCAAGCACTACTTTAAGGAAAGGGTGCTGATCAATGGAGTTGATACTCCTGCTCTTAGGGATAGTGGGTGCAGTCGAACTGTAGTAGATTCTATCTTGGTAGACCCAGAGAAAGTTGCCAGAGCTTCTCTGATGTCCACTAAGTTGGCTCATGGCCCATCCCTCCAGTTCCCAGTTATACTTGTAAATCTTACTTTAAATGGTACAGTAATCAGGATTCCAGTGAGCATTCAGAGAGATGTCCCAGGAAAGGTCTTGCTAGGAAATGATCTCAGAGCCTTAGGGATTGTGGGAGATACAGCAGAAAGACCCTGCGCAAGGTCTCAAACGAGGGAAGCACTGGCCCATACCACTGCTGTGCCCAAGCCAAAGGGGAAACCCAAGGCTAAAGTTGCCAGAAAAGACAAAAGGGGGAAAGAGCATATTCCCCCTAACTCGCCTACCACTGAGGTGGAGGTAGTTGGACAAACACCAGGACCTGACGAGGTGGAGGTGTTAACTGAAGTATTTGATCCGAATGATCATCCTGAACTAAAAGACTTGTTAGTAGAAGGTGGTCCTGACAGAGAAGAATTCAGTAAAGGCCAACTTGAGTGTCCATCTCTGGAAGGCCTAAGGAGACAGGTCTGCTCCCAGCTGGAGGGTGACGCTCCTGGCAAGCACAGGATTTATTGGGAAGGTGGGCTCCTTTACAGTGAGTCTGCAGAAGGAGACCATAGGAGGTTGGTGATTCCCCTTGCTGT
Organism: Ambystoma mexicanum; assembly: GCF_040938575.1. Taxonomy (NCBI): domain Eukaryota; kingdom Metazoa; phylum Chordata; class Amphibia; order Caudata; family Ambystomatidae; genus Ambystoma; species Ambystoma mexicanum. Next base: position 95,585,592 of record NC_090939.1, on the reverse strand, counting down.
AAGACCCTTCCTCCTGCAGCTGGCGAATTAAGTGCCCCTTGGTGGTCACCTTGGTATCAAGAGAACCAAGCAAAGGTTATCCATGCATTTCTACTGGCCCAAGATGGGGGTGCAAGTAAAAAGTCACTGAAGGAGTTGTGCCACCTGCCAGTTGTCTGGTAAGAGTGGCTCAACAATCCAAGCTCCACTGGTACCACTCCCAGTTGTGAGAGTACCATTTGAGAGGGTAGGGAACAACATTCTTGGTCCCCTTGACCCCCAAACATCCTCAGTTAATAGGTTTATCCTGGTGCTGGTCGACCATGCCACCAGATATCCTGAGGCCATCCCATTGAAGACTGAGACTGCCAAGTCAGTTGCAAAAGCTTTACTTGGCATATTTACTAGGGTTGGCTTCCCTAAAGAAGTTGTGTCTGATAGGCGCAGCAACTTTATGTCAAAGTATATGCAGGCCATGTGGAAGGGAAATGGTGTCACCTATAGGTTTTCATCCACATATCACTCACAAACCAATGGTCTGGTTGAAAGTTTTAACAGAACCTTAAAAGCATGATTGGGGCTCTGGAAGAACCCCAAAGAAGAAAATGGGATCTTCTGCTACCATGCTATCTGTTTGCCTACAGAGAGGTACCACAGGAGGGTGTTGGCTACAGCCCCTTCGAACCTCTGTTTGGTCACCCTGAAAGGGGACCCTTGGCAATAGTCAAGGAGGGATGGGAGATGCCCACTCCCCCCCATTACTACCAATGTAGTAGACTATGTGCTCGGGCTCAGAAAAGGATGGTATTCCTGATGGGTCTAGCTAGTGAGAAACTGAAGGCAGGGCAAGCACTGGTGAAACATTGGTATGACCAGAAGGCTTCCCTCGACAATTTTACACCTGGTCAGAAAGTCCTGATCATGAATCCTATAAGGCCTCGAGCTTTACAGGACAAATGGGCAGGCTCTTACACAGTGGTGGAGTCACTGGGTGAGGACAACTATTTAGTGGACCTTGGAAGAGCTGGTCAGGCTCCAAAAGTGTTTCATGTGAATAGCCTTAAGGCTTTCATCCCAAGAGTTGAAATCGCTGCACTGCTGCTGGCTTCAGATGTTGAGCAAGAGGAGTCAGAAACTCTCCCTGACCTGTTCCAGAGCAGTCCTTCAGACAGCTCCATTGAGGGTGTCCATGTGGCCCCTCATCTGACTGTTGAGCAACAAGCAGAGGTGAACAGTTTGCTGAGGCAATTTCCCCCCTTGTTCTCACAGTCTCCTGGTTTGACACCTTGGTGCAAACATGACATTGACACAGGAGACAGTATACCTACCAAAAGTAGGGGATACAGGAAGTCATACAAAATAAGGTCTTACATGAAGACGGAGGTTAACAAAATGTTGGATCTTGGGCTGATTGAACCCTCTAGTAGTCCTTGGTCCAGCCCAGTTATATTGGTTCCAAAAGCAGGTACTTCCGAGTTGAGGTTCTGTGTGGATTACAGGGCTCTGAATGCTGTCACCAAGACAGATGCACACCCATTGCCTTGAACAGATGAGCTGGTGGATACTTTGGGTGCCTCCAAATACCTCAGCACATTTGACCTCACTGCAGGCTATTGGCAAATAGCTCTTGCAGAACATGCCAAGGAGAAGACAGCTTTCTCAATAACAGATGGTCTTTACCAGTTCAGGGTAATGCCTTTTCGGTTCAAGAATGCCCCTGCCACTTTCCAGAGGCTTGTGAATCACGTGTTGAATGGGGTGGATGAATTCTGTCCTGCATATCTGGATGATATAGCAGTTTTCAGTGCCACCTGTGAAGACCATGTGAAGCACCTTAGGATTGTGCTACAGGCTCTTCAGAAGGCCCACTTGACCATAAAGGCCGGTAAGTGCCAGATTGGACAATGATCAGTGGTCTACCTTGGACATAAAGTAGTTGGAGGGAGGATACAGCCTCTACCCAGTAAAGTACAAGCAGTACAAGACTGACCTACCCCCACTACTTAGACTCAAGTGAGAGCCTTTTTAGGACTCACTGGGTACTAAAGAAATGTCATGGCAGACTATGACACCATAGCTGCCCCTCTGACTGCTCTCACCACTCCTAAGAAACCCAAGAAGATAATTTGGTCTGAAGAGTGTGGGAAGGCCTTCAATGGCTTAAAAGACTCCTTGTGCCAGGCCCCTGTTCTCAGGGCCCCTGATTACCAAAGACCTTTTATTGTGCAGACCGATGCCTCTGACACTGGATAGGAGCTGTACTATCACAGGTAGATGAGAAGGGTACGGAACACCCTAGTGGCTTCATTAGTCGCCAGCTTAAGGACAGAGAGCTCAGATGGTTCACAGAAGAGAAAGAGTGTTTTGAAGGGATTGTGTCCTCCGACGTTTCCAGCTTGCTGGCCTCGGGAGTTTTTTCTGTAGAGGGCGCTGCGTGTCGACGTCCGCTGAGTCGATGTCCCTCGACGGCCACCGTATCGGCGCCGACGTCACCATGCCCATAAATAGCCACGCGCTGCGTCCGTTGCTCAGTTCCGTTTTTCTGCGCTTCGTGGGGCCTCGGAACGTCGTTGCTCAGTTCATTCAGGTTTACTATCTATTTCAACTCGAATATTCCTTATCGTTCTCGATGGCTTCTTCATCAGAACCGACAACGCCGCGATCCGGCTTCAAGAAATGTCGAGACTGCGGTAAAAAAATGTCAATAACGGATCCACACAGGGTCTGTTTATGGTGCTTGGGGTCCGAGCACCATTGTTCGGAGTGTGAGGACTGCATGTCCATGACGGTGAAAGCCCTGAAGGAGTGAAAGGGGAAGCTCGAGAGAGGTAAGTCAGCCAAATCCTCCTCGAAGGTTTTGTCGGCTGAGTCGAGGCATTCGTCTCCTCGCCGTCGAAAACACTCCCATTCTAGATCTCGAAGCAGCTCCCACCATTCGTCAAGATCTAGACACTCAAAGAAGAGACGTCGAAGGTCCCATTCCTCGTCGTCTTCTGTGTCCCCAGAAAGAGTTTCCTGCCTCACCAAACACAGTTCTCAAGCTGAGTGGAAGGAATTCAGAAAGAAAATGTTAAGCGTCTTCGAGAACGCGGCCTCGACCCCCTCGAAGACAGCTGAGGGTGATAGCCTGGGTGAAAAACCCAAAAAATCAAAACGCCGTGAGTCGCAGCACCCGGTGAAACATTCCACCCGAGAGCGCCATGAGCCATCGGGTAAGAAGGCACCGTCTTCTAAGCCGTTGTCGAAGGTTCCTTCGACGCACGGATCAGCGCCATCAACGCCGTTGTCGAAGGGTTCCTCGACGCATCGGTCGATCGACTCGACGCCATCGTTGACGCCGATGAAAGAGAGGACCAAGGCTCCACAGCCAACGGTGATTTTAAGGGCCTCCGGCACGACGCCGAGACCGTCGTCGATGCCCTCGAGTAGGATCCCGATCCTCTCGAGTTCTTCGAGACCCCTTCCGGTTTTTTCGACACCATTTTCGGCGCCTTCGAAGCCTGTTACATCGGCGTCAACGACTTCGACATTTTCTCGTCCAATAACGACGAGTTTGGCTCCTTCGGCCCTAGAGATGGGCTTTACTCCATTTCAGAGATCAGAATACCCTGGTCTTTCTTCAATTTATGAAGAAGGGGAAGACTCTGACCAGGAAACATTTGGTTTACAGAGAACCACACTGCCTACTGCAGAGGATTTCACCTCTGAAGAAAGAAGGCTGAAGGAACTACAGGAGTCACTTCATGAGGCAAGTGGACTAGACACTTCCCCAGAAGTGGAATTTGTAAAGCCAGACCCAGGGGAACATGCCGAAACACCATATAGAACCCTGATGGCAAGAATAATTGAGTTTATGGGTTGGTCTGCGCCTTCACCTGTTTTCCAACAGGATGATCTAACAGATATATTGGACAGCGGACAGGAACAAGGGCTTGGTACTCCCCCTACTTTCTCATACCAAAGAAGGACGGAGGACTGAGACCCATCCTGGACTTACGAGAATTGAACAAGTTCCTCAGGAAGGACGAGTTCAAGATGGTAACTCTCTCTCAGATCCTTCAGGCCCTCCAGCTCCAGGACTGGCTAGTATCTCTGGATCTTCAGGATGCTTATTTCCATGTGCCAATCCATCTCATGCACAGGAAATACCTGAGGTTCGCAATTGGCAACTCTCATTATCAATTTCGAGTTCTGCCATTTGGGCTGACCTCCGCCCCGAGGGTCTTCACCAAGCTGATGTCGGTAGTGGCGGCGAGTCTAAGGAGGGAAGGGATCCACGTCTATCCCTACCTGGATGATTGGCTGATCAGGGCTGTATCTTCGGAACAGGCCAGACCCAGCTAGATTATGTCTGCCTCTTCCTTCACAGACTGGGCTTCTCCCTCAATTTAAAGAAGTCGCAGATGATACCATCTCAGAGACTCCAGTTCATTGGAGCGGTCCTGGACACTTCCCTGGGAAAAGCCTCGCCACCAGAGGTGAGGGCTCAAGATATTCTACAGATGGTCACCACGTTTCAAAATGCCCAGCGTCTCCCAGCCTTTGACTTTTTGAGGTTGCTAGGCCTCATGGCATCCTGCATCTTCCTTGTGCCAGAGGCTCGCCTGAGAATGAGATCTCTTCAGTGGGCGCTGAGAAGTCAGTGGTCACAATTCTCAGGGAGAATGACAGACCTCCTCAGGATTCCGGACAAGGTAGCCCACGACCTTCCATGGTGGGCCTATCCAGAGAACATCTTGAAAGGAGAACTGTTTTGGCAACCATCGCCGGAGATAACAGTAGTCACAGACGCCTCGCTCACAGGGTGGGGAGCCCATACCAACGACTTGACCATCAGCGGTCGTTGGTCTCCATCGGAGTCCAGACTACATATCAACCTATTAGAGCTGAGAGCGATCAGACTAGCGCTGAAAGCTTTCCTGCCATCAGTACAGGGGAGAAATGTCCTGATAATGACGGACAACACGGTGGCCATTATCAATTTCGAGTTCTGCCATTTGGGCTGACCTCCGCCCCGAGGGTCTTCACCAAGCTGATGTCGGTAGTGGCGGCGAGTCTAAGGAGGGAAGGGATCCACGTCTATCCCTACCTGGATGATTGGCTGATCAGGGCTGTATCTTCGGAACAGGCCAGACCCAGCTAGATTATGTCTGCCTCTTCCTTCACAGACTGGGCTTCTCCCTCAATTTAAAGAAGTCGCAGATGATACCATCTCAGAGACTCCAGTTCATTGGAGCGGTCCTGGACACTTCCCTGGGAAAAGCCTCGCCACCAGAGGTGAGGGCTCAAGATATTCTACAGATGGTCACCACGTTTCAAAATGCCCAGCGTCTCCCAGCCTTTGACTTTTTGAGGTTGCTAGGCCTCATGGCATCCTGCATCTTCCTTGTGCCAGAGGCTCGCCTGAGAATGAGATCTCTTCAGTGGGTGCTGAGAAGTCAGTGGTCACAATTCTCAGGGAGAATGACAGACCTCCTCAGGATTCCGGACAAGGTAGCCCACGACCTTCCATGGTGGGCCTATCCAGAGAACATCTTGAAAGGAGAACTGTTTTGGCAACCATCGCCGGAGATAACAGTAGTCACAGACGCCTCGCTCACAGGGTGGGGAGCCCATACCAACGACTTGACCATCAGCGGTCGTTGGTCTCCATCGGAGTCCAGACTACATATCAACCTATTAGAGCTGAGAGCGATCAGACTAGCGCTGAAAGCTTTCCTGCCATCAGTACAGGGGAGAAATGTCCTGATAATGACGGACAACACGGTGGCCATGCACTACCTCAACAAAAGAGGAGGTGTAGGATCACTGCCACTGTGCAGAGAGGCAATGCAGCTCTGGTTTTGGGCAATTCGGGAAGGAATCTCTCTATCGGCAGTCCACCTAGCCGGAGAGAAGAATTTGACAGCGGACGCTCTGAGCAGGCAGAGCACAGTCTCCCACGAGTGGGAGCTAGCTCAGGAAGTCCTTCAAGAGATCTTCGCCCTGTGGGGAACCCCTCAGGTGGATCTGTTCGCCACAAGCACCAACAGGAAGTACGATCTGTTCTGTTCAAGGGAATTTCCCCCGAGAGGAGCTCTAGGAGATGCGTTTGTAGTGGACTGGGAGTTTCCACTCCTTTACGCATTCCCACCAGTCCCTGTTATTCCTCAAATGATCAGGAGGTTGAGAAGATTCCGGAAAACCATGATCCTAATTGCCCCGGATTGGGCCAGGAGAACGTGGTACCCGGACCTTCTAGATATGTCCATCTGCCCTCCAATCCGTCTTTCACTCAAAGAGAATCTTCTCTCGCAGAAGGGAGGTCAGGTTCTCCATCCAGACACCAGAACCCTCAACCTTCACGCTTGGCTTCTGAAAGGTTGAGGTAGAAGGATTGGGATCTCCCTGATGACGTCATGGAGGTGTTGCTTTCGGCCAGAAGACCAGCAACAAAGTCTTTATACCGCTGCCGTTGGAACAAGTTTTGCAGCTGGTGTAGGGAAGAGAATATCGACTCTTTTTCATGTGGTACACCAACAGTGTTATCGTTTCTACTCTACTTGGCAAACTCCGGCCTTCAAGTTGGCACTGTAAAAGGCTATCTCCCAGTGCTTTCTATCTTCAAGCGCACTGCGGAGGAACCATCGTATTTCAAAATTCCTCTAGTGGTACAATTTCTCAAGGGTCTAACTAATGTTTACCCTCCAAAACCATTCCAGGTTCCATTATGGGACTTAAATTTAATCTTAAACTTCTTAATGGGCACTCCATTCGAACCACTTCACTCTTGCGCATTGAGATTTCTCACACTTAAAACTGTCCTACTGGTAGCACTAACATCTGCTAGGAGGGTGAGTGAGCTACAAGCTCTCTCCTGTAAACCCCCAGATACAATCTTCCACAAGGACAAGGTTGTCCTACAGGTGAAGCCCAATTTCCTCCCAAAGGTGGTTTCTGAATTCCATATTACTCAGAAAATTACCTTGCCTTCATTCTACCCTCCTCCCCATCCGGGGAAAGAGGAGGAAAGGCTACACAGGCTGGACCCTAGGCGAGCTCTCAGCTTTTACATCAGCAGAATGGCTAGGATCAGGCAAGCAGACCAACTGTTTGTAGCATACTCAGGTCACAAGTTGGGACTACCCATAACAAAACAAACCATCTCCAGGTGGATTATCTTGGCCATCCTGGAATGTTATAGACTAGCAGGGAAAGAGCCACCCCAAAATCTCAGGGCTCATTCAACCAGGGGTATCGCAGCCTCTTCGGCTCTCCAGAGAGGGGTACCGGTCTGGAACATATGTGCGGCTGCCACATGGTCGTCCGCACATACATTCACAAAATTTTACAATCTGGATTCCTCCACTGCTCAAGAGACCAGATTTGGCAAGGCCGTATTACATTCGGTCCATCCCTAAAGGGATACATAACACTATCACTGCCTCCTCCAATTACATACCACAGCTATGGGAGTCTATCAAAGATAAGGAATACGTCGGAGGACACAATCCCTTCGAAGAACAAGTTACTTCTTACCTGGTAACGTTCTTTCGACGGGATATTCCTCCGACGTATTCCTTATCGCCCCTCCCATCCATCCCCGCAGTGATAACTTCCCTTGTGGTTACAGCTTTCGCTCCTTCAAGGTTACTAACGGATTCAGGCATGTCTTTTCTTATGCTACAAAATGGAACTGAGCAACGGACGCAGCGCGTGGCTATTTATGGGCATGGTGACGTCTGCGCCGATACGGTGGCCGTCGAGGGACATCGACTCGGCGGACGTCGACGCGCAGCGCCCTCTACAGAAAAAATTTCCGAGGCCAGCAAGCTGGAAACGTATTATCAAAGATAAGGAATACGTCGGAGGAACATCCCGTCGAAAGAACGTTACCAGGTAAGAAATAACTTGTTCTTCTCTGTTGTGTGGGCCCCAAGGAAGCTGAGGCCCTACCTCTATGGGACCCACTTTACTCTGCAAACTCACCATAAGCCCTCAAAGTGGCTAATGAACATGAAGGGAGAGAATCCAAAGTTGCTCAGGTGGTCCATAAGTCTACAAGGCTTTGACTTCACTATGCATAGGCCAGGTGTCCAGCATAGCAATGCTGATGGGTTGTCCAGAATGTTTAACCGACCTGAACATGAGACTCATCCAGGGGTGGATTAATTCCCCCTGTCCTTGGTCTAGGAGGGGCGAGTGTTAGGAAAGATTTCAATTTATGTGTAAATATCCCTCCAGTTCTGTACCCACCAAAATGTTGCTGCTGTTTTACACCATAGTCTCACTTTGCCAGGGGAGCCCAGCCTTATGCTGCACTCCTCTGGGCTTTCGCTCACTTTTTATGGGGAAACTGACTGTTAGGCAGAATCCTGTGCAGTTCCCTTAGGGAGCACTACAGAAGATTAGGACTACAGGTGAGAGCAATAAATCCCCTTTGGTATCAGTCTGTACCACAAAGATTTAGTTGGTAGCTGTGGCTGAGCAGTCAGACGTATCTCAAGAGGGAGATGAGCAGTATTCAGGGTTTACACAATAGGCCTACAGTACTATGGCACAAGGAAACACTGACCAAAGCTTTGTATTAAAAAGTATATATATATTTATTTTATACACTTCTAGTAAAACACATTTGTCACAGTCATCAAGGAAGTTAAAATAAGTCACAGAAAAATATACACCCTCCCTAGTTAAATTGTAGACCAAGTGAACCAGAGTGAAAAAGGAGCAAAACGGCACAGTGAAAACCACAAACAAGGGATACTCTAGCAATTTCTCACAAGGGAGGGAAAGCACAAGTTAGACAGAAATATCTTCTTACACACCCTAGCAACTCTTCCCATTAGCTTGTGAACCAGTTTAAGCAGGACAGTGCATCAGTATAGGAAATACTTAAATGAAAACTGAGCAAAATGGCATTTCACAAGTTTTAAAAAGGGGGAGAAAAGGGTACTTATACAAGTAGGTGCTCCAACACAGTTCTAATTGAGAAGCAATCTAAAGAAGGCAGTTCTAACAAATGTAGCCAGAGTTAGTAGGCCTGTGCCAGAGTCAGTGGTACAGGACAAGGGTCCAGGATCAAAATGTTCTTGTAGCTGCAGTCAGGTCTATGGTTAACGATTTCGAAAAGGTGGATGCAGAAGGTGAAAGACAATGTTAAGAGAGAGGGGTGGCCAACCCAACAGGTAGGTAAAGGATTTAAAACACCTTTAGAGCTACTACGAAGAAAGGGCGGCCTGGCGGAACAATGTACCTTTACAATGAAGAAGTGGCTCCTGCGGTGGTGGTTGTTCCTGGTAGTTCCTGCAGTTCGGGTGATCCAGCAGAGGAAGAGAGGCTCTCGCCGTGGAGGAACGTTCAAGTTACTGCACTACCCAGGGATGAAACCAGCCGGGGTGCTGCCCGACGAATAAAAGGTACGCTCCTTTAAATCGCGGTCCGGGTGGACTGGTGCCTGGCTATCCGGCCTCCGAGACAGGGTACTGGAGGTTCGACCAAGGCCGGTCCAGGAAGGCGATTGGCAAACTGGTTGGCCCCACCAGTTCAAGGGAAGAAGCCTCTTGCAGGTGAAGATCTTCTCTCGTTGTGTGGTGAAAAGCGGTGAGACGCTGCAGCAGGGCTTCACCGGTGGTTCAGTCGTTGCAGATGTCTTTGGCTTCTCTCCTCTTCGGCCTCTTAGTTCCAGTGGCGATGTCTTGCCTTTCCAGTCCTCAGGACCCTGCTTTTATGCTAAAAGATGCCCATTCATGCAGCCTAACTGTAACTCACACAGTGGAGTGGTCATCTTGGCGGGAGACCCTCCAGCCTATCAGGATAGAGTGCGAGATGGGTTGCTGAGGCAACCCTGTCCAGGGGTCCTACTCCCCCTCCCACACAATGGACCCACCCCAGACTCAGTGGCGCCGAACGGAGCGCTTCTCGGCAGAAGCCCGCCAAAAGGACGAACAAAGGATCCCCGACCTGGATTAGGAGTTTAGAGAAAGACACGAGAAAGAAGTTATATTAAAGTTCTGGCAAATAAAACCTACCGGAGTAAAGTTAATATTAAAATTCACCGGCGGTATGTTAGAGGCTGTCAGAAAATGTGGTAGCTTCGAACAATGGGAAAATCCCATTGGGAAATATTTGCGGCTGAATATTTACGGTAGTAACCACTGCCACCAGCCAGAAACTTTTGAGAGAGGGACTGTACGGTGCCCTCTCGAAAATAAACATAAGGGGAAAACTATTAACCCTTCCCAGTACTTCCATAGTAAGATGGGTTGTACTGATTTAGTTCACAAAAAATGACTAGTAAAGTCAATGGGGACTTTACATGCCCTGGGAGATAGTAGTCAGTCCTGGGGTATGGAGTCTATGTTTGGGGGTCGCTACGACACCCCTGTGTCACTGCACGGAGGGTGCTGTGTAACACATGTGAATAAAGATGATTCCTATGGAGGTGAGAGAAACCCTATAGACATTAAACACAAAAATAGCCTAGAACACATATAGCAAAGTGGGAAGAAGAGTCTCACTCTTAGCAGGAGAAAAGAAACAAACCCTTCAAATCCAGCAAAGCCGCTGGGGGACTCTATAGGTAAGGGTAATTAGCCATAATATGAGAATTCTCCCTAACACTGACATGCCCTTAAGATTGTCAGTACTGGGAGACTTTGTTTCCCTTAGTCCTTTTCCAATGTTGCAACTTTTCTGCAACATGTAGCAAGTGTACAATGTACCTTCCAGTACAGTGCACTTAGGTCTCATAGTCATTTCCAAAGGCCCTAGATACTCTCGAAGGATTTTTTAGGAGATGTGCAGATGTTTCACGGACAGGGCTGGTGGCAGCTTATCTTTTCATATACTGTTAACCCTTTCCTGCCAGGTAAACCGCGATTACCGCGTTTGGCACAAATAGGTGGCCTGGCTCCAAAATGGCCATGCCACAAGATTCCTTGTCCTGTCCTTTGGCCATCTTGCCCCTTCGCCTTCCCAAGGTCGAGCCGACTCAGGTCAGACCTTATTTGGGCATGCATTTTCCTGCGAAATGCCACGCTTTCGCAGGCTTCTGCATGTCTTGTGTGTGCGCCTCCAGGATGTGGGCTGGGGTGTCTGTCCCCAATACAGATCCTGGGTGCCAGAGCATCTGGAGTGCTCTGAATGCCTGGGACCACCGTGGTCCATGATTGGTCCACGTATGGTATGCCTGAATGTGAGCAGATCTCCCATTGGGTCCTCTACGTTTTTGCGCGAAGGGGATTCTGGATAAGAGAAGCCCCCAAACGGTCGTACCATGTCGATCTCTGGAGTTCTCACTGAACGAAGGATAGGATCCAAGTATCCTGAAGCTAAGAAGCCGAGTCAAGGAACCGCTGGTGACCCTCTGGAAGGTTTGCCACCAAGAGCCGCTGTCGTCCCGTGGGACCCCTCTGCATCTGGTCGTCCTAGAAGGTCTGCGAAGATTCTTTGACTCATTGGAATAGTGGGACCAACTATTCTCGCCACCTTCACCAAAACCTGCAAGTAAGCCTTCTCGGAAGTGTCCATGGGCCAACCAGTGGGCTGACCAGCTTACGCAGGACCTTTGCTTTGTCTCTGCTGCCGTTTCGAGGACGCCCTCGAAACTTGGTATACTGCTAGTTCTGTGTTCACGGCACCCCCACACCGAATTTCGTAAACTTCGCGTTTCCAGGTCTGAAGTGAGACGAGTGCACCAGAACCGGAGCATAGGCGGTTACTGTGTCTCCCAGCCGTGGTGACGACCTTTGCAGGTGTGCTGCATTTGTGCCCCTCTTGCCCCTGAAGCCTGCTGCAGTGAAACTGGCCTGATCCATCCACCAGGAGTGGAGAAATCACCACTGTCCTTTTGGGAATTATCACTGTATCTTCATCGCTGAAAGACGCCGAGCCGCCAAATTGCTGCACTTGAATCTGTAACCGAAGTGGACTCGACTGCCAAAGTTTGGTCCTGAGTGCGCCGGGGGTCAGTGACTAATCCCAACCCTAGTCTGTGGCCCCTAGTGCCTCCATCCATTTTTACGCACGAGTGGCCCCTGGGGGCGCCTCTCCTTTGAACTGCTACTTGCGAACTAGTGAACTATTCCCAACTCTTGGAATCGATTCTGCCCTCAAGTGGAGACCCTACTCGAATAGTGTGAACCTATTCTTCCTCGCCTCACCCACCTTCCTGAGCTGCTAGAGACCCCTGAAGAGACCCCATTTTGCCCATTGGAACTACTGCGTGCACTTGCATTGCCTGTACTTTTGAGCATTAGGCTCCTCTCTTCTTAGGGATTGGACTGCCTCTTAGTTAGGAGTTTGGTGGATGTAGAAGGGACTAAAGACTATTTGCACTGCCTATTTCCTCCACTTTTAGTTTGTGGACCCATTTGGTGCTTTAACCCTTTAGACCCCATTGGTCTTGTGTATATATGTATTTTGATAGTATTGTGTTGGTCTAAATAGTATTACTGTGATTTGATTTGTGTGTTTGAAACTCAAAGGCCTTGAAATAAATGTATATGTATTTTTAATATATCTACACCTGACAGGGAGTGATTTGTAAGTGTCCTTTACTCTCTGTGCTCAATGAGGTCTTTCAGTCACCCTCACACCTAGTCTTGACCGCCGCCAAGCTACCTTGATTGGTCTGGCTTGGAAGGTTACCCTGTTCCAAGAAATTAGGCTACCCTCCTGAACCTCTGTCCACCAGGTCAGAGTTCAGAAATCCAGTTTAACAAATTGGTGTACAGCGGTGGGATAGGACAGAAGGTATCCAGAGTTGCACACTAGTGAAGGCGTTTCAAGTTATTCCTATCCAGGACACATAGTGACTTTGTAGTGATAACTGTAAAAGGCCATAGACCATAACCTTCCCGCAGCGAAAAGCTGTAGCGCAAGCCAGCCAGAGGTCCAGGACAGTCGGGCTGATGTCCCCCGGCCTTGGGCGTCTGTTACCCATATGTGGGCCAACGGTCCCAAGTCCAGCAGTGATACCAGGGTGCCCTGGCAGTGTGCCAATCCATCCCTGCAGACAAAAACTGTAACATGGCACGGCCAGAGCAACAGAACTGCCTGGAGTCATGTGCCTGGCCTTGGGTGCCTGTCTCCCTTGTTGGTCGACCGTCCCCAATTTCAGCGGTGGTGCCAGTGAGCCCCGGCAGAGTACCCATCACTTCCCAGAAGGCAAAGCTGTAACGCAGGCAAGCCAGAGGTGCAGGACAGTCGGGCGTGATTTCCCCGGCCTTGGGCGCCTTGAGCAGCAACCCCGACAGGAACCCCGTCAAATCCCAGAGGGAAAAGCTGTAACGGGACAGGGACGCCGCCCGGGCTCCCTGGGACTGCCGCTGGACTTGCAGACTTTCGACCCCCATGGGGGACAGCCCCCAAGGCTGGGGACATCACCCCTGACCGTCCTGGTAGCTCTGGCTGGCCTGTGTTAGAGCTTCTCCCTACAGGAAAGGATGGGGACTCTTGCCAGGCTTCCCTGGAACCTCCGCTGGGCTTGGAGACATTCAACCCTCATGGGACACGCGCCACCCAAGACCAGGGACATCACCCCAGACCATCCTGGAGCTCTGGCTGGTTTGCATTACAGAATTTCCTTCAGGGAAGGGATGGGGCCCCTGGTTGGGCTCCCTGGGACGGCCGCTGCACTTGAGGATGGTCGACCCACATGGGAGACAGCCGCTCAAGGCCAGGTACATGACCCCCGACCTTCCTGGACCTGTGTTACAGCTCCTCCCTCCAGGAAAGTATGGGGCCCCTGCCGGGGCACCCTGTAATCACTGCTGGGCTTGGGGACGGTCAACCCACATGGGACACTCACCACCAAAGACCCGGGACATCACCTCCGACCATCCTCTAGCTCTGGCTTGCCTGTATTACAGCTTTCCCCCTGCAGGGATCTCTGTCAGTATGCTTATATCTCCCCGGAGGCAAAAGCTGTAATGCAGCCCACTCAGAACTCCAGGACGGTTGGAGGGCATGTCCCTGGCCTTTGGCATCTGTCTCCCATGGTGGTCTACCGTCCCCAAGCACAGCGGCAGTCCCAGGGAGCCCGGTTAGGGTCCCCGTCCTTTTACGGATCTGCGAATATAACCTTTGCCTGCCTGTAACTGTACTAATGCAATTTTTCTGTACCTTTGTTCATAAGATACGCGCCTGGTTGCCCTCGTGCCTAGTGCGCTATATAAATAAATAAAATACAAATACAAATACAAAATACAAAAGTTGTAATGCAGGCCAGCCAAAGCTCCAGGATAGTCGGGGCGATGTACCTGGTCTTGGGTGGCTGTCTACGATGGGGTTCGACCATCCCCAAGTGCAGCAGTAGTCCCAGCGAGCCCCAGCATGGTCCTCCTCCTTTGCCAGAGGAAGAAGCTGTAACGCAGGCCAGCCAGAGCTCCAGGATATCTGGGGTCTGTGGCCTTGGGCGGCTGTTTGCCATGTGGGTTGACCATCATCAAGCCTAGGGAGTCCCAGGGAGACCCGGCAGGGTCCCCATCCATTCCCGGAGGGAAATTCTGTAATGCAGCCCAGCCAGATCTCCAGGCGGGCCTTGGGGACATTCAACCCATATGGGAGAGGGCTGCCCAAGGCCAGGGACATCGCCCCAGACCATAAGAATTTCCTCTCCCTAGTCCTTTTGTTGTACCAGTGGTTTAGCCTTTTTCCATTGTGCCCCACAAATGTGAGGTACCATTATTGTCGGGACACTTATGGGAACGTGGGAAGGTAGAACATGTGTTGTTGCTGGCATGTTTCGGTGGTTTCCTGGTGGCAAATGTCTGAAAATAATGTTTTATTCATCACTTTTTGGAGTTTGCCAGGCTTAAGGTGATACAATCTAGGGCAATTAGCAAAAGTCAGACCTCTTTGGATTCCTATGGGTGTCTTCTTTTCAGAAATGCATGGGGGTCCCCGTTTTCCTTGGTGGCTGCGACACCCCAGGTCCAAATCTGTGGGTTGTCCAGACGGCAAAATCTAGTCTTCCCCAAGGCGTTTGATGTACCAGTGGTTTAGCCTTTTCCCTCTGTGCCCAGATTGTTGCACCCACACATGTGAGGTGCTGTTTTCGTCAGAACACTTGTGGGAACATGGGAATGTAGGACATGCGTTGTTTCGGTGGTTACCTTGTGGCAAATGTCTGAAAATTGAGTTTTTTCCCCTCACTTTTTGGAGTTTGCCGGGCTTTGTGGGTAAAAACTTCTAGGCCGATTGGCGAAAGTCAGACCTCTTTGGATTCCCCCGGGTGTCTGCTTTTCAGAAAGGTATGGGGTTCCCCGTTTTCATTGGTGGCTGCAACACCCCATGCCCAAATCTGTGGGTTGTCCAGGTGGCCAAAACCATTCCCCAGTGCGTCTGATGTACCAGTGGTTTAGCCTATTGCCTTTGAGCCCAGCTAAGTGCTCTGACACATGTGAGGTACCGTTTTCGTCGGGACACCCGTGGAAACGTGGGAAGGTAGGACATTTGTTTTCTCTTGGTTTTCAGAATGTTTTCACAAATTCACACATTTTTTACACAGCCCTTTCATTTCTCAAATGTGACCTACATTTAGTCGTTGCTTTAGGCACACTGCACTTTTGTAACTTGCACAAGTCACCTATCCTTCAAAAGGTCTGCCTGTGCTCTTTCAAAATATTTATGCTTGCCATTCTTCACCACATTAGTTTTCCTTATTTTCAAATGCTGAGTACGCCTGTTTAGTCCGTCAGCGTAAAAATCCTGTGTACCATGGCTCGTTTTTTGGCTTGTGGTAATGCCTGTTTTGTGAAACATACCAAAAATGTGTGATTTTCTAACTAGATGAGTCGGGGGAATGTAGCCGTGCATTGCTTTTCTCAATATTGATAGATGCCTTTACCTTACCAATCCAAATCCAAATATTTCCAGCACATACTTTTTGTTCTCTCACTTTTTTTTCCCAAATTATCAAAATCTTTGGAACATAGTTGTTGCCTGACCTGCGCAAATCACCCCTTCTTGAACTTAGAAGTGTGTCTACTTTTCAGAAATGTATGTCTTTCTGGGTTCCCATCGAGCTTTCCTACCCTACCCTACCCTTCCATTCCTTCCAAGCAGGTCCGATTGAAAAATAAGGAAAAATTACTTAACTTGCACAAAACTGATAGTAACCTTATAAAGAAAATATGGAAGATCCTCTTACAAACCGTTGGTGACAGTTTACAGACACAAAGTGGCCCTGACTTTATTATAGGGGGTGGAAGCTATTTTATTTTTTGCTAAAATAGATTGAAACACATGGAACAGCCTTTTATTGGGGTATTGGGGGTATCTAAGGGAACGCTAATCCAGTTCCTGTGGTATGAGCTGGGTCTTCTTTCTGTTTCTGCAAGTATAAAGCAGACATTTTTGAGCCTTCTAAGTAAAAGAATGCTAGGCTGGGCTAACTCTATCCTTCTAGTCTTGCGCCTACTATTAAAAGATTTTCAATCTGGCGCGCTCGCGGAATGGAGAAAGAAAGGAGGCAGGCACTAGTGTGGAAACCCTATTGTTGAGACCAGAAAATGCTACATAAATGTTATAATTATGCAGCTATGGAAATATGATTGGTGTTTGACCTTTGCCGAGTGTCATAGATATAAGACTTTGAAAAACTATGAATTTGAGGTGTGAGCGTTTAATTGCTTGCCGAAATATTTGTGTTGATTCCCTTGCTCTATAAAATGCAGAGGATTTTTAAGACTGCGTTGGAACCTATGGATGGAGCACACGAGAAGTGAGCGCTTCTAGACTGAAACTGGGGAATCGGCCAAAGTATGAGGTCTCCGTGGTGAAGCCACAGAGTCCTTGAGACATTTAATTACATCATGTTCAGAGTTGAAGGAATTGAGAAATTCGATGTTGAAAAAGCATTTTTATTCTATTAGAGAGATCGTAGAGGACAGAGCATGGGCTCTAATTTGTTAGCAGTCATTGGTTCTAGACACAGTAAAGATATCTTGAGTATATAGGTTTAAAATGAAAAATGTATGTGATGAGGATTTTGTAAATTGTTGCAAATTGCTTAACCTATATTGTTAGAGTCTTAAATGTGGTGTATTGTATTTATGTGTAAGATTATGAATTGTATTATATTGAAAGGTTGGTTGTATATCATTATAACAATGAAAACATTTTTTTTTTAATTCAGAATCACAATGTGATTTGAAATGCGCATATATCATGTTTCAATCAGGAGCAGGTGAATGCACAATGCATAGCCAGGACATTCATGATCCTATTTTTTAAAATGTTTGCCCCCCACAACAGAGATAGAAATGCTTGAACGACACTCAAGAGCACAAACGTTTTTCCAAAAATGAAAATGTAAGGCCGATACGAAGACCCTCGGATCTGAGCATTACCTTGCCATACAAACATTATTTCTTGGAGAGGTGCAGTAACACTGACAACATACAGAGGTCCTGATAAGAAATCTAGGATTATTGGATTACATTGGTGTGAGGAAACAAGAAATAACATTTAGTACATTGACGGATTATGCCACAGCAATTCCAGTTGTCATGCCTACCACAAACTCTGATTTTCTGGGCCCCGCTTTAATCTATCTCTCTTCTCTGTAGCAATGGTGTTTGCAATATTTTGGTGGCTGTGCCACGAACAGGCGCCAAAACCAAAACGACATGTCGCAGTTAGAAAACATGTCCTTGCTAGCTGCACACATTTTCACCCTGCCCCATTTAAGAACACTCACCATGTTAGCTTTGCCCTTAATGCCTTGTCATGTGCTTTATATCAATGGCGACAAACTTAAAGAAGAAGAAACAACCCCCAGCGTGAGAACACTTCCTAGCTGTGCCACCCACCCTGCTGCTACCATCTGACTCACCTTCCATCGTCTGTGTGCTGTGCTGGTAGCAAGAAAGAGCGAAAAGCAGTGAGCGGGTGGAACAGGAGAGTGGCCCCTGGTGAGGAGCAGACTGGCAAGGGGCCTGTAATCCATTCCGGAAGAGTGGCGGCAAAAAGTTGGGGAGCACAACTGCATGCGAGACTGACTTTACCATTGGCCGGTGTCTAGGGGCATCTCTAACGCACACGTTGTTTAATTAGGGCTTCCACGCGTGTCTAGGGACCCCTCTAAGGCCCGCGTTGTTTAATTGGAGCTTCCGCCAGCTGCAAAAATGAAGCCTGAGCACGCGCTGCAGACTCTGTCATATTCGAGTCTATCACTGTAGAACGAGTACTCGTTGAACAAAGAAAAGGACACATTGACGTTCTGTGCGTGCGGACACCATGTTTGTTTCAATTCTGAAAATCGGAAAGCAATTAAAAGGGATTTCCGGATTCCACATTTTAAAATCAAATCCATTGAATGGTGCAAATCTTATAGCAGATATGTGAAATTGAGCATTTCAATAACAATTGCTTTGAGAATCCACTACTGTAGAAACAAGGCACTGGCAATCCCAATACATTGTTGTTCAAATTACTCAGTGTAACATTGTATAACTGATAAAGCATTGTACTGCCTAAGGACACAATTGTACAAGGGTGAATAAGTGACTGTGTGCCGCACCAGTGAAAAGGTATTCAATTAATTGCCTGCATAAGGTCTAAAAGAATAGCAGCATGGCCATGCCAGGAGTGCCAGGTCCAGCAACATTTATGGCCTCACCTGGTCCGGTAAAAGTAAAATGGAGCCAATGGAAAAAATGCTTCCTACACTACATAAAGAGCGCATGTGGCAATTCAGTATCCAATGATAGGGAGGTTTCCCTGCTGATGCACTTTCTTGCTTATGAAGGGGAGTGGATATTTGACACTTAACCGCCACTAAGTGCCACAGGAGATGGCAATAACTGCTAGTGAGTGCGAGGTGGCTCTACTCAAATTGTATAAACATTTTAATCCTAAAACTAGTACCATCTTGGAACGATACAACTTTGGGGTGCAAGTACAGAAACACAGGGAGAATGTGGAAGAATACATATCTACACTTCGCCACTTGGTGCTATCTTGCAAATTTGGAGAAAAATGTGACGAGTATATTAGAGATCAATTCATGATACTTTGCAGCAACCATAAGATAAGAGAGGAACTCTGGTTAAAAGATGAACCATCGTTAGATGAAGTTTTAGACGTTGCCAAGCGTGTTGAACACTCACTAGCATGTGTGGCAAAGTTAACCAATGCAGAAAAATAAAGACAAGACTGAAGTTTTGAAGGTATCCAAAAGTAGACAAAAGAAGAAGGAAGAGCTTATTCAGAAGAATAGTGTGGATAACAGAATGGGCAAGGTCAAGCACCAGAAGGCAGATGAAAGACCATGTTTCCGCTGTTTGATTAGGTCGCATTTTGCTGCTTCGCCTTTTGCCCTGGTTGCAAGACCGTGTGTGCCAAATGCAACAAGATAGGGCACTTTGCAAGTTGCTGTAAAAACCTTACATTTTCTCAAAAGAAAGTTCTGTATGTAGTTGAAGAGGAACGTGGATCTTCCGAAGATGATGAAGAATGCCCAATAGAAAACATTTTTCTAAATGTTGCACCAAGTGTGGAGGATGAAGAGGGTGAGAGCCCCTATGCTGTGATGTGTGTGAATGGGAGAGAAGTTACTATGATGGCCGACTCAGGGGCTGGAGCCCTGCTCCCTGCCCGGACCAGCTGCTACAAGGGTAAGAACGCCTCCCCAGCAGCGACGCTGCTCCTTGGCCTCCCGCGGCTTCCTGCCAGACAACTGCTGCCACAAACCTGAAATCAGCTGATCAAGTGCCTCTCAGCAGCCCTCGGGCTCTGATAAGCCCGGGCACCGTGCAAGACACCATTGCAGCTGAAAATCGCATAGGCTGCCATTGTAATCAACGCGGTTAATGGCCACCACGTTATTCGCCTGGGACTAAAGCCCCATTTGCCTTGACCTGCCTCCCTCATCTTCAGGCGCTGATTGGCTGCACACCAGCATTTTCTCACACGGCCCGACCGTCAGGCGGAAGCAGTGAGCAGGAAGTACCACACAGAAGGGCCAAGGGCCTGTCTGCGTCTGTCCGCGGCTGGTCACACAGCGCCACTGCGTTACTTCGTCACTCCACTCTGTGAGTACGACTTTCCTTTAAAAATTGCTAACCCTTCCTGCAGACCCTACACCTGAGGATCAGATCCCTACATAGTTTTCTGCCTTAAAACATCTGAGCAACTCTGTCTGCCGCAAACTCGCACACTACTGACACTATGTCATCATTCACTGGCAACACATTGATCTGATACCTTGCGTATTGTGCCACTGAGACTTTCCTAAAGACATACTATGCCCAGCCCATTCAGACAAATGGCATGTTGGACATGTCACTGCATGCAGGCCTAAGCACCTAGAACTTTGAGTGCTATAAAAAACTGTCTACTGCCCGTCCTTACGCTAATACATGGTGCAGTTGCCCTGCCTAGGCCCATTAATGCCTGTGATAAATGTAAACTAAAACCTTGATTGCTACATATACTGCAATACGAAAAATTGATTGCTGCCCATGCTTACGCCAGTACACGGCGCTGTTGCCATGCCTAGGCCCATTACTGCCTGTGATAAATGTTAACTAGAACCTTGATTGCTGCATAGACTGCTATACTA
The DNA here is from genome assembly GCF_040938575.1 of Ambystoma mexicanum. Classification (NCBI taxonomy): domain Eukaryota; kingdom Metazoa; phylum Chordata; class Amphibia; order Caudata; family Ambystomatidae; genus Ambystoma; species Ambystoma mexicanum. The sequence continues at coordinate 95,565,062 of NC_090939.1, read as the reverse complement.
AAATTGATTGCTGCCCATGCTTACGCCAGTACACGCGCTGTTGCCCTGCCTAGGCCCATTACTGCCTGTGATAAAGGTTAACTAGATTCTGATTGCTGTATGAATACTGCTCACTGCCCATATAGACGCTACTATATGGTACTACCTAGCGCCTTGTTAATTTACACTACTGCTTGCGGTTATTGAGCCAGGCACAGCATGCTGCCTAAAGTCACCAACAAGAACCCCAGCTCCCCTACCACAACCTCTGTGCTTGCGTTACTTCTCACTCTCTCCTCTTTCTTCCTTACCACTACCAACACCAAACGTACATGCGTGCCGCCACCACCCCATCACACCACCTCAGCACTCTCTCCACACGCCACTATGTCCACCTTTACCACCACTCAGCAGCCTTGCAACCCCCATGCAGCCACTTCACGCCTACCTCAATGCCCCTTCACAACTAGTAGACTCAACATCCTCAGAGCTCAAACTGAACCTTTAGAACTCAGCTCTCTTCCCACACTCACAGCATCCAGAAATCTACGACTAGGATCCCGTTCCATCCACAGTCGCACTACCTCACACGCCGAACACCTTATCGTACCTAAACGCACACCCACACACCTGAGTAGACCTCTCATCCTGGCTACACCCTCCATTCCAGACTCGGCCACTATATGTACTACCATAGAGACCAACACCACACTTACACCACTCATTAAATGTACCCTACTTAAGGTTCACTCTCCCAGCCCATGCCTTAGAAATACACAATCTCCTAACCAATCTTATCCTCGACCTACTAGCCATCACAGAAACATGGCCACATGAAGCTTCTGGCCCTGCCGTCACCCTTTTTCTCCCCCCAGGTTTTACCATCCTCAGACAAGACAGACCAGCGCACCTAACAGGCGGAGTAGCCCTCATCACAAAAGACTCCCTCCCCCTGAGACTAATCAGTCCCCCACCAGCCAGCAACTCAGACATCCTGTCTGCCAAGCTCACACTGCCCCCTAACAGCACTATCAACATTCACGTGCTATACCGCCCCCCCAGGTCCCCCCTCTGACTTTCAGGGACACCTGATCCATCTACTTAGTGACAACCTAAAAAGCTCCACCAAGACCTTACTACTTGGAGACTTAAACTTAGGATTCAATGACCCCAAAGACAAAGCTGCTGCTTCCTTCGCCAAGGAGCTCCATGACCTAGGTTTTACACAAAATGTCTCGAGCCCCATGCGCTCCAAAGGCTGCATCCTGGACTGGGTTGCAGACCATAATTGTCTCACTTTCATCACATCCAATACGGCCATGCCATGGACCGACCACAACTGTATTGAATTCTCCCTTCCTATCACCGCCAACTCCAAACCCCTTACCTTTGCACCTGCAGCAAAAGTGAGAAGCTCTAAGAAACTCACCAAGGAGAACCTCCACCCATACTTGACTATCCCTGCACTAGCCCCCCCTTCTCCAAAGTTCCTAACACCGTAGCAGACCTATACACAGATACGCTCACTAAAGCCATAAACTCAATAGCCCCACTTGAAAGTAAAAAAGAAAAAAACTCCCTGCACGCTAACTCCTGGTTTACAGAGGAACTCCAGTCCTTTCACTCCCGCAAAAGGGAGGAACAAAAAAACTGGCAGACTAACCCCAGCGACACTGCTAATAACGATTTCAACCAAATCTCCCGCCAATACAAAGCTGCCATCACCTTAGCCAAAGCTAACTCCTTCAACGTCTGCATTTCAAATGCCAACTCACAATCTAAGGAAATCTTCGCCATATTCAATGAACTCATCTCTCCTCCCAACACCCCTGACGAGATTATCAAAGACGAAGCCTGGTGTGCCAGTATTCAATCTGCCATGCTAAACAAAATTGACCTCCTTAAAAAAAAATCCAGGACCACTGCAAATCCCTACCTCATCACCTTGTACCCGAACAAACAGCTTCCCCTCCCTCCCCAACTAACTCCACCAAACTCCTCTTCTCCTTCAGTGACATCACTGAAACAGAAGTTATCAACCTCCTCAAAAACCTAAAACCTTCCATGTGCAAAGGTGACATATGTCCTCCTAAGCTCATCAAAGAATGTGGCGACCTTCTTGCACTGCTGCTTACAGCCTTCATCAATGCCTCCTTTAGAACATGCATTATCCCTGCAAGCCTAAAAGAGGCCTTGGTTCCCCCCTCCTAATAAAAACACTCTAGACGCCCTACAGCCTAACAATTACTAACTCATAACCACTGTGCCGTTCCTCCTTAAGATTTTGGATAAAGCTGCACATAGCCAGATCCAACACTTCCTTGAAGCTCATTCTAGCCTCGGATCAAGGCAATCTGGCTTTCCCAAAGGACACAGCACGGAAACGACCTTAGTGGATCTAAAAAAACAGATCATCCAAATCATGGATAAGGGAAAGCCAGCCCTACTGTTACTCCTAGATCTCTCTGCCGCTCTCGATTTAGTGGACCACAATACTCTCACCTCTCACCTTACCCACTCGGCTAACTTCTCCAAAGAAGCAGCTTGCTGGATCACCTCCTTCTGGGAAGGCAGTGCAATTAAAGTATTCTCCAAACTAGCCAACACAGCCCCCACCACCATCCACTGCAGAGTCCCACAGGGCTCTTGCACAGCACCTACTTTGTATAACCTGTTCACGAAGCCCCTCTTCGACAAGCTCGACACACCTGACATCGTGTATGCTAACTATGCTGACGATACTCAGGTACTCCTACCTCTCACCGGACTATATAACAAAGACACTGAAGCGCTCCACCAAATATACTCCACTATCCAGGCCTGGATGGTGACTAATGGCCTGTGCCTCAACGGGGACAACACTGAGATTATCATATTAGGTCAAAAAGCTACATTGGCCAAACTCGACAAGCTATACTCCAACTTCACCGTTGATAACACGATTATCCCTGTCACGACATCTGTGAAAACCTTAGAGGTCTACTTAGATTCTACACTATCCATGACTAGGCAGTTCAGCGCCATCACCTCCGCCTCAGCGCACACCACCAAGCTTATAAATGCCATAAAACCACACCTATCCACGCCCAACTGTCTTTCAATAGCTAGAGCAACCATTGGTACGAAACTAGACTATTGTAACGCCCTTCTAGCGGGTCCTTCTGAAAAAAACCTACCCCGACTCCAAGTCACACAGAACAATGCAGAGGAGCATTAAGCATCCCCAAAAGGGAACATATATTTCCCAGGCCAGACAAGCAGCTCATTGGCCACCGGTTAAAGAGCGCATCACTTTCAAAATCCTCACACTCACAGCACCATCCTACTATCAGAGACGACATCTAAATCTACGTCTACACGACCAACCAGGAAGCACTAGTCAAACCATCTGCACACCCCACGCATCAACAGGTCCAAAGCTGGCGGGCTAGGCTTCCCCCACATCGCAACTAAATTATTGAACGCATTACCCACTGACATCAGAGCAGAAAACGTGCTCCTTGCTTTCCGAAGAAAACTCAAAACTTCACTCTTCGTCTAATCCTTGTATTGCTCTACTCTTTCACCTGCCTGTACTGTAAACTGCTTTTGTCTGAAATCATCTGTAACTAAGAAAACTGTCTGTAACAAGCGCCACAATGCCTCCGGGCTGCTGCGCGCTCTACAAATTAGAATAAATGAATAAGGGGCAAAAATATCGTTGATGCCCAAGGCAGTGTATGAGCAAGTGCTAGGAGGTAACATCCAGGATTTGCATAGAGCAGATGTGAATCCTGGAGGGTATGATCTTGACCAAATAGAGTTATTGGATTGTTTCAATGCTGAATTTAGCTTTAAAGGTAGAAGCACTCGAGGGAAAATATATTTAACAATGAAGGGAGCATCTTTGTTAAAATCTCATGATCAAATGAAATTACGACTCACAAACTCCATAGTCCGCAAGAAGTTTTTGAATTTTTCTGCCGCCCAATGGTAAGCCAATGCCTCCTTTTCTAATACCGAATAATTACTTTATGGCCCTTTTAGCACACAAGACGCATGAGCAATAATCCCATCCTTTCCATCCTCTCTTATCTGGGACAATACCATTCCCACAACGCTATCGCTGGCATCCACAGTAACAACACTTACTCTTACGTCCCGTTCCTCCATACTGCATGGGTGGGCGGCCCTGGGAGCATGCGCTACCCTGACTCTGTCCTCCGGCGCCACACCTCAATCCCCTTTTTCACGTCGACGGGAACAGGCCGAATTCACCAGCGCTCCTGGGTTTGGCTTCGGCCATGTAATTCCATGCGTGGATACTTCTTCTCTTTGTCTTTTTTATCATTCAGGTAATCGGTCCTCAGGCGTCACGCTCCTCCCCGGCGCATGTCTACTTCCACAGGGTTCAGCAGGTGTCCATCCTGCAACGGGCTCTTCCCAACTTCAGACCCCCATGCCCTCTGCCTACATTACCTTGGTCCAGACCACAGTTGGCAAACTTGTACAGTGTGCAACGCACTGTCATCGTGGTGGCTGAAGAACAGACTAGCCAGGTGGAGGGAGCTCTTCCAGAAGTTGCCTCCAGAGGACATCAAGAACTTTGTGAAACATCGATCCAGGCCGAAGGTAGGGCCTCTATTTGCCATCGTACCTCACAAGGGAGACTCCTTCCCAAGGACTCGCCCGCGCAGGAGGCACCGCTCAGGTTCTTGTACTAGAACGTGCACCGAGGCTGCTCCAGCTACCAGCCTACAGGCCGAGGGATCCCCGGATCCTCCCGGTGACAGTGTTGAGGGACCGGAAGGTCCTTTTACCGGGTCTTCGCCCGAGGGGCTCCGCCCTTGTACCGGCATTATGCCCGAAGGGCCACACCGAGTACCAGAAATATGTCCGAGGGGGTGCCTAAATGCAGCTCTACCGGCCCCGGGCTGAGGGTGTCACACCTACCGGGTCTAGGCCCGAGGAGCACGATAGGCCTTGGAGGAGGCTGGGCCCAGCGAGCCGAGCAACACGACGCAGGCACTTAGCAGGCAGCTTGACAAAATGGCCGCCGCACCAGACATCAGCACCCGTCCGATGCAATTCCAGGAGTTCGGCGAGGAACGAGTGTCAAGGTGGGACTGGTGGGACTGACCTCAACCAGGTACGTGGCCTACAGTCTAGCCTTCATTTGTGCAGGGCAGGTTCCTGCTGCGTCCATACGACTAGGGTATGCAGCAGCTCAAGCAGCCTCCCGCTACCCTGTCTGTATCCCCTACCACACCTCCGGCCTGTGAAGACAGGTTCCTTGAGAGGTTCCTCTGGCTCATGAAGTCCCCTCAGATGGGAGTTATCCTCAGGGATGCCATCAGGGACGTGCTCCCTCCAATGCTTCCGGCACTACAGGCTCCTCCGTTGGCGCCCCCGGTCCCGGCACAGCCTCTGCCTCCGGCCCCCCAGCCGATTCCTCAGGCGGTTCCGTTCCAGCCTCCTCCACATCCTCTGGCTCAGGTCGCCATAACCAAGCCTCCAGCTCCCGCTACTTCCCCTTCTACGCAGGATCCTCCTGACCCACAGGATACGGATGAGGAGGAGGACCGGACACGCTCTTGTCAACCAAGGCCTTCCACAAATGTCTTGCGGGGCTGGCGGAGTATCTGTGCCTACCTCAACCCGTGGTCGAGCAACTGGCAGAGGGGGTGCTTGCTGATGTCCTCACGAGACCCCCCTCTGCCAAAATGGGAATTCCACTGCAGACCGATGTAGTCTCCCTGGCCAAAAAGGGTTGTCTCAAGCCCCACTCTGTCCAGCCGGTCAACCGACGCCTGGACGCGAAGTACAGGCAGATGGAGGGGGATACACTTTTGCTATTGGCCCATCCTCAGCCGCACAACTCGGTGATCGATGCAGCATCACTATACTCCAAGCCTCAGTCGTCCTCAGCTTCCTCCTCTGCGACTCTGCTAGGCAAGGAGAAGATCTTGGAGCTTACGGGAAGAAGCTGTATTCCAACGTGTCCTTGCATCTTCGTCAGGCCAACGCTCATCCCATGCTGGCGGAAATTGCAGACTTCCTCCCGGAACTCCCCACGCAGAGCCAATCACGTTTCAAGGCGGGACTGGCTGAGTCCAAGCTGGTGGCGCAGTACCTCATGGAGTCCACTGTGGCCCATATTGAAACCTGTGGGCGTGTTATTTGTATCGCCACAGACATGAGAAGGACAGCCTGGCTCCGTGCAATGAAATTCAACCCGGACGTCCAGGAACGCATCTTGGATCTTCCGTTCGAAGGGGGTGTCCTGTTCCACTCCACAACGGACAAGGAGCTGGACAAAAAGAAAAACAGCTCACAAACGGCCAGGTCTTTATCCATCTTAACAAAGACCACGCCCAAATCGTACAACCAGTCACAGCAGCGCACGGACAAGGGGCATACTAACGGAGGGTTCCGCGGCTTCCAGGTCGAGGTCCAGGCAGCCGGACCGCTTGCCGACTCCAAATCGGTGCAAGCAACAAAAAGGGGGTGGGGGTAAGGGCTTTTTCAGTCCCCCTCCCCAGCAACAGTCTCTGAGGGAAAAGAGGCATGACACGCCCCTTTGGGTTCACATGTCTCCAGTGGGGGGCAGGGTTGCTCTCCATGCAAATTTCTGGCGCCATAATTGTGCGGACCCCTGGATCCTCTCCATAGTATCCACAGGGTACCGCCTAACCATCCCAGCCTCTCCTCCCTCCTCCCCTCCACTCCCTCAGGTTGGGACAGCAACTTTTCTGGCAGAGATCCGATTGCTCGTAGAGAGCCAGGCCGTGGAGGTCACCCTTCTGCCTGGCATTTGAAGACCTTTTCAAGGTTTCCACTTAGGAGTGCGATATTACACACACCCCTTGGGACTTTGAATACCTGTGCAACTGTGCAGCACTTATAGGGCTCTGTTTTTCTCCCAGCCCAGTTCTGTCCCAAATTTTCAAATATGGTGTTTGCTCTGTACCACTATTGTATGTTCAAAAAAGAAAAATGTGCTACATACAAGTCTAATTCATGTACTTAGCGAAGTTGCTAATCATCTGTTGTTGAAATATTCATCCGCTGTGTTTCTATTGTTTATAATTGTTGTATTTTTGTTTGCACATTGTATTTGGTTGATAAAATCACACAATGTCTGTTTTTGGACCCTAAGAAGTCCCTTTCAATTGAAGTTGTACTAAAAAACGTTCTAACTGACTAGCAGTTAAATTACCATAACTGCTCACATACAGGAAAGTTTCTAAAAATATAAAATGAAAAAATCCAATTAAGATCAGCAGCCAAATAATAAAAGCTGTTTGAACACTACTCAGTTTGAGTGTGCTTCTGAATGTTACACTTTGGTTATTAGTGAGACAAAGATGTTCTTGTCTCAGTGATACATCACAAAGGAAAATAAGTTTGCATGAAATAGTTACAATTATTGAAATTTGTTGGTATGACGCCCTCCCTGTTCCAATCCAGCCTCCCAGCGAGGCTTGGGTTTTTACTCCAGGATTTTCTTCATTCAGAAAAAGAACCAGGCGGGCCTGAGAGTTGTGCTGGACCTTTCCACCCTCAACCTCTCCTTACCTCTACAAAATTCAAGATGGTTACGCCAGCTTTTATAGCGGAGACATTGTGCAGGGGAGGCTGGATGTGCTCCCTGGATCTGAAGGACGCGTACCTACACGTTTCTATTTGGCAGCCCCATCGTCCCTTCCTACGGTTCAGCATTTTGGCCTACCATTTCCAATACAAGGTCCTTCCTTTTGGCCTCAACTCGGCTCCCAGGGTCTTTACCAAATTCATGAATACTGTGGCTGCCCTCTTCAGAGCGCAGGGCCTTCACATCTACCTATACTTCGACGACTGGCTCGCCAGGGTTGCATCTCTGGAAGTGGTTCACCACTCTTCCCATGCCCTTATGAACAGACTGCACGATCTGGCCTTCTCGCTCAATCTCAGGAAGTCGCAGCTGCAGCCCATGCAGACTCTGACATTCTTGGACCTCATCTGGGACACGTGCTCCAAGAGGGTGTTTCCATCGGAGGACAAGATCTTGGCCATCAGGCGGCCACCACTCACTTCCTCAGCAGAGAAGTGACCTTGGCCTGGTCGTACCAGCATCTCCTTGGTCTCCTGGCAGCAGTTCTATTAGCCGTTCCTCACACGAGACTGAGGATGAGGAGGATTCAGCTGCTCTTCACGTCTTGATTGAACCAGGAGCGGGGTTTCTAATCCAAGATGATCAGTGTTCCCCCATCTCTCCACCCAGACCTCACATGGTGGTCCAGGGACTGCAACCTACGGTCGGGCAAGCCCTTCTGGCCTCGCACCCCGTAGGTCACCATCACCACAGACTCCTTGCTCGAGGGCTGGGGAGCTACCCTGGACGATCTCTCAGTCCACGGCACCTGGACTCAACAGAAGCAGGAATACCACATCAATTGGTTGGAGCTGAACGCTACTCTGGCTTGCGCCCAGCTCATTCCATCCACTTCTCAGTGGCAAAGTTGTCCTTATCCAGACAGACAACTCGACCAGCATGTTCAACAAGCAGGGAGGCATCAGATCCCCTACACTGTGCAGACTGGCAATCAGCATGTGGAAGTGGGCCCTGGAAAAAGACTTCTACCTCACGGCAGTCCACCTTCTGGGGGAATCCAACATGGAGGCGGACAGGCTCAGCAGGTTGGGAGCGGACAATTACAAGCGGCAGCTAAACAACCTCGTTATTCAGGAGATCTTCAACAGATGGGGTCTTCCCCAGGTGGATCTCTTTGCCACCTGGCACAACAAGAAGTGACCTCAGTTCGCCTCCTGGCAGGGACAGGGCCACGGCTCCCTGGACGATGCATTTCGGATTCAGTGGGACGGCATGACAGCATATGCCTTCCCGCCCACTCTGCTGATTCAGAGTAATTTGCAAGATCAAGTAGTCTCGCCAGCTCAACATCATTCTAATAGCTCCATGGTGGCCTACCAGGCAATGGTTCTTGGAGCTGCTCAGCCTCTCGAAGATGCACCTTCCAACGGGCCAAGCAAATCTGGCGCAGCACGGGGGCAGGGTCATCCACCCCCCGCCACAGAAGCTATCCCTCACACTGTGGTTCCTGAGCAGGTAATGCTAAGGCATCTCAGCGTATCCCAGGATAATCTGGAAATCATACAGGGCGCAAGGAGCAAGGCTAGCAGGGGCCAGTATAAAAGTAAATGGACCAGGTTCTGCCCCTGGGCAGACTCCTAGGGTATCAACCCCATGGCATGTACTCTGGACGACATGCTCTCCTGCTCGGCGCACCTCGCCCACTCTGGCGTACAGATGGACACCTGCAGCACTTACCTCGCAGCCATCAGGGAGTACAGGAACTCAGAGGTTGGGGTCTTCCCCTCCTCCAATCCGATTGTCAAGAAACATTTGACGGGGCTCGCAAGGCTCTACCTGCCCATCAAGAGGCCACACCCCGTGTGGGACCTGAACATAGTCTTGGGCGCCCTAGTGCACAAACCATTTGAGCCAATGGCGCCCGCGGACATCAGGCTGGTCACTATTAAGACGGCCTTACTAGTCGGACTAACCTCAGCTTGCAGAGTCAGCGAAATCCAGGCGCTGCTCGCCTCAAAACCATATACTACCTTTCACAAGGTTGTCCTGCGGATACATCCAGCATTTCTGCCTAAGGTGCCATCTGCTTTCCATTTGAACGAGGAAATAGTCCTTCCTACATTTTTTGCCGACCCTAAGGACGAGGCACAGAGAGTTCTGCACTGCCTGGATGTCAGCGTGCCTTGAAATTCTACCTTGACAGGACCAAGGGCCTCCGCAAATCAGACTCCTTGTTTGTCACTTTCAGGGGTGCAAGACCAGACCAGCAGGCCTCCAAGGCCTGCATATCCCGCTGGATGGTCTCAACCATCAAAGAAGCATATGAGGGCCAGCACAAGCCACTTCCGGCTAACATGCACGGCCTTTCAGTCAGGGCCAAGGGAACGGCCATCGCATTCCAGCGCCATGTCCCGTGGCAAGTCATAAGCAGGGCAGCCACTTGGGCCACTCCCTCGGCTTTCTGCAAGCATTACTGTTTGGATGCCGGTCCTAGATCTGATGCAGCTTTCGGACAGGTGGTTCTCAGGAACCTATTTGCTTAAGGAGGGTCTCCTCTCCACCCTGGGGCTACATTCAGTTGTAATCGCCCATGCAGTATGGAGGAAAGGGGACGGCACATAAGAGTAATTATAAATTACTCACTGTAGTTATGTTATGTTATGTTATTTTGCATTTATATAGCGCCTTATATTCCATTGGTATGGTCTGAAGGCGCTGGTAGTTTGAACGCCCTTGGGAACCGAAGTTTGGGTCAGTAGAGAGAGTAGAGAGTGTCCAAAGGTGCGTGTGCGCACCAGGTATGTGTGCAGCTGGTGCGGAATTCATGTGGTAGCTGCTTCTTAGCGGTAGGTGTGGTGTTGAGAGATCAGGAGTATGTGTTCGCTCTGGCAGGATTTATCCAGACCGAGTGTGGCTGCGTTAGGCCTGAGGGGAACGCCTGGCTGGGGGGTGTGAAGCCAGCAGTGTTTACTCAGGGTGATGGGGAGTGAGCGGGAGATGTTGATATGAGAACAATTATACCGAATGGTGACATAGTATCTCTGTGTTCTAGTTGAGTGGTGGTGTAAAGAAGAGAGTAAGCGTGGGGTGTGGAATGGTATATGCTCTTTCAAATGTTCCCTGCATTCCAAAGAATATTACTTCTAGATGCAACTTTCAGAGAGAGGCTATTGGGCACACTTCTAAATTCACAGAGAGGCTATTGGGCACACTTCTAAATGCAACTTTCAAAGAGAGGCTATTGGGCATACTTCAACATGCAACTTTTCTCAGAGAGGCTATTGGTCACAACTTCTAAATGCAATTGGGTACACTTCTAAATGCAACTTTTCTCAAAGGGACTATTGGGCACAACTTCTAAATGCAATTGGGAACACTTCTAAATGTGGCTTTTCTCAGAGAGGCTATTGGTCGGAGCTTCTAGATGCAATTGGGTACACTTCTAATGCAATTGGGCACATTTCTAAATGCAACTTTTCTCAGAGAGGCTATTGGGCAGAACTTCTAAGTGCTATTGGGTACACTTCTAAATGCAATTGGGCACTTGGGCATATTTCTAAATGCAAGTACTCTTAGTCCTTAGTCCCCTTTCCTCCATACGTCCCACCATCCTCCCCCTAATAATACTGGTGTCATTAGGCAATGTTAAATCTATTGTTGACGCGTCAATGGGGACTGAGGTGTGGCGCCGGAGGGCGGAGTCAGGGCAGCACATTCTCCCAGGGCCGCACCCCTGCGCGCCTCTAAATTTAAAGGGGAAGAAGGTTTTTTCTGGTGAAAAAGGTTCTGTCTCCCGTCCCTTTGAAGGGACGCCCATGCAGTATGGAGGAAAGGGGACTAATACGTTGAGTAACTTATCATTTCTCTCCTTGTATCAAAACGCCTTTGCCAAGTCTATTTCCTCCTTGATGCTACAAGATTCCTTCTTAGATGCGCTGCTCCAAATAAATACTTAATTTTTGTTTAGAAGCCTCCTCATTTCCACCACTTTCTCTGCAAAGTTCTTTAAAAATGTCTTGTAGAACTTAATCATACCTGGAAATGACCTAAGCTCCTTTTTCGTTGTCGCTCTCGTAACTTTCTTGATAGCATTTATCATCTCACCCTTGGGCTTTAACCATATTTCATGGCCTAGGTACTCAACCTTCTCCCTTTTGAATACACATTTCTCCTTTCTCAAGGACACACCTTTCTTTTCGAGAATCGTCAGTACCTGTTCCAGAATTATGTCATGTTCTTTTTCACACTCGCCACACACCAACACGTCATCTTGAAAGCAAAATACTCCTTTCATTACCCTAAACAAACAATTTATCCCCTTTTGAAATATGTTCCATCTCCCTCAGCAAGTTACATCACAGCACATTTCATCTGGCCGCCTAAGAGTCTGTTAAACCAGAGAGAGAATTCCTTTTGGGAGGTGCGAGATGAGTCATGTTTGTTGGAAGGTTTATTGTACCGTTTGGAGCGTGTTCTGGTGCTTCTGGATATTCGAGAGAAGATTATTGGTCTAGCGCATGAGGGACATGTTGGTATCACTCGCACCAAGGCCATACTGAGAGGAGAATATTGGTGCTCTGGTTTTGACCGTGAATTGGAAAAGAGAGTTAACGGTTGTGTAGAATGTGCAAAATCAGGGAAGGGTAAGGTTGCAAAATCCCAACCAGTTATAGAAACAGATGTGCCTGGCAAGTTATGGGATGACTTGGCCATGGACATATTAGGTCCAGTTTAGATAGGAAGTGTTCAAGGAAGTATATAGTTGTTGTCAGGTGGATTGAATATAAGAGAGTGAAAGAGATTCATGGTGAAAGGAATTCTTACAGGAATCATGTGCAAGGGATTGCCGAGTAGCATTCTCACAGATAATGGTATGCAATTCGTTTGAGTGTTTTTCCATGAGTATTTAAAAGGATGTGGAATAAAGCATAAAAGTCGGCATTGTATCATCCAGAAGGAAATGGAATGGTGGAGAGAACTAATAGATGCATAATGGAGGCCATTAGAATGGCTTGGGTGTGTGACAAGGATAAGAGTGTGGCGGTGCAAGAAAGGTGATGTGCCTTACATATGTCTCCACATGTAGAGACAGAAATTAGTGCGTTTCAACTTATGAGAGTCCGGAAGGCTAATACAAAAATAATACACATAATCAGACTGTGTGGTGGGTGAGTTGAGAGAAAGAATTAAGGAAAGGAAAGCAAAGTGGGTTGTGAAAGAAAATTTGAAGAGAGGGGAAAAAGGAACTGGATGTTCAGTGTGGAGAAAGGGTGAGGATTAAAAAAGATGTTGTGAAAAGAAAAGGAGACTCACTTTATTCTGAATTGGTTGTAGTGGAAAGGGTGATGAAAGGAGCAGTGAGAGTGAGATGAGGACAAGTTTGGAACAAGAATAGGATTGCAATGGTAAAGAAAAGAAAAGGAGTGTGGGTGGAAGGAGAGGAGATGGGTTGCAATGTCTTTTGCAGGGGGAGATGGAACATGGAATGTGGGGGGATGGAGTGTTTACTGAAGGTTATGCTTCAAGATTCTGATCTGTTCAGTTGAAGAGCCTGTGATGGAGAGAGTAGGCTGTGCTCGGGGTTCTTACCAGTTATCTTGAATACACATAATATAAAGTATACTTTCTGCTTGTCATGTGCTTTATATCATATACTAATGTTGATTCACCATGAAACCTACTTACAAGTGCAACTTAATAATGAAGATAATGGGCCTCAGAAGTATGCCGGTCTTGAAATAGCAGTGCTGGTTGCTCCATACTGGCACCTTTTTCCGGACCGTCATACTCTGAGTTGTGATGCTGCTAACACCGTTACCGCAAGTCACCTACTGTATCTGGCAACATCGTGAACGGAATCTGCGGGAAACACGTTGGCAGTGCCTGAGACACTAGCATGGTGTTAGTATGTGCAGATTCCGAGCACCACATACACGGAAACACTGACATGAACGTGCCGGTAGCACCGTGAATTACGCGCCGGAAACACCGGCATCACGGACCAGGGGTTAACTAGGGTCAGGTGTGCAGAAACAGGTCTCAGGTGGCCCCAATCAGCCCAGGTGTCCACCCTGAGCACCGTAAAGGCACAAAAGGATCACTCCCACATCCAACACTCCTTGCAACACTACCATGCTTGCAGCAGCAGTAGCAGTAATGGAGCTCGAGGCCCTGCATGCAGGGATACAACTTCAAGAGGCAGGGAGGCAGAGGATGTGGCAGTGCCGCTGGAGGAGAAGGAGGGCCATCATGGCCATGCAAAACATCAATGGCCAGCAGGTTGCAGCCCGCAGGCAGCCACGCATAAGGCCACACCCTTCAACATGAGCCAAACCCAGATCCACACCCTGTACCGGCTAGACAGGGACACCATCACATCCATAGTGGACCTGATCCATGATAACCTCATCAGCCCCATACAGATCCGTACAGCCATCCCCCCTTGCTCAAGGTAGTGTCTGTGCTACACTTCCTTGCCATGGGCACCTACCAACACACTGTGTGGGAACTGCATGGGCTATCGCAACCCTGTTTTTCGCAAGTCCTCTTTCAGGTTATTAATGCACTCCTGCGGCACGTGTCATGTCACATAGCCCTACCCAGAATACCTGACCAGGTCAATGCCACGAAAATAGCATTCCATGCCCTTGCAGGCATGCCCAGTGTGATGGGGGCATTGGACTGCACACATGTGGAGTTGGTGGCCAGGCATGCCATTGAGGCAGTGTACAGGAACCGAAAACTATACCACTCACTCAATGTGCAGATGGTATGCGATGCATGCCACCTCCTCACCTATTGCTGTGCCAGATTCCTGGGTTCAACCCACGGTTCCATGGTGCTGAGGAACTCCACGATGCCAGTGTACATGGCACGTCACAGCAGAGAGCTTACCTGGCTGTTGGGTGACTGTAATTACCAAAGCATGTGCACTGTTGAATGGGGGGGCATAATACACCATAGCGTACCTAGCTGTTGGGTGAGTGTAATTGCCAAAGGACGTGCACTGTTGAATGGCGGGGCATAATACACCGTAGCGTACCTGGCTGTTGGGTGAATGTAATTACCAAAGCATGTGCACTGTTGAATGTCGGAGGGGGAGGCATAATACCCCATAGCGTACCTGCCTGTTGGGTGAGTGTAATTACCAAAGCATGTGCACTGTTGAATGTGGGAGGGGGGGCATAATACCCCATAGCGTCCCTGCCTGTTGGGTGAGTGTAATTACCAAAGCATGTACACTGTTGAATTGGGGGGGGGGGGGGTTGGCATAATACACTATAGCGTACCTGGCTGATGGGTGAGAGAACTTTGAATTGGGGTGCACAAGTATTAAGGGTTGCCTCCTGTAAAGCATCAGCTTATTCCATGTTACTTTTGCACTTAATGATAGCAACCCCAATTCCTGTCGAATTACAGCCATTGGGGTTGCCATTGGCAATCGCAGAGTGTGTTTCCAAAAGGAACCTTCTAAAAGGTCCCAAATTTCTTGACGGAATCCTGAGCAAGTCTCTCCACCGGACACAAGCGGGGGAGACACTTTTTGTGTGTAGAAGATGATTATGGGTTTCAGTGAAAATGTCCCATATTTTCTATCGACAGCCTTTCCTTGTGCAATTAGTCTTTTTGTTTTTTTGCTTTAAGGCATCCCTCCAGGTTTTTTCTCGTTTCGACGTACTTAGTTGAACAGCTCAAATTACTTAATTTCCCTTACTGGTTGCAGGCGTTTGCCATCCAATATCCAGCTTTCTTTTGTTTTCATCTATCCTCTTGTGTCACCTAATATCATAATTTCGGATTTGGTAGCATTTATTTTCAAATCCTTTTTGGTCACATAGTTCACTAATTGGTTCAGTGACCCCTGTAGACTAATCTTAGTTTGATCTAAAAGGATCAAATCATCTGCATACAGTAGTCTGCCCACTTCAGTGACATTTATCTTTGGTGGAAATGAAAGTTTATTATCTGGTATCTCCTTCAGATCTTCTATGTAGAAGCTAAACAAGGTCGCAGCTGAAGGGCATCCCTGTTTAAGGCCCTTGTTGGTCTTAATTCTTTTTTATACGTTTCCTTGTTGATCCAGCTTTACTTGCATGTACGTTTGGGAGTAAAGATCTTTTATTGCCTTTAACAAATCACCCGGACAGCTTTTGGCTTCTAATCTTTCCCATAGCTTTCTCCGATCAATGCTGTCAAAAGCTTGCTACAGGTCTATGCTAGCCATACACATTTTTTGTTTGCTTTGGAAGGCTCTTTTTTTTAGAAGACTAAGTAGGAAAAGATTAAGGCTGCAACCCACTTCTTTTACGAATCCCGACTGTCGATTGTCGAAGGAGTTTGTTTCCTTAATCCATGCTTTCAAGCACTCTAGAAGAAGGTTGGCAAAAATGTTTCCCATGCAGTCAAGCAGTGCAATCGGGCGATAGTTCGTGGGTTGCATGCAGTCCCCTTTTTTCAAAATTGGGGCCACAATCCCCGCTTTCCAGCTTTCCGGAACTTTTACAATTTTTACTATTCTTTAGATAGGATCTCACAAAATTTCGACCATAATTCCGGATTTGCTTTTAGTACTGCGTTTGAGATTCCATCGGGTCCTGGGGCCCGTGATGCGCTAGCTTTTTTAACAAGTGCCTCAATGTCTTCTCTACTAATCTCTAGATTCCAAGATTGACTCATTTCCTGTGGTTTGTTTATTATGTTTTGGGTGTAATTTCAATCTTCCAATAGTGTTTTGAAAGGTTCCATCCATACACCCTCAGTAATTGGATTTAGGAGGCACAAAACTTTACGGCCTCTTTTCCCTTTTAATAGTTGCCATAGGTTCCTATTGTTTGTATTGCCCAAGGCTTTAAGCATGCATTCTGCATCTCTCTGCAGGAGTATTATTCTATGCGGCTTGTGCCAATTCTTGTACTGCTGTCTTCTTATTCGTTTCAGTCCTTTGCTATGCTGATGTTTTAGTGCATTTAGCATCCGAAGATCTTTTCTCAAGCACTTCTTTTGCTTCACAATTTCAAAATCATATATGTGGATGGCTTTAAATCTAGTTTCAAATCCTGATCATTGCTTTTTTTAAACACTGTCAAGGTCTGATCATATTCCACAGAAAGTGGCTCTTGATTTTGCCAATCTTCCAGGTCTTTCGTTAATCTCAGAATATCTTTTGATTTAATCTCTATACAGTTTCGACCTCCCTCCAGTTCAAGCTTTTCCATCCAGCTGGCCTTTAAATCTTTTTTCCTCTCTGCTATTGTTACAATGACGGGGTCGTGGTCACTATCGAGTACAGTTTGCACTTTTAAAATTAGAATGCTTGGTAGCAAATTTCCCGAAACAAAGATATAATCTAATTTAGCTTTCTGGGGACCATTGCTCCATAGTGGAGCTGCCGGTATATGACCTGCGATGTTCCCATTTAAACAGTGTAAGTCTCTCTGCTCCATTTTGTCCATCCACGCCATTCCCTGGTTTCTTTTTTTCTCATTGTGGGTAGTTTTAGTTTCAAAATCTCTCCCATCAGCTCCCAAACAGTTGGCATAGAGGTCCCCACATGTCACTATCTGGATATTTTGATGTTTCTCAGATAACAGATCAATCCAGTCAGTTATCAAATCCAAAAATATCTCACTCTCTACCTTCATGGGATTCCAATATACGTTTAATAAGAGAAGGAGGCCGATGTTTTTTGGGATCCGTCTTGACAGTTTTATTATTGTAATCTGAATATAGGGGTTTGTGTTTATAGCTTCAATAACAGACATCTCTATTCCTTTTTTAATCATAGTCAGGAGGCCGGACGAGGGTCTTCCACGCAGTCCCCCTTTTGCTGGATTAAGCAAGACGATGTATCCATCTAGCAAAGGCGCACTTTTTCAGCCACGATTCTTTGATGCATATAATATCCAAAT
This sequence comes from Ambystoma mexicanum, assembly GCF_040938575.1. NCBI lineage: Eukaryota > Metazoa > Chordata > Amphibia > Caudata > Ambystomatidae > Ambystoma > Ambystoma mexicanum. Next base: position 95,547,602 of record NC_090939.1, on the reverse strand, counting down.
TTGCCATTGGTTGTTGTTTTTCATTAAAGAGGTATCAAAAACCTCTAGAATTCCAACTCCCTATTGTCCAACTTGTCCTTATGATAGATTCTGGATCCTAATCTCTAGCTTTCCTTGCTAGTACCCCCGCCACCAACTCCATGAAGATGGGTCTTCTGAGTAAGGTGCATTTGATCCAATTGGAGCCTCTTCTATTCTATGCACATCTGATATGGATCTTCTCTTAATTGTGATCTGGATCTTCTCTTTCTTTATTTGAAGGTTGTAGGTTTTTGTTGTCGTTACTTCTGTTGGACTTTTCACTCAGATGTTGGTGTGGTTCAGTTTCGAACCAAGGCACTCTCTCTGCCATAGCGAGCAGTGGTGATACATCAGGATTATTAGCATTCTGCAGATTCCACCGCAAAGCCTGATTTGTGTTTCCACAATCTTGGAGGGTTTTGCTTCCCATGATGTCAAATCCCAAAGATCGAAACTCATCACTTGCTTCGGGCATGAAGGTGATTAGGGCAGTAGACTTTAGTATAAAAGCCACAGAATAATCTATTTTCTCGTTCGGGAAACTCACTATCCTTATATCCTCAGACCTAATCACTCTCAGCCGAGGGATGTATTGTAGCAGCTTCATTATGGTTTATTCAGAATAAGTCCATCCTCAGATCTAAAAATTCTCTCTGGTCCCAATTAACTGTTTTCTTATTGGCAGTTTGATTATTAGTGTTCCCTCGAGAATGTAACTCTGGAACAGTTGAGCGCTGTTTTGAAGCATAATTGCCTTTGCATGTGGAGTCCTGTTTGGATTCTATGAGCAGAGACTTCATTACAAATTCTTAAGAGAGTGCATTGTGCAAAAAATCTAGTTTTGGGCCTACACATTTCCCTTTTTTCGTTCAGTGTCATGAATTGTGTATTGTCGTCTTTCGTCATAAGGGGAGACAGACATACTTCTCTTCTCTCATCTTTTGTAGGGTCATGGGTTTCCATCTCACTTTCAACAGTTTCGATTTGTTCATCATCTTCGTATACGGACAGATTAAGTAGATCCAAAATGGGTTTGTTCATCTCATTGTCTTCATCATCTGATTAATTTCGGCTCCTTTGTGATCTATGTTCTATAGCTGTTTTGGGTTTGTTATTCAATATAGCTTGGTCAATACAAATTTCTTTAGAAACTGGCGGCAGAGAGACATTTCTAAGGAAGCTTTGAGAGCCACAATTCCTTCTTACATTCACTTTTTTCATATTTCTTTTTTGTCTTGCAAGTTTGTTTGCCACCACTACGTTTATTTCTTGTCTCATCCGTTTTCATTTGTTCAAAAATGCAGAACGGATTGTTCTGACACTTTGTCTTCTCCATTATTGAGCTTGAATTGGTTAAATTACACTCATTTACGGGGATAGAACAAGCAGATTCCTCTGATTTTTCTGGGCGACCAGTGGTTTGTTTTTGCCGGAATGTTGAAGTACTTGGATCATTCCTTGAAGGGGAATTCTCAATCGCATTAGTCATCTGTGTCATGCCTCCACAATTTAGTGTTTGGCAATCTACATCCTGCTGTGACAGTGAGCGACTCAATGTGTTATGAGTGTCAAGTGCTACTCCATTTTCAAATTGTATTGGTTTTATTGTATCAAGCTTATTTGACTGGATATGAGACCATGATGCTATTTCCTTGCACTCCTTCCAGAAATATGCGTTTATCAGGTTTAGCATCTTGCAGGAGATCTATCAGGGACTTGAGGATGATTCCTTCCATTTCTTTCTCTCTCCCTTTCTTCTCTCGCAGCACTGCCATAACAGATTCCACATATATCAGCTTTGAATTCTCTAAAGCTATTAGAGTGGTCTGATCTTTGTAATTTTCTCCCAGGTGTTCATATAATTTTATAAATGGAGCTAATATATCGATACTGCCGAGGTAATGGAATCCTGCATCTCTCTAGCCCAAGAGGGTTTAATATATTCTTCTTCTGAATTGTGAACTCCAGCTCTATGCCTATGGAGGAGTAGCGGCCTGGGTGTTTGTCTCTTTGTTTGCTCCCAACTAATAATCTCGCTCTCATCTGTTTTGGATGAATCCTCAATGATAGAGTGTTTCTTTGGTTCAATCGTTTGGGCCCTCTAGAGCCTTTCTTAGGTCTATCTGAATCATTTCTGACTGTGGAGATTTGGGTTGATGACGAAGCCAACTCGCCATTATGCTGGGCATTATTATGTAACTTCTATTTTTTTGGCGGAATAATATTTGAATCTTCCATAGCCTCTTTTTCTTGTTCTGGCAAGCTGCATTCCTCTGTTGAACAGGTGTTTACACTGCTCTCAAGACTATAGCAAGCTCTAAAGTTCACTCTTCTGCCCATAATGTTAAGGGGTTGCAATGGGGCATATCCGCCCATGGATATTTGGCAGGAACCTTGGGATCGCTGTCTTTTCGAGTCCCAGCTTCCTGCTTGTTTTTGCCTTTCGGCCTGTCCGTAGCCAGATTTCGACTTTTCCGTAATGTCCAGACAAATTTGATGAATTAATCCATTGTCCGGTACTCCAATTCCGAAGCTGTTTTATCCGCTCTATTGATAGGGTCTTGTTGTATCTCTTCATTTGCAGCACGAAAAGAAAATTGTTCTGATACTTCACGCATTGTACAAGCTTCTTTTGAGTTCTGACGATGTAGCATTCTTTCTTCTAGGTCTGGTGTGTTTTTTGGCATTTCTACAATTGTCTTAGTTGTTTCCATCACATCTATAGAGGCATTTCCATTCAGTGTCGAATTCGGCACAAGCTTTTTCTCAAGCTGAAGATGGGCTAAATTCCTTGTGCATTCAGTCTCCTCGCAAAGAATTGATGTGCTAAGCAATACATCATCAGTTACTTCATGGGGGATAGTGCTACAGTTATCGCCCGATGTCTTTGTTGGTACGGTTTTCGCAAAATTCTTTGGATTTGGAGGGAAGAATAAAGGAGTAGGTTTGGCTTTGATGTGCCGTTTTAGCATTGCAGTCCCGGGGTTGGAATAACTTCTTTTAGGAGCTATCCTCTTTTGTTATTTAGCCTCCTGTTGATTTTCAGGACGTGTTTTCGAAATAGAAGTCAGATTTGTTTTAGTTGCTATGGCAGCAGGTTCGGCGGGGGATACCACGTGCACAGCGGTTGCTCTATCATTCAACTCAGAAGGAGGAGGAGTCGATGGACGATTCTCTGCCTCCCTGAGCACCTGTGGTTGCGTTGCCTGATCACAGGCAGTATCCTGGCTTCATGTTGGTGGAAAATTACAAGTAAGTGGAGTGGGGGAGGCCGGACAGAAATTAGAAGATTTATATTGCTGCACCCATTCAAGTCCCTTTGAATCATGTGACAGTCACTACTTGTTGCCTGCTCGCCGAGTTGGCATGGCGGGGGCAAAGCTCTCACAGCCTTCACGCCAGCCATGGTCATTAGGGGATCTATAAACCTTCCTTTGGCATTAAGGGAGTTGAGACGTTCCTTGACTCATTGTGCGGTGCAGGCCATTCAGATCCGATTCCACCAATTTTGGTGGGTCGCAGGGTCTGATAGGTGTTGCAGGTGTCGCTTACCCTTCTGCAAACACTCAGCGTCACTCTGCATCCAAAGTGATGTTTTTAAAAGTATTTTAAAAGTCTGAAGACAGACTCTCCAGAGTCTTTACACGTGGTACAGCGCAGCGCAGCTCAGCTACCAAAGAAAGCAGATTTCAGCAGAAGAAACACTCTGCAAACACTCCACGACGATCTGTGTCCAGAGTGATGTGTTTTTATTTTTGTTGTTGTTTTTTTTTTGCTGTAAATTAACCTTGTGTGGTAATTTTTATTTATTAATTTATTTTCAAGATTTTCAATAATCGAAATTTACATCACCAAAAGTTCAACAGAGTATAAAACATAACACTCAGCATTACATAGGCATGGAAACAAAAGCAATCCGAAACATGTATAATTATTGAAACATCTCAGATAATTCAAAACAAATTTTGTACCTTTCTCAAAACAAAATACCTAACCACAAACTGACACATCAAAAATTGTAACACAGAGCAGTACAAAACCACAAAGACAACACACAGACTACATAAAACAGAACAAAAACAAAACGGGGAATCCTCAACTAATTCAAATACACATTATCCGGTAGTCGGATCCAATAGGAGCAACTAATCCTCAGATACACAGTCACCATATAAATCTGTAAACGGTTTCCAAAGAGCTTGATACTTATCTTCCTTTCCTTGTCTCACAAACATCACCCGCTCAAATCTTGACAATACCAACAAATCATTAATCCAATTCTCCACTCTGGGCTTCTTCCTCGTCTTCCACACCATCAGTATTTGTTTCACTGCAACCACAAGTGCTTTATCAACCCATTGTCCATATCGACGAGCAACCGCACAACGCCCTTTACCCGACAAAAGCAACAGAGTGATGTTTTTAATGGTATTGATGGTCACTGAAGACACTCTCCAGAGTCTCTTCACATGATACAGCGCAGCGCAGCTCAGCTCCCAAAGAAATCAGATTTCAGCAAAAGAAACACTCTGCAAACACTGTATATGTATTGAACTAAACCATGGTTTTCAGACGTGTATGCCGACTGTATTTCTCACTTTGTCACTTTAGTGTCACATTTAGTACCCAACGATATATGGTCCGATATAGCCCACTCTTATGTAATTTTTTTTGTTTTTTGTTGTGCAATGACAATTTTCATCTGTTGTCATGTACATGTACATGGTAGTAGTCTGAGGAGATTGGGCCTCATTACGACCCTGGCGCTAAGTGGTTAACGGCGCCGTAAAAGGCTGTGACGCCGTTAACCACTTAGCGCCTTACTGCGAGGTCCCTGTGCGGGACCCGACCTGAACGGCTGCTCTAGACCAGCCGTTAAAGTAGGGGCCCGCAAAGGGACTCTCGAGGTTAGTACGGTACCGCAATTTGCGGTACCGTACTTACCGCCTTCCCCAGTCCCATTGAGCCCTAGGGGCAAAAATGGGAATGTGGAAGGGCCAATGTTCAATGGGGAATTACCGCCCTGCCAACCTTGGAATGGGGTGGTAATTCCCCATTGAACATTGGCGGACTCGTTACAATACCGGCACCAACCATGGTGCTAATAGCGCCATGGTTTAGCGCCGCTGTTGTAATGAGGGCCATTGACTGGATTAAGAACTGCCTTCCAAATATTTTGTTCTGTGTTGATTCCTCCACATGAAAAAGTTGTGCATTGCAAAATAATTCAGAAAACATGGAATGCTGTGTAGTGCATGCTTCCAGAGGAAGAGTATTCCAGTTCTACATTTGTATAATTGTGTTGTTTTTCTTCACGATGTTGTAAAGAGGAATGCTGGGTGTTTATTTTCAGACAAAATCCACAATGTACTCTATTTATTCACTCTTCCACCTTTTATCAACAGATGGTGATTCTGGACCCCAAAAGTATTCTAAAATCCTATTTGAAATCATGGTTTGTACTAGATTTGTTGTCTTCCTACCCTGCGGATTACATTACAACAATAATCGAGGTAAAATATAGTGTACTTGCATTCAGACAATATATTAATTTGTTTTAAATGATTGTTTTGCTGATTATAGTTTGTTAATTTCTTTATTGAGATTTTATCAAGCAAACACCCAAGAACATCAATTAAAAGCTCAATTAGACAATCCCAATACATTATCCACCTCCCTTCTCCTTAATGAGGCTCATTATCTCTACCAATTATATACAAATATAACTTATGTGTAATGTAATGGTGACACAGGGAAGAGAAAATAACAGGTGGCTGGAGAGAGAAATACACATGAGACCAGGGTGTGAAAGACTCGGGACAGAGGAGAAAGAGAGACAGAGAGACCTAGGACACTGAGAAGAGAAAACGCAAGGTGCTGGGGAGAGAAAGACTCTGGGTTCTGTGTAGTGAAGGACCAAGGAAGTTGGGGAGAGAAAGACTCGGGAGGCAGGGGAGAGAGAGAGAGACCCAAGAGGCTGAGGAAAGGAAGACCGAGATGGCTGGCGAGAGAGAGACTCATGAGGCGGGCTAAGAGTGATTTTATTTTTTACTTTTACATTTGTGTAACGCCTAGACCCACAGGTATTACAGCGTTTGAACAGTAGGAACATGGTGGAAGCACAACAGTCAATCCAGGTAATACAAAAGAAGTATGGCAGTAGAGTAGTCCATCGTGTTCATCGGAATGTTAGTCATATTTGTTGAATAGGTTTGTTAGGTTGGAGTTTAAGGGCAAACAGGGCCCATGCGCTAACTGGTACGATTAGTTGGTTGCTGGGGTACTGCCTGCGTCCTGGCACATGGTTTGTCGGGGAACCAAAACTCGAATGTTCCCAGGCGGTAGATTGTCAGATGGTTTGACAAACCTTGTTAGTTAGTGGTGCTGGCGGTTGGCTTATTAGCCAATTGATTTAGACATGAGTTGGCTAAGTCTTAGATATTGAAATGAAGGAGCAGAAATTCTGACTTGTCAACAGTGAGGTTTTAATGTTAAAGGGATGGTCTAGTAAACATTTTTATTTATTTTATTTAAAAATACTAGCATTCTCTGTTTTAAAACTTCCTATGTAAAATTTTGAGCTATTCAAGCTCAAAATTCGCAAAAGCAAGCACATGGGCGCCTCCATTTTGTGAAATGGAGGCCCTCCTGTGCTGGCTTTTGCTTTTGCGGCACTAATGAAGGAAAAGCCAGCCAGCTGTAGTAAACAAAAGCTACCGCTGGGTGGCTTTCCCTTCATTAGTGCTGTAGGCGGAGGACGGGGACCGGAGACCAGAGCAGGAAAGTTGCAGCTGAATCTCGGTAAGTGCTATTTTTTTTTTTTTTTTATATAAGCACTAGCTGTGTTTTTTTTTCTAAGTTTTCCGGGCTGGAGGAGCCCGGAAAACGTAGAAATAAAACAGCAGCTTTAAAAACGTTGTATTTATGTTTGCAGTCGCTTTTGAAGCGACCGCAAACATAAATACAACGTTATTGGAGGCGTTGTTAACGGCGCCGTTTACGGCGCCGTTAACTCCTTAACGCCTGATTCGTAATGAGGCCCAATGCATTCGAGCAGGAACAATCAATGACTGAATGCAACACTAATGAAGAATAAGTGAGGCCCAATGCATTCGAGCAGGAACAATCAATGACTGAATGCAACACTAATGAAGAATAAGTGGAGACAAGAGAAGTACTCCTAGAATTCCATGTGTGCGTGAAAAACTATCGACACCAAAATAGAAAAGCAACAAAAAAGCAGAAAAAACAATTATGATTACAAATACTGCTCTATTGTGGTGGTTGTTACACGACTAAAACGACAACATCCAATTGTATTATGATAAACAACACAAATGACAAAAAAATATAAAAAGCATTGCCATCCTGGATTAGCCCACATTACGGAAGTCTAAATTGGATCTCTTTAGTAACTGATCATTTCCTATTACTAGTCCTGGATCCAAAGCGACTCTCAATGCCTTATTATAACTGTGACATCTTTCTCGCAGACAAAAAACCCGACATGTTTCATTCCCATTCTCCTTCGAGAGAGTTGTTACCGGGAAATACCGGGAAATTCTTCAGGGGTGATGTACTATGAACAACAATTGGCATTACAATCATTTGAAGATCTTTCAAAAATTGACCATGTAACTTGGTGCAAGTAAGGGGGGCAGTATTTTGAGGGAAGCTTTTATCGTTGTATAACGCCAACCTACACAGCAAAAAGGGAGAGAAACAAAGACAACCAAATTAATCAGTCAGATATTGTGAATCAAACCACTGATTATAGTAGTTAGTCGACCTCGAGGTCTATAAATACCTTGAAGGGTTAACTCGCAGTCAACTGGTAAATAGTTGCAGGAGTAACAAAAACGTCTTCATGTGCAGGAGTAAAATACCCTGAAAGAAAGTGGGAAGGCAAAGCCTCATTAATGATAGAGCAGTAACAACAGGGTGTTATCTGCTACAATTTTGAAGTTTATGAAGCAAGATGAAAATATTCTGTGGAAGACTATCACCGTGACCAAAACACCCTAAATCAAATTCTTTTAACTAAACTGGGTTATTTTTAACATTGCGTGCCTATTTAGGAAACGCTCTGTAAACCAAATATGCGCTAGCAAGTTCCATGAATTGATACCAGGCGCATGCTGTCAACTCCTGTTCGTATTACATATTCCATTAAACATGTATGGTATTTCTATCACACTAGTTCTACCGTGCTAAAATAGCTAAAGTCACATGGTCTTGTTAGCAGTGTGAAACTCAACTGACCTTAGACTGGGAACATTTGATCTCAGGTATCTGTAGTGGCTGGGGCGCGTTTTGTCACCATGACGGTCTAGTGGAAATAAAAGGTTACAAAACCACCCCCGCACAGTTTACTTGTTTCGGTGTTCACCTATATCAGAGGTCACACGGAAGGGAGAAAGGGAGGAAAAAGAAAAAGAAAAAGAGAAAAGGTCACTCCGACCGTCAATGGGAAAACGGCTGCCGGCCAGTGGCAACGTTAAGAGAAAACAAGGGTAATGTACGACGAACCACCATTTCGTTTTTGTGCATACAGAACTTACCTAAAGTCACTCGAACTCCGCTTAGGTTCTAGCTGCGTTTTCCTGTCCGCAGTGACCCCTTGTACTAGTTTTTGGTCACCATTAGGCATTACAACGCTGCTGGGTGAAAAGGTAGCTAAATGCTGCAAAAGCGCGGAAATATATGGTGCTTCCGGGTGGAAGCACCATATATGACTCTAGGACTGCCTCCTGCCGGACTGGCTGGAGCCTGCCTAAGGACTGCTTGTTGTGAGCACACCCAGGCGCTGGGGCCTGTATGAATGGAGTATGAAGTCAAATCATATTCTGTGTTGTGGGTGTCTGGTTATGGTTGTGTGACACAATGCCTGGGCCAGCGTTCTGAAACTGCAGTGAATGCAGTGTAGTGATCTGAAAGGCTGGGGAGTTGCCCCAATTGACATCCTGTATTGTGGGTGTCTGATTTTGGGTGAATGGCCTGAATGCCTGTGAGCCTGATTGGGTGCTGCCTGCATGAATGCACTTGCGTGTGATTGGCTGGCTGAGCCTGGCTTAGCTGAGTTAATGGGGAGTGTTTTGTAGATCAATGGACCCCACACTCACCTCCTTGTCAGAAGCTGAAACAGGAAACCTGAAGAAAGAAGCTAAAGTCATCTTAAGCTTGTATGCTTGGTCCAGCTGGGGAAAGATGTCTGCAGCTGCAACTCTTCAAGAAATCCAAGGGCTGATGTGCTGATACAGGGACCGAACCAGAGAGGACCTTGAGAGGCGACATCTTCTCGTAGCTACGAGGGACTATCGTGCACCTGCTGCTATTCAACCAATGTTATAATTATAATTGTTCTTTTATAATGTGCTTAATCCCAGCGAGTGGTTTCAAAGCGTGGGATCGAGATGCAAACCTGTGTTGCACTGCGTTGTCTTGCTTCCAAGACAAACATGTTGCCCCCAAGCTATCCTTCCTCCCCTAAGTGTCATGGAAGCCATGCCCGTGTGCCTGCCATCCGGAGAAGGGATCTTCGTGGGTCCAAAAGAGGAGTGCCTGAACATCTTGAAGCCAAAAAGTCCATCTGTGTCGCCCAGGGTCCGGCAGAGTGTTTGTGAACGCTGGAAGCCAAGCTGCTGAGTACTGCTCGGAAAAGGGGGTAGCCTAGCATAGTGCTGCCTGACTCCCGGAGCTGCCAAAGTTCCAAATTACTGAAGAATCCTTAAAGGGGCACTTCTGCCATGACATCTGTCCACTTTCCCATGCCGGAGAAGGTCCAGGGTCACTGTCTGCAGAGGAGTGTCCGTCGGTGGGTCTCCCGTCACCAACCAGCGAAGACGACGTCACGAGGGTCCAGACTTGGTGGAGGTCCGCAGTGCAGCATTTGGGTCCAACTCACCAGAAGCCACCCTGTCGTCCATGCTGCGGCTGCAGCACCAAAGAACCAGAAAGGTGGCCAACTGTAAAATACTTTACTCCTAAGTCCCGTCCCCTTTCCTCCGTATTTGTGGGACATTGCGTCCTTTGGGATGGGACCGGATCACTTTTGTTAAAAAGCATCAAAAAATGTAAAATTGTTGTCCTTCTTCTCTTTTTACGTGGGGTAACCCAGCCCTCCTGAGCTCCACTCCCTGCATCGTCCTTCAGTTCTTTTCTCTGCCCGGTCGGGGCTGGATGCACTTCATCACTGTGAAAAATGATTTTCTTGTTCTCGTCCTTCTCTCCTGCTTCGGTTCTGCGGTCGCATAGTCCTCCGTCTATGCCGTATTGTCTGGGATTTGTGTCCTGTTCTTCATGCGAACGTTGCTTCGCTAGGGCGGTCCCCAATCTCTCTGCTCAGAGTGTCTCAGCACGGACCATCGCTAGGATTCGTGCTTCTACGGCGAGTCCCTTTCTGTCCGGGCACTCCAACTCTGTCTTCTTCGGTGGGAGGACGTCTTTCAGCGTGTTCCTCCACCTCATCTTCAGCTTTTCATCGAGGAAAAGAAGAGACGCCCAGTAAGTTCCTTACTTTTTAGGGCACCCTGGCCAGAGGACTCCTTCCCAGGGTTTTCTCGGGCCGGGAGGGGCTCGAGCAGCTCTACCACCAGGGTTTCTCCTGAGGTGCCACGCAGGCCTAATAGACGTACCAGAGTTTTCTCCAAGGGTTCCCACGACGGGCCTGCCAATACCAGAGCACGGTCCGAGGTTCACCGGTCAGGTGCTAAACAGCAGCCCAGTACATCTGTGGGTTTGGATACTGCATTACGCTCCGAGCTCTCCGTTTCTGGACTTTTCTGGAGCTTTCTGTACCAATCCACAGCTTGAGGCCCCTCACGGGGAAGATACACATATCGGATTGAAGCCCGAGGTTCCTCTTCGTGAGGCTAAGGTTTGTACCGACAAAACCGAGAGACCTGTTCCTAAGGTCTTGTCTGTAAGAATGATCCCTCAGCCTTCCCGCGCTCAAGGACGCAGTGATACTGGTTCTGTCGAGGGGGCAAAGAGGGTGGTCATGCACCGTAGCTCCTCTGTCACCGGCTCTGCGGAGGTTCCTCCTCTGGAGGCTATTTTGGGGTCCACATCTAAGATGTCAAGTAAACATCTGAGACCCCCCAGTACTAGCTCGGCCGAGGATCCTTGTGTCAAGGCTAAGGTTTTACTTAAGTCCCCTACCAGCCTGAGGAAGCGATTGCCTCATCTGCACATGTGACGCAGTTCTCTTCAGGCATCGACAAGATGGGCGCCCACCCTTCATGGTCCACAATGGCCATTTTGGATTCTTCCCTTAAACCTACGTTCTCGACGGCGGGTGCTGGGAATCTTAGTTTTGGGGCTGAGCAGCCTTTTCCACCTCTGGTGGAATGTAAAAATCGGTTCCGCCCTTCTTAAGACTGGCGTGCTCGGATGCCGCTGCCACATACTGTCTCGCTTCTGCCTACTTCTGCTCCACCGATCTATGCCGACCTGATTGGTGGTGGACCTTCCTGGCAACCATCCTCATTGCGTTTGTGGGGGTACGCCCCTTATGAGAGGCCTCTGCCTACCCCAGCGCCAAAACCTTCATCAGTTTGCAGGCTTCACACCTCCGAGGAGATAGCCTTAGCATCTTGTCCGCTCCCTTCCTCAACGGTGGTAGCTGCAGCCATGCTTCAATCCAAGCCAGCCTCTGCGACCTCTACGGCTCAGATTCTCTCCAAGGAAGACAAGATTCTTGGCTCCTTGGGCAAGAAAATCTTTGCCAACTAAGCACTGCATCTTCGCCAAGCAAATACCAAGCTGATCCTGACAGCAGCTAATATGAAACTGTGGAAGGAGTTGGCTGATATCCAGGAGTGCATTCTTGGGGATAGGCTAGACGACTTCAAGGCCGGTTTGTCAGACCCCAGGGTGTTGACACAAGATCTCCTGAAGCCGCGGCACAGCAGGTGGATGCCTCAGCTCGAGGCCTGATGGTGGGAATTGACACATCCCGCCAAGCGTGGCTCCATGCGACAAAGTTTTCGAAGGAGGTGCAAGAGAAAGTTCTGGACCTTCACTTCGATAGCAAGGAATTGTTCCATTCATCTACGGATGACGAGCTTACAAAAACCAAGGCGAGCACCCCAACCGCCAAATCTTTGTTGGCCCTGGCAAAGGTCCCAGCTGAGGCCCCTTATACGCAGAGGTCAGGGTCTCTAGTCTCGATCCTTCTCTGGCTTCAAGGAGTTCTAGGACTGTCGGGCACGCAGGACTGAACCCCCGGTTGGTGGCACCCGTCGAAAACAACAACATGGTTGGTTTTTCTCGCCCAGCAGCCTCCTCTCCAGGAGCAGTTAGTCTCCGTGCCAATAAGTCTGCAAAATTATATTTTTTTGTCGGTCGCAGAAGACTCCAGTGGGAGGAAGAATCTCGTCTCATCTGAAGGCGTGGCAGACCGTCACCGAAGATCAGTGGTTTTTGTCCATCGCTTGGGCGGGCTTTCGCTTGCCCCTACTCCCTACCTCACCCTTCAATCCTCCTTTCCAACAGACCGGGACATCCTCCCTCAGAGCTGAGGTTCAGAAGCTGCTAGACCTCAGGGTGGTGGAACCTGTTCCCCTACGGGATCAAGGGGAGGGCCTGCGCACCATCCTCGACCTTTCCCAGTTCAACCTTTCTCTTCCCCCAAGAGAAATTCAAGATGATCACAGCCTGCCAAATAAAGTCCTCTCTTCGGAAGGACGACTGGCTCAGTGTAGTGGACATTCAGGACGCTTATATGCACATCCTGATATGGAGGCCGCATCGAAAATATCTGCGGTTCTCCCTGGGAGAAGAGCACTTCCAGTTCTGCATGCTCCCGTTTGGTCTCAGCTCGGGGCTGCACGTCTTTACGAAGATGATGTCGGTCATCACAGCTTTTCATTTGGCTACACGGTGTTCATGTATATCTGTACTTGGACGATTGGCTCCTACGCAGCCCTTGTCCTCTGATGGCTTTGAGCAATCTCCAGTCTCTCCTCCAGCTCCTGGTCCATCTTGGGCTGTCAGTGAATTGGCAGAAATCTTCCATGACCTGATCTTCCTGGGTTTCCGTTGGAACATGATCGGCCCCAGGGTGTATTTGACGGCGGACAGGATTGCGGATCTATTTGGCACGTGTAAACTCTTCATCCAGTCAGAGTAAATGAAGGCTTGGTGGTACCAGAGACTTTTGGGCCTCATGGCCTCGTGCATGCTTGCTCTTCCTCTGGCATGTCTCAAAATGAGGCATACGCAGCTAGCTCTTGGTGTCAGGCTTCGGACGCAGATTCCAAGATGATTCCAGTCCCATCCTGCATGATGGCGGACCTTCTATGGTGGTCCTTGCCCAACAATCTTACAGTAGGAGCCTACTTTCAGGAGCCCTGCCCACAAGTGACGATTACCACAGACTCCTCCCTTCTGGGGTGGGGCGTGATGCTGGATCATCTCCAAGTTTTCGATCTATGGACACTGCAGGACAGGCAGTTTCATATAAATTATTTGGAACTCCTGGCTGTTTTTCTGGCGCTGAAAGCTTTCCAACCTTCCATCATGATCCGGGAGGTCCGCGTCCGCACGGACAACTCGGTGTCGATGTTTTATATCAACAAGCAGGGTGGTACCAAGTCACCACCTCTTGTGGACCTTGCCATTCAGATTTGGGAATGGGCCATCCAGCACAGCATTTGGCTGCTGGCGGTACAAATTCTGGGGCAATTCAATGTGACTGTAGACTCACTCAGCCGTCAGACAGCGTTCAGCTACGAGTGGGAACTGAACATGGAGGTCCTCCCCAACATCTTTCACCAATGGAGCACTCCAGAAGTGGACCTTTTTGCGACTACTACAAACAAGAAACTTCCTTTTTATGCATCCAGGAACGGTCTTGGGCCTCCTTTCTAGGGGATGCTCTCAAGATTCTGTGGCACAACATAAGGGCTTATGCCTTCCTGCCTCTTCCTCTGATTCATCGGTTACTCTGCAAGCTCAGGAATGCTTCAAATTGCACTCTCCTGTTCATAGCTCCTTGATGGCCAGCCAGATTCTGGTTTTCGGAACTTCAGCATCTGTCGATGTGTCCTCCCATTAGACTGCCGTTGATTCCCAACCTGCTTCACCAGTGCGATCAGCAGATGTGGCACCCCTCCCCACAATCATTCAGCTTGGCGGCCTGGTGCCTGAATTCAAGTCCCTAGCGCAATGTAGCCTGTCCGAGGACAATATGCACATTATCCAAACGGCCAGGAAGCATTCTGCGAGGTCTCAGTATAGGAGCGTGTGGCTCCGGTGTTTGGCTAAGCAACTAGACCCCAGAAAGCCTACGATTAACACTGTCCTTTCGTTCATTTCTCATCTGGCCACTTCGGGCATTCATGTTCTGTCTTGTAGGACTTCCTTGTCAGCTATTGCCGCCTACCTGTCCGCTGACACCTGTTCCTTTTCTTTGACAAACCCAGTCATCAAAAGGCACGTTGCAGGTTTATTACATCTTTTTCCACCTGTATGCAATCCCCATCCAAAGTGGGATTTAAACACGGTCCTGTCCGCCTTATGCCTTAAACCATTTGAACCCATGGCTACGACAGATCTGAAGTACCTTTCTTGGAAGGTTGCCTTTTTGATCGCAGTGACTTCGGCAAGGCGTGTAAGTGAGCTTCAAGCTCTGTCCGTGGAACATCCGTTCCTTACCTTCCATAAGGATACGGTTGTGCTCTGCACTCATCCTTCTTTCTGTCTTAGAGTAGTGACTGATTTTCATTTGAATCAATATATATCATTACCTGTCTTTTTTCTGAACCCGGCCTCAGATGCAAAGAGAGTGTTACACGTTTTTGATGTCAGACGAGCTCTGAAGATCTATCTGGACAGAACATCTGAAATCAGGGGCTCCTCTCAACTCTTTGTTACGTTCGGAGACCCGAAAGGGAAACCTGCTTCAAAGGCTACTATCTCCTGATGGATTGCCTCCTGCATTTCAGAAGTGTATACCATTCAGGACATTCAACCTCCGAAGGGCATTCATGCCCATCTTGTACGTGGCAAAGAGGCTGCTGTTGCCTTCCAAAAATCTGTTCCCTCGGAAACCATTGCCAAGGCAGCTACGTGGGCTTCTCATCAGCTTTCTGTAAGCATTACTGCTTGGACTTGAGCTCCAGGGCCGATGCTCAATTTGGCCAGGCTGTCCTTAAAAACATTTTTCAGTAGGGAAGTTCCATCCACCCGTATTACCTGTGAGGAGTGCTTTGGAATCTGCCACAAGTATGGAGGAAAGGGGACGGGACGTATGAGTATAACAAAGCCTCTCACTGTGGTGACTACCTTACTCCTAGTCCATAGTCCCCTTTCCTCCTGAAGGCAAGCGTCCCCAACCAGCACGATCCTCCCCACAATGAGAGACAAGAAAGGACTCTCCCAAATCGGGAATAAAGCCAAGACAGAGTGCGGGTGAGCTTAAATGGGAGTTTATCTATCAGAATAGGGCATGCAAAGAACTCTGCAAACTCCGAGAGCGCTCTGTCTGACAATAGCAAAGACAGGCGTATATATTTACAAAAAACGTCATAAGAACATACACACTATAGGGGGCACAAGTTCAATGGGATTGGGTGGCGACGACTAACTATAGGTGCTGCTGCGATGTGGTTGGCCGTGGCTGGAGAACGTCATTGGTCAGCCTCGTGGGTTGGGCTGGGCCTGGCAGGTTGGCAGAGTTCATCCGGGCGGTGTTTTTGTGCCCTCGCGGCCAGTGTCAGAGATGAATGTCTTTTCCTGACTTATTTGCCCTAGGCCATGCACACCGCAGTCATTCAGTCATTGCAATATTATCTTCTTTAGTAAATCTTCCAATAGGTTATTCTACAGGTTAATGCAACACAGGAGGAATGCACCTTGTGAGGGGTCTGGTGGTAATACGTCAGGACATGGTTACCAGTGTCCTGTTGACCGGGGCCATAGGTCGAGGGGCTAAGCTTCAGGGCCTGGGACAAGCGGTACAGGTCTTTCTGCCTTGTTAGAAGTTGTTATGGATGTGCCGCTGTGTGTTGTCAAAGTGTTGGGTGTCCTGATTGCACAGGGCCATAAGTCTAAGATGATCCGGTGGGTTGTGGGGTTTACGAGGGGGCGCCTTTGGAATTGTGTGGTCAGGCAGAGGTTTACTGCTGTGCTGTAAATAATGCAGGTGGCGGGCCGCGGCCTTGGGTGCTGCAGAGGGGGCTACAAATCTTTGAAGCAGCTCCAGTCTGGTTGGGGGAGGTGGAGCAGCGCGACGCGGGCCTCTGCTCTCATGTTTTGGCAGCCTTCACAGGGTGGGAGGGGGAATGGCCTTGCACGTATTCACAAAGGTATCTCCCTCGTGTGTTGCCGATTTTAGGTAGAAACATCACAAACATTTGAACACTCTATAATACTTATTCAAATCATTTTAAAACATGCATTTCAACTTTGCTGGATATGCCTCGATTATACTCAGTCTGAGCACCATATTCGTACACTATGTTTTAGTAACTACAGTATTTAGTTGTATGCATATACATTTGCAGTAAGTGAGGTAGTAGTCGGGTTGGTGGAGTACATAGGAAATAACCCGCCACTGTACGTGACGGTGGTGGCACATAAGGGGCTTAGACATACACACATGACAAGTGCATTTCTTGCGCATCCTTCACATGAGTCCACAGTATGATTACATTCGTCTTCTCGTGTACTCTAGCAGCATTAGCTCGGTTATGGTGCAAAACCATGGAGGGTAGGTTTCCCAGTGATACACGTAAAAATAGATCCCTGGAACGCTCCTTTATTATTAGCACCCAACTGCAATGGTGTGGGCTCGCCATTGCTCATATCATGGAAGCATGCTTTCTTATGTTTATGCATTTTTACAGGTTTTTGTACTATAAGAGATTTTGTGGAGAAAAGCATACTTTGCAAGTGGTCTTGGACTTTCTGCCACCTGAGGACCATTTTACTGTTCTTTTCATTGCCCAGGCCTGCTGACCGGGTCATGCTGGGAGCGATGATACACTGCGGAAGGTGAACTGTTACAATGTTAGTGTATTACGCTAGCTCATGTCCGTCTTGTTCGTGGGAACGGGCTCGCAGCGGATCTGCCAGGGTGCCGCGGCGACAAGGATAACTGAAACTTTCCGAAGGTGGGGGCCGCGCTACAGTGCGCTGAGCTCACACCATTTTTAGTAGACAAAATGGTTTCTGAGGCCTAGCTAAATTTAATACATGCGAGCAATGTCTTCAGCAGGTGAGCCATCCACCACCTGGGCCCTGGTGGTAAGGAGGGGACGCCCGCCGAGCCATGGCCCTCACCTGGGGTGGAGATGTAGGCAAGGGGGGGGGTCTTTTGGACCACTCCTCCCCTACATTTCCCCCCTTTCGTTACTTAAGTAACGAATACTTTAAGTCCTCCAGCCTTCTACATTCTTCTTCGTCCATCACTGCCTCATCCCATGCAGGTGTGCCTTTTATGGGCATCCATGCTCTGCACACCCCCGTAAGCTTTCCCCTCTTCTGGCATATTCATCTGGGGTACAGGTCAGGTATATACATCCGCCATCTCCCGCCAAATCTACCCACACCTCCTGGTACCATTCTAGTACACGGGGCTCTCTAATGGTGGTGTGCCACGCTTTATCTATGATATCTTTGTCGTGATAGATAGGCACTAGCTGATATCTTGGTGTGTCGTCTGTTCCTGTTTGTACCTGCACTTCCAGCATGTTTTGTATTGTCCCACGGGTGTTGCCCATTGTCACCATCATCATTGCACCACTTGGTACTGCGTTAGCACAAACTCGAAGACCCACCTGGCACAGACAAAAAATTAAAAGGAGGAACACCACAGCTGGCATCAAAAATTTCACAGTTGTTCCAAGCCATGAGGGGACCCAGGAGAAGATGTTATCGAACCATGTACTGTCTTCTGCTCCACCTTCCATTTTCATTTTTTCTCCTAGGTTGTGGACTGCTTCGATCACATGGGACAGGGAGCCATTTTCTGCGTCTTCAGAAGGTACGAAAGTGCAGCAGGCACTTCCTATTTTTCGGCAAACACCTCCATCCATTGCCGTCAACAGGTCCAGGACATACCTGTTTTGCATGGTCATCAGTCGTAAAGCCCTTAGTTCCACTTTTATTACGTTGAACCCTTCTTCAGTGTCGTTGGCCAGCTGAATCAATTCCCAGCGTGTTATCTGGAGCCACTTTGCATTTGCTCTTGCTTGGACGCTTGAGACGAGTGAGGCAAAGAATGTTTCTGCTGAGCTGAATAATCGATATTTATCTGGGATCTGAGCCAATAGTTCTGATGATTCCTTTGATATGTAGTTTGATGCACGTCGGTTACGGGTCAGCACTTCTCCCTTGTTTCCGGAAGACAGGACATACATTTGTGACTCCGCAGTTGGCTGGGCTACACTCTGTTGCCGGCGTTCCGGTGTCTTTTTGCTCCCGTCAATGTGGCTTTCTGGTATTACCATTAGGGCTGAGTGCAGAGTGGCCATTGAGCAGCTGCCACTCCATGACAGGGGGAGGTGTAGGTATGCCTGGTTGCCGCATAACCAGTACGTGTCCATAAGGGCCGCTGTCCCTTTTCTCAGATCTGGGATGGTGAGGGTCTTGTTACAGTTCTTTTTTGTTCCCATGGAGGTCTTCCCCTCTCCTTTAAAACACAGTTCATAGTCTATTTCGTTCTGTAGTTTGAAAGGTTTTTCAATGGCGGTTACCCAAGTTAGTTTTGAAATGTGTTCTTTCCATACTGGTGTGCATGTTTCTTCTATCCACTGCAATTTCTCTGGTGCCACACCTCTCAGTGCTTCCGCTTTGCACATTACTTCTTCATCCTTCCACTTGTTGTCTGAAAAAAGTGTCCCTTGTATTACAAAAAATGGTTCCTCCAAACATACCACCCCTGCCGTTTTTGGGTAGCAAGTTTTCTCGTTCTGCAGCATTTTAAAAATAACTTCATGTGCCGGGAAGGTGTTCTTAATCCTGCACAGCGTGAGATGAAGGAGACATTGGGCATCTATAATTGGCAACTCGTTGGGTAGCAATACTTTGGGTGTACCTGAAGCATGAGGAATGAGGGAGCAGACATAACAGCTCTCGTTTGTTTTGCGGTGGCACTCATATCTGCATACCACTTATTTGTCTGGTGGGGCTGTCGTGGGTCTTCCATTTTATCTAATCCTAACCCATAGTACTCATCATACCTCCTCCTCCCGGTTTCCCTTCTCCGTCTGTTGTTCTTGTTCCTTATGTACTTCCCAGCCTGCTGGGCGAGGGAAAAAATAGGCCCCCCTTTCTCATTCCCGCCCCCCCTGGCCCATTCATCATATAAGATTTTGTGTGCTGCTAGCATCTTTTCCTTTTCGTCCCTGAGTTTGTCTTGCAGGTTGTTTTTTAAGACGGGGGCAGGTTGACTGGTGGGGGTATCATACAACCACGATATGGCAGACGGGTTTCGGTCATTTAAACTGCGAGCATTATACCTATACATCACTGGTGGGGACACTGTGTTGTTTTGCATTCCACCCTGTGGCTCTTTCTTCTCTGATATGATAGCATTGGATGGTGTGGTGTGATAACCCCATACAAGTTTAGTTCCATCCCATACCAGAAAATCACCTTCCCTCATATTGACACTTGCAGTTACATTGGTCCCAGTGGTGCTGTTGATCCCAGTGCTGTTAATCCCTCCCCCCTCATTCATCTCGATAGAGATGAACGCTATAAACCAATATGTAACCAGGCCAAACATTAGCATAAAAAACATCGTAATGCACATAGATAATCTGCACTCATGCATCTCTCATTTAATATTTCTCTCATTCTACTAATTCTATCCGTAGCAGGCTGCCTGTTAAATGCCATGGTAGTTCCTGTTTGAGATACAAAAGTGCATTAAGTGCATGCATGTAAACATTTTGTTGGCACCATTAGTGCCGATATATATTGACGGGTAATGGAAGCGGGTAGGGTTGTAGGGAAGGGAATTCACAGACAAGGGTGTAAACAAGTCATAATTTGATCACTTCATTAATCACATATAAGTCCAAAACAAAAAAACTTTTTTTTTTTCAGTAATACATATAAAAAGAGAATGCAGCAATACTTCATCAGTCACTTTCCCATTCACGTTCATTGCTGACGCACACACACAAGTCAATGTTCAGACATTTTGTTCAGTTGAATTGATTGCTGTTGTCTGTGCCTCCTCATCTGCCTCCTCTTGCACATTATTATAAGCTCTTCGCACATCTGTCAAGTGTATCCAGTACCTCAAGCCCTTCACTTTCACAGCTGTGGGCGTACAGAACACTACCTCGTATGGGCCGTGGAACCGTGGTGCATTCCATCGACGCACAAAACTTCTGACATAAATTAGTTCGCCCGGCATTAGCTGTAGCTGTTGCTCAGGCTCTGTGACAGACCCTGTTATGTTTCCCTCCTCTCTAGTGAAGGGTGGGAGAGCTGCTTTGATATTACGCGCGCTGCCCTTGTTAATTTTTTCATAGTCCGTGAATTCTTCTCCCAATATCGCGGCGCTCCTGTGTGCATCTGAGTGTTCGCGCAGTGGGGAGTGTGCTGTGTGCATTCGTCTCCCAGTCACGATTTCGTGCGGGGACAAATGGTGATCTTTACTTGGCTGATTTCTCAGTTCAAATAGCGCAAGGGGCAGACAGTAGATCCAATTCTTTTTCAATGAAAAGCATAGTTTTGATAACCTGCCCTTTAGCAGTCCGTTCATCTTTTCCACTACGCCATTACTTTGAGGATGATAAATCGAACACAATTTATGTTTTATTCCCAATAATGCAGTGACTTCCTTGAAAAGTTCATTCACAAAATGAGTGCCATTGTCTGAGCGAATCACGTCACAAATTCCCCAGCGCGGGAATATTTCCCTCACTAGGAACTTGGCGGCGCTTTTGGCATCAGGTCGTGCACATGGTCCAGCTTCCACCCACCTTGAGAATGGGCACACAACCACGATCATGTACCGGGCGCCATTACACCTTTCCCCCATGTCTGCGTAATCAATATGCAGTTCTCTGAATGGGCCAATGGGTTTAGGAATTGTTCCCCGGAGTGTGCCTAATGTCATCCCTGAATTGTAGATCTGGCATGTTGTGCATTCCATTGCTAATCGAGACACGTGTTCCTGGAGACAGGGCACGAACCATTCTTCCTGTATTTCTGCTGCGATGTGCTGTTTGGTATTATGTGCAGGGAAGTATAGTTGTTGAAACGCAATTTCTAGTAACTGGATTGGCATTACCACTTTCCCTGAGTTATTTTGCCACCACAGCAAGTCTGTGCCCGACTTGCTGCACCCTCGTTTTGTCCACATCAATTTTTCGTCGTCACTAGCTCCTTCCTGTAGTTCTAGTATCTGTGATATGGGCATCATGTTATAACCTTCTGGGGGCTCTTTGTTTGCCTTACGCTGCAGCATGTACTCACCTGTGTCATATTTCTGAAAATAGGAAGCCTCCTTGGCGGCAGCGTCCGCTGCCGCGTTCCCCAAAGACACAACGTCTGTGTTGGATGTATGTGCTTGGCACTTTACTATTGCTATTGCAGTAGGGTTTTGTAGGGCCTCAATTAACTCTTTCAACAATTCTGCATGCTGTACTGGTGTTCCGTCTGCCCGTCGAAATCCCCTACACCCCCATCTTGCTAGACCTCCATGTACTGTCGTCGTCATGTAAGCTGAGTCTGTGTATATTGTCACTGCACAACCCTTTGCTGCATGTAGTGCTTCTATGAGCGCAATCAGTTCTGCTGCTTGTGCTGAGTAATGTGATGGGAGGCGGTATTGAACTAATGTTTCATACTCACCGTCTTCTAATCTCACCACCGCCATACCGACATGTTTTTCTCCCGTGTCCACGTCAATTGATGCAGACCCATCCACGAAGTACACTTCCCCCTCGCTCAGTGCGTTCTCACACACCACTGTGTCCTCCCCTCTTTCTCCTGTGTAGGTTGCGCAATCGTGGTCCTGCATGTCCTCTAGCGTGCACGCTTCTGTAATGAATGTGGCGGGGTTCACTGTCTTGCATCTCACCACATGGATGTTGGCGCTAGACAATATAATCTCGTAGGCTGTCGCCCGCTGTGTGGTCAGTGTGCTTTTTGACCTCTCAAGTATTGCAAATAATGAATGTTCCACAAACAATGTCACAGGGCAACCCATTACTATTGTGGCACTTTTCTCAATCGCGAACGCGGCTGCAGCGAGTGATTGCTCGCACGCGAAATGCCCTTGCATCACGGCATCCAAAGTACCACTATAGTAAGCCAATGTCTTGTGTCCTAGGGACGTCTTTTGTGTCAGTACAGCTGTCATGAGTGTTCCCTTGCAGTGTGAAAATAGGTAAAATTCGCGTCCATAATCAGGGTTTGCTAGTACTGGAGCGCTTGAAATTAGCTCTTTTAGTGATTGAAATGATGTGCTCATTTCTTCTGACCATTCTATTTTTTTGTTCTCCTGTTGTGCTTCCTTGAGTGCTTGTAGGAGGGGCCTCGTGTATGCTGCATAGTCTAATATCCATGCTCGGCAATAGTTGCACATCCCCAAGAATTTCTGCATGTCTTTCACTGTTGTGGGTTCTCCTACTGATCTTATTGCTTCTACCCTGTCGGGAATTATTCTTTTTCCATCTTTTGATATGAGCTGTCCCAAGTATAAGACCTCTGTCAGGCAGTACTGTAACTTCTCCTTGTCTACCTTGTACCCCTTGTTGGCCAGTAGAGTCAGGAGCGTTGTTGAATCCTTTCTGCATGTTACCTCGTCTTGTGCACACACTAATAAATCGTCTACGTACTGAATAATCGTACTCTCAACTGATAGGTTTCCCAAGTCTTCATGCAATATGCGGTTGAATATGCTCGGGCTCTCGCAGTATCCCTGTGGTAGTCTGCAGTGTTCATATCTTTTACCCCCCAGTGTGAATGCTGTGAGGTATCTACTCTCTTCAGCCAGGGGTATTGAGAAAAATGCGTTTTTCAAGTCTACTACTGTGAAATGTGATGCCACTTTCGGGATGCTGCATAGTATTGATGCAGGATTCGGGACTAGAGGGAACTCCTTCTGAATTACATCATTTAGGGGGCGTAAGTCCTGTATCATCCTCCAAGACCCTCCTTTCGCTTTTATGATTGGATAAATACATGTGTTACATGGGGAGGTTGAAGGCACTATTATCCCTTGTGCTAGTAGAGCATTTATGGTCTCTCTTATCCCTTCTTCGGCCTCACGGGACAATGGATACTGTTTCACTCGGGGCAAAATTGCTCCTTGCTTTAACTTTATTACCACAGGTTGTATTCCATGCAACAGCCCTACATCATGGGGGCCTGTTGTCCACAAATTATTTGGTATGAGCCTCATGTCGTCATCAAAAAATGACGGCGGTGCTCCTACCACTGCCATCAATTGGACGAGGGTTTCCCTGGCTTGAATCAAAATGTCACAGGGCATCGCTATTTCCATTACTATCTCACCATCCCCTTCTGTGTCTGAAAAGAGATCCTCATCTGTTACCTCTCGTAGGGCGATGTTGGCATTTGTACACAGCACTGTACGCCACTCACATCCTTCCCTGTCCACTCCAATCACAGCGATCCTTTTCGCTGATACCTGTACAGCGTGCAAGTCTAATGATACCACTGATCATGGTGCTGTGTCGGGACACACTATGGGGGCGGAAGAGGAACTCCGCTGGAATTCTCCAGTTCATTCTTCTTAGCTCTGGAATTATGAGGGCCAAAGTCTTTAGCCCTTCAATAAACATTTCCTCATTTTGTGGCAGCCCTCGTACTTCCTGTGTGGTTGTGTAGGCTTGCACTACCAGCATCGCACGCAAGGGGCATATCCCGGGTGTAGAACACACTATTCCTCTCTCGGTAAATGATATGGTCATGTTAAGTTTACTCAGGAGATCCCTCCCTAACAAGTTTATTGGGGAATGTTCATAATACAGTAAGGGTGCCTTCACAGTTTTACCCCCCACTGTTACATCCAAAGCTTCTGTGTAAGGAACTTCAATTACAGCCCCAGAGAACCCCTGCGTCTCTAACTTCCGGTTAGATAACCGGAACCGGCCCTCTCTGATACATGATTACTCCGCTCCCGAATCAACCATGAATATGAACTGCTTGTCTCCTATCTGCGATAGAACCGGACACGCAAGTGTTCTCTGTGGGCTGTCCTATGCGGGGTGTCTCATCGCCCCCCCCTCATTAAAGACACTTCCTGAAACCACTGACATGCCGTTGTAAGGTGCTGGTCCGGGGGCCCCATTTGCTGTTGTCGCGAAAGGGTTGCCTGGTGTATATTGCATACTGTCATTGTTTTGTGGGTGGTTCTGTGTTCTATACTGGTGTCCCTGTTGCTGCTCAGCATTACCTTGGCCTGGGTTCCTCAGTTGTTGTTGTCCCATTGGAAGACCATATGGGCTCCCCGGGTGGGGATGGCCATATTGTTCTACCTCTTGGAACCCGTTGTTGGATCTAGCTCTGCACTCCCTAGAGTAATGCCCCCACCTTCCGCAGTTCCAGCAACTCCCTTGTGCACCTCTAGGGCCCTGCCATCCATTTCCTCCCATTCCTCCGTATCCCGGTCCACCTCCTCTTCGGCCCCTGTACCCACCTCGTCCCCCTCGAGGGGTCCACTCTTGCCACTGCAGACCTCCGCCTTGCTCCTGCTCATTCCACTGCCGCTGTCCTGTTCCCGCCCAATTAGTTGCCACCCTTCCTTGTATTGCTATCAGCCCCTCCTCCTCGTCATCTCCCTCCCTGCTGTGTGGGAGCGCGGCTACTGCTGCTGCAACCTTCACCAACTTTGGCTGTACTAATTTCGCTTCGTCTGCCAATCTTTTCTGCGCCACCTCCTTCTTCCTTTCCTTTATTCGTTTACAATGGTGTACTATTATGCTCTGAATCTCAGGCCATCCCTTTGCTTCAATACCTGCTATCTTGTCGAGCGCCTTCTGCACTTCCTTTGGGAGCCCTCTTTTTATAATGAAGTAAAATAAAGATGTCGATTGATACCAGGGCGTGCCCGTTTCTGCTCTCCACATCTCTTGGACCCGGAAAATGTAATCCATAGCCTCCTCCCCGTCATTCATTGTACACTGCATCACTGACTGTAAGTCTGGCGTGTCTGGGAATGTTTCGCGTAAGGCATCCCACACCCTGGCACGCACTGTGTTAAAGGAGGCCCCATCATGGCGGTCACAGTCTAATGTTACTCCCGGGAAGTCGGCCTTAACCCATACTCTCTCAGCCTGATCTCCCACTGCTGATACGAGTAAGCTCTTCACATCTCCTATTGCTAGGGGTACCCCGGCAGTATGTTTCTCAAAAGCGTATATCCACTTACTTGCCCCTCCTGATAACGGGGGCAATAGTTTTAATAAATTGGCTTTATCCATCTGAGCCCATGGGATATAATTCGGCCTCCCTCCTCCCCTATGTATCAATGGGAGCTGTAGCCTTCCTTTTGTCGTTGCATCTGCACCTGTTTTGGCTGCTGATGTTCCCAGTGCTGCCATTTTCCCCACCCTGTTTCTTAATCGTCCCGTCCACTCATCATCCAGTGTTCTCAGTGAACATGTACCATCCACTTCCCCCTCCCATTGCCATGCTCAACCTGTCGCTTTCTTCTACATCGTCCCTTATATCACATAGTAGTTCCTCTCTGTCTCCTATAGGCCTCTCTTCATTATCGATACCTCCTTCTCTTGCCCCTACTTCAATTATTCGCGTTGGTTCTTCCTCAATTCTGAACAGTATCTCACCTTTTTTCCACCCGTCTTCAAGTGTCCTATTCTCACTTGGCGCTCTAGACGTGCGCCCTGATCTTGCAGCATTAAATGCTGTTTGTTCACATATGTCTCTTATCCTTGAGAGCTCATCTTTTGCTATTGAGAGCCTTGATTGTAAATCATCTGTTAGCTTTTCTATGTCCATCCTTTGTGTACTTGTCTGGGCTCGCTCCCTTGTGCTTTCATATGGCGGGGGTGCCGTTGGTCGGTGGGGTGTAGTAGTGTGTAACGCTTACCTCAGAAACTCTGCGGGAGCACTTCTCTGGAATTCTGTTTGGTGCTATTCTCTGGGTGCGTAGTTAATCTATGCAGTCTGGTGATCTACAAAAAACATTCAGCAATCCTTAGTATACTAGTCTAATGCACCCGTTCAGGAATTATCTCTCATACCCTTCGGGAGGTGTTACCTGTAGTTTGTTTTTTGGGAGCTCTCCATCCTGCTTCTACGCAGGGGCGCTTGTTCTGAAGAAGGGAAATGAAATGCGATTTTCTGAGGGAAGGAAGGATGGCAGGTGTGCGTGACTTGCAATTAATGGGGATAATAGGAATTGATAAGAAATTAGATACTATTGATAAGCTGTTCCACTATATTGACGTGCATGAACACCTAGTCACATCCAACCCAACTATGAGGAGCCACTCAATCTGCGTGTGAATAATTGGCCAGAAAAATGGTTAACTGCAGAGATAAAGGATAATTCTTTTTCACATTTAACGTGTGGTGTATGCTAACTTGTGAAGAAGACTTTCCACAACCAACTACATGACTCTAGTAGTTTTACTGACTGGAAGCAACTGTAACATTTCCTCAGAATTGACGACTCACAACCTTGTCACCAAATTGTAATACTACCTAGCATGTGTGGAAGGGCTGACTGACAGGGGAACAACTTATTACTGTTGTTACAAAACCATGAAACTCCGCTGACTGAAAAGGCACGCTAAAAACAAGGGCGCAACAATATAAACAGCCAATACTTGCGGTAACTGTCGCTTGACGAAAACAACAGGCTTCAAACTGCTGAAGGAGATTTGCAAATGTTCCGCTGACAGGAATGAGCGCGGCAATTGTATTGAGGTAACCGTGAAGGCAACTTACAAGAATGTTGCCTAAAATCAGACACCAGGGAAATACTGTGGAAGTGACGGGAAATGTACTCTAACTACAGAGGGAAAACTATGGAACCATGACAGGAGATCATAAGAGTGGGCTGAGGAAAAATGTGACGGGAACCGTAGCCGCGGTAAGCGTACACTGCAAAGCAGACGACGCGAAGCGCGGAGCAGGCGAGAGGAGGGACTTATATATGCTGTGAGTGTGAAGCACTAGACCATGACGGTTACTTTCCATAGAACCCCTTAAGCCGCCATCTTAGGTGATGAGGAAGTGTCTTTCCCCCCATAGCCTAAACATGGTTCTTTCCGTGTTACGGACCAAGCATGATAAGCCATGGTCCACGAATTCTTAGAGGCTAATCTAGGGGCATGACCCAAGCTCATGACATAGTGGTCGGGGGAGGCACATAAGGGGGGTCACTGTACCCCTCTGCGGGCACAGGTTTGTTCAGTATCGGGTACAAACTTATTACCTCTATTGGTGGCTCTACTTTTGACACTTCTTTAGTATCTTTCTGTATCATCAGTGGGTTGTCTGTGGTGGATGGTAGGTCAGGGTTTACTGCTGGTGCCTTAGGCGGTGGTATCTCTTCAAATAACCTCCAGAGATCCAATATTTCCCTCCTATTATGCAAGTGCTTCCCCTTGTATTTCAAACAAATGCATGTAGCCACCATATCCAGAACACTTTTATCAAAGGACCCTCCCTCTGGCCATATCTGGGGTAGCCCCTCTCCCTTCAGCTCTGTTATCCATTGATCGTGATATTTCTTAATCCGCTCCGCGTACCCTGGTAGATTCTTACAAATATGCGATAAGGGTGTTTCGGCCCCCATCTCTGTGCCCTCCTAGTATTTGTGTGTCCCTGTGTGTCTGCAACTACAATGTAGATGTATTATCAATATTATTTTTCGTTTCTACTTCACATTCAATAATGGGCCCCTTTGTGCTCCCCCCCCCCCCCCCCTGCACAATACAAAACTGGCTGTACACAGTTTCTATTCTATTCTCTTTGGGGGGCACATACAAGAGCAACCCATCATTTATTTTGACAATATCAACCCGGAAATCAAAAAGATACCCACTCACTTCACTGTATCATTTTTGTCTTCAAAAAGTTCTATCCGGTCACACTTACCATGACCATTTAACTACTATACATTTATAACCGTTTTACACATTCACAACATCAAAATGTCGTCTGACACATACGAGGTGCACACACCTCTTGGTAACACTCAATTCACAATTCAAGCTGCCCTCCCTTTCCTCCCTAGCCGGCTGTCCCTGTCCGTCTTACTTGGATATATGGATGCGTATATATATATATATATATATATATATATATATATATATATTGGTCTGCTTTTCCCTCTTCTAGTAGGACTCTTCCCTCTTACTTTCTCCCTAAGCTTGTGCTACTCTCACTTTTTATTTTCCCCCTAACCCTAAAGAAAAGAAAAGAAAGAAGTAATAGCGGTCACTAATATATTCTCAGCGCCCCCTTTTGCTGGACACTTTTTATCTTATATTCCACTTCTTCATATATTCCCAGTACTAGTCAAGATAGCACTATGCGGCGCCGCCTTCCACCCCCTTTCGGAGCTAGGTTCCCGTCACTTTTATCTCTTATTCACCTCTTAATCCTAATGGCCATATGCAAAGAAAAAGCAAGGAAATTTTAGGATGATCCTTAGTAGATCTACGTACCCCCTCTTCGTTCCCTGTCCTACACTTCTTTCCCCACTCCCTTTACAATCACTCGCACTCAATACTCACGTGCCCGTCTTGAACCGATAGTCTCCGAAACTGGGTCCGTCCAGGCAGTGTCGCCGTCAGCTCAACAGTCAGCCCCGGCTCCGGCGAGCGGTACTCAAAGGGGATTTTTCAACCGGGATCCCGTACCCTCTCTCTATTGAGTGCGCACTTCTTAGTGTACCGGTCGCCGTTGGCGGGCAGCCTCCCGGAGCCGGCTCACCGTGCGTATCCCTTTTCGACTGGAGATTCTCGTGCCAAAAGGGGACGGTAATGTTAGGTCGGGAAAGAATAATAATAATAATGATCACGCTTTCGGGGTCACCACTGAAGGCAAGCGTCCCCAACCAGCACGATCCTCCCCGCAATGAGAGACAAGAAAGGACTCTCCCAAATCGGGAATAAAGCCAAGACAGAGTGCGGGTGAGCTTAAATGGGAGTTTATCAATCAGAATAGGGCATGCAAAGAACTCAGCAAACTCCGAGAGCGCTCTGTCTGACAATAGCAAAGACAGGCGTATATATTTACAAAAAACGTCATAAGAACCTACACACTATAGGGGGCACAAGTTCAATGGGATTGGGTGGCGACGACTAACTATAGGTGCTGCTGCGATGTGGTTGGCCGTGGCTGGAGAACGTCATTGGTCAGCCTCGTGGGTTGGGCTGGGCCTGGCAGGTTGGCAGAGTTCATCCGGGCGGTGTTGTTGTGCCCTCGCGGCCAGTGTCAGAGATGAATGTCTTTTCCTGACTTATTTGCCCTAGGCCATGCACACCGCAATCATTCAGTCATTGCAATATTATCTTCTTTAGTAAATCTTCCAATAGGTTATTCTACAGGTTAATGCAACACAGGAGGAATGCACCTTGTGAGGGGTCTGGTGGTAATACGTCAGGACATGGTTACCAGTGTCCTGTTGACCGGGGCCATAGGTCGAGGGGCTAAGCTTCAGGGCCTGGGACAAGCGGTACAGGTCTTTCTGCCTTGTTAGAAGTTGTTATGGATGTGCCGCTGTGTGTTGTCAAAGTGTTGGGTGTCCTGATTGCACAGGGCCATAAGTCTAAGATGATCCGGTGGGTTGTGGGGTTTACGAGGGGGCGCCTTTGGAAGTGTGTGTTCAGGCAGAGGTTTACTGCTGTGCTGTAAATAATGCAGGTGGCGGGCCGCGGCCTTGGGTGCTGCAGAGGGGGCTACAAATCTTTGAAGCAGCTCCAGTCTGGTTGGGGGAGGTGGAGCAGCGCGGCGCGGGCCTCTGCTCTCATGTTTTGGCAGCCTTCACAGGGTGGGGGGGGAATGGCCTTGCACGTATTCGCAAAGGTATCTCCCTCGTGTGTTGCCGATTTTAGGTAAAAACATCACAAACATTTGAACACTCTATAATACTTATTCAAATCATTTTAAAACATGCATTTCAACTTTGCTGGATATGCCTCGATTATACTCAGTCTGTGCACCATATTCGTACACTATGTTTTAGCAACTACAGTATTTAGTTGTATGCATATACATTTGCAGTAAGTGAGGTAGTAGTCGGGTTGGTGGAGTACATAGGAAATGACCCGCCACTGTACGTGACGGTGGTGGCACATAAGGGGCTTAGACATACACACATGACAAGTGCATTTCTTGAGCATCCTTCACATGAGTCCACAGTATGATTACATTTGTCTTCTCGTTTACTCTAGCAGCATTAGCTCGGTTATGGTGCAAAACCATGGAGGGTAGGTTTCCCAGTGATACACGTAAAAATAGATCCCTGGAACGCTCCTTTATTATTAGCACCCAACTGCAATGGTGTGGGCTCGCCATTGCTCATATCATGGAAGCATGCTTTCTTATGTTTATGCATTTTTACAGGTTTTTGTACTATAAGAGATTTTGTGGAGAAAAGCATACTTTGCAAGTGGTCTTGGACTTTCTGCCACCTGAGGACCATTTTACTGTTCTTTTCATTGCCCAGGCCTGCTGGCCGGGTCATGCTGGGAGCGATGATACACTGCGGAAGGTGAACTGTTACAATGTTAGTGTATTACGCTAGCTCATGTCCGTCTTGTTCGTGGGAACGGGCTCGCAGCGGATCTGCCAGGGTGCCGCGGCGACAAGGATAACTGAAACTTTCCGAAGGTGGGGCCGCGCTACAGTGCGCTGAGCTCACACCATTTTTAGTAGACAAAATGGTTTCTGAGGCCTAGCTAAATTTAATATGTGCGGGCAATGTCTTCAGCAGGTGAGCCATCCACCACCTGGGCCCTGGTGGTAAGGAGGGGACACCCGCCGAGCCATGGCCCTCACCTGGGGTGGAGATGTAGGCAAGGGGGGGGGTCTTTTGGACCACTCCTCCCCTACACTCCTTATGCCCGCCCGCCGTCCCCTCTAATAAGTATCCTCTATCATTGCTTAAATGGTCGCAGACCTGGCGAAAGAAAAGGACTGAAGGGCGATGCGTGGGGTGGTGCTCAGTAGGGCGGGGTTGCAGCCGCATGTGGTACCCCGCGTAAAAAGAGGACAAACATTTTCAATTTTTGTTATGCTTTTTAACAAAAGTGATTTGTTCCCGTCCCGAAGGACGGAATGTCCCACAAGTATGTAGGAAAGGGGACTATGGACTAGGAGTAAGGTAGTCACTACAGTGAGTAACTTTGTTAAAACCCTACACCTACTATTGCCACTGCACCCATTGCCACCGAAAGGTCATCAATGGCCACCAAAGGACTTACCTTCTTCATCCAAGCCTGGTCGATGTCCACAGCAAGTTTAATCTTTGTGGGACATCCACAGCTGCCCAGCATCCATTAGCAACCCAGCAACAGAGACCACGGTGACGGACCTGCATTACTGCCTTTCCGACACTGCTTGGTTCCCTTCTTCTTGTCAACAGCGACATTCCTACGACTCCTTTTTCTAGAGGAGGTCCATCCTCGATGGGTCCTGTTGAGTAAAGCCGAGAAAGTCCACCACTTCTCCTGCCAAGGCACCAAAGGTACTGTGGTGAGGAAGAGCATCTTCCATCCTCAGAATTCATCCAGGGGTCCCAGATTCGTCTTGGATTGTCAAGATCTGAGGTCCACGTAGATTAGTATACCTCTGTCCCCAAGCACCAGTCAGAGAAGTACTAACAACTTGCTGACCGGTTATTGAGGGCACAGGTGGCAGGAACAGAGAACACCGGGTCCCAGGTGGCTGAAAAGGAAAGCACAGGGTTAGATATGCAATGTACAGGGACTATGACAGTGTACAGGTATGGGAAAACAAAGACACCTACCCGTGGGATGACCGAAGATGACTCTACACCTAACTGTTCCCCCTGAGAATGTTGATGATGGAAAAACAGAGGAGATGGGAGTTACCTCTATACTAACAGGGTCCACCTTACAGATGCACTTGATGACAAAGGTTCTTGATTCTTGATACTTGATCCCAAAACGCCAAAAAGTCAAAACATGGAGAAAACACCATCTGTTTAAGCGAAGTCCAAAAGGTAGCAGCAGTTCAGGTAGACAGTCCAAAGTTACCAAATCCAATGAGGGCAAATCCAAAACCAATCCAAAGCCAGAAACAAGGTCCAGAAATCCAGAGATCAAGGTAGTAAGTACAGAATATAGGAGTCGCCACACGCCGTCAGGACAGCTGAGAAGCGTTTACAACTGAAACAGGCTCCTTTTTTCCATGACTTCCTGGTCGCGTGATTGCTTATTCTGGTCGCATGATCGCTGGGCTCGCGTCACGTGACCGGCGCGCAAACACTGTTGTGTTTTGAACCGTCATACACACGGTCCCGTGAGCAGCCTGGTAGGGCGGGACTCCAGCGAGACAGCAAGCGCCACGGCCGCCCCCAACATGGACGGGACCAGCAGCGCCACGGATGCCGCAATGCCGGGAAACCATCAAAGTGCTCGATAGGCACAGCGGCAGAGGGCAATCGCGGCCCACGGGCAGGCGCAGAGACCGAGGGCAAGCGCAACCCCCGCCGGTGCCGGATCGGGACCCCAGCAGGCTGCTGCACTCCCGGAGAGGTACGTGGATTCGTGACTGGGTGCATGACAGAGCCCCCCCTAAGGGCCCACGTCCACGTGGGCTATGAGGATAATCCTTGTGAAAACGAGATACCAGGAGCGGAGCATGGACCTCGCTAGCAGGTTCCCAGGATCTCTCCTCTGGACCATACCCCAACCAATCCACCAGGTAGTAAAGGCGCCCCCTGCAAACACGAGACCCAAAGATACCACTAACTTCGTATTCCACAGAGGAGCCCTTCATCATAGGTGACGGGGGTAGGACGATGCGCATGGAAGCAGGGCAAGGCTTGAGGAGAGACGTGTGGAATACCGGATGGATACGCCATGCACCAGGTAGAGAGACACCATAAGTCACAGGATTGATGACTTTCGTCACTCGATAAGGGCCAACCAAAACAAGGCAGTTGCTTCCGACAGCCCGGTATAGTCAGATGTCTTGTAGAAAGCCACACTCTATCCCCCACAGTGTATACGGGAGCTACTGTACGTTTTCTGTCGGCTGTCTGACGCATTGAGTCCTGTGCTTCTCTAAGGTGCATCAATGTCTGGTTGTGGATTTCCTTCATGTTCCTCATTCAAGTGGTAACGGCAGGCAGATGAGTGGGGGAGAGATCCGGGAAGGGCAGGACGCGAGGGTGCTGACCATACAAAGAGTAGAAGGGTGAAGAGCCTGTGGATGAGTGTGGTGCGCTGTGATAGGCAAACTCAGCTATGTATAAAACCTGGTGCCAGGAATGTTGATGGTGTAAGGAGAGACAACGGAAATACTGCTCCATAGTCTGGTTGACCCGTTCGGTCTGCCCGTCTGTCTCAGGATGATATGAGGAGTGTGATGCTGGAAATGCATCGGAGGGACAGGGCCTCTGTATCCTTGTCCTATACTGCTTTTTATCGTGTGTTCTGTTGTGTTTTCCGCACAGGAGTTCATGTTGGACTCCTGGCGGTGCAGCTCTCTCTCTTTTGGTTTGGTGAACAGACCCATGGGATACCCTTATGGCACCCATGGGTAGGGGTGCAACCCTGTGCCCCTAGTGTATGTTTTTGGACACCTGTGTGTGACCCACAGAGCAGGGTACGGGCTGATGGCAGCTCCGTGCTGAACTGCCTGGTGCCCTGAGCATCCTCCATTTTGGGATGCCCAAGCCCTGTCATTTGGAATCGGTAGATTCCGGATGGATACAAAATGGCCCCCATGGCCTCTTGCCTTCCATCACCTGTTACCTTGATCTTCCCGAAGTCCCGGGAAGCCCTGCCTCTGTCCCTTCCCCCTGACTGGCTGTTGGGTGGAAGTTCCATATATGGTAGTATGGGGAAGTGCCGACCAGACTGGCTGGAACCTTCTCAACGACCGTATGTTGTGGGTACGCCTGTGGGTGGGACCTGGGTGAATGGAGTGTGTGACGAATATGCATTCTATGTTGTGGCTGCCTAGTATCTGGTGGTCGACACAATGGTTGAGACAGCCCTGTCCGAAACCGGTATGAATGCAGCTTGGAGTGTTGAATGGCTCGGTACCTATCCCAATACACATAACTTGTTGTGAGTGTCTAGAGAGAAGTGAATGGCCTGAATGCCCCGTGTGCCTGATTGGCTGCCTGCCTGCATGAATGACCGTAGTCGTGATTGGATGCTTGATTGTGACCCAGCGGAATGAATGGGAGATCCACAGTATATCCGGGGACCTCTCACTGCTAGGAATCGTTTTCAGAAGCTGAAGTCCACTACGACGAGTAACTGAAGCTTGATCTTGAAACCCTGCTGGACGAGAAGAATTGCTGTTGCTCTCCTTCGCAATCTGAAAACTGCTGTGCTGCAAGAACTGACCCAGAGAGGACCTGGTAAGGCGCCCTCTTCCTGAGCTACGAGGGACCATCGTGCACAGCTGATCTTTGCCTAAGCTCCCTGGTAGACAGACCTTAGACAGGCTGCCGAGCCGATACAGGGATTGCTGCGGAACTCCAAGGAGAAGCGCCCAGACTGTTGTCCGCCACTGTCGACGACCGCCGTCGCTGACTGGAGCCGCCGTGCTCCTGTTGCCTAAGAACTTCATTGATCCAAGGACGCTCTCGTCCGCATCGTCGCTGCTGTATCCTGCTCGAGAAGGCCTGACCGTCGACTCGCCGAGGAGCATCCACCGATGGGTATCCCGCCACCCAAAGACCACAGAGACGCCGACGACTCGACACCCTTGCCGGGCCACAGTTCTTCAAACTCTTTGCGGTCCAGAACTATCGACACCGAGGTGACCCGCACCTCTTTCTGGCAGGACGTTTACGCTTCCCCGTCAACGGGCACTGCTAGGAACGACACGGCCACTTCACCGTCGCTGTTGGACCTGTTCTCCGTCGGACGTTCGACGACCCGTGACTCCTGCCTGAAAGGGAGGACACTCAAGAAGGGCCGTCGATTCCCCGACGCGGAACGCTACAACCCCAAAGTACTTTGGGGTTGCAGAACTATTGGAAAGTCTAGTGGGAACAATATATGGACTGGGCTTGTATCTTTCTTCAAAAGGTTGTCCAGGTGGGGGGATCTCCACACAGAACTGTGTCTAGGTATCGGGGACAGTATTCTGCCAATTGTTTAACCAGCTGCTTTCCTTCCTCTCTCTACTGCTGGTTTCCTCTTTATTCTGAGCTGTGTGTCATCCTGACCGTATGCACTTTTATGAGATCTAATAACGTTAGTGGTACCACTTTAGAAACT
Organism: Ambystoma mexicanum; assembly: GCF_040938575.1. NCBI lineage: Eukaryota > Metazoa > Chordata > Amphibia > Caudata > Ambystomatidae > Ambystoma > Ambystoma mexicanum. Next base: position 95,512,176 of record NC_090939.1, on the reverse strand, counting down.
GTGTATATTTACCATTGCTGATTTTCAGAGTACAAAGTGAGTTCTCTTGATATTGTATATACCTTTGAACATTAATTATATAAAGACTGTGTTGTAACCGATACAGTGTGTGGACATTCCTTTGTGGGTGCTTGGGGACTACACTGTACTTAAGAACCAGGTTGCATCACCTCCTGAGAAGCTAGGCCTTGATTGCTCGACTAGGTCTACCAATAATAGAGAATCTTGGCGGGGGTTCTCTGTGCCTCTCCTCTTCCATATAGAGAGTGGAAGTACAGACCCCCCCTCTGGTCTTTACAATGAGGAGTAGCAGGAGTCTATGCCTAGTAACTTTGTGAGGGATCGCCAGTAACGAGCAGTAAACTGAGAACCCTGATCAGAAATCACAATGGAAGGCAGACCAAAGAGACAAAACACATGGTGAAAAAACGTGTCAGCTAAGACCGGTGCTGTGGGGATACCGGTACATGCGACAAAACGTGCCCACTTTGTGAATGAATTGACCACAACCCAGATAGTGTCAAACCCCCTCACCCTGGGCATGTCAGTAACAAAATCCATGGTGATGGTGTGCCATGGTCTGGATGGGAGTGGCAAGGGTTGCAGCAAACCTGGAGGCCGGCTCTTCCTGTTCTTGCACTGTGCACACACTGATCAAGGCCACCAGCACCAACGGTGGAGCAGAGCCACGGTACGTGTCTGACCAGAGTGCTCGTTAATGACTGCATCGTGGGACCATTCTAGAGCTACTGACCGTGTGTCAGGCGTAGGTAGATAGAGCTTGTTCTGTATAAATGGTAAACCATCGTGCATGACTATATCCCATTTCCTTAGCTGTTCGGGGTGTGTGTTAACCCATTGGCATATCATGGATAAGAGATCGATAGGTGGCGTGCATAAGCATATCACGTGCTTGTTTTCCAGTAGTGTCTCAGGAAAAACTGGAAGGGATTCTCCCCCAGGAATAAGGGAGAGGGCGTCCGCTTTGCCATGAGCGGTGCCCGGATCATGCTTTATAACAAAATCATAGGCCGAGAAAAACAAATGCCATCGAACCTGTCGGCTGTTGGTACACTTGAACGTTGCCAGGTCCTGGAGGTTACGGTGATCAGTATACACAACAACCTGGTGTTTGGCCCTGACTAAGTGATGTCTCCAGACCTGGAAGACATCCTTCACAGCCATGAGCTCCTTTTCGGTGACAGTATAATGGTTCTCTGCCGGAGTGAATTTTCAGGAATGGAAGGCCACCGGATGTAGCAAACCAGTGGCTAGACAAGATTGAGACAATAAGCCTCCTAAAGCGTATGATGAGGCATATGCTTCGAGAACATAGGGAAGGTCGGGGCTGGGGTGCTGTAAAATAGGAGCTGTGGTAAACGCCATTTTGAGAGCCACAAAAGCATCTTGTTGCAACGGCGTCCAAACAAACGGGACATGAGGGCTCGTGAGTTTAGTCAGTGGTGCAGCGATGGCCGAAAAGCCTGCAATGAATCGCCTATAAAAATTGCCGAACCCAAGAAAAGACTGCAATTCTTTGATGGTGTTGGGAACATGCCAATCGAAAACCGCACGGACCTTGGTGGTGTTCATTGTTAAGACCCCAGGGGTGATATGAAAACCTAGGAAGTTTACTTCCTGGGCATGGAACAGACATTTTTCAGGCTTAGCGTAGAGACAGTGGGAATGAAGCCGACTAAGGACTTCCCGTACATGCGTGATGTGTTCCTGAAGTGACTGTGAGAACACCAGTATATCGTCAAGGTATACCACAACATAAGAATCAATAATGTCATGGAATATCTTGTTCATGAACCTTTCAAAGGTAGCTGGGGCATTGCACAATCCAAATGGCATGACTGTATATTCAAAGAAGCCGTATCTGGTACAGAAGGCCGTTTTCCACTCATTACCCTTTCGAATGCGAATAAGATTATACGCGCCTCTTAGATCTAATTTGGTAAAGATCGTGGCATGTGTCAAGCGGTCCAGCAGAGGCGTGATGAGAAGAATTGGGTATCAATTCTTGATAGTGACCTGATTGAGCCGTCGGTAGTCTATGGAGGTCACCTTCCCTCTTTGGTACAAAGAATATAGGACTGGCAGTGGGGATTGGGATGCTCTTATGTGACCCAATTGGAGAGAGTGTTGCAAATACTCCTTGAGGATTAAATCCTCCGATGGGGAAGGGAGTATATACTCCCGCATGGTATCGTGGCCCTGGAACTAAATCAATCGGGCAATCATATGGGCGATGTGGGGTTTGATGTTCTGCAGACCTCTTATCGAATACTTATGAATAATCGTGATATTCAGGGGGTAAATCGGTAGTAACGAGACCCACCACATGCCCCGGGTATCAACGTCCATTGTTTGTGATTCGTGTATTGATAACCGCGCCAGAGCCCCCAGAGCCTGAGCAGGAGTGGTCGCTATTTCCGGGGCTAAAAGACAATGTTCTTGACAGAACAATGAATCAAAGACGATGGACCCCTGGACCCAATTGACGACAGGATTGTGGGTATGCAACCAAGGATGCCGAGAATAAGGCCGTATTGAGGGGTGGTGATCAAATCAAAAGAGATGGATTCTTGGTGTGTGTCCTGTAGAATCATGGTTAAAGGGGCGTTTGTTGTTTGATCGGGCCGGAAACCAGAGGAGAATTATCCACAGCCTGTACTGGTTCGGGGTGTCTTTTGTTTTGCAAGGGTAGATTCAGAGAAGCGGCCCGGGATATGTCCACATAGTTCCCTGTGGCACCAGAGTCAACAACTAGATGTACCTGGTGTTTGATGTTGTCAGTGGAAAAAAATGCCTGTAGATACAAAGGCCTGGTGGCTTCAGGTAATGAAGAGGGACCGAAGGATTGTACAGATTGGCTCGTCCGCGCCCCCTGTCCTAGGGACGAGCCTTCTGAGAACTCGCTGACTTCAGTTTGGGCCTTCTGGGACATTCCTTAACAAAGTGACCATTAGTTCTGCAGTAAAAACAAGCATTGGCTTGTCTACGGCGTTCTCGCTCTGTGGGTGTGGTGGGGCTGTGGACACCCCCAATCTGCATGGGTTCGCTGGGTGATTCCGTGGATGTTGAACCTGTTGTGAACAAGAGGGTTGTTTTCCTAGTCTCGGTTTTTTGCTCCATGTGTCTGGCATCGACCTGGAGGGAAAGATCCACTAAATCAGGGTACTTGGTAGGCAATGCTGGTACCACCGCAAGGGCATCTTTAATTTGATCATTAAGACCCCTGAACAATACCACAGATTTCTTGTCCTCTGGCCAAGCGGTTTCAACAGACAGCTGATTAAAGTGTGTTATATACCCGATTAACAGTGTTTTCCCTTGTGTTAACTCAAGTAACTCTAATTCACGGGTTTGGACTTTGTGATGTGTATCAAACACTGGGGTCATTTCGGCAACCAGCCGGTCAAAGTCGTAAAGTACGGAACTGTCACTCTCCAACAAAGGATTTGCCCATGTGGCTGCGATACCGCTTAGATGGGACAAGGTGAAGGCGGCTTTGGTAGTGGAGTTAGGGTAGGCCTGCGGACGGCACAAGAAATGTAACTCACATTGGTTCAAAAAGGTGCAGAATTTACGTGGATCACCTTGGAATTTCTCTGGTGCCGCCAGTGGGAAAGAGTGGGTACATATACCGGGGCCGGAGCTACCGCCACGGCAGGGGATTCTGGCTGAACAGGAGCATCCCCAAACTCTGCGTCAGGGGGCAATGCATGTCTTTCGCTTTGTATGGCGTCATGTCTGCCCTAAGGACTGTGATGGCTTGTACAAGAGCAGCTACCGGGTCCCCGGTGGAGGTATCCATAATCCAGTGGGAACAAGGCTTCTCAGTCTGTCAAGATCTGAGGTCCACGTGGATTAATATACCTCCGTCCCCAAGCACCAATCAGAGAAGTACTAACAACTTGCTGACCGGTTATTGAGGCCTCAGGTGGCAGGAGCAGAGAACACCGGGTCCCAGGTGGCTAAAAAGGAAAGCACAGGGTTAGGTATGCAATGTACAGGGACTATGACAGTGTACAAGTATGGGAAAACAAAGGCACCTATCCGTGGGATGACCGAAGATGACTCTACACCTAACTGTTCCCCCTGAGAGTGTTGATGATGGAAAAATAGAGGAGATGGGAGTTACCTCTATACTAACAGAGTCCACCTTACAAATGCACTTGATGCCAAGACAAGGATAGTCAAAGATTCTTGATACTTGATCCCAAAATGCCAAAAAGTCAAAACATGGAGAAAACACAATGGCCCTCATTACAAGTCAGGCGGAGGACCATGGTGCTATTAGCACCATGGTCCATGCCGGATTCCGCCATGGTGGATGGCGGAATTACCGCCCCATTCCAAGGTGAGTGAGGCGGTAATTCCCCATTCACCATTTGCCCTTCCCCATTCCCATTTTTGCCCCATAGGGCATAATGGGGATGGGGAAGGCGCTAATTACAGCAATGTAAATTACGGTGCCGTAATTAGCACCAAGGTCGCTTAGCGCCTTGGACTTTAACGCCTGCAAAAAGCAGGCGTTAAAGTGTGAATCAGGCGTTAAGGGTTAACGGCGCCGACAGTGCCGTTAAACCCTTAACGCCTGACTTGTAATGAGGGCCAATCTGTGTAAGCCAAAGTCCAAAAGGTAGCAGCAGTTCAGGTAGACAGTCCAAAGTTACCAAATCCAACGAGGGTAAATCCAAAGCCAATCCAAAGCCAGAAACAAGGTCCAGAAATCCAGAGATCAAGGTAGTAAGTACAGAATATAGGAGTCGCCACACGCCGTCAGGACGGCTGAGAAGCGTTTGAACAACTGAAATGGGATCCTTTTATTCTGTGACTTCCTGGTCGCGTGATTGCTTATTCTGGTCACATGATCGCTGGGCTTGCGTCACGTGACCGACGCGTGAATACTGGTTGTGTTTTGAAGCATCATGCGCGCTGTCACATGAGCGGCCGGGTAGTGCGGGACTCCAGCGAGACATCAAGCGCCACAGCCGCCCCCAACATGGACGGGACCAGCAGCGCCACGGATGCCGCAACGCCGGGGAACCAACAAGACACTGGATAGTTACGGCGGCAGAGGGCAATCGTGGCCCGTGGGCAGGCGTGGAGACCGAGAGCAAGCGCAACCCCCGCCGGTGCCGGATCGGGACCCCAGCAGGCCGCCGCACCGCCAGAGAGGTACGTGGATTTGTGACTGGGTGCATGACATGGATCCTGTTCTCCTGTGGCTTCCCAGGTACGTTGGGGTAGTGGGATCTGTAGTAAGAGAAGCAGGCTATTAATGAACATATTTGGACTAGGCTCTAATATACAACATAAGGTACACCTTACCTTTTCCTTACAGGTTGCCCAGGTGGGAGGGATCTTCCCACAGTAATGCCTTTTTGATTCTGCTAATGTTCTGAATACTACCTGCCTTTCTTTATTAATGTATTAATGTGTATGGTGCTACCCAATGCTTAGTCATTCTTATGCTTTTTGATAACTGTCAGCAGTTGGTGCATTTTTACTGAATCTAAGTACACTATACTCCTACGTCCCGTCCCCTTTCCTCCATACTTATGGGACATCTCTCCGTCCTGTGGTACGAGAACAGAGCACTTTGTAAAAAGCATCCACATTTTTTTCAAAAATGTGTCCCTCCTCTCTTTCCTGCGTGGGGCCCGGCACGCGGCCATAACCCCGCCCACCTTGGCTCCGCCCCGCGCATTGCCCATCAGTCCTTTTCTCTGCACGATCGGGGCCGGACGCACTTGCATCCTCTTTCGTCCCTTTTTCCCTCTCTGGCTCTCGCTAGCGTTCGTTTACTAGTCTGTCTATGTCTTTTAAACTAGATTTTCCAGACTGTTCATCGTGTCACCGTCGCTTCGCGAGTGCGGATCCCCATCCTCTTTGTTTAGAGTGTTTGGGTCCGGAACAGCGTTGGGACTCCTGTTTTTACTGTGACTCCCTTTCGGTCTGGGCACTTCAACGTCGGTTGGAGCGGTGGGAGGAGGTGTTCGGACGGACTCCTCCTTCGCATTTTCAGGCGTTCATCGACAAGAAGAAAAAACGCCCGGTAAGTTCTTTACCTTTCAGAGCACCCCGGCCAGGGGATACCTTTCCGGGTTACTCTCGAGCCGGGAGGGGCGTTGATCGCTCTGTTACCGGGGTTCGCCCTGAGGTGCCTGTCGGGCCTAATAATTCTACCAGAGTTTTCTCCGAGGGTCTCCGTAAGGGGCCTGTGTCCACCGGAGTACGCTCCGAGGCCCCTCCTGTGGGGGCTGTTTGTAGACCCAGTTCTACTGAGTCGTGGGGTACCGGAGCTTGCTCTGAGGCCGCTCTTTCGGTTTCCCTCAAAAACAAACCCGAGGTGCGCCCCGAGGTCTTGGCTGGGCTTGAGGTTACCGAAAGGATGTTCGAGGCCCGTGCCGATAAGGCTGCTACCGGGCCTAGGTCCGAGGTCCCTCGTACAGAGGCTAAGGATACCAACAGTTCTAAGGGGCCGAGCAAGGCCCTGTCGGTGAAAGCGCACGGTTCCCGCTCTTGTGGTGACACCAGATCTGTTGAGGGGGCAAAGAAGAAAGTTTCTTCTTTTACCGGCAGTGCCGAGGCCCTTCCTTCAAAGGCTCAGTTGGCGGTTGGTATGTCGCAGAAACATTCCAGGCCTCATAGTACCGGCTCTGCCGAGGTTCCTTACGTTAAGGCTAAAATTAAGACCCCTGACCTATCGATGGGGACCCCTGCCTCACTTCCTCACGTGCCGCAGTTCCCCTCAGATGAGGACAAAATGGCGGCCGTTCCCGCCACGACCACAGTGGCCATTTTAGGTACTACCCCTACAACTACGCCATCGGCCCCTGGTGTAGGGTTCGGTCCTTCGGTTGATCCCGAAGGACCGACCCCTACACCAGGGTTAAGGATGCGCAAAAGGTGGTCCCTTTTGCGCATCCTTACCGGCCGGTTTATGATTGGAACGCCCGGATGCCTCTTCCGCACAATGTTTCGTTGTCTGCGGGGGCGGCTCCCTTGATTTATGTGGATTCGTCAGTGGAGGGGCCGGTGTGGCACCCTTCTCCGTTACGTCCCTGGATTTGTCCACCTCATGAGAGGCCTCCTCAGGTTCCGAAACAATCTCCTGAGGACGCTTTTTGCGGTAAATTTCAAGCGCTTATGCACACCGACCCCATGAGGGAATATTTCAAAGGGCTTTTCAAGGAGATATGTCCACCCGCGCCTCTGGCTCCACCCGTTCCGACGGTGGTCCTGCCAGCGCCTCCCTTGCCCGTGGTGCCTCCCCCTGCTCTTCCGCCTGTGCCACCATTGTCCCCAGTGGACAAGGCAGTGCCTGACATGGCTCAGCAGGATCCTGACCTGTCAGATGACCCTCAAGGCGATCAGGACAACAAGGGCCTTCCCCGCTCTATCAGAGCTTTCCATGACAGGGTGCTGGACATGATGAGTTTCTTAGATGTTCCGGTGCCCGAGGCACCTGCTCCGCAGGAGGGTGTGCTTTCTGGGGCGTTCACCTTGTCTGCTTTGGAGCATACCGGCCTGTTCTTGCAGAAGGACGTTCTGGCCAAGGTCCGAAGAGTTTGGGAAAAGCCACACTTGGGACTTTTTGTCAATAAAAAGATTGACGCGAGGTACAGGCTGCATTCTTCGGAAGAAGTGGCCTTGTCGTCTTGTCCGCCTCCCTCCTCCACAGTGGTGGCTGCGGCTACGTTGCAATCCAGGCCTGCAGCATCCTCATCCGCGACGGCTACTCAGGTCTTGGGAAAGGAGAACAAGCTCCTGCACTCCCTAGGGAGGAAAATCTTTGCGAATTCGGCCTTACAGCTCAGGCAGGCCAATGCAGAATTGATTTTGGCGGGAGCTAACATGCGGATGTGGAGAGGGCTGTCGGAGTTTGAGGAGCATATTCCGGTTGAGAAGTTGGAGGATTTCAGAGGAGGCCTTTCCGATGCCAGGGTCTTGGCCCAGGATCTCCTGGAGGCTGCGGCTCATCACGTAGACACCTCGGCTCGGGGTCTGATGCTTGGGGTTGATACCTCACGGCAAGCGTGGCTGTATGCCACTAAGTTTTCGAAGGAGGTGCAAGACAAGGTTCTGGACCTTCCATTTGATGGTAAGGAGCTTTTTCACTCTTCTACTGATGTAGAGCTCACCAAAACCAAAGATAGCACTCAGACAGCTAAATCATTGTCTGTTCTGGTTAAAGCTCCCTTCAAGTCTCAAAGGCCGTTGTCGCAAAGTCGACCTTCCTCTGGTTTTAGGGGCTTCCTCGACCGCAAATCTCGCAGAGTGGATACTCTGGCGGGGAATAACTGCCGTAGACAACAGCGTATGCAGTATTTCTCCCGCTCCTCAGCCTCCTCATCAGGTTCAGGTGGCACCGCCACCGATAAGCCTGCCAAATGAGGGTTTTCTGCGCTCGCACGAGACCCTGGTGGGAGGACGCATTGCGTCTCATTGGGAGGCATGGCAGGCCATCACAGAAGACAGATGGGTCTTGTCAGTCGCTCGAGCGGGCTTCCGCTTACCTTTACCCCCTGCCACACCCCTCAACCCTCCTTTTCAGCTGTCGGGCTCACCCTCCCTCAAGGCCGAGGTTCAGAAACTTCTGCACCTCAGAGCTGTGGAACCCGTTCCCCTTGGGGAGCGAGGGGAGGGCTTCTACTCCTGGCTGTTTATGGTGCCCAAACCCAACCAGGCTGGCCTGCGCACCATCCTAGACCTTTCCCAGTTCAATTTTTTCCTACCCCAAGAGAAATTCAAGATGATCACGCCCGGCCAGATTCGCTCCTCTTTGCAGATGGGCGATTGGCTCAGCGTGGTGGATCTTCAGGATGCGTACATGCATATCCTGATTTGGAATCCACACAGGAGATACCTCCGCTTCTCTTTTGGGGAGGAGTTCTTCCAGTTTCGGGTGCTTCCTTTTGGCCTCAGCTCGGCGCTGCGTGTCTTCACGAAGATGATGTCGGTGATTGCGGCCTAACTTTGTCTCCAGGATATCCATGAGTATCCGTATTTGGACGACTGGCTCTTATGCCGGGGTGCGCCCCGAGGCCTTGGTGGGGCCTGGTGATACCGAACGGATGTGCGAGGCCCGCGCGAGTAATGCTGTTACCGGACCTCGGTCCGAGGTCCCTCGTACAGAGGCTAAAGCTACCAACATTTCTGAGGGTCTGGCAAGGCCTTATCGGTGAAGGTTGTTTCTCACCGTTCCTGCTCTTGCGGCGACACCAGATCTGTTGAGGGGGCAAAGAAGGGAAATTCTTCTTTTACCGGCAGCGCCGAGGTCCTTCCTGAGAAGGCTAATTTGGCAGTTGGTATGTCGCAGAAACATTTCAGGCCTCATAGTACCGGCTCTGCCGAGGTTCTTTATGTTAAGGCTAAAGTTAAGACCTCTGATCCATGGACGGGGACCCCTGTCTCACTTCCTCACGTGCCGCAGTTCCCCACAGATGATGACAAAATGGCACCCGTTCCCGCCACGACCGCGGCAGCCATTTTGAACGCTACCCCTACAGCTGCGCCATCGGCCTCAGTTGTAGGGCTGGTTTCTCTGCCTTGTGCGCATCCTTATCGGTCAGTTTATGACCGGAATGCTTGGATACCCCTTCCGCACAATTTTCTGTTGCCTGCGGGGTGGGCACCTTTGGTTGATCTGTCCATCCAGAAATAGGAGTGGGCCATGCTTCATGGCATCTGGCTGCTTGCTGTGCACATCCCGGGCCAGCTTAATGTCACAGCAGATGCCCTCAGCCGGCGGACAGTGGTCAGCTACGAGTGGGAGTTGAAGGCGGAGATCCTCTCATGGATTTTCTTGCGTTGGGGCACACCGGAGGTGGACCTCTTCTCTACGGTGGTAAACAAGAAGCTTCCTCGGTATACCTCCTGAGGGGGGCTGAGAGCCTCCTCTCTGGGGGATGCTCTCGAGATTCCATGGCACAACATGAGAGCTTACACCTTCCCGCCTCTGCCTCTAGTTCATCGAGCAATTGGGAAGCTGAAGAACTCTGTGAACTGTTCCCTTCTGCTCATGGCCCCGTGGTGGCCGGCCAGTTTTTGGTTCTCAGAACTTCAACACCTGTCAGTGTTTCTGCTGATCAGGTTACCAGTAACCCCAGATCTTCTTCATCAAGGGGAACAGCAGATGTGGCACCCCTCCCCACAATCGCTCAGCTTCGCGGCAAGTCTTAGAGCATTTTAACTTGTCTACGGGTAACATGCGTATTATCCAGGCAGCCAGGGAACCCTCGACCAGATCCCAATACAGGAGTAAATGGCTCAGGTTCTGTCGTTGGTGTTTGGAAAAGCAGTTGGATCCAAGGGTGGCTACGATTGACAAGGTGCTGTCCTTCGTGTCCTCCCTAGCAGAGTCAGGTGTTTACGTTCTGTCATGCAGAACTTACCTTTCAGCGGTTTCCGCTTATCCTGCTATAGACCAATGCTCTTAATCTCTGAGTAACCCAGTGGTTAAGAGGCATTTTGCAGGCTTGACATTCCTCTACCTCCGGTTCGTAGTCCGCACCCGCCTTGGGACCTAAATGTAGTCCTGACGGCGCTGTGCCATAAACCCTTTGAGCCAATGGCTACGGTTGACCTCAAGTACATTTCCTGGAAAGTGTCCTTTCTGGTAGCCGTTACGTCAGCGAGGAGAGTGAGTGAGCTCCAGGCATTGTCGGTGGAGCAACCTCTCTTGGTCTTTCACAAGGACAAGGTAGTCCTTCGGACGAACCTAGCTTTCCTACCAAAGGTAGTGACCAAATTCCATCTGAATCAGTTGATTTCCCTTCTGGTCTTTTTTGCGAACCCTGCCTCGGAGGCGGAAAGGGTTCTACATTGCCTGGATTCCGAAGAGCTCTTAGGTTCTACTTGGACAGGACTTCCGAGCTTCGGAGCTCTTCCCAACTGTTTGTGACCTTCGGTAAGCCTCAGGGCAGGCCGGCGTCTAAGGCATCTATTTCCAGATGGATTACCGCCTGTATCACGGAATCTTTCACCGTCCAAAAGCTGAAAAACCTCCTAAAGATATCTGTGCACACCAGGTGCGAGGCAAGGCAGCCGCGGTTGCTTTTCAGAAGTATGTTCCCTGGGAGTCCATCGCTAAAGCGGCTACTTGAGCCTCCCCATCTGCTTTCTGTAAGCATTACTGCCTCGATATGAGCTCTAGAGCCGACGCTCAGTTTGGCCAGGCTGTGCTGAAGAACCTGTTTCAGTAAGGGGTATTTCCATCCACCCATAGTTCCTGTAAGGAGTGCTTGGGAATCTCCCATAAGTATGGAGGAAAGGGGACGGGACGTAGGAGTATTACCAGGTTACTCACCGTAGTGACCACCTTACTCCTAGTCCAGAGTCCCCTTTCCTCCATACGCCCACCGTCCCCTCTAATAAGGTTCCTCTGTTATTGCTAATGGGTCTTTGACCCTGCGATAGAAAAAGACTGATGGGCGATGCGCGGGGCGGAGCCAAGGTGGGCGGGGTTACGGCCGCGTGCCAGGCCCCGCGCAGGAAAGAGAGGAGGGACACATTTTTGAAAAAAATGTGGATGCTTTTTACAAAGTGCTCCGGTCCCGTCCCACAGGACGGAGAGATGTCCCATAAGTATGGAGGAAAGGGGACTATGGACTAGGAGTAAGGTGGTCACTACGGTGAGTAACCTGGTAATTCTACCACATAGCATTGTATATAGTATTGCCATTACTAGAATTGAGTTTGCATAAGTACAAAGTGTGTTATTTATTGGTATACGATTACCTAAACCTTATTCTATGTAATACAATAACTATGTTAGCACATAACATAGCGTGTGGACATTCCTTTGTGGAGAGCCTGGGGACTCACTTTATCTAAAACTAGCCTGCATGACCTTCCTTGAGTCTCAGCCTTGGTTGCTCGGCCAATGCTACCGTTAGAGCACCTTGGCTGGGTTGGCTCTGTGCCTCTACCCCGACTGGATAGTGGTTAGAAGTACAGATACCCCTCTGCAGTCTTTACACCAATAGTTTTGGCTTTTGTATATGCATTTGACAGTTGTTCCCATCATATGCACATCTTATGCGATTTATCAGTATAGCATACCCATTTCAAAAACATTCTACACATAGCTCTCAGATTAGCCTCATTTTCAGGGTATCACGCTCCTTTTATACCCATTACAGCTATTTCTGTAAAACATGTTAGTCCCGAATAATGTAAACAAAACGTGAGGCGCCTGTACTGATCAGCCCAGGTGAGCTGATAAAACAAAAACTGAACACTGGATTTTGATTGTAAAGAAGTGCAATTCTTTGCCTGATTTGTAACTTCAGCTGCTGCTCACTGTAGACAGTGACATGCCTCCTGCCCTTTCTGTTTGCTTGCCATGGATGTGGGAAGTATAACATTCTTTCCTTATTCTACCCAGTTAATTATAACAGTCTGCATAGCGTTTTAAAAGCATTAAAGGAATGGTTCGGTCAGAAATTATTATTGGCCAAAAAGATAAAACAAATACCGAAAATACATATTTTTTTAAGTCCCTATGCAAAGTTTCGAGCAAATGAAGCGCAAACTTTAAAATTGCAAGCACTAGGGGAAATCCATTTTGTGAAATGCATGCCGCCTGTGCTTGCGTTTGTGAAAGCCAAGCCAGGCAGAAACACAACGCGGTTGCAGAGATCCAAAGTGAAAGCTTCTGTAGGCAGAAACACAATGTGGGTGTTTAGAAATGCTGCAGTGTTTCTGTCTACATCAGCTTTCACTTTGGGGCTCTCGGGCTCTCCGGGGGGAGCCCGAGAGCCCCAAAATGAAAGCTGCTGTAGGCAGAAACACAACGCGGGTGTTTAGAAATGCCGCAGTGTTTCTGCCTACAGCAGCTTTCACTTTGGGGTTCTCAGGCTTCCCGGGGGGAGCCCCAAAGTGAAAGCTGATATAGGCAGAAACACAACGTGGTTGTGTTTCCGTGCCGCAGTGTTTAGAAATACGTTTTTGTATTTGTAAATGCTGCAGTATTTACAAATCCAAAAACGTTGTTATTCTGAATGCTGCAGCTTTCACTGAGAGTCTCCTGGACGGGGGAGCCCAGGAGACTCCCAGCGAAAGCTGCTGCTGTCAGAATAACAACATTGTTGTATTTGTGATTGCGTGGTTTTCCAACCACGGCAATCACAAATACAACAACATTATATTTTTAATTGTTGCGCCTCAGCTTTTTGCCTTCATTTTATGTTTTCTGTGCTTCGCTGGGCTTGGAGAGCACAGAAAACGAAAAATGAAAGTGAAGGCAGCCTCCTCAGATCTGCTAAGGCTGCAGTAAGCAAAAGCTCCCAGCAGGGGGCTTTTGCTGCTTGTTTAGTGCCGCAAAGGCAGAGCCGAGGAGGCTGCCTGAAATCACAAAATGGATGCCCCCTAGTGCCTGCAATTTTAAAGTTTGAGCTTCATTTGCTTGAAACTTTGCATAGGGACTTAAAAGAAAATGTATATTTTAGGTATTTGTTTTATTATTGGCCATCTTTTTGGCCAATAATATTTTCTGACCGAACCATTCCTTTAAAACATAACAGCATATTCAACTGTAATGACTAGACAAAGCAAATGATTTAAAATACATTTTTACCAACACCTGCTGTTTTTTGCATGCATATCCCAGAAATCTGCATCGCTGGGTAACATTACCTCTTTCATTGAGCAGTTTTACTGGATCCTGAATCATTTGTGAATGTGAGTGGAGTCGATAGACAGAGAGTATTGGCCTCATTATGACTTTGGCGGTAGCCATGCCCTTATTAAGGGCATGGCTGCCACCAAAACCGGGTCCGGGCTCCCTGAATGGGGAATTACCGAGCCATTCCGAGTTTGGAGGGCCCGGTAATTCCTCCTTCAGGGAACCCGGGCCCGGACCTTCCCCATTCCCATTTGAGCCCCCATAGGGCTCAATGGGAATGGGTGCAGGGAGCTAACAACGGGCCTATTACGACTGGCCCGTTGTTAGCTCCCTGGTCCCCTCGCGGGACCCGGTAAGGATCCCTGGTTTTACCAGGCGTCCTTATCGGGTCCCGTGAGGTAACCTCGTAATCTTGCAGAATGGGTTTAACGGGTCCGCCTCCATTAGCGGCACCTATTAACCCATTCCGCAAAGGTTGTAATGAGGCCCTATGTCTTCTGCAGTTGGCGGCAGTGCCAGAACGACTGTCCTTGTAGATATCAAATGTAGGTTGTGAAAGTGACGCTGCTAAATTACTCCTCCAACATGGCCGCAAAGCTGTTTGTGGCCTACTGCTTCACCACTCACATTATTTCTCATCCTCCAACATTTAATTGGGGTTGCCCTGCTAGTGAGTGAGTGTAAATTACTTTAGATCGCTATAACAAATATAAATAACGTCAAAAAGCTCAGCAATGTAGTTCAGCTGTTTAAGGCACCAGTTGTGTGAATTGTTTCACTGTAGTGACAGCCGCACCAATCCATCACAAAGTAAGTATGGTCTGTGGCCTGAAAACCAGATATGCTAAAAGCTTGGGCGAGGGGAACCAGTGAGTTTTTGAGTGTGTGTACTTGTTCATGCCTTAAATGGGAAATCTGATTGAAAAATAAAGAGACAGATGGAGCTTGAATACGTGGTCAGTCACAGATGTGTTTTTAGTCCCGGTAATGACAGGATAACTTAAAGTTTAGCCCATCGTTAAGTCAGCAAATTCACATGGAACTGGCAACAGGTGCTGATATTACCCCACTCTCTACTTGTTTTATTGATCTAGTAAGGATTAAATGCTGAGTTGGCATGGGTCTACGACAGGCAAGTTGCATATTGTTTTTTGTAGCAGGTAAATTAACCCAGTGGTCTACCTCACCCATTTAACTGGCATATATTACAACACAGGACTGCATGTTTGTGAAAAACAATGCCCATCCACAGGTGCCCTTATCAAGTTTCTTTTGCTCTCATTGTTGAAATTACAGAGATGTAAAACTCAAATTTGTGCAAGCTTAAGTTACTTGGCACTATGTAGTCTTACATTCAGATTGTGCAAAAATTTAAAAAAGCACTCCCATTTGTTTGCTGAGGACTGTATTTCTGAAACTGTATAATAGGTTTGTTAGGTTAATATGTGACTTGTTTACTTTGCTAGTCAGACATTGTGGCGCCTGGAAGGGTTTTCCTCCGGTTTGAATTGACAAAATAAACATTACATTACTGGATTTTATACAGCGCTCTGCTGTTATTTGCATGTTCTCTTGAAAGTCTGGCAGATCTGAAAAAGTTGGGGGTGGAAGGTAGGGAAAATGCAAGGCTTATTTGCGTTGATCCATGCAGTTCGGATGTACCAGGTACTGTGCATGGTTATGTTTCTTGATGGTTTGTGTTGAGGGTACCTGAGGCATCTGTGTCCAGAAGGGAGCTTTGGTTGTCTCTATTGCAAGGACGCATTCATAACAACTGTGATATATATGTTGGCTTTAGAGGTTTATCTTTCTGATGTTTGATGTCTGTTGGCATGGTGTTCTATGCAGGGTTAGTATAGTTGGCATTTGCATTGTGTGTCAGAAAATATAGGCATATATTAGTATGCATGAAATGAGTAAGATAACCCTTAATTAATATTTAGGGGCTAATTCATAGATTTCAGCGCAGAGGCAGCGCATGCGAGCAGCGCAGAGAGGGAGCGTGCGCCAGCCGTGTGCGCTAAACAGCATTCTGGCGCACCGCGTATTCATGGATTTTCCAAGCCATTTTCAGCCCTGGCGCAGCGAACATCCCGCAGCGCCAGTTACGCCCCCAAGAACACCCCTTGCGCAAGGAAAAGCCATTGAAATCCCCAATATGGCGCAAAGGGCCGTGCTAACCCTGGACCAGCTTACAGGGCTGCTACACTGTAATCGCGTGAAAAAACTATGCGTACCCCGCTCACGGCAGTCAAAACGTGTGAAAATGTACTCGCTCACCCCTCGGAATATGCGTACCCTCCTCTGCCAGGTAAATTGTGTTGAAAAAGTACCCCCTGTGGTGTGGGCTGCCTGTGGGGCATGCCCAGGGTGGATGGGCTGCCTGCTGAGCATGGGGAGGGTGAATGGGCTGCTTGTGGGGAATGCCCAGGGTGGTTGGGGTGCCTGCGCATATTCTGGGGGTACGCAGGGAGTTACGCACGCGGGGTACGTGTATTTCGGGGGTGCGCGGGGAGTTTCACATGCGATAGGCCTGGCGCGAGCAGGGTATGTGTATTCCAGGGGTACGCGGGGATTAAAACACACAATAGGCCATGCGCGAGCGGGGTATGTGTATTTCGGGGGTGCGCAGGGAGTTTCACATGCAATAGGCCAGGCGCGAGCGGGGGGTTTCACACATGATAGGCCTGGCGCGAGCGGGATACGTGTATTTCAGGGGTGTGCGGGGACTTTTACACGCGATAGGGCTGGCGCAAGCGGAGTAGGTGTATTTCGGAGGTGCGCAGGGAGTTTTACGGGTGATTTCGCTAACGCCAGCGGGGTCCGTGTATTTCGGGGTTGTGCAGGGACTTTTACACACGATAGGGCTGGCGCGAGTGGTGTAGGTGTATGTCGGGGGTGCACAGGGAGTTTTTTACAGGTGATTATGCTAGCACCAGCTGGGGGAAAATGTATTTCGGGGGTGTGCAGGGACTTTTACATGTGATTTGGCATTGTGGGCCCTCCCGAGTGTGCCCTTTCTCCCCCCCATGCCCTACATGCAGCCCACACCACAGGGAACTACCCTACACCCCTGACCATGCCCTGCAGGCAGCCCACACGGCACCATGCACTTGTGAGCCCCGACTCATGTCCCCCACCTACCCACTCACCATTGACGGGCACCTGCAGACTGTGTTTCCTATATCTATCAATGCTTTGTCTAGGCTAACACCTTGGGATTTATGAATGGTTATACAGTCTTCATACCACTACCGCTGAAGAAGCACAGGATGGGTGCATGCTGCAAATCGGGGGCGAAGAACCCGATTACTCCCGTCAACAGTCTCATAACCTCAGATTGGCATTACTACAGGCTCCAGAGGAGGAGCTGCCAGCCGGGCTCCAAATATTGATCCGATGGCGTCACAACTCAAAGTGATGACGTGGAATGTGAGAGGGATGAGCTCATACCTGAGACGAAACCGAATACAGTCCTATCTCCGCAGGAAAAAGGTTTCGATTGCGATGTTGCAAGAGACGCATCTTACGGAAGACACCATGTCCAAATTAGCAGATCGATGGGCTGGGACCGGGAGAGGATCCCCTACTCTACATACTCAAGGGGGGTGTTCACATGGGTGAACCCGAATGTGCCCTTCCAATTGCAAGGATTCGAGCCCGATAAAGAAGGAAGGTATGTAATAATGTGGAGCACTATCGAGCATACTCCAATTTGCTTAGTCAATTTGTACTTCCCGCAACATGGAATACCATCACACCTTAGAGCAATATGCTCACGGATGGCACACCACCGAAATAGGACCTTTATATGGGCGGGGGGACTTCAACTGTGTCATTGATGGCTCTATGGACAGGTCAGCAACACCCCCCCATCCAAGTAACCCTGCAACATGTGCTCTGACAGAAACGCTGCAACAACTCGACTTGGTGGGTATTTGGAGGGAACAGCATCCTGTTGAAAAGATCTATTCTTACTATTCAGCCCCGCACAAGATCCACACGAGAATCGATTATCTGTTCATCGACAGAGAACAAATGCCATTGGCAGAAACCACGGCATATTTAGGAAGATCAATCTCAGACTACTCCCCACTGATCATGCAATGGCAATTAACGGGGCCTAGACCACCAATCCCCATGTGGAGGATGCCTACTGCAGCCCTCGCCGACCCTGAGTTCAAAGAGGACCTCGCTGAAAAACTAGAAGGATACATTGACATTAATAAAGGCTCAGTATCTACCTGGAGCACATTGTGGGAAGCCATGAAGGTGATGGCTAGAGGAGAAATAATATCAAAAGCTGGAGGCACTCGCAGGCAATTGAGGACTGAACTCGAAGCACAAGAGGAAGAGATCTCCCGTCTAGAATCCACCTCAGCCATTACTCCAGAGGTCGAAATGAAGTTGAAGGAAGCCTGCGAGAAATGCCAATCTTCCAGGGACAGATTAGAGAAGTTTGACTTCGCAACATACACTAACAGGTCTCACAAGGAGTCCGACAAACCCGGCAGACTGCTGGCCTGGCTGTGTAAGCGTGAACGCCCCAGGCACCTCCCAACGGAGATACTGGACGAAAAAGGGATACATCACAAGACACAACTAGAAATTAATGAAGCGTTTGCCAAATTCTACTCCAGATTGTACTCCCATGACACACAAATAGACAGAGATGAAATTAAAGAAACACTGGATGAGATAGGCCTCCCCAAAATATCCAGCGAACAGAGAGAGGCACTGGAGATGGAAATCACAGCAGAAGACGTGACAGGAGCAATCAGATCGCTGGCCACCTGTAAGGCTCCCGGAAGTGACAGCCTCCCGCCTGAATTTTACAAAACATACGAATCCACCCTCACCCCAATCCTCCACGAGGTCTACCTAGAGGCCTACGAAAACAGGGCTTACCTAACACTATGAAAGAGACAATAATCATTCCCATGCTCAAACCAAACAAACCACCCACTGACTGTGACTCTTATCGCCATATGGCCATGTTAAATTATGACAGCAAGATTCTCACCACTATACTGGCCAGCAGACTCGCTAGGGTGGTAGGGTCCCTAATTCACAAAGACCAGAATGGTTTTGTTCCAGGACGTAATACCACAGCCAACCTGAGAAGGCTTCAACACATTATGGCTGAAACCTATGAGAATGAAGAAGACCTAGCAGTACTATCACTCGATGCCATCAAGGCCTTTGATTCTATCTTCTGGGAGTGGCTCGTCGAGGTGCTGAGAGGGTTCGGGTTTGGCGAGGGCTTTATCAGATGGATCACAGTACTCTATAATTCTCCTGTGGCAAGAGTTAAAACCGGCAGAACAGTGTCTGAATCCTGGAAAATACAAAGGGGCACCAGACAAGGGTGCCCACTGTCGCCCCGTGCTATACATATTGGGCCTGGAGCCGATTGCCATATATTTTTGGAAACAGTTCTTTGACGCTGGCATCAAAGTGGGCAACGAACATAACATAATATCCCTGTACGCGGACAATGTCCTTTTATACTTGAAAGATCCCCAGGTCAACACACCAATCACATTGGATGTACTAGACAACTATGCAAAATACTCTGGGATCAAATTCAGTAGACTGAAATCCTCTGCCTTTCCCTTGGCTAGCCTGAGAGGCCTAGAAGAAACTGATCTCCCGGACATTGGGGTAAAGTGGCAACTCGACACGTTTTGGTACCTAGGAATTAATGTGAGCCACACCCCGATGCTCACACACAAGCACAACACAGAAGTAGCAATAACCAGCCTTTGCAGATCCATGAAATGTTGGTCTAGACTCCCACTTGCAATGGTAGGCAGAGCAGCAATCGTTAAGATGATATTCCTCCCCCGATTTCTGTATTTCTTCGTCAACATATGCCACTACGTCAGACCGCCCTTCTTTAAGAAATTGGAGGCACTTATCAAGGACTTCCTATGGTGACCTACCAGGCTACCCTATCCCTTCCATACAAGGAAGGGGGAATACAACTCCCAGACCTCCAGTTGTATTATCTTGCGGCACAGCTTAGCCACGTGACGAAGTGGCTCTCGGACGATCCATCAGCCGAGCTGGGACTATTGCGACAATCTCCCTCCAGAATATTCCCCAAGGAAACTCTTGGAACCCTATACGACAATCCCCAGATGCCCCCCTGATCGTCGAACTTGGTAGGCAGATTTGGACCAGAACCTGCTACATCAGGCAGGTGAAACACCCTTACTCTCCAGACAACCCCATTCTGGTTGACGTGTGCAGAACAGAATCGGATCTCTCCACAGCTAGGAGGTGGGAGGGCACCAGAATTTACACATGGGGGGATATGTTTGAGGAGGGCGAATTCAAGGATTTCGAGTCACTGCAGGCTAATGAAGGGCTATCAAGCGGCCAGTTTCTCTGGTATCACCGGCTCAAACAAACCGCCAAGAATATCTGGTGCAGCTGGCCGGAGGAACCCACCCCAGACCCACTGTTACAGGAGATGCACGACCTTACGGATGGCTGGAAACCGGTCTCTCGACTCTATAAGAGGCTCATCGACAAACCCAACCCCAAAAGTGCGACACTGAAGGCGAAATGGGAAACGGACCTAAAAAATACGCTTACAGACAAGGAATGGGAAAGAACGTTACTATACCCCAAGAAGTTGTCGAGAAACTCCAGATTCGGTCAGATACAACTAAACGTCCTATATCGGACGTATATGACCCCACACAGGGTGGCCTCCTTCAACAAACAAGCCTCCACGGCTTGCCCATGGTGTGGGAACGACAAAGCTGATCTGATCCACACGTTCTGGACTTGCACCAGGACAATGGCGCTGTGGTCCAAAGTTAAACAGACCTGCACTGATGCCGGGATAAGCAGATATGAATGGACACCCAGGGAATGCTTATTAGGGGTCTACCCCAGACCAAGCAAATACAAACATGTTGTTAAGTTGATGGACATTGCATGTATCCTTGCAAAAAGAACTATAGCCATGGCATGGAAGACACCAGGGGACCCTAGACATGAACGATGGATGAAAGAACTAGAGAGATGGACTGCAGCCGAAACCAGAGCCTGGCAAGATGGAATCATCTCCAGCGGAGATATTGCAAGTGGCACTCTAGACTCTTGGAAGGCCCTCCTGAGAGATATACACT
Organism: Ambystoma mexicanum; assembly: GCF_040938575.1. NCBI lineage: Eukaryota > Metazoa > Chordata > Amphibia > Caudata > Ambystomatidae > Ambystoma > Ambystoma mexicanum. The sequence continues at coordinate 95,491,386 of NC_090939.1, read as the reverse complement.
TCAGTGCAGACCATAAACCCCCTTGATAAACCCCACTACTTTGCCATAACTGATCCCTCGCACTCGCCTGGATATGGTGATCTTCTTGACCGAGATCCCTCCCACTTCCCGTGATATCGGAACCCCTATTTGCAGCCATGCCCACCTAAGTAAGAGGAACTGTTTCGCATGAAGACTGTTGTTGTTGATGTTTATTGTTTTAGTTAATTTTCTTGTATTTGTATGCATCCAATACAAATGCCAATAAGATACGTTTAAAAAAATAAATAAATAAGCGAACAAGCATACAACTCCCTCACCAGTCCACCGAAGATTTGCAAGGCCACCATAGACATCTATCCATACGGAGCTATGACCCCGCTACCCTGCAAAGGCACAATCTCAGTATGGTGTGTACACAAATCTCACACCGCAAAGATCCCTCTACACATTTTGAAGACGGAAGCCAACAGCGAGTGCATACTAAGCTTTAAGACAGCGGTAGAAATGGGCCTGGTCCACATACTTTACCAACTTATGGGCCACAAATACTTTGCCTAGCCTGACGCCATAGAACAAGCTTTCCCAAATCTTTTCAAAGGCCTAGGGAAGCTAAAACATAGGAAGGTACAGCTCCATATTAACCAAGAAATACCTCTGGTTGCCCAGCACTACTGCGGCATACCCGTCAACATACAACAATAAGTAGAGGAAGAGTTAGACAAGCTCATCAAGCTCAATGTCATCGAACACGTCTCTGGACCAATGCCTTGGGTGTCACCCATAGTGCTGGCCCCCAAGAAATCCCAGGACGGGTCAATACGCCTGTGCGTAGATTTAGAAGAGCAAACGTAGCGATTGAAAGGGAGAGACATCAAGTGCCCAGGATCACGGACATGATCCACCTCCTCCACGGAGCACAAGTCTTCTCCAAGCTGGACATAACAAAAGGGTACCATCAAATCGTGATAGCCCCTGGATCAAGGTACATAACAACCTTTGTAACCCATATAGGACTGTTTCAGTATAAGAGACTCAGTTTTGGCATCTCATCCGCTGCCGAGATCTTTCAAGAAGAGATCCATCGAGTGATCAGACACGTACCCAACTGCTTAAACTACTCGGATGACATCCTAGTCTTCGGAAAAATCAAGGAGGAACACGACACGGCTCTACACAGGGTGTTTGCGGCTCTAGAAGCAGCGGGGCTTACACTCAACAAAGCCAAATGTGAATTCGGCAAAGGCTCCCTACGCTTCTTCTGACATATTTTCTCCAACAAAGGCATGCGACCGGACCCAGACAAGGTAGCTGCCCTTAACTCAGCTTCGCCCCCCACAACTGCAACAGAATTGCGATCATTCCTCGGCTTGGCCAGCTACTGCTCGAGGTATTTAAAGGACTATGCCACGGTCAGCAACCCACTACGTCTACTAATGCGAAAGGATCAACCGTACATCTGGTCTGAAGACTGCCAGAAAGCGTTTGAAGTGATACGTGTTAGGCAGAATCCTGTGCAGTGCCCTTAGGGACCACTAAACCTGATTAAGACTACAGGTGGCAATACAAGTTTTACCTTTGGTACAAGCCTGTACTACTAAGTTATAGTGGTAGCAGTAGCAGAGCAGCCAGGCTTATCTCAAGAGTATATGAGCAGTAGCAGAGATTACACAAAGGGACCACAATTACTTTGACTGAAGCAAACACTGACTCAAGGTTTCAGGTAAAAAATATAAGTACATTTATTATTAAACCATCAGTTATAAACACAACATCTCTATTAAACTTTGAACAAAACCACACGTTAAATATACTACAACTAACCAATTCACTTTGTACAGTAAGTCTCAAGGTAAGTACCCTGTGTTGGAATGAACCGGTGTTATGAACAAAACACGATACCGCGGATACGGTTGCGATCACTTTTTGACAATAAACGCGTATCCGTGACATGAAATGCTACCGGGGCAAAAACACACTTAGCACCTGAGATACCCAGAGGGAGTTGGAGGCAAAAAATCACAGGCAATATTTCGGTTAGGCAGACAGTATCGAGAAACACTCAGAAACAGGAGTTCAAAAGTCAAAGGGTCAGAGCCACGGTTAGGTGACGCCGGAGACCTGTGCCGAAGATCACACCGTTAGACAGTTCACGATTCAGTGTAGCCAAAAAGTACTTGGATATTGTCAATGTTCGGAAGCAAAAGTTATAAGAAGGAGGGAAGACAAGGACGAGCCTTGAAGATGAAGAAAAAGGGATTCACCCAGTTTCCTCGAGTAGAACACAGTACCTTATTCCAACGATGCAGCTGGTGCCCTGGCAGTTGTTCCTGTTGGTTTCCCGCAGACCCACGATTCCTGGAGCTTCGTCATGAAGGAGGACGTCTGAAGGGGGTCTGCACCACACAGGGCTGAAGCTGGCAGCAGCGACAACGAAAAGGTGTGCTCCTTAAAAACAGGAGAGGATCAGCAGGTGGCTATCCGGACCACTACAGCAGTGTGCAGCAATTTCGACCACGGCGAAGATCTCTGGCTGAAGAAGGTGAGCTGGTTATCCCCACCAGGCTCAAGGGAAAAAGACTCCGGACTGCATCTCCTCTTAGTCGTTGAAGGGAAGATAGCTCAGGACTGCAGCAGGGCTTCACCGGGACGGGGTAGTTGCAGCAGCCATCCTTCTTTCCGCTTCTCTACGGTCCCTTGTAGTTCCAGAGGCGACTCTGACTTCTAGCCCAAGAGACCTGCCTTTTATGCGCAAAACCCCCATTCACACAGCCTGGCTCTCAATCACGAAGCAGGGGGGTTGTCCAGCTGGGACAACCACCTCAGCCAATCGTGGCAAAGTGCGATTCGGGTTTCCAAGGATACCCTGTGCAGGGGGTGACTACACCCCTTTCCCGCATTCAGTCTACCTAGACACCCAGGCACCAAGAGAAGGGCTTCTCTGCAGAAGCCCGCCAAAAGACAGTGAACAAAGAAGGTGAACCTAGTTGGCCGCGCAAAGTAAAACACAAGAAGGACTTTAACAAAAAGAAATGGCGAATAGACCCAACCGGAGCCAAAAGAAAGACGATTTGGTCAAGCGGGTTTATGTTCGAGGCTAATATAATAGCCAAGAACAGTACCACGTTTATCTAATATAATCGTGGTAGAAAAGTTCGGGTAGATACCACTGCCACCAGCCAAGTCTAATTGTTAAAAGAGCGAAACAATGCTCAGGGAGGTACAGACAGAAAAGGGGTACAGATTAGCCTTTTCTAGTACTCCATGTAAGATGGGGTGTACTGGTTCTGTGTTAAGAATGACTATGTAAAGTAAATGGCAACTTTACCTTTCTCTGGGGGACAGTAGTCAGCCCCAGGGAAATGGAGTCAGAGGGAAGTCTAAAAGACAACCCTGGGTTACTACACTGAAGTTGCTGTGTAACCCATACAAGAACAGGGGCACTTGGAGTGGTGTGCTCCAGTGCCCAAGATCACACAGTGAGTAAAAACACATAAATTAAAACACATGTAAGAGTGGAAAAAGGATGTACACTCTTACCAGGTGGAAAAATAAACTCCAGAAATCCAGCAAAGCTGCTGGGGGACTCACTAGGTGAGGGAAATTAACCCTAGAAGGAGAACCCTCCCTAACACTCGCCCCCCCAGACTAAGGGACAGGAGGATTTAATCCATTCCTGGATGGACCTTATACCTCTAGTTGGTTACAAACATCCTAGAGAGACCATCAGCATTTTGGTGGTGACTTCCTGCTCTGTGCTCAATGGAAAAATCAAATCCTTGCAGGCAGATTGACCATCTGAGTAATTTTGGGTTTTCCCCTTTCATTTGCATCAGCCATCTCAAGGGTTGGTGGTCAGTCTGAATGATGAAGGTAGATCCATACAAGTATGGTCTAAACCTCTTCAGTGACCACACAATAGCAAAGCATTCTCTTTCTATTGTTGCCCACCTTGTTTCAGGATCCTTTAACTTGCTGCTGATGAAACAAATGGGCTGTTCCCTACCTTTCTCATCCAGTTGACTAAGGACTGCACCTATACCTACATTAGAAGCATCCGTTTGTATAATGAAGGGTTGGTGATAGTCAGGAGCTCTGTGAAGGGTTGGTGATAGTCAGGAGCTCTTAGGACTGGAGCTTGACAAAGGGCTTTCTTTAGACCTTCAAAGGCTTGATTGCACTCCTCATTCCACCTGACCTTTTTAGGAAATTTGGGAGAGGAGATGACATTCAATTCAAGGGAGAAGCTATGGTCCCATAGTTCTCTATGAAGTTCCTGTAATACCCAGTGAGACCTAAGAAGGCTCTCGCTTGGGTTTGAATAGTAGGGGTGGCCCAGTTTTGTACAGCTTGTACTTTGCTAGGCAATGGCCTTATTTCACCTCCTCCTATCTCATGCCCAAGGTAGACCACTGAACTCTGACCAATTTGACATTTGCTTGCCTTTATGGTCAGATGGGCCTGTTCCAGAGCTTGCAATACATAACCTAGGTGTTCAACATGTTCTTTCCATGTAGGGCTGAACACTGCAATGTCATCCAAGTATGCCATGCAGAAGTCTTCCATCCCATTCAGAACCTGATTGACCATCCTCTGAAATGTAGCAGGTGCATTCCTTAATCCAAAAGGCATCACCTTGAATTGGTAGAGGCCAGCTGGAGTGGAGAATGCAGTTTTCTCCTTGGCATGGTCTGTCAGGGCTATTTGCCAATAGCCTGACGTTAGGTCAAATATGCTGAGATACTTGGCTGCACCAAGTTCATCCACCAGCTCATCTGTCCTAGGCAAAGGATGGGCATCAGTCGTGGTGACTGCATTTAGAGCTCTATACCCCACGCAGAATCTCAACTCTTTGAATCCTGCCTTTGGTACAAGCACAACTGGGCTAGACCATGGGCTAGTAGAGGGCTCTATAACCCCGAGTTCAAGCATTTTGTTGACCTCATTCCTTATGTGGGATCTGATATTGTCTGACATTCTGTACCCCCTGCGTTTGACAGGCAAACAGTCACCAGTGTGTATGTCATGCTGGCCCCAAGGGGTCAAGCCTGGTGAAAGTGAGAACAGGGAGGCAAACTGATTTAACAGTAACTTGCACCCCTCCTGCTGGTCAGATGTGAGCCTGGAAGAGAGATTAACTCCTTCCACTTGCTCATCTAAAGGTAAGCCTCTGTGGAGGTCAGGCATAGGTTCACTCTCCTCCTGAGCTGAAGCTAGAAGCAGAGCTCCTATGTCAGGTCTAGAGACATAAGCCTTCAAACGGTTGGTGTGAAAGACTCTGGCAGCCTCCTTAGGGTTGCCCAAGTCCACCAGATAGTTCACCTCTCCAAGTTTACCCACAACCTTGAAGGGTCCTATCCATTTGTCCTGCAAGGCCCTCTGCCTTGTGGGGACCATAACCAGAACAAGCTGGTCTTGAGTAAACTCAACCATGTTAGCCTTCTGGTCATGCCAATGCTTGACCAGAGCTTGACCAGCCCTCAAGTTATCACTTGCCTCTGCCATCATGTGTGACATTCTCCTCCGGAGACCTATCACATAGTCAGTCACTGCACTCCCCAACCCCTCCTTAATCAGGGCCAATGGACCTCTGACTGGATGGCCATAGAGAAGTTCGAAGGGACTAAATCCTACTCCCTCCTGAGGGACTTCTCTATAAGCAAAGAGAAGGCATGGTAGTAGAAGGTCCCACTTTCTTCTGAGGGGTTCTTCTAAAGCACCTATTATGCTCTTCATAGTTCTTTTAAACCTCTCTACCAGCCCATTGGTTTGGGGGTAATAGGCAGTTGAGAACTTGTAGGTAACTCCACAGGTTTTCCACATGGTTTGCATGTAGTGGGACATAAAATTTGATCCCCTGTCAGATATCACCTCCTTAGGAAAACCTACTCTGGTAAAAATACCAAGTAGGCCTTAGCCACAGCTGGAGCCGTAACAGTCCTCATAGGTATGGCTTCAGGAAATCTAGTGGCATGGTCCACTGCAACCAGGATAAACCTGTTGCCTGAAGATGTGGGAGGGTCAAGAGGACCAACAATGTCAATCCCCACCCCCTCAAAAGGAATTCCCGCCACTGGGAGAGGCACTAAGGGTGCTACATTCTTGGACCCACTCTTGCCAGACGTTTGGCAAGTGTGGCAGCTTCTGCAAATTTTGTCTACTTCTGTACCCATCTTAGGCCAGTAGAAGTGTAGAGACACCCTTTCTTTGGTCTTCTTAAAACTTAAGTGACCAGCCAAAGGTACCTCATGGGCTAACTGCCGGAACTTGAGTCGGTTCACTGGAGGTACTACAAGTCTTTTGTAATCTCCAGGGGTTGACACAGTTGGTTCACTGTAGAAGGGGCCATCTTCCCAATGCAACCTATACTTCCCAGGCTCAGTCCCATTGAGCTGAGAAGTGGCCTGTTGGCGAAGACCTTCCAAGGTGGGACACTCTCTTTGTCCCTTGCTGAAATCCTCCCTGTTAGGTCCACCTTCTGCCAGTAAAGACTGCAGCTCTGGATGGTCAACAGGGTCAAGATCTCCTACCAAGGTAAGATCCTCTTCTAGATCTGATTCCTCAGTATCTAGCTTGACCATACAGGGTTGAACCTCACACTCAACCTCAGCTGGTGTGGGAGTCACAGGTATGACTTTGGACAGTCTCGGAGATGTCCTTCTGGGCACAGGGGTGCTTGCTGGCTTTTTGCTGGCAGACTTAGGTTTCCCTTTTGTCTTTTCTTGACCTGCAATGGCAGTAAGTAAGTCCTGTCCACAGCAGGCCTCCTGTCCGCTCCTCAGGTAGCTCTGCGATCACCCGACTGCACGACTGCTGTCCTTCTGCACCACAGTGCTCCCGGTAGCTTCTCTGTTGCAGCCGATCTTCCGACGGCTTTCTCTTGGTGCCTTCAGTGTCCGCACCAGTCTCATGCCACACCGGTATGTTACGCCTTAGAGCGGCGGGATAGCGATGCCTGATTCTTCCAGCGCTGTCCCTCTCGGCACAGCGTCCTACTTCAGCTCCGCCTCTCTCATCTCTGGGTCTGCTTCTTTCTTCCCCCGGCTGCCCCTCTTGAAAAGCAGACACCATCTTTAAATGCCTCGCTCACCCGGACCACCTCAAAACAACTGGTCTGCATGTGTGTGTTTCTCTTGATCCGCATTAACTCCTTCTTCCTCTTACTTGTCTCAGTACTTGAGGCTTTTTGGGAGTTGGAGTTTACAGAATCTCTATAACTTACAATGTGATATTGTTCAGGACTTTTATTTAAAGAAACATAAAAGAAAGGAGATGGTAAAGGAGTCTTATGTGTTTATGAAGCATCAATGATGTTTTGCCTAGAATGATTTAAAAGAAGGGGTTTTTAGGGTTTGCACTGGGAAGGACTTATAGTGACAACAAGCCATCAAAAATGTAGGAATGATGAAGTCTTCCTCATTATGAAGTGAAGAATACTGTATCTCTCCTGATGGGGCCACCACCTTTCCCGACAGTCGTCTCCTCCCACATGATCCTCCCTCATAATACCACCACCAGGGTCAGGATCAAGTAGCAGCTGCCTTCCCCCGGCCATCCTTGTCAGGGAATTAGTGATGACTCTGTATGATATGATATGTCATTTATAACGCGCCTGTACATGAGTGTTTCTAGGTGCGACAAGACAAGGGAGGGAAGACAAAGGGAAGACAAGGCAAACGATCCTAGTAGGCCTTGTGGCATTCTGATTGTGCAACTGCTACGACGTAAAGTGCAGGGGAAAGGGAGGAGGGGAGTGCCAGGGAGAGAGAAGGGGGGAAATGCAATCAGGGCAGCATTGCTCTGAGTAAGTGCAGCCAGGGCAGCGCAGCTGTGGGTAAGTGCAAGGAGGCAGGGGACTGTGGGTAACAGTTACTGCCCCTAAGTGGTGGTAGGCCCAGAGGCAGTGCAGGGGAGACTGATCATGGAGGAACCTGGTACCCAGTAGACTCTGAGGGTAGCCAAGCAACCAGTCGGTGCAGAAGACAGGAAGGTCAGCATGGGAGAGAGAGAAAGCAGAAGAGAAAAGGAAGGTCTTGAGCTACTACCAGAACGTTAGTGGTATGGCTCAAGTTTGATAGGGGCATAGGATTCATCACATACCTTCCCCCTAAAGATCTGGCCTCTGGCTGTAGTGGGATTGTAAAAGGGGGGAAAAGTGGGGGGTCCTCTTTTGTATTTATAGAGGGGCCTGAATCTGGAGGATGGATATATTGTAGAAGGGGGATGGGTACAGGCTACCTCTTCCTCTGAGATAATTACAGGTGTGCCACAGCTGTACATGTAACAGATTCTATTACATAAACCTGTATATTTTTTATAATAGAGCAGAGACTTATTGTAAAGTGTACAACATAGTTTATTTACATATAGGGGATGACATACTTTACTTGACATATACACATATACATCTAAACTTCAAGTACTTGTTCATTATATTGTGTCATCAAATAATGTAACAGTAGGATAAAGTGTACACGCATGTGTATTGGACGTCCGGAGGTTCCTGCAGGCAGTACAGCTCACACTGACCCTACTGGGGAAGCATATACATAACGTATGCAACTAGAGTCTACGGACTCCATTTCCTTTTGGCAAACCCAGAGGCGCCATTTCAAATTATCTGCACTGAGACTCCAAAACACTTGCAACAGTTCCACTGATACTACGAGCCACGGGTGGAAACTCTTCCCATAACACTCGGCAATACAAGTCCTGAGGAAAGCTATAGGGCACTACATCATCTACACGTGTTGTTGTTCGTAGCTGGAAACACATTTGAGTGTCAACTCGATATGTGTATGTTTCAGTAACATTGCACTCCTAGTCAATATGTATTAATTTTATCTTACTGTTACATTATATGATGACACAATATAATGAACAAGTACTTGAAGTTTAGATGTATATGTGTATATGTCAAGTAAAGTATGTCATCCCCTATATGTAAATAAACTATGTTGTACACTTTACAATAAGTCTGTGCTCTAATATAAAAAATATACAGGTTTATGTAATAGAATGTGTTACATGTACAGCTGTGCCACACCTGTAATTATCTCAGAGGAAGAGGTAGCCTGAACTCTGGCTGTAGTGTCATTGGTTTGGTGAAAACCAATATCCCCCATATAAGGAAGAGGCTCCTTATTTTGGGTTTCCCAATCCCAAACAGGGCCTGTCAAAGGAAATCCTTCTTTTCCCCAGGAACAAATTGGAGAATATGGAAGGGATGTCTTCTGATTTTTTGTGTTACCGTGATGGTGGTCCTACCGTGTCCGCCACTGCGTGGTGTCAGAAACTAGGTAGGATTACGGCTTGCCAGCAGCACGCATCACTAATGCGCGGAACCGGTGCCACCGCCATCACAGTAACACAGGTGGAGACGGATGTACCGCCACAAATGTTGGCGGTGCATCCACCTCTGCCGCGTGCATGCCGTACATAGCGGCACCGCGTACGCGGAGCCGGAAACACCGGAACCGGAAATAACGTGATCGCAGGAACCAAAAAGAGGCCGGCGGTCAAATACACAGGGGCATGGCTGCAAGGATACCCCAAAACCACATGGGCAAGCCACTCTTCAGTGAAGCTGAACTCACCATGCTGGATGACTATATTGTGGCAAATGCAGGAGAGCTATTCTCTGCCGACCAGCGGCGCTGCACACAGCTGAGGCGCAAGGTCATATGGGTTAAAGCTGCCCAGAAGGTGACAGCTGTGGGTTTCACAGCCCGTAGCGTCAAGAACTGCCACAATCGTTGGGATCATCTCCACCTAAGGGTGCAGAACCTTCTGGCAGCCCACAGGTGTAAATGCACTGCAACAGGTGGCGGTCCACACTCACCCCTAAAGCTGCTCCCATGGGAGGACAAGTGCAGCAGTGTGCTGCATCTCGAGGGCATCGAGGGAGTCGGTGCAGCAGAGGCAGGATTTGGGACACCTGGCAAGGCGGGTGAGTACAGAAAGTGCACAAATAAGAAGCTGAATCAAGCTAATCCTGCCCCCTCCATCATCAATGCACATACATGCCCATATCACAGTCCACATCACCCGACCACACCCAATACTCCCATGGCCCCCTCACAGAATACAGTGCAAAGGCAGTCTGATGCTCTGCCCCCAAGTATGACCCATAAATACCCACATGACAATGCAACACACATCAACCCGTGTAACCAGACACTTATGTGTTAGTAGACCACCACACATGTGACCGGTCCAGCAAACACAGGAGGATGGCCCATTACAGTGGCTGCCATGGCTGCAGCAGCCAACCTGCATTTCTGTGGTGGGTGCTGCGCCCGTGCCATGCAGAGTTGCCATGTAATCACTGCCACCGTCAATAGCTTTGACACTGCACATGCCTACCCACCCAAATGACAGTATGGGACTCCACACAAATGTGAATCAAGAACATCCTGCCACCTGACCTGTACCCTGCACTGGACACATTCGAGTACAACTGTCATGTCAGCATATGTACATTGGAAATGGTTGCAGTAGCAAGGTGCCGGTAGCACTAGCATGGTCAATACATGACCCATAATGAGTGTCACCTGCACACTGCAGTACACACCCATGCTGGCACCACCATTTACAGCTGCATGTACAGCATGGCGTAGGCTACACACCCAGCGCCTCCACCCCCCTGAATCTGCACATGCGCACACAGAAGAACACTCCAGTGCATCCTGGACACGAGTATTGCATTTTTGTCTGCCATGCTGCCACTGCCAGCACACCACAATACTGGTACGCACTCGCCTGCACAGAGACATGGGCAAACACTGATTGTGGAGTGCATGTTACTCATATGAACCTGGCAGCCCTACCATGAACATACCACACACATCCTGCCCAGTCAAGCAGGTCACACATTGACTCCAGGCATGCCCCCCCAAACATTGACACACATCCCAAATCACTGTACACGGGCAGACGCTCATGGCACTACCCACAGCCCAATCTGGGTGTACATGTGCCATCTGCACAGTGTCGGCAATTCACTCAAGGCAACCCATGCATGAGATGCACAAGCTCGATGACTATGTTGCATGTAATTGTACTATACTCATCCTGTTTCTGTCCACTGAGAGCATGCCTTTCATTCACCCACAGGAGCATCATCTGACACCGATGGCGGTCAACCAGGGACGTTGAGGGAGACTGACGTGCACGTCGCACAGCCCACCGTCCCTCAACATCTGTTACAGGCACCTCGCCCATCTGGGAAGTTACAACAGCCCAGGTACACCACACAGAGGAGACCAACACCCCTGCTGCCCCTGGGACACAGCAAGCCCCTCAGTTCAAACTCTGTGCTGCCCCTGGGACACAGCACGCCCCTCAGGCCAACATCCCTGCTGCCCCTGTGACACAGCACCGCAGGCCAACATCCCTGCTACCCCTGGGACACAGCAAGCCCCTCAGGTCAACATCCCTGCTGCCCCTGGGACACAGCAAATCCCTCAGGCCAACATACCTGCTGCATGTGCAATCCCACAGGGACATGCAGCACCACCACCCCACTTGGCCGAGTCCCATGGCACGGACAGCAGTGCACAGGAAGTGGCCATTGAGGCAGCTGGAATCAGCAGCCGGAATCGGCAGCGAGGAGAACCAGAACACCCCTGAAGTACTGGGCACATTCAGCCCCATGCACCCCAGACGTCCCATGCGCTCCCCCACCCCATCATTGCAGGAAATCACCACGTGTAGCCAAAGGATGGAGGAACGGCAGGACATGGTGGCCACACTGGTTCAGCAGCACCTCGAGGAGTCAAGGCTACAACGTGAAAGGAACCAGTCCATTGGGCGCCGGGTTGCACATGCCATTGGACGTTCCACCTCAGCAAATGTGCTTATGTATGTATGTATATATTTTATCTTATATAGTGCCGGTAGCCTGCAGGCATCAGGGCGCTTGCACAAGACAAACGCTTATTGCATAAGATGGACATCAACACATCAACGCTGAATAGGTTGCACAAGGTCACTGACGTCACGGAGGGTCCGTGAGGGCAACAGTGTCCAGTCGAACATAGCAGAAACAATGGCGCTGGCCCTACAGGCCATCATGACGCGCCTATCACTGCATAACCCCCCAATGCCCTCCACCAGCACCACACCTACTGGCTCACAGGCAGGCAGCCCCAGGAGAAGGTCCATGCGCCTGTCTAGGTCGTCTGTAGTGTTGATTGACTGAGACTGACACTAGTTGCACATGTTGCCATTTTCGGGTTGGGAGGTGGGTGGGTATGTTTGGGAGGGGAAGGGGGGCCATAGTTGGGATAGGTAGTTGGGTTCTGGGAGGTGGGTGGGTACGTTTGGGAGGGGGAGGTCCATAGTTGGGATAGGTAGTTGGTGCCTGTGAGGTGGGTGGGTACGTTTGGGAGGGGATGGGGAGGTCCATAGTGGGGCTAGGTAGTTGGGGCCTGGGAAGTGGGTACGTTTGGGTGGGTATTGTTGTTGCACCTGTGAAATGTTGTCATCATCATAATACACTTGGTTGTTAATCTGAATAATGAGTGTAATCTTTTTCTCTGTGTGTATACATTATTTAATGTAAGTGTTACAAATTACATGTGTGATAATGTGCTCCATGTGCTTGTGAGGATTGTTCAGAAAAAATTGTGAAGAAGTGCTTCCAGTGCATGTTGTCCATCCATGGAACCCGCCTTGGTTGCACACTCATCCCATCATCATCGTCGTCATCCTCATGTGCTGGGTCCATGTCCGGGGGCAGTGCAATGTTCCGGCATCTGCTGAGGAAGCAGAACCTGGCTTTCAGGAGTCCAAAGTTCCACTCTATGATGTCCTGTGTACGTGTGTGTGCCCGGTTGTAGCCCTCCTCATTCCTGTTCCGTGGTTGTCTGACGTGTGTCATGAGCCATAGCATGAGGGGGTAGCCAGCACACCTGCTTGGGAGTGACAGAAAGGTGATTGGATGTTTATGGTGGAAATTTGGTGTTGGCGATGAAAGCATGTACACAGTCTCAGTATTTTGTTAGCACACAACATAGTTCATGCCACAGATTTCACAATGCATTTTGCTAAATTAGCTTGTCTCAACTTTTCAATATTCCACATTTGTCTCACTCATTCCTACTGAGAATGTCTGAATTCATGATATGGCCTTCTAGACAACTACATATCTTATTCCTTTCAATGTACTCAATGGTGGTTTTCTGCATACTAGGTGCCTCATGTTTTGTATGGTGTTGACAAAATCTGCCTCATGCACCCGCAGCGCACAAGAGAGAAGACCCTGCTGTGCGCAGCGGGAGAAATGGACATTGTGCACATGGCAGCACCTGCTACTTTCTCACCGGTGCCAATACTCCCATTCACATGTCACCATTGCAGTGTGTGCCACTCCATGGTTAAGGGGTAATTCCATTAGCCAGTACATGGATTCCTGTGACGCGGCAGAGGTAAGCTGGGTGAACTCTGGTGAGTGTCTATTTGCCACCCCTCCCCACTACACAGAGGTCATGCATTGGTCATTCTACTCACCCAACAGCCCGGAGCAATCTGGTGAGTGTATATTTGCCCACCCCCTCCAGTACACAGAGGCCATGCATTGGTCATTCTACTCCCCCAACAGCCAGGTGCTCTCTCCGATGTAACGTGCCATGTACCCTGGCAACGTGGAGTTCTGCAAAACCATTGAGTTGTGTGTCAATCCCAGAAAACGGCACAGCAATGAGTGATGAGTTGTTCTGCATCACAGACCATCTCCACGTTGAGGGAGTGGAATAGTTTCTGATTTCTATGCACCGCCTCAATGGCATGTCTGGCAACCAACTCCACATGGGTGCAATCTAACGCACCAATGCAATTGAACGTGCCGGCAAGGGCATGGAAGCCCACTTTGGTGGCATTGACTGTGCAGGGGTTCGGGGTAGGGCAATGTGTTCAGCCACATCGTGCAGCAGCGCATCCAGTACCTGGAACATTATCCTTGAAAAACAGGGTTGTGACAGACCATGCAGCTTACCGACGGTGTGCTGGTATGTGCCGGTTGCAAGGAAGTGCAGTACCGACACTACCTTCAGCAAGGGTGGAATTGCAGTCCGGATGTTTATCATGCTGCAGATGTCATTGATGAGGGTGACTATTGATATAATGGTCTCCCTGTCAAGCCGGTATAAGGTGTGGATTTGGCTTGGGGTCAGGTTCCAGGGCGAGGCCCTGATGCGGGGTATTGGTGGCTGCCTGCGGGGTGGTACCTGCTGCACATTGATGTTTGGGATGGCCACCTGGTTCATTTGCCTCCTGTGCCTAAGCCTCCTCCTCCGCCTCAGTGCTGCTTCTGCCTCAATGGCTGCTTGCAGGTTCCCCAGCCCAATTGCTGCTACAACGACTGCCAACATGGTGGTGTTGGGAGGTGGGTTGGGTGTGGGTGTGGTCCTGTTGTAAATTCCCAGTGGCCAATGGTGTGCAGCTGGCTTATTGTGTACACCTGTGGCCTGTTTGACAGCTTGGTTGGGAGGGGTGTTTGGTGTAGGTGTGGTCCTTTTGTGCATTCACAGTGGTCAATGGTGTGCATCTGTGCTGGTTTTAGACACCTGGGGCTTTTTGCTGCTCACCTGGCACTGTTTAATGCCTGGTCCCCGGTGCCGGTGTTACAGGTGCAGTAGTTACGGTGCCACCGCCATTTTTATGGCAGTGTTTCCATGTAGGCGGAACTCATAATGTACCTGGAATACCGCTGTGCCTGTAATTCATGGACGTCCGGCGACTCGTCCCGTTGTTTGCGGTCATGGTGCTACTGGGTGCGATAGCACCGTGGGGGTCACTTTGCAGCGACTGTGTTTCCGTCATCGCAGGTCAGAATGTGCCAGTCCGGAAAACGTTGCCGGTACGGTGCTGCAGGCACCGTTGATTCCAGACCGGCAAGGTTGTAATGAGGCCCATCTTCTTTGTGCATTTTAAGTCCTATTTGAGCCACTTGGGAGATCCATTGATCAAAATGTGGAAAGTCACTCCCCAAAACTAGTTCGTTTGGTAGGTCGTGGATTGTAGACACCACAAAATGTAATTCTCTACCCAGGATGGTTATGGGGATTAGGGCTTCTTGGCGATCCTCAACATGGCCATGGACACAGCCTACTCTGCCTTTTCCTTTCTGCTTCCATCTCTAGGGAAGAAAGTCTGCTCTTATTGCAGAGCCTTAACTCCCAGTGTCCATTTGGGCCCAAATAGTTTTTCCTTTTAGGACAGCAGGGACTTTATAGGTCGTTTTGCTCCCAGTGTCTGGGAAAACATGGGTCTCTCTCCTCTCTGCTAGCCCCTCACTGGGTTGAGTATAGAGAATACTTGCATAGGATGGTTCAGCTTGACTAGGATTTTTTATGAATGGTATGTTATGTTATGTTATAGAGATTTATAAAGCGCACGGTCACCCTAGGGTATCATGGGGCTGGAGAGGAAGGTATAAGATCCACAAGCCCATCCAACATCAGTCACCTAAAACAGATATGTTTTTAACGCCTTTCTAAACGCCAAATGATTCTGCAGATTTTTCACTGCCAATGGACGCTCATTCCACAATTGAGCAGCAGCTACCGAAAAGACTGACGACCGATACATGAGCAGCAGAAAGATGGCACACATAACAGACCTGCCGAGGCGGTTCGCAGTGACCAATTTGGAAAATAGCGGACACATTTAGTCCATAAGTACTCTGCCCCTTGGTTATGCAATGCCCGATAGACAATGCATAAAGCCTTAAACCCAATGTGCGGTCCCACAGCCAACCATTGTAATGAACGCAGGACTGGCGAGATATGGGCCCCATAGGGGAGCCCGTTGCAACCCGAGCTGCGAGATTTGGAAGGCGCTGGAGCCGTTGGACTATGCTCTCAGGCTGGGCCAGGTTGTCAGGAAGGTCGGTAATCTCCTCTTCCTCCTGAGACTCCCCTTCCTCCCCTTCCTCCTCACCTTGAATTCTCCGACGTTGAGTTAGCGTTGGATTGACCTTAGTTCGAGCCTTCCCTCCTTGTTTTTTTTTTAAGAAAGGGACGACCAAGGTAGGACGCCACAGTGACACCCTTTGGGTGATCTGTGGCAGCCCTCCTCAGTCGCTGTACAAAGGGGAAAAAGCCAAAGGCACAAAAAACCCCCGGAGGATAAAGATCTTCAAGCGTAGTGATGTAATGGACTCTCCTGAGGAAGCAGTAGAAGGAGGAACAGGGAACGAACCAGCACGATGAAAGTTCTTAAATAGTAGACTGTAGAGGATGAGGCGAGGCAATCCAATTTGCAGACAGAGGTCGGTACACAGTAATCATCAGCAGACTTAGCAGAAAAGGGCTGGACGAGGCAATCCTTGAAAACAGACAGAGGTCGGAATCCGGGAATTCACAGAGAGGCCAGAGGGGGGTAACTGGAGGAACAGCGAGGAGAAAGAACACAGGAGGAAAACTAGAAAAGACGGGAAAGAATAGACGGAAGAGATCAAGGCGGAAGGGGGGAAGGAAATAGATTGGAACGGAATAGAGCAAGGGAGAGAGAGAAAGAAGGCGAGAAGAATTACCGGAGCAGGTAAGGAGCGAAAGGACTGGAAGAGGGAAAGAAACTAATGAAGCGGAAGGGAAAGGTATTAATTTCGAAAAGTAGCAGCGGCGCAGGAACAGGACGAAACACTGTACGTTGCAACGCACCTGAACCCGGAAGTGGAAAGGATTAAATACCGGTTCAGGTACGTCGCAACGACGACTAGACCTGCACCGCAAGCTCAAAACAAAAAACGTAATGGAATCCGCTATGGCGGTCGCAGCTTCCACTTCTTCCAAAGCCGCCAGTTTCCCCGCGGCGTGACAGTATGCCCCCTCCTAAGGGTCTCCCCACCGGGTTTATTGGGATGTCTGGAATGGAACTTGCGCAACAGGAGAGGTGTATTTAAATGGGCTTTGGGTTCCCAGGTATCTTCAGACTCAGGGTAACCTTTCCAGTGTACTAGGTATTCTAGACGACCCTTATGAAATCTAGAGTCGCAAATTTGGGATACCTCATAAACGTCTCCAGTGGGGTCTGAGGGGATCTGAGTGTTCTTCCTTCTTCGGAACCACTTATCTTCTATGAAGGTCTTCAATTGAGAGGCATGAAACACCGGATGTACTCGACCTAGTTGTGCAGGTAGCTGTAAGCGAAATGCTACAGGGTTGATCATTTGTGTTATCTTGTAAGGTCCAATAAATCTAGGGGACAGTTTAGATGGGTGTACCCAACGTGGTAGAAATTTAGTGGACAGAAGTACCTTAGATCCAACTTCCCAATTCGGTACTGGTCTCCTGTGTCTATTTGCTTGGGATCGGTTCCTTTCATTTGCCTCTAAGAGTCCTTGTCGAGCTTTGGTTTGGGCTTCTCGAATATTAGATAGGGAAGCTTCCACAGAGGGCACCGAGGACTCAATGTTGACCAAGGGAAGAAAGGTACGGGGATTATACCCGTACATACAGAAAAAAGGGCTAGAACCCAAGGCAGAGTGGCAGGTGTTGTTATATGAAAATTCGGCCGTAGGGAGCAATTGGACCCAATCATCCTGCTGTTGGTTGACAAAACACCGGAGATACTGCTCTAATGTACCATTAAGACGTTCAGTTTGTCCATTTGATTGTGGATGAAATCCCGAGGTCAAGGCCCTTTCAATGCCTAAACGCTTGCATAAAGCAGACCAGAAATGAGAAGTGTACTGGCTGCCACGGTCTGAGATGATCTTAGTAGGCATTCCATGTAGCTTAAATATGTCGCTCAAGAAGACTTCTGCCATGCGAGATGCTGATGGTACACCCGGTAGTGGCGAAAAATGTGCCATTTTGGTGAAAGAATCGATTACTACCATTATACAGGTACAACCCTGAGACACTGGCAACTCTACAATGAAGTCGGTCGAGATTGTGGTCCACGGACCTGTGGGTATGGCGTCGGATTGTAACAAGCCCAAAGGCTTTTGTGTGGAATATTTGTTACGAAGACAGGTAACACAAGACTGAACGTAGTGTCTAGTCTCTTCCTTCATCCGAGGCCAGAAAAAATATCTCGATAAAAGTTCTTGAGTATTCCGAATTCCACGGTGGCCCGCAATCTTGGTATCATGGCACCAGGATAATGCTGTCTTCCTTAAAGACGTAGTTGGCAGATACAACTTGTCCTTAACCATATATAGACCTTCCTTGATTACATAATCGGTTTTGACGTTATCCTTTTCTGCTTCAAACCTCCCTCCAGAATCGTCCTTAACTTGTTGCAGGAATGTGGACACCGCTCCGATTATCCGAGATCTTGCAAACATCAATTCAGTAGTAGTTTCTTGTTCTGACAGGTAATCACCTCGTCGAGACAGGGCATCTGCCACTAAGTTTTGCTCACCCGGGATGTAAGTAATGTTGAAATCAAATTGGGCAAAAAAATGTGCCCACCTTGCCTGTCGTGTGTTGTAACATTCGAATTGACGCAATACCTGCAAATTCTTGTGATCCGTTCGAAGTGTAAAAGGGTGTTCTCCACCTTGGAGGAGGTGTCGCCACTCTGTGCAAGCTAATTTCATAGCCAGCAATTCTCTCTCTATCACAGAGTAGTTACGTTGGCTGGGGTTAAGTGTCTTGGAATAATAGGACACTGGATGTTCCTTCCCTTCATGCTCTTGTAGTAACACTGCTCCGATTGCAGCAGAGGATGCATCGGTTTCCACGATAAAAGGATGGAGCTGGTCAGGTTGTCTTAATATGGGAGCTGAACAGAAGGCTTGCTTGAGTTGTTGAAAATTCTCTTCGGCATGCGAAGACCACCTGAAGGGAGAGGAAGACTTTTTAAGGAGTGAGGTCATCGGGAGTACTTGTTGAGAGAAGTTGGGTATAAACTTCCGGTAAAAATTCGATAACCCCAGGAATCTTTGGATGTCTTTCACGGACTTAGGAGACAGCCAATCTAGGATGGCATTGACCTTCTGAGGGTCCATGGCAATACCCTCAGAGGAGAGTATGTATCCCAAATACGATATGGACGTGGCCGAAAACACACACTTTTCCAGTTTGACAGAGAGATGATTTTCTTTGAGTCTGTGAAATACCTCCCTGACATGAGTATTATGCTCTACTTGAGAGTGGGAAAAGACCAATATATCATCAAGATAAATGATGACAGAGTGTCCCAGAATATCTGAAAAAAGTCTGTCCATGAAACGTTGGAAGATAGATGGAGCATTTACCAGGCCAAAGGGCATCACTTGATACTCATATAAGCCAAAAGGTGTCCTAAAGGCAGTCTTCCACTCGTCTCCGGTTTGGATCCTAAGTAAATGGTATGCATTGCGTAAGTCTAGTTTAGTAAACACTGTGGCCGACTGGACGGCATGAACAATTTCAGAGATGAGAGGCATAGGATATCTGTCCTTGATGGTTACCTTGTTTAATCCTCTGTAATCGATACAGGGTCGTAGTTCTTGCGTGTCTTTCTTGGGAATGAAGAATAGGGAGGCACCAGCAGGAGATTTAGAAGGTCTGATTAACTCATTGGCTACGTTCTTGTCTAGGTAATCTCTCAAATAGTGTCTTTCTTGCAAAGTCAAGGGATACATGCGACCAAAAGGGACTAAAGCCTCGGGGTGCAAATCAATGCAACAATCCTCAGGTCTGTGAGGAGGAAGCTCTAATGGAATCTTCTCTGCCACCACTTCAGCGTAACTGCTCAAATAGGATGGTAAGCAATGTATGGACTTCGATTCCATCCCACAGGAAGTCTGTATCGTAGAAAAGTTTGGTTTCGGCAAACAGCTTGCTTTACAGAAGGTTGAATGAAAACTCAACAGGTTCCTAGACCAATCTATGGTAGGGTTATGACGACGCAACCATCCAATGCCTAGGATCAAGGGGAAATGAGCAGCTCTGATGATATCAAAAGAAAGGCGTTCAGTATGTTGCATGATACGCATGGTGAGGACTTCCGTAGAATGGGTAATAAGGCCTGAGCTCAAAGGTTCGCCATCAACACCCTCCACCGTTTGATCCTCGGTCTTAGCTATCCGAGTCAGTCCTTGACTCTCTGCCCAGTGGGTATCGATGAAATTTCCTGCGGCTCCACAATCCAGAAGAGCCTGAGTCTGGATGGAGGTCTGGCCATACAGAAGAGTGACTGTCATTACCATAAGACGATCATCGTCAGAGCATTCCAAAGAGGTGACTGAGAGGGTAACAAAGGGACTGGACTCCTTCCCTCGGTAATATGTCCCCAAATTTACCGAGGGTACTCGTTTCCCGAGCGTCTAGGAGGCACATCAGGACATTCTCGAAGCAGGTGATTAGAAGATCCGCAGTACATGCATAGGTTTCCTTCACGCCTCCTCTTTCGTTCTTCTGCAGAGAGAGGAGAACGGGTAGTGCCGATCTGCATAGGCTCTTCACGCGAGAGACGAGTAGGAGGAAGGGGTGCTGAAGAAGAAGTAGCTGGGGGCATCGGAAGACCACTCTTAATCTTACGTCGTTCAGCTCGCCGTTCAGACAGCCTGAAATCGATCCGAAGTGTTGCAGTGATAAGATCGGCAAAATTTAAGGGGCGTTCGATACGTGCTAGTTCATCTTTTAGCTCTTCTCGCAGACCCCTCCGAAAGATGGCGTACTGAGCTTGTTCTTGCCATCCAGCCTCCGCAGCGATCTGTTTAAAGGAGGTGATATAGGACATTAAGTCTGCATTCCCTTGTCGGATGTCCAATAGATCCTCGGAGGCTAAAAAAGTGCTCTCTGTTCGAAGGAAAGTTTGTTTCATCATGGTCTTGAAAGCCTCATAATCCAGAAGTACTGGATCTGTTCTATTGACCAGAGGGGTGGCCCAAGCCAAGGCATTGCCAGACATATGGGTTATCATAAACCCAACCTTGGTATGGCCAGAAGCAAAGGCATGTGGACGAAATGAAAAATGTAGGTGACAAGCATCTAAGAACTCTTTAAGCCTTTTGGGCATCCCATCAAACTTCCCAGAGACTAACGGTAATGGAGGCAAATCGGTTGTCGGTAGTTCTCGCTCAGCCATCCTCTGTTGTAGAACTGCATTAGTGCCCTTTAAATTCTGGACTTCTAGGCTCAAGTTTTGGACGGCTGCTACCAGTTCCTGTACTTGCTGTGGAGTGGCCATGTCTAGATTTTGGCGTTGCAAACTGTCAGGAAGGTCGGTAATCTCCTCTTCCTCCTGAGACTCCCCTTCCTCCCCTTCCTCCTCACCTTGAATTCTCTGACGTTGAGTTAGCGTTGGATTGACCTTAGTTCGAGCCTTCCCTCCTTGTTTTTTTTTGAAGAAAGGGACGACCAAGGTAGGACGCCACAGTGACACCCTTTGGGTGATCTGTGGCAGCCCTCCTCAGTCGCTGTACAAAGGGGAAAAAGCCAAAGGCACAAAAAACCCCCGGAGGATAAAGATCTTCAAGCGTAGTGATGTAATGGACTCTCCTGAGGAAGCAGTAGAAGGAGGAACAGGGAACGAACCAGCACGATGAAAGTTCTTAAATAGTAGACTGTAGAGGATGAGGCGAGGCAATCCAATTTGCAGACAGAGGTCGGTACACAGTAATCATCAGCAGACTTAGCAGAAAAGGGCTGGACGAGGCAATCCTTGAAAACAGACAGAGGTCGGAATCCGGGAATTCACAGAGAGGCCAGAGGGGGGTAACTGGAGGAACAGCGAGGAGAAAGAACACAGGAGGAAAACTAGAAAAGACGGGAAAGAATAGACGGAAGAGATCAAGGCGGAAGGGGGGAAGGAAATAGATTGGAACGGAATAGAGCAAGGGAGAGAGAGAAAGAAGGCGAGAAGAATTACCGGAGCAGGTAAGGAGCGAAAGGACTGGAAGAGGGAAAGAAACTAATGAAGCGGAAGGGAAAGGTATTAATTTCGAAAAGTAGCAGCGGCGCAGGAACAGGACGAAACACTGTACGTTGCAACGCACCTGAACCCGGAAGTGGAAAGGATTAAATACCGGTTCAGGTACGTCGCAACGACGACTAGACCTGCACCGCAAGCTCAAAACAAAAAACGTAATGGAATCCGCTATGGCGGTCGCAGCTTCCACTTCTTCCAAAGCCGCCAGTTTCCCCGCGGCGTGACAGTATGCCCCCTCCTAAGGGTCTCCCCACCGGGTTTATTGGGATGTCTGGAATGGAACTTGCGCAACAGGAGAGGTGTATTTAAATGGGCTTTGGGTTCCCAGGTATCTTCAGACTCAGGGTAACCTTTCCAGTGTACTAGGTATTCTAGACGACCCTTATGAAATCTAGAGTCGCAAATTTGGGATACCTCATAAACGTCTCCAGTGGGGTCTGAGGGGATCTGAGTGTTCTTCCTTCTTCGGAACCACTTATCTTCTATGAAGGTCTTCAATTGAGAGGCATGAAACACCGGATGTACTCGACCTAGTTGTGCAGGTAGCTGTAAGCGAAATGCTACAGGGTTGATCATTTGTGTTATCTTGTAAGGTCCAATAAATCTAGGGGACAGTTTAGATGGGTGTACCCAACGTGGTAGAAATTTAGTGGACAGAAGTACCTTAGATCCAACTTCCCAATTCGGTACTGGTCTCCTGTGTCTATTTGCTTGGGATCGGTTCCTTTCATTTGCCTCTAAGAGTCCTTGTCGAGCTTTGGTTTGGGCTTCTCGAATATTAGATAGGGAAGCTTCCACAGAGGGCACCGAGGACTCAATGTTGACCAAGGGAAGAAAGGTACGGGGATTATACCCGTACATACAGAAAAAAGGGCTAGAACCCAAGGCAGAGTGGCAGGTGTTGTTATATGAAAATTCGGCCGTAGGGAGCAATTGGACCCAATCATCCTGCTGTTGGTTGACAAAACACCGGAGATACTGCTCTAATGTTCCTTTAAGACGTTCAGTTTGTCCATTTGATTGTGGATGAAATCCCGAGGTCAAGGCCCTTTCAATGCCTAAACGCTTGCATAAAGCAGACCAGAAATGAGAAGTGTACTGGCTGCCACGGTCTGAGATGATCTTAGTAGGCATTCCATGTAGCTTAAATATGTCGCTCAAGAAGACTTCTGCCATGCGAGATGCTGATGGTACACCCGGTAGTGGCGAAAAATGTGCCATTTTGGTGAAAGAATCGATTACTACCATTATACAGGTACAACCCTGAGACACTGGCAACTCTACAATGAAGTCGGTCGAGATTGTGGTCCACGGACCTGTGGGTATGGCGTCGGATTGTAACAAGCCCAAAGGCTTTTGTGTGGAATATTTGTTACGAAGACAGGTAACACAAGACTGAACGTAGTGTCTAGTCTCTTCCTTCATCCGAGGCCAGAAAAAATATCTCGATAAAAGTTCTTGAGTATTCCGAATTCCACGGTGGCCCGCAATCTTGGTATCATGGCACCAGGATAATGCTGTCTTCCTTAAAGACGTAGTTGGCAGATACAACTTGTCCTTAACCATATATAGACCTTCCTTGATTACATAATCGGTTTTGACGTTATCCTTTTCTGCTTCAAACCTCCCTCCAGAATCGTCCTTAACTTGTTGCAGGAATGTGGACACCGCTCCGATTATCCGAGATCTTGCAAACATCAATTCAGTAGTAGTTTCTTGTTCTGACAGGTAATCACCTCGTCGAGACAGGGCATCTGCCACTAAGTTTTGCTCACCCGGGATGTAAGTAATGTTGAAATCAAATTGGGCAAAAAAATGTGCCCACCTTGCCTGTCGTGTGTTGTAACATTCGAATTGACGCAATACCTGCAAATTCTTGTGATCCGTTCGAAGTGTAAAAGGGTGTTCTCCACCTTGGAGGAGGTGTCGCCACTCTGTGCAAGCTAATTTCATAGCCAGCAATTCTCTCTCTATCACAGAGTAGTTACGTTGGCTGGGGTTAAGTGTCTTGGAATAATAGGACACTGGATGTTCCTTCCCTTCATGCTCTTGTAGTAACACTGCTCCGATTGCAGCAGAGGATGCATCGGTTTCCACGATAAAAGGATGGAGCTGGTCAGGTTGTCTTAATATGGGAGCTGAACAGAAGGCTTGCTTGAGTTGTTGAAAATTCTCTTCGGCATGCGAAGACCACCTGAAGGGAGAGGAAGACTTTTTAAGGAGTGAGGTCATCGGGAGTACTTGTTGAGAGAAGTTGGGTATAAACTTCCGGTAAAAATTCGATAACCCCAGGAATCTTTGGATGTCTTTCACGGACTTAGGAGACAGCCAATCTAGGATGGCATTGACCTTCTGAGGGTCCATGGCAATACCCTCAGAGGAGAGTATGTATCCCAAATACGATATGGACGTGGCCGAAAACACACACTTTTCCAGTTTGACAGAGAGATGATTTTCTTTGAGTCTGTGAAATACCTCCCTGACATGAGTATTATGCTCTACTTGAGAGTGGGAAAAGACCAATATATCATCAAGATAAATGATGACAGAGTGTCCCAGAATATCTGAAAAAAGTCTGTCCATGAAACGTTGGAAGATAGATGGAGCATTTACCAGGCCAAAGGGCATCACTTGATACTCATATAAGCCAAAAGGTGTCCTAAAGGCAGTCTTCCACTCGTCTCCGGTTTGGATCCTAAGTAAATGGTATGCATTGCGTAAGTCTAGTTTAGTAAACACTGTGGCCGACTGGACGGCATGAACAATTTCAGAGATGAGAGGCATAGGATATCTGTCCTTGATGGTTACCTTGTTTAATCCTCTGTAATCGATACAGGGTCGTAGTTCTTGCGTGTCTTTCTTGGGAATGAAGAATAGGGAGGCACCAGCAGGAGATTTAGAAGGTCTGATTAACTCATTGGCTAAGTTCTTGTCTAGGTAATCTCTCAAATAATGTCTTTCTTGCAAAGTCAAGGGATACATGCGACCAAAAGGGACTAAAGCCTCGGGGTGCAAATCAATGCAACAATCCTCAGGTCTGTGAGGAGGAAGCTCTAATGGAATCTTCTCTGCCACCACTTCAGCGTAACTGCTCAAATAGGATGGTAAGCAATGTATGGACTTCGATTCCATCCCACAGGAAGTCTGTATCGTAGAAAAGTTTGGTTTCGGCAAACAGCTTGCTTTACAGAAGGTTGAATGAAAACTCAACAGGTTCCTAGACCAATCTATGGTAGGGTTATGACGACGCAACCATCCAATGCCTAGGATCAAGGGGAAATGAGCAGCTCTGATGATATCAAAAGAAAGGCGTTCAGTATGTTGCATGATACGCATGGTGAGGACTTCCGTAGAATGGGTAATAAGGCCTGAGCTCAAAGGTTCGCCATCAACACCCTCCACCGTTTGATCCTCGGTCTTAGCTATCCGAGTCAGTCCTTGACTCTCTGCCCAGTGGGTATCGATGAAATTTCCTGCGGCTCCACAATCCAGAAGAGCCTGAGTCTGGATGGAGGTCTGGCCATACAGAAGAGTGACTGTCATTACCATAAGACGATCATCGTCAGAGCATTCCAAAGAGGTGACTGAGAGGGTAACAAAGGGACTGGACTCCTTCCCTCGGTAATATGTCCCCAAATTTACCGAGGGTACTCGTTTCCCGAGCGTCTAGGAGGCACATCAGGACATTCTCGAAGCAGGTGATTAGAAGATCCGCAGTACATGCATAGGTTTCCTTCACGCCTCCTCTTTCGTTCTTCTGCAGAGAGAGGAGAACGGGTAGTGCCGATCTGCATAGGCTCTTCACGCGAGAGACGAGTAGGAGGAAGGGGTGCTGAAGAAGAAGTAGCTGGGGGCATCGGAAGACCACTCTTAATCTTACGTCGTTCAGCTCGCCGTTCAGACAGCCTGAAATCGATCCGAAGTGTTGCAGTGATAAGATCGGCAAAATTTAAGGGGCGTTCGATACGTGCTAGTTCATCTTTTAGCTCTTCTCGCAGACCCCTCCGAAAGATGGCGTACTGAGCTTGTTCTTGCCATCCAGCCTCCGCAGCGATCTGTTTAAAGGAGGTGATATAGGACATTAAGTCTGCATTCCCTTGTCGGATGTCCAATAGATCCTCGGAGGCTAAAAAAGTGCTCTCTGTTCGAAGGAAAGTTTGTTTCATCATGGTCTTGAAAGCCTCATAATCCAGAAGTACTGGATCTGTTCTATTGACCAGAGGGGTGGCCCAAGCCAAGGCATTGCCAGACATATGGGTTATCATAAACCCAACCTTGGTATGGCCAGAAGCAAAGGCATGTGGACGAAATGAAAAATGTAGGTGACAAGCATCTAAGAACTCTTTAAGCCTTTTGGGCATCCCATCAAACTTCCCAGAGACTAACGGTAATGGAGGCAAATCGGTTGTCGGTAGTTCTCGCTCAGCCATCCTCTGTTGTAGAACTGCATTAGTGCCCTTTAAATTCTGGACTTCTAGGCTCAAGTTTTGGACGGCTGCTACCAGTTCCTGTACTTGCTGTGGAGTGGCCATGTCTAGATTTTGGCGTTGCAAACTGTCAGGAAGGTCGGTAATCTCCTCTTCCTCCTGAGACTCCCCTTCCTCCCCTTCCTCCTCACCTTGAATTCTCTGACGTTGAGTTAGCGTTGGATTGACCTTAGTTCGAGCCTTCCCTCCTTGTTTTTTTTTGAAGAAAGGGACGACCAAGGTAGGACGCCACAGTGACACCCTTTGGGTGATCTGTGGCAGCCCTCCTCAGTCGCTGTACAAAGGGGAAAAAGCCAAAGGCACAAAAAACCCCCGGAGGATAAAGATCTTCAAGCGTAGTGATGTAATGGACTCTCCTGAGGAAGCAGTAGAAGGAGGAACAGGGAACGAACCAGCACGATGAAAGTTCTTAAATAGTAGACTGTAGAGGATGAGGCGAGGCAATCCAATTTGCAGACAGAGGTCGGTACACAGTAATCATCAGC
The DNA here is from genome assembly GCF_040938575.1 of Ambystoma mexicanum. Lineage (NCBI taxonomy): Eukaryota > Metazoa > Chordata > Amphibia > Caudata > Ambystomatidae > Ambystoma > Ambystoma mexicanum. Next base: position 95,464,565 of record NC_090939.1, on the reverse strand, counting down.
AGACTTAGCAGAAAAGGGCTGGACGAGGCAATCCTTGAAAACAGACAGAGGTCGGAATCCGGGAATTCACAGAGAGGCCAGAGGGGGGTAACTGGAGGAACAGCGAGGAGAAAGAACACAGGAGGAAAACTAGAAAAGACGGGAAAGAATAGACGGAAGAGATCAAGGCGGAAGGGGGGAAGGAAATAGATTGGAACGGAATAGAGCAAGGGAGAGAGAGAAAGAAGGCGAGAAGAATTACCGGAGCAGGTAAGGAGCGAAAGGACTGGAAGAGGGAAAGAAACTAATGAAGCGGAAGGGAAAGGTATTAATTTCGAAAAGTAGCAGCGGCGCAGGAACAGGACGAAACACTGTACGTTGCAACGCACCTGAACCCGGAAGTGGAAAGGATTAAATACCGGTTCAGGTACGTCGCAACGACGACTAGACCTGCACCGCAAGCTCAAAACAAAAAACGTAATGGAATCCGCTATGGCGGTCGCAGCTTCCACTTCTTCCAAAGCCGCCAGTTTCCCCGCGGCGTGACACAGGTAAAGTGAATTACAGTAGCCTAAATGACTCAACACCATGGGCGCTACCACCAGCGATCGCAGATTGGCCGGTAGCATGGTAAGCATCTTTCTCAATATTTTCAGATGGAAATGGCCAGTCTGGCATGCTGCCGATACCCGATCATCCATAGAGGGAGTGGCAGTCATAACCACTCCTAGATTCTTCACTTTTGCAAAGGAACATGAAGAGAACCAAGTGAAGATGGCCAAAACAAGAAACCCAAAGTGAAGGATCAGGGGGGAGCCTACCACCAGCACCTCCGTCTTGTCTCCATTTAGCTTTAGCTAATTGCGGTTCTTCCAATCTCCCACGGCAGCCAGGCACTGATACAGGCACAACAACGCCTCAGCCTGATCAAGATCTAAGCGGATCAGGATCCGAGTGTCATCAGCGTAAGAGTAGCACCTGATGCTGAGGGAGCAGATGAGACACAGCAATGGCCAAATATAGATGTTAAAAAGAATGGGAGACAAGGCAGAGCCCTGAGGCACTCCACAGCCAAGGTGGCATGAACCAGAGAGAAAAGGAGGAAGAGAAAGGATTTGGGTTCTGTTCGTCTGAAACGAAGAAAATCAGGATAGCACATGACCAGAAATTTCAGCCTGAGTCAGGAGGGTCAGCAGTGTAGGATGGTCATCAGTGTCAAAAGCCGCCGAAAGGTCAAGCAAAATCAGGGTTCCAATCCCCTCTGCATCAACCAGCCTGGCCAAATTATCCTGAACCGAGATCAGAACAATTTCTGTACCCGGCCAGGCCTAAAGCCAGACTGAGCAGGGTCAAAAAGTTCAGAAGACTCCAAGAAGGAAGATAAAGTGGAGAGACCAAAGACTCCAAGAGCTTCATAAGGAAAGGGAAAAGAGAGATAGGACTGAAGTTAGAAAGAAGTGAAGGATCAATCAATTTTTTTTCAAAATGGGGATCACACTAGCAACCTTAATTTCCAGTGGGATGCAGCCAGACTGGCAGGAGGTATTAGTAGCCATCATAATCTCCGTAAGAAGCTCTGCGGAGACCTCCTTCATAACTGCCAGTTGGACCGCATCCTATGGAGCACCTGACTTAATTTGCTGAATAGCTGTAGATACCATTGACTCAGTGCAGAGAGGAAAAGAGAACTAACCTCTCAAAACCCTCAAGTCGCTGGAACCCAGAGATTCAGACTCAGGAGCCAGTCCCATAGCGGCCAGTGAAATACTGGCTTGGATGGTCTCAATTTTAGTGGTAAAAAAACTGACAGTGAGTCGCAGAGTTCCTGAGAGGGACTCACTGACGGCACACATTTAGCCGACGATGACAATGATTTTAACACACCAAAGAGATCCTTAGGCTGGCACAAAGCTGACTCAATTTTCTGCGGCAGACAGGAATTCTTCACAGCCATAATAGCCGCAAAGTAAGCTGCAGAACAGGCTTTATACTGGACTCTAAAACGGGATCATAGGCTATCCTCCATTTCCGCTCAGCCTGTTTAAGTTTGAGTCGGGCAGAATTCAGCTATTCATAGAACCACGGTTCCAACAGTAACCTCTGAGGCTGAGTAAACCGCAAAGGGGCAACTACATGAACTACTTCTTGCAGAGAGCGAGAAAACACAGAGAGGGAAGCTACAGGTGCCTCCCTACATTTAGTTCTAACTGAGGAGACAAAACTCTGCAAGTCGGCCGAGCGCCAACAGTGCTGCCACAATCCTGGAGGGGCAGTCTTAGGCGGACCCTGGGCTACTTTAAGCATACAAGTCACCAGGTAGTGGTCCGACAGTAATACTGGCTCAAGCCATTGAAAGGTTAATTATGTTTTGTTCGCCAATACCAGGTCAAGTGTATTCCCCAACATATGGGTAGGTGGGTATGGAGGGGGGTTCAGTTTTATTCAAGGGGAAATACCTTGCTGGATGGCCATATTCTCCACAAGAGAAACATTGTTTTTGATCTAATGGATTAGGTGAGGGTAGACTAGATAGTATATCTTGATTTTCATCCTCTTTTCCCCTGATGTCAAAACGTAGTCCCTGTTTTCTTTATTTTTTTTAAATTAAAATGTTATAGTTTAATTGTAAACTTTTTCATTTATATAAAGAGACTTTAAAGGAGTTTGAAGGTAAATGAGTCTCAGTGGGTCCACTTGTTAAGTTTGAGAATGGATTGAAGAAACAGAGCAATTGTGTAAATGTATTTGTTGTTTTGGCCGTTCAGTAGCGCCAACCATCTTTCCTCTGTATCCATTTGTTGTGCTGAAAGTTTGAAGAAGCCACTAAAATGTTCCCATTGGGTTGAGAGTGATTGACATTCCATCACAAGGTGGTATAGAGTTTCGGGCATGTTTGGACTTTGCAGAATCAATAGTATTGATCTGTGAAGGGTATCTATCTAGCAATGGCTAGATCTTGTAGGTATGATGTTTAGTCGTATTCTCAGGAACATTCATCTGATGTTAGAATCTGGGAAGATTGTGAGATATTTTGGTAGTTTGTGAATTGTGCGAATGTTTGTAGTGCAATGGAGATTCTGTTGATAGGTGTTTTTGATTTGAATTGTTTTTATCCAATCATTGCACAGGAGTTTGATTTTTGCACGTTGAGTGCGAAGTGTTAAGAGTTCCTATGATATATCTTCGTTGGCCATATCTTGGTGGAGCTTAAGTTTCCAATCTTGAAGAACTGCGTTGTTGAATTTTCTTCGGGTGAAGTCTCAAGATTTGTATGGCTGGAGTTTTCTGGTCGGATAGTATCTTACGAAATATATCAAGTCGCTTCCAGAGTACAATGGAGTCCAATGATCGAGTTGCCAACTCATATCTTATTCTTGACATTGGGTACGATGATGGTAGGTGGAAGATTTTGCGCCAGAAGATTGCCTCGTACTTTGACCAATTTATGGACCTTGCATTGAGCATTGCCTCTGTGCTGTAGGTTATAATGGGGATGAATTTTTGTCTGTAGTAAGCAATGATTGGCTTGAAAGAGAATTTTCCACATTTATGATGAATAAGACATCCCTGTCTTGCTAGTGCTTGTGATTTCTGTTCAATTTTATTTAGCCATTGTGCTTCTGCTTTGGACTGATTTATTGGAATGCCAAGGTATTTAAAGGAGGTGACAGTTTCAAGTTGTTTCCTATCCAGGATGAAAGTAGCTTGCTTTTCTTTTTTGAATGGAATCTTGGCTAGAGACATTGGGCCTCATTACGAGTCCGGCGGCAACCTGCCGTTTTTTCCGGCTCGGTTACCGCCGGACTCGTATTACCATTTCGCCTCCGTGATTCCCGGAATTACCGGAGCATTACAACCCCGGTGACCCGGGAATTCCGGAGGCGGAATTCGGTAAATCCCCATTCCCATTGAGTCCCGGAGGACTCAATGGGGATGGGGACCATGGAAACAATGGCACCATCTCGTGATGGAGCTGGTGTTTCCACGTCCGCCTATATGCGGGCGGTGTTAAACCCGCCAGGTCAGACCTGGCAGGAATGACACCTCCGCCTGCAGGACTCGAGATCACCCGGTATGGAAACAATGGTGGCGGCGGGTTTGCCGCCACCGTTATTTCCATACCGGGTGACTCGTAATGAGGCCCATTATCTTAGTTTTTATGATGTTAATAGACAGCTCGTTTGTGTTCATGTATTTGCTTAATGATGTCAGGCTAGTTTGCAGTCCTAATGTGGTCTTGTCGAGAAGGATAATGTCATCTGCATATAAAATGATAGGAACTAGAATAGAGTTTATCTTCGGTGGGTTTGTTATTGTGCTGCAAAGATGTTCTTGGATGTCAGCCGTGAAGAGGTTGTATAAGGTTGCAGCGAGTGGGCAGCCTTGTTTTAGGCCATTTTCCGTATCGATGGATTCTGTAGTTGCACCTTCTTTCAATAATCTGACCTTGATTGATGTTTTAGAGTATAATAGTTTATGTCATGATCTCTGCTTCCAAAAGGTCAGGGTTTTCCCAACTCCTTGGAAGCAGATCCATAACCCAGGTTCCGAGTGCCAACCAGTCCCAATTGGGACCTTTTGGACCCAGTCCTGGCGCCAGTGGCACCAGGCTCATAAATATGCCCAGTCCCAGCGCTGGAAGCGCCGGGCTCATAATGCTTGGGTGGACTTACCTGCAGCAGACCATGCTGCTTACTTGCCTGCCAGTTGAGCCTCTGATCCTCTTCTGTTTGGAACTACTTTTCCTGTTGGGTGGGGCAGGAGCCACTCCCTAGATTCAGAACACTGGAACTCTTCTGGAAAGCAGGAACTCTTTTCTTACCTAGGCGTGGCTGTGGAAGGAGACACATAAGCACTACAGGAGGCTATTTAAACCACACCCGATGGATGAATCTTGCTTTGCGTTATTCTGCATCCTCTGCAGCAGAACGCTCATCGTGTCTTCTGCATCTGATCCTGGGCCTAAGGAAAAAGGCTTACCATCCTGAATCCAGTCTTCAGCAACACCTATAAAGACAAGAAAGAACAGGTTAGCATTACGGTCTTCAGTGACAGCTCTTCACTTACCTGGTCCATCGGCTGTCACCAACGCCTCGCGCTGCATTCCGGCATCTGAAAGACAAAGGCTTACCTACTCTTCGTGCGCTCCGGAGGTCTTCACACTGCATTCCGGCATCTGAAAGACAAAAGCTTACCAACTCTTCGCACGCTCCGGAGGCCTTCGGCGCTGCATCCCGCATCTGAAAGACAAAACAAGGTGCGTTTAAAGACATTGGGGAACTTTAATACTCACGTGCCATTACTCCTTTCCACATCTAACCCAGTGGGTATTCCGGCACCCTGCAGCCGCTCCGAACTTGTACCTGCAAAATAAAAAGACAGTTAGAGCGCATCGTGAAGCAGGCAACAAGCGCTTACTTACGTGCTTCCAGGCGCTTCTATTCATCACACGGGCTCCATCTTGAACTCACTTCAGCCCGTCATCCGCCATCGCCGGAACCCTGCAAAACAAGAAACATCATTACTAAAGACTTTAAAGACATTAGAATTACTCGAAACTTACCGTTCGTGCAGTAAACGACGGACAGCAGTCCTCTGAAGTCAAGAGGCCTGCTCCCCTTATCCAGTGAAGAAACTGGTTACAGCACCCTGCCCCGAGGCAGATGGAGAGCACGGCGTTCACTTACCTAAGGTGAGAGCGTTAACCTTTGGGGTTCTACAGGAGAAGAGAAAGGGAAGAAGAGAGAGACATTCAATAACCCAGTTCCTTAATCCCATATTTTCTATCTGCAGACATCTTACCCTTCGAGTCAGACATACAGTGCACAGAGGTCCAGCCCAAAGAGCCAGCCGTGTGTTACACATCACCTTTGAAGATACGGTATACGCCCAGTCAAGACCGGCGCCTCTACGGGAATCAGGTGAGCGTTATAGAACGCAAAGCCTACCACAAAACTCCCGTCCAGGCGCTATGGAAACCTCGGATACCGACCAGCTAGCCCAGTTACTTGGGGAACTAAGGGCAGAAGTGCATGCAGCCCGTCAGGAAACGAACGCTCTAAGAAGGGAACTGACTATTTCCAAGGATAGAACAGATGATCTCGCTAGACAATTGCTACAGTCACAAGCCGGACAGACCCCGTTACCCGCATCTGGGGGAAATCTTCCTTCTACATCCTCTATGAATCCAGTGCAGATCAACCTACCTGGGAATGTACCTCTGGCTCCGCCCGAACGATTTTCTGGTGACCCAAAGAGGTTTGCAGTATTTATCAATCAGTGTCGGTTCCATTTCTTATGCCGGCCAGCAGCCTTTCTAACTGATCAAGCTAAAGTAGCTTTCGTGCTTTCGTACCTTAGTGGCAATGCGGCAGACTGGTCGATCCCTCTAGTAAATCAAGATGATCCGGTCCTCCATGATTTTCAAGCTTTTCAGCTCAGTATGGAAAAACTGTTCGTAAGACATTCACAGGGGCAGGCCTTGGACAATGAGCTTCTTTCGTTGTGACAAGGTAATCAAGACCTTTTGGCTTATATTGCGTCTTTCAACAGACTGATAGTGGAAACTCAATGGCCTGAGGACAAAAGGATTACGCTGTTTTATAGAGGTCTACGTGGAGAGCTCAAAGATGTGTTAGCCCAAGTAGTGAATCCCCCACAAGATTGTTCGGACTATATAGACTTAGTCGTTCAAATAGATCACAGACTGCAGAACAGGAAGGCCGATCGTTCCAAGTTTGATGCTCGAGTATTTTCCAAACCGCCAACTCCTTCCAAAGGAGTAGACTCCGGGGAACCCATGCAAATAGGGGGTCTGAAAGGTCCTCTAACAGAAAAGGAGCGGGAAAGGAGAAAACAGTTGCAATTATGCCTCTATTGCGGAAACTCAGGGCACTTTCTTCGAGACTGTCCGGTGAAACCTGCCAAGAAGGCAGTAGGAGCTGCAGTTACCAAAGTTACAAACTCTGAGCAGGGAAACAACCTCGCCCGACAAGAATAGAGGTCCTCTTGCCGAGCGTGAAAACCAGTTCCGTGACCTCGCATTTCGTGATACCTATGGTCCTCATTAGCCCTGATAATCCGGATCGATTACATGCAATTGAAGCTTACGTCGACAGCGGTGCCATCGGCAATTATGTGGATCATGAAATGGTTTTGAGGATGAATCTAACTCTTTGTCCCAAGGCTGTAAAGGACGTCATTACTACGGTGGATGGTACGGAGATAGCCTCCGGGCCAGTAACACATACCACTCAAGAGGTGACGCTAGTAAGTCAAGATGGACACCATGAGAAGATCGTGTTCGATGTGATCAAGGCCCCTCAGTTTCAGATTATTCTAGGAATACCTTGGTTAGAGAAACACAATCCTCTGATCGATTGGCGAGCAAGAACGGTCCAGTTTCCAGAATGTGTCTCTACTTGTCACCCTCCACCTGGTGTTGCACTGGCAGCAATTTCTTCAGAGACTCCCCAGTTACCTCCCGAATACCTAGAATACCAAGATGTTTTCCGGAAGGATCAGGCTAACTCTCTACCTCCTCATAGGTCTTATGACTGCCAGATAGACCTGATACCTGGATCTACTCCTCCTTGTAGTAGAATTTATGCCCTCACCGAGCCTGAGAACCTTCACCTTCGACAATACCTGGATCAATACCTGGCAAATGGGTTTATTCGTCCTTCCAAGTCCCTTGCTTCTTCAGCTTTGTTCTTCGTTCCAAAAAAGGAAGGAGACCTTAGAACTTGTATAGATTATCGCTCCCTGAACCAGATCACCGTTAAGAATAGATATCCGTTACCTTTGATCCCTGAACTCCTGGACCAAGTCAGAAAAGCATGCATATATACAAAGCTGGATCTTAGAGGAGCTTACCACTTGGTACGAGTAAAAGTGGGCGATGAATGGAAGACGGCCTTCCGCACCAAGTATGGGCTATTTGAATATCAGGTCATGCCCTTCGGACTTTGCAATGCCCCGGCCGCCTTTCAATATTTTATGAACGATGTCCTCAGAGAGCTCATAGATGTGTGTGTTGTTGTTTACATTGACGACATCCTTGTTTATTCTTCATCGGAATCTGAACATCGGAAACACGTGAAAATGGTCCTCGAAAGATTGCGTCAACACAAACTTTTCGCTAAGTTGGAAAAATGTGTTTTCAACGTGACTGAAGTTGAATTCTTGGGATTCATATTATCACCTGGCGGAGTGCGTATGGATTCAAAGAAGGTCGATGCAGTTCTCAAATGGCCATCACCATCCTCCGTAAAAGGTGTGCAAAGCATGTTAGGCTTCGCTAACTTTTACCGCAGGTTTATCCCCGAATTCTCTCGAATAGTCCAGCCCATCACTGCCTTGTTAAAGAAAAACAAACGTTTTGAATGGTCTACCGAGGCGGAACAAGCTTTCCAGGATTTGAAGACTAAATTTATCTCTGCACCAATCTTAAAACACCCTCGCCCCGAACTCCCCTACATCGTGGAAACTGATGCTTCAAGCCTTGCCATGGGGGCAGTTCTATCACAAAAGGACCCGGTAACCAATCAGTTGCATCCCGTGGCATTTTGGTCCCGCAAATTCTCGCCTCCTGAAATCAATTACACGATTACTGACAAGGAACTTCTGGCTATCAAGTCTGCCTTTAAGGCTTGGCGGCATTATCTGCTGGGGACCCGACACACCGTTACTGTGATTACGGATCACCGAAACCTGCAATATTTGAAAACCGCAAAAGCCCAATCCTCTAGACAACTCCGTTGGGCATTATTCTTTGCCGAGTTTGACTTCATAATTACCTATCGACCTGGTACAAAGAACGGTAAAGCTGATGCCCTTTCTCGGATGGGAGTGGAAGAACACTTGATCAACCCTAAACCTGTACCAATCATTCCCGAACAAAGAATTCTGGGTGTAATCGCCACAGAATCCATAGAGGAAGTTAAGGATAAAGCCAGGCAACTTGTAACTCCAGCAGACATACATAATTGGCATCTGCAGGGAAAGGACTTTGCAGTAAAGGACAACTTATTGTATTTCCAAGAATGATTATACCTACCCAGCACAGATTTACAGAAAAAAGTAATCTCTTGTTATCACGATTCTTTAATGGAAGGACATCCCGGTATGGCCAAGACCTCAGAAAAGATCAAGCGCTACTTCTGGTGGCCGTCTTGGAAAAAAGATATCAGAGACTTTATAATGTCCTGTGGAGTATGCGCCCAAAACAAGAGTCAAAAGGAAAAACCAGCCGGCCTCTTACGCCCTATTGACATCCCGCCTCGCCCTTGGCATACGCTTTCTATGGACTTCATCACCGATCTACCTCCATGCTCCGGATACAATACGATTCTAGTAATCGTGGACTTATTCTCCAAGATGGCGCATTTCATTCTGCTCAAAGGCTTGCCAACAGCAGCAACTCTGGCCCGAGAATTTCTCGAAAACATCGTCCGACTGCACGGTTTTCCTTCGGTTCTAATTTCGGATCGAGGTAGTCAATTTATTTCTCATTTTTGGCGAAGTTGCTGTCGGTCGGCTCAAATTGATGTGAGACTATCGACCAGTCACCACCCTCAGACCGACGGACAAACCGAGAGGACCAATCAAACTCTGGAACAGTATTTACGCTGCATGCTGCAACAAACTGAAAAAACTTGGAAAGACATCCTTTGGATAGCCGAATATGCCTACAATAACTCTGTCCATTCGGGAACTGGGAAAACCCCGTTTTTTCTTTTGTACGGCAGTCACCCTCGAACCTCGGAGTTGGATCCCCTCCAAGATCTTGAAACACCAGCAGTAGACTACCTGCATTCTACAATCACCCAAGCCTTTAAGGAAGCTGTTTCTCACCTTCAAAGGGCTAAAGAACAATACAAGAAAGGAGCAGATCAACATCGGAAGGAAGCCCCTCAATATCAAGTAGGGGATCAAGTCTGGTTATCCACCAAATATCTACCTCTAAAAGGGCCACGCACATTCAACCCAAGATACCTTGGTCCCTATTCCATCACTACCATAGTAAACCCAGTAGCGGTCAAGTTGGACTTGCCCCCGCACATGAAGATACATCCGGTCTTCCACGTCTCTCTATTAAAACCCGTGCAATCTCAAACCCGACTAACTAAATCTCCAAAACCTATCCTAGTTGATGGAGAACTCGAGTTTGAAGTCAAAAGCATTCTGGACTCCAAGATTTCCAAATCTAAACTATTTTACCTAATTGACTGGAAAGGCTACGGCCCCCAAGAGAGATCCTGGGAACCTGCTGAATATGTCCACGCTCCTCGCCTAATCAAAAGATTTCACCGAACATTTCCTGACAAGCCAAAACCCCCGGAGAAGCCCGGTTTGGGAGGGGCCTTGAGGGGGGGGTACTGTCATGATCTCTGCTTCCAAAAGGTCAGGGTTTTCCCAACTCCCTTGGAAGCAGATCCATAACCCAGGTTCCGAGTGCCAACCAGTCCCAATTGGGACCTTTTGGACCCAGTCCTGGCGCCAGTGGCACCAGGCTCATAAATATGCCCAGTCCCAGCGCTGGAAGCGCCGGGCTCATAATGCTTGGGTGGACTTACCTGCAGCAGACCATGCTGCTTACTTGCCTGCCAGTTGAGCCTCTGATCCTCTTCTGTTTGGAACTACTTTTCCTGTTGGGTGGGGCAGGAGCCACTCCCTAGATTCAGAACACTGGAACTCTTCTGGAAAGCAGGAACTCTTTTCTTACCTAGGCGTGGCTGTGGAAGGAGACACCTAAGCACTACAGGAGGCTATTTAAACCACACCCGATGGATGAATCTTGCTTTGCGTTATTCTGCATCCTCTGCAGCAGAACGCTCATCGTGTCTTCTGCATCTGATCCTGGGCCTAAGGAAAAAGGCTTACCATCCTGAATCCAGTCTTCAGCAACACCTATAAAGACAAGAAAGAACAGGTTAGCATTACGGTCTTCAGTGACAGCTCTTCACTTACCTGGTCCATCGGCTGTCACCAACGCCTCGCGCTGCATTCCGGCATCTGAAAGACAAAGGCTTACCTACTCTTCGTGCGCTCCGGAGGTCTTCACACTGCATTCCGGCATCTGAAAGACAAAAGCTTACCAACTCTTCGCACGCTCCGGAGGCCTTCGGCGCTGCATCCCGCATCTGAAAGACAAAACAAGGTGCGTTTAAAGACATTGGGGAACTTTAATACTCACGTGCCATTACTCCTTTCCACATCTAGCCCAGTGGGTATTCCGGCACCCTGCAGCCGCTCCGAACTTGTACCTGCAAAATAAAAAGACAGTTAGAGCGCATCGTGAAGCAGGCAACAAGCGCTTACTTACGTGCTTCCAGGCGCTTCTATTCATCACACGGGCTCCATCTTGAACTCACTTCAGCCCGTCATCCGCCATCGCCGGAACCCTGCAAAACAAGAAACATCATTACTAAAGACTTTAAAGACATTAGAATTACTCGAAACTTACCGTTCGTGCAGTAAACGACGGACAGCAGTCCTCTGAAGTCAAGAGGCCTGCTCCCCTTATCCAGTGAAGAAACTGGTTACAGCACCCTGCCCCGAGGCAGATGGAGAGCACGGCGTTCACTTACCTAAGGTGAGAGCGTTAACCTTTGGGGTTCTACAGGAGAAGAGAAAGGGAAGAAGAGAGAGACATTCAATAACCCAGTTCCTTAATCCCATATTTTCTATCTGCAGACATCTTACCCTTCGAGTCAGACATACAGTGCACAGAGGTCCAGCCCAAAGAGCCAGCCATGTGTTACACATCACCTTTGAAGATACGGTATACGCCCAGTCAAGACCGGCGCCTCTACGGGAATCAGGTGAGCGTTACAGTTTAATTGGCTCCAGGATGTTTGTTGGACAGTTCCATGCTTTCAATTTAATCCAGAGTTTTTCTCTTGATATGGCATCAAATGCCATATGTAAGTCAATGAAGGCCGTGTGTACGGTGGTGTGGTTTTTAATTGATTCATGTTTGATTAGGTTTATCAATATCAGATTCATGTTGGTTCCGACATTGGGGGTAAAGCCAGTTTGTCTGGCAGAGAATCTTCCAGTTTCTGTTGCCCAGGTGGTCAGGTGTTTTAGAAGAATTGATGCAAACAGTTTTCCAAGGGGATCGAGGAGTGCAATGGGGCGAAAATTCACTGGGTCGTCCCGTGATCCCTGCTTGTGTATGGGAATGATTGTAGCAGTCCGCCATGAATTTGGAATCTGATAAAGAGCGTTAATCAGAAAGAGAAGATTGCACATAAACGTTGGCCATGTGGGGGGGGGGTCTTCTTTGATGACGGCGTTGGAGGTGCAGTCGGGCCCAAGGGCTCTTGAGGCATTTAAGTTTTTAATCAACAGCATCAAGTCGTCATGATCTGCATTTTCCTGCCATTTTGTTTTATTGTGAATGCTATTGGCAAGTGCCTGCACAGGTCGTGCTTTGTAAATGTTTGAAAAGTGGAGGGGCCAGGTTTCTTGGGATACGTTAGCCGTCAGTTTATGTTGATTCTGGGCGTTATTTAGCACATTCCACAAGCTCTCTCGTGTTATGGGACTTGTATGTCTTCATGATATTTTCAGCGTCCAACTGTTGTAAGATCTTTTGCTGTGATTTCCTCCAGTTCGAGTATGTTTGCTTTAGTTGCTTTGCCTTTGCACTGTTTTCTACGGTTTTGATCTTAAGTTGCCATAGTGATTTCCTTAAAAGTTTATTTTTTCCTGCCGATTCTTCATTATATGTGTGCCAGTGTTGTTTCAAGATCGGGGGGCGACTCGATTTGTGAAACGGTATCAGGATCCATTGGTAGCCAAGTTTGTCTGAATCTTTCAAAGCAGAGTTTTGGAAGGCCTTTGGGAGTGCAGACATTGTTTGCTGAGTGATACGTAATCTGGTTGTTGTACTAGTCAATTCAAGGGGGCATTGCGGTCTCTTCCTTGGTTGTTCAGGTAGGCCAAATCCATATATGATTAGTCGGTTGTGGTTGCTTTTATCGGATAGCAGCGTTTGTACTTTCAGTATTAGTACATGCAAGTATGCTGATACAAAGATGTAGTCAATTATGGCACTTGAATTTCCTCTGGACCATGTCAGAATGATTTTGTTTGAGTTGTCAGTGGCGTGGTCAAGTAAAATGAGGTTACGGATGGTTATTTCTTTCATCCACCTTCTGGCGTGGATGGGTAGTTTCGTTCGGTTTAGGAGTATCCCTTCTGGGGTGTGGAGATGAATATTTAGATCTCCACAAATAATGATTTCGATTTCCCGATGTTTGACGGTTAGTCTGTCAATTGATAAAAAAACTCCATCAATAAATGTTTTGTTGGTGATAGCCGCTGGGTTCCCGTAAAGATTCAATATAGCAATTAAACTTCCGTTTTTAGGGCGAGATGTCTTGTCCTGGTCCGTTGTAAGGATTGCTGTAGTACTTATTATTGTAATTTGTGTCCAGGGGTTAATGTTTTCACTGTTGGGTACAATCCATTTTGGGTTAATTTTAATCAAAGTAAGGAGACCAGATGCAGGTCTTCCTTGGTTTTTTACGATTGCTGGGTTTAGAAAGGTGAGGAATCCCTCGCAGCAAGGTGTTGTACTGAGCCAAGTTTTGTGAAACAGATTATTTGATAATTGTCATGGTCCGGTGAAGGTTGGGTGAAGAGGTGAGAATTTCCTCTGGTGTTCCACGAGCATAGTGACCATGTGATGCCCAGTTTAGTTAGTGGTTATGAATTAGTGATTAAAAGGTTTTCTGCATATTATGGGTTGCTATCATAGTCCCTTCTGAATGGTTGCTGATGTCGGCTGGTCCGTTCCCTTGTTTTGTATGTGACTCTGATTAGAAAGTGGGTTTGGTGGACATCTGGAGGTACTATGAGAATTGCAGGCTGGATTTTCAGTTTGGTTTGGTAACGGGGGTGGGCTTTCGGATCTGGTTAGTCTGGGGTTTTGTGTTTCGGTAGAAGTGTTGTCTATGGTAGACCAGCAGTTGAAGCCCAACTTTCTGAGTTGACTACGCATTGATAGTATCAGTGTCATGATCTCTGCTTCCAAAAGATCAGGACTTGCCCGACTCCCTTGGAAGCAGACCCATAACCCCGGTTCCGAGTGCCAGCCAGTCCCAATTGGGACCTTTTGGACCCTGTCCTGGCGCCAGTGGCACCAGGCTCATAAAGATGCCCAGTCCCAGCGCTGGAAGCGCCGGGCTCATAATGCTTGGGTGGACTTACCTGCAGCAGACCATGCTGCTTACTTACCTGCCAGTTGAACCCCTGATCCTCTTCTGTTTGGGACTACTTTTCCTGTTGGGTGGGGCAGGAGCCACTCCCTAGGTTCAGAACACTGGAACTCTTCTGGAAAGCAGGAACTCTTTTCTTAGGCGTGGCTGTGGAAGGAGACACCTAAGCACTACAGGAGGCTATTTAAACCACACCCGATGGATGAATCTTGCTTTGCGTTATTCTGCATTCTCTGCAGCAGAACGCTCATCGTGTCTTCTGCTTCTGATCCTGGGCCTAAGGGAACAAAGGCTTACCATCCTGGAATCCAGTCTTCAGCAGCACCTGTAAAGACAAAGAAAGAACAGGTTAGCACTACGGTTTTCAGTGGCAGCGCATCTCTTACCTGGTCCATCGGCTGTCACCAACGCCTCGCGCTGCATTCCGGCATCTGAAAGACAAAGGCTTACCTACTCTTCGCATGCTTCGGAGGTCTTCGCACTGCATTCCGGCATCTGAAAGACAAAAGCTTACCAGCTCTTCGCACGCTCCGGAGGCCTTCGGCGCTGCATCCCGCATCTGAAAGACAAAAGAAGGTGCGTTTAAAGACATTGGGCAACTTTATTACTCACGTGCCATTACTCCTTCCCACGCCGAATCCAGTGGGTATTCCAGCACCCTTCAGCTTCTCTAAAGCTCCGAACTTGTACCTGCAAGATAAAAGGGACAGTTAGTGCGCATCGTGAAGCAGGCTACAAGCGCTTACTTACGTGCTTCCAGGTGCTTCTATTCCTCACGCGGGTTCGATCCTCAACTCTCATCAGCCCGCCATCCGCCATCGCTGGAACCCTGCAAAACAAGAGATATCATTACAAAAGACTTTTAAGACATTTGAAGTGCCCAGAACTTACCGTTCGTGCAGTTAACGACAGACAGCAGTCCTCTGAGGTCAAGAGGCCTGCACCCTTATCCAGTGAAAAAACTGGTTACGGCACCCTGCCCCGAGGCAGATGGAGAGCTCGGCGTTCACTTACCTAAGGTGAGGGTGTTAACCTTTGGGGTTCTACAGGAGAAGAGAAAGGGAAGAGGAGAGAGGCACCCAATAACCCCAGTTCATTAATCCCATATTTTCTATCTGCAGACATCTTACTCTTCGAGTCTGACATACAGTGCACAGAGGTCCAGTCCAAAGAGCCAATCGTGTGTTACACATCACCTTTGAAGATACGGCATTCACCCAGTCAAGACCGGCGCCTCTGCGGGAATCAGGTGAGCGTTACAGAACGCAAAGCCTATCGCAAAACTCCCACCCAGGCGCTATGGAAACCTCGGATACCGACCAGCTAGCCCAGTTACTTGGGGAACTAAGAGCAGAAGTGCATGCAGCCCGTCAGGAAACGAATGCTCTAAGAAGGGAACTGATTATTTCCAAGGAGCGAACAGACGATCTCGCTAGACAATTGCTACAGTCACAAGCCGGACAAACTCTGTTACCCGCATCAGGGGCAAATCTTCCTTCAACATCCTCTACGAACCCAGTGCAGATCAACCTACCTGGGAATGTACCTCTGGCTCCGCCCGAACGATTTTCTGGTGACCCAAAGAGGTTTGCAGTATTTATTAATCAGTGCCGGTTGCACTTCTTATGCCGGCCAGCAGCCTTTCCAACTGATCAAGCTAAGGTAGCTTTCGTGCTTTCGTACCTTAGTGGCAATGCGGCAGACTGGTCGATCCCTCTAGTTAATCAAGATGATCCGGTTCGCCATGATTTTCGAGCTTTTCAGCTCAGTATGGAAAAACTGTTTGCAAGACATTCACAGGGGCAGGCCTTGGACAATGAGCTCCTTTCATTGCAACAGGGTAATCAAGACCTTTTGGCTTATATTGCGTCTTTCAACAGACTGATAGTGGAAACTCGATGGCCTGAGGACAAAAGGATTACGCTGTTTTATAGAGGTCTACGTGGAGAGCTCAAAGATGTGTTAGCCCAAGTAGTGAATCCCCCGCAAGACTGTTCGGACTATATTGACTTAGTCGTTCAAATTGACCACAGACTGCAGAACAGGAAGGCCGATCGTTCCAAGTTTGGTGCTCGAGTATTTTCCAAACCACCAACTCCTACCAAAGGAGTAGACTCCGGGGAACCCATGCAAATAGGTGGCCTGAAAGGACCACTAACACAAAAGGAGCGGGAAAGGAGAAAACAGCTGCAATTATGCCTCTATTGCAGAAACTCGGGGCACTTTCTTCGAGACTGTCCGGTGAAACCAGCCAAGAAGGCAGTAGGAGCTGCAGTTACCAGGGTCACAAACTCTGAGCAGGGAAACAACCTCGCCCGACAAGAATAGAGGTCCTCTTGCCGAGCGTTAAAACCAGTTCCGTGACCTCGCATTTCGTGATACCTATGGTCCTCATTAGCCCTGAACATCCGGATCGATTACATGCGATTGAAGCTTACGTCGACAGCGGTGCCATCGGCAATTATGTGGATCATGAAATGGTTTTGAGGATGAATCTGACTCTTTGTCCAAAGGCTGTAAAGGACGTCATTACTACGGTGGATGGTACGGAGATAGCCTCCGGACCAGTAACGCATACCACCCAAGAAGTGACGCTAGTAAGTCAAGATGGACACCATGAGAAGATCGTGTTCGATGTGATCAAGGCCCCCCAGTTCCAGATTATTCTAGGAATTCCTTGGTTAGAGAAGCACAATCCTCAGATCGATTGGCGAGCAAGAACGGTTCAGTTTCCAGAATGTGTATCTACTTGTCAACCTCGACCTGGTGTTGCACTGGCAGCAATTTCCTCGGAGGCTCCTCAGTTACCTCCTGAAAACCTAGAATTCCAAGATGTTTTCCGGAAGGATCAGGCTAACTCTCTACCTCCTCATAGGTCTTATGACTGCCAGATAGACCTGATACCTGGATCTACTCCTCCTTGTAGTAGAATTTATGCCCTCACCGAGCCTGAGAATCTTCACCTCCGACAATACCTGGATCAATACCTAGCGAATGGGTTTATTCGTCCTTCCAAGTCCCCTGCTTCCTCAGCTTTGTTCTTCGTTCCAAAAAAAGAAGGGGACCTTAGAACTTGTATAGATTATCGCGCCCTGAACCAGATCACCGTTAAGAATAGATATCCGTTACCTTTGATCCCTGAACTCCTGGACCAAGTCAGAAAAGCATGCATATATACAAAGCTGGATCTTAGAGGAGCCTACCACTTGGTACGAGTAAAAGAGGGCGATGAATGGAAGACGGCCTTCCGCACCAAGTATGGGCTATTTGAATATCAGGTCATGCCCTTCGGACTTTGCAATGCCCCGGCCGCCTTTCAATATTTTATGAACGATGTCCTCAGAGAGCTCATAGATGTGTGTGTTGTTGTTTACATTGACGACATCCTCGTTTATTCTTCATCGGAAACTGAACATCGGAAACACGTGAAAATGGTCCTCGAGAGATTGCGTCAACACAAACTTTTCGCTAAGTTGGAAAAATGTGTTTTCAACGTGACTGAAGTTGAATTCTTGGGATTCATATTATCACCTAGCGGAGTGCGTATGGATTCAAAGAAGGTCGATGCAATTCTCAAATGGCCATCGCCATCCTCCGTAAAAGGTGTTCAAAGCATGTTAGGCTTCGCTAACTTTTACCGCAGGTTTATCCCCGAATTCTCTCGAATAGTCCAGCCCATCACCGCCTTGTTAAAGAAAAACAAACGTTTTGAATGGTCTACCGAGGCGGAACAAGCTTTCCAGAATTTGAAGACTAGATTTATCTCTGCACCGATCTTAAAACATCCTTGCCCAGAACTCCCCTACATCGTTGAAACTGATGCTTCGAGCCTTGCCATGGGGGCAGTTCTATCACAAAAGGACCCAGTAACCAATCAGTTGCATCCCGTGGCATTTTGGTCCCGCAAATTCTTGCCTCCTGAAATCAATTACACTATTACTGATAAGGAACTTCTAGCTATCAAGTCCGCCTTTAAGGCTTGGCGGCATTATCTTCTGGGGCCCGACACACCGTTACTGTGATTACAGATCACCGAAACCTGCAATATTTGAAAACCGCAAAAGCTCAATCCTATAGGCAACTCCGTTGGGCACTATTCTTTGCCGAGTTTGACTTCATAATTACCTATCGACCTGGTACAAAAAATGGTAAAGCTGATGCCCTTTCTCGGATGGGAGTGGAAGAACATTTGATCAATCCTAAACCTGTACCTATCATTCCCGAACAAAGAATTCTAGGTGTAATCGCCACACAATCCATAGAGGAAGTTAAGGATAAAGCCAGGCTACTGGTAACTCCAGCAGACATACAGAATTGGCATCTGCAGGGAAAGGACTTTACGGTGAAGGACAACCTATTATATTTCCAAGAACGGTTATACCTGCCCAGCACAGATTTACAGAAAAAGGTAATCTCTTGTTATCACGATTCTTTAATGGATGGACATCCCGGTATGACCAAGACCTCGGAAAAGATCAAGCGCTACTTCTGGTGGCCGTCTTGGAAAAAAGATATCAGAGACTTTATAATGTCCTGTGGAGTATGCGCCCAAAACAAGAGTCAAAAGGAAAAACCAGCCGGCCTCTTACGCCCTATTGACATCCCGCCTCGCCCTTGGCATACGCTTTCTATGGACTTCATCACCGATCTACCTCCATGCTCCGGATACAATACGATCCTAGTAATCGTGGACCTATTCTCCAAGATGGCGCATTTCATTCCACTCAAAGGCTTACCAACAGCAGCAACTCTGGCCCGAGAATTTCTCGAAAACATCGTCCCACTGCACGGTTTTCCTTCAGTTCTAATTTCGGATCGAGGTAGTCAATTTATTTCTCATTTTTGGCAAAGTTGCTGTCGGTCGGCTCAAATTGATGTGAGAGTTTCGACCAGCCACCACCCTCAAACCGATGGACAAACCGAGAGGACCAATCAAACTCTGGAACAGTATTTGCGCTGCATGCTACAACAAACTGAAAAAACTTGGAAAGATATCCTTTGGATAGCCGAATATGCCTACAATAACTCTGTCCACTCGGGAACTGGGAAGACCCCGTTTTTTCTTTTATACGGTAGTCACCCTCGAACCTCGGAGTTGGATCCACTCCAAGATCTTGGAACACCAGCAGTAGACCACCTGCATTCTACAATCACCCAAGCCTTTAAGGAAGCCGTTTCTCACCTTCAAAGGGCTAAAGAACAATACAAGAAAGGAGCAGACCAACATCGGAAGGAAGCCCCCCAATATCAAGTAGGAGATCAAGTCTGGTTATCCACCAAATATCTACCTCTAAAAGGACCACGTACATTCAACCCAAGATACCTTGGTCCCTATTCCATCACTACCATAGTAAATCCAGTAGCGGTCAAGTTGGACTTGCCCCCTCACATGAAGATACATCCGGTCTTCCACGTCTCTCTATTAAAACCCGTGCAACCTCAAACCCGACTAACTACATCTCCAAAACCTATTCTAGTTGATGGAGAACTCGAGTTTGAAGTCAAAAGCATCCTGGATTCCAAGATCTCCAAATCTAAACTATTTTACCTGATTGACTGGAAAGGCTACGGTCCCCAAGAAAGATCCTGGGAACCTACAGAATATGTCCACGCGCCTCGTCTAATCAAAAGATTTCATCGAACATTTCCTAACAAGCCCAAACCCCCGGAGAAGCCCGGTTTGGGAGGGGCCTTGAGGGGGGGTGCTGTCATGATCTCTGCTTCCAAAAGATCAGGACTTGCCCGACTCCCTTGGAAGCAGACCCATAACCCCGGTTCCGAGTGCCAGCCAGTCCCAATTGGGACCTTTTGGACCCTGTCCTGGCGCCAGTGGCACCAGGCTCATAAAGATGCCCAGTCCCAGCGCTGGAAGCGCCGGGCTCATAATGCTTGGGTGGACTTACCTGCAGCAGACCATGCTGCTTACTTACCTGCCAGTTGAACCCCTGATCCTCTTCTGTTAGGGACTACTTTTCCTGTTGGGTGGGGCAGGAGCCACTCCCTAGGTTCAGAACACTGGAACTCTTCTGGAAAGCAGGAACTCTTTTCTTAGGCGTGGCTGTGGAAGGAGACATCTAAGCACTACAGGAGGCTATTTAAACCACACCCGATGGATGAATCTTGCTTTGCGTTATTCTGCATTCTCTGCAGCAGAACGCTCATCGTGTCTTCTGCTTCTGATCCTGGGCCTAAGGGAACAAAGGCTTACCATCCTGGAATCTAGTCTTCAGCAGCACCTGTAAAGACAAAGAAAGAACAGGTTAGCACTACGGTCTTCAGTGGCAGCGCATCTCTTACCTGGTCCATCGGCTGTCACCAACGCCTCGCGCTGCATTCCGGCATCTGAAAGACAAAGGCTTACCTACTCTTCGCATGCTTCGGAGGTCTTCGCACTGCATTCCGGCATCTGAAAGACAAAAGCTTACCAGCTCTTCGCACGCTCCGGAGGCCTTCGGCGCTGCATCCCGCATCTGAAAGACAAAAGAAGGTGCGTTTAAAGACATTGGGCAACTTTATTACTCACGTGCCATTACTCCTTCCCACGCCGAATCCAGTGGGTATTCCAGCACCCTTCAGCTTCTCTAAAGCTCCGAACTTGTACCTGCAAGATAAAAGGGACAGTTAGTGCGCATCGTGAAGCAGGCTACAAGCGCTTACTTACGTGCTTCCAGGTGCTTCTATTCCTCACGCGGGTTCGATCCTCAACTCTCATCAGCCCGCCATCCGCCATCGCCGGAACCCTGCAAAACAAGAGATATCATTACAAAAGACTTTTAAGACATTTGAAGTGCAGTTAACGACGGACAGCAGTCCTCTGAGGTCAAGAGGCCTGCACCCTTATCCAGTGAAGAAACTGGTTAGGGCACCCTGCCCCGAGGCAGATGGAGAGCTCGGCGTTCACTTACCTAAGGTGAGGGTGTTAACCTTTGGGGTTCTACAGGAGAAGAGAAAGGGAAGAGGAGAGAGGCACCCAATAACCCCAGTTCATTAATCCCATATTTTCTATCTGCAGACATCTTACTCTTCGAGTCTGACATACAGTGCACAGAGGTCCAGCCCAAAGAGCCAATCGTGTGTTACACATCACCTTTGAAGATACGGCATTCACCCAGTCAAGACCGGCGCCTCTGCGGGAATCAGGTGAGCGTTACAATCAGTTCTTGGTTGGTTGGATCTCGTAGCTCTATGTAGATTTGGTCGAGGTGGTAATCATCTTTGAACATTACAAGATTTTGTAGTCCCTGTAAACCACTGACTGGTGCCTCTGGGGTGGATGGCACTTGTTCCTCCTGGTCTAAAGCACAATGCCATTGATGGTGTCCACATTCTTCCCATGAGGGATTTAGCTTGTCTCCTATGGGAGATAATGGTCTAGGGAATGGTATCCCCTCAGGGAAAAATATGTTTCCCAGATGGAATGGGAGTATTGCCCAAAGTGGAGATTAAGACATTTTGGGTCTGAGAAACTTCAGAGATTTCATTCTTCAAGGTAAGAGGGATTTACTGTGTTATTGTGGTATCAGGAGCTCTTCTCTCTTCCTCTAGTGGTCTTGGCTCAGTCTATTTGTAACTGGAGTCAGAGGTTATCTCTGCTTCCCAACAGGTTGCTTTCCTGGGTTCTCTCCATCTCCCTTCCTAATTTCAGATTGGGACAGAGGTTCCCATGGGGTTTCGTGCACCAAGAGTCCTACCAACCCACCCCTCTTAATCTGTTCTGTATTGTATGACAAATTCAAAAGGGACATTTTTATTTCTTCGATACTGGACAAAAGAGGCAACACCTTTAACCCCCCCTTTTGTCTAGTTTTACCCATGGGCATAAGATACATAACCGAGTTGCCCGGGATCTCTACCTTAAGCTCCAGGGAAACGATTATTTTGTCCCTCCTGGGAATTTGGTATCTGGGGGGAAAGAAAAGGTTATAAGTACTACCCTTCACATATTTCCTAGAAGGGAAGATGGCTTTGGAGGTGATTATACTGCACGCTTTCCCAGATGGAACAACTGTGGGGCTAGTTTTTTCTCTGCTCATGTGGGGTGTCCAACTTGTCTCAACTGAGTCCGATCCCATTGCCGGCACCATGAGGGGTAATAAACGAGAGGCAGACACAAAGTTATAATGTTTTCAACGTCAGTCATCTTTATTATACAAAAAGGGTTGGATAAAAGCTTTTCTGTCCCTACCCTAAAGAGAATTTCCCTACTTAGAAAACTAAAGCTAAAGATCAGTCTGTGTCTCACCATAAAACATATGAACTGTCCTTGTGTCCAAAACATACTACTCTGACCCTCACACTAAAAGTGTAAGGAATTGTATCTGGTATATACTCCTACGTCCGGTCCCCTTTCCTTCATACTATATGGGCGTCCCTCGCTAGGGAGGGAGACAGAGGGCCTCATTACAGGTCGGGCGTTCCGGAATGAACAGTGGCGGTAAACCCGCCGCCACTGTTAATTCCGGACCGCCCGATCCCGAGTCCTGCAGGCGGGAGGTGATCTTGCCGCCAGGTCTAACCTGGCGGGTTGAACACCTCCCGCCTGCAGGCGGACGTGGAAACACCAGCACCATCCCGAGCTGTAATGCCCTGGTAATACCGGGAGTCACGGAGGCGGAATGGTAATACGAGTTTGGCGGTAACCAGGCGGTTTTACCGCCGCGGTTACCGCCGGACTCTTAATGAGGCCCAGAATCTTTTTCACCAGAAGAAATCATCTTCCCCTTTAAATTTAGATGTGCGCTGGGGCACGGCGCTGGGAGTGTACGCTCCCCTGACTCCGCCCACCAGCGCCACTTCCCAGTCCTCTTTTCCGTGTTGACAGGAACGGACCGCTTTCACTAGCACTCCTGGATTAGGCCTACGGCCTAGTAATTCCATGTGCTCTTCCACGAAAAAGTATATTTTTTGTCTTCTTCTTATTGTCTTTATTGAGCTACTCTGTCCTCTGGTGCCACGTTCCTCCCCGGTGCATGTCGACGTCAGTGAGCTTCAGCAGGTGTCCAGCCTGCGAGGGGCTCTTCCCTACATCGACTCCCATGCTCTCTGCCTCCGCTGCCTTGGCCCGACCACAGCTGGGAGGGCTGTACCGCGTGCAACGCGCTTTCATCTTGCGCTCTGAAGAACAGGTTAGCTCAGTGGAGGGAGCTCTTCGGCAGATCACCTCCAGAGGACTTGAAGGATTCGTTAAGCACAAGTTCAGGCCCAAGGTAGGGGCACTGTTTTCATCCGTACCCTGCAAAGGCTACTCCTTTCCCAGTAAGCGCACGAGCGGGAGGAGCCTTTCAGGTTCTTGTACCAGTGCAGGTACTGAGGCTGCTACAGCAACCGGCCATCAGGCCGAGGCTTTGCAAGACTCTACCGGTGAGGGCACTGAGGGACCGCAAGGTTCTGTTACCAGATTTACGCCCGAGGTGCTATGCCCTAGTATCAGACAAATGTCTGAGGGGGCACCTGTATGCCGCACTATCAGCGACACAGCCAAGGGCAATCCTCCTTCCAGGCAATGTAAACATTTGAAAGTCTAATTAACTACTATCTATGGCAACCTAGATAATATTACAAAACCACAGCTGACGTCCAAAAAGAAATAACTGGAACAATTTTATTTTGGATCTCGGCCAGGGAAATAGTCCCAACAAATTGGTTGCAATCAGTGAGTTCAATCTGCCTCCCAGGCCTTTTCCTGAGGTGCAGGGTAGGCCTGAACCTCCACCGCCAAGAGTCTTGGAAGAGGCCGGGCCCAGCGCGGCAAGCGCCACGGCGCTGGCACGTGGCATGCAGCCCAACAAAATGGCCACTGGGCCAGACAAGATGACGGCTCGTCCAACACCATCCCCCTTTGTGGAACAGGTAGGGGAATGAGTTTCCAGATGGGACTGGTCTTCACCGGGCATGTGACCCACGGCAAACCCTTCTTCAACGCAAGGCAGGTATACTCCGCAGACAGTAAGGCAGAGTGGGTCCAGACCTCAAAATCCTCTGGGCCTTGCCCCATACCCGCGCCTCCAGCTGCTCCACCGGCCTGCAAGGACAGTTTTTTTTTAAAAGTGTATGACCCTCATGAGGTCTCCACAGATGGATGTCATCCTTAGGGATGTGATCAAGGACATGCTCCCTCCGGTTCTGCGGCAAGCACCCACGGCCAATCCGCCCGTGGTCCCAGTGCTCCCGGTTCGTATGCAGTTCTTATGCAGCCCCCCGCTGCCCGTGCCATCTTCCACAACGCCAGCACCAGCACCACAGCCACAACAAGCGCCGGCTCCGGTCAGACACCCAGCACTCCTCCTGTGGCTTCGGATCAACAGGAAACCTTGGTTGACATGGATGAAAAGGATGACCCGGACATGCCGTCGTCGGCCAGGGCTTCCACGAACGGCTCGCCGGGCCTGGATGAATATTTGGGCCTTCTAAAGCCCGAGGTGGAACAACCAGAGGTTGGGGTCTTGGCAGACGTCCTCACTCTAAGCCCCACGCGTAAAACAGGATTCCGATGCAAAAGGACGTGGTCGCGCTGGCTAAGAAGGGATGGCTTGAACCCCATTCAGCGCAGCCTACCAACAGGTGCCTCAACACCAAGTTGAGGCAGATGAAAGGGTATCCACTCTTGCTGTTGGCACACCCGCAGCCACACTCCTCTGTCGTAGCTGTGGCTTCGATCTAGTCTAAGCCACAGTCGTTTTCGGCCACATCTGCCTCAGCACTCCTGGGAAAGGAGGAGAAAATCCTGGAAGCATGGAAGAAGAAAATGTAGTACAACGGTTCCCTCCATCTGCATTAGTCTAATGCAGACGCAATGCTTGCAACTGTCATTCAGCGACTTTGGCGGGAAATCGCTGTCTTCCTTCCGGAACTTCCGATGCAAAGCCAGGCACGCTTCAAGGCGGGGCTGGCCGAGGCCAAGATGGTCACCCAAGACATAATGGAGTCCACGGTGGCGCAAATCGACACCTCTGGCCGTGCTATCTGCATCGCTACGGACATGAGAACGTAGCCTGGCTTTGGGCAACCAAGTTCAACCCGGAAGTACAGGAACGCTTTCTGGACCTCTTCCATTCCACCATGGACGAGGAACTGGATAAGAAGAAAAACTTCCCAGGCTGCAAAATCCTTATCCATCCTCACGAAGGCCACTCCCAAGACGTATAGCCAGACACACAAGTGTTCAGACAAGGTTGGTCCTTCAGCGGGTTCCAAGAATGGCGATCCAGGCAGCCGGACAGGTCCCCCAGCCAGCACTGGCACAAGCAATACCAGGCCAAACAAGGGCTTTTTTCAATCCCCCTCCTCTACCTTAGCCTCAGACACAAAGAAAGCATGAGGCACCCATGCGGGTCCACGTGTCTCTGGTGAGGGGCAGGCTTGCCTTTCACTACCGTGCTGGCGTACAAGGTTTGCAGATCCCTGCATCCTATCTGTAGTATCCATAGGCTACCGCCTACCAATCCCTCCCTCTCCTCTCTCCTCCCCTCCGCTCGACAGATTGGCACAACAACTCTGTTGGCGGAAATTTGCTCGCTCGTAGAGAGCCAGGCGGTTGAAAAAGTCACAGCCTCCCAGCGGGGTCTGGGCTACTATTCACAGATTTTCATCATACACAAGAAGAACCAGGCAGTGCCTGAGAGTTGTGTTGGACCTTTCCACCTTGAACTTTTCCCTCCCTCTTCAAAAGTTCAAGATGGTTACCCCAGCTCTTATAGCAGAGACATTGTGCAAGGAAGAATTGATATGCTCCCTGGATCTGAACGATGCTTATTTGCACGTCCCGATCTGGCAGCCCCATCGGTCCTTTCCGAGGTTCAGGATCATGGGCTTCCACTTCCAATACAAGGTTTTACCCTTCTGCCTCAGTTTGGCTCCCAGGGTCTTTACAAGACTGATGAACGCAGTGGCCACCCTCCTCAGGGCCCAGGGTTACCACGTCTATCCATACCTAGATGACTGGCTCGTCAGGGCAAGGTCTCCAGAGGCAGTCCACCACACAGCCTCCACCCTCATGTTTACACTACGCGAGTTGGGATTTTCCATCAATCTCAAGAAGTCACAGTTGGAACCCACGCAGTCTCTGACTTTCCTGAGCCTCATCTGGGATACGGCCTCAGTGAGAGTATTCCCCTGCGAGAACAAGATCACAGCCATTAAGAGGGCCACAAGGCACTTACTCAGCAGAGCATTGACCTCTTGGGCATTATGGCAGCATGCCTCCTGGCAGTGCCCCACAAAAGGCTCAAGATGAGGAGATTGCAGTTGCACTTAACAGCCTCCTGGAATCAGGAGAAGGGTTCACAGGCGGAACTAGTCAGCATTCCAACACAGCTGCACCAGGATCTGGTCTGGTGGAGCGAGGACAGCAACTTGCGGAGAGGCAGGTCCTTTTGTCCGCCAGCCCCGCAGGTCACCATCACCATAGATTCATCTCTGGAGGGCTGGGGATCTACACTGGACAGCCACAGTGTCCATGGAGTATGGTCCCGGCAGGAGCAAGGGGCCCGCATCAACTGGCTGGAATTCGTGGCCATCTGGCTCGCTCTCAAAGCCTTCCTCCTGATGATCAGTGGCAAGTCGATCCTCATTCAAATGGACAGCTCCACCAGCATGTATTACATCAACAAGCAGGGGGGCACTAGGTCCCCTGCCCTGTGCACGTTAGCAGTCGACGTCTCGAAGTGGGCCCTGGAAAACAACATGCACCTTACAGCAGTTCACTTCCCGAGGGAGTCCAACCTGGAGGCGGACAGACTTAGCAGGTTGGGTGCAGACAGCTACGAGTGGCAACTTGACCACCACGTCCTTCAGGGGATCTCCAACAGGAAGGGGGTATCCGCAGGTGGATCTCTTAGCACCATCTGGCACAACAGGAGGTGCCCTCAGTTCACGTCCTGGCAGGGACAGGGCTGGGGCTCACTGGGCGACCCAATGCAGATTCAGTGAAACAACATGCACGCTTATGCCTTTCCCCCCCCCAAACCCCTCATCCACAGGGTACTGTGCAAGATACAGGAATCCAAGCACCTACGGATCATCCAAGCACCTACGGATCATCCTCATAGTCCCCGTGGATGGCCGTCAAGACCTTGGCTCTCGGAACTCCTCGGCTTGTCTGAGCAGTCCCCGATACACCTTCTGCTGGGTCCAGCTCATCTACTATCACAACAGAGAGGCACAGTCATTCACCCCGCCCCCCAGAGATTAGCCCTTGCAGCATGGTGCCTGAGCAGGTCCCACTAAGACATCTACATCTGTCACAGGCGAACCTGGACATTATACAGGGGCAAGGAGTGATGCTACCAGGAGCCAGTACAAGAGCAAATGCAGCAGATTTTGTCACTGGGCAGCTTCTAAGGAAGTCGGTCCACTGACCAGCACGTTGGATGACGTCCTATCATTCTTTGCACACCTCGCCCATTTGGGGGTCCAGGTAGACACAGGCCGCACTTATCTGGCGGCCTTTGGAGCTTACCAAAACTCGGAAGAGGAGATCTTTTCCTCCTCCAACCTGGTGGTTAAAAGACATCTGGTGGGCCTGACCAGACTCTACCTGCCAATCAAGAAGCCACACCCGGTCTGGGACCTCAATGTGGTCCTGGGCAGCCTGGTGCATAAACCATTCGAGCCAATGGCATCTGCGATCATCAGCCTGGTCACCATTAAGACAGCCCTCCAGTTGGGCCTTATATTTGCACGCAGATTCGGTGAAATCCAGGCTGTGGTGGCTTCAGAGACATATATTATGTTCCATAAGGCTTTCGCAGACCCTAAGGACGAGCCTCAGAGGGTACTGCGCTGTCTGGATGTTAGGCCAGCCCTTAAATTCTACCTCGACAGAACTAAGAGCTTCCACAAATCAGAGGCAATATTTGTCACCTTTGATGGGTCAAAACCCGGCTATCAGGCTTCCAAGGCCTCCATAGCGAGATGGATGGTTGTAGCCATCAAGGAGGCATACGAGGGGAAGCTCTGCCAGCTAAAATGCATGCTCACTCTATCAGGGCCAAGGCCACGGCGGTTGCCTTTAAGAGGTATGTCCCTTGGCAGGTCATAAGCAAGGCGGCTACATAGGCTACGCCCTCGGCCTTCTGCAAGCACTACTGCTTGGATGCCAGCTCCGGGTCGGATGCAGCATTTGATCAGGCAGTCTTGAGGAACTTATTTTCCTAGGAGTGTAACCTCTCCACCCTGGGGCTACATTCAGTTGTAATCGCCCATACAGTATGGAGTAAAGGGGACGGGACGTAGAAGTAATTATAAGTTACTCACCGTAGTAACTAACATACTCTTAGTCCATAGTCCCCTTTGCTCCATATGACCACCATCCTCCCCCCTAATAAGCTAGTGTCATTAGGCAATGGTAATATTGCCGATGCGTCAAAGGGCACTGAGGAGTGGCGGCGGTTGGGCGGAGTCAGGGGAGCGCATTATCCCAGGGCCGCGCCCCAGCGTGCATCTAAATTTAAAGGGGAAGATTATTTTTTCTGGAGGAAAGGGGACTATGGACTAGAAGTATGTTAGTCACTTCAGTGAGTAACTTATAATTTTTTGACAAAATGTGTTTCAAAAGTAAGGCAAATAGAAAATTTGAATGGATTCCGTCCTCCCACGTATTCCTCATCTATATCTCCAATATCCAGCTTAAGAATGTTTTCTTGGCAGATGGCGCTGTGCATCGATGCCGTCAACTCGATTTCCCTCGAGGGCCTATGGAACACACAGTACTCGTTGGCTTCAGTTAATTTTTCTGAGTAAGCTTTCGCTTCGTAAAATATGGCGCGTTTCATATATTACTTCGAGATTGTGAATAATGTCTTCGTCTTTGGCTCCGACAACCCCGAAGACCGGGTTTAAGAAATTCCAAGACAGCGACACTAAAATGTCGCTGAAGGACCCACATCGGGTGAGTTTGTGGTGTCTTGGTGTGTAGCACAAGACCTCGACCTGTCAGAAGTGTCATTCGATGACCGGAAAAACCCTTAAGGAGCATAAAAGGAAATTGACGGGCGGTAGACTCCCCAAGAAATCCCCTGCGACTACCCTGTCGAAAGGAAATTCCTCTGACGAAGAGAGAGACGTCTCTCCTCGACGGAAGAAGACCAAAAGGTCCCGGTTACGGAGTGGCTCTCACCACTCTTCGTCGTCGTTGAGGAAATCGAAGAAAAGGCATCATAAATCGCCTACTTCGTCTTCCTCGGCCAACTCTTCTCTAGAGAGGAGTATATCTTGCCGTACTAAGGCCTCTACTCCGGCTAACATTTTCAGAGAGTCAGAATCCCTCGAAGCAAGTAGGCCATGCTCATACTGCGCCTTCTGAAGCCAGTAAGGAAAGGGCTCAAGCCAAATCCTGCGCACCCTCGAGCCCGGGACGAAGACCAGATTCTCATTGAGAGCCGTCAAGGCCTTGACACAATGAAAAGTCATCAAAGAATCTGTCGAGCAATGTCACAGACAAGTCAACGTCATCAACGCCATTGGTGCCCTTGACACCATCGACCCCTAAGACGTCTTTATCAAAGACATTGATGCAAAAATCGAATTTGGTGACGACTTCATCGGCATCTGGCTTGAAACCATCTAAGCCAATAATGCCTTTACAAGGAATTCAAAAATCCTTTACACCATTGAATAGAAAGGATTTTTTTTTAAATCTCTCACGTCCATTTATGAAAACAATGGGCCTCATTTTAAGTTTGTCGGTTCCGGACACAATGGTGCCGGTATGCTTATCTGCACTATTGTTTCCGAACTGGCAAATTGCGGGTTTTCCTGCCAGGTCTGACCCTGCCGGGCACAGCGGCCACGGTAGGCAGACCGTTCCAGGAAGCACCGGCACCGTTACAATGGTGCCGGTGCTTACGTGGTCCCAGAGCCTGACTTTCCGGGCCGTCGGGGTCGTTATCTCCCGGTGGCACCGGGAAGTCAGGTGCCAGTAAATAATTACAGGTCCGGGGGCAACCTGGCGGTAGCACCGGCACAGTTACCGGTGGACCCATAATGAGGCCCAATGAGCCTTCAGGCGACAATGATCCAACTTTTGGATTACAATATGGCACCTAATGTTCCTGATAGTTTTATCGGACCTGCAGGAGAATCTACAAACAGCCAGTGGGGTGGACACCTCACCAGAGTTGGATTTTGGCAAGCCAGAACCAGATGATCAAGCAGATGCATCTTACAGGCATTTAATGACCAGGGTCACTGATTCTAGCAGGATGACCTCACAGATATCCTAGACAAAGGTCCTTAAAGGGATCCAATCCTACCTTTTTATGTCGCAATGCAAAAGAGTGTAAGTGCAAACTGGGAGGCAAACTGGGAGGCACCTGATTCTAGTCCAGCAGTCCATAAAAATTTGACAAACAAATATGGGCCGTCAAGTAGTGACCCCAGCTACATGTCTAAACACCCTAACCCAGAAAGCCTGGTGGTGCAAGCAACAACTGCTACCTCCAAGCAAGCTGCCTATCTGACCATTCCACCAAATTGGGATGATAAACATATAGACGCCTGGTCAAGGAAAGTCTTTTCTGCCGGGAGCATGGCTCTCAAATCAGCCAACTCTACATGTGCCCTTGCAAAATGTACCTTCATCCTATGGGACTGTGCATCCATGGCGGCAGAACATATTCCCAAGTGGAAGAAAGAGATGGCTTTGTAAAAGTTGGCAAAGAGGCCATGTGAGTGTCTCTATAGTCAGTATCAGCAGAGCCATGGCGACAAGCACCGTTATACGCAGGTTTGCATGGTTAAGGAATTCCCGATTTGCAACGGACGTGCAGTCTAGACTCCTTAATGTACCTTTTGATGGGTCTCATCTTTTTGGCAGCAAGGCTGACGAAAGCCTTGAGAAGCTGTAGACAACCTTTTTGGCAACCATGGTCGGAGATAACAGTAGTTACGGACACCTCAATCTCTGGGTGGGGAGCCCACGCCAACGATCTGACAGTTAGTGGTTGTTGGCCTCCATCGGAGTCCAAGCTGCACATCAACATTTTGGGGCTGTGGGAGATCAGACTCGCGCTAAAGGCCACTAAAGGCCTTTCTGCCCTCTGTACGTGGAAAGAATGTCCTGATAATGACGGACAACACTGTGGCCATGTGCTACCTCAACAAGACAGAAGGGGTAGTGTCACTACCACTTTGCACAGAAGCAATGCAACTCTGGTTCTGGGCAATTCAAGAGGTAATCTCTTGTCAGTTCACCTAGCCGGAGAGGAAAACACGGCGGCAGGCACTCTGTGTAGGCAAAGCACAGTCTTTCAAGAGTGGGAACTAGCCCAGGAAGTCCTACAATAGATCTTCACCCTTTCGGGAACCCCTCAAGTAGATGTGTTTGTGACCAGTGTCAACTGGGAGTGCGATCTGTTCTGCTACAAGGAATTTCCCCAAGAGGAGCTCTAGGAGAAACGTTTGTATTTGACTGGGAGTTTCCACTCCTGTATGCGTTTCCTCCAGTCATTCCTCACGTGATCAAGAGGTTCAGAAAGTTCGGTAAATCCATGATTCTAATTGCTCCGGATTGGGTCAGGAGGACGTGGTACCTGGACCTTTTCAACATGTCCATCTGCTCTCCAATGCATCTTCCACGAAGAGAGGACCTTCTCTCGCAAGAGGAGGGTCGGGTTCTCCATCCAGAGGTCAAGTCACTCAACCTTCAAGCATGGTTTCTTAGAGGTTGAAATATAAGGATTGGGACCTCCCTGATGACGTAATGGAGATTTTGCTTTCGGCCAGAAAGCCAGCAACAAAATCCTTGTACCGTTGCCATTGGAATAAATTCAGCAGCTGGTGCAGGGAAAAAGATGTGAATCCTTTTCTGTGCAGTACACCTATGGTGTTGTCCTTTTTGTACAAAAAGGTCTGGGAGCCCCTCTACCAAGAACGAACACAGCAAATAACCTGTTCTATGGGAAGGTGCCCACTCGGGAGGGTCTACAACCGTGTTTTAGCTTTAGCTCACTGTACCTTTCACAGAGGAGAAATATCCATCAGGCTTTGTCCCACCCACAAGGGCAGTACAGCACCGAAATGCTAGGCAATTCTCCTCTGAACAAGAGTACCAACAGCAACCTAAGACACAAGTTTCGGCCTAGTCGGGCCTCATCAGTGAGGTGAAGCTGTGCCTCTCTAAGTACAGTGAGCAAGGGGTCCATGTCTGTATTACCCATGGTAACTTAGGGTGAAACCCAAAGTTCCTAAAAATGCACAAAAAGATCTGGGAGCCTCTCTACCGAGTTGTCCTTTTTGTTACATTTGGCAAATCTGGGGTTCCAGAATGGAACAATAAAAGGTTATTTGGAAGTGCTTTCAATCTTCAACCTCACATCTGAAGAGGTATCATATTTCGAGGTATATTTCAAGGTGCCTTTGATCATACAATTTCTTAAAGGGCACACTAACACGTTCCCTCATACACCTTTTCAAGTGCCGATTTGGGATCTTAATCTTCTGTTGAAATTTCTGATGTGTCCTCCCTTTGAGCCACTCCATTCATGTCCACTAAGGCCACTAAAATGTAAAACCATTCTGTTAGTTGAGTTGAAATCAGCCCGCCGGCCTTATCTAGTAAGCCTCCATTTACTATTTTTTTTACAAGGACAAGGTTGTCCTCAGCAGGGCCGGTGCAAGGAATGTTACCACCCTAGGCGCCCCCCCTACCACGATCTTTCCGGGTCCTAACCATTCTCAACCAACCGTCCCCATTTTGTTACTGATTGCTGCAACCCATTACATTACCTTCACCTAACACATTGCTCACGTCTTCTGCTGTGTATGGATTCCAATGCACTCTCTTCTCATTAAAC
Source organism: Ambystoma mexicanum (assembly GCF_040938575.1). Classification (NCBI taxonomy): domain Eukaryota; kingdom Metazoa; phylum Chordata; class Amphibia; order Caudata; family Ambystomatidae; genus Ambystoma; species Ambystoma mexicanum. The sequence goes on along the minus strand of NC_090939.1, from coordinate 95,431,564 downwards.
TGCAAGAGCACTAGCATGTTGCTGGTACACTGTATCCAGGCAGGCTGGCTGCCTTATGAAGGCTCTTGTATGCAGTTGGGTGTCAGCTGCACACATGCTCGCAGAGGGTGATGGCAGGTTGAGAGATGGCCAGGAACCGCAAGCAAGAGCTAATTGATTGTGCAGGGTTATTATTGAAAGGGACTCTTTCATAGTGCATGGAGCGTTCATGTCAGTGTGACACATATTGTACTCAGGGATGCACACAGCAGGCTTTGCTTGTATTGATGACTGATGTTGGTTGATAAAGTAAACACAGTCTGGCTTTCTTTTGTTTTGCTATCACTCAACTTACCCTCCAGACGGAATCTGTTGGTTGTCTCTGTGACCATCAGTCTGGCTTTAGAGCATCCAGAGGCACGAAAACTGCTCTTCTTAACACCTGTGAAGACATGCTCTCAAATCTTGACTCTAACTCTCCCTTTGTCCTCATTCTTCTCGACCTCTCTTCTGCTTTTGATATGTTAAACCACAACATCCTGATCACCTGTCTCTGTGATACCCTGGGCATCACAAATTAGGCCCTGGCGTGGCTCACCTCCTTTCTCTCTGACCGGCCCTGCCAGGTAGAACTTGGGACCTTTTTCTCCTCTATTACTCTCTCTACTTGTGGTGTCTCCCAGGGGTCTAACCTATCCCCCTGGTTTTTCATTATTTACATGGCCCCCTTGGCCCACAGGATCTCTACCTTTACCTCTAACTTTCAGTGGTATGCGGACAGCACGCAGCTCTCTTTCAGGCTACCCTAAGCCTCCTCCTCCTCCTCTTCGCTCATTCGTGACTGTCTATCTGCAGGTCAGTCTTGGTTTGATCTTTGCCTGAATGCCAGTAACACAGAGATCGTACTCATTGGGGCCCCTGCTCCCGCTTTCCCACTCTCACACTGGCCGACCTCCCTAGGTCCTGCGCCCTCACCTACCAATGAGGCAAAAAGTCTAGGGGTCATCTCTCCTTCTCTCACATCTCAGACATCTCCAAAAAGTCCCACTACCAACTACACCTCCTGAGAGGTATTCTGCCTTTTCTCACTTTCCCCCAGAGACTTACCACCTCGCAAGCCCTGGTTCTCTCTAGGATGGACTATTGCAACAGTCTCTTTCTCAATCTTCCAGAACAGAACCGTGAGACTTATACTTGGCCTCAAGCCCAGGGACCGCATCTTTCCGCCGCTGACATCCCTCAACTGGCTCCCCGTGGCTGCAGGGATCAAGTTAAAGACCCTCTGCATAATCCACAAGGCTTTTTCGGGCCGGGGCCTGCACTATCTACAACGCTTGCTTCCTAAATATACTCTCCCTCTAGAGTCCTCCATTCGTCCTCCTCCAACTCTCTGCGGGTGAGCCACTTTCACAAACAGAGATTTGGGGGTAGATCTCTATCCTCTGCAGGTGCCTCCCTCTGGAACAGCCTCGCTGCCCCTCTCCGTCTTGAGCCAGAGCACCTTAAGTTCCGTAAACTCCTCACGACCTTCCTCTTCTCTTCCTCCTTCTCTCTCCCTTCCCTGCTAACCTCCGTTCTTTTTCTCTCCACCCTCAGTCTCCTCCCTAACTCTGTTCAGTTTTGCTGACTGGTTGCCTAGTTCACCTCCAGAGCCTTACAGGTCCCAGGTTCCCCCGCCAGTCTTTTGCACTTGCCTCCGGGCCACTGCACTATGTTCAGCATTACTGCACTTTCAGATCACGCTCCATGAGGGGGGCAACCTCTCTGCACTTAACCCAGGGCCCTGCTGGACTGGACTAATTTGTTCCCCCAGGCCCTCTTTCCTCACACATCTGTCTGTACGCATGCATGATGTAAATGTACCAGGACTAGTTAGTTTGTCTGTTCTGTCGGTTACATGTAATTATAACAAATCCAAAATAACGAATACCATAATAACGAATACCATAATAACAAATACCATAATAACAAATTCCCAAATAACAAACTCCTTTATCGTTATTTTTGGGGGTGTTCTGCCCCAAACCCCCCATTTATTTTGCTCTTAATACTTTTCCCCCACCCCCAAAACCACAATCCCCCCTCCCAACCCTTTTTCTAGTTTTTTTCCGAATTCAATATTTTGGAATTCGTTATTTTAGGTTCGTTATAATGGTATTAGTTATTTTGGTATTCATGATAATCACTGCATACCATCCTGTCCCCACTCCCCCCTTTTGTGTTCCTTCACCCTAGCTTGGTCGCTACTGTAACACTTCATGCACTTGCACTTGGTGAAATGCCGCCAGGCCAAGTATGCTAGTTTTTCTGTCAATCACTCAGAAATGTCAAGGCCTGAGAGTGATTACTGTATTTCTCCAGCATTGGATCTTTCATGGATTCACATGCTTAGAATATTCCCCGTCGTCAGGCTGGGAATCCCCGGTACATTATATAGACCCTTTCCCGTAGGAAAACTTTTTCGACGCTTATGCGTCCTATCCACCTCGTTTTGTATCATGCGTGCCCGCGCCGTCAGGACGCCATGATATAAATACAGGACCCGCCCCCGCGCTCCCTCAGATTTCAACCGTCTTTCAAAGTAGTGGGATCCTCGCGGTTACTGCTAATTGAAGTTAGGTTGTGTTTTCGCTTCGGCGAAGTTACGTTCTGAAGAAAATATGTCCGGAAAAGCTTTATTCCGTCCTTGTGCGACATGTGGACTCAAAAAAGTCTATGAAGGTGATGCCCACATGGATTGTATCTACTGTCTCCACCCGCACCACACGGCGGATACATGCGAGATATGCCAGGGTTTCTCCCAAAAAACCCTTAAAGACCGGAAAAGAAGGTTGGTCGACTGGCTTAACGATGGAGCGGGTGCCTATCCGGCATCAGAAGTTGGCTCCACGGCCTCCAGGAGCAAGTCGGAACCTCCCTCGAAGAAGGTGAGGCCTGTCGAAAAATGCCCTGCGGACAAGCATGCGGGGAAGCATGCTGGGTCTTCCTCATCACACAAAAAGTCCTCCTCCTCCTCATCCTCTAAGACGGAGAGGCAAGCGGCATCAAAATCCTCCTCAGGGGACCGTCCTAGGTCTTCCGTGAGTCGAGACGCTTCAGCAGGGAAGTCAACAACGAAATCGGCTACGAAGTCTAAAGGCTCGGTGCCGGCGACTGGCTCGTCGACCCCGGTATCGCTGACGATGCCGATTACTATTCAGGCAGCAGCGGTGGGGATTCCTTCGTCGACGGGGACTCAATTTATGGCCTGGCAGCCAGAGGTTTGTGAACCGGCCCCCCCTGAGGTCCTGCTGCAAGACACGGCCTTGCCGGGGTCGTCGGTGGAAGGAGAAGGTGACATGGTTACGCAGCCGTCGGACTTGGGCCTACGGCCTTCCAATACGTCGACGACGAGTGCGAGTGGGGGTGTAGTCCCTCTATCCTCGACGTTGCTGACCCCCCAGACGGTTTTGTCTCTGGATGTGCTTAATACACTTCAGAAGCTCCTGCAGCGTCTGGATACGCAGATCCCTCAGCCTGGCACTTCATCGTCGATATTTTCTGCACCTTCCGTCGACGAACAAGCTCAAGCAGCTCGCACGACGACCAAAAGCCCTTCGGCCTCCCAGGTGGTGAAGGATCGTCCTCGAGTGCAGGAGGAGGGTGAGCTATCGGAGTCCGATTCTATACGAGGTGACTCAGGGTCGGACATCTCGCTGTCACCGTCGAGAGACCCAACATGGAATTCGGATGTAGAGGTAGAGTCTACGAGGAGCCAGGCACAACCATCTCCTCCGGATGATGTGGGAGCTTTCCATGCAATGATGGGGAAAGCGTGTTCCGAGTTCGGCTTAATTCCTGAGGAGCAAAAGAAAGATTGTTTTCTTTTTGATCACATGGGTCAAAGGAGGAAATCGGTATTTGCCATCCCAATCCTGGACCACGTATGGCAAGAAGGCCTCAAGACGATGCGTCATCCGTTCTCGGAACCGGCTATTAAGGGGCGTATTGAGAAAAAGTTTAAAGCTCCGGAGTCCACTCCAAAATGTCTAACATCACAGCCACTGTCAGACTCTGTGGTATCGGCGGCAGCGGCTAGGAAGGCCAGAGTACAGCAAAAATGTTCAACCCCTCCAGAAAGCGAGGCAAGGAGACAGGACGCCTTCGGGAAAAAGGTGCTCTCAGTCGGCGCCACGACGGTAAGAGCAGCCAACTCCTTGGCGATTGTATCGCGTTACGATAGGGAGATGTGGCATAAAATAGCCCCTATCCTAGAACACCTGCCGGAAGAACATCGCAAAGCAGCCATGTTACTAGTACGGGATGGTGAGGAGGCCTCGAACCATGCAATTAATATTGCGGTGGACGTAGCAGAGTCGGGGTTCAAACAAATCAATCATGGCGTAGTACTTCGTCGACAAGCGTGGCTCAAATGTACTACTTTTAGACCTGAAGTCCAGTACAAAGTTCTAGACATGCCATGTGAAGGAGAACATCTGTTTGGAGACAAGGTTGATGAAGCCTTGAAGGGGATGAAGGAAGACACGGATACCGCTAGGTCTCTTGGCGCCCTCCAGACAGGTAGAAGTTTTCGCTCTTTTCGCCCCTTCAGGGGCGCCTCCGGAAACTCCCGCTTTGGAGCCTCTAGGGACCGTGGATTTAACAGGCCCTCATACTCCTCACAAAGCTACAGACGGGCATCCCAGTCGGCACGTAGAGGCAGAGATTATCAAGCCTCCAGACGACGAGGCTCGGGTCCCTCGTCGACGAAGGACAAGCAAACCAGCAACCAATGACGGCCTTCGGAACGTCCTGGGGGGTCGAGTCTCTCATCATATCGACCAATGGGAATGCATCACCACAGATCGATGGGTTCTGGACACGGTTCGCATGGGTCATGCGCTGCAATTCAAAAACAAGCCTCCAAGTCTTCCGCCAGTGTTTTCGGCCCAGCCCCACCTTCGAGTTCTAAGACAAGAGGTGGCGCTTATGCTACAAAAAGGAGCGGTAGAACGGGTTCCTGTGGCACAGGAAGGACAAGGGGTTTATTCCCGGTTCTTCGTCGTCAAGAAGCCAAATGGAAAATGGAGGCCCATTCTCGACCTGAGGGTACTCAACAAATGGCTAAAGAGCTCAAAATTCAAAATGCTAAAGCTCCAGGAGGTTATCAGGTCAGTGCAACCCATGGATTATCTGTCGTCGCTAGATCTTCAGGACGCATATTTTCATATCCCAATACGTCCACGACACAGGAGATATTTAAGGTTTGTCGTCGGGCAAAAGCATTTTCAGTTCAAGGTCCTCCCGTTCGGTCTCAAGTCCTCCCCCAGGACGTTCACCAAGTGCTTGGCCCCCATAGCGGCCCATTTAAGGAAGGACGGTCACCATGTCTATCCATATTTAGACGACTGGCTGGTCAGAGGTTCGTCCATGGAACAAACACGAAACAGTCTGGGGGCCACGATGTCCCTCTTACAGGAACTGGGCTTCGCGATAAACTTCAGCAAGTCCTCCGTAGAGCCTTCGAGGACCTTGGTCTTTCTAGGAGCGGAGTTTCATACGCACACAAGCCTTGTAAGACCATCCAGCGAAAGGATACAGAAGCTACAAAGCAAGGCGTCGGAATGGAGATGCGGTACCAGGGTGTCGGTGCGCGAATACATGTCCCTGCTAGGGACCATGTCATCCTGCATTCCGTTGATAAACAACTGCCGTCTGTTTATGAGGCCTTGCCAGGAATTTCTAGCGGACCGTTGGGCGCAGAGCCAAGGTCGCTGGTCCGACAGACTGGTCATCGACAAACAACTGGTACAAGCACTCTGTTGGTGGAGAGCTTCTACTCATTTAACGAAAGGAATGCCTCTGGTGGAACCGGAGTTCCAGAAGACGGTGGTGACGGATGCATCGCTGAGCGGATGGGGAGCTCATCTGGATACGTTACAGGTACAAGGCCGGTGGTCGTTACAAGAGTCCTCCCTGCATATCAACCTGCTAGAACTGAGAGCAGTGCGGTGGGCTCTAAAATCTTTTCTTCCTCAATTGAGAGACTCCGTGGTGCGTGTCATGACGGACAACACGACTACAATGTTTTACCTACGGAAACAAGGAGGAACACGTTCCAGGTCCCTGTCGATGGAGGCACAGAAAATCTGGCATTGGGCCCTGCAACACAACATGCTAATCTTGGCGTTCCACCTGCCAGGCGTGAGAAATGTGGAGGCCGATGCCCTCAGCAGGGAAATGAACGAAGTTCACGAATGGGTGCTGAACGACCAGCAACTACAACATGTATTCAAGAAGTGGGGACATCCTTCCATCGATCTGTTCGCGACGAAGGACAACAGGAAATGCCCGCAGTATGCAAGCAGATGGCCTCAGCAGGGCTCACTGGGGGATGCGTTCTCCTTCCCATGGACGAACACATTTCTGTACGCATTCCCTCCATTTCCTCTTATACGGAGGACGTTGCAATGGATCCTCAAGTACCCATGTCGGGTGATTCTGGTAGCCCCGTATTGGGCCAGACAGGTGTGGTTCTCAGACCTGCTGCACTTGGCTGCGGCGGAGCCAATGAGGTTCAGGAAGATCCCCAACCTTCTGTCTCGACAGGAGGGTATCGTCTGGCATCACGACCCGGACAGCCTCAAGTTGACGGCCTGGCGCCAGCTAACGATTCCGGAGGAGTGTCGTCGTATTCTGCAAGCGGCAAGAGCACCTTCCACAAACACTTCATACTCGTACAAATGGAGGAGTTTCTGTCAGTGGTGTGGGGATCAACCAGGTTTGGTTCCGCAGTCGATTATGCCGGAACAGCTCCTTCCATACTTGCTGTTCTTAGCTCAAAAGGGCTTATCGGTGTTGTCGATAAAAGTTCACCTGGCCGCCATCTCCAGGTTTACACGTCAACGACATTCCGCACCATTATTCAGCGACCGCCTGATTAAGCACTTCCTTAAAGGGTTGTTCAGGAGTTTCCCTCCCGAGAAGAGATTTCCTCCGGTGTGGAGCCTCAATCTGGTGTTAGCGTCTCTTATGAAACCTCCTTTTGAACCAATGTCATCTGTATCTCTAAAGTTTTTGTCCTGGAAATTGGCCTTCTTGGTGGCCATCACTTCAGCCCGACGTATTTCGGAAATCCAAGCTCTAATGGTAGACCCACCATACTTAAGATTTTTTAAGAACAAGGTGGTCCTTGCCACTAACCCACAGTTCATACCGAAAGCGCCTTCAGTGTTCCATAAACATTCCTCTATTGTCTTACCTACGTTTTTTCCAGAGCCATGCTCGGGAGCGGAGCGCACGTTACACACATTAGACGTGAAGAGGGCTCTCAAGTTTTATCTTCATCGCACGCAACCTTTCAGGGAAACGAGGCAATTGTTCGTGGCCTATGGTCTTGGTGCTAAAGGCAAAGCCATTTCAAAGCAAGGACTGTCAAGATGGGTATCGTCTACCATTTCGTACTGCCATTCCAAGGCTGGGAAGCCTCTTCTGCGATGCCCAAGAGCTCATTCCACTAGAGCGGCGGCATCGTCGACGGCGCTGTGGTCTGGAGTCCCTCTGGGGGACATCTGCACGGCGGCTACCTGGGCGGCTACACACACTTTTACCCGCCATTACTGCCTGCCACAACAACATGCCAAAGATACTCGGATGGGACAGGCGGTGCTTCGACACCTATTCCAATAAGGTAAGCCCCGCTTGAGGGGTTAGTTCTGGTTGCAATTATGATTGAATATTGTTCGTTCTCTATGTTAACTATTGCCGATGGGTACACGACCATAGAGAACTGGCAGTGTGAGGAAAGTATGTGAGTTTGCATGCACGCCTCCTCTTTTCGGGATGGTACTGCTATGTAATCTATTCTAAGCATGTGAATCCATGAAAGATCCAATGCTGGAGAAGGGAATAGTTTCTTACCTGTAACTCCATTTCTCCAGCATTGGTATCTTTCATGGATTCACATGCACCCGCCTGCCTCCCCTGGCCATGCAAACTGGTTCCCCCACTACTTTGGGGGCCGAAATCTGAGGGAGCGCGGGGGCGGGTCCTGTATTTATATCATGGCGTCCTGACGGCGCGGGCACGCATGATACAAAACGAGGTGGATAGGACGCATAAGCGTCGAAAAAGTTTTCCTACGGGAAAGGGTCTATATAATGTACCGGGGATTCCCAGCCTGACGACGGGGAATATTCTAAGCATGTGAATCCATGAAAGATACCAATGCTGGAGAAATGGAGTTACAGGTAAGAAACTATTCCCTTCCTTGTTCCCTTCCTGCCTTGAAGCGCTTGAAAGCATTCCACTTGTGTATAAGCGCTGTATAAATGAACAATAAAATAAGTCAAAATAAATAAATGAGTGTCACGATGTTCCCTTAAATAGGTTACCTTGCACTCCAGTACTATAGAAAGTGTGATGAACCAGCACTCTTCACAGCCCCCAACTCCCCTTTTTCCTTTTTAAGCAACAACTGTATTTCAAAGTGACCTACTTGAGCAGAGCTGTGACCGAGCAGTAATGAACTGCACTTACTCAAAACATCTTTTGCCGTTGGTGCAGCCTGATTGATGATGGGGCCGAGGGCTGACTCTGGGATGACCTTGGGCGATATGGAGCTATTGGCTTGAGTAAAGCGAGCTCAAAGACATCCCAGGAGTGGATGCGTTTTGGGCAGGAAGTGGGTGGGAATGGCTGGCCTTAAGTAGTCAATGGACTGCAAGCTCAAATGGGCACAAGTGTCATACGAAGGCAGATGGTGGAACTCGGCCCGCCCATGTTCCTCGCATTTGATGTAATCACTAAAACAATGTCCGAGAATCAGGAAGACTCTGCGACCTGCCGGGACACTAGGATTGCCTGCATTCCAGGGTCGCAGTAAACATCCCGTATTTATTCCATGTGGGGCATTCTGTGAATTTCTTGCCTCCAGCTCCCCTGGATGCGTTGAAAAGCTACATTCCGAATCCCCAAATGGGTAGCGTGGGGGACTTGCTACATTATTCGAGGTGCTGGCTCTGTCGAGAACAAGTGTTGCCCCAAGGAAGGAAATGGCAGCCATGTTATTGATTAACCTTGGAAGGTTGAAAGGTGGAGTCGGTCCTGCTTGCATTAGTGCCATTGACCGAAAGGGTTTGCAGTGCACACAGGCGGGGTGTCTACAGCAGGCGTGTTAAAGTGAGCTAAGTTAATGCATAATATATTGCACGCACGCACCTCTGCCTACACTCTGTGCTATTTTCCAGTTATAGTCAGTGCATTTAGATTAAGGGTACAAATGGACATGCAACCCAAACTATGTTTAAAAGGTGTTTGTAGGGGACGCACTGACTTTCGTGTAGTGGAGTGTGAAGGAGACACAGGGCACACACGAGCATGCAATCTGCACAGTGTCAGTCTCCTAGTGTTGCACACGCAGTACAGTAGAGCACACATGTTAACGCAGGTACCAGTTGCTGCTAGGGGAATTTGAAGAGGAGGAGGGATTGTGCGAAGGAAGCAGGGTCGATCCTATCAAGGCAAGGCAGTATACAATTAGTGTGGAGTCCTCACCTGCGTGATATCGGACTGTTCTCAGCACAAGCAGGGCACAGCCACAAGGCCGCTCTCATAGCACAGGCAGGGGCTGCCATGTCCTAGATGGGTGGCCTACGCGACAGGTACTCACTGGCCTGGTGCACAGCACAGCAAAAGGCTGCTGCCGGCTTTTAGTCAGGGTGCACGTTTGATGGACGGTCCGGACGGTGGACCAATTCAAGTTAACAGGCTCAGGGCAGGGGGCTCAGCCAGGATGCACAGTGCACTGCAGCATTCCCTGATAGACTCACACCATGACCATCACGACAATCGGTCGAGACTCAAGGCGAGGGGGCACGTATGGTGCTTCGTTCATGGCCTGCCACGTGGAGTGTAAATGTGCAGGTGCCGGACCTTGCCAGCACTGCCACGCCCATGTCACTCGTGACCCTGACTCGACCCCAACCTTTGTGGAGTGGCGGCGCCGTCTGTTCTGTTGCAGACAGCCTCAGCCTGCAGACAGTCAGGGCAGGTGCTATCACAGGCAAGGCAGTTAGTATGCAATTGGTGTGGAGGTGTTAAAGCAGCATTTTGCTGCTCTAACATTTCCACATATAGTCAAGCGCCTAACCTTGCCTAGTGATAGCACCGGCCCTGGTCCTTAGGGTTAAACCTTCATTTTTGCCAAAAATTGTATCAAATTTTCATTTATCCCAGAAAATTGTGCTTCCAACATTCTATCCGCCTCTTGATTCGGGCATGCAAGAGGGAAGGGCTTTGAGCTTTTATGTTTCACGGATGGCAAAAATACGACAGCATGACTAGCTTTTCATTGGGTACACTGGACATATACTGGAACTTCCAGTTACAAAACAAACTTTGTCCAGATGGATAATTCTTACCATTACAGAATGCTACAGATTGGCTGGAAACGATCCCCCTGAAAGCATGAGTGCTCATTCCACAAGGGGCATGGCGACATCCTCCGCTCTGCAAAGAGGGGTGCCCATAAAAGAAATTTTGCGGCAGCCACTTGGTCTACCATCCACACATTTACAAAGCATTACTGTCTGGATTCACCCTCTAGCCAGGAAGGAACATTTGGATAAGCTGTCCTATATTCAATTCATGACAAATCTTAAATCTGTAAATTCTTACTCTATCCTCCAAAACCTAGCACTGCTTTGGGAGTCTAAAGATGAGGAATACGTGGGCACACACAATCCATTCAAAGAACAAGTTACTTTTCCCTGGTAACATTCTTTCTATTGGATGTTCCTCCCACGTATTCCTCATCGCCCCTCCCTTTCAAAAGTCTGGTATTGTCTAGGACTCACTGATGCTGGTAATTCTGCAAGAAGAAGGCGTAAAAACAGAACGGAAGCAAACGGGCGCTGCACGTGTTATGCATACTGATGATGACGTCGACCCCGAGATGGAGGCCTTCAAGGGACATCGAGTTGACTGCATCGACGCACAGCGCCCTCTGTCGAAATTTCTTTTCCAAAGCAGCTAAAGCTGGAAGAATATCATATTTCAAAAGATAAGGAATACGTGGGAGGAACATCCAATCGAAAGAACGTTACAAGGGGTAAGTAACTTGTTCTTCTGGTGTTCTGTTAGACATAGAAGGACTATCATCTCAATCACCTTCAGCCCCTCACATAAGAGAAGTTCCCTCGGATTACAGTATAATGACTCATAATATGCGGCAAATGCATTAGCGATTTCAGTATCTTCCGTTAAGACACCTCCATTACCATTCTGCAAAGCTCTTACATAACCATTACCCATATCCCTCCTCTCCAGCTATGCTAAACATTTTACCGGATTTGCCCCCAGAGTCAGGAATCTGATTACACTGAACCCAGTGTGCCTTATTTGCATTGTCCAGGGCTACATTACAAAGCATATCCTGGGCCTTCAGGAGTGCCTCCCGTGATGTAGGGCACCCGGAGACAAGGAAATCCTCATTGGCTGCTCTTGTGCCCGATTTTGCCCCCATCACCGTCAGTGGGTGCTGTTTCTGTTTTGCCGACATCAAGGAGATCAAATCACCCTGAAAACCGCTTTGTATTCCTCCCACAAAGTAACCAGGCTGTCCACTGACCCTTCATTAATGGTAAAGTATTCCGATCTAATGTGCGAAATAGTCCCTATGAATTCAGGGAAAGCTAAATAATACATGTGTCATCACACCGCTGTGGGCTTTGTGTGCCCACTTTTCAATTCAATGAGAAGCAGTGAGTGATCTGAAATCCCTTTAGCCAAAAACCGTGCCGAGAGAAGCCTATGACTATTATATTGTGGGATACAAAATAATCAAGCCTCAACATAGAGATGTGAGCCCCAGAAAAGAGTGAGAACCCTTTTTCAGAAGTGTGTAACGTTCTCCAAGTGTCCCACAGACCCATTTCTGAGGCAGAGGAGATCAGTTTTGTGGGTACATCGGGGTTCCTACGGCTGCTGCGGGTTCGGTCCAAACCTAGATCCATAACATCATTAAAGTCCCCCCAAAACCCATGAGTCAGACTGACAATGCACTAACATCTTCTGGAGATCATTCAATAGTCCCAGTGTGAGAGGAGGGGGGTGCATAAACATCTACAATGCCCCAAACAACCCCCCACAGCTCCCCCTGATCAAGACAAACCGTCCTGGGAGTCTGGCCATACCTCAATGAGTTTAAAAGGGACCCTCTTATATATCTCTTATATATGCGAATCAGAGTGCCCCGTGCTTCCCTGGAGAATCCACCATGAAAGACTGTTTTATAGCTAGTTCTAATGCAGAACTTGCATTCCGACCCAGCCAGTTGAGTCTCTGTGAGAAGAGCAAGTCTGGGAAATACCAATTGAGAAACGTCAGCAAAAGCTGTCATTTAATGCTAGAGCACAGCCCATTCACATTTCACGTTAACAGAGAGTACACCCCATCATGTGCCATCCTCCCCGGGAATCCATGTCAAAGGTCATGCACTGAGAGAACCCGTACCCCCACCTACCATCTCGGAGGGAGAGAATCACCTGACTTAAACTTAAAGTAATCCAGCCAAGCAATATCGGTAAACCAAAAAACATTCCCAATCCACACCCACCCCGCACTTCACCCTCTACTGAAGCAACTGGCACCCTAACCCTGTGTGATACTTACACGAGCAAACTAGATCAACCATGTACAGGGAGTCAGTGGAAACAGTGAAAGCAAAGTAAAGTTCATCCTCAAACACTCTAATGGCGCAAAGGCCGTTCTAGTTGGAGATACATAAGTAGAAATAGACTGGTCATGCCTGAAAACCTGTAAAACTGAAATACCCCCAAACATCAAAAGCAGAGCACTGCTTCATCTTTTGTCCATCATTCCATGAGCATCCTCTGTGTCTTCAAACAGAGCTGGCAATTGTGAGATCGATGGAGTAGATTATGGTACCACCTCTCGCAATAGCCGTGAGGCTGGTTCTTCTGATGTGGGATCTCAAACCAACCCCACGCCTCTCGAGGACTGTTGAAAAGCGGAGTCTTTGCTCCATGAGAGGGTGCATTTGATGCCACTTGGGATCAGCTTCTTCAGTCAAAGGACTGCTGCGCTCGTTGTACTTCCCTGGTATAATCCGGAAACAATCCAATCTTGGAACCGTTATACGAGATTGGGTCGGTGGCCCTACCATCTGTAACAAAGCATCCCTATCCCTGTAAGTTTAGCAATCATGGTAAATGGAGGAACTCCAGGTATGGGTCTCCTCCATTTACCAAAACCATCCTAGAAAAATGCTATGTTATGCATAATATTTATGGTATTAAATACTATAAGTAAGGTTTTTTACTGAGTCTTCTGAACACAATAAATTTCATTAAAATTGTTTTAAAAATGGACAACATATTTGTAGCAGATATAAGAATTATTCTGCTATCTGCTTTTGACAGTAAACCTTTACAGGCTCCAGTGCCTTGTTAGTCATCTTTAAGGTGCAGTGTGCTACACAGGCAAATTTTACTAAAGTGTACCCAAGTGGGTTAACTGTGTAGAGCAAGAAAATGTATAGATGATATTAATCAGACAGATCTAAAGTCGCAGATTCTAATCTAATCTTTACACAGCCGCCTGTTGCCGTTCGAAAGTGCAATGTGCTTTTTAAACTGTTCCCAAGTTTATCTTAAATATGAAATACCAATTTAAAGGGCAATGTGCTTAATTAGATTTTTCAAAGTGGTCTGGATTTTTAAGGTAAGAGATGCAACAATCCTACCGCTCTTAAATTGTACAATCCTTCTCATTTGAAGTTGTTATTTAACAGATCTATATCTGTATATCATTGCCTATTGTGATACTAAAGTGCAATGTGCTTTGTAAACCATTTACTGGTCTGTTTTGGGTGCAAAGTATCTATTTGAAGTGCAATATGCTTCCTCATCTTCCTAATGGCTTAGTATTCATTTCTCTAGATTGTAAATATATATATATATATATTCTGTCAACTTTATATCATGTCCTCTAATATTCTTAAGATTAGCACACTCAAAAAATGTGGAGGGTGCTAAAAAGTGCATTACAAGGTGTAGAAACAAAAAGAATGTCAAACATTGATAAGAAAAGAAAAAGAATTAACAAAAAACATACAAATATATCACAAAAGTGTGTTAGATAAAAAACACATTTTGTCAATACTGGAAAATGGTACAGTGATTTCTCCAATTACATCTGGTTGTCTTTAAAATCTTATTGCATTGGGTAAAAACACCTTAGTCTCCCACAAAGACACACAGTGCCTCGTCTCGGTTGTGGTCTCTGGGAAAAGTTGTATTGAAATCCACAATATATCTTAATTCCATCTGTCTGAGTTTCCGAAGTCTGTCCCCACCTCTTGGATGCACTTTCACAGTGTCAATGACAAACTATTTGAAAGAATTAATGTCGCCCAGGTGTACATCTTCAAAATGTTTGGCAAGTGGGTAAGACATGTCCTGATTTTTAATTGCTCGCAGATGTTGTAAAATGCGTAGTCTTGCTTCTAGTTTTGTACCAGCAATGTACCACAAATTACAAGCACATGTTATGACATATATAGCAAACTGTGTAAAGCATCTGAGTTATTTTTAATTGTGACTTCAATTTTGGTTCGAGCTATTAACGTACTTTTGAATGTTTGTTCCAAAACGACATGCTTTGCACTTGGTACATATAGAAAAACCAGGTGAACGCTTGGTTAGCCAATTCGTTGTTATTTGTGTGTTCATTGGTTGAAACATACTTGGAGACAACCTTGTCTGTATAGAAGAAGGGTTTCGATAGGCGATGTGGCATTGGATGTCAGATGGTGACTAACATCCTTGTCTCTTTTGAGCAAGTGCCAATGTTTGTTCAAGATTGTCTTTGTTTCTTTTGCTCCTGTATTGTAAGTAGTGATGAATCCGATGGTGTTGTCTTCCTTCTCTTGTATGTGTTTCATTTGAGGATTGCCTTTTCAAAATATCATTTCCCTGGTTTTGTTACTGCTTCAATCATATGCTTTATTTATGGAGTGCTTGCGGTATCATCTAGCCGGAAATCTGACTACTGCTTTTTTTGCGTTGTTTTCCCAGACTGATATTTCACTACAATTTCTTTTAATTCGCAGGAACTCGCCGTATGGGATGCTGTTTTTGAGACTGGTGGGGTGCGCACTAGTTGCATGTAGAAGAGTGTTACTACTGGTTTCCGTACGATGCAATTCATTGGTTATATTGCCATTTAATATTTTTACTTTGATGTCCAGGTACACTATTTCTGAACGATGATGGTTTTCGGTGAATTTGAGATTTGCATGTTCCTGATTAAGACTTTCAAAAAACACCATCCTCTCTGTCCCATTCCATATGACAAAAAGGTTGTCTATGTACCTTTGCCAAAGGACGACTTGATCAATATGTCTTTTTTTATCTTTGTTTGAGAATAGGGCTTCCTCCCACGCACCCATATACAAATTTGCGAACGTTGGGGCTACCGTAGTGTCCATGGCAGTTCCATAGATTTGATTATAAAAAACCTGATCAAACATAAATGTATTGTTAGTCAGAATAAAGGAAAGCATGTCAAGCAGCATCTGCAAGTGTTCCCGATGACTGAGTGATCTGGTTGACAAAAACCTTTTGACTGCCGCAAGACCTTGTGAATATGAAATACAGGTATATAGGGAGACCACATCTAATGTAACCAGAAGGAACTCATGATTCCAAGGGATGTGGGTGATCTGACTGAGGAAAGCTGTAGTGTTTCTTGTGTATGATGGCAGTGTTTCCACAAAAGGAAACAAAAAAGTGTCTACATATTAAGATGTGTTTTCCAAGAGAGAGTCAGTTGCAGTGTTCCCTCTAAGCTGTGCGCATGTGCGCCTGCCCAGCTTTCTTCTGGGAGCCGCTCAGAGGATTTTTAGCAGCGCACACAGACAATTCTCACCTATTCAAAAAT
Organism: Ambystoma mexicanum; assembly: GCF_040938575.1. Classification (NCBI taxonomy): domain Eukaryota; kingdom Metazoa; phylum Chordata; class Amphibia; order Caudata; family Ambystomatidae; genus Ambystoma; species Ambystoma mexicanum. Next base: position 95,415,643 of record NC_090939.1, on the reverse strand, counting down.
ATTTGATAAAGCACAAGCCACAGCAATTAATTCATTGAAATTAGCTTTCTCTTAAAATACACAACTAGTCTTGATATTCTGCTAATTTGCATTACACTACTATGCAAGGGTGACCGTAAACACCTAAAATCCCTAACAACAAAATACACACATAATAGCTTAAAAACTAATATGAAAAACTTGCTCCATGAACGGAAGAATCTAACCAAGATATGCTTGCACACATTAACCAAATAATGTACCCTCCTCACCTACGACTCCTAAGCTTGATTCTACCACACTTTGACCGTATGAGAACTTCTGCCCCAGAACACATTCAGATAATACCGGACAACCTTGACTCCTCCTCTCTTGTCTCTGTGAAAGGTTAGCAGACGTGTACCTACATCCACTTCTTTTATGTTTTTTGTAATATGAATAATATGAATAACGTTCACGTGCAGAATTTCTGTTACTTATTTTGCCATACTAAGAGCGTCAACCACACTATACAAGCAAACTACCAGCTAAAATATCAGATACTGACTGTAAGTAAGCAGGCTACCTGGATGTGTAACCTTATCTCATGCTTCCTCTTCTTTGTACATATGTCACGCAAGTGCTTTGAAGCGGCCTCCTTGCAAGTTAATATATTATTAAACTCAAATATTAACTTGCCCTGTAAGGATTTTGAGAAGACAGATGTGATGCTCAGCGTCTCCTGCTTTAGCATTACTAACATTACCCTATAATTAGAGAGCAACATTGCAATATCATTTACTTTGCCTACAAGGGATAATGGGTATGGACTATGCCTGGCATTACTTGCTCATAGTATCAGGGCACCGGATATTCAGACAGGAGAATGCTTTTTACACAACCTGCCTCGTTTCCAAGTGTTCAGATTTCCTTTGGGCATAAACCTTCACACATTATATGGTAACTCTCTGCTATGAAAAAACAGTTTTACTGAGCACTATGTAATCCTACACAATGATTTAATGGTGGTGATCTGGTTGACAAAAACCTTTTGACTGCCGCAAGACCTTGTGAATATGAAATACAGGTATATAGGGAGACCACATCTAATGTAACCAGAAGGAACTCATGATTCCAAGGGATGTGGGTGATCTGACTGAGGAAAGCTGTAGTGTTTCTTGTGTATGATGGCAGTGTTTCCACAAAAGGAAACAAAAAAGTGTCTACATATTAAGATGTGTTTTCCAAGAGAGAGTCAGTTGCAGTGTTCCCTCTAAGCTGTGCGCATGTGCGCCTGCCCAGCTTTCTTCTGGGAGCCGCTCAGAGGATTTTTAGCAGCGCACACAGACAATTCTCACCTATTCAAAAATATTTGATAAAGCACAAGCCACAGCAATTAATTCATTGAAATTAGCTTTCTCTTAAAATACACAACTAGTCTTGATATTCTGCTAATTTGCATTACACTACTATGCAAGGGTGACCGTAAACACCTAAAATCCCTAACAACAAAATACACACATAATAGCTTAAAAACTAATATGAAAAACTTGCTCCATGAACGGAAGAATCTAACCAAGATATGCTTGCACACATTAACCAAATAATGTACCCTCCTCACCTACGACTCCTAAGCTTGATTCTACCACACTTTGACCGTATGAGAACTTCTGCCCCAGAACACATTCAGATAATACCGGACAACCTTGACTCCTCCTCTCTTGTCTCTGTGAAAGGTTAGCAGACGTGTACCTACATCCACTTCTTTTATGTTTTTTGTAATATGAATAATATGAATAACGTTCACGTGCAGAATTTCTGTTACTTATTTTGCCATACTAAGAGCGTCAACCACACTATACAAGCAAACTACCAGCTAAAATATCAGATACTGACTGTAAGTAAGCAGGCTACCTGGATGTGTAACCTTATCTCATGCTTCCTCTTCTTTGTACATATGTCACGCAAGTGCTTTGAAGCGGCCTCCTTGCAAGTTAATATATTATTAAACTCAAATATTAACTTGCCCTGTAAGGATTTTGAGAAGACAGATGTGATGCTCAGCGTCTCCTGCTTTAGCATTACTAACATTACCCTATAATTAGAGAGCAACATTGCAATATCATTTACTTTGCCTACAAGGGATAATGGGTATGGACTATGCCTGGCATTACTTGCTCATAGTATCAGGGCACCGGATATTCAGACAGGAGAATGCTTTTTACACAACCTGCCTCGTTTCCAAGTGTTCAGATTTCCTTTGGGCATAAACCTTCACACATTATATGGTAACTCTCTGCTATGAAAAAACAGTTTTACTGAGCACTATGTAATCCTACACAATGATTTAATGGTGGGGTACGTTGCAAACGATCTCGTATACACTGCAAAAGAATTGCATACATGCAGAGTCATGACATTCTTAAAATGCAGATAATATGTTGAGGCATTAAATATGCACTGCTTGCAAAGTATTGTGGGTCTGCAAATATCCCAGTGAGTGTTTACTGCTACAATTCCTCAATTTTTACAGTGCTCTGTCAACTAGCATTGGAGGCAAGCACAGGGGCTGGGGAAGGGTATGGGCCAAAGAGCACAGGTCATCACTCCTTGTGGGTGATGAACAAAGCAACAAATTTAAAAAATCAAGTCAGAAGTTTCGGCAGTAAACCGAAGGAAATGCGTTGCTTGTTTGCTAAAGTATAGGAAATTCTAGTAACCGTCTAGACAACAGTACCTTCTTTTTCTTTCCATGCTCAGCTTCTGGGGTCTTTTCAATATAACCATGTGCTCTGTATAGTCTCTAGCATCTCCCTGCCTCTTATTTAATTCATAACAAAGAATTACAGAAGAGGGATCCATAGTTACAGAAGAAGGGACTCAATCTGTTCTAGCGCTTGAGATTTGATGCCATTAACTTAAAAAGGCATACATTATGTGATTTTCTTACATAGGGATCCATAATAAACCTCAATGAAGCTCTTGTTAAATTTTTCTAGGCTCTGGTGTGGAAAGGTGGTCAAAACTATGGACTACATTATGTTCCCTGTCATTTCACTTTCTATGTCAGGGTTACAAGCAAGGCTCTAATCAGATTTTGCTCCCTACTTGGAGTGGCATGATTTTTCAGGGTGTAAAAAAATAATTAGCTTTACCAATAGGGATACTTTCTGCTTATCAAAAGTGGTTCTTTGCCTTAAAATTCCTGTTGAGTTCAGGTTAATATTATTAGAGTTCCTTCCTATGCCACTGCTTTTCTGGTCATTAATTCGAAAAAATATCAGTGGAGCTTTGTGGGGTGAAGCAACAAAATGTTTGCTGTTTCTCATTTTTGTTGGGCACATTTTCATATTTAGGGAGCACAAATGGATGGTGTTTGTCTCCTAGCTGTAAGACTGGTGTTATCACTACCCAAAGGACAACCTAATGTAGATAGTAAGCAGAGGCACAGGAATATTGATCATCATATTCTGAGGTGCAGTTATTCTGATGCAATTATCATCCTTACACAAATTATTAGAAGCAGGGTCTCCTGGCCCTTGCATTACTTCATTAAGGTGGCACTTGAACTCCTATCAGCATGTTTTTGATACATTGCTTTTAATTGACATTAATCAATTAGCAAATGTATGCTGTCTGAATTTCTTGACAGCCACATCAGTTTATGACGAGAGATATTTGTGTTTTGTATTACACGAGTGATTTTCCAGTGGCATAAAACATTTTCAAGGTATTGTTCCAGATGTTGAAATCTTGAACTGGTTGATGCGTTTTCTGTTTAATCACATATGACATATTCAATTTTGGCCTATGGGCCTCATTACGAGAATGGAGGTAGGCATGGAGCTATTAGCTACATGGTTGCCTCCGTTCCGGGCACCATTAACGGGTTCCTGCAATGGGAATTTACCGGGTTACTCTGACATAGGAGGACCCGGTAATTCCTCCTTGAAGGAACCCATCCCCATTTGAGCCCCCGAGGGCTCAATGGGAATGGGGAGGGAGGTAATAACGGGCAGATTACATCTGGCACGTTATTGCCTCCCTCTTCCCCTCGCGGGACCCGGAAAGCATGCCTGGTTTTACCAGGCGTGCGATCCGGGTCCCGCGATGGGACGCTCTAATCGGCACTCATGGAATGAAGGGGGCTGGTCCCGTACCGGCCCCCTTCATTACGGAAGCGCCAGCCTTATAATGAGGCCCTATGTGTTTGTAAAAAAGTGTTGTGAGATTTGTCAAGAATTGCAGTGACTGGGAAGAGGAAATTCCTTTCCATACTCTCTTCTGCAACAGTTCTTCACTAAATACGCATGCTCAGAAAGTGGCATACCTCTGGAAAATAATGAGTGCACAACAGCAAACCAGTTCCGCACACAGAGAAAAATAATTAGAGGGAACATTGGTCAGTTGATGCCACTATTGTCCGTCCTGGTGGTCGGGACATAGACTTATGGACCTTAGGGATGAAGTGTATAATTGGGGTCAATGGGTAGTCTTTAGTCAAATACTTCTTTTCCCTGATGTTAATCAGACCTTGTTAGTGCCATGTCTCATAATTTGTTATCATATCCCATTTTGTATTGGGAATATGGATCTATACGTAATTTCACATAGCTTTGAGTGTCTCTTAATTGCCTCATTGCTTCCCTTTGATAGTCTGTAGTGTCTAGAACTACAACATTGCCTCCTTTATCAGATGATCTTACTGTGATTGACCGCTCAGCCTTTAAGTTTTCCATTGCTGTTTGTTGCAACTTGATCAAATTAAATTTGGGTTTTATAGTTTTAGACTTGGTCCCCAAAATGTTGAGATCATCTATAATTATATCTTCAAATAAGTCTATTGTTGGGAAGTTGACCTGTGAGGGATTAAATCTTGATTTTTTTCTGCATATTGCTAGGAGCTGTTAATTGGGTGTTGAAATCCATAGGTAGTTCTATTGATCATTCATCTGGTGCTCCCAAGTCTATGTTAGATATTCTCTCATCATGCTCCAGCATATTCAGATCTATGAGTGCCAGTATGTCCCGAATACTGAGTTTAGATGGAATCCCTTCTGAATTCGGAATGCTGTTGTAGTCACTATTAGCGTAGAATTTAGCTAATCTGAGTTTCCGGATGAAGCAATACAGGTCAATTCTCAGTTGAGGATAATCGAATTTGGCAGTTGGACAAAATGAGAGTCCTTTTTCTAGAACTTCATACTCTTGCTTTTGTTAAAATTCTATCTGATAGGTTTATCACTTGCATGGCGTTGGTAGTTGTTAGCTCTTGTTTTTTCCAGAGTGTGTCAGACGGCCTGTTGACTGATCCAGTTTCTTTCCCCTTCCTTTGTCCACTCTGTCCCCTTGTTGTACTCCTCTTGTTTGTGTTGGACTTAAAGGGAATTTGCCTTTGTTCTGGTTTCGTCCTTGTGTTGTCTTGCCTACCTGGTGCAAAAGTCTAATTTCTTGTAAAAAAATTTAGCCGAATAGGTATTTCTTCATTGCTAGACATTGAAGTATCTGTAGAGTTGCTCACAAGTTCATCAGTATCAGATTCTGTTGGTAAGGAACTCTGTTCTTTCATGTCTGCTGTTTTTTGCATACCTTTACGGATGCTATCATACTTTCTTGCAAACATATAGATACGCCCTGTAGTGTAGCCTTCTTTGTCCCTGAGGAACTTTCTTTGTTTCCGCTCTTTGATTTCTTCTTCGTATTTGCTTACATTTTTCTGCAATCTGAACTTTCATATTGTTGGCTACTTCTGCATCTGAGCCATTATATACTTCTTTTTCTAGCTCTTCAATTTCTTTAAGTGTCTTTGTCTTGTCGCTGTTGGCATACTTGACCAATATTGTTAGCATTTTGAAAGAAAATTCACTAGTGGCTTCGGCCCATTCATTTAGCATTGTTGGATCTGGGTCCTCATAAGTTGGTTTGGTAAAGATTCTGAGACGTCTAGGTATCCTTTGATTATCTGTAGAATTTTGTAAGGATTTTATTTACCACCACTTATTTGTTTCTTTCCGATGAAGTTTCTCTAGTTTGAACATTTTCTGTTGGATTGATTTTGTTTGTTGTGGTTGTGCATTCTCAGAAACATTTCGAATTTTAACTTAAAGTTTCATAAAATAAAAAACTGATGCTTCTGCATTTCTGCTGCCGTCTTTATCTGTCATTGTTTGTAAGTTTGCTCAAAAGCTAATTACTGACTTCTGGATAATGGGTTCACTAATTCTATGACAAGACAGGAGGCTCATATTATGCATTTCAATCTTTACTCTGAAACCACAGCAGCAAAGAAAAAACTTTTACCACAGCAGCAAAGAAAACACTTTTACAAACAAAAAAGTTTGAAAACAGAACTAAATAGAGTTCAATGTCAATGCAAGGTGGGACTCCCCAATCCATCATTGAGGACAGGTCATGCCCTGCAGGAGACCAATGAGCAGGGACCCTTCCTTATATAAGTCCATTACTCTAATCCCAGCTCCTCTTTCTTTTCTGCTGACACCACAAGCTAAGTCACTCCTTTTAGTTGTGCCTTGCATGTTAGTCAGTAGTAGCCCTTCATGGTACATTAGGGCCTTAATTTGTGTAAATTAAATTTGTGTAAATTAAGTTGTGTAAATTTAATAATGTATTTATTAATATATATGTTGCTTTGACATTGTGTCTGGAGGCCACGTGCAGCCATTGCTTTTGGTAATGTGTTTTTGGTAAACTACAGCAACATGCATTTGTATACTTGTAGCTTTTAAAAGCGTTTTTATATATTTTCATTTCCTGACTAGGAAGTATTTAATCCCACGTGCGTCGGTCTAATGGAAGCTTTTGCTTCAGAACCCGACGCGCGCTGGCCTCTCTCATTAGCAGACCTTGTTGTGATAAGAAATTATTTTCTTTTATGGGCTTGCCTGCCATGTGTGTGCTCGAGCCTCTTCGCTGGTGCCTGTCAGCACGTGTGAGAGCCTCCTTAATTTAGGAAGGCTCTGGGAAATTGAAGGCTTTTATAAGCCCATTGCGCGCCGGTCGGAAAGAAGCTGTTGCTTCTGACACGGCTCGCACAGGCCTCGCTGATGAGTTATTACGCCTATGTTGGTGTCTATGGTGCCCCTTTCGCATTATCTGATGTTAGTCAATCAAATGTAGCAAATCCTCCCTCCTCTTGAGTTTTACACAGGCCTCACGGATGAAGATCTTGTTGTTGGTCAAGTCACCAGGTGCTGTAAATTAATGTGCTTGTCTACCCTGTGTGATCCCACGCTCGGGCATCTGGGCCTGTTCAGAAAGATTTGCGCATTTCCCAATTACATCAAGGAACACTTGGGAATTCCAAGTTGCTATGGGCCGTATGTTTCTTGTGCCAGTTTGACAGGTTTCAGTGACTGAGGGGTTGAAATATTGTAAAAGTTTCTACTTCAGTACAGAAGCAGTTTAGCTCATTGACAGGGCTGCATGTATACCATGCAGGGAGACCTGGGTTTGATTCCTGCCTTGTCCAGTGCGCATTTATTTCTTTATATATTTATATGTATTTGTTTATATATTTATATATTTTTTAAATATGGATATTTGTATTTTTGTTATTTAAATAGGGATATTTTGCAGATGTATTGTGGCGATGTCCCGCCCGCTCTAGAGCTTGATGCGCTGCCAATCTGCAGCTTTGTTTAAGCACTGCATATGACTTAGGTGACTGCCTTCTCTGTAGGCATAGCATAACCTGCTCGGTTTCAGGCTTTGCCTGGGTTCTACTGTGAGGTGCTCCCTCGTGTACTGCTGGTTGCCACACCCTGCTGGGGTGAGCAGTTTGATGTTCACTTGCTCAGTGTATTCCTCCCTTAAATTTGGCAGTTTTTTGTTTATGTGCTGCTGGTGGCAGATGTCATTATCTTCCCTGGAAAGGTGCCGTCACCTGCTCGGTGGCAGGCTTTGCCTGTGTTTCTCTGCGAGGTGACCCCTCTTATACTGCTGGTTCCACACCCTGCTTGGGTGAGCAGTTTGAGGTACACTTGCTCAGTGTATTCCTCGCTTAAAGTTGGCAACTTTGTTTGTGTGCTGCATATGGCGTTGGTGATTACCTTAAATGTTTGTGTGCCATAACCTGCTCGGTTTCAGGTTCTGCCTGAGTTCTAATGCGAGGTTACCCCCTTGTGTACTGCTGGTTATCACGCCCTGCTCGGGCGAACAGTTGGGGGTGCACTTGCTCAGTGTATTCCTCCCTTAAGGTCGGCAGCTTTGTTTAGGTGCTGCATATGGCAGATGTCATTGGTTTTTCCTGTAAGCGTGCCGTAACCTGCTCGTTTTCAGGCTTTGCCTGGATTCTACTGCGAGGCGCTCCCTCGTGTACAGCTGGTTGCCTCACCCTGCTAGGGTGAGCAGTTGAGGTGCACTTGCTCAGTGTACTCTTTTGCTAAACAATATGTTTAAGTGTTGACTAGAACACATTTGCGTTTTTCAGAATTGTCAGTAGCCCGGATACCTCAGTAGGTATCAGCTTCTATAAAGCTTCTATAAGGGCCGGCGGGTTCGCACCCCTGTGAGGGCGTAACCCCTCTTCCTTGGATATTTTATATATTTTATATAGTGAGCGGCTCTCTACAGCATTTTTTGGATTTGCATCGAACCTTCAGGCACGTCTGACTCACGGCTTGGAGGATGTCTTTGGAGGCAACACCGCCCCTTGACTGTCCTTGAAAGAAGGAAAAAGAAAAAGGACAACTGTTTGTCAACTCCTCCCCCATGCTGGCCATGCCCCAACCTGCCCTTTCATCTTCTTGTGAGCCTGGACACCCGCGCCGTGCACCTGTGCAAGTACTTTAAGTACTGTTTGCTGAACGGCCAAGAAGAGCGGCTCTCTACAGCATTTTTTGGATTTGCTGTTCGTGGTGCGCGGCGCAGGATGGGGGGGGCGTTAATCTCGATCTAACGCCGTAGTGCGGAAACACATGGGTGGCATTATTGTTGGAAAAAGGGGATAGAATTGTGTAATCTATTCTGTGCTACATACTAGCTTTTTTTCGAGTCCAAAGCGGTGCAAAGTATCAGATAAAGCGCTGCTCCTTTGCTTCCCCGCAATATTGCAGCTTGGACCCTGTCATTCCCAGTGTCTTCCTTACAAACACCTTGTGAGTATATTGCACTACTATCATACTATAGATTCTACTTCAATTGTCAAATCACTTTGTGGACAAATTGCAAAGTCTCGGATCAAATCTTAGCATTATTACTTGTGCTGGTTGTCTAAAATGTATACTCTGAAAACTGATATGCCACAGTCTATCAAGACACTAAGTGAAGCCCCACTAGTTGTTCAAAAACAGCCGTTCCGCTTAACCCAGGCTGTAACCATGCTCACACCTCATAACATTCGGAGAGCAGGCATCAGCTTGAATAATCCTTTTTTTGAGTGTTTCCCTTCTCGAAATACGGAAATAAATAAGGGGTTATCTTTGACACCCCTTATCCGTGTCGAAGAGCAGAGATCCCCAGGTGACCGAGTAATCATACACAATCATGTATCAGACCAAACCATTCTGAATTCCGTTAATGCCGCCCGAGCTGTCACTACTAATTCCACGCCAATAGCCTTAACTCCTATTCGTTTTTGTCTAGGCTCATGTAATGACTCTGCTATATCGATATATGCTTCACCACGTGAATCACCAATCTCCATCATGAATGAAATAGAGGCATGTATAAGCATGATTGAATCTGTTTCCTCTTCAATATCTCTCTCACGTTCTGCATCTCGCTCCTTTGTTCATCCCACACCGCGACCTTGCCATAAACCCCCTTTTGCCAAAGAACAACTGGCGTCACCAGCAATTAATACTGCCATGTTGGAACTGGCGTTCGCAGCAATAAATCCATCAGTACAGAGTCTATTTAGACTCTTTGACACATTAGATCACAAATTTAATAAACAAACTGCGATTTTGGAGGATCTTGCTAATGGCCTGGTTGCCAATCGTAAGCTTCTCCAAGCACTAAGCACAAAGTGCTCTCAACTAGAGTTTGGTAACCATTGCCTAACTAACCTATCGCATGGAAATGGTATGGCTTTTGAGGGTTCAGAGAGTGATTGTGGCACCCCCAATGAAGTTCTTGTAGTAACATCCCTACCGCTGATCAAAGAAATCATCCGCCCGGCACAAAGACCTGTTGCAGGGGTACCACCACACATCATTGAAGATTTATCATATATTGACCTTTCATCAGATTTGGCTGACCCAGAGATAGATAGACCTAATTCTCAGGCAAGACCTCAAATGGGATCTAACCAGCAATCTAAAAAACTCTCTCGCATGAAGCCGAGCACTAGACAGCCTAAAATCAAAGGCCTGAGAGTTATGACAAAAAAAACTAAAAATATGCCCAATATTAAAGGGCCTAAAAAAACATTGAATGCTTTTTTTCAGGCCATTGGTGGCGCAATTCCACCGCCACTGCCCACAGTGTCTGCTACAAATACCAAGCTACATAACAAAGATTTGTGGCCGGTAACTGAGACAGTGGGTCTGGTAACTAACATTAATGCACCTAATTCTGAAAGAAGCAAATCTACTGTGACATTGCCTCTTCCACATTCCCATCTGAACCAACTGGTAAATGTCTTGACATCAGAAAATCCACCTCTGCTGTCATCTCCAAGTGTCCCGTTATAGAATACCACATTGTTGGCTCCCACTGACTCTGACATAATTCCATCCAAAGGAGAACATACGCAGAACATGGCTGCATCTATTAAACAAATGGTTTATGCATATCTGTTTGAACATGGGGTTTTAGCTAATGTGGCTGGCTTGCATACAGAGCCTCTGAATCATGAGAGAGTGGTGGAGGGAGAACACCACATGCACCCACCCGCATGGGAAAACGAGGGTGACATAATCTCTGAAAACTCATATAATACAGGTTTACTCCCCGCGCAGTTACCACATGCACACAAAATCCCATGCAATGGGGGTAAAGAGCGCCCTCCACAATTGGATGTCCAACAGAAAGACTCAGTGCACTCTTTCATTTTGAAGTGTAGAGATGGTAACTTCCCTTCGTATGTACTCAATCGTAGAAGTGTGTTGAACATCTTTAGCGATATTAGAAATCTGCGCGATGTATCTTCTAAAGACATTGCGCAAGTTAAATTAATCTCAGAATTTACCAACTCTACCATTAGATTATGGTTGCACTGAGGAGTGGTTGCTAATGTAATCTGGAGAGAGAAAATGTGCCTTTTTAACATGGGTTTTCTATTGGTCATGGAACCTGAGCAAGCGCCTCCAAAAAGTTACAATGTGTCTTTAAAACCTAGTATCTATGTTAGTGCGTGTAACTCTGTTACTAGAGATGATGCCCAGGTAGGGAAAGAGCCATGTTAACCACCAATATTCTCCACCTCTTCCATTTTAAATCTCGCGATTGGAATACTAGAGGACATTCTCACTTACACTCATCCTTTAAAGAGTTTGGTATCAAATTCCATATCATTGCACTTCAGGAAACATGGCTTATATCTATGCCAATTTGGGATGGTTATGATGTGGCTCTGTTACCAGCTTTATCAACAGGTGGTTGCCCGTGGTCGGGCCCATTGGTGGCTGTGAATCTAAAGATGGGTCTGGAAATGAATGAATGGTTTGCAGAAAATGCTTACTTGCAATTGGTGAGAATCAAAATGGGGACATGGCGCTTGGCTTTGGTTCACTTATATCGCAACCCCATGGGTCTTTCTGATGAAGCATTATGGGTCTTTCTGATGAAGCATTCTATGGTACTCTAAGTAAGATGTTGCACCTAATTAATATCACTAGCAACATAACACACACAATGATCTTAGGCGACTTAAATCTAGATTGTTGGGCATCTAATCGTCATTTGAGAGAAGTGGGTAGATGGACTGCTTACATGGAAGAAAGGCATTTCGTGATGATTAATGGGGCTACCCCTGGTGACATACCAGCAAATACAACCTGGTTTAGAAAGAACAGTTGTAGCACACTTGATTACATCTATGTGGACTCTGTGCTTTTTCATTCGGTGACGAGTTTATCCATGCTTGTTTCCTCAAAAAGTGACCATAAACTGCTGTCGCTAAGCGTTAGAGGTGAATTTGCTGCACACAAAAGACCCAGTAGATTGCAACCAGTGCTAACTAACACTTCCAAAACACGTGTTATCTGGTGCCCTAGAACTGTGTCAGCTTATGGTATGTCGGTATTGGAAAATGCTGGATCGCCATCGCCACTCCAATACACTGAGCTACTACTCCCTTTTACAAACACTTTCAATAGACAGCTGAATCCTCATGGTAAACATTGGCATGTCTATGATCATGACATACAGGCTGCTCGTGTGGCCTATCGCAAACAAAGAAGAGCTATCATTGCGATAGGATCAACAACCTGTCCGAATGACCTAAGTCATGCCAAATGCACTTACAAAAACTGGATTAAATCAAGGAAATATCTTACATATCAACGTGATAGTGAACACATGGCCACTACCATGATCAATAAAAACTTAGCTCAAATGTGGACACTCTTGAACAATCACACCGGCTTCACACAAGCTGATGCCCAACTGTCTGCTGTTAAAGAAAACACTTGGGTCGAATACTTCTCTAGACTCTATGCCGATCCTGAATTTGTCGAATGTGAATATACCATACCAGACTCTTCAGGTTGGCATTTAGTCTTCTCTCCATCCTCCATTGAATCCATGATTCATCAAGCAAGCTCCTCGCGCGCTGCTGGTCCGGATGGTATTTCCAACTTGACGCTGAAAACAAATCCCCTTGAGTGGTCTGTGATACTAGATCAAATCTTTAAATTAGTACTACAATCGGGCAGGGTACCAGAATCGTGGAAAACCTCAATCATTTTCCCGATCTTTAAGAAAGGTGATCGTACCCTGCCAGAAAATTACAGGCCCATTGCATTACTAGATGCCACAGGGAAAATATTCACAAAAATAATGCTTCGAGAATGCAACAGTTGGACTGCGGAGAATCATCTACGAGACCCATGTCAATCGGGCTTTGTTGCGGGTATGGGGACCAATATTAATTTGGTCTGTCTAAACGCAATTAAAGCCAAATGTCAAGCCATGAAACAACCGGTGTTTTTTGCTTTCGTAGATTTGCATTCAGCATTTGATTCGATCTCCAGGGTCTTACTGTTTAGAAAGTTAATCGGAGACCACTGTCCCAAGGTGTTTTATGATTTGATTTATGCTCTACACTCAGACACATCTATCCGAATCAGACTCTCGCTTGATGGAGTATTATCCACAGCAATAAAAACAGCAAGAGGACTCAAACAGGGATGTCTGTTAGCATCGGCCATCTTTAACTACTTCATACATGACCTTCAAGATGTTTTTATTGATATCTTGTCTGATTCTCCAAAACTGGGTGTACATACTATCAAGGCACTCATGTATGCAGACGATTTGGTTTTGATTGCCAAAACCCAGATTGGCTTACAAAATCTTCTAACATCCTTCCAACAATATATCCATCTGAACCAACTGAGAGTTAACACTAAAAAAACGCAAATTGTTACCTATTGCCCAAAAGAAACAGGGTCAAGGAGTTTTATATGGACAATTGATCAAGTAGAATTACAAACAGTCCCATATTACATCTATTTGGGCATGTGCTTTGAGGGTACTGCTAATGTCAATTCCCAGTTGGAGTGGCTTGAGAGAAAGCTTGACACAGCAATAGCACAAGCTAATATAATCATGGCAAAATTTGGGAAATTTTCTATCAAGCCAGCCTGGATTTACTGGATTCAGAAGGCAATCCCGGCCCTATTATATGGGCTAGAAACACTACCAAGTATCACAGTCTTTGAATTTGACAAATGGGAAGCCAAATTTTGAAAACAAATTTTGCATCTACCAGGTTGTGTTCCAAATGTCTGGATTAGGTACGAGCTGGGCATAGCTTCCCTTCGGGCCACTTACAACTGGAGATTATGTGCATTGTTTAGGAAAAGCCTTCTCTCGACCTCAGTAGAATCCACCTTGCAATCTCTCACTACTTATATGTTTTCAACCAGGGATACAATTGTCACAGATTGAATGAGTAAAATCAACTGCATTTTATGTAATGCCGATTTTACACTTGAACTTTTAGTCACCTTTCTGACCAAAGCCAAAATAAAGTTGTACCAGGCAGGCTGGATAAATACACTTGACAAATGCTTACAATGCAAGGGAGGTGACTATGATAGATTTCCACCCAAAAAACTAAAAACCTTGGCTCTATATCTACTAAGATCCCCGACTCCGACATATAGACACGCAATTATGCGTCTACACTTTAATCTATGGCTGACTCGAGAGGTCTTAATGAAACGGCGACTAATGTCTGCAGGTGATAATATTTGTCGGTTTTGTGCTATAAAAGGTGTCCCTGAGACTCTACAGCACCTCATAACTCAGTGTCCTTGCCTGATCTCTCAGAGACAGACACAGTTTGGGAAACATTGCCAATATTATTTTTCAAATCTTAACGAAGATACATATTGGACTATTATTCTCAGCTGCAATAAGCCAATGATACAAAATGCTACAGTACATTTTCTATTGAGTCTCAATTTAACACAAGAGCCCACTGCATAGCACTTTTCTCAAGACGGATATACATTATGTCTTGACTGACCTACTGCAAATAAGTGTATCATTATTGACTGTAAATGCATGTGAAGAAACAATTACCAACAAGCCACTAACTATGAATGTACCAGGAATGAATTACGAGTATATATATGTAAAGATCATGAATGCAAATATGTTGATATTAGTCTATTCCTTTCTTTTTTCTTCCTTTAAGTGATCCTTCAAATGTATGAACAGAATTATGCAGTTGATTGACTGTTATGTTATTGATATTTTTATTGTGAAATTATTTATGACGTATACATTTTTATAATTGTAAGGTTGATTAAATTCAACAAAAAATATATATATATATTTTATATTATTTATTTATTAAGTTCTTTAAAGAAAAGAGTGTGAGGAGGTAGTTATAAACAGACTCATGTGGGGGTTGTACCTTCCCCTCTAGCCATCTCTCTGGTGTTAACCTTCGTCTTTTAGTTAAAATTCTGGCACCCTTTACCTTGGTTAGTTTTAGGACAACTCAGTCCTTTCCTTAGGGTTTTTGCTTTCCCCAATAACAATTGCTCCACCCAATACCCGTGCTGATTAAGCTGCAGAAATTTTCTCTCGACATGAGGAAGAAAAAATGATACTTTATGCCCCTACTGAGGTCTGCAGGGCTTGAGGCTCTCTTTAGTGGGGAGGTGTTTCTCTTTCTATTTGTCCCATTTTGACATTCATTTTACTATTGAACTATTGGTGGAGACAAGGTCAGCTCGAGGGTAACTGTTCAGTTTTGTTGCAAGGCAAGTTGGGCATCCATGTTCTGCTTGGATATAGTGTTTGAAAACACTTGCTGGTATTAGATGGACGAGTTGCCAAATAAACCAAAGCTTGGCCTATTGTTCAACCGTCTAGCAGCGTGTAACAATTTCTCCTCTGCTCGAGGAGTACAAGCAGACTTCTATACCGTCAAGAGAGTTGTTTACCATCTTTCGTTATATATGTATATAATTTTTTCTACAGTGCAGCGAATAGAGTGCTGGCTTTCACAGCTGTGCTGAGCCTACTGATGCAGGTTCCTAACTTGGAAAGGTTAAATCAGTCTTTCATCCTGCTGCAATTGATAAGTAAACACCTCACACGACACACTGTGGGTAGTAGTGATGAGCAACACTAATATACCTGAGGGTTCGTAGCACTATATAAGTGCTATTTTTGCAATGGGCAATGTGCTTAATATTTATCCTTCCCGATTCCCTTAGTGGCCAGTTCAGCCTCACACGCATACAGAGACTCAGACCTCAGGGTTTGAGGGGACAGTGGTCCCAGTATTCTTTCACAACCTTTCATTTACGGGGCATGATATTTACCCCAGAGTCCTTTCCCCCCTCATTCCCCTTCCCGCCATCCTTGGGGGAGATTGCATCATAATATTACACCTCTTGGAGTAACACCCGATGGTTTCTATTTTTCCTTTTACAGTGGTTCTGACTCGTGACCAGTGCAGACTCACACTGAGCATTTCCCTCCCGTCACTTTACTTTCCTTTGCGCTAGTTCCTGGTATTTCAATAAGTTAATCAGAGCCCCTTCCACGGTCAGGGGGTTGGTTAGAAGTGCAAGAATGTATTTATTTATTTTAAAGGTGTAAAGCGGGACTTTAGCGTGGTCCTTAGGGTAGCTTTCTTGTGGGTTGCAAGGTTTTCCTTAGATAAGTGGGGGAGGGTTATCCTCTTTTGGGAAGGCTCAATATCCCTTGGTGGGATAGAGGGGTCTGGGAGCGCTACTAATCTCCCATCCAGGTTATTACGACCCTTTTCTCACAATGCGCTCCAGCGTCTCTACATTAACTATCAAAAGATGTCTGTCAGTGGGTTTCCCAGAGGGCTGGGATATATATATATTTAGTTAATGGCTTGATTCTCCTAGTCACCTGCATGGCAGGTAGACCTTTTGGTTTTTCACAGGAGATTGTTTTCTGCAATAAGGTGCCAGCTCAGGGTGCTGGGAACTTCAAGGTTCTTCAAATTGCCTAAGATAGAGGCTGTTCCTCTTCTGGTGAGCAACTTCATTTTAACTGTTTAGTGATCAGTGCTTTGCAGTTTAGAGTTTTGCTAAGACTTTGGAATTTAGGGGTCCTCCTTCGGTTAGTTTATGATCCTCTAGGGGATTTTTCAACCATGGAGGGGGGAACAAGGTTCAAGCACGGGGCACATCTACAAGGCGGTTCAGATATCACTATAATGGTAGCGATTGAATGTAAAATACATTTATTCTCCTTGCCAGGTTTGGTCTCTTAAGGGTCAGGTTTTGTAAATATCTGCCTTTGTCATGGTAGCAGAGTCCTTCTTCAAGAGCTCGGGAGGTCTGAAGGTCGCCGTTTTGGCAGTTTGGCATGTTTAGCTTTTCAGGTGGGGCCCCTCTCTTCCATTCTGCTTCTGCCTCCAGAAGACATACCTTCTTTAGTATACGCATATGTCTGAAGACAATTGTGTGTTGAGACTATTGCTTTTCAGCTCCGCTCAGGATAGGTCGTCCTATTACAGATTAATAAAATGACCTTTTTACTTCTGTTTTACCTTTTATGAAGATTTGTCTTTCCCACTTGTTCCCCAGTGTAGTTATGTGACATGCCCTTTTTCTAATGCGATATCTTCCTTTAACGCATGGGATGGAACCTAAAAAGCTTTCACCCGTAAGGGGTATTTTTCTTTATCCCCCGGAGAGCTAAGTGCTTATCTTCTTTCATTTGTTATCTAGGTTCCCAAAGATGGTATGAATTTAAGTGTTTAAATGTTTGATTGGACAACAGAGGAGTTCATTATTCCGATGGGTTTTTTCCTAACCTATTAGTATAGGAAAACTTTGTTCAGTGTCCCCCCCCCCCCTCTTTTTAACCAGTTGGTTTTGGTGGCCTGTAAGGAACGGTGGAATTGGCCCATCTTCCAGTTGTTTTTCTTGCAGTGGATTTGGCTATGCCTTATAAGACAGTTATTCGGACAGCCTAGTCTTGGGCAATTCTCTTATGGTCAGCTGATCGATCTAATGAAAGTATTTAAAACATTTTCTTCTCCTATTATTTTATTATATTGTCTTTATTGTATTGATCATGTTGTACTAATGAGATGCAAGGGCTTCGAACTTGCATAATATGAGCCTCCTGTTTTGTCATAAAATGGCTAATCCCCCACACTAACGTGAGATGGGGGTTTAGATTCTATTAAAGACAAGGAGGCGATTATTATCCCACCCACCCACCCTTGATATGATATGACAGTTATGACACGCATGTGCACAGGTGTTTCAAGAGAGAACATTCTTTGGTTTGTTGTTCTTCCCATCCACCCACCCTTCTTGCTTGCTGTTCTTACAGCTACAAGTTGAGATTCTGATCAGGAGTGTGGCTCACAGTTACAAGTTGTGGAGTGCGTGGTACGAGAGCTTCGCTGGATTTGCCTTCATCGTTTATCATCTGATCTGTGCCGTGGACGTCTGGTTCAAGACAGCTACAGAAAGAGGAGTTGGGTTTAGAGTAATGGACTTATACAAGGAAGGGTCCCTGCTCATTGGTCTCCCGCAGGGCATGACCTGTCCTCCATGATGGATTGGGGAGTCCCCCCTTGCATTGACATTGAACTCTATTTAGTTCTGTTTACAAACTTTTTTGTTTGTAAAAGTTTTTTCTTTGCTGCTGTGGTTTCAGAGTAAAGATTGAAATGCATAATAATCACCTCCTTGTCTTTAATAGAATCTAAACCCCCATCTCACGTTAGTGTGGGGGATTAGCCATTGTTTTTCCCAACAGTGATAGCTTTATGTTGATTTCAGCTGCCTGTTGCAGTTTCTTTACAGATGCCACGTGTCTAAAGAAACCTTGTTTAAGACTGGCTGTGCTCTTTTAGTAGCTGTACAGTCATTTAAATCGAGTGTTTAGACAAGCACCCATAATATAAAGTCATTTGTCTTACCTGCATCGTTCGGGTCCTCCGACTCGTGCAGTGCGGTTGACAGCTGACTCACAGGGTGCAATTTTTCTTTGCCGCACAGTCTGTTCCATGTCTTCCGTGGTTTTGCAATGCAGGGCTGCATGCGCTGGACGTTTACTTTCCTATTTTTCACTGCCGGCTGGGTCTCATCGCGCTCCTGCTAAAATCTTGAAATTCCATGTATGGAATTGACACTGGTGCTCGCCACTAGCTGCGGCCACGCCGCGTTATAAATCTTGAAAAGAAGAATTAACTAATGTTATCAAGCATGCTATATAGTGTAGCATTTTATGTATAATTGTCGCCATGTTGGAGTAGTGCTTCAATGTGTAAAACATCATGGTTATAATGTTTATTCATGCATAAATCATACATACTTTGTATTTATATATCACTTTCAGTAATTGTAAGGGTTGATTTACACAATGGTTATTAAACACGGTGAAATTGCACTTTTTGGCCATAAAGAAATTGCACCAAGTAAAAAAGTGTAAAAAGCATTACTTTGTAAGTTATTGCTCACATATTGTTCAAATATATATCAAATTAAATGCTTTGCATTGTTATTAACACTTTACTGAAACATCACTAGGCAGATTGTACATTTGCAGATAAAATCCCTAGTATGTGATTTATAACTAAAATGCATTGTGCAAATGCTATTTTCCTATGATATTAGCTCATATTATACAGCCCAAATCATCATTTCTCGTCAATGTATGAACATATTCCTGTATTTTTAGGAAATGTAGGCATTGTAGTACTCTTGCGGGCACCTATGTCCATATAGAGAGATATAGGCACTGTGATACCCTTGCGGGCGCCTGTATTGTATATATATACACACACACATTTAGGGCTGTGCACCCGCCTGCACTGCATCGAGTAACTGGTTAATTTGAAAATGATAAGCTCTCAATAACCCAATGGTTACCTCTTAAGTCTCGCATCCCTGCAGGCCAGGGATCAAGACAGCAGCAACACTTTATTTTTGAAATTGTATTTAAAAAATTGAACTGCAGTGCCCAAACATGCTGGCGCCAAAAGATCCCAGCGCTGGATTTGTCACGCCGAAACAGGGTGTATGTACTGCGTACCAGGATTCTGGCAGTCTTACAGAGCGCTACAGGCTCACGTCCACATACTCCTGCTGCTCAACAGCGCCCCCACAGTACAGGCCCTGGAAGGTCTGAGAGCACCATCATCTTAGGAAATGTATATATCTATATATATTATATATGTTAAATGTTAAATGTTAAAGGTATTTGTACCGCGCACTGACACCAACGTAATTGGTCCCCAGGCGCTCTGGCGGATCTGTAAACTATAAGGTGGGATGGGTTAGTAAGGTGAAGAGGGAGTAGGATAGTGAGAGGAGTGGTGTTCTGTTGGCAGCTTCAACTCGGTATACACCGGGTGCTGAGCTTTGGTGCGGGTATTGGATCAGTGTTTCAAGGCGCGACGAGGCAGGAAGGGGGGAACAGATGGAAGACAGACAACGATCCTACTAGGCCAGGTATCATTCAGATCGCGCACATGCATGGGTAGGGGGAAGGGAAAAGTGCAAGGGGAAAGGGAGGGGGGAAAAGTGCAGTACAGGGTAGAAAAAAAGATAAATAATAGGGCCGGCTGGTGGCAAGTGCAAGGTAAGTGCAGACAAGTGCTGTGAAGGGGGCTGTAGGGATACAGAGATAGTCCCGCAGTGCAGGGGTTGCCAGGGAGGCAGTGCAAGTGGAGAGTGGCAGGGCCAAGGACCGAGATCAGTGAGAATGGCCCAGTTGCAGATTCGGTGCAGTTTCAGTCAAGAATTAGCAGGGGAGAGGGGGAGAGAAAGCAGAAGCAAAGAGGAAGGTTTTGAGGTGCTTCCGGAACCGGAGATGGTTCTCCTCAAGTTTCAGGGAGGCAAGAAGGCTGTTCCAGAGGGAGGCCCCTGCCACGGAGAGAGATCTACCCCCAACTCGTTGCTTGGAGAAGCGGCTGACCCTGAGGGAGTTGGAGGCGGATGAGCGAAGAGCTCGAGAAGGAAGATATTTAGGAAGAAAGAGTTGAAGGTATTTAGGCGCCAGGCCCCAGAAGGCCTTGTGGACAATGCAGAGGGTTTTGAACTTAATCCTCGCAGCCACTGGGAGCCAGTGTAGAGATTTCAGTCCTGGAGAGATACGGTCCCTGGGCTTGAGGCCAAGGACAAGTCTCGCTGTCCTGTTCTGGATAAGTTGCAGAGGGCGCAGGGTAGAGGCAGGCAGATTTAGATAGAGGCTGTTACAGTAGTCCAGTTTTGAGAGAACCAGGGCTCGGGAGACAGTGAGCTTCTGGGGGAAGGAGAGGAAAGGAAGAATACCTCTGAGGAGGTGCAGCTGGTAGTGTGACTTCTTAGAGACGTCAGATATGTGAGGCAGAGAGTTCCTGTGGGTAGCTGCCAGGACTGGGAAACTAGACCCGCCTGCTCGAATTCTCTGGGTTTTGGGAAAGGGGTCCTGTTTGTGTAGGCAAGTCTGGTTTCTTTGGAATGGACATGACAATTCTCTGAGCAAGGTACAGCGGTGCCAGGTTATGGACACATTTATGAGTCAAGGCGAGGGCTTTAAAGATTATTCTTTCTATAATGGGGAGCCAGTGAACCTGCTTACTGCTTTCAGAGATATGTTCTGCCTTTGAGATACCTGTGGCGGCTCTCAGGGCATTGTTCTGGACAGTTTGGAGTTTGGTGTTATTTTTTACTTACGAGCCTACGAAGAGGGCATTGCAGTAATCCAGCCGGGATCCAATGATTGCTTTGGCAATCGTGAGACAGTTCTGATCAGAGAGAAAGGGTCTTGCTGCGTTAAGCAGTTTGGAATGGTAGGCTGAAGTTGACGCAATGGCGTTGACGTGCCTATTCATGGAGAGGTCTGAGTCCAGGTAGACCCCTAAGGTCTTGACAGCTTGCGGTACAAGGATTGGAATATTGTCAATCATAAAAAAGAGCTGTATTGTTTGTCCAGTTTCCTGAGGGTGGCAGGTGAACCAATTATCAGAAGTTTGTTTTTTTCCCCATTCAGGCATAACCAGTTTTCTGCCATCCATGCTTGGATGGTGGAGTATATGGTCTCTAGGTTTACCATGTCAGCCTCATAGTCACTGGTCAGGGGGTTGATGACCTCTGCGTCA
Source organism: Ambystoma mexicanum (assembly GCF_040938575.1). Lineage (NCBI taxonomy): Eukaryota > Metazoa > Chordata > Amphibia > Caudata > Ambystomatidae > Ambystoma > Ambystoma mexicanum. Next base: position 95,393,952 of record NC_090939.1, on the reverse strand, counting down.
TCAGCATAGTTGGTCTATGTGATGCCCAAGGCGTCCAGAATATGGAACAGTGGCCTTGTAAACAGGTTATACAGGGTAGGAGAAATGCAGGAGCCTTGTGGGACTCCACATTTAATGTTGCTCGGATGGGCACAGGCTGAGTCAGAAAAAACGTTCATAACCCTTCCTTGGAGAAACAAAGTAATCCACGCTATAGCATTAGGGTAGAAGTTAGCAGCGGAGGAAAGGTGGTGGCACTGGGTATTATGGTCCACCAGGTCAAATGCTGCAGACAAATCAAGGAGCAGAAGGTGGGCGGGTTTGCCTGCATCTCTGAAATCGTCCAGTTGAATTTTTAGGTCTAAGAGTACCGTTTCGGTACCATGACCTGGACAGAATCCCGACTACCGAAGGCCGAGCAGGTTGTTTGCCTCGAGATATTTATGGACTTGCAGATAAGCTGCTTTGTCTAGAATTTTTTAAAGGAATGGGACCGTCGTGATTGGTCTATAGTCCCCTGGAATGGTAGGGTCGAGTGATGGTTTCTTGAAGAGGGGTCGTACCCAGGCTTCCTTAAGACAAGTGGGGACATGGCCTGACTGGAAGGATGCATTAATGAACGCTGTAAGGAACAGGGTCAGTATAGGGGCACAATCTTTAATAAATTGAGCCGGACAGGCATCCATCCCTTTTACAGAAGGAAGGTTTAATAGACTTAAGGAGGATGCTGACTTCATGTTCACTCATTTCCTTGAAGATAAAGGTAGGAAAGTTGCCAGCCATCATACTTTGTGCGTCATAGATCTGGTGGCTAAGTGCCTTTATATGGGAAATTATTTTATCTTGCAGGGTGTTAAGTTTAACTAGCATAGCAGAATGGATTTTATTACACCAGTCTTCATCTTTGTGAAGGGTAGGTGGTGGGAGCAGGGGTTTCCAACTCACAGAAGATCGCAAACATTTCTTTGGTCCCCGATTTAGCATATGCGATTCTTTGCTGCAGTGTTGTGAAGTGCGTGCGGCTTGATGTGCGAGAGATGGTTGTGTGAGTTTTTTGAGTGAGATAGGTATGCAGAGTTTGATCTTATATCGGTTAGTGGGTTACCTTTAGCATGCTAATTAACATTCACAGTTTTGTCTAAGTGGGGCACTTGTTGACCTTCACAATCCTATCTAGATACGGCGCAGTTTAATGTTTAGAATTCTATCTGGGTGTGGGCATGCTAAAATTTACAATCTTATCAAGATGTTGCGCAGGCTAGTGTTCACAGTTCTAAGTGTGGCACATGCTAACATTCAAGTTTCACCTAGGCGCGGGCATGCTATGCCGTAAGAAGTTCAAGAGAACAGGTTTTGGCCAGTGGAATTTGCCTCTGAGCAAAACAAGGGACGCACATGATCCCACACGGTTCAAGAAAACAACTATGCCCAGCAGTGCCTGTAGCTGCGAAGGAAAAATGATCTATATGAAGCTCTGGAAAACAGGTGTGCTGAGTGAGAAAGAGATCCATCATGGCTAAGTAGTCCCCCTCCTTCACCCATGTAATGACCTGTTGCAGTGTGGTCATCTTGAAAGTTCTTGAGGTGGCATGAATCTAGGCATGGGTGCCATTCCCCATTATTTATGCATACCTGCAAGTAGCAGGAGTAGTATACCTTCTCTGTTTGCTGTCTTATCATCAAAAGGAGCTTGGGCATTTCGTGATGAAGTTGTTGCAATTGGTCGTGGCTTACTACCAATGGTTATTGAGGGGGGTTCCGGCCAACTTTAGGGTGCGTCCTTTGGTCATTATCTCCAGCACCCAGCTGTTTGAAGGTTTTGCACTATGGCATGCCATTGCCTTTAATGCCTTTGGATCCAACCTTTCACTGTATTGCTGTAAGGGAGATGGTTGGTTGGCGGGATGAGACAAGCATGGTTTTTTTTCTTCAAATTTGTATTTTATTAAAGATTTAAACCACATTACATTTATATAACCCCCAATCCGGAGGAGCTGGGCTTCACTAGCACCCAGAGGCACAAACTAGCATGAAATAACTACCCACCCCCTCCTCCAACCCCCATAACCCTCCCTTCTGTGGTACTTCTCAGTCATATACACAGCACATTTTGGTCCCTCCAATCCTTTGACACCTCGAGTATTAAGGACTTTAAGTGCACCCTTTAGTCCATCCTTTCACATTAGCACCTCAATATACGAGTTCCACAACTTAACATTTCCTCCTAGCTGAGCACCCCCATAATTTCCCAATACTATGGTCTTTGGCACCAGTAGATCCTTAAGTGACTCTTCCCCACCTTCCCCCGCAGGGCGACTCATGATCCTGTAGTTGGAGGCTGCAGAGCCTGATTCATGTGTTTCTCAATGAACACGGCCCACTCCATCTGGAAGGGGCCCGCCAGGCCATGAAGGCCTGCAGTAATTTTCTCCATTACACACAAGTTCCTCGCAACGTTAATCTGTTCACTTTTCCCATGGGGGTCTCTTCCATTTGGTCGCTATACATGCCCTAGCCGCTAGAAACAATGATGCAGCCATCTTGGGGAGCCTCATGTATTCCCCCTCCTTCTCTTCAAACCCAAACAAAGCCATAAGGGGAGATTTCAACCTAGTTATTCCGTCTATGTGTTTTATCCACCTCATTTGCCAGTAGTCGACATTCCTCCCGCACCCCTCCAACACTTGGGGCTTATATTTGGGAACATCCTAGAGAGTCTGACTGGGTCGTAGTGCCATCTATGGAGTAGCGTAATAGAGTGGAGTTTATATTGGCATGAAATTGATGTCTGGGCTACACCCCTGCACAATCTGTCCCACAGGTCAGTTTCAATGCTGGTCCCCAAGTCACGACCCCAACGATCCCCTAGTTTATCAGTGGATCCCTTACCACACCCAACCAACGCCCCATACATGGCTGAGATCAACCCCCTCATTTCTGTTCTCTTATCTAGTAACAATTCGAAGGGTGTGAGTTCCCTCTGTATTTTTTCCCTCAGGTGCGCCCCTGTGAGGGCCCCTTTCAGTTGTAGATAAGTGAATACGGAGAGCTTGCCTATTCCCAGTGCCTCCTCCAAATCCGTTATGGCGATAAAATGTCGCCCTTTCCAAAGTTGACCTACCCTCTCAAGCCCAGCTTTGTACCATTTCTGAAATCTTTCCGGGTTCTGTATCATGTCCCGCAACCCCGGGACCCATAAATGTCCCAGCGGGGAGGGCCATGTGGTGACCCCTCTAACATCCCCCCTTGTCGCCAGATATCTCACAGTGTACCAACAATTGGGTGGTCACAAATCCTCGCCAGGATTCTATTTTTAGGGACCCATAACCACTCCCCAACCGTGGCAGGATGCAACAATAAATTATCCAGCATGGCCCACTGCAGATCACGCTGAGATCGAAGATGAGGTATGAGGACTCTGAGCTGTGCCACCTTGTAATATAGCTTCATGTCTGAGAGGCCCACCCCCCCTTTTCTTTGGGTAATACCAGAGTCGCTCTAGGGATCCGTGCCTTCTTCCCCTGCCATAGAAAGTGCAAAATAGCACCACAGATCTCTCTAAAGAACCTCTCCGGAATGCGGATGGGAAGCATCTGAAACACATAAAGAACCCTGGGGTGAACCACCCTTTTGAGTGCATTGAGTCGGCCCGACCAGGATATAGTGAGCGTAATCCACTTCAAGAAATCTTCCTTAATTTTATTCATCAAGGGGTGGGGGGTTAGCATCAAATAGTTCCCCACAGGTTCTTGTTACATATATGCCCAGATATTTAATCTTATCCAGACTTACCTGCATGCCCAAAGGAGTGAACCTTTCTATTTCTTCATCCCTTCTCCGATCTAGGGGGGAAAGAACCGATTTAGGCTTGTTAATTTTTAAACCCGTCCCCAGGCTGTACTGCTCGATCACTGAAAGTGCCACCAGAATGGATTGCAGAGGATTCCTGACGTACAGGAGCATATCATCAGCATATAGTGCCGTTTTATATTCCACCCCTCCGATCTGGAATCCCTCCACCCCCGGGTCGTCCCTATTCCTTTGAGCTAAGGGTTCTATCAAAAGTGCAAACAATATCGAGGACAGAGGGCAGCCCTGCCTCATTCCTCTCCCCAATTCAAACCAGCGGGAGTATCCTCTATTCACCATAACACACGCGCTGGGGGATTGATAGAGGGCCAATATACCCCGAAGAAGGTTCCCCGGATTCCGAACTTGATGAGGACTGCCTTGAGAAAACTCCACTCCACCCTGTTGAACGCCTTCTCAGCGCCGAGTGATAGGAGGGTTGGATCCCCTGCCATGTCAAGGGATGCATTAATCATGTGAAGGGTCTTCCACATTGTATCCACCCCCTGTCTACCCTTAATAAACCGCACCTGATCTGGGTGGATTAGTGCTGCCATATATCCCTCCAGTCTAGATGGCAAGATTCGGGTGTATATTTTTGCGTCTATGTTCAATAGGGAAATCGGTCGATAGGAGGCGCAACTCCGGGGGTCCCTCCCATCTTTATGTATTACTGTAATGAGAGCCCTCCCGAGAGACTCAGGAGCCTTCCCTGTATTTAGTATGACATTGAACATTTCCGTCATGAATGGCAACGAGGCTGGTAGGAAGCACTTATAGAATCCTGCCGTGTATCCGTCTTCCCCTGAAGCTTTACCCAGTGGTAATCTACCCACTGCTCTCCTGACTTCATCCTCAGTTATGGGCGCGTTCAATGCCTCTGACTCTACACAGGAGAGTTTAGGTAGGTGAGTCTCCGCAAGGTACCGGACAGGGTCCACCTTATCCTGCCCAACTTCTGAGGCATACAAAGACTCATAAAAAGTCACAAAGGCATCTGCAATCCCGTCACCCGGTTAGACAGTGTCTCCATCCACCCCATCCAGTCCCATAATCCTCCTTTCAGCCCATTGCCCGCTAAACCTCGCAGCCAGAAGGGCGTCTGCTTTATCCCCCTTCTCATAAAACCTTTGCTTCAAATATTGAAGGTTTAGGACTATCTAGTGCAGCTCCTCCCATTTACCCCTTGCAGCTGCTATGTGTTCCTCTCGTCTACCTGACTCCTCATGTGCCACTTTGTCCAACCTTTGAATTTCTCCCCATCCCCTACTTTCAATTTTCACCTGTTCTCTCTTCCTTCTCGCCCCTTCTCTAATTAGAATCGCTCTCCACGTGGCCTTCCCCGCGTCCTATACGATATCCCTTGCGACCTCCCCAGTATGGTTCATTTTGAAGTATTCCCTTCAATATGTGGTCCTTCCAGAGTGATTCGTTACACCTCCACTTCGTCCTCTTAGGTATCAGTCCCGGGGGTGAGTAAAAAGTGTATCCCCTCTCACAGGGTGGAAGTGTCTCCATATGTCTCTCAACCGATATCCCACTAGAGCTTCCTGGAATTCGCAAATGTCCCGGTCCGGGCAAGTCCTGTAATGTCTGCCTATCTAGTTCCTTATCAGCCATATATTAAAGTCCCCCCCAGTGATGAGGTGACCATCTTGTGACGTTTTGAACCAAGGAGTAGGACCTGTACCAACGATTCCCCAACAACCCCCCTCCATTCCCAACCTTCTTTCCCCCCACCCCCTCACAGGCGTCCAGACCCTCCCGGGAATAGGCACCAGATTAGAACCAAACCAGCAAGACTCCCGGTCCCCCAGGCCCAGTTTTACCAAACCACTTACCCCACCCCTCCACTCCCCCCGATCAACCAACCAAACCAACCTTATTCTCCCCCATTTAGAAGACCCCCTTGACTTAACAGTAATAGGAAAACAAAACTCAATACAATCAACAAAATCTCAATTCCAAAGCCCCCGAGAGGCCCCCTCCGATTGTTAACAGCTGCACGCCAAAACGCTTACTGGTTGTAGGTCAATATAGGGTTAGGGCACGCCCCCTGGCGGGGTGCCCAGCTACCTGTATTTCCGGGAGCCTGGAATACGTCTCCTTCTCGGACATTTCAATTGCCAGTGGCCTCCATCGTTGTTTTGTCTTGAAGTGTGCGGCGTCTCCTCCGAACCCGTGAGCTCTCTAGTGGTCTTGTGTATGTCTTCTGCTGTGGAGAGCTGATAACTTGTGGCCCTCATTTTCAAAGGAAAGGGCGAAAGGGAACCCAAGCCTGTATCGCACACCCTTCTCGTTGAGCCACTTGGTGAGGGGCAAGTGGAGACGTCTCCTCGTGAGGGTGAGCGAGGAGAGATCTTGAAAAACTGTAATCCTTGCAGAACCATGTAACACTGATCCCTTTGATCTCGCCCTTTCAAAGATCTTCAACCTGTCGCCATAATTGTGGAATCTGGACAGGATCGATCTGGAACCCCCTGTTGTTTTTCCTGCTGTATGACTCTTTTTGATCTTAGCTTCATCCACTGAGTCATTGTCAAAAATGAGTTTTGCGATCTCGTACAGGGCTCTCCTCAGGTCTACGTTGGACTCCCTCTCTCGCCCCGGAATCCTGAAAATGCAGAGGTTGTTTCACCTCTCTCGGTTTTCCAAGCCGTCCATTTTTAGCACCATGTCCTCCTCCCTCCTCTCAACCTCTGAAAGGCGGACGTCCAGCTGGGTCTCCAGACTGTCGAGGGAGGACTGGGTATGTTCCACCTCCTCGAGCTGTTCTTCCATCTTATCAATCCTTTGAGTAATCTTCTCTACTCTGTCACCAATGTCTGTTCTCATATTCCTTATATCCTCCATAAGAGCTGCCACATCCTTTTTTGTTGCTACTGATTCCTCATTGCCCTGCGACATGATTCCAGTTTTTCCCGGGCCTTCTGATTCTGTTCCCGATATATATCTGAAAGTCTCTAGTTAGGCCCTTGGGTCCATAGACAGCTTCCCCACCCCACCCAACCTTCCGAGGATAGCCGGGGTCTCCTGGGCAAGCCACTATCCTCTCCAGTGCCCTTATGAAGTAAGGCATTCCGGATGTCGTCTGTTCACGGGAGGCCAGCCCAGAGGGCAACTCTGGGATGCCATGAGGGTGCACCAACTAGGAAGTCCAGCCTTGGCCTACCAGTGGAACAGTGCCCCCAGTCCAGACCAGCCCTTGTCAATGGGCCACTGATCCCTGCGGGACCACCCCTGCCGTCTAATATCCTGTCCGCCGCCCACCTCTATACGGGCAACCCTGTCCGGATCTCAAGTTCAGGAGGTGGAAGGTGGGCACACGCCCATGTCAAGGGGGCTCACACCTCCCTCTGCTTCGGCCGTTCTCCTGCCCCTCCAGGTGTCACAGTGGTGTCTGGGTTATCTCTGCAGGCTCTCCGTTAGCCCAAACAGTACGGCTCCTGATACGGACCTGGAGTCTTGAGGCTGCAGCGCCCCGGGCTACCAATGACAGACTTCGTATTGAGGGGCGACCTCCTGGTCAACTGTCCCCGCCCACGTGGATTCAGAATATCGTTATGAAGAAATTCGGGAGAGGGTGGCCCACCTCAGGGCCATATGGCTGGGGACCCTCGTGAAGCACCGCTGTGCGGTTGGTGCTGTCCTGCTCTGCAATGATGGGGGGTTGCGTGGGTGTTTGTGTGGCAACGACAGTAAGTCACAGCAGATCCTCAGGGGGAGTCCACGGTATGCCCCCCAGTGGATGGGACAGGAGTTCACGGGCCAACTGTCGCCTTGCCTTTCTAGGGGCAATTCCCTCTCGAGTCACAGTCAGTCCGTGGGTGTGCCAGGCAATCTCAGGTGTCAACAGACAATCAAAGTAGCCAGCAGCAGGGGGGTCCACACCGCCTCCACTCGGGGACCGGGTGGCAGGGGGAGGGCAAAAAGCGGGAGCCCAGCAACCTGATAGAGTAGTGTGAGGTCCCACTAGCTCTATGTGATGCTGCCGGAATGAAAAGGGTGTTGGAAAGCCTCCACAAGCGTAGCCAGCTGATATGTCCCTTTCCAGGCGTACACGTTCCAGATTTCACTGCCTTACAGGGAGACGAAGGTGGGGGAAACACCTCCCGCTTCCTTAATTGTCTCGTGTGTTCTAAAGTGCTGTTGTGTCGGAACACCTCCTGAAGGAGCCTTTCATCCTTTGGTCCCTTTGACAGCCGTGAGCTGAGGAGTCTTTGTCGGAGCCTTTCTTGTCAGGCCTGTGCCGCGGCTTGCTCTGCTATGCGGGCGTGTGGATGGCATCCCGGGTGCCTCCGCTCCCCTTTGCTCTGTCACCACCGGCAGCACCCGGGGGGCTCCCACTCACCGCCGGGTGGGTGGCCACGCTTCCCTCACCATCTCCTTACCCCCTCACAGCTGGTGTCAGGCAATGTGGGTGGGGGGGTGGTCGCAGGACGGGCCGCAGCTGGCCGGACGTCCACACCTCTGAAGTCCCTCACCAGGCTCCAAAATCCATGTGGTAGCGAGAACGGTGCTGCGTTCACGGCTCCTCTAACTCCACGGTGCCATTCTGTGGGTACCCCTGAGCGTTTTTCGCTCGCTCTTTGAACGACATGAAGAGGGGGTCTTCACCTCTTATGGAGTCTCATCAGGGCCCTGGGGATGAGGGGAAGTGGGGGCCAATCTTGACTTTCTCGGGCCCGGGTCGAGAGAGCGTGCTAATGTGGACTGTACATCTGTGCGCCTCCTGGTGGCCTCAGACAAGCATGTTTTAATGCATTGGACCGGGTTTGGCACAATCCTCATTGGCTACTTTGGGGGAGTATTTGGAAGTTGATTTATTGTTTCTGTATCAAGCCGAGTTTGTGTTCATGAACGATTGGAACTGTATCTTCTCCTCTCGCAATTAGCGTTAGCGCCGGATCACGAGTAGTGATAAGGCGGTAAATATCCACTTCCCATTGGGTCCATTGGAGACCCAATGGCTTTTTCTCTGTGCTATTAGCGCTACTGCAATTCGTGCCATGCTAATAGTGCTGAAAACAAGCAGAAAGTGGAGATTTTTACCTCCAGCAAAAAGCTGGAGGTAAAACTCCAACTTTCTGCTGAACTCGAGATTGGTTGGAGTAGTAAATGCAGTGGCGTTATTGCCGCATTTTACTGCTGTGCCAACTCGTGATGAGGCCCTATGGAGTATCTGGGCTGTAATACCGCCCAACTTTATTAGCGTTAGCGCCCACCGCATCACGGGTTGGGCGCTAACTGTAAGTCCCAGTAATGCAGTAATACTGCGTGCCGTAATAGCACCAAAAATTTGAATTTTTTCGGCTTGTTTGCCCCCAGCTCAGAGATAACAGAAGGGAAGGCCTAAAACAAGGACAAGACTGAAGGGCTAACAAAAGGTTGCGAACAGGGAAGGGTCCTGCCTGTCAAAAATTACTTATCTCTTGCAACTTGTACAAAGTGCAGGATTTAGTCGAATATAAGCAAACCAGGAGCATACTATTTCACTGCCATGTAATGCGCTGGTGTGTACGATACAACTAGACATTCAGTATAGTTTTTGAATAGGTCAGTTTTATGTATTGCTGACACTATTTGTAATTTTTGGTTTTTTGATGAACAAACATAAGTATAAACATAAACATCAACAACTGTGAAACCCGTGAGCACAAACAAGAAGGGGTATCACAAATCACAGTGCAAGTTGTACCTTGGTTACAGAGGTACAGATAATTACAATGTTGTCCCAACAGTATAAATTATTTAAACAAGAAGGAGAGTTCCCAAAGGGCATTAATTCATGCAAATTGGTCATACATTATCAAACATTGTAAATGCAAACAAAGCGAAAGCACAGGTGTCATGATAGAGAGGGTACGAACATATCTGCACCTCTCATAGAAAACTAGATACTGTGTAGTAGTATCTTTGATCAACACTAGAGCTTTATATAGTTTTTTGGGGGGCTGTGCACTCCTAGTCAGGATATAATCAATATAGTTAGTCTAGGAGACTGGACCTTGGAAAGGTCTGCTGGAGCCAGGCTGAAGGGTGACCTTGTTATGGGTCGACGTCAGGAAGTTGAATCAAAGTCCCCAATCGGGGTGGAACCAAAAAGGCAACAAGAGGTGCCAGGGTTCACAGATGTTTCGGCATATGTGGTTAAAGAGCCTTCTTCTGGAGCCAAGGCGCAGAATTCCCTGCAAAAAGCAGAGGGGAGGGTAAGTAAGTGTTAGGCAGAATCCTGTGCAGTTCCCTTAGGGAGCACTACAGAAGATTAGGACTACAGCTGAGAGCAATGAATCCCCTTTGGTATCAGTCTGTACCACAAAGATTTAGTTGGTAGCTGTGGCTGAGCAGTCAGACTTATCTCCAGAGGGAGATGAGCAGTATTCAGGGTTAAAACAATAGGCCTTCAGTACTATGGCACAAGGAAACACTGACCAAAGCTTTGTATTAAAAAGAATATATATATTTATTTTACACACTTCTAGTTAAACACATTTATCACAGTTCTTAAGCAAGTTAAATTTAGTCAAAGAAAGTATACACAACTCCCTAGTTAAATTGTAGACAAGTTTGAGTAAGAGTGAAAACTGAGCAAAACGGCACAGTGAAAACCAAACACAAATGGCACTCTAGCAATTTCTCACAAGGGAGGGAAAACACAAGTCATTTAGAAATATCTTCTTATAGGCCCTAGCAACACTTCCCATTCGTTTGTGAACCAGTTAGGCAAGGCAGTACATCAGTATAGCAAATACTTAAATGAAAACTGAGCAAAATGGCATTTCACAAGGTTTAAAAGTGGGAAGGAAGCGGTGGTTATAAGAAGTAGGTGCACCAACACAGTTCTATTTGAGAAGCAATCTAGTGAAGGCAGTTCTAACAATTTTAGCCAGAGTCAATAGGCCTGTGCCAGAGTCAGTGGTACAGAGCAAGGGCCCAGGAGCAAAATGTTCTTGTAGCTGCAGTCAAGTCTTTGGTTAACGAGTTTGAAAAGGTGGATGCAGAAAGTGAAAGACAATGTTAAGAGAGAGGGGCGGCCAACCCAACAGGTAGGTAAAGGACTTAAAACACCTTTAGCTCTACCACGCAGAAAGGGCTGTCTGGCGGAACAATGTACCTTTAAAATGAAGAAGTGGCTCCTGCGGTGGCGTTTGTTCCTGGTAGCTCCTGCAGTTCGGGGGATCCAGCAGAGGAAGAGAGGCTCTCGTCGTAGAGGAAGGTTCGAGTTACTGCACTACCCAGGGATTAAACCAGCCGCGGTGCTGCCCGACGAACAAAAGGTACACTCCTTTAAATCGCAGTCCGGGTGGACTGGTGCCTGGCTATCCGGTCTCCAAGTACAGGGTACTGGCGATTCGACCAAGGCAGGTCCGGGAAGGCGATTGGCAAACTGGTTGGCCCCACCAGCTCAAGGGAAGAAGGCTCTCGTCGTGTGCAGAAAAGTGGTGAGACGCTGCAGCAGGGCTTCATCGGTGGTTCAGTCGTTGCAGATGTCTTTGGCTTCTCTCCTCGTTGGCTTCTTAGTTCCAGTGGCAACGTCTTGCTCTTCCAGTCCTCAGGACTCTGCTTTTATGCAAAGAGAGCCCCATTCATACAGCCTAGCTGTCACTCACACAGTGGAGTGGTCATCTTGGCGGGAGACCCTCCAGCCTATCAGGATAGAGTGTGACATGGGTTGCTGAGGCAACCCTGTCCAGGGGTCCTTCTCCCCCTCCCACACAATGGACCCACCCCAGACTCAGTGGCGCCGAAAGGAGGACTTCTTGGTAGAAGCCCGCCAAAAGGACGAACAAAGGATCCCCGACCTGGGTTAGGAGTTTAGAGAAAGACACGAGAAAGAAGTTATATTAAATCTATGGCAAATAAAACCTACTGGAGCAAATTTAATATTAAAATACACCGGTGGTATGTTAGAGGCTGTCAGGAAATGTGGTAGCCTCGAACAATGGGAAAATCCCATAGGAAAATATTTGCGGTTGAATATTTACGGTAGTAACCACTGCCACCAGCCAGAAACTTTTGAGAGAGGGACTGTACAGTACCCTTCTCGAAAATGAACATAAGGGAAAAACTATTAACCCTTCCCAGTACCTCCATAGTAAGATGGGTTGTACTGGTTTAGTTCACAAAAATGGACTAGTAAAGTCAATGGGGACTTTACATGCCTTGGGAGACAGTAGTCAGTCCCAGGGTATGGAGTCTATGTTTGGGGGTCGCTACGAAACCCCTGTGTCACTGCACGCAGGGTGCTGTGTAACACATGTGAATAAAGATGGTTCCTATGGAGGTGAGAAAACCCCCATAGACATTAAACAGAAAAATAGTCTAGAACAAACATAGCAAAAAATGCCTAAGAGTGGGAAAAAGAGTCTCACTCTTAGCAGGAGAAAAACACAAACCCTTCAAATCCAGCAAAGCTGCTGGGGGACTCTATAGGTAAGGGAAATTAACCATAGAATGAGACACCAGCCCCCGCCTTCAGTATAAACGTGCCTTGTGCTCCAGATAGCACGTAGTTCTCACCATATGAGTACAGAATCTCCTTTGCAGCAGAACGTTGTGCCAGCTCCCAGTGCTGCCAGTATCCAGTACCTCACTACCTGTGATGACAGCCTCCAGCCTGCCCTGGCATGGACATGACTATGGTCATTAAGGTACACCAATTACACACTTTGTCATAAGTGACACAATTGTGCCAGCATTCAGCTAGCCTAATCCTTCAGTTTCTAATCCTCATGTTGCTTATTGAGGCTCCACATTCTCCAGTCTCTCTTCCACAGTAGAGTGCCACATTCCTAAAGCTGGGATAGATAGACCAGTAGCAGTTTCTCTACATCGGCTTCCCTCTACCCCCTATCTACTTACTAAGCCAGCAAGCAACTACACCTGTTGCTACTATTGTTAAGGTCAGTGCAAGAGCTGTAGTGTGTTTTCTAGACATATTTTACATGAAATTCTCTTAGTCTGTGTAAATACTTCTTTTTCACTCATGTAGTTTTAAGTATTCATTTGATTACTTCAAACACGCCTCCGTTGTTCTTACTTACCCTCCCCTCTGCGTTTTGCAGGGGATTCTGCGCCTTGGCTCCAGAAGAAGGCTCTTTAACCACATATGCCGAAACATCTGTGAACCCTGGCACCTCTTATTGCCTTTTTGGTTCCACCCTGATTGTCGACTTTTGATTCAACTTCCTGATGTCGACCCATAACAAGGTCACCCTTTAGCCTGGCTCCAGCAGACCTTTCCAAGGTCCAGTCTCCTAGACGAACTATTTATTTATTTTAAAATGTTTTATTGGCTTTTTTGAAATCAGACAATACATAACAAATGCTTCTCCCCCCCCCCGGATTTTCGTCGCCATTCTTATGATTTCAGTACATACTTAGTTAACATTATAAACAAGTAACAAACAGTAACTGTCTTCATGCTTTTGGACAATTGTGGTTTCCTTCATTGCCTAGGGTTGGGTTGGTGGCTTGTCTATATCCTTTTCTGGTGCGGTTGCGAGGGCGGTATTGTTTGATGTTCTTTTCCTGTTGTGTTACATCTGCATCTTTCCTTACAGGCCTCCTAACGGGGGCATGTCATCGGACGGGAGGAACATGTCCCTCACGACTGCCTTCCATGCCTCGAATTTAGCGTTAGTGTCCCCCTCACCCCTGGTGGCCCCCATGACCCAGGCTTCTGTCTCTGCAGCTGTCCAACGTTCCTTTCCCTTTTTCCAACGTGCATATTGTGGGCCTCTTTTTGATTTCCATGACATTGCTATCTCTCTTTTTGCCAATACACATGCCATGTCCATCACCTTCACTATATGTTTAATTTTACTCAGCCTGGGGTACGTGCCCAGCAGACATTCTTTCTGTGCCCAATCATATCTTTCGACTCTGCCTGTCTTACATGCCTGTTTATGTTTGCCCAGAGAATACTCACTTTCACACATCCTCAGAACATGTGCATTAGTTTGTTTTTTTTATTATTTATAATGCGCAATTATACCAACGGGTATCAGGGCGCAGCAGTTACAAGAATATGCAAAGCTTAGTTACAGGTATAGAGGTACACATTGACAGTAAGGAGTATATACAAAGTGGTAGGGAGGGCAAACAATGTAAGCAGTAACAACATAATTACAAGGGTGGGCACACATGTTACACGGTGTGCGGAAGGCATGAAAGAAGCCATAGCATTAGATATCTGAGTGGTCACTGAGTTACAACCATGATGTTACCTTAGCGCGGAAGTGCAAATAAGGCATGTCTATTCTCAGGTTAGGAAGCAGGGAGTTCCATAGTTTCACTGCTTTTACCATGAAGCTGTTGCCTCCTATAGTAGCAAGTTTGAAATGTGGGATGGAAAGGCAGTCTTTGTACGCGGTTCTGAGGGGTCTCAAGGAGGCTTGTCTGTGGAATCTGTTGATCAGGTAGATCGGGGCAGCATTGTTGAGAGATTTATAGGTAAGTGATGCCGTTTTTAGGAGTATTTTGTTTCTAGTTGATAGCCAGCTGTTCGGTTGGCTGAGTCCTGAAATGTGTTCTCTTCTAGGGATGCGCAGGTCTGCTCTCCGGGCATTGTTTTGCAGGGTTTGTAACTTGTTGGTAGTAGCCTTGGTGGTTCCTAGGTAAAGGGCATTACAGTAGTCAAGGCGGGAGAGTATAAGGGCTCTGGCGAGTGTGACGCAGCTAGGGTTCTGAAAGGAATGGTTTAGCTGAACGGATCAATTTGCATGTGTATGCCGATGATGATGCCAGGGAACTCAGTTGTCTTTTGAAGGAAAGGTTGGAATCTAAGTAGAATCCCAGAGTTTTGACCTCCTGTCCAACTTTGATATTGTTCCCATCTATCATGAAGGAGATGTAGGCCGGGTTAAGTTTCTTTAGGCTAGACGTGGTACCCAAGATGATAAGCTCCGTTTTCTCATCATTCAGGCATAGTCCATGAGTGGCCATCCATGCCTGGATGATGGTGTACACCCTATTTAGCAAGGCCAAATCCTTTTCATAATCTCCTGAAAGCGGAAGGAGAATCTGGGTATCATCTGCGTAGTTTGTGTAGGTGATACCGAGATGATCCAAATCATCGAAAAGGGGCTTGGTAAATATGTTGTAAAGTGTCGGGGAGACACAAGAGCCCTGTGGGACACCGCAGGTAATGGGTATTGGGTCTGCTGCTGCAGTGGGAGAGACGACCCTCATAGTTCTTCCGTTAAGAAAAGAGGTAATCCATGCGATGGTCTCGGAGGAGAAGTGTGCTGCTGTATGGAGGTGTGATCATAGGACAGAGTGGTCAACCAGGTCGAAAGCTGCAGATAGGTCGAGGAAGAGGAGTAGGGCAACTTGCCCTTTGTCCCTGAGTGTGTCTATTTGAGCTTTCAAATCAATAAGTGCAGTTTCAGTCCCGTGTTGCGGGCGGAACCCTGATTGTTTGGATCCTAAAAGGTGGTGTTCTTCCAAGTGCTTCTGTATTTGTACATAAGCGACCTTGTTTAGGATTTTTAGTAAGAAAGGAACGGTCGTTATAGGTCGGTAATTTGTAGGTGTGGCTGGATCAAGGGTAGTTTTTTTTAATAAAGGCAGTACCCAGGATTGTTTTAGATTTGTGGGGATGGAGCCGGTGGTAAAGGAAGCATTGATTAGTTTAGTGAGGAAAGGTGACAGATCACGGACGGCAACTTTGATAAGTTGAGCTGGGCACAACTAGGTCGGATTCATAACAGTTGGACCACGGGCATTGCGCCTCCGCCTTCCTCTTGAAGCTTGCCACCTTTTTTGGGGTCATGTACGTCCTGTATAGGACATTTGTTTGTATTAGTCTGAACCTAGCATTTCTGGAGACTGCCTTCGGATGTTTCAGTGCTCTCTCCCATTCATTGTCTTTGATATCCTCTCCAATGTCCATTTCCCATTTAGTTTTTAGTGTGGCGCTGCGGGGGTTGGGCCTATCATTTAATTGTGCATAGATTCTTGACACTGGCCTCCACCCGTCACTCAGATTGTACATTTCTGTCACTAGGGGACTTGTTGTTGGTTCTTCTGGCCTGTCGCTCCATCTCACCGTGGCCTTGTTTTTGAGTTTCTGGTACCATAAGAATTGTCCCATAGGTAAACCCTCTTTCTCGTGCAGTGATTTCAGTTCCCTGAATTCTCCTTCCTCGTACATGTCCCCCCCAGGTGTATATACCCATTCCTTCCCATTGTCTGACGGTGTTAAGGTCGGCTGGCATCATTCTCATCTCTGCCATAATTGGTATTTCAGGGGAGTAAGGATTCTCCAAATGCATGATGGTTTTAACTCTTCCCCATATTTGTCTGCCTAGTTTGGCCAGCACAGGTGCATTGTTGGTATGGTCTCCTGATGTCCATATTGTTTCTTTGAGGTGTATAGGTTTGATCAAGTCACTCAATAGGCCAGTTTTGTTAGTGACTTCATCCGACAACCATTTGGTGACATGACTAAGTTGGGCTGCTAAGTAGTATCTTTCGAAGTCTGGGAGCAGGATTCCCCCTGCTCCGTGTGGTAGGCTTAGTATGTTCAGTGCCAGTTTGTGGCGCGTCCTTCCCCATATGAAGTCTCTGATTTGGGCATCTAACTTGTGGAAAAAGGTTGGTCTGATGTAGTGGCAGATGGTCTGGAAGAAGTATAGGAATCGTGGCAATGTAATAATTTTTACTATCAATGCCCTGCCCAACATTGATAGCGGTAGCTTGGACCAGAATTTCGTTGAGTTGCGGAGCCCCTGTTTTACTGCAATTGTGTTATGCTCATGCATGAGTTCTGGTGTGTGTCTGATCTTAACCCCCAAGTACTTAAATGTATCTGGCTGCCACTGTATCCCCACCTGCGGTAAGTTTTCTTTCCTTGTCTCCCTCAAGCCTGCTAGTGGGAACATACAAGATTTTTGTCTGCTAAAGTGTATCCCTGAATAGCGTGCAAAGTTGTCTAGCACCTCTAGGATTATTGGGGCATTGATCGTTGGGTCTCTCAAGTAGAGCAGGACGTCGTCTGCATATAATTAGATGACATGATACCTCCCAACCACCCGTATCCCTGCATCCCAGAATTGTCTCTGTATGTAGATTGCAATTGGCTTCAACCCCAGAATGTAGAGCATGGGCGACAAGGGGCAGCCCTGTCTGGTGCCTCTCTGTTTGTTCCAGGCTCTCGAAACCAATTTGCCCGTCTTTACTCTTGCCGTGGGGTCTTTATACAGTGTCTTAATCCAGCGCACAAATCCCTCTCCGAATCCGAATTCCCACAGCACCTCTATCAGCCACTCCCAATAGATGGAGTCGAATGCCTTATAGGCATCTACGGACATCACTGCCATATGTTCCTGGTCCCCCTCTGTTTGTGCCATGATGTGTTGTAGCCTGCGCAGGTTGGCAGTTGTATTGCGACCGGGTATAAAGCCATTCTGGTCCTCATGTACCAGGCTCCCTATCACTTTGGACAATTTCTTGGCCAGTATAGTAGTCAGTATTTTACTGTCGTAGTTTTACATTGCTATTGGATGGTATGATTCGCATTCGTCTGTTGGTTTGTGTGGCTTGGGTATCGGGACTATTAGTGTTTCTCTCATGCTTTTGGGTAGGGTTCCTGTCTCCTAGGCCTCTTGATACACCTCGTATAGCAGTTGGGTTAGTGTTGTTTCATATGCTTTATAAAACTCTGGGGGAAGCCCATCTGTTCCTGGAGTCTTGCATGTGACCAGGGATTGTATGTCTGTCAGCGGCACTTGGGTGTTATGTGCGTATAGTGTGGAGTAGAAGTCAGCGAAGGCGTTATTTATTGAGTTCTGAGTCCTTTTCATGTCCCCTTTCTCATCTTTTAGTGCGGTCACTGGGTGCTTTGGATGCTCACGTTTGCATAACCATGCCAGTAGTCGACCTGGTTTGTTGCCGTTTGTGTATCCTGGTGGTGCGCGTTGTGTAGTCAAATTTTGCCAGCCGCCCCCCACCTGGTGACAGCTTGTCTGCGCCTCCAGCAAATTTTCCTCCTCCGCCCTGGATCCCGAGCTATTGTTCTCTTTCTGTTTTATTTCTTCCTCCCTCTCCTATAGCTCCTTCCTCAGCATTCTTCTGATTCCAGCTGCCCCCACTATAATCTCTCCCCTTGTTACCACCTTCAGGGCCTCCCACACCGTACCCCAGCGTTCTACGCTGCCGCTGTTGGTTGTGACATATTCTACCAGTCTGTCTCCTAGCTCTTCCCTGAAGGTTGGGTCTGTCAGTGCCTCTGTGGTCATTCGCCATGATGGGATGGGGGTTCTGGGGCCTTTCATTACCCAGTGCATTAGCAGGGGTGAGTGGTCCGAGATCGTTCTGCCCATGTAATGTATTGACTCTACTTGTCCTAGATGTGTTCTGTCAATGAACATGTAGTCGATTCTCATGTAGAGGCTGTGTGGTAAAGAATAGTATGAGTATCCCCTGTCTGTGGGGTGGTGTTCCCTCCAGGCATCTGCAAGGTCTAGTTCTTCCAATATGTTGTTCAGTGCCATTGGGGCCTTGTCAGCCAGATTCTGCGGGGGTTCGGATCTATCTAGGTTCAAGTCGATCACCACCCCATATGTAAAGGCCCTCCCTGTGTCTAGCCAGTTTGGTTTGTAGCCTATCAAGGTAGGATGGTATGCCGTGATTTGGGAAATACGTGTTGACTACGCAGATCTTTACTTGCTCAAATACACCCCACATTATCAAGTACCTTCCTTCTGTGTCTGCCTCAGTCCCCAGTAGCTGAAGGGGCACCCCGGTGCTGATCCAAGTGTACACTCCCCTCGCGTATTTGGAGTATGAGGCCCCTTGTCCCTGTCCTCCCCAGTATTCTTGTAGTTTAGCCTGGTCATCCGCTGTGAGGCGTGTTTCTTGGAGAAGTGCAATGTCTAGTTTCTTCCTACGCACATAGGACCTGATCCTGTTCCTGCGTAAGTATGACCCCAACCCGCCTACATTCCATGTTAATATTTTAAGTTGCGTTGCCATGCTTGGTTATGCTTGTTTCCGGGACCCCCTTCCCTCGCCATTCCACCAGTTTGGGCCCTTCACCCCAGGGCTTCTGTTCCCTCCCGCCCTCTCACCTCTTTTCTTGTATCCTCGACTTGTTGGCCACCTTCTCCCTTTTTCCGTGCTGCATGAAGACTTTAGTGTAAAACTGGAATGACTGCGACAACAAACGCAGCCTAAACAGTTGCATCCAGCAACTACACAACCGGTGTTGTGCTCGGGTGCCTCCACACTGTCTAGCCCCTTCCAGGGCGTCCAGCGCGGACGTGGGTGTGCCAGCAACAGGCTGACATTGGTCATTCCAAGGGTTAGGGCGTCGCACGTAGGGTGGTCGTCCGATCTCTTCTCGGCCGTCTGTTGAGTGCGTTTGTGGATCTCTCCTGGTGGTATGTTGTGCTGCTTGTGGCAGCTCAAAGGATAGTGTCTCTTCCGTGCTTCTGTGTCCGTCCTTCGGTTCGATTCATTTCAAGGGTCTTTATCTTGGCCGTCCACTAAGTTATTATGCTCTAGCCACATGTTTGCTGCTGCTGGGTTTCTAAGAATATGGCTCGCCCTTTATGGATTATCTTTAGCCTAGAGGGATAAAGCAACATGTACTTCACGTTTAGTTGTCTCAGCCGTGCTTTGATCAGGACAAAGGATTTCCTCGCTCGTTGCACCGTTTGCGTAAAGTCAGGGTATATGGTTATCTTGGAATCTCCTCGCTCTATTATCCCGCCTTCTCTTGAATGCTTGAGTATAATCTCTCTGTCCTGAAAATTAAGGATCTTTGCGATCATCGGTCTGGGGTGCGATCCTGGAGGTGGCTTCTTTTGAAGGGCTCGGTGGGCTCTCTCCACCGCAAATCCCTGTGAGAGCTTGTTTGCGCCTATTTCCTGCTGTAGTAGGGACTCTACGTATCTTGTCGGGTTCATTCCCTCGGTTCCTTTGGGGATTGCCAGCAATCGGACGTTACTTCTCCTGGCACTCCCTTCCGATTCCTCAGCTCTTGCCTCTAGCATTGCCACTTTCCTGTCCAATTCCCCCACCTTGATCTTCAGTTCAGTTGTGGCTTCTGCGGTTTCTGTCACAGCAGCTTCAGTCACCGCCACTCTCTCTGTGAGGTCCCTCGCATCTTGCCTCATGAGCTACATATCCGTTTTCACTTAATCGATCTTTGTGTCTATGAAGGTCCTGAGAGCAGCTATGGCCTCTAGCACTGGCCCATCTCTGTTGTCTGTTTCTGGTTCTCTCTGTGCCTCTGTTTCCGTTGTGTTTCTGTGTGTCGTGGATGTTGTTTTTGGCGCCACGACCGAGTCCATTGTTGTTATTTTCACCTTGCCTTTGTCTTTAGTGGATGGCATGCTTGGGCGGGGCATTGCAGGGCACACCGGCCTCCGTCTGGGCAAAAGTGCTCCAGCAGGGGGGTGGGGGGGGGTTGGGGAGTTTCTGATTCTCAGGATGCGTGGTTTCCCCTGCTTTCCCGTTAGGTTGATGTGCCCCTATGTGTCTTTGTGTCCTGCCAGCAAAGTGCTTGTGCCTTCTGTGCACCCTGGCCTTTACCTTCAGCCTTGGTCCGCTGCTGTCCCTCTTCTCTCCTTTCTTAGCTTCTCTTGTGCATTGGCCTGCTGCTGTGTGGCTGTCTCTTTTTCAACCCGCACAGCAGTATCTCAAGGTGTGTCTAGCTCTCGTTTGTTTCGGTCTTTACAATTTTATTCCCCAGTCCACTCCAGCTGCTGGGGGAGTTCTTGTGGTATATTTGTGCTGCGAATTGTTGTTTCCCCCACTTTGTGGGCTGATGTGTCGATTTCCGGTTTTCCTTCAGCTCTTCTGGTCACGAGGCCTGCTGGGCAGTTTAGCTATCCCTAGGTTTTAGCTGCTGCACAATTGCGTTATATTGTGTTGTGCTTTTATGTTAGCTCAGCTCTTGTCACTACTCCGGGCCTTTGCTTGCTTGTCCTCCTGTTTCAATGCCCTAAGTAGTGCGCAAGCAGTGTGGTTTGCTCACTTCTTGCCCCTCTTGCGGTGTCCGGGTTCAATTGTGCCTCTCTTCGCCCCTGTGTCTCACCTGCGGCAGTCCTGTCCAGACCCGTATGGGCTTGTGGTAGTGGTGCTCAGGCTATTTTCCTTTCCCGTTAGGCTCTTCTCAGTTATGCCCCCTCCACACTCCTGCTCGGCATTTATTTGTGATGCCCGTGGCTGCTCTCGGTTCTCGATATGTGCCCGCCTGATCTCTGTGGGCACTCCTGGTCCCTACTCTGCACCGATGGTTTCTTATCCGGTTTTGTACTGCAGTGGAAGGGCGCATCAGCGTGCTTCGGGGTGCCGTTTTCTTCTTCCTGCCCTTCACCCCAGGTGTCCTCTCCTTACCATGGTCCCCGGTCACAGCGGGTCCCGCTCTCCTGGTGCTTCAGTGTGCTGTTTTCATCTTCCTGCCCTTCACCCCAGGTGTCCTCCCTTTACCAGGGTCTCCGGCCGCAGCAGGACCCGCACTCCTGGCTCCTCGCGTAGCGTCTGCTTCCGTTCTCTCCTTTCACCCAGCGGGGTCTTCTCAAGCCTTCTTACCCTGGCAGGATGATTCCCTTGTGCGCCCTTGACTGCTGTGTTTTCGGTGTCCTCTCCTCTCCAGCTCCCTTCGTTGTTCTGCGCTGCCTCAGCGTGCCGTCCCCTCTCCTTGGTCTTCAATCGGCTTGGGTTGCGCGTACTCCTGGCTCCTCGTCGCTGCAGGTGCTCCTTCCAAACTCCAATCCTCTTCCTCACCCGCCACGATCAATCGGACGGATGTGCCTGCGGTCCGGGGCCCCTCTCTGTGGCCTTCACTCAGCTTAGGTTGCGCGTACTCCCGCCTCCTCGTTGCTGCAGGTGCTCCTTCCAAACTCCAATCCTCTTCCTTACCCGTCTCTATCAATCGGGCAGATTTGCCTGCGGTCCGGGGCTCCTTCGATAGTTGCCGTTGTCTGCTGTGGAGCCGCGCCAGTCTTCTCACCTTTCCCCCTCTGTCTTCTCAGCGCGCTTCCTTCTCCGCCATTTTGTGCCGTTTAGGGGGGACCCGTATCCGAGGGCTTGCCACGTCTTCTGGCATCCGATTTCTTCCGGTTCTAGCACCGTCGAGCAGTGGGTCGCTTTATCTCACCGGCGGTTCGTTTCTTGATACTTGTAACTCATTTTCTCCTCTGCTATAGGATCAATACACAGGATCATAGCCGGAGCTCGGTGCCTTGATTCCTCACTCCATGCGTGCCAGACCACGCCCCTCTCCTAGACTAACTATATTGATTATATCCTGACTAGGAGTGCACAACCCCCCAAAAAACGATATAAAGCTCTAGTGCTGATCAAAGATACTACTACACAGTATCTAGTTTTCTATGAGAGGTGCAGATATGTTCGTACCCTCTCTATCATGATACCTGTGCTTTCGCTTTGTTTGCATTTACAATGTTTGATAATGTATGACCAATTTGCATGAATTAATGCCCTTTGGGAACTCTCTTTCTTGTTTAAATAATTTATACTGTTGCGACAGCATTGTATCTAATTAATGTATCTGTACCTCTGTAACCAAGGTACAACTTGCACTGTGATTTGTGATACCCCTTCTTGTTTGTGCTCACAGGGTTCACAGTTGTTGATGTTTATGTTTATAGTTATGTTTGTTCCTCAAAAAACAAAAAATTATAAATAGTGTCAGCAATACATAAAACAAACCTAATCAAAAACTATACTGAATGTCTAGTTGTATCGTACACACCAGCGCATTACATGGCAGTGAAATAGTATGCTCCTGGTTTGCTTATATTCGACTAAATCCTGCACTTTGAACAAGTAGCAAGAGATAACCCTTCCCTGTTCGCTACCCCCAGCTCAGAGCTTGGGGTAAATATGCCAGACTTGTGATCGACCAGCTCTTAAATGCGGCAGTAATACAGTTTCCTCTGCATTTAAGGGCTACCGCCCAACTCGTGATGAGGCCCTATATCTGCTGTTGCCTCCCTGAAACTACTGACCGGTATGCTATCTTTGTCTCTTCTGAGCTTATAGATTTTTCTGCATCCTTGTCTGATTTCATCCCTTTCAGATATTTGTCTTTAAGCATTTGAATTTATAGAAGATATCAACCCCAGAGAACTGCAGTTACATGTAAGTAACTAAATATTAGCTCCAAGTAAGAAAGTAACACCTCACCCATATGTGGAGAGGCTGCATTATATGGGAATGAATGACTCCTGTCATGCTCAAAGGAAGCTTGTAGGCTTTCAGCAGGAGGTCCATGGGCAAATGGAAGATAATTACTGATAGTGACACTTTAATGTACGGGAGCCAACAGTTGAGGGGACTAAGACAGAAAGTGGATCGAGTGACACATGACCAAAGCATTCTGCCCTATTAGTTTTAGCCCTAAGCCCCTTACGCTACCTGACTCCCTGAAGACTCAGGCCTCTGGGTATAACAGCAAAGAGGGACTGCAATTTATTAAAAAAGTGTTACTGATTGGTTCCTTGAAAATACACCAATCCCCTGCTAGGATTTGCCTATTTATGGAGCAGTTTCACATCACTGTGGTGGAAACTTGTTCGCGTTAACAACTCCAAGTCCTCTTTCCCTATGAGTGAAGACATAGGTTCAAGGAAGAATTTAACCCCTTTTCTTAACAATCTCTATGTGACAGAGAGACTGTCAGCTGTAAAAACCAGAAGCTTGACTGGTGGAAAGTGTTATGCAGGTGATTTTGGGAAACTTACCTGGCTTTGGAAAAGAAGTGGAGAGGCCCAATTCTTGTAGGGAACCTGCACCGGAGCCTCCTTTTGTTTATACTCCAAGGACATTACCACTGTCCTTGATGTGCTCAGCAGTTCAACATTTCATCCAGAAGAATCTGAGACTTTTTTAGAAGGATATCTTTTTTTTGTGTGTTTGGTTTAATTAAACCTTTACAAAAAGACATAAATAATTTAGAAGACAGTACATATAGAACATTATAATGTACAACAATATTATCAAAGATTGCTTCAATTCATTTAATAATCACTTATCTCTAAAATGTAGAATAAGCACAGAATAATCCCTAAAAACCTACATTTCGTTATATCTAATAAAATATATTAATTAAAAAGTGATTGGACTCAATGGGCCTCATTACGAGGTTGGAGGTAGCCTTGCTGGTTTTACCGGCAAAGCTACCTCCAAACTCGCATCCGGGTCCGGCACCTGCGAATGGGCAATTACCGGGCTATTCTGGCCCAGCCGGACCCGGTAATTGCCCTTTCACGGGTCCGCGCCTGGTACATCCCCATTCCCATTGAGCCCAATAGGGCTCAATGGGAATGGGGAGGGTGGTAGCACCGGCTAATACCGTTAATAACTGTACCGGTGCTACCATCATGTTCTGCTCGCGGGTGCCGGTACGGCCACCAGGTCAGACCTGGTGGCTGCAAGGGCACCCGCGAGCAGAACTCCTAGTATGGCGGTACGGTAGCGACGGTGCCGGTAGTGATACCAGCGCTGTTGTTGTCTTACCGCCATACTTGTAATGCGGCCCAATGTGTGGATCACAGCCCTGTAATTTGTAAATCAATGAAAGCTAGAAATCGAGTTAGCTAAGATTAGAGCAACATTTTCACCCCACAGGAGTCTAGACCAAAGAGGATTTTGCTCATACTTGGGCTCAAGATGTACTTCAGACTTAAATTATTTAATTCTGATCGGGCTAAAGTAAGGACAATCAATTATCCAATGCCTTAGCGTTTCCAAATGTGCAAAATGATTGTAGAAACGACAAATCATAGTTAGCCCTGATTCCTTGATTGATGCCCAATGCTTGGTCCATTCCCTTGTTGTCAAATGATTGAACCGGAAGCGCATATGAAGTGTGTGTACTTTGTTGCACGGAAAACGCTTTATATATGTGCAAAGATGTTCCCTCTTCCTAGGGAATGAAGCATATTCCCTATGGTTTCAATAGTGTCAAGCCAACCATGACTATAAAGTTTATTTTTAACACTACAGGGACGGTTGTTAAGTTCTTCTTCACTCGAGTCAATATCACGAAGGAGAGAGCACATTCTTTACCTATACAAGTTAACAGAATTAGATGAAGATTCCACCAACATTAGACCCAAGTCCACATATAGTGAATTACGGAGCGGGTCTAGAAATTTTGCAAAATTTAGGAGCTGCCTCCAAAGATGTCTGGTACATAGAGAAACCAGACGCAGCTCTTGCCTTATAATGACATTTGGCAAAGAGCTAGATAAGACAAGCACCTCTTTCCAGACCTGTCCCTGTAAACAGTTCAATAAATCACCCAGATCCAATAAACACATGCACAATCCATAAAGTAGGATAGGTTCGATCTTCAAAAAGTAATAATTTAAAAGTGGCAACAATGAGAATTTGCACACCCTGGCATATTAACATTTCATGTGTGATAAGAGAGGTCGAAATTTTGCTAATGAGGACCACATAGATGAAGAATTGCACAGTTTATACCGCAAATACCTCATTTCCAAAACTCTGTCAATTTGTTCTGGACTCATAGTCCAATTCATTGTTTTTAATTCATGGGATTTTGAGAAAACAACGATTTTGGATTTGAGTGAATTGGCTTGCAAGTTGTTTGCTACTGCATACTGCAAAAAGAGATTTATTTAGCTTGCACCCCAATGCCGTCCTATCGAAAAAAGATGAGATTGTCGGTGAATGCCAACTAATGCAGTCTTAACCTGCCCAATCTCACTGGTGTTATTTTGTCAGTAGAAGGTGAAGGATATCCGTTTTAGGACCCCTGATTGAGCCACCTTCTGCTTCATGCACCTGGCTGCCTTCTGAGACCAGAGCTGCTTGCCACATCAAAACACCTAGATGGATTGTTCTGCTTCTGCCGCAAAGAGAGTCACCAACACGCCTCATAAATACTGCTTGAGGCTATTGAGCCTGCTTAAGAGACTGATGCCTGCCGGCTTTGGCCCTTAACATATAAACAAATAATTATAATAATAGTGAACTTGTGGCCTTCCCTTCCCAAGAATTCCTAGGTGCTCTAAATCCGTGGGCTTTACCCTGGGTCCTAGAGAGTGGTTAGGCCCCATTTTCCTGCCAAAACCCAAGACATCTTAAAGTAACCACTTTCATTTTGGGTTTTTGTCTTTTTTCATTCATGTTATGCCTATTTTTGCTATCCATCTTGCAGTTCTATTTCATTTCTATCTGTTTTACCTTTATGACTGAAAAGTTTGGGCAGAGCGCACAGTAGTCTTTACTCTCCTTTTTACTTCTTCTGGCCAGTATCAGATTTTGTCACAACCTCCTATTCAAGTGTTTATGAATAATAATGTTGATCCCATGATGGAGACATAAAGGTTCAGTTTTGTAATTTTTAAAACGCCATAATTTTCAAGGCTCACTTAGGGCCTGATTCACAGAGCATTTTCCTGTGGGATTGCACCATTATAAAATGCTTCCATAAATCAGGCCCTTTGTATCTTCCTACCCATTTGATCACTTTCATAGAGAATTATGTAAAACGTAATAAAATAAGAACTTGACCACCTGTTACAAACAAACATAACCTGTTTTGGAAACATCAGAAAATAGACATTTCAGAAATGTTACAACAGTTTAATGTGATTCTTTAAATGAACACATTTTGTCATTTTTGCTGATCCCAAATTGTGGTTGTCCTTACAATTGCCAACTTTTTGGATACAAGGTTGTACAATTAGGTTTTGTTGTTTTGCTTGAAAAATAGAACACTACCAAGTTTTGAATGAACATGTGGATAAACACCCTTTCATTTAAAGGCTTAATTTGATAACATTTTTGACTACACATAGGGTGGAGATTAATGTTATGTTTGTCATTTTTTTTTTATGTTGGAGGTAGATTTAAATTACTTAGTTGTCATTTGAATATGCATTGTTCTGTTTTATTTGTGCCTGGCCATTGCATATTGCATTTATACTTTAAATTATTTTCTTTAAATTTTATAGCATACAGCATCTTCTGGCTACTCAAGGAGCGAGATAAGGGAAATGATCAATAATGTTCGTTTTTTTCGTGTCCTGAGACTCTTGCGGATTGCTAGACTGGCACAGTACATTAATGAGTTGGAAAAGGTAAATAAGCACCTGATGTAATTTATGAAGTATAGCGGCAACGTATTGTAGTTTATTTATGGTCATTCTAATGAGAGCCAATGCATGTTATGTTATGGTATATATATGTGTTTAGCCTTCAAACCTGTTTAAAGCCTTAAGAAACGTGTTGGTGTCTTCTACTTCTGGTTCGAACATGATGGAATCTGGACCACTGAACTTGATAATGATAAACCGTTTGTACAACATTTCTTGAACAGGTACTTGTACACCAGTAAGCAGAATTTTTCACTTTGGAGTGAGCTAATCCTTCTGCAGTCACCACCTTGCCTCTTCCCTCCCAGTCCCGCTGCACTGCACTGGCCACCCGCTTCACTGCAAAAACCCAGGACATCACGAACACTCTTTCTTCTTCCCTTTGCCCCTCCCCTCCTCCCATCTCCCGGCCACCCCTGGCCTCTCATCCCCCTCATCCTCTCTCTCAACCTTCTCTACTATCACATCAGAAGAGGTGACTAGAGTTGTCTGCTTTATGAAGGTCTCCTCCAAACATGTCTTCCCCTGTTCTTCCAGAACTTTTAAGGACAAAATCGGCACTTTTGCCCCTGTACTTGCTGATTTCTGTAATCATTCTCTTGCTACTGGGTCTTTCCCCTCTTTCCTCAAGCACTCCCTGGTGCACCCCCTCCTAAAAAAGGCTTCTGCATACCCCTCGTGTCTGGCTAACTGGCACCCCATCTCTATCACTCCCTTCCTTGGGAAACCTCTGGAGAAGTTGGTCTTCCCCCAACTAGCCCAGCCCATCTTCTGGCGCACCAGGGGGGCAGAGTCATCCACCCGCGCCAGAGAAACTAGCCCTCACAGTGTGGTTCCTGAACAGGTCATGTTAGGACATCTCAGCCTCTCTAAGGCTAATCTAGAGATAATACAGGGTGCCAGGAGCAAATCTACCAGGGCCCAGTTTAGGAGCAAGTTAGACTCTAAGGGCTTCGACCCTCTGGCATGTTCCCTGGACGACGTTCTCTCCTTTTCAGCGCATCTCGCCCATTCAGGAGTGCAGGTGGACACTTGCTGCACCTACCTGGCAGCCATTGGGGCTTATAGAAACTCGGGGGAGGAGAGCTTTTCCTCTTCCAACCCAATTGTCAAGAAACGTTTGACAGGTCTCACCAGGCTCTACCCGCCCCTCAAGAGGCCGCACCCAGTGTGGGACCTCAACATAGTCATGGGAGCCTTGGCGCACAAACCATTCGAACCAATGCCGTCTGCGGACATCAGACTGGTCACCATTAAAACGGCCTTGTTAATCATCCTTACCTCGGCTCGAAGAATCAGTGAAATCCAGGTGCTGGTCGGCTCAGAGCCATACACTATGTTTCACAGGGACAAGGCAGTCCTACGGACGCACCCAGCATTCCTACCTAAGGTTCCTTCTGCATTCCATCTGAACGAAGAAATTGTGCTGCCCATGTTTTTTGCTGAGCCCAAAGACGAGGCGCAGAGAGTTCTGCACTGTCTTGATGTCAGGCGTGCCCTGAAATTCTACCTGGACAGGACCAAGTGCTTCTGCAAGTCGGACACTCTGTTTGTCACTTTCAGAGGATCAAGACCGGGGTATAAGGCCTCCATATCCCATTGGATGGTTTTGGCCATCAAAGAAGCATACGAGGGACAGCACAAGCTACTGCCGCCCAACATGCACACCCACGTGGTCAGAGCCAAGGCAACGGCCATCGCTTTCCAGCAGCATGTCCCCTGGCAAGTCATAAGCAGGGCGGCCACATGGGCCTCCCCCTCGGCTTTCTGCAAGCACTACAGTTTGTTTGCTGGTTCTAGATCAGACGTGGCTTTCAGACAGGCGGTTCTTAGAAACCTGTTTGCTTAAGGAGGGTCTCCTCTCCACTCTGGGGCTTCACTCAGTTGTAATCGCCCATGCATTATGGAGGAAAGGGAACGGGACGTAAGAGTAATTATAAGTTACTCACCATAGTGACTAACGTACTCTTAGTCCTTAGCCTTAGGCAATGTTAATCTATTATCGACGCGTCTATGGGAATTGAGGTGTGGCGCCGGAGGGCTGAGTCAAGGCAGTGCATGCTCCCAGGGTCGCACCCCTGCATGCCTCTAAATTTAAAGCACAAGTTTTTTTCTGGTGAAAAAGGTTCCGTCTCCCATCCCTTGGAAGGGACGCCCATGCAGTATGGAGGAAAGGGGACTAAGGACTAAGAGTACGTTAGTCACTACAGTGAGTAACTTATCATTTCACCTTTACTGCATTGGCTAGCGTTATGTGTGCCCTCCCAAGATGATTTTGTGAATGCATTGTGCTATGCCCTGATTTTGCCTCAGCTTGGGGCGGATGGTAGTAGGATGTATTATCTGCTCTAATTCCATTGGTCATAGCCCTCTACATCTCTTGCAAATATAGTGGTGTGGGGGGCTTGGAAAAGGTTTGTGTCCAGGTGCATCGGGCCTCATCCTGCTGGTGTGTGTGCATACTCCTCTCCACACATCCGGTTACTTCTGGGGTACATCTCATGTTTCCTTTGAAGATGGGAAGGGGCATTACTGATTTTATTTGCGCTGTTTCTCCGCAGACTGTTTTTACTCAGAGGTGATGTGACCAGTGTGTTGTGTTCTATTTTGCATGGGATAGATATGTAGGCTTCATCTCCTTCTTTCATTTAATTGCAGTGTGCACCACTATTCATTTTCCATGTTGCCATGTTGGGAGAAACTCTGTGGCTTGAAAGCACTGAGGTGGTGATTTAGTCATTATAAAAGATGTTAAGAGTCTGCCTGATCAAGCAGACTGTGTGTATTATGGAATGTGCCAATTCTGCTGCGTGTGTTCATAATAAATGGGGCTTTGCCACGGCCGCTGCAGTGAGACCGTGGAGCCTGGACATCAAGCATCGTGTGCAGTGTGTTCTGTGGCTGGGGGGCTCAGAGGGGCCGGAGGGGCACACCAGCGACTTGCAACAGTGGCGACGAGGTCACGTAGTCGCTTCAACACTGACCCGCAGGGCGAAGGCTGTGAAACACGTCGGGGAATTTTTCTCCATATGTTCATGCCACGGAGCCGGCGAGGTTAGTGCGGTCGGCTGCCATTTTGTCCTTGTGGTGGTAAGGGGTTGCAGCTCATTTCAGGAGTGCTTGTGCGCCTCCCACATGAATTTTTGGAACCCCTTTGCGCAGGGGGCAGCATTGTGATGCTGCTCTGTCATTTTGGAGTGTTTTGGACACTTTCTTCTCGTCGAGTGTGAGGTGAGGAGAAGGGGAGGCCTAGAGTTTTTTTTTCTCTTCTTTCCCCTCGGTCCCACCCCACTCCATTTTTGGAACTTCTGGCCTACGGGCTAGGAAGGCTTCCCCCATATTCCTTCCTGTTTGGACATTGATGGAGGGGCAATCAATACAGCAAGCCCTAGGGTGGAGTGGTGGCAAGATACTGCAGGCAACATTTTTAGACATTCTGGACTGGATGCTGGAAGATGCATTTTTTGTGACTGTGTGGTTTGATGGAGGGGCAATCACCAGAACGAACCCGATGGGGAGTGTTGGCTAACATCGGCACGCTCAATATTTTAGTGCATTCTTCCTGGAGGAGGGCCATTTGTGAGTTGCGGCCCCAGTACTCACGTGGGGTGCTCGTGCACTCATCACAATGGCTGACCAGGAAGACGGTGCAGGAGCCCCGGCGGCGCTGGTAGGACCAGCGGACCCAGTGTATGCGCATGCGCCGAGACAGCAAGGGCCGCTGACACCAATGCCCGAGTTTGATATTTCTTGGGCCCCGTCAAGCCTTGGACAAGGTAGAGGATGTGCATAGATCGGCTGGACATGTACATCCGGGCCATGAGTGAGACAGATGAGGACAGCAAAGTATGCCACGCTTCTGTACTCGGCAGCACCAGGTTTTTCAGTCCCTGACACCAGTGGATGCATCATACACAGCGGTCAAGAATGCGCTGCGCAAGGACAATGCTGTTGGCCAACGTGGACTATGAATGCTTCGTAAACTGCAGTGCCAGACAGAAAGACGATGTGTCTCTCTACACATTCAATGGACGTTTGCATCGGATGTCACTGTTGTGCGCCTGGGAGAACCCCCAGACTATGGTCAGGAAATAGCTCATACAGGGCTGTTCTTCTGGAAAGCTGAGAAGGCAAGTGCTGCGGGAACTGGGACTCACGCTGCCCCACATATTGGAGGTAGGCCGATGCCATGAGGTGTCAGAGGTCTGGGCGTCAAAAATGGATGCAGCAATACGGCCCGGGAAGATAGAGGGTGTGTGTGCCGTGGGCCAAGGTCAAGGAGGAAGAGGGGCCCGACGTCCAAGTGGTGGCCATCGTGACAGAGGTGTCAAAACCCTTGAGTCCTTACCTCAAGTGTGGGTATGATCTTCTGCACCCCGCAGAGTGCCCTGCACAGGGGTAAGCCTGTGGGGCACTCAACCATTATGCCCGAAAGTTCAGGGGACCATTGCCGGTTGTGGTGCAGAGGGGGATGAAAAGTGCAGGCTTCTTCAGGCCACAGCGCCTGCCCAATGTCTCCCAAGTAGACCAAGGGGATGATGGTGTGACTCACGAAGGTGAAGAGGAGGATGAGGAGGAGAACATCTTCTTTATCTCCAGTGTCAGGGCGCTGCCAGTGCGCTACGTGCCACCACCAGAAGGCAGCCACAGTGCCTCGTGAAGATCAACAAGTTGACAGTACCGGTGCTGGTGGACACAAGGGGCGTCAG
Organism: Ambystoma mexicanum; assembly: GCF_040938575.1. NCBI lineage: Eukaryota > Metazoa > Chordata > Amphibia > Caudata > Ambystomatidae > Ambystoma > Ambystoma mexicanum. The sequence goes on along the minus strand of NC_090939.1, from coordinate 95,362,307 downwards.
TAAACGTAATGGCCAGGGTGCACTATGATGCCATGGGGGCACCGCCCACATTACAGAAGCCCAGGGCGCGGATATTCACTTTTGGCAGTGAACAGCACATTCCATTGGCAGGAGCATTTGTGGAAAAGGTTGAGCATGGAAGGTCGTCCATAAGGCCTGATTCTATGTAACGGGCGTCAGCAGCAACAGTCTCATGAGCTGTGTGGCAGCAGACACGTTGGGCATTGTGAGTTTCGCCTATTCAGTGGATGTGGAAGATGTACAGGGGCTTCTCGTGAAGTACAGCCATCTCTTTAAAGGAATATACCGTATGGCCGGCGAACCTGTTAGGTTGCACATTGATGAGTCCATACAGCCAATTGCGATCAAGCACCGCAGAGTACCATTCCATCTGCAGTACCTGGTAAACAAAGAACTGGACAATTTGGTGGCGCTGACAATTTGGTGGCGCTGGACATCATCGAGAAGGTGGATGGACCTACCCCGTGGGTGTCGCCAATTGTCATTGCTTGGAAGCCAAATCAACCTGATTCGGTGAGGATCTTTGTGGACATGAGGCTCCCGAACAAGTCCATCAGCATGAAAGACACATCATGCCCACGAACGATGACATCATTGCGGAACTGCAAGGGTTGCAATTCTTTTCAAAGCTTGACCTATGGGCGGCATACCATCAAGTGGTGTTGCACCCGTACTCAAGGTACATCATCACCTTTACCACGCACCGAGGCCTCTACAGATACAAGAGCCTAAGCTTCGGGGTGTCATCGGCGGCGGAGGTCTTCCAAAATATCATCCGCGGGGCCCAGGCAGATTTAAAGGGTGTCCTCAACATCAGCGATGACATCCTGGTGTTTGCAAAGGAGGAGACGGAACACATGGAGCGGCTGGTGAGGACTCTGGAATGGCTGCAGGTGTTGGGGCTGATTTTGCATAAGGAAAAATGCGAATTCCTCAAGAGAAACATTGAGTTTTTCAGGTTCGTATTCTAGGAGGGAGGCGTGTCACCTGACCCCCGAAAGGTCAAAAACATTGTGGAGATGAGGCCCCAGGGAATGTGTCTGAAGTCCGAAGCTTCCTGTGGATGGTCACCTACTGTGGCCGGTTCATCCGGAACCTAGCCTCCAGGTCTGAGCCCCTGAGGAGTATCACCAAGAAAGAGGCAACATGGCAGTGAGGTCTGCTGGAACAGACCGCGTTCAAAGTTGTGAAGGGAGTGCTGATGGCAGAAGACACTACCGTTTTTCGATCCCTCCTTGAAATAAGAGATCGTGGTGGACGCCAGCCCATTTGGTCTGGGTGCAGTTCTCACTCAAACGAATGCTAATGGGAAGATAATGCTGATCTCCTACGCGAGCAAGTCATTGTCAGAGACAGAGCAGCGCTACTTGCAAAATGAGAGGGAGGCCCTGGCAGTCTTGTGGCGGTGTCAGCATTTTCGCCTGTACGTGCTGGGATGGCTGGTGACAGTGGTGACTGACCACAAGCCCCTGCTGCTGATTATGGCTGGCTCCTCATCCAAACCTCCTGCCCGGATTGAACGGTGGATGCTGGCGCTCCTGAAATATGGGGTGTTGGTGGTGTATTGGCCGGGCAGTAACAACGCAGCAGACTATCTGTCTAGGCATCCCAAAGGCGAGGCTGAAGGACGTGGAGACATCAGTGGGGAGGAGGCTGACGAGCATATGCAGCTATTTGTGGAGGCGGCAACCCCAAACTCACTGCCTCTGCAAGAGCTGGAAAGAGCGGTGGCTGAGGATGAGTGCTTCCTAATACTAAAGGTGACCACCTGGGATATGTTTTGCAGGCTCTTGAGCAGGCCCATCTGACCATAAAGGCAAGCAAATGTCAAATTGGTCAGAGCAAAGTGGTCTACCTTGGTCATGAGGTAGGAGGAGGTGAAATAAGGCCATTGCCCAGCAAAGTACAAGCTGTGCAAAACTGGGCCACCCCTACTACTCAAACCCAAGTGAGAGCTTTCCTAGGTCTCACTGGGTACTACTGGAATTTCATAGAGAACTATGGGACCATAGCTTCTCCCTTGAATGTGATCTCCTCTCCAAAATTCCCTAAAAAGATTAGATGGAATGAGGAGTGCACGCAAGCCTTTGAAAGCCTGAAGAAAGCCCTTTGTCAAGCTCCAGTCCTAAGAGCTCCTGATTACCACCAACCCTTCATTGTACAGACAGATGCATCCATTATAGGTATAGATGCAGTCCTTAGTCAACTGGATGAGAAAGGTAGGGAGCACTCCATTTGCTTCATCATTAGGAAACTGAAGGAACCAGAGACAAGGTGGGCAACCAAAGAGCATGAATGTTTTGCCATTGTGTGGTCTTTGAAGAAGTTTAGACCATACTTGTATGGATCTACTTTTGTGATTCAAACTGACCACCAGCCCTTGAGATGGTTAATGTAAATGAAAGGGGAGAACCCAAAACTTCTAAGATGGTCAATCTGCCTGCAAGGGTTTGATTTTTCCATTGAGCACAGAGCAGGATGTCACCACCAAAATGCTCATGGTCTCTCTAGGATGTTTATAACTGACTAGAGGTAGAGATTCATCCAGGAGTGGATTAAATCATCCTGTCCCTTAGTCTTGGGGGGGAGGGTGCGAGTGTTAGGGAGAATTTTCATAAATGGCTAATTTCCCTTACCTAATGAGTCCCTCAGCAGCTTTGCTGGATTTCTAGGATTTAGTTTTTTCACCTGGTAAGAGTGTGAGCCTTTTTCCAACTCTTACATGTGTTTTGCTGTATGTTCTTTTTACCATTTGTGTGGCTCTGGAGCCTCACCTACTCCATGAACATCATTATTTGTGTGTGTTACACAGCACCTTCAGTGCAGTGACACAGGGTTGTCTTTTAGACTTCCCACGGACTCCATTTTTCTGGGACTGACTACTGTCTCCCAGAAACATGTAACGTTGCCATTAACTTTATGTAGTCTCTTTAAACCACAGACCCAGTACACCCCATCTTACATGGAAGATTGGAAATGGTTAATTCTTATCCCTTTTTGTCTGTTTCTCTTGGTGCACTGTTTCGCTCCCTTTACATGAAGACTTGGCTGGTGGCAGTGGTAACTACCCAATTCTTCTACTGCGTTTATCTTATATAACCATGGTATTGTTTTAGGCTATTATATTAGCCTCGAACATAAACCCGCTTGACCAAATACATTTTATTTTTGTTCCGGCTGGGTTTATTCGCCATTTCTTTTTGTTAAACCGGGGTTGATTCTTTGTTCGCCGTCTTTTCGTGGGCTTCTGCACAGAAGCCCTCCTTAAGGCGCCTGAAAGTCTGGGTAGGCAGGATGTGAGGGAGGGGTCTTAGGACCCCTGCCATGGGTTCCCTTGGTAACACAAGTCACATGCCAGGACAGCCACCCTGCTATGTGATTGACAGCCAGGCTGTATGAATGGGGGAAAACTGCATAAAAGCAGGTCTCTGGGACTGGAAAGGCAGAGTCGCCACTGGAACGAAAGTATCAACGAGGAGCTGACAGAAGAGGGCCCCTACAATGACCGAACCGCCCGGTGAAGCCCTGCTGCAGGTCCGAATCTTCCGAATCTGACGACAGAGAAGATCCTCCAGGAAACTTCTTCCCTTGAGCTGCTGGGACCAACCAGTTCGCCCAAACTACAAGCCAGGACCCCTCCTCTGTTCGAATTCACTGTACAGAGCTACAGTGGGCCGGATAGCCGGGAAGGTCGGACCCTGCTTGGGTTTTAAGGAGCGCACCTTTTATTCGTTGTTTTGCTCTGCTGCTGGCTTCTCCCCTGGGTGGCGCAGGACCCTCCAGCTTCCTACTTCGTGTCAGTCCGACAGTCGCTTCAGGAACCATGAGCCTGCAGGAACCGCCAGGAACGTCCGCCTCAGCTACAGCTTCCTCTCCGTTTTAAGGTACTGTGCAAGTCCGGTTGTTCGTTTCGTTCAGCCGCGGTGAAAGTGTTTGAAATCTTTACCGTGAACTACTCTGAACCGTGTGATCTTGAGCAAAAGACTTTTGACCTATTGACTTTGGCCCTAAGCCTTTTCTATCTGATTCTCGCACTGTAGTTCCTCTTGCTCAATTGCCCTGAGTACTTACCTGTTGGTGTGGTTCAATTTCTATTAACTTTGTCTTTCCCTCCTTTTTTAAATTGTTGGAGTGCCATTTTGCTCCCCCTTCATTTTGTGAGCTTAACTTGTCTGGAATTTATGGGAAGTGGTGTGGTGTATTAAGAGTGTGATTTTTAAACTGCTTATGATAGTGAAATGTTATACAACTGAAGAGTAAAAAAAAAAATGTATAGTCTTTTACTTGAAAACGTTTGCCTGAATCATAGTAATTGCTGTCCTTTGTGTAACTATCTGATACTGCTCACTTACTCTTGAGATAAGTCTGGCTGCTCAGCTACTGCTACCACTTTTTCTGTGTAGTACAGGCTTGTACCAAAGGTGAAATTGTACTGCCACTTGTAGTCTTAATTGTGTGTGGTGTTCCCAAAGAGTACTGCATATAATTCTGCCTAACAAAAACCATCTCGAACAGAACCACCTCCTAGGAGCTAGACAATCTGGTTTCCGGCCTAGTCATAGCACCAAAATGGCCTTATTGGACCTTAAAATCAAAATGGATACCATAAGGGACTCTGGTAATCTGTGTATCCTACTTCTACTAGATTTGTCAGCCGCTTTTGATTTGGTGGACCATGACAAACTATGCAATACTCTGACAACTTCAAATTCTCACATGAAGCCACACTCTAGGTCAAATCCTTCCTTTCAGAACGCACCACAAGAGTTGCCATAGATAAGGAAGCTGCATACCCCATACTTGTCCCTATGGGGGGACCCCAAGGCTCATGCCTCTCGCCCACCCTCAGTAATGCCTACACTAAGCTGTTATTTGCAGCCCTCGACGCCATGGATGTCATCTACACGAACTTCGCGGATGACACCCAGATACTCATCCCCATCACTGGCAACCATGAGCAAGACATAATTACTGTAAACAAGATTTATGTCATAATCCAGAACTGGTCTAATCTGTGTCTCAACGATGAAAAGATGGAGATCCTCATCGTGGGCTCACCTGCCAAAATCAAATCTCTCCACCCTGACTATTCCTCCATCACCATCGATGGAACACCCATCCAAATCTTCAAGCAGGTCAAAACGCTGGGTGTCCATTTAGATACCAATCTAACTATGACCAAACGTGAATGCCCTCTCATCAACCACGTCCTATACGTCCAAACTTATCACACTAAGTCACCAATTTCAGACCCTGCAAAATTGCATCAAACTTGCCTATGCTCTCATTTTGTCTAAATTAGACTACTGTAACATACTACTGTTAGGCTCCTCAAACACCAATCTGGCCAAACTCCAACTACTGCAAAATAAAGCACTTCGAGCAACCCTTGATTTAAAAAAAAATGACCACATCTCCAAGACCAGGACGAAAGCTCACTGGCTCCACATAAAAGCCAGAACTATCTTTAAAACACTATGCATTACCCACAAATGCCTCACCAAGATAGCTCCCACTTACCTCAACAGCGTCATTACCCATAATAAGGCTGCAAGAACATTGAGATCCAACATTAGCACCAAACTCTTTGTTCCACGGTTCAAATTCACAAGGGCTGGGGGGCTAGTTTTTCAGTAATGGCTTCCAAAATCTGGAACTCCATCCCTCCTCACTCCAGAAATGAGCCATACCACAGAGGTTCAAGAAGACATAAAAAACTTGACTTTTAACAAATATTAAATCAGTAGTAGGCTTTTTGCCACTCGAGCAACACGAACCTGGATTACGCATTTTATATTGCCTGATTCTTCCTTGGCCTCCTTGGCCTCTAATTGTACACCAGGCCTTTTCTAACAATGTGAACAAATCTGTACTAGTGTAACCTTTGATTCCTCACTGTAATCAAAGAATCAACTGCGTTACCCATTCCGTGCTTTGTATATGTAACCACATCATACTGTATGAATTGTATCTATTTTCTCACTGTAACCAGAGAAACAAGCATCCTGTAACTACCCCGTGACACCCTTGGGTTTGGGCATATAATAAATGCAATAAATAAAATGCACTCTGGATACTGACAGGAGGGTAGTTGGAAAAGTAATCAGTCTTATAGTTCAAGATTATTTGGTTCCAACACCAAAGAGGCAAAGGGTTGTAACTGTCTCTAGGGGCCTTCGGAGAAGGACCATGTGTGGCAGAAACACAATGTACCTGGTGCTGAAGAAGTTCTTGATGTTCAACAGCGTTGAGGCGGTATGTTAAGCAACCACTGGAGGGGGGTGTCTGTACTCCTGCTCTCTATACGGCAGAGGAGAGGGACAGAAGACCCCAGCCAAGATTCTCTATTACGGTAGCAATGGACGAGCAATCCAGGCCTAGCTTCTCAGGAGGTGATGCAGGCTGGTTCTTAAGTACAGTGTAGTCCCCACGCACCCACAAAGGAATGTCCAAATGCTATGTTATTTAAAACACAGCTCTTTATATAAATAAGGTTCAAGGTTATGTACACAATCACGATAATACACTTTGTGCTCCGACAATTCTAAAATGGTAAATATATACAATTCTAGGAGGTACCACTATTACTCTGATTCCATTAAAATCCATCAATTGTACTGAGTTCAAATAACATACGAGTCCTTGCGGTGCTCGTTGACGAGGGATCGAAAACATCCTGCAACAGGGGAGGCGCGCGGTGTACATCGACGTCGATGGTTTGTTGCCGCAAAAAGTCAGTGAAGAACTTTGGCCCAGCAAGGGCATTGAGTCGTCAGCGTCTAGCATCGGCGAGAGGGACGTGACTACGGCTGGCGTCAGTAGCTTCGTCGACGTCTCTGAGGTCTTCGGATGGCGGGAAATCCACCAGCGGATTCTCCTCGGTCGTCGACGGCCTTGACTTTCTCCAGCAGGATGAAAGCGGTCGACAAGGATGAACGATATCAACCATAGACTTAGGAGCAAGATATTGGTTTAGACAATTGGCAGAATACTGGCCCCGTTACCTAGACACAGTTCCGTGTGAGGATTCCCCCACCTGGGCAACCTGTAAATGAAGATGCCCTTCAAGCCCAGTCCATATACTGTCTATTAGAGTCTTATCTCCTTCTATAGTTCTGCAACCCAATGTACCTTATAGTTATTTGTCTGAGAATCGACAGACCCTTCTTGAGTGCGCTCCCTTTCAAGCAGGAGCCACGGGTCGTCAAACTTCCGAGATGAAGAAAAGGTGAAAGCTGTCATTGAGGCAGCAAGTTCGGTCCTTGCGGTGCTCGTTGACGAGGGATCGAAAACATCCTGCAACAGGGGAGGCGTGCGGTGTACATCGACGTCGATGGTTTGTTGCCGCAAAAAGTCAGTGAAGAACTTTGGCCCAGCAAGGGCATTGAGTCGTCAGCGTCTAGCATCGGCGAGAGGGACGTGACTACGGCTGGCGTCAGTAGCTTCGTCGACGTCTCTGAGGTCTTCGGATGGCGGGAAACCCACCAGCAGATTCTCCTCGGTCGTCGACGGCCTTGACTTTCTCCAGCAGGATGAAAGCGGTCGACAAGGATGAACAAGGGAATCCTTGGATCAAATGTTTCTTAGGCAACGGGAATGTGGTGGCTCCGGTCGGCGACGACGGTCGGCGACGGTGGACAGCTGTCCGGTGCTTTTCTTCATTCTCCTCGGTGGTCCCCTTCACCAGTCGGCAGCCTTTCGTAGGTCTGTCTACCAGGGAGCTCTGGCAAAGATCAGCTAGTGCACGATGGTCCCTCGTAGCTCGGCGAGAGGTCTCCTAGCCAGGCCCTCTCTTGGATCAGTTCTTGAAGACACAGCAGCTTTCAGATTGCAAGGAAGGGAACAGCGGTTCACCTTCTTCTTCCGGCTCGGCTTCGAGAGTAAGCATCAAGTATCAACTTCAGCTTCTGAACGAGAGTGAGAGGCCCCCAGATATACTATTTGATCTCCCATTCATTCTGCTGGGTCACACTCAGGCGACCAATCATTCAGAAGGGCATTCAGGCAGTCAGTCAGCCAATCAGGTGCACAGTGCATTCAGGCCATTCCTCTCCATCCAGACACTCACAACACAGAATGTGGATTCGGACAAGTACTCTGCCATTCAGCACTACACACTGCATTCATACCAGTTTCGGGCAGGGCTGTATCAGTCATTGTATCAAACACCAGATACTAGAAGGCGTATTCGTCGATGTGAGAAGGGGCCCGGAGTGGAGGGGGTGCCGGGAGGGGTAGCGGGACTCCGCGGGATCGCGGCAATGGGCCGCGAGACAGAAAACGCAGCCCCGTCCCACCCGTTCTCCCCGGGACTCTACAGGATCGCGGCAACGGGCCGCGACATGAAAAGAGCGGCCCCCTCTCGCCCAGCCTTACCTGAACCCGCCAAGGGTAACGCCGTGGCTTGCAGCCCGGGAGCCGGGTTGGTGACGGCGAACCCGCGGGAAACACGGGCAGTCACGGAGAGCCGGCCCACACGGCCCGCCGAGCGTCTCTCCCCACCAGGAAGGGAGAGACGGCTTGCTCGGCGGGGCGGGCCGCTCTGGAACGGCCACAGAAACAAACACACATGGCGAGAGGGAGAGACTTTAAAAGGGGGGAGGGACTCACGGGATGGAGTTGCCTGGGAGCGGGACTCTTCTGGCAGGCAGCAGATTCAACCACTCTGGGAAACCACGGCAGCCTTTAAAGGAGGCGGGACATGGCAATACCAGCCAATGAGAAGTCTGATTGACAGGGAAGCTTTCCATTGGGGGGGAAGCAAGTCACTCACATCATATAAAAGCCCGGAAACTAATCCAGCGTTTGTTGTTGATTTTCCTAGTCATACGAAGAGGACGAGGAGAGAAGGAACAACTGGTGGGCCTATCCGGACAACAAGGAGACTTAGGAGGGTTTAAATCCTGTACCTGGAAGACTGCCTAAGAGTGGAGTAACTCTCAAGGAGCTCATGGACTATATTTTCATTAGTTTAAAATCACATGAATAAAGTATAATTTCAGCAACCCAAACCTGGTCCGGGTCTTGATTCCTACATTGGCGACGAAGGTGGGATCAGCGACAACGCGATGGAGACCCTAATTAAAACCCTGACGGATGGCCAACAGCAGTTGCAGCAATTAATACAGCTGCAAACACAACAGGCAGTGGCTGATCGCCAGGCGTTCCAGCAAGCCATCCAGTTACAGGGCACCCTACAGACCACGGCCCAGGACAAACAACATGAGAACATTATCAGGCTCACAGATGCAGTAACCAGCACGAGGAACCAACATATGGTGCCGTCCACCCTGCTCCAGAAGTATAAGGAGGGAGAGGATCCAGCCTTTTTCTTCACAAGTTTTGAGAGGATTGCAAGAAATGCGCAATGGCCGCCTGAACGCTGGGGACAGTATGTGGCTCGCTTGTTATTTGGGGTAATGCAGGGTGCATATCAGGCTGTGAACCCCAATGGTAACACTCCATATGGGGAAATTAAAGCAGCTGTACTGGACCGTCTAGGCCTGGATGAGGAGGCCTATCGCCTTCAGCTAAGGGACACCAAGTTAAGAAACGGAGAGAGTCCCAGGCAGTTATATTACCGTATTAAAGATCTGACGGAGAAGTGGATGCAATCCCCTACACCAGCCAACCAACCCCTCCTAGATAAAATAATCCTGGAACAGTTCATAGAAGCCTTGCCGAGCCCAATGCAAAGATGGGTTAGGCAACACCACAGGCCTACATTGGCGGAAGCCGTGGGCATTGCATCGGCTTATCAAAAGGCCGGGTACAGTCGCTTCCCCTCAACAAGTATACCAGGAAGGATGACGTCGCTGAACTTTGAACATCAGATACAAAAAGGCCCAAAAGTGGCACACACCAGATGGAGGCAACCGGAGGAGGTCTCCAGGAAACTAGAAGAAAGGAAGACTGGATACGAGGAGAGACAGCCACCCATAATCCCGGGAGTTCGACAACCCCAGTGCTTTGAGTGTGGTGAATGGGGTCACATTGCCCGGTTTTGCCCCAGAAGGAAGACCACAGAACCTATGGAAATTGGCTACATGAAGCCACACCCGGAAATACGTAACCCTGGCCCATACATCGTGGATATAAGAGTGGATGGACGACCGACCCGGGCGCTGCTGGATAGCGGAAGTCGACAAACAGCCATATCTCCCACCGTGAGTAATAACCCTAATTTACCTAACATTTCTATACCGATAAAGTGTATACATGGGGACATTAAAACATACCCGATGAGAGAGGTCCAGATAGAGGTGAACCATGAAACCACTCAATTAAAGGCTGCCGTCCTTCCTACACTACCCACCTCAGTGGTCCTGGGAACTGACCTACCCCACTTTAGTAAAGCACTGGATAAAGAAAGAGCGAAGAGCAACAGAACCTCGAACCTAGGTGACTCTAGAAACCCCCCGGACATAAAAGACGGAATAGACTAGAGTGGTGCCAAGCCAGTTACATGACCCGACCCATTAACTGGCAACCCGAGGATCATGAGGACTCCCTGAGGGGGGAAACCCTAACTGATCCCACCCTTCGGGTAGCCCGTTAGAGAGCGGCCAATGAGAAAGATCCAGACGTAACAAAAGGACCTGGCTTCCTGTTCCGTCATGGACTATTGTACAGAAAATATAAGGCGGACGATGGGACTGTAAAGGAACAATTGATATTACCAAAACCCCATAGAATGGTCATAATGCAACTGGCACACAACCACCCCTGCGGCGGACATATGGCCTCCCTGAAAACGCAGCAGAACATACTGAGACGGTTCTACTGGCCAGGCATATACGGTGAAGTATCCCAGTTCTGTAAGGCGTGTCCCACTTGCCAGCTAACAAGTGGCGTCTTACCAGCAAAAGCACCTTTGCAGAAAATGCCCCTTATTAACGTTCCTTTCCAGCGGATAGGCATGGACATCGTTGGACCAATAGAAACCGCATCCCGTGGATACAAGTATCTACTAGTCATTGTTGACTATGCTACGCGGTATCCAGAGGCTTTTCCCTTGAAGGGAACATCAGCCCGACAACTATGCGACCAGCTCATTCCCTTCTTCGCAAGAGTGGGCTTACCCTCGGAAGTTATCACAGACCAAGGGACCAATTTTATGTCCACCTTACTTCGGCAGGTATGCGAAAGACTGCAGATACATCAGTTACGCACCTCGGTATACCATCCCCAGACCGATGGCCTTGTCGAAAGGTACAACAAAACGATCAAGAAAATGATACGGAGAGTGACCGGGTCCGATGGGAAGAACTGGGACCGCATATTGCCCTTGGTCTTAATGGTATTACGCGACACCCCACAGTCGTCTACCGGTTTTTCTCCATTCGAGCTCCTTTTCGGAAGACAACCCCGAACCATCTTGGACCTTGTAAAAGAAGAATGGGAGACTTCGGATGAGATCTCTTTAACAGAGTACACCGAAGAGTTGAAGGAACATTTGACAGCACTCCGCTCGATGGCCAAGACGAATCTGGGACACGCACAGACAAACCAGGAGAAAAACTATAACAAAGGAAGTCGGATGAGAACTTTCCGAATGGGAGACCAAGTACTAATCCTACTACCCACCAGTACTAACAAGCTATTGGCCAGATGGAGAGGTCCTTATGAAGTTAAGGATGTACTCAGCCCTGTGACGTATCGGATCCACCAACCCGATCGTGCCACACCAGACAAAGTATACCATGTGAACCTGCTAAAAGCATGGAACGCGCCTGTATTGGTAGCCACAATGGATGCCGGTGAGGATACCTCAGAACAAAACGTGAATCATGAACAGGGCAAGCTAGAAGACGTGCAATGGGGAACGATCTTGACTCCTTCCATGAAGTCAGAACTTTTGACCAGACTGTCTCCCTTTGGAGAAGCGTTCTCGGCCTTACCAGGGAGGACCAATTTAATCGAACACGAGATCAAAACCGATCCCGGACAGATTGTTAGACTAAGACCCTATCGTATTCCAGAAGCACGAAGGATGGTTATCCGAAACGAAGTAGAAAAGATGCTCCGTATGGATATAATTGAACCCTCAACCAGCCCATGGTCATCCCCGATAGTGTTGGTACCAAAGCCCGATGGTACTATTAGATTTTGTATGGACTACCGACAATTAAATACGATCTCCAATTATGAAGCATATCCTATGCCACGAATGGACGAGCTGTTGGAAAGGCTAGGATCCGCCAACTTCCTAAGCACGCTTGACCTAACTAAGGGTTATTGGCAGATTCCCTTGAAATCTACGGACCGGGAAAAGACTGCCTTTACCACTCCCCAAGGTCTATACCAATTCAAGGTTTTGCCATTTGGGCTACACGGTGCACCAGCCACCTTCCAGAGACTGATGGATGTCATACTACGTCCCCATGAGAATTATGCTGCGGCTTACTTAGACGACATCGTCGTGTATAGCACGACCTGGACAGAACATGTACGCCACTTGGAACAGGTGGTGTCTGAGTTGTTTAAGGCAGGCCTACACATTAATCCAAAGAAAACAGTGATAGGGGCACACAAGACGAAATATCTGGGACACTTGGTAGGCGGAGGCACGATACGACCGCAATTCTCGAAAATCCAGGCCATCCACGAGATTCCTACTCCATCCACGAAGAAACAGATCCGTGCCTTTTGGGGTTTCATAGGCTACTACCGTAGATTTATCCCAGATTGCTCCTCGGTGGCAGCTCCACTAACTGACGCTTTAAGGAACAAAGGGTCTCCCGATTTGACCAAGAACACCGCTGCTTTGGAAGCTATCGATGTCCTAAAGCAGAGGATCACCTCAAATCCAATACTTCGGTGCCCCGACTTCCATAGACAATTTTTTCTTCAGACGGACGCGTCGAATCAGGGGCTGGGAGCAGTTCTTTCACAGGAACAAGGGGGCGAACTTCAACCCGCCTGTTTCGTGAGCAGGAAGCTCGTACCTCACGAGGAGGCCTATTCCACTATTGAGAAGGAGTGTTTGGCCATCAAATGGGCAGTAGAGACCCTCAGGTATTATCTCTTGGGTCGCTGCTTTACGTTGTATACCGACCATGCCCCCTTACAGTGGCTCGCAAGACATAAAGATACCAACCAGCGGGTACTCAGATGGTTCCTGTCTCTTCAACCGTTCGATTTCCTTACCTTACACAGACCTGCGGGTTTCCAGTTGGTGGCTGACTATCTGTCCCGGAATGCTCCCTTGCCCGATCGGCCAGGGTTTGTGATGGGGAGATGTGAGAAGGGGCCCGGAGTGGAGGGGGTGCTGGGAGGGGTAGCGGGACTCCGCGGGATCGCGGCAATGGGCCGCGAGACAGAAAACGCAGCCCCGTCCCACCCGTTCTCCCCGGGACTCTACAGGATCGCGGCAACGGCCGCGACATGAAAAGAGCGGCCCCCTCTCGCCCAGCCTTACCTGAACCCGCCAAGGGTAACGCCGTGGCTTGCAGCCCGGGAGCCGGGTTGGTGACGGCGAACCCGCGGGAAACACGGGCAGTCACGGAGAGCCGGCCCACACGGCCCGCCGAGCGTCTCTCCCCACCAGGAAGGGAGAGAAGGGAGAGACGGCTTGCTCGGCAGGGCGGGCCGCTCTGGAACGGCCACAGAAACAAACACACATGGTGAGAGGGAGAGACTTCAAAAGGGGGGAGGGACTCACGGGATGGAGTTGCCTGGGAGCGGGACTCTTCTGGCAGGCAGCAGAATCAACCACTCTGGGAAACCACGGCAGCCTTTAAAGGAGGCGGGACATGGCAATACCAGCCAATGAGAAGTCTGATTGACAGGGAAGCTTTCCATTGGGGGGGAAGCAAGTCACTCACATCATATAAAAGCCCGGGAACTAATCCAGCGTTTGTTGTTGATTTTCCTAGTCATACGAAGAGGACGAGGAGAGAAGGAACAACTGGTGGGCCTATCCGGACAACAAGGAGACTTAGGAGGGTTTAAATCCTGTACCTGGAAGACTGCCTAAGAGTGGAGTAACTCTCAAGGAGCTCATGGACTATATTTTCATTAGTTTAAAATCACATGAATAAAGTATAATTTCAGCAACCCAAACCTGGTCCGGGTCTTGATTCCTACAGTCACACACTCCATTCACACAGGCCCCACCCCACGGGCGTACCCACAACATAAAGTCATTGGGAAGGCTCCAGCCAGTCTAGCCTGGACTTCCCCACAACACCATATATGGAACTTCCACCCAACAGCCAGTCAGGGCTTCCCGGGACTTCGGGAAACAAGGTAACAGGCGATAGAAAGCAAGAGGCACAGGGGCCATCTTGTTTCCTATCAGGAATCCACTGATTCCAATGACAGGGCCTGGACATCCCAAAATGGAGGACGCTCGGGGCACCAGTCAATTCAGCTCGGAGCTGCCACCAGGACGTACTCTGCTCTGTGGGCCACACACAGGTGCCCAAAAACATACACTAGGAGTACAGGGTCGTACTCCCACCCACGGTTGCCATAAGGGTATCCCAAGGGTCTGTTCACCAAACCAAATACAGGAAGAGCCGCACCGCCAGGAGTCCCACATGAACTCCTGCACGGAAAACAAGTCAGAACATACATGATAAGGCAATAAAGGACAAGGATTCAGAGGCCTGGTCATCCAGCATCACATGGTTCCAGGGCACTTCACAGCCTGTAAGAAAGAGTTAATGGCTGGAGACAGCTGCGGGTACCAGGCGGCAGGCAGTTCGGCAAGTGAGGTTGGTTGGATGTCTGCAGGCTGTCCGGCATGGCAGCTTGGGCCAAGAATCGTTGTCTCTGTGCTGGTTGGCGGATCTGGAATGCTGGTCGAGGCATCTCAGACGGCTATGACGACTGCGGTGTGACAACAGTCAGCGGTGCAGCCGGATCCGGTTCAAGGACTGAACTGTCTCGAAATTGTCCTTAAAAAGATGGACGATGCTTGTGTGGCACTCCTCTTAGCTTCTTCGCAGGGCTTGTGTCCTTTCAAAGCGGACGGCCCAAAGCTCAGGAGGGCGTTAGCAGGCAACGGCCTTGTCCTTTGTCCAGAGACTCTCTGGCACTTCCCAGCTACAAATCTTGCTGTCAGGGACTAGCAGGGCACGCTGTGTGCTGGCTCGGTACCGGTCCTGGAGCTGCTGGATGGGTCCTCTGAGTCCTGTACATCCCTCTGTTCCCTGGGAGATCTTGCTTCCCTCTTGGAACTCCTGGCCATCCTTCACTGGCGAAAGATGTAAGGTAGACTGTACCTTCAGTTCGGATCCAAATGAGTCCTCCTTCTTACTCCTTGCAAAGTCTTCAGATGATCTGCTAAGTGAGGGGTTCAGCCCTCTTTTAAAGCTAAATGGGCCCCAGCGATTGGTGTAGGCTAAGCCAACCTTAATGAACCAATCTTGGTTCCAGACCAACAATTTTCTGTTATGCATGAGGCCAGGACCAGAGTTCTCTGCAACAGGACAGACAACATATACCTATATGAAAAAATATACCTATATCCCACCCATCTTCTTGTCGGTTGCAGATCAAAGTGTCTCTCTGGTTAACTGAGCCCTCTGTGACTCTTGATTAAAGTGCAGCTTTTTCCTTGAAGTATGTTCTGGGAGCCGACTTCCTGTCTCCCCCAAACCACATTCTTCTCGCCCCCGTACGGGGTCAGCTCTGCAGGGGTTTGCCTACGATAAATAGTGAACCGAGACATGCCTTTCATACAGAGGGATGGGAACTAGCTTCAAGTTGACACATTGCTCACCAAAGGGGTGTTAGTTCTGCCTCCCTGTTGTCTTTTCGGCAACCAAGCGCCTCAGCAGGCTTGCTTTAATTATCTCCTATTAGTATGCACTGCCACCAGCCAGAGAACAAAGGAATGCAGATCCATGGAGCATTTGATATTTTAATTAGGCTGCTCATGGCTGGAGGAAAGTGTGCCTTCCCCCATCTTTGAATGCTTTAATGTACCCAGGGCTGTCACATTCCATGTGAATATGACAGGGGAAGATGGCGCCTGTAGGCTGTGTCTTCCCAGCGTACAGGTGACTATGGGCCTCAAAACGTATTTCCCCATTCAAGGAACCCGGACCCGGTACATCCCCATAGGGCTCAATGGGGAGGATGCTAACAACGGGCCAGTTAATGACAGCCCCGTTGTTAGCATCCTGGTCTCTTCGCGGGACCCACTAAGGACGCCTGGTTTTACCAGGAGGCCTTAGCGGGACCCGCTAGCAGACCTCATAATGAGGCGGTAGGGGGTTAACGGCGCCGGCAGCTCTACCGGCGCCGTTAACCCCCTACTGCCTGGGTAGTAATGAAGCCATATGTGTTTGGTGCGGGAAGCAGATGAAATGGGTGCCGAATGGCCGCACTCATTCATATTGTCTTTACATTCCTTTTTTTTTTCTTTTTTTTTATCTACTCTCTCTAGCTCTCAATTGAACTGTTATATTTTATAATTTTGTGTATCACTGAGTTTTTAAAAATGAAATGAAAAGTTTGTAACAAACTAAATCATTTTAATAAAAATAAAATAAATAAAAATAGAACGTCTATGGCATGTGGCACCATCAGAATTAAAGTATGCCCCAATACCATCCCTTCCGTTTGTTTCACTGACGCAGCAGTTGCCGCGACAGATCGCAAACATCGTGGTAGTGCGCGCGCTACAGGGTCCAGCGCAGAAGAAAAATTGCCGCACGGCCTATTTCTTCCACCTTGTTCCTGTGTCAAAACCGCCAATGCACATCCTTCACTTTCACACACATACAGTCTAAAAACCTTTTCATAATTTGGTGTGCCCAAAACTGGAGCAGAATATAATGCAGTTTTCAAATGATCAAACGCTCTCTGACATTCCTCATCCCACTGTAAAGGCATAACCGCATCCTTCTTAGTCAAATTCACCATCGGTTTCACAATTAACGCAAAATTACTGATCCATTGTCGGCAATATGAAGCCATGCCTAGTATGGCTCTGACTCCTTTCTGTGTCTTTGGAATAGGCATACAAGAAATACTTTCTATTCGTTCTGGCGTTAGCCTTCTCCCCTCTTTCGAAAGTAGGTAGCCCAAATAATCTATCTCCTTTTGATTATATTGAAACTTCTTCAAACTAGCTTTATGGCCAGGTGCCGCTAGGTGTGACAGTAGTAATACAGTGCTTTCTTTACAAATCTCCTCTGTGTCAGTAGCTAACAATAGATCGTCTATGTATTGCAAGAGTTTGCAACCCACTGGTAATTCTAGCATGTCTAGCTGCTCTTTTAACGCTCTACTGTAAATACTCAGACTTTCCGTGTAACCTTGCGGAATCCGCATGAATGTAAATGATCGTCCTCCTAATGTGAACGCAAACAAATATCTGCTGTCCTTGTCCACCGGAATGCTAAAGAATGCATTTTTTAGATCAACTACACTAAAGTATTCTGCTGAGACAGGTATCATTGTCAATATTGTAGTGACATCTGGCACTAAAGGAAATTGTGGATCTACTACTTTGTTTAGCGCGTGCAAATCAATTATGAAACGTTATGGTACTTCATTGCCTCCTTTTTTATAAACTGGAAGAATCGGGCTGTTGCATGTACTGCCTGTAATTTCTTCAATCACCCTTAATTTCACCAAATCTGTAACAATACTCTTCAATCCTTTTTCACCTTCAGCCGAAATTCTGTATTGGGGAATTCGCGGTAGTGTAACACCCTCTTTCAAAATGATCTTTACTGGCTCTATTTTCAAGCATCCTACATCATTATCATGCATTGCCCATATACAGGTTGGCACTTTACTTAGTTCTCCTGGTAAAGTTTCAGACATGAATTCTCACATAGGGGCATCTTGTGGCCAAATCGTTAGGAACACCCCATCTGCCGTGCAATGTATAACGGCACCTAATTTTTTCAACAAATTTAATCCCAACAGGTTCTCCCCACAATTTTCTGTTAAAAGGAAAGGACAATGTTCAGCGAATGGTCCTATAGTAACTGGGACTGGTTGGGACACTGGGTTTATGACTGGTGTACCTGCAAACCCTACGGAAACATTCTTTTGCCCTGACAGTGGTATATTCGGAACCAAGTGATGGTCTATTGAACACTTTTGCGCTCCTGTATCTACAAGGAAGCGGTGCTCCTCATTCCCGACTCTCATTTCTACGTAGGGTCCTCTCTGATTCACGGAAATAGACACTGGTTCCGACCCCTGTCCTGGGCTGTCCTATTGGGGAAATAACACATCGTCCGATGTGTAATCATTACTATTACTGTAATACGTGTTTGGCTGTGTATCAAAAACGTTCCCACTCTTCCCTCTATTTCCCCCACTCTGGTTTCCATACTGTTGGTTTTGCTGTCCCTGACTCTGGTTAGGAGCACTTTGGTTTTGGGCTTGGTTTTGATTACCTCCATTATTGTGGTGCTGCTGCATACTATTCCTATTTGGTCCATTCGCTCCTTGGTGCCCTTTGTGCTGTCTCCTCTGACCAGACCCATTTCTATTCTGCAGATGTGGACACTGCGCTCGCCAGTGTCCTTCCTCCTAACAATTCGCACACTGATTTGGTCCCACTGGCCCCCCATGCATATTCGAATTACTCCTTCCTTGTGAATTCCCTCTCCCTCTATTATGTCCTGCTACTTGCTGCAGTAGCACCCGTGTTTTCAGATTTACCCTATCCTTCTCCTCTTTTTCTTTCTCCGCAGTCACTCTGTTCTCATAATATTGGGCCATGTGTAATACTTCGCCCAGCGTTTTTGCTTGCCATGCACTTTCTGATGTCATTATTAGGTTCTGGATTGGAAGTTTTAACCCCCTCACATATTTGTCAACAAATAACCTCTTTCTCACCTCCGAGCTCACATCCTGCCCACTGAAGTCTGTAAATACTTCTTCAAACCTATTAAAATGATCTGTAGCTAACTCATCCTTGCCTTGTAGACATGAAGTCAATTTTTCCCATTGAATTCTTTTCTCTGGGACAATTTCTTTAAATGTCTGTACTATGCGTGCTGGTAATGCTACCAGGTTCGCTCCCGGTGTTCCTCCAATTGCTTTATTCCTGTCTTCTATTATCAAGTCCGCCCATGTGGCGCCAAAGGTCGTTATCTCATCCACCTTTCTTATTTGCTTCCATATGTCTGTTGACAGGATCACTGGGAATATTAGGTCTATGTCACCCATGGTAAGCACAGATGTTTGTAGGCAGGACTCTACTTCCTTGTAAAACCCTGCAGGATTCTTTCTTATATCCGGAATCGTCTGCTTTATGTTGTTCACCTCCTGTCTGGAAAAGGGGACATGCACATATTGGGGGGTATAATGGGCTGGTGTTACCTGCGTCGCTACGTTGCCCGTTGCGGAAACCTCCACTTTGGGCACAAAGGTAGGTGAGACCTCTCTCATAAGAAATGCCCCACTTACTGTCCCTCTCCCTTCTCTCATGTGCAACAATATTCCCAGATCAAGCGATAAGGCTGTTTCTCCTGTCCCTCATTCTAGTGCTCTCTTATATACTGCCATTATTTCGGGTGGGCTGGCCTTGTCGTTTTTTATATCTTTGTCTAGTAAATGTTCAGCCATCGACTGCAGTGCTTTTCTTTTCATGGGCATGGAATATTCATCAAATATCTCATGTATCTCCATTGTGGGGATGCTGGGATCCGACATCCATCTAAACGCTTCTCGTATACATACTTTAAACTTGTCGCCCCTCTGTACTGACGACATCGAATGTCGTCGTTGTATATACGGCTCTACAGTTTCCTTCCTATGTCTCCCGATATCCTTACCCCTGTACCCAGGTGCAGTAAACATTTCGGCATAATCATTATCTGATTCATTTTTAAGTTCAAAAAGTCCATATACATGTTCTCTCACTTCTTCATCCCTCTCTCTACAGCGTGCTAATGCATTCAAATCCAACAATCGCTGCGGTGGTAATTTCCCAATTAACTGTTTCCATCTCTCCACCAAATATTCACCCATGCATTCTACACTACCTGTCTTTCGTTGCTTCTTCGGAAATCATATATCAAAGCCAATGTTGTCATCCCATCGTTCCCATCTATATACATTTCAGCCTGTTGCTGTAATTCCACCTTCCTTTCTTTGCTGATCGCACTGCAAGTTACCCTCGTGCATCTACTTTGTTCAGTCCCGCCTCTCACCCCTGTGGTTTCAATTTCACCCCCGGGAGGGACGGACGGTACCGAGTCTGTATCTAAGGTGGGCGGTGCGGATGGGACAACTGAAGCGGGGAGTGTCTGCTGTGGGCCTGGTTGGCTAATAGGAAGTGTTACGTGCGCGGGCTGTGGCTGTGGGAGGGCTTGAGCTGCAGGAGGGAGAGTTTGAGCTCCGGGTGGGGTTTGGGCAATAGTTACTGACGTGTTTGGCCTCGCTTCTGATCTTGGCCTTGTTTTGTATGGATCAATATGTTTTCTATCAATTCATCTGCTATGTGTAATTTTCGTTGTGGGTATATTTTTTCTATATTCAACTGGTCACGTTTACCTGACCTCCTTAGACTCTCAGTCCACTCCTCCTCTTCCTTTTCTTCCGCTACTTCACCTTTCGATTTATGCCTGCGCGCATGCTTCCCTCTACTTCTAAATCGGAGCCTTGCTTCCCTTCTCCAGTCCTTAATGATATCAAATGCTGCAGGACGCGCTTTCTTTCTTATCAACACCCTTTCCAAGTTATCTATTCTTGCTATCTCAAAATTACCATTAATCGGCCACTGATGATCTTGTTGCTTTCTGGCTTGCCTATGCCAAGTCTCACAGAATATTATTGCACCCACTCCATACTTCACATACATCTCATATGCCGGCGTTCCCCCAGGTGGTGCAATTTGGCCATCTTCCAAAGATTGTCTACCACAGCGGAAAACTAGGGTGGACAATACCCCAGGCATGTTTTAACCTTCCCCCTGGTTAATCAACCTTACCTAGGGCGTTTGATTTTGCAAAGTCAACTCTTAACCAATATCAGGATTACTTTGAATCGGGGAATGACTCACCTGATAAATCAATTTGTCCTTCCGGACACAAGTCGTCTGTATATTGACGCAACCAATGACGTTGTGTCTGCGTTTCTTGGCTTCCGCCTCGTTTCAGGACCCTCGCCTCCTTGTTCTCTAGCCGGGTACGTCGATCAGGGATCAGATGTGTGCAGATCTACAAAGGAGTCACTCATCACTTCTACAGGGCGCCCCGAACACCTCTTGATCCCGGCTTGATCGTCCCGTCCTCGCCGTTCTCCGCCTTAACTCAATTACAACGTATGCGATGGAATAAGTGGGGAAGGGCCCCTATTCGGGCGCCATCTTGAAAGGGGCCCCTAGGGGTCCCTTACGTCTATGGAAACAAGGCAAGTCACCATACACGATAGATACACCAGACACGAGGTTGTATTCCCAAAGCTAGGGTTTATTGCAAAGCAAATAGTCTCAGTTGGCCAACTTGGTCTCACGCCCCGCGACGTGTATCTCTAGACCTCGAGGGACGCAAGAGAGTGAATTATGTTCATCAGTTACATATATACAAAATGCATATCATACAATCAGCTATGACATGTTTAACACCCCCCTTTATTGGGTTTCTTTGAACTCGGTGTGATGATGGACACTTCCGACAATTATGACACCTTCAAATATCTATTCTAGTAACAATATGCAATTTGCAAGTGCGGAGGCATCTTTTAGTTGTTGAACAGAACACAGTGCTTCTGTTCTTGGAAGCGAGCTACATACGGGAGAAGAGTCACATTCCAGACCTTGCTTTCTATGAGGTGCTATTCGTGTCCTGAGAGCCAACACGCTCTACAGGGCTCAGAAAAGGGGGGCCATAAGAAGAGCATAATCCAAGCTTTTAGTTGCTTTATTCTAACATATTCTACCATATAACGAGACTGGCTGGCAGGTGTGAAATGATTAAATGTCCTGCAGCTTTGCTTCAAGGCTACATTCGGGAGGGAGCCGGGCATTCCTTCCTGGCGCTGCCTACGTTGTGTTTCAACGAACTCTTGTTAGCCTCGCGGCCCTGCGGCCTTGACCGTTCACGTTCAGTCAACAATGTTTAACAGTCGAGCAGTGTAAGCAGAAAATGTGCTGCAAAGCAATAAGAACAGAAAGTAATGAGCAATTGTTAGAAAACAAAATGGCGATCCTTGTTACATCAAAATGGTCGTTCATTGGTAAACTCGGAAACCTATATGTCTATCATATCGTGCATGAGACGGTTGGCCCACGGCCACTAAAATAAGTTTGCCGTCAATCATGAGAGGTATCCATTTTTCTAGACTGACATTAGCTAGTCTTCTGGAATCTAATTCCTTTGAATCAGCCAAGTGCTGTCTGAGCTCAGGAGAGCAGGGATCATAAATTGACTCCAACATCACAAGATTCTTCATTCCCTCATAAGTGTTCACTCTGTAACCCTTAATCCATCCCTCTAAGTTGTTCACACTTTCACTCACCCAGGTAGCCCAAGGGGTACCATCATGCTTTTTGAGGGTCCTAAACCTCTTAAGGTACTGGGAATGGGTCTTCCCATATCTAGCTATTAAAGCTAGCTTCACACATTCATAATCCTTCTTACCCACCTCCCCCAACTCCATTACCACATCATATGCAACAGGGGGAGCCTAGAGAACAACCAAGGAAGTAACTAATTCCCTGAGCTGTCCTGGAGCCCATGATTATACTCGAACATAGCCAACCAATCTAACACATCCAAATTAGGCTCATACATACCCACAAGCTCTAGGCATCCGGGGTATTTTGGGACGGGAACTCCTAGAGGATCCGGAGAGAGAAGCATTTTCAACAGACAATTTCTTCATCTCTAGCTCATGCTTGAGCTCCATTTCTCTGAGCCTTAGTTCTTGGTGCTTTTGTTCAGATTGGGTACTAATTCTTTTGAACTCTAATTCAAGTCTCATTTTTTCTAGTTCAATGAATGCAGGACTTAGTTGTTCTCTAGGCTCCCCCTGTTGCATCTGATGTGGTAATGGAGTTGGGGGAGGTGGATAGGATGGACTATGAATGTGTGAAGCTAGCTTTAATAGCTAGATTTGGGAAGACCCCTTCCCAGTACCTTAAGAGGTTTAGGACCCTCAAAAAGAATGATGGTACCCCTTGGGCTACCTGGGTGAATGAAAGTTTGAAGAACTTAGAGGGATGGATTAAGGGTTACAGAGTGAACACTTATGAGGGAATGATAAATCTTGTTATGTTGGAGTCAATTTATGATGCCTGCTCTCCTAAGCTCAGACAGCACTTAGCTGATTCAAAGGAAATAGATCCTAGAAGGCTAGCTAAGGATGCTGACTTGTGGGTGGCCAACAAAAGTGAATCCAGAGAATTCTAATACCTCCCATACCAAAGAGGGCCACAAACAACAAAATGACCAGGGTAAACCACCAGGGAAACCCCATCAGGCTAGTGTACCTTCTGGTCACAAACCAGAAGGAGGTCACAACAAGCCACCATTTGGAACATGCTATCTCTGTGGGGCAACTGGCCATATCAAAGGAGATCCCAGATGTAAGGTTAAACCTGCAGGGATCAGCACAGTCTCCTTAGCCTTCACTCCTGAGGAGGAAGTACAAGTGGCTAGTGCTCACTTTGAAGTCTTTGCTGAAGAACCTTTGAGTCTTCAAGCAACTGTATCATTAGAGCCTAAGGGTCTGGTTAGCAGCCAGAATAGGGAAATCTATGACTCCCTACCAGCAAACTCTAAAATATATTATGTGGACAGTGTTCTTGTCAATGGCCAGGATACTCCTGCCAGGAGAGACACTGGGGCAAGCAGAACAGTAGTGGATGAAAGCTTTTTCAAACCTGAGGATGTGGCTAAGGCACCCAAACGTCCCACTAGAAATTCTGGAGGCCCTGTCCAGATGGTTCCTATTCTACCAGCCCTCATTCAGTGTAATAACATGACAGTGAGGATTCCTGTCAGTGTTAAGACTGAGGTGCTTGGGAGAGTCCTTTTGGGAAATGATCTAAAAACTCTAGGAGTAGTATCCAGTACCTCCAGGCCTCCCAGTATGGAGACACAGAACCTAACCAAATTGGCTAGAGAGGCCACCCTAAGGGACCACTCTAAGCCTGTGGGAATGTCATGATCTCTGCTTCCAAAAGGTCAGGGTTTTCCCAACTCCCTTGGAAGCAGATCCATAACCCAAGTTCCGAGTGCCAACCAGTCCCAATTGGGACCTTTTGGACCCAGTCCTGGCGCCAGTGGCACCAGGCTCATAAATATGCCCAGTCCCAGCGCTGGAAGCGTCAGGCTCATAATGCTTGGGTGGACTTACCTTCAGCAGACCATGCTGCTTACTTGCCTGCCAGTTGAGCCTCTGATCCTCTTCTGTTTGGAACTACTTTTCCTGTTGGGTGGGGCTGGAGCCACTCCCTAGATTCAGAACACTGGAACTCTTCTGGAAGGCAGGAACTCTTTTCTTACCAGGAACTCTTTTCTTACTTAGGCGTGGCTGTGGAAGGAGACACCTAAGCACTACAGGAGGCTATTTAAACCACACCCGGTGGATGAATCTTGCTTTGCGTTATTCTGCAACCTCTGCAGCAGAACGCTCATCGTGTCTTCTGCATCCGGTCCTGGGCCTAAGGAAAAAGGCTTACCATCCTGAATCCAGTCTTCAGCAACACCTATAAAGACAAGAAAGAACAGGTTAGCATTCCGGCATCTGAAAGGCAAAGGCTTACCATCCTGAATCCAGTCTTCAGCAACACCTATAAAGAAAAAGAAAGAACAGGTTAGCATTCCGGCATCTGAAAGGCAAAGGCTTACCTACTCTTTGTACGCTCCGGAGACCTTCGGCGCTGCATCCCGCATCTGAAAGACAAAACAAGGTGCGTTTAAAGACATTGGGGAACTTTAATACTCACGTGCCATTACTCCTTTCCACATCTAATCCAGTGGGTATTCCGGCACCCTGCAGCCGCTCCGAACTCGTACCTGCAAAATAAAAAGACAGTTAGAGCGCATAGTGAAGCAGGCAACAAGTGCTTACTTACGTGCTTCCAGGCGCTTCTATTCATCACACGGGCTCCATCTTCAACTCACTTCAGCCCGTCATCCGCCATCGCCGGAACCCTGCAAAACAAGAGACATCATTACTAAAGACTTTAAAGACATTTGAATGACTCGAAACTTACCGTTCGTGCAGTAAACGACGGACAGCAGTCCTCTGAAGTCAAGAGGCCTGCGCTACCTATCCAGTGAAGAAACTGGTTACAGCACCCTGCCCCGAGGCAGATGGAGAGCTCGGCATTCACTTACCTAAGACATCTTACTCTACACGTCAGGCATACAGTGCACAGAGGTCCAGCCCAAAGAGCCAATCGGGTGCTACACATCACCTTTGAAGATACGGTAGTCGCCCAGTCAAGACCGGCGCCTCTGCGAGAAACAGGTGAGCGTTACAGAACGCAAAGCCTACCGCAAAACTCTCGCCCAGGCGCTATGGAAACCTTGGATATTGACCCCCTAGCCCGGTTACTTGGGGAACTAAGGGCAGAAGTGCATGCAGCTCGTCAGGAAACGAATGCTCTAAGAAGGGAACTAATTATTTCCAAGGAGAGAACAGACAATCTTGCTAGACAAGTGTTAGGCAGAAACCTGTGCAGTTCCCTTGGGGAACACTGCAAAAGATTTAAGACTACAGGTAGAGCAGTAAACCCCTTT
Source organism: Ambystoma mexicanum (assembly GCF_040938575.1). Taxonomy (NCBI): domain Eukaryota; kingdom Metazoa; phylum Chordata; class Amphibia; order Caudata; family Ambystomatidae; genus Ambystoma; species Ambystoma mexicanum. Next base: position 95,336,610 of record NC_090939.1, on the reverse strand, counting down.
GGTAGCAGTCCGTACCACCCAGATTTACCTGGTAGCTGTGGCTGAGCAGTCAGACTTCTCTCAAGAAGAGTTAGGCAGTATGTAAAGTATACACAATATGTACCAAAACACAATAGCACAAGCAAACACTGACCAGAGCTTGGTTTCAAAAGTATATAGTTATTTATTTAAAATACACATAAGTTAAAAACACTCTAGCAAAAATATAGTAAAAGCACTTCAACACAGTTATGCTGAAAGTAAATTCAATCCTTTCTCCTATCTAGACAACTCTAGGTTAACACCACTTAATTAAAACAGAGGTGAGTGCTTAACGTTAGATGACACTCTAGTAGTTTCCAAGAAAGGGAGAGAAAAAGCAGAAATAGGTTAGACACACCACTCTAAGGTCCAGAACACTTGCAATAGGCTTAAAGAAGAATAAAGTCACAGGTGAGCAAAAGTCACTAGGCAGGGCCCACTCTTAGAGTAGCCGGAGCGAAAATGTGCCCAAGATCACACTGTTAGTTAGAGATTCAAAGTCTTGCAAAGAGTCAAAAAGAGTTTAGAGTGGCTCAGAAAGTTTAGCCAAAGTGTCCCAGGCACTCCCAGGTTCGAAAGCCGGGGACTAAATCTACCCCGTACAGTCGGTAGCAAGGGAAGCCAGGCGGAACACAGTACCTTAAGCGGAAAGGATCCTCCAGCGGGGGCAGTTGTTCCAGGCAGCGACAGCAAGGCTCGACGTCGGTCAGGGGAGAAGAATATCTCGCTGAAGAGCAGAAGAGAAAGGTCGTAGCACTGCCCGGGAAGAAACCAGCCGCGGAGTCCTCCGGTTAAAGGGTTGGTACCGACTTTCGCGGTATGGGGGTAAGTGTGGTATTCCGGATGCCGGGGTGCTTGGCACAGGCAAGGCGGCCACGAGATACCTCAAAAGGACGGAAAGAAGGCGAAAACTGGTTGTCCCCACCAGTCAAGGGAAGGAGCCACTCCGTTAAGAGTTCTCCTCGGTCGTCGGGAAAAAAAGTGGTGAGACGGTTCAGCAGGGCTCCACCGGGTGGTGTCGTCGAAGCAGGTCGGCTCAGCTCTTCCCTCGTCGGATTCTTGGTCCTGTGGCGACTTCTGAAGTCCCAGTCCCCAAAGCCCTGCTTTTATGCAGCAAACCCCCATTCACCCAGCCTAGCTGTCACTCAAACATGCTAAGTGGTGAGCCGGGCGGCTCACCACTTGGGCCAATCAGGACGGAGTGCGACTTGAGTTACCAAGGTAACTCAGTCCAGGGTGCCTAAATCCCCCTCCACCCCTCCTAAGTACCCCAGACAGAGTGGCACCACTTTGGAGGGCTTCTGTGGAGAAGCCCGCCAAAAGTGGAACAAAGGGCTCCACTTTGGGTCAGAGTTACAGAGGCGAACACCAACGCCATTTTAGAATCAAGTTTTGGCAAAAAGTCCCAACCGGAGTTATAAAAATAAATATATAAACCGGCGGTATGTTTAAGGCTACCGTAAATAAATAATTAAATGTGTTAGCCTAAAACAATGGGAAATCCCATAGGGAAATATTCGCGGTCGAATATAAAAAGTAGTTTCCACTGCCACCAGCCAAAACTCGATCAGGGGGGACGGAGACGTGCCCCCTCGACTAACAGACCCTGGGGCAATCGAATTGCCCCAGCCAGTACGTCCACAATATGATGGTTTGTACTGGTTCTGTTCAGGATTCAAGACTAGCAAAGTCTTTGGTGACTTTACATGCCCTGGGAGACAGTAGTCAGTCCCAGGGTATGGAGTCTATGTTGGGGAGTCCCTAGGACACCCCTGGGTCACGGCACAGAGGGTGCTGTGTGACCCACATCACAAAAATACATGAGGCCCTATGGAGTAAAAGACCCCATAGCCCATTCAACACAAGGTTTAACCAAGAAAACACACTTCAACATGTCCAAGAGTGAGGGTAAAAGAGTCTCACTCTTGGCAGGAGAAAAAATTAAACCCCAGAAATCCAGCAAAGCTGCTGGGGGACTCACTAGGTAGGGAAATTCAGCCTAAACAGAGAATTCTCCCTAACACTCGCCCCCCCCAGACTAAGGGACAGGAGGATTTAATCCACTCCTGGATGAACCTCATACCTCTAGTCGATGATATACATCCTAGAGAGTCCATCAGCATTTTGATGGTGACACCTTGACCTATGCTTAAGGGAGAACTCAAAGGTTTTCTTTTGCAAGCTAAAGGACCTACAAACCCTTTGAGGAACATCAGTCTTTTTGTTATAGGGGATCTGGTTGACCAGTCCCTCAGAAGTTGGGACAACTTCTGAACCTATGTTAGGCTTTTTGAAGGGGTCCTTATAAAGGATTCCCTTAGATCTAGAGGGGCCTCCAAGGTTCCTCACCACCTCTCTTGTGGGAGCAGGTTGGGTCTTAGGCCTCTTGGTTGGAGGGGTTGGGGTTAGGCAATGTACCTGCTTCCCCTTCCTCTTAGATCTACCCTTACCTATTTTAGGAGTTTCCCCCCTAATATTAGGATTTGAGTTGGGGTCTTCAGTAGAAGGTCCAACAGTCTGAAGGTTTTTGGCCTTAGACTTTTCTTTTCTGGTTTTCCACCAGCACTGAGAATTACCAGTTCTCTCAGGTCCAGATAGGGGCCTAGTTGGTCTATCCACCTCTTCCTCAGAAGTAGGGTGAGTCAGAGACTCTGAGACTAGGGGAACAATGATGGAGCTTGGTTGGGGCGCCCATGTTCCTAGCATACTATCCTGAAATGTGCCTGGGTTAGAGGTCAACTTACTAACACCAGGGCTTGTAGTGGGGTTCTCAGTAGAGGGTCCCACAGGCTTAGAAGGGTCCTTCAAGGTAGCCTTTCTAGCCAATTTGGTTAAGTTCTGCTTCTCCATACTGGGAGGCCTGGGGGTATGTGACACTACTCCTAGAGTTCTTAGGTCATTCCCCAACAGGACCTTCCCAGGTACCTCAGTCTGAACACTGACAGGGATCCTCACTGTCATGTTGTTACACTGAATGAGGGCTGGTAGGATAGGAACCATTTGGACAGGGCCTCCAGACATCTTAGTGGGACCTTTGGGTGCTTTGGCCACATCCTCAGGTTGAAAGAAGCTTTCATCCACTACTGTTCTGCTGGCCCCAGTGTCTCTCCTGGCAGGAGTATCCTGGCCATTGACAAGAACACTGTCCACATAATACACCTTAGAGTTAACAGGTAGGGAGTTATACACAACCCTATTCTGGGGACTAACCAGACCCATAGGCTCTAAGTTTACAGTTGCTTGAAGACCCAAGGGTTCTTCAGCAAAGAGTTCAAAGTGGGCACTAGCCATCTGTACTTCATCCTCAGGAGTGAAGGCTAAGGAGACTGTGCTGATCCCTGCAGGTTTACCCTTGCACTTGGGATCTCCTTTGATATGGTCAGTACCCTGACAGACATAGCATTGTCCAAATGCTCTCTGGAAGGGTGGCTTGTTCTGACCTCCTTCTGGCTTGTGGCCAGAAGGTACAGTAGCCTGACTAGGTTTCCCATGGGGCTTACCCTGGTTATTTTGTGGTTTGGGGCCCTCTTTGGGATAGGAATTATTAGAATTCTCTTTGGAGTCTTTTTTAGGCTGTTTCTCCCCATCCTTCTTCTGAGTTACCCCAGAATCCTTGTGAGTGGCCCTGTTGGCAACCCACAAGTCAGCAGCCTTAGCTAGTTTCCGGGAATCTAATTCCCTGGAATCAGCCAAGTGTTGTCTGAGCTCAGGAGAGCAGGCATCATAAATAGTCTCCAACATAAACAAATTCTTCATACCTTCATAAGTGTTCACCTTGTAACCCTTAATCCATCCCTCTAAGTTTTTCAAACATTCACTCACCCAGGTAGCCCAAGGGGTACCATCATGCTTTTTGAGGCTCCTAAACCTCTTAAGATACTGGGAAGGGGTCTTCCCAAACCTAGCTATCAAAGCTAGTTTCACACATTCATAGTCCTTTCTATCCTCCTCCCCCATCTCCATTACCACATCAGTTGCAACAGGGGGAAGCCTAGAGAACAACCAGGTGAGTAAGTCATTTCCTGTGATGTTCTGGAGCCCATGATTATATTCAAACAGAGACAACCAATCCAACACATCCAACTTAGGCTCATACATACCAACCAATTCTTTAGGCATCCGGGGTCTTTTAGGACTGGAACTTCTAGAGGAGCCAGAGAGAGAAACATTCTCAACAGATAATTTCTTCATTTCTAAGTCATACTTGAGCTCCATTTCCCTTAGCCTTAGTTCTTTGTCAGTTTGAGCATTAAGTTTCTTATACTCCAATTCTAGCTTCATTTTCTCCAGTTCAAAGTACTGAGGACTAAATGTGGGACCTGGTAAAGGTCCAGTAGGCACAGCAGGTAGAGCAGGCAGAGGCCTAGGGGGGACAGTTACAACAGCCTCACCCTCCTCTTCTGACTCTTCCTCAGAAACATCAACATTTTGCTCCATGTTAACTTCAATACTGTCATCTACAGTTGCTGGAGTGGTAGGCTCCTCTGAACCATCACCCAGACTTTGGTTAGCTAACAATCTTTCAATCAGCTCCATTTTCTTGCCCTTAGTCAGGAGATCCTTATGTTTACAGAGCACTCTTAAACAATCAGCAGTTTTGGCTGCAAGGGACTCTTGACTATAGCTTTCTATAACTGACATGTTAGAGGTTTTACTTTTTCAGTGCTAAGCTTTGTGGTTAGTTGCACTAAGGTATCTAAAGCACAATAAAATGTATACTCAATACAAATCCCACCGCTGCCACCAGTGTTAGGCAGAAACCTGTGCAGTTCCCTTGGGGAACACTGCAAAAGATTTAAGACTACAGGTAGAGCAGTAAACCCCTTTGGTAGCAGTCCGTACCACCCAGATTTACCTGGTAGCTGTGGCTGAGCAGTCAGACTTCTCTCAAGAAGAGTTAGGCAGTATGTAAAGTATACACAATATGTACCAAAACACAATAGCACAAGCAAACACTGACCAGAGCTTGGTTTCAAAAGTATATAGTTATTTATTTAAAATACACATAAGTTAAAAACACTCTAGCAAAAATATAGTAAAAGCACTTCAACACAGTTATGCTGAAAGTAAATTCAATCCTTTCTCCTATCTAGACAACTCTAGGTTAACACCACTTAATTAAAACAGAGGTGAGTGCTTAACGTTAGATGACACTCTAGTAGTTTCCAAGAAAGGGAGAGAAAAAGCAGAAATAGGTTAGACACACCACTCTAAGGTCCAGAACACTTGCAATAGGCTTAAAGAAGAATAAAGTCACAGGTGAGCAAAAGTCACTAGGCAGGGCCCACTCTTAGAGTAGCCGGAGCGAAAATGTGCCCAAGATCACACTGTTAGTTAGAGATTCAAAGTCTTGCAAAGAGTCAAAAAGAGTTTAGAGTGGCTCAGAAAGTTTAGCCAAAGTGTCCCAGGCACTCCCAGGTTCGAAAGCCGGGGACTAAATCTACCCCGTACAGTCGGTAGCAAGGGAAGCCAGGCGGAACACAGTACCTTAAGCGGAAAGGATCCTCCAGCGGGGGCAGTTGTTCCAGGCAGCGACAGCAAGGCTCGACGTCGGTCAGGGGAGAAGAATATCTCGCTGAAGAGCAGAAGAGAAAGGTCGTAGCACTGCCCGGGAAGAAACCAGCCGCGGAGTCCTCCGGTTAAAGGGTTGGTACCGACTTTCGCGGTATGGGGGTAAGTGTGGTATTCCGGATGCCGGGGTGCTTGGCACAGGCAAGGCGGCCACGAGATACCTCAAAAGGACGGAAAGAAGGCGAAAACTGGTTGTCCCCACCAGTCAAGGGAAGGAGCCACTCCGTTAAGAGTTCTCCTCGGTCGTCGGGAAAAAAAGTGGTGAGACGGTTCAGCAGGGCTCCACCGGGTGGTGTCGTCGAAGCAGGTCGGCTCAGCTCTTCCCTCGTCGGATTCTTGGTCCTGTGGCGACTTCTGAAGTCCCAGTCCCCAAAGCCCTGCTTTTATGCAGCAAACCCCCATTCACCCAGCCTAGCTGTCACTCAAACATGCTAAGTGGTGAGCCGGGCGGCTCACCACTTGGGCCAATCAGGACGGAGTGCGACTTGAGTTACCAAGGTAACTCAGTCCAGGGTGCCTAAATCCCCCTCCACCCCTCCTAAGTACCCCAGACAGAGTGGCACCACTTTGGAGGGCTTCTGTGGAGAAGCCCGCCAAAAGTGGAACAAAGGGCTCCACTTTGGGTCAGAGTTACAGAGGCGAACACCAACGCCATTTTAGAATCAAGTTTTGGCAAAAAGTCCCAACCGGAGTTATAAAAATAAATATATAAACCGGCGGTATGTTTAAGGCTACCGTAAATAAATAATTAAATGTGTTAGCCTAAAACAATGGGAAATCCCATAGGGAAATATTCGCGGTCGAATATAAAAAGTAGTTTCCACTGCCACCAGCCAAAACTCGATCAGGGGGGACGGAGACGTGCCCCCTCGACTAACAGACCCTGGGGCAATCGAATTGCCCCAGCCAGTACGTCCACAATATGATGGTTTGTACTGGTTCTGTTCAGGATTCAAGACTAGCAAAGTCTTTGGTGACTTTACATGCCCTGGGAGACAGTAGTCAGTCCCAGGGTATGGAGTCTATGTTGGGGAGTCCCTAGGACACCCCTGGGTCACGGCACAGAGGGTGCTGTGTGACCCACATCACAAAAATACATGAGGCCCTATGGAGTAAAAGACCCCATAGCCCATTCAACACAAGGTTTAACCAAGAAAACACACTTCAACATGTCCAAGAGTGAGGGTAAAAGAGTCTCACTCTTGGCAGGAGAAAAAATTAAACCCCAGAAATCCAGCAAAGCTGCTGGGGGACTCACTAGGTAGGGAAATTCAGCCTAAACAGAGAATTCTCCCTAACAACAAGTGCTACAGTCACAAGCCGGACAGACCCCGTTACCCGCATCAGGGGCAAATCTTCCTTCAACATCCTCTATGAATCCAGTGCAGATCAACCTACCTGGGAATGTACCTCTGGCTCCGCCCGAACGATTTTCTGGTGACCCAAAGAGGTTTGCAGTATTTATCAATCAGTGCCGGTTGCACTTCTTATGCCGGCCAGCAGCCTTTCCAACTGATCAAGCAAAAGTAGCTTTTGTACTTTCGTACCTTAGTGGCAATGCGGCAGACTGGTCGATCCCTCTAGTTAATCAAGATGATCCGGTTCTCCATGATTTTCAAGCCTTTCAGCTTAGTATGGAAAAACTGTTCGCAAGACATTCACAGGGGCAGGCCTTGGACAATGAGCTTCTTTCGTTGCGACAGGGTAATCAAGACCTTTTGGCTTATATTGCATCTTTCAATAGACTAATAGTGGAAACTCAATGGCCTGAGGACAAAAGGATTACGCTGTTTTATAGAGGTCTACGTGGAGAGCTCAAAGACGTTTTAGCCCAAGTAGTGAATCCCCCACAAGACTGTTCGGATTATATAGACTTGGTCGTTCAAATAGATCACAGGCTGCAGAACAGGAAGGCCGATCGTTCCAAGTTTGATGCTCGAGTATTTTCCAAACTGCCAACTCCTTCCAAAGGAGTAGACTCCGGGGAACCCATGCAAATAGGGGGTCTGAAAGGTCCTCTAACACAAAGGGAGCGGGAAAGGAGGAAACAGTTGCAATTATGCCTATATTGCGGAAACTCAGGGCACTTTCTTCAAGACTGTCCGGTGAAACCTGCCAAGAAGGCAGTAGGAGCTGCAGTTACCAAAGTTACAAACTCTGAGCAGGGAAACGACCTCGCCCGACAAGAATAGAGGTCCTCTTGCCGAGCGTGAAAACCAGTTCCGTGACCTCGCATTTCGTGATACCTATGGTCCTCATTAGCCCTGATAATCCGGATCGATTACATGCAATTGAAGCTTACGTCGACAGCGGTGCCATCGGCAATTATGTGGATCATGAAATGGTTTTGAGGATGAATCTAACTCTTTGTCCCAAGGCTGTAAAGGACGTCATTACTACGGTGGATGGTACGGAGATAGCCTCCGGGCCAGTAACGCATACCACTCAAGAGGTGACGCTAGTAAGTCAAGATGGACACCATGAGAAGATCGTGTTCGATGTGATCAAGGCCCCTCAGTTTCAGATTATTCTAGGAATACCTTGGTTAGAGAAACACAATCCTCTGATCGATTGGCGAGCAAGAACGGTCCAGTTTCCAGAATGTGTCTCTACTTGTCACCCTCCACCTGGTGTTGCACTGGCCGCAATTTCTTCAGAGACTCCCCAGTTACCTCCCGAATACCTAGAATACCAAGATGTTTTCCGGAAGGATCAGGCTAACTCTCTACCTCCTCATAGGTCTTATGACTGCCAGATAGACCTGATACCTGGATCTACTCCTCCTTGTAGTAGAATTTATGCCCTCACCGAGCCTGAGAACCTTCACCTTCGACAATACCTGGATCAATACCTGGCAAATGGGTTTATTCGTCCTTCCAAGTCCCCTGCTTCTTCAGCTTCTTTCTTCGTTCCAAAAAAGGAAGGAGACCTTAGAACTTGTATCGATTATCGCTCCCTGAACCAGATCACCGTTAAGAATAGATATCCGTTACCTTTGATCCCTGAACTCCTGGACCAAGTCAGAAAAGCATGCATATATATAAAGCTGGATCTTAGAGGAGCTTACCACTTGGTACGAGTAAAAGAGGGCGATGAATGGAAGACGGCCTTCCGCACCAAGTATGGGCTATTTGAATATCAGGTCATGCCCTTCGGACTTTGCAATGCCCCGGCCGCCTTTCAATATTTTATGAACGATGTCCTCAGAGAGCTCATAGATGTATGTGTTGTTGTTTACATTGACGACATCCTCGTTTATTCTTCATCGGAATCTGAACATCGGAAACACGTGAAAATGGTCCTCGAAAGATTGCGTCAACACAAACTTTTCGCTAAGTTGGAAAAATGTGTTTTCAACGTAACTGAAGTTGAATTCTTGGGATTCATATTATCACCTGGCGGAGTGCGTATGGATTCAAAGAAGGTCGATGCAGTTCTCAAATGGCCATCACCATCCTCCGTAAAAGGTGTGCAAAGCATGTTAGGCTTCGCTAACTTTTACCGCAGGTTTATCCCCGAATTCTCTCGAATAGTCCAGCCCATCACTGCCTTGTTAAAGAAAAACAAACGTTTTGAATGGTCTACCGAGGCGGAACAAGCTTTCCAGGATTTGAAGACTAAATTTATCTCTGCACCAATCTTAAAACACCCTCGCCCCGAACTCCCCTACATCGTGGAAACTGATGCTTCAAGCCTTGCCATGGGGGCAGTTCTATCACAAAAGGACCCGGTAACCAATCAGTTGCATCCCGTGGCATTTTGGTCCCGCAAATTCTCGCCTCCTGAAATCAATTACACGATTACTGACAAGGAACTTCTGGCTATCAAGTCTGCCTTTAAGGCTTGGCGGCATTATCTGCTGGGGGCCCGACACACCGTTACTGTGATTACGGATCACCGAAACCTGCAATATTTGAAGACCGCAAAAGCCCAATCCTCTAGACAACTCCGTTGGGCATTATTCTTTGCCGAGTTTGACTTCATAATTACCTATCGACCTGGTACAAAGAACGGTAAAGCCGATGCCCTTTCTCGGATGGGAGTGGAAGAACACTTGGTCAACCCTAAACCTGTACCAATCATTCCCGAACAAAGAATTCTGGGTGTAATTGCCACAGAATCCATAGAGGAAGTTAAGGATAAAGCCAGGCAACTTGTAACTCCAGCAGACATACAGAATTGGCATCTGCAGGGAAAGGACTTTGCAGTAAAGGACAACTTATTGTATTTCCAAGAACGATTATACCTACCCAGCACAGATTTACAGAAAAAAGTAATCTCTTGTTATCACGACTCTTTAATGGAAGGTCATCCCGGTATAGCCAAGACCTCAGAAAAGATCAAGCGCTACTTCTGGTGGCCGTCTTGGAAAAAAGATATCAGAGACTTTATAATGTCCTGTGGAGTATGCGCCCAAAACAAGAGTCAAAAGGAAAGACCAGCAGGCCTCTTACGCCCTATTGACATCCCACCTCGCCCTTGGCATACGCTTTCTATGGACTTCATCACCGATCTACCTCCATGCTCCGGATACAATACGATTCTAGTAATCGTGGACTTATTCTCCAAGATGGCGCATTTCATTCCGCTCAAAGGCTTGCCAACAGCAGCAACTCTGGCCCGAGAATTTCTCGAAAACATCGTCCGACTGCACGGTTTTCCTTCGGTTCTAATTTCGGATCGAGGTAGTCAATTTATTTCTCATTTTTGGCGAAGTTGCTGTCGGTCGGCTCAAATTGATGTGAGACTATCGACCAGTCACCACCCTCAGACGGACGGACAAACCGAGAGGACCAATCAAACTCTGGAACAGTATTTACGCTGCATGCTGCAACAAACTGAAAAAACTTGGAAAGATATCCTTTGGATAGCCGAGTATGCCTACAATAACTCTGTCCATTCGGGAACTGGGAAAACCCCGTTTTTTCTTTTGTACGGCAGTCACCCTCGAACCTCGGAGTTGGATCCCCTCCAAGATCTTGAAACACCAGCAGTAGACTACCTGCATTCTACAATCACCCAAGCCTTTAAGGAAGCTGTTTCTCACCTTCAAAGGGCTAAAGAACAATACAAGAAAGGAGCAGATCAACATCGGAAGGAAGCCCCTCACTATCAAGTAGGGGATCAACTCTGGTTATCCACCAAATATCTATCTCTAAAAGGGCCACGCACATTCAACCCAAGATACCTTGGTCCCTATTCCATCACTACCATAGTAAACCCAGTAGCGGTCAAGTTGGACTTGCCCCCGCACATGAAGATACATCCGGTCTTCCACGTCTCTCTATTAAAACCCGTGCAACCTCAAACCCGACTAACCAAATCTCCAAAACCTATCCTAGTGGATGGAGAACTCGAGTTTGAAGTCAAAAGCATTCTGGACTCCAAGATCTCCAAATCTAAACTATTCTACCTAATTGACTGGAAAGGCTACGGCCCCCAAGAGAGATCCTGGGAACCTGCTGAATATGTCCACGCTCCTCGCCTAATCAAAAGATTTCACCGAACATTTCCTGACAAGCCAAAACCCCCGGAGAAGCCCGGTTTGGGAGGGGCCTTGAGGGGGGGTACTGTCATGATCTCTGCTTCCAAAAGGTCAGGGTTTTCCCAACTCCCTTGGAAGCAGATCCATAACCCAGGTTCCGAGTGCCAACCAGTCCCAATTGGGACCTTTTGGACCCAGTCCTGGCGCCAGTGGCACCAGGCTCATAAATATGCCCAGTCCCAGCGCTGGAAGCGCCAGGCTCATAATGCTTGGGTGGACTTACCTTCAGCAGACCATGCTGCTTACTTGCCTGCCAGTTGAGCCTCTGATCCTCTTCTGTTTGGAACTACTTTTCCTGTTGGGTGGGGCTGGAGCCACTCCCTAGATTCAGAACACTGGAACTCTTCTGGAAGGCAGGAACTCTTTTCTTACCAGGAACTCTTTTCTTACTTAGGCGTGGCTGTGGAAGGAGACATCTAAGCACTACAGGAGGCTATTTAAACCACACCGGTGGATGAATCTTGCTTTGCGTTATTCTGCAACCTCTGCAGCAGAACGCTCATCGTGTCTTCTGCATCCGGTCCTGGGCCTAAGGAAAAAGGCTTACCATCCTGAATCCAGTCTTCAGCAACACCTATAAAGACAAGAAAGAACAGGTTAGCATTCCGGCATCTGAAAGGCAAAGGCTTACCATCCTGAATCCAGTCTTCAGCAACACCTATAAAGACAAGAAAGAACAGGTTAGCATTCCGGCATCTGAAAGGCAAAGGCTTACCTACTCTTCGTACGCTCCGGAGACCTTCGGCGCTGCATCCCGCATCTGAAAGACAAAACAAGGTGCGTTTAAAGACATTGGGGAACTTTAATACTCACGTGCCATTACTCCTTTCCACATCTAATCCAGTGGGTATTCCGGCACCCTGCAGCCGCTCCGAACTCGTACCTGCAAAATAAAAAGACAGTTAGAGCGCATAGTGAAGCAGGCAACAAGCGCTTACCTACGTGCTTCCAGGCGCTTCTATTCATCACACGGGCTCCATCTTCAACTCACTTCAGCCCGTCATCCGCCATCGCCGGAACCCTGCAAAACAAGAGACATCATTACTAAAGACTTTAAAGACATTTGAATGACTCGAAACTTACCGTTCGTGCAGTAAACGACGGACATCAGTCCTCTGAAGTCAAGAGGCCTGCGCTACCTATCCAGTGTAGAAACTGGTTACAGCACCCTGCCCCGAGGCAGATGGAGAGCTCGGCATTCACTTACCTAAGACATCTTACTCTACACGTCAGGCATACAGTGCACAGAGGTCCAGCCCAAAGAGCCAACCGGGTGCTACACATCACCTTTGAAGATACGGTAGTCGCCCAGTCAAGACCGGCGCCTCTGCGAGAATCAGGTGAGCGTTACAGGGAACGTCTACTGAGAACCCCACTACAAGCCCTGGTGTTAGTAAGTTGACCTCCAACCCAGGCACATTTCAGGCTAAAATGTTAGGGAAATGGGAGCCCGAACCAAGCTCCATCATTATTCCCCCAGTTTTAGAGTCTCTGACTCCATCTGCTTCTGACGAAGAGGTGGATATACCAACTGGACCCCTACCTAGGCCTAAGAGAATTGGTAATTCTCAATGCTTGTGGAAAACCAGAAAAGAAAAGTCTAAGGCCAAAAACCTTCAGACTGTTGGACCTTCTACTGAAGACTCCAACCGAAATCCTAGTATTGGGAGTGAGGCTCCTAAAGTAGGTGAGGTAAGATCTAAGAGGAATGGGAAGCAGGTATATTGCCTAACCCAACCCCTCCAACCAAGAGGCCTGAGATCCAAACTGCTCCTAACAGAGAGGTGGTGAGGAACCTTGGAGGCCCCTCTAGATCTAAGGGAATCCTTTATAAGGACCCCTTGAAAAAGCCTAACACAGGTTCAGAAGTTGTACCAACTTCTGAGGGACTGGTCAACCAGATCCCCTATAGATTTAAAAAGGAAGATGTTCCTCAAAAGGTTGTCTAGGTCATATAGCTTACAAAGGAAAACCTTTGATTTTTCCATTGAACACAGGTCAAGGTGTCACCACCAAAATGCTGATGGTCTCTCTAGGATGTTTGTAACCGACTAGAGGTATGAGATTCATCCAGGAGTGGATTCAATCCTCCTGTCCCTTACTCTTAGGGGGACGAGTGTTAGGGAGAATTCTCTTATAAGGCTAATTTCCCAAACCTAGTGAGTCCCCCAACAGCTTTGCTGGATTTTTGGGGTTTGTTTTTTCTCCTGCTAAGAGTGAGGCTCTTTTCCTCCCACTCTTAGGCATGATTTGAGGTTTATCTCTGACTTGTTATGTGCTTATGGGCTATGGGGTTTTCTTTTTACTCCATAGGGTATCATCTGTTTTTCATGTGTGTTACACAGCACCCTCAGTGCAGTAACACAGGGGTGTCATAGTCACCCCCAAACATAGACTCCATACCCTGGGACTGACTACTGTCACCCAGGGCATGTAAAGTCACCATTGACTTTACTAGTCCTAAATTGTGAACAGAACCAGTACAAACCATCATATTGTGGAAGTACTGGAAGGGGTTAATTATATTGCCCCTGGGTCTGTTTTCAAGGGGGCACTGTCCAGTCCCCCCTTGTCGAGTTTCTGGCTGGTGGCAGTGATTACCACTCAAAATATTCCACAGGAATATTTCCTATGAGATTTTCCCATTGATTTTAAACGCACCACTTTTTGGTGCAATGTTAAAGATACCGCCGGTTTATTTATTTAATATTAAATCCACGGATGGGTCTTTTTGCCAGAACTCTTTTCTAAAATGGTGTTTGTGTCCGTCCCTGTAACTCTGACCAAGGTCGAGCCCTTTGTTCCACTTTTTGGCAGGCTTCTCCACAGAAGCCCTCCAAATGGTGCCACTCTGTCTGGGTTCCACAGGATGTGTGGGGAGGGGAATTGGCACCATAGACTGCGTTGCCTTAGCAACTCAAGTTGCACTTTATTCTGATTGGCCCAGTGGTGAGCCGCCTGGCTCACCACTTAGCATGTGTGAGTGACAGCTAGGCTGTTGAATGGGGGTTTTTCTGCATAAAAGCTGGGCTTTTGGGACTGAAACTTCAGAAGTCGCCACAGGACCTAAGAAATCCGAAGAGGGAAGAAGCTGAGCCATCTGCAATGACGACACCACCGGTGGAGCCCTGCTGCAACAACCTCACCACTTTCCCGACTACAAGAGGACATCTGCTGGAAGAGTTTTCTCCCTCTGAGCTGGTGGGATCAACCAGTTCGCCCCTTCGCCTTCCAAAGACGTCTCTTGGTCGACTCCCCCGTGCCAAGCACCCCGGCGACCGGATAGCCAAGCTTCGCCACTTTGACCGCGAATAAAAGGAATGCACCTTTTACTGACGAACTCGGCGGCTGGTCTCTTCCATGGGCAGTGCAACGACTACAAGGTTCCTCCTCGACGAGATCTTCTCTTCCCCGGGTCAAATCAACGACTTGCATCCACTGCCAGGAACAACTGCCGCCGCTGGAGCTTCCCCTCTCTTTAAGGTGAGTGTGTTCCACCTGGCCTCTCTTTCTTCGGATTGCTAAAGGTGACCCTTAAATCCATGGCTTTCCAACTGGGTTGGCTCCAGACCTTCTAACATTACTTCTCGAATCACCCCATCCTCTTTTGAACACTCTGCAAAGACTTTTAGTGCATTTTAAACATGTGATCCTGGGCACATTTCGCTTTGCTCCATTTAAAGTGGGCCTGGCCCATGAACTTTGGCTCTACAATGTATACTGCCTTCACTGACTTGCTTTGGACTTAGAAAAGTGTTGGGAATTGTTTTATTTTTTGAATTGTTTTATTTTTATGCTCTGCCTTTTTCACCCCCTTTAACCTAATTATTGGAATGCCATCTAAGTTACGCGTTCACCTCTGTTTTGACAAAAAGTGGTGTTTTAACTTAGACTTGTCTAGTAATTGCTAGGGGAGGTGTAAATACTTTTCTGATTGTGTTTTGAACTTGCTTTGACTTATAGTGCTACTGTGTTTTCTAAAGTGTGTGTCAAATAAATAATTATATACTTTTGATACAACACTCTGGTCAGTGTTTGCTTGTTCCACTGTGTTTTTAGCCCTATTGTGTATACTCTATATACTGCCTACTCTTCTTGAGAGAAGTCTGACTGCTCAGCCACAGCTACCAGGTAAATCTGGGTGGTACAGACTGCTACCAATTGGGTTTACTGCTTACTCCTGTAGTCTTAATCTTTTTGCAGTGGTGCCCAAGGGAAATGCACAGGATTCTGCCTAACATCAACACAAATTGTTTAGGTTTTTATTTATACATATAGCAAAACAAATGCTTTGTATAACCACAACAATTCATCAATACATATAGCCCAAGGATTAAAAACAGGTTGGATCAAAATCAAAGACATTACTCACAATTCATATATATACACTACAGTACATTATATAGTCACTCAAGACAATTTAAAATCAGTACTATCTGTTTGTAGAACATTGTCATAAAATATATCAGATTCAGATCATCGCCACACAGAAATTGAGGCCATATATCTTCTATTTCGCTGGGATCATAGCAATTGTTATATGACTTCATGTGTTTATAACGAACAGCATCCAAGCTTTCACAAATAATTAATATATGATGTAATGTCTCAGTTGTATTATTTCCACATAATCGACACATACGCTTCGTATAGGATAATCCCAATCGTGCACCTAGAGTATCGAGTGCCACTGATTTATTACATTTCAGTAGGAGATATATTCTAACAGTTTGCGGGCTTGGGTACGCATTAATGTATTTTGGTATTCTTGTTCTTAGCATTCGCTCTTGACAGTAGGATGCACTATGGGATTTAGTGGCAAGATTAATTAACTGTTGTTCTTAACAGATTTCTTTCATTATACCATTGAGTTTTGTTTTTATGCTCATGATGCTAGGATTACATTGTAAGGGCAGTGAACCAATCCACTGTGGATTTTTATCAGTTTGCCCATTATTCCAAATGGAGCAGGTCCATCCAGGCTCAGTATAGCAGTAACATATGGGACAATTATGGTGTCAACATTCAGCCGTTTTAGTTTTTCAAAATTTAGCACACAGTGACTTATAAAAACATGTGACATTCCCATTAGGTCAAATTCTAAGTAGATGTATTCTGCGCTTACAGTAACTGGTAAACAGAATAATTTGCGTAACAATCGAACTTCAAACCGTTCCACCAGCTTGATAATGTTATGCCCCAAGATGATTATAGCGTATAGTAATATGGCTCTGATTTTAGCTGTGTATATGGTCAGTACTGCGGATACTGAATAGCCACAGTTTCTGCCAATAAATATGCTCAGAGCATTTGTCGCAATGGTGCAGCGATTTTGAAGAGAAGCCCAGTGGGTGTTCCAGTTCAAACGGTCATCCACAATGACACCCAGATACTTATAGGTATTTACTTGTTCTATCCTTTTGTTATTCAATTGCCACACATATTTTTTAGGATGTCTTTTTTTAGTGAAAACCATCACTTTGCTCTTATCGATGTTTATGAGTAGCCCATTCTCTGAGCAATATTTTTCTAATGCATTCAGCATATACTGAAGACCTGCAGGGGTATAGTCCAACAAGATTAGATCGTCTGCATAAGCCAACCAGCCAACAATTACCTCGGATATTTTCACTGGGTTTGCTTTGCTCAAACAGAACGCAGATTGCATGTCAGCCAGGTATAGATTAAAAAGAACTGCAGCTACCATGCAGCCCTGCTTGACCCCACTGGTCGTTGGCATAGTGGCTGATAATTTTCCCTCAGCATTCAAGCGTATCCGTACTTTTGTGTTAGTGTGCAACATCATCAGCATACGAAGAAGACCTAAAGGGATCCCCCAGTTGTGTAACTTTTGCCACAGACGATTTCTCTGCACCGTATCGAATGCTGCAGAGAAATCGATATATGCACAGTACACGTCAAGATTACGTTTGTGCCAAGCATGCGCGACCACGGTGGTCAGCAATATCAGACCATGCACGGTTCCAGACCCCTTGCGAAATCCAATTTGGTTTGGAGGTAGAATATCTTTTTCTGTTATCCATACATTAAGTTCATGTAGAAGGACACGAGCAAAGATCTTGGATGACGTGTCAAGCATCGCTAACATACGGTAGTTATTAGGGGAATCCCAAGCACCTTTTTTATGAACTGTCAGTACATGGCTAGATTGCCAGGACTGAGGGATCAAACCAGTTGCGCCGATCTGTGTGAATAATAAGTGCAGGGCAGTTGCCCATAATTTAGGCTGTTTTTTTATTAGCAGATTACACACGCCATCTGGGCCTGCAGCTCTTGAGTTTTTTAGTTTTGTGATTATCTCAGTTATATTGGATATGGAGCTCTTACATACCCAGTGTTCGGTTGGAATTTGAAGTATGTTATCATTAGAAACAGGACGGCCCAGAGTACTGCTTAGATGGCTGCACCATTGTTCCTCTGTGATGCAATTAATAGTCAATGGACAGGGATTTGAGCACTGGAGTAATTTCCATATCCCAGTGGTGTTACCAGTGCTTGCTTTATCTGCAATTTGTTTCCATAGTTTAACACCGCACTGTAGCTTATAATGTGAGAGCCATTTTCTGTGGTTCCTTTTAGCCATTTTGATTAATGATGGAACAACCAGTGCAGATGTGCTGTTAACATGTTCAGCTAGTATCTTATGTATGTCTTTTCGCAACTTTTTCTTAGCCTCACTAATGGCATTGTCAAATCCCACACGTCGTTTATTTGGGTGATTGGTATGCTCTGCACTACTAGCATATGATCGTCTTTGAGAGACTTTTTCACTTATTTTCAGCATCATATCGGAAAAATTAGATAGCATTGCATCCGCTTCATTTACCCCACCTGAGCCGTTATCAATGAAGTTTCGTAACAATTCTGACACAACTATATCCGCACGATTAATATTACGTTCATGCCATCTTATGCGATTCCCAGCCTCGTTTAGGGATAATTGGCCATTTCCGTCATATTCTGCGGCAGTCGGTGTTTGTCGTGGTATCTTTAATAACCAACACAGAGGAACATGATCACTTTCATGTCTGATAACTGTGCTCATGTCCTTTATATAAAATATGCCATTCCGATTTGATAGTGCATAATCAATAGTGGAGGCCGAACGACCCTCAACCCTAGTGAAGGCCATATTACAGTCCCCAGGTGTTAAACCGTTCAATTTCACAATCCCATGTGCTGCTAACATGTTGTGCCATTGTGCTCCCTGCTTGTTTTGTTTCACCGTATAAGGTTCCATCGATTTAAATTCAGAATTACAGGCGGCAGTAAGCGGGAGATGGCCAATTTTCCCTTTATAATCACCAACTAACCATACTGGTATTTCATGGTTATATTTCTGGAGCAATGCATCAACGATTTTCACATTCGCGACAGTCTTAGTCATGCTTGGAGGGTCATATACATTCACTAACAATATATTGAGAGATGCTAGCGATAGCATAGTGACCAAAATATGCTCTGTCGATTGTTTTAGTTTCTCTATTCTCCATGGAGGGTTCACAGATCCAAGAAGGCCAACTTTTGGACGGCCCTTGGTGCCTTTAGTGGCAATCTGGTGGACTGTGCTCCGACCATCTATTTGTACTTCTGCCAGCAACCAGGTTTCCTGCAAAGCCACCACACTAAACAAGCTCATCATGCTCATCAGGCCACCACTGTCGAACAGGTGGGTATGCCCTCTTGTATTCCAAGATAAGAGCATATCCACCGTATCGCATCACTGGCGGTCAGCAAGAAAGTGGGTCTTGAAGGCCATAGGCAGCCACTGCCAGTAACCGTCTGTGGGAGTATTAAAGAATTCTTCATTACTCTCATCAGCGGTCGCCATTTGATCATTAATCATATGTTGTTCCGCTCTGAAGGGGAAATTTCCTGGGGCACCATTCAGTACATTCGCTTGTGTTACGATTTCATTTTTATTTAAGGGGATTTCAACCTGTGAGATATTGTAACCCAGTCATAAAAAATCAGCCTCAAACCCCAATACATAATTCAGTGAAGCATCAGCTGAGAAGGAGATATTTGTTATGAATTGATTCTTCAGTACCACCTGGTCTACTATACGTATGTCATTAGAGGTAATGACCCTTAGTGGTACGATTGACTTGAATATACATAGGACAGCTGACCTATTTAATGGGGTCGATGAGGGATCCTGATGTAATTGAACTAGTTGAAGAGCTGGAATCTTCATGGTGTTTGCAGCTTCAACAATTACTTTAGGGTTAGTGTCCACAGATGTGTCAGCAGAAACTGCCTGTGCACTCTGTGGGTTAGCCCATACTACGGGGAGGGTTGATTGTTTTTCACAATTCTTTTGTTTGTTTGTTTTAGGGCGAGGCGATTTCAATTTTGATGATTTATTCTGCTTGGATTTATTCGGTTTCAAGTTTGCAGTGTTAGTTGAATTGCATTCGACTGAGATTACTTCTACCTCTTCACTAGTTGGTCTCAAGGCCGATGGTGCAGTATTCACCGCTACTCCATTGTCAGCAGTTGGCACATCAGGAATACTTTCATTAGCATTACATATTACTTCTTGTACGGGCGATACTTTACTTTGTTTATGTTGTCCATGGGAGCGTCTGCATCCGTACATAAAAGCGTTGTGTACAGGTGCTAATCGTGGATTATAATTTTTATTTTTCTTCGATTTTTTGGCCTTAGATACAATATCTATTCCTGAGGGTACTTTTTGAGGAGGTGTCCGCGATGACACTCCATAATTGGTATGGCAACAACCACGCATGTTCTTATGAATAATCAATGATTGAATATTGATCTTTTTTTCAAGTGATTCGCACTTGCTAATTAATAGTGTTAGCAGGTTTTCCAGCGCATAAAACATATCATCAGAGTTCATACTTGAGTCTATAGTATTACTCTCGCTCGTTTTTGAAAATTCCTTG
This sequence comes from Ambystoma mexicanum, assembly GCF_040938575.1. Taxonomy (NCBI): domain Eukaryota; kingdom Metazoa; phylum Chordata; class Amphibia; order Caudata; family Ambystomatidae; genus Ambystoma; species Ambystoma mexicanum. The sequence continues at coordinate 95,316,540 of NC_090939.1, read as the reverse complement.
GTGATGGGGAAAAGAAACTCACTCTGTGTCTTGGTATCTATTGGGTGAAGCGGGGAAAAAGGAGAGTACCGGTGGTGGCGGTTCCTCCATTGCTGGTGATACAATGGGAGCATGGGACATCTCAAGATTAATGTTTCTTTGGGAGCCACAAGGTTTACTAGGAGGAGTAAAATACATGGGAGTGGCGGCTGCCTCTAGAAGAGACTGTTCTGGATCAAGACCCATGTATTCCACTTCAAGATTGTATAGCAATGATTCAGGGAGGTCAATAGATGGACATATCCCTATTACTGGTCTAGGTGACGTATGAATTAAAGCTATATGACCATTATTGTGTATTGGATCCTCATCATTATTAATTCTCTTTTTTGGTGAGAAGACAGAGGCAGTAGGATTTAAGATACCTATTGCTTTATCTCGAGGCTCATCACATAGGGAAGGTTTGATTGAGGTATTTGCCATGTGCACCACATTATTATTGGGAGGTGGTGCTACAGGGTTGTGAACTCCTAACACATCACTTAATAATTTCGAGCTTACACAGCCCAGGTTAATTGCGAGATCATTCACTAAATCATCTTTAGCGGATTCTAAAACAGAGTTAGGTGGCTCACCCAATTATGTTTTGCTGTAATATTCTGTTATTTGCTTGCATTTTGGGAGAGCAGTTTTGGGATTAGAGATAACCTTAGGAATACATATCCGTCGATTCCGAAGGTTTTTATGCATAGCTAGTTCGCTTGCATACTCAGCATTATTACTGAGTGATGGTTTGGCGGTCATGTTATAATAGATTAGGACGGATTAGAACAGTCAAGATTGAACCCGATCAAACAAACTATCTCGATTAATATTAAATTAAAAATATTAGTAATACTAATACCAGTAAAGATCTGAACAAGATAGTGGTAATTGATGTTCAAACATTCAAGGCATTCAACTTGCTGATACAAGTAAAAGTAGGATAATAACCTGCAAATGACTCTCAAATGGCTCTCTTACTGTTTCACCATTTAACTTGTTTTGTGAGAGTCATCACTTTACACCAGAGCTAATTATTATAAAAGATCGACTAAGACTAACAATATTGGCTATATGTGATTATAAAAGCATCTAGATTAAAGTAATAGTAAAAACAGAAGAGTAAAAACAGAGCAAGCTGTGTTGACAACTATAAAGTGCGATAGTGGGCAAAACAGCGAGCATACTACCATGCAAAAGCACCTAAGAAAGTGACTCAGGGTCACCTAACCGACTCTGCAATAGGCACTGAATATTGGACATTACTAAGTTTGGCTCAGTGCGTGCGGGTCACAGTTAGTACAAGGGAGACCCTTCTATGTTAGTTATACAGTACTATACGAACAATACACAGATATATACAACGATTTAAAAGATCTCTAAATGTCTCTAAAATGGCGTGTTTTCATGCCTTCAAGTTTTCGTGCTTGCAGCGGTGATTAAAGCGGGCAGAGCAGATCTAAACAAATGATCAACAGGATTTCATTTTTATACATATACATATACAGGGATATGATTGATGCTATTTACTATTCACTTACCCCCAGAAACACAGCAGTCCGAGCGTGTGTGCTAGCCGCGATAACGTAGTTGCGCACACAGCATGAGGCTGCTGGGGAAATGACGGGAAGGGAGAGAAAGAGCTCGAACAGGATTTAAATAGCGCTTGCTCGCTTGCAGCAAAGCAGCCAAACAGCACAACAGCCACTTCCGATCCACTTCTCGGAGCGCGCGCGCAGGAGCGCGCGGGTGGCGAGTTTTGATGATTCTGGCAAAAGGGGGCATGGCTAGTATCTAAAATAAAGAATATAGGTATATTTAGGTACTATAATTCACAGTATACACTGATAATTATATTAGGAGTCAATATAAGTCCATGTAAGTCCAATAGAGGGCTGAAGGGATGATTGGGTGCGTACCAGCACAAGCTCGCCAAGTAGACGGACGTTCTCTCCAGCACAACAGCCACTTCCGAGCCACTTCTCGGAGCGCGCGCGCAGGAGCGCGCGGGTGGCGAGGTTTGATGATTCTGGCAAAAGGGGGCGTGGCTAGTATCAGCACAAGCTCGCCAAGTAGACGGACGTTCTCTCCAGCACAACAGCCACTTCCGAGCCACTTCTCGGAGCGCGCACAAATTGTTTAAGAAATGCCAATAGAAATAACTTGAAAAAAAATACCTCTGCATCATCCACAAGGCTGTCTGGACCCGAAGACCACAATATCTTCAACTTTTTCTTACTAAATACTCCTCTAATCCTCTAGACCACTACTTTCCTCTGGCACCAACTCTTTGTGTGTAAAGCATTTTCCTAAACAGAGGGTAGGTGGTTGTTTGCTTTCCACCGCTGGCGCCCTCCCATGGAATAGCCTCCCCCTCCCTCTGCACCTTGAGCATGACTTTCTCAAATTTCAGAAAGCTCCTTAAGACTTTCTTCTTTACCTCCTCCTTCCCTTCTTCTCTCCTCTGCTAATCCCACAGTTGCTGTGAATGGTGTCCAGGGGCCCTTAAGCATCCTCAGGGCCCCTGACCTCCTACACCCAATCGACCCAGCTCCTGTCTACCCTCAGCACTTGCATTGGCATGCCCTCTGCCCTGAAGGTTCGCACTTACACCTAACACGTCTCCAGGCCGTGTAGCACTCAACAATACTAGCACTTCATCTGTGGCTCACCCATGTGCTCAGACTCCCCAGCACTTAGCCCCTCTGCCCTCCTCTTTGCTGCACTTGCACGTTCTGAATACCCACAAAGAATAGTAGATTTGTTCTTTTTCCTCCCATGGCTCTTAAATATTGTGTTTTGTAATGTGTTTCACTGCCTTGTTTCCTCCCTTCGCCCGGTGGGCGATTTGAAACAGTATTTTACTTGCTGTATAAGCGCCCATCAAGCAAATAATAAATTTTAAAAAAATTTATACATTGGAGGCCCTTGCCATCTTTTTTATTATTTTTTTTTATTTTTATTTGTTTGGGTCAACTCTGACCTTTACAAAAACATCAACATATTTACAGCTTAAAAATGATTAACGTTCTATAACACTTAGTATCATTTAGACAGATAAACAATAAAACCGAATTAAAAAAGCGATAAAGATAAGAAAAATAAAAGAGGGAAGAAAGTGGGCAACAGGAAGCCATGGGATCGAGGAGACATAGAAGTGAAAATGAGGGGAGAAAAAGGCAGTGGAGTATAGGCAAGTTGGAACTAACCGGCCAATCATGCCCTATTATCTGCCGTTACATATCTTTGCCATTCGCGGTCTGTACTGGCAATCCTGCCCCTTTGTTAATCCCAAATTAATTTACTACGAGACCACCGACCCCCAATGTTCCTTTACTTCAACTTTCAATTTGAGCCTGTGTTAAGTCTGTCTCCTGTTGCAGCAGTCCAATTTTTGCTAGAACTTGATTAACTGATATAGCTATGGCAGTGTTGTGTCCTGAAATCATTAAGTTCCAGAAGTTTTCTGACTTCAGCCATTCTATTTTGTCCACAAATTTGTAGAAATAGTTAGCTCTTACATCCCATGTCCCCTTGCACTCGCGAAGCAGATAGTATAGGCTTTGCTTAGATGGTTCTGAGCAGCAATCGCATAAAGAAATAGCTTTAGAGTGTTGACCTCAAATGCTTATGATTTCTCCTCTATTAATTCAATTTAGGCAAGCCCTCAGGAATCTGTTTCTTGAGTCAGCACTGGGGTGTTTTTGTAGATATTTCGGCAGTTGCCCCAGCTTTTTGTCCACTGTGAGGAAACTATTTTTGGGTTTTATTTGCCTCATTTTAGTTCCTGTTCTAATCCAGTCCAGTATTTCTGTTTCTTTTTTAACTTTCAGAGGATTAGCCATCAGGACTTACAAACTCTTACTTCTAGGTTTTTTAATGAGTTCTACTTCCTCGCTTGCATCTGCAGTTTTATATCCTCGTATAGCGAGTTATCTTGTGGATCTTTTATCAGCCTATAGAGTGATAGTAGTCTCCAGTTTACTTGTTGTTCCAGGGATTTCAACCCAAGTTCTAACCTCAGGGCCGACATAGGTAGCCAGTTTGGCAAGCCTAGTGATCTTTTCCATACCTGACTTTCGATTTTTTGCCAGTCTATCTCCCAAAGGATTGGATTGGCCTCCAAACCATATAATAACACAGGAGTTCTTTTTGCGATGTAAAACTTTACTAGTGGTATGATAGAGAATTTACAAAGCTCCCATAAAACCTTTTTCATCTGTGGTATTACTCTTTCCATGTTTGTTCTTATTTCAACTTGGATTTTATAAATTGAGGATGAGGCGTATATCACATACCCCAGATACACTAGTTCTTCCGTTCTCTGAATATCCTCACCTTCAAAGAACCAGCTTGTATAGTTTATTTGTTTGTTTGGTTGTTTCGTTATCAAGATTTTTGATTTCTTAGGTTTTACCCAAAGGCCATTCATGTTGATGTACTTGCTTAGGCCATTCAGAAGATGTTGTAGTCCTACCGCTGTTCTATCGATCAGGACTATGTCGTCCGCATATGCGAGCCACAAAACCTTGGTTGCATATAGTTTCGGGCTCGCCATTGCCCATGATTCCAAGAAAGGCCCTAGAACTGCTAGATACTGGTTGAAGAAGAATGGTGTTCCCAAGCAGCCTGGTCTCACTCCTTGCTCAGCCCTTATGGAGCTACTTAGGTGCCCTGCCTCATCCAGGCGTACCATCAGTGTTGTATCCTTATGTAGTTCTGAAAGAATGGCCAGCAAACCCTTTGGTGCTCCCCAGTTTCTCAACTTTTCCCATAAACAATCTCTGCTCACTAAATCCAAGGCCCTGGAGAAGGCTATCCATGCTCCATATATTGGACCTTCTCCTGAAGCTTTGGAATATTCTGACAGCAGGGACAATGTTAGCCCATTTAGTGTGGGGGACATCCCCTTCTGAATCCAGTTTGAACTTTAGAAGTTGTTTTTGCATGCTTAGCCCAATCCTCTAACTCTGTCATGATCAATCTCATAAATATTTTACTTTCGATGTCGAGGAGGGCTATTGGCCTGTAATTTTCTGGCAGCGACCGGTCTCCCCCTTTAAAGAATGGTATGATCACTGCTTGTTTCCAGGACGAGGGGAACATACGTTTTTTTAGTATTTCCGTATATAGGACGAATAGGAGATTAGCCCAGGTTTTAACGTTGTTTTTTAAAACCTGGTAAATTAACCCATTTGGTCCTGCTTCTTTTGAGGATGAAGCTTTTAAAATTAAATCCTCTATTAGTTGTACATCAAACTTGAGCTCCCATTTTGAGTTAACCTCTTCTCCTCTTAGAGTCTTGGATGTATTCTTAAAGTTGTTTGTGAGATAGTCCACCCAGCTCTTTTCCAGGACTAAGTTACATTGAGTGGTGTTGTCCTCAGGTTTCTTGCCCAGATTATTTATAATGGACCAAAGGTTGCGAGTATTATCTTCACAGAGAACTTTGAGCATCTGTTCATTATCTTGTTGATGACGCTGGAAGTTTCTTGCACAAGTCCACTGTTTGTAGTTTCTCGCTAGATTTTCTAATTCTCTGTAATATTGCGGGTTTACTATAAGCGTTTTCAGACATCTTTCTCTTCTTAACACTTTTTTACGCTCCCAGGTTTCTTCATCAAATAGATGTTGGTGATGAATTATTTTCCGAGACCCGCTTGTACTTTGAGGATGAATGGCCCAAATGAATTTCTTGAAGCCTTCGGGGATACAGTTTTCCTTTAGGTCTGTGATAGTAAGGCATGACAATTTGTCATTTCATTTCTTCCCCTTTCCCTTATATTTTACCAGCGTTGCTCTCTCTTTTTTTACAGCGAGGTTGTGTATATACTTTGCTGATCAAGTGTTGTTAATGTCTGGTATATTGATTTTTATGCGGGCGTGATCACTCCCTTCTCCCCATATAATTTCCATTGAAATGTCCTTCGCCAGCAGAGTTTCAGATGCAAAGAAGTAATCTAATGTTGAGAAGGAGTTGCCCTGCGACCAGGTTGGATTTGCTGGTCTGTCCCCTACAGCCGATCCATTTAACATACCAAGTCCCCATGAGCTACGGTATTCTACCCATTGAGATCCTGTCTTTGTTTTTTTGACCCATTTTAAGTTATTGCCTTTGTTCTGTGTTGTTATGCATTGGGCATTTAAATCACCTCCTAAAATCACCTTTACATCACTCTGGGTTAACAGTATTTTTTTCCATTACTGTGGTCAACAAGGCCTGGAAAATTTGGAGATCCAAACGTGCTGGGTTCCAATATACATTCACTATTACCAATTGAACCTGCCCTCCCATAGTATTGAGCCCGACTTTGCATGCAAGGATACCATTTTTATCACTATGAATAATTGTCACATCTCTACTTAGTGAATTGTTGATCCCGATCAACAGCCCGCCTGATGGCCGACCCAGTGCTTTCTGTGTTGCTGGCACTGTGATGACTGTGTATCCTTCTATTTGCAACGGATGTGTATGCCAGGTCTCTTGTAGTAATATTATGTCGATGTTTTGAAAGAGGGTATTTTCCGTTTTATTTGTCGTGAAGGTATTAGGACCATGGGTGTTCCAGCTTGTGATCATTATTTCAACTTGCCTAAAGGTGCGGAAGCCCTTGCCATCAAATGGTCAATTATTCATCTGAGGCACTACCTTCTGGGGAGAAAGTTCACACTTGTTACTGACTACTCACCTTTGGCATGGATAAGTCAACAAAAGGAATCTAACCCTCGAGTCATGCAATGGTTCTTAGACCTGCAACCCTACTGTTTCACTATGGAACACCAAAAAGGAAAGGAACACGTTGATTTCCTTTCCAGATTTTCCTGTGAAACAGATGCAGCTACATAGCATAGGGGAAGGTTATGTGAGAAATCAAAGGGTCTCTCACCTGCTAGTCCCCGGAAATCTCTCTCTCTCAGGTGGCCAGAGCAGGGCCATTGCCTTTGGATCCAGACCCTGGGGGTGGACCAGTGCGCAAGGATCACCTGGGTGAGGGGTCTTTGGGAAGTGGGGGTGAAGCAGCCGGTGGCAAGACACGGTATACCTCCCTTTCCTGTACCTATGATCCAATGTCCCAACTCCCCCCCTTTCCACTCAAACACTGGGACGAGGAAGAGGGCGACTGAGAGTAATAATGCAAACTCTTACACATCGCATTGGACATGTCACACTAATTGGGTCAGGCGAAGTCAGGAACGTAACGCCAAGTGCATACCAATTAGCAATCCTCACACAGATAAAAGGCGGAACGTAGAAACACACTCCGAGCAAGGTGGAACACGAGTATGAGCAGAACTTCCAGAGCGAAGACGACCCTACTGGAACAGAGCAATGGACCGAGGGATGAGAGCCACGGGTGGAGAATCTCAGGGGAATTCCCTGCAGGAGGTTGTTGCCTCCAAAAGGGCCCCAAAGACACATGGAAAAGGCAGAGTCCCAAATAAGAATGCATCATTGTGTTTCGAGGACCGGCTGGACGGCAGAATTGGGGAGGCAAGCCCAAGACTGTGGTACTAACCTTGACTCGAGAATCAAAGCAGCACAGAACAGAAAAAGAACGTACGCAGCCAATGAGTTGGCGAGTAATGGGAGAGACCGGTGTGTGCTAAAGAAATATTGAAGTAGCAACACATTATTGCACAATTGGAGGCTGCATGCGTGTGGGTGAGATGCGAAGAAAGGCAGACCTGCGAGTGAACTTTGAAGCAATGATCGCTGGAAAGTCAGCGATACTGAGTAACGGAGTGTTCCGGTGAAAGGAAGTAGTCCACTCGAAAGTCTCTGTGAAAGGTTAAAAGTTTGTAGTGATAAAGTGAATGAACTGTAAAAGCGAGGTGATTGAAATTGACCCAGAGAAATGGGGAGAGTAAAAAGGTGAACCTGGAACTTTGGTACTTAATACCATGAACTACCTAGACCAGGAAGCACTGGGGCAAATGATATAGCAGTATGAGTTACAACTTGGAAAGTGGAAGTGGTCCTGCGGAGGTCTGAAGAAAAAGCCACGCACATTCGAAAGCCTTTGACATCAGGAAGAGGTCCGAGCCCGACAGAGGGAGACCGAAGGTGAAAAAAGTTAGGGGAAGGGAACCGCTAAAGAAGGTGAATAAAGCTTAGGGACGGGAACCCCACGAGGTGTTTTGTTTTGTTGTGAAAGTTCTGAGCCCAATTGAGGGAGACTGATGTGAACTTTTGCTGTAAGAGGCCTGAGCTCGTCTGAGGGAGAACGATGTGAACTTTGCTTTAAGAGGTCTGAGCCCGACGAGGGGGGCCCAACGTGAACTGTTTGGTGAACTGTGTTTGAGAATTGGAAAGAGAAGCTTTAACATGGAAAGCCAGGCGGGTCTCGATCCACGTATTGAAGTGCCTTTGTGTTAAGAGCCTGAGCCATAGTGTGTCATCTTGCCTACAGGGACCGCCTTACTACGTGCTGACCAATGTGGGGAGGAGAGCTGACTTTTATACGTTATATTTGAACAATTACTTTACTTTGCATTCATATTCTTCTTTTCACATTTTTGTACAAGATAAAGGGCTGGCATTAGGTTTTTGTTAGTATAGGCCATTTTGATTTGACAGACACAACTAGCACTGTTTTATTTATCATTTGATGATCAAGACTACTCCCATCTTAGCTATAGAGCAGAGTAGGAATTTCTCTAACCCCATTGAAACTTCAGTAAAGGTTTTACAAATTGTAACTTCGAATGGATTGTGTCCTTCCACGTATTCCTCATCTATGAATTCGTATCTCCAGCTTCACTGCTTCTAAAACAAATTTTTGGCAGAGGGCGCTGTGCACGAAATCGAGGCGTTGATGTCCCTCGGAGGTCGCCGTAGGATGTTGACATTACCCTCGGCATGAATAGCTTATGCCACGCCCGTTGTCTTTGTCTTTTCTTCACAAGATAAAATGTCGTCTTCATCCACTCATTTGACCCCCTAAATCGGGGTTTAAGAAGTGTAAAGACTGTGGGGCAAGGATGTCCATCACAGATCCCCACCGAGTTTGTCTTTGGTGCCTAGGTCCCGACCACCGGACCGGCGACTGCGGCTCTTGCCAGTCGATGACGGAGAAAGCTTTTCGAGATCGTAAGGGTAAGCCTGCGGTGGTTTGAGATGCTTCAAAAGGCTCGTAAAGGCTTTTTACCTCAGGCAGTATGTCCTTAAAGTCCCCAAACGTCACTTGTACCCTGGCCAGGTTTACGCATACCCTGTGGGACTGCATTAAAGGGGCGGCTGAACATATTCCAGAAGGAGCGGAAAGGGAAAGCTTTCTGAATATTCTGAATATTGTGAAGGACGGCAAGGAGGCGATGGGAGAGTGCCTCCGATCAGGGTGTGACAGTGTCAGCAGATCCATGGCTGCGAGCACAGTTCTACGCAGATTTGCATGGCTAAGAAAGTCAGGCTTTGCACCAGACGTGCAGAAAAACTTCTTAACATGCCTTTCGAAGCCTCGAGGTTGTTCGGCAGCAAGGCGGACGAAAGTTTGGAGAAGCTGAAGACCTCCAGGGCGGCGGCTAAGTCTCTTAGTGCCTCCATTTGTCAACCTCAGCACTTCTACTCAGGGTCATCTTCCTGGAGAGGTCGTTCTTTTTGATACTACCCCTCATCTGGTAGAGGAAGAGGACATGCTGTGCAGAAAAGACATAGAAAGATTCCTCGAGGTGGACAAGGAAAAGGTGCAAAATCAACCTCAGCAGTGGCATCTTTGCCCTCAGCCACTGCTGCAGCCGCCCCTAGACCGCTCTGAGGCCTTATCCCACAAAACCCCAATGGGAGGCAGAATCTCACAGCATCTGAAGGAATGGCAGGGCATTACCTCACATGCTTGGCTACTGGAAACAGTGACCAAGGTTACTACCTTCCTTTTCTGAAAAGGCCTCCAGATCATCCACCGGGAGCCAGCTCTGCCAAAATTCCAGATCCACTCCTTGTGCAGGAGATTTTAACCCTGCTAGAGAAAGGAGCAATGATATGATATGATAAATTATAGTTTATATATATAATGCCTATACACAATGTGTTTCAAAGCACTTCAAGGCAAGGGAGTGAACACAGAAAAATACAATGACATTCTTACAGGCCATGAACAGTAAGGATGTGAAATTAACTACCGTACTCGGCCTGACGACATTTCAGATAGTGCAAGCGCTAAAACAGAGATAAGGAAGGGAGGGGGAGAGTGGGAAGGAAATGGAAATAGACAGGCGACTACATACTAGGGATGACAACATTTCTGGTAGAGCCAGAGAAAAACAAAAGGTGAGGGAGAGGGGTGCAGAAAGGGAGGGGGGGACAAAACAAGCGACTATCGTACTAGGCCTGACACATTTCAAATAGTGCTGGAGGGCAGGGGAGGAAAAAAACAAGTAAAGGGAGGGGGGTGGAGACAGACGAGGTTGCTATCATACTAGGTCCAGGGACAATTCTGATAGAGTAAGTGCATAGACGAAAGTAAGCGGAGGAGGGGAGGAGATAGGGAAAGGGAGAGGAGGATAGTAAGCAGTCAAAAAGAGTGGAGAAGCAAGAGGGGAGAGCAAATATAATTGCAGAAGTCAGAAGTAACACATAACGTTGCAAGCCAGGATACAATATGAAGATGGGACCAGCATGATTCAGGGCCACCATGAATACAAGATGCAAAGGAAGTTCAGCATGAGAGTTGAGAAGGGTGACACACTTTGAATCAATGAAGTCCATAAAAGTCAAATCCAGCATTGGCCAAAAGAAGGTGATGGTGAAACCAGATTGTATCAGGACAGACTCCTGCAGATGTAGGCTGGAGAGGGGGGGTTCAGAGTAGAGGAATCAAGAAAAACAGTCAACACATGTGTGCGAGAAGGGAGGAGGGCACAGGTGAACATCACGAGGGGATCAGAGGGGATGGGGATGGCCTGTGGGGGCACAGGGAGTAAACACATGTTGGTGTGTGCTTACCTGCTATCTGGGCAGGGGTTCAGGTACTGGGTCCTCCTGGTCCGAACAGGTCCAAACAGGAATTTCCTTTTCTTTGTCTGCCCTTTGCTTCGGACGCTCGGGCGAGAGACGCCCTTAATCTAAGAGCAGGAAGGAAGAGGCAGGGCTAAGAAGTGGGTGGTGCTTAGGCCAGCTGACCTAGATCCACTTGCACCTGCTCCTCAGCTGCAAAGGAAAAGAGGCTGGAGGGCACCTTAAGTAGGGAAAAGAGCAACAAGCAGGAAGGCACCAGGTGGGCGGGGCTTGCTAAGTGGTGAAAAAGAGCGGCAAGCAGGAAGGCACCAGGTGGGCAGGGCTTAGACCAGACTTCCCACAACTATCACCACCGGTTGCAGGATGAACCAACTTACTCCCTCAGAAAAGTTGGTCTCCACCTTTTTTTTATGTGGATGTATAGGTGCTACAAAAATTCAGCATAGACGACATGCTACAAATGATGGTTGCGTGAGGGTAGGGGGGGAGAAGAGTGGGATGCAAGCCTGAAAGAGATAGAAGAGCAAATGAATGAGGAGGAGATGCAGGACACACCTGCAGATGACAGATGACCAGGTCCACACAAGTGGCCTATCAACCATGAACATCACAAAAGCTCCTAGACCAAGCATAATATGTACCCGTAGCGGAGAGGAACAAGGGCTGGTACTCCCCTTATTTTCTCATTTCAAAGAAGGACGGAGGATTGAGACCAATCTTGGACTTAAGATACTTGAACAAGTGCCTCAGGAAGGACAAGTTCAAGATGGTAACCCTTTCTCAGATCCTTCAGGCTCTCCAACTTCAGGACTGGTTGGTATCATTGGACCTTCAGGAGGCTTACTTTCATATGCCAATCCATCTCAAGCACAGAAAGTACCTGAGGTTCGCGGTTGGCGGTTCTCGCTTACAGTTTCGAGTTCTGCCATTCGGGCTAACCTCTGCCCTGAGGGTTTTCACCAAGTTGATGGCGGTGGTGGCAGCGAGTCTCAGGGGAGGGGGTATTCACATCTACCCCTACCTGGACGATTGGTTGATCAGGGCTCATTCCCCCGAACAAGCCCAGGAACATCTCATAATCACCTGCCACTCCCTACCCAGACAGGGCTTCTCCCATATGATACCATCACAAAGACTCCAATTTATCGGAGCAGTCCTGGATACTTCCTCGATGAAAGCCTCGCCTCCCGACGTGAGAGCTCTTCACATTCTGCAGATGGTAACACAATTCCAAAATGCCCAGCATCTGCCGGCCTACGATTTTCTGAGGTTGCTCGGTCTCATGGCATCCTGCATTTTTCTGGTGCCAGAGGCCCAACTGAGAATGAGATCCCTTCAATGGGCCCTCAGGACACAGTGGTCCCAATTCTCTGGGAATATGTCGGATCTTCTGCAAGTTCCAAGCACAGTTACTCAGGACCTTCAATGGTGGGCTTGCAATGACAATATCCTCAGAGGCTAATCTTTTTGGCAACCATGGCCGGAGATAACAGTAGTGACGGACGCCTCACTCACAGGGTGGGGAGCCCACACCAACAGTCTAACAATCAGCGGGTGTTGGTCTCCATCGGAGTCCAAAATACACATCAACCTTTTGAAGCTGAGGTCAATCAGGCTGGCGGTGAAGGCCTTCCTGCCCTCTGTACGGGGAAAGACTGTCCTGATAATGATGGACAATGCAGTGGCCATCTACTTCCTCAACAAAAGAGTAGGTGTAGGGTCACTACCACTGTGCAGAGAGGCAGTGCAGCTCTGGTTCTGGGCAATACAAGAAGGAATCTGTCGGCAGTTCACCTAGCCGGAGAGCAGAACACAGCGGCGGATGCTCTGAGCAAGCAGAGCACAGTCTCTCACGAGTAGGAGCTAGCTCAGGAAGTCCTTCAAGAGATCTTCGCCCCTTGGGGAACCCCTCAAGTGGACCGAGATGAATCGGAAGTGCAAACAGTATTGCTCAAGGGAAGTTCCCCCGAGAGGAGCTCTAGGGGACCAGTTCGTAGTGGACTGGGATTTTCCACTCCTGTACGTGTTTCCTCCAGTCCCCGTGATTACTCATGTAATCAGGAGATTGAGAAAGTTCTGGAAATCAGTGATCCTAATTGCTCCCGATTGAGCCAGGAGAACATGGTACCCGGACCTTCTGGACATGTCCATCTGCCCTCAAATACGTCTTACACAAAGAGAGGATCTTCTTTTGCAAGCAGGGCTGAACTGCCCCACCGGGACATCCCCCGGTGGGCCTCTGGCCGTAGGGCCTCTTTGGAGCGGAAGGACACACATTGCGTGAGCGCCACATCTGCCTGGGTGGTTTGCTCGGAATTGGCTGCCTGCAATGCCGGCTGCCAACACAAACCGATGCAGGCGCTACATATTTTTTTTTTCCTTCTCAGCAGGGCTGGGCATGGAAAGTGTTCGCCTGGTACGGGGCGTCACGGCTGGAACTCGGTATGAAATGAGTGGCTGGGAGCGGACTGCAGCCCCCCTCCGCTTCGTGTGCTGGCCGGAGGAGGTGTGAAGGCCCCCAGGGAGTCCAGCGCTCTAAGGAAGAAACCCGGCGCCGCAGCGACTCCTACATGCTTTTCAAGTGTGTGTCTGCCGCGGCGCCGGGCATGCACAGCCCGAAGCTCTGCAAGAGAAGGGCTTCCGGCAATGAAACTGACTCAGTTGAAATACACATGCAACCACGAAGCAGCCTCGGCGCGAACTGATATTGACGCGTCAGGGATTACAATTTATTATGAAGCGGGGCTAATGTTTCCGAGGCCCCATAGCGATACCAGCATAGTGCACAGCAGAGGGGTACAGAACTGCATGAGCCAGTTTCGCTCGCACAGTTGAGCAGTGTTCTGACTCATTACTGAGAGTCACTACGAATGTCCTTTTATGAAGAACATAAGGTGGGATCGAAGCGTAAATCCCTCGATTTTGTAAGGCAGCATAGGTAGCGCAGTGGCTACAGCCTCCCCGTTTTGACATATGTACAGGGCCTGCGGATGCAGGTTCGAATCTCGACATGGATAAGCTCGGGTTTTCTTTGCCTTCCGAGGTTCACAGGACATACGAGCGTGTGTGCTGGCTGGAGGAGGTGTGAAGGCCCCCGGGGCGTCCAGCGCTCGGAGGAAGAAACCTGGCGCCACAGCGATTTGCTACATTCAAGTAAGTTTCTGCTGCGGCGCCGGCATGCACAGCCCAAAGGGAGAAAGGTTACAGCACACTCCGTAAGAGAACCTAAGCACCGCATAAGTCCCTCTGTTGTTAAGGCTACATAGATAGCCCGCTTTGACATCTGTGTTTATAAGTAAATGGGTCACAGCATACTGCGTCAAGGAAACAGAGAAAGAAGGCACCACATCACAGCCTCCCGTGTCATTGAAAGCCACAGTGGGCAGGTTGGCCAAATAAAGTTAACAAGCCATTAAATGGCAGGGCTATTAGGATAGCACAGCAAGTAGAGTACTTGCGTTTGACATCTGTGCGGAGCCTGCTGATCCAGGTTCCAATCCCAGAAGGGCCAACCCGCTCTTTTTCATTCTTAAAACACACTGCATTTGGGAATATGTTTAGCCCATTTTTGGCAACACAAAGACATATAATGCAGAGTTTATGTATTTGCTAGGTTAACAAACGCGGGGTTCTTTCTTTTAAAACACAACGTTGTGCTAACAAACCGCGTTTGCAAACATGTTTTGTCCTAATGACATCTCGTGCACAGTTGGAATGTAATGTCGAATGCAAATGACAAATAATTGCAGATCTAAGAGTCCCACATCACTGGGGACGGTAGGCATATGCATGGCAAGGGCAAATAATAGTTAATATGGTACAAACCGCAGAACTTGCACGAACGCCTGCTGCTAGCTAATGTTGTAGGTGTTTAAATCCAACCGAACGCCTGCTGCTAGCTAATGTTGCAGGTGTTTAAATCCAACCGCTTATACCGCAAATTCTATAAACAACCTTACAAGGCAAACTGTTAATTATACGATGTATTGTGCTTGAAGCCCCACAAGTATCACACCAGTAAGGATATTAGTAACTCACATGTCAGGGGCGGACAAGGGTTTTTGAGTAAGATATGAAGCTCAGAACTGCTACGAACACCTATGCCACCTATGCCAGCTAATAAGTATAAAAATACAAACTGTCATTGACCACAAATCATTTTCTGGGCCTTCCTAGGTCAACTTTACTTTGTACGGGGCAGAGAGCCAGGCAGTTACCCAAAACGGGTGACAAATAAAATCTCAGCATAGAGTTGCACAGTACAGGGCTGGACTGGCCTATAGGGAACTCTGGAGATTTCCTGTTGGCCTCTGCACCCTGGGCCTCTTTTGTTGGGTATTTTCGAATTCTCCCATAGGAAAAGGGTTGGGCTTGCTGAAAATGTGTAATATGGGGCCACTTTGAAAATTATTTCCAGGGCCTCTTTTGATTCCCAGTCCACCCCTGCTTGCAAGAGGAAGGCCACGTTCTCCATCCAGAGGTCAAAACACTCAACCTTCACGGATGGTTTCTGAGAGGCTGAGATATAAGGATTGGGACCTTCCGGACGACATAATGGAAATTTTGCTTTCGGCCAGGATGCCAGCAACCAAATCTTTGTACCAGTGTCGTTGGAACAAGTTCAGTAACTGGTGTAAGGATAAGAATGTGCTCCCTTTTCAATGTGGCACTCCTGTCGTGCTCTCTTTCCTTTTACATCTGGCCAATCTGGGTCTTCAGGTTGGTACAATAAAGGGGTATTTAGCCGCGCTTTCAATTTTTAAGAGCTCTTCTGAGGGGGTTTCATATTTCAAAATGCCATTGGCCATCCAGTTTCTGAAGGGGCTCACTAACTTCTACCCACCAGTACCATTTCATGTCCCGGCTTAGGATTCAAACCTTGTTTTAAGAAGCCTGACAGGCATACCTTTTGAGCCTTTACATTCCTGTCCTTTAAGGCTCTTAACATTTAAAACTGCCCTTCTTGTGGCATTTAACACCAGCCCGCAGGGTAAGCGAGTTGCAGGCTCTTTCATGTAAACTGCCCCAAACTATTTTTCATAAATACAAAGCCATACTTAAAGTTAAACCATCTTTCTTGCTGAAAGTGGTTTCTGACTTTCACATGTCGCAGAAAATTATACTCCCAACTTTCTACCCTCCTCCTCATTTGGGTAAAGAAGAGGAGCAACTTCACAGACTCGATCCAAAAAGGGTTCTGAGTTTTTATATAATGCGAATATCAAAATTGCATCAAGATGACCAGCTTTTTGTTAGTTATACAGATCCCAAATTGGGAGTAGCAGTCACAAAGTAAACTATGTCCCGTTGGATTACTTTAGCCATCATGGAGTGTTAAAGTCTGGCGGGGAAAGATCCGCCGGAAGGGCTTCGAGCTCATTCCATGCGGGGCATGTCTACTTCCGCAGCTCTTCGGAGGGGAGTCCCAGTGACCGATATCTGTTGAGCTGCAACCTGGACCTCAATCCACACATTTGTTAAGCATTACTGCTTAGACTCTTCATCCTCCCAGGAGGGTCTATTCGCAAATGCGGTGCTCCATTCTGTTCATGAAAGGAGCTATATAATACTCCCACCTCCAATTCTCTTACTGCTTTGGGAGTCTATCATAGATGAGGAATACGTGGGAGTACACAATCCATTCGAAGAACAAGTTACTTACCAACTGTAACATACTTTCGACTGGATTTTCCTCCCACGTATTCCTCATCGCCCCACCCATCCTACCCCGGAGTACTATTTATGGGTTTACACTTGCGTTTTTACAAAGAGCTTTCCGTCTGAAGCATGCCTATCTGGTTCCTCTATGTAACAAACGAAAAAACAGAACTGAAGCCAACGGACGCGGCACGCAGTAGCGAAGCAGGAGATACAAATGATCATAGATGAGGAATACGTGGGAGGAACAACCAGTCAAAAGAACGTTACAGTTGGTAAGTAACTTGTTCTTTTGTGTCAGTGTCATATTTGTGATACCATGCCTTCCTTACACTCCCCTGTGGTGCAGATAACTGTAGACCACTGGCGTGGTGCGCTTAGGGGTTGTAATCCTGTGGGTGATCTCTTGACACTGTGATGGTCTTTCTTGTTGTAGGAAAGAAAGAGAACTTGGCCAACATTTTCTGCAAGAGCCATAGGGTGATGCAAGTTGGTACTGCAAATATAAGCAGGACTTGGATGAGGGGACAGGCATTGGGGTCCTCTCAACTACCATTGTCCCCCTGTGGGTTAGGACTTGCTCTGGCTTCCTGGAAGGCCTTTTACAACAGGCTCAGAGGGATCTGTATTCCCTTGTGACAAGGTCAGATTATTATTTATTTATTTATTTATTCGTATTTGTTAAGCGCACAGAATCAGCCCTGAGGCATCGTGGCGCTGGTTACAGAGATAGCGCTGGTTACAGGAATAGCGCGATTTAGTTACAGCATAGAGGCATACAAGCATACAGGTTTAGACAGTAACAATATTTAGCAATGTGTGCCTGATTGGCTGTAGGTAGAGGAAATTTAGTTAAAGAGAGAGGTTTTGAGTTTTTTTCTAAACGCTGTGAGGGAGCCTTCTGCTCTTAGAGCGTGGGGGAGATTGTTCCAGAGTTTTGGGGCTATGTAGGGGAAACCCCGCCCTCCTGCTGTAGTCTTATTGATGCGTGGTACAGTGAGTTGGTTAGTGTAGCACAGTCTGGTAGGTCTGGATGAGGTCAGTCTGAGAATAGTGTCTGAGAGATATGATGGTGCAGTGTGGTGGATACATTTGTGGGTAGTAGTCAGTACCTTGAAGGTGATGCGTTCTTTGACAGGGAGCCAGTGAACTGATTGTCTTGCCAGTGAGATGTGGTCCCTTTTGGAGATGTTTAAGGCTGCTCTTAGAGCGTTATTTTGAGTGACCTGAAGTTTGTTTAGGTTTTTTTCAGAGATGCCGGCTAGGAGTGCATTGCAATAGTCAAGTTTAGCGCCTATGGTAGCTCTTGCTATTGATAGGCAGTTTTCTTTGGAGAGGAATGGTTTGATGGCGTTGATGAATTTAGTGCTTAGTGCAGATGCGGAGACAATGGCACTAACTTGTTATTCCATAGACAAGGTTGCATCAATGTAGACCCCTAGCGTTTTCACAAAAGATTGAACTGGGATAGTGCAGTTGTCGATGTTGAAATTGGCATAGCAACTATCTAGCCTGGCCAGTGTGGATTTTTGGCCGAGGATAAGGATTTCAGTCTTATCCCCGTTAAGGCATAGGCCGTTAGTGGCCATCCAAGCTTGAATGGTGGCGTATATGTGTTTTAGAGCCAGAGCGTCTTTGTGGTATGAGCCTGTTAGTGGGAGGAGCACTTGGGTGTCGTCTGCGTAGTTGGTGTAGGCAATCCCAAGTGCATCAAGTTTCTCGAAAAGGGGCTTAGTGAATAAGTTGTATAGCGTAGGTGCCTTGAGGGACACCGCAGTGTATTGTGGATGGTGTTGCATTAGAAGTGTTAGAAAAGACTTTCATGGCCCTCCCTTCAGGAAATGATGTTATGGCTTGGTCAGAGAAGTGTGCAGAGTGGGAGAGGTGTGAGGTGAGGGTCTTGTGGTCCACTAGGTCGAATGCCGCTGAGAGGTCGAGGAGAAGTAAAAGGGCGGGTTTACCTGTGTCCAATATCTTGGTTATTTGGTTTTTAAGGTCCAGCAGTGCAGTCTCTGTTCCATGACCTTTGCGGAAGCCTGACTGTTTGGTACCTAGGATGGAGTTAGTTTCAAGGTATAGTTGGATTTGGCTGTGTGCCACTTTATCTAGAATCTTGAGAAGGAAGGGGACTGTTGTTATAGGTCTGTAGTTGTTAGGCACCGTGGGGTCGAGAGTGGGCTTTTTTAGAAGTGGGCGCACCCAAGCTTCTTTGAGACTGTCTGGGACAGAGCAGGTCTTGAATGAGGCATTAATGAATGCGGTAATGATTGGGGCAAGTGGTTCAGCGCAGTCCTTGATTAACTTTGGAGGGCATGTATCGGTTTCAAATGTTTCAGAATGTCCAGGACTTCTAGTTCTGAAACTTCGTTAAAGGCAAATTTGGGGATGTTAATGGTTTTGCTAGACGCTTGAGAATCTGAGTGCCGACTCTGTTTCGGCAGGGTATTGTAGTGGTCACGGATTTTGTTTTGTAGGAGTTCTATTTTGTTGAGCATGGCGGCTTGGATACTGTTGCACCAGCCTTCATCCTTAATGATCTCGTCAGTGGAAGTGGGAGGCACTGTGAGCTCTTTAAAGATAGAGAAGAGTTCTCTTGATTGGCACTTCGAGTCTGATATTCGACGGTTGTATGATTCAGATTTGGCATTGAAGATGGCGGTTTTGTATTTTTTTGCAGTGTCTTTGAATAAGTCTTTGGTGATGTCGCATGGGTTGGCCTGCCAATTTTTAAGTGCTTGGCGTTTTTTGTTACGCAGAGCTTGGAGGTCCTCTGTGAACCATGCGTTTGAATGGAAAGACTTTTTTTCTTTTTTCTCTTCTAGAGGAGCAATGGAATTTATAGCATTGGTGAGCGTATCCTTGAGTATGTCTGCTAGGATGTTAGGATCTTGTGGGAAAGGTGGGGCGAGGCATGGGGTGTTGAGAAGGGGGCGTAAATTGTCTGCAGTAAATTTTTTGGAGCTTCTGGCTAAGGTGGCGGATTTATGTACTGGTGTTTTTCTGGTAGGTATCGTGGGGATAGAGAATTGTATGCAGCTGTGATCTGTCCAAGGGAGGAATGTATTGGATGTGATAGAGGAGCTGCAGTTATGGTCGGCCAGCCAATCAAGAGTTCTGCCTTTGGTGTGGGTGGGTGACACGATTTTTTGTGTGAAGTCTAGGTTGGAGAGGTCCTTGAGGAAGGAGGTTGCTGTTTTGTCCTTGGGATCGTTATAGCCTAGATTAAGATCACCTAGGAGTAAGGTTTTGGTGGATTTTTTTAAGTTTTCGCTGAGAATGTGCGTGATTTGCCCTTGAAAATCGGCTGGGAGTCTTGGGGGCCGGTAGATGACATGAATGTTAATGGTGTTGTTGTGAGAGAGGGGTAGTTTGGCCGATAGTATGTCTGCATTCCCTTCCCATGTGCGGGGTGTGGGTCTGATATGATGGATGTCTTTATAGATTAGGGCAACCCCCCCTGATTTTGTAGGTCTGTCTTGCCTAAGGATGGAGTAGCCTACTGGCACAGCTAAAGTAATGGCGGGGCCTGAAGCTTCATGTAGCCAAGTCTCTGTGATGGCTAACAGGTCTAAGTCGAGACTGGAGATGAGCTCATTGATTTCTAAGGCATGGGCAGTGAGCGATCGAGTGTTAAGTAATGCGCATTTGAGTATTGGCACTACCTGACTTCTGTTGACCTAGTCCTACACCTTCACCCTTTCTCTCATGTCGTCCTCCTCATCCTGGCCACCAGCTATCCTGAAGATGGATGGATAGAAAATCTACATTTGCTTGTTTTGCCCCAGCCCGATGTCCAACTTTAAAGGAGTAGGGTTGTAGGGCCGAGAACCAGGGCCGGTTTTACAACAGATTGCACCCCAGGCGGGAAGCATCGCTGGCGACCCCCTCCCCTGACCTGT
Source organism: Ambystoma mexicanum (assembly GCF_040938575.1). NCBI lineage: Eukaryota > Metazoa > Chordata > Amphibia > Caudata > Ambystomatidae > Ambystoma > Ambystoma mexicanum. The sequence goes on along the minus strand of NC_090939.1, from coordinate 95,296,008 downwards.
GATCTCATGCATGTGTCATGGGCTGAGCAGCGGGGGTGGGGACTATGAGTTAACAAAATTGTCAATGCTGGCAACTGATGAATTTTATAAACCTCAGAAAACAGCAATAAGAGGGTCAAACCCGAACAGGCCTGGTTATGTTAGTCTGCTTTTGCTCTTCATTTTTAGTAAGAATGACCAGTTCTAGTTCAGATCTCCTCTAATGTCATTCGTATGATCTCAAACATTTAGCCACTCTTAAAAGGTGATGAACTGGTCTTGAACAGTGTTACTCAAAACTCCAAGAACAAGCACCAGCAATACACCCACCGATAGCTGTAGAAGCCCGTCTATCTCAGCATTAAAATACATGCATTTATGCAATATGTATTGCATCAAATATTTCACAGGAAGTTAAATATATTTAGGAGCGACACACGTAAACAATAGCACTACTCCATGTGAGTGGTAAAGTGTACTTTAAACATATTTAGAGAGTTAGCATGCATGTACAATTCAACGTAGCTCCCAATGTTAATCTTGGAGAGGTGGCGTTCTAAAATTATGACATTACAATGTGGACTTTACATTGAAACACTCTGCAGTGCATTACCGCGGCAGAGAAATAGCAGTTTGAGTATTGGGGCTTGTTTCGCTCATGCTTGTGAACTCTCAAAATTCTTAAATGTTTCCTTCGTGATCACTCATTTTAGCTCCCGACAGCACCATGAAATTGTAAGATCGCAAAGAAAAATGATGTCTACCATCCCAACATAAAAACAAAAACAATCAAATTCTTAAAGGGTGGAAGATGACCTTTTCTTGGGATTCGTTAAGTTTACTTTTTGCAAATTTCTAGTCGCGTGCTGCTTGAATAACAGCGGCCATTGCACATTGTGCAGTGTATAGACGAATTTCATTTCAAGGCACTTGGAGTACTGCTGGTATCAGGGGAAGCATCTCCAGTGTACCCCAGGCATAGTGCGCTTTGCCCTCCACCCTCACCCCCCAGCCTTGCAGCCCTGCGCTTTTTCACATTCTCCATTATGGTAAAGAACATTGTCCCGAGTTTGGGAGAGAAATGGACTATGCAGAAGGGGCTGCCTCCCCAGGGTGTGTTTAGCTGCTGGTGTATCGAATGCAGAAATGGGTGGCATCAAGAGCCCCACGCTCTGAAACATCTTTTGCGCACTGGTTGGTCACACAACAGAAAGTGTGAGCAGGTGATTCCCCAACACTTGAACCATTCTTTAGAGACCTGGCTTTGATTAATGTGGCGTTAGCTAGTCATGGCCATTTCCCAGCGTTTGTGTTAAAGGAGATCGGAAGCTGCACTGCGCAGGGTATTTTAAAGGCCATGAATAAATGCTACAGCATGTTGCCCCCAATGGAACAAAGAAAGTGAAGCATGCATCCTGCAAGTCTGGGTATTTGCATTATACGGAAGATGGGCCAACCGTCCACGGAGACGGTTTCTCCTGTAGTTGCTGAGTCGCTTTCCCAAGCCAGTTGCTGTGCAGACTTCGCTCAGCTTTTGGTCCAGCGGCTGCATCCATCCTTCACACCATCATTCACAAGGCGCGTTCGTGTAGGTGTTTGTTTATCTCGTTAGACTAGCGTGATTGCTATTCCAAACAAAAGAAGCACAACAAAGAAGAGTATAAGACAAGTCTGAGCAAACAGTGAAATGTATGAAACTCTTGCACTAAAGTAAAGTCAGCAGTGCATGCCCAGGAAAGAGGGAACGACGAACAAAATGCTCGGGAGCGGGAACTAGGGGGCCGTAGTAACCCCCAAACCGGCCCAAGCATGGTACTGGCCCCAAGGGCCTCGCCCTCAAAGTGATTTTGGCCCGCCCAACGGACCAACCAACCCAACCCCGCTGGAACGTGCAACTGTCTAAGATCTGCTGACGGTGACACTCTGTGCAGGTCTTCCGAGAACCGGCCTTTTGATCTCCTGAGGAGAGTACACCACGTGCTTCCTTTTTCATGACTACTTGAGCTTTGACAAAAGTGTCTAGCTTTGTGGCCTCCACAGGCTGTTGTTGGATGGCCCAGTCATCTTCGCAATACCATTTTAAAATAAATAAAACGCCTATGCAGCAATAGGCCTCACTTGCAAGGACGGGAGCAGGAGGTAAGAAGTGTGCTTGCCTCGGCAGGCTGTAGTTACTGCCGGGTTTCCTGAAACAAGGCCAATCAGCGAGGCCAGGATGCAGCAACTGTTTGTATTTGCTGATTCTGCTGCTGCTTGGCAGTGTATGCTTGTGATGGGAACAACATCAGGATTTAGTGACCCACTCGCTCCTCTTTTCTGTAATGGCCAGGGCCGACAACACCAGCCAGCCCCAATCGATCCACACTTCAGTGTCAGTGCGCGCCTATAGCCTGGAGGAGGGCACACCGCACGTGCACCCAGGGGCCTGGTTGGTGCCAGCAGCGTCGGCGCCACCCGGGGCCGGGGGAAGGTAATAAAGCAACAAATGTTGCTAATTTATTTGCCAATTGCCCTGCCCTGTCTGAGGGCCGAGGCCAGGCCTGTTTCTTGGCCCGGGCGAGGTGGGCAACTGCCCGGGGCACAATAGCCCTGGTGGGCGCAATTGCCCCAGTCCCTGTAGCCTCTAGAGGGGATGGAATTCCCCAGTCTGTGGGGCGGTGCATTGACGTGGGGAAAGTTCTGCAGGTCAGGTGCTGGTGCTGCCCCTTCCGACTGTAATGGCTCGTAGTACAAAAGTTCTACGTGACATTACAGAAGTCAGAGGCTCCCTCTGACCACTTTCGCGCCACTTGGGGTGGGGGGTATAAGCACACCAATAAAAACACTTTAAGTCCCCCTGCAGCTACGACCAGCCCTTTCCATCACAATGCCGGCAGGAAACTGCTAATGGTGGCCCATTAGTCACTAAATGGTTTCGTGCTGGCATTGAGATGGGAGGGGAGGTGCAGTGGGCTGTGGGGAGTGGGCGTGCCTTGCAGGGATGCACCGTGGGCCCCGACACGGTACAAACGGATTCCCGTTTGGGCCCATGGTGCGTCCCTGCAAGCCCAGAAAATGGCCAAAATAATAGTTTAAAGCCGCGCTATTTCTTTCATGCCGCTTCTTTTCCAAACTATATATCAATTACACTTTAAACCACTTCCATGGCACTGGTGATGAGTTACTTCACTACGCGGATAATAGTTTTGACCAGTGTTGCTGAGTAAATATTCTTTAAGCTACGAATCGGTTTATTTATTTATTTATGCAATGTTTGCCGGGTACATGGAGACAGATAATTTATTTATTTATGCAATGTTTGTCGGATACCTGTATCCGACACACATTGCATAAATAAATAAATATGCAGGTACCCAACAAACATTGCATGAATACATAAATAATCCTGGTCCATGTATCCTTACAACAGTCAAGTCTTTACTGTATCAAAGCATACACTTGATTCCCATTCAAAGAATGTTAAAGTGATTGTTTATTGGGTTCAGGTGTCTCCTTGTCATTGCCCTTTTGGCTTAGGTTGCCTCCAAACCCCCTTCAGCATCTTGTGTTCTTTGTTGGTTGCATATACTGCATCCTGTGCCATATTTATGGTCTCTTGGTGTGCCCAGTCCCTGTTATCTGCAGCCTAAGTGGGACAGGGGCATAAAATTGTCTTGGGCACCAGTGAAAAAGTGGCCCGCCGTTGCAAATGGCAATTCATAGACCCATCCGTGTATCGGGCGTGAGCTGGGTCTGGCAAGTGGCTGGCCCGACCCGGATTGTCTGCGGGGGATAGGGCTGGTGTCTGGCGGAGAGGCCGAACTCGGGCCGTTTCTATGTAGCTAACTGTTAGTTGGATTACCTTCTGAGGTCCGGTTGCTTGTGCTTGTTGTGGGGCATGGCAATGGTCCCATACCCTCTGATGAACGACCTGGAAAGGCTCTCACCTGCGTCGGGTGGTGGTGATGTTGCACTCCTTCAGAGCCTGTTCCTTTGCTTCGAGAGGTTCTTTCCTACCTCCACCGACCAGGTGGCCAAGGTAAGTCACGATACCCTGCGCTATCTGGCACTTTGTGGCCCTGATAGTGAAGCCTGCATTCTGCTGCGCCTGGAGCACTTGTTTCAGGTGGGATTTAGGTGGGATACATGATCCTCCCAGGTGTGGCTAAACACAGCAATGTCGTCTAGATAGGCGACGCTGACATTTTCCAGTCCGGACAAAACCTGATTAACCATCCTCTGAAAAGTGACTGGGGCATTCTTCAATCTGAAGGCCATCACAGTGAACGGATAATTCCCTTCTCGGTTTGAGAATGCTGACCTCTCTTTCGTTCCATCTGTGAAGCCGACCTGCCAATAACCAGCTGTAAGGTCAAAAGTACTCATGTACTTGGCAGCAGCAAGCTTGTCAATGAGCTCATCTGCCCGAGGAATGGGGTGAGCATCTGTCTTTGTAACAGAATTGAGCCCCCTGTAGTCCACACAAAAGCTAACTTCGGTCTTCCCAATACTGGTCCTTTTATGGTCAAGTACCACTGGGCTAGTCCAGGGGCTGTGGGATGGCTCTATCACTCCTAAGGACAACATCATGGCAACTTCATCCTTGATGGTGTCCCTGACAACCGGTGAATTCTTCTCTTTACCCGCTTACAGTCTCCAGTGTCCAGATCATGGGTGCACCAATCTGCGTGACCGGGAGTCAGCGAAAACACACCGGCAAACTGTCCCAATAAACGGCAACAGTCTTTCAAATGATGTTCTAACTGGTCAGTTGCAAGGTTAACACCTTCAACTGACCCATCTGTGGCTTCAGTGTGCAGGAGGTCTGGGAGGGGATCGGTCTTCTCCTCAGTCTCTCCGTCAGTCACTAACGCCATGACCAAGTCAATTTGGCTATAATGGGTTTTTTAGCTGGTTGACGTGAAAGACCCTGAACATCTCTTTAGGTTCTTTCACATCAATTAGATAATTCACCTCACTAACCTTTTCCAGCACACAGTAAGGCCCAGTCCACTTGTCCTGAAGGGCAATGGTTTTGACAGGCTTCATAATCCACACCCACTGGCCTGGAGAATAGACTGTCACTGTGGCCTTTTTGTCATGCCAGTGCGTCATCAGCTTCTGACTGGCCTTTAGATTCTTTGATGACTGTTCCATGTACTTTGCCATTCTAGCCCGAAGGCCAAGTGCATAGTTCACCACATCTCTTGACAGGGATGAGGGTTTGCTTTCCCATCCCTCCTTCACTAGACTGAGGGGACCTCGTACAGGGTGTCCAAACAGAAGCTTATAGGGGCTAAAACCCACTCTGTTCTGTGGCACATACCTGTAGGCGAACAGAAGGCATGGCAGGAGAATATCCCATTTCCTCCTAAGGTGCTCTTCCAAGCCACCTATCATGACTTTCAGGGTCTTGCTGAACCGCTCAACAAGCCCATTGGTTTGTGAATGGAAGGAGATAGAGAACCGGTAGCTGACTCCACCCTCTTCCCACATAACCTTAATACATGCTCATATGAAGTTGGATACACTGTCAGAAATGACTTCCTTGGGGAATCCAACACAGGAGAATATCCCAATCAGAGCCTTCGCAACCACGAGGGCTTTGAAGCTCTTCGGAGGGACAGCCTCAGGGTATCTTGTGGCGTAGTCCACCATCACCAAGATATATTGGTTCCCTGAGCTAGTTTGAGGATCCAAAGGACCCACAATATCCATGCCTATTCTCTTGAAAGGGCGCCCAACCACGGATAGTGGAATTAAGGGGGCCTTTGTGGCACCACCTGACTTGCCAGAAGCTTGACAATTCGGGCAGGACAGGACAAATTCCTTAACTTTTACGCTGAATTGCGGCCAGTAAAAGTGCGCAGACAACTGGTCCGATGTCGTAGTCACTCCCAAGTGACCGGCTAAAGGAATTTGGTGAGCCAAATCCAAAATGAACTTTCTGTGGGATTGGGGAACCGCCAAATTTCTGGTGTCCTCGCCCTCAGAATCCTTTGGCTCACTGTACAGGAGTTCATCGTCCCAGAACACTTTGAACAGTCCAGGGGCCTGCTCCTCCATCTGCTTCCCAAGACCCACCAGAGTGGGACACTCTTTCTGGGCCATGTAGAAGTCAGTCTGATCTGGACTGGGGTAGGCAGAATCTTGTGCAGTGCCCTTAGGGACCACTACACACAATTAAGACTACAGGTGGCAATACAAGTTTTACCTTTGGTACAAGCCTGTACTACTATATCAGAGTGGTAGCAGTGGTGGAACAGCCAGGCTTATCTCAAGAGTATCTGAGCAGTAGCAGAGATTACACAAAGGGACCACAAACACTGACTCAAGGTTTCAGGTAGAAAAATATAAGTACATTTATTTTTAAACCATTCGTTATAAACACAACACTTCTATTAAACTTCAATACAAACCACACGTTAAATATACTACAACTAACCAATTCACTTTGTACAGTAAGTCTCAAGGTAAGTACCCTGTGTTTAATTGAACCTGTGTTATGAACAAAACACGTTACAGTGAATACGATTGCGATCACTTTTTGACAGTTCAGTCTACTAAATAAACGCGTATCCGTGACATGAAATGTTACCGGGGCAAAAACACACTTAGCACCTGACATACCCAGAGGGAGTTGGAGGCAAAAATCACAGGCAATATTTTGGTTAGGCAGGCAGAATCAAGAACCACTCAGAGACAGGAGTTCAAAAGTCAAAGGGCGGAGCCAGGGTCGAAGACACCGGGGGCAGTTGCCGAAGATCACACGGTCAAACAGTTCACGATTCAACGTAGCCAAAAGTACTTTGATATTGTCAATGTTCGGAAGCAAAAGTTATAAGAAGGAGGGAAGACAAGGGCAAGCCTTGGAAATGAAGAAAAAGGGATTCACCCAGTTTCCTCAACAGAACACAGTACCTTGTTCCAGTGGTGCAGCTAGTGCCCTGGCAGTTGTTCCTGTTGGTTTCCCGCAGACCCACGATTTCTGGAGCTTCGTTGTGAAGGAGGATGTCTGAAGGGGGTCTGCACCAAACAGGGATGAAGCCGGCAGCAGCGACAAGGAATAAAAGATGCGCTCCTTAAAAACAGGAGAGGCTCTTCAGGTGGCTATCCGGACCACTACAGCAGTGTGCAGCGATTTCGACCACGGAAGAGGATCCTCTGTCTGTAGAAGATGAGCTGGTTATCCCCAACAAGCTCAAGGGAAGAAGACTGGCAGAAGCCCGCCAAAAGACACTAAACAAAGAAGGCGAACCTAGTTTGCTGCGCAAAGTAAAACACAAGAAGGACTTTAACAAAAAGAAATGGCGAATAAACCCAACCGGAGCCAAAAGAAAGACGATTTGGTCAAGCGGGCTTATGTTCGAGGCTAATATAATAGCCAAGAACAGTACCACGTTTATCTAATATAATCGCGGTAGAAATGTTAGGGTAGATACCACTGCCAACAGCCAAGTCTAAATGGTAAAAGAGCGAAACAATGCTCTAGGAGGTACAGATAAAAAGTGATACGACTTAACCCTTTCCAGTACTCCATGGAAGATCGGGTGTACTGGATCTGTGGTAGATTGACTAAGTAAAGTTAATGGTAACTTTACCCTTTTCTGGGGGACGGTAGTCACCTCAGAAATGGATTCGAGGGAAGTCTCAAAGACAACCCTGTGCCACGTCACTGAAGGTGCTGTGTGACACACAATAATAAGGTGGCTACGGAAGTGGTGTACTTCAGAGTCCACAATCACAAAAACAGATAGAAACACATAGCAAAACACAGGTAGGAGTGGGGGAAAAGCTCTCACTCTTACCAAGTGGAAAAAAATAAACTCCAGAAGTCCAGCAAAGCTGCTGGGGGACTCACTAGGTGAGGGAAATCAGCCATAGATGAGAATTCTCCCTAACAGGCCCCGAGCTGATGCAAACTCATCCAGTTTGGGCAGACCCTTCAGATCTCCAACCGCCTGATCCTCCACTTCAGGTTCCTGCGCTGCGGCAGGCAACTCTGAAGTCACGGAGACCCCTGCTACCAACGTAGGGTCCTCCGTGGCTACTAGCCCCTCTCCCGCAGGAGTAGGTGACTCAGTAGTCTGTGGAACTGGACCAGGGGCTACCGGCCACGCTGGTCCTTCCAACAAGCCCTCTGGACGTACTCCAGGCCCAAAGGCTTTCAGAGCGTTTAATCTGGCGTTCTCTTTGGCCCTCGATCGTGTATCTGCTGCGACTATTTTGTGATCAGAAAGATCATTACCCAACAGTCATGGGAAGGGATGGAGTCTTTCACCGCTACACAGCGCTGGGTCGTTACATCCCTCATCTTCTCTCGCCTTTTCTATTGTTCTTCTCTCTTCTTCGGTCTTCCCGCTTCCCATTTTGCCCCCCTTAAATCCCTTTATCACTCTGCCATATGTACTCTCTGTCTACTCTCTTCTCATGACTCTATTTCCAACTCACCTTCTTACCTAGGATGGTTTCCTTTCCACTCCCAGCTTAAATATCACTTCCTTTGTCTTGTCTTTAAATCACTTCATGACCTTGCTCCTCCTTACCTCTCTTCTCTCCTCTCATTCGATATCCCCTCTCGCTCCGTTCATTTAGCTGATCTCTTCTTACTTTCTGTTCCCCCACCACCATGTGCCTCTTCTCGTTTCCGCTCCTTTCAGCTTCTTGCCCCCTTACACTGGAACTCCCTACCTCTCTCTATCCGCTCCTCCCACACCTATTCCTCTTTCCGCTCCTCACTGAAAGAACTTCTTCTTCACTCCCCTCCCTGATACCTTCCCCCTCTCTCTATCCCCTTCCTCCTTCTATTATACTCTCTCTTCTGTTCTTATCTTTATCTGTCCCCTTCTCTCCTATGATCTCCTCTTTTTTGTTGCTCACTTCACTCATTACTCTCTCCCTCTCAATCCTTCTCTACCCCCTCCTCTCCTCTCCCTTCCTTCTTGCAAATTGTTTTAAATGCCGATTTTATGGTTTGATTCATGTTTGCTGTTTTGCTTCTACTTTTCCATGTTTTATGTGTTAGTTGTTGTTAACTGTAAAGTGCCTTAGATTAAGGCGCTATATAAAACAATAAAAATACAAATACAAATACATCTCACCAGCTGATCTCTACTATCGCCAAGCAGCACTTACTCTTACCATGAAATCCACTTACGCACAAGTCAGGTCCATCAATATACTGGCCTGGCTGTACCCACTACCGGGTGACAGAGGTGACGCTAGCTGCGGTGTCTCAAACCGCAGGAGTTTTGTGTCCATTGATGTACACCTGCTCTAGATAGAGTTGAGTATTATTGTGATCTGGGGTCTCTTCTGGAGATCCGGTACCGTTCGCACTCAGTGTAACCAATCCAAATTCAGCCACTCCCTGGCCTAGTGGGAAATCCTCTCTCAGAGGCCCACAGTAATGATGGCCTCCTCCATGAGTCCACATTCACTATGGCTTGCTTGGGTAAGCCCTTGCAAGCAGGATCCCTTTTCCTATGGCCCAGCTCCTTCCACACAAAACAACCTTTGGGTGGTGAGAACGCAGGTGTCCCAGTGTTAGGGGCGCCTGTGCTTTTTTTTACAGTGTGCACAGCTGAACTAGAGTTTGGGGGTTTCCCTTAGCTCTTTTGGGGACCTGACTTTGAAGAGGATTGGCTTGGTCCTTTGTCCTTCCCATCCTTGTTTACTTTTTTTTTCCGCCAATTTCTCTTCCGGTTTGGGTGTGCTCGCCTGACCTTTTTATGGACTCGAGTACTCACAACACAAACCTGTCGGCAGCCTTTTCAAGCTCCCTAGGATCTATGATAGTCTTGTCCACTAGATGCTGGTGTAGGTGAACCTCACAATTTTTCAACACATGCTCACACGCAATCAAATTGTACATCCTTTTAAATGTGTCAACTTTGTTACCAGTCACCCACCCGCTTAGATATTTCAACGACAAGTGTGTGAACGCTTCAAATGTCTGCCCACTTTCCTTTCCGAGCTCTGTGAAGCTCTTTAGTTATTGTTCTAGGGTTTTACGAACTTCCTGAGGAGGGCTGCCTTCATGCTCTCATAATCGGGCCTTTCCTCAGGAGTTAACTGAAGAATTGCATCAGTCCCTGGTGTCGGTAAGCGACTCATCAGGGCTTCACCCCACAGTGCCTCATCCACCTCCTTCAGCTGAAATGCCAGCTTGAGCGCTTCAAACCATTAGAAAATATCCTTCCCCACTTCATAAGCCTGTACTAAATATTTGGGGATGTGCCGTCGTGGCTTATCCCGGGCAATCTGGTTTGAGCCACTACAGCTGCCTTTGCTAGAGGCAGATCTGTTGGCCTCTTTCTTCTCTCCAGGGGCTAGCTTGCGCAGCTCTATTGCGGCCCTCTCCCGCTCAATGGTTGACCTTGCCCCGTTGATTCTGTTCCTCTTGCGCTAGTCTCTCCCTGCACAAGCAGGAGCTTTCTAGCCGCTACCTTATTAACAGCCGGAACAATTACTGGGTCCTTTAGAGACTGTGCTGAGGCCTGGGACATGTGTGATGCCACACTAGCCTTTGTCCTCACTGACACTCTCGAGTGTTGAGAAACCACACTTGCCCCCCGGCGGGATGATTGGCGAGAAACACTGCTCATGCAGATGTCCTCGTCATTTACCCCCTTCCGTAGCCCGTCCCCTGGGGTCTTCTCTCCAACCGCCCTCGCTTTTACCCAAGCTTGGAGGCTGGTCAGCAACTCAGGTTTATTAACCTTAGTGCTGTGGGGAATTCCCCTCTCTTGACATAAGATGCACAGGACATCCTTGGTCATGCCTTTTATAGTCTCCATGTCAAGCTCCATGACTATTACAATTACCCCGCAGTGACTAAAAGTTGCCTGCAACAGTACTTTTACCATTGGGTGACTAAGCTGTATGCAAGGCTCCAACTGACACGACAACTTGCCACCAATGTGATGAATCAACCGGGGCACCAGGGATCCAGGGAAGAATATCGGTTTCTAAACCATCAATCAACCGCACACCTTTAGTACACCAGAAGGGATCCAAACAGATTGAAATGCAAGCAAATTATAAGACCTCCTTGTCCAATTTTGGTAACATGGACAGAACAGCAGGCTTATCTCTGCAAGGTCGTGGATCCTTGGTTAGTTGCAACACAGCTAAAATACAATTATTACCCAATGATAAAAGGGGCTGTACAGTCAAGGTTGTATACATATCTACTTTATTATTACCACAACAGACAGTTCTAGCACACTACAATTACAACCCCCACTGTAAAGGAACACAGAGGACAGAAAGTTTCACAAAGGAAAGGGATGCACTCTGGATACTGACAGGAGAGTAGTTGGTAAAGTAATCAGTCTTATAGTTCAAGATTATTTGGTTTCTGCACCAAGGGGAAAAAAGGGTCGTAACTGTCTCTAGGGGTTTTCGGAGAAGGACCAGGGGGGCAAAAACACAATGCACATGGTGCTAAAGAAGTTCTTGGTGCAGGTTCGCAGGATATGCTGCCTGATGACACGTAACGCGTTTGTTACGTCAACGCTTCCGTGCCTATAAAATCTGAGGTTCGGTCCCTCTGCGGCAAAGCCCTCGCAAGACAAGGCTGCAATGTTGAGCAACGCAGGTTCTCAGGATACGCTGCCCGACGACACGTAACATGTTTGTTATGTCCATGCTACTGTCCCTATGAAATCCGAGGTTCGGACCCTCTGCGGCAAAGCCCTCGCAGGACAAGGCTGTGGTGTTGAGCAACGCAGGTTCACAGGATAATCTGCCCGACGACAAGTAACGCGTTTGTTATGTCCATGCTACTGTCCCTATATAATCTGAGTTTCTGACCCTCTGCGGCAAAGCCCTCGCAGGACAAGGCCGCAGTGTTGAGCCACGCATTTGTGTTTGGCGACAAAGAAGTCTGCGGCACAGACAGTGAGTGCGGACGATTCACCCTCCTATCTGCGGCCACCAGGTAAGGAGTTAGGGAAGTTAGCTTGCATTGCACTTCTTAGCTCTTCTCCTTAGCTTTTCCCCTTTCTGCGTCCCCTGCAACATTCACATCCAACCCGGCCCCCTGCCCTTGCCCCTTCCCTTGCTTGTGCGCCCCTTCCCTCTCGCTCCCTACCTGCGCTGCCCCCTCTGACCCTAACTTGAGTTCCACTCTTGCATTCTCCTATCTTCCCCCTTTTCCCAGTCCTCTCCCTGCGTGGTCCCTCGCATCCCCTTACGCTTGTGCGTCCACGCCACTTGGATCCTTGGCTTGCACGCGATATGCGTTCCTGATGTTCATGGCCCCTTGCATCCTTCAATTGCGTGTGCCTGCGTGCCCCTTAGATCCCTGTCTGCTCTGATCAGCGCGTCCACTCCCTGCGTGGTCCCTCAAATTCCCTTACTCGTATGCGTCGGCACCATTCCACCCTTGGCTTCGCACACGCTGTGCGTTCCTGACATGCATGGCCCCTCGCATCCTTCGATTGCATGTGCCTCCACGCCCCTTACATCCCTGTCTGCTCTGATCTGCGCGTCCGCTCCCTGCGTGGTCCCTCGCATTCCCTTACGCATGCCAGTCTGCGCCACTTCCATCCTTGGCTTCTCATGTGCTGCCCTTTCCTGATGTGCGTGGCCCCTCGCATGCTTCGATCGCCTCTGCGCCCCTTCTATCCCTGCCTGATTGCTCTGCGAGTCTTCGGCCTGCGTGGTCCCTCGCATTCCTGTGAGCACATGTGCATCTGTCTCATTCCGTCCTTGGTGCGCTCCGTTTTGTGTGGCCCCCTGCATTCCGCGATTGCGTTTGCCGCTGCATCCTCTCCTTCCCTACCTGCCCATGCTATGTATCCTCGGCCTACGTTGTCCCTCGTATTCCCGTGATCGCGTGTGTTCCAGCGCCTCCTCCATCCTTGGCCACTTTGCACCTGCGCATCCTAGCCTGCATGGTCCTTCGCGATCCTCGCTTGCATTGGTTCCTCTAACCCCCTTCCTGGTTGCTCGCACCGTGCGTCCTTTGCCTGCGCGTTCCTTTGCAATCTCTTGATCGCGTGTGCCCCGAGCCCTTTCCTCTCCAGCTCGCCCACACGTCCCCCATCCCATGGGTGTCCGTGCTCCCCTGCAGACCCTTCCCTCGCCCTCCCCCTGCCGCTTCTCTGTCCATGGTGTTTTGCTCTGTATCTGCTCTGCTCTCCCCCTCTATGGTTTCTGTTTTGTTCGTATTGCTCTTTATTTCTGCTGCTCTCTTCCTTCTTCTAGGTTCCCTCGTCAACTATCCTGTTTTTTGCCTTGTACTGTTCTGTGTTCTGGTTTGTTTTTTCTCCCTCTACTAGGTCTTCTTCCACTGTCTGCTCTGTCTTTTTGCTGTATATCGTCTTTTGTACTGCTGTGCTCTTCCTTCCTCTAGGTTCTCTTCTTGCTGCTCTGGTTTCCGGTTGCCCTGCTAACCTGGTTGTTGTTCATCATACTGCCCTTTGTTCTTTTGTGCTTTCTCCTGAGCCCTCAATCTAGTTTAGTTTAGTTAATCTATTTACCACTTGTTCTTGTCTCGTTCCGTCTCGTCTGCTTGCACCCCGTGTGTTCTCCCCTAGTGTCTCCCCCACCCCTTCTTTTCATCTCTCACACCCCACCCACACCCCTCTCATCTCCCCTCTTCCCCCTCCTCCGCATCATCTATGGTGCTCTATGTTTCTCTGGTTGGAAGAAGTTCAAAAAGGATATCCTGGTCTCCAACCCAGGCCCTCCTATCGCTGATACCTACACTAGCGCTTCTTCCAGACAGACTCTCACTGACATCCTCTTTGTCGTTCCTTCGCCAGACCTATGGACTCTTCATATGGTCTGTGTGCTCTCTCCTTTCTCTTCCTCTCCCATTAATGGTGGCACCCAGTAGGAGGCCCTCCTGGCTTCCTTCCACTCCTCCAAGGTCATCATTAATGTTTACCTGAATGAAAACGTCTTGGTCAAAGTCCCTCAGGCCAACCTCCTCCTCTTTGATAGACACTACCTGCGCCTTATCAATTTCCTTTCCTCTCCCGCTACCAACTGCACCTCCTCAGAGGATCGTATCTATACAGCCCTGAAATCTCTGCACTGGCTCCAGGTGGCTGCAACGCATTAAGTTCAAGACCCTTTGCATTGTGCACAAGGCCTTCTGAGGCCTGTGACCACAAAACTTCCAACTCTCGCTTCAGAAATATCTTCCTACTCAAGCTCTTCGCTCCTCTACTTCCAACTCCCTGATGGTCAGGCGCTTCTCCAAGCAATGAGTTGGGGGCAGATCTCTCTCTTCGGCTGGTGCCTCCCTCTGGAACAGCCTCCCTGCCTCTCTGAAACTTGAGCAGAACCATCTCTGGTTCCGGAAGCATCTCAAGACTTTCCTCTTTGATTCTGCCTTCTCTCTTCCGCTTCCCTGCTGATCTCCTGTCAGATACTTCACTGGTCACTTTGCTACCCTCTGAACTTCGGGCCCAGGTTCCTGACCGCCCAGTTGCACACCTGCACTGCCTCCTGGCAACCCTTGCACTTGGGTCTGTATCTGTAACCTTACAGTCCCTTTACCTGTACTTAACCCTTTCACTGCCACCTGCTGGCCGCACTACTTTTTTTTGTTCCTGTGTCCTGCACTTGCTCCTCCTCCCCTTCCCCTGGCACTTTTCCCCTCCCCTCTCCTCTGCACTTGCGCGATCTCAATGTCACTAGGCCTAGTAAAATCGTTGTCTTGTCCTCCCTTTGTTTCCCCTCCCTTTCCTTGTCGTGCCTTGAAACACTTGTGTATAGGTGCGTTATAAATGTCATATCGTATCGACAGCGTTGAGGCGGTTCCAGGGCGCTTTGCAGCCCATGAGACAGAGTTAGTGGCAGGAGACAGCTGTGGGTACCAGGCGGCAGGCAGTTCGGCAAGCGAGGCTGGAAGGACGTCTGTAGGCTGTCCGGCGTGGCGGCTCAGGCCAAGATTCATTGTCTCTGTGCTGGTTGTCAGATCTGGAATACTGGTTGAGGCATCCCGGACGGCTCTGGTGACTGCAGAGTGACAACAGTCAGCGGGGCAGCTGGATGTGGTTCAATGGCTCGTGTCCTTTCAAGACAGACGGCCCAAAGCTCCGGAGGGTGCTAGCAGGCAACACCTTGTCCTTTGTCCAGAGACTCTCCGGCACTTCCCTCCTAGGGAGCTTGTTGTCAGAACGTAACAGGGCACGCTGTGTGCTGGCTATGTACCAGTTTTGGAGCTGCTGGTCGGGTCCTCTGAGTGCGGTATCTCCCTCTGTTCCCTGGGTGATGTTTAGGGGAGGAGGGATCTTGCTTCCCTCTTGGAACACCTGTCCTTCCTTCACTGGCGGAAGATGTAAGGTAGACTGTACTTTCAGGACGTGTCCAAATGAGTCCTTCTTCTTACTCATTGCAAAGGCATTAGATGATCTGCTAAGTGAGGGGTTCAGACCTCTTTTGAAGCCAAATGGGCCCCAGCAACAATCTTCTGTTATGTATGAGGCCAGGGCCAGGGCCAGAGTGCTCTGCAACAGTACATACAAGGGGGTGACAACATATGCCTAAGTCCAACCCATCTTTCTGTCTGTCGTACATCAAAGTGTCTCTGTGGTTAACTGAGCCCTCTGTGACTCTTGATTAAAGCACATGTTTTCCCTTGAAGTATGTTCTGGGAGCAGGCTTTCTGTCCCCCCCAAACCACATACTTCTCCCCTCTGAAAGGGGTCAGCTCTGCAGGGGTTTGCCTACGATAAATAGTGGACCCAGACATGCATTTCACTGCCTTTCATACATTGGGGTGGGAACTAGCTTCAAGTTGACACATTGCACACCAAAGGGTTGTTAGTCCTACCTTCCTGTTGTCTCGGCAACCAAGCCCCTCAGCAGGCTTGCTTCAATTACCTCATTAGTATGTACTGCCACCAGCCGGAGAACAAAGGAATGCAGATTCATGGAGCCTTTGATATTTTAATTAGGCTGCTCATGGCTGGAGGAAGGTGTGCCTTCCCCCTTCTTTGTATGCTTTGAGGTACCATGGGCTGTCACATTCCATGTGAATATGATGGGGGAAGATGGCGCCTGTAGGCTGTGTCTTCCCGGAGTACAGGTGACTATGTGTTTGGAGCAGGAAGCAGATGAAATGGGTGCGGAATGGCCACACTCATTTCTCTGAGGTTGGTCTCCCATCATTCATTTTCATATCTCAAAAAAGCCCAGGCAAGCGCACTCTTCCTGTGCGGATGGTCAAATTCCTCTCAGGGAGCAGTTGGACCCAATGATGAAAAGGGTGCAGCCTGTATCCTGGAGCCTGCCATCTTCACAAGCAAGATGTCAAACAGGCAGCATTTGCTGCTACCCTGCGGAAACACCCACAGATCCCCAGGGGTGCCATCATGAAGGCAAGAGCCGTGCACAGTCATGAACACGTGGCAAGACGCGTGGCTCTTTTATGAAGCCTTTTAAACCCTATGCGGAAGGCACGGCCCTCTCGCAGGAGCTGTGGCTGCAGCAGTTCGAGTTGCATTTTCAGTCGAAGAAAATTACGGTGGCTGAAGAAAAACGCATGCTCCTCATGTTAAACCTGGTATTTGGTATTTATTTATTGAACATTTGTATGGTGCCTACACAGAGGTGTTTCGAGGCGCCACAAGACAAAGGGGGGTGGGCAAGGGAATAACAACAAAAAAGAAAAGAAAAATGGTATATTGGCATTGTGACAATCCTACCGTGCGATGCCTGAGAAGGTGGTAAGTGCAGGGTTTGAGGGGATAGGGGGAAAATGCAGGAGAGGGGAGCCCCCACGGAAGGGGGCAGGGAAGTGCTGGGCAGGCCAAGGTGGCAAGTGCCAGGGGTAAAATGGGGAGAGAGATGATGAGTGCGTTGGGCAGCGTGGACAAAGTTGGGCCAGTCTGGGAAAGGGATCCCTGCGGAGGCACGGAGGATGATTATCAAGTGGCCTAGACAGCACTCAACACCAAATTCAAACCCTAACTGAATCCTGATTACGAGAGGTTCCAGTTGAAGACCCTCTGAGACAATTGATGATTTTCGTGCAAGGATTACAGAATTTGCTGTGGGGTGTGAGATCTCTGTACGACAACAAATCATCCATGCCATCTCATCTGAGAAACTCAGGCAGACCCATCCTGTCGGAGAGAAACCTATCCCTGGAACAAATACTGGAGATGGGATGACAGAGGGAAAGTACTGTATCGATCGGCAGGAGGCTCATGTCAGCCTCCATCAGCGAACTGTGAGTTAAATATTGTCTGTCTCATTGACCAAATTGGAGAGGGATGTGGTGTAGAGTAAAGGAGATGCAAGCGTCATGACGAGGCATGTCATGACGCAGTGAAGTGAATAAAAGAGGCATGGGCCACCAAAATGGGACCAGTGCGAGTACCAATACCATACTATGTGTGTGTGCCTCATTTATCCATGGCGCGGCCGGTCCTGCTTGAGCCCAGCCGGTCGCCACCTCACATTAAGAACAAATGGGCTCTACGAGACACAAAACTACAGAGAACTGTCCTGTTCCCTGCCCCACACCCCACTTACCTCCTAACGGCATCCGAAAGGCCGCACAACAATACAGGAACAAAACCAACCCGAAAAGGACACACACTAAGGTCACGCACCTACCCCCACTCTCTCTACCCCTCGTACCCCCACTCTCTCTACCACCCCCACCCAATCTACCCCCACTTTCTCTACCCCACCTGGCCTACCCCCACCCACTATCTCTACCCCCACTTTTCTACCCCACCCACCGAACCCCAATTCTCTATCCCCACCCAACCCCCACTCTCTCTACCTCCACCCACCCTACCCCCACACTCTTTACCACCTCCCACTCTCCATACCCACACTCTCTCTACCTTCACTCTCTGCCACCCCTACTCAACCTACTCCCACACACTCTATCCCCCCACATTACCCCACCCATCCCAAGCCCCACTCTCTACCCCCATAACCCTACGCCCACTCTCTAGTACCACCCACTCACCCTACCCTCTCTACATCCACCCTAACCCACCCAACTCTCTCTAAAAACATAGCTCTGTACTCCCACCTACCCACCTCTCTATCCCCACCCACCCTACCCCTCTCTATCGAGCGCCACCCATCCTATCCCCTCTTTCTCTACTAAACCCTACTCCCCCTTTTTTTTACTCCCACCACTCACCCTTAATTCCCCTACCCACCCACCCTACCTCCTCAATTCTCACTTTATTTCTTACCCTCTCACTCTCAGTCTCACCCTTTCGAATGGATTGTCTCCTCCCACGTATTCCTCATCTTATGATTCCTCATCTTGTGATAATTTGTTATCGCCAGCTTCGCCGTTTCGTAAAAAACATTTCAGCAGAGGGCGCTGTGCTCAAGGTCGTGGCGTCGATTGTCCCTCGGAGGGCTCCGTTCCGTGTCGACATCACTGTTGGTATAAGTAGCTCGAGCCGTGCCCATTGGCTTCAGTTCCGTTTTTCCGATTGCTTCGCTCTCGTGAACGGCGCACTTCGAGATTTTCTGTCAGAAAATCTCTTCATCATCAACCGCTTCAACACCCCAAACTGGGTTTAAGAAGTGTATCGACTGCGGGTCGAAGATGTCTATCACCCATCCTCACTGTATCTGTCTTTGGTGTCTGGGTTCGGATCATCGAACCAGCAACTGTGGCTCCTGTCAGTCGATGACAGAGAAGGCCCTCCGTGAGAGGAAAAGTAAGTTAGCGGTGGGGCGGGAGGCGTCAAAGGCCACTTCGAAGGCCTCGTCTAAAAAGCATAAGAAATCGTCCGATTTAAAGGAATCGGAATGTCATAAAAAACATTCGAAGAGATCCCTATCTCGTAGTAGATCGAGATGATCTTCTTTGTCTTCTTCTAAAACACTAAAAAGGAGACATAGATCTCCATCGTCATCATGCGATACATCGACTGAATTGGTTCGATGTCCAACAAGATCGGATTCCCCTACAAAATGGGAACATTTTAGAAGAAAAATGATGCAGGTCTTTGATAATGCGGCCTCGACCTCCTCAAAGAAACCTCAGAAAAGCCAGATCCTGGTCGCTCCACGGGACGACACAGGGAAGTCGGGAACTACGGTGGTAAAACCCAGTAGTACCCATAAAATTCGAGTCGACAAATCGTCGAGAGATCCTCGAGGATCAAGTGTTTCTCTGATCCCTCATAAAAAGCAGAAGTTGTCGAAGTTGAGTGCAACTTCATCAACCCCATCGGCTCTGATAGCTTCGACAACGAAGCCTGTACTATCGTCGACGCCGAGACCTATGCGAAACTCTACATTCTGCTAGTGGTGTTGACACATCAGCTGAATTGGAGTTTGCTGCACCTGATCCCGCAGAACATGCAGACTCAGGGTACAGGAATTTGATGAACAGGGTGATAGAATATCTGGCTTGGGGAAGAGCCTCACCTACTTTTGAGCAAGATGATATGACGGACATAATAGTCCGAGGACCCCAGAAAGATCCAGTTCTCCATTTCCATAGGGTGCTTCAAAGGACAGTTGAAAGGAACTGGGAAAAACCTGATAACATTGCTGCAGTAGACAGCAATCTTCCAAAGAAGTACAGAACTTCTACTTCTGATCCAGAATATCTGAATAGACACCCTATCCAGAAAGTCTGGTTATTCAGGCTGCTACTACTTCGAGACAGACAGCATACCCAACCATACCTCCGGATAGGGCGGATAAGAAGGTTGATGCTTGGCCTCGTAAAGTTTTTACTTCAGGTAGCATGGCCTTGAAATCAACCAATGTCACCTGTACCCTGGCCAGGTTCACACATACCCTGTGGGAATGTATTTCGGTGGCAGGTGAACATATTCCGGAAGGCGAGGAAAGGGAAGGCTTCCTGAATATAGTCAAAGACGGGAAGGAGGCAATGGGGGAATGTCTCCAGTCTGGACTGGATACTGCTGATAGTATTAGCAGATCCATGGCATCAAGCAAAGTGCTACGCAGATATGCGTGGTTGAGAAAGTCGGGGTTTGCACCAGATGTGCAGACCAGACTTCTCAACTTGCCCTTTTATGGCTCGAGGATGTTTGGTAGTAAGGCTGATGAGAGCCTAGAAAAACTACAGACCTCAAAAGCGGCAGCTAAATCTCTTAGTGCCTCCATGCGACAGCCTCAGAAACCCTATTCGGGCTCATTATCCTGGAGGGGTCGCCCTTTTCGATACTACTCTTCTGTTGGTAGAGGAAGAGGACAGGCTTTTCAAAACGGCAAAAGGAATGTCACTCGTGGTGGATGAGGAAAGACTACAAATCCATCTTCAGGAACGGCATCTATGCCCTCAGCCGCTCCTGCAGCCGCCTCCAAATCACTATGAGGTCTTATCATACAAAACACCAGTGGGAGGCAGAATCTCTCAGCATCTGAAAGAATGGCGAGGCATTACTTCAGATGCTTGGGCACTGGAAACAGTAGCTCAAGGTTACTGCCTTCCCTTCCTAAAAAGACCTCACGATCATCCACCGGGAGCCAGCTCTACCAAAATTCCAGACCCGCTCCTTTTGCAGGAAATTTTAACCCTGCTAGAGAAAGGTGCAATAGAACATGTATCTGTAGCAGAGAGGAACAAAGGTTGGTACTACCCTTATTTTCTCATCCCAAAGAAGGACGGAGGACTGAGACCCATCTTGGACTTAAGAAAATTGAACAAATTCCTCAGGAAGGACAAGTTCAAGATGGTAACCCTTTCTCAGATAATTCAGGCTCTCCAACTCCAAGACTGGTTGGTATCATTGGACCTTCAGGATGTTTATTTTCATTGCCAATCCATCCCAAGCACAGAAAATACCTAAGGTTCGCAGTTGGCGGTTCTCACTTTCAGTTTCGAGTTCTGCCTTTCGGGCTGACCTCTGCTCCGGGGGTTTTCACCAAGCTGATGGCGGTAGTGGCAGCGAGTCTCAGGAGAGGGGGGATTCATGTCTACCCCTACCTGGACGACTGGTTGATCAGAGCACGCTCTCCAGAACGACCTCAGGAACATCTGTCGATCACCTGCCACTTCCTCCACAACCTGGGCTTCTCCCTCAATTTCAAGAAGTCCCACATGATACCATCCCAACAGCTCTAGTTTATCAGAGCAGTCTTGGACACTTCCTCTGCCAAAGCCTCGCCGCTCGAGGTAAAAGCTCTCCACATCCAGCAGATGGTAACAAAATTCCAGAAAGCCCAGCATCTCCCAGCCTTCGATTTTCTGAGGTTGCTCGGCCTCATGGCATCCTGCATTTTTCTGGTGCCAGGGGCCAGACTGAGAATGAGATCCCTCCAATGGGTCCTCAGAACTCAGTGGTCCCAATGTTCGGGGAATATGTCAGATCTTCTGCAAGTCCCGAGCGCAGTTGCTCAGGATCTATTATGGTGGGCTTGCAACGACAACATCCTCAAGGGAGAATCTTTTTGGCAACCATGGCCGGAGATAACAGTAGTAACAGACGCCTCACTCACGGGGTGGGGAGCTCACACCAGCGATCTGACAATCAGCAGACGTTGGTCTCCATCGGAGTCCAAACTGCACATCAACCTGTTGGAGCTGAGGGCAATCAGACTAGCGCTGAAGGCCTTCCTGCCTTCTGCACAGGGAAAGAATGTCCTGATAATGACGGGCAACACAGTGGCCATGTACTACCTCAACAAAAGAGGAGGCGTAGGATCACTACCTCTGTGCAGAGAGGCGATGCAGCTCTGGTTCTGGACAATAAGAGAAGGAATCTCTCTATCGGCAGTTCACCTAGCCAGAAAGCAGAACACGGCGGCAGACGCTCTGAGCAGGCAGAGCACAGTCTCCCATGAGGGGAAGTTAGCTCAGGAAGTCCTTCTGGAGATCTTCGCCCTTTGGGGAACCCCTCATGTGGATCTGTTCGCAACCACGGTAAACCAGAAGTGCGATCAGTACTGCTCAAGGGAATTTCCCCCGAGAGGAGCTCTAGGAGACGCGTTCGTGGTGGATTGGAATTTTCCCCTGCTGTGCGCGTTTCCTCCAGTCCCCGTGATTCCTCAAGTAATCAGGAGGTTGAGAAATTCAGGAAAACCATAATCCTAATTGCCCCGGACTGGGTCAGGAGGACCTGGTACCCAGACCTTTTCGACATGTACATCTGCCCTCCAGTACGTCTTCCACAAAGAGAGGATCTTCTCTCGCAAGAGGAAGGTCGGGTTCTCCATCCAGAGGTCAAGACACTCAACCTACATGCATGGTTTCTGAGAGGTTGAGATACAAGGATTGGGATCTTCCGGATGATGTAATGGAGATTTTGCTTTCGGCCAGAAGGCCAGCAACAAAATCCTTGTACCGGTGTCATTGGAACAATCTCAGTAACTGGTGCAAAGATAGGGATGTGGACCCTTTTCAATGTGGCACCCCAATGGTGCTTTCTTTCCTGTTACATCTAGCCAATCTGGGGCTCCAGATCGGAACAATCAAAGGATATCTTGCTGCGCTGTCCATTTTTAAGCGCTCCTCGGAAGAGGTTTCTTACTTTAAAATTCCATTAATCATACAGTTCCTGAAAGGATTTACCAATGTATATCCACCAATACCGTTTCATGTTCTAACTTGGGATTTAAACCTAGTTCTTAAATTCCTAACTTGTATACCATGTGAGCCTCTGCACTCCTGTCCATTGAGGCTTTTAATACTAAAAACTGTCCTTCTTGTGGCATTAACATCAGCCCGCAGGGTTAGTGAACTACAGGATCTCTCATGTAAACCTCCATATACCATCTTTTACAAGGATAAGGTAGTTCTTAAGGTAAAACCATCTTTCTTACCGAAAGTAGTTTCCGACTTCCATTTGTTACAGAAAATTATTTTACCAACTTTCTATCCTCCTCCTCATTTGGGAAAAGAAGAGGAGAGATAACATAGACTGGACCCCAAGAGGACCCTCAGCTTTTACATTTCAAGAATGACAAAATTACGTCAAGATGACCAACTCTTTGTAGGTTACACAGGTCATAAATTGGGGTTAGCGGTGACAAAACAAACTATATCCCGCTGGATCATTCTAGCTATATTGGAATGCTACAGATTAGCAGGAAAAGACCCACCGGATGGGCTACGTGCTCACTCGACTAGGGGAATGGCTACTTCTGCGGCTTTGAAGAGGGGAGTCCCTACAAAAGACATTTGCTCGGCTGCAACATGGGCAAGAATGCATACCTTTATCAAGCATTAGTGCTTAGATGCCTCCTCCTCCAATGAGGGGTTATTTGCCAGAGCGGTACTTAACTCTGTACATGAAAACAAGAACTAGCACTCCCACCTCCAAATTGATCACTGCTATGGGAGTCTATCACAAGATGTGGAATACGTGGGAGGACACAATCCATTCGTAGAACAAGTTACTTACCAACTGTAACGTTCTTTCCACTGGATGTTCCTCCCATGTATTGCTCATTGACCCTCCTAGCCTACCCCGCAGTACAGTTTACGTTCTCTTACACTTTCCTCACACGATGGGCCTATCAGTCACAGCATACGCCTGGATGTCCCACGAGTATTTCCTCGAAAAAACAGAACTGTAGCCAACGGGCATGGCTCGAGCTACTTATACCAACAGTGATGTCGACATGGAACGGAGCCCGTCGAGGGACAATCAACGCCACGATCTCGAGCACAGTGCCCTCTACCGAAAAAAAATTTCCGAAGCAGCGAAGCTGGCGATAACAAATTATCACAAGATGAGGAATCACAAGATGAGGAATACGTGGGAGGAACATCCAGTCGAAAGAACATTACAGTTGGTAAGTAACTTGTTCTTCGAAGGGATTGTGTCCTCCGACGTATTCCTTATCTTAGATAGAAATCCTTCAGCTTTGCTGGCCTCGGAAAATTTTTTCGCCAGAGGGCGCTGCGCGTCGATGATCGCCGAGTCGATGACCCTCGACGGCCTCCGTGCCGACGTCGACGTCATCCTGCCTATAAAGGCCGCGCGCAGCGTCCGTTGCTCAGTTCCGTTTTTCCGCGCTTCGTTGTGCCTCGGAACACCGTTGCTCAGTTCTCGTCAAGATAACGTATATAATAACTACTATTTACCTCGATATCGATGGCATCCTCCTCCGACCCGACGACCCCTCGGTCCGGTTTCAAAAAGTGCCGAGACTGCGGGAAGAAAATGTCGTTGACGGACCCTCACAGGGTCTGTTTGTGGTGTCTGGGAATCACGCACCAGAGTTCGGAGTGTGAGGAATGCCTTTCCATGACGGCGAAAGCCTTGAAGGAGCGTAGGGGGAAGCTCGAGAGAGGTAGGTCAACTTTAACTTCCTCGAAAGCTTCTTCGGTAGAGTCGAGACGTTCGTCTCCTCACCATAAAAAACACTCTCGATCTAGATCACGAAGTGGCTCCCACCACTCGTCGACATCGAGACACTCGAAGAAGAGACGTAGGAGATCCCCTTCGTCATCTTCGTCGAGTTCTCCTGAGAGAGTTCATTGCCCCACAAAACGCAGCTCGCAAGCTGAGTGGGAGGAATTCAGGAAAAAGATGCTAAGCGTCTTCGAGAAAGCGGCCTCGTCCCCCTCGAAGACAGCTGAGGGTGATACCCCGGGTAAAAAACCCAAAAAATCTAAACGCCGCGAGTCGCAGTACCCGGCGGAAAAGTCAACCCGAAAGCGCCTCGAGCCATCGGGAGATAAAGCATCATCGACGCCATCGTCGAAAACTCCTTCGAAACAGAGGTCGGCGCCATCGACGCCGTTGTCGAAGGATTCATCGGCGCATCAGTCGATCGAGTCGACGCCGACGTCGACGCCGATATCGACGCCGGTGAAGGAAAGAACCACGGCTACTCCACAGCCAACGGTTAGACAAAAGACCTCCGACTCGACGCCGAGAACGTCGACGTCGTTCTCGAGCAAGACTCCGATCCTTTCGAGTTCTTCGAGGCCTAGTACACATTTCTCGACGCTTTTCACGGCGCCTTCGAGTACTTTCACGTCGGTGTCGACGACATCGACGTTTTCAAGGCCTGTGATGATGGCTCCTTCTGCATTGGAAATGGGGTTTATACCATTCCAAAAACCAATGTATCCCCCTTTAACCTCGATTTTTGAGGAAAGGGAGGATTCAGACCAAGATATTGATTTACAGAGGACCACATCACCAGAGCCAGAGACTTTCGCCTCTGAGGAAGGAAGATTAAAAAATCTTCAGGATGCACTTCAGGAAGCTAGTGGCTTGGACACTTCTCCTGAAGCAGAATTTATCAAACCAGACCCAGGAGAACATGCGGAGACTCCATATAGAGCTCTGATGTCTAGAATCATAGAATTTATGGGTTGGTCTGCACCTTCTCCTGCCTTTCAGCAGGATGACCTCACTGACATACTGGACAAGGGCCCACAGGAGGATCCTGTGGTTCCATTTCACTCTGCTCTACAGAGAAGGATTTTGACAAACTGGGAAACGCCAGAAATTATCCCGGCAGTAAATAAAAAACTGTCAACAAAATACAGGGTGGCTAGTTCTGACCCTGAATATTTGTCAAAACACCCTACTCCTGAGAGCTTGGTTGTACAGGCTGCAACCTCATCAGGCAGCACATCTGCATACCCCACTGCTCCGCAGGATAGGGATGACAAAAAATATGATGCCATGGCTAAGAAGGTTTTTTCTGCCTGTAGCATGGCGTTAAAGTCTATTAACGCGACCTGTACGCTCGCTAGGTTCAGCCACACCCTTTGGGAGTGCGCTTCATCAGCGGCTGACTGCCTCCAAGAAGGAGAGGAAAGGGACGCATTTTTAAACATCATCAGGGATGGTAAAGATGCGATGTGCGAGACCCTACAAACTGGCCTAGATTCTGCTGACAGTATCAGCAGGGCCATGGCGGCAAGTACCACAATCCGCAGGCATGCGTGGTTGAGGAAGTCTGGTTTTGCCTCTGACGTGCAGACCAGGCTTTTGAATATGCCCTTTGACGGTTCTACCCTCTTTGGAAAGAAGGCGGATGACAGTTTGGAGAAACTGCAAACGTCCAAGGCAGCAGCCAAGTCATTGGGAGCTGCTATCCGTCAGAATACCTTTCGTCCTTCGGGATCATCGTGGAGAGGACGGTCCTTTCGTTACTATTCCTCATATGGAAGGGGCAGGGGACGACCGGCTCAAAGAGGCCAAGGAAGATTTACCCGTGGTGGACGGGGTAGGGGAAAGAAAGCCGCACCCGCAGGAGCAGGAGCCACTTTACCTTCGGCAACTGCATCAGCCGCTTCAAAACCACTCTGAGGTCTCCCCTCACAGAACACCAGTAGGGGGCAGGTTAACTCACCATCTGACGGAATGGCAGGCTATTACGTCAGATGCTTGGGCTCTGGAGACAGTAGCCCAAGGTTACTGCCTGCCCTTCCTACATATCCCTCAGAGTCATCCACCGGGGAACAACCCTTTGAAGCTTCCAGATCCGCTCCTCTTGCAGGAGGTTTTAGACCTGCTAGAGAAAGGTGCCATAGAACTGGTACCTGTAGCGGAAAGGAACAAGGGTTGGTACTCCCCCTACTTCATAATACCGAAGAAGGACGGAGGACTGAGACCCATCTTAGACTTACGGGAATTGAACAAATTCCTCCGAAAGGACAAGTTCAAGATGGTGACTCTCTCTCAGATCCTTCAGGCCCTCCAGCTTCAGGACTGGTTGGTATCTCTAGACCTCCAGGACGCTTATTTCCATGTGCCGATCCATCCCAGGCACAGGAGATACCTGAGGTTCGCAATTGGCAGCTCTCATTATCAATTTCGAGTTCTGCCATTTGGGCTAACCTCCGCCCCGAGGGTCTTTACCAAGCTAATGTCGGTTGTGGCTGCAAGTCTAAGGAGGGAAGGGATTCATGTCTACCCTTACCTAGACGATTGGTTGATCAGAGCTGTATCTTCGGAACAGGCTCAGAGACAACTAGATTATGTTTGCCACTTCCTTCACAAGCTGGGCTTCTCCCTCAATTTAAAGAAGTCACAGATGATACCATCACAGAGACTCCAATTCATTGGAGCAGTCCTGGACACTTCCCTGGGAAAAGCCTTGCCACCAGAGGTGAGGGCTCGAGATATTCTGCAGATGGTCATCAGATTTCAGAATGCCCAATATCTCCCAGCCTACGACTTTCTGAGGTTGCTAGGCCTCATGGCATCCTGCATATTCCTCGTGCCGGAGGCTCGCCTGAGAATGAGATCCCTCCAGTGGGCACTGAGAACTCAGTGGTCACAGTTCTCAGGAAGGATGACAGATCTCCTTCGGATCCCGGTCAAAGTAGCCCGAGACCTTCAGTGGTGGGCCTGTCGGGAGAACATCCTGAAAGGAGAAATGTTTTGGCAACCATGGCCGGAGATAACAGTAGTCACGGATGCCTCACTCACGGGGTGGGGAGCTCACGCCAACGACTTGACCATCAGCGGTCGTTGGTCTCCATCGGAGTCCAGACTACATATCAACCTGTTGGAGCTGAGAGCCATCAGACTAGCGCTGAAGGCTTTTCTGCCGTCTGTACGGGGAAGAAACGTCCTAATAATGACGGACAATACAGTGGCCATGCACTACCTCAACAAAAGAGGAGGCGTAGGCTCACTACCACTGTGCAGAGAGGCGATGCAGCTCTGGTTTTGGGCAATTCAGGAAGGAATCTCTCTATCGGCAATTCACCTAGCCGGAGAGAAGAACTTGACAGCGGACGCTCTGAGCAGGCAGAGCACAGTCTCTCACGAGTGGGAGATAGCTCAGGAAGTCCTTCAAGAGATCTTCGCCCTTTGGGGAACCCCTCAAGTGGATCTGTTCGCCACCAGTATCAACAGGAAGTGCGACAGATTTTGCTCAAGGGAATTTCCCCCGAGAGGAGCTCTAGGAGATGCGTTCGTAGTGGACTGGGAGTTCCCACTTCTGTACGCGTTCCCTCCGGTCCCTGTCATTCCTCAAATGATCAGGAGGTTGAGAAGGTTTCGG
Organism: Ambystoma mexicanum; assembly: GCF_040938575.1. Classification (NCBI taxonomy): domain Eukaryota; kingdom Metazoa; phylum Chordata; class Amphibia; order Caudata; family Ambystomatidae; genus Ambystoma; species Ambystoma mexicanum. The sequence goes on along the minus strand of NC_090939.1, from coordinate 95,268,141 downwards.
AAGACCATGATCCTAATTGCCCCGGATTGGGCCAGGAGAACGTGGTACCCGGACCTTCTAGACATGTCCATCTGCCCTCCAATTCGACTGCCATACAGAGAGGATCTTCTCTCTCAGAAGGAAGGTCAGGTTCTCCATCCAGCCATCAAGACCCTCAACCTTCACGCTTGGTGTCTGAAAGGTTGAGGTACAAGGATTGGGACCTTCCGGATGATGTTATGGAGGTGTTGCTTTCGGCCAGAAGGCCGGCAACTAAAACTCTATACCGCTGCCGTTGGAACAAATTTTGCAGCTGGTGCAGAGAAAAGAATATTGAACCCTTTTCTTGTGGTACACCTATGGTGTTGTCATTCTTACTTTACCTGGCTAATTCAGGCCTACAGGTTGGCACAATTAAGGGCTATCTCGCAGCGCTATCAATCTTTAAGCGCACTGCAGAGGAGCCTTCATACTTCAAAATTCCATTGGTAATACAATACCTAAAAGGATTAACTAATGTTTATCCCCCGAAACCTTTTCAAGTTCCCTTATGGGATTTAAACCTAATTTTAAACTTCCTAAAGGGTGCCCCTTTTGAACCACTACACTCTTGTTCATTGAAGCTTCTCACCCTCAAAACTGTTTTGCTAATAGCATTGACATCTGCTAGAAGGGTTAGCGAGTTGCAAGCCTTATCGTGTAAACCTCCACATACAATCTTTTACAAGGACAAAGTTGTTCTTCAGGTGAAGCCTAACTTCCTCCCGAAGGTAGTCTCGGAGTTTCACATCACTCAGAAGATTATATTACCTTCTTTCTACCCTCCTCCTCATCCGGGGAAGGAGGAAGAGAGACTGCACAGGCTGGACCCTAAGCGAGCCTTGAGCTTCTATATCAGCAGATTGGCTAAGATCAGACAAGCAGACCAACTCTTTGTAGGTTATGCAGGACATAAGTTGGGCCTTCCAATAACAAAACAAACCATCTCCAGATGGATTATTTTAGCCATTCTGGAGTGCTACAAATTGGCAGGAAAGGAGCCTCCTCAAAATCTAAGGGCTCATTCTACCAGGGGTATCGCAACATCCTCAGCCCTTCAAAGAGGGGTGCCAATTCGAGATATATGTGCGGCTGCCACATGGTCGTCCGCACATACATTTACCAAATTCTATAGCCTGGATTCCTCCTCTAGTCAAGAAACTAGATTCGGCAAGGCTGTGTTACACTCTGTCCATTCTGGAAGGGTAACATAACTTTTATTACTCCCGCCTCCAGTCACAATACCACTGCTATGGGAGTCTATCTAAGATAAGGAATACGTCGGAGGACACAATCCCTTCGAAGAACTAGTTACTCTTACCTTGTAACGTTCTTTCGATGGGATGTTCCTCCGACGTATTCCTTATCGACCCTCCCATCCATCCCCGCAGTATGACTTCCTGTGGGTTTGCAGCCTATGCTCCTTCAAGGTGATTAGTCTAATCCAAAAACATTACTGGGGACTACAAAACGGAACTGAGCAACGGACGCTGCGCGCGGCCTTTATAGGCAGGATGACGTCGACGTCGGCACGGAGGCCGTCGAGGGTCATCGACTCGGCGATCATCGACGCGCAGCGCCCTCTGGCGAAAAAATTTTCCGAGGCCAGCAAAGCTGAAGGATTTCTATCTAAGATAAGGAATACGTCGGAGGAACATCCCATCGAAAGAACGTTACAAGGTAAGAGTAACTAGTTCTTCTCTCTCATATTTCCTCTTGCTCATCATTGATGAAACTGTCTATCAATGTCTTCCTCCCTTGCTTTATTCTCCTTCTCATTCTATTGTACACCCGCACTGGGTCCTCTTTTAAAACTTTGTACTCTCCTCCTCACAACCTGGTGCCTATTAATGCAAAATGCAAAGAACAGCAGTAAACGCCAAAACTATTGGAATTGCCAATGCTTGTTCTTTGCTGTGTTTCCTCAGATTCAGCGTTTTTTTAATTTCCAGTCGGTCTGACCTCTGGTCACACTTGCTTACACATTTGTTGCAAGGATTTTTCAGCTGTGGCCCCCACCACTTTTGACTGGCCTGTCTAGCCCAGCGTTGAAGTTTGCAATGCACGTTCCATTCCCTCAGGTTGCTCGCATCCAGAATTATGCGCTGAGAAGACACTTTCCAGCGTCCGGTACCTCAAAGGTTCCAGGATTTGGTTAAAGGTAAGTCGCAGCCTCTCTTGACACCTTCACCATAGCCCCACCTAGAAGACTAGCAATCCCACACGATTCATCATCAAATCCTACTGCCCTGAGGCGCTGCATAAGCAGTACACTGCTGGATGTGCCGAGGGATCAAAAAAGGCTTCGCTAGCTGGTTTAGACACTGGGACCCAGAGTGGATGAGGGCCTAAAGAGGCCTGTCCAAACCCTAAGTCCAGCACCTGAACCATTCCCGAGGGAAACACACTGACCTGGCTCAGTTGAGTGCTGCCACATCCATGCCAGCCTCTGCAAGCTCTCACAGTTTGGAATTGCAGCTTCATCTGCTAGGAGCCACCACACACTGCACCAAACATTGCAGTCAGGGCCACCAAAATGGTACATTTTCCAGCTGAGGAGGAACCCCAGCGCACCTGGAGCACTCTGCAATGTTGGTGAGAGCGCAAATGCCACATCGTTTATTTTTTTTTATTTTTTAGTTTACACGTTTTATTAAGATTTTGTGCAGAAACTTGGGTAAACAATCTTGTGTAAACCAATGGGTAAGAACCTACTATACAACTTTAACAGGGCTGCATATCCCATATCAATAATCTTACATTCAAACAAATGTCCTCCGACAAATCTACTCAGCAATGACCCCTGCATCTCATGCTGGACGCTCACATAAAGCACAAGGGAGAGTAGAAAAAGGGACAGAAGAAAGGAGAACACATGCGAAGTACAAATAAAGAACAGATTGGAGACATAGAGAAGAGAATGATGGAGAAAGTATCTCTCTCACAGAATGCTCCTACTACGCACACCTCATAGCTTAATGACATAACAAAATAACATAATAACATACCCCTCACCCCTCGCTAACTTGTCTTCCCCTTGCTAGTGCATAGGCTCATTAGAAAGATGCATCTATATTTAGAGTACTGACATCCAAGCTTTCTAAAAAGGGGTTAATGGATACCTAGTTAAAGCAAATCAAGCATATACCTGCTAAAATAATTTTGTATTTTCAATATTACGTACAAATCATGCTTTATCTGTCACAAGGGCTGTGGCAGAGGAGGTTCCAAGCACCTGGAAAGAAGGAGCCCACCTACCAGACAACCTTCATTATGATCAACCTGCTCCCCATTAAAAACTCCCACAGCAGAGTCCAGGAGGAATGTTGACCCCTGGTTAATTGTCTTCCTGGAAATGTAAGATTCCTTCCAGTGCACATAGGCCAACTGGTTCCACCATGCAGCAATGGACAACTGGGAAAGGTTCTTCCAATTGGAAGAGATGACTTTGAGTGCAATGGCTACTACGGTATCAAATAGTCTTCCTTGTGTTGCATTTCTGCCACCGAAGTAAGGATGGACACTACCAGCCATGACTGAGGGAGGGGAGAATGGCGTGGTGCAATAACAGATGAGCAGAATTAAGGTCCATACCGCCCTCCACAAAGCCTCTAAAGCACCACAAAAGAACACCATGTTTTTAAGCGTCCCCTCCTCCACCTGCCGGTCAAACACCCTAAGTTTAAAGAGGGCGGGTCTGGCTTTGCGAGCCTGGATGGCATGAACATGACTATTTTGCACACTGGCAATGAGGTATGATGGAATTTCTTCCATATGGCCGGCCATAACATTTCTGAAATATCAATACCCCAATCTCTGCTCCATGCCATTTCAATTTTCTTATTTGGGCTTGATGTGTTAGCTCTGGTCAAAGATTTGTAAATGTCTGATGCAGGCATGGGCAATCGTTGTGTAGATTAGCTTCTGACAACTCCCGCAAGAATTTAGATTTCAAGTGGATTGTGTCCTCCAACGTATTCCTCATGTTTGATGTATTCCATCCAGCTTCAGCTGCTTCGGAAAAGAATTTCGGCAGAGGGCGCCGTGCGGCGATGTCGTCGAGTCGATGGTCCCTGGAGGGCCTCGGTCGAGGGTGACGTCATCGGGTGTATAAGTAGCACGCGCAGCGCCCTTTGGCTTCAGTTCTGTTTTTCCACAGTGTACGTTGCTTCAGAGATTCGGCGCGCCTCGAGTTCTGTGAAGAAAGAATAAATACGAAATATGTCTTCGTCATCGACGCCCACCACGACCCCGAAATCGGGTTTCAAAAAGTGCAAGTCATGCGGCTCAGAAATGTCGATCACCGATCCACACCGAGAGTGTTTATGGTGCCTTGGAGAAGGCCATGACATGGAGGTCTGTATGAAGTGTCAGGCGATGACGGAGAAAGCCTTTCCAGAGAGGAGGGGAAAACCGCAGGTAGGCCGTAAGTCCGACCGAAAAGCTTCTAGCGTCGAGTCGAAGTCCCGTGAGGAGAAATCTCCTCGACGCGAAAGGCATCGGTCCAGGTCCCGAAGCGATTCCCATCACTCGTCGTCTCCGACGAAAAAATCGAAGAAACAACGCCACAGGTCCCCCTCCACTTCATCTTTGGGCGAATCCCCAAAAAGGATGAAATGTCCCACAAAACATTCATCATCCGAAGAGTGGGAAGCATTTAGAGTAAAAATGATGGAGGTGTTCGAGAAAGCGAAGCCTCAGTCCGCGCCTTCCTCGGAAGCCGGCCGGGAGCGTTATAGTTCCGACACTCGCGCGCCCTCGAGCCCGGGTGATCGAAGGAGGAAGGATAGAGAACCTTCTAGGACGCCGAGCGAAAGTGATGGCTCGAGTCGAGTCGACCACTCGAGGTCACCGACGCCGTCCAACACCGAACATACCTCGAAGGGCAAGTCTTCGAAGAGTGCCTCTACGCCCTCGAAGCTGATGCCGTCCATGTCGGGTACTACGTCGACGTTATCGACGCCTTTGTCGATGTCGACGCCGAAGCCCTCGACGCCGAAACTTCCAGCTCGACAAGTTCAGCTAGGAAGAGAGAAAGAAAAGGCTAAAACACCTATGTTGCATTCAGAACCCATTAGCACTCCTCCTCCTCCAGAGAACATTTTCAAACCTCTTCCTAGGAAGGAGTTTTTCAAATCCTTGACCTCAATTTTTGAGGAACAAGAAAAATCCAATAAGGAGAATGTACTTATTGGGCTTCAATTTGGTACTCCAAATGTTCCTGAATGCCTGATTTCAGAGGAAAGCAGGATGAAAGATCTGGTTGAATCATTGCACAATGCAAGTGGTATTGATACGTCCCCAGAAAATGAATTTGGTAGACCAGAGCCAGGTGAACATGCCAATCCATCATACCGTCAGTTAATGACTAAGGTAGTAGATTATTTGGGTTGGGCCAGACCTACAGCCCAATTTGTCCAAGATGATCTTACAGACATACTGGGCCATGGTCCTACTGAAGACCCAATTCTGCCTTTCCATGTGGCCTTAGAAAATAGGGTGGCCAAAAATTGGGAGACTCTGGATTCTATTCCTCCAGTGAATAAATCCCTTGCTTCAAAATACTGCCCTGCCAGTAGCGACCCCGGCTATCTGTCTAAACATCCCACTCCCGAAAGTTTGGTCATACAGGCAGCCACAGCTTCTAACAAACTTGCGTACCCGTCTATCCCTCCAGACAGGGACGATAAGCGTGTGGATGCCTGGGCACGGAAGGTATTTTCAGCTGGGAGCATGACATTAAAATCAGCCAACTCCACATGTGCCTTGGCAAACTTTTCGTACACTCTGTGGGAGTGCATTGCAATGGCGGCGGAGCACATACCAGAAGGGGAACAAAGGAAAGGATTCCTAGCCATTGTTAGAGATGGAAAGGAAGCTATGCAGGAATCCCTTGAATCTGGTTTGGACACTGTTGATAGTGTGAGCAGGTCCATGGCCACTAGCACGGTAATGTGTAGATTTGCATGGTTATGGAAGTCAGGTTTTGCACCAGACGTACAGAATTGTCTTCTGAACATGTCCTTTGAGGGGTCTAACCTTTTTGGCAGCAAGGCTGACGAGAGCCTTGAGAGGTTGCAGACCTCAAAGGCAGCTGCCAAGTCGTTGGGAGCTGCTATCAGGCAACCTCATCCTTTTCGTGCGACAAGTCAATCTTGGAGGGGACGATCCTATTGTTACTACTCCTCATATGGAAGAACGAGAGGAATGGCCAGTCAAAGGGGCTAAAGAAAGGCCACTCGCGGTGGACGAGCAAAACGTGCAAAGCCAGCTCCAGCTACAGCCTTTTTGCCATCAGCGGCTGCAGCAACCGCCACAAAACCACTTTGAGGACTTGCATCACAAGACACCTGTAGGAGGGAGGCTGTCACAGCATCTGCAAGAATGGCGAGCCATTACTTCAGATGTTTGGGCTCTAGAAATAATAGCCCAAGGTTACTGCCTTCCTTTTCTAACGCAACCTCAAAGTAATCCACCAGGGCAACACCCTTTGAAGTTTTCGGACCCGCTCCTACAGCAGGAAGTTCTAACCCTGCTGGAGATAGGTGCTATAGAACCGGTACCTACAGCGGAGAGGAACATGGGATGGTACTCCCCGTATTTTTTTATCCCAAAAAGGACGGAGGACTGAGACCCATCCTGGACTTAAGAAACTTGAACAAGTTCCTCAGGAAGTTCAAGATGGTTACCCTTTCTTAGATCCTTCAGGCCCTTCAACTTCAGGACTGGTTGGTGTCATTGGACCTCCAGGATGCTTATTTTCATGTGCCGATTCATCACAAGCACAGAAAATACCTGAGGTTCGTGGTTGGCGACTCACATTATCAGTTTTGAGTCCTACCATTCGGATTGACTTCCACCCCGAGGGTCTTCACCAAATTGATGGTAGTAGTGGCAGCACACCTAAGGAGAGGGGGGATTCAAGTCTACCCCTATCTGGACGATTGGCTGATCAGAGCACGCTCTTCCGAACAGGCACTGGTTCACCTGAAAGTCACCTGCCACTTCCTCCACAGTCTGGGCTTCTCCCTCAATTTCAAGAAGTCTCAAATGACACCTTTCCAACGGCTCCAATACATAGGAGCTGTATTAGACACATCCCTGGGAAAGAGCTCATCTCCCAGGTCGAGGGCTCAAGACATTCTTCAGATGGTTTCCAAATTCCAAAATGCCCAAAATCTTCAGGCCTACGACTTCTTAAGGTTACTCGGCCTCATGGCATCCTGCATCTTTCTGGTGCCAGAGATCCCTTCAATGGGCCCTAAAGACTCAATGGTCCCAGTTCTCAGGTCGAATGACGGATCTTCTCCAGATTCCGAACAAGTTTCGTCAAGATCTTCTATGGTGGACTTGTTCAGAGAATATCCTGAAAGGAGAACCCTTTTGGCAACCATGGCCGGAGATCACAGTAGTGACGGACGCCTCACTCAAGGGGTGGGGAGCTCATGCCAACAATCTGACAATCAGCGGTCGTTGGTCTCCATCAGAGTCCAAACTACACATCAACCCTCTGGAGCTGAGAGCAATCAGACTAGCGCTGAAGGCTTTCCTGCCATCTGTCAGAGGGAAGAATGTCCTGATAATGACCTAGCTGGGGAAGAGAATATGACGGCAGATGCTCTGAGCAGGCAGAGCACGGTGTCCCACCAATGGGAACTGGCTCAGGAAGTCATTCAAGAGATCTTTGCCCTCTGGGGAAACCCTCAAGTGGCCCTATTTGCGACCGGAATCAACCGGAAGTGCGAAAGGTATTGCTCAAAGGGAATTTCCCCCGAGAGGAGCCCTGGGGGACGCGCTCATGGTGGAGTGGAATTTCCCACTATTGTATGCGTTCCCTCCGATTCCCGTCATTCCTCAGGTCATCAGGAGACTGAGACGCTTCAGGAGCCGCATGATCCTAATTGCCCGGGATTGGGCCAGGAGAATGTGGTACCCGGACCTTCTAGACATGTCCATCTGTCCCCCAGTACGTCTTCCTCAGAGAGAGATCCTTCTCTCTCAAATTGAGGGTCAGGTTCTCCATCCAGAGGTCAAAACGCTCAACCTTCACGCTTGGTATCTGAAAGGCTGAGATACAAGGATTGGAACCTTCCAGATGACGTTATGGAGGTGTTGCTTTCGGCAAGAAGGCCAGCAACAAAGTCTCTATACCATTGCCGTTGGAAAAAGTTTTGCAACTGGTGTAGAAAAAAGAATGTCGATCCTTTTCTATGTTCTATTCCGGAAGTACTGTCTTTCCTTCTGACTCTAGCACATAGAGGTCTAAATGTTGGAACCATTAAGGGTTATCTTGCGGCGCTTTCCATCTTCAAGCGCTCATCGGAAGAATGGTCCTACTTCAAAATTCCTTTGATAGTACAATTCTTAAAAGGACTCACTAATGTGTTTCCTCCTCATCCATTTCAAGTGCCAATTTGGGATCTCAATTTGGTCCTAAAATTCTTAATGTGTGCTCCTTTTGAGCCTTTGCACACTTGTCCATTAAGATTACTGACATGGAAAACTGCTTTCCTAGTTGCTTTAACATCTGCAAGAAGAGTGAGTGAATTGCAGGCACTGTCTTCTGGGCCACCCTATACTGTGTTCCATAAGGTATCTGAGTTTCATTTAAATAAAAAAAATTGTGTTAGACGCCTTCTATCCTCCACCTCATCCTAGTAAGGAGGAGGAAAGATTACACAGATTGGATCCAAAAAGAGCTTTAAGCTTTTATATCTCTAGGCTTTCTAGGCTTAGAGTGGACAGCCAACTGTTTATTGGCTACACAGGAAAAAGATTGGTTCAGTCAGTAACAAAACAAACAATATCACGTTGGATTGTGCTTTGCATTTCGGAATGCTACAGACTAGCTGGAAAAGACCCACCAGAAGGTCTAAGGGCTCATTCCACCAGGGGCATCGCTTCATCTACAGCCCTACAAAGAGGTGTTCCTATAAGGTCCATTTGTGAAGCAGCGACTTGGTCATTGCTGCATACTTTTTCAAAATTCTACAGCCTAGATGCTTCCCAGTCTAAGGAGCTGAATTTTGGTAGGGCAGTCCTATACTCAGCCATCTGAAGATATCGAAAAAAATCTAATCCCTCCTCCATAAAAATTATCCTTATTGCTTTGAGAGTCTATCAAAGATGAGGAATACGTTGGAGGACACAATCCACTCGAAGAACAAGTTACTTACCAAACTGGTAACGTTCTTTCGATTGGATGTTCCTCCAACGTATTCCTCATCGCCCTCCCAGCCTACCCCTCTGTAGTTTTTTCTGGGCTATTGCCACTCCAACTCTCGCAAAGGCAAATACCTGTCTACCGGCACAGTCTACACAGTGAAACATCAATAATGAAGGGGGAAAAACAGAACTGAGGCCAATGGGCGCCGCGCGTGCTACTCATACACCCGATGACGTCACCCTCGACGGAGGCCCTTGAGGGACCATCGACTCGACGACATCAACGCACGGCGCCCTCTGTCAAAATAATTTTCCGAAGCAGCTGAAGCTGGATGGAATACATCAAAGATGAGGAATACGTTGGAGGAGCATCCAATCGAAAGAACGTTACCAGTTTGGTAAGTAACTTGTTCATTTGTAATTCTCCTTTTGGGAAGCCATAACTCCCTCCTAACAAGACCAAGTGAAGCATACCTGTGGTTGAGTACACTTGGCTTTGATATAAAATACCCCATTACCCCCACGAGGGCCACTGTATAGATTTCCCCACAATTATTAGTTGAGTATTGTAACAGATGGAAGATGAATCAAGTGCTCTACATTTCTGCCCTACCGTACTCTTCCCAGCTTTGAAGAGCTTTACAAGTAACTGAAATCAGGCTTATATCAAGGAGAGACAGCTTGGCATTGAGATAGGGTATCTACCCAGTTCTGTATGGGGACTCTAAACTCACCTTTAAATCATACCAAACTGGGAGCATGGAATCGATCTGCCTCCGAATACCACCCCATGGCTTGGGGTAACACAAAAGCATTGAAGTATATTTTAAAATTTGGAAATCCCACCCCACCACTAGATGAATGCAATTGGAGCATGTTGATGGCTATCCTATGTCTCTTTCCTTTGCTAAGACCGACAAAAAATATTGGGGGTCATTCTAGGCCCTCAGTATCACAGGTGCAATACACATCTTTATTGATTCTAACCAGCCCCACCAGGATAACAGCAACAGGTCCATTTTCTCATCATGGATTCAATCTTAGTTTTTATCATATCCACATTAAGTGTGATTGTGTCCTCTACTAGATCAGCAAAGCGAATTCCTAGATATGTAGTGGAAAGTATTTGTCAAGCAAGCCCATATCCTTCTATATGTGATCTAAGGCTATGCCTATTCAAAGGGAGCACTTCTGTTTGCTCCACATTGAGCTTATATCCAGATACCACAGAGTATTGTGGGATTCCATCCATCAAAGGGGGGAGAAAGTTGTCTGGGCTTTCCAGATATGCAAAAAGATCTTCAGCATACCCCGAAGTTTTGACCATAAATGCCTGAGAACCCACCCCTCTCTTCAAATCATTAATATGAATACGTTGTCATAGGGGCTCCAAGCAAAGTACGAAGAGGACAGATGGCAACCTTGCTTTGTACCCTTTCACAATGGCAAGCATTGGGAAAGGGTACCATTTACAAAGACCATGGTTTTAGGGTGTTTATAAAGCACCATAACTAGGGCTATTATTTCAGGCTGAACACGTACCATTGTAGCGTGCCTTAATTTCCAGCTTACCCTATCAAGGCCTTTTCTGCGATCAGTGTAAATGCCACCCAATGACGACAGATTTTTTTTGGCTAGCTCTAACAAATCACAGAATAACAGTCTACTTTTAATGAAATTGGCTTGGTCCTTGTGAACTAGTTTGGGCAGCAAAGATTCCAGTCTTAGGGCCAATACCCTAGCATAGACTTATGCTTCCGCATTAAGCATTGAGACTGGACTAAAATTCTCTGTTGACAAGGTATCTTTGCCTGGCTTTGGTATTGCTTGGATCATGGTGTCAAAGAACGCTCCACTTCGAGCCCTGTCAGAGCTGTAACTCGCAAAAGATTCTGCAATTTTGGAGCTAATGCATCTATAAAGGTGCGATAAAAGTCAATGGGGAGTCCATCTGGACCAGGAGATTTCCCTCTTTTTAGCTTAGTAAGGGTCACCTTAATTTCAGATACCGAGATCACTCGTTCCAGGTCTGTGAAGTCTCCTTGGAAGGTTTTGTGATGGACGAGTGGGATGCAAAGTGCTTTCGAAATATGCCTTAATTGCTATCTTAAAGAATGAGCTTTGGTTTGAAGAGGTGTATATAGAATTTTGCAAAATCCTCTGCAATTCCATCATCTTTGGTTAATGTAGAGTCGCCTACTTTCAGTGCCACAATTTTGTTATTCTGACTCCTAACTTTTAAATAGGATGCCAGCGTGGACCCCGCTTTGTTCGCTCCTCCAAACAATTTGGATTGACACTTCAACAAGACAATGGATGCTCAGTTAGTAATTGTTTTATTAAACTCGAATTTCACCCTACGTTCCTTCTATTTCAGCTTGCATGATATTTTTAAATAGTCTTTTTCTAAATGCTTCATCGTGTTAAGAACTTTAATCAAGGTTAGCTTCATAGACTTATTGCAGTGTAAATGATGAAGTGGACTATAAGGGCTGCTTCATAGGCATCCCACACCATTGTTGGCAGTATTAAGAAGGAAACATTGCCTTGTAAATTGCTTTATTGAGTCCCTAAATTCGTGTACGTTCAATAGGTCGGAATTGAGACACCATCTGGCACTTCTAGGCGGATTGGGCCCCCATCCTAAAGATACAATCACTGGCGCGTGGTTTGACAATACTAATGGAGATACGTCTGCTCTGTAAAGCTGTTGAAAATGTAGTCTATTCTAAAAAATGAAGCGTTTACAGGAGAGTAAAAGGTGAATTCACGCTATTGTGCGGTTACAAATTCGCCACAGGTCCACTACGCTATTTCCTTGGAGGTACTGTTCAAAGGCTTTGTACATTTTCAATGGGATATAAACACTGCGATTTCCTCTAGAGGATGGGGTCTAATGAAGGTTACAATCCCCACCCAGTATTAATGACAGAGCATTAACCCATTGGACCATCTGTCACAGCCTGGACCAGAACTTGAGATCTGCTTGGTTAGGATTAACACTGGGATGTTATTAATCTTACACACAACCAAGACCCATCTGCCCAAATCATCCATTTTGGAGCTTAACAGGTGTACAGTTTGTTTTTTGTGGAAGAGTCTAGCCACCTCCCAACCCTGTTTGTGCCCGTTGGCTTCTGAATAGCATACGTGCTCTACTTATTGTGCCTTAAGCCTGACCGATTCCTTTCTAAGGAGATGAGTTTTCTGAATGAGGGCTATGTGTGCCGCCAGTTTCCTCAGATGTGATAGAATATGTTGTCTCTTGATAGGGGCCCTCAGGCCATTTACATTCCACAAGACAATATTAACCATGTTACATCAGTATGTATGTAGTGGGAGACATATATACTCTGCATGTCTATGGTGCAAAACTGGACAGGGAGCCCAGCCATCAGAGGAGAGTAAATGCGGCCCTTTCAGAGGCCTGAAAAGTAGCTCATTTTGCATTTAACACGTTATCATGAGGACATACATCATTAGAAACAAGGATCAGAGAGAGTCACATTTAGTACGTTATCATGAGGACATACATCATTAGAAACAAGGACCAGAGAGAGTCACAGAGACAGAAAAGCATAACAAGAAGTAACAGTGACTTCAAATAAAGACAGCAAGCTACTATCCATAAACCTCATGGCAACAACCTTACAGATGGCTCCTAAAAGCCAGTGCAGTCCCCACCTAAGAGGGACACCACCACATGAAGCAAGTTCACGTTAACACCTGGACAGAATGGGGTGGCTGAGGAAGGGGGATGCTCCACAGAGACTGCTGCAGTCCCGGTCCCGCTGTATGATGAAAGTCCAGCTTCTATCTCCTGATTCTTGGTTTTTTGGGCAGATTGACGTGGACAGCCATTGCACCAGAAATGTGCCCATCGGAGAGGAAGGATAAGGAATTCATGGATTGAGCTGTTGATGCATCCAGGTATCTCCAGAGATCCCCTGAGTCCTCAAAGTATTTTGAAATGCCTGTGGGAGTAGTGGTAGCCATCTTTTCAGGTGCAAGTAAACCATAACTTAGGTCCCTATGTCGCAACTCCGGACAATATGAACGAAACTGCTTCCTTTTGGCCATCGTACGTTTGGCGAAGTCCTGTGAGTGGCATATTGGAAGCCTTCGTAGCATAGTTGGTCACTTATTTTCTTGATAGCCTCCAGTTTCTGGAAAACCGAAGTGTGGCGGACGAGTCATGCTATCAAAGGCCTGGATTTTTCACAGGAATTCCCATTGAAGTCAACACGATGCGTCCTCTGAATCGCCAGGGTGGAGGAGAAAGTAATTTGGAGTGCTGATGGCATCCACTTCTACAAACAAAGTAATAGGATCTGCACCTTCAGCTTTTTACGTGATTCCCAAGACCCTAATGTGATTCCTCCTATTTCTGTCTTCTACTTGTATGACATCATCCTCCAGTTTGCAAATCCTTCCTTGAAGCTGTTCCAGGCCTTCAACTCTATCTTCCAAAGAGGATACTCTTTCCTCCATGTGGTCAAGGACCCCTGTAAATGCACTTATATCCCTCCGGATGGATTTGATATCTTCTTGGAAATCCTGATTGCGCCTGTCGATAGAAGCTATTGTTTTCTGAATTGCTCAGCCATAATCAAAGTGAAGTCATTTTGGAGGGGGGCAACCAACTGCAGGAGAGATGAGGTAGTTGCGAGGATAGGTGAGTCTCTTTGTTTACTCTTGCTGAATTTAATGTTTTACTTGAGGCCATGTTGACGGGACTAAAGCAGACACCCACCAGAATTAATAAATCTGGTACCACTTACTAACAGGGAATCCACTCAGGTCTTGTTGCATCCGATTCTGACTTTGTGGAGTACAAAAGGGTGATGACTGGCCCTACCACATAGTAGGAATATGTTCTTGCTGGGCAACTGTCCTTAACCCAGGCCTCTTCCAAGATGGCCGCTCCCTCTACTTGACTACTGTATAGACCAAACACAAAGAGAGGACTAATCCTATGTTAGAGGCCTGCTGTGATCTGCGATTGTCTCAACGGGGGTCTGTAAAGACTGGAGGGGGGTTCTGTACTTCCGCTCTCTATATGGTAGAGGAGAGGCACAGACGACCCCAGCCAAGATTCCCTATTATGGTAGCAATGGACGAGCAATCAAGGCCTAGCTTCTCAGGAGGTGATGCAGGCTGGTTCTTAAGTACAGTGTAGTCCCCAAGCCCCCACAAAGGAATGTCCACACACTGTATTAGTTAAAACACAGTCTTTATATAATTAAGTTCAAGGTTATATACAATCACAATAACTCACTTTGTGCTTAGTTAATCTATAATGGCAAATATATACAGCTCTAAGTGGTACCACAATTATTATCAGGTCTCATTAAAGTGCATCAACTATACTCTGGTCAAATGTCACACAGATCACTTAATAAAGGTAACCAACAATGGATTTAGGAGGAAAGCAGTTGGTTAGAACAATTGGCAGAATCCTGGCCCCGTTACGTAGACACAGTTCTGTGTGGAGATCCCCCCACCTGGGCAACCTGTAAAGTAAAGATATATCACAAGCCCAGTCCATATATTGTCCTATAAGTCTTATTTCCTTCTACAATGTTTCTACCACCCCAATGTACCTGGAATAGCAGAGTTCGACGGCGAGTCATCAATGGATCCTTCTTGAGCGGCTCCCTTTAAAGCAGGAGCCACGGATCGTCGAGATCCCTCGAAGAAAGTGAACTCGGCGTTGAGGCGGCTGCTTCGGTCCCAGCAATGCTCATCGACGACAGAGCGAAGATGTCCTGCAAGGAAGAGGCGTGCGGGGCACCTCGATGTCGATAGTTCAGGCCTGCAAAGAGATTGTGAAGAACTGTGGCCCAGCAAGGGCGTCAAGTCGTCCGGCATTTCTAAGGTCGTTGGGTGGCGGGAAACCCACCGGCGGATGCTCCTCGGCGCGTCGACGGCCTGGCCTTCTCCGGAGGGATAAGGCGGGTGGCGGTGCGGATGAGTGCGTCCATGAATCAAAAGTCTTAGGCAAAGGAGCGTGCGGCTCCGGTCGTCGGCGGAACAACATCAAGCGGTCCCCTCTTCGGGACAACATGGCTTTGACGGGCCTCCAGCGGTTATGCGAACCTGCGAACCATGGTCGATGGCAGTGGACAGAATGTCCAGTGCTTATCTTCGCTCTCTTCGGCAGTCCTAGTCTCCGGTCGGCAGCCTTTCGGGGATCTGACTTCCAGGGCGCTTCGGCAGAGGTTAGCGGTGCTTGATGGTCGCTTGGAGAACGGGAAGAGGACGCCTAACCAGGTCCTCTCTTGTATCCATCTCAACGGCTTTCGGCTTTTGGATTTTGGCGAAGGAAGACAGTAGTCAACCTTCTTCTTCAGGCTCGGCTTTGAGATTAAGCATCAGTTTCAACTTCAGATTCTGAATTAATTCTAGCAGTGAGTGGCCCCAGATATACTAGTTGATCTCCCATTCAATCTGCTGGGTCACACTCAGGCAACCAATCACTCAGAAGGGCATTCAGCAGTCAGGCAGCCAATCAGGCATAGAGTGCATTCAGGCCATACTCCTCCCTCTCAGACACAAACAACAAGGAATGTGTATTGGGGTAAGTACCCAGCCATTCAACACTACACACTGCATTCATACCTGTTTCGGGCAGGGCTGTCTCAGTCATTGTGTCAAACACCAGAAACTAGAAATCCACAACAAGAAGTGCATATTGGTCACACACTCCATTCACCCAGGTCCCACCCACAGGGTGTACCCACAACATACAGTCACCGGGAAGGCTCCAGCCAGTCTGGCCTGGACTTCACAACAACACCAAATATGGAACTTCCACCCAACAGCCAGTCAGGCGTAAGGGACAGAGTCAGGGCTTGTCAGGTCTTTGGGAAAACAAGGTAACAGGCAATAGAAAGCAAGAGGCCACAGGGGCCATCTTGCTTCCTATCAGGAATCAACTGATTCCAGTGGCAGGGCCTGGGTATCCCAAAATGGAGGATACTCAGAGCACCTATCAAATTCAGCATGGAGCTGCCACCAGCCCATACCCTGCTCTGTGGGCCACACACAGGTGCCCAAAAACATACACTAGGGGCACAGGGTTGCACCTCCACCCATGGGTGCCATAAGGGTATCCCATGGGTCTGTACACCGAACCAAAAACAGGAAGAGCTGCACTGCCAGGAGTCCCACATGGACTCCTGGGCAGAAAACAATACAGAACACACATGAAAAAGGACTACAGGACAAGGACAGGGAGGCCCTGTCCCTCCAATGCATTTCTAGCATCACAGGCCCACACTAAATTTCATTGTGGTGGCCCTCATCCATTGGGCATTACCGGGAGCAGACCCCTGCCTCAAGCACTCCTTCCCTGTATCCGGGGGAAGTTGCCAACACAGGATCCACACTGACCGCACAGCTCCCATGCAAGCCATGTCTGCATCGTGTGCATACGCCACATCTGTCTGGTCCACCCCGACCCTCAAGCACTCCGGGGAAACAGAGGAAGTCTGCAGCAATGCGGAGCGTGGAAATGTCCCCCCAGATCACAGAGACCTCCCAATCGTCATTCAGGTAAGTGGGGCCTTCTATGCTGAGTATAGCCACACTTAATGCTGATGCTAGGTGGATTGGGACAGACAGCAAAACGACTAAGCGGTCATCTTGCGAGCAGCTGGCCATGCCCCAAGTCCACATTATTTGGATTTAAATTAGCTTTAAGCAGGGAACTCTCTGGAGACACCTCACATGTTCCAGGGCAGGCAGTGATGAGGGAGATGATTGTATGACTTTCATATACTGGGCAGTCTGGATAACACTGAGTTGGTTCAGGGGTCATTGTCAGTGCTCCCACAGAAGGGGGTTTACCCAACTATATCAGAACCCATGATTTATAGGTTCCAGGAACTTGAATGGACGTCCTCAAAAGTCCTCCCTGCATCATGTGTCATACTCTCCTTAAGGCAGTGCGCCTCAACTTTAGAGAAGGAAACCTCCATTGTGACTAAGTGTATTCAAATCATGGCCACCCCAACTATAAAAAAGTTGTTTCGAAACATTGTGAAGGATATGATCCCACAGCCTCCTCTAGTCAAGAAGCTAGCTATTCCCGTTGCACACCCAGCAACACCAATGAGTCATGCTGTCTCCACAAGTCCCTCTGGTGGTTCTCTCAGGCCCCAACAGTGACTCCCCATGCTCTGCACGTGACCCCTGTGAGCAGTGCTCACACTTTGGCAAGCACCACCTGTTTTTTCAGCTGGGGATTCAGGCAGACGTCCAAGACGACCATGATATTCTCCGAGAGGTTGAGGAGGAAACCCCATCATCCATAAGAGCTTTTCAGAACAGGATCCAGCAGGTGATGGAATTTCTTGGACTATAGGTTCCAGCTTCAGCACCTCTGGAGACCAGAGTCCTGGCTTTAGTGAGGCAGCATACGCCATTGAGGCGGGCGGGTTCCTGATTAACTGTATGTAATCCAGGAGTAAGCTACATATAACAAAAAAGAAAAAACAGATTACCCCACTCATCGTCTATAGATATAGGGTTGGATAATCTTCGCTATTGCACAGGAAAGGACATCATATTCTCCTTCAAAACCAAGCTAGGTACAGACCAAATTAATCACATACCATAGTTCAACAATGCTGATAAACCACTCTTCAGTATTTACTTTATCAAAAAACAATTTTTATTCAATATCACAAAATATAAAAATCCACATAAAAATATACAGTTATACAGTTTTCAACAAGGGTTAAAAACCAGATTCTCTATAGTGGGGGTCTTTGTCATCGGTACAACAGGTTACGATAAATTGTAGCTGTTAGATGTTTGACTTGAGTTGTTTTCTAGTCTTGTACAATAGTCAATCAACAGTAATCCAGGAGGCCAAAATCCATGGAGTAGCCCCATACCAAGGCAGCCAAGGAGAAATGTGTCAAGGCCAAATATAGGTTTTTGTGGGAGGAGCCAGCTCTCACCCGCCATCCAGTCAGCATTCATAACTGCGGCCTTGTCTCAGTCGAAGTACACTTCATAAGTGTGCTCGTATGTTCACCTGGGAAGGAGGAGAAGGTGCTGGACTCCTTTGGCAAAAAGGTTTACACAAATTCCTCGTTGCATCTTAGCCAGGCTAATGCTGATGACATTCTTACAGCGTGTAATGCCCGACTGCGGCATGAGATCGCTGAATGGTTGCCCAAAGTCAGACAGGATCAGTTCATGGTGGGCAACGCTGAGGCAAAGATTGTGGCAGGAGGAAGGCTAGAAGTGGCTGTTAACCACAAAGGAGCAGCCTGCAAGGGTTTGTTTATCCATGTGCATGTCCAATGGCAGGTGTGGTTGAAAAGCCCAAAGCTCTTTTAGGATGCACAAAAGAATGTGCCTTTGAGGCCACCCAACTATTTCATGCCACAACGGACAAGGTCTTTACATAGCAGAAGGCTGACACTTTCACAGCCAAGTCCTTAGCTGCCATTTTCCAAGCCAGAAGATAAGCCTTCTTTCTGCTCCACGACCAAGTCAGAGAGGGTTAGAGTTTCCAGGGTTTCAGAGGCTTCCAGAATTGCTGCCAAGATAAATGAGAGTGGCAGGACCGATTTTTTTATTTGATTTCAGCCATAAGAGGCTTAGGCTGAAGGATTTTCCCCTTCATCACAGCTCCGGACCCCAAAGCAAAGCAATGAGATATAGGCACATTTGACCCATCTCACCAACTGTTGGAGGTTGGTGACTCTGCACTTGGATCAATAGAGGCAGATCACCTCTTATCCTTGAAGCCTCTCAGTGGTTGCTGAGAGATACACACTTGCCCTCCTGCCCCCGTTCATTCCTCCCTTTTTGCCGGCTATTCACCAATCTCTCTCTCGCTTTAGTTCTGGAGACAGAGATTGGCAAGCTACTGGAACTCGGGACTGGGTACTGTGGACTTGGAGTAGAAGATTTTGCTCTTTCTATTCCCGAATCTTCAGAATCAAGAAAAAGGAAAAAGATGGATGGAGGTTGATCCTCAACCTATCCCATTTCAATTTCTTCTTTCCACCCAAGAGATTCAAGATGGTCACACCCACACAGATGGGGCCTCATTCTAAGTGTGCCAGTCAGGAAACAACAGTGCTGTTTGTTCCAGCCCGGTCAACTACAACTCTGTGGGTGGGTGCCCTCCCGTGTTATAGGGCTATATGAGGCCTAAACGCATGATGCAGCAGGACGCGCAATAAGGCAATGACACATGGTGGAGGTTCACCGGCCTGTTCTGAACTGCACGAAACAGGCCCCTTTATTCGGGACTCTGCGTCATGACGTGGGAGGACGCGTATCACATGACACCACACTGCAATTTTTTTTAACGACAGGTTTCTGGCCTTTAGAACTAGTAACAACTGAAAAACAGGTAGAGTGTGAATTTCAAACAAACATTTCAAATACATAGTTCTTGTACATTGAGCAACTCACGGTCTCTCCTGTGGTAAGACCTCAGGTGCTCAGGTCATAGTCTTTGAGCTGCACTGGGGGTCCTCTCAAGCCTCTGGCGGGGTGTCACCGCTCTGCCCCGCTGGTATGGGCCGGACCTTGAAAATGCTTGGGGTCCCTGGGTGTTGGTTCGGTGGATGCTTCTGGATAGGGCTCCCCCGCGTCTCATCCTCTCCATCATCCGAGTCGGGAAGGTGAGTTGCGGAGTCCCTGTTTTGTCCTTGCCAGTCGACAAGTATCCAAGGGGTGCTGACAGTCTTTTGAAGAAACTCGAGTTTCGTGTGACTAGTATGTGGTCATCTGCAGCTGTCACTTGTGAACCTTGTACCCCTACAACCTTGAGCAGGATAGGCTTGTGTGGGAGTGAAAGTTTCCCTTCAGAGTGGCTTGTCCTTACTTGGACAGTGTCTCTGACAGCTATGTCGTGGTCTCTTAGCCTTCGCCTGTTGTTTTCCTTCTGGATAGTCATTTCTCTGTGGGCTTGCACGTCTCAATTGTTTATTGTTCCTGGAACTATTCCCTCCAGGTCGGGAAGGAATGTGCGTGTGCACCTCTGGAAAAGGGCTTTGGCGGGAGCTACTCCCTTTGAGCAATGTGGTTTTGTCCTGTATTCGAGAAGAAATTGGAAGAGGGCCCTTTCTTTGCATGACCCTTGTCCATGTGCTGTGCGGAAACACTTGTTAAGTATACGCATGAAGCACTCCACTTCACCATTCGCCTGTGGCCACAGAGGCGTTATCTTTCTGTGACCTATGCCTCTTCTGGCTAGGAACTCTTCCAACCCCGCGCTCTGGAAGTGGGATCCATTGTCTGAGCACACGTCCTTGGGGAAGCCATGGGTTGCAAAAACAAATTCTATTACTGGAATTACGTCTTGGAGGTTTAGGGATGGGACGAAGTCGACCTCTGGGTATCTGGGCCACTGGTCCACCATCACTAAGAAGTGTGAATCCGTCTGTGTTGACCCGAAATCCATATGGACAGTTTCCCACGATTCCTCACTTCTAGGCATGCTCTGGATAGCCGGTCCTTTGGTGTGAGGGGCTGCGGCTTGGCACCATGTACAGGCCTTGATTAATACTTCCACCTTTGACTCTAGAGCTGGGAACCAGACCGTAAGCCTGAGGTGGCTCTTCGTTTTTGCTGTGCCTTGATGGCCATGGTGAGCAAGTGTTAACACCCGGTCAGTTAGCTTCATGGGGATAACTATATGCTGCCCTCTCAATAGGAGTCAGTTCTCTGTGAACGTGAGTTCACCTTGTGCTTTCCACAGTTGTTCCAGTGTTTGTTGGGCTTCTTGTGTGTCTTGGAGCCCAGGTCTTTGAGAACTGACTTCCACTTCCCTGTTTCGATGACGGTGCACAGAATCTGGAAACACCCATCGTTTGCATAGGCCTCCTTGATTTCTTCAAGATTCATCGAGTTGGTGACAGTCTTCTATGACAAGTCGCAGGTGCTCCTCGGCTGCTGCTGCTTCCTCCATGGAGGTAGTGTTTGCCGGCTTTGGGTGTCGAGACAGGTAGTCTGCAGCATTGCTCAGTCTTGGTTTGTACTTCAGGTCCATGTTGTACTGCTGGAGTGCCAGCAGTCATTTCTTGATGTGAGGAGGGGGTTTGCCGATCCGCCTGTCATGATGGGAAGAAGGGGATTGTGATCAGTAACCACCTTCGCTGGCTTCCCATAAATGTATGTGTGGAAGTGGCAGCACCCCCACAATACTGCTAGGGCCTCCCGCACTATTTGCGAATACCTTTTTTCTGTGGTTGAGAGCGCACGGCTCGCATATGCCACCGTGCAATGTGTGCCATCAGTGTTGGCTTAAGTGAGGTTGGCTCCTAGTCCGAATGCGGTTTGAAGAACGATAGTATGCACTCATCAGACAGCGCTTTCTTTATGTTGTCGAATGCCTTCTGTTCTAGGGCTGACCATCTCAAGGTAGTCGTCTGCTTGGTGAGTTTCCTCAGGGGTTCTGACATGGTTGCTAAATTTTCTATGAAGCGGCCACAGTACGTAACCATGCCCAGGAAACTGCTTACTTCTGACACCGTCTCAGTTGGCTTGGCCTTTTGGATGTTTTTTACTTTTGCCGGGTCGGCTGAAATTCCACTCCCCTGGAAGACGAAGACGAAAAATCCGATTTTTGTCCTTTAAGAATTCACATTTGAGTGTTGAGTGTTTTTCAAGTCTCTCCAGGTGCTCGCTCTCAGATTTGGCATGTTTGAGAATGTCATCACTGACATTTAGGGTACCTGGTATTCCTGCCAGCGCGCTGCGGAAGGCATTCTGTAACACTTCTGCGGTGGAGGAAATGCCGAAGTTGAGCCATTTGTACCTGTAGAGGCCGATGTGAGTGGTGAAAGTCGTAATGTTCCGGCTGTCTGGATGGAGTAGGAGCTGGTGGTAGCCAGACCGTAGGTCAAGCTTAGAAAATACTGTGCCGCTGTCTAGCTCTGCGATGATATCTCCAAGATGGGTGTCAGGTGTCTTTCCCTCTTGATCGCTTTGTTGGACAACCTCATGTCCACACAGATACAGACATTGTCTGGTTGTTTGGGCTTGTGTGCCACGACGATCGAGTAGACCCATGGGGTGGGTCCTTCCCCACTTTCAATGATGTTGAAGTCAACGAGGTCTTGAATCTCCTTTTCGACCTGCTTGCAGAGGTGGAAGAGTATCCTTCTGTGCTTTAGGGCCACTTGCTGAACCGTGTCGTCTATATTTAGTTGGATGGGTTTCCCGGCCATTCTCCCGATTCCTGTAAAAATGTCGAGGAATCTTTGGAGCAGCAGCTCAAGGTCCTCTATGAATACCCTGTGGGCAAAGTGGGCGGGGCCTAGGGCTTCTGGTGCGGCGCAGCCAAGTAGTGTTAGTGTTGCTACTCTTGTGACATAGAACCTGGCCCGTATGGATGTTCCGTGATGCTGCATGGTGGCGATGAAAGCACCTTCCAGTGGTAGAGGATTTTTTCCCCCAAAGGTGAAGATGTGCACTCTGGTGTCCTGAAGTGCTGGCGGTCCCGTTAATGTCCGGTATTGTTCTTTGGCCATTAAGTTCACTGATGCTCCTGTGTCGAGGAGTACGTGTACTGGGGTACCTAGGATAGTCACGGCACACCAGGGCTGCCGTTTTCCCCGCCCTCCAACTGTTAGCACTGTTGACACGAAGAAAACATCCTCGTCTTCTTCTATCAGGGTTCTCTTTGTGGACCGATGGATGCGGTGTTTGCGGATTGGCCCATTCTGTCCTGCGGGAAGACTTTGGGGCGTTCCTTTCCGCCCGGCACTGTTGCCGGGCCTGAGGCCCTGCACATCCTCACAAAGTGGTTTGGGATGTTATGTTATGTTATGTTTTGTTGAACTTATAGAGCGCGCGGTCGCCGAGGCATCATGGCGCTGGGGAGAGAGAGCAAATCCCACAAAAGGTGGGCAGAAACTTTTTTTTTTTTTAGAACAGGATGGTTTTAAGAGCTCTTCTGAAGCCGAGATGACTTTGGGCGCTTCTTAATGTTGGGGGGAGGTTGTTCCAAAGTCTAGCCGCAGCAATAGAGAAGGATCTGCCTCCAATCCTTTCGCAGTTGAACTTAGCGACAACTAGAAGGTTGGTGGCCGAAGAGCGCAGAGCCCGGGATGCCACACCTTGTACATGTGTACCCTTTTGCCGGGCAGTCTTTTTCATGCAGAAGGTCATACCCACATTGTGGGCAGGGCGGTGGGGCATTTAGCGGCTTCTTCTGCCACCAGGCATTTGGTGTGCCTTGGCTCCTTGGAGGTTGCCGACCCACCAGGCACACTTCTTCCAGCTTCACTGATTTTAGGGCCGACTCCATTTTTGGGGCCCTTGCGTCCGCCAATTCATTGGAGTGCCCTAGCTCTAGGATTCTGGGGAGCATGATGCCTGGTTATCTCAGAATTTGTTTCCTGAGTTTTGCTGAGTGACATCCGATGATAATTTTGAGTCTTACCTCCTCCTCCTCATTCTCCCACCTGCAGGTTGAAGCTAGGTGCCTGAGATGGCTGTGATATTTGAAAGTACTGTTAGCTGTGAGAGAACGCTGGTGAAACTGACTGCACCACGGACGTCTGTGCTTTCCTTTCCAGAACCTGCTCGCTCGTGTCTCTGCCGTTTTTCTGAATGCACACGAAGCGGACGTCTTTACAAAAACACACGGAAGCTGCCTGACTTTCCATCAAAGAACTCCCTTTTGATTGGGCCAGTGACTCCTTCTCCCTTCTTTGATCCCGCCCACTTGAATTCAAAAATAGCGTGCCCAGCGCACTTGCGCGCGCACACGTAAAGTACATGAAAGTACTGTTAGCTGTGAGAGAACGCTGGTGAAACTGACTGCACCATGGACGTCTGTGCTTTCCTTTCCAGAACCTGCTCGCTCGTGTCTCTGCCGTTTTTCTGAATGCACACGAAGCGGACGTCTTTACAAAGACACACGGAAGCTGCCTGACTTTCCATCAAAGAAGTAAACAGTGAGAGTGACTTAAGTTCCTTTACTGGAACGTAAACGTATATTGACTTCTTTCCTTACTGGTGGCTGAACTAAACTCCTCCCTTCTCTTACTTGTTTGCAGCTCCCTTTTGATTGGGCCAGTGACTCCTTCTCCCTTCTTTGATCCCGCCCACTTGAATTCAAAAATAGCATGCCCAGCGCACTTGCGCACGCACACGTAAAGTACATGAAAGTACTGTTAGCTGTTTGCTGCTTTTGGTGGTTTATGGTTTTGAACTCATATTTGTATTGTGCACCGTGATCCATCGCACAAGCACCGGCGAAGTACCGCTTGACCGCTTTGCCGCTGTGTCGCGGTCTCGCGGTTCTTCTTGTTTTTCTTCCCGTTTGTTTGCAGCATTTTTAACTATTTAACCTCTGCATCACGTTTGGATATTTTTATTTCTGTTGATCTTCGTTCAGACATACGTTCTGTAAGTATTATTTTTGTTAAATTATGCAGTGTGTCCTAATGACCTTAAAATCAGGAATGCCAAACATGGGACCATTAACAAGAGGTACCAATGAGCACAGGCCACATGTGCATGCCTCAAAGAGATTACCCAAAAGTTGCACGGGCACTTCAACCCCGCTCGTACGAAAATCTCATATGTTAAGTAAGTGGGGTTTGAAATCTGCAGGGCACTCTGACATTCGTCAGTTTTGCAAAGACCACTCTGACATGATGCAAAACACCTGCAATAGTATATCAGCAGTGATCCCTCCTCTGCTTATTTCCGATTCACCACTTTCTACACCTACAATTGTGAACGCTAACAGCGTTGGCATTCCAAGTGAGTGTCTCAATGCTGATGAATACGTTACCCCTGCCGCAGTAACTGCCATTACAGACAGGTCACTTACTGATAGTGTCATATTGGGCAATATATTTACAGCTCCTGCCCAAGAAACCATAGCAAATACTTATGGCACAATCAGTGAGCAGGCGTCTGTGCCACAAGAAAATGTTACACCTTCTCACCTATCTCACTCTTCTATACAAAATCTTTCTGCTTCACCTGATTTATTTTCAAACAGCAATCACTCACGCTCGGCTTTAGAATTCTCATATATGGCCCAAACGCCGCGCAACCCGCGCATCAATGGCTCTAACACCCCTAAAAAAGCAGAGGCCAAACCAATGCCTAATTTACTAGAAATTACTTTAAATTCAGTAAATTTGGCAATCCAATCAATGGCCAGACTGTTCGAGACCCTTGATTTGAAATTGACAAACCAGAATCTACAAATAGAAAAAGTATTAGCATGGCAATCCGTCTTTATGCAAGCCACAAAATTAAAAAAACAGCATCATTCTAGCAGTGTTAAACCTAAATTAAACTCTGCTAATGTAGCTATACAAACTGACTGCCATGCAGACTTTGTATTGAATCCTTCCGTTACCAAACCTGCAGTTCTGCAGAATAAGTGCCCTGTACTTCTGCACTTCTCAGAACCTATTCAGGAGAAACTTCAAACGGTTCCTTCCACTAAAACTGGACCTTTGGCCGTACTCACTCAGCCCCCCAAAGATATTGTTAATCCACTAGATACGATGCAGGAGAGACAACCTGTGGGGCTACATATTACTGTTAAGGCGTTGCAGGTTGACCCTCAAATCAATTCAGAGCCTTCAGCTAAGTCACCTGTTTACACACTATTTGACACAAAACGGTCGGATAAACAGAAGTACGTTAGATTTCTTCATGCGAAGAAAACAAAAAACATGTCCATTCCAAAAAAACAATGGTGCTTCAAAGACTAAACAGTTCATCAAAGCAGTCACTAACACGCAAAAAGGCAAACTGTTAGTCTCTAATGCTATTGCAAAAAAATATCAGCAGCAAGCACAAGCTCGGAAAGATGCTGCGGGTTCTAGGCCTCTAAAGAAGGTTACATCTTATACTCCTCTTAACGACCTGTTAGCGGTAGCGGTTGACATGGATCGAGCTCAAAGTTCACAAATTACCACTGCCCCCTCAGCAGATAAGGCAGGATGTGTAGGTCAGTCTGATGGACTCACACAAGTGGCACTTGAACTAAGAAGGAAAGAAATTAGACATGCTGTTGACGAATACATGAATAAGCAACCATCCCAAAAAACTCTAAATTGTTGTGAGCATAAAGACAGAACAGATATGATACAAACTTCAGTTCAGCAGCATGCAATTCCTATAAAATCATCCCTTGCCACTAGCCTCCTACCAAAACAGGTGAATAGTGAACATAAAATTCCCTCTATACCCATTGGCACTAATGTGCCCAAATCAACTCCTTTGCTACCTTTACGAGCTGGTTCTTGTCAAGTTCCTTGTCTATGTTCAATCCAACATCACACAAACCAAACAAACCTGAGTCCATCCTCAACATCACACCCTCAGAACAGTTTTCTATCTCACGTTCCCCCTCCACTGAAAACTGTTGAGGAACTGGGCACGAAGACTGGAGAGGGGAGTGATATGGTGACACTACCATCACAATTTCTCCATATACTCCAATTAGCGTTGCAGAAAGCTAGTGAAGTCTCTAATCAAGTAACATCATCTGTAAAACCTCAATCAACTATTGTGAAAAAACAATTGCAAGGAAACACCAAAAGACCTGCTTTAAATTCTTTAACCATAGCTTGCAGGCCTCCTCCGAGTGTGCAATATGATCTGAACCGCAGATCTATACTAACAATATTTTCAGAGATTCCTGCGCTAGAAGATATTAATTCGGTTGATTTGCAGTTAGTTGAATTTGATAATGAGCATTCACTCTCTTCAGTGAAGGTATGGATCAATTCAAGAGTTGTTTTGAACACAATTTGTCTTGCCAAAAGACAACTTTACGATTTAGGATTTATTATTGACATAAATTCATCGACCATATCGCTTCCAGAAGTTGTATCACGATCAGAGCTAATTGAGAGTAAGTGTGATATGTCAAAAAATCCTGAGTCAAATATAAAGGATTCAACCAAAATGCTTTGTACATGTAACAGAGAGTTTGATATGCACTAACTAAGCCATTTTACAAAAAAAAAAATCCTTGGTCACCTTAGTCAGTTGGAACACGAGGGGTCATCGCCATCTCATTAATAGTCCTAATTTGGGCACTATGAACGCCGATATATTAATGATGCAGGAAACATGGCTTGTTGATCTCCCAATCTGGGACAATTATGATTTATATCTTAATCCCGCTCTTAAGAAAAAATTGGGAAGACCGACTTCAGGTCTGCTCATTGCAATTAAACAACTTCCTTCATTTTCCTCTGAAAACTGGCTCTCCGCTAATTCCTTTCTACAAGCTGTGAAACTCAAAGCTGGTGGCTCCACCTATGTTCTAATTAACATGTACTGGAACCCAGTTGGTATATCTGATCATGCTTTTATGAAAGACTTGAATTACTTAATGGACTTAATCTATGTTGACAAATCAGTGCCATATGTTATTCTAGCAGGTGACCTCAATTTACATTGTCTGGAACCAACTCATGACAAGTCTAGATTGGCTTTATGGTTGCATTTTGTTGAATCTCGAAGTCTGCAAATGTTGAATGGTACTTTTGTTGACGATATTCCTCCTTACTACACGTGGCATAGGGGTACGTCCACGGCAATAATTGATTATATATACGTCGATAAGGGCTTAATCAATAATGTGTTCAGTTTTCAAGTCAAAGACACTAACTTAAGCGACCACAACATTCTATTTGCTAATTGGGTCTCGACAGAAATCTTGGAAAGTACATATTCTAAATGTGCAGCTGGACTTCTCTCCATCAATTCAGGCTGCAATAGATTAAGATGGTCTGAAACGTCCTTAAAACGTTTTAATCAATTCTATGCCACGAAACTAGATAAAACCAGTGGGGTGAATGCCAAAAATATCGCATACCATAACTTGATGCAATTGTTTCAATCTAATCTATCGCACCAGGAAAAGCCTAGATCAGTACATTTGCATGTGTTTAGTAAGCAAATTCAATCTGCGAAAACGTCATATCGATCTCATAAGAGACAAATTCTAAAATTACCAATAGAGCAAAGGAATGGCCTACTACTAAAATTGAAAACTAAACACAAGAATTGGATGCGAACCATGAAAGCCACGCTATATCAAAATGACAGTGCATGTATGCTAAGAAATATTGCTGGGCAGAACACTGCCCAAATATGGGCTACCATTAATCTGATCTCCACAGGGCACCAAATAGCATTACTATGTAACAACATTCCACAACAAGCCTGGGTTACGCACTTCACGCAATTGTACGAGCTCCCGCAAACTTCGCTTGGTGGACTAGCCACTGTAGAACCAAATACATTTCTGTTGAAGTTTGACAAAGAAGACATTTCATACTTCATAAAGAAAGCAACCACCTCTAGGGCTCCAGGACCCGATGGCTTGTCCAATTTTACCCTGAAACAATACCCAGACATTTGGACTGACATTCTATGGAATATGTTCAACAACATTAATCTGACACAAACCATTCCGGAAACTTGGACCCATTCCATAATCTTACCAGTCCACAAAAAAGGTGATAGAACTCACCCTGCCAGCTACAGGCCCATAGCATTACTAGATGCACCAAGTAAAATCTTTAATCGCATCATACTTAGAGATCTTAATGTCTGGGCCACCAATCAACAGAAAAGAGATCCTTTTCAGGCAGGATTTGTGTCTGGTTTGGGTACTGCCCCTAACATTATCACCTTGAACATGATAAGATCTCACTGCTTCACCCAAAACCAACCTTTATACCTGGCATTCATAGACTTTCGGGTTGCATTTGACTCTATCGATCGTAATCTACTGTATAAAAAACTAGTGCGATATGAATGTCCACCCTCACTTCTTGCAATAATCAAACTTCTCCACACAAATACTACTCTCCAGGTTAGGTTGACAACCGAAGGCTCATTATCTGTGCCCATTCATACAGCTCGAGGCCTTAAACAGGGCTGCATATTGGCCTCGTTTCTTTTCAATCAGTTCATTTTAGATCTTGGTGAGTCCTTTTCTGATGTACTAACTGATGCACCTAAACTGGGCTTGCAATTGGTCCCATGGCTGCTATATGCAGATGATTTGGTTCTCTTGTCGACAACTCCACGAGGGTTGCAAAATCTACTTGATTCTTTATCCACCTATTCCTTAAACAATAATCTTGTTATTAATTTGGAAAAAAACGCAAGTAGTGACCTGCTTGCCAAATGTAAAAACAGCTGGTAAAAGAACCTACAAGTGGCATTTGCAAAATGTTGAATTGCAGAATGTTTCTGAATACAAGTATTTAGGCATTATAATCTATAATAAATTTCAGAAAAATCATATATAGATTCTTTGTCATACAAGCTTCAAACACTAAAATCACAGGCCATCATATTAATGTCTAAATTCGGTAAATTCTCAATTCAGCATATTGTGTCATTTTATCAAGCAAAAGTGGTTCCTATATTATTGTACGGTGCCGAAACTAAACTATTGCATAATCCATCAATGTGGGACATGCTTGAATCTAAATTTTGGAAAGCTCTGTTAAAACTTCCGAACTGCACCCCACTGCCACTTATAAGGTATGAACTTGGTCTGATTACACTCTATGTGCAATTAGTATGGAAAATGTGTTCTTTCCTACGCAAATGTCTCTTACGTCTTGAATACCGCAATGTACTGAGTCCTGTTGCATACTATCTTGTAAACTCTAACCATCATTTTTCCACGTACTTGGTGAAATTGCGTTTTAAATGCTCTATCTGATGCTTCCATAACATTACATGTACTCTTGTCAAATCCAAATCGAGCAAAGCAAAAATTGTATCAGACAGATTGGATATGTACCAGGGAGAAATGTTGCACTTACAAAAATTTTGACACTCAGTTGTTTGGTCATTAAAATTTCGGGTGATGTCAGACTATTTACTGAAATTCCCATCACCCCACATAAGGCAACAATATCTGCGTTTCAGGTTTAATTTATATCCGACAACTGAAATCTTGGCTAGGAGGGGTCTGATTACTCATGATCTAAATCATTGTCGATTCTGCCAGAATACAATGTGCTGTGAGACATTGAAACATATAATAGTAGTCTGCCCTGCCCTAGACAAGACAAGAAAGACATTTTTCAGCAAACAATTACAGATATATGTACCTTTGACCGATGACGAAATTTGGTTTAAAATCTTTTCAAGTAACAAGCTGGGACTTAGAATTGCAATTGTACAATTCCTGGATAATGTGTTGTCGGAAGCCAATTTAAGTGAGGATTGATTACAGAACTTCCAGAATTGTTATGAATATAGAAATTTGTAACTATTCTAAGGTTAAAAATGTTTTTTTTCTTTTTTCCTTTTTTTAAAATGTTTCATTTGCAATTTTAATTGTATTATGTATATTGTACATTGCAAACTGTTATCATTTGTTCTTAAATATGTGCTACTTTGTTATATTTGAAAGGTTGATTTATCAACCAACCAAATAAAAAAAAGAAAAAAAAAAGATATTTATCCAAGTTTTCGTCACTCTGCTGCATGGCCGTGCGCATCACAAACTTCTCATAGTCCGTGTTTACCATAGGGGTGAAGTAGTCTTTCAGTGCTTTGATGGCTGCATCATATGAGTCATTTGCGGGGTGCAGGGTTTTGAAAAGTGTGTGGACCGCTGGTCTGGCTGAGTAGATCAGGATGCACTTCTTTGTGAGGTCGTCCTTTTCCCCCATTGCGTTGAATTACACATCTAAGCACTTCCGCCACAGTTCCCATCGAGGACCAAGTGACGCCGGGGCCCCATCAATGTAGAACTCGCTTAGCCACGTTGTTGAGATGACCATCCTTGCAGGCGTGGTGGAGCGAATGCTGCTGCAGCATCCTCGCCCGACATGGCACCAGGTATGGGGAGTCGGTGTGGGTGTTGGTGTAGGGATGCACAGGCATTCCAAACGGAGCCGCTGCCCAAGTCCTACGTCTGGTGAGAAGGACTTTTGAGGGTGCACAGGCGCTCCTTGGGAGCCGCTGCCCGAAGAGACGCGTCTGGTGGTGAAATGTGCTCCTTCTGTGCTCCTCTTGTGAGAGCTGCACTGTTTTTTTGTGTTTTATTTTAAAGTACCTGGTCCACCAAGAATGAGGGACCAGGATGTGCTGAACTCAGGGCATTCCAAAAATTCTGGCCTGGGCCAGTGTAATACAGTGGGATGCTGTACCTGGGATGGGAACCTTCACTGTCGTGCTGGAGCAGGAAGAGGCTCTGCTGCAGGCTGAGGGATGGTCCTCTGCTGAGCGGAGCCTCAGATGCAGCAGGATCCTCACTAGGGATGCATGTGTCAGGGTTCAGAGCACGCGCTGCCAGTGTTGTAGGGCTATGTGAGGCCTAAACACGTGGCGCAGCTGGATGCGCAATAAGGCACTGACACATGGTAGAGGTTCACCGGCCCCGTTCCGAACTGCTGTGATGGCACGAAACGGGACCCTTTTTTCTAGGCTGTGCGTCATGACGCGGGATGTCATGACGCGTGTCACATGACACCACAGCCCGCCCGGCAGGTCAGACCTGCCGGTGGGATGGCACCCGCCTGCAGTGTTTTCACTGGAGCACCGGCACCGTTAGTAACGGTGCCGGTGCTCCTTTGTCCCCCTTCACATAGAGTCCTATGGGACTTTATGGGAATGGGGACTAACAAAATTATTGGCGCCTGCCTTCCCGGTAATTTTTTACAGGTCCGGGGGCAACCTGCCTGTAGCACCGGCAGGGTTACCGCTGCACCCGTAATGATGAAGGGAGGTGTCCACATATATCTTTACCTGGATGACTGGCTGGTGAGGGGTCCCTCTCCATACCAGGCCTCAAAGACAATAAAGAACGTACTGGAACTTCCGTTATTGTTGGGCTCGTCATTTACGATTAATCACTGGTGCGCCCGGACAGGGAAACTCCAGGCTTCTACATCAATATGCCGACAGTATGTAGAACGTCGGCTTATTCCAAGATGGCGTTGATATCCTGCACACGATAGTGACTGTGCAGGATGGCAGGGCACACTCTGGATGTTCTGATCTCCTCAGACCTCCCCCTCTCTATCCCTTTGTCACTCCTCTCTCCTGGAGTGATCACTTTCTCCTTTCCTCCCATCTCTCCCTCTCTACCCTTCAGGCCAAGCCAATTGCAGTACTTCCACCTACCTTCTCGGTCATCCGACCCATGAGTTTTTCTCAGTTGAGGCTTTAGCCGCCACTTTCTCTCCCCTCCTCCTCCTCTGGCTGACTCACATCCAAACACAGCCCTTTTCATACTCCACTCTTCTATCTCTGGTACTCTTGATGTTCTTGCGCCGTCATGAGGATCCACTTGCAGCTTAAAGCAAAGTGCAACTCCTGGTATGACTCTGACCTCGTCACCCCTAAACGCAAGTGCAGAGTGGCTAAGAGGAAATGGCTAGCTTCTTGTGCATCCTCTGACAAACTGGCCTGCCGCCTTCTCCAAAGGTAACACCGGCTCTCTGTCCGCACTAAGAAGAGAGCCCAAATCCAAGCCCGCGTCTCTGTGGCATCTATCAACTCGACCGAACTCTTTAAAATCTGCAAGGAGCTGGCCAATCCTGCTGCAGTCTCTACCTCTCCTTCCGACTCCCAGGCCCTCTGCACGGCCCTGGCTTCTCACTTCATCTCTAAAACCCAAGACATCCTGTCCACCCTCTCGTCCTCTCCTCCACCTCCCTCTACTCCTCTACCTCCGGCCCCCCAGTGGCCACCTCTTCTCCCTCTTTCTCTTCCTTTCCTCTGTTCTCCCCTGACGAGGTTTCTAGACAAGTCAGATCTATGAAAGTCTCGTCAAAACAGGTTCTTTCCTGTTCTTCCAAAACCATCAAGGCCCACATTCACACCCTCGCTCCTACCCTGGCTTACTTCTGCAACCACTCCTTTGCCACTGGAGCCTTCCCTGCCCCTGCTGAAGCACTCTCTTGTGTACCCTTTTCTCAAGAAACCCTTAGCCGACCCCTCCATCCCGGCTAACTATCGCCCGATCTCCATCACTCCTTTCCTGGGCAAACTCCTGGAAAAGCTGGCCATCTCCCAGCTTAATCTTCACACTGAATCTGTTGGTTGTCTCCATGACCATCAGTCTGGCTTCAGAGCAGCCAGAAGCACGGAAACTGAACATCCGTGAAGTCCTGCTCTGTAACCTTGATTCGAATCTCAACTCTGTCCTCCTCTTACTCGATCTCGCTTCTGCCTTTGACACGGTCAACCATGCAATCCTGCTCAATCGTCTCTGTGATAATCTGGGTATCACCGATCAGGCCCTGGCCTGGCTGAACTCGTTTCTTTCTGATCCACCCTCCCAGGTCCAACTTGGGTCCTTCCGTTTCTCTATCTCACTCTCTACCTGTGGTGTTCCCCAGGGGTCTAACCTCTCTCCCTGGCTGTTCAACCAATACCTGGCACCTCTCTCCCACTGCATTGCCACTCTCTGTTCCAAGTTTCAGTGCTATGAGGATGTCACTCAGCTCGTTTTCTGGCTCCCCTCTGCCACCTCTTCTCCTTCTCTCATCTCTGACTGTCTGTCTGCTATCCAGGAGTGGTGTGCCACCAACGATTTCTGCCTTAATGCCAGTAAGACGGAGATTCAACTCATCAGCACACCTCATCCTCCTTTTCTGTCACTCTCTGGCCGGCCTCCCTTGAGACTAAGAACCTCAGGGTCATCTTCGACTCCACTCTCCTTTTCTCCTCACATCTCTGATGTCTCTAAGAAGTCAAACTACCAACTGCACCTCCTCAGAGGTATTCTTCCTTTCCTCTCCTTCCCCCAGTACCTCACTGTGTCTAGAGTAGAGTTCTGGTTCTCTCTAGGCTGCAGTACTGCAACAGCCTCTTTCTAAATCTGCCTGCTTCTACTCTCCGTCCTCTGCAACTCATCCAGAACAGGACTGCGAGACTTGTCCTTGGCTTCAAGCCAGGGATTGTATCTCTCAAGCTCTGAAATCTCTGTATTGGCTCCCAGTGGTTGCAAGGATTACATTCAAAACTCTCTGCATTGTCCACAAGGCCTTCTGGGGCCTGGGTCCTCAATACCTCCAACTCCCTTTGTAAATACCTTCCTACTCGAGCTCTTCACTCCTCCACCGCCAACTCCCTCAGGGTCATTCCCTTCTCCAAGAAACGAGTTGGTGGTAGATCTCTTTCCTCGGCTGGGGCCTCCCTCTGGAACAGCCTCCCTGCCTCTCTGAAACTTGAGGAGAACCATCTCCAGTTCCAGAATGACCTTAAGACCTTCCTCCTTGCTTTTGCCTTCTCTCTTCCTCTCCCCTGTTGATTTCCTGTCTGATGCTGCACTGGTCACCTGGCTACCCTCTGATTTCGGGCCCAAGTCCCTGCCCACCCAGTTGCACACCTGCACTGCCTCCCGGCAACCCTTGCACTTGGGTCTGTATCTGTAACCCTACAGTCCCCCTACCTGCACCTTTGGATACCTGCTGTCTGCACTTACCCTTGCACCTGCTACCTGCTGGCCGCACTTCTTGTTATTGTTTTGATCCCATGTACAGCACTGCCCCCTCCCCTTTCCCCTGGCACTTGTACCCTCCCCTGCACTTGCACAATCTCAATGTCACTTGGCCTAGTAAGATCGTTGTCTCTGTCCTCCCCCTGATCCCCCTTCCTTGCCTCGTCATGCCTTGAAACACTTGTTTATAGGCGTGTTATAAATGCCATATCATATCAAAGAAGTGTGCCAGTGCAGGACATTAGCAGAGCGGCAACCAGGTTGTCACTTCATACTTTCAGTACATTTTACTGTGGAGATTCTTTATTAGGAGAGGAAGCCAAATTTCCCAAAGCTGTCCTTCATAATATAAACAAATAGGTACATTCTTGGCTCCCACTGCCTAAGTCAAACTGCTTTTAGAGTCTATCCAAGATGAGGAATACGTGGGAGGACACAATCCATTTGAAGAACAAGTTACTTACCCGTGGTAACATTCTTTCGACTGGATGTTCCTCCCAGGTATTCCTCATCGCCCTCCCATCCATCCCCTCTCGCTTGCCTAGAATTTCATATCTTGGATCTTCCTTTCTCGCAAAATCAAGATTGTCTCCTCCTATGACACAACATGCAAATTAAAGAAGGAAAAAACTAAGAACTGAGGTTACGGTCAGCATGCGTGCTTCATATACAAGCGTCGACTTCACGAGGGACGCTACGGAGGCCATCAAGGACCAAGACTTGACGCTGCACGACCCTCGTCCCTCTGAAAAAATAATTCCGAACCAAGATGCAAGCAGACTTGAATATCAAAGATGAGGAATACGTGGGAGAAACATCCAGTCAAAAGAACGTTACCACGGGTAAGTAACTTGTTCTTCTTTCTATGACTTCAGTGGACTTCTTTTTATACTCCCCTGCCAGGAATACTTTAGTAGGCTTATCAGATCCCCTAGTATACTCTCCAGCCAGGTAATGTCAACGTGCTTATTTAACTTCAATTTACCTGGTGCTTGAACTGCCTGTACTTCTTTTCATATGGTTCTTACAGATCACCTTGTATACATGCCTTCCAGGCATCTGCTGACAATGTCTTATTCCTCTGTGTATTTCAAACGTATTGCCTAGTGTACTCCCCTGCCAGGAATCCCTTTCTGGGGCTTGCAGATCCCCTGGTATGCTTCTCTGCCAGGTATGTTCTCCCCAAATGGTCACTGCCTGATGTGCTTCGTTCACCAGGGCTTTTTTTTAAATGTTTTCATTATCTTTCAGTATAGCATAGTTGTATTCCTTTACTGTTTGTACTTTCTTGGCTTAAGGTTCTACTTGTTCCAACTTTCCCCACATTGATATCTCATATATGGAGACTTGTTCAAGTTTGGACTTTTAACTCATTCACTAGTATTCATTGGCTTGTAGCAATACTTGTTCCAACCTTCCCCATATTGACATCTCATACATGAGGATTTGGGCACATTTTGTTGTATTCTGCTTGGTCAGTATTCAAAATAAGTTCTTGATGACTCATTTGCCTTTCGGTATGCCTCGGGGTCTCCAACATCTCCGGGCAGACTCAGCAGTGTCTGGTAGCCTTTCTGACCCGCAGCATGTTGCTGCGTTGAAGCTTTCACTCGTGGACAGCGTTTCACGCTCTGCAGACCTTGTTTCAGCTCCCCTGCCAGCTCAGCGCACCTGCAGGTAAGCCTGCTGCTTCTGGACACGACCACTATCCCGGCGGCTTTGCTTCTGTTAATGCCGGCTCCCCAGCGGTTCTCCCACGGTGCCTGCTGTGTCTTCTGTGGCCTCATGCCACGCCAGTAGGTATGGCTTTCGAGCGGCAGTCTGAAAGCACACACCTTCTGCAGCACAGTCCGTTCCTGTGCTGCAGCCTTCTCCCTCAGTTCTGCTTCATTCTTCTTCCGTTCTGCTTCTCTGCTTTCCTCCAATGCGAACACCAGTTTTATATGTCCTGCACACTTAGACCTCCTCACAAAAACTAACCCACAGGTTCAGCTTAGTGTTTCCTTTGATTTACATTAACTCCTTCTCCCTCTTCCTCGTCTCGTTACTTGAGGCTTTATGGGAGGAGTCCATAGGATTTATAGGACTTCTAAAGTGATTCTGTTTAGGATTCTTGGTTAGCACAAAAACATCAAAGACAGATATGTTAGGTATGCGTTATGTGGATGTGAGGTATTATTCTGCTTAGAGTGTTTGGCAGGAAAGGGGTTTGGAGGTTTACATTGGGAGGGACTTGCATAGTGACAACATGCCATCAAGAATTTTTGATTTATGAGGTCTTCATTTTTAGGAAGTGAAGAATACTGTGTCTCTCCTGATGAGGTCACCACCTCTCCCTGACAGTCTCCTCCTATGTGATCCTCCCTCAGCATACCACCCCCATGGTCAGGATCAGGTAGCAGCTGCAATCCCCTGGCCACAGGGTTGGGGATCTCTACCTGGGGATCAGTGATGACTCCACAGTATTCATCACCGGCCCATTCAAACAGTTGAATAGCTAGTTTTCAGAGAGAGCAAGATCTTGTAGTGACCATTTCTTTAGGTAGAGCATAGATGCCATATTGTCCATCAGGACTAACACATATCAGCAATGTACAGATGGACGTAAATCTTGAGGCGCAAGCCAAATGGCTTTCAAGTTGATTATGTTTATATGCAGTTTCTTCTCTTGCATGACCCAGTGTAGCACCCCACCGCGAAAGGCCTGTCATGATCAAGAGGGAAGGATCCAGTGTATGGAAAAAAGTTCCTGCAGAGGGGTTGGATCACTGAGAGCACCAGTCAAGGTCCTGCATCATTTCTCAGAGATCGGCACCAGGGGTGTCGGAGGCTGGTCATCGTGCTTCCAGTGACAGGCCAGTTGCATTTGCAAACGTGTTATGTGAAGTCTGGCGAATGGGACAACCATTCCACAGCAGGTCATGAGACATAAGAGTCTCTGGAACATCATAGCAGAAAGAGATGCTGAGTTCCTCAATCTGATGTACAGCTACAAAATCAAGTTAATCCTACCCAGCCGGTGGAAAGCCTTCCCAATCAGGGTGTTCCAAACATAACTGATGAAGCAAAAGCATTGGGACGGGTTGAGACTCAACTTCTTCCAATTGATCGAAAAAAAGCCCAACGAGAACGCAAGTTCCAGTACTCTATTTATTGCGTCTAAGGCCTGGTATGGAGAGGGAGCCCTCACCAGCCAGTCATCCAGGTATAGATAAATGTGGACTACATCTTTCGGAAGGGTGGCTGTGATAGCAGCCATCATCTTAAAAAGTTTTTTAGGGGGCTGTGCTTTGTCCAAAAGGGCAAACTCTTTGAGATGTAAATAACCCATGGAGAATCTCAGGACCTTGCGAGGGGGAGGCCAGATGGGGATATTCATATATATTAAAGAGAGAGATTGGTGAATAGCTGTCAAAGAGGGAGGAGTGAACTGGAGGAAGAGTGTGTATCCCTTAGCAACTACTGAGAGGCTTCAAGGATTCTGTGTGATCTCATTTTATTGATCCTGGTGCAGAGTCACCATACCTCCAACGGGTGGTCAGTTAGGTAAAATGTGCCTATATCTCATTGCTTTGCTTTGGGGTCTGTAGCTGTGGGGTAGGAGGAAAATACTTTAGCCTAAGCCTCTTACAGGCTCGACCCTCATACGTAGATCGGTCCTGCCACTCTCATCTGTCATGGCAGTGCTGCTGGAAGCCTCTGAAGGCCTGTAAACTCTGGCCCTCTCTGACTTGGTGGTGGAGCAGGAAGAAGTCTTAGCTTTTGGCTTGGAAAATGGCAATTTAAGCTTTGGCTGTGGAAGTGTCAGCCTTTTGCTATGTAAAGACCTTGGGCCTCATCACGAGTTGGGCGGTAAGCCTTGAAAGTGGCGTTAACGGAATTAGCGGCGCCAATGCCGCTGACTGTAAAATCAGCCGACACAATTGCAGCCGGTGGAATCTGCGCCGGCAACACAAAGCGCAATCACTGCTGCATCAAAAGTCCATGTACGGAACATTAGCGCCGAAAACGGCGCTAATCCTGGCGAAAACACAGCGCAGTTACCTCCAGCCGCCAGTTGGAGGTAAATTAACATAGATGCCAGAAAGTAAGCCACAGGTGATCCCAATCCACTCCAGGGAGCTACATAAGATACGGCCCTACGCCAAACACTGTTTCAGCACCATGCTGCTACTAACTACTGCGTGCTGGGGCAGGCAGCTGCTCATTCTGTGTCTGGAACAAGAGATGCCGGACAACCAGGCCAGGGCAGAGGGAGTACAAGGGTGTGGGAGTAGGAGGAGGAGAGCCCAAGCAAGGTGTTCACCGATCCCCAGGGTCAGGCTCTCACCCTGGACCCTCAATGACAGCAAGTTGGTCGCCCTGTACCGCCTCAACCGGGAGACCATAACTGAGCTGATCACCACAATACAGAGCAACATAGGGAGCAGGATGAACATCCGGACAGCTGTGCCCCCCCTGCTGAAGCTAGTGTATGTCCTACAATTCCTCGGACTGGCACCTTCCAGCACTCTGTGGCCATGATGCACGGCATGGTACAGCCCACACTCTTTTTTTTTTTTTTAAATATATTTTATTGGTTTCATTACAAACAATAACAAAGAGTAAAACAGGTATCAGTGAAAATGATTGAGCATATCAGAGGAAAAAACAATTAAATCCCCAACTGTCCCCCACCCCTCTCTCTCTCCCCTCCCCACCAAGACCACAGTAAGCACTAAGTTCATCAAGAGTCCGTGCTCGGGCCAGGGTCGCTTTCCCCAGCTGTCTCGCTCTCTTGTGATTCAGGGTACAGCAAGGGTACAGTTAAGACCACCCATCGGTGTAGCTCTTCGCTGGAGTCAAGCCTCTGCACTTGGATCGCAGTCTCCCATGCCGCGGTTTCCGCAGCGATCCACTTTGTAAGGTCCCCCCACCATAGGGGCATAGGTGGGCCTTTGGGGCTCTTCCACCCCATGGCAATGCGCCTTTTGGCAGTTATGTAAATAAGGTCTCTCAGCCTGTTGAGGGGTTTGTTCTCCCTGCTGCGCCTAAATCTGCCCAAGATGCATGCCGAGGGCTCGTCCACTTCGATGTCAATGTCTGCACCAGCCACTCTATCCCTCACTTGAATCCAGAATTCCCTGATCACTGGGCATCCCCAGAACATGTGGGTCATGCCTGCCTTGGGTTCGCTGCATTTGGGGCATGATTGAGTGGTCGCACCAGTAAATCTGGATATGGCTTCCGGGGTGAGATACGCTCTGTTCGTGACGTACAGTTGAATGAGCTGTAATCGGGCGTTCCGGGAGATTTTTTTATGGTAGTGGGCTATATCGCCCCATGCTTTGTCTTCGAAAACCAGATTCAGTTCGGCCTCCCATTGGTTTCGGCATCTGAGGTCCTCTTTGGTGGAACCCCATAGTAAGGCCTCGTAGACACGTGAGGTTTCGTGGCATCCCTCGGCGGCATTAAGAATCGTTTCAATGCATTCATTTTCGTCAATCAGGTCACCTGCGACGGGCCACCTGCTAGTTAGGGCCTGTATGACCGCAGTGTGCAGTAGGAATTGCCCGGCCGGGAGGCCAGTGGCGTCGCTAAGGTCAGGGAAGGATAAAACCGTTTGCTCCTGGATCAAGTCCCCGAGCCTGGCCACCCCCAGGGGCTCCCACTGAGTACGGGTCTCAAGTTGCCCCCAGGAATGGGCGGACATGAGTGCAGCAATGGGGATCTGAGGGGAGTATGGGTCTTCAGACCCGACCAGTTTGCAGGCCCTTTTCCAGAGTCGGTGTCCCAGCTTGACGAGGTAAGGGCAGTGTACGAGAGCCCCCCTCTTGGTCCACAGCAGATCCCTGAGCAATAGCTGGGGGAGGGCCGGTTGGAGGAGGCGGGTGTCTGTTGTGCTCTCGTCGGCCATCCACCGCACAATGTGTCTTAGCTGGCTGGCTAGGAAGTAAAGTTCGAAATTGGGGATCTTCAGCCCACCCCTCTCGTATGGCCTCTGGAGGGTCTCCAACGCCACCCTATGCCTGCCTCCCTGCCAGAGGAAGCCCCTACAGAGTTTGTTGAGGTCTTTAAAGAACGCCGGGGGGATGTAGAAGGGAATGTTAGTGAAGTAGTGCAACAGGCGGGGCAAGGCGACCATCTTAAGGAGGCACGCCCTCCCGGCCACCGAGAGCGGAAGCCGCTCCCAAAACTCCATGGACCTCGAGAGGGAGTCTTTGGCCCTTACGGTGTTGAGTATGTGTTCCGTGTCGGGGTCCGATGTATGGTTATCCCCAGGTATATAAACGATGTTGACTGCCATTCAAGATCTAGGGGATGGAGGGACCCGTAATGATCACTGTGTAGTGCGGCTAGGGGGTAGAGGCAAGATTTATTTTTGTTAATCCGGATCCCGGTATGCTTATGAAAGCTATCCAGGGTTTCAAGAATGTAAGGTAGGAGGTGTTCGGGGTCCTGCAAATATAAGAGGGTGTCGTCCGCGTACATGGAGACGAGGTGAGTTGTCCCATCTATGGTGATGCCCCCGTCTCCATATTCCTGTCTCAGGTAGGCTGCTACAGGCTCGGCTGCAATGATGTACAGCATGGGGGATAGGGGGCATCCCTGGCGGGTGCCTCTGTGCAGGGACCATTTCGCAGAAAAGGTTCTATTAGTTTGGACTCTTGCCGTGGGGTTGGCATAAACCAGCTGGGTCCATTTTAGGAATAAGGGACCAATTCCCATCTTTGCCATGGTAGCATATAGCCATTCCCACCTCACGGAGTCAAAAGCTTTGGTGGCGTCTAGTGATGCCACCGCAAGTTTCTGTGGTCTTCCCTCGGTACTATAAATAACGTGATGCAGCCTACGCAGGTTCTCGGTAATGGATCGTCCGGGGACGTATCCGGTCTGGTCTTGATGGATCAACAGTGGGATCACCCTGCGCAGTCTGGAGGCGAGCAATGCAGTGAGGATCTTGCAGTCTACATTTAGCATGGAGAGGGGCCTGTATGAGGCACAATCTGCTCCGTCCTTCCCAGGTTTGAGTAAGGGTATTATCACGGCCTCGCTCAGGGAATCCGGGAGGGCGCCACGCTCGAAGGCCTCATTGTAGACCTGGGCCAGTATAGGGGCAAGTGTTTCCTCGTAGGTTTTATAGAACTCCCCCGGGAGGCCATCCGAGCCCGGGGTCTTCCCAGCCGGTAGCGTTCTGATCACCACCTTGACCTCATCGGGAGTGATGGGCTCATCGAGGGTCTCTGCCATATGCGGGTCTAGTTTTGGCAAATCGATGACGTCAAGGGCGTCCTCGATCCCTGTGTCCGAGGGGGGGGGTCTCAGAGTATAAATTATGGTAGAAGCTGGAGAAGACCAAGTTGATTTCCAGTTGGGTATGCACAGTAGTGCCATCTGGTGCGAGTATGTGGCATATGGGCGGCCTGGGGGTTTCCCTTTTGTAGAGCCAGGCTAAGAGTTTCCCGGGCTTGTCTCCCAGGGCATGGACTCTCTCCGTGTGTTTGGCGTAGCTTAGTTTGCCAAGGGCTTCCCAGTGCTTTAGGCAGGTTTGTCTAAGATCAGAAATATTAAGTAAATGATCGGGAGATGAGTCAGCCCTGTCCTCGAGGGTGCGCAGGTCTCCCTCGGCCTGTTCCAGCAGGGTTGTGATGGATCTCTGAGCGCCCCCGGTCTCGGTCTCGTCTCTAATGTGCTCTCTGAATGATGTATCAAGTAGAGCTTTGGCTCTCAATCTCCACGTGGGTATGGGGGGTCTAGGCGGGAACACCTCC
The DNA here is from genome assembly GCF_040938575.1 of Ambystoma mexicanum. Taxonomy (NCBI): domain Eukaryota; kingdom Metazoa; phylum Chordata; class Amphibia; order Caudata; family Ambystomatidae; genus Ambystoma; species Ambystoma mexicanum. The sequence continues at coordinate 95,225,754 of NC_090939.1, read as the reverse complement.
CAGGTAACCAGCAGGGGAGAATGATCGGACAGCACCCTTGGCAAGTAATGCGCGTCAACAAACGTGGACTGCTGTGTCTGGCTGAGAAAAATATAATCTAACCTGGTATGCACGGCTTGTGGGGGGGAATAGAAGGAGTAGTCACGTTGCCCCAGGTGCTGGTCCCTCCAAATATCACTTAGTTGTAGCTGGTGGACTAATCTGGAAAGTATTTTGGCCGGAGGGGCCGGAGGGGAGGGGCGGTCGTGTTTGTCATCGGATCTATCCAGCAAAGGATCGAGGGTGCAGTTATGGTCGCCCCCCCATATCATGATTCTGTCCATATACGGGGTGAGTCGTGTGTAGAGGGAGTGGAAGAAGGTAGTTGCGTCGTGGTTGGGTGTGTAAGTGCTGACCAGGCACAGTTCTTTACCCTCAATGGAACCACAAACCACAACCATTCTCCCCTCGTTGTCTTGATTTGGTGCTGGTCAGCCTGAAGGGGACCGTGGGGGCAATCCAGATCAGGACCCCTCTGGCATAGGAGGAGTATGTGGAACCCACTAGGGTGCCGCGCCAAGTTTTGGCCAAGGCGTCTAGTTTTTTGGCTGACAGGTGAGTCTCTTGGAGCATGGTGATTCCGACCTTGCATCTATTCAAGTAGGGCTGGACGCGTCGTTGTTTGACAAAGCTGTTTAGGCCTCTAACGTTCCATGTGACGATCTTAACTGTGTCAGCCAAAGTTGTTACGTAGTCGGACGAGTGGGGCCGGCAGGACTCTGAGTCTTATTGATGCTGAAATGCTTGACGAGTGCCTCCGCGGTCTTGGTGGTTTTCGTTTGCGGTTCCCAACTGTGGTAATAACTCTCCGTTTCCCACCTTCTCCCCTTAACTGTAAACAACCCAAACATAGAACTAGCCCAGCGAGGTCACCCTCGTTATGACAATCCCGTTTCCGCTCCATAGGACTGTGCTTGGGTCACTAGGTGCCCTACGGGTGGGTATATACACCCAAAAAAAAAAACAAGAAAGGAAAGAAATTTCCAGGGGGAGGAGTGGGCCATGACTCGAGTGTCTCCGTATCAGGATCCGTTCAGCTGAGTAGGGGGCTCATTCCGCCCGCCAGTGGTGGGAGAAGGCTGCTTGAATGCTGTCGGGATGACGGGAGGAACGTTATCTAGGTTTCCGCTTTTTTTCTTCGATGTCAGGAATTTGCTGTCCATCCATCCAGTCTCTGGCCTGTGCCGGAGTTTCAAAAACGTGTGCCCTGTTGTTGTGCAGCACTTTGAGTCTCGAAGGGTACAGGAGCATGTAGCGTAACCCAGCTGCCTTCAATCTGGCCTTAGTGTGTATAAACTGGGCTCTGTTCATTTGAACCTGGAAGGTGTAGTCAGGATAAATTGCAATTGTGGCAGAGTCTCGTTTGATTTGACCACCTGCTCGAGAAAAGGCTAGGATCACTTCTCGATCTCTGTAATTAAGGACTTTCGCGATCACCGGCCTGGGTGGAGCTCCCGGCGGAGGTCTTTTAGCAAGGGATCTGTGGGCCCTTTCAATGGAGAAGCCTTGGGAGAGTTTGCCAGCTCCCACTTCTTGCAGCAGGAGGTTCTCAATATAGTTAGTGGGGTCGGAGCCCTCGATGCCCTCAGGTAGCCCAAGGAGACGAATGTTGTTGCGACGGGCTCTCCCCTCCGCTTCTTCCGCCCTGTCTTCCAAGTTCTTGACTCTTTGCTGGAGCTCGTCTACGTCTCGGAGGAGTTGCGTTTTGGATTCTGTATTTTCCTTGACCTGTATTTCGAGCGCGCGTCAGTCCTGCCGGGTAGGGAGCGGACATCTTGGCGCAGAAGGCCTAGGTCGACTGCAACAGCATCGATTTTGTGCTCCATCGTTGTTTGTAGAAGTTTGATGGCCTCGAGGAGCTGGGTGTTGCTGGGTTCGGGTACCGCCGGTGCTGTGTGGTCCGAGTGAAGACTTGTGGGCACACAAATCGTGCTCTCAGGGTTAGGGGATTCGCTGGCGGCGTATGTGTCCAAGGTGGTCTGCCGTTGCTTGGGCCTGCTACTTTTACCGGCCATCCTGTGAGGGCACAGTGCTCTCACGCCAGGGGCGTCGGTGGTAGGCCGCCGTTAAGAGGCGTGGCGGGGTTATTCGAGCTGTCGCCACGGGGCCCAGGGCATCCAAAGAGGCAGGCGTCAGGTTTGAGCAGACCGGGGGTCCACCAGATCTTGTGGAAGTGGAGCGTAGGGCCGGAGTTAGCTTCGGCGACACTCCCAGGTGCAGATATGCGTTGGCAGGGGGGGGGGACAAGCCCCCGGTGATATGCGGTCACAAGTCCTCAGTCGCTGGCTACCCCCCGCCCTGCTCACCTTCACGGTTCCGGCCGGCCGCAGGTCTTGTCAGGACGCCGCAGGATGGAGGCTCGGGGGGCGGGTCTCTCTGTCTAGGAGCACGGTTGATCTCTCTCCCGACCCCGGTGTGGGCTGGCCGGTTGTTCCGGCTCCCCGGCAGGCCCCGATGGATGATGTCCTCCGCGGTGCAGGCACGCTCGGGTCCCTTGAAACTCAGGACGCGGGAGCCGCCATTTTGATTCGTTGTCTCCAACCGCCTGAAAGACATGTCAAGGGCCAGCAGATGAGATCCGGCGACGAATGGTGCAAGTTGCAGCTTTTAAAAGTTAGCAGAAATGCATGAAAATCAGCTTATGATGGCACATCGATGCGGAGCTCACAGGAGACGTGTCTGCTCTACATGGCAGTTAGCCACGCCCCCTACAGCCCACACTCTGTGCAGTATTGGCATCTCACTGCTGCCACCCCGGCCCAGATCAATGCCATGAAGGCACAGTTCTATGCCTTTGCCCAAATGCCACATGTGATTGCAGCCCTGGACTGTCATGTTGCGTTGGTGGCCCCCCAGGCCCATGAAGCAATGTACCGTAACCGGAATCAGTACCACTCCCTGAATGTGCAGGTGACCTGCGGCCCCAACCTGTACATCAACCACTGCTGTTCCGGCTACCATGGTTGCACCCATGATTTCATGGTCCTACGGTACAGCACACTGCCAGGATACATGGAGAGGCACAGAGGACAAGGGACGTGGATATTGGGTGAGTAAAACTGCCTGCACACATGCTCTGTGAAGCACCTGACCAAATGGGGGGATGCAAATAACTACACAAAGCATGGCATGACAAGCAAATGCAAAAGTCGTACCTGAACACCTCCCTCACAAACATCACAGTACAGCCCAGGGAACATGCATATGTCTAGCAAAGCTTAATGGAGAAGCTGATGAACACGTACAGTAGCAACTACCAACACAACAGCAATCCTGCCAGTACCACACAGCCATGCACCCATGTGCGCCCAGCTCGCAATGTCGACCCGGTAGCCCCAGAAGCCTAGGGAGGGCCCATGACAAACCCAGCATGCCACATGCACAGGAGTAATACACTGCCATAAGACAGCTGCACATGTCACCGACAGACACGTCTTATGGAATATCTGCTGCAAGGTGTGAGACCTGAAGGTGTCTCACCCGCTAGTCCCCGGCGATCTGTCATCCAGGTGGCTAGGACACGGCCATCGCTTTTAAATCCAGTTCCTGGGGGTGGACCAGTGCGGGAGGATCACCTGGGTGATGGGTGTTCGGGAAGTGGGAGATGGTGAGACACAGGGCCTCATTGCGAGCATTGAGATAAAAACGGAGTCATTACCGGCATGGTGGTAATATCGCGTCCGTGCACCCTTGACGCTGCTAATACCGGCTGACGCGAATCCCCATGCCGGTAATGGCTGCACCGCCATCCCGCTAATGGCCCTCCAACTCCCCAATAGCGCCATCACGGGACCCGCCGATACCGCCTCTGCCACGGAGCAACCCCTTATTAATGACACGGTAATGCCATCATGCAAATACCGGACTCGTAATACCGGACCCAGAAGTAACATCATCACGTCTGAACGGGAAATGCGCCGGCGACCATCTTTAAAAACACAATCCATTGCAATCCTCTCAATCCAGCAGTGCACAGAGTTGAGAGCAGGGCCATGCCATCCATCATGTCCAAGGCAACCCGCAAGACCACCCCCCGCCTGCGCAAGAAGCGCTTCTCCGACGAGGAGCTCAACATGCTTGCTGATACGCTTGCAGCCCATGCAGATGAGGTGTTCGCCAACAACCTCAAAAGGGAAGTTCAACTCAGAAAAAAATAAATATGGGAGGAGGTTGCGCGTAAGGTCACAGTGGCTGGCACCACCACCCGCACGTTAAAGACTGTAAGAAGAGATGGGATGATCTACGTTTCCGGGTGCATAACATTTTGGCACCAAATCGCAGGGAGGCTATGGCCACAGGCGGGGGTGCCCACTCACCCGTAAAACTGATGCGATGGGAAGAGACCTGCAGCACCACCATAAAATAGAGTCCATTGAGGGCTTTGGTAAAATGGAGACGGGTGCAGCGACATCGGAAGATGGAGATGAGTGACCCCGCAAACCCCAGTAGGCCAAAACATGACATAGTACAACAGATGTGAAAGTGACTGTAACACAATTCTGGGGTTTTTGATCCGTACCAACTACACACACAGTTTCCATGCGCCGTGATAGATATACAATTTAGTGTCGCTGTTGGTGTGGGGCAAGTAAGGGGCTTTCACCCCGACCCCTTGGAAACACAGTACAAAGTATTTCTCCACACTTCAAAAACTGCACCACACTATAGTATTCCTGCATAAGGATTATTATTTGTTATATTGCCCTTTGGATAACACGTGTTTCGACACACAAGTGTCCTTTTCAAATCAGGGCTAATGATAACACTGTTATTTCACAATTCACAATTAATTCACAAATCAAGTGTGTAAAAAGAAATAAAAAAGAAAATAATATGTGGACACATGAAAACAAACATTACATTATTGATATTGGTGTTGATCAATCACAGAAAGTACAGGAGGGGTGGAAGGGTAGGAGGTTTGAGGTAAATGAACAAAAGAAAATACAATACAAAGAGAACAAATGCAAAGAGAAACAGAGTATTAATGAATATGTCACTATCAAAAATACAAGTCAAATAAGATATTAACAATCCTTAGAATGAATGATAAGGTGTGATTTACACCCATGGTTGCCTTACCTATGTTCCCATAACATATAGTTCCAATTAGTTGACTCACAATATCCCGGGTTGAATCCCCCTATACAAAATCAGATCAAAAAATCTCGGATTAGGTAATACATTCATGCAGTGATACATATATGTATCCCTACTTAAGATGCATTGATTTAGCAAACTGCAGCATTGTTAGTGTGATCAAGTTAAGTGTGAGCAATGATAGACAAGGGCACGAGTGAATCTCAACAGAAAGACTGATTCCTATTCGAGCTTACGTGGATAATGCTACTGGTACACGGAAATAATAACAATAATACTTCTGGGCGAACATTGGTGCCGTGGTGCTAATATCACAACTTATAGCGTCATTGTTGGAACGACAAGTATCCATGACTGATGTTTGTTATAAAATTAGACGAGCTACGCGTCAGTTAAACTCCACGTGTTGCTAAATCAGTATGCAAAAAATGCATGGAGGGCGTTCTGGTACACTAATATAGTCTTAGTGATGATCAAGCGTAAATGCCGCGGTGTTGATCAGGGGCTGAGAATCTACTCAGTCAACTGTACCAAGGCTTACCTGCAGAGCGCATAAAAATGTCCTGCCGTCTGTTGCGTGAAAGCAGGCTCACATCCTGAGTTTACATGGGTTGTCGTAGCAACCCAGTCCTACTACTATTTCGATGGATGTCCCATTCTGTGTGTATGTGCAAGAAAGATGGACGCCATGTTTGAAGTACAATACTCGTATCAATATTCATTACAGTCCGGAAACAGACTGCAGGTTTCCATGGGTTTAAGAATTATAATTTGATTTAAAGTTTTAAGGGATAACGAGACAACATAACTCTCAAATCTGGCCATTGCTTTATTATTTACAATTGGTACGCGATAAATTACCCTGCATAATAAAGTAGGTGGTGCTAACCACGAGTACATTTTACAAAGTGGGGCAAAAACCACGTTGTGAGACATAAATGGTTGCAATTGTAATTCAAGGTCCAAATAGCCTATGACAAGTATAGTCCAGCGTATATAAGCAATCAATGAGTTTGTGGTACGTGTACAAACAGGCATGGGGTGACATTGGGATTCCTCTTATTCATTGGACATCATTTTCAGAGAAAATACGCCATCTCATGATCTCGATTCAAGCCAAATTCCGTTGCTCTAAATTTGCAAATGAGGCGGGCTTCCATCTGGCGAAGGAGAATTTCTCTATTCCCACCTCTCTCGCCCAGAGAAGCCTGTTGGAGCCCGATGAACCTTAAATTCATTTTGTCATCTAATTGATGCTTTGTATGCCAATGTAGTGCAAGTGGCAATTTGGAATCCGGTTTGCTCATGGCATAGACATGTTCCCGTATTCTGAACCTGAGTTTTCGTATGGTACTTCCAATATATATGCGTTCACATGTGCATATGATAGCATAAATTATGTATTTACTGCGACAATTTATAGTGTCCTTAATGGAGATACTTATTCCTCTTGTATCCGAGAAAGTCTTGGTATTGGGGTGTGCTAGTTTGCACATGCCACATGATCCGCATTTTCTGAATCCTGATGGTAAGCTTGGTAACCATTGTTCTGGTTGCTGTCTTAGTAGTTTAGGGAGGAGCGATGGGCTAAGGCTTGTTCTCAAAGTTCTGGCTTTAGTGAAAATTAAATTTGGTTTGTCATCAATGATGTCTTTAAGGTGTTCGTCTAGTTTGAGCAAATGCCAATTTTTATTCAATATTTTTCTAATTTCAAAATTGTTGTCGGAAAAAGTGGTAACAAATCTCACTTTATTTTGTTCCTCTCTTGATTTATTAGGAATTTTAGGTGTAAGGGTTGCATCCCTATTCATTGCATTGACTTTTTGTGTATGCCACATCTATACAAATTTTGTTGTAGCCTTGTTGGTGAAATCTGTTTTTCAATAGATCACATTCCTGTAGAAAATCAATTGTATTCGTAAAGTTTATCCTGGCTCTTGTAAATTCTCCCTTTGTTATGTTGCTTATTACTGATTTTTGATGACAACTAGTTGCGAACAAGGTTGAATTGGCCTCAGTCGGTTTCCGAAAGGTTTTGGTCCAAAGTTTGCCATCCATGATATATATTGTTAGATCTAAAAAATCTATACTGGTAGTACTCGATGGTCCTGTAAGACAAATCCCTTCTTCATTGGTATTTAGACGATCTTGAAATTCAGTTAATTCTGTATCGTTACCATTCCAAATTAATAGAATGTCATCAATGAATCTGGTCCACATCACAATCTTGTCTCGTGCATTTAGGTCTGTGTAAACATATTCATCCTCAAATTTACTCATGAAGAGATTTGCAAGAGCCGGTGCGTATTTAACGCCCATGGCTACTCCCTGTTTCTGCTTGAAGTATCTTTTATCGAACAGAAAAATGTTATTTTCCAAAGTTGTTGTCAACATTTCTTTTAGCATAGTAACATGATGGTAGTGTGATGCAGTTTCCCCACGAACAATATACTCAATGGTTGCAATAGCTGCCTCATGCTTGATCGAAGTATACAGGGCTCGGACATCCCAGGTAACAAGTTTGTAGGTGTCCTTCCAATGTACAGTTTGAAGATTCTTAATAACATCAGTGGAGTCTTTGCAGAAGGCTATGATTTCAGGTACGCGTGGGCGTAGAATATTGTCAATGAATTCACTTATTTTCTCTGTGACCTAACTAATACCACTGACGATTGGTCTCCCTTCCGGAATCTTGGTGAATGTCTTGTGCACTTTAGGTAGGAAGTAAATGGTTGGGACTACGGGGTTTGAGACAGATATATATGCTCTTTCGTCTTCAGTGATTAGGCCTTTCCTTTCCCAAGCCTGGATCTGCTCCATTATCTGTTTCTGGATCTCTCTTGTAGGGTTAGTTCGAAGTTCTTCATAGCAAAGGGGGGTTTGTAAATGATTCTCAGCCATCTTAATATAATCTGTGCGATCCATGATAATGATTTTGCCCCCTTTATCAGCTTCCTTGATGACTATGGACTGATCCATTTGTAGATTTTTTAGGGCTTGGTTCTCTTCCGAGGTTAAATTGTAATTTTTAGTCTTATATCTATTCCTTGCCTTGTTCTTGCGTTCAAAGAGGTTATTGATATCCATTTGAACCACTTTGTGAAAGGCATCAATCATATTGTCTTGTGCAAATTGTGGTGTAAATTTGGATTTAATTTTCAATTGTTTTGTAGAAATGCCAATCGGTTGTATTATTAAATCATGTAAAGTTTGATGCAGCTCCAAGTCTTTTTCTTCAATAGTTCGTAAGAGATGAATGTTCTCAATATCCTGTATGGACAATATACTTGGTACTGGTCTCTCCTGTTTTGGTTGGTATTGCTGAACTTGGGTTGCAAAGAACTTCTTAAGTTTCAATTTTCTTGTAAATTTAAATAGATCAATTTGTGTTTATATATGATTGTATCTGTACGTTGGGGGAAAGGAAAGGCCCTTGTTGAGTAATTTAATTTCGTCCGTCGACAGCTCTTTCGATGAGATATTCATCACGAGGTCATTGTCGGTTGTGTTCCTGTGGCTAGCCGAGCCCTGGCTCTTGTCAAACGTCTGTGATCTTCCAGAGCATCTGGATTTCCACTGTCTTGTACCCCCCCTCCTTCCTCTCCTACTGGTACAGCAGGTTGGGGGTTGGTTAATGGAGTTTTCTGAAAACGGACTTGCTTGGTATTAGGTAGTCTACTGCCCTTTTTAAAACGTCTAATCTGGTTAAGGAAACCTGATCCTTCAGTGTTGCGTTCTGCTTCCCTTGATTCCTCTTTATCAGTCTCTGATTCGACATCAGAACTAACTGGTGAGGTGTTGAGTGTGCTTTCTTTAGATGTTGTTTTACAATTTAACCTCGGAAGAGAACCAAGCCCTAAAAAATCTACAAATGGATCAGTCCATAGTCATCAAGGAAGCTGATAAAGGGGGCAAAATCATTATCATGGATCGCACAGATTATATTAAGATGGCTGAGAATCATTTACAAACCCCCCTTTGCTATGAAGAACCTCAAACTAACCCTACAGGAGAGATCCAGAAACAGATAATGGAGCAGATCCAGGCTTGGGAAAGGAAAGGCCTAATCACTGAAGACGAAAGAGCATATATATCTGTCTCAAACCCCGTAGTCCCAACCATTTACTTCCTACCTAAAGTGCACAAGACATTCACCAAGATTCCGGAAGGGAGACCAATCGTCAGTGGTATTGGTTGGGTCACAGAGGAAATAAGTGAATTCATTGACAATATACTAAGCCCACGCGTACCTGAAATCAGAGCCTTCTGCAAAGACTCCACTGATGTTATTAAGAAACTTCAAACTGTACATTGGAAGGACACCTACAAACTTGTTACCTGGGATGTCCGAGCCCTGTATACTTCGATCAAGCATGAGGCAGCTATTGCAACCATTGAGTATATTTTTCGTGGGGAAACTGCATCACACTACCATCATGTTACTATGCTAAAAGAAATGTTGACAACAACTTTGGAAAATAACATTTTTCTGTTCGATAAAAGATACTTCAAGCAGAAACAGGGAGTAGCCATGGGCGTTAAATACGCACCGGCTCTTGCAAATCTCTTCATGAGTAAATTCGAGGATGAATATGTTTACACAGACTTAAATGCACGAGACAAGATTGTGATGTGGACCAGATTCATTGATGACATTCTATTAATTTGGAATGGTAACGATACAGAATTAACTGAATTTCAAGATCGTCTAAATACCAATGAAGAAGGGATTTGTCTTACAGGACCATCGAGTACTACCAGTATAGATTTCCTAGATCTAACAATATATATCATGGACGGCAAACTTTGGACCAAAACCTTTCGGAAACCGACTGAGGCCAATTCAACCTTGTTCGCAACTAGTTGTCATCAAAAATCAGTAATAAGCAACATACCAAAGGGAAAATTTACAAGAGCCAGGAGAAACTGTACGAATACAATTGATTTTCTACAGGAATGTGATCTATTGAAAAACAGATTTCACCAACGAGGCTACAACAAAATTTGTATAGATGTGGCATACAAAAAAGTCAATGCAATGAATAGGGATGCAACCCTTACACCTAAAATCCCTAATAAATCAAGAGAGGAACAAAATAAAGTGAGCTTCGTTACCACTTTTTCCGACAACAATTTTGAAATTAGAAAAATATTGAATACAAATTGGCATTTGCTCAAACTAGACGAACACCTTAAAGACATCATTGATGACAAACCAAATTTAATTTTCACTAAAGCCAGAACTTTGAGAACAAGCCTTAGCCCATCGCTACTCCCTAAACTACTAACACAGCAACCAGAACAATGGTTACCAAGCTTACCATCAGGATTCAGAAAGTGCGGATCATGTGGCATGTGCAAACTAGCACACCCCAATACCAAGACTTTCTCGGATACAAGAGGAACAAGTATCTCCATTAAGGACACTATAAATTGTCGCAGTAAATACATAATTTATGCTATCATATGCACATGTGAACGCATATATATTGGAAGTACCATACGAGAACTCAGGTTCAGAATACGGGAACATAGCTATGCTATGAGCAAACCGGATTCCACATTGCCACTTGCACTACATTGGCATATAAAGCATCAATTAGATGACAACATGAATTTAAGGTTCATCGGGCTCCAACAGGCTTCTCTGGGCGAGAGAGGTGGGAATAGAGAAATTCTCCTTCGCCAGATGGAAGCCCGCCTCATTTGCAAATTTAGAGCAACGGAATTTGGCTTGAATCAAGATCATGAGATGGCGTACTTTCTCTGAAAATGATGTCCAATGAATAAGAGGAATCCCAATGTCACTCCATGCCTGTTTGTACATGTACCACAAACTCATTGATTGCTTATATACGCTGGACTATACTTGTCATAGGCTATTTGGACCTTGAATTACAATTGCAACCATTTATGTCTCACAACGTGGATTTTGCCCCACTTTGTAAAATGTACTTGTGGTTAGCACCACCTACTTTATTTTGCAGGGTAATTTATCGCGTACCAATTGTAAATAATAAAGTAATGGCCAGATTTGAAAGTTATGTTGTCTCGTTATCCCATAAAACTTTAAATCAAATTATAATTCTTAAACCCATGGAAACCTGCAGTCTGTTTCCGGACTGTAATGAATATTGATACGAGTATTGTACTTCAAACATGGCGTCCATCTTTCTTGCACATACACACAGAATGGGACATCCATCGAAATAGTAGTAGGACTGGGTTGCTACGACAACCCATGTAAACTCAGGAAGTGAGCCCGCTTTCTCGCAACAGACGGCAGGACATTTTTATGCGCTCTGCAGGTAAGCCTTGGTACAGTTGACTGAGTAGATTCTCAGCCACTGATCAACACCGCGGCATTTACGCTTGATCGTCACTAAGACTATATTAGTGTACCAGAACGCCCTCCATGCATTTTTTGCATACTGATTTAGCAACACATGGAGTTTAACTGACGCGTAGCTCGTCTAATTTTAAAACAAACATCAGTCACGGATACTTGTCGTTCCAACAATGACGCTAAAAGTTGTGATATTAGCACCACGGCACCAATGTTCACCCAGAAGTATTATTGTTATTATTTCCGTGTACCAGTAGCATTATCCACGTAAGCTCGAATAGGAATCAGTCTTTCTGTTGAGATTCACTCGTGCCCTTGTCTATCATTGCTCACACTCAACTTGATCACACTAACAATGCTGCAGTTTGCTAAATCAATGCATCTTAAGTAGTGATACATATATGTATCACTGCATGAATGTATTACCTAATCCGAGATTTTTTGACCTGATTTTGTATAGGGGGATTCAACCCGGGATATTGTGCGTCAACTAATTGGAACTAAATGTTATGGGAACATAGGTAAGGCAACCATGGGTGTAAATCAAACCTTATCATTCATTCTAAGGATTCTTAATATCTTATTTGACTTGTATTTTTGATAGTGACATATTCATTAATACTCTGTTTCTCTTTGCATTTTTTCTCTTTGTATTGTATTTTCTTTTGTTCATTTACCTCAAACCTCCTACCCTTCCGCCCCTCCTGTACTTTCTGTGATTGATCAACACCAATATCAATAATGTAATGTTTGTTTTCATGTGTCCACATATTATTTTCTTTTTTATTTCTTTTTACACACTTGATTTGTGAATTAATTGTGAATTGTGAAATAACAGTTTTACCATTAGCCCTGATTTGAAAAGGACACTTGTGTGTCGAAACACGTGTTATCCAAAGGGCAATATAATAAATAATAATCCTTATGCAGGAATACTATAGTGTGGTGCAGTTTTTGAAGTGTGGAGAAATACTTTGTACTGGCTGATATTTTGGACTTTCGCCTGCGCCAGGGCACCCCTATTATTTGGTTGACTGGAAGGGCTATGGTCCGGAGGACCGGTCTTGGGAACCGCTCTGTAACATTCATGCTCCTGCCCTTGTGCGCCGGTTCTATGCTCGCAGGGGGTTGGCGCCGCCTTTGGGGGTGGATGCTGTCACACTTCACCCTGTGCGCATGCAGCGGTTCGGCTTCCCCGTGCTCCTGGATAAACACTCTCGCGGGCGCCGTGGGACTGCGCACAGAACTGTGGCCATCCCGCATGGTGAGCGCCGTTTTGTTGCACCATTTTTTGCTAGATGGTGTCTTCGGCGTCACTAGACAACAGGTGCCTGTATTGGGACTACATATCCCAAGCTGCCATGCTTGTGTCAGGTGATCTGTGTTTTCCAGTCATGGAGAAGCTCCGCCTACTTAAGCAGCTGTGAAACGTTCTTCGCTGCTTCTATTTGAAGTTACACCCCAAAGTCACGTCTTCCTTGCTTCCGTGCCAATTCGATTCCTGCTTTCGTTTACGGACTGCCCTGCTTTGCGATTCTGTTCCTGGCGTTTCAACTCGTGTACCAGACCTCTTGCTACTCTCACGGGCTGAGTTAGATTACGATTCTGTCCTTGGTTTCCCGAACCGTGTACCAGACTCTGCTACTCCCACGGACTGCTTCTGATTACGATTTTTGTTATTGGCTTGTCAGCTTGTGTACCCGACCCTTGGCTACTCTCACGGATTGCACCACATAACGATTGCCGTGACATCCCATCTTCAGCAACTCGCTATACATCCTCTGGATCTGGGTCCTCTGGTAGTGTGAGTGTTCCTTTTCCTGTATTTGAGGTTAATTTTCCACTCACTAATTAGTGACTTATTGCTGTTATTGGACTGCCTATCCTAAACTTCCCTTTTCCAACCTGTACTGGCATTTCTCCTGTTGATGATTACTTACGTGCACTTGGGACGCTACGCTGATTGTGCACCAACCCGGAACTAGAGCGCCCCTCATGCCGCCCGGGTCTAGTTTCCCTACTAATCACTAATTCCCTTTTTTAAATTTTATACCTGTCGTTGTTTCCCTGGAAGTCGAACCAGTACTTTCATTGGTAAGATCTGACATCATCCTTTTTGGGTACTTCATCAAGAGTTTATATTCCAGCTTATCACATTGGTATTTCTTTTGTTTTGTACCATTAGGTGGGAAGGCATCTATGGGTTTCTAGCCACTAATCAGGGGGGAGGACTTATCAGGTATACACCAGCAAGGCTATAGTTTATGTCATCTTACCTGTCACCCGTTACTCACGGTCTCTTTTTTCCTTGCAGCTGGTACCATGGCAGTGTGTTCTCCCCGCTCTTTTGAGTGATCGGGTAATTTGTACTGTTCACCAGTAGAAGGCCATATCATTAAAAAGATCTTTATCCCTCACAGAGAGGAGGCTCGGGTGGAGGCTCCAACCCGAGCTCTTCAAGCAAATCACCAACCATACAGACGTAGTCGCCAATCCAGGCCACCCCTGTACGGTGAGTGACAGGTTAACTCTTATCCCTTTTTGTCTGTGTCTCTTGGAGCCTTGTTTCGCTCCCTTTACATTAAGACTTGGCTGCTGGCAGTGGTAACTACCCTAACTTTTCTACCACGATTATCTTATATAAATGTGGTAATGTTTTAGACTATTAGCCTCGAACATAAACCCGCTTGACCAAATACATTTTATTTTGGCTCCGGCTGGGTTTATTCGCCATTTCTTTTTGTAAAAGTCTTTCTCGTGTTTTTCTCTGCACGCCAAACTGGGGATGATTCCTTTGTTTTCTGTCTTTTCGCGGGCTTCTGCACAGAAGCCCTCCTTAAGGCGCCTGAAAGTCTAGGTAGGCAGGATGTGAGGGAGGGGTCTTCGGACCCCTGCCATGGGTTCCCTTGGTTACCCAAGTCGCACTCCTGTTTGATTGGCTAAGGGGGCTGTCCTTGCTAGGACAGCCACCCTGCTGTGTGGTTGACAGCCAGGCTGAATGAATGGGAGAAAACTGCATAAAAAGCAGGTCTCTGGGACTGGAAAGGCAGAGTTGCCAGTGGAACGAAAGAACCAACAAGGAACTGGACAAAGAGGACCCCTACAACGACTGAACCTCCCGGTGAAGCCCTGCTACAGGTCCGAATCTTCAGAATCCAACGACAGAGAAGATCCTCCAGGAAACTTCTTCCCTTGAGCTGGTGGGACCAACCAGTTCGCCCAAACTGGTTGAATTCGCTGTACAGAGCTACAGTGGACCGGATACCCAGGAAGGTCTGACCCTGCTTGGGTTTTAAGGAGCGCACCTTTTATTTGTTGTTTTGCTCTGCTGCTGATTTCTTCCCTGGGTGGCGCAGGACCCTCCAGTCTTCCTACTTCATGTCAGTCCGACAGTCGCTTAAGGAACCGTGAGCCTGCAAGAACCACCAGGAAAGTCCGCCTCAGCTACAGCTCCCTCTCCATTTCAAGGTACTTTGCAAATCCAGTTGTCTGTTTCGTTCAACCGCGGTAAAAGTGTTTAAAATCTTTTGCCAATCCGAGGGCTTGTCCTTCTTTTCTCTTTGAACTAACTTTTCAAGGCAATTGGGTCCTCCGAACTATTCCATATCTATGACAGGTAATCACCACAGCTGTACTGCTTCGGAACATTTTCTGCGTCCTGCGTCGATGACGTTGATACGCTGTCCCCGAGGGCCTCCGTCGAGCCGACGTCACCGGATGTTATAAGTAGGACGCACGACACCCGTAGCCTCAGTTCTGTTTTTCCCGCAAACGTGTTAGCTTCGGAGATCTCGGCGCGCCTCGGTTCTTCTGAGTTCTATTTTTTTCGGTTCTTCGAACCTGTTAGTTTGTGAAGATTTCCATGATGTCTTCGTCTTCTTCTACCCCACGTCTGGGTTTCAAGAAGTGTCGGGACTGCGGTTCCAAGATGTCGCTGACGGACCCACATGACGCCTGCCTCTCGTGCCTTAGTGAGGACCACGCCACGGACGATTGTGACGAGTGCCAGTCGTTAACATCGAAGGCCTTGCGGGAGCATAAGAAGAAGTTTTCTGTCGGTAAGGTGTCCAAGCCCCGGAAGTTGAAATCCACTGGGCTTTCGACTGACGATTCGAGGGGTGACTCCCCGCATCGCCGGCGTAAATCCAGGGGGTCTTGGTCCTGGAGCGGGTCCCGCCATTCTTCTGCCTCTTCGAGGCACTCACGGAAGCTGCGTCATCGGTCGCCTTCCCCGTCCTCGTCCGAGGACTCCGACCGTCGGCGGGTTGCTTCTCCCAACAAGCATTCCACTCCTGTGGAATGGGATTCATTTCGGCAGGAGATTATGGCGATTTTTCAGTCGCAGCGCTCCGTTCCATCCGCGCCGTCGAAAAATGCCGGTCGTGACTGTGCTAGAGCCACCACTCGCACGCCTTCGGTCTCGGGTGGTCAGAGCGATCATCGAGCACCTTCGAGGTCTCGATTGGACAAGGTGGATCGCTCTAGACAGGCCCGATCCAGGTCCTGGTCCTCAACGCCCTCGAGACCGTCGGAGCCTGTGAGGTCTTCGAAGAAGTAATCGACGCCTTTGGCGCCGATGTCGTCGAAGGACTCTCTCGAGGCTCCGCATCCGAGGAAGCCGTCGATGCCATCGGCACCCAGGCTGTCGAAGGACGTGCTCGGGGCTCCGCCCTCGAGGACTGTGTCGAAGCCGTCATCGCCACGCTCGACGTCGACGCCGATTCCATCGACGCTCTCGATGCCTTTCGAGGCTGTTTTGTCGGAGGTACCCCGTGGCACGGTGG
This sequence comes from Ambystoma mexicanum, assembly GCF_040938575.1. Classification (NCBI taxonomy): domain Eukaryota; kingdom Metazoa; phylum Chordata; class Amphibia; order Caudata; family Ambystomatidae; genus Ambystoma; species Ambystoma mexicanum. The sequence goes on along the minus strand of NC_090939.1, from coordinate 95,209,485 downwards.
AACCCCGTAGAAAGGCTCTGGCCAAGTCGAAAAATGTCTTTGTCCCTTTTTCTGTGCCCCCATTCCAGCCTCTGGATTATATTTCTGAGGTGGAAGAAGGGTCTGAGGAAGAAGGTTTGGTTCCTGATAAGGTACCTGACGAGATTTTGTCTGGTCATAGCCAGATTGAAGACCTGCGTCAGTCGCTGCATGACGCCAGTGGTCTGGACACCTCTCCGGAGGTTGAGTTTGGTACGCCTGAGCCTGGCACGCACGCCGAGTCCTCGTACCGGCGCCTTATGTCGAGGGTTACGGAATACTTAGGGTGGTCTGCGCCACCAGTGGATTTTCTGCAGGATGACCTGACGGATATCCTTGACCAAGGTCCACCAACTGACCCGGTACTGCCATTCCATATGGCCTTGCAAAGAAGGGTGGCAACGTCTTGGTCTGCTCCGGAGAGTCTCCCGGAATTGAGGAAGTCTTTGCCGAAGAAATACCATCCAGCCAATAGCGACCCCAGCTACTTGTCTACGCACACCACTCCGGAGAGTTTGGTGGTGCAGGCGGCTACGGCCCTGGCAAAACAGGTGTCATACCCTATCATCCCTCCAGATAGGGACGACAAACGTTTTGATGGCTGGACGAAGAAAGTGTTTTCTTCAGGGGGTATGGCTTTACAGGCAGCCAACGTTGTGTGTGCCTTAGCACGTTTCACTCATACTGTGTGGAATTGTGTCTCTTTGGCGGCTGAAAATATTCCCGAAGGGGAGGAAAAGGATGGCTTTCTTGCTCTTGTTCAGGATGGCAAGGATGCCATGTGTGAATCCGTTCGGTCGGGTCTGGACATGGCAGATTGCGTCAGCCGGTCCATGGCGGTGAGCACCGTAAGGCACAGATTTGCGTGGTTGCGGAAGTCGGGGTTTGTTCCTGATCTACAAGCCCGGCTTCTCAACATGCCCTTTGATGGTGAACATCTTTTTGGCAGCAAGGCTGACGAGAGCCTTGAGAGGTTGCAGACCTCCAAAGCTGCAGCAAAATCGTTGAGCGCTGCAGTTCGCCAACCTCTGTTTTTTGTCCTAGTGGACAGCAATGGAGGCGAGGTTCCTTTCAATATTACTCGTCCTTTGGTAGATTGAGAGTAGCTGCAAGTCAAAGGGGCCACCGTAGGAGTACCAGAGGTGGAAAGCAAGGTACTCAAGGTGCCAAGGCCGCTCGGGCAGTTGCCTCTTTACCCTCAGGCAATGCCGCAGCCGTTTTAGCTCAGTCATGAGGCCATGTCCCATGGTTCGCCGGTTGGGGGAAGGCTGGCGCAGTATCTTGTAGAATGGCGTGCCATTACTTCAGATGTGTGTGTTTTGGAGATCATAGCCCACGGCTACTGTCTTCCTTTCCGGCAGAGGCCTCACAACAATCCACCAGGGAATCTCTCTTTGAAGAATCCAGATCTGCTCCTTGCGCAGGAAATACAATCCCTGCTGGAGAAAGGTGCCATAGAACTGGTGCCTGTAGCGGAGAGAAACAAGGGATGGTATTCCCCTTATTTTTTGATTTAGAAGAAAGACGGAGGATTGAGACCCCTCTTGGACTTGCGTGGTTTGAACAAGCTCCTCAGGAAGGACAAGTTCAAGATGGTGTCAAAGATGGTTACTCTCTCTCAAGTCCTCCAGGCCCTTCAACTTCAGGACTGGTTGGTGTCTCTCGACCTCAAAGACGCTTATTTTCATGTGCCGATTCATCCCAAGAACAAGAAGTACCTGAGGTTCGCAGTTGGCAACTCGCACTTTCAGTTTCGGGTCCTGCCGTTCGAATTGACCTCCGCCCCAAGGGTTTTCACCAAGCTCATGGTGGTGGTGGCAGCGTATCTCAGGATAGGGGCGATTCACGTCTACCCCTACCTGGAGGATTGGTTGATCAGGGCGCGCTCTCCCGAGCGAGTCCTGGATCATCTGTCAGTCACCTGCCACTTCCTTCACAAGCTGGGCTTCTCCCTCAACTTAAAGAAGTCCCACTTGACGCCAACTCAGTGGCTCCAGTACATCGGAGAAGTGCTCGACACGTCCCTGGGGCAGTGTTTCCCTCCCCAGGTGAGGGCTCTTCAAATTCAGCAGATGGTGCACAAGTTTCAACATGCCCAGAGTCTCCCGTCGTTCGAACTCTTGAGGTTGCCTAGCCTCATGGCATCCTGCATTCTTCTGGTGCCAGAGGCCAGGTTGAGGTCTCTGCAATGGGCTCTCAAGATGCAGTGGTCACGGTCCTCCGGCAGGATGTCAGACCCCGTTCAGGTGCCGCCCTCGGTCGCCCAGGATCTTCTGTGGTGGCCGTCGAAGGCAATCTGATGAGGGGGGCTCAATTTTGGCTACCCTGGCCAGAGGTGACGATCGTGACGGACTCATCCCTCACGGGATGGGGAGCTCATGCCAACAAGTTGACAGTCAGCAGTCGTTGGTCTCAGTCGGAGTCCAGACTCCATATCAATCTGTTGGAGCTGAGGGCCGCCAGGCTTGCCCTGAAGGCTTTTCTGCCGACTGTGCGAGGAAAGAATGTACTGATTCTGACAGAAAACACAGTGGCCATCCTCTACCTCAACAAAAAAGGGGGGGCAGGGTCATTTCCTCTGTGCAGGGATGCGATGCAGCTCTGGTTCTGGGCATCCAGCTGGAAATTTCGATTTCGGCAGTTCATCTGGCCGGAGACGAAAACGAGACAGCGGACACTCTGAGCAGGCAGAGCGCGATCTCTCACGAGTGGGAGCTGGCTCAGGAGATTCTCCTGGAGATTTTTGCCCTTTGGGGGACCCCACAAGTGGATCTCTTCGCCTCCAGTGTCACCCAGAAGTGCGAAAGGTTCTGCTCGCGGGAATTTCCTCCAAGAGGAGCCTTAGGGGACGTGTTCGTGGTGGAGTGGTCCTTCCCACTGCTGTACGCGTTTCCCCCAGTCCCCGTCATCCCACAAGTGCTGCAGAGGTTACGGAGGTTCGGTTCCCAGATGATCCTCATTGCTCCGGCATTGGGCCCAGAGAGCGTGGTACCCGGACCTTCTCGACTTGTCCGTCTGCCCTGCACGCCGTCTTCCCTACCGAGACAATCTGCTCTCACGGGAGGGGGGTCAGGTTCTCCATTCAGAGGTCAGCTCCCTCAACCTTCACGCTTGGCTTCTGAAAGGTTGAGGTATAAGGATTGGGACCTCCCTGAAGACGTGATGGAGGTGTTGCTTTCGGCCAGCCGGCCTGCAACAAAGTCCCTGTACTGTTGCCGTTGGAGAAAGTTCTGCGACTGGTGTAGGGTTAATAATGTGGATCCTTTTTCATGTGACATTCCTGTGGTTCTGTCTTTTTTGCTTTCGTTAGCCCACAAGTGGGTACCATTAAAGGTTACCTGCTGGCGCTGTCCATATGTAAGCGCTCGTCTGAGGAGTGTTCTTACTTCAAAATTCCTTTAATTTCTCAGTTTCTAAAAGGGCTCACTAATCTGTTTCCACCGTCACCTTTCCAGGTGCCCGGTTGGGATTTGAACCTTGTTCTAAAATTCCTAATGGGTGCTCCATTTGAGCCTTTACATTCTTGTCCTTTGAGACTGTTAACCCTTAAAATTGTATTTTTAGTTGCGGTTACTTCCGCTCGCAGAGTGAGTGAATTGCAGGCACTTTCTGTTTAGCCACCCTTCACAGTGTTTCATAAGGACAGGGTTGTCCTTAGGGTTCGTCCTTCCTTTTTTCCGAAAGTGGTGTCGGAATTTCATTTAAGCCAGAAGGTCATTCCTCCGGCATTTTATCCTCCTCCGCATCCTGGTAAGGAAGAGGAGAGGCCCCATAGGTTCGATCCAAGGAGAGCTTTAAGTTTCTACATTTCACGCATGTCCCGGGTCAGAGTGGACAATCAGCTCTTTATAGGTTACGCTGGAAGGCGGTTGGGACAATCTGTTACTAAGCAAACTTTGTCTAGATGGATTATTGATTGATTGATTTATTTATTTATAGAGCGCTTTGCACCAAAGCGCTGTACATTGGAACAACAAATACACAGAAATAACAACAAATTAACAGTGTGAGCAGATAAAAGTACATCTTGAATCATTCCATAAAACAGTGTAGAGAGCAATTACTTGAGGGGGGGAGAAGTGGAGTGGGAGTTGGAGAGTTGAGGGGATCAGGAGAAGGATTGAAAAAGTGTAGAAGGAAGGGAGAGAGAGAGTAAAGGGAGAGGGGGGAAGAGGAATTGAAGAGGGGAAGTCAGGGGGGAGGATACGAGAGGGCAGAAGGGGGCTTCACGGAGGGGGATGGAGAAGAAGGGATTTAAGGGAGGTGCGAAATGAGGTGAGGGTGGTGGAAGATCGGATTAGGAGGGGGAGAGAGTTCCAGTGCAGAGGGGCAAGAAGATGGAAAGAGGGGAACCGGGAAGAAGCGCAAGGGGAAGGGGGTACAGTGGTCAGCTGAACAAAAGGGAGCGAGGGGGGTGTAGAAGGAGAGACGGGAGGAGAGATAAGGAGGAGCAAGACCATGGAGGGATTTGAAAACAAGGCAGAGAAAGTGGAATTTTAGTTGTAGGTGGAAAGGAAGCCAGCCAAGGTGAGAGAGCGAAGAGGAGATAGAATCACGAGGGGTAAGGAGACAAAGGGTACGAATAGCAGAGTGGTAAATGGATTTAAGAGCGGCAAGATGAGAAGAGGGAAGTCCGAAGAGAAGAGAGGAGCAGTAGAAGAGACGGGAAAAGATGAGTGAGGAGACTAGGAGTTTAGTAGCGTGGAAAGTTAGTGAGGGACGGATAATGCGAATGTTGTAAAGGTGGTATCGGCAGGAGCGGGAGGTGAGTGAGATGTGTTGCGAGTAGTTAAGAGTGGAGTCAAAAAGAACGCCTAGATTGCGAGCATGGGTGGAGATATGGAGATCAGAAGGAGGAAAATGGATAAAGGGGGAGGAGAGGGAGGGAAAAGAGTATTAGAGGGGAAGAAAAGGACTTCGGTTTTATCAGTGTTGAGAGAGAGAAAGCGGGAGGACATCCAGTTCTTGATGGCCGTGAGACAAGAGAAGAGCTTAAGATGGATGTCAGGTGTGAAGGAGGAGAAAGAGAGAAAGAGTTGAGTGTCATCCGCATAAAAATGATGGGAAATGCCAAAGGAGGAGATAACAGGGGCAATGCGAGAGGTGTAGAGAGAGAAGAGGAAAGGGCCAAGTACAGAGCCTTGAGGAACACCGTAAATTAGAGGGAAGGAAGGAGAGGTCTGGCCTCTCCATGAGACAGTAAAGGAACGGGCAGAAAGGTAGGAGGATAGCCATTTTAGAACAGGGCCTTTGAACCCGAAGGAGGAGAGAGTATGGAGCAGGAGTGGGTGATCGACAGTGTCAAAAGCGGCAGAGAGGAGCGACGAGCAGACAGGAGCGAGTTGAGAATGGAGGTGAGAGCAGTTTCAGTGGAATGTTTAGGACGGAAGCCAAATTGAAAAGGAGGAAGGAGAGAGGAAGTAGAGACGAAGGAGGAGAGTTGAGAGTAGGCGAGGCGTTCAAGGAATTTGGAGAGGAAAGGCAGAAGAGAAATAGGCCTGCAGTTAGCAGTGAGCAGAGGATCTGCAGAGGGTTTCTTAAGAATAGGAATAATCGTAGCATGTTTGAAAACAGAGGGAAAGGTAGAAGAGGATAGGCAGGAGTTGAAGAAAGTGGTGAGGTAAGGGAGAATAAGAGGGTAGATCTTAGGGATGAGAATAGAGGGGAGAGGGTCAGAGGGGGCGGACGTGGGGTGGGCTTTAGATAAAAGGGAGGAGATATCAGAAGGGGAAACAGATGAGAAGACAGACATGATGGAAGATGGGAGAGAGGGGGGAGGAGGAGAGGAGGAGTCGGAGAGGGAGATAATTTTTTGCCTGAGAGAGATGATTTTAGAGGAAAAGTAATTGGCAAAGTCAGAGGGAGAAAGTGAGGAATTGGAAGAGGGATCAGGAGTGGGAGGAGAAAGAAGACGGGAAAGAGTTTGAAAGATCCGACGAGGATGAGAGGCTTGAGACTGAAGAAGGTTAGAGTAGTAGGAGGATTTGGCAGTCGCAAGACAAGAATTGTAATGTGCATGGTAGGAGAAGTAAGAGTTTTGATTAGAGAGCGAGGGAGTTTTGAGGCAAAGTCTCTCAAGTAGCCTGAGAAGACGCCGCATAGAGCGGAGATGGGAAGTAAGCCAAGGTTGAGAAGGTTTTTGAGTAGGGCGGAAGAGAGAAAGGGGGTAGAGTTGGTCAAGAGTAGTTGTGATAGAAGATGAAAGGGAGGAGAGAGCATCATCGGGAGAGAGTAGTGCAAAGTCTTGGTGAGATGGGAGAGAAGAAGAGAAAGTGTGGGAGAAGAGGGTAGGATCGAAATTACGCAAGTCGCGCCGTGAGAAGATTGGTGGGGAGGGATTAGTATTAGTGGAGGGTGAGAGAGGAGAAAGGGAGAACGAGAGTAAGCAATGATCAGAGAGATAAACAGGAAGAGAAGAGACAGGGCAATTTCTGAATGTTACCGCTTGGCGGGTAAGGACCCTCCGGTAGGCTTACGGGCCCATTCTACTAGGGGTATGGCTGCCTCTACTGCCCTGCAGAGGGGTGTTCCTATTCGTAACATCTGTGAAGCAGCCACATAGGCTTCGGTCCATACTTTTGTACGTCACTACTCCCTAGATTCTATTCAGGGGCAGGATCTGGCCTTTGGCAAGGCGGTCTTTTACTCTGCAATTTAATTGGGCATTCTAAATTTCTATATTCTAAATTTTTCCCTCCTCCATACGTTGGTACTGCTTTGGGAGTCTGTCATAGATATGGAATACGTCAGAGGACCCAATCCACTCAAAGAACAAGTTACTCTCTTACCTGGTAACGTTCTTTCGATGGGATGGTCGGACGACGTATTCCATATCGCTCCCTCCCTACCTGCCCCGCTGCAGAATTTCGTATGTGATTGCAGCTTACATTTCCGCAAGGATTTCTGTGGTCATACTGGCAGACGATTGTGCCACACGTTCTGGGAAAAAACTACAACTGAGGCTATGGGCGTCGTGCGTCCTACTTATAACATCCGGTGACATCGGCTCAACGGAGGCCCTCGAAGACAGTGTATCGACGTCATCGACGCAGACGCCGAACATTTTCCGAAGCAGCACAGCTGTGGTGATTACCTGTCATAGATATGGAATATGTCGTCGGACCATCCCATCGAAAGAACGTTACCAGGTAAGAGAGTAACTTGTTCTTCTACCAACCAACCTCGTCCGGAAACTGTGCCACGAACTTTACTGCATACTACCCTGAACTGTGTGATTTTGAGCAAAAGACTTTTGACCCATTGACTTTGGCCCTAAGCCTTTTCTATCTGTGTCACGATGCCTGCCCCCGGAAAGCCAGACCAGGCCCAGCAACCCCAGAAGCAGGCATCATACCACTTGAAACATGCCCAAAAACCCCAGTTAGGGGCTCTTTGGCTACAGTCCTGGAGCCTATGGCGCCAGGCTCATAAGAATAAAGTCAGTCCTGGCGCCATGGGCGCCAGGCTCATTACAGAAATCTTACCTGTTGCAGACCATGCTGCATACCTACCTGATGCAGACCATGCTGCACGAAGCCACAAGCCAAATGAGGCTTAAAGGGACTACTTTACCTCAGGGACTCCTTTCCTCTCGGGTGGGGCTGTGGAAGAATACTTACCTGGGACTTCTTCCAAGGCTATTTAAGCCACACCCGGACAGCCACACGTGCTTCGCGTTATTCTGCTTGCTGCAGCGTAACGCTCACCGTGTCTTCAGCAGCTCCAGTCTTCAGCCATGCCCGTTTCAGCCCTGGAACACCTAGAACAAGAAAAGGAGAAGGAGAAGAGGTCAGAACAAAACTCTTACCTGAATCCTTGATCCAGCACATCGTCGATCTGGAAGAGAGAAGCCTTCTCAGGTGCATTGCCACGCACCTCGCAGAGCCGCGCTGAACTCACCAACCGGGGCTGCATTCCTTTACTCCATCGCGAATCCAGCATCTCCAGGCCATTCTTCAACACCTGGGGGAGACAAGAACAGATAGGTGAGCAAGGGCAATACAAACCACCCCCAAAGACTTACCTGATTTACCACAGGGGGGTACTCACCTCATCTCGGGTCGGCGTAGTCAATTCTGCATCATTGCCGCACCCCGGCCCCTAAGGGGAAAAAACAAGGACAATACAACCTAACCCCAAAGACTTACCTGATTTGCCACAGGGGGTTACTCACCTCATTTCGGGTCGGCACAGTTAATTCTGCATCATCGCTGTACCCCGGCCCCAAAGGGGAGAACCACAATAGACTTACCAGGATCTTAGCAATTGCCACTTGGAACTCTTCTGGTAGTTTAAATCCGCAACCTGCAAGGAATCTGGCAGAGTGAAGATCAGACTTTTGAACTCTTACGAACAATTGGACTTAGAGTCAATACTGGAACTCACCAATTCCTCCACGCCAGTGAAGTAACTGGTCGTCTACGCGCCCCTGCGCTCGACGCAGGATGGAGAGCTCATCTTTCCAAATCCTCAGGTGAGATTAAGAGGGAACTTCAGGAGTGTTCTGTGGGCAGACAAGGGGAGTGGGAAGGCGGGTTAACGCTCAGATTACGGGAGGTTCATTCCCTTTCTCCATTGCAGAAAGATATTCGTACGAGTCCAACAAACAAAGCTAAGTGGGTCTGTCCAGTCTGTCATCTCGGCTCTACGTGTTACTCTGGTGGAAGCAACAGCGGGCCAGTCCAGATCGACGCCCCCGTGGGAATCAGGTGAGCGTAACAGAACGCGAAGCCTACCCACAAATACCCACCTGGGCGTCATGGAGACCTCGGAAACCGATCAGTTGGCCCAATTATTAGGGGAACCAAGGGCCGAAGTACATTCCGCCCACCAGGAAACCAATGCCCTCAGGAGGGAATTGATAGTGTCAAAAGAACGAACTGATGATTTGGCCAGACAGCTATTACAAAGCCAGGCTGGACAAACACCTCTACCTGGACTCGGAGCCAGCCCAGCTCCGGTGCCACCGAGTAACCCAGTGCAGATAAACCTTCCTGGAGCCGTTCCCTTGGCTCCGCCTGAACGCTTTGCCGGAGACCCTAAAAGGTTTGCTATATTCATGAATCAATGTCGCTTACACTTTTTATGTAGACCTGGAGCTTTCCCAAACGATCAAGCCAAGGTAGCTTTTGTACTGTCATATCTCAGCGGCAGTGCAGCGGACTGGTCCATTCCACTAGTAAATCAGGATGACCCGATTCTTCGAGATTTCCAAGGTATTCGAACTAGCATGGAAAGACTGTTCGCCCGACATTCCCAAGGACAGGCTTTGGATAACGAACTTTTATCCTTATGGCAAGGTAATCAGGATCTTTTATCTTACATTGTAACTTTCAATAGATTAGTTGTGGAAACCGAATGGCATGAAGCCAAGCGAATTACATTATTCCATCGAGGGCTTGGGGGAGAACTCAAGGATGTTTTAGCCCAAGTCGTGAACCCGCCTTTAGACTGTGCTGAATATATAGATTTTGTGGTCCAGTTAGATCACAGACTTCAAACCAGAAAGGCTGATCGAACCAAGTTTGAAAACAAGGTCTTGGTTAAAACCTACGTACCCTCGAAGGGGGTAGATGCCTCAGAACCCATGCAAATCGGAGGGGTTAGAGGACCCTTAACCCAGAAGGAAAGGGAAAGAAGGCGGCAACAGCAATTATGTTTATATTGCGGAGCTACTGGTCCTTTCCTTCGGAACTGCCCTGTAAAACCACCCAAGAAAACTATAGGAGCAGCAGACGAAAACCACTTGAAACCTGACTCGGGAAACAATCAAGCCCGGCAAGCGTAGAGGTCAGCTTGCCGAGCTTAAAGAAGGAAACTCTGACCTCGCATTTCACCATACCCATGGTTCTTATAGATCCAGAGCAGCCATCACGCATGCACGCGGTAAAGGCGTACGTAGATAGTGGAGCCATAGGAAACTATTTGGACTACGGAGTGGCTTGCAGGATGAATCTACCTCTCACCCAAAAGACCACTACCGATGTCGTCACCACTGTTGATGGAACTGAAATTGCCTCTGGTCCCGTAACTCATTCCACTGCAGAGATGACTTTGCTGGGTCAGGATGGACACCGAGAGGTTATGGTGTTTGATTTAATCAAGGCTCCACAGTTTCAACTGATACTGGGAATCCCTTGGTTGAAAAACACAATCCCTGTATTGATTGGCGAGAGAAGAGACTAACCTTCCCAGTATGTGCTAACACCTGTTACCCAAAGAGAACTCTAAATTCAGTAATGGCCCCAATAATCCCAGCTGCCATACAATTACCTGCTGAATACCAAGACTTTCAGGATGTCTTTCAAAAGGAGCAGGCAAACACCTTACCACCGCACAGATCGTATGATTGTCAAATAGATCTCATACCAGGAGCACAGCCACCTTGCAGCAGAATCTATGCCCTCACGGAACCTGAAAATCTCCACTTGCGCCAGTACCTAGACCAGTATCTTGCTAATGGCTTCATCCGACCGTCCAAGTCCCCTGCATCTTCCGCTTTGTTCTTCGTGCCAAAAAAGGAAGGCGACCTTAGAACATGCATTGACTACCGCACGCTGAATCAGATAACTATCAAGAATCGGTACCCATTGCCTTTGATCCCTGAACTTTTAGACCAGGTAAAGAACGCTTGTATGTACACAAAACTAGACCTTCGGGGGGCATATCATCTGGTACGCGTCAAAGAGGGTGACGAATGGAAGACTGCTTTTCGCACCAAGTACGGATTATTTGAGTACCAGGTGATGCCTTTCGGACTGTGTAACGCACCAGCAGCCTTCCAGTTCTTCATGAACGATGTCTTCCGAGAACTCATCGATGTTTGTGTAGTCGTTTACATCGACGATATCTTAGTATACTCCCTATCAGAATCCAATCATGTAAAGCACGTCCGAGCAGTCCTAGAAAAGTTACGCCAGTATAAGTTGTACGCTAAACTGGAAAAGTGCATCTTTCACAGAGTTTCTTGGATTTATTCTGACCCCGAGAGGAATCCGGATGGATACACGGAAGGTGGACGCAATTCTTAATTGGCCTTCGCCAAGCTCAGTCAAAGGAGTTCAAAGCATGCTCGGCTTTGCCAATTTCTATCGCAGGTTTATCCCGGACTTCTCACACCTTGTACATCCCATTACAACACTATTGCAAAAGAATAAACGCTTTACATGGACAGAAGAAGCCGAGAACGCCTTCCAAGAGTTAAAAAAGAAATTCACGTCCGCTCCTGTATTACGACACCCGCGCCCAGAGCTTCCCTACATAGTAGAAACAGATGCATCCAGTTCAGCTATGGGAGCAGTGCTCTCCCAAAAGGATCCCGAAACTAACCAGCTGCACCCAGTGGCATTTTGGTCAAGAAAGTTTTCGGCTCCCGAATTAAATTATGCTATAACCGACAAGGAACTGTTGGCCATCAAGTCCGCCTTCAAGGCTTGGCGGCACTATCTGCTGGGCGCCAGGCATACCATTACGGTCATCACTGATCACCGCAACTTACAATACCTAAAGGTAGCCAAGGCCCAATCTTCACGCCAACTCCGTTGGGCATTGTTCTTCGCCGAGTTTGATTTTGTAATAACCTATCGACAAGGTTGTAAAAATGGAAAAGCTGACGCCCTGTCCTGAATAGGATTGGGAGAAACAGAAAGAGCTTTAGAACCTGTACCCATAATTCCTGAACAGAGAATCCTTGGTCTGACATCTATACACTCTCTGGAGGACATTCAAGAAAAGGTCCATCAACTCTTTGATTCCGATGCCTTACAGGGCTGGGCAAGGAAAGGCCCAGAGTATTCTGTCACCAACAATCTACCTTATTACCAAGGCCGGCTATTTTTGCCACTTGAGGAACTACAGAAACTTGTCATTTCTCATTACCACGACACCTTGATGGAAGGACATCCTGGCATTGCTAAAACTGAAGACAAAATCAAGAAACAGTTTTGGTGGCCCACCTGGCGAAAAGATGTCAAGTTGTTTGTCATGTCTTGTGGCATTTGCGCTCAAAATAAAGGGGAAAAGAAAAAACCCGCTGGATTATTACAACCGTTAGACATACCACCTACTCCTTGGCATACCTTGTCATTAGACTTTATCACGGATTTACCCCCGTGCAAAGGTTATAACACCATTCTAGTTATTGTAGATCTTTTTTCTAAAATGGCCCATTTCATTCCTTTAAAAGGAATACCTTCAGCTTCAATCCTGGCCAAGGAGTTCCTTGAAAATGTTGTCTGTCTACATGGCTTTCCTTCCGTGTTAATTTCAGACCGGGGAAGTCAATTTATTTCACATTTTTGGAGGAAGTGCTGCCAGCTGGCACAAATTGATGTTAGGCTTTCAACCAGCCACCATCCCCAGACTGACGGTCAAACTGAGAGAACCAACCAGACTCTTGAGCAATAACTACGTTGTATGCTACATCAATCTGAGGAGGATTGGAAAGACATTCTTTGGATCGCCGAGTATGCATACAATAATTCTGTACACTCAGGAACTAAACAAAGCTCTTTTTTTACCATATATGGTCACCATCCTCGAACCTCAGACTTAGGTTCTCCCCAGCATTTAGAGATGCCTGTGGTGGACCATCTCCACGCTGTTATCACACAAGCCTTTAAAGAGGCGACTGCACATTTACAAAAGGCTAAGGATAAATACAAGAAGGATGCTGATCAACACAGGAGTGAAGCACCGCAATACCAAGTAGGGGACCAAGTATGGTTAGCCACCAAGTACTTACCACTCAAGGGAACACGGACTTTTAACCCCAGGTACTTGGGACCTTATTCTATTAAGGCTATTATTAACCCAGTGGCCGTCAAGTTGGACCTGCCTGGTCATATGCGTGTTCATCCTGTTTTTCACATGTCTCTTTTGAAGCCTGTGCAACCAGGAACTAGACTAACCACCCCACCTGAACCTATCCTCATAGACGGGGAACCCGAATTCGAAGTCAACAATATTTTAGCCTCTAAAAGGGTGAGATCAAAACTCTTCTATCTCATTGATTGGGAAGGTTATGGTCCACAAGAAAGATCTTGGGAGCCTAGTGACCATGTGCATGCACCTCAATTAGTGAAAAGGTTCCACCAAGAATTTCCAGACAAACCAAGGCCGAGAGGGAGAACAGCTTTAGGAGGGGCCTTGAGGGGGAGTGCTGTCACGATGCCTGCCCCGGGAAAGCCAGACCAGGCCCAGCAACCCCGGAAGCAGGCATCATGCCACTTGAAACATGCCCAAAAACCCCGGGCTCATAAGAATAAAGTCAGTCCTGGCGCCATGGGCGCCAGGCTCATTACAGAAATCTTACCTGTTGCAGACCATGCTGCATACCTACCTGATGCAGACCATGCTGCACGAAGCCACAAACCAAATGAGGCTTAAAGGGACTACTTTACCTCAGGGACTCCTTTCCTCTCGGGTGGGGCTGTGGAAGAATACTTACCTGGGACTTCTTCCAAGGCTATTTAAGCCACACCCGGACAGCCACACGTGCTTCGCGTTATTCTGCTTGCTGCAGCGTAACTCTTACCATGTCTTCAGCAGCTCCAGTCTTCAGCCACGCCCGCTTCAGCCCTGGAACACCTAGAACAAGAAAAGGAGAAGGAGAAGAGGTCAGAACAAAACTCTTACCTGAATCCTTGATCCAGCACATCGTCGATCTGGAAGAGAGAAGCCTTCTCAGGTGCATTGCCACGCACCTCGCAGAGACGCGCTGAACTCACCAACCGGGGCTGCATTCCTTTACTCCATCGCGAATCCAGTATCTCCAGGCCATTCTTCAACACCTGGGGGAGACAAGAACAGATAGGTGAGCAAGGGCAATACAAACCACCCCCAAAGACTTACCTGATTTACCACAGGGGGGTACTCACCTCATCTCGGGTCGGCGTAGTCAATTCTGCATCATTGCCGCACCCCGGCCCCTAAGGGGAAAAAACAAGGACAATACAACCTAACCCCAAAGACTTACCTGATTTGCCACAGGGGGGTACTCACCTCATTTCGGGTCGGCGCAGTTAATTCTGCATCATCGCTGTACCCCGGCCCCAAAGGGGAGAACCACAATAGACTTACCAGGATCTTAGCAATTGCCACTTGGAACTCTTCTGGTAGTTTAAATCCGCAACCTGCAAGGAATCTGGCAGAGTGAAGATCAGACTTTTGAACTCTTACGAACAATTGGACTTAGAGTCAATACTGGAACTCACCAATTCCTCCACGCCAGTGAAGTAACTGGTTGTCTACGCGCCCCTGCGCTCGACGCAGGATGGAGAGCTCATCTTTCCAAATCTTCAGGTGAGATTAAGAGGGAACTTCAGGAGTGTTCTGTGGGCAGACAAGGGGAGTGGGAAGGCGGGTTAGCGCTCAGATTACGGGAGGTTAATTCCCTTTCTCCATTGCAGAAAGATATTCGTACGAGTCCAACAAACGAAGCTAAGTGGGTCTGTCCAGTCTGTCATCTCGGCTCTACGTGTTACTCTGGTGGAAGCAACAGCGGGCCCGTCCAGATCGACGCCCCCGTGGGAATCAGGTGAGCGTAACAATCTGATCTCCTCACTGAAGTTCCTCTTGTTCAACTGCCCTGAGTACTTACCTGTTGGTTTGATCTAATTTCTACTAACTTTTGTCTTTCCCTCCCTTTTAAATTGCTGGAGTGCCATTTTGCTCCCACTTCATTTTGTGAGCTTAACTTGTCTGAAATTTAAGGGAAGTGGTGTGGTGTATTATGATTGCGATTTTTGACTTGCTTATAATAGTGTAATGTTATACAAATGAAGAGTGAATTAAATATATATTCTTTTACTTGAAAACCTTGAGTCAGTGTTTGCCTGAATCATAGTAATTGCTGTCCTTTGTGTAACTATCTTGTACTGCTCACTTACTCTTGAGATAAGTCTGGCTGCTCTGCTAATGCTACCACTTTAACTGTGTAGTACAGGCTTGTACCAAAGGTGAAATTGTACTGTCACTTGTAGTCTTAATTGTGTGTGGTGTTCCCAAAGGGTACTGCATATAATTCTGCCTAACACTCGGCCCCCAGGGTCTTTACCGGGCTGGGCTAATGAATACGGTGGCTGCTCTCCTGAGAGCACAGGGCCTCCACAGCTACCCATACCTCGATGGCTGGCTCGTCAGGGCTACATCTCCGAAAGCGGTTCACCACTCCTCCCATGCCCTTATGAACACACTGCATGATCTGGGCTTCTCGCTCAATCTCAAGAAGTCGCAGCTGAAGCCCATGCAGACTCTGACATTCTTGGGCCTCATCTGGGACACGTGCTCTGAGAAGGTATTTCCTTCAGAGGACAAGATCTTGGCCATCAAGAGGGCCACCTCCCACTTCGTCTGCACAGAGGTGACCTCGGCATGATGGTACCAGCATCTCCTGGGTATCTTGGCGGCGGCGGCGGCGGTATCCTATTAGCTGTTCTATACACAAGATTAAGGATGAGGGGGATTCAGCTGCACTTCACGGCATCGTGGAACCAGGAGCAGGGCTCCCAATGGAGATGATCAACATTCCTCCATCTCTCCTCCCGGACCTAACATGGTGGTCCTGGGACTGCAACCTACAGACAGGCAAGCCCTTTCGGCCGCCCTCCCCGCAGGCCACCATCACAGCAGACTCCTTGCTTCGTCCACAGCACCTGGACTCGACAGGAGCAGGAATACCACATCATTTGGTTAGAGCTGAACACCATCTGGCTAGCGCTCAGAGCATTCCTACCTCTTCTCAGGGGCAAGGTTGTCCTCATCCAGGCAGACAACTCGACCAGCATGTGCTATGTCAATAAGCAGGGAGGCACCAGATCCCCGCCTCTGTACAGACTGGCAATCAGCATGTGGGAGTGGGCCCTGGAAAATGACTCATGGCAATCTACCTCCTAGGGGAAGCCAACCTGGAGGCACACAGGCTCAGCAGGTTGGGAGCTGACACTTACAAGTGGCAGCTAAACAACCTCATCATTCAGGAGATCTTCAACAGGTGAGGTCATCCCCAGGCGGATCTCTTTGCCACCTGTTACAACAAGAAGTGACCTCAGTTCGCCTCCTGGCAGCAGGGCCTCAGTGGAACGGCATGAGGGCTTATGCCCTCCCCGCCCACTCCGATGATTCACAGAGTGATTTGCAAGACCAAGGAGTCTCGCCAACTCAACATAATTCTAATAGCTCCATGGTGGCCAGCCAGGCTATGGTTTTCGAAGCTGCTCAGCCTCTCGGAGGTGCCTCCGATTCACCTCCCAACGTGCCCAGCACATCTTCTGGTGCACAGTGGGGCAGGGCCATCCACCCCTCCCCACAGAAAGTAGCCCTCACAGCGTGGTACCTGAGCAGGTAACGCTGCAGCACCTCAGCCTCTCACAGGCTAATCTGGAAATCGTACAGGGTGCAAGGAGCAATGCTACTGGTCCATTAAGAGTAAATGGACCAGATTCTGCCACTGGGCAGACTCCAAGTAAATCGACCCCCTGGCATGTACTTTGGACAACGTGCTCTCCTTCTCGGCACACCTCGCCCACTTTGGTGTGCAGGTGGACACATGCCATACATACCTCGCAGCCATAGGGGCTTACAGGAACTCAGAGGAGGGGATCTTCTCCTCCTCCGAACCTAACATCAAGAAACGTCTGACGGGGCTCGCAAGGCTCTACCTGCCCGTCAAGAAGCTGCACTCTGTGTGGGACCTCAACATAGTCATGGGCGCTCGGTGGCCAAACCATTTGAGCCAATGGCATCCGCGGACATCAGGCTGGTCACCATCAAGACAGCCTTGGTAGTCGGCCTCACTTCGGCTCGTAGAGTCAGCGAAATACAGAGCCATATACTACATTTCACTGGGACAAAGTAGTCCTGCGGACACACCTGGCATTTCTGCCCAAGGTGCCGTCTGCTTTCCACTTGAACAAGGAAATAGTCCTCCTACGTTCTTTACCGATGTCAAGGACGAAGCACAGAGGGTGCTGCAGTGCCTGGATGTCAGGCGTGCCCTGAACTTTTACTTGGACAAGGCCAAGGTCTCCACAAATCAGACGCCCTGTTTGTCACATTCGGAGGCTCAAGACCAGGCTATCAGGCCTCCATATCCCGCTGGATGGTCTCGGCCATCAAAGAAGCATACGAGGGCCAGCACAAGCCGCTCCCGGCCAACATGCATGCCCACGCAGTCGGGGCCAAGGCAACGGCCATCGCATTCCAGCGCCATGTCCCTTGGAAAGTCATAAGCAGGGCGGCCACTTGGGCCACTCCCTCGGCATTCTGCAACCATTACTGTTTGGATGCCGGCTCTAGATCTGATGCAGCTTTCGGACAGGTGGTTCTCAGGAACCTATTTGCTTAAGGAGGGTCTCCTCTCCACCCTGAGGTTAAATTCAATTGTAATCGCCCATGCAGTATGGAGGAAAGGGGACAGGACGTAAGAGTAATTATAAGTTACTCACCGTAGTGACTTACGTACTCTTAGTCCTTAGTCCCATTTCCTCCATACGTCCCACCATCCTCCCATCTAATAATACTGGTGTCATTAGGCAATGTTAAATTTATTGTTGATGCGTCAATGGGGACTGAAGTGTGGCGCCGGAAAGGTGGAGTCAGGGCAGCACATGCTCCCAGGGCCGCACCCCTGTGCGCCTCTAAATTTAAAGGGGAAGAAGTTTTTTGTCTGGTGAAAAGGGTTCCGTCTCCCGTCCCTTGGAAGGGACGCCCATGCAGTATGGAGGAAATGGGACTAAGGATTAAGAGTACGTTAGTCACTACGGTGAGTAATTTATAATTTCACCTCTAAGAAGTACCAGACAACCTTAAGGAAGCTTGGGTTAGTGCTCGGGCAAACAACTTGTTTTCTGCTATTCGGCCAAGTTATCCAGTTGCCAAGGTTCTGAGATGCCAACTAAAAGGCAATTGCCATGCAGCAATGTCCACACCTTCCTCTCCTTCCACAAGTAGTGCGCCTTTAATGTTTATGAGATTGGGGCGGTAATACTTTTGATGATACTTTCGCCAGCATTGACAAATCGCATAATGAACAACATCAAAAAACGCTTAACAATACTGTTAGCCTGCAGATCGGTTTCTCCACCAAGTGCTCTCAGGTTGCTAATAAGTCAGCTGTGGGGCAAGGATCTATATCTGCTAATATCAGCCTCATGAATCCACTGAACTGTTTGCTCTTGAGAGTGCAGTGAAAAATCTGAAGATGGCTGACTGGGGCAGAGCTTAAACCCTGTCACCTCATTAGTTGGGGCCATAAAGGACAAAAGTGAGGTGGAGGGACTACACAATAGAATGGCTCATAGGCCACAATGGAGTATTTACATGCATTCTCTATGGTGGGATAATGGATGTATATTAAAACAAATTTAATAATTTTTTTTATCACTGAGGATTCTGAGTCTGACGACGGGGAATATTCAAGCATCTGAATCTATGAAAGATCCAATGCTGGAGAAGATAGCATTACAATAGTCTATTATGGATAGAATTAGTGCTCTTGCCATGGTGATGCGGTTCTCTTCAGTAAGATATAGTCTGCAGGCAGTGATGAGTTTAGCAGTGTAAGATGATGCTGAGGTGATGGCATTGACTTGTTGAGAGAGGGTGAGTGAGGAGTCACGGTAGACTCCTAGTGTCTTGACTTCTTTGGCAGTCATGATGCAGTTTCCATCTATGTCAAAGGATTGGTATGAAGGTGGGATGCTCTTAAGTTTCGCTGGGCTGCCCAAGATCAGGATCTCAGTCTTATCGTTGTTCAGGCAAAGCTCATTTTGAGCCATCCAGCCTTAAATAGTGTGATAGATTGCGTTTAGGGCTTTGGTATTGGTATTGTAGTCGCCTGTAATAGAAATTTGTATTTGGGTGTCGTCAGCATAGTTTGTATATGTGACACCCAAATTGTCTAATTTATCAAAGAGAGGTTTTGTGAATGTGTTATACATTGTGGGGGATACGCATGATCCCTGAGGCACTCCGCAGATGACTGGGGTAGGGCTAGCTGGCGCCGTGGATGAGCAGACTCATTGAGCGGTTCGAGAGGAACGATTTGATCCAAGCTATGGCGTTATTGGAGAAGTGGGCATCCCCCGCTAGGTGGCGGCATAAGATGTTGTTGTTAGGGAGAATTGTAATCTATGGCTGATTTCCCTCACCTAGTGAGTCCCCCAGCTTCCACTTGGTAAGAGTGAGAGCTTTTCCCCCACTCTTACCTGCGTTTTGCTATGTGTTTCTATCTGTTTTTGTGATTGTGGACTCTGAAGTACACCACTTCAGTAGCCCCCTTCTTTTTGTGTGTCACACAGCACCTTCAGTGCCATGGCACAGGGTTGTCTTTGAGACTTCCCTCAACTCCATTTCTGAGGCGACTACTGTCCCCCAGAAAAGGGTAAAGTTACCATTAACTTGACTTAGTCAATCTACCACAGACCCAGTACACCCCATCTTCCATGGAGTACTGGAAAGGGTTAATTCGTATCCCTTTTCATCAGTACCTCCTAGAGCATTGTTTCGCTCTTTTTACATTTAGACTTGGTTGGTGGCAGTGGTATCTACCCTAACTTTTCTATCACGATTATATTAGATAAATGTGGTACTGTTCTTGGCTATTATATTAGCCTCGAACATAAACCCGCTTGACCAAATCGTCTTTCTTTTGGCCCCGGTTGGGTTTATTCACCATTTCTTTTTGTTAAAGTCCTTCTTGTGTTTTACTTTGCGCAGCAAACTAGGTTTGCCTTCTTTGTTCACTGTCTTTTGGCTGGCTTCTGCCCAGAAGCCCTCCTCAAGGCGCCTGGGTGTCTAGGTGGGCTGAATGTGAGGGAGGGGTCTAGTCACCCCCTGCACAGGGTATCCTAGGAAACCCAAATCGCACTTTGTCATGATTGGCCAGGGTAGTTGTCCGGGCTGGGCAACCCCCCTGCTGGGTGATTGACAGCCAGGCTGCGTGAATGGTTTTTTTTCGCATAAAAGGCAGGTCTCTTGGGCTAGAAGTCAGAGTCACCACTGGAACTACAAGGAACCGAAGAGAAGCAGAGAGAACGACGGCTGCTGCAACTACCCCGTCCCGGTGAAGCCCTGCTGCAGTCCTGAGCTATGTGCCCTTCACCGACTCAGAGAAGATCCAGTCCGGAGTCTTCTTCCCTTGAGCTTGGTGGGTATAACCAGCTCATCTTCTACAGCCAGAGGATCCTCTTCCGTGGTAGAAATCGCTGCACACTGCTGTAGTGGTCCGGATAGCCCCCTGAAGTGCCTCTCCGGTTTTTAAGGAGCGCACTTTTTATTCCTTATCGCTACTGCCGGCTTCATCCCTGTGTGGTGCGTCAGAGGACGTCTGAAGGGGATCTCCCCTTCAGACGTCCTCCTTCACAACGAAGCTCCAGGAATCGTGGGTCTGCGGGAAACCAACAGGAACAACTGCCAGGGCACTAGCTGCACCACTGGAAGAAGGTACTGTGTTCTGTTGAAGAAACTGGGTGAATCCCTTTTTCTTCATTTCCAAGGCTTGCCCTTGCCTTCCCTCCTTCTTATAACTTTTGCATCCGAACATTGACAATATCGAAGTACTTTTGGCTACGTTGAATCGTGAACTGTCTGACCGTGTGATCTTCGGCAACTGGCCCCGGTGTCTTCCGACCCAGTCTCCGGCCCTTTGACTTTTGACCTCCTGTCTCTGAGTGTTTCTTGATTCTGCCTGCCTAACCAAAATATTGCCTGTGATTTTAGCCTCCAACTCCCTCTGGGTATCTCAGGTGCTAAGTGTGTTTTTGCCCCTGTAGCATTTCATGTCACGGATATGCGTTTGTTTAGTAGACCGAACTGTCAAAAAGTGATTGCAGTCGTATTCGCGGTAACGTGTTTTGTTCCTAACACCGGTTCATTCAAACACAGGGTACTTACCTTGAGACTTACTGTACAAAGTGAATTGGTTAATTGTAGCATATTTAACGTGTGGTTTTTATTGAAGTTTAATAGAAGTGTTATGTTTATAACGAATGGTTTAAAAATAAATGTACTTATACTTTTTTACCTGAAACCTTGAGTCAGTGTTTGCTTGAGTCACAGTAATTGTGGTCCCTTTGTGTAATCTCTGCTATTGCTCATATACTCTTGAGATAAGCCTGGCTGCTCTGCCACTGCTACCACTCTGACATAGTAGTACAGGCTTGTACCAAAGGTAAAACTTGTATTGCCACCTGTAGTCTTAATTGTGTGTAGTGGTCCCTAAGGACACTGCACAGGACTCTGGCTAACACTGGT
The DNA here is from genome assembly GCF_040938575.1 of Ambystoma mexicanum. NCBI lineage: Eukaryota > Metazoa > Chordata > Amphibia > Caudata > Ambystomatidae > Ambystoma > Ambystoma mexicanum. The sequence goes on along the minus strand of NC_090939.1, from coordinate 95,188,215 downwards.
GGCAGCGGTGGGATTTGGAAGTAGAGTGATTACACTTAGAGTGCTGCTGTTGCTTGGGTTCAACTAACCACAAGGCCAACACCACTAATTCTATTTAACTAAGAAATCATGTCAAATATGGAAAACTACACTGAAGAGAGTCTTTTACTCTATACTGCTGAGGTTCTGAGAACCATGTGTAGGGATAAGAATATCTCTGGTAAAGGAAAGAAATCTGAACTGGTTGCAAAGTTAATGGGAAAAAGCCTGGAGAGTGGGTCAGAAGGACCTACCACTCCAACAAATGTGGATTTTGATGTTTCTGATTCTGAGAGTGTTAACTGTGAACAAGTAGATGAGTCCTTGCTAGGAAACCCTGCTACTCCCTTGCCTGCTCAGAATGCACACCCTCTGTCCACAGGGACCCCCACAGGTCCTACATTTACTCCTGAGTTTATTGCACTTGAGAAAATGAGACTTGAATTAGAAGTGAAACATATTGATGCACAAACTGCCATGAAACATCAAGAGTTATGGCTCAGAGAAATGGAGCTGAACCATGAACTAGAAATGAAGAAACTGTCTCTAGAAAATGCTTCTCTCCCAGAGTCCTCTAGGTCTTCAAGCCCTAAGAGACCCCGTATGCCAAAGGAAATGATTGGTATGTATGAGACTAAACTTGATATTTTGGATTGGTTAGCAATGTTTGAGTACAATCATGGGATTCAAGGTATCTCAGGGAATCAGTTGATTAGTTGGCTTTTCTCTAGGCTTCCCGCTGTTGCAAGTGATGCTATAATGAAGTTGGGGGAGGAGGATAAACAGGATTATGAGCGTGTGAAACTAGCATTAATAGCTAGGTTTGGGAAGACCCCTTCCCAGTATCTTAAGAGGTTTAGAACCCTCAAAAAGCATGATGGTACCCCTTGGGCTATCTGGGTGTGTGAATGTTTGAAAAACTTAGATGGTTGGCTTAAGGGTTACAAAGTGAACACTCATGAAGGTTTGAGGAATCCTGTAATGTTGGAGTCTATTTTTGATGTCTGCTCTCCTAGGCTTAGACAGCACTTGGCTGATTCATAGGAGATAGATCCTAAGAAGCTAGCTAAGGCTGCTGACTTGCTGGTTACCAACAGGGCCACTCACAAGGATTCTGGGGCTACTCAGAAGAAGGATGAGGGGAAGCAGCCAAAGAAGAAAGACAACAAAGAGAATTCCAATAATTCTAATCCAAAAGAGGGCCCCAAACATAACCAGGGTAAGCCACAAGGTAAACCGAATCAGGCTAGTGTACCACCTGGTTCTACACCAGATGGAGGCCAGGGCAAACCCCCATTCCAGAGAGAATTTGGAAAATGCTTTGTTTGTGGGTTGCCTGGTCATGAGAAAGGAGATCCCAAGTGTAACGGTAAACCTTCACGGATCAACACTGTCTCCTTAGCCTTCTCCCAGGTGGATGAAGTACCTATGCCCAATGGAAACTTTCAGCTACTAGCTGATGAGCCCATGAGAGTCTCAGCTAGTGTTTCTTTAGTGTACTTGGGTCTTTGGGAACAACAGAACTTAGATGTCTCTAACTCAATCCCAGATAATACTAAAGAGTATTATAAAGATAGTGTTCTTGTGAATGGTCAGGAGACCCCTGCCATCAGAGACACTGGAGTCAGTATAACTGTGGTTGATGAATGTTTTTTCAAAGTGGAGGATGTTGCTAAGGCACCCAAACACTTAACCAAGTTAGCTGGAGGCCCTGTGCAAATGTTTCCCTAGTTACCAGCTCTCATCCAGTGTAATGACATGACTGTCAGAATACCTGTAAGTGTGCAAAATAACGTACCTGGGAGGGTCCTGTTGGGTAATGACCTTTAAACTCTTGGAGTTGTGTCTGGCAAACCCAGGCCCCCCAGCAGAAGGAAGCAGGAGCTCACAAGGTCTGCAAGGGAGAGAACCTTAAGAGGCTCTCCTGGGGACATGATAGACAAAACTATCTCCCCAAGTCCACATGACTTACTTACTGCCATTGCAGGACAAGAAAAGACAAAGGGGAAACCTAAGTCTGCCAGCAAGAAACCAGCAAGCACTCCTGTGCCCAGAAGGATATCTCCGAGACTGTCCAAAGTCACACATGTGACCCCCACACCAGCTGAGGCTGAGTGTGAGGTTCAGCCCTGTTTGGTCAAACTAGATACTGAGGAATCAGATCTAGAAGAGGATCTTACCTTGGTAGGAGATCTTGACCCTGTTGACCTTCCTGAGCTGCAGTCTTTACTGGCAGAAGGTGGACCCAACAGAGAAGATTTCAGTAAAGGACAAAGGGCCTCATTACGACCCAGGCGGTAAGTTACCGCCTGGGCCGTCACTTTACCACCATGGCGTAAACTACGTTTACGCCATGGTGGTTGGCGGACTTACCGCCCCATTCCGACCTTGGCGGGGCGGTAAGTCCGCAATCCCCATTTTCCCTTCCCCATTCCCATTTTTGCCCCATAGGGCATAATGGGAGTGGGGAAGGCGTTAATTACGCCACCGTAAATTACGGTGGCGTAATTAACTCCATGGTCCCTTAGCGCCATGGATTTTAACACCCGTAACGGGTGTTAAAAGCTCCATGGCGCTAAGGGACCTCGTAATTGGCGGTAAGGGGTCGGCGCAGCTAACGCTGGCGTAAACCCCTTACCGCCAGGGTCGTAATGAGGCCCAAAGAGAGTGTCCTACCTTGGAAGGTCTTCGCCAACAGGCAGCTTCTCAGCTCAATGGGACTGAGCCTGGGACGTATAGGTTGCACTGGGAAGATGGCCTCTTCTACAGTGAACCAACTGAGTCAACCCCTGGAGACTATAGAAGACTTGTAGTACCTCTAGTGAACCGACTCCAGTTTCTGCAGTTAGCCCATGAGGTACCTTTGGCTGGTCACTTAAGTTTTAAGAAGACCAAAGAAAGGCTATTTCTGCACTTCTACTGGCATAAAATGGGTACAGAAGTAGATAAATTCTGCAGAAGCTGCCACACTTGCCAAACCTCTGGCAAGAGTGGATCCAAGAATGTGGCACCCTTAGTGCCTCTCCCAGTGGTGGGAATTCTTTTTGAGAGGGTTGGGATTTACATTGTTGGTCCTCTTGACCCTCCCACAACTTCAGGCAACAGGTTTATCCTGGTTGTGGTTTACCATGCCACTAGATTTCCTGAAGCCATAGCTGTGAGGACTGTTACGGCTCCGGCTGTAGCTAAGGCCCTACTTGCTATTTTTACCAGAGTAGGTTTTCCTAAGGAGGTGATATCTGACAGGGGATCAAATTGTATGTCCCACTACATGCAAACCATGTGGAAAACCTGTGGAGTCACCTAGAAGTTCTCAACTGCCTACCACCCCAAACCAATGGACTGGTAGAGAGGTTTAACAGAACTATGAAGAGCATGATAGGTGCTTTAGAAGAACCCCTTAGAAGAAAGTGGGACCTTCTACTGCCATGCCTTCTCTTTGCATATAGAGAAGTCCCTCAGGAGGAAATATGATTCAGTCCCTTAGAACTTCTCTATGGCCATCCAGTCAGAGGTCCATTGGCCCTGATTAAGAGGGGTTGGAGAGTGCTCCTTCCCCCAAGCCAGTCAGAGTGACTGACTATGTGATAGGTCTCCGGAGGGTGTCACACATGATGGCAGAGGCAAGTGATAACTTGAAGGCTGGTCAAGCTCTGGTCAAACATTGGCATGACCAGAAGGCTAACATGGTTGAGTTTACTCAAGACCAGCTTGTTCTTGTTATGGTCCCCACAAGGCAGAGGTCCTTGCAGGACAAATGGATAGGACCCTTCAAGGTTGTGGGTAAACTTGGAGAGGTGAACTATCTGGTGGACTTAGGCAATCCTAAGGAGGCTCCCAGAGTCTTTCACACCAACCGTTTAAAGGCTTATGTCTCTAGACCTGACATAGGAGCTTTGCTTCTGGCTTCAGCTCAGGAGGAGGAGGAGAGTGAACCTCTACCTGACCTCCTTAGAGGCTTACCTTTAGATGAGCAAGTGGAAGGAGTTAATCTCTCTTCCAGTCTCACATCTGACCAGCAGGATGAGTGCAAGTTACTGTTAAATCAGTTTGCCTCCCTGTTCTCACTTTCATCAGGCTTGACCCCTTGGGGCCAGCATGGCATAAACACTGGTGACTGTTTGTCTGTAAAAAGCAGGGGGTACAGAATGTCAGACAATGTCAGATCCCACATAAGGAATGAGGTCAACAAAATGCTTGAACTCGGGGTAATAGAACCCTCTACTAGCCCACGGTCTAGCCCAGTTGTGCTTGTACCAAAGGCAGGATCCAAGGAGTTGAGATTCTGCGTGGACTATAGAGCTCTAAATGCAGTCACTATGACTGATGCCCATCCTTTGCCTAGGACAGATGAGCTGGTGGACAAATTTGGTGCAGCCAGGTACCTCAGCACATTTGACCTAACGTCAGGCTATTGGCAAATAGCCCTGACAGACCATGCCAAGGAGAAAACTGCATTGTCCACCCCAGCTGACCTCTACCAATTCAAGGTAATGCCTTTTGGATTAAAGAAGGCACCTGCTACATTTCAGAGGATAGTCAATCAAGTTCTGAATGGGATGGAGGACTTCTGCATGGCATACTTGGATGACATTGCAGTGTTCAGCCCTACATGGAAAGAACATGTTGAACACCTAGGTTATGTATTGCAGGCTCTTGAACAGGCCCATCTGACCATAAAGGCAAGCAAATGTCAAATTGGTCAGAGTTCAGTGGTCTACCTTAGACATGAGGTAGGAGGAGGTGAAATAAGGCCACTGCCTAGCAAAGTACAAGCTGTACAAAACTGGGCCACCCATACTATTCAAACCAAAGTGAGAGCCTTCCTAGGTCTCACTGGGTATTATAGGAACTTCATAGAGAACTATGGGACCATAGCTTCTCCCTTGAATGTCATCTCCTCTCCCAAATTTCCTAAAAAGGTCAGGTGGAATGAGGAGTGCAATCAAGCCTTTGAAGGCCTAAAGAAAGCCCTTTGTCAAGCTCCAGTACTAAGAGCTCCTGACTATCACCAACCCTTCATTGTACAAACTGATGCTTCTAATGTAGGTATAGGTGCAGTCCTTAGTCAACTGGATGAGAAAGGTAGGGAACACCCCATTTGTTTCATCAGCAGGAAGTTAAAGGACCCTGAGACAAGGTGGACAACAATAGAAAGAGAATGCTTTGCTATTGTGTGGGCACTGAAGAGGTTTAGACCATACTTGTATGGATCTACCTTCACTATTCAGACTGACCCCCAACCCTTGAGATGGCTGATGCAAATGAAAGGGGAAAACCCAAAATTACTCAGATGGTCAATCTGCCTGCAAGGATTTGATTTTCCATTGAGCACAGAGCAGGAAGTCACCACCAAAATGCTGATGGTCTCTCTAGGAGGTTTGTAACCGACTAGAGGTATGAGGTCCATCCAGGAGTGGATTAAATCCTCCTGTCCCTTAGTCTGGGGGGGCGAGTGTTAGGGAGAATTCTCATATATGGCTGATTTCCCTCACCTAGTGAATCCCCCAGCAGCTTTGCTGGACTTCTGGAGTTTATTTTCTTCCACTTGGTAAAAGTGAGAGCTTTTCCCCCACTCTTACCTGCTTTTTGCTATGTGTTTCTATCTGTTTTTGTGATTGTGGACTCTGAAGTACACCGCTTCAGTAGCCCCCTTCTTTTTGTGTGTCACACAGCACCTTCAGTGCCGTGGCACAGGGTTGTCTTTGAGACTAACCTCGACTCCATTTCTGAGGCGAACGCTGTCTCCCAGGAAAGGGTAAAGTTACCATTAACTTGACTTAGTCAATCTACCATAGACCCAGTACACCCCATCTTCCATGGAGTACTGGAAAGGGTTAACTCGTATCCTTTTGTATCTGTACCTCCTAGAGCATTGTTTCACTCTTTTTACATTTAGACTTGGCTGGTGGCAGTGGTATCTACCCTAACTTTTGTACCGCGATTATATTAGATAAACGTGGTACTGTTCTTGGCTATTATATTAGCCTCGAACATAAACCCGCTTTACCAAATCGTCTTTCTTTTGGCTCCGATTGGGTTTATTCGCCATTTCTTTTTGTTAAAGTCCTTCTTGTGTTTTACTTTGTGCAGCAAACTCGGTTCGCCTTGTTTGTTCACTGTCTTTTGGCGGGCTTCTACCCAGAAGCCCTCCTCAAGGCGCCTGGGTGTCTAGGTGGGCTGAATGTGAGGGAGGGGTGTAGTCACCCCCTGCACAGGGTATCCTAGGAAACCAAATTCGCACTTTGTCATGATTGGCCAGGGTAGTTGTCCGGGCTGGACAACCCCCCTGGTGGGTGACTGACAGCCAGGCTGCGTGAATGGGGATTTTCACATAAAAGGCAGGTCTCTTGGGCTAGAAGTCAGAGTCGCCACTGGAACTACAAGGAACCGAACAGAAGCAGAGAGAACGACGGCTGCTGCAACTACCCCGTCCCGGTGAAGCCCTGCTGCAGTCCTGAGCTATCTGCCCTTCAACGACTCAGAGAAGATCCAGTCCGGAGTCTTCTTCCCTTGAGCTCGGTGGGGATAACCAGCTCATCTTCTACAGCCAGGGGATCCTCTTCTGTGGTCGAAATCGCTGCACACTGCTGTAGTGGTCTGGATAGCCACCTGAAGAGCCTCTCCTGTTTTTAAGGAGCGCACCTTTTATTCCTTATCGCTACTGCCGGCTTCATCCCTGTGTGGTGCAGAACCCCTTCAGACGTCCTCCTTCACAACGAAGCTCCAGGAATCGTGGGTCTGCAGGAAACCAACAGGAACAACTGCCAGGGCACTAGCTGCACCACTGGAACAAGGTACTGTGTTCTGTTGAGGAAACTGGGTGAATCCCTTTTTCTTCATTTCCAAGGCTTGCCCTTGTCTTCCCTCCTTCTTATAACTTTTGCTTCCGAACATTGACAATATCAAAGTACTTTTGGTTATGTTGAATCGTGAACTGTCTGACCGTGTGATCGTCGGCAACTGGCCCCGGTGTCTTCCGACCCTGGCTCCGGCCCTTTGACTTTTGACCTCCTGTCTCTGAGTGTTTCTTGATTCTGCCTGCCTAACCAAAATATTGCCTGTGATTTTTGCCTCCAACTCCCTCTGGTTATCTCAGGTGCTAAGTGTTTGTCTTGCCCCAGTAGCATTTCATATCACGGATACGCGTTTGTTTAGTAGACCGAACTGTCAAGAAGTGATCGCAATCGTATTCGCGGTAACGTGTTTTGTTCCTAACACCGGTTCATTCAAACACAGGGTACTTACTTTGAGAGTTACTGTACAAAGTGAATTGGTTAGTTGTAGTATATTTAACGTGTGGTTTTTATTGAAGTTTAATAGAAGTGTTGTGTTTATAACGAATGGTTTCAAAATAAATGTACTTATATTTTTTACCTAAAACCTTGAGTCAGTGGGCATCATTACGACCCTGGCGGAAGACCATGGTGCTATTAGCACCATGGTCCATGCCGGTAAATTACTAACTCCGCCATGGAGAAAGGGGGAATTACCACTCCATTACAAGGTTGGCGGGGCGGTAATTCCCCCTTCCTCCATGGCCCTTCCCCATTGCCATTTTTGCCCCATAGGGCTCAATGGGAATGGGGAAGGCGCTAAGTACGGTACCGCAAATTGCGGCACCGTAATTAGCACCAAGGTCCCTTTGCGGGTCCCTACTTTAACGGCTGGTCTACACCACTCACAAGGATTCTGGGCTACTCAGAAGACGGATGAGGGGAAGCAGCCAAAGAAAGACAACAAAGAGAATTCCAATAATTCTAATCCAAAAGAGGGCCCCAAACATAACCAGGGTAAGCCACAAGGTAAACCAAATCAGGCTAGTGTACCACCTGGTTCTACACCAGATGGAGGCCAGGGCAAACCCCCATTCCAGAGAGAATTTGGAAAATGCTTTGTTTGTGGGTTGCCTGGTCATGTGAAAGGAGATCCCAAGTGTAAGGGTAAACCTTCAAGGATCAACACTGTCTCCTTAGCCTTCTCCCAGGTGGATGAAGTACCTATGCCCAATGGAAACTTTCAGCTACTAGCTGATGAGCCCATGAGAGTCTTAGCTAGTGTTTCTTTAGTGTACTTGGGTCTTTGGGAACAACAGAACTTAGATGTCTCTAACTCAATCCCAGATAATACTAAAGAGTATTATAAAGATAGTGTTCTTGTGAATGGTCAGGAGACCCCTGCCATCAGAGACACTGGAGTCAGTATAACTGTGGTTGATGAATGTTTTTTCAAAGTGGAGGATGTTGCTAAGGCACCCAAACACTTAGCCAAGTTAGCTGGAGGCCCTGTGCAAATGTTTCCCTAGTTACCAGCTCTCATCCAGTGTAATGACATGACTGTCAGAATACCTGTAAGTGTGCAAAATAACGTACCTGGGAGGGTCCTGTTGGGTAATGACCTTTAAACTCTTGGAGTTGTGTCTGGCAACCCCAGGCCCCCCAGCAGAAGGAAGCAGGAGCTCACAAGGTCTGCAAGGGAGAGAACCTTAAGAGGCTCTCCTGGGGACATGATAGACGAAACTATCTCCCCAAGTCCACATGACTTACTTACTGCCATTGCAGGACAAGAAAAGACAAAGGGGAAACCTAAGTCTGCCAGCAAGAAACCAGCAAGCACTCTTGTGCCCAGAAGGATATCTCCGAGACTGTCCAAAGTCACACCTGTGACCCCCACACCAGCTGAGGCTGAGTGTGAGGTTCAGCCCTGTATGGTCAAACTAGATACTGAGGAATCAGATCTAGAAGAGGATCTTACCTTGGTAGGAGATCTTGACCCTGTTGACCATCCTGAGCTGCAGTCTTTACTGGCAGAAGGTGGACCCAACAGAGAAGATTTCAGTAAAGGACAAAGAGAGTGTCCTACCTTGGAAGGTCTTCGCCAACAGGCAGCTTCTCAGCTCAATGGGACTGAGCCTGGGACGTATAGGTTGCACTGGGAAGATGGCCTCTTCTACAGTGAACCAACTGAGTCAACCCCTGGAGACTATAGAAGACTTGTAGTACCTCTAGTGAACCGACTCCAGTTTCTGCAGTTAGCCCATGAGGTACCTTTGGCTGGTCACTTAAGTTTTAAGAAGACCAAAGAAAGGCTATTTCTGCACTTCTACTGGCATAAAATGGGTACAGAAGTAGACAAATTCTGCATAAGCTGCCACACTTGCCAAACCTCTGGCAAGAGTGGATCCAAGAATGTGGCACCCTTAGTGCCTCTCCCAGTGGTGGGAATTCTTTTTGAGAGGGTTGGGATTGACATTGTTGGTCCTCTTGACCCTCCCACAACTTCAGGCAACAGGTTTATCCTGGTTGTGGTTTACCATGCCACTAGATTTCCTGAAGCCATACCTATGAGGACTGTTACGGCTCCGGCTGTAGCTAAGGCCCTACTTGCTATTTTTACCAGAGTAGGTTTTCCTAAGGAGGTGATATCTGACAGGGGATCAAATTGTATGTCCCACTACATGCAAACCATGTGGAAAACCTGTGGAGTCACCTAGAAGTTCTCAACTGCCTATCACCCCAAACCAATGGACTGGTAGAGAGGTTTAACAGAACTATGAAGAGCATGATAGGTGCTTTAGAAGAACCCCTTAGAAGAAAGTGGGACCTTCTACTGCCATGCCTTCTCTTTGCATATAGAGAAGTCCCTCAGGAGGAAGTAGGATTCAGTCCCTTAGAACTTCTCTATGGCCATCCAGTCAGAGGTCCATTGGCCCTGATTAAGGAGGGGTTGGAGAGTGCTCCTTCCCCCAAGCCAGTCAGAGTGACTGACTATGTGATAGGTCTCCGGAGGGTGTCACACATGATGGCAGAGGCAAGTGATAACTTGAAGGCTGGTCAAGCTCTGGTCAAACATTGGCATGACCAGAAGGCTAACATGGTTGAGTTTACTCAAGACCAGCTTGTTCTTGTTATGGTCCCCACAAGGCAGAGGGCCTTGCAGGACACATGGATAGGACCCTTCAAGGTTGTGGGTAAACTTGGAGAGGCGAACTATCTGGTGGACTTAGGCAATCCTAAGGAGGCTCCCAGAGTCTTTCACACCAACCGTTTAAAGGCTTATGTCTCTAGACCTGACATAGGAGCTTTGCTTCTGGCTTCAGCTCAGGAGGAGGAGGAGAGTGAACCTCTACCTGACCTCCTTAGAGGCTTACCTTTAGATGAGCAAGTGGAAGGAGTTAATCTCTCTTCCAGTCTCACATCTGACCAGCAGGATGAGTGCAAGTTACTGTTAAATCAGTTTGCCTCCCTGTTCTCACTTTCATCAGGCTTGACCCCTTGGGGCCAGCATGGCATAAACACTGGTGACTGTTTGTCTGTAAAAATCAGGGGGTACAGAATGTCAGACAATGTCAGATCCCACATAAGGAATGAGGTCAACAAGATGCTTGAACTCGGGGTAATAGAATCCTCTACTAGCCCACGGTCTAGCCCAGTTGTGCTTGTACCAAAGGCAGGATCCAAGGAGTTGAGATTCTGCGTGGACTATAGAGCTCTAAATGCAGTCACTATGACTGATGCCCATCCTTTGCCTAGGACAGATGAGCTGGTGGCCAAATTTGGTGCAGCCAAGTACCTCAGCACATTTGACCTAACGTCAGGCTATTGGCAAATAGCCCTGACAGACCATGCCAAGGAGAAAACTGCATTGTCCACCCCAGCTGGCCTCTACCAATTCAAGGTAATGCCTTTTGGATTAAAGAATGCACCTGCTACATTTCAGAGGATGGTCAATCAAGTTCTGAATGGGATGGAGGACTTCTGCATGGCATACCTGGATGACATTGCAGTGTTCAGCCCTACATGGAAAGAACATGTTGAACACCTAGGTTATGTATTGCAGGCTCTTGAACAGGCCCATCTGACCATAAAGGCAAGCAAATGTCAAATTGGTCAGAGTTCAGTGGTCTACCTTAGACATGAGGTAGGAGGAGGTGAAATAAGGCCACTGCCTAGCAAAGTACAAGCTGTACAAAACTGGGCCACCCATACTATTCAAACCAAAGTGAGAGCCTTCCTAGGTCTCACTGGGTATTATAGGAACTTCATAGAGAACTATGGGACCATAGCTTCTCCCTTGAATGTCATCTCCTCTCCCAAATTTCCTAAAAAGGTCAGGTGGAATGAGGAGTGCAATCAAGCCTTTGAAGGCCTAAAGAAAGCCCTTTGTCAAGCTCCAGTACTAAGAGCTCCTGACTATCACCAACCCTTCATTGTACAAACTGATGCTTCTAATGTAGGTATAGGTGCAGTCCTTAGTCAACTGGATGAGAAAGGTAGGGAACACCCCATTTGTTTCATCAGCAGGAAGTTAAAGGACCCTGAGACAAGGTGGACAACAATAGAAAGAGAATGCTTTGCTATTGTGTGGGCACTGAAGAGGTTTAGACCATACTTGTATGGATCTACCTTCACTATTCAGACTGACCACCAACCCTTGAGATGGCTGATGCAAATGAAAGGGGAAAACCCAAAGTTACTCAGATGGTCAATCTGCCTGCAAGGATTTGATTTTTCCATTGAGCACAGAGCAGGAAGTCACCACCAAAATGCTGATGGTCTCTCTAGGAGGTTTGTAACCGACTAGAGGTATGAGGTCCATCCAGGAGTGGATTAAATCCTCCTGTCCCTTAGTCTGGGGGGGCGAGTGTTAGGGAGAATTCTCATCTATGGCTGATTTCCCTCACCTAGTGAATCCCCCAGCAGCTTTGCTGGACTTCTGGAGTTTATTTTCTTCCACTTGGTAAAAGTGAGAGCTTTTCCCCCACTCTTACCTGCTTTTTGCTATGTGTTTCTATCTGTTTTTGTGATTGTGGACTCTGAAGTACACCGCTTCAGTAGCCCCCTTCTTTTTGTGTGTCACACAGCACCTTCAGTGCCGTGGCACAGGGTTGTCTTTGAGACTAACCTCGACTCCATTTCTGAGGCGAACGCTGTCTCCCAGGAAAGGGTAAAGTTACCATTAACTTGACTTAGTCAATCTACCATAGACCCAGTACACCCCATCCTCCATGGAGTACTGGAAAGGGTTAACTCGTATCCTTTTGTATCTGTACCTCCTAGAGCATTGTTTCACTCTTTTTACATTTAGACTTGGCTGGTGGCAGTGGTATCTACCCTAACTTTTGTACCGCGATTATATTAGATAAACGTGGTACTGTTCTTGGCTATTATATTAGCCTCGAACATAAACCCGCTTGACCAAATCGTCTTTCTTTTGGCCCCGGTTGGGTTTATTCGCCATTTCTTTTTGTTAAAGTCCTTCTCGTGTTTTACTTTGTGCAGCAAACTCGGTTCGCCTTCTTTGTTCACTGTCTTTTGGCGGGCTTCTGCCCAGAAGCCCTCCTCAAGGCGCCTGGGTGTCTAGGTGGGCTGAATGTGAGGGAGGGGTGTAGTCACCCCCTGCACAGGGTATCCTAGGAAACCCAATTTGCACTTTGTCATGATTGGCAAGGGTAGTTGTCCGGGCTAGACAACCCCCCTGGTGGGTGACTGACAGCCAGGCTGCGTGAATGGGGGTTTTTCACATAAAAGGCAGGTCTCTTGGGCTAGAAGTCAGAGTCGCCACTGGAACTACAAGGAACCGAACAGAAGCAGAGAGAATGACGGCTGCTGCAACTACCCCGTCCCGGTGAAGCCCTGCTGCAGTCCTGAGCTATCTGCCCTTCAACGACTAAGAGAAGATCCAGTCCGGAGTCTTCTTCCCTTGAGCTCGGTGGGGATAACCAGCTCATCTTCTACAGCCAGGGGATCCTCTTCTGTGGTCGAAATCGCTGCACACTGCTGTAGTGGTCTGGATAGCCACCTGAAGAGCCTCTCCTGTTTTTAAGGAGCGCACCTTTTATTCCTTATCGCTACTGCCGGCTTCATCCCTGTGTGGTGCAGACCCCCTTCAGACGTCCTCCTTCACAACGAAGCTCCAGGAATCGTGGGTCTGCAGGAAACCAACAGGAACAACTGCCAGGGCACTAGCTGCACCACTGGAACAAGGTACTGTGTTCTGTTGAGGAAACTGGGTGAATCCCTTTTTCTTCATTTCCAAGGCTTGCCCTTGTCTTCCCTCCTTCTTATAACTTTTGCTTCCGAACATTGACAATATCGAAGTACTTTTGGTTATGTTGAATCGTGAACTGTCTGACCGTGTGATCGTCGGCAACTGGCCCCGGTGTCTTCCGACCCTGGCTCCGGCCCTTTGACTTTTGACCTCCTGTCTCTGAGTGTTTCTTGATTCTGCCTGCCTAACCAAAATATTGCCTGTGATTTTTGCCTCCAACTCCCTCTGGTTATCTCAGGTGCTAAGTGTTTGTTTTGCCCCAGTAGCATTTCATGTCACGGATACGCGTTTGTTTAGTAGACCGAACTGTCAAGAAGTGATCGCAATCGTATTCGCGGTAACGTGTTTTGTTCCTAACACCGGTTCATTCAAACACAGGGTACTTACCTTGAGAGTTACTGTACAAAGTGAATTGGTTAGTTGTAGTATATTTAACGTGTGGTTTTTATTGAAGTTTAATAGAAGTGTTGTGTTTATAACGAATGGTTTAAAAATAAATGTACTTATATTTTTTACCTAAAACCTTGAGTTAGTGGGCATCATTACGACCCTGGCGGAAGACCATGGTACTATTAGCACCATGGTCCATGCCGGTAAGTTACCGACTCCGCCATGGAGAAAGGGGGAATTACCACTCCATTACAAGGTTGGCGGGGCGGTAATTCCCCCTTCCTCCATGGCCCTTCCCCATTGCCATTTGTGCCCCATAGGGCTCAATGGGAATGGGGAAGGCGCTAAGTACGGTACCGCAAATTGCGGCACCGTAATTAGCACCAAGGTCCCTTTGCGGGTCCCTACTTTAACGGCTGGTCTACAACAGCCGTTAAGGTCGGGTCCCGCAAAGGGACCTCGTAATTAGGCGCTAATAGGTTAACGGCACCGCAGCCTTTTACGGCGCTGTTAACCCATTAGCGCCTGGGTCGTAATGAGGCCCAGTGTTTGCTTGAGTCACAGTAATTGTGGTCCCTTTGTGTAATCTCTGCTACTGCTCATATACTCTTGAGATAAGCCTGGCTGCTCCACCGCTGCTACCGCTCTGACATAGTAGTACAGGCTTGTACCAAAGGTAAAACCTGTATTGCCACCTGTAGTCTTAATTGTGTGTAGTTGTCCCTAAGGGCACTGCACAGGATTCTGCCTAACAGTTGTGATTTACTAGATCGAATGCCGCCGAAAGGTCCAAGAGGAGAACGATGGCTAGGTCGCCTCTGTCTCTTATCTGATCCATTTGGGTTTTTAGGTCTACCAGGGCTGTTTCCGTGCCATGACCTGGACAGAAACCTGATTGGCGAAGTCTCAGCAGGTTGTGTGTTTCTAGGTATTTATGATTTGTACATATGCGACCCTGTCAAGTATTTTTAACAGGAATGGCACTTTTGTGATAGGTCTATAGTTAATTGGTACGGCAGGGTCTAAGGATGGTATCGTCCACCTAACCTTATGTCAGATTTTCTGATGAACTTTTGCGAAGTGATTTCTTCCACTCTCAAACATCAGTCCAAAGTGATCATTGTCAGGGATTTCATGACACAGCAGACCCACTGGTAAAAACGATTCAGTTAGCATTAGAAAATCTTGGCTTTACTCAAAATGTTCTCCAACCAACTCATTCCGGTGGTAGATTTCCTGATTGGGTGTCCTCACATGGAATTGGGCTGGATAAGATCGAAGTCAACCTATGTCCCTCGTCAGATCACTATTTTATCGGCTTTCAGATATCAATCACTCCATCCATAAAGAAAGTTAAACCACCTCGAGCTAGGGTGCTTTGTCATAATTTACGTAAACTCCCCCCAGCAGCTCTAGCACCCCTATTTGCCCCTGTACTGAACAATCTTGCCCAGTACAACTCAGCGGCTGAAATGGCATCAGTTTATAATGGGATGCTGACTAAAGCTGTTAAGAGTTTAGCCCCTTTGAAACAAAGAATGAAAAAACTATACCATCTAAAGACTCGTACTCATCAGAGATTCAAAATCTGAAATACAAGAAAAATAAAGCGTTCCGGAGATGGAAAAGAAATTGACTCCAGAGGATAAGTCAAGTTATGCCTCTGCAGCAAAGGAGCCTAAAAATGCTATTTGTGCTGCAAAAAAAGCATTCATACGAGAATAGTATTAAGGAACCTCCTTGGACACCAAGAAACTTTTTAAGATCTTAAAGGAGACTGAAGATCCCTGTCCGAACATCATTACGGTTGTAAAAGATTCCAACTGGTGCACCCAAATTGAGAATGCCATGTCTGACAAAATCACTAAGAGGGGACATTGAACCAAGCTAGCTCAATTGAAAGATATGCCACCCTCTGGCCTGTTTGGGTGTTGGCCTTCACCTTCTAGGACTTTTGAATTTGTGGAAGTGACTGAAGCGGATGTCCTAGATACTTTAAGCAGGATAAAACTAACTAGCTGTAGTGGTGACACCTGTCCAGCACCAGTGGTCAAATCATGCGCCACATATCTCATCCCTCTTATCACAAAGTTCTTAAACGCCTCTTTTAGAGAAAATGTGGTTCCGATGGCTATCAAACATGCATGGATCAAACCTCTTTTGAAGAAACCATCCTTGGATCCATGTGTGGCCGGGAACTATCGACCTATTACAAACTCTCCCTTTCTCTTAAAGATTCTGGATAAGATTGTGCATTGTCAAATCCAAGAATTCTTGAGTATACATAATATATTGGGCCCCAAACAATCTGGTTTCCGTAGTGCACACAGTACAGAATCTACTTTACTAGATTTAAAGACCAACATAATGCAACATATGGGCAAGGGCAAAGCTGCACTGTTAATGCTTTTGGATCTCACTGCCGCTTTCAATCCAGTGGATCATTCCATCCTTGCTTACAGATTACAAGGCTGTGCTTTCTTTCTAAGGAAGCGGCTAGCTGGGTGCTTTCATTCTTGTCGGATCTGTGAGAAACCTGAAGGGTTCTCACCCACTAGTCCCTGAGGATCTGTCATCCAGGTGGCCAGGACACGGCCATTGCTTTTGGATCTAGTTGCTGGGGGTGGACCAGTGCAGCAGGATCACCTGCGGGAAGGGTCTTCGGAGAGTGGGAGTGGGACAGAGGATGGCGAGACGCGGTATCCCCTTCCCTTTAACACTTTTACCCCATCCTACCAGGTAGGATACTTAGGAACTCAACCCCCGCCCCTTTCCAACACAAACACTTTCTCACTAACAAATTGCAATGAGAGAAAACAGACTAACACCCTAGCCGTATACCTGACATGTCCCAATACAATGGTCAGGCAGGGTCAGGCAATTACTGGCCATTACACACACCTGACTTTCATTACACTTCTCAAATGGATAAAAGGTGGAGCACAAAAGCACACTCTGAGCAAGGCAAAGCACACGAGGAAGCAGCAGTTCCAAGATGGCAGTTTAATACAAGGCGAAAGATGGCAAGACAGAAGAGGATCGCAAGGAGGGAAGTGCCCTTCACCATTTTCACAAGGAACCGTTACTTTCATGAACCATTCTTTGCTGCTTCTCCTGCTTCCTACACCACCTACAGATTACTGGGGTAAGCCTAGTCTGATTTGTGAATTGCACGTCCGTACGGCAACATTTAAAAAAAAAAGGATTTAAATTTTATTTTATTATTGCGCAAGTCGAGGATTCCACCGGATAAGCAGCGTTTTGTTCACTTGTGCATTTTCACTGCCTTTGTGCCATTTATCTCGGCAACCTGCAGCCCTGCTTCATTGTCTCTGGGTCTTTGTCTCTGGGTCTTCTGACATGGCCGCACCTTTTTCTGCCTGACCTGCTTCTTTGGCCTGGCCCTGCTCCCCCTCCCACTGGTTGCACTCAGCTTTTAAGCCAATCACAGCAACTGGGAGGTGGGAGCCAGCCATAACACTAAAGTCCTGCAACGAAGGCCCCTGTCGGCTCCCTGTCTGTTACCGTAACGCTGCTTGCCTCTTGTATTTTGCTGCCCCCTCTGTTTTATGCATGTGATGCCTGTATGCCTGCCTCTTGTATTTTGTAGTGCCCCTGTGTTGTATGCATGTGATGCCTGTATGCCTGCCACTTGTATTTTGCTGTTCCGCCTGTTGCATGCATGTGATGCCTGTATGCCTGCTTCTTGTATTTCGCTGCCCCCGTTGTATGCATGTGATGCATGTATGCCTGCCACTTGTCTTTCGCTGTCCCCCCTGTTGCATGCATGTAATGCCTATATGCCTGCCGCTGTATTTCGCTGTCCCCCGCTGGTTGTATGCATGTGATATCTGTATGCCTGCCTCTTGTATTTCGCTGCCCCCGTTGTATGCATGTGATGCATGTATGCCTGCCACTTGTCTTTCGCTGTCCCCCCTGTTGCATGCATGTAATGCCTATATGCCTGCCTCTTGTATTTCGCTGCCCCCCATTGTATGCATGTGGTGCCTGTATGCCTGCCACTTGTATTTCACTGTCTCCCCTGTTGTATGCATGTGATGCCTAATGCCTTCCTCTTGTATTTCGCTGTGCCCCCCTGTTGTATGCATGTGATGCCTGTATGCCTGCCTCTTGTATTTCGCTGTCCCCCCGTTGTATGCATGTGATGCCTGTATGCCTGCACTTGTACTTTGCTGTCCCCCCTGTTGCATGCATGTGATGCTTGTATGCCTGCCTTTGTATTTCGCTGTTCCCTGCTGGTTGTATGCATTTGATGCATGTATGCCTGCCTCTAGTGTTTCGCTGTCCCTCCCCGGTTGTATGCATGTCATGCCTGTATGCTTGAATCCTTCATCTTGCTGTTCCCACCTGCCCCCAAGCCAGCCCTCTCCTGCTATCCCCCCCTTCATCAACAATCCCTCCCTACCCATGGTGGGAATTTGTTTTGACACATTATGGTGACACCATCACCGCCTTGTTGCTGATGCTCTGATTTGACTTTTGGATTTATGTGACTCATGCTGGTTCACCCATCTCGAATCTCGTTATGCTCATGCTGGCCTTCCTAAAGCATCACGTAACCATGGTGACCGCGAATCATGTTGTGTCCATCTACGAATTAAAACCTGGCTTGCACTTGTTGATCTCTTGCAACATTATGTGTTCAGTTTTGACCTCTGCAACTTGATGTGCCCTCTCCACTTGCTTATGTGCTCTATAACACTTTATTTTGCCGGCTTTTCTTCTTCTTCTCTTTCACCTCACTCACTGCTTCTCAGTCTTCTCTCCCACTCCCTGTCTTTTCCTTCTCTCCTCTACCCCCTCCCCTCACTATATTCTATGAACTTACCCTATCAGAATTGTCGTCAGACCTTGTATGATAGTCGCTTGTTTGTTCCTCCCCCTCCCCCTGTTAGGGAGAATTCTCATAAATGGCTAATTTCCCTTTCCTACTGAGTCCCTCAGCAGGATTGCTGGATTTCTAGGATTACATTTTTTTCACCGGTAAGAGTGTGAGCCTTTTTCCCTCTCTTCCATGTGATTTGCTGTGTGTGTTTTTACCATTTGTGTGATCTTGGGCTCTGGAGCCTCACCTACTCCATGAGCATCGTTCCTTTTGTGTGTTACACAGCACCTTCAGTGCAGTGACACAGGATTGTCTTTTAGACTTCCCACTGACTCCATTTTTCTAGGACTGACTCCTGTCTCCCAGAAACATGTAAAGTTGCCATTAACTTTATGTAGTCTCTTTAAACCACAGACCCAGTACAGCCCATCTTACATTGAGTATTGGAAAGGGTTAATTCTTATCCCTTTTTGTCTGTTTCTCTTGGAGCACTTTTTCGCTCCCTTTGCATCAAGACTTGGCTGCTGGCAGTGGTAACTACCCTAATTTCTCTACTGCAGTAATTTTATATAACCGTGGTAATGTTTTAGGCTATTATATTAGCCTCGAACATAAACCTGCTTGACCAAATACATTTTGTTTTGGTCCCGGCTGGGTTTATTCGCCATTTCGTTTTGTTGAAGTCTTTCTCGTGTTTTACTCTGCATGCCAAACTGGGGTTGATTCCTTTGTTCGCCGTCTTTTCGTGGGCTTCTGCACAGAAGCCCTCCTTAAGGCGCCTGAAAGTCTGGGTAGGCAGGATGTGAGGGAGGGGTCTTATGACCCCTGCCATGGGTTCCCTTGGTAACCCAAGTCACACTCCTGTGTGATTGGCTGGGTGACTGTCCTTGCCAGGACAGCCACCCTGCTGTGTGATTGACAGCCAGGCTGTATGAATGGGGGAAAACTGCATAAAAATCAGGTCTCTGGTACTGGAAAGGCAGTGTCGCCACTGGAACGAAAGAACCAACGAGGAGCTGACAAAAGAGGACCCCTTCCACGACTGAACCACCCGGTGAAGCCCTGCTGCAGGTCCGAATCTTCATAATCTGACAACAGAGAAGATCCTCCAGGAAACTTCTTCCCTTGTGCTGGTGGGACCAACCAGTCACCCAAGCTACAAGCCAGGACTCCTCCTCTGGTCGAATTTGCTGTACAGAGCTACAGTGGGCCGTATAGCCAGGAAGGTCGGACCCTGCTTGGGTTTTAAGGAGCGCACCTTTTATTTGTTGTTTTGCTCTGCTGCTGGCTTCTTCCCTGGCTGGCGCAGGGCCCTCCAGCTTCCTACTTCGTGTCAGTCCGACAGTCGCTTCAGGAATCGTGAGCCTGCAGGAACCGGCAGGAACGTCTGCCTCAGCTACAGCTTCGTCTCTGTTTTAAGGTACTGTGCAAATCCAGTTGTTCATTTTGTTCAGCCGCGGTGAAAGTGTTTGAAATCTTTCTCCAAACCGAGGGCTTGTCCTTCTCTTTTCTTTGAACTAACTTTTCTGCCAGCCAACCTCGTCTGGAATCCGTGGCACGAACATTACCGCAAACTACTCTGAACCGTGTTATCTTGAGCAAAGACTTTTGACCTATTGACTTTGGCCCTAAACCTTTTTTATCTGATTCTAGCAGTGTAGTTCCTCTTGCTCAATTGCCCTGAGTACTTACCTGTTGGTGTGGTTCCATTTCTATTAACTTTGTCTTTCCCTCCCTCTTTAAATTGCTGCAGTGCCATTTTGCTCCCACTTCTATTTGTCAGATTAACTTGTCTGGAATTTATGGGAAGTGGTGTGTTGTATTAAGAGTGTGATTTTTAAACTTCTTTCTGATAGTGAAATGTTATACAACTGAAGAGTAAAATAAATGTATATTCTTTTACTTGAAAACCTTGGGTCAGTGTTTGCCTGAACCATAGTAGTTTCTGTCCGTTGTGTAACTATTTGATACTGCTCACTTACTCTTGAGATAAGTCTGGCTGCTCAGCTACTGCTACCACTTTTTCTGTGTAGTACAGGTTTGTGCCAAAGGTGAATTTGTACTGTCACTTGTAGTCTTAATTGTGTGTGGTGTTCCCAAAGGGTACTGCATATAATTCTGCCTAAGACCCCCCCTCCCTCACCTTTTGTCAATCTCCAGCAATACCGTAAATGTTGTTAGGCCTAGTACGATAGTCGCTTGTTATGTTCCTATCCCTCCCCTGCCTCCCTCACATTTGGCAAACTCCAGCACTACCAGAAATGTCATCAAGCCTAGTACGATAGTCGCTTGTTTTGTTCCTCCCCTTCCTCCGTCCTCTCCCCTCCCCGCCCCCTTCCTTCACCTTTTGTCATTCCCCTGCACTACCAGAAATGTCGTCAGGCCTAGTACGATAGTTGCTTGTTTTGTTCCTCCCCCCCTCCTTCCCTCACCTTTTATTGTTCCCCTGCACTACCAAAAATGTTGTCATGCCTAGTACGATAGTCACTTGTTTTGTTCCTCCCTCACCCACATCCCTGACTTTTTGTCATTCCCCTGCACTACCAGAAATGTCATCAGGCCTAGTACGATAGTCGCTTGTTTTGTTCCTCTCCTTCCTCCCCCCTCTCACTTTTTTGTCATTCCCTTGCAATACCAGAAATGTCGCCATCTCTAGTAGGATAGTCGTTGTCTGTCTCATCTCCTACCTCCCCCTCCCTCTCCTCCTTATCATTGTCAAAGCTCTTGCACTATCTGACATGTTGTCAAGCCTAGTATGATAGTTAATTTCACATTCTTAATGTCTCAAGGCCTTGCAAGAATGTCATTATATTTTCCCTTGCTCCCTCCCGTGCCTTGAAGCGCTTTGAAACACGTGTGTATAGGCACTATACAAATAAACTATCAATCAAAAAACCTTCGAGAATAGAAAACGTAAGACCAGGAAACAAGGCTGAAGAATCCTGCACTGTGTGTCGGAGGTACCCAGGCTCTCCCGCGTCGATAGTCAAGGGGGGGAGAGTTGCTTGCCGCTGTGGTACTGTACTTGGCTCCTAAAACAAAGCAGCGCAAGTGAAGTCAGCTCAGTCGGTGAGTTGGGGAGACTGATACCAGACCGGTCTATGTTGAGGACAAGGTTGCAAGCGGCAACATTGTATAGTGAAAGCTGAAGCGAACATTGTACATGGCTTGTGCTGGGTGTCCTTATATAATCCATGTAGGTATATGGCCCCGGCAAAAGCTTGGGGTTCTCCCCTTGTATGGCCATTAACCATCATAGAGGTCAGTGGTCTGTTTGGATTGTAAAGTGCGACCCAAAGATGTAGGGTTTCAGCTTCTTTAATGCCCACACGACCATGTAAGCCTCTTTTTCAGTGATGGGCCAGTTCCTTTCCTTTTTTGTCAATCGCCTGCTAATGTAGTGGACAGGTTCCTCTACCCCTTGAGAGTTCAGCTGCGTGAAAACTGCTCCAATCCTAAAATCACAGGCATCTGTCTGGATAATGAACTCCTGACCATATTCTGGCACTTTCAGATTTGGACCATGCACAATCCATCCTTTAAATCCTGAAATGAGAAATATAATGGAAGCTGAGTAGTTCATCTGCGCTCTGTAAGAGGATTCTAAGTTGGTTTGTGGTGGATTTGGCATTCCAGGATCCCGCAAATGCTGGACATAAATATCCAGTCAAATCTATAGGGCTACCAAACCTTGGAAATATTCAATACAAGTCTGACACCTTATAAAGTAATCTCAGGATGACCATCCAATCATTCAATTTCATTTATTGGGTATTGGCATAAATACACTGAGATGATTAAACCCTGAATTGTCTCTCCTGAGGAGCCACATAAACAGTTTGGTGAAACGCGTGTATAGAGAAATAGAACGGAATATAGGAATATCAGTGAAAAATAGAACGGAATACAAGAAAATGTTTGAAAAACTAAATTATCTAAAGAGAGATCTATACAGGAATACAAGACCATTTTATTTGGAAATATCAAATATTTTGCTCTATTTGGAGGAATTAAATACTCAGCTTAAATTCTCAAAAGAGGCACACTCTGTGGAACACTTTGAGCACTAACAATGACCAAATGTGATGATTATTAATAATTTCATGTTTTGTACATTGGGGATCTGCTTAACCTGCTATGAACAATAAATAGCGCAAAAATAGTTAAATTGCAATCAAAGAAGCAGTTTAAAAATAAATGTATCTCAATTTCCAGAGGACCAAGCAACGCACCAACTTTGAATCCTGTTACTGATCGAAGATGAACTATCCCACTTCCATTATAGTTCACTTTGTTTTTGGGCAGACACAATACTAGGGGCTGGTATTTTTTGCGATGGCAGGTACGGAATTCAAGAAGATTATCTCGCCGTAATGTTGAAACATGCCTGCCGGTATTTTATGTTGAAATCCTAAAATGATTTTTGACAGGTGGGGTTCCAAGTTACCTTCTTTGGCATTTTCTTGGAAGTTACATCATTCAGAGGCATGGCTATGGTCTATAAGGAAGGCATGGTATCGAAGAAAGGCAGACACAACTGGCCACAGTTCAATGGTGTTTATTAAATTTTCAAAAGGGTTTAAAAACACCTATCTAAACCTAAATCTACATCTGGTAGCAAGCTACGACCATCAAATAATAATAATGCAGTCCTAGTGGAGTCTTATCAAAATAAAAGGGCCTATACTTTAAGAAGAACTATTGCCAATCCTTACTTTAATTTACAAATAGTGTGGGATAATGTTCATAAAAAAGAAAGAAGTGTTCACAAAATGATAAGTCAGAATGTTCTGGTCTCCCTTCCCCACCTTTTCAGCACGGGGCAATGCTGTTCACTCGAGCCAAGCACACACTTTGGCTGACAAAACTATCAAAAACTTCCCCTTGCTCCTCACCTGATCCTTCCTTGCTTGAAGAGGGAGATCCTTTCTTCAATTCCTTCTTTCCTTTCTTCTTCTTTTTGGAGGTCTGTCTGTCCTTAAAGAGATATTGTCTGTCATGGTGGGAAGCCAGTATGTCTGCCTGGGAGAATAGGCGAACTAGGGGTCCCTTCCCCGGTGCAGCCAGGCTGCGGAAAAAACAATCAAGGCAAAAACCGTTGGAGAGTAGTAGTGCAGCATAGATCCAATAGGTAATCCAGGTAAGAACCAGGAAGTAAGAACAAAGCCTTGTATGCCTGGTATTGGAATGTTTGCCAGCAAGAAACAGATAAGGTAAGTCCAGAGGATACAGACGAGAACCCACAGGAGGAACGAGGGAGGAGGAGATCCGGAGAACTGAGGGAGAATCCAGGAGACCAGGAAGCCAAGAAGACCCACGGGGGAGCTGAGGCACAAAACAGGTGGCGGGGAGAACATGAAAAGCAAAAGGCAAGTGAGGGAGGCATGGAGGGAACCAGGAGTAACCCTGAACTAGTGTCTTAACCGTAGAGAATAGTGTGAGGGCTGCAACCCGCTGCGCCACGTTGGCCGTGAAAGGATATTCAGCCTAGTGGCGGCTATGTTGGATACGACTAGAGCACTACCGCACGCTCGGGCAGAAACGTGGCGGTACGATAATGGCGGAGAGACCATCTATTCCAAAGGCCGTCACGGGGGTCAGCGTTGTGACACTGGCTTCTCCGACACGAGGATACAGTTCTAGTTCCAGCATCAGGGCCTTCTGTGCCCAAGTGTCTTTTCTCATCAAAGACTCTTGATTCAGACGGCCTGATGTACAAAACAAAATTGAAAGTTATTTTCTTCTTACAGTTTTCTTATTCTGATTTATTCCCCCCTTCCTGCCTGGGCGGTGGCAAATTTCAAAAGACAACATAAGATCCTCTTTAGACCCTCTCAAATTCATACTTGTGATAATAGGGGCTGCTAAAGCCTGAAAGTCATTTGGTGCGGCTAGAATGTTGTCACTGTTTAACAACGCACAGTTAGAGCGGCTGGTCATATGCGCCAACGGTCGCCGGTCTTGATTGAGGCTAATAGCCCCACTGGTCCCACTACTAGTTCCACTGCCGCTGGGCTTTTGGGCTTTCGGTTCGCCAAGACCATCTACATTTATGTCCAATAACAGATACTCTATTTCAGTTATTAGAATTTTTACCTCATTGATGGGTCTTAATATCCTGAAAACGTTGTTATTTCTGACTCCCGGAGAAACTGGCAGTTCAGCATTTATTTTAACCAGAGTTAAAATGTAAGCAATTCAAAAACAAATCTTGCAATTGTAATAATGGTAAAACTTCAAAGTGACAATATAAAATGCTACAGGTCATAAAGTACAAAATGCTACAAATTGGACAGTTGATTGATAAATCCGAGAGCAGAACATGCCCGATTGGTTAACAGGGCTACCAAAGTCTGACTCCCCCGCTCCCAGCCCTGTATTACGTATGATCACTTTTCTATAACCAGTTCCCTTATGATTTTCACAAATATTGTTCCAATATTAAAAAAAAGTTCCATTAAAATTCCACCAACAGTGGTCCATTAAAACAGTGGCATTATGGTTCAACAACAAATAGTAAAGTGTCAACATTAATTCACTGTCAGTAGTGGAATTTAAACTAGCATCTGGTCTTAATTCTAGGTAACAAAGCAGGTTTTTAGTGCTCAGGCAACCAACTTGTTTTCTGCTATGGGGCCAAGTTATCCATGCCAAGGTTCCGAGATGCTAACTAAAAGGCAATTGCACATGCAGCAATGTCCACACCGTCCTCTCCTTCCAGCAATAGTGCGCCTTTAATGTTTATGAGATTGGGGGAGATAATACTTTCGATGATACTTTGGCCAACATTGACAAATCGCATAATGAACAACATCAAAAAATGCTTAACAATACTCTTAGCCTGCAGATCGGTTTCTCCACCAAAGCAGGTGGACCTGAATGCTCTCAGGTTGCTAATAAGTCAGCTGTGGGGCCAGGATCTATATCTGCTAATATCAGTCTCATGAATCCACTGAAGTGTTTCCTCTTGAATAGCAGGTCTCAGATGAAGCACTCCACAGAAGTTGCAGACTTTACAATAGAACAGAATATTGACATTTGTGCTCTCTCGGAATCTTAGCTTTATCCTGCTGCAGGCCCTTCTTTAATGCTGGAAGTCCTGGAGGGCTACAGCATCCTAAGAAAAGATCGAATCAATGGCAATGGATGGAGGGGTGGCTCTTATTTTCTGTGGTAGCCGCTCCATTCGCCAGGTGAATGTGGTAACACCACACTTAATCTATACATGTTGTATCGTCCACCTAACCATATGTCAGATTTTCTGATGAACTTTTGCAAAGTGATTTCTTCCACTCTCAAACAGCAGTCCAAAGTGATCATTGTCTGGGATTTCATGACACAGCAGACTCACTGGCAAAAACAATTCAGTTAGCATTAGAAAATCTTGGCTTTACTCAAAATGTTCTCCATCCAACTCATTCCGGTGGTAGAATTCTTGATTGGGTGTCCTCACATGGAATTGGGCTGGATAAGATCGAAGTCAACCCATGTCCTTGGTCAGATGACTTTTTTCTAGGCTTTCAGATACCAATGACTCATCCATAAAGAAAGTTAAACCACCTTGAGCTAGGGTGCTTTGTCGTAATTTACATAAACTCCGACCAGCGGCTTTAGCATCCCTCTTTGCCCCTGTACGGAATAATCTTGCCCAGTACAACCCAGCAGCTGAACTGGCATCAGTTTATTATGGGATGCTGACTAAAGCTGTTAAGACCTTAGCCCCTTTGAAACAAAGAATGAAAAAACAATACCATCTAAAAACGCGTACTCATCAGAGATTCAAAATCTGAAATACAAGAAAAATAAAGCGTTCCGGAGATGGAAAAGAAATTGACTCCAGAGGATAAGTCAAGTTATGCCTCTGCAGCAAAGGATCCTAAAAACGCTATTTGTGCTCTAAAAAAACATTGATACGAGAATAGGATTAAGGGACCTCCTTGGACACCAAGAAACTTTTTAAGATCTTAAAGGAGGCTGAAGATCCCTGTCCGAACATCATTACAGTTGTAAAAGATTCCAACTGGTGCACCCAAATTGAGAATAGGATGTCTGACAAGATCACTAAGAGGGGACATTGAAACCAAGCTAGCTCAATTGAAAGATACGCCACCCTCTGGCCTGTTTGGCTGTCGGCCTTCACCTTCTAGGACCTTTGAATTTGTGGAAGTGACTGAAGCGGATGTCCTAGATACGTTATGCAGGATAAAACTAACTAGCTGTAGAGGTGACATCTGTCCAGCACCAGTGGTCAAATCATGTGCCTCATATCTAATCCCTCTTATCACAAAGTTTTTAAACGCCTCTTTTAGAGAAAATGTGGTTCCGATGGCTATCAAACATGCATGGAGGAAACCTCTTTTGAAGAAACCATCCTTGGATCCTTGTGTGGCTGGGAACTATCGACCTATTACAAACTCTCCCTTTCTCTTACAGATTCTGGATAAGATTGCGCATGGTCAAATCAAAGAATTCTTGAGTATACATAATATATTGGGCCCCAAACAATCTGGTTTCCGTAGTGCACACAGTACAGAATCTACTTTACTAGATTTAAAGACCAACATAATGCAACATATGGACAAGGGCAAAGCTGCGCTCGTAATGCTTTTGGATATCACTGCCGGTTTCAATCTAGTGGATCATTCCATCCTTGCTTACAGATTACAAAACTGTGCTTTCTTTACTAAGGAAGCGGCTAGCTGGGTGCTTTCATTCTTGTCGGATCTGTGAGAAACCTGAAGATGTCTCACCCACTAGTCCCAGATGATCTGTCATCCAGGTGGTCAGGACACGGCCATCGCTTTTGGATCCAGTTCCTGGGGGTGGACCAGTGCATCAGGATCCCCTGGGTGAAGGGTCTTCAGGGAGTGGGAGTGGGACACAGGATGGCGAGACATGGTATCCCCTTCCCTGTAACACTTTTACCCCATCCTACCAGGTAGAGTACTTAGGACCTCAACCCCTGCGCCTTTTCCAACACAAACACTTTCTCACTAACAACTCGCAATGAGAGAAAACAGACTAACACCCTAGCCGTATACCTCAAATGTCCCAATACAATGGTCAGGCAGGGTCAGGCAATTACTGGCCATTACACACACCTTACTTCCAGTAGACTTCCCACACAGATAAAAGGTGGAGCACAAATGCACACTCTGAGCGAGGCAAAGCACACGAGGAAGCAGCAGTTCCAAGATGGCAGTCTAATACAAGGCGAAAGACGGCAACACCGAAGGGGATCGCAAGGAGGGAAGTGCCCTTAACCTTTTCGACAAAGAACCGTTACTTTCATGAACCATTCTTTGATGCCTCTCCTGCATCCTGCTGATCAACAACAACGCATGAAGCTTACCATCTGCCTCACCTCGCTTCCTACACCACCTACAGATTACTGGGGTAAGCCTGGTCTGATTTGTGAAGTGCACGTCCGTACGGCAATATTTAAAAAAAAAAGGATTTCAATTTAATTTTATCGTTGCGCACGTCGAGGATTCCACCGGATGAGCAGCGTTTTGTTCACTTGTGCATTTTCACTGCCTTTGTGCCATTTATCTCGGCAACCTGCATCCCTGCTTCATTGTCTCTGGGTCTTTGTCTCTGGGTCTTCTGACATGGCTGCACCTTTTTCAGCCTGACCTGCTGCTTTGGCCTGGCCCTGCTCCCCCTCCCACTGGTTGCACTCAGCTTTTAAGCCAATCACAGCAACCGGGAGGCGGGAGCCGGCCATAACGCCTAAGGCCCACAACAAGGCCCCTCCATTTATTCTTTGCTACTTCTCCTGCATCGTGCTGATCGACGACGACGCATGAAGCTTACCATCTGCCTCACCTTGCTTCCTACACCACCTACAGATTACTGGGGTAAGCCTGGTCTGATTTGTGAAGTGCACGTCCGTGCGGCAATATTTAAAAAAAAAAGAATTTCAATTTAAAGGCATGGTCTAGTAAAAATGTTTATTGTCCCTACGGGTCAGCCATGTTTTTTTAAGCCTAAGTGGCTTGATTTTAGAAAACTTTCCTATGGACCTTACACGAGTTTTCGTCCATTAAGCGCACGCGAAAACAGGCACCAGGGAGCCGCCATTTTGTGATAATCCTATCACTTGCCGCATCGCCCTGGCTGACCTGCTTCTGCGGCACTAAATCAATTCCCCCGCCCCTGAGCCTGTCATCAGCAGACTCGTACCGCCCATTTCCCAACGCCAAAGCACGTCTTGTGTCAACATTCGCTGTGCTTCAGCTAATGACGTGTCGCCATGGAAATGGCAGGACGCCTCTTTCCTCAATAAGTATAAACAGACCGTTTCACAACACACAGCAGCAGATTTTCGATTCCATTCCTCTCTCTGTGTTACTTAGAGTATTTTGTGACTCGTTTCTGTGCTCTGGTCAGCTACCTTCGCCGCTTGTAGCCTGTGTGAACACCTGTCCCATCTCGGTAAATTATTTTACTTTGTTTACCACACAATGGCTGCAATAATGCCCTACATGTACAAGCCCGAGTATACCGAGGAGAAACTACTGGAAAGGGAAGCACGCGAAAACGATGGGGATTCAGACGGCAGTTGGCAGGACGAATCAACAGATGAAGAGCCTGGGCCTAGTCGCATGGACGGCGTCTCCACCTGGTGCACATGCAATCGGTGCGAGCTAATGCCAACCGAGGAGGAGAACTGCTGCTGCCGAGAAAACTCGGGATGCCTGGCCTACATTTCGGAAGGCGAGCCACGACCGCAATGCATCACCGAGCTGCCAGACTTCAGGGCAGCCTGCCTCACACGGGCCGTGTTGAGAATAATGATGGTGCTTATGCACAAACTTCGCGCAACTGTTCGTCCTCGTAATCCGAGTAACGAGTAAGTATACTCTGCTTGTCATGCCACTCCTATTTCATGTTCTTCTACTATATACAAAATTACATCTACATATCATTGTAACGCTTGTAAGTCGTTCAATAGTGTGCATTATCTAGATAGCATTTGTCCGTGCAGAATGCCATTAGTTACAAGAATTGTCATTGACAACAAACGTTTATTAAACTTATCTTGGTCATTTAAAAACAGTTTGTTTCATTCCTTTTCACAGGTGGTACAGGCTGATGGCCTATCGTTATTTTACATGGTGGCTCCACGGGAGGCTTGGACACCGCATTCGAAGAGTGATACCCGCCTGTGCCGTTCGTGCCATAAGAGAAACGTCCCCGAGTGACAGCGGTCAGTACAGGGGATTTTCTCTCGCTGTGCTGCAACCTGACCTGTATAATCTTTAAAGTCTTGTATTTTTGTGTCATGAAAATAAGATACAAAATAAAACACCACATATATTTTAACAACGGTTGTTTCGATTTTTTTAAATGAATCAAGTGTGTCTCCATTCAAGGATGGACGTCAGACATCTGTGCTCCGAATGGGTGAAGGTCTGGTCGCTGTGAAGCAGGGTGGTCACTATCTAAGCTAACATAAAATATTCTCGATAATGCATGCACTAAATAACACTTGTTCAAAGTCTTTCAGTAGGTTATGTGTCTAAAAAAGTCACACATATATCTATACTAACAATTAACATTGGATTATACTGGCCTTAGGT
Source organism: Ambystoma mexicanum (assembly GCF_040938575.1). NCBI lineage: Eukaryota > Metazoa > Chordata > Amphibia > Caudata > Ambystomatidae > Ambystoma > Ambystoma mexicanum. The sequence goes on along the minus strand of NC_090939.1, from coordinate 95,158,326 downwards.
TAAGGGTCTTGACCACTGTAATACACCGGTTGAAGTGTGGGTCTGTGCTCACTAGAATCTCTGGTATGTGGCATTTGTTATTGATAAGCAACAATATACTGCAGTAGGGGTCTAATGTTAATTCGGGATCTGCTAGGTGGGCATCATGGTCTGGCACTTGAAGAGAATACCTTGCAGGTACACAGGGTCACAATGGCAGTAGGTTTCCACTGGCGAGGGTGTGTGGGCAAGGACACGTTTATGGAGATGAACAAGCGATGTGCTTAGTTCAGGCTGGTTCACATGCAGGACAGTGATCTCAGAGGAAGAGTCATGCTCAGTGGTCCCATCTACGCGATTGTCAACCAAATTTATCACATAAGAGCAAGGAGTGAACCCACTACTGGAGGCACTTGGTCTGAGTTTCTACTGAGAAGTAAAGCATGAGAGGGGCCATCGAGAGGGGCCTGATGGCCCCTCGTTCCCACACACTTATCTGCACGCCCACCGGCCCATCCATCCACCCCCCACCCTATCAAAGGCAGTTCGCACCCGTGGATGAGCGCTGGCATGTGGGGCTGCCTGGGGCATGAATGGCCAAGGTGCCAAACAACATGTACACTTCAAAAGGTATCTTACGCCCAGGGGCCATCGTTCACATGGTCTCCTCGGACCCCGTGTCTCCAGGCAGAACTCCCCTGAGGCAGGCCGCCCCACTGCAATCCACATAAGTGTGTCTCCATTCAGCAGTCTTCCTGTGCCTTATCTGCACGCCCCAGGCCCATCCAGCCCACCCCCCTCTATCAAAGGCGGTTCGCGCCAGTGGATGCGCGCAGTCAGGGGCGCGAAAGGCCAAGGTGCCAAACTACATGTACACTTCAAAAGGTATCCCACGCCAAGAGGCCATCGGTCACATGGCCTCCTCAGACCCCGTGTCTCCAGCCAGGCCTCCCCTTGAAGCAGGCCGCCCCCTTAATACCACGACATACATACGTCATTCATTCACAAACACACCCCTGTTTCTAATACTTTATAAACCACTTGATATGTCTCATGAGAACATCTTTGTGCTTTGCAAGTCAACTCCTGAACGTGCTACCTGGCAACCACTGAGATCTACGCTAATCTACTCGTCGTCGTGCTATCCGTGAACTTCTGTGACCGCTTAGAGCAAACCCATCAGTGTGCTACCTGTGGCCACCCACCTATTCTCCTGCAACATACTGCTCTGCTTGCTGAATCCAACTGTTTGTTGGTCAAGGTAAGGCCATGTATCCTAGTCATATTTCGCAGATTTTTAAATTTCTATCTATTTGCGAGTAGAGTACACAATAGTGCTATGTTCATTGGTCTCATTGCTATTGACTTGAGTTTCCATTGCTATGCTATCAATAGATCTATTTATTTTCATCTTTGTCTATTGTCATCGAATTGCATCCTTCGGGGGTCCAGTCTATAATGTAAGCATGTTTCCTTCTCGTACAAGACAGAACATCCAAGGGACGAGTCACATGTTCAGATTTTAGTCACATCATTTATACATTTCTGCAACTTATGCAAATACTTAGCCGCACATAATGAACTGGTATAGTTCCTGCAACCAAAACAAACCTTGCATTGATCATTGTATGATTCATTTACTTTTGTATCAAATCTTTATTCATGAAGATTGTATAATAATGTCGATATTTACTTTTCAGATTTATCAACAATGCCTGCCTGTTCGATTAGCGGTTGCCCTTCGAAAACCCATGTGAAATCTGAAGGCACTACAATGCATGTATTCCCAAAAACTGTTGATCGAATAAGAGAATGGGTCAGACATTGCGGATATCCACTGGATGAGCTGGAAAGTAGAGTCCAACAAGTCTTACAGGACAAGAGGGGTGATCGATACCGCATCTGCAGCCGGCACTTTTCCTTGGACATGTACACAACATCTTGGGTAACAAAGAAGAATAAACGGCGAACGACACGGAAATTGATTGAAAACGCTATTCCCACTCTATTCGTCCACATTCTGCCACTGGTGAGTCAAGTGTCCGGATTTAGCTTTAGGCCTTGCGGTAGTGTGTAGGTAGCCGAATGGATTCATTGATATTGTAGGTGTTCTAACCCTTGTAATAATTTCGATATTGATATGAGTGTATAGTTTTTTGAATAATGACATTTATCATATATTCTTTTTCGATTTCATAACCCACAAACGCAATGTATATATATATGGGAACAGGGAACTGTGCTGTATTGAGCATTTTTCAAGTATTCTGTCGCCTTACATGGCTATTTTTAATACTGGCATTTCATTATCAATCATTAATTTACCTTTACAACTTCTTGACTATCCCTTGAATCTGAAGCAAGAACATTCTACATCCTTGACGTGGTCGCAGTTATCAACCACTTCTAGCGCGTATCAGGTAATCTTACGAGGCTAATCCGCTACATACTTGTTTTATGCATGTCAAGTAATAGTTTTATTCTATCGTGTAATTATTTTACCGAATGTTTGGTTAGTGCTTTCCAATTGATATACACCTTAGTTATCGTCCACTGGTGTTTGTTTTCAGTTATAATTAGTGTTATCCATACTAATGCAAGTACTGTCTTTCAGGGAGATGCTGAAGCGTCCGCCACATCTACAACATTTCTAGATGTTCTTCACCAGCAGGAGGTATGGATACTGACAGCTCCATCGAGCGTCATCATCAGAGCTGGAATTCTTGTCGTTTGATTGTTCTACACAATGTTTCATTCGTGGTTAGCCGTTGATATGTACCTGTGCTGTCGACCCCAGGTGTGTGTTATGTTTTCACTATTGTAATCCTCACTAATGCAAGTACTATGTTTCAGGCAGTTGATGGAGCGTCAACCCCTGCACTTGATGCAGAGCCTGACATTCAAGTAATTCCAGGGGAAATGGAAGCGGGACCATGCGTATACGAATCGGCGCAACAGCTTTCGGAAGTGCGCACTACATTTGCAACATCCATAGATATTCTTCAGCAGCACGAGGTATGGATACTGACAGCTCCATCATGTGTGATCATATAACGTGATTCCATTTGCTATACTTTCTTCCCTATTAACGCAAGTGCTGTGTTTCAGGGAGACGACGAAGCTTCCACTACAATCACAACATCCAATTTAGATGATGCAGATGTAAATAAATCGGAGAAATAAGTCGATGAAATGTGATCATATTTAGATTTTCCTTGATTCTTTTAGACAATGCATCATTTGTGGTTATCTCTTTATATGTACCTGTGCGTTCGACCCCAAGTGTGTGTTATGTTTCCAATATTGAAAACCATACTAATGCAAGTACTGTGTTTCAGGGAGACGACAGAGCTTCCACTACAATCACAACATCCCATTTTGATGATGCAGATGTAAAGGAATCGGAGAAATAAGTCGATGAAATCTGCATACTTATATTTTCCTTGATTGTTTTAGACAATGCATCATTTGTGGTTATCTCTTTATATGTACCTGTGCCGTCGACCCCAAGTGTGTGTTATGTTTCCAATATTGAAAACCATACTAATGCAAGTACTTTGTTTCAGGGAGATGCGGATGCCTCCTCTCCAATACAACCATTCATGGCAGTCCATGCAGAGCCAGAGGTATGGATACTGACAGCTCCATCGAAATAGATCATCACTGGTCGAAAACTTGTCGTTTGATTGTTGCACACAATGTTTAAATCGTGTTTGGCTATTGAGATGTACCTGTGTGTTCGTCCTCACGTGTGTTTTATGCTAACAATATTTTGATACATAGTAATGAAAGTACTATGTTTCAGGGAGACGATGGAGCCTCATTCCGTGCTGTCTATGCGGATACAGAAAATATAGTTGTTGCAGCGCAAGAGGAAGGGAGGACATGCGGAAACGAATCAGAGCTACAGCGTGCAGATGTTGAAGGTCGAGTCAAAAAAGTTGCAAAGAAAAAAAAACAAAAAAAGTTTAGTTACAAACAGTTCATCATTTAAAAAAAATGTTTGTGCTGGGGACTATTTTATGTTTTTTTCCAGTCAATTAGACTACACTTTATCTTGTGTTTAAACTGAACATCCCTTTTCCAATCTCTCCTCCAGTTACCCGTGGGTGTCAGAACTATACATACACAGACAGTGAAGCGAATGAGAGATGTTGCTTGCCAGACCATGTACACTATGGAGGAACTATTAATTGAGTCGAGGCGTGTTCAGGCTCAAGATGCTCATGTCCAATGGCCAGAACATGAATTAACTGTGTTTGGAGAATACAGCAAAGTTGCATTGGACCATTGCTACAGTGCGACCGCACCACCACAAGAAGATGTTATTGAATGTATTGAAGATAGCTCTGAAGTAGTTGCAGATCAATTCACACAATTTACACCCGCCAAAAATTTGCCACCCAAAAACCTGTCGACATTGTTGTGTTCTCCCATCAATGTTGAAGTAATAGATGTCGAAATGACAGAGAATGAACCAGCCGCAGCATCCATCGACGCATCAGAACTTGATATCAGCGATATTACTTTCCAATGTGTTGAAATCTCCACAAGGTCACAGGCCGAAACAACGTTGACGCAGGATGACAATCTAATGAAACAGAGCAAATACATTGTATTCAACAGTTGTTTGATGGAAATTATAAGTATGCTGAAATGTGTGCATTCCATTAGAGGGAAAGTATGTGGAAAGCCATTGATTAATGTCACTTGTCAAATAAAAGGCAGTAACGTCAAAATAAATGCTGCCTGTAGATTAAATCATAGGTTCTCATGGTCTGCACAACCGATGCTGGGGAAACTGCCAGCAGGCAATCTACTGTGTGCAGCTGCATCACTTTTTAGTGGCTCCAGTTATAAAAAGTTAGAGGCTTTCTTTCAGTTTGTGGGACTCCATTTCATTTCTAAAGCGCTGTATTACATATACCAACGTGATTATCTGTTTCCGGCCATTAGTGATGCTTGGAAAATTGAACAATTGTCTCTAGCAAGTACATTTGAAGGCAAACAATTCAGGCTAGCCGGCGATGGACAGTGCGACAGCCCTGGATTTTCTGCCAAGTACTGCACCTACCACTTTCAGGACATGGATAGTAAGAAAATTGTGAGTTCGGTGGTCGTGCAGGTAACACAATGTACATCGTCAGTGGCCATGGAGAAACTAGGATTTATAAAATCAGTGGAATATCTACAATCAAGGGGAATGCACATCGACCCCATAGCCACGGACAGACACGTTTCAATTGCCAAGACAATGAGAGAGCAGTTCCCACATATTAATCATCAATTTGACGTATGGCATCTTGCTAAATCAATCAGTAAGAAAATCTCGGCTGCAGGAAAAAAAAAAGGTTTTGAAAGTATTTTGCAGTGGTCCCATTCTATCACCAACCATCTTTGGTGGAGCTCAAAAACTTGTGAAGGGTCAGTGGAAATACTACTTGAAAAATGGCGGTCACTGATGCACCACTGTACCAACGTTCACCGCTGGACAGCAAATCAACATTTCCACCAATGTGAACATGGCCCTTTGTCCCCAGAGGAGGTACGGAAGAAGAAGTGGTTGATTCCATCTTCACCGACACACAAAGCCATTGAGAAGATTGTTTTCGACAAAACTCTATCAAGAGATTTGAGAGGACTGACAGAATTCTGTCACACAGGAGATTTGGAGGTGTTGCACAATATATGCCTAAAGTACAGGCCAAAGCGCTTGCATTTTATCTTTCGGGGCATGAAACATCGCACTCTACTAGCGGTCTTGACCCATAACAGCAATGTCGGACGTGAACAATCTAGGACTAGGGGAAAAGTAAGGATGCCTCGCTACACTAAGGTGTTTTCAAAACGAAGTAAGCAATGGGTGATCAAACCAGTCTATGATGAAATGCAGTTTGACTTTGTGAAAGGCCTTATTGTTGCTGTGTTAGAGAAGCACAGATATGGAATTTTGGACATTTCTGTGCAGAGCAGTGATCCATTGCCACCGAACATTGCGACTGTGCCATGCCCACCCGAAGCACAGCTGGTTGTGAAGTACAAATCCCGGTTTAAATAATTGCAATACGATTGTCTTTTTGTAAATAAATTTTATTGTACAGTGTACCTGTAACCCTAACCCCTACCTTCACCATCATGGGTGGCGAACAAGCTCGGTGTCATCTTTGAATTCTCTCTATTCACCTCATATATGTGTATGTATATATTTTTCTCATGTCTCATCTCATGTAAATGTAAATGCTGCGCACTGTTGCGCACTGTTATCGGAGGGGAGGCTTGCGTAGTGCAAATAATAAAACAAACAAACAAACAATAATTCTCACTTTTAACTCAACTCCTGTGGTACTTTATACTTTCCCTGACCTTCCGCCAAAAATTAAATGTCTCAATTTGGGCTGCAAAGCTCGCAGACAACGGGGACAAAATTGGGGCACTTAGAACGTGCCAAGCGGGCCGTGGCATTTGGGAGAGAAGCCAGTTTGCATTTGCACATTGAGGCGCACTACATAGAGGGATTCTAAACTTCAAGTTCTCACAGATGCCTTTACTACGTGATGTTGCAAATAAAGAATGCGAAGGACAGCGGCTTTGATTTTCAGCTCGCGCCCAGATGAGGCCCACAAGTCGCACTGGAAGTATAAGGGTCTATTGTTTTTTGACCTTGAGACAGGGAGCATGCCGAAAGAACTACATTTGAAGGGGGTGCGCAATAACGTAAGAGACGATAAGGCAGAAAATTCAGAAACTAGACCGAGTTTCATTTTAGTTCAGTATATGAAAAATCGTTGTCAAGAGCACGGTCCGTTTTACAGACTGCATTACGAAGAGACACAATGGAAATTTCAAATATAATGTGATTAAATCTTTACACGCTTTTATACCGGAATGAAGATTTAATGAAGGGATGCATGAATAAATGAATGAATGCAGAGCTAGGAAAAGCAAGGAAAACGTGTTCGTAGTGGGCACATGGGCATGCAGGTCCACTGGTCTCACCGATCTCGGTCCTTGGCCCAGCCACTTTTCCCTGCACTGCCTACCTGCACTACGGGACTGTCTCTGTATCCTTCAGCCCCTTCTCCCGGCATTTACCTTGCACTTGCCACCAGTTGGCCCTATTATTTAATTTGTATTCAACTAACCATGTACAGCACTTTTACCTCCCCTCCCCCCTTCCCCATGCGCGATCAGAAAGACACCTGGCCTAGTAGGATAGTTGTCTGTCTGCCCTTGTTCCCCACCTGCCTCGTCGCGCCTTGAAACACTTGAGTATAGGCGCGTTACAAATGCCATATCATATATCATATCATTCCTCACGCATGTAGACTAACTGTCGTTTATCATTGTGTGTTGGCCTCGATTTATTTCGTTACTTTTCGCATTGATTTTAGAGCCGAACATACTCCATTGAACTATTCTTGCAAGCAAATAGTTTCTAATCGGCTGTAATAAATAAAATGAGTAATATTAATGAAGATCGGCTGGCAAGACTAATTATAATTTTTTTGTTTTCATAACAGGTATTTGCTCCCCTTCTGCTACTGCCATTGGTTTGAGACACCAGCAGACGGTTTCTTCGTGAGTCACCTGCAGCTTCGTGTGAACAACTGGAGCACACTGACAATTTTATGGGACGATCGCCAAGGACCCACATGCCCTTACGCTGTACTAGTGGCTAGAAGCAACATATCAACCTTTACGATGGACTAGTGCCTAGTTGATGGAACAGCCTTGCGGTTCACTGTGCTTCCAAAGTGCTTCTTTTAACGAAAAGCAACACCCTGTGTACCATTGCGGATACAGATAAAAGAAAATAAATGGCTTTCGGAGTTCATATGGCAATTGCTGAATATTCTCTAAACATTTAATGTCAAATAAATGTACTTTACCAAATGTACCGTGTTGCTGTTTGATTTTAAAGTACAGTTTCATGTTCCGAATTGTGGTGCGCTGTGTTGTGAGATGGTCTGTGTTGGTTTCCGGATTCTCTGTGAAGTTGCGTAGAAGATGACTGGGCGCGTTTGCCTACGCAGCACAGTAACGTCACGGAGAGAGGCGGGGAATATGAATGTTTGGATAATGTCAGGCTCAGGGGCGGAGGAATTGATTTAGTGCCGCAGAAGCAGGTCAGCCAGGGCGATGCGGAAAGTGATAGGATTATCACAAAATGGCGGCGCCCTGGTGCCTGTTTTCGCGTGCATTTAATGGACGAAAACTCGGGTAAGGTCCATAGGAAAGTTTTCTAAAATCGAGCCACTTAGGCTTAAAAAAACATGGCCGACCCGTAGGGACAATAACATTTTTTACTAGACCATGTCTTTAATTTTATTATTGCGCACGTCAAGGATTCCACCGGATGAGCAGCGTTTTGTTCACTTGTGCAATTTTACTGCCTTTGTGCCATTTATCTCGGCAATCTACAGCCCTGCCTCATTGTCTCTGGGCCTTCCAACATGGCCGCTCCTTTTTCCACCTGACGTGCTGCCTTGGCCTCGCCCTGCTCCCCCTCCCACTGGTTGCACTCAGCTTTTAAGCCAATCACAGCAACCAGGATGCGGGAGCCGGCCATAACACCAACGTCCCGCACCCTGTCTGCTACCGTAACGCTGCCTGCCTCTAGTATTTCGCTGCCTCCCCGTTGTATGCATGTGATGCCTGTATGCCTGCCTTTGTATTTTGCGGTCCCCCGCTGGTTGTATGCCTTTGATGCATGTATGCCTGCCTCTTGTATTTCGCTGTCCCCCCTGTTGTATGCATGTGGTGCCTGTATGCCTGCCACTTGTATTTTGCTGTCACCCCTGTTGCATGCATGTGATGCCTGTATGCCTGCCTTTGTATTTTGCTGTCCCCCGCTGATTGTATGCATTTGATGCCTGTATGCCTGCCTCTAGTGTTACGCTGTCCCCCCCGGTTGTATGCATGTGATGCCTGTATGCTTCAATCCCTCATCTAGCTGTTCCCACCTACCACCAAGCCAGCCCTCTTCTACTATCCCCCCCTTCATCAACAATCCCTCCCTGCCCATGGTGGGAATTTGTATTGACACATTATGGTGACACCATCACCACCTTGTTGCTGATGCTTTGATTTGTCTTTTGGATTTATGTGACTCATGCTGGTTCACCCATCTCGAATCTTGTTGTTCGCATGCTGGTCTTCCTAAAGCATCACGTAACCATGGTGACTGTGAATCATGTGCCCATCTACAAATTAAAACCTGGCTTGCACTTGCTGATCTCTTGCAACATTATGTGTTCAGTTTTAACCTCTGCAACTTGATGTGCTCTCTCCCCTTGCGTATGTGCTCTTTAACACTGTATTTTGCCGGCTTTGCTTCTTCTTCTCTTTCACCTCACTCACTGCTTCTCAGTCTTCTCTCCCTCTCCCTGTCTTTTCCATCTCTCTTCTACCCCCTCCCCTCACTATATTCTATGTACTTACCCTATCAGAATTGTCATCAGACCTAGTACAATAGTCGCTTGTTTGATCCTCTCCCTCCCCACCTTCCTCACCTTTTGTCAATCTCCAGCACTACCATAAATGTCGTCAGGCCTAGTACGATAGTCGCTTGTTATGTTCCTCCCCCCCTCACCTTTTTCTCAATCTCCAGCACTACCAGAAATGTCATCAGGCCTAGTACGATAGTCGCTTGTTATGTTCCTATCCCTCCCCCGCTCCTTTTGTCAATCTCCAGCACTACCAGAAATGTCATCAGGCCGAGTATGATAATCACTTGTTTTGTTCCTCCCCTTCACCCTCCTCTCCCCTCCCTGCCCCCTTCCTTTACCTTTTGTCATTCCCCTGCACTAGTGTCGTCATGCCTAGTACGATAGTTGCTTGTTTTGTTCCTCCCCTTCGTCCCCCCCTTCCCTCACCTTTTGTCGTTCCCCTGCACTACCAGAAATGTCGTCAGGACTAGTATGATAGTCGCTTGTTTTGTTCCTCCCTACCCCCCATCCCTCCCTTTTTGTCATTCCCCTGCACTACCAGAAATGTCGTCAGGACTAGTACGATAGTTGTGTGTTTTGTTCCTCTCCTTCCTCCCCCCTAACTTTTTTGTCATTCCCTTGCAATACCAGAAATGTCACCCGCCCTAGTAGGATAGTCGTCGTCTGTCCCATCTACTACCTCTTCCTCCTTCTCCTCATTATCATTGTCAAAGCTCTTGCACTATCTGAAATGTTGTCACGCTTAGTACAATAGTTAATTTCCCTTTCTTAATGTCTCAAAGCCTTGTAAGAATGTCATTATATTTTCCCTTGCTCCTTCCCGTGCCTTGAAGCGCTTTGAAACACATGTGTGTATAGGCACTATACAAATAAACTATCAATCAAAAAAAACTTCGAGAATAGAAAACGTAAGACCAGGGAACAAGGCTGAAGAATCCTGCACTGTGTGTCGGAGGTACCTGGGCTCTCCCGCGTCGATAGTCAAGGGAGGGGAGAGTCGCTTGCCGCCCTGGTACTGTACTTGGCTCCTAAAACAAAGCAGCGCAAGTGAAGTCAGCTCAGTCGGTGAGTTGGGGAGACTGATACCAGACCGGTCTGTGTTAAAGACAAGGTTGCAAGCGGCAACATCGTATAGTGAAAGCTGAAGCGAACATTGTATGAAGCGTAAATGAAAATCAACGCAAGTAAAATTGTACAACAGATGAGTGATTGAACTTTGAAGCCAAGATATGATACCTTAGACAGAGTGGTCCGGCACCGCGTGCATGCTCATTCAAAAGTCTCTGTAAGGTATGCAACTGAAAGAGTAACAAAGAAGTTGTCCTGCAACGGGTCAAGGAAAATCTTGTGCACAATTGAAAGTCTTCGATGTTAATAGCATAAAGAAAGTTGATGACAAAGTAGATGAAGTTGGTCCGAGCCCCGCAGAGGGAGACTAATTGAACATTGTGTTAAATGTGTTAAGCAGTTAAATTGAAATTGGTCTGAGCCCGGCCGAGGGAGACTAATTGAACATTGTGCTAAAAGGGATCTGTACCCAGCTGAGGGGGATCCGAGGTGAATAGTGAATCACCTGCAAAATTGAGTATGTGGGATCTGAGCCTGGCTGAGGGGGATCCAAGGTGAATAGTGCATCACCTGAGAAACTGAGTGCGTGTGAAATCCAAAGAGGAAATTAACTTATTGTTTGTTTGTCGCATCATGTCTTACAGTTGATAACATGCCTTCCTTGCAGATCGTACTGCCAAGGTCTTCTATGAAGATGCCATGTCAGATTGCTGTGCTTTAAACTGCGGCATGCCACAAGGATCATGCTTTTCTCCAACTCTTTTCATTATCTTTATGTTGACACTGTGTGAGCAACTAGACGCGGAAGGTACAAACGTGGCTAACTATGCAGATAATACTCAGTGCCTCATCCCACTTACTGGCAACTACATCATAGACACTGAGGTCATTAACACCACATACATTCGAACCCACTCCTGGATCTTGTACAATGGCTTAGCATTAAACAACACCAAAATAGAGATCCTGATTGTGGGCACTGTCCTTAAATTGGGCAATCTGAATGAGGCTTATACTTCATTCCAAATTGCAGACTACCTAACCATAAGAAGGTGAAGATGATGGGAGTAATTATTGATCAAGAGCTTACCATGAGGGCCCATATCAGCAGCCTAGTATCAAGCTCATCATATTACATCAAGCTATTAGCACAAATTAGGCCTTTCCTTGAGGTGTCTAGTTGTGCCACTCTGGCTAGGACCATCATTGGCAGCTGCCTGGATTATTGTGCAAGTCTCTTGCAAGGGGTCTGAAAGGGAGAACTTAACTGCCTGCACGTTGTACAAAACAACGCAGTGAGGGTTGTGGTGGGTCTACATTGAACTGATCATGTATCACAAGCACGAAATCCTTACATTGGCTGCCTATAGCGAAAAGGTCATGTTTCGAATCCTGTGTATTGCCCATTCATGCTTTTTCAGAAAAAGTCCATCTTACCTTTCGGAGCAGTCAACATGGCTCCCTGACAGACGCAGTTTAAGATCTAACAACTCAGGTCTATTACAAATCCCCAAATCAAGAGTAACGCTGGTAAAAGATGGATGCTTCCCATTTTCAACACCCCGAATGTGGAATGCCTTGCCTCCTGACCTGAGGACGTGTCCCATGCTTTCCACATTCAAACAGAAGTTGAAAACAATTCTTTTTTAATAAATTAGAGGACTACTTCACTCCCTAAACACTCAAACCTCTTCCCTATTTCTTTTTTTTTCCTTTTCCTTATTCCTGTTTTTTGTTGTTTGGCAGTCTTAGTGCTTTTTAGCCTCAGGGCCCTTTTCCCAAGCGCTTGAGAAATTAATAAAATAAGTAAATAAATAAAAAGGTAGAGCAATCAGTTCGGCTAAGAGCATGTAAACCTGAAATGGGATCAAGAGCAGGAGTTACAGGGAGTTGCTTAGCCCGCATGAGTTGCATGCAAATGCGACTGTGTGCTGATTAACAATTAATCCAATTAAGCCAAGGCAGAGTGGCGTGGAACTCCACTGACGATCACCAACATGGGTACTTCTGTGTACTTTCTATGCCTCTGGCATAAAGCCAAGACAGTCAGTAGAATAACTGTTTTTTCCTTTTTCTTTTTCCAATGCGACATTCGGATTCAGCTTTCCATTTCTGTTCTGAATACAATTCCAGTAAGTCACTGGGGCAGCAGATGAATTTCAGCCCAGTCATCCGACAATCGACCAACAAAGGTCCATCCCCACTCAGCTCTCTGTGCAGTGCTCTGCTCTCAAATGGAGAAGTTAAAGGCTTGCCGTGTTTCCCAGCATAATAGCACCTTTCCTTCTCGGTAGGCACTATAGACAGACAGTAGTGCTCCAGTACAGGACCACAAAAGACCATACATGAATACAGTTGAGTATTATTTGGAACTGGGAGGAGACCCGGTACCATAGCCAGTCCATTTTTAGTCTTCCTCTACGAGGCCCACACCAATGATGACCTCCTCTATGAGTCCAACATTCACTATGGCTTGCTTGGGTAAGCCCTTGCAAGCAGGATCCCCTGTCCTATGGCCCAGCTCTTCACACACAAAACAACCTTATGATGGTGCGAACGTAGGTGTCTGAACTAAAGTTTCGGGATTTCCCTTCATTCTTTTGGGGACCTGGCTTCGAAGAGGAGTGGGTTGACCTTTTTCCTTTCCATCCTTGTTAATTCTTTTGCCCTAAGATTTCTCTTCCAGTTTGTTTTTGGACTCCAGTACTTACAAACCTGTCAGCATCCTTTTCAAGCTCTCTAGGATCTGTAATAGTCTTGTCCACAAGATGCTGGTGTAGGTCAACCTCACAATTCTTTGTTACCAGACACCCACCTGCTCAGATATTTCAACGACAAGTGTGTGAAAGCTTCAAATGTCTGCCCACTTTCCTTTCCACCCTCTCTGAAGCTCTTGAGATACTGTTCGGGGGTTTTACAGAACTTCCCGAGGAGAGCAATTCATGCTCCCATAAATGGGCCTTCCCTTGGGAGTCAACTGAATAATTGCATCAGTCCCTGGTGTTGGGAAGCGACTCATCAGGAATGCACCCCACATGTACCTCGTCCACCTCCTGTAGCTGAAAATTAAGCTTGAGTGCTTCAAACCAGTCAGAAATATCCTTCCCCACTTCATAGGCCTGCACCAAGTCTTTGGGGATGAGGCGCTGGGGCTTATCCCTGGCACCCTGGTTTGATCCACTACTGCTGCTTTCACTAGAGGTGGATCTGTTGGCTTCCTTCTTCTCGTCAAGTGCCCGTCTGCGCAGCTCTAAAGCGGCCCTGTCCCGCTACATGGCAACCTTGTCCTGCTGTTTTTATTCCTCCAATACTAGTCTCCTCTCCTCCAACAGGAGCTTTCTAGCTGCTTCATCGTTAACAGCCTGAACAATTACTGGACCACTTAGAGACTGTGCCGAGGCCTGGGACCTGCGGGATGCCACACTAGCTCCTGACCTTCCTGACACACTAGAGTGTTGAGAAACCATGCCTTCCCCCCCAGAGTGATGGTTGGTGATAAACACTTCTCATACTGTCTTCCTCACCTTTTTCCACTACCCCTCCTGGAAGGTCTTCTTCCTTCAGGTACACAGGGCCTACCCCGTCCCCTGGGGCTTCTCCCCAGCTGCACTCGTTTCTACCCAAGCTTAGAGGCTTGTCAGCAACTCAGATCTATTAACCCTGGTGCTGTGGGGAAGTCCCCTCTCTTGACATAGGACTTGCAGGGCATCCTTGCTCATGCCTTTCACAGTCTCTATGCCAAGATCCATGATTATTACAAATACTTAACAGTGTCTAAACCCTGCCTGCAACAGTACTTTTATCATTGGGTGACTAAACTGTGTGCAAGACTCCAACTAGATCTGACCATCTGCCACCAATGTGACAAATCAACTTCCAGGGCACAAGTGGTTCAGGGATGAATATCGGTTTAGAAACCATCAATCAGCCCCACATCTCTAGCACACCAGAAGGGATCCGAACGGATTGGAAACACAAGCAAATTATAAGGATGGCTTCTGTTCTGAAATCTGTTATTTTGCTCAATTGCCCTACTTTGGCTTTGGCAATACTGGTTGTCTTTAATTACCCTTTTTTGACTTTGAAAATACTGATTACAATTTTCTTTTACAATGCTCTTCTCTTTACAGCACATTTACCTGGTTTAAATATTCTTCCGTTTTGGCTTTGGCAAAGGTGGTTGCAATATTATTTTATTTTCTGATTAAACGTTATTCCCTTTTGACTTTGACAATGGTGGCTACAATGTTTCTCAACTCGATTTCGCTTAATATACGAGTTACGCTTAATTGGATTCCATTCAATAATTCAATAACCAAAATCTTTATCGGGAGTCAGCAGTCTGTCTTGGTGAGCCCCGGGGTTATCTGTCACAGGCCAACTCACTGGTTTTACCATGCAGCTCCAATGGACCTGATGTTCCTTTTTCCTTTGTCGCACTCGCACAGGAAACTGACAGCTCTGGTAACGTTTCCCTCACTCATGCCTCCTGAACTTGGAGCCTTTGATGCTCTGTTCACACTCCGGTGAATGCCACACACCGGAGGCACACGCAGGTTTAGGTGAGCTCCTCTCTCCCTCGGGACAGCCAGTCTTCGTACCGCTTCCAGCTGCGCATCCTCTGCACTTGACAGGTCTTCCGACCTCTGCTGTGTCCCTGACACACCGTCCCGCTTCTACTACAGCAGCAGCTCCATCTCGCTCTACCTGCCTCAGCTTCTCACACTGCTTCTTCCTCTGCTTCTCCCTAGTGGCCCATACCTGAGGGGGTTTTAAATGTTTAAAGGTCCCGCCCAGGTGTGGGTCATTATAACCACCACACAGCACACCACAGTTCTGAGATTCTGAAGTCTTCTTCTTCATCCGTGTACCTATGGAATTATTGGACTTGAAGTCCTTAATGTTCTCATTCATTTCAACATTAAAGGTTTCAATTTTACTGTAGGCTGTTAAGACCATGGGATCATCAGGGAAGTTGGTTAGAGGGTTTTCTCAATCCTCCTGACCTGAGTCCCCTCCATATGATTTACCCACAGAACACCACCCCAAGGGTCAGGATCAGGAAGCGTCTGCCTTTCCTTGGCCACATGAGAAGGGTCCCGGCCAGGTCCCATGGGATGATCACTTCTGATTCATTGCACAAGTTCCAACACATATCAAATTCACGTTCCTGCAGTTATTGACAGTTTCAGGGGCACACACTTCACTGGGCAGGTGGTTAAGAATATCTGTAAAGCAAGTGATATTTCCCAGCATTTTCACTGTGCATATCATTCCCAGTCTAGTGGAGCAGAAGAACACCGAAACAGTGAGGTCTTGGACAGATTACCAAAGGTGTATATAAAGACTGAGCTTCGATAGCCCGATGCCCTACCATTTATTTTGCTGCATATGGGAAATAACCCAAGCAAAAAACATGGGGTGTCACCCCCGAGATTTTAACTGGGCATACTATGCACATAGCCACCGCCCTTCCTTTGATAGTGCAATATTTGGATTTGCATTTGTTATGAAGTACTATAAGTCCCTTGTGAAGGTTGTCAGATCTCTCTCTTTCAGGCCAAGGAAGCACTACAGAACCTGTTCAGGACTCTGCCATTCCCTTAGTCCTAGGGACTGGGTAAACCTGCAAATGTATGGGAGGAAGTCAGTGCTAAAATCATGATAGCGAATACTCTTTTCCAAATCCTTCTCAGCATGCAAACCGTGATGAAGATTGTGGGTCCATGCCTCCAACTGCAGGATGGTACAGCCGCCGCTGGAAGCACCATAGTCGACTGTGAGAGTTCAAGAGCACTCTGCTTCAATCATTACTGGAGGAGTGCACCAGCATGTCCACCCACACCCAAATCTGCTTCTGTATGCACTTGCGATACATGTGCCACATTTTCAATCCCTGTTCAGGGTAATACCACTGCTCCAACTCATACACCGCAAGCAGCTTCATTTCAAATCACTAATACATTTTCATCGACAGTAAGCACTGTCTCAAACGCAGAAGAGGAGAAGCTGAACTATGCCCATGCCCTCCAAGGTCCAGATTCAGCTGTTCAAGAAAGATATAACTTCTGTTAGCAGAGAGGACAAAGCAAAAATGAAGTGATCATTTGATCAAGACTCTTTTGGCTTCCTTTGTACAATTTTGCCACTGGATTGTTCCCGTTTGTAATTGGTGTACTGATTCTCATCCGGGTGTATGAATATCTTTGTCTATGCATAACAGCACTGATCGTCTTGACCATCCTGTTATTCCAGGAGGTTTACAGTTCCAAAGAAGAACCAGGCAGACATGAAAACTTTAATGGACCTGTCTTCCCTTAGTGCCTTGCACTGCCTAGAGGAATACAAGATAACCATACATTATCTCTTTGCACTATTGTCCATCTTACTTCTAACTCTGTGTTCAGCGTGCAATCTTTTTGAGAACATGTTTATTTAATTTTATTTGGATTTATAAAGCGCCCAGCGGCCCTCAGGCATCGTGGCGCTGTTAACAGAATATTCAATTTAGTACAGGTTAGCGGCCATAGTTCCATGGTTACAAGGGAACGTGGCGCTGTTAGACATCATATTCAACTTAGTACAGGGTAGCAGCCCGTGGTTCCAAGGTTACAAGGGAGCCGTTGGGCAGAGCGGCAAGCAAAGCAGTCGAGAATTAGTTGAACATGTGAAGCATGCAATATCAAAGAAGTGATTTGTTTACTTGATGGTGCCAAAATAAGCCTTAGATGCTTTCTTGTTATGACAATTATACTCTTACGTACCGTCCCCTTTCCTCCATAATGCATGGGGCGTCCCTTCCAAGGGACGCGAGACGGAACCTTTTTCACCAGAAAAAATCTTCTTCCCTTTAAATTTAGAGGCGCGCAGGGGTGCGGCCCAGGGAGCATGCGCTGCCCTCACTTCTGCCCTCTGGCGCCACACCTCGGTCCCCTTTTCCGCATCAACGGGAACAGGCCAAATTTACCAGTGCTCCTAGGTTTGGCTTCGGCCATATAATTCCAGGCGCGGATACTTCTCTTTGTCTTTTTTGTCTTTCTTATCATTCAGGTACTCAGTCCTCAGGCATCACGCTCCTCCCCGGCACATGTCGACTTCCACGGGGTTCAGCAGGTGTCCATCCTCCAACGGGCTCTTCCCAACTTCAGACCCCCACGCCCTCTGCCTACGTTGCCTTAGCCCCGACCACCGCTGGCAAGCTTGTTCAGCGTGCAACGCCGTGTCATCGAAATCACTGAAGAACAGACTAGCCAGGTGGAGGGAGCTCTTTCAGAAGTTGCCTGCAGAGGACCTGAAGGACTTTGTGAAACATCAAACCAGGCCCAATGTAGGGCCTCTATTTTCCATCGCACCCCGCAAGGGTGACTCCTTCCCAAGGACACACCCGCGTGTGAAGGACCGCTCTGGTCCTTGTACCAGCACGTGCACCGAGGCTGCTTCAGCTACCGGCCTATAGGCTGAGGGATCCTTGAATCCTCTCGGTGACAGTGTTGAGGGACCAGAAGGTTCTTGTACCGGATTTCCATCCGAGGACCTCTGCCCTTGTACCGGCATTATGTCTGAGGGGCTACGCACTACTACCGACAATACGTCAGAGGGGGCACCTAAACGCAGCTCTACCGACCCCCGGGTCGAGGGTGTCACACCTACCGGGTCTAGGCCTGAGGAGCAGGGTAGGCCTCGCGATCCACACTCAAGAGTCTTGGAGGAGGCTGGGCCCAGCGAGCCGGACAACACGATGCAGGCACGTGGCAAGCAGCTTGACAAAATGGCCACTGTGTCAAACATGGGCACCCGTCTGACACCATTCCAGGAGTTCGGCAAAGAACGAGTGTCAAGGTGGGACGGGCCTTAACCAGGTACGTGGCCAACAGCCTATCCTTCGTTTGCGCAGAGCTGGTTCCCTCTGCGTCCTTACGGGCAGGGTATGCAGCGGATCCAGCAGCCTCTTGCTACCCCATTGCTACCCCCTACTACTTCTCCGGGCTCATGAAGTCCCCTCAGATGGGGGTTATCCTCAAGGACGCCATTAGGGATGTGCACCCTACCATGCTACCAGCACCAGAGGCTCCTCCTCTGGCGCCCCTGGCCCCCGCGCAGCCTCGGCTTCCGGCTCCCCAGCCGATTCATCAGGCAGTTCTGCACCAGTCTACGCCTCCGCCTCTGGTCTCTTTACCCCAGCCTCTGGCTCCCGCTACTCCTCCACCTACGCAGGATCCTCCTGACCCACAGGATACGGATGAGGAGGAGGATCCTGAAATGCCATCCTCAGCCAGGGCCTTCCATGAACGTCTTGCAGGGCTGGAAGAGTACCTGGGCCTACTTCAGCCCGAGGTTGAGCAGCCGGCAGAGGGGGTTCTGGCTGAAGTCCTCACACGACGCCCCTCTGCCAAAATGGGATTTCCACTGCAGACTGATGTAGTCTCGCTGGCCAAAAAGTGGGCTCAAGCCCCACTCTGTCCAGCCGATCAATCGACGTCTGGACGCCAAGTACAGGCAGGTGGAGGGGGATACACTCTTGCTATTGGTCCATCCTCAACCACACTCCTCAGTGATCGCTGTGGCATTACTATACTCCAAGCCTCAGTTGTCCTCAGTCTCCTCCTCGGCGACGCTGCTAGGCAAGGAGGAGAAGATCTTGGAGGCGTACGGGAAGAAGCTGTATTCCAATGCGTCCTTGCATCTTCATCAGGCCACCGCCGATGCCATGCTGGCTGGCGTTAACCAAAGGTTATGGCGGGAAATTGCAGACTTCCTCCCGGAACTCCCTACGCAGAGCCAATCATGTTTTAAGGCGGGACTGGCTGAGGCGAAGCTGGTGGCGCAGGACATGATGGAATCCACTGTGGTCCATATTGACACCTCTGGCCGTGCCATCTGTATCGCCACAGACATGAGAAGGACAGCCTCGCTCTGGCCAACGAAATTCAACCCGGACGTCCAGGAATACGTATTATAGATCTGCCGTTCATGGGGGGGACCTCTTCCACTCCTCCACGGACGAAGAGCTGGACAAGAAGAAAAACAGCTCACAAACAGCCAAGTCTTTATCCATCTTGACAAAGACCACACCCAAGACGTACACCCAGTCACAACAGCGCTCCAACAGCGGGCGTACGTACAGAGGGTTCAGCGGCTTCCAGGAACGGAGATCCAGGCAGCCTGACCGCTCATCATCTCAGAACCGGCGCAAGCAACAAAAAGGGGGTAAGGGTTTTTTCCAGTTCCCCTCCTCCGCGACAGCCTCCGAGGGAAAGAAGGCATGACACGTCCCTCCGGGTCCACGTGTCTCCAGTGGGGGGCAGGCTTGCTCTCTATGCACATTTCTGGCACCAGAATTTCGCAGACCCCTGGATCCTCTCCATAGTATCCACGGGGTACCGCCTACCCATCCCAGCCTCTCCTCCTTCATCCCCTCCACTCCCTCAAGTTGGGACAGCAACTCTTCTGGCAGAGACCCGCTCACTCGTAGAGAGCCAGGCAGTGGAGGAAGTACCAGCCTCCGAGCGAGGCTTGGAGTTTTATTCCAGGATTTACACCATTCAGAAGAAGAACCAGGCGGGCCTGGGAGTTGTGCTGGATCAATCTCTCCTTACCCCTGCAAAAATTCTAGATGCTTACGCCAGCTTTTAAAGCGGAGACATTGTGCAAGGGAGACTGGATGTGCTCCCTGGATCTGAAGGACGCGTACCTACACGTCCCGATTTGGCAGCCCCATCGTTCTTTCCTTTGGTTCAGGATCATGGGCTACCATTTTCAATACAAGGTCCTTCCTTTTGGCCTCAACTCAGCCCGCATGGTCTTTACCAGGCTCATGAATGCAGTGGATGCCCTCCAGAGAGCACAGGGACTCCACATCTATCCATACCTCGATGACTGACTCGTCAGGGCTACATCTCCGGAAGCGGTTTGCCACTCTTCCCTTGCCCTTATGAACACACTGCACGATCTGGACTTCTCGCTCAATCTCAAGAAGTCGCAGCTGCAGCCCACGCAGACTCTGACATTCTTGGGCCTCATCTGGGACACATGCTACGAAAAGGTATTTCCGTCGGAGGACAAGATCTCAGCAATCAAGAGGGCCACCGCCTACTTCCTCAGCAGAGGGGTGACCTCGGCTTGGTGGTTCCAGCCTCTCCTGGGTCTCTTGGCGGCGGTCCTATTAGCCATCCCACACACAAGACTGAGGATGAGGAGGATTCAGCTGCACTTCGCGGCCTTGTGGAACCAGGAACGGGGCTCTCAATCCGAGAGGATCAATGTTCCTCCATCTCTCCACCCGGACCTAACATGGTGGTCCAGGGACTGCAACCTATGGACGGGCAAGCCCTTTCGGCCGCCCATCCCACAGGCCACCATCACCACAGACAGCTCGCTCGAGGGCTGGGGAGCCACCCTGGACGTTCTCTCGGTCCATGCCACCTGGACTCGACAGGAGTAGGAATACCACATCAGTTGGTTAGAGCTGAACGCCATCTGGCTAGCGCTAAGAGCATTCCTGTCATTTCTCAGGGGCAAGGTTGTCCTCATCCCGACAGACAACTCGACCAGCATGTACTACGTCAACAAGCAGGGAGGCACCAGATCCCCTCCTCTGTGCAGACTGGCAATCAACATGTTGGAGTGGGCCCTGGAAAACAACATCTGCCTCACGGCAGTCCACCTCCCGGGGGAAGCATACCTGGAGGCGGACAGGCTCAGCAGGTTGGGAGCGGACAATTACGAGTGGCAGCGGAACGACCTCGTCATTCAGGAGATCTTCAACAGGTGGGGTCATCCCCATGTGGATCTCTATGCCACCTGGCACAACATGAAGTGCCCTCAATTTGCCTCCTGGCAGGGACAGGGCCCCGGCTCCCTGGGCGACGCATTTCAGCTTCAGTGGACTAGTGGACTGGCATGAAGGCGTATGCCTTTCCGCTCATTCCGCTGATTCACAGAGTAATTTGCAAGATCAAGAAGTCTCGCCAACTCAACATCATTCTAATAGCTCCATGGTGGCCGGCCAGGCCATGGTTTTTGGAGCTGCTCAGCCTCCCGGGGATGCCTCTGATTCACCTCCCGACAGGCCCAGCACATCTTCTGGCGCAGCAGGGGGGCAGGGTCATCCACCCCGCGCCACAGAAACTAGCCCTCACAGTGTGGTAACTGAGCAGGTAACGCTACGGCACCTCAGCCTCTCACAGGCTAATCTGGAAATCATACAGGGCGCAAGGAGCAAGGCTACCAGGGCCCAGTATAAACGTAAATGGACCAGATTCTGCCACTGGGCAGACTTCAAGGAAATTGACCCCCTGGCATGTACTTTGGACGACGTGCTCTCCTTCTCGGCGCACCTCGCCCACTCTGGTGTGCAGGTGGACATCTGCCGTACATACGTCGCAGCTATCGGGGCTTACAGGAACTCGGAGAAGGGGGCCTTCTCCTCCTCCAATCCTATTGTCCAGAAACATTTGACGGGGCTTGCAAGGCTCTACATGCCTGTCAAGAGGCTGCACCCCGTGTGGGATTTCAACATAGTCTTGGGCGCCCTGGCGCACTAACCGTTTGAGCCAATGGCGTCCGCGGACATCTGGCTGGTCACCATCAAGACGGCCTTGCTAGTCGGCCTCACCTCGGCTCGTAGAGTCAGCGAAATACGGGCACTGGTGTGATGCTGGAAATGCATCGGAGGGACAGGGCCTCCGTATCCTTGTCCTTTACTGCTTTTTATTATGTGTTCTGTCGTGTTTTCCACGCAGGAGTTCATGTGGGATTCCTGGTGGTGCAGCTCTCTCTTTTGGTTTGGTGAACAGACCCATGGGATACCCTTATGACACCCATGGGTGGGGGTACAACCCTGTGCTCCTAGTGTATGTTTTTCGGCACCTGTGGGTGGCCCACAGAGCAGGGTATGGGCTGGAGGCAGATTCGTGCTGAATTTGACAGGTGCTCTGAGTATCCTCCATTTTGGGATACCCAGGCCCTGCCATTGGAATCAGTTGATTCCTGATAGAAAACAAGATGGCCTCTGTGGCCTCTTACTTTCTATTGCCTGCTACCTTGTTTTCCCAAAGTCCTGGGAAGCCCCAACTCTGTCCCTTCCCCCTGACTGGCTGTTGGGTGGAAGTTCCATATATGGTAGTGTGGGGAAGTGCTGACCAGACTGGCTGGAGCCTTCCCAACAACCGTATGTTGTGGGTACGCCTGTGAGTGGGACCTGGGTGAATACAGTGTGTGACGAATACGCATTCTGTGTTGTGAGTGCCTAGTATCTAGTGTTTGACACAATGACTGAGACAGCCCTGCCAGAAACCGGTATTAATGCAGTGGGGAGTGTTGAATGACTGAGTACTTGTCTCAATACACATAACTTGTTGTGAGTGTCTGGAGAGAAGTGAATGGCCTGAATGCACTATGCACCTGATTGGCTGCCTGCCTGCATGAATGCCCTTCTGACCGATTGGTTGCCTGAGTGTGACCCAGCAGAATGAATGGGAGACCAACTAGTATATCTGGGGGCCTCTCACTGCTAGAATTCGTGTTCAGAAGCTGAAGTCCACTACGACGAGTAACTGGAGTGAAACTGAAGCTTGACCTTGAAGCCCTGCTGGACGAGAAGAATTGCTGTTGCCCTTCTTCATCAATCAGAAAGCTGCTGTGTCTCCAGGGACTGACCCGGAGAGGACCTGGTAAGGCGCCCTCTTCCCAAGCTACGAGGGACCATCGTGCACCAGCTGATCTTTGCCAAAGCTCCCTGGTAGACAGTCCTTCGACAGGCTGCCGACCCGAGACAGGGACTGCCGCGGAATCCCAAGGACAAGCGCCCGGACTGTTGTCCGCCACAGTCGACGACCACCGTCGCCGACCGTAGCCGCAGCGCTTCCGTTTGTCTAAGAACTTCCTCTGATCCAAGGACGCTCTCGTCTACATCGTCGCCCGTCTTATCCCGCTGGAGAAGGCCTGACCGTCGACGCGCCAAGGAGTATCCGCCGGTGGGTTTTCCGCCACCCAAAGACCACAGAGACGCCGACAACTCAACGCCCTTGCTGGGCCACAGTTCTTCATACTCTTTGCGGTCCAGAACTATCGTCATCGACGTGCCCTGCACGCCTCTTCCTTGCAGGACGCCAACGCTCCGTAGTCGACGAGCACCGCTAGGATAGAAGCTGCCACTTCATTGCTGTAGTTCAACCTGTTCTCTGTCGGACGATCGACGACCTTTGACTCCTGCCTTAAAGGGAGGGCCCTCAAGAAGGGCCGTCGATTCCCCAACGAGGAACGCTACAACGCCAGGTACTTTGGGGTTGCAGAACTATTGGGAAGTCTCTTGTGAACAATATATGGACTGGGCTTGTGATATATCTTTATTCTACAGGTTGCCCAGGTGGGGGGATCTCCAGACAGAACTGTGTCTAGGGTACGGGGCCAGTATTCTGCCAATTGCTCACCAACTGCTTTCCTCTTACCTCTACTGTTGGTTTCTGTTACGAACTGATTTGTGTGCCATTTAACCGTCCAGTTGATGCACTTTAAAGAGATCTAATAGTAATTGTGGTACCACGTAGACTTGTATATTTGCCATTATAGATAACCAAGTACAAAGTGAGTTATCGTGATATTGTACATAACCTTGAATATTAATTATATAAAGACTGTGTTTTAACCGATACAGTGTGCGGACATTCCTTTGTGGGTGCTTGGGGACTACACTGTACTTAAGAACCAGCCTGCATCACCTCCTCAGAAGCTAGGCCTTGATTGCTCGACTATGTTACCAATAATAGAGAATCTTGGCTGGGGTCCTCTGTGCCTCTCCTCTGTCATATAGAGAGCAGAAGTACAGACACCCCCCTCCGGTCTTTACAGCTGCTCACCTCAGAACCATATACTACCTTTCACAGGGATAAAGTAGTCCTGCGGGCACACTCGGCATTTCTGCCCAAGGTGCCATCTGCTTTCCACTTGAACAAGGAAATAGTCCTTCCTAGATTCTTTGCCGATCCCAAGGACGACGCACAGAAAGTGCTGCACTGCCTGGATGTCGGGCGTGCCCTGAAATTTTACTTGGACCAGACCAAGGGCTTCCGCAAATCGGACGGACTGTTTGTCACTTTCAGAGGCTCAAGGCCAGGCTATCAGGCCTCCAAGGCCTCCATATCCTGCTGGATGGTCTCGGCCATCAAGGAAGCATACGAGGGCCAGCACAAGCTGCTTCCGACCAACATGCACACCCACGCAGTCAGGACCAAAGTGACGGCCATCGCATTCCAGCACCATGTCCCGTGACAGGTCATAAGCAGGGTGGCCACTTGGGCAACTCCCTCGGCTTTCTGCAAGCATTACTGTTTGGATGCCGGCTCTAGAGCAGATGCGGCTTTCAGACAGGCGGTTCTCAGAAACCTATTTGCTTGAGGAGTGTCTCCTCTCCACCCTGGGGCTACATTCAGTTGTAATCGCCCATGCAGTATGGAGGAAAGGGGATGCACCGTAAGAGTAATTATAAGTTACTCACCTTAGTGACTAATGTACTCTTAGTCCTTAGTCCCCTTTCCTCCATTCGTCCCACCAACCTCCCCCCTAATAATACTGGTGTCATTGGGCAATACTAAATTTATTGTCGACGCGTCAATGGGGACTGAGATGTGGCGCTGGAGGGCGGAGTCAGGGCAGCGCATGCTACCAGGGCTGCACTCCTAAGCGCCTCTAAATTTAAAGGGGAAGAAGGCTTTTTTCTGGTGAAAAAGGTTACGCCTCGCGTCCCTTGGAAGGGAAGCCCCATGCAGTATGGAGGAAAGGGAACTGAGTAACTTATAATTTTTACCTGCCGAATAATTCTATACCGCCTATCATGAATCACATGGCTCTAATGCACATCCTAAGATAAAAATCAAGAATACTTTTCTGCTTCCTACCTGGCCTTTCTCACAGGACGTAGCCTCAGGTTTTCTAGAGGCAACAGTCCGTTTGAACTGGGATGAAATCTGCAGTGACTAGAACTTGGTTTCCAGCTCTAATGGCCTTAAGCCCCTTTCTAGTCATTACTCACAAATGGGTTCCTCAGATCCTCAGAATTTTCCTCTGCTTGACCAGCTTCAAAGTAAACTAGCTGCAATGTACTTCTCATCCCCTGCTAAAAGCCGTCTATACTGTACTAATCGTGTTACCCTGTTTATGGACAGAGCAGGTGCAGATATTTTCTATCTACCATCACTGGTGTTATTAACAATGTTACATTCTCTTTTGATAAAGTATTCTAATTTGTTAATTTGGGTTATGCTACTTATCATGGAACTCATTTTATCTGTGGGACTACAGACTATTTCTGGTTACCTATGAATTGGGGGGGTGTTGCTGTATGGGAAATGACCTGCCTGCAATCAGACACACCTCCAAGCTGCCGTCACCTCCAAGAAAGAAAATAGCATCTGATTCGAAAAGTTTGTTCAATGTATGGGATGCATGATGCCTGCAATATGCATCAATCCCCATTGTGAGAGGCAGCTGTTGTGCTTATCAATATTAGGGCTCTATTGGTAAATAACCACTCTGCAATGGAGAATCGGTTCTATCTCTATGAGGAAACAGTTGATTTAAAATTGGATATTCTGTGCATCACAGAGACAAAGTTTTCATAGTACTCCATGGCAGCTGTGACGAATCATGGATGGAAATCCATCACTTCTCCCCAGGGGGAGCCTTTCCCTGTGAAGTTAGGGAGGTGAGCCTGCTCCGCAATACCCTCCCTCGAGGTAGAGGCAAGCGGGATGTCACTGGGAGAGACACCCATTTTGGGACAAGGACTCACGTTCTTATGAGGAATTCCCAAACAAATGTACCATGCATATACCTCCAAAAACATCGGAAGAACATATTAAAATGTGTTATTGGCATCAGGAAATCTGGATAAACACTTTAATGGAAAACTGGCCTTGTACTGAGTCGAAGAAAAAGGGTTATGGAGGAATACCGACTGTCAAACAAACAGAGAGGAAGGACTGCGACACTAGGCAGGGGAAACCCCACTGCTATGTCATAAAGGGAAACTGCGGCGACTACAGAAAGAGAAACTCCAGATGCACATTGTTGGGAAGCCGAGGAGAGAGAGCAAACCCCTGAAATACAAGTCTGCTAACAGGAGTATGCGGATGAGAAGCTGGACACACAGCCTCCTATACCAAAGGAGGAACGGAGTGGACCCCAGACCTGTGACACTGAGGAGGGAAACTTGCAGAGAAATCAAACTCCATGCAAGGCACCTTTAACCCAAGGAGAAATGGAGTGGAGCTGCAGGTGTGTAGCACCGATAAGGGGAAGTGTGCAGACAAAGCAAACTGTATGCAAGGCATCCTTACCCCAAGGCGAGGGTGGAGCCACAGGTGTGTGGCACTGAGAAGGGGAAGCATGCAGAGAAAGCAACTTTTAAGGGAAGGTACACTTACCCCAAAGAAGAGACAGGTGTTTTTGTGATCATTACCAAAAAGTGGTGGACAGGTGGGTTCGTGAAAAATGCCAGCACCGCTTCCTTGAAGTACGAGTTGGAACACGAGATACCGGCTAGAACTTATGTGAAGACACAGGAAAGATGAATACCAGAAGCACTTTAAAAAGCCAATCTGACAAGTCACAGCGAAAGTCCCACCCTGTTGAGAAACCCGGTGATGCTGCCGAAGAGCAGTACAGGTAATGGGAGAAGTGGGAGATCCAGGAGGTGGGGTGAAAGACATTATTTGAACGATCATACTCGTCCCAGTCAAGACGAAATATTGAAGGTGAATGAAGAGAATGAGAATCATTACTGGGATGCTCATATGCGTTCCAGTTTAGATAAAGTATTGAAAGTAAACAAAGAAAAAGAGAATCACTACTGGAATGCTCATACTCATCCTAGGGCAACTAAAACATCTAAAGTGAATAAGGAGAAAGAGAATCTTTACTGGAATGCTCATACTCGTCCCAGTTCAGATAAAGTATGGAAAGTGAATGAAGAATAAGAGAGTCGCTACTGAAATGCTCATACTCGTTGCAGTTCAACTGATGCATCAAAAGTGCTTAAAGAAGGAGAGAAGTATTACCGTAACAATCAAACTCGTCCTGGTCAAGATGAAGAATTGATATTAAACAAGGAGTGAATCTTGAGAGTAATTGAGGAGGAAAGATTGATATTAAATAATGTGAAACAGAATCTTTATTGGAATATTCATGTAAATTCCAGTAGATATAAAGCACTAATACCAATTAACGAGTGTTAGCGGAAAACTTATCAGAAAGAAAAAGAGAAGGTTTTGAGCTATTACAAATAAGGAAGCACTCTGGACAGGGAAAGCCTGAAGAGTGGATTGAAGGAGGTAATAAAGAAAGTGAACCCTGAGACGCTGAAATAAAAGTTAAGAATCCAAGAACACAGGAAGTAAACTGCAAGTTGGATGAAGTCATCCTATCAGAAGGAGCGAAAGATTAATCAAATAACAGCGAAGGCTGAGATCCTGAAGAACCCAGTATCAAAATTGTGGAACTTGATCAAAATAGTTAACAAGAACTATTTAAGAATCACTTATTGAACTGTACTTTGTGAAAAAACCAACTTACAGGAGAAGGGAATCATTTTCCTGATTTATGTTGTTCTAATAGTGGTTGGGTTAGAATAGGTTAGTTGAGACAGTGGACTGATTCTGATTTGGACTCTCACTGACGACTGATGAGCACCTTAGGTCATTTTGTTAGGTAGGGGAAAACCCTTAGCTTAGAGAAAGTTAGCCGTTTATCCATATTGCTTAATAAGATCATCAGTGAGATGAGAAGTCAGACTCCTTGTCGTTCTTCTGATCCACCATACAGCACTGAATGATGTGTCTTCTTCATGCTACATAGCGCTCACAGCCAATCGGTCTATTGGACATGGTGGCAGGGGTCACTACAATTTATATGGAATGTGCGGGGGTTGTAGTCTATTTTTGTCAGTTGTTCAACAGGGAATTCTGCCTGCTTCATGGAGAGTTAGCAAGCATGTAGTGCCCATATATAAAAATTGTGATTTGCACAACCTGGCTAACTATCAAACTATTACCCGATTGGATGCATAGTCGAAGATCTTTGCATGGTTACTGCAGCAGCACCACATGGGCAAAATCAGTGGATATACCAACCAAACCGCAGACTGGCTTTAGGAAAGAAAGCAGTACTTCACTCAATGGATTACTAATTCACGTTTTACAACAGCAGTCACGTACAAAAGGCAACAATCTGCTGTTCATTGCCTGTGTCGATCTCACTAGTGACTTTGACCATGTGGATCGGCACAGACTTTTGAATAAACACCTTGAATAATAGAACTACATGCTAGTACTTTATTGTGAATACGATTAAACTTGGAGGGTAGCTGCAGTGCGGTATTGGAAACACATTTGGGACTTAGGCAAGGATGCATCCTTGCCCTGAGTCTCTTCAACGTATGCATATCAGATCTTGTTGAGGAGCTAGATGGTCCCTGTACATTCCCTTTGAATATAGGAAGGATGCGGATACTAGCATTGGTATTAGCAGATGATATTGCTATTTTCGGAATGACAAAATTGCTCTGCAAAGGGACCTCAATGCACTATTGATATACTTACACACAAATTATTTAAGGATATTGAAAATCTGCAATGTTAATAACACCTATTGCAAACATAAAAAAGAACTTAAAATGGTACATGGATGGGCCGTCCTATGTTGATTACAGACAAACTGGTATACCCGGGTTACCCGTTATCTGGAAGGTGTACTCGAAAGGAGACATATGCTAGAATTAAATCAGAATTGACTCCCCTCTACGTACAAATAAGGAAAATTAAGCACAAGTACTGTAGGTTTACATTGGTCCTGCTTTTTCGTTTTTATCTTGGGAAATACACAAACTGTTGGGGGAGAATGTTTATAAATGAATTTGCTTTTCTTTTTATATATGTATGTAAGATATTTATTAGGTAAATGAGTAATATGAACAATATTTTTATATTTTGGAATTTTGAAAAAGATTTAATCAGTATTTTATAAATGTTCAATTAAGTGTGTTAAATGTTGCTTAAACTAAATACACAATAAACATAGAAAAGCATAGGGAATCTCTCAACATAACCACCAAAGGACCTTTTGTGATATATTCCATAGAGATCTTACATGTGAAATGGATTCTTAAATGGCACTACTGTGATCACAGCTGCAGTAAAGGCACCTAAGGGTGTTCATTTTACCAAAATGGCCCCTGTCTTCTTTTTCTGCCATTTTAGTGTTTCTTGTCGTTTCTTGTTCCTTCCCCTGACATCCAGGGTGGGAAATTCCTTTGTGTGATTTTTGTCTTCGGCAGGAGTCCCCTGGACACCCCGCCCCGGCTCCAGTCAGTCTGTAAGCACAGGAAGTCGGGGAGGAGTCTAAAACTTCCCCATTCTTTGTCTTACGCCTTGCTTCAACTGGGACAATTCCCAGTGGGGGGGCTGGCTGTCCTGATTGGACAACCAGACACCCCTTTCTTGTAAAATGCGGAGAGAGAATGCAGAGGTTGTGTTGTAGTTCCTGATAAATACTGGAAACCTGAAAGCTGAAGTCATGTCGACCACTGGTACAGAAAACCGAAGAGGATGACGAAGGAAAAGCGGCAGAGATGATTTCCAGCGGCCGTAGAGCCTGCTGTGTTACCGGAGCCTGCTGCAGCACTTCCTTCCAATCGACTTGGGGACTCTGAAGACGACGACCCGAACCCAGAGCCTGGTGAGACCCACTAGACTCAAGAAGACCTGCATTTTGAGCCATCCCACGGGTTGCTGCGACTTTGCATTCTTGCAATACCCCAATACCCTGGGACCCCCAGCAACTGTGCAGTGCATGGTCTTCCGAATTCCGAATCTCGCTGAAACTTCGTGGGCATCTTGGTGTATCTCCAGAGACATGAATCGAGTTCGGAAAGTCCCCTCACAAGAGTGCTGGTCCTTTGCAACAACAATATTCTGTCTTCTTCTGTGCCGCTTGAAAAGGCGCCAAATCCGCAGACCCATATTCAGCCACAAGGGAAATCTTTCCTAGAGCCTTTTGTATCGATCCCTGCTGCAAGGTCCACTCTGAGGGCTTGTGTTCAGTCTCAGGACAAGGAATCCACTGACCGGGTATTTGGCTGCAGACCCTGAAGTCTCCTGCTGCAATCTCTTCTTCATTGCTGAGGTACTGTGTTGGCTTGGGTATATACTTACCTTAAGGCTTTTGGGATTTCTGTGCAGTCCTGGGGTGTTTTCTGTGATTGGGAGGTCCCTCATCCAGTGCATCCAGTCCCACTGCTAGAATCCTGCTAGGGTGTCTTCTTTGAAGCCCCTGGACCCTCTTCTAACTCTACAAGTAAAGTACTCACCTGTTTGCCCAGTTTTCCTAAGGAACTCTGACTTTTGCTACTAAAGAACTTATTCTAACACTGCCTGTTGGTCACTAGTCCCAGTGACCACACTTCTGCCATGAGAACACTCATGCTCCAAGAATAAGGGAAAGACTTTGAAGGGATTGGGGCTTCTGCCTAGAAAAGAAATC
Source organism: Ambystoma mexicanum (assembly GCF_040938575.1). Lineage (NCBI taxonomy): Eukaryota > Metazoa > Chordata > Amphibia > Caudata > Ambystomatidae > Ambystoma > Ambystoma mexicanum. The sequence goes on along the minus strand of NC_090939.1, from coordinate 95,127,298 downwards.
AAGTGTTTTACTTACTTGTAAAGAGTTGTTTGGTAACTGTAATTCTAAGAGTGAACAGTTACAAAAGTTCTTACTGATCTTGAATGTGTGATGCACTATTCTTAAAAGTATGGTTAACATCTTTTATTCCTTAGCCACTGTTTTGCCAGTCTAATAGAAAGTAGATGTGAAGGTATTTTACTCCCCTGTGATTAGGTTGTGCCTCTTTACAAAAGTAACGTGTTGGTTTCACCAGATTATTCCTGTAGGGTAATTGTATGAGTGTCCTCAAACTGTTGGTATCACCAGGTTAGTCCTGTTAGGATAACTGTATGAGTGTCCCCCAACTGGGTCTTGCTTCCCCTGACTTGCTGCTAGCCTGTCCTTAATAAGTCTACATTAGGTTGTTACCTACCTAGAATAACTATTCAGTAAAGTGTGACATTGGGTTTTACTTTCCCCTTCATTGTGAAGTTAAAGTATGTGGGTTTTACTTACCTTGTGTTAGCTGTGTGCCATCCAAAGTAAGTTACCAGAGTTATTGCTTACCTCAATCTGGGATTCCCTGATTTCAAAAACATCTGTAATTGTATATTACATCCTTAGGTTTTACTCACCTGGTATAACTGTGTGTTATGACAAAAGTAGTTATAGGTTTTTCTTTTTTTTTTTTACTGCACCTAGGATAAGTGTTTCACTATTCACCAAAAGTATATTGTCCAGTTGACTGTTTATGTGATTTTTTCCAAGAGTCACTGTACAACTGGAAGGGCCGACTGCCCTTGTATTACTGAATGTAATCTGAACGTAACCATTGGTCTTTTACTCCCAAAGAATAGTCTTGACCTATACTAAATGTGTATAACAAGGTTTTGACTTCCCTAGAACTACTGTTAGGTATCCAAATAAGGTCTATACTTGGGTCAGTGGATTTCAAGTATAGTGTTGTTTTTTTATACTGTGATTTCTTATAATGTTTTAGTACTTACTTACCCCTAGATTTATCTGGGCCTAGCTGTATTTAAATACATCCTTTATTTTTACAATACATAGGGCCTCATTACACGTTGTGCGCTAAAAACCGCATATTAGCGGCATGGCGCTATTAACGTGTCCGCCCTCGTAAGAGGGCGCTAATTACGTACCATTACGAGTACGCGGACACGAGCATAGCGCCATGCCGGTAATGACCCTACCGCCATGCCGCAAAAGTCCCAAAAAAGTCCCTTACCGGCTTTGACGAAAGTGCAGATAGCACCTCCGCCCTCACGCTACATGCAAATTGCGGTGACCGCCATTAGCGGTGACCGCTATTAGCGGTGACCGTAAAATTGCGGAACCGGAAATAGCGTCATCGCGCCGGAACGGGAAAGAGCCCGGCGGCCATCTTTAAAAACACAATCCATTGCCATCCTCTGCCCCCTGGACCTGTATTGATTCGTGAGCCGTGCCAAACAATTGTGGACACCTGCATCATGCCTAAGGCACTCAAGAAATCAACTGACAGGCAGCGCAAAGAAAAATACACCAATGAGGAATTGGTGATGTTGACACAGACCCTTGCGGAGAATGCTGAGGTGGTCTTCGCGAATGACATGCGCCGGCCAACCCTGTTGAGGAAGAAAGCCATCTGGGAGGAGGTCGCTGCCAAAGTCAGTGCAGTGGGCACCAGCACGCGCACTGTGCGCGAATGCAGGAAGAGGTTTGACGACCTCAGGCTGCGGGTGAGGGGCATCCTGGCTGAGAACCACCGCATTGCCAGTGCTGGTGGAGATGGATCCCCAATCCGGATGAAGGAATGGGAGGAGACGTGCGCTAACATGATTGCCGTCGAGTCAATAGAGGGAGTAGGCAGCATGGAGCTCGGCGTGGGTACCACTTCTGATGGAGGTGAGTGTACACATGACAGGATGCGATGTGAATGTACTGTACCCCCCATATGTGAGCACAGACTCCTCTCATGCATGGACACACATCCACACATGCATCCATCCCTCACCATGCCTGTGTCAGACCCACACACACACACATGCACACAACACCACAGACAAGTCCCAAACACAACCATGCATGGATGAGGCACTGAACTGGCACATCACCTGCATCCACAACCACTAAGTCCCAATTGCCACAACTGCATCATTCATGTAATCTGCATCAAGTATATTGAAACGCAACCAATGCCATCCCCCCTCTCGTCCCTGACAGGCTCACATACAGATGGGGAGGATGCCGCTGATGCAACACAGGCAACAGCTACATGCAAGAGGCCAAGGGCACAGGAGCCGGCGGATACCCCAACAACATCAAGGGGCAAGGGGGGCAGGCCCCACCAGACGAGTGCCAAACTTCGTCGGAGTGCCACTGCCACGGCAGTACTAGCTGCACCACCAACTGCGGCCCCACCACCGGTGGTGAACCCACCCGCACCGATGCCAGCCACCGAGGGCCCACCATCAGCTGCGGCAAGCTCCACTGGTGAGGCAGCCGCCACTGCCCCCCTATCCGATCTGGAGGACACCCTAGACCAGGCCATGGAGATGCACACCCCAAGCCCCCCTGGATCACCAGAGCCAGTGCCATTCCAGACCCCTGCGTCTGATTCCACAGTTGAGGACACCAACCCTGCAATCATGTCCCCCATGTTGGCATCACCTGCTGTAGTGGATGCATCCGAGGGCACAGCCTCAAGTGCACAGTCACCCAGCACTGGCCTCAAATTGACCACCATCCTGCAGCGCCAACAAGAGCTGTCTGTGCTGGTTGGCCAGCATGTTGAGGAGGCTGCCAATCGCAGTGAGAACATCGTGGAGGCGTTGAGGCACTCCACAGAGCGGATGGACGCCAACACCAACAGGCTGTGCGATGAGATAGGGAGGCTCAGGGAGGTCCTGGTACGCATGGCTGACACTATGGACCGCCACATTTCCCAACAAGGCCAGTCTGCCCCATCCTCATCTTCTGGGTCGAGACAAACAAGCCCCCTCCGTCGCTCAACGCGCACCACCAGGCGCACATCTGCCAGCCCTCTGAATCCCCCCGAGGACTATTGAAAATAGGGGGTCGATAGAGATCCCTATGTGTGCATAGGCCAGGGCAAACTTGGCAAACACATGAGGGACTGTTGTGGGGGGGGGTGGGAAGGGTGTTATGGGTCTGTTGTGGGGGTGGGGGGAAGGGTGTTATGGGTCTGTTGTGGGGGTGGGGGGAAGGGTGGTGGGATGTTTTGGGACTTGCACTTTCACACCTTAATGTTACTCAATACACTGGTTTCTGATCTAAACACTGGCTTGGACAACTTCATTGTGTGTGTGTACTTTATTGGGGACAGGGTCCATTGTGTGCTCGAAAACATACACCAGTGCATTACTCCCCATTACCATGTGACAGTACGAAAACATGTTCCTCAGAATATTTGGTTGATCAGATGCTGTCTCACAGCACGTCCCTCCTGCCCATCCCCTCCTGCAAGACCTGCATCCCCTTCACCTCTGTCCTCATCACCATCATCATCCTCATCAGGTGCTTCTATTTCAACGTCAGGGGGCAGTGGCACATTCCGTCTGATACACATATTGTGCAGCATGACACATGCCATGGTGATCTTGGCCACCTTCTCATGTCCATACAGGAGAGCACCACCAGACCTGCTAATGCACCTAAAACGTGACTTCAAAAGTCCAAAAGTCTGCTCGATCACGATGCGGGTTCGGGTATGTGCACGATTGTATTCCTCCTCGTGCCTGTTCTGTGGGTTCCGTACAGGTGTGAGGAGCCAGGTCTTCAGGGGATAGCCCGCATCACCTGTATGGGGGAATGAACAGGGTCCTGTTACTGTTCACCTCAAGAGCGGCCTGTTCACATCACACTAATTGACATTGCATTGTGATTCAAGTACTGAATTGACAGCATACATGCAGATGGTCTGTGTGGCAGCAACGTGCAAGGGGGAGGTTGACCCTGCAAGTAGTAATGCAACATTAATGCCTCCAACAGTATTTGACATGTCCTGGGTGAGGCCAGGTCTTAGGTGTCCCTGTCCCAGGCAAATTTGGTACCACACTGCGAGTGTACTGACATTCTGACACCAATGTGGCCATGCTGTGAGGCATCACTTCAGTGGTGCTATAGGTGTGTGGTTCAGTGCTATGTCTAGGGGTGATCCCTTTGCATGCATTCAAGTGCGCATTGCTGGATTGATGTTGTGCTGCGCTGATTGTGTATTACTATCTTGACGCCATGTTGCAGATTCGTGTGAAATGTGGCGTGGTAGGATGTTCAATGTGGATGGATGTGTGATATTTAGCAACCTGCATTGTTGTCGATGTTGTGCAGCTTCAAATTGCATGTGGGTTCTTCTCAAGTACATCGTGGCCTTCCCGGATGCACATTGGTGTACATCTGTATGTCCATTTCTCCTACGGACGACAGTCAACACCCAGTTGCAGTATGTATCCCCCCGCCCCAATCACTCCCAGTTGCAGTATGTATCTCTCCCCCCCCAATCACTCCCAGTTGCAGTATGTATCTCCCCCCCAATCACTCCCAGTTGCAGTATGTATCTCCCCCCCCAATCACTCCCAGTTGCAGTATGTTTCTCTCCCCCCCCCAATCACGTTGCCATGTGCTTGCCCTGCTACTCACCGAGTAGCCACAAACGTTGTCCGGGGTGTCGCTCCATGTAGCGTGGGATAGTTGAGTTCCGCAGGACCATGGAATCATGTGTTGATCCTGGAAATCTGGCACAGCAATGTGTGATTATCTTGTTGGCGTCACATACCATTTGGACATTGATAGAGTGGAATTGCTTCCTGTTTCGGTACACTACTTCATTGTGATGTGGGACCACCAATTCCACATGTGTACAGTCGATGGCCCCAATGCAACTTGGGATGCCTGCCAGTGAATAGAAGCCAACTTTTGTGTTTGCAATCTCCTGGGCAGTCCGTGGCATGGATATGTGTTCAGGTGCATGCTTCAGGAGTGCATCGAGTACCTGGTTCAGCGTGCGTGAGAATACTGGTTGTGAGATGCCATGCATGTGTCCCACTGTATGCTGGTAGGTGCCTGTGGCCAGAAAGTGGAGCACACTCACCACCTTCAGTAGCGGGGGGATGGCAGTTCTGATGTCTATGAGGCTCACAATGTCGTCGTGGATCATGTCCACGATACTGGTGATGGTAACCCTGTCCAGACGGTACAGGGTGTGTATCTGCTCAGGGGTTAGGTTGAATGGACTGGCTCTGATCCTGGGGATTGGTGGGTGCCTCTGTGGTATGAATAGGTGCCGTTGTGGTGCTTGCTGTGCCTGTCTTGCCCTCCTCCTCCTCCTCCTGCGTCTCCTTTGTGCTGCCTGTTGTAGTATCAGCTGCGCTGCAATGAGGTCCCCCAGGCCATGTATTGCTGCCAGTATTGGAACCATCTTTGTGTGGGAAGGGGTGTGGGAAGGGGTGTGGTGTGCTCCTTTTGAGCTGCCACAGTCTCCATTGCCTCCACCTGTGCTGATTGTGTCCACCTGTGGCAGGTGGGAACACTGCTCATTCCTCTTAACGGGTGGTCCGCGATGCCGGTATTAGCACCATGGCGGTAAGGGGTTTGGGTGGATTTACCATGCCGCTATTAGCATGTCCACTGGCCTTGTGATGCTGTGCTAATAGCGGCATGGCGTAATTTACGGGATGGAGGGTCGCGCGCACACGGCCTGCCCGCTATTAGTGGCACCGTAATTTGCGATGCCGCTAATAGCGGTGTGCCGGGTCGTGATCCGCAGGGGGATTTAACGTTACCGGTATTCCATTACCGGTAACGGTAAATCCCTACCGCCATCCGTGTAATGAGGCTCATAGTGTTTCAGTGTTTCTTTGGATCATTTGTATTACAATTTCACTTGTACTGTGTCTACTGCCCTCTCTCCCTCCTAATATAAGCCTGGCTGCTCTGTCTACGCTACCCTGAACTCAGGTGGTACAGCCTTATACTAAGAGTGGAGTCTTGCACTGCCTCAGTTAAATGGTTTTACTAAGCCCTTAGTTGGACTTCAGAAAAACTGTCCTAACACTATAGTACACAAGAAGAATACTTACATTGGATTGTCCCTTTCTTCCTGGATGACTAGTTTGATTGGCTCGCAAAAAAAGCCAAAACAAATTAATGATTTTTGATATCCTGTTGGTGATTTATTGCATATTTTTGTTGATCAAGTGTGATTTAAGTTATATAGCGAAAAAGACTATTAACACCTTGAAAATTCATGAAAAGCTTTTACTAATGAAGACTTCAGAAGAGGTGCTTGAGAAAGACCCAGTTCTTTTTGAGGTGCTAAATCAAAGTATTTAGAAGATTGGGGCTAATGGTCCATCTCAATGGTGGATTCCTGTGTAAATCAATTCTATTGCATGTAATGAAGGTTTAAAAAAATGCAGACTGAAATTTGATTCCAAGTGAAATCAAATGAAAGTGAGACAAATATACTGATTGGAGAAAACTTTCAGTGCACCGGCCTTTTATAGTTACAGAAACTCCATTTTGAATCATATATGTTTGCTGTCAGAGTGAATTATTGCAAGTTTGCTCACTGAAGCAGTATTCTATTTGCACGCTAGCTTTCTGCAGCTTAAGCACGTTTTGTAACCTTGCTTGCCTTGCTAGGAGGATGTTTATATATCAACCGAAACTGATTGAAACGACTAGTGATAAGAGGGTGTGTGCCTGAATTAAATAATGAATGTGCTTCTGCATTGATATTTCTTGAAGGTGGCAGGAGTGACCCATAGAGGTCTATTAATAGGAAGGAGTCATCCCTAGTGAAGTCATCAAATGTTCCTTTAATTACATTATAGTTTGTACAGAAAATTCTGTTTGAAAAATGTGCACGAAGGGCGGGGTAACATAGCTTCTGAGTGTTTGGAGATCACATATTGGGCCTCATTACAAGTCTGGCGGTAACCGTGCCTGAATTTCCGGCAGGTTACCGCCGGACACGTATTACCATTCTGCCTCCATGATTCCTGGAATTACGGGGGCATTACGACCCCGGTGACCCGGGAATTCCGGAGGCGGAATTTGGTAAAACCCCATTCCCATTGAGTCCCACAGTGGGCCTCATTACGAGTCACCCGGTGTGGAAATAACGGTGGCGGTAAACCTGCCGCCACCGTTGTTTCCACACCGGGTGATCTCGAGTACTGCAGGCGGGAGGTGTCATTCCCGCCAGGTCTGACCTGGTGGGTTAACACCACCAGCCTGTAGGCGGACGTGGAAACACCGGCACCATCACGAGATGGTGCCGGCGTTTTCACTTCCCCATTCCCATTGAGTCCTACGGGACTCAATGGGAATGGGGATTTACCAAATTCTGCCTCCGGAATTCCCGGGTCACCGGGGTCGTAATGCTCCGGTAATTCCGGGCATCACAGAGGCGGAGTGGTAATACGAGTTCAGCGGTAACCTGCCAGAATTTCAGGCACGGTTACTGCCGGACTCGTAATGAGGCCCACTAGTGTTTTTATTAAAGATTTGCTGAACTAACTTCAACTGAGATGCTAGACCAGAGTTTGATTTTGCCTGAAGTCGCAACCTCACAGTTAGAGAAGAAACAAAAATTAAGTGGGGCATCAAGGTCCACAATAATTCCATTGTTGGCAGGATCTCTGAGTTTGCGGCAGGTTGGTCTTTAACTTTTAGGATTTTTGGTTCGGCTAAGTAGTTAGAAGGGGCTACAGGCTTGCCTCCCTCCTTTTCCCCAATCACCTTCACCTCTAAGACAAGTTTGGCCATCTTTGCTTCAAGAGGAAGCACAGAAACTCCTGGACCTGAAAGCCATGGAGCCATTTCCTTAGTCTGGGCCAGCGTTTTTATTCCAGGATGTTGACAGTTCCAAAGAAGAATTGGGCATACATGACAGCTGTCATGATGCCTACCCCTAGGCATCCGGACCAAGCCCATCAGCCCCGGGAGCAGGCATCTAGACATTTAGTAAAACCTCAGCAGCCCCGGCTAGGGGCTATCTGGGTTCAGTCCTGGCGCCTTAGGCGCCAGGCTCATAGTAGAAATCAGTCGGCACCAGGCTCATAGTCATTATTTACCTTAGGCAGACCATGCTGCAAATGACTCCAATCCAACATGAAGCCTGAAAGGGACTATTTTCCTACAGGGACTATTTTTTACTCGGTGTGGTTCTAGGGACTTCTTACCTGGGACTACTTTTGAGGCTATTTAAACCACGCCCGATCAGCAACACACGCTTCGCGTTATTCTGCATCCAGCAGCGTACCGCTCACCGTGCCTGCAGCCTGCATCCAGTCTTCTGCCACGCCCGCCTCGAATCCGGAGCTCCTAAAACAAAGAGGAAAGAAAGGGACAAGGTTAGAAAATGAACTTATTTCTATTCCACACCTGATTCTGGATCCATCTCGTCTCCGGACCTGCAAAGAACATCATTCTGCACGCGCCGCACCTCCAGCTGCAGCGCCGCGCCATACTCACCAGTCTTCACAGCATCCTTCGGGTCGGCGCTGCCTCCATCATTTCCTCGCCGAACTTCGGCACCTAGGAGACAAAAGAAAACCACAAGGTGAGCCGAGGGAACCAACAAATATAATTCTTACCACCATAGACTTACCTGATTTACCACCGGAGGCATCCTTTTGTGACTCCATATTTTCACGTGCCGCATCTGTAAAGAGAGACAAAACAACACGTTTTCCACGTGCAACATTAACCGGACAGAGCCGGGTAATACAGACTCTTACCTGAGCGCCACCAGCTGCCACAAGAGCATCTTTTCACGAGCCTGCTGCAAGACAAGAAAGAAAGGGGGGAACAAGAGTGAACATCAGACATATTGAACTCTATGAACTTAATACTTACTGGTCCTCACCAGGAACCTCAGAGTCAATACTCTCCGGACCTCTCCCGAGCCTTCAAACCAGTGTAGTAACTGGAATCGACGCGCCCCTGCAAATCCACGCAGGATGGAGAGCTCATCTTTCAAGAATAGAAGGTGAGATTGCTGTGAGGGCATTTCGGAGGTGATTAGTTGGGGAGGACTGTGGGGGAGCCATCACTTGAATCCACAAGTGGCTAAATCCATCTCTCCACTTGCAGGAGAATATTTCTACGGGTTAAGCAGACAAGATTAGGAGGGCAGATCCAGTCAGTCATTGCTGCACTACGCATCACGTGGGTGGAGACCGCAGCTGTCCGGGTACGACTGATGCCCCTGTTGTAGCCAGTTGAGCGTAACAACAACTATTCTCTACCTAACCCCCTGCCAGTCCCCAGTGCCATCCACTCCGTAGAAACCTTCAAGAGGATCACAACAGCACCTAGAAACACAATTCTGCTGTTGAGTGCGCATATCAAATAAACTATAAATAAATAAACTGTACAGATTCTGTTCTCACTTTTTCTGAAACTGGAAAACCAAGAAAACATTCAGTGACTGCTCAGTTGGGATGCTAGCATAGATTGCATGCAAGACTGGAATTTCTTTAATAAGCCTTGTTTTTAACTGCACCTAGAAGATAGATTAGATTGGAATGGTCGATGCCTGGATTTAGACACTGTTAGTCCAATCGTTTCAGGTTGCACTTATTAAGAGTCATGGTGTTCCACTTTTAGAGACACCATTTGAAGATGGCCACTTATGGGATGGCAAACAAGAGATGGATGCACAGAACATGACAGACATACATTCACGCACAAAGCCATGTCAGGTGATTTATATGGCCTTCCACAGAACAGTGCAGAAGCAACAGCCGAGACACTTGGCTCGGATACGGTTCAGGACGGTAGCCTTGCCCGTAATGGAATTTTGAGAACCGGTTAACAACTAAGGCCACTAGAGGTGAGGGGAGGACAATCGGGGTTCAGTACAGGACAGGGTGCGCAATGCAGCTCTTGGTCCTGGCTTGGGGAGGCCTTTGGGGCTTTCCATCATTAAATTGGATATCCACTAGGATTCATGGTAGACAGGCTGGTTGTGGACTGAAACATAGCAGCTCTATTTTTGGTTTTGTTTTAGAACCTGTTAAAAGCATCAGTCTATTGAGATTGCCATTGGTACAGCCAGTAGACAGTAGCAGACTGAAGTACATTGAGGAAGCTGAACTGTGCCAATAGGTATGTACACCAGTGGGTTCTGTGACAGTGAGACCCAGGTTGCAGCATAAAGTTTGGCTGCATAGTATTGATGTTAAAGAATATTGGGATTGGAGAAGCGGAGTAGGCCGCTCTTTTGAGTAAATTATACTGTTCCCCTTACAAGTCACCAGCAATACAGTTGATTGCATGACACACCGAACCATGACAAACATGTGTTGGTCCTGAAGAAGGTGCATAGGAACTACAGCACCGAAACCGGTCGACCAAGAATGAGGATATCCTCTTATTTATTGGTAGGATACCTATATGAAGCAATTTGGTGGTTTGAAGAGTCACATTTGTGAGTATAGAGCACATGACTAATAGGGCCTGGGAGACTCGGCGGCACACTCCCATGAGGGAAGATTAAAATTGTTAAAACCCCACTTGAAATGAAGCTGAGTGATCCTTAAATCATTTGACGCTGTTTCTTAGGACATTTTTGTTTTTTTTAAACGTTTTGGCTCACTCCATGGTTCGGTCAACTAGAGAGCTAGAGCAGTTTTGATCCTTGACTGTTTTAACATTTTGTAAACTAGACTCACTTTAGGTCGGGTTTAGTGGGCGTTGACCTTCTTGGTATCCCTATTACATAGGTGGCACTGCACCATCCCCCAGGGTGAGATTCCTCAAGGGAAAGTTGAGTTCTTCCTTGAGGGACAGCATCAGTTTAGTTCTAGATATTGATGTACTGTTTAATGATAATGATTAATATACATCATCAATTTTTAGATTCATTGGATGATTTTCCATCATGGATAAAGAAACTGACAACAAGAAAAAATTACAATAAGGTAGGCATTGCCTTATTTTGTTTTTGAAAACATTTTTAAGGGCACAGTAGTATGGAAATAACATTCGTTATTTTGAAATGTTCTTATGCAATTCAGTAAAGAACACATGGGTACCCTGTAATTAGATTGAAAATTGCACCTATCCTGATGAAGGCTGTTGCAATAAAGAAGGCCTTATGAGTGGCCCTGGTTAGGCCGAAACATGATGTGTCGACATTTCTTTCATTAAGAATGTTGGAGCTGATTTCTTAATCAACCACAGAATATGCAGTGATAAATTGCACCACTTATATTTATAATTTGACCAACTGCTCTATAATATACTATGTGTTGAATTGATTAAGCGTAATGTTGAATTTTATTTGTTCACTTTCCCATGTGAGTAAAAAGTATCAAAAAGATGATTTGTTAGAAATAAAGGTTTTTGATTTTTTTTTTCAGAACACCAATGCCTCATGGGATTTGTTGCATAAGTATAGACTTGGAATCATGTCCTAGTTTCAAAACTACAAAGGTGCCTTAAAGCTCAATAGGAATAGCTTATTGCACTTGATTCTCGATTGGTTGAATTGTGAGAAACCTGAGGGCGTCCTCACTTCCTTTTCCCCAACATTCTCTGCTCGTGTGGCCAGAGAAAGGCCATCAATTTTGGATCCCGACCCTAGGGGTGGATATGCAAGGGAGGAGCATCTGGTTGGGGAGACTTGGTGAACGGAGAAAGGATGTCCTTAGGGGACACTAACTGTCCCCTAAAACTGTGTCTTCCCCCATTCCCTTTTCACAATGAACCTTCAGTCCCAGAAGCCGTTATAGGGTACTGTCAATCCCTCCCCTTTCCTTACTTCTAAAATGACCCTTGGGAGTACCATCATTACAGACGAACAAGGAAGAGATCAAATAGGAACAGACCTCCTTATTAGGACAGGGTAAACCCACATCAATCTCCTCTTGTTAATACAGAGAAATAGCAGAACTATGTCAAGACAGGGAAGACATAACTGGGAATTATGTACACTTCCATTCAGTCTTTTCCTCTTTCACACACACACAAACTGTGCCACATTCATACTCCTTTAGGACTGGGACGAGGGGAAGGGCAACTGGGAGTTATACACACTTCCATTCATTCACACCACTTTGGTACTGAAGCGTGGAAGAGGACTAAGGAGGAATACCATTACAATGGCCAGGTATGTCCACCTAATATACTCAACTATGGTCAGGCAAAGGACTAGCACCTGCAACCAATTGAGAGGCTCCAGGTGCATAAAAGGAGAGACAGGCAAGAGCGAGCGAGAAACCTGCTTGGTGCGAAAGATGTACCAACCCGATGTGGAGCAGGCTGGAAAGGGACAGGTGAAAAAGGCGCCATGCATTGCAGAAGGGTTAAAGAGACGCTGGGGCCCGAATGGATCATAAGAGGGTCGAGACCCATGCAGTTCCCTATGCTGTGTGTCCCCAGCCAGAGCTGTGGGATACAGAAGACTCCAGTTAGCAGCAGACCCCTGCAGCACGGTTAGAAGGCAGCGAGCGCTGCTCGCCAGAGCTCTCGACAAGCGAAAGGGGAGCTTGAGAAAGCCAGAGAGAAGAACGAAGAAGCCCGTAAGAGCAGCTGCACACCGTTGAGTGAAAGAAAGGGAACACTCATGCCAGGGCGCTGCAGGGGGTGGAATTGGGCTGATGAAAATGCTGATTGAAAGGAAACTTATAATGAATGGGTTTGAAGACCGATTAGAAGAATTTCTAAACACTGAACAAGCTGCAAAGTACCTTTGAAATACAACAGGTTTAATTGAATACCAAACTACAGAAAAGATATGCAAAGTATATGAAAATACTGCACAAATGAAAAAAAAAGTGATGTGCATTTATGAACGCAGTGAAAACAAGTAATAAGCATTAATGGACAATGTGAAAGTGTGAACAAAGTGAAAGCCAGTAATTAGCAATTATGAACCAAGTGGAAAGCAAGTGATAAAACCTAAGGGACAAAGTGAAAGCAAAATGGTGGAAAGGAATAGACACGACAGAGTGAGTTGTATGAAATTCACATTGTGGCAAGAGACTGCCAAGAAAAAACAAATTGAATGTCTGTATACCTGTATGAATTTCAGGTTTGTTCTGGGGTTTGTTGATATGCAGAGGATTACAGATTTGCATTTATCAATGTTTAATGGGTCTTCCAGTTTAATTTCCAGATGTTACTTGTGGATTATTGCTAGTCCGCCACCACTTTTGATTTTCCTGTTTGCTTGGACGCACTTGAAGTTATCAGGCAGGCTGTTGTTGAGAGTGATCTTGTAGTCGTCATCTAGCCATGTTTCAGTTACGAATAGGATGTCGATACCTCTGTCACATAGGAGGTTGTAGATTTTGGTGGCATGTTTGGACATTGACCTTGCATGATTAGATTGCAATGGATCTTTTTGGTGTGGTTTGGTTTATTTGTTCTTCCCTGTTTTGATTTGTGGGTGTTCATTCGGGGTACTTCTGTGAAAGCCAAGATACTTGAACTGATTGTACTTGTGAAGCTGGAACAGCTGTTGGGAAAGGGAACCCCAAGGCCTTTCGGAATTGTGTTGAACTTGGGGAAGAGGACCCAGAGGCCTTTTGGAACTGTGTTGAACTTGGGGAAGGGCACCCGAGGCCTTTTGGAAGTGTTGGAACTTGGGCTAGGGGAAGCTAAAAAGCAAGCCGAGAGCTGGAATAAGCTCAGAATGTTATGTTGGGCCACTGTTCCTTTTGGTTTACTGATATCCCCACACATTGTATATCTTTAGTTGTGAGGGCAAGTATAGGTTTTGGACGCAGACAGACTTTTGAGTTGAACTTAATGACACACCTTAGCATAGGGCAAGTTAGGTCTTACTCCATCCTGACATTTAAGAAAAATAAACCATTTGGTTAGAAAGGTGGATCTGTTGTCTGTGGCTTACTTCATGATGCCTGGGTAGTCACGGTTGCAGGCCAGGTTCCTCATTGATATAACTTGTAATGGTACAGCCAATGGATGTTGAGGATTTAAATTATATAGAGATTGCAATAAATGCCAAAAAAGATGGAGAATATAAATATAGTATCCTTCTCAGATGACCGCTATAAAAGGTATTACCCAAATGGACCTTTTCAAATTGACCTTTTGTCCTAATTGACCTTCTGCACAATTGACCTTTACCTGTATCTTAGTTCTTTTATATATGTGTGGGGTGGATTTGGGATAATAAATAATATAAGGGGATTGGGTGGGGTCTTGCAGGGTTTTTTGGATTGGGTGGGAGTTGCAGGGGGTTTCCCCCCGCATATATGTCCTAATTGACCTGATAAATTAGATCAGTTTTCCTGTGAGCAATTCTCCTGCGATCAATTGTGATTAGAGCAATTTGTATACATCCCTATAAAAGACTGATTAGTGGTCCTATGGCTCTTCTCGACAATTCAGTAACAGCTGTCCTGAACAGTAGTCAAGATGAATTGACATCCTACAGGGATTTGTATTGTATTGTTTATTTGTATTGCGCCGACTGCTCGCAAGCATCGCGGCGCATACATGAAGACAAGGACAAATAATAAAAGACAAGACAGTAGACGGGATAAGTCAGCACATAGAGAGATTAAACTAGCGGAGGTCTAGGAATCTTATCTGGATTATTTAAAGAGCATGGTTTTAAGTTTTTTGCGGAAAGAGTAAAGGTTTGTTTCCAGTCTGAGGCATGTCGGTAGTTTGTTCCAGAAGGTTGCCGCACGGGTGGGGAAGGCTCTTCCTAGACCTAGTTCTTTTTTTAACTTTAAGGTTGTTATCAAGCCCTTGGCTTCAGATCTTAATGTTCTGGTCGGGTTGTAAGGTGTGAGTTTGGTCATTAGGTAGGCGGGTGCTTATCCATAAAGACATTTATGGGTTAGGCACAAGGACTTGAATTGTACGCGGTCTTCCATTTTCAACCAATGTAGGTCACGTCTGGCTTCGCTAATGTGATCTCTCCTTGATTTTTGTTTGATGACTCTTATCGCCTGATTTTGAATCAGTTGGTACTTGTGAAGGCTTTGCTTGCTGGCGCCCGCAAGGAGTGCGTTAACATAGTCCAAGCACGATAAAGTGGTGGCTCTGGCAATAGTGGCGCAATTCTTTTCATTGAGAAGGGGTCTAATTGCTTTGCGGAGTCTAATGTAGTAGTTGCAATTTTTGCTGACATACATAGCTTTAGCACCTGCGTTGAGTTATGCTTCCAGAGTCACGCTAAGTGTTTTAACCTTACCAACTCCTTCAATGCAAGATTCCTTGATTTGAAATGCCTTGTAGTCGGATGTCAATTTAGCACGTGCCTGGGTGGATCCAAATACCATTAACTCGGTCTTATTGCTGTTAAGGCACATCCAGTTGTTGTTCATCCACTCTTCAATATTCTTGTAGAGGTTGTTCAGTGTAATGCTGTCCTTAACATAATCAAAGCTCAATTCCATGACTAGCTGGATGTCGTCAGCATAGTTAGTGAAAAACACTTGGAGTTGTTCTAGTAATTCACACAGGAGGCGTATGTAGATATTAAAGAGCAATGGGGACAGGCTAGCTCCTTGAGGAACTCCACACGAGATGTTATGTTCGGTTGAAAATTTGTCTCCCCAATGGACACGTGATATTCTATTCTCAAGGAAGGAGGTGAGCCAGCTTATTGCTTCCTTGGAGCAATTTGCAGTTTTGGCTAGTGCTTGTTGTAATAGCTGGTGGTCTAACAGGTCGAACGCGGCACTTAGGTCTAAAAGCACTAATAAACCGGTTTTGCCCTTGTCCATGATTTCCAGCATTTTTGTTTGTAAATATAGCATTGCTGTCTCTGTGCTGTGTACGGCTCTAAAACCAGATTGTTATGGATGTAGTAACTCGTTTTTATCTACGTATTCCTGTAGTTGAGCTGTAGCGATTTTGTCCATGACTTTGAGGGTGAAGTTGCAATTCGTAATAGGCCTCAAGTTGTTAGGGTCGCGTTGGTCTAAATTGTTTTTTTTTACAAGTGGGGTAATGGTGACTTTTTTATATTTTCCGGCACAGTTTTGTCTCGGAAAGATGAATTTACAATTTTAGTAAATAAAGGAGCGAATATGTCAGGGTGTTCAAGTATTATTTTAGGGGGAAGCTTGATTTCCGTGCAAGTCGATGGTTTCATAGATGCCAACGTTTTCTTCATGGTATCAATGGATATTTGTTGAAATTGGAATTTCTCTTTCCCCTTGTCAGTTGTCAGTTCGACTGAAGGGTTAGGTCGGGACTTGGTCTCAAGAGCAGATGCAATTCGTTCTCTAGCTTTGGTGATTTTATTAGCGAAAGCTATCTGAGTGTTTTCACATTCTAGTTGGGAAGGATTGAAATTGGGAACCAGAGCCTGAGGTTTGTCAATAGATTTTAATATGTCGAAGAGTTTGCTGGTTGAACTCGAGGATGCTTCAATTTGACTATTGAAGTAGTTCCTTTTGGCTTCCTTTGGGAGAGTAATCAAGAGGTAATGAAACACTTTTGAAATCTTTCTTCTCTTAGTTAAATGAAAGAGATCCACACATATACTTACTTTGACATATGATCTAGATCGAGTAGCCTACCTCGATTTACATGTATTCAAAAGTGGAAATGGGCTGCTATCCGAACTCTACTGAAAACCCACAGACAAAAATAACCTATTACACTATAATAGTTTTCATCCAGCTGGTTTCAAAATAAATCTTTGATATGGTCAAACCCTACGAATTATGCATAATTGTCCCCAAAATAAGCCTATTTTAAACATGTTAAAGAGTTACAAACAAGACTGATCAATGAAGGCTATCCCAAGAAGTCAATCAAGTGCAAAAAGAGGACATATGGATATATCTAATTGTCTCGCGCAAAAAGAGACGAAAGATGCCAATACATTGGTTTGTGTTACTAAATTGAACCCAGTTAGTATTAGTCTCAGAAAAATTATATTGAAAAACTGGCATGTGATAAAATAATCTGGTTCTTTAAACAAGAACCCAATGTTTGCCTGTATTTGTTTTTTTGTTGTTTATTTATTGAAATCTGGTTACATATAAAACCTCACATAAAATTAAAATGTAAAAATGTATGTGAACATTTCAAATACATTAAATAAACAATGACAAAGTACAAGATACAACAATTCACCATATTAAAAACAGGGATACGAATGTAAAACCACTTAAAATGTGGAAATATTTTGAAAACGGCAGATAACACTGTTAGGGAGAATTCTCTCTTTAGGCTGAATTTCCTAACCTAGTGAGTCCCCCAGCAGCTTTGCTGGATTTCTGGAGTTTGTTTTTTTCTCCTGCCAAGAGTGAGACTCTTTTTCTCCCACTCTTGGACATGATTTATGGTGTTCCTTTGACTGTTAATGTGTTTTATGGGCTATGGGGTCCTTTACTCCATAGGGTCTCATGTGTTTTTTCTATGCGTGTTACACAGCACCCTCCGTGCAGTAACACAGGGGTGTCATAGTGACACCCCACCATAGACTCCATACCCTGGGACTGACTACTGTCTCCCAGGGCATGTAAAGTCACCATTGGCTTTACTAGTCCCAAATTATTAACAGACACCAGTACAAACCATCATATTGTGGACGTACTGGTCGGGGCAATTCGATTGCCCCGGGGTCTGTTAGTCGAGGGGGCACGTCTCTGTCCCCCCTGATCGAGTTTTGGATGGTGGCAGTGGATACTACTTTTTATATTCGACCGTGAATATATTCCTATGGGATTTTCCCATTGTTCGAGGCTACCAACTTTAATTATTTAAGTCTCATAGCCTCGAACATACCGCCGGTTTATTTAATTAATATTAATTCGCCGGTTGGTATTTTTTGCCAGGACTCGATTCTAAAATGGTGTTTGTGTTCTCTTCTGTGACTCCAACCCAAGTCGAGCCCTTTGTTCCACTTTTTGGCAGGCTTCTCCACAGAAGCCTCCAAAAGTGGTGCCACTATGTCTGGATACCACAGGGGGTGTGGGAGGGGGTTTAGGCACCCTGGACTGAGTTACCTTGGTAACTCAAGTCACACTCTTGTGTGATTGGCCTAAGTGGTGAGCCAGCCGGCTCACCACTTAGCATGTTTGATTGACAGCTAGGCTGAGTGAATGGGGGTATGCTGCATAAAAGCAGGGCTTTGGGGACTGGAACTTCAGAAGTCGCCACAGGACCTGAGAATCCGACGAGGGAAAAGCTGAGCCGACCTACCACGACGACACCACCGGTGGAGCCCTGCGGAACCGACTCACCACTTCCCGACGACAGAGAAGATCTCCCGGCTGGAGAGGCTTCTTCCCCTGACTGGTGGGCACAACCAGTTTACCTTCTTCTCTTCGCACCACCCCCGACCGGCTAAGTGGTCGAATTGCCCGTGTCCAGCACCCCGGCAACCGGATAGCCACTTACCACTGGACCGCAAACTAAAGGACCGCTCCTTTCACCTGAGAAACTCCACGGCTGGTTTCTTCCCTGGCAGTGCAACGGACTCCTGTCTTCCTCCTCGACGAGATCCTCTCTTCCCCCGGACGAAGTACCGACTTGTATCCGCTGCCAGGAACAACTGCCCCCGCTGGAGTATTCTCACTACTTTAAGGTACCGTGTCCGCCAGGCCTCCCTTTCTAAAGATTGCTACAAGGTAATAATAACCCCTTAACCTTCTGGACTGGGCTGGCCGCCTTGACCTTCTAACTGGTCCCTTTCTTTGGTCCAACTCCTTTTTGAACCTTTACAAGACTCTTGTGCACTGCAACTGTGTGACCTTGGACACAATTTGTTTGATCCTCGTAAAGTGGATCCGGCCTACTGACTCTAAACTCACGGTGTTACTTGCCTTCCTCTCTTGTTGTGTTCGTGAAAAAGTGTTGGGATCTGTTCCAATTTATTCTCTGCTTTTCTCTCCCTTTTTTAAACAAATTATTAGAGTGCCATCTACGTTAAGCGCTCACCGATGTTTGAAAATAAGTGGGGCTTTACTTAAGACTTGTCTAATATTCTTTGAAGGGAGTGTATATCTTTTAGTGACCGTGTTTTTTGGATTGCTTACTATTAGTGCCTGTGGGTTTTTCTAGATGTGGTTTTAAATAAATAATTATATCTCTTTTACACCAAGCCCTGGTCAGTGTTTACTTGTTCTACTATGTTCTTTTGACCTATTGTGAATACTCTGTATACTGCCTAACTCTTCTTGAGGGAAGTCTGACTGCTCAGCCACAGCTACCAAGTGAATCTGTGTGGTACTGACTGCTACCAAGTGGGTTTACTGCCAAACACCTGTAGTCCTAAATCTTTTGCAGTGGTCCCAGAGGGAACTGCACAGGTTTCTGCCTAACAAACACATTTGAGCAAATGGAGAGAATAGATCATCTAATCAGTCATGCTCAATACTTCATGAGTCAAGAGATGGATATCGCCAAATTGCTGAAAAATAGCATTGACAAAATTCATGAAAACAATTGTAAGGGATAATATATTGCCAATCATAAAACAAGATCATTCAATATCAGGAAGGATTTGAGACGAACTATGGACACATTTTCCCAGCATACTTAAACGGAGTCCACTCACTGCTGGGCAATCCATAACCAAATGCCTGAAAGTTTAAATTTTTTGATGTTTAGTGCCTCCATACGACAACCTCAACACCACTCCTACTCAGGCTCATCTTCCTGAGGAGTTATCCTTTTCGATTCTACTCCTCATTTGGAAGAGGAAGAGGGCAGGCTAGTCAAAGAGGACAGCAAAGAAAATGTCCTCGTTGTGGAAGAGGAAAGAGTGCTAACTAAACCCCACCAGCGGCAACTGTACCCTCAGCCGCTGCTGCAGCTGCCGCAAAACCAGTCTGATGCCTTGACCCACAAGACCCCGGTGGGAGGCAGGATCTCTCAGCATCTGAACAAATGGCTGGGCATTACTTCAGATGCTTGGGCACTGGAGACAGTAGCTCAGGGTTACTGCCTTCCTTTTCAACAAAGGTCTCAGGAACATCCACCGGGAGCAAACTGCCAAAATTCCAGACCCGCTCCTTGTGCAGAAGATTTTAACCCTGCTAGAGAAAGGTGCAATAGAACATGTATCTGTAGCGGAGAGGAACAAGGGTTGGTAATCCCCTTACTTTCACATCCCAAAGAAGGACGGAGGATTGAGACCCATCTTGGACTTAAGACACTTGAACAAGTTCCCCCGGAAGGACAAGTTCAAGATGGTAACCCTTTCTCAGATCCTTCAGGCTCTCCAATTCCAAGACTGGTTGGTATCATTGGACCTTCAGCATGCTTACTTGCATGTACCTATCCATGTCAAGCACAGGAAGTACCTGAGGTTCGCGGTTGGCGGTTCTCACTATCGGTTTCGAGTTCTGCCATTCGGGCTGACCTACGCCCTGAGGGTTTTCACCAAGCTGATGGCTGTAGTGGCAGCAAGTCTCAGGAGAGGGGGGATTCACGTCTACCCTTACCTGGACGACTGGTTAATCAGGGTGAGTTCACCCGAACGGGCCCAGGAACATCTGACTATCACCTGCCACTTCTTACACAGACTGGGCTTCTCCCTCAATTACAAGAAGTCACAAATGATACCATTTGAAAAGCTCTAGTTCATCGGAGCAGTCCTGGATACTTTCTCGGGGAAAGCCTCGCCTCCCGAGGTGAGAGCTCTACACATTCTGCAGATGGTAACAAAGTTCCAAAATGCCCAGCATCTGCCGGCCTTCGATTTTCTGAGGTTACTTGGCATCATGGCATCCGACATTTTTCTGGTGCCAGAAGCCCGATTGAGAATGAGATCCCGTCAATGAGCCCTCAGAAATCAATGGTCTCAATCTTCAGGCGATACGTCAGACCTCCTACAAATTCTGTCCAGAGTGACTCAGGATCTTCTATGGTGGACTTGCAAGGACAATATCCTCAAGGGGGAATCTTTTTGGCAACCATGGGCGGAGAGAATGGTTGTGACGGATGCCTCAATTACGGGGTGGGGAGCTCACATCAGCGATCTGACAATCAGCGGTCGTTGGTCTCCATCGGAGTCCAAACTACACATGAACCTGTTGGAGCTGAGGGCAATCAGACTAGTGCTAAAGGCCTTTCTGCCCTCTGTACGGGGAAAGAATGTCCTGATAATGACAGACAACACAGTGGCTATGTACTACCTCAAAAAGAGAGGGGGTGTAGGGTCACTACCACTGTGCAGAGAGGCAATATAGCTCTGGCACTGGGCAATACAAGAAGGAATCTCTCTGTCGGCAGTTCACCTAGCCGGAGAGAAGAACACAGCAGCGGACGCTCTGAACAGGCAGAGCACGGTCTCCCACGAGTGGAAAATAGCTCAGGAAGTCCTACAAGAGATCTTCGCCCTTTGCGGAACCCCTCAGGTGGATCTGTGCACGACCAGTGTCAACCGGAAGTGCGATCAGTACTGCTCCAAGAGGAGCTCTAGGGCATGCGTTCGTAGTAGACTGGGACTTTCCACTTCTGTACGCGTTTACTCCAGTCCCCGTGATTCCTCACGTAATCAGGAGGTTGAGAAAGTTTAGGACAACCATGATCCTAATTGCCGTATATTGGGCCAGGAGGACGTGGTACCCGGACCTTCTGGACATGTCCATCTGCCCTCCAATACGTGTTCCACAAAGAAAAGATCTCTTCTCGCAAGAGGAAGGTCGGGTTCTCCATCCAGAGGTCAAGACACTCAGCCTTCACGCATGGTTTCTGAGAGGTTGAGATATAAGTATTGGGACCTCCTGGGTGACGTAATGGAGAGTTTGTTTTCGGCCAGAAGGCCAGCAACAAAATCCTTGCACTGGTGTCGTTGGAACAAGTTCAGTACGACTTGAGGAAAAGAATGTGGACCCATTCCTCTGCAATACACCTATGGTACTTTCTTTACTTTTACACTTGGCCAATCTGGCGCTTCAGGTGGCACAATAAACGGATACCTGGCAGCACTGTCTATTTGTAAGATGTCCTCAGAAGAAGTGTCTTACTTCAAGATGCCTTTGATTGTACAGTTCCTGTAAGGTCTCACTAATGTGTACCCTCCAGTCCCATTTCAGGTACCCGTGTGGGATTTAAATTTAGTTTTGACGTTCCTTGCATGCATTCCTTTTGAACCCTTGCACTCTTGTCCGCTAAGAGTCCTTACTTTAAAGACAATCCTTCTAGTGGCAATTACATCAGCCCGCAGGGTGAGTGAGTTGTAGGCTCTCTCTTGTAAGCCTCCTCACACCATCTTTCATAAGGAGAAGGTTATTCTTGGAGTCAAACCCTTGTTTTTGCCTAAAATAGTCTCCTACTTTCACCTGTCGCAAAAAATCACCCTGCCTTCTTTTTATCCTCCTCCTAGTGCAAGTAAGGAGGAAGAAAGACTTCACAGACTGGACTCCAAAAGGACTCTCAGGTTTTATATCGCTAGATTGGCAAAATTTGGCAAAGTGACCAACTTTTTGTTGGATATTCTGGACATAAATTGGGCCCAGCAGTAACGAAACAGACATTATCCAGACGTATCATTTTGGCAATTACCGAATTCGACAGATTAGCTGGAAAAGAGCCTCCAGATGGACTAAGGGGTCACTCAACTAGGGGCATGGCAGCTTCGACGGCTCTCCAGAGGGGTGTCCGAGTGCAAGATATTTGTGCAGCGGCCACCTGGTCGTCTATGCACACTTTTGTGAAACACTATTCTCTAGATTGCACCTCATCACAAGGAGGGCTGTTTGCTAAGGCCGTTCTTCATACGGTCCATGATTAGTATTATCTAGTACTCCCTACTCCAAACGTATACTGCTGTGGGAGTGTACCTAAGATGAGGAATATGTGGGAGGACACAATCCATTCGAAGAACAAGTTACTTAACAACTGTAACGTTCATTCCATTGGATGTTCCTCCCACGTATTCCTCATCGACCCTCCCAGCCAACCCCACCATACAGTTTACATCAATTGCACTCCAAATTCCTTGAGAGCTTGAGGTCTACAGAACTCCTGGTCAGCTACTCAGCTGGGTATATCGAAAAAACGGAACTGAAGCCAACGGGCGCGGCTCGAGCCCTTCATACTGCAGATGACGTTGATGCTCGAGGGAAGCCCTCGAGGGACATTGACGCCGCGACCTCGAGCACAGCGCCCCTGGTGGAAAGAAAAATCCAGAGCAGCAAAGCTGAAGATACGAATATGTAAGATGAGAAATATGTGGGAGGAACATCCAATCAGAAGAACGTTAAAGTTGGTAAGTAACTTGTTCTTTTCTTAGTGTACTGGGGACCAATGCTATGTGATGCCACTGCCTATTTTGTCAAGGGGTGAAAGGTCGTGTGCCATCACTTCTGTTACGTGGAGACAGGGTCAAATTACATTACTTCATGTTATGTCATCAGAGGTCAAGGGTTGTGGGATGTCACTTCCGCTACAACTGGCATTTTGGTGAAATGACGTCCCTGGTTTGCAGGTATTTGTCATCAGAATACTGTTACCTTTGGTGCGCATAGTATTTTGAAGACTCTCCCTGAGTTATTAATTTAGCGCCGCTAGGGCAGTAAAGTTATGGCAAACATGCAATATTTCAGAAACACTGCCTGAAGTATTCATGGAAAGCGTTATGTCATGTGTGCATACAATTTATAAAATGCATTTCTATACATGTCTGAGCGATGGAAATGCATACGGAAAAGCATCGGTTCATATTGCTGGTGTACCAGGAAGGAAAATGTACATAAAGTCCAACAATGATCCTTTCTGTGCATAACGCATCAAAGGGAGTGAGAATATGGACATGTTACATGCCCACTTCTCACTAGGCTTGAAGGTCCCATGCATATTTTTGTCAGGTAAATTGAAGGGGTACCCTAAAGCATCTTTTCACTTCAAGGCCAAAAAATTCAACATCCCTTGGGGGCGGAGGGTTGCTGGGGGGATTTTACCACCACCTATTGTGTGGCTGTACACTTATGCAGTATTTTGAGGTGGAATTCTATCTCGTAATCATGGGGTATTTACATCATGGCGTATTTCTGGAATACCGCAGGCAGTAAATATCTCATGCACCCATAATCAGTTGAAATTATTTGTATTTGAAATAATGCCTATTTTTACTAGTCACTGGTTGTATTAAAGACACAAAGGCGAGTTGTGCATTGTGTTGTTATGGTAAGGAATCTTAATATGTATTTCTTCTTCAGTTTACAGACCTGGATCTGATTATTTCTGAACTGTATGTTCGAATCATATCCTTGTCTGGATTTGTTCTGCTGATATTGCATTGGAATGCCTGTATTCAGTTCGCGGTAACTCAACTGCGTCTCCATTCAGAGGACTGCTGGGTTCATCAGGAACACATCGAAGTGAGTAACAAAATATATTCCTTGTAAGAAATCAACGCATTCTTCCTTACTTAAAGCAACGCAAATGTTTACTGCTCACTCATTTAAAGAACTGCTTCTTGCGCCACTGCCATCTAAGGGGAATGTATGTGCGGGCATTGCTGAGCATAAACTCCAATATTTTGTTCATAACCACGAAAGGATCAGTAACAATGTATCCTGGGCTCGACTTATGCAGGTTGATCAGATTGCATTAACTGTGGCTTTGATAACATTTTGCAATTATTTTTTTAAATAGTTGTTATTAATCAGATTGTCTTATCACTATTAATGCAATCGTGTATTTATTCTTTAATATATTTCCTATGTCCTATCCCCTTTCTTCCATACCACATGGGGGTCCCTGCATAGTGACAGGACCAGAAACCTTTTGCCCCACAACAAAGCTCTATTCTCCAGCATTGGATCTTCATGGATTCACATGCTTAGAATATTCCCCGTCGTCAGACTGGGACCCTCGGTACACATATATAGCCTTTTCCTATAGGAAAAACTTCCGACACTTTTGTGTCCTATCTACGTCCTTTTAGGATATGTCTACGCATGCTCCATAGGCCGTCCCAGTATAAGAGGCCCCCCCCCGCGGCTCCCCTTCAGATTTCAACCGTCTCCAAAGTAGTGGGATCTCCTTGGGTCGTCTTACTATTTCGTACAAGGTTGTGTACCTGGAGTTGGAGTTCGAGGAAAATTTTCCTCCATGTCAGGAAAAGCGCTGTTCCGTCCATGCGCGACGTGCGGCTTGAAAAAAGTTTACGAGGGGGACGGACATATGGATTGTATATACTGCCTCCACCCTCATCCTTCGGCTGATAACTGCGACATATGCAAAGGGTTTTCTCAAAAGACCCTCAAAGACCGAAATCGACGGCTGATGGCATGGCTGAATGATGGAGCGGGGGCATACCCCCCCTCGGAGGTAGGCTCCACACAATCGGCGAAAACATCACACCGCGCTGCCTCGTCGGAACCACCGGCGAAGAAATCTCGACCGACGGAAAAAGAGTCATCTCGGAGTCATTCAGCTAGAGAGTCCTCGTCGAAAAAATCGTCATCTTCATCAAAAAAGCATGACAAGGAAAGGCCGAAATCCTCCTCGGGCGATCACCATAGATCGACTTTGAGTCGAGAGTCGAGTAAAGGCAGGCCAAGTGTGGAAAAGGCGGCACCGCCTAAACCACCTGCTAAGTCACCGTCGTCAACGGCGGTCCGGTCATCGGCCTCCACCCTGCCACTGACGCATGTGGTGGCCTCGTCAACGGGGGTTCTACAGGAAGCCTGGAGGCCTGAAGTTTTTGATCCGATCCCCCCGGATACTTTACTGCAAGAACAGGCTGTGTCGCTGTCCTCGGGGGAGGACGAGAGCGGGAGAATAGCTGGCCCGGCAGACCTCGGGCTACGAGTGGTTGACAAGTCGTCGACGGGGGGATCCGGTATACCGGTATCTGCCCCTCTTCTCAATCCTCAATCTGTTTTGTCGTTGGAACATTCTGTCCACGCTTCAGTCTTTGGTACAGTCGTTGGACCTGAGGCTACCTCAGGTAAACCTGCCACAGTCACCCGTCGACGAGCCGGGCCCGTCCCGTCCACCGACGCACTTACGCACGCCAATCTCAGCACTGGCACCCCAAGAGGAAGGTGAGCTGCCAGATTCGGAATCTGACAGGGGAGCCATGTCGGATATCTCATCATCCCCCTCCAGGGATCCAACCTGGGAGTCAGAGGTGGAGTTAGAAACCCCAAGAAGCCCAGCTCACCCGTTCCCTCCGGACGACATTGCATCATTCCATTCTATGATGGAGAAGGCGTGTAAGTTTTTTGGTTTGTCCCAGGAAGAACAGAAAAAGGACTGTTTTTTGTTCGACCACATGGGTAAGAGAAGGAGGTCTGTGTTCTCAATACAAATACTAGACCACGTGTGGAAGGAGGGGTTGCAGACAATGCGTCACCCCTTTTCGGAGCCGGCAGTGAAAGGACGCCTCGAGAAAAAGTTTAACGCTCCAGAGTCTACCCCCAAGTGTTTATCCTCCCAACCAACGCCAGAATCGGTGGTGTCGGCGGCAGCGGCGAGGAAGGCGAAGGCCCAACACAAGTGCACGACTCCGTCTGAAAACGAAGCAAGACGCCAGGATGCCTTTGGCAAAAAAGTGCTATCCGTGGGAGCAACCACAGTAAAGGCCGCAAACTCTCTGGCTATTGTAGCTAGATACGACAGAGAGATGTGGCACAGGCTAGCGCCGTTGCTGGATCATCTTCCGGAAGAGCATAGGAAGGCAGCGATGTTACTTGTCCGAGAGGGTGAGGAAGCCTCCAATCACGCAATAAACATTGCGGTGGACCTCGCTGAGTCAGGCTTCAAGCAAGTCAATAATGGGGTTGTATTACGACGACAGTCATGGCTTAAGTGTACCTACTTCAGACCAGAGGTACAATACAAAGTATTAGATATGCCTTTTGAGGGAGACCTTCTATTCGGAGAGATGGTAAAGGGAATGAAAGAGGACTCGGACACGACACGTTCATTGGGTGCCTTCCAGAGTGGCCGAAGCTACAAGTCCTTTCGTCCCTTTAGAGGGGCTTCAGGTAATTCCAGATTCTCTGCGTCTGGAGACAGATCTTTTGGCAGGTCGGCTTACCCCTCCCAGGGATACAGGCGTGCTTCCCAAACGGCAACCTGACGCCGGAACTTCCAGACGTCCAGGAAGAGACCATCCTATCCGTCGTTGTCGAGAGACAAGCAAAATAAAGATCAGCAGTGACAGACAACACACCGTTCTGGGGGGAAGAGTGCCAGCATATGTCGACGAATGGGAACGAATAACGACGGATCAATGGGTGCTGGACACTATAAGGAACAGGCACTCTCTACAATTCAAGCACAGCCCGCCGCACATTCCACCTGTGTTCACCGCTCATTCCCATCTGAGGATACTGCAACAAGAGGTAACACTCATGTTAGCAAAGGGCGTGATAGAATTAGTTCCAACATCACAGAGAGGTCAAGGAGTCTACTCAAGATACTTCGTCGTAAAAAAGCCGAACGGCAAATGGAGTCCCATTTTAGACTTACGCGATCTCAACAAGTCTTTAAAGAGCCTAAAATTCAAAATGCTCACGCTGCAGGAAGTGATCCGTGCCGTTCAAGAAGGAGATTTTCTAGCGTCCCTGGATTTACAGGACGCGTACTTCCATATTCCAATGTGTCGGAAACACAGGAAATTCCTGAGATTTGTAATAGGGCGGACTCACTACCAGTTCACGGTTCTTCCCTTTGGGCTCAAAACCTCCCCCAGAACGTTCACAAAATGCCTGGCCCCAGTAGCGGCCTGGCTAAGGAAGCAAGGCCACCACGTATACCCATACCTCGACGACTGGCTGGTAAGGGGATCCTCCCCAGCGTCGACCAACACAAGTTTGCAAGCCACCATGCAGCTTCTACAACAGCTGGGATTTGCCATAAACTTCGAAAAATCCTCTCTGCGGCCATCGAGAACGTTGGTGTTCCTGGGGGCACAGTTCGAGACCCAGTTAGGGCTAGTGAAGCCTTCTCTCGACAGAACCTCAAAACTCAATCAGCTGGCGAGCCGACTACGACAAACCACCATGCTCTCAGTGAGGAAATACGTTTCGGTCCTAGGGGCCATGGCATCCTGCATCCATCTGGTGGCAAACTGTCGCCTATTCATGAGGCCAATCCAGGAATTCCTCGCGGACCGATGAACGCAGGCCCAAGGATCGTGGTCAGACAAGATAACCATCGACGACGACAAGCTGCTTCGGACCCTTCAGTGGTGGCAGAGTTTCCACAATCTGAACAACGGTGTACCCCTACAGGAACCGGAGTTTCAGCGAACCATAGTCACGGATGCGTCCCTAACCTGATGGGGAGCTCACATGGGTACTCTTCAAACGCAAGGTCGCTGGTCTCCAACGGAGTCACTCCTACACATAAACGTGTTAGAGCTCAGAGCAGTACGATGGGCCTTGAAGGCATTCCTACCACACATCAAGGGATCGCGAGTACGAGTACTGACCGACAATACGACGGCCATGTTTTATTTGAGAAAACAAGGAGGGACGCGATCAAGAACTCTTTCCATAGAGGCCCAGAAAACATGGCATTGGGCATTAAAGCACAAGATTTCCATTGTGGCTCACCATCTCCCGGGAGTGAGGAATTCGCAAGCAGATTCCCTCAGCAGAAGCATGGCCCAGATACACAAATGGGAAATGGACACAGTTCAGCTGATGAAAGTGTTCGAGAAATGGGGTCACCCCCCTCTGGACGCTTTCGCAACCAAGGACAACAAGAAATGCGAGCAATTCGCAAACAGATGGCCTCAGGAGGGTTCCATGGGGGAGGCATTCTCCTTCCCATGGACGGACATGTTCCTTTATGCTTTTCCTCCGTTCCCCCTCATACGGAGGACAGTACAGTGGATACGCAGATACAGTTGCCGGGTAATTCTAGTGGCACCGTACTGGCCGCGGCAAC
Source organism: Ambystoma mexicanum (assembly GCF_040938575.1). Classification (NCBI taxonomy): domain Eukaryota; kingdom Metazoa; phylum Chordata; class Amphibia; order Caudata; family Ambystomatidae; genus Ambystoma; species Ambystoma mexicanum. The sequence goes on along the minus strand of NC_090939.1, from coordinate 95,098,501 downwards.
CGTGGTTCTCCGACCTGCTTCACCTGTTGCTGGAACATCCAATAGCGTTTCCGAGAGTCCCGAACCTACTATCCCGGGACAAAGGCACGGTGTGGCATCACGACCCAGACAGTCTCAACCTTGCAGCCTGGCTCCTGACTTTTCGGAGTTCGGTTCTTTAAACGTTTCGGAGGATTGTCAAAAAATTCTGCAGGCGGCTCGAGCCCCTTCTACCAACAAATCTTACACCTATAAGTGGCAGAGGTTCTGTGAATGGTGTCGAGGACAGCAAGGCCTACAACCGTTGACGGTGACGCCGGAACAAGTTCTACCTTACCTGCTTCTCTTGGCGGAGAGGGGTTTATCCTTCACATCGATAAAGGTGCACCTGGCGGCCATCTCGAGGTTCACGAGGAAGAGACAGTCGTCTCCTCTATTCAGCGACAGACTTGTGAAACACTTCATGAGGGGTTTATTTCGAACTTTTCCCCCGGTAAAACGTTTCCCTCCAACTTGGAGTCTCAACACAGTGTTGGCAGGCTTAATGAAACCGCCCTTTGAGCCTATGGCCACGTCGGACATGAAATTCATATCGTGGAAGTTGGCATCCTTAATTGCTATCACATCAGCTAGGAGAATCTCGGAACTGCAAGCGCTGGTCGTAGACCCGCCATACTTAAGATTCTTTAAGGACAAGGTGGTCCTGGCAACCAATCCTACGTTCGTCCCAAAAGTTCCGACAGTGTATCACAAACACTCGTCCATTGTTCTCCCTACTTTCTTCGCGACCCCATCATCGGCAGCAGAAAAAGCTATTCATACCTTGGACATTAAGAGGGCCCTGAAATTTTACCTACATCGTACACAAGAACTCAGGTCTACTCGACAACTGTTCATCGCATATGGTCCGTCGACGAAGGGAAAAGCAATCTCTAAACAAGGATTGGCTCGATGGGTCTCATCGACGATTGCGTTTTGCCACTCCAAGGCCGGGAGGCCGCTGTAAGGGCATCCTAGAGCCCATTCTACAAGATCAACGTCCTCCTCAGCAGCATTATGGGCAGGAATTCCGCTAACAGACATATGCCAGGCTGCGGCATGGTCAGTGCCCCACACGTTTACCCGCCACTACTGCCTTGCCAGGCAGCATGCGGACGAGGTGCAGATGGGAAGAGCTGTCCTGCGCCATCTGTTTCAGTAAGGTAAGCTCCACGCTGTGGAGAGTCTGTTTTGTACCTTTTGATGACAGTGTACTTTATGTGGGTAAGGTTATATGAGTAAACTTATTCCTGCTGTACATATGCATTGTGTATTATGGTGAGGGTATATTACATTACATTCTCACCGCCGTTTCAGGTGTTACTGCTATACAATCTATTCTAAGCATGTGAATCCATGAAAGATCCAATGCTGGAGAAGGGAATAGTTTCTTACCTGTAACTCCATTTCTCCAGCATTGGTATCTTTCATGGATTCACATGCGCCCGCCAGCCTCCCCGGAATGCAATGTATTTACTTGATAAGTTTAACCTTTCCTACTTTGGAGGGGCCGAAATCTGAAGGGGAGCCGCGGGGGCGGGCCTCTTATACTGGGACGGCCTACGGAGCATGCGTAGGCGGGTCCTAAAAGGACGTAGATAGGACACAAAAGTGTCGGAAGTTTTTCCTATAGGAAAAGGCTATATATGTGTACCGAGGGTCCCAGTCTGACGACGGGGAATATTCTAAGCATGTGAATCCATGAAAGATACCAATGCTGGAGAAATGGAGTTACAGGCAAGAAACTATTCCCTTCCCCTTTAGATTTAGGGATGCGGTTGTGCGGCTGCAGGTACGGCCACATCTTGCTACCCACCCACCTGCGCCTCACCTCAGTCCTCTTTTCTGCACGATTTCTATGTGTGCAATGGCATTTCCCTGCATTGTTGTTCATCTTATTTGGCCTCGGCACCTCAATCCCTGGCCTGTGCCGGTCATGAGCAGTGTTAACAGGTGTGCATCCTGTGAGGGATCCTTCCCGGGTTCAGACGCCACATGCTGCAGTGGCATAGAACACAATGTGCAGGCCCCCCTGCGAGCCATACAGAGGGCCCCCTCCCACCTCGGCAACAAATCACTGATCGCGCCACGCTGCTGCAGGGGCATGCTACACACTGCACTAGGAGAAAGATATGAATATGTGTTTTAATGCATTATACAGCACACTTTCTGAGAAAAACTGGCTACAATGCCAGAGCGTATGCAATTGTTTTGTAGGGTAACACCAATCCAAAAATCCAATGCATGCAAGTCACCAACAGTGCACAGGAACATTAATACTTTCATTAATATAATGCTATGCTTTTAAAAATGCCATACCACAATGGAAACATATCCAACTGGCTGCACAGTATAGACCAGTCTAGACACGTCATAAGCATATTACAGTAAAACATGCCATGCCACATTAACACATACCTTGACTGGCAGCACCCAAATGCGAGTTTAGCAAGGTAATTACACTTTGCAGGACTGCTTTATCGGAGATGCCCAGTTGAAAAAAAAAAGTCAAGCTAAAGTAAGAAATGATTAGACTGGCTGCACCAAAATGCCTGTCAAGCCACTAATAACACATCTCATGCCTGATTAGCCTGGATATGGATGGCCATTATATGTTAGTGCACAATCCCTGGCCCACCTCACCCCCCTACAAATCACCTCTCCATCTCACTACCTACCCAAACCTCCAAAATCAGCTCCTCGTCTCAGAATTACCTCCAAGTCCCTTTTCCTCATCCCAGTGCTTAAGTATGAGGCACCTTGCCTCATAAGTACTGGGACAAAGAGTGGGTCTAGGAGTAATGAAGTTTACAGGTATCTAAGCCAGGCATTACCTCCATGTCCCTCAACGTGCCTCATACACAAGTACTGGGACAAGGAAGAGTAGGGATAGGAGTAATGAAGATTACTAATAAGTAATAGTAATCAACCTGGAAAAATAATCTTTCCACAATCTGAACAACGATGTACCCCTACAGGAACCGGAGTTTCAGCGAACCATAGTCACGGATTCGTCCCTAACCTGATGGGGAGCTCACATGGGTACTCTTCAAACGCAAGGTCGCTGGTCTCCAACGGAGTCACTCCTACACATAAACGTGTTAGAGCTCAGAGCAGTACGATGGGCCTTGAAGACATTCCTACCACACATCAAGGGATCGCGAGTACGAGTACTGACCGACAATACGACGGCCATGTTTTATTTGAGAAAACAAGGAGGGACGCGATCAAGAACTCTTTCCATAGAGGCCCAGAAAACATGGCATTGGGCATTAAAGCACAAAGCACGAGATTTCCATCGTGGCTCACCATCTCCCGGGAGTGAGGAATTCGCAAGCAGATTCCCTCAGCAGAAGCATGGCCCAGATACACGAATGGGAAATGGACACAGTTCAGCTGATGAAAGTGTTCGAGAAATGGGGTCACCCCCCTCTGGACGCTTTCGCAACCAAGGACAACAAGAAATGCAAGCAATTCGCAAGCAGATGGCCTCAGGAGGGTTCCATGGGGGAGGCATTCTCCTTCCCATGGACGGACATGTTCCTTTATGCTTTTCCTCCGTTCCCCCTCATACGGAGGACAGTACAGTGGATACGCAGATACAGTTGCCGGGTAATTCTAGTGGCACCGTACTGGCCGCGGCAACCGTGGTTCTCCGACCTGCTTCACCTGTCGCTGGAACATCCATTAGCGTTTCCGAGAGTCCCGAACCTACTATCCCGGGACAAAGGCACGGTGTGGCATCACGACCCAGACAGTCTCAACCTTGCAGCCTGGCTCCTGACTTTTCGGAGTTCGGTTCTTTAAACGTTTCGGAGGATTGTCAAAAAATTCTGCAGGCGGCTCGAGCCCCTTCTACCAACAAATCTTACACCTATAAGTGGCAGAGGTTCTGTGAATGGTGTCGAGGACAGCAAGGCCTACAACCGTTGACGGTGACGCCGGAACAAGTTCTACCTTACCTGCTTCTCTTGGCGGAGAGGGGTTTATCCTTCACATCGATAAAGGTGCACCTGGCGGCCATCTCGAGGTTCACGAGGAAGAGACAGTCGTCTCCTCTATTCAGCGACAGACTTGTGAAACACTTCATGAGGGGTTTATTTTGAACTTTTACCCCGGTAAAACGTTTCCCTCCAACTTGGAGTCTCAACACAGTGTTGGCAGGCTTAATGAAACCGCCCTTTGAGCCTATGGCCACGTCGGACATGAAATTCATATCGTGGAAGTTGGCATTCTTAATTGCTATCACATCAGCTAGGAGAATCTCGGAACTGCAAGCGCTGGTCGTAGACCCGCCATACTTAAGATTCTTTAAGGACAAGGTGGTCCTGGCAACTAATCCTACGTTCGTCCCAAAAGTTCCGACAGTGTATCACAAACACTTGTCCATTGTTCTCCCTACTTTCTTCGCGACCCCATCATCGGCAGCAGAAAAAGCTCTTCATACCTTGGACGTTAAGAGGGCTCTGAAATTTTACCTACATCGTACACAAGAACTCAGGTCTACTTGACAACTGTTCATCGCATATGGTCCGTCGACGAAGGGAAAAGCAATCTCTAAACAAGGATTGGCTTGATGGGTCTCATCGACGATTGCGTTTTGCCACTCCAAGGCCGGAAGGCCGCTGCAAGGGCATCCTAGAGCCCATTCTACAAGATCAACGTCCTCCTCAGCAGCATTATGGGCAGGAATTCTGCTAACAGACATATGCCAGGCTGCGGCATGGTCAGTGCCCCACACGTTTACCCACCACTACTGCCTTGCCAGGCAGCATGCGGACGAGGTGCAGATGGGAAGAGCTGTCCTGCGCCATCTGTTTCAGTAAGGTAAGCTCCACGCTGTGGAGAGTCTGTTTTGTACCTTTTGATGACAGTGTACTTTATGTGGGTAAGGTTATATGAGTAAACTTATTCCTGCTGTACATATGCATTGTGTATTATGGTGAGGGTATATTACATTACATTCTCACCGCCGTTTCAGGTGTTACTGCTATACAATCTATTCTAAGCATGTGAATCCATGAAAGATCCAATGCTGGAGAAGGGAATAGTTTCTTACCTGTAACTCCATTTCTCCAGCATTGGTATCTTTCATGGATTCACATGCGCCCGCCAGCCTCCCCGGAATGCAATGTATTTGCTTGATAAGTTTAACCCTTCCTACTTTGGAGGGGCCGAAATCTGAAGGGGAGCCGCGGGGGCGGGCCTCTTATACTGGGACGGCCTACGGAGCATGCGTAGGCGGGTCCTAAAAGGACGTAAATAGGACACAAAAGTGTCGGAAGTTTTTCCTATAGGAAAAGGCTATATATGTGTACCGAGGGTCCCAGTCTGACGACGGGGAATATTCTAAGCATGTGAATCCATGAAAGATACCAATGCTGGAGAAATGGAGTTACAGGTAAGAAACTATTCCCTTCCCCTTTAGATTTAGGGATGCGGTTGTGCGGCTGCAGGTACGGCCACATCTTGCTACCCACCCACCTGCGCCTCACCTCAGTCCTCTTTTCTGCACGATTTCTATGTGTGCAATGGCATTTCCCTGCATTGTTGTTCATCTTATTTGGCCTCGGCACCTCAATCCCTGGCCTGTGCCGGTCATGAGCAGTGTTAACAGGTGTGCATCCTGTGAGGGATCCTTCCCGGGTTCAGACCCCACATGCTGCAGTGGCATAGAGCACAATGTGCAGGCCCCCCTGCGAGCCATGTAGAGGGCCCCCTCCCACCTCGGCAACAAATCACTGATTGCGCCACGCTGCTGCAGGGGCATTATACACACTGCACTAGGAGAAAGATATGAATATGTGTTTTAATGCATTATACAGCACACTTTCTGAGAAAAACTGGCTACAATGCCAGAGCATATGCAATTGTTTTGTAGGGTAACACCAATCCAAAAATCCAATGCATACAAGTCACCAACAGTGCACAGGAACATTAATACTTTCATTAATATAATGCTATGCTTTTAAAAATGCCATACCACAATGGGAACATATCCAACTGGCTGCACAGTATAGACCAGTCTAGACACGTCATAAGCATATTACAGTAAAACATGCCATGCCACATTAACACATACCTTGACTGGCAGCACCCAAATGCGAGTTTAGCAAGGTAATTACACTTTGCAGGACTGCTTTATCGGAGATGCCCAGTTGAAAAAAAAAAGTCAAGCTAAAGTAAGAAATGATTAGACTGGCTGCACCAAAATGTCTGTCAAGCCACTAATAACACATCTCATGCCTGATTAGCCTGGATATGGATGGCCATTATATGTTAGTGCACAATCCCTGGCCCACCTCACCCCCCTACAAATCACCTCTCCATCTCACTACCTACCCAAACCTCCAAAATCAGCTCCTCGTCTCAGAATTACCTCCAAGTCCCTTTTCCTCATCCCAGTGCTTACGTATGAGGCACCTTGCCTCATAAGTACTGGGATAAAGAGTGGGTCTAGGAGTAATGAAGTTTACAGGTATCTAAGCCAGGCATTACCTCCATGTCCCTCAACGTGCCTCATACACAAGTACTGGGACAAGGAAGAGTAGGGATAGGAGTAATGAAGATTACTAATAAGTAATAGTAATCAACCTGGAAAAATAATCTTTCCACAATCTGAACAACGATGTACCCCTACAGGAACCGGAGTTTCAGCGAACCATAGTCACGGATTCGTCCCTAACCTGATGGGGAGCTCACATGGGTACTCTTCAAACGCAAGGTCGCTGGTCTCCAACGGAGTCACTCCTACACATAAACGTGTTAGAGCTCAGAGCAGTACGATGGGCCTTGAAGACATTCCTACCACACATCAAGGGATCGCGAGTACGAGTACTGACCGACAATACGACGGCCATGTTTTATTTGAGAAAACAAGGAGGGACGCGATCAAGAACTCTTTCCATAGAGGCCCAGAAAACATGGCATTGGGCATTAAAGCACAAAGCACGAGATTTCCATCGTGGCTCACCATCTCCCGGGAGTGAGGAATTCGCAAGCAGATTCCCTCAGCAGAAGCATGGCCCAGATACACGAATGGGAAATGGACACAGTTCAGCTGATGAAAGTGTTCGAGAAATGGGGTCACCCCCCTCTGGACGCTTTCGCAACCAAGGACAACAAGAAATGCGAGCAATTCGCAAGCAGATGGCCTCAGGAGGGTTCCATGGGGGAGGCATTCTCCTTCCCATGGACGGACATGTTCCTTTATGCTTTTCCTCCGTTCCCCCTCATACGGAGGACAGTACAGTGGATACGCAGATACAGTTGCCGGGTAATTCTAGTGGCACCGTACTGGCCGCGGCAACCGTGGTTCTCCGACCTGCTTCACCTGTCGCTGGAACATCCATTAGCGTTTCCGAGAGTCCCGAACCTACTATCCCGGGACAAAGGCACGGTGTGGCATCACGACCCAGACAGTCTCAACCTTGCAGCCTGGCTCCTGACTTTTCGGAGTTCGGTTCTTTAAACGTTTCGGAGGATTGTCAAAAAATTCTGCAGGCGGCTCGAGCCCCTTCTACCAACAAATCTTACACCTATAAGTGGCAGAGGTTCTGTGAATGGTGTCGAGGACAGCAAGGCCTACAACCGTTGACGGTGACGCCGGAACAAGTTCTACCTTACCTGCTTCTCTTGGCGGAGAGGGGTTTATCCTTCACATCGATAAAGGTGCACCTGGCGGCCATCTCGAGGTTCACGAGGAAGAGACAGTCGTCTCCTCTATTCAGCGACAGACTTGTGAAACACTTCATGAGGGGTTTATTTTGAACTTTTACCCCGGTAAAACGTTTCCCTCCAACTTGGAGTCTCAACACAGTGTTGGCAGGCTTAATGAAACCGCCCTTTGAGCCTATGGCCACGTCGGATATGAAATTCATATCGTGGAAGTTGGCATTCTTAATTGCTATCACATCAGCTAGGAGAATCTCGGAACTGCAAGCGCTGGTCGTAGACCCGCCATACTTAAGATTCTTTAAGGACAAGGTGGTCCTGGCAACTAATCCTACGTTCGTCCCAAAAGTTCCGACAGTGTATCACAAACACTTGTCCATTGTTCTCCCTACTTTCTTCGCGACCCCATCATCGGCAGCAGAAAAAGCTCTTCATACCTTGGACGTTAAGAGGGCTCTGAAATTTTACCTACATCGTACACAAGAACTCAGGTCTACTTGACAACTGTTCATCGCATATGGTCCGTCGACGAAGGGAAAAGCAATCTCTAAACAAGGATTGGCTTGATGGGTCTCATCGACGATTGCGTTTTGCCACTCCAAGGCCGGAAGGCCGCTGCAAGGGCATCCTAGAGCCCATTCTACAAGATCAACGTCCTCCTCAGCAGCATTATGGGCAGGAATTCTGCTAACAGACATATGCCAGGCTGCGGCATGGTCAGTGCCCCACACGTTTACCCACCACTACTGCCTTGCCAGGCAGCATGCGGACGAGGTGCAGATGGGAAGAGCTGTCCTGCGCCATCTGTTTCAGTAAGGTAAGCTCCACGCTGTGGAGAGTCTGTTTTGTACCTTTTGATGACAGTGTACTTTATGTGGGTAAGGTTATATGAGTAAACTTATTCCTGCTGTACATATGCATTGTGTATTATGGTGAGGGTATATTACATTACATTCTCACCGCCGTTTCAGGTGTTACTGCTATACAATCTATTCTAAGCATGTGAATCCATGAAAGATCCAATGCTGGAGAAGGGAATAGTTTCTTACCTGTAACTCCATTTCTCCAGCATTGGTATCTTTCATGGATTCACATGCGCCCGCCAGCCTCCCCGGAATGCAATGTATTTACTTGATAAGTTTAACCTTTCCTACTTTGGAGGGGCCGAAATCTGAAGGGGAGCCGCGGGGGCGGGCCTCTTATACTGGGACGGCCTACGGAGCATGCGTAGGCGGGTCCTAAAAGGACGTAAATAGGACACAAAAGTGTCGGAAGTTTTTCCTATAGGAAAAGGCTATATATGTGTACCGAGGGTCCCAGTCTGACGACGGGGAATATTCTAAGCATGTGAATCCATGAAAGATACCAATGCTGGAGAAATGGAGTTACAGGTAAGAAACTATTCCCTTCCCCTTTAGATTTAGGGATGCGGTTGTGCGGCTGCAGGTACGGCCACATCTTGCTACCCACCCACCTGCGCCTCACCTCAGTCCTCTTTTCTGCACGATTTCTATGTGTGCAATGGCATTTCCCTGCATTGTTGTTCATCTTATTTGGCCTCGGCACCTCAATCCCTGGCCTGTGCCGGTCATGAGCAGTGTTAACAGGTGTGCATCCTGTGAGGGATCCTTCCCGGGTTCAGACCCCACATGCTGCAGTGGCATAGAACACAATGTGCAGGCCCCCCTGCGAGCCATGTAGAGGGCCCCCTCCCACCTCGGCAACAAATCACTGATTGCGCCACGCTGCTGCAGGGGCATTATACACACTGCACTAGGAGAAAGATATGAATATGTGTTTTAATGCATTATACAGCACACTTTCTGAGAAAAACTGGCTACAATGCCAGAGCATATGCAATTGTTTTGTAGGGTAACACCAATCCAAAAATCCAATGCATACAAGTCACCAACAGTGCACAGGAACATTAATACTTTCATTAATATAATGCTATGCTTTTAAAAATGCCATACCACAATGGGAACATATCCAACTGGCTGCACAGTATAGACCAGTCTAGACACGTCATAAGCATATTACAGTAAAACATGCCATGCCACATTAACACATACCTTGACTGGCAGCACCCAAATGCGAGTTTAGCAAGGTAATTACACTTTGCAGGACTGCTTTATCGGAGATGCCCAGTTGAAAAAAAAAGTCAAGCTAAAGTAAGAAATGATTAGACTGGCTGCACCAAAATGTCTGTCAAGCCACTAATAACACATCTCATGCCTGATTAGCCTGGATATGGATGGCCATTATATGTTAGTGCACAATCCCTGGCCCACCTCACCCCCCTACAAATCACCTCTCCATCTCACTACCTACCCAAACCTCCAAAATCAGCTCCTCGTCTCAGAATTACCTCCAAGTCCCTTTTCCTCATCCCAGTGCTTACGTATGAGGCACCTTGCCTCATAAGTACTGGGATAAAGAGTGGGTCTAGGAGTAATGAAGTTTACAGGTATCTAAGCCAGGCATTACCTCCATGTCCCTCAACGTGCCTCATACACAAGTACTGGGACAAGGAAGAGTAGGGATAGGAGTAATGAAGATTACTAATAAGTAATAGTAATCAACCTGGAAAAATAATCTTTCCACAATCTGAACAACGATGTACCCCTACAGGAACCGGAGTTTCAGCGAACCATAGTCACGGATTCGTCCCTAACCTGATGGGGAGCTCACATGGGTACTCTTCAAACGCAAGGTCGCTGGTCTCCAACGGAGTCACTCCTACACATAAACGTGTTAGAGCTCAGAGCAGTACGATGGGCCTTGAAGACATTCCTACCACACATCAAGGGATCGCGAGTACGAGTACTGACCGACAATACGACGGCCATGTTTTATTTGAGAAAACAAGGAGGGACGCGATCAAGAACTCTTTCCATAGAGGCCCAGAAAACATGGCATTGGGCATTAAAGCACAAAGCACGAGATTTCCATCGTGGCTCACCATCTCCCGGGAGTGAGGAATTCGCAAGCAGATTCCCTCAGCAGAAGCATGGCCCAGATACACGAATGGGAAATGGACACAGTTCAGCTGATGAAAGTGTTCGAGAAATGGGGTCACCCCCCTCTGGACGCTTTCGCAACCAAGGACAACAAGAAATGCGAGCAATTCGCAAGCAGATGGCCTCAGGAGGGTTCCATGGGGGAGGCATTCTCCTTCCCATGGACGGACATGTTCCTTTATGCTTTTCCTCCGTTCCCCCTCATACGGAGGACAGTACAGTGGATACGCAGATACAGTTGCCGGGTAATTCTAGTGGCACCGTACTGGCCGCGGCAACCGTGGTTCTCCGACCTGCTTCACCTGTCGCTGGAACATCCATTAGCGTTTCCGAGAGTCCCGAACCTACTATCCCGGGACAAAGGCACGGTGTGGCATCACGACCCAGACAGTCTCAACCTTGCAGCCTGGCTCCTGACTTTTCGGAGTTCGGTTCTTTAAACGTTTCGGAGGATTGTCAAAAAATTCTGCAGGCGGCTCGAGCCCCTTCTACCAACAAATCTTACACCTATAAGTGGCAGAGGTTCTGTGAATGGTGTCGAGGACAGCAAGGCCTACAACCGTTGACGGTGACGCCGGAACAAGTTCTACCTTACCTGCTTCTCTTGGCGGAGAGGGGTTTATCCTTCACATCGATAAAGGTGCACCTGGCGGCCATCTCGAGGTTCACGAGGAAGAGACAGTCGTCTCCTCTATTCAGCGACAGACTTGTGAAACACTTCATGAGGGGTTTATTTTGAACTTTTACCCCGGTAAAACGTTTCCCTCCAACTTGGAGTCTCAACACAGTGTTGGCAGGCTTAATGAAACCGCCCTTTGAGCCTATGGCCACGTCGGACATGAAATTCATATCGTGGAAGTTGGCATTCTTAATTGCTATCACATCAGCTAGGAGAATCTCGGAACTGCAAGCGCTGGTCGTAGACCCGCCATACTTAAGATTCTTTAAGGACAAGGTGGTCCTGGCAACTAATCCTACGTTCGTCCCAAAAGTTCCGACAGTGTATCACAAACACTTGTCCATTGTTCTCCCTACTTTCTTCGCGACCCCATCATCGGCAGCAGAAAAAGCTCTTCATACCTTGGACGTTAAGAGGGCTCTGAAATTTTACCTACATCGTACACAAGAACTCAGGTCTACTTGACAACTGTTCATCGCATATGGTCCGTCGACGAAGGGAAAAGCAATCTCTAAACAAGGATTGGCTTGATGGGTCTCATCGACGATTGCGTTTTGCCACTCCAAGGCCGGAAGGCCGCTGCAAGGGCATCCTAGAGCCCATTCTACAAGATCAACGTCCTCCTCAGCAGCATTATGGGCAGGAATTCTGCTAACAGACATATGCCAGGCTGCGGCATGGTCAGTGCCCCACACGTTTACCCACCACTACTGCCTTGCCAGGCAGCATGCGGACGAGGTGCAGATGGGAAGAGCTGTCCTGCGCCATCTGTTTCAGTAAGGTAAGCTCCACGCTGTGGAGAGTCTGTTTTGTACCTTTTGATGACAGTGTACTTTATGTGGGTAAGGTTATATGAGTAAACTTATTCCTGCTGTACATATGCATTGTGTATTATGGTGAGGGTATATTACATTACATTCTCACCGCCGTTTCAGGTGTTACTGCTATACAATCTATTCTAAGCATGTGAATCCATGAAAGATCCAATGCTGGAGAAGGGAATAGTTTCTTACCTGTAACTCCATTTCTCCAGCATTGGTATCTTTCATGGATTCACATGCGCCCGCCAGCCTCCCCGGAATGCAATGTATTTGCTTGATAAGTTTAACCCTTCCTACTTTGGAGGGGCCGAAATCTGAAGGGGAGCCGCGGGGGCGGGCCTCTTATACTGGGACGGCCTACGGAGCATGCGTAGGCGGGTCCTAAAAGGACGTAAATAGGACACAAAAGTGTCGGAATTTTTTCCTATAGGAAAAGGCTATATATGTGTACCGAGGGTCCCAGTCTGACGACGGGGAATATTCTAAGCATGTGAATCCATGAAAGATACCAATGCTGGAGAAATGGAGTTACAGGTAAGAAACTATTCCCTTCCCCTTTAGATTTAGGGATGCGGTTGTGCGGCTGCAGGTACGGCCACATCTTGCTACCCACCCACCTGCGCCTCACCTCAGTCCTCTTTTCTGCACGATTTCTATGTGTGCAATGGCATTTCCCTGCATTGTTGTTCATCTTATTTGGCCTCGGCACCTCAATCCCTGGCCTGTGCCGGTCATGAGCAGTGTTAACAGGTGTGCATCCTGTGAGGGATCCTTCCCGGGTTCAGACCCCACATGCTGCAGTGGCATAGAACACAATGTGCAGGCCCCCCTGCGAGCCATGTAGAGGGCCCCCTCCCACCTCGGCAACAAATCACTGATTGCGCCACGCTGCTGCAGGGGCATTATACACACTGCACTAGGAGAAAGATATGAATATGTGTTTTAATGCATTATACAGCACACTTTCTGAGAAAAACTGGCTACAATGCCAGAGCATATGCAATTGTTTTGTAGGGTAACACCAATCCAAAAATCCAATGCATACAAGTCACCAACAGTGCACAGGAACATTAATACTTTCATTAATATAATGCTATGCTTTTAAAAATGCCATACCACAATGGGAACATATCCAACTGGCTGCACAGTATAGACCAGTCTAGACACGTCATAAGCATATTACAGTAAAACATGCCATGCCACATTAACACATACCTTGACTGGCAGCACCCAAATGCGAGTTTAGCAAGGTAATTACACTTTGCAGGACTGCTTTATCGGAGATGCCCAGTTGAAAAAAAAAGTCAAGCTAAAGTAAGAAATGATTAGACTGGCTGCACCAAAATGTCTGTCAAGCCACTAATAACACATCTCATGCCTGATTAGCCTGGATATGGATGGCCATTATATGTTAGTGCACAATCCCTGGCCCACCTCACCCCCCTACAAATCACCTCTCCATCTCACTACCTACCCAAACCTCCAAAATCAGCTCCTCGTCTCAGAATTACCTCCAAGTCCCTTTTCCTCATCCCAGTGCTTACGTATGAGGCACCTTGCCTCATAAGTACTGGGATAAAGAGTGGGTCTAGGAGTAATGAAGTTTACAGGTATCTAAGCCAGGCATTACCTCCATGTCCCTCAACGTGCCTCATACACAAGTACTGGGACAAGGAAGAGTAGGGATAGGAGTAATGAAGATTACTAATAAGTAATAGTAATCAACCTGGAAAAATAATCTTTCCACAATCTGAACAACGATGTACCCCTACAGGAACCGGAGTTTCAGCGAACCATAGTCACGGATTCGTCCCTAACCTGATGGGGAGCTCACATGGGTACTCTTCAAACGCAAGGTCGCTGGTCTCCAACGGAGTCACTCCTACACATAAACGTGTTAGAGCTCAGAGCAGTACGATGGGCCTTGAAGACATTCCTACCACACATCAAGGGATCGCGAGTACGAGTACTGACCGACAATACGACGGCCATGTTTTATTTGAGAAAACAAGGAGGGACGCGATCAAGAACTCTTTCCATAGAGGCCCAGAAAACATGGCATTGGGCATTAAAGCACAAAGCACGAGATTTCCATCGTGGCTCACCATCTCCCGGGAGTGAGGAATTCGCAAGCAGATTCCCTCAGCAGAAGCATGGCCCAGATACACGAATGGGAAATGGACACAGTTCAGCTGATGAAAGTGTTCGAGAAATGGGGTCACCCCCCTCTGGACGCTTTCGCAACCAAGGACAACAAGAAATGCGAGCAATTCGCAAGCAGATGGCCTCAGGAGGGTTCCATGGGGGAGGCATTCTCCTTCCCATGGACGGACATGTTCCTTTATGCTTTTCCTCCGTTCCCCCTCATACGGAGGACAGTACAGTGGATACGCAGATACAGTTGCCGGGTAATTCTAGTGGCACCGTACTGGCCGCGGCAACCGTGGTTCTCCGACCTGCTTCACCTGTCGCTGGAACATCCATTAGCGTTTCCGAGAGTCCCGAACCTACTATCCCGGGACAAAGGCACGGTGTGGCATCACGACCCAGACAGTCTCAACCTTGCAGCCTGGCTCCTGACTTTTCGGAGTTCGGTTCTTTAAACGTTTCGGAGGATTGTCAAAAAATTCTGCAGGCGGCTCGAGCCCCTTCTACCAACAAATCTTACACCTATAAGTGGCAGAGGTTCTGTGAATGGTGTCGAGGACAGCAAGGCCTACAACCGTTGACGGTGACGCCGGAACAAGTTCTACCTTACCTGCTTCTCTTGGCGGAGAGGGGTTTATCCTTCACATCGATAAAGGTGCACCTGGCGGCCAT
This sequence comes from Ambystoma mexicanum, assembly GCF_040938575.1. NCBI lineage: Eukaryota > Metazoa > Chordata > Amphibia > Caudata > Ambystomatidae > Ambystoma > Ambystoma mexicanum. Next base: position 95,083,469 of record NC_090939.1, on the reverse strand, counting down.
CTCGAGGTTCACGAGGAAGAGACAGTCGTCTCCTCTATTCAGCGACAGACTTGTGAAACACTTCATGAGGGGTTTATTTTGAACTTTTACCCCGGTAAAACGTTTCCCTCCAACTTGGAGTCTCAACACAGTGTTGGCAGGCTTAATGAAACCGCCCTTTGAGCCTATGGCCACGTCGGACATGAAATTCATATCGTGGAAGTTGGCATTCTTAATTGCTATCACATCAGCTAGGAGAATCTCGGAACTGCAAGCGCTGGTCGTAGACCCGCCATACTTAAGATTCTTTAAGGACAAGGTGGTCCTGGCAACTAATCCTACGTTCGTCCCAAAAGTTCCGACAGTGTATCACAAACACTTGTCCATTGTTCTCCCTACTTTCTTCGCGACCCCATCATCGGCAGCAGAAAAAGCTCTTCATACCTTGGACGTTAAGAGGGCTCTGAAATTTTACCTACATCGTACACAAGAACTCAGGTCTACTTGACAACTGTTCATCGCATATGGTCCGTCGACGAAGGGAAAAGCAATCTCTAAACAAGGATTGGCTTGATGGGTCTCATCGACGATTGCGTTTTGCCACTCCAAGGCCGGAAGGCCGCTGCAAGGGCATCCTAGAGCCCATTCTACAAGATCAACGTCCTCCTCAGCAGCATTATGGGCAGGAATTCTGCTAACAGACATATGCCAGGCTGCGGCATGGTCAGTGCCCCACACGTTTACCCACCACTACTGCCTTGCCAGGCAGCATGCGGACGAGGTGCAGATGGGAAGAGCTGTCCTGCGCCATCTGTTTCAGTAAGGTAAGCTCCACGCTGTGGAGAGTCTGTTTTGTACCTTTTGATGACAGTGTACTTTATGTGGGTAAGGTTATATGAGTAAACTTATTCCTGCTGTACATATGCATTGTGTATTATGGTGAGGGTATATTACATTACATTCTCACCGCCGTTTCAGGTGTTACTGCTATACAATCTATTCTAAGCATGTGAATCCATGAAAGATCCAATGCTGGAGAAGGGAATAGTTTCTTACCTGTAACTCCATTTCTCCAGCATTGGTATCTTTCATGGATTCACATGCGCCCGCCAGCCTCCCCGGAATGCAATGTATTTGCTTGATAAGTTTAACCCTTCCTACTTTGGAGGGGCCGAAATCTGAAGGGGAGCCGCGGGGGCGGGCCTCTTATACTGGGACGGCCTACGGAGCATGCGTAGGCGGGTCCTAAAAGGACGTAAATAGGACACAAAAGTGTCGGAAGTTTTTCCTATAGGAAAAGGCTATATATGTGTACCGAGGGTCCCAGTCTGACGACGGGGAATATTCTAAGCATGTGAATCCATGAAAGATACCAATGCTGGAGAAATGGAGTTACAGGTAAGAAACTATTCCCTTCCCCTTTAGATTTAGGGATGCGGTTGTGCGGCTGCAGGTACGGCCACATCTTGCTACCCACCCACCTGCGCCTCACCTCAGTCCTCTTTTCTGCACGATTTCTATGTGTGCAATGGCATTTCCCTGCATTGTTGTTCATCTTATTTGGCCTCGGCACCTCAATCCCTGGCCTGTGCCGGTCATGAGCAGTGTTAACAGGTGTGCATCCTGTGAGGGATCCTTCCCGGGTTCAGACCCCACATGCTGCAGTGGCATAGAACACAATGTGCAGGCCCCCCTGCGAGCCATGTAGAGGGCCCCCTCCCACCTCGGCAACAAATCACTGATTGCGCCACGCTGCTGCAGGGGCATTATACACACTGCACTAGGAGAAAGATATGAATATGTGTTTTAATGCATTATACAGCACACTTTCTGAGAAAAACTGGCTACAATGCCAGAGCATATGCAATTGTTTTGTAGGGTAACACCAATCCAAAAATCCAATGCATACAAGTCACCAACAGTGCACAGGAACATTAATACTTTCATTAATATAATGCTATGCTTTTAAAAATGCCATACCACAATGGGAACATATCCAACTGGCTGCACAGTATAGACCAGTCTAGACACGTCATAAGCATATTACAGTAAAACATGCCATGCCACATTAACACATACCTTGACTGGCAGCACCCAAATGCGAGTTTAGCAAGGTAATTACACTTTGCAGGACTGCTTTATCGGAGATGCCCAGTTGAAAAAAAAAAGTCAAGCTAAAGTAAGAAATGATTAGACTGGCTGCACCAAAATGTCTGTCAAGCCACTAATAACACATCTCATGCCTGATTAGCCTGGATATGGATGGCCATTATATGTTAGCGCACAATCCCTGGCCCACCTCACCCCCCTACAAATCACCTCTCCATCTCACTACCTACCCAAACCTCCAAAATCAGCTCCTCGTCTCAGAATTACCTCCAAGTCCCTTTTCCTCATCCCAGTGCTTACGTATGAGGCACCTTGCCTCATAAGTACTGGGATAAAGAGTGGGTCTAGGAGTAATGAAGTTTACAGGTATCTAAGCCAGGCATTACCTCCATGTCCCTCAACGTGCCTCATACACAAGTACTGGGACAAGGAAGAGTAGGGATAGGAGTAATGAAGATTACTAATAAGTAATAAGTAATCAACCTGGAAAAATAATCCAGAGAAGAGAATTTGCAATAAATATGTTGGCAAAGTATAAAAGGATCTCACCTTTTAAACCCCGCAAATTATTATAAAATATTCCAAGGATTACAAGGAGACGTGTGCTTTAATGGCACTTTTATGTGGTCTTGTGGGTCAGCGTCTGAAATGAAAGTATGGCAACCTGGGGAGAAATCTTAGTAGCCGAACACTTGAGCAAGCAAACTTTATAATGCTGGCCTCAAAAATACCCAACAGGGGTTGCGTCCGCCCTCTGAAAAAGGTGGGCGGACGCTGTCCACACACATGTATCCTCGACTTGTGCCCTGAAATCAGTACTGGGCCAGAACCAAAGAGAATAACCCCTCCAGTCTCCAAGACTGTAACCTCTCCTGCCACATCCTGGGAAAATATTTATGACACACTTGCCCCCTCTTCCTTTATTTCTTTCACCCCCACGTTTGTCTTTCAACAATACTCTGTTTTATAAAGAAAACTTGAAAAGTACACAAACCATAGTAAAGTACTCACACAAATATATAAATCCTTCTAGAAATATTCTAGCCAAAAAGTTTACAATTGTGGCATTATTCCCCCCACGTTGGATGCAAGACTACAAATACCAGAATGCAATTCAGCAGAAGGCAAAGAAATGGCATGTGGATTTTGAAAATGTACTTTCAAGACTTAAAAGACTCATAACAAAAGGTAATGTGTGAAAAGGTTACCTGTTTGTGTTTCAATGTATGATATATATATATATAAATAAATTAACCTCATCGCCTGAAAGGCCTGCCACCTTACCCGTTTCTAGTAAAGGCTGGCAGAGTTCTGATGGAAAAGTTAACCTCCAACGAAACCCCACTGGCAGTCGCCTAGCACAATCCTTAAGAGCAGACAAACAGAACAACCCACCATTGCCTGCAAATAGCCTCCAGTGTTGGTCTGCGCTGGGTTTTGCTGCAGCTGAGAGGAAGCACGACCTGCCTGCCACATAGAGAGGACCCCCGTAATTCAAAAATAAATTGTTTCTTTGGCCGGTTCATGAATCTCATGAAATCGCAGCAAATGAGTGGTATTCTCAAAAACCTTATCAGAGAGGTGGTGCCTCAGATGCAGTCTCCACCTCAAGCATTGCCTCTGCCTTAGCCTACGTGGCCTCTTCCACCTCTGCAGCCTATATCACAGTCAACTTTGACCCTTCCTTCACAGTCGATTATGCCCACATCTGCACAGCCCCACAGGTTCCAGTAGCTCAGCAGGATGTCCTGCTGAAGGAGTTAATTCCTTCTATCCCACTGCATAAGGTGACAAGTCACCTCAGCATCAGGAGGCTGATGAAGAGGAAGGATGGGGTACATCGTCCTCAGCAAAATCCTTCCATGATTCAGAATTCGTAGGGTTTCCCACCCTTCAGCAAGTACAATCCGAAGGGGCTGTCTTAGCAGAGGCTTGAACTCTCTGAGAAGCCTACCGCTCAGGCATACCACTTCAAAAAGATGTTCTAATTCTGGTAGAAAAAGGTATGGCAAAAGCCACACTCTATCCCACCAGTACACAACTGGACGCTAGATGTAGTCAATTAGAGGGTGCATCTACACTGCTGTCCTTGCATTCGCATTCTCAACCAAATTCCTTTATGGTGGCAGCAGTTTCCCTATACTTTAAGACATCCATGTGAGTGGCTTTGACTTTCTCCTCATTGTCCTCATGCAGATCCGAGAAGGACAGGTGGCTTGAAACCTACAGCAAGACAGTCTATCACAATGTAGGCCTACACTTCAGGCAAGCCAATGCGATGTTTGTGTGGATGCATGCCACCAAGTTTACATCAGACGTCCAAGACAGGATTTTAGAGTTACCCTTTGAGTGGACAGAACTTTTTCACTCCTCAACCAATGAGGAATTAAAAAAAGATGAGCACACAGACGGCCAAGTGGCTGGAAATCATGTATTAGCCAGCATCAAAACAATTCACGCAGATCCAAACCAGGACTGGTCACAGATCAAGATCCTTTGGGGATTTTAGAGGTTTTCAGGAGGGAAAGACCAGGCAGATGGAAAGATCTCCTAGTACACACCATAGGAAACAACAATGCACTGTGCCAAAGGTTTTATTTTCTTGCCCCCTCCTCCTCACATGATGTGTGGCTGTAATCAGTTGCTTCTGTTGATTTTCAGTTACCTATTCATACCCAACTTCCTGCTTCTTGCCCCTCTTGCAGATAGGCTCCCTAACACTACTCAGGGAGATTGCAATTCTAGTGCAAGATCAAGCATTGGAGCCAGTTCCATGTGCAGAAAAAGGACATGGCTTCTACTCAATAACTTTTGCGATTCCCAAGAACCAGGCAGGCCTGATAGTAGTCCTGGATTTGTCCCATCACAACCTATTCCTTCCCCTAGAAAATTCCAGATCGTGACGCCGGCGCACATTGCCAAGCTTGTGAGATTGGATGTGTTCCATGGACCTAAAAGACACATACTTGCATGTCCCCATTTGTCACACTCACTGAAGTGATGGGACAACATTTTCCTTTCAAATTCTTCCATTTGGTCTAAACTCAGCGCCATGTGTTTTTACAAAAATAATCAATGAGATTGCATCCCTACTCAGGAGAGAGGATATGCCACATATATCCGTACCTGGACGACTGGCTAGTCAGAGCCAGTTCGCCAGATGAGGCTACCTACACCAGTCAGAGATTAATACAGGAGCTCTTCGACCTGTAGTTTTTGTTCAATCTTAAAAAATCGATCTCTTACCGGCTCAGGATTTAGTGTTCCTTGGCGTCAGGTGGGACACAGTGAGGGAAGGGATTTTACGATTCAGGGATATTTGCAAAGCGATCAACCACTTTCTCTCCAGGCAAACCACCTCAGTGTGTTCGTATTAGCACTTGCTGGGACTTTCTGATTAATGTATTCTTACAGCTCCTCTGGCCAGGCTCAAAATGCAATCTTTCCAGCTTCATTTGGCGAGCTCATGGGAACAGGAAAAGGTTTCTCAGTCTGCCAGGATCTCAATGTACAGTGTGAAGAATGGAGCTCCCTTTCGCCAGCCACTTCTCTCAGTTCTGGTCACGAGTTCCTCTTTGTTCGGCTGGTAGGGCCACTCTGGCAACTGATCCTGCTCAAGGGATATGGTCTCTGTTGGACAAGACTCGCCACACACTTTTTCTGTAGCTCAAAGCTTAGCTCTAAATTCCTTCCTGCCTCTGTCCCAGAACTAGGTAGTTTTAATCCAGATGGACAGTTCAACGGCCATGTTTTATATCAACAAGAGGGATGGAATCAGGTCTCCCTCCGCCTCTGCAAACTGGCATTAAAAATCTGGAATTGAGCGCTGGGCCCTTATGAGTGGGAATTGCATCAGCAAGCATTGTACCTGGTGTTTCAAACCTGGGGACAACCGGATGTGAATCTATTCACGTCAGAGGTGAACACCAAATGGCCAAGCTTTGCCTCTTGGGAAGGACAGGGCAGGGGTTCCCTGGGAGATGTATTTCAGATTCCACAAAACAACCTCTGGTGCTGTGCGTTCCCTTCATTCCCCTCCTGGCAAAAGTGATTCAGAAGTTTAGGGAATCGTCAGGGTGCTTGATGATTCTCTTAGGCAAACTCTGGCCCTCCAAAGTGTGGTTCTCGGATCTAATACATCTTCAAGTCAAGTATCAATACCTTTACATTCAGATTTACAACATCTACTAACTGTTGGGGGAGTGAGAGGCTTTGATCCCACCACCGCCAGGCAACCTTGACCTAGCAGCGTGGTTCATGAATAATGAACTCTGCGATATCTAGTACTGTCATATTAGAATATTCAGACCATTCAAAGAGCAAAGGAGTCGACTAGAGCTCAATCCAAGAGCAAGTGGTTTTCTTTTGTTCCTTGCCCAAGGATAACAACATTGATCCTTTCACTTGCTCATTAAATGATGTGCTGTCTTTTTTGGTCCATCTTGCCCAGTCCGGAGTCCAAGTGGACATGTGCTGAAGGTATTTGACAGCAATTGGAGCTTAAAAGAATTCCGAACATATGGCATACTCTTCCTATAACCCGGCAGTCAAAAGACATCTGCAGGGATTAGCGAGAATGTACCCTCCAGCCCACGCCTGGTGTTGGTCCTTAATGTGGAACTAGCAGCATTGGCCACTAATCCCTTTGAACCAATGACCTCTGGAGACCTCAAATGCGTTATGTGGAAACAGCGCTATTAGTAGCTTTAACTTCTGTGTGCAGAGTTAGCGAAATACAAACTCTTGCGTCGTCAAAACCCTATAGAGTGTTCCATCGGGACAAGGTGGTACTTTGTACTCAACCTACTTTTTTGCTGAAGGTAGTCTTGGCTTTCCATATTAACACAGAGACCCAATTGGAGGCAGACAATCTTCTACATTGTCTAGATGTGAGTTGGGGATAAAATTTGACCTTATCAGGACTAAATCGTTCAGAAAGTCAGAGGTGCTTTTAATCACTTTTGGTGGAACCTCCCAGGCTAATCGGTCAATAAAAGCCTCAATAGCTAGATGAATGGTAACAGCTGTTTCAAAAGCACACAAGCTGCAGCACAAACCTACTCATCCAGGGATTCACACTCATGCCGTCAGGGCTCAAGCCACAGCAGTAGCCTACCAGAGACAAATGTCATGGGCAGTAATAAGCAAGGTGTCCACCTGGGCTTCCCTCTCCAACTTCTGTAAGCATTACTGTTTAGACACCAGTGCGAGGTCAGATGCTGCCTTCAGACAGGATAGCCTAAAATAACTTGTTTGCAACCAGACACAGTCATTTTCCCCCCCTTTATTGAAATCGCCTTACAGTATGGAGGAAAGGGGGTGGACATAATAAAAAGTTACTAACCATAGTGAATGGAGTAATATTCCATAGTCCCCTTGCCTCCATACGACCCACCATCCATTCCCAAGTAAAAGGAGCAGTAGGTTAGACAGAGGTCTTGCATCTGGTACTACAAAGGGGACTGAGGTGAAGCACCGGAGGGCAGGGCAAGCAGTGCGTGGGCACACCTGCTGCCGGACATCTGTGTGTTCTAAATTTAAACGTGAACAGTGCTTTTTTGCAAGGCAAAATGATTTCGCCCTGTCCCTATGTAGAAAGAGGACTATGGACTAGGAGTACTACGGTAAGTATATTTTAATTATTGCAAATGTAATTGTATACTGTTTGTCTTTGAAAGGTTTGTGTTAAAGCATATCTCAGTAATAAAAAATGCATAAATAAAAGAGGACAGGAACATTGTTTGCAAGTTTATAGTACTTCTTGCATTAATGCTAAACTTAAAGTCCTCTACTCACTATCCCATTACTTTCTCAAATTGCTGACATATTTAATTTTCCCTATAATAAACCACACTCCTTCATGTTGTCCCGCTTTCTATTGCGATCACACTTTTGCTGCTTGTCTATATGCCCTCACTTATATACTGAATATATTTACTCTCCAATATCTGCCTTATAATTCATTACTGTCTGGCTCATCGCAGGGTGATATTGGCTTAATTATTAGCATAGTGGTCTTGTTTAGGATCCATGCAGGGTTCTGAATGAGAACACTTTCCATGTCTGCCTAAGTGTCTGTTTTTCACCTGATATCTTCCAGGTTTAAATTAAAACGTACATCTGGACTGTCACATTTTGTTGAAGAGGATCTACTTGTGCATACAGTGGCCTGAATTCCTGTGTGTGTATTGCACACCATTTTATTTATAAAAGTAAAACAGCCCTTTGTTGCAGAAGCTGCCTCAATGGACTGCAAGCACACCAATACATCAACTGCACATGACCGTCAACATTGGGTTCTTCAGCTGGCCAGTTACTTTTCTGCTTAAGCAGGGCAAAGGTATCTGCGGGCGGGGCGCTCTCAGTAATCGGTTAAGGTCAATATTTGGGTCAAAAGCAGTCAATAATGACCTGCAGCTCTTCCCTGAGACAATGTTTAAAAATCAGTGACAAGGCAGGCGCTCTGTTGCCAGTCAAGTTTTCCTGCATTAGCTTCTCCTCCAAACGCACGTTTTCATGACTCCATCAATCTTCAGGGAGGCTGTGTTTCTTTGCTTTTGAAAATGTCGTCATCTACGACTCCTTCGACACTCAAGAGTGGGTTCAAGAAGTGTGTAGATTGTGGATCAAAAATGTCGATCACGGATCCCCACCGGGTTTGTCTCTGGTGTCTCAGTTCCAGTCACCGAACCAACGACTGCGGTTCCTGCCAATCCATGACTGAGAAAGCTCTTCGTGAGAGGAGAGGTAAACTGTCGGTGGGGAGGGAAGCCTCTAAGAAGGCTACGTCTAAAAAACATAAGAAAGCGACTGATTCGAAGGAATCGGATCGCCATAGGCACTCCAAGAGATCTCGATCTAGGAGTGGATCGAGCTACTCTTTGTCATCGTCTAAAAAAATGAAGAGGAGACATAGATCTCCCTCATCATCTTCTTCTTCAGAGTCGACCGAAGAAATTCGATGTCCGACAAAATCGGATTCTCCCAGTAAATGGGAAGAATTCCGTAAAAAGATGATGGAGGTTTTCGAGAACGCAGCCCGGCCCCCTCGAAAGAACCTCGAAAAAAGCCATACCCGTAAGGTCGCTCCATTGGACGACAAAGGGAAGTCCAAGACTACCATGGTAAAAACCAGTAGTGTCGAGGACTCTTCGAGAGTCGAGCACTTCTCCGGTGCCATACAAAAAACACAAGTCGTCGAAGGCTTCGACGACTTCTTCGACGCCGTCGGCGTTGACCATTTGGGCACCAAAACCAAAAACATCCTCGACGATCGTATCGAAGTCATCTTCGAAGTCATCGAAGACTCCTTCGACAACTTCGAAGGATTTATCAATCCCTTCGACGCGTATGGTAGAAGAAGAAAGGAGATTCGCTCCTTTGCCCAGGTCACACTTTTTTAAGTCCATGTCCTCAATTTATGAGGAATCTGGCTCAGAAGAAGACAAAGTTACTCCTTTTGGAGTTTCTTATGGCACAAAGCAAATTCCTGAGAAACTTATTGACCAGGAATCTAGAATGAGAGACCTGAGTGATACTCTACATTCTGCCAGTGGAATTGACACCTCCCCAGAATTAGAGTTTGCCAGACCTGATCCTGCAGAGCATGCAGATGCTGGGTACAGGGGTCTTATGACCAGAGTAATAGAATATATGGGTTGGGGTAACACTTCACCCATTTTTTAACAGGATGACATGACGGATATAATTGTCAGAGGGCCTCAAAAAGACCCAGTTCTCCCCTTTCACAGGGCTCTTCAGAGGACAGTGGAGAAAAACTGGGATAGACCTGAGAGTATTGATGCTGCAGATAGCACTTTTCCAAAAAAATATAGACCAGCTGGAACGGATCCTTAATACTTAAATAAGCATCCGACTCCAGAAAGTCTAGTCATTCAGGCAGCATCTACATCAAAACAAACTGCATATCCCACTATTCCTCCAGATAGAGAGGATAAAAAAGTTGACGCATGGGCACGTAAAGTTTTCACGTCAGGCAGTATGGCCCTTAAATCGACAAATGTCACCTGTACCCTGGCCAGGTTTACCCATACCCTGTGGGACTGTATTTCGGCGGTGGCTGATCATATTCCGGAAGGCGAGGAAAGGGAAGGCTTCCTGAATATAGTCAAAGACGGGAAGGAGGCAATGGGGGAATGTCTCCAGTCTGGACTGCATACTGCTGATAGTATCAGCAGGTCCATGTCTGCAAGCGTTGTGCTACGCAGATTTGCGTGGTTGAGGAAGTCGGGGTTTGCACCAGATGTGCAAGCCAGACTCCTTAACATGCCCTTTGATGGCTCGAGGCTGTTTGGCAGCAAGGCTGATGAAAGCCTAGAAAAACTTCAGACCTCGAAAGCGGCAGCTAAATCGCTTAGCGCCTCCATGCGCCAGCCTCTAAAACCCTATTCCGGCTCGTCTTCCTGGAGGGGTCGTTCTTTTCGATACTACTCCTCTTTTGGTAGTGGAAGAGGACAGGCTTCTCAAAGGGGCAAAAGAAACTTCCTTCGTGGAGCACAATGAAGAGGTGCAAAATCAGCCTCAGGAGCGGCATCTGTACCCTCAGCCACTCCTGCAGCCGCCTCCAAATCCCTCTGAGACCTTGTTGCACAAAACAACAGTGGGAGGCAGGATCTCTCAGCATCTGAAGGAATGGCGGGGCATTACCTAAGATGCTTGGGCACTGGAAACAGTAGCCCAAGGTTACTGTCTCCCCTTTCTAAAAAGGCCTCAGAATCATCCGCTGGGAGCCAACTCTGTCAAAATTCCAGACCCGCTCCTGTTGCAGGAAATTTTAACCCTGCTAGAGAAAGGTGCCATAGAACTGGTACCTGTAGCGGAGAGGAACAGGGGTTGGTCCTCCCCATGTTTTCTCATTCCAAAAAAGGACGGAGGACTGAGACCCATCTTGGACTTGAGAAACTTGAACAAGTTCCTCAGGAAGGACAAGTTCAAGACGGTGACTCTTTCTCAGATCCTCAAGGCTCTCCAACTCCAAGATTGGTTGGTATCATTGGACCTTCAGGATGCTTACTTTCATGTGCCAATCCATCCAAAGCACAGAAAGTACCTGAGGTTCGCGATTGGCAATTCTCATTATCAGTTTCGAGTTCTGCCATTCGGGTTGACCTACGCCCCAAGGGTTTTCACCAAACTGTTGGCGGTTGTGGCAGCAAGTCTCAGAAGAGGAGGTATTCACATATATCCCTACCTGGACGACTGGTTGATCAGAGCAAGTTCTCCAGAACAAGCTCAGGAACATCTTTCGATCACCTGCCACTTCCTCCACAAATTGGGCTTCTCCCTCAATTTCAAGAAGTCCCACATGATACCATCCCAGAAGCTCCATTTTATCAGAGCAGTCTTGGACTCTTCCTCGGGAAAAGCCTCGCCTCCCGAAGTGAGAGCTCTCCACATCCAGCAGATGGTAACAAACTTCCAGAATTCCCAACGTCTACCGGCCTTCGATTTCTCAGGTTGCTCGGCGTCATGGCATCCTGCATTTTCCTAGTACCAGAGGCCAGGTTGAGAATGAGATCCCTTCAATGGGCACTCAGAACTCAGTGGTCCCAGTTCTCAGGGAAGATGTCGGATCTTCTGCAAGTCCCGAGCGCAGTTTCTCAGGATCTTCTATGGTGGGATTGCAACGACAACATTCTCAAGGGAGAGTCTTTTTGACAACGATGGCCGGAGATAACAGTAGTGACGGACGCCTCACTCACAGGGTGGGGAGCACACACCAACGATCTGACAATCAGCGGTCGTTGGTCTCCATCGGAGTCCAAACTACACATCAACCTTTTGGAGCTCAGGGCAATCAGACTAGCGCTGAAGGCCTTTCTGCCCTCTGTACAGAAAAAGAATGTCCTGATAATGATGGACAACACGGTGGCCATGTACTACCTCAACAAAAGAGGAGGAGTAGGGTCACTACCACTGTGCAGAGAGGCAATGCAGCTATGGTTCTGGGCAATACAAGAAGGAATTTCTCTATTGGCAATTCACCTAGCCGGAGAGAAGAACACGGCGGCAGATGCTCTGAGCAGGCAGAGCACGGTCTCTCACGAGTGGGAGCTGGCTCAGGAAGTCCTTCTGGAGATCTTCGCCCTTTGGGGAACCCCTCAAGTGGATCTGTTCGCCACCGCGATCAACCGGAAGTGCGATCAGTACTGCTCAAGGGAATTCCCTCAAAGAGGAGCTCTGGGAGACGCATTCGTAGTGGAGTGGAAGTTTCCACTGCTGTACGCATTTCCCCCAGTCCCCGTGATTCCTGAAGTAATCAGGAGGTTGAGAAAGTTCAGGAAAACCATGATCCTAATTGCCCCGGATTGGGCAAGGAGGACGTGGTACCCAGACCTTCTAGACATGTCCATCTGCCCTCCAATACGTCTTCCGCAAAGAGAGGATCTTCTCTCGCAAGAGGAAGGTCGGGTTCTCCATCCAGTGGTCAAGACACTCAACCTTCACACATGGTTTCTGAGAAGTTGAGATACAAGGACTGGGATCTTCCGGATGACGTAATGGAAGTCTTGCATTCGGCCAGAAGGCCAGCAACAAAATCTTTGTATTGATGTCGCTGGAACAGGTTTAGTAACTGGTGCAAAGATAAGGATGTGGACCCTTTTCAATGTGGCACTCCAGTAGTGCTCTCTTTCCTATTACATCTAGCCAATCTGGGGCTCCAGATAGGAACAATCAAAGGATACCTTGCTGCACTGTCCATTTTCAAGCGCATCTCGGAAGAGGTTTCATATTTAAAAATACCACTAATAATTCAATTCTTAAAAGGACTTACTAACGTATACCCTCCAATCCCTTTTCATGTCCCAACTTGGGACTTAAATTTAGTATTAAAATTCTTGACTTGCATACCTTTTGAGCCTCTGCACTCATGTCCATTGAGGCTTTTAACACTAAAAACTGTCCTTCTTGTGGCCCTATCATCAGCCCACAGGGTTAGTGAACTTCAGGCTCTCTCATGCAGATACTATTTTTTATAAGAATAAGGTAGTCCTTCCTTAAAGTTAAACCTTCATTCTTACCAAAGGATGTTTCTGACTTCCATTTGTCACAGAAAATAGTACTACCAACTTTTTATCCCCTCCTCATTTGGGCAAGGAAGAGGAGAGACTACACAGACTAGATCCCAAGAGGGCTCTTAGTTTTTACATCTCAAGGATGTCTAAATTGAGACAAGATGACCAACTATTTGTGGGTTATACTGGTCATAAACTAGGCTTATCTGTAACAAAACAGACCATATCCCGCTGGATCATTTTAGCCATAATAGAATGCTACAGATTAGCGGGAAAAGACCCACCAGATGGGCTTCGTGCTCATTCTACAAGGGGAATGGCTTCTTCTGCGGCTCTAAAGAGGCGAGTCCCGGCTTGCAGCTGCAACTTGGAAAACAATGCATACTTTTGTCAAGCATTACTGCTTGGATACTGCCTCCTCCAATAAGGGATTATTTGCCACGCCAGTTCTGCATTCTGTTCACGAAAACTAAAACTAGTACTCCCGCCTCCAAAATTGTCACTGCTATGGGAGTCTATCATAAAATGAGGAATACTTGGGAGGACACAATCCATTCGAAGAACAAGTTACTTACCAACTGTAATGTTCTTTCAACTGGATGTTCCTCCCACGTATTCCTCCTCGACCCTCCCATCCTACCCCACAGTACAGTTTACGTTTTCTTACACTTTGATGAGTGCATCAGTTATGGGACACGCCTGGGTGTTCCTCCTATATGTTTCATCGAAAAAACAGAACTGAAGCAACAGGCACGGCTCGAGTTATTTATACCATCGGTGACGTCGACAGAGTATAGAGTCCGTCAAGGGACAATCGATGCCACGACCTCGAGCACAGCGCCCTCTGCCGAGAGAAAAATGTTTTCTGAAGCAGCTAAGCTGGGGACAACGAGTTATCATAAGATGAGGAATACGTATATCTATATCTGCTTTGCCTACTTCCCCTGACTCTCTGGGTGACCTGTCAATGGTCCACTATTTATGGGCAAAAAAGTCTTACTTTGGGTCCTCAGGGAACACTGAGAGACGCGTCCGGCAACCTCTGGGTTTTCACCGCAGCAACCTCAGTTCGAATCTGAGTCACAACACCAATCTGTAGTGGCAATTTAACCACAGACTCAGTAATCCACTCTTCTGGTAGGTTGGGAAGTGTCTTTAATGGCCATCATCAAAGCTGAATACAAACAATCCACAGGAAAAGACACAAACCCAATAATCGAACTGCATATGGTGCTAAAACCCCCCTTCCTGTGTTTTATGTCCTACACTGGTTCTCTATGGAAGGGGTGGTATATGCGTTTTACAATGTCAACAGTATACAATGTTTCAACTGGTGTCAGCGAGCTATGCCTGCTTCTCATAACAGGGTATTGCAAGCAATTAGGGAGCATGTCACACCATGGAGAGCAAACTTTGCAACATGCAGCCAGCCGTCTCAGATACATTTCTAGCAAGTCAGCAATTCTTCTATGCTTACATTTTTCACACGACTCAGGTAGTGGCTGGCCCGCTTAATATTGCTAGTTCTGCATGGTAAAGCCGACTTCATCCGGCGAGCAAGTGCTCTAAAACATGCCAAACAGGAAAAAGGTATGAAGCAAGCAGGCTGTGAGGTGAGATGCTTCTCGCAGCATATCTAAGGTACATTTTGGTTAGGACATGCGCACAACAGCATATGATAAAACAGTTGGGGCAGTAAGGCACAATTTAACATGGCAGCCACAGGAGTCAGACTCCTCACAAGAGAGTAGAAGAGGAGTATCTAAATGAATGGCCCAATTACATTTTTGCTACCACAACCAGCAGCATCATCCCTCTGGAACAATTTAACCCAATCCATCAGAACAGTAGAGAACCAACCGAACATCCACAAGAGACTGAAAACTTTATTTTTTAGGAAATTGTTTGGCTTGACTCCTAGAATGTACCCCCACAATATTTGTATTTCTGTCTATTCCAAGACACTTCCATTACTTGCCCTTATTACCTCTGCAATTATTTACTGCTTGTCACTTATAGTGTGACCACCTGCTTATACTTTACACTTGTTCATCCTCTTGCTCTTATACATTTGCCACAATCTCTTTGCTATGCCAACCACCCTTGCACTCACTGCCTATCTACACTACTGCAATCACCATTTCATACATTGCTAATCATAAACCATATAGTTTGTGGAGAAAATCAGCCTTTTGGCAGCACTGGCGCTCACCATTAAAATTCTCACCATTCAAATTAATAGTATTGTTATTGCAGAATAAGAAGAAAGCAAAGCGGTTAGCTGCAAACTGGGACTTATTGCCCTGAGGCTGACCAGGGCTTAGAAATAACTGTAAAAGTAAAGAAGTCCAATGTGCACTTCCACCTTTAGATTGATTAATGTAGTATACAAAGAATGGATAACTAGAGATGTCACTTTATACTTCTGTATTTATTGATTATTCCACAAAAAAGCGAAAAGATTTAAGGGCCTCGTTACACGGAATGCGGTAAGGGTTTACCGGTACCGGAAGGGGACCGGTACCGGTCAACCCTTACCGCTTTACTACAAGGTCCCTTTGCGGTACCCGACCTCAACGGCTGGTTTTACCAGCCGTTAAGGAACGGGCCTGCAAAGGGACCTTGGTGCTAATTACGGTACCGCAATCTGCGGTACCGTAATTAGCTCCTTCCCCATTCCCATTGAGCTCTATGGGGGCAATAATGGGAATGGGGAAGTGCCTTGGTGAATGGGGAATTACCGCCCCGCTCACCTTGGAGTAGGGCGGTAATTCCGCCATCCACCAAGGCGGACACGGTAAAATACCGGCGGCAACCATGGCGCTAATAGCACCATGGTTACCGCATACCGTGTAATGAGGCCCAAAGGCTTGAATTCACTTCATTCCATTCAATAGTGTGGGTACTGTATTCACATTTGCTCTCATAATAGCAATTGAATTGAATTCAATCAATGGTATAATTAAATTGCAGTGCTCTGGTTGTTTGCTCCCCAACATGTGTTTCTCTGCTAATTTCTGTCTAGCTTTTCTTCAGGAGTCGCAATTTTGAGAGTCAGAGGTTCAATGTGTCTCTTTTCAATGTTGACATGCAATTTCTGTTGTGCTATAGGTTTTCAGTTTATGATGAAGATAGAGGAAATATCACATTACCCTAGGAAAACCAAGACACAGCAAGAATGTAATCTATGTGGCTATATTGAAACAGTTGAGTGGTGAACAGTGAAAGCCCAACTTGTTGGGAGATATTACTCACAGTTGAGTAGCTGTGCTTATATGCTTGGATTACTTTGCTTACTACTTCTGGTCAATGTTTTTTTTCGAGTTGTTCTTCTAGCTCATTAATTGCCCTAAATTAGGAACATTAATGGAGGCCATAAATGAAACATGTGTAAAGCTAATAGAGACTTGGCTAGTTGTCTAATTTAGAGGCCTTCAAGTACTCTATACCGGGCTAAATCTTACCTGCTGGCTGTTTTGCTCTTCCATTAATTGCTCCGAGATCTGCATGGTTCGAATGCCATGTTTGAAAATAGGGAAATGACCGCTATTTGAACTATGCGATGATATCATCGCACTTGCGTGCGCGGTGACGTCATGCGTTGCCCCGCCATTTTGGTTCCGGATACCGAACCTAATGGTGTATACAGTGTGTTTTGGTCGTTTGTTTGTATTGTATTTTCACCGTTCGCCGCGATCTCGGAAGGAGGGCAGGAGCACTCCCTCCTCCTCCAACAGCTGATCCACTGCCCAGCCGCTCATCATGACGGCATGGTAAGGCCTAGTGCCAGTGCGCAGCGAAGGCAAGGACCTCGTCGGCCCCTGCTTCAATTGAGTCACGCATTATCTACAGGCAGATTACTTCACTGATGTCTGCTGCCAAAGCTTGCCGTCCCGAACCAGCGTTGCATTGTTTTCTTACTCAGCGTCCACGCGGGCCCACAGAAATGGCTGCCGTGTATTGAGACGCCATTCTGTCGCTTAGCAACAGGATCTACATGCCCTGCCTCACGTCTCCTGGGCCCGATTGGCCAATCCAGCAACTAATCTGCTGCTGGGTGAACCGGAAGGCAAGAGCCGGCAAGCTGTCAAGGCCCGACTACTAAGGCCATCTGGCTGTCTGCGGCTGTCTGCGAAGGCTGTCGGGAGGGCGCTTACCTGTGAGTATACCACGCTAGCTGCATGCTCTCTCCTCACACTTAGGTTGCTTTAATTGTTGCGCACGGCATTCCCTGTCGTATGTACATTTTATATTTTGTTCTTCATTGACTAAATCTACAAGCTAACCGTAAACACCACTATCAACCTAGGTGCTACTGCCTGAAATCAGCCCACCCTGGCTAACTGTCTGCCCAGCATGCTCCTCGTGTCCACGCCACACTAGTGCTGCAGCGTTTATTTTCCTACTTGCCTGCTGGGCACTGAACTAACCCTCAATGCCAAGATCTCACCAAGCTACTTAGCGAACAAGGCCATTGATTCTCGATCTTCTAAGCTAATAAACTTCAAATCACCATTGTACCTGCCCTCCACATCAGACCTACCGTATTGTTCTAGCATACTGTGCCTCAGCTAACATATCACGCATATGATTACTTCTACAGTCCCTGTATTGATTCTCATTACCATAACATGTATCTAGCATTCCACATTGAATGGTATTAGCCCACTGTGATTGGTATTAGTCCACTGTGAATGATAATAGCCTACTGTAAATCTAGCAGCGCCTTCTGATCGCACTAGCTTGACATGTATCTAGCAGTCCACATTGATCGCTTTAGCTTAACATGTATCTAGCAGTCCACATTGACTGTTACTAGCATACTGTGAATGATACAAGCCTACTGTGTACTTAGCAATCCATTCTGATCTCTATCAGTCCACTGTGATTTTAGCAGACCATATCATTCTAAACTAGCATACTGTGTTACTACCAGCACCCAATGACCCGTTTGTCAAATCTATATAATTTTGACTGCAGCCCACCGTACTGCAACGTATAAAGTGTTTTCCCCCTGCCCCATCACCTGCTACACCATGCCACTCAAAGCTAACAAGACCTCTCAAAAATTCTCTAACATCCTCCCCAAAACCATCACCAGCCTAGTCGCCCTTGCATTCATTTTATCCACTCTCCTTCCCTTTAAAACACACTCCAATACAACTAGCATATTGCCACTACCACACCACATCTCATTTCCCGTTATATCAATACAGTCTCCAGATAGTGCACCTTCCACCTCCACATCCTCAGGCAGAATTTTCCCTATCTCTCGTACCCCCATCGAGTATCTGCATTCATGGCCATCATCCTCTCGCGCCTAAACTACTCTAACTCCCTCTACCTAGGCGTGCCCACATAGCAACTGAGAAATCTCCAGTGTATTAAAAACTGCAAGGCTCCTCCTCACACTCTCCCCCAGAGAACACATCTCCCCCAGCACTCGGTGTACCATAAAATGTCACCCACGAAAAACAAGAACAAAATTATGCCAATGACAATGGAAGCATTCGTGTTACAGGGTAAAGGAGACAACGTCACACAAACCGAGAACTTGAACCAACACCAGTCTCCTGTGACCCCACAGGGCCCACAGGAAAACCAGGTCCTCGCAGCATAGCAGCCCTGCATTCGTCCTTAAAGCCAAAGATAGACAAGGTTAAAATAGACGTACAGCTCCTCCGACAGGATGTCAGCCAACTAGCCGAAAGGATCTTGTCTGCAGAAGTGCTCCTGAAGGAAACATCAGACTCTACTATGGACCTAGAAAGAAAGGTCAAAGAGCTGGAGAAGCGAAACACCACACTGGAAATGCAGGCAGAAGATGCAGAGGGAAGGTCCTGCACTAGCAAATTGCGGGTGCTTGGCGTACCAGAGTGTTACGCTCACCTAGTCTCTGCGGGGGCGTTGGGGCACAGTTGGAGCCCTCCCTCGGCTTGGCTCCCCTGCATCGGCTGTCTTCCCCAGCTGCTGCAGAATATGTTGTTCGGGATGCTGGTATTGTCCCTGGGAGGAGATGAGACGCAATGAGGATGGCACGGAGGTGTTACGAATTCTCTCGCCTCTTTCATGGCAAAATGTAGTGCACAAGAGTTTTCCCATGCAAGCTCACCTGTTATTTTGTAATGCTGAGCTCTCCGTCCTGCTTCCTTCAGCAGGGGCGCGTAGAGTGGGCCTATTTGCCGTGAAAGTGGTGATCCAGACCAGCTGCGACCAATCCACTTGAAAGGTAAGTCTTTGGTTATGGTTCTTGTTCGTTTGTAATAATGTCTTTGGCAATGAGTCTTTTGACTTGTTGGTAAGTAATAATAATTCTTGCAATGTCTCTGCTTTTCCCAATAGGTGTGAAGGTGGTAGATTGGAAGCGTGGAGCGGATCCGGGGGTTCCCCTGAGGATGATGGACTCTCAAAGTCAACAGGTAAGCTGGCCGTTATAATGGAATTCAAGACTCAGGTATGGTGCGGCCAAGAGTTCGTAATTTATAAGATGTCTAACCTGTTGTGTGTCTTTTTCCCCTTGTAGGAGCGGTCTGACGGCGTGGAGCAGAGTCTGGATGCTTGAAGGCAGTTCCGCGGCACCGGATGAAGATACTGCGATGAAGAGGAGAAGAAGCGAAAGCTCCCGCGTCACTCGGAGTCCGTATCCGGCGAGGAAAAGGCTCAGACTCCGATGACAATGGAATGCAGGTAGGATGCGCGTACAGCGATGGAGCGGCTGGAATCAGGTAAGGTGCGCATTCAGCGATGGAGTGGCTGGAATCAGGTAAGTGCGCCTTCAGCAATGAAGCGGCTGTAATCAGGGAGGTGCGCCTTCAGCGATGAAGCGGCTGGAATCGGGTAGGTGCGCCTTCAGCGATGGAGCGGCTGGATTCGGGTAAGATGGTCTTCAGAGATGGAGTAACAGAAATCAAGGTGAGGAACAGCGGTAAGCGTCACGCTGCAAAGCAGAATAACGCGAAGCGAGGGCATGTGGTTGGGCTGGCTATATAGGCTGGCTCTGGCTCCTCCCTCTGGCCCCGCCTTATGGCTCCACCTTGCTCCGCCCAAGGACTCTGGCACATGCCTCCCAATGATGTTCTATGGCCACGCCCGGCCCTGATGCACATGCCTTAGGAACAGGGTGTGCAAAGCACACCTTTCAATGAGCCTGGTGCCAGAGGCGCAAGACTGGGTCCATTTGGCCCCTGGGGTGATGAAGGCCTGGGTCCTTGCCCAATGGCCATGACACAGAGGGGCCCGATCCCACTGCCTACATTGAGAATCTGCTGCTTCAGGAGATCGGACTAGGCAAGCTCTCACAGGGTTTCGCTCTTGAGAGGGCCCATCGATCCCTCCATGAAAGACCCCCACCTGGATCGCACCCCCGACCAATAATTACTAGGATCCTCAACTTTCGGGACCAAGAAGTCATCCTACAGCACTACAGGGAAGGCGCCCAGCTAACCATGGTTCATGTTCACCACTCGCCCCATAGTTACAAAAAGATCCCAGCAGTGACTGGATCCAATACCAGACCAGGCCTTGTAGGTACGGGTACGCCTGAACAGCACAGAGTTGTTAGGCGCCCTGTTCAAGTTCTGTTTTTATTGGATTCATTTCTGTATTCCATACGAAATTACTCCTGTTTGACCATATTAGGCTGACAAAATGGGCATGGAAATGTCTGACCTGGGACAACTACAATATCAATACTGACACTGAGACTCTGATTGACCAACACACAATGCAATGTCGAATACCATAAGAATATGTCATGGAATGTGCGCAGACTAGGTTCCTACCTTCGTAGAAACAGGGTGAAATCTTACATACAACAGAAAAAAATATCTGTGGTACTACTCCCGGAGACACGCCTACTACCCGAGGGACAAGAAGCACTACTGACCGATGGGGTACGGGGCCTCCTATTCTAGGTTTGCTAGAGGAGTACTCAATTGGATTGATGGCACACTACCCTTCCAATTACTGGAAATAGGGAAGGCCACAAAGGGGAGGTATTTAATTATTAGAGTGTACCTGGAGCACAGGGAAATCTGCATAATCTACTCATAGTTTCCAAACCACAAGATCCCGCCACACATACACACGTTAAGTAAGCTGATAACAGCAAGAAGCAGTCTTGTTTTGTCCTGTGCGGTGGAGACTTCAATTGGGTAAGAAACCCTGCACTAGACAGGCCATCCTCTTTTAACAACCGTCCCTCCCCAGCCACTATTGAATTAAACGTGGCACTAACAAATATTGACCTAGTCGACACATGGAGGGAAATACATCCAGACAGCAGAGGTTACTCCTACTACTCCCCCCTCACAAACTGCGCACGCATATCGATTACTTCTTTGTGGGAGCAGCACATCTTGCAGCAATCACAAATGCGGAATACATGGGACGCACAATATCGGACCACTCACCCTCAGTGATTGAATGGTGCCTTGCGTATCCCAGACCACCCATTCCAACGTGGCGCCTACCCACTGGGGCACTAACTGACGCAGCTTTCAGGGAATCACTATTAGACTTTCTGCTCAACTTCCTCAATAATAACATCGGGAGCATAAATAGCTGGGGCACTATCTGGGAAGCCATGAAGGTGGTGACTAGAGGCGAGGTCATAGCCATAGCTGGGGGCATCCGACAGGGACTTGGTGAGACCCTGGAGTCCACAGAAGAGGACATTCTAATATTAGAGACCCAACACTTTGGCCAATATTCCAAAGAAGGAAAGCTGATAGAAGCATAATCCAGGTGTTGCGAAGACTGGCAGAGGTTGGCTAAATTTGATTACACCGCCCAGACAGCCCGAGCACGCATAGATGGAGATAAATCCGGGAGGCTATTGGCATGGCTATGCAAACGGGAGCACCACAACCCACAATGCTTTACGACGAATGCAGGGCTCCGTGGAGATCCCAAAGGTCGATAAACGAAACCTTTACCTCCTTCTATGCACAACTGTACAGACACGACAGCCTGGTGCCCCGGGAAGTCCTGGTCAATGTGTTCTCCCAGATTCACCTGCCGAAGCTTACAGATGCTGAACGCGACTCCCTGGACTTGCCTATCACTATTGAAGAACTGGGTGTAGCCATTGCCTTCCTACCCAGTGGTAAAACCCTGGGTACAGATGGGCTCCGCTGTGAATGTTACAAGGCTTATGCCACCACCTTGCCTCCAAAGCTTATGAAAGTGTTCACAGAGCCTTATGATGCAGGCATTGTCCCAGCGGGCATGAGAGAGACTCTAGTGGTGCCCATCCCTAAACCTGGGAAGCGAACAGACAGGTGCGATGCATACTGACCCCTGGCAATGCTAAATTGCGACATAAAAATACTTACAATGGTGCTAGCTATACGCTTACGTAAAGTCGTCACAACATTACTACATGTAGATCAGACGGGGTTCGTGCCTGGTCGCAGCATGGCCCTGAATCTTCGTAGACTCCAGAATGTCATTGATCAAATGCACACCCGCAAGGAACAATATGTAATGGCATCTCTAGACGCCACTAAGGCCTTTGAGTTGGTCTACTTTTGGGCTGGGCCGAGTATTCACCCCATCGGGATGGGCCAGTCTTCTATACACCTCCTCAGTGGCTAGACTGATGTCAGGTAAACAGATATTCGAAGTTTGTTTGTTTGTTTTATTTATTTATAAGGGGCACCAAGCCCGAGGTTATCTGGGCGCAGCAGGTTACAAGTATTTTTTCAGCTTAGAAAGTTACAGAAAATTAACAGGTTATGTGATACACATATTTACAATTTAAATATACACATATTTACACATTAGGATGTACACAGGATACAGTTATACATTATATAGGTTCTAGTAGGCAGTAGGGCACCAAGTTGCAGCGTCAGGAGTCATGTGTTAACAGACGAGCAACGTAGTTCACTTGTCATTTGATCTAAGCCAGTTTATCATATTACGTCTGAAGTTCTGGAAGGATTGGTACACTCTTAAGGAATACGGTAGTGCATTCCCAAGTTTGTGCTGCCATTACCGGAAAGCTAGTCCCTCCAGCTTTTTAAAGTTTAAATCTGGGTACCGTCAGACAGAAGGAATTAGCTGTTCTGGTAGGGCGGGATGTAGATTTTTTAACTATTCTCTCTGCCAGGTAAGTAGAAGCATCATTGTTGAGTCACCTATGTGTAAGAGATACTGTTTTAAGCAGGATTTTGTAGTTGATAGATAGCCATTCATTTTGTCTCCTTAATTCAGAGATGTGCTCTCTGTTTGGTATAATTAGGGACATTCCAAGCACATTGTTCTGTAAAATTTGGATTTTGTTAATAATATATTTATTCACCCCCAGAAATAAGGCATTACAATAATACAACTTTGACAGGACAAGGGCATTTGCTAGGATAATGCAGCTTTCTTTAGATAGGAAGGGCCTGCAAGCCCTGATTAGCTTAGTATGGAATATACAGTGGGGAACCCGCCAAGGTTGCCCGCTCTCACCTATATTATACATCCTGGCCATGGACCCCATAGCAGCATTCCTGCGTCAGGAATACTTAGAAGCAGGCATACTGATAGGCGGTGCTAGGCACCTAATATCACTCTATGCAGACATTGCCTTGCTCTATCTCTGTAAACCGCACCACAACCTCCCTGTCGTCCTAGAGGTGGTAGACAGATTTGCTGAACTATCAGGGATCTCATTTAATAGACAGAAATCATGCCTCTTCCCACTGGCAGGGCTCTGCAAGTTGGACTTGGCTGCCTTGCCTGACGTGGGACTCCCCTGGGAGACCAAGTGTTCAGATACCTACATATTCAGATTGCACACACACCCATAGAAACACACAACTGCAATACGCTCCTGGTGTTGGGGGGCCTTGGAAGGTCTATGTCCTTCTGGTCCAGACTACCGCTGTCAACCATGGGCAGAATTGCCATCATTAAAATGATAGTGCTGCCAAGATTTCTTTACGGTTTTACAAATGTCCATCACTGCATTGGTGCAGCCTTCTTTTGCCGTCTTGACTCAACAGTCAGAGACTTCATATGGAGCTCCGGTCGTCAAGACTGGCCCTCAGCGTACTGAAATTACCCTACAAAGATGGTGGGGCACAACTGCCTAACTTTGAATTATATTACTGAGTTTTGTTATAAAATGGTTGGCGGAACCTCCCACACCTGAATCACGGCTGCTGCAGCAGCTGGTAACCCCAGTCAGACTTTGCAAAATCCCATGGCTCCCCGTGAGCTGTGCTAACACAACACCAATGTTGGTCAGACTGGGTAGGCGGATCTGGTGCAGGACAATGAAACTACTCAAACTTCATAATCCATATTCACCTAATGTACCAATAATCACTGGTGTGTGCACAAACAAAACAAACATAGGAGCTGCCAGGCACTGGGAAGAGTGGGGGGGTCTATACATGGGAGGACATGTACGAAAATGGCCAGTTTAGAGAACTAGGGAATTTATCAGAGCAGTCAGGATTGCCCAGGGGAAAATTCCTACATTACTTGAGGGTGAGAGGAATAGCAAAACTCAAATGGGGGAGGTGGCCTGAAGAACCGGAGGAGACAGGACTACTGGCCCTAATGTACATGTTAGAAGATGGCTGGAGACACGTGTCCAGACTCGACAATCTCTTATTGGAGGGAGTTAGTGTTCGAGACCCCGAATTGAAACAGAAATGGGAGGCAGACTTGGGTTTGGTCATCACAAACCCGGGATCGGAACGGGCACTTAGCTCCCCCAGACAGGTGTTCCGAAATGCTAGATTCAAGCTGCTCTAACTAAATGTACTCCACCGTATGTATTTGACCCCCAACAGGGTAGCTAAATTCAATAGGGAGGTCAAGTCCTGCTGCCCTCGCTGCCATCAGGTCAAGGCGAAATTCATGCAAATGTTCTAGGACTGCACCAAAGTGCAGGCCTTTTGGTTCCAAATCGAACAGGCCTGCAGGGCGTCAGGGGTTGTCAGATACTCCTGGAGTCCGCTGGAGTGCCTGTTGGGAGCACACCCCGGAACAAAGTAAATATAAACACATCACCAGATTCATGACCCTAGCATGTATACTCGCAAAACGACAGATTGCTATGTTATGGAAATCATCGGCAGGTCCTACTACAAATGCTGGCTGCATGAGTTTGAAATTGGGTGCAAGGCAGAGACATGGCCTGGGCCAGATAGATATTGACACAAGACGATAGCTCTGCCGTCACTTTAGAAGCCTGGAAATCGCTTGTGGTGGCCCTTTTCCGTTCATCAGACGATAAACCACCATGAAAATAGGATTCTGATGCAACAAACATAATACGATACCCGAGATTATCGACCCAGGAACACTATTTCGATGGGAACCTCTCCTGTAACAGGACTTAAGGATGCTGCTTCAATACAGACCCTGTATTGACAGACTACCCCATGCCTGATTGATAAGTGAGTCCAACTTTGTATGGAACGTTGTTTGTTCATTATTTTAATTGTTCATTGGCTCCTGATCAAATGCACTATCCAATAAAGTGTGATTGTCAATTTATGTTGTAATAATAATGTTATTTTGAAGGGATTGTGTCCTCCGACGTATTCCTTATCTTTGATGTTATACATTCCAACTTGCTGGCTTCGGACATTTTTTCAGGGCGCTGCACATTGACGTCCCTCGAGTCGGTGTCCCTTGACAGCCTCTGTATTGGCGCCAACGTCATCATGCGTATAAATAGACTCGCGCAGCTTCCGTTGCTCAGTTCCGTTTTTCCACGCTTCGTGGGCCTCGGAAACGTAACGCTCAGTTCCTTTCTTCAGGAAAACCTTCTTATTCTTTGGAGATTATTAGCATTACACGATGGCTTCTTCATCCGAACCATCGACTCCACGGTCCGGTTTTAAAAAACGGCGTGACTGTGGGAAGAAAATGTTGTTAACGGATCCTCACAGGGTCTGTTTGTGGTGCCTGGGATTGGAGCATCACTGTTCGGAGTGTGAGGACTGTATGTCCATGACGGCGAAAGCCTTGAAGGAGCGTAAGGGGAAGTTGGAAAGAGGAAAGGACTTTAAAACTTCTACTCCCTCGAAAGTTTCTTCGGCCGAGTCGAGACATTTGTCTCCTCGTCGACAAAAGAAACATTCTCGTTCACGATCTCGAAGCGGTTCTCACGAATCTTCGAGATCAAAACACTCTAAGAAGAGGCGTCGTAGATCTCCCTCTACTTCCCCAGCAAAGGTCACCTGTCCCACGAAACACAGCTCTCCGGCTAAGTGGGAGGAATTCCGTAAAAATATGCTTAACGTCTTCGAAAAAGCGGCCTCGACCCCCTCAGAGACGTCTAAAGGTGATACCCTGGGTGAAAGACCCGAAAAGTCAAAACGCTGCGAGCCGTTGAACCCGGTGAGGGAAAATACTCAAGAGCGTCATGAACCCTCGAGTAAAAGCAATAAGACCGCGTCATCGACGCCGTGGTCAAAGATTCCTTCGACTCACAAATCTGTGTCATCGACGCCTTTGTCGAAGGGCCCTTTGACGCATAAATCTGTCTTTGATGCTCCTCAGAGTCATCCACCGGGGAACAACCAAGGTGCCACACCCGAACCATCCTTCTGCAAGCCAGGTTCCAAGAAGCCTGATTCTGTGGATGCTTCCACATTGAATGACAGTAACAAAAAGTAGTTCCCTAGCACAAACTCATTATTAAGTATAAGCCTGGCACCAAAGGTGCCAGGAATGGCCCCAAGAAGGCCTAGGTTGGGATTTAGTAGGGACTGGGGTCAAGGCTCCCCCTGGCCCATGGGTAGGCCAGGGGTCTTCGGGGTGAGGGTCGTGACAGCACTCCCCCCCAAGGCCCCTCTCAAGGTGTTCCTTCTGTCCAGTCCAGGTTTAGTCGGGAATTTTCGATGGTACCTTTTGATTAGACGTGGTGCGTGAACATTTTAACTGAGTTCCCAGGATCTATCTTGGGGTTCAAAACCCTTCCAATCTATTAGATAGTATAGCTTGCCCCTAGAGTACTTAGAATCCAGTATACCTTTAATTTCAAATTCTGGTTCCCCGTCGACAAGAATGGGTTTAGGTGCCGTTCCAATATGTGTGCCTGGTTGCATCGGTTTTACCAGGGACACATGGAATACTGGGTGGATACGTAGATTGGATGGCAAATCTAATTTGACGGCCGCTGGATTGATAATTGCCTTGATAGTAAAGGGACCCACATACTTGGGTTGAAAGGTCTGGGTTCCTTTGATGGGCATGAATCTGGTGGCTAACCAGACCTTGTCTCCTACTTGATAAGTGGGGGCCGTAGTCCTGTGTTGGTCGGCGAATTGTTTTTGTTTGTCTTTGGCGTGCGTTAGATGTTCTTTGGCCTTTTTAAAGGCTTGAGTGATGTTGGTGTGAAGGGTTACTACCGCGGGCATTTCTAATCTGGTTGGGAGGTCCAATTCCGAGGTACGCGGGTGTCTGCCATAGAGAGCATAAAAGGGCGTTTGTCCCGTGCTGGAATGTAAGGAGTTCTTATAAGCGTACTCGGCTATCCATAGCAAGTCTTTCCAGTCTCTTAGCTCGTGATGTAACATACACCGCAGGTACTGCTCTAGGATCTGGTTGGTCCTTTCAGCCTGGCCGTCTGTTTGAGGGTGATGGCTAGTGGATAGCCGAACGTCAATTTGTGCCATAGCACAGCACTTCCTCCAAAAGTTGGAAACTAACTGACTACCTCGATCGGAGATCAGGACTGACGGAAAGCCATGTAATTTAACATTATTGTCCAGAAATACCTTGGCTAACATGGATGCATCTGGAAGACCCTTGAGTGGAATAAAGTGGGCCTTTTTTGAGAATAGGTCGACAACTACAAGAATGGTAGCTCAGTGATGAAATCAAGGGAAGGAGTGTGCCATGGCACTGGAGGAATGTCCAAAGGTTTCAGAAGGCCATATGGTTTGTGCCTTTGCAATTTATTCTGTGAGCAGACTCCACAAGACTGAATGTATTGGATGATATCTCTTCGCCAGGTAGGCCACCAGAAGTTCTGTTTAACCTTGGCTAAGGTTTTGGTAATTCCGGGGTGTCCTTCGATTAGGGAGTCATGGTAACTTGAAATAACCTGTTGTTGTAACTTCTTGGTGAGTATGTATAAGCGATCCTTGAAGAATGGTAATTGGTTTTGGACGGAATACTGTTCTCCTTGCGCTTGCCACGCAAGTTAAGCATCCGGATTCATGCTCTGTTGAATTTCTTTTTTCAGTTCCGTGTGGGTTAAGGCAGTAGTAAGGCCTAAGAGCTTGTCTACTGGTATGATGGGGACTGCATCTGGAGCCGTATAAACCAAGTCATTAGTGTCAGTACGAGAAAGTACGTCAGCCTTTCCATTCTTGACGCCGGGTCGAAACGTTATGACAAAATCATATTCGGTGAAGAAGAGAGCCCATCGCAGCTGGCGTGAAGATTGGGCTTTGGCTGTCTTAAGATATTGCAGGTTTCGGTGGTCAGTGATTACTGTAATGGTGTGTCTGGCTCCCAGAAGGTAGTGTTGCCAGGCTTTAAAGGCGGACTTGATTGCCAAGAGTTCTTTGTCTGTTATTGCATAATTTATTTCTGGGGGTGAGAACTTCTTTGACCAGAAGGCCACGGGATGTAGCTGGCCAGTTTCGGGATTCTTTTGAGAGAGGACAGCTCCCATTGCTATACTGGAAGCGTCCATTTCCACGATGTACGGGAGGTCTGGATGTGGATGTCGCAGGATTGGTGCTGAGGTGAATCTTTTTTTTAGTTCCTGAAAAGCCTTTTCTGCGTCTTCAGTCCAGGCAAATTTTTTGTTATTTTTTCGCAGTAATGCAGTGATTGGGTGTACGATTTGGGAGAAGTCTGGTATAAACCGGCGATAAAAGTTCGCAAAGCCTAACATGCTTTGTACTCCTTTTACAGATGTTGGTGATGGCCATTTCAAAACGGCGTCGACTTTGTGCAGGTCCATCCTGATGCCTCCGGGAGTAAGAATGAAGCCCAGAAACTCTACTTCGGTTACGTGAAAATGGCACTTTTTCATCTTGGCAAATAAACGATGTTCACGGAGTTTGGCCAGGACTGAACGGACATGTTTGACATGGTCTTGTTTGGAAGTTGAGTACACCAGGATGTCATCAATGTACACTAAGGCGCAGACATCAATTAGCTCTCTCAGGACGTCATTCATGAAGTATTGGAATGCTGCCAGCGCGTTGCATAACCCAAAGGGCATAAATTGATATTCGAACAAACCATATTTAGTACGGAAAGCAGTTTTCCATTCGTCACCGCTTCTGACCCGAACCAGGTGATATGCTCCCCGCAGGGCCAATTTGGTGTAAATTTGAGCATCCTCGACCTGGTCCAGCATTTCCGGAATGAGTGGCAAAGGGTAACAGTTCTTTACAGTGATCTGGTTCGCCGAAATTGAGGCGCTTTGATGATGTCAAACAAAATGAGATCTCTATGCCCATCCTGACACAGCAATGTTATTTCAGCTGTGCATTGGGTAACGGGTCTGGAAGCAATTTCAGTTCCATCAACTGTAGTCACCTTATCAGTAGTCGGCTTGGAACATAAGGGGAGTCCCATCTCTGCAACCGGATCCTGATCAATATTATTTCTGCCTTTGGCGCCAGGCTCATACTTAATAATGAGTTTGTGCTAGGGAACTACTTTTTGTTACTGTCATTCAATGTGGAAGCATCCACAGAATCAGGCTTCTTGGAACCTGGCTTGCAGAAGGATGGTTTGGGTGTGGCACCTTGGAACTCTTTTACCTGGACTTCTTTCTTGAAGCTATTTAAACCACGCCCGACTGGACTGACACGCTTCGTGTTAGTTTGCAATTCTGCAACGTGACGCTCACCGCGTTCAGCTTCAGCCACGAACCTCGGATGAACAGCATCTGCAGAAAAGAAAGAAGACATCGTTAGAAAAGGTTGCAATTTACCTGAATTCCATCATCAGCTCTTCCGACCGGCATCCTGGAACCAGCGCTCCTTCGGATCGACGGACCTGCAGAAAGGGAAAGACAAAGCATTAGACATTTTGCACAATTAACGAACTCTGCCAAAAGGCTTACCTTGCCACTCGCACTTCATTCAGCAACATCTCTGGAATTCTACACTCCGACGGAGCACCGCGACCTGTGAAGACAAAAGATAACAGGTTAGTAAAGGCAAGGCACCTTAGCGCTGCAATAAGAGCCTACTCGCCGCGTCCAGGTGCTCCAAAAATGCAATACTTACCAGCGAACCCCGAATCCAATCTTCGCCACGAATTGGACTTCCACGTACCTAAGGAAGAGAAAAAGACATTGTTAATTCCAGAAAGGCATGCTAGGACAGCAAAACACCATAGCAATAAGACCTACCTGAAAGACTCACGTTGGGCCGGCATCAGTGAAGTAACTCGTCCGCCATAGCCCGCAAAGCACCACGCGCCCCTGCCGAGACAGCAGGACGGAGAACCCGCCAACATCAAGAACAAGGTGAGAGGAAGCCCAGAGGCACCGCAGACATACCGGGTGGTGGGAGGCTGTTAATCCCAGTTACCCGGTCCTAAACATTGTTTACCTGTATTTCTGGCAGGATTCTTCCGCTGGTCACTACTGGGCATCGCAGGGAGGGATACCTGGACACCGATTGCTGGGTGGCGCCCCCGTGGAACCAGGTGAGCATAACAGTTTTGGGCAATTCAAGAAGGAATCTCTCTATCGGCAGTTCAGCTAGCCGGAGAGAAAAACTTGACGGCGGACAGTCTGAGCAGGCAGAGCACAGTCTCCCCTGAGTGGGAGCTAGCTCAGAAAGTCCTTCAAGAGATCTTCACCCTTTGGGGAACCCCTCAAGTGGATCTGTTCGCCACCAGTATCAAAAGAAAGTGCGATCAGTTTTGTTCAAGGGAATTTCCCCCGACAGGAGCTCTAGGGGACGCGTTCATAGTGGACTGGGAGTTTCCACTTCTGTACGCGTTTCCTCCAGTCCCTGTTATTCCTCAAATGGTCAGGAGGTTGAGAAGATTCCAGAAAGCCATGATCCTAATTGCCCCGGATTGGGGCAGGAGAACGTAGTACCCAGACCTTCTAGACATGTCCATCTGTCCTCTGATTAGTCTTCCACACAGAGAGGATCTTCTCTCGCAGAAGGGAGGTCAGGTTCTCCATCCAGACATCAGAACCCTCAACCTTCACGCTTGGTTTCTGAAAGATTGAGATACAAGGATTGGGATCTCCCGGATGACGTCATGGAGGTGTTGCTTTCAGCTAGAAGGCCAGCAACAAAGACTTTATACCGCTGCCGTTGGAACAAATTCTGCAACTGGTGTAGAGAAAAGAATATTGAACCCTTTTCATGCAATACACCAATGGTGTTATCTTTCTTGGTTTACTTAGCAAATTCAGGTCTTCAGTTGGTACGATCAAGGGCTACCTCGCAGCACTGTCAATCTTTAAGCGTACTGCTGAGGAGCCTTCATATTTGAAAATACCCTTGGTAATCCAATTTCTGAAAGGATTAACTAATGTTTATCCCTCAAAGCCTTTTCAAGTTCCATTGTGGGACCTAAATCGAGTCTTAAAATTTCTGATGGGTACTCCTTTTGAACCACTTCATTCCTGTTCATTAATATTTCTCACTCTTCTTAAAACAGTTTTTCTAGTGGCTCTAACTTCCGCCAGAAGAGTGAGCGAATTACAAGCTCTATCTTGCAAACCTCCTCATACAATCTTTGCATAAAGACAAGGTT
The DNA here is from genome assembly GCF_040938575.1 of Ambystoma mexicanum. NCBI lineage: Eukaryota > Metazoa > Chordata > Amphibia > Caudata > Ambystomatidae > Ambystoma > Ambystoma mexicanum. The sequence continues at coordinate 95,051,634 of NC_090939.1, read as the reverse complement.
GTCTTATAAGTGAAGCCCAACTTTCCCCCAAAGGTGGTCTCTGAATTCCATATTACTCCGAAAATTACCTTACCTTCGTTCTATCCTCCTCCCCATCCAGGGAAAGAGGAAGAGAGATTACACAGGCTACACAGCCTGGATCCAAGGCGTGCCTTGAGTTTTTATATTAGCAGACTTGCTAGGATAAGGCAAGAAGACCAATTGTTTGTAGGATACGCAGGGCGCAAATTAGGACTGCCAATGACAAAACAGACCATTTCAAGATGGATCATTTTAACCATTCTAGAATGCTACAAATTGGCAGGAAAAGAACCCCCTCAACATCTTAGGGCTCATTCAACCAGGGGTATCGCAGCCTCTTCGTCTCTCCAAAGAGCTGTCCCAATTAAAGATATATGTGCGGCTGCCACATGGTCGTCCGCACATACCTTTACCAGCCTGGATTCCTCCTCTAGCCAGGAGACAAGATTTGGGAAAGCTGTGTTGCATTCTGCACATCTTTAAAGTGAAATATTTCATCTTTACTCCCACCTCCTCTTTACACTACTGCTATGGGAGTCTATCAAAGATAAGGAATACGTCGGAGGACACACTCCCTTCGAAGAACAAGTTACTTACCAAACTGGTAACGTTCTTTCGATGGGATGTTCCTCCGACGTATTCCTTATTGCCCCTGCCATCTATCCCCGCAGTAAAACTTCCCTTGTAGTTTCAGTTTACGCTCCTTCAAGGTTACTAACCAATTAATGCAAAGCAAATTTGAACTTCAAAACGGAACTGAGCAACGGACGCTGCACTAGTCTATTTATACACATGATGATGTCGGTGCCGATACGGAGGCTGTCGAGGGACACCGACTCGAGGGACGTCGACGCGCAGCACCCTCTACTGGAAATCATTCCGCGGTTAGCAAGCTGGAATGTATAACATCAAAGATAAGGAATACGTCGGAGGAACATCCCATCGAAAGAACGTTACCAGTTTGGTAAGTAACTTGTTCTTCTGAGGCTTGTGGAATCTGCTTAGATCACATGCTATGCATAGGCCGACATCTAGTGGAAGCTGCAGAGTATTACAGTTGTTGTTTTTGAAACTCGGAAAGGGACGTCGACAGGGTGTGCAAGTAATACTATCCCTAGTGTGACTTCCACTGTACCAATGGTCCTTAATGCGCCGAGGTCCCTCAGATTGCTTTTTTCCACCATCATCGTCGGACGCTATAACGCAGAGTTCCGTTTCGGCTAAGGCCATTAATTAACGTTATTAGAGCTACAACTCTTTCTATCCTTTATTTACCGACCCTCGATGAACATCTTTGATGGCGGTGAAAAGGACGAACGTCGTCAGACAAAGAGCTGACTCGATGACACCCCTTCGGCCTTGGATGAGGGTGCATCAAGCGATGGCAGCATCAGTGTCTTTTAGGACGACAAAGGCTATAGGGAACCGAGTGATTCCCATGTGCTAGCCCTCGACCACATCAGACAGGCCGGCAGCACTGTTACGGGGTCGACACCTGGCAGCAGTAGCACAAACAAATCAGCCCATACTAAACACATACCCAAAGACCGAGAGTCGACAACAACATCATCTATATGGCAGCACACGGTGTCGAGTGGTAGGTCCACTAGTTCCCTGTCCTCTGGGCACTCAAGATCAAGATTGCCACACGACAGACCCCCAAAGTTGCGAGACGATGCGGACGCCCTGTCCAAATCAAAAGCCGAGCGTCGGAAAACGCAGCTTCGGATCTCCCGTCCGCAGGAAGTTGACACTCCTCACAAACGTAGAAATCTGCAAACAGCACCAAGAATTTGAAAATAAAAGCATGTCCCGGAGACTCTCCTTTGGGTGAGCACTTACAAAAAACAGTCACCATTTTCATAGGGAGAAAACAAGTACACCACATAAGGAGAAGAAAGCGTTTCCCAAGGGTTGTAATAACTAGTAATATCTTCGTCTTGCCAAGGTTCAAACACAATCCTGAATCACCCACCTGTATTCTTCTCCTGCGCAGATCTCTTCGAAACCAGAGGAGAATGGGGAAATACCTGAAAATCCCTCTGCTGGCCCGAACCAAAGGCTTCGGCCCGTGGTGAGACCTCCAGGGAAAACCCCCTGAAAGGGGAAAACCCTGTGCAGGGAAGAGCAGCTAGAGTTCGATGATTCCAGTCAAACTCCTTCTTCCTCTGATCCGAAGTGCTCTGTTGTCCAGAAGGACTGGTTGGTAAGTGCTACGTAAGAGTCAAAGAACAAGGTGAAAAGTGAGTAATAGAATGTACTAAAGAGGACTGTTCCCCGACGTTTAAAGGAATAGGGGAGGATTAAACTAGGACTCGTAGCTTACCCTGGATGCTACTCAAAATGCTCCAAACGACGGAGGAAGTGGTCAGGGAAACGGATGCCAGAAGAAGTATGGCACCAGACTGCAAGTAAGAAATAAGGAACCAATAGCTTCAAGATATAAAATAAAGGAAAGGCACAGAAATGAAACTCTATCAGGATCAGAAAGAAATACTTGTTACCCTTAGAGAGAGAAGGAGGTAAGATACTGTAGGTCCTGAAGTCTGCCGGGACTGGAAATGAAGAGGTCACTATTCCCCTAGCCAGGACGTAGCTCTGACTGCTGGAAGCATAAAGAAAAAGGAGAGTCATAACGAAATGTCCCAACAGCCCTGAATACTAAGAGAATACTAAGAGAGAGAACTCCCAGAGGCACCTACCCGATTACTGTGCACTGAGTGTCAGACGCAGCGTCTCCATGACGCGAAGCAAGTGAAAGGGAAAACAGCCGGGATAGATCTTGAGTTCTTCCGGGATTGGACTAAGGAGAGAATTGAAAAGAATCCACAATAGATGAGGGCTAGAAATTCAGAATCCCTGCCTATTCCCCAAGTGTTCTGAAAAGTAATTCAGGAAGAATAGATACGAACTCACGGAGCATGGCTGGAGAGTAGCAACGCATTGAGAGACGTTCCGTGTATCCTGATAAGCGTTGAGCGTGACGGGGGCGGGACTCCCGGCACGTCACTGGGCGTCAGGAACGCTGGACTACTGCAGTCAGACTGAGCCTCCTCCATGTTGCAGGGAGAAGTTTCCGTGTTATACTCGTGTTGTGCTCTTGGATAAATTCCATTTATCACAGTATGCCCCCTTCCGAGAGCATTTCCCCCTGGTTTAGTCGGATGCTTTAAATGAAATCTTCGAACTAATCGTGGGGCATGGACTGCTTTGCACGATTCCCAGTGCAATCGGATGGGGAGTATCCCTTCCAGTCCACCAGGTATTGGACTTTCCCATGATGAAGTCTGGAATCACAAATACCAGACACCTCGTATTCAGATCCTGAAGGTCCTTGTACGGGAGGAGGACGTCTTGAAACCTGGGGATGAAATGTATTTCGCACATCTAGTTTTAATTGAGAGATGTGGAACACTGGATGAATTCGGGACCATGTCCTGGGGAGTTTGATTTTGAAAGCGGCTGGACCCATGGGTGCAATTACTCGAAATGGGCCCAGATATCTCGGGGATAGCTTAGAAGGTCGAAGATGTCTAGGGAGGAATCGAGAAGACAACTATACCCAATCCCCTGGATTAATAGCTGGAGCGGTGGTAAGTCGACGATCTGCAAATCTTTTCACTCTTTCCTGGGATTCAGTAAGAGCCTTCGTGGCAGCTACGTGCCCATGGTGTAACTGTCTCATCAACTGCTCCATGTCCGGAAATTTGACCTCCGAGTGTTTACTCATGGGAAAGATGGTAGGATGGAAGCCGTAGGCAAAAAAAAACGGAGAAGTCTTGAGTGAAGAATGGTAAGAGTTATTGTATGCAAATTCTGCCATTGGTAACAATTCGGACCAGTTATCGTGTGCTGCTGAAATGTAATTCCTTAAGTACCCTTCCAAAGTCTAGTTAAGCCTTTCTGTTTGCCCATTGGTTTGGGGATGATAACCCGAACTTAAGGCTCGTGAGATGCCCAACATTTTACAGATTTGCTTCCAATACCTGGAGGTATATTGTGACCCTCTATCAGAAATGATAACTTCTGGTAATCCATGCCTGGTAAATATCTTATCAATGAACTTTCGTGCCATTTGTGCAGCGGACGGTTGTCCCTCGAGAGGCTCAAAATGAGCCATCTTAGTGAAAGTATCAATTGTCATCATAATGGCAGAATGTCCTTTAGATGGAGGCAGGTCCACTATAAAATCGGTAGAAATGATCTGCCAAGGCCGAGAGGGTAGTGTCATTCTTACTAACTTCCCTAAGGGATATTGACGGGGACTCTTAGTCTGCAAACACGTAGGACAGGAATCGACGTATAGTCGCACGTCGTTTCTTAATGATGGCCACCAGAGGTAACGAAAAATCAGTTCGTAGGTGGTATATCGTCCTCGATGTCCTGAAGACTTAGAGTCATGAGACCACTTTAGAACTTCCTTTTGAAGAATCCTCGTTGGTACAAAAACCTGTTGGTCATGAAAGTAACAGCCATCCTTCAAAATCATCTCCTTTTGTTGAGCCAGGGAAAGTTTTTTCAGTGACAATGGCCCGGATTGTTGTTCTAGGCGATTCCAGAATTGGAGAGGTTTGGTAATCTTCAAAGGGGAACATGAAAACATAGGTTCAGATCGGAAAGGACTCAAGGGTGTGGGATCCTTTCTTGATAGGGCATCTGCCTGCAGGTTACTCTTCCCAGGAATAAAAGAGAAGATAATTCGAAAAGGGGAGAAAAAGTGAGCCCAGCGAGTCTGTCTGCTATTGCAGGTCTGTGCATATTGTAGGATTCGTACGTTATGAAGGTCGGTTCTCACTTCGGCCGGGATAACGGCCCCTAGCAACAAGTGTCTCCATTCTTCAAATGCTCTTTTGATGGCCAATAGTTCTTTCTCCAATACCGTGTAGTTCCATTCCGAAGGAGATAAAGTTTTGGACAGATAAGCAATGGGTCGTTCTTGACCCTGAGCATCCTTTTGTAATAGGACTGCTCCTAAAGCATGTTGAGAGGCATCAGTTTCAAGAATGAATCCCTGATTTTGATCAGGGGTCTTCAATATAGGAGCAGTAGTGAATCGGGTTTTCAATTCTTCAAAAGATTCTTGAGTACCGGAGGTCCAGGTGTACGGAACTCCTTTCTTCAGCAGATTTGTTAAAGGCAATGTAAGAGAGGAAAAGTTAGGGATAAAGCGCCTGTAAAAATTAGAGAAACCTACAAATCTCTGGATCTCTTTACAGTTAGTAGGTACCGGCCAATCTTTGACCGCGGAAACCTTCTCAGGGTCCATCGAAATCCCTTGTGCCGATAAAATGTACCCCAAATAGGTAACTTGAGGCTGGTGAAATGAACATTTTTCCATGTTACAGTATAGATGGTTTTGATGTAGTCGGCTCAAAACTTCTTGGACATGGATCCGGTGTTCCGAGAGATTGTCGGAGAATACTAGAATGTCATCTAAATAGACTATTACTGAATGAAGAAGGAGATCCGAGAAAAGATGGTCCATGAACCTTTGAAAAACAGCGGGGGCATTAGATAATCCAAATGGCATCACTTGATATTGGAAATGGCCGAAAGGAGTTCTAAATGCCGTCTTCCATTCATCACCTTGTCTGATTCGTATCAGATGATACGCCCCCTTAAGATCCAACTTGGTGTAAAGATTAGCCCCTTGGACAGCTTCCAAAATATCAGGGATTAGTGGCATTGGATACTTGTCTGGAACTGTGATCTTATTTAGGTCCGTATATACAGGGCCTAAACTCCGAGGAATTCTTTTTGGGAATGAAAAACAATGAGGCATCTGCCGGGGATGTTGATTCCGTAATCAGACCGTTCTTTAGATGAGTGTTCAAATACTCCCAGAGGACCTCTCTCTCTGATTTCGAAAGAATGTACATTCTGCCAAAAGGTAGAGGCTGCCGGAATTAGATCTATTGCACAGTCATCCCGACGATGCGACGGGAGATGCAGATATTCGGACGTAGAGAACACCTCTTCATAATCTTGATATTCTTTGGGGAGTCCAGAGATGTAATTTACCATTCTTGGGACTCGGGTTTCCTGGATGGAACCCTCGGGAGCCTCAATCTTCTGTTCTGGGCCCCCAATACAGTGATCCACACAATATTCTGACCCCAAAAATAGTGATCCGGCTCTCCAATTAATAAAAGGATTGTGCCTTCGTAACCATGGTAGCCCCAGAATAATAGGATAATGGGCTGTCCGGATTAAGTCCATCGTGATCACCTCATGATGAGAAGCTGTTGACAGGGTTAGAGGATCAGTTTGGCTCATAATTGGACCGGATATCAGTGGACTTCCATCCACACTTTCGACTGGGATGGCGACTGGCTTGGCTGAGCGGGGAATATTCCTTTGTCTGGCCCAAAGATCGTCTATGAAATTTGCAGCCGCTCCACAGTCGACCAATGCCGAAACCTCGGTAAGAAGATGTTCTCCAAATCTTAAGGTTACCCTCAAGACTAACATAAAAGTCTGAGGGGAATTAAGACACAGAGAAGTTTGCAAATGATGTGAGGAACCTGAAACTAAAGAGGGTTCCCGAACCGTGGTTCCTCCTACGGTCGGGCGCTGGCGTTTCCCGTTTTTCTTGGTGGTGTGATCGGACATTCTTGCACAGAATGTGTATGGGCCCCACAATACATGCATAAATTATTGGTTCTCCTTTGGGTACGCTCTTCAGTAGACAGAGGACCTCGGGGGGTCGTAGTCCCTAGTTGCATAGGTTCCTCCATACTGGACGTAGATGTAGAGGGTAAAGATGGCGACTGAAAAGGACGTAGACCTCTTCCCTTTCTTCTTTTACTATTCCGTTCTCGGATGCGATAGTCCAATTGCATCACTATTGTTACTAATTCTGCTAAGGATGAGGGACGAGGTACCCAAGAAACCTCATCCTTTAACTCTTCAGAAAGACCTCTACGAAATAATGTAACCTGGGCATCGTCCGACCAAGTGGTCTCGCTAGCCATTTGTTTAAATCAGGTAATATAAGTTAAAATGTCTTGATTCCCCTGTCTTAGATCCAGCAAATGCTCTTGAGATGCTACCCTTATCTCTTGTCTAGCAAACATTGTGCGAATGCTATTACTGAATGCCGTATGCGAATCTAGGATAGGGTTATTGGATGTAACCAAAGGTGTGGCCCAAGCTAACGCAGGTCCTGACATTTGCGAGATCATGTAACCAACACGGTCTCTATCTGTATGAAAATACGCCTGCTTGAAAGCAAACTGCACCATGCAAGCATCTAGGAATTGCTTCACCCGATGAGGGTTTCCATCAAACTGGCCTCCGGGTAAAACCCCAGGAGGAACTTCCGAGCATCGAGGAATCCTACCACCGACTCCCTGTTGTGCAGCCTGCTGTTGAGCCGCTTGTAGCTGAGCGGCTTGCTGTTGTGCATTCTGTTGTTGGACAGCTTGCTGTTGTGCCGCCTGTTGCTGATTTTGTAACAGTGCTGCATTCTCTTGTTTGAGAGTTTGTACTTCTGATGTTAGAGATTGGACTGCAGCTATCAGCTGCTGAATTTGTTGATCCATCCTATCCTACAGGTGAACCTAAGACTGTTTGAACCCAGTAAAAACGACCTGTTACAATTCTCTTCTTTTTTGGGCGTTGCTGTCTGTAATAACTAGTAATATCTTCATCTTGCCAAGGTTCAAACACAATCCTGATTCACCCACCTGTATTCTTCTCCTGCGCAGATCTCTTCGAAACCAGAGGAGAATGGGGAAATACCTGAAAATCCCTCCGCTGGACCGAACCAAAGGCTTCGGCCCGCGGTGAGACCTCCAGGGAAAACCCCCCGAAAGGGGAAAAACCCTGTGCAGGGAAGAGCAGCTAGAGTTCGAGGATTCCAGTCAAACTCCTTCTTCCTCTGATTCGAAGTGCTCTGTTCTCCAGAAGGACTGGTTGGTAAGTGCTACGTAAGAGTCAAAGAACAAGGTGAAAAGTGAGTAATAGAATGTACTAAAGAGGACTGTTCCCCGACGTTTAAAGGAATAGGGGTGGATTAAACTAGGACTCGTAGCTTACCCTGGATGCTACTCAAAATGCTCCAAACGACGGAGGAAGTGGTCAGGGAAAGGGATGCAAGAAGAAGTATGGCACCAGACTGCAACTAAGAAATAAGGAACCGATAGCTTCAAGATACAAAATAAAGGAAAGACACAGAAATGAAACTCTGTCAGGATCAGAAAGAAACACTTGTTACCCTTAGAGAGAGAAGGAGGTAAGATATTGTAGAAGCGGGCCGGGACTGGAAATGAAGAGGACACTATTCCCCTAGCCAGGACATAGCTCTGACTGCTGGAAGCATAAAGAAAAAGGAGTCTCAAAACGAAATGTCCCAACGGCCCTGAATACTAAGAGAATACTAAGAGAGAGAACTCCCAGAGGCACCTACCCGATTACTGTGCACTGAGTGTCAGACGCGGCGTCTCCATGACGTGAAGCAAGTGAAAGGGAAAACAGCCGGGATGGATCTTGAGTTCTTCCGGGATTGGACTAAGGAGAGAATTGAAAATAATCCACGATAAATGAGGGCTAGAAATTCAGAATCCCTGCCTATTCCCCAAGTGTTCTGAAAAGTAATTCAGGAAGAATAGAGACAAACTCACGGAGCGTGTCTGGAGAGTAGCAACGCATTGAGAGACATTCCGTGTATCCTGATAAGCGTTGAGCGTGACGGGGGCGGGACTCCCGGCGCGTCACTGGGCGTCAGGAACGCTGGACTGCTGCGGTCAGACTGAGCCTCCTCCATGTTGCAGGGAGGAGTTTCCGTGTTATACTCGTGTTATGCTCTTGGATAAATTCCATTTATCACAAGGGGAGGATACCATAGCAGCAGCCTAGAAAAACAAGGGGCAGCCTATTCCAATAACACCACAAACTCCTGTGACTATACCAAGTTCCTCTCAGTGGACCCCTGAAGACATTGATAGAGTGATGAGATACATGACATTCATGGCAAATATTTTGGAGAAAAATCCTCAGGCTATGCAAAGCTTACAAAACATGCCACAAACTAGTGGCACCACGTCTTCGCAACCCCCAGCAAAGAGGCCACGTCCAGGCACCCTTCTAGTTACCCCTTAGCAAGACCCAGTCGAAATTGATCTCTATGACCCAAATACAGATTCTGAGGAGATTGAAAGTCTAGAGGAGGTGGACCAATACTACGATGAAGATGAAGAGGATGTGTATAACTTACCCTCTCCCATTAACCTAGACCCACCGGTGGCAGATTCACCGGTGGACAACCAACTTCAGTATAATGATATGCTCATAAAAGCAGCTGAGCATTTCCATATTCAGACCCAGGAAACGCAAATGGACAAGGATTTGTAGAGGTTATTTTAGGGGACATGAAGGCTGTTGCCCAAAGTATACCTATTCTTCATTCTGTTCAAAGAAGAATCAAACCCTCTCTAGAGACTCCTAGCCAAACGCGGGCGGTGAACCCTCGTATTGAATCAAATGTCTGCCCTACGCCCACAGACCAACTGTACGTCAGGTGCCAATTAAAACCAGATTCACTAGTAGTGACCACAACACGTAAAAGGGCAGGAACACCTCTAGCCTCATCGGAACCACGCCCAATAAGAAGAGCAAGAAGCTTTACCCTCCGGGAGAAAAGTGGCCACCTCAGCAGCTTTTCAAACAAGGATTGCCAACAATACTACTTTATTGGCAAGTTACAACTGCCACAAGTGGGAGGAGATTGCAAACCTAATGGCCTCAGCTCCAGATCCTCTAAAGTTGCAACTGTGCCTCACAGTAGCAGACGGAAAGGCAGTGTCAAACTGCATCCTGAAAAAATAACTTGGATGCCGCAGATAATGCAAGCAGAATAATCGCTGAGGGGACACTCTTAAAATGCCATGCATGACTTCGCCGATCAGGATTTCAATGGAAATGCAGGCAACACTCCTCAACATGCCTATCGAACCGAATGTTCTATTCGATAAAGCGGTTGAGGATGCGTTAAAATCTGCTAAAGAAGAGTATGACACTCTTAAATGATTAGGCCAGCTAACTAATAAACCACCATGCCAAAGCTATGGAAACAATTTTCGTCGCTTTCGAGGACAAAACTCGCAGAGGGGTTCCGGATATAGCCAAAATCAAAGCTCATCCTGGGGTTCCAATCAAGGACAAGCCTCTCAGGGCATCCAAAGGGGCCAGTGTAGATCTTGCGGCTGGGGGGAGGTTCTCCACTTCAAGAGGTGGAGAAAAACCTCCAAAACATTGACCACCCGCTACAGGACCTCTCCCATAACTCTCCAGTAGGCGGGCGTATAATACACTTCACCCACGCATGACAGGGATCACCTCAGACAAGTGGGCGTTATCAACTGTGGCGGGCGGTTATTGCGTTGAGTTACTGCAGTGACCATGAAACCCCCCCCCGCGCCAAAAAACAACCACAAGAGAGGAGCAATGCATCCTTCTAGAACTTGGGGTTGGTCACTCTTAGTTACCTGGGGGCAACCAGACGTGGACTCCCTGCTCACTGTGCTTAGAGAGGCTCAGCTTCACCTCACTGATGATGCCCAACAAGGCTGAAACACGTGTATGGGGTTGCTGTAGGTACTCTTGTTCAGAGAGGAATTGCCATAGCATTTAGGTGCTGGACTGCCCATGTGGGCGGGACAAAGACTGTTATGCAAATGGATATTTCCCATCTGTGAAAGGCACAGTGAGCAAAAAGCAGATGGCTGCGAACTCTCAATGTGCTTAACAACCACTGAACAGGTTATCATGCCTTGTTCTTCCGGGAGAGGGGCGCCTGCTACCTTTGTTGAATTCTTTGAAGGAATTTGGAGTTGGTCACCCTAGGTTACCTGGGGGCAACCAGACGTGGACTCCCTGCTCACTGTGCTTAGAGAGGCTCAGCTTCACCTCACTGATGATGCCCAACAAGGCTGAAACACGTGTATGGAGTTGCTGTAGGTACTCTTGTTCAGAGAGGAATTGCCATAGCATTTCGGTTCTGGACTGCCCATGTGGGCGGGACAAAGACTGATATGCAAATGGATATTTCCCATCTGTGAAAGGTACAGTGAGCAAAAAGCAGATGGCTGTGAACTCTCAATGTGGTTAACAACCACTGAACAGGTTATCATGCCTTGTTCTTCCGAGAGAGGGGCGCCTGCTACCTTTGTTGAATTCTTTGAAGGAACTTAGGGTTGGTCACCCTAGGTTACCTGGGGGCAACCAGACGTGGACTCCCTGCTCACTGTGCTTAGAGAGGCTCAGCTTCACCTCACTGATGATGCCCAACAAGGCTGAAACACGTGTATGGGGTTGCTGTAGGTACTCTTGTTCAGAGAGGAATTGCCATAGCATTTCGGTGCTGGACTGCCCATGTGTGTGGATCAAAGACTGATATGCGAATGGATATTTCCCATCTGTGAAAGGTACAGTGAGCAAAAAGCAGATGGCTGCGAACTCTCAATGTGGTTAACAACCACTGACCAGGTTATCATGCCTTGTTCTTCCGAGAGAGGGACGCTGCTACCTTTGTTGAATTCTTTGAAGGAACTTGGGGTTGGTCACCCTAGGTTACCTGGGGGCAACCAGACGTGGATTCCCTGCTCACTGTACTTAAAGAGGCTCAGCTTCACCTCATTAATTAATGATGCCCAGCAAGGCTGAAACATGTGTATGGGGTTGCTGTAGGTACTCTTGTTCAGAGAGGAATTGCCATAGCATTTCGGTGCTGGACTGCCCATGTGGGCGGGACAAAGACTGATATGCAAATGGATATTTCCCATCTGTGAAAGGTACAGTGAGCAAAATGCAGATGTCTGCGAACTCTCAATGTGGTTAACAACCACTGAACAGGTTATCATGCCTTGTTCTTCCGAGAGAGGGGCGCCTGCTACATTTGTTGAATTCTTTGAAGGAACTTGGGGTTGGTCACCCTAGGTTACCTGGGGGCAACCAGACGTGGACTCCCTGCTCACTGTGCTTAGAGAGGCTCAGCTTCACCTCACTGATGATGCCCAACAAGGCTGAAACACGTGTATGGGGTTGCTGTAGGTACTCTTGTTCAGAGAGGAATTGCCATAGCATTTCGGTGCTGGACTGCCCATGTGGGCGGGACAAAGACTGATATGCAAATGGGTATTTCCCATCTGTGAAAGGTACAGTGAGCAAAAGCAGATGGCTGCGAACTCTCAATGTGGTTAACAACCACTGAACAGGTTATCATGCCTTGTTCTTCTGAGAGAGGGGTGCCTGCTACCTTTGTTGAATCCTTCTAGACAAGGTTGTAACGCCGCTGCTCAAGGATGCCATCGAAATCTCCCTGGGAACCAGGTGAACAAGGGTATCTATTCAAATTACTTCCTTGTGCCAAAGAAAGATCTAACAATGCGCCCAGTATTGGACCTGCGCCCTGCAAACACCTATCTAAAGCCACAAAAATTCTGCATGACAACGCTACAAGAAGTAATCTCACTGCTAAAGTGGGGGGACTACATGGCAACCTTGGATATGAAAGATGCCTATTTTCTTATTTCAATGTTCCCAGCGCACAGAAGATTCTTGCGTTTCAAGATAGCAAACCAGCACGACCAATTCAAGGTGCTACCTTTCGAAATAGCATCCACTGCAAGGGTATTCTCCAAGGTACTGGCGGTGGTGGCAGCGCACCTGCGCAGGGAGGCAATCCCAGTGTACCCACCCATACCTGGACGACTGGCTGATCACAGGGGATCAATAAACCTTCTTTTCCAATTGGGCTTCTCAATAAACGAGCAAAAATCAAGCCTTGTACCAAACAAGACCAAACTGTTCCTAGGAGCTTTCATAAACGCAGAAGAAGGGCTAGTCTTTCCGTCAAAGGAAAGAATCCAAAACATGCTACTGCAAATACCTTAGTATCAAGCCGGTCACCAGATAAGCGTACGCAAAGCTATACGTTTGCTCGGCATGATGGCATCTTGCATTCACCTAGTCCCACACGCACGTTTGCGCATGCACCCGATGCAGGAGTGGTTGACAAAACAGGGGTCTCAGGCAAGCGGTGCGTGGGACGATATAGTGGTTGTTTTTCCAACACTAGTACAAGCCCTTCGCTGGTGGACAAAGGAGAATCTGTTGAAGGGAAAACCCTTCCACAATCCGGCTGTGCAAGCGATAGTTACAACAGACGCATCACTCTCCGGGTTGGGGGCACATCACCTTCATCTCACAGCACATGATCTGTGGGCTCACATCATGGCACAGAACCATATCAACCTGCTGCAACTTCTAGCGGTATTCAAAGCGCTTCAAGCATTTCAAGCACAGCTGACAAATCAGTCAATACAGATCCTAACGACAGCACCACTGCAATGTTCTACATCAACAAGCAGTGGGGCACACATTCTCCAAATCTATCCAAGCTAGCACAGAAATTATGGAAATGGGCACTCAAACGGGGGACATTCCTAACTTCCCAACATGTTCTAGGGGAACTCAACACCCTAGCAGACTAGCTAAGCAGAGATCCCCTGCCAGAAGAACACCAATGGCGACTCGACACAAGCATCGTAGATCACATCGTCTCACAATGGGGTTACCCCACGTTAGACTTGTGCGCTACAAGAGAAAACAAGCAATGCCCAGACTTCGCGTCCAGGTTTCCCCTACCAGACTCCAAGGGGAGCGCCCTTTGGATGAGTTGGTAAGGGAAATTTGCCCACGCTTTTCCCCCCAACTCCACTAATGAACAGGGGGTGAACAAGATTCACAAAGAACAGATGACGCTCATTCTAGTGGCTCCCATGTGGGCAAGACAACCATGGTATCCACATCTGCGCGAACTGGCGATGTGCGACCCCATAAAACTCCCGTGTCAGACCAATTTGCTGACCCAGTATGGGGGAAAACATTACACCCTCAACCTCACTCAATGAACTTGGCAGCGTGGCTCCTGAGGTCATAGAGTTTGGGCATCTAAATCTACCACAGAGGTGTATGGATATCCTCAAAGTGGCACCTAACCAAACACCAGACACTGTTATTTTGACAAGTGGAAGCAATTTGTAATTTGGTGTCGTCTAAACAAATCCGATAGAATGTACTCCAACCCACATTCTTCAGTATATTCTCTACTAACTAGACTCAGGGTTAGTATTTAACTCTATAAAGGTTCACCTGACGGCTTTATCAGCTTACACTACCTCTCATCAGAAGGTATAATGGTAGAAGGTTCCGGTCATTAAAGCATTTATGGAGGGAGTAAAGAGACTCCACCCTCCGATTTCAAACCCACCATCAGGCTGGGATCTCAATGTAGCACTTGCATAGTTCATGGGTCCTCCTTTTGAGCCTATACCTTCTTAATGGCTATTACATCCATAAGAAGAGTTAGTGAACTTCAAGCCTTGTCAGTGCAAGACCCATTCTTTGTCATCCACAAGGATAAATGTTACGCTCACCTGGTCTCTGCGAGGCGTTGCGGCATGGTTGCAGCCCTCCGGGGGGTGAGGTCGCTCGGGTCCGACTTTGCCCTCTGCGCTTATGTGATGACTGGTGGTAATAGGTGATGCTGCTCGGGACTGCTCCTGCGTGGAGAATAGGGGACGTGAGTATGCCAGCTTGTGCGCCTAATCCCCTTCCAGACCCTTTCTCCCAAACCGTGGTACCCGTGGGATGCGCTGTCCCTGGAAAGCTCACCTGTTGATTCGTTTTGGTGAGCACTCCATCCTGCTGTTTCTGGCAGGGGCGCTTGTGTGATCTGGACCGAGTTCCTTCACTGGTCCCTTGCACGTGGTAGACCAGTCCTGCTGCGACTAAGCCACTATACTTCAGGTAAGTGTTCCTGTTTGCCTTTGTCTTTCCTCGTCTGTTTTTGTTGTATTGTAAAGTTTGTTGTCTTGTATTGCTATCTGTTCCACTTTTGATGTTTGCTCTTTTGCTTTCTTCCCTTGCAGGTGATGTTGCCGGCTCGGCAGAAGCTGCGGAGCTCGAGGCGACAGCCAGAGGGAATGAGGAACGAAGCTGCAGCGGTACAGTAGCTGGTAAGTTGTTAACTAGGGGGCGTGCGGGGTTCAAATGCGGCGCGGCCCTAGGACGGATGTTCTAACCTTGTCTTTCTTCTTCACAGGGTCAGAGTTCGTGGAGGCGGGTGCGGTGCTGCAGCGTCGGGATCAGGATCACTGGATGTCACAAGATGAGTCTGCAGATGAAGCGATGAAGCACCGGTTTCCTGGAGGTGAGTATGCAGGAGAACGCCTGGTTTCAAAGGTAAGTAAACTGGTCCAAGCGGCGGTGAGCGTCACGTTTCACGCGAGTGCACAGTAACGCGGAGCACCAGCCTTAAGGATGGAGCATCTTATATAGCTGAGCTTCTGAAGCCACGCCCACCAGGTTCAGCCTGCCTGCCACACCCTACCACACCCGATGAGTCAGCACATGAAGACCACACCTAGGGAGCCACACCCGATGAGTCAGCACATGAGGATGTTCTCTGAAATAAAGGCTTTCAGCTAATGGAAAGTTCTTGTAAAATAAAAGCACTTCTGCACTGAAATAAAGTAAAAGCACTTCTGCACTGAAATAAAGTGTTCCTGTTCACATCTCTATATGAGCCTGGCGCCAAAGGCCCCTGTGTTTATAGGCCCCAAAGGAACATAAGTGAGTCAAGTGACCCATTGCCCCCATCACTGGTTTTTGTTTTCTGGGGCCTGTGGCCATGGCAGCACTCGCCCTCAAGGCCCCTCCCATGGATGGTTTCCCCCCTGGACATGGTTTAGTGGGGTTATTGCAGTGGAACTGCCTGATAAATGGTGGAGCATGGACATGGGTTCCCAGGTCCGAAATTGGGGTCCATCACCTTTCCAGCCTATAAGGTAGTATAACTTGCACCGGACCATCTTAGAGTCTAGGATCCTTTTAACTTTGTATTCTGGTTCTCCTTCAACTATTTCGGGATCTGGTGGAGTATCGATCCGCGTACCTGGTCTCAATGTCTTTAGGAGGGAGACATGAAACACCGGGTGGATCCGCATGCGGGCCGGTAATTCTAATTTCATGGCTGCAGGGTTGATCACAGTCTTGATAGTGTGGGGTCCCAGATATCTGGGACGGATCGGCCGTGGTCCTTTCAGGGGGTTGTTTTTGGATGCTAACCAAACCTTGTCTCTGACTTGGTTGTTGGGAGCTTCCCTTCGGTGTCGATCCGCAAACTGCTTCTGTTTCTCTTTGGCTCTGGCAAAATGCTCTGCTGCTTCCTTAAAAACCTGGGTGATGGTTTTGTTTAAGGTCGTTACAGCGGGCATTTCTAATGATTCGAGTGGGTCAAAAACGGATGTCGTGGATGTCGACCGTACATTATGTAGAATGGGCTTTGTCCCGTACTGGTGTGAATGGAGTTGTTTTATGCGTATTCTGCTAACCAAAGTATGTCCTTCCAGGTATCCTCAGTTTGTTGCAGCATACACCTTATGTATTGCTCAAGGGTCTGGTTAGTCCGTACCGTCTGGCCGTCGGTTTGGGGGTGATGGCTTGTAGATACCCGGAGGTCGATTTTGGCAATTTTACAACACGTTTTCCAGAATGCAGAGACAAAATGAGTTCCTCAGTCTGATATCAATATTGATGGGAACCCGTGTAGCTGGACAATCTGTTCCAAAAACACAGTAGCCAGAGTAGAAGCAATTGGGAGACCCTTTAGGGAAATAAAGTGGGCCATTTTGGAAAACAGATCTACGACGACTAACATGGTATTGTATCCGTTACAGGAGGGAAGGTCTGTAATAAAATCCATTGATAACTTATGCCAAGCTGCTGGGGGTACTTCCAAAGGACGTACAGGCCTGCAGCACTTTGTTTTTGGGACTTCTGTTGTGCACAGGTGCCGCAGGTTGCGATGAACTGGACAATGTCCTTTTGCCAAATTGGCCACCAGTAATTTTTCTTTCTTTTACCTTGGGTTTTGGCTATTTTCCGGATGACTTTCTACTAATGAATCGTGATATTTTGCGATGATATGATTCTGTAATTTCTTATCCGGGATGTACAATCGTACTTGGTAGTATGGTAGGTTGTCCACGATCGTATACCGGTCTCCCTTCCCTAGCCATTCCTGTTGCGCTGGTGGACTCATCAAGTGTTGCAGGTCAGATTGTAAGTTGTCTAGAGTGGTGGTTACGGCAATTATTCCTTGGATTCGTCCTTCAGGGATGATGGCCACGGGGTCTGGTGTAGGAATTGCCTCTTCTCCCTCACTCATGCCAGACAGGGCGTCCGCTTTTCCATTACGTACTCCGGGTCTATAGGTGATGCTGAAGTCGTATTCCGCAAAGAAGAGAGCCCCGCGGAGTTGGCATGATGATTGCGCTTTTGCGGTCTTCAGATATTGTAGATTGCGATGATCCGTGACGACGGTGACTGTATGTCTAGCTCCAAGAAGATAATGTCTTCAGGCTTTGAACGCTGCCTTAATTGCTAGCAGTTCTTTCTCAGTGATTGCATAATTCAATTCAGCGGCTGAAAACTTGCAAGACCAGAATGCCACGTGATGCAACTGACCTGTTTCAGGGTCTGTTTGTGACATGACTGCTCCCATTGCTAAGTTGGAAGCATCAGTTTCGACCACGTATGGTAGTTTTGGTCGAGGATGCAGTAGAATTGGTGCTGTGGTAAATGCTTGTTTTAGCTCCTGGAAGGCTTTCTCTGCCTCTGTGGACCAATTAAATTGTTTATTTTTCCATAGTAAAGAGGTGATTGGGTGGACGATCTGAGAGAACCCGGGAATGAACCGGCGATAAAAGTTGGCAAACCCAAGTACACTCTGTACTCCCTTTATGGATGTCGGTGAGGGCCAGTTAAGGATAGCGTCTACCTTGCGCGTGCCCATGCATACGCCCCGTGGTGTGAGAATAAAGTTGAGGAATTATACCTCTGTCACATGAAAGAAGCATTTCTCCAATTTGCCAGATAGCCAGTGTTGCCGCAGTTTCTCCAAAACTGCCCGGACATGGTTGACATCGTCCTCCTTGGTGGTCGAATAGATAACAATGTCATCAATATAGACAAGAGCGCAGACGTCTAACAGTTCGCGGAGCACGTCATTCATGAAAAATTGGAACGCCGCAGGGGCATTACATAGTCCAAAGGGTACATCCTGATATTCATAAAGGCCATATTTCGTGCAAAAGGCCATCTTCCACTTGTCTCCTTTTTTTACTCTTACTAGATGGTAGGCCCCTCGTAAGTCTAGTTTTGTATACATCTGAGCGTTTTTGACTTGATCCAAGAGCTCGGGGACAAGCGGTAACGAGGACTTGTTTTTTACTGTTATCTGGTTAAGTGCTCTGTAGTCAATGCAAGTTCTCAGGTCTCCCTCCTTTTCAGGCACAAAAAAGAGGGGCAAGGATGCAGGGGACTTGGACGGACGAATGAAGCCATTTGCCAGATACTGATCGAGGTTGGTTTTTAGATAATGGTTTTCCTGTTCTGTTACGGCGTAAATTCGGCTGCAGGGAACTTGAGCTCCAGGTACCAGATCAATTTGGCAGTCATACGGTCTGTGCAGAGGGAGGTTGTTTGCTTGCTCTTTTTGAAAGACATCTTGGTAATTCAGGTGGCAGTGAACTGGTGAGGCCCAGTATGTGCTTTCTTCGACGAACCTGGGTTGGTAAGACCTTTTAATAAATATCCCTTGCTATAACAGGTGTCGGCACATTCTTGGGGAAAGGTCAGAACCAGTTTACACCAGTCTATCCTGGGATTGTGGGTCTCCAGCCAGGGCATTCCCAATATCATTTGGAACTGATGAGCGCCGATGAGATCGAAGGTGATGTCCGCTTCGTGACCGTCCTGACACAGAAGCGTGACCTTCTCAGTGTAATGCGTCACTGGGCCGGATGATAGCTGACATCCATCAACTGCTGTGACGTTTTCTGAAACATGCTTCTGTCGGAGAGGAAGGCCTATCCGGGTAGCCAGATCTTGGTCCATGTAATTTTCCACAGCCCCACTGTCAATGTATACTTCCAAGGCATGTATTTTCAACATTACTTGTGGTTTACCAGGAGCACAGGGATGACTAGATGTGAGGTCTGTATGGGTTCCTTTTCACTGCTCAACAAGTGGACCCCTATGATTGCCAGGCGTTGGAGTTTCCCCGAGTCCTGTTCTTCTTCTTCACCCTTGTCAGTTGCTCCAACTGCTTTCCTGGGCGGTTTCACTGGGCATTCTCGGAGATAGTGACCTGCCTTACCACAGTACAAACAAAGCTGCTGCTGACTCCTTTTCTCCCTTTCTGCCTTGGTGAGTGGGCTCCGCAAGCCTCCGATTTGCATTGGCTCAGACTGATGGTGTGATTTGGTTTGATTCTCACGGGGTCACACGTAGACCGACCGCCCCTCGGCCTTGGCCCGATCCATCTTCCGATCTTGCAATCTGTGATCGAGCTGCACTGTCAGGTCGAACTATTCAGGACATCTTTCCGGGGGATTTACTACTGGGCTAATACGTCCTTAAGTTCCCCTCGCAAGCCTCGGTAAAAGTGCGCAGTTCTTTTCTTCTCTGGCCAGTTAGTTTGTGCTATCAGACGATTGAAGGAAGCGATATTTGTTAGTAGGCCTTGATTACCCTGCCGTAGTGATAACAGTTCTTTGTCAAGAGCCCGCCCTTGAGTATGCCGTGCAAATAGTTTCTCCATTTCACGCTGGAAACCTCTGAAGTCTCGAAGCAAAGGATCATCCTGGTTTACCAAGGGTATCGACCAGTCCGCTGCACTACCTCCCAAATATGAGTGTACAAATGCCACTCTCGCTTGATCGTTGGGGAATGCCCAAGGTCTGCACAAGAAATGTAGGCGACATTGATTCATAAAGGTGGCGTACTTATTCAGATCACCTGTGAAGCGTTCTGGTGGGGTAGGAGAATCCCCCTGGAAGACCCACCTGTACTGGCGTGGGCTGTGGAGGCACGGCAGGAGCGGCATACCCCGGCAGTGGGACCTGGCCTGCTGTGCCTGGAGCATTTGCCTTGCTGGTTCATCTGTCCGCTCCCTGTCACAATTAGATCCCTCCTTAGGGCATTGGTTTCCTGTCTTGAGGCATGAACTTCAGCCTGCAACTCTCCCAGTAATTGAGCCAACTGGTCCGTTTCAGAAGTTTCCATAATGCTCAAGCAGAGATCCGAAGAGGCTTTGTGTTCTGTTACGCTCACCTTGTCTCTGCGTAGGCGTTGGGGCACGGTTGCAGCCGTCCCGGGGTTGAGGTCGCTCGGGTCCGACTTTTTTTTTTTTTTTATAAAATCTTTATTTGTTTTTAGTCAAAAAAGACCTTTACAAATATTTCGCTCTTAAGTTACATTCACAAGTAAGTTACATTGTTTCAATTATGGAAATCAAAACATAAAAACATTTAAACATAAGAACATAACATGAAAATAAAATCAACAAAACCGTTTCACCTTAACTAATAGACTGAGAAATACTATAATTACACAACTCTTTCGATTTCACTCTCAATGATCTTCAACAATTTTGCTGTTTTAATTATTGATGAGTTTGTGGAACCCCACATACATCTTGTCCAGATCCATTCTCTAGCTGTATATGTATTAGCTTGTATAAAAGAATTAATCATGTTGCAACGCTCGCTTTCAAAGTGACGGCAATAGAGGAAAAGATGTTTTAAAGTTTCTGGTGCGTGATTGCAAAAGCGACATAGTTCATCGATCTGATCCAAAGTCAGTTTGAGCCAATGTTTTTTTCTAACTCGTGTATGGAAAAGATCAAAACGGAATTGCATAAAGGTTCGGCGAATTTTGGAACAAGGACATAGTGTTAAATACGACATACGAGGTACTTGCCGATGGACAAATTTACTATATTCTGCAAACGAAGTATATCTTGCAATCTGCATACAAGTTTCTGCCCAATCATGTTGGAATAATTTTTTCTTGATTTTTTCCTGACAAAACTCATGGTCTGTAACAGGGATGTTGATCTTTTCCATCACCAAAAACATTTGTACTTTAAATTGATTCATTGAACGGATGTTATTCCTCCTTAGCATTTGATTTAGGTCTATGTATAAGGAATTTCTGGGAGGAAACAATATTTTTGCAAAGTTCAGCAACAAACGCCAATTATATCTCGCAGAAAGCAAAGTGAGGCCATATTCATGTCTAATAATAGCGTTTGGCATTGCAGAGGGGAGCCCTAACGTATATTTCCGGATTTGTCCTTCAAGTTGATCTAAAAAAGGACCCAAATCATAAAGAAAAAGCTCGACTCCATATAACAGAATAGCCTCCACTTTTTTCAAATAAAATTCTAGGAGAGGCGTTAAGGAAAAGTTACAAAATTTGATGTAACAGGATCTTCATTTGGCATTTTAGGGGTACAGATTTGACTAGGAAAAGAGCCTTCATTCGTTTATACGTCGTATTCTTAGATAGTATGAGCCCCAAGTATGGTAGGTTAATGGAAATTGAAATGGGTGAAGTGTCAAATTTCCATACAAATTGATGTACCTTCTTTTTGTTTGAAAATATGATTATATTAGATTTTTGGGGATTAACAGTCAAATTGTTTCTCTTGCAATAATACATAAAGCTTTCTAATTTGGATTGAAGCCCAACCTGGGTACGATCGAAGAGCAGAATGTCATCTGCGTATGCTAACCATGACAAAGAAAAATCGCCAAGTCTAATTGCAAAAGATTTGTCTGTGTTCCAAATATCCTCTATATTAGAAAGATAAAAGTTAAACAGAATGGCTGCAAGGTTGCAACCCTGTTTTACTCCTGTGAAACATGGAATAGCCTGTGTTAGAGAGCCCAATCTGTCAATTCTGACTTTAAAATTTGGTAGAGAATGAAGCATTTGAATAAGTGTGATAAGATATTGAGGGAGATTGGACTTATGGAGTTTCTCCCAAAGTTTGCCTCTAATCACACAATCAAATGCCGCTTTTAAGTCCAGAGAGGCAACAAATATAGGGCTGTTAGCAGGACTGGTGGCATGTGCAATAATATGTGCCAAGAGACACGCATTGAGGGGAGTACCCATCCCTTTAAGAAAGCCGACTTGAGATCGGCAAAGAGAGTTATTTGACCGTGCAAAACGTTCTAATTCTTGTAGGATCAATGAAGCAAAAATCTTGGCTGCAACATCAATGATCGCGACCGGTCTATAGTTATTGGGATCTGTAATTGAACCTTTTTTATGAAGCGGAATGATAATTGATGTGAGCCAAGACGGGGGATTTTTTTAGACCGAAATATTTCTTGAAACGTGCTCATGAAGATGGTAGCCCAGAAAAGCGGATCATCCTTAATTAAACACGGGGGTAGTCCATCAGCACCAGCACATTTGGACTCTTTGAGTTTCTGAATTGCAGCAAGGATATCTGACTTGTCCAAAGGGCAACGATCCGGTATTAGATGACATTCGGGAAGCTTTTCAAAAGAAGTGAATTCTTCAGGGAGTGCATATTTGCAAAGAAAGAAAGAAAACCAAGTTGTACTGTCTATACAAGAGTCAAATTCACGTGAGGTTACTTTATCAATTGATTTTATAGTTTTCCAGATCTCTTTAGATTTACGGTGACATATTAAGTTGACAATTCTTTGATTTTGCCGTATTTTGTATAAAATCCTGGTCTCCTTAAGTAACTTTTTATAGTAGACTATGATAGTTTCTTTTAGAAGGATATATTCAGGATTGAACAAATTCATCCTTGACTTCCTTGCCACACGCAACTCCCCATTTTTTTTCTTTTTTAGCAAGGCTACCGTAATGTCAAATGCTCTTCGATCATCTTTCTCAACATCTTGCCCAATCACTTTTTTAGAGATATCACACAAGTGTTTAGCAATCATGTCCAAGTTCCACTGTAGAATTATAGAAAAGTCAACAGGATCTCCACTTATACAAGACCAAAAATCTCTATTTACTAACGCTGTAAGTTTCCTGCAGGTTGATGGAGACCAATTGATTGAACAGCATAGTCTGTTACATTGAATGGGTATTAGCTGGGGTTCACTCAGAGATTTTATAAAGAAGTTTGGAATGGAAGTTGTTAACATTAAATGGTCCCCCAAATTAGACATGATGGTATCGACCTTGGACAGTCTGCCAGAAAGTTGTACAGTGGAAAATATATGATCGATCCAAGACTGAGCAGTGCCCCGTTTCCAAGTAAACCTCTTATGAGTGTCTGCTGGGGATGTTAGAACGATGTTCCATGCTTTAAGAACATTTCTCCACACATTCCCTTTGTGTAGAGAGGCATGTAAATAAGACGAATTAGAACCCATACAGAAGGGGTTGGATCCAAATGCTGAGTTAAAATCACCTCCAATGAGGATTTCAGCATCAGGAGCTTTATTAAGAGCCTCATTAAGGATTTCACCAAATAGTTCACCCGCAGTTTCAATGGGATATTGCATGGGGTTCCAATAAAGTAAAATTAAGAGAATGTTTTCTTTCAGATTCCCATCAAAAGTGATATCACAAATTAGACACAAATCACATTTGTAAACATTATTAAGAGTGAATTTTAACCTTATATCAAGCAGGATCATCAACCCCCCTGTAGGTCTACCTTCTGAACCTTTGTTAGCATGATGAAAGCATACAAAAAAACCATCCAATTCTACACACTTTAATGCCATGGTCTCCTGTATAAGTAATATGTTGGGCAAGTGTTCTGTTTTTACACTATCTCTCCATTTTACCAAATTACAGAAGCCACAGCAGTTCTACGACACGATGTTAAGGTCATGAATTTATGATTCGGTCGTGGAGTTGGGGGTATTAACTGCTGTTTTGATCAGAGGTTCAAGCCATTTAAGCCTGTTTAGGGCGTTTGTAAGGGCAGAAAGTTGTTCCATCATATTTTTATTATGATCGTTTGGGCCTTGCGTGGAAAGAATGAGATCACCATTCACTTTCGAAGGAGGAGTTTGAAATTCCGAAAAGTCCATTGCTGTTTTTAGTTGGGGGAATCCAACCATTTCAAGACCTAAAATTAGAAGGTCGGCTTGGTGCTCCCAAATCAGTTTCGCGATAATGGGTGATAGCATTCTGGACAACATTCTGTTATTGTTCTCATTGGGTAATCTAATCCACTCAATGTCATTGAAAACCAGGCTTCTAAGTGATGGCATCTTATAGAGTGAATTCATTAAATAAGATCGATTGATATGAGCCGTGCCATTGATCTTATTATCACTTTTCCAACCAATTATGTTCTTCATTTCACAAGGTATGTTCTGAAACTGTTGAAGAGTATCCTTAAGTGTATCTTCAAGGGTAGTCTCTAATAGCTTTTTGATGACAACAAGTTCCTCTTTTTCTGCTTCAGTAGCACTTCCGCAGACTTGGTGTGTAACTTTTGTAGATGTCGCAGTTCCATGCGTGGTGTTTGATTTTGGAACGATCTCTGAGGGTCCATCCACTTCGCCGCGGGCAGAGGATAAGGGTGTAATCAAATTTTGACCCTGATCCTTCCTACATTGATTTTGGTTTCCAATGTATCCTTGTTTAATATGAATGTCTAGACGGCCTTCGCCTTCTTTGGGTTTTGCTTCCAGAAGTGATGCTACTTTTTCTAATACTCGCTTGGTTGTCTCAGCCTTTAACCTTTGTTCATCTTGCGCACATAGAATTGGTGACTCACGTGGGCATCCTTCATTGCCACTTATTTCCCCAATTTTTTTTAACCCATCAGTTTTCTTTGTAGAAATGTCTGTGAAAAATCGAGTTAGGTGAGGTTGGATCTTTTTTTCGATAGACATACTTAAATCTGATTCCGTGTGGTGTTTTCCATCTTTCTCGCTGACCTCACTATTTACAGCTCTCAGATTCAAGTTTTGTTTTTCATTTGTAGTCGTCGCCTTTTTTAAAGCGATTACTTGTATAGTTGATGAGATAAGTTGCAGGGCTGTTTTGCTCTCCTCATTTAATTCATTTAAATTTAAGTTTTGTTCCGAGGGAGCTACAAATGTTGTTACTTTGCTTGGACATGTTTGTACTGCATTATCTTGCGCAAGTTCAGAAGCCAATTCATGCATTTTTTTCTCTCCATGCACAGAGATAGCTTTGTTCTTGTGCCTTCTTTTTAGGGCCTTAAAATGATTTTTCTTAGATCTCCTTGATAAGAAATAGTGATTTTCCTTTGCACTTGAACCATCTTGTTGCGAATCGTTACTTTTGTCCTTTTTGATTAGTTTTATCAGAGACGAGGGACTATCAGGAGTGGATACAGTCCCACTTGTGTTCACAGCGGTAACTTCCTCGGTTATGACCATTTCTCGGATTTTATCTTTCGGTTCCATTTGAGCCAGTATTTTTTCAAATTGTGGTAATCTATCGTGTTGCAACTTTGCAATGTCTAGATAGCCCATTTTTACATTATCTGCAAGGGATGAAATGTCCACTCCTGAGTTTTCTTTACCACTAAGTATTTGTGCAAATGTAGTTGGAATTCCATGATACAGAAATGGCTCATTTGTAGTTGGCGAACCAGCTTCTTTTTTTCCATATTGCCTCTAGAAAGAAACAGATCATTTTTTGATAATGAAGCTGTTCTAACATGGCAATCAGAGTGATAGATGTGGCATGCTTCCTGTGCCAAAATATAACCCTCAATTTTTGCTAATTGTGTGGTCTTTGTCACAAGATCTTTTTTGATCTCTTGCAGGATCAGATGGTAATATTCGTGCCCTCGATCGAGTAAATTTAGAATTCTTGTAAAAATGGGAAGATCATCGATCTTCTGCTCAGGCCTTTTGTCTACAGGCATTTCTTGTGATAAAGGCAAGTCTGGTAGATTGGAAAAGTTAAGGACTGGAACAGATGTATTCACATTTCTCTGTTCGAAGGATTCATTCTGTGTGTTTGTTTTGTAAATATAATTCATAGTTGGTGAAGTGGTCGTGGGCATTTGTTTGCAGCTCGCATCTATGTTTTCATTCCCAATACATGGATGATTTGCATCGTTAACACTTGATTTATGGAAATGTACATGCTCCATCCGCATACCGTGTGTAGAAACCGGAGTGGAGGGCCCGAGCGATAGCCTAATTCTTTTGTCTAAATCTGTCATAATCACTGGAGCAAGCAAGGATATGTCGGAAATAGGAAGATACTTGTTTTCATGTATGTCAGCGATGATTTTTTGCACATTAAGTGTGTGTTCATCAGCAGCAAATGGATCGTTCGTAAGATCTTCATTAACTTTTTTTAAGGAACATATTTTTTTTGGGCTAGATGCCTCAGCTTTGCTTTCCGGTATAGAAGTCTTCTCATCTATTTCCTCAGCGTGACTTGACATAGATAAGAAGGAAGGTCTCCCGTTCAGCGAGGCAGAAGGACTAATCTTTTTTTTTTATTTACATTTTTTGGTGAATCTGTTGATGAAAGCATTTTTGTGGGCCCCACCTTCCCCTTTGTGCCGTTTCTTTAACCGATTCCATATAGTGGACACTGGAAGCGTACAAAAGATCCGTACTCTTAGGCAACAGTGAGGAAGGAAAATAACACCGCTTTCACTCGATTAAGTCGAGTCTATTACTCAGAAAAAAAAAGCAATTCAGTCCCTGTTTTCGGTGCAGCCAGAAGGGGCGGTATCCACATTTGGGAGGGGAGCAGAGAGAAATAGAATGAATGAGCAACAAAAACCACTAGAGCGGCACAAGCAGTATACACTAGTAAGTCAAACAGAATAGTTAATAAGCAACGTGACCCTGGTTTTGAATTAACTACAAAGCGTGGGAACAATACAATGCTGAATATGTAACTTAACCCACTATGACTGACACGATGACTACGTGTCTTAACACACTATGACTGACACGATGACTACGTGTCTTAACGCACTGTAGCAGTCACGTGGGCACAGCGTGCAAATGTCCCGTTCTTAAAGTTTGTAGTTTAGAGGAATATGCTACGAAAGCCCACGCAATGGGTATTCACCTTGAGAGGAAGTCAGAGCAAGTCCAGGCAACCAGGTGTTGCCGACTCAGACGTCCTGAGCGCTTCCGGAGTTCTGTTGGTGTGGGGCCAAGCCGCGGTCTCCAAGAAGCAGTATAATCCGCTGCAGCAGCAAGAAAGAGGATATCGCACACGCCCGCAGCAAACAGTACTTCGGTGTACTTCGCGGTGTACTTCGCGGTGTACTTCGCGGTGCATGGCGCGGGTGCGCGAGGGCTCTGCTATTAGTTCTTGCAGAGGGGGCGGTGCAGCCAGAAGGGGCGGTATCTAAAATAGAGGACACAGCTTGAGAGGAAGTCAGAGCAAGTCCAGGTAACCAGGTGTTGCCGACTCAGACGTTCTGAGCGCTTCCGGAGTTCCGTTGGTGTAGGGCCAAGCCGCGGTCTCCAAGAAGCAGTGTAATCCGCAGCATCAGCAAGAAAGAGGATAGCGCACACGCCCGCAGTTCGCAGCAAACAGTCCGACTTTGCTTTCTGAGCTTATGTGGTGACTGGTGATAATAGGTGATGCTGTTCGGGACTGCTCCTGCGTGGAGAATAAGGGGCGTGAGTATGCCAGTGTGTGCCTGATCCCCTTCCAGACCCCTTCTCTCAAACCGTGGTACCCGTGGGATGCGCTGTCCCTGGAAAGGTCACCTGTTGATTAGTTTTGGCGAGCACACCGTCCTGCTGCTTCTGGCAGAGGCGCTTGTATGATCTGGACTGAGTTCCTTCACTGGTCCCTTGCACGTGGTGTCCAGTCCTGCTGCGACTAAGCCACTATACTTCAGGTAAGTGTTCCTGTTTGCCTTTGTCTTTCCTCATCTGTTTTTGCTGTATTGTAAAGTTTGTTGTCTTGTATTGCTGTCCGTTCCACTTTTGATGTTTGCTCTTTTGCTTTCTTCCCTTGCAGGTGATGTTGCCGGCCCGGCAGAACCTGCAGAGCTCGAGGCGACAGCCGGAGGGAATGAGGAACGAAGCTGCAGCGGTACAGTAGCTGGTAAACTGTTAACTAGGTGGCGTGCAGGGTTCAAATGCGGCGCGGCCCTAAGATGGATGTTCTAACCTTGTTTTTCTTCTTCACAGCTTCACAGGGTCCGAGTTCGTGGATGCGGAGTGTGGTGCTGCAGCGTCGGGATCAAAATAACTGGATGTCAGGAGATGAGTCTGCAGATGAAGCGATGAAGCACCGGTTTCCTGGAGATGAGTATACAGGAGAACGCCTGGTTTCAAAGGTAAGTAAACTGGTCCAAGCAGCAGTGAGCGTCACGTAGCATGCAAGTGTACAGTAACGCGGAGCACCAGCCTTAAGGATGGAGCAGTTTATAAGCTGAGCTTCTGAAGCCACGCCCACCAGGTTCAGCCTGCCTGCCACACCCTGCCACACCCAATGAGTCTGCACATGAAGACCACGCCTAGGGAGCCACACCTGATGAGTCAGCACATGAGGATGTTCTCTGGAATAAAGGATTTCAGCTCCTGGAAAGTTCTTGTAAAATAAAAGCACTCCTGCACTGAAATAAAGTGTTCCTGCTCACATCTCTATATGAGCCTGACGCCCAGCCAGGGCCCCTGTCTTTATAGGTCCCAAAGGGACATAAGTGAGTCAAGTGACCCATTGCCCCCATCACTAGATGGCGTGGTTTTTGTGTTCTAGGGCCTGTGGCCATGACAATAAACTGGTTTTTCGAACACATCCTAGGGTTTCACCTAAATTAATTTCTAAATTCCATGTTAACCAGTCCATTGAGCTACCAGCCTTCTTTCAGAACCAACAAGCTCAGCTGAGGAAATAACTCCATACACTAGATGTAAGGAGGGTGATCCTTTACTATGTAAACAAGAGCAGACCAATCAGGAAAAGTGACCAACTGTTTGTCTCTGTAGCACCAGGCAAAGACCATTGTACTACTGCATTGACACTCATTCTAAAACGTATAAACAGGTGGGACAAGCGGTTCTAAAATATCTATTTGCCGCTGGACCTTCTCAGAATCCACCACCTTCGCCTAACACTGCTCGTTAATCGATGAATAGTGATGAATGTGATCTAAGCAGATTCCACAAGCCTCAGAATGGATACTTTACTCACCGTATTTGTATTTCTGATGCTTGTTTCAGCTTAGATTCACATGCGCCCACCCTTCCTCCCCTTGGAGTCGAAGGTGCGTAGATGTTTACCTGAGTTTTTTCTGATACTTATCTGCTTTAATACACCTGTACTCACGCTACACTTCATGCAACCTCATGTCAGAAACAAAACAATCTGAGGGACCTCGATGTGTGAAGGACCATGGGTACAGTTGATGTCACACTAGGGATAGTATTACCGGCACGCCCTGTCGACGTCCATTTTTGAGTTTCGAAAACAACAACTGTAATACTCTGCAGCTTCCACAAGATGTCGGCCTATGCATAGCATGTGAATCTAAGCAGATACAAGCATCAGAAATACGATTACGGTGAGTAACGTATCCCATATGCAAGACTGTGGGCCTCATTACACGGACGGCGGTGGACCAAGGTGCTATTAGCACCTTGGTCCATGCCGGTAAAATACCGGCACCACCTTGGTGGAAAGGGGAATTACCGCCCTATTCCAAGGTTGGTGGGGCGGTAATTTCCCCTTCCCCCATTGCCCTTCCCCATTCCCATTTTTGCCCCATAGGGCTCTATGGGAATGGGGAAGGTGCTAATTACGGCACCGCAAATTGTGGTACCGTAATTAGCTCCCTGGTCCCTTTGCGGGTTGGTTTTTAACGCCTGCAAAAAGCAGGCATTAAATTCCCCAACCCGCAAAGGGATCTCGTAGTAAGGCGGTAAGGATTTACCGGTACCGGTAAAATACCGGTACCGGTAAACCCTTACCGCCTACCGTGTAATGAGGCCCTGTATCTATAGAAATGCCCAAGTTTAAAAATGGAAACTAGGAATTAGTCATTGTTGTTTCTATAGCTAACCCATTTCTCCTCTCACACACAACACCTTCACAACTTAGTGGAAGGTCGGGCCTCACCCCACATACCCTGCACACAGATACAACACAAACACTATTGCACATCACCTCTGCCATAAGAATGAAGCTACTTTTAACAACAAACATTTGAACAGTAGCTTCCCACATAGCCCACCCTTGCAAAACTTTAAAGGCTGAAATGCACACACATAATAGCACCTCCCAAGCTTTTACCCAATTTTTGGGCTCCAGTCTGTCCGAGGGCGTTCAAACAAAAGCATGTTGGGACCATAATTATGGTGAAAGGCGCTATAACAAATGTCAAAATGAATTAATGAAAGCTACATGCACGTTAACTAGAATCTACCTGAGTGCTACTCTTTGTACTTGTTCACACCTTTTGGCGGAGGGGGCAGGATATGATGTCAGTTTCCTTTTTATACGAGCTGGTTAGGTCATGTTATATTATGTTGAGGTTTCATTACAATGTTTTGCTTTAAATGTCTAATTTTCAAGCGCTTTTGAAGCAGCCATAAGACACGAAGTAGCAAACCCCTAAATATGCATACAAAAAAACCAGAAGGTAGTTTGAGGGGTCAGAAAGGAGAGGCAGTGTCATGCGCCGCCCATGGAAGCTGTGGCATTCTTGGAAACTCTGTGGGAGTCCCGTTACGTCAGCTGGCCGCAAGCTTCTCTGCGCGGTCTAGTTGTTCAAACCAAGTGGCGGCTCCCTTTAAACCACCGCGGTCTGCAGTGGTCTGGTGCGTTGCACCTTCACGTCTTTGTTGTGCAGGTCACACTAGCGTTTTTTCCTCCTTGAGCTAATGCTCTGCATTTGCCACACTCGATGGTGTTCCTCCCTGTCCGGGTTCTCTGCCCGTTACCTTCCTTGCTTCTGCTCTATGCTATTCTCTGTGAGTGTCCTTGCTCCTCTGGCTTCGCCACCTGGCTTCTCTTCCCTTTTCTCTCTCTCGCATCTCCTTCTGTTCCTTTCCAGTGCTTGCATCGGGAGCCAGTCCTGTGTTTCTGTTCTCTCCCATTTTTTCTCCTGTTGGTCTGCTCCCTTTACGGATTGCTTGGGGTTTCGTTTTCTTTTCCTTTTGCCTCGCTTTTGCCATGCACGGCTCACTTGATTCCTGTTCCGAGTCGCACGCAACACTTGCTGTAATATCGGCGCTCTCGCTGGGATCTACGGCGCCCTTCAGCTCCACTCCTTTCCTAGGACTGTTCCTTATCTCTTCAGTGGAGCCTGGTGTGCTCTCTCACTCTACCAAGAAGGATTGCCACAAACACTGCCACTGCCTACTACGGAGGAAATTTTCATCAAGTACTACTTCCGACGAGTCCATCTCATACCTGGTTTCACTCATCGCGAAAGAAGGACTTACCAATCCATTCCGGAGAAGAGGTGAATTGTTTTTTTTTCAGCGAGGAGGCTTTTTTCCTACCTCTGGGGACTAGCTCCCGGAGAGCACCGCTGTCATTCAGAGAGCGTGGCCTCCAACGGAGCTCGCCCTTACTTGCAAGAAAGAAACAAGAAGGAGAAAGAAGACAGATCCATAAGAGAGCCAAACAGAAGACACAGGTGAGGAGGAAGGGCGGGAGGAAGAGTTGCAGTTTGACAGGTGGACACAAAGGTGTCATGTATTCAACATTGACATTTATATAAAATAAAAGGGTTTGGATAAAGGCCTTTCTGTCCCTATCCTAAAGAGAGTTTCTCTGCCTAGGAAACTAAAACTTAAGATCAGTCTGCGTCTTGTCGTCAAAACTATGTAAACTGTCCTTGTGTCCAAAACATATCTGACCCTCAGACTAAAAATTAACAACAAAAGGTGCAAGGTGAATGTCCCTGCTTTAGATTCAGCAAAATGTGTGCAGAAACCAAATATGTATATCCAACAAAACAATCTTCGTATCCTTGTATCCAGTGGATGATTCCCTTCCCCTGAACTTTCTCAGGTAGAATATTGAAAGTACTCTATTCAAACAGTGTTCCTTTGAGATTAGTGGAAATGTCTCTTTCACATAACACTTTCTTAAGGATGATGAAAAGTGTATTTTTCAAGCAATGGGGTTTGAAAGGATGGCAAAAGCGTATTTTCTACACAGCAACTTAAGCGATGGTGTTTTGACACTTTCTTAAGTATGATGAGAAAAGCTTTTTTTCGAAACATTGTTCCTTAAGAGTAGTAGAAATGGCTCTTTTACACAACACTCTTTTAAGAATAATGAAAGAGTGTCTAACATTGACCGGATGGCAAAAGGGTCTCTTCTACACAGCAACGTATAGATATATGGTCTCCTGGTGCACTCTCCTGCCAGGAACCTTTTCAAAATGTCTTTTATATACTCGAGAAGGATTACCTGGTATACTCCCCAGCCAGGAATCGCCCTCTGGGCTTTGTAGATCCCCTGGTGTACTCTCCTGCAAGTTATCCTTCCCCCCAAAGGCTCATTGCCTTATTTACTTCTTTAAGCAGGTCTTCTTATAACCTTCTCTTTATCTTTCAGTCTCTTTCTCTTTAAGTATAATACAGTTGTACTCCTTCACTGTTTATACTTTATTTGCTCCAGATATTACTTGTTCCACCTTCGCTCATATTGACATTCCATACATGAAGATTTGTTCAAGCTTTGTTTACTTCATTGTTAGTGTTCATTAGCTTGTGGCAATACATGTTCCAATCTTCCCCATACAGACATCTCATATATGAAGTTTTGTGTAAATTCTGTCTCTCTATATCACTTGGTTGATATTCAAAACAACAAGTATTCAATTGCATGTACGCATGTTTGTTTGTTTGTTTGTTTGTTTGTTTGTTTGTTTGTTTGTTTATTCATTTGTTAGGCGCACCCGACTCGTGAGTAAAAGGGCGCAACAATATGGAAATGCAAAGCTTACAAAAGTTACGAATATACACAGGATACAGCATTTACAAGGTTGCAAAAAAATACAGTTTTGTATGATTACAGGATATATACAAAGTACAAAATAGGGCGAAGAGAAAGAGTAGCCAATGTAGTTACATAAATAAACAATAGGCACTGTACGAAAAGATATACGTGCAAAAGTGGGGCCCTTCGTAAAGCACTTAGGCTCCCAAGTAGATCGCAAGGTCTTCAGAGCTAGCGCAGTAGTACACTATTAATACAGGATCACCAAGTCTCTTTGGAAGTGGACAGGTCCCCAGTGGGTAATGGGAGACTAAGGGTCAGTAGCAATGATGTGTTTTATTACGTTTTTCCTGAAATGTAGGTAAGGTTGGTCTGCTCTCAGCTCCTGAGGCAGTGAGTTCCAGAATTTAGCTGCCTTTACAGTAAAGCTATTGCCCCCAATAGTGGTGAGCTTATATTTGGGTATAGTCAGACAGTTAGCATTCCCAGTTCTGGTGGGTCTGCGAGAGGTTCTTCGCTGGAGTTTATCTATAAGGTAACTGGGGGCTGCGTTATTAAGGGCTTTGTAGGTCAAGGAAAGCGTTTTTAGTTGTATTTTGTTGGATGTGGATAACCATTTATGTTGGCGTCTCAGGGAAGAGATGTGAGCTTTCTTGTTTATGCCTAGGGCTGCTCTTAGTGCATTATTCTGTAGAGTTTGGAGCTTTTGGATGGTATATTTATTTTTCACCACTGTATAGGGCATTACAATAGTCAATTCTAGAGAGTATTAGAGCTCTAGCCAGGATCAGCCCACTATTGTCAGAGAGGAACGGCTTACCAGCTCTAAGTAGCTTGCAGGTGTAAGCCGTGGCAGAGGTGAGGGATTTGACCTGTTTATCGAAGGACAGTGTAGAGTCCAGGTAGAATCCAAGGGTTTTTACTTCCTTGCAGACTTTGATGGTGTTCCCGTCAATATTAAATGAGGAGAATTCTTGGCCTAGTTTTTTAATATTAACCTGCGAACCCAGAATTATAAGTTCAGTTTTATCATCGTTCAAACACAGGCCATGAGTGGCCATCCATGCTTGGATGATAAGGTAAACTTTGTTCACTAAACCCATGTCCGTACTGTAATCCCCAGAAAGTGGGAGGAGAATCTGAGTATCATCTGCATAGTTAGTGTAGGTGATACCCAGCTGTTCCAGATCGTCGATCAGTGGCTTAGTGAAGATATTGTAGAGGGTAGGCAGGACCCTTGGGGAACACCACATAGGATGGGTATTGGGTCGGCAGCTGCTGAGGGGGAGAAGACTCTCATGGTTCTCTCACTCAAGAAGGACTCAATCCATTTGATGGCACCCGTGGAGAAGTGGGCTGCAGAGTCAAGGTGCCGGCATAAGACCTTGTGATTGACCAAATCAAATGCGGCAGAAAGATCAAGTAGGAGCAGGAGTACTGTCCTTCCTTTGCCTCTCTGCTCGTCTATTTGGGACTTTAGGTAAATTAAGGCGGTCTGTGTTCCGTGTAGTGGACGGAAACCAGATTGTCTATTGCCTAAAAGATTGTGCAGTTCCAGGCGTTTTTGAATTTGGATGTATGCGACTTTATCCAATATTTTTAGTAGAAATAGGACCGTGGTGATGGGCCGGTAGTCGGTGGGAATAAGAGGATCTAGTGTCTGTTTCTTGAGGAGGGGTAGCACCCAAGATTGTTTGAGGTTAGCAGGTAATGTACCTGTGGCAAATGAGGCATTTATCAGTTTAGTTATGAATGGGGAGAGTTCTCTGGCAGCACCTTTTATTAATTGTGCTGGGCAAATATCACCTTTGCAGTTCCAGGGCTTCAGTGATAGGATAATTTTTTCTACCTCCAGGATAGACATTTTAGAAAAATGGAAGGTAGTATTGTGTGCCGATGGTGAATCGTTGGGCAAGAGGGTGTTGGGCGAGTGCTGTAAGTTCAGTACTTCTTTTTTTTTGCTGAATTTTATTCTGGAGTGTATTCATTTTATTAGCTAAGGCATGTTGGATGTCTGTACACCAGGTTTTGTCCTTAGTACAGACATCAGGTATAGCAATTGGGGACTCTAGTTCTTTGAGTATAGAAAAGAGTTCTTTCATGCTCGAGTTAGAGTTAGCAATACGCTCGTCGTAGGAATTACGTTTTGCCTGGCAAATTTCCTTCTTGTAGTGTGAGGAAAGTGAGGTTAATTTAGCTTTGTTCTCACTAGAGGGGCAACGTCTCCAATTAGTTTCACTTTTATTCTTTAAGGTGCAAAGGTCTTTAAGTTGTGGAGTGAACCATTTGTTTAAATGGGCTGTTGGTTTGCTAGGTCTAAGTTTGACAGGGGCAATTTTATCCAGTGTGGTGAGCATAATGTTGTTAAATTCCTGAACTAGGATGCTAGGATCAAGATTTTCTGGTAGTGCGTTGAGTGTGGGCAAAATGGCAGGGATAACTTTCTCTACAGTGATGCTTTTTTTACTTCTAGTTGAGCATGGTGGCGCTAATGGTTGAGCCAGTGGAGTGGGTCATATAGTGGATAGGTGGAAGGAGACCAGAAAGTGGTCTGTCCACGATAATGGCAAAATTGATGAAATGGTAACTGAACAGTTAAGATCCACTATCCAGTCTAGTATTCTCTCTTTAAGGTGTGTAGGTTTATTGACTTTTTGGGTGAGGCCTAATGCGTTGATAGTGTTGGCTATATCAGTTGCGTTTTTATCCATTTGGTCATTAAAACCTAGGTTAAAGTCTCCTAATAGGAGTAGTTGCGAGGTAGGTTTAATGTTATTCATAATTATATTATGCAAATCTTCCCCAAAGGTACCAAGAGGGCCAGGTGGTCTATATATTAGGTGCATAGTAAGGGATTGCAAGTTATTTATCAGAATTTTGGCAGTGAGAACTTCACATGATTGTGATAGATGGGTAGGGGCTAGTCCAAGGCCAAGAGCAGATTTTGAGATAATCGCAATGCTGCCACCTCGGGCATTATCTCAGTCTTGTCTGACTATGGTATAGCCATCAGGGATAGCGAGCATAAGAGCAGGTCCTGCTGCATTATGGAGCCATGTTTCCGTAATTGCGAGCAAATCCAAGTTCCCTTCAGTGATTAAGTCGGCAATATCTGTAGCATGTGCGACTAGTCATCTTGCGTTGAGAAGCGCTCCTTTGAGGGAGGGGGCCTCAGCTGCTTTGTTGACTCGGATAGGTTTGTCAGAGTTGTTACAAACTTTAGGCTTATGGTTATTGAGCTGAAGGGTATTCGTGTTCAAGATGGACAGTGGTGGAGACAACTTTAAGTGCTAGGTTTAAGGTTGAGTTTATAGTTAGTTTTGAGGTTAGTGGCCGGAAGGGCTCTTCTCAAAGGTTCATATAATTTTGCTAGTCTAGTGCGGAGTCTGTCATTTCTACTGGACGTGGCGCATGGTAGAGAGGCGTAAGATATTGTCTCTGGGGCCCTTTAGTGTATGGATAGATTAGATTGCGCAATATTTGTAGGGGTTAGCAGGCTAGAGTCTAGGATAGGTACTAGTGACTGAACAATGTAATCTTGGCTTCCAGATCCACATGCATGGCAACAGCCATAGTACAGAGCAGTATTGCTAAGTTTAACATGCTTCCAATTCCAGTATCAAAGATAGTGTAGTATCAGAGATAGGGGATTCAATTACCGCTAAGTGGAGCAGATCAGTAGGTGGAACTAGGAAGTGACTAGTATGATACGGTCAGCAACATTAGGCAAGGCATAACACGAAGCACACTGATGTCAGTGCAGTGAGAAGGCATAGGCATAGTGCTGGCAGTAATGTGTCGCCACGGCTAACAGGTCAAGGTCAAGGTTAGAGCAATGATGGCATTAAAATAGAAGCTATGGCACACATGCGATAGTGATTAATGTGACTAGGAATACACGACACTTAGAGGCAAGAAAGTCACTCTGGGAGGTGCAACTTAAGCAATGTATTGTATAACCGGGCACATAGTCTGGGAATGCTGTGGAAACGGCCAAGGCAGATTCGAGATTGCTAAGGCAATGTGGTACAGGCAAGATAGGCAGGGCTGAGTAAAATGCTGCAGTGGGCAGATTCGATTTTGCTGGCAGTGTAACACAAACTAAGTAGGCAGGGCTAAGTAAAATGCAGCAATAGGCAGATTTGAATTTTGCTGGCAATATAGCACAAACTAAGTAGGCAAGGCTAGGTAAAATACAACAATAGGAAGATTTGAATTTTGCTGGCAGTGTAGCACAAACTAAGTAGGCAAGGCTAGGTAAAATACAACAATAGGCAAATTTGAATTTTGCTGGTAGTGTAACACAAGCTAAGTTGGTAAGGCTAGGTAAAATGCAGCAATAGGCAGATTTGAAAGTTACAGGCTCACCAACAAATACTGGCAAGGCAACAGCGGCCTTAAATCTAGAGTTTGGATAAAGGCAATTCAGTGGCAGACTTTAAATGTAGAAATAACAGTACAGTCGAAATAGCATGGCATGATGAGCATATCGAGGTAGAAAGGAGTGCAATATAAACTAGCGTTGCTTCATGACCAGTTAGGAAGTTATCTACCCACATATGGCGGTAGTGATACCCAGAGTGGTACTATGATGTATTAATCATACCTTGGTTAGTGTCATGGCAACTAATGTCAAGTTTGTAGGGTGGAGGACAACGTGCCTGCGGCTGATTTCGTCGTAATGTACTTTAAGTCGGGTCCTGACAGGATAAGGCAGAAGCACGGTGTGCACTGTAGCAGGGGGCTCCCGTGCAGTTAATGGGGCAGAGACAGTTAACCTCGCCGTAGTAATCACCAGTGTTCACGAAGATGCTGGTGCCTAAGTGCGGATGGTGGCAGCGTTAGATAATGAGTAAACATAGAATGCCTAGCATAAAAGGAGACAGTGTTACCTTGATAATAGGCAGTGCAGGAGCCAGGGGGGCTGGCATACGGCAACCACGGCAAAACAGGCTCAAAACAGGAGCTGGCCTTGCCTCCCGTGGGCCTTGGAGGGAGTGGGCCGGCTTCGCCTACCGGCGGCCAATGGGGATGGTTATGGGCCCAGTGACCAATCGGCTCGCCTCCAGGGGCCTGGATCAGGTGGAAGGTGCAGTGTGCACTGGGCAGTCGGCCATCTTGGAGTGTTGGGTACCTCGTGTACCTTGATGGCGGTAATGGGCTTCAGATAGCCGTTTAAGAAAATAAACGCTTTTATTTTCTTTTTACAGGGTCCGGGCTCGATGCCTGCTCGTCAAGCGAAAGAACAAGCCTTTGGATCAGATTTTTTCAGGGTTGGCTGGGGGGTATCAGTGCTTACCAAAAATCATGATCAGCAAGGCTGGGCAGCTGGAGTGCTCTGTGGGTCCTCTGCTCCTGCAGGGACATGACCTGGAGCTCCTGCCCCGGGGCTCCCAATACTCCTGGGCAGACTCACTGGTGTTTGCTGGTGTTTCCGACCCGTGGCGTTTGCCTGTGGCAAAGTCCTAGCTTCGGGAAAGCGGTTTCCCATTCTGCAGACCCTTTCGCGGTTCTCCAGTCGGCTTCTCCTTTACCCGCTGGTTGAACTGCTGCTCTTCAGTGCGACCACGTCCCCGACAGCTTCTCCACTGCTTCCGGCTCTCCAGCGGTCCGCCTGCAGTACTCGCCGTGCTTCTCCCTGTCTTTCACCTTTCCAATAGGAAACACTGGCCTCCTTTAGCACAGTCTGCTCTCTGGAGTCTGCCTTCGGTTCTGCTTCCCGATTTGCCCGCTCTGCATCTCTCGTTTCCACCTTTGGTACTAATTTGAAAAGGCGCACCATTTTTAAATGTCCTGCACAGCTGATTTCCATCACAAGAACTAGTCTACATGTTGTGCTTGGTGCTCCTGTTAATCCATATTGACTCCTTTTTCCTCTTCCTCATCTCAGTACTTGAGGTTTTATTGGAGTTGGAGTCCATACAAATATTGCGCTTTTTAAAGTTGTATTGCTCTGGACTTTTATTTAAATCAAAACCATCAGAAACAGGAGGTTTTATACATATGTTATGTCCATATGAGATGTGAATGGTATCCTGTTTGGGAAGAAGGGGTTTTAGGGTTTTACAACTGGAAGGCCTTGCATAATTAGAGCATGCCATCAGGAATTTAGGAATTATAGGGTCTCCTTCACATAGAAGGGAAGAATACTGCGTCCCTCCTGATGGATTCACCACATCTCTCCTACAGCCATCTCCTCTCATGTGATCCTCCCTATAATACCACCCTCAGGGTCAGGATCAGGTAGCAGCTGCCACCCCCTGGCCACATGGGAGGAGATCTTAGGCTGGGGATCAGTGATGACTCCACAGGATTCATCACAGTAAACTGGGAAATATTATCTGTTAACTATATTATATGCCCTTGTTTTGAAATAACCTTCACATTATACTGTCTATTAACAGTACAAAGTAACTGCAGCCCAGGGTGAGAAGGCTACTCAAAAGCTGCTTTTTTAGATGAACTCCCATAAGCACCCAGCCTTGGCCTAAGAGGATTCCTGCCTCACACACCAATATAACCATTACCTTAAAGGCTCTAGCAGGACCCGGGAACCACCTGAACAGCCAAAACTGGGCTTCTGCTCCCAAGGTAGCTGCGGTCGAAATCCCACCCTCAGTTAAATGTTCCCATATATAGAACCTAGCCGCTCGTGGCCTTTCTGGGCTTATGACAGTAAGGAGAGAGGCTTTGCATGCTGTGTTTTTCCTTGTCATTGTCGATCCGCCACCCGAAGGACTAGGGACTGCTGAGAGTGTCGGAAGCGGCCTCTTTCTGTGTACGCACGAGAGCACGTACGAGAGGTGCGGTTTGACACGTCTCTGCAGGTCCTCTCTTCTAACCTCAGCAGAGCGGAGTGGCGAGCGAAGAGCGGAGAGCGGCCAGATATTCGATACAACTTGGTTCCGGGTCTCGCGTGGTTCCTCCGAGGCGCTGCCCTAGTCGCTCGGGTGATTCTGCAGTGGAGTGGAGCTGCAGAGCTACGGGGACGCAGCCGAGCGGTGGGTGAGCTCATTGAACGTTCTGGGGTACAGTGTTGTGGCTGGCATCATTAGGTAGCAGGTCAGACGGGTAGTAGAGAGCCTACGAGCCCGGGTTGACTCTGGGGGCGGAACCCCACGGCCCGATTGTGGCTGGACCTGCTGCAGGCCACTCCGGTCGAGGTCACAGTTTACTGCTCCCTACGACCTCTCCAACGCTGGTTGTTTGGTACACTCCTTGCGGTGTCGGAGGCGGCATCGCACAGCGCGATATCGCACACGCTGGGTGGAGGTGCGGCCTGACACGGCTTGCTATGGTTGTTTGATCCCCCTGCCCCAGCTTAGAAGCGGCGTGCTCCTCTGTATTGTCTTGTGTATACAAGAGTTACAGGTGGAGCTGATCAGTGCCATGAAGAACGGACA
Organism: Ambystoma mexicanum; assembly: GCF_040938575.1. NCBI lineage: Eukaryota > Metazoa > Chordata > Amphibia > Caudata > Ambystomatidae > Ambystoma > Ambystoma mexicanum. The sequence continues at coordinate 95,011,417 of NC_090939.1, read as the reverse complement.
TTAGAGGTGGGAGCGGGAGCACTCAAGGACTGGGATTAACATTATTTGTCACAGCCTTAAGTGCACGACTACAATTACAAAACGTGATCCGAGTCCTGGTTTAGTGCCTGGCTTGCCGAGCGATTGCGGGGGGCCCTGAGTAACTTCCCAGTGGTGAAATCTTGCTGAATTGGGTATGTCCACTACCTTGGAGGTGAGCAGGGAGTCGGAAGTAACACTGAACTCAGCCCACTGAGGCCTATTAGATCAGTACAACAAATAACCAGCGCAGCACATTAACAGTTCTAAGCCCGGTGGATCTACCGGAATTGTCAGCCCTTTATTGTTCCACTATATAATCTGTTATCTATCTAAGTGGATAATATCTGGAGACTGTGGGCTGATGCCTTTGACCCAGGGATAGAATAACAACAGTGCGCAAGCTGGAAAATAAAGTGGGCTGAACCCTGCAAATCGTGAGTCGCCGAAGCGAGTGGACTTGGTACCTGTAGAGAGTCCACTTGAGTCGTCTCTAATGCAATCAGACAAGAACCTGAATCACCCCGTGTACAACATAAGGAAGACCAAGTCAAGAACATTTGCTTGGGGCCCGCCAACAAGAAGGCTGAGATGGATAATCTGATACCCAAAGTAAAAGCAAAAAAAAGCTCTCCGATTAAGCAAGGTGTGATTACTTCCTTTTTCCCCCCTCGAGAAATAAACTCAACTACAATTGAAGAAGTTACATCCGACCAACAAGAAAATCCTTCATTGAGTATATCTAATTTTAAAGATATTGACAACAATTCACTATTAGACCTATGTGTAAATATCCAGAGAAGCATGACACCACAACCTGAAGTAAGATTCAACAACAACAGCAGCCTACCGATAGATAAACCAATGATCATACTTTCAGGGACATCCACGGCCAGAGATCGACTAGAGAGACTCTCTGCATCTAACCTGGCGTTAGCCTCAATGGAAGACGATCCTGATGAAATAATTGACAGTACAGATAAATCTAGTACAGGGCTAGCCGAAATTGCCGAGATCCAGGCATCGGTAGCCTCGCTTCAGTTTGCACTTAAGATCTTGCTGAAAATGTCGGGGCGGATCCTAGCTAATATGGACATTCTCATCAGGGGAAATAAGGAGAGAACGATTTCTATTGAAGATGTGGAGGCAAATCTATCTGAGGCAATTCATACAACAAGTGAGATTGAAAAGCAACAAAATTTGGAGATCCAAGAGGAGACAGATAGACCCGATCCATTTTTCTCCAAAAAACAGAAGCGATTAGCAAGAAAAGCAAATAAGGGCAAAAGAGACAGTGCCACACAATTAACACCGACAGAGAAGAATGAGAGAGGAATGACTACCAAGAAGAGCAGGAAAAGAGTTGCAAGAGCCAAGAAAAGAAAGGCAGCTTGCGACGGATATTTGACCAGCAGGTTACTCCCTGAACAGGGACAGATAGTGGACCACGAAGAAAGAGCAGAGACTGTGGGAGAGGTAGAGGCGAGCCATAGCATCGCAGTAGATACAGCTATGGTAACAAGTCAATTGACAGCACAGGAAGATCCACCTCCTGAAGTAACGGTCACTTCGGTCAATAAGAATGAGAAGAAAAGCAGTCGAATATGCCTGATTAAAAATCTTTATCAGAGTAAGGTTAACAAATGGCTATCGCGATCGGAGTTACTGACAAGATTATATTCTGTCCCTCAATTGCGGGTACTAATCTCAGATGACTTTCAATTTGTTGAACCACTGAAAGGTCCGAACCCTAATGTCTCAGCCCTTCACTGTAAATTTGCAGCTACGGCGGATTTGTTAAGAAAGTATAAAGGGGAACTAAAAACAGTAGACGTGGAAGTGGATGTTGACCTAAATGAAATAGATCCCAGCTGCCGGGAGGAAGAGGTCGCCGTTGTTGTGGATACAGTACCTTGCCCAAACATACAGACAGATAAGAAAATAGAAGCGTCTGATGTCCAACAGGTCTTGAAATGGTTGGCTGACGCCCTTCATGAGATCTTAAGGAAACCATGAGATTTATCTGTTGTATCTTGGAACTGTCGGGGTTTTACGCATTTACTTACACCAGAGGGCTCTACGAAACTGTTTGACAAATCCAGCTGCTTCTGCTTGCAAGAGACTTGGGCATAGGACCCTTTGGTACTAGATGGGTATACGTTGTTCCACGCAGCTGCCAAAAGAGGTGATAAAGGCAGGCCTTTTTGTGGACTGGCGACAGGAGTGGCTAACACTTTAGGCTCCAGGCAGATTAGCTGTAACTGTGAAAACAACCTACTTGCAGTCGAAGTGATATTTGATGACATAGACTCTATGGGCTCTTTCTTGCTGGTAAACCTTTACAATCCACCTGGTGCAATATTAAGTGAACAATTGCAAGACTCCCTGCAGGATGTGCTGGCAAATTGGACACCTGCAGCTACTAACTCGGGAGTAATGGTTGTGGGTGATTTCAATTGTCATATGAGAGGGCGGGCGTGTAAAATGCAGAACCCTAAACTGAAAGAGAAAGGTATTATGGTTCATAATAAAAAAGATATTGAGGGCAGTGCCTGGGAATCCCTGTTTGAATTTTGGGATATGATAATGCTTAATGGCAGAACAGCTAGTGATCACCCTGGACAATATACCTGGTCCAACGGTGCTTCTAATAGCACGTTGGACTACATATATATATGTCCTGGGCTTCAAGAGCAGATTGAAGATCTGACAGTTATGCCCAATGCTTGGAGTGATCATGCCGCATTAAAATGTGTGTTGAGTATTTCCCGAAAACAGCCCTCATTTAGCAATATGGGTATCGTAGAAGTCAATAAGACAGGTACCAGGATTTCCTGGTCAGACAAGAATATCGCACTTGCGGCAGAAACTCTGGGAATAGTAGCGCCTAAAGAGCTGCACAAATTTAATGATATGTCCATTAACTCCATGGAAGATTGGATTAGTGCTTTCTCAGGCAAACATGCTGCGGCCCCTATGGGGTGCACGATGAGTAGTGTGGGGAATAAATTACCATTTGATAAAATAATCAGAGATATGAAGCGTAACTGAGCTTCGTAGAGCCAAGAGATCAATGGCCCCCGGGGAAGCCTACTATCGGACAATTAGAGAGATCAAAAACAGATATATATCTACCATTAAGGAGAAAAAAAGGGCGGACAAGGTTCTTTCCTGGCAAAAATTGGTGAAGACTATATGTGAAAAGAAGACCCGTAACATCTGGTCTCTCTTGAGCGAGGCTCAGGGTACACAGAGGGGGGCATTAGTTAACTCTATCGAAGCGAGAGTGTGGGTTAAATTTCTAGAAAACAGAAATATGGAGGGTGAGGAAACAACAATGCGGGGCAGACCGCCATGTGAGGCCCCATTTTCCGTAACGCACGAGCTCATTTTGAATAAAATCAAAGAGATAAAATCATCAAGAGCACCGGGACCTAACGGTCTGCCCAACATTGTCATGAAAGCGTACCCAGAGTTTTGGGCAAGTTTACTAAATATCCTGTTTCAGAAAATATTAAAGACAGGTAAAATACCCTGCTCCTGGCAGACGGCAATATTAATCCCAGTCTTTAAAAAGGGCAATAGACTTGACCCAGGCAACTATAGGTTGCTCTCTATGCTAGATGCCACTGGAAAGATATTTGCCTCACTTTTGCTCAATGAGTTACAATCCTGGGCAGAGGACAAAGGAGTATTGTCTAGATTCCAAAGTGGGTTTAGACAAGGCTACTCCACTGCCCATAACATCATGATTATGGATATCCTGCGAACCAGAGCTTTAAGAATCGGATCGGTTCCGCTCTATGCATTATACATAGATTTCTCAGCGGCGTTTGATTCCATACCTCGTAGTCGGTTGTGGAACAAATTGTATTCAATGGGCTGCCCTGATGGTCTAATATACTATCTAAGACTCCTGCACTCAAACAATTCAGTCAAATTGAAATTAGACCAAGAAGGCCACACAACTCAAAATGTCATACAAAATAGGGGTGTCTTTAATCTACAATCTATATGTCTATGACATCCCTGATGCATTAAATAAGGTTAGCAATTGCCTACCGAAAATTGGGAAAGTTAGCTGCCCAGTATTAGCATACGCCGATGATTTGGTGATATTTGATCACACCATTAGCGGGATGAGAAGATCTGCGGTTGCATTATGGGAATATGCTGAAGAGAATGGCTTGAGCATTAATTTAGAAAAAACAAAGATCATGAGATATACAGAAAAAAAGGTCTCCCGTGTTCAACTCACAGTAGGGGTAGCGAATATTGCATATGTCCCTCAGTATTGCTATTTAGGCATTGACTTTGAAAATATTGGGGATTATGTGGCATGTAAACAAACACGCTGTATTAAAGCTACACAGTTGATCGCCCTATTTTATAGATTTAAGATTAGTCACAGCGGTTTCACTTTATGGGGTATACGGCAACTGTACATACATGTGTTTGCCCCGGCGATAATATACGGCCTGGAAGCACTACTATAGTCTGATCTGAGATGGCTACAGATATTAGAGGGTAAATTTTGGCGACGTATGCTCGGTCTACCTCCCTCTATTCCTATGGCCATCATCAGATTAGAATTGGGTCTGACCTCTCTAAAGGCATTAGTGTTAAAGAAGAGAGCCTCGTTATATCTCAGAATGACTCGAGATACAAGTAATGGACTATTAACAGCGGTACATCAAGAAATAGAAAAGGAAGGCTCGACTTCCTCAATTGTAGAGAACGATCTGTTCTCCGAAATAGGCTGGCAACCCAGAAATGGTAAATATTCAGAGAAAGTAAATAGAGCATTGAGTAAACGCGTTGACCTCTGGGATTGGCTGGAGAATTTTGAACATCTTAAGAGTTTGAGCAGCTACCATTTTGTGCAATATAGATTATTTGAATTTAGGAAACCCCAGAGATACTTGAATATCTGCCCATCCATTAGACTTAGACGGTTTATATTATTGCTTCGCCTAGAACAACTACCTACCCTAAGCAATACGGGGAGAAAAGACAGGATGGCCGTCGAGGAACGTATTTGCCGACTATGTAAAGTACAAGAGCAGTTGGAGACGGCAAAGCATTTGCTGACTGAATGTTCGGAGATGGCTGGTACTTTTGCTCCCCTCCTTGGTAGCTATGTGCATGAAAAAACATATATTGGGGAAGCCCTGTTTTGGCACCACTGCCTCAACTCCAATAGTTTAAGTCTGTTAATAGCTCTGTATACTATTTGGTTGCAAATTGAAATAAGATTGGGTATAACTCTTTAGAGGAATATGTTTTATGAAGGTAATTCTTATATAGAAGGTATGAAATGTATATATATATATGCGAATAATATGAATCATTTGTTTTAAAATAGTATTTTGTATTGCTAATTATGTGTATTTAAAATTGTATTCGAATTATGTTTGTATTTTTTTTAATGTTATTTAATGTTAAATTTGTGTAAAGTTTATAATTTAAACTATAGCACAATAAATATTAAACTAAATTAAAATGTTTTCTACATGCCTTGGCACACCATAACTCTGGAAGGCTCAAGGTCTGGCCATAAGAACATTGCACACAAGCCTAGGGTTTTGGTAACCATGACATAAATGAAAACACCCAAACATTTTCTTTTTTTTGCCCGCTATTCAGGGAGCTTTTGCAAACTTGGTAAATTCTGATTTCTGGCATACAACCCCTCCCAAATGTTTTTGGGGGCCTGGCCTAGGGAAGTAAGTATAAGGGCTTTGTTGCATGTGTTTTCTTGGACATGGATTCAACATGCCAAGGCTCCACATGCAGTGAGTAATTTCCAGACATACCTCCCTTGCGCAGAAAACGCCTCCTCTCCAACTATCTATCCACTTGGTGCTGCTCACCAAAGAGTACAGTTGAGTATCATGATAAGTTCTGTCCAATTGTACACATATCTCCTCTACCTTTTCCTTCTCATGCTTTCCTGTGCATCTTATCTATCCCTCGCCCTCATCAACTGTCTACCCGACTTTGCTTCTCCCTGCCACTACTGAATGTTCTATCATACTCCTCCTTTGCCTCTCTGACAGGCAAAGCAATTTGACACCATAAACTATGGCAGGAGGCACTATATAAATGCAAGATAACATAACATAACGAATGTCTCACTGCTAAATCTTTCAAAATTCCTTACACCCTATACACATCCTATACACATCCCATCTGACGCACCACAAGGCCTACTACACCAATCCGACTCCTACTATAATGTTCCCTATCAACAGCCACTTCATGCCATCTAATGCATCCACAGCTACCCACTAATCCTGGGACCATGTAGAAAAGGCTAACGCCCCCCACCCCAGTGTTTCTAGCCCACTGAATACAGTAGAATAAGCCACTTGAGCTAAAGGCTTGCTTTTGGGCTAATTTGCATATCCACAGTGCGTTCCTAATGTGGCTCTGGAATGGAGGTGAACTTCCAGTGATGGGTAGTGGTTAGCACTGTGGCATGTGTGACTTGACATAAATGGCTTATTCTACTTTCACATTTCAGGTGGAAGTTTTTTTTGCTAAGCCTTGTTAAACCCACCATAATTGTATTGGTGTTTGCTACATGTTCCATCCACAGGGCTGTCAGACTTCTGTACTGATGATCTATCTGTATTAAGGGTGAAACCAGTATGCAGATGTCGATAGCCTAGAGAACAGTTTCTCTTGGGTTGATGAAGCTATATATAAAATAGCGCTACCCTGAAAGACCAAGACAATGTTTGGGAGCTAAATCCTTCTATGGGTGCTAATTTGCATACTCACAATGCTATACTCATATGGCTCTGAGATGGAGGGGTACGTCCAGTGGTGGCTACTAGGTGCTGCTGTGTCATGCATGACTTGACTCAAATGGATTATTCTACTTTCCCATTTCAGGTGGAGATTTTTTCCAATGCTTTTTAAACCCACCATAACGTTGCTGGTGCTTGCTACACATATCCCAGTACTCCAACCAAAAGCCTGTGATGCTATATTGCAGTGATGGCTATTGGATGGCACTGTGGCATCGCCTAAAAAACGTATTCTACTTTCACATTTCAGCGTCTCAGATGGAAGAGTTTTTCCAAGCCTTTTTAAATCCACCCTTGCTTTGTAAGTGTTTGCTCAATATAAATATATTATATACATAAATACATACATACATCTCTTACATTTAATTATGGCACTTGTTGGGGTTATTTTTCCCCTCAAACTCAGTTACATTCATGAGACCTTATGGAAAACATCCGAGCACTTAAAGGCTTCAATCAAAATTTGGAAGCTTTCCAACTAGTGTGCCCTCTAACAGTACAATGAGATCAGGTTGCCTTTTCAGAGAGCAGTAACATTATAATTAGCACATTGGCAGAGATCTCCTGCATCTAAACCCTTAAATAATATGTTTATTCTTAGCCATTTTAATGATACTCAGTTTATTGACATTAAGGGGTTACAGGCTTAGTCTGTCACCAGAAGTTCCAACCTGTGACTGAAAGCTGTAGAAAGATGTATTGGGTGAGGGCTGTACTATTTCTGTCACAGTGGACCCTACATATTCCATCCAGCTCCTTAATCCAGGACAGAACATACATCCAATATTTCTGTATATCAGTAGAGCCCCACCACATTTGTCAGTAGTCCACCTTCACCGTAAAACCCTTCCAACAACTCGGGTTAACTCCCTGGTACATCCTTGACAGTTTAGTCATCGGGTAATGCCACCTATGTAACAATTTAACAGCCTGACACCTGTACTGCAGGGAAACTATAGCGTGTGACACTTTCCGGCACAAAACCGCCCATAGTCTAGCCGTAATAGCCCTACCTAAGTCTTTTCCCAACTTCCCGGCACCTTACTCTCTAAGGTGGGTGGGGGAGATCAGCAAGCAACCATTCCCTATACAGGATGGCCACTAGACCCTTAGAGTTCTTCTGAATTAGAATCTTTGCAATCCGTGATTGCTCCCTTCAGCTGTAAATATCGGAAAATCGAGGCCCTCCCATTTTGAAGACAGTCCTGCAACCACTCCAGGGAAAGAAACTGTCCCTTTTCCCACAACTGTCCTGCTTTGCCCAGGCCAACCTCATTTCATACCTGAAAGCTCAAAGGCTCATCTGTCAGATAACGCAGCGGTGGGACCCAAAAACAGCTTAAAGGAGGAGGCCACGTTGTGAGCCATTGCATATACCTACCCTCTCTCCACAGACTACATAGCACCTCCAGAACCTGATGTTCCCTAACTCTCCTTGGGATTCGTGATACAGGGGTCAAAAGAGCATTTTCAATACTAACCGATTGTTTGGGTATAAAAGAGTCAAGATGATCCACCAACACCCTAAATTGAGCTGCCTTATAATACTGCATCAGTTCAGGGAATCCGACACCCCCAGCTTCCTTAGGTAGTACAAGTGTATCATATGCAATACATAGCTTGCACCCCCTCCAAAGGAACTGCAGCGATGCCTCTAAATATTCTGAATAAAATCATTAGGCACGACTGTCGGTATCATCTGAAACAGGAAATAAACTTTCGGTAAGAGTATCATCTTGATGCAGTTCATTCTAGCCATCCATGATAGCAGCATTTCCCCCATTTATCCAAGTCTTTTTGCGCCCTATCCAATAAGGGTAAATAATTGAGTCAGGATATATTCTCCAAATCACTCGGAACATACACACCCAAGTAACAAAATCCCTCTTTATTCACCACAAAAGGCAGGCTTTCAATATAATCCAAGTCAGCCTTATTTAATGGTCCCACGGAAGGGCCACCAATGTATCCAGAATAATCTTAAATGTTGACAGCCTACCATAAATCTCCAAGCCCTGAAGGAGAGTTGGGAGCAAGCACATTGGCGCAGTTACATACAGCAACGCATACTTGCAGCCCATGTTTCCATCATTAAGGCATACAGCAGCAGCGAAAGAGGGCATCCCTGTCTAAATCCTTTTTGGAAAGTGAGGCCTCTTGATTCCTCAGTGCTAACCAGCACCTTTGCAGAGGGGGTCGAGTAAAGCGCTTCCACTCATCCCATCCACTTAGTGCCCATGCTTATCTTTTGCAGCACCACCTTCAGAATCATAGGGTCAACTTGGTAAACCGCCTTTTCAGCGTCAAGAGAAAGCACTAGGGCGCCTCCAGAGGTACCCCCCGGGAAGCAAGGAGATCCAGGGATTTTCTTCAATTGTCAGACCCCTGCCTATTCCTCACAAAACAGGCTTGATCCGGATAGACCAATCGCGGGAGCACAACATCCAGTCTGGCTGCAAGAACCTGAGTAATGTTTGCATCTACATTTAAAAGCGAGATGGGTTGATATGCTGAGCGTTGTTTCAAATCTTTCCCTTCCTAGGGAATCACTGTAATGAGGTCCTCAATGTGGGGGGGAATATCTCCTCCACTCCTAATATCATTAAAAACCGGAGCCAGAAGATCAACATATAACTTATAAAAGTTTCAAAGTGAAGCCATCTTTTCCGGTCTTAACCTCCCACACCAAGATGTCAGCTTCCAAACCCTGCTATTAAGCAGAGCCCAGAGAAGGGAGCTTCAGGCCTGGTAGGTCGCCCTCTATCTCGCTCTTGGGCACTACTTCTCCCAGGCTAAATAGATTTTCATAAAATTCCAGTAACAGTTGAGAATACCCTTCACAAGACCCCAACACATGACCTTCTCCATCAACAATCTGATCCACCTGTCGGCCCTTCCTCACTGTTCATACTATATTAGCCAACATGGTACCCACTGTGTCCCCCTTTTCATAGTATCCTTGTTTGGTGTATTTCATGCTCCTGTGAATCTCCCCCACTGCAAATGAGTGCAGTTCCTGTCTTTTCTCCTTTATGGCCAGCATGAGCTTGCCGATCTCCCCTCTTGCCTTGAGGCAATCTCTGAGGCTTTTAATATCTTCCTTCTGCTTATATTGCAGTATATACCTTTCCCTCCTCTTTCTTATTGCTTTTCCAAAAATGAATCCCCAAAATGTGGCTTTTGCTGCGTCCCACTGTTAGGTAAGATTTCCACAGAGCTGGTAAATCTTCCTTTCCTGGTTCAACCCCAGACCTTTTTGCTTTTCTAGTGGGATATTTTTCATTAATACCTCGGTGAGTGGGAACCTTTTTCCACACTCACCTAATCTTTAACTCTTTTTATGGGTGTCATTTTTAAGAATCTCCATAGTGGCTTTCTAAAGTTATCATGTTTAACAACTTATTGGCAATAAGTGCCTGTTGTTGCTGGGTTGCCCTAGGGGCTCCCCATTTAACTTTCTTGTGCTAACCTTGAGTGAACTACAGTTCCCAAGGGTAGAAAGGATCTTTGGATGCCTTTTACAATTTATTCTGTGAAACCAGCACACCCCACCTTATGGGGAGTGCTGGGGAGATACAATGTATCCCCTTTCACATTAAAACTGTAACAATTCTGTTACAGTGACAAGCTTACCTTTAATGGCTGGTGGCAGTGATACCTTTTACTAATTTGGTGCACCTTTACCGCGGGCTGTGATCACAGCTGCAGTAAAGGCACCTAAGGATGCTCATTTTACCAAAATGGTCTCTGTCTTCATTTTCTGCCATTTTAGTGTTTCTTGTCGTTTCTTGTTCCATCCAGGGTGGGAAATTCCTTTGTGTGAGTTTTGTCTTCGGCGGGAGTCCAAAACTTCCCCATCCTTTGCCTTATGCCTTGCTTCAACTGGGACAAATCCCAGTGGCGGGCTGGCTGTCCTGATTGGACAACCAGATACCTCTTTCTTTTAAAATGCAGGTTGAGAATGCAGAGGTTGAAGTTCCTGATAAATACTGGAAACCTGGAAGCTGAAGTCATGTCGACCACTGGAACAGAAAACCGAAGAGGATGATGAAGGAAAAGCGGCGGAGATGATTTCCAGCGACCGGAGAGCCTGCTGTGTAACCGGAGCCTGCTGAAGCCCTTCCTTCCAATCGACCTGAGGTCTCCGAAAACTACGACCCGAACCCAGAGCCTGGTGAAACCCACTAGACTCAAGAAGGCCTGCATTTTGAGCCATCCCACGGGTTGCTGCGCCCTTGCGTTCTTGCAATACCCAATACCCTGGAAACTCCAGCCACTGTGCAGTGCACGGTCTTCCGAATTCTGAATCTCGCTGAAACTTCGTAGGCATCTTGGTGTATCTCCAGAGATACTAATCGAGTCCGAAAAGTTCCCTCACAAGAGTGCTGGACCTTTAAAACGACGAGAATTCAACTGCGATATTCTGTCTTCTTCTGTGCTCCTTGAAAAGGCACCAAATCCACAGAACCGCATTCAGTTCAGCCGCGAGGGGAATCTTGCCGAGAGCCTTCTTCATCGATCCCTGCTGCAAAGTCTCTTCTGAGGTCTTGTTTTCAGTCTCTATGACAAGGAATCCACTGACCGGGTATTTGGCTGCAGACCCTGAAGTTCTCCTGCTGCAATCTCTTCTTCATTGCTGAGGTACTGTGTTGGCTTGGGTATATGCTTACCTTAAGCCTGTTGGGATTTCTGTGTAGTCCTGGGGTGTTTTCTGTGATTGGGAGGTCCCTCGTCCAGTGCGTCCAATCCCACTGCTAGAATCCTGCTAGGGTGTCTTCTGTGAAGCCCCTGGCCCATCTTCTAACTCTACAAGTAAAGTACTCACCTGTTTGCCCAGTTTTCCTAAGGAACTCTGACTTTGCTAATAAAGAACTTATTCTAACACTGCCTGTTGGTCACTCGTCCCAGTGACCCCCCTTCTGCCACTGAGAACGCTCATGCTCCAAGAATAAGGGAAAGACTTTGAAGGGATTAGGACTTGTGCCTAGAAAAGAAATCAAGTGTTTTACTTACTTGTAAAGAGTTGGTTGGTAACTGTAATTCTAAGAGTGAACAGTTACAAAAGTTCTTACTGATGAATGTGTGATGCACTATTCTTAAAGTATGGTTAATATCTTTTCTTCCTTAGCCACTATTTTGCCAGTCTAATGGAAAGTAGATGTAAAGGTATTTTACTCTCCTGTGATTAGGTTTTGCCTCTTTACAAAAGTAATGTGTTGGTTTCACCAGCTTATTCCTGTAGGGTAATTGGATGAGTGTCCTCCAACTGTTGATATCACCAGGTTAGTCCTGTTAGGATAACTGTATGAGTGTCCCCCAACTGGGTCTTGCTTCCCCTGACTTGCTGCTAGCCTGTCCTTAATACGTCTACATTAGGTTGGTGCCTACCTAGAATAACTATTCACTAAAGTGTGAAATTGGGTTTTACTTTCCCCTTCATTGTGAAGTTAAATTATGTGGGTTTTACTTACCGTCTGTTAGCTGTGTGCCATCCAAAATAAGTTACCAGTTATTGCTTACCTCAACCTGGGGTTCCCTAAATTCAAAAGCATCTGTAATGGTATATTACATCCTTAGGTTTTGCTCACCTGGTATGTGTTATGACAAAAGTAGTTATAGGTTTTTACTGCACCTAGGATAAGTGTTTCACTATTCACCAAAAGTATATTGTCCAGTTGACTGTTTATGTGATTTGTTCCAAGAGTCACTGTACAACTGGAAGGGCCTACTGATCTTGTATTACTGAATGTAATCTGAAAGTAACCATTGGTCTTTTACTCCCAAAGAATAGGCTTGACCTATACTAAATGTGTATAACAAGTGTTAGGGAGAATTCTCATAAATGGCTGATTTCCCTTGCCTTATGAGTCCCTCAGAAGCTTTGCTGGATTTCTAGGATTTATTTGTTTCACCTGGTAAGAGTGTGAGCCTTTTTTCCTACTCTTACATGTGTTTTGCTGTGTGTGCTTTTACCATTTGTGTGTTCTTGGGCTCTGGAGCCTCACCGACTCCATGAGCACCACTTTTGTGTGTGTTACACAGAACCTTCAGTGCAGTGACACTGTGTTGTCTTTTGGACTTCCCACGGACTCCTTTTTTCTGGGGCTCACAACTGCCCCCCAGAAATATGTAAAGTTGCCATTAACTTTATGTAGTCTCTTTAAACCACAGACCCAGTACACCCCATCTTACAAGGAGTATTGGAAAGGGTTAATTCTTATCCCTTTCTGTCTGTCTCTCTTGGAGCATTTTTTCGCTCCCTTTTCATCAAGACTTGGCTGGTGGCAGTGGTAACTAGCCTATTTTTTCAACCGCGGTTATCTTATATAACCATGGTATTGTTTTAGGCTATCATAGTAGCCTCGAACTTAAACCCGCTTGAACATATTGATTTTAATATTACTCCGGCTGGGTTTATTTGTCATTTCTTGTTGTAAAAGTCTTTCTCGTGTTTTACTCTGCACGCCAAACCAGGTTTGGTTCCTTTGTTCGCCGTCTTTTCGCGGGCTTCTGCACAGAAGCCCTCCGTAAGGCACCTGAAAGTCTGGGTAGGCAGGATGTGAGGGAAGGGTCTTCGGAGCCCTGCCATGGGTTCCCTTGGTAACCCAAGTCGCACTCCTGTTTGATTGGCTGGGTGACTGTCCTTGCCAGGAAAGCCACCCTGCTGTGTGATTGACAGCCAGGCTGGGTGAATGGAGGAAAACTGCATAAAAAGCAGGTCTCTGGGACTAGAAAGGCAGAGTCACCACTGGAATGCATGAACCGACGAGGAGCTGATGGAAGAGGACCCCTACCACGACTGAACCGCCCGGTGAAGCCCTGCTGCAGGTCCGAATCTTCAACCCAGATGACACGAGAGGATCCTCCAGTAATCTTCTTCCCTCGAGCTGGTGGGACCAACCAGTTCGCCCAAACTTCAAGCCAGGGCCCCTCCTCTGGTCGAATTCGCTGTACAGAGCTACAGTGGGCCGGATAGCCAGGAAGGTCGGACCCTGCTTGGGTTTTAATGAGCGCACCTTTTATTTGTTGCTTTGCTCTGCTGCTGGTTTCTTCCCTGGGTAGTGCAGGGCCCTCCAGTCTTCCTACTTCTTGTCAGTCCGACAGTCGCTTCAGGAACCGTGAGCCTGCAGGAACTACCAGGAATGTCTGCCTCAGCTACAGCTCCCTCTCCATTTTAAGGTACTGTGCAAACCCGGTTGTTCATTTCGTTCAGCCGCGGTGAAAGTGTGTGAAATCTTTCGCCAAACCCAGGGCTTTTCCTTCTCTTCTTTTAACATCAACTTTTCTGTCGACCAACTTCGTCAAGAACCCGTGGCACGAACTTTACCGCAAACTACCCTGAGCTGTGTGATCTTCAGTTGTCCTATTGACTTTCTACTTGATTCTATCACTGTAGTTCCTACTGCTCTATGGTCCTGAGTACTTACCTGTTGGTGTGGTTCTATTTCTATCTAACTTGGTCTTTCCCTCCCTTTTAAATTGCTAGAGTGCCGTTTTGCTCCCACTTCATTTTGTGAGCTTAACTTGTCTGGAACTTATTGGGAGTGGTGTGGTGTATTTATGATTGTGATTTTTAGACTGCTTATAATAGTGAAATGTTATACAACTGTTGAGTAAATAAATAAATAGTCTTTTACTTAGAAACCTTGAGTCAGTGTTTGCCTGAATCATAGTAATTGCTGTCCTGTGTGTAACTATCTGATGCTGCTCACTTACTCTTGAGATAAGTCTTGCTGCTCAGCTACTGCTACCACTTGTTCTGGATAGTACATGCTTGTACCAAAGGTGAATTTGTACTGTCACTTGTAGTCTTAATTGTGTGTGGTGTTCCCAAAGGGTACTGCATATAATTTGGCCTAACAACAAGGTTTTGACTTCCCTAAACCTACTATTAGGTGTTCCAAATAAGGTCTATACTTGGGTCTGTGTATTTCAAGTATAGTGTTGTGTTTTTATACTGTGATTTCATATAATGTGTTAGTACTTACTTACCCCTAGATTTATCTGGGCCTACCTGTATTTAAATATCCTTTATTTTTACAATACATAGGAGATTATTATGAGGTTTGAGGTAATTGAAAAACTATGCCGGTAAGGGATTACTGGCACCACATACCGCTCTGGGCTATTCCGACTCAACAACCCGGTATTAGCGCCACCACTGATAGCATGCTCCCCCGTACCGACATGGGCGCGGGCACGTGGCCCTTGGGCCTGGCAATAGCGGGATGGCGCTAACAGGAGGACATCACAAGTCAGGCAGACATGCAAATACCGGTATCATGAAGGCGGTAATGAGGGATACCGGGATGCCGGCATTACCAGCATCGCAAATCACCCACAAACAGCAATGTGCAGTGTTCCCAACTGCCACAGGTGCACACAATCAGCACAGGTGGTGACAATGGAGTCTGGCCCAGCACAAAAGGAGCACACACCACACCTCTTACTACACCTAAATGATTCCACTTGTAGTAGCAATACTGGGGCTGGAGGAAATGCTTGCATTGCTACACCAGCAACACCAGGCACTACAGAGGAGACGCAGGAGGAGAAGGAGGGTGAGACAGGCTCAGCAAGCCCCACCAGTGCAGCCAGTGGTACCACACAGGCAGCCCCCATTCCCTCGCATCAGAGCCAGTCCATTCAACCTAACCCCACAGCAGATCCACACCCTGTACCGTCTGGATTGGGAGACCATCACCACCATTGTGGACATGATACACAACGACATTGTCAGCCTGATAGAAATACGCACCGCCATCCCCCCTCTACTGAAGGTAGTGTCTGTGCTCCACTTTTAGGTCACAGGCACCTACCAGCACACAGTCTGGCACATGCATGGCATATCACAACCCTTGTTTTCTCCCATGCTGAACCAAGTGGTGGATGCCCTCCTGAAGCACTCAAGGAACTACATATCCCTACCACGGACCGCCCAGGAGATCCTTTACACGAAAGTTGTTTTTCATGCACTGGCAGGGACTCCAAATTGTATTAGTGCACTTGACTGCACCCATGTGGAATTGGTGGACCCGCATGCAACGGAGGTGGTGTGCTGTAATTGTAAGCTATATCACTCTATCAATGTACAGATGGTATGTGACTCCAGCAAGATCATCACACATTGCTGTGCCCGATTTCCCGGATCAACTCATGACTCAATGGTCCTGCGGAACTCCACGCTACATGGAGTGACATGCAGGACGACGTGCCTGACTGCTTGCTAAGTTGCATGACAGGCACATGGCAGTGAAATGGGGGGAGAGATGCGTACACCACCACGGTGTCATTGTTGTGGTGACAGCACAATGTCCACATCCCAAAACACTGTGCCCCACAGCATCCCAAACTGAACATGACAACCAATCCCCATAGCAATGCAGGAAGCTGCACAGCAATCACAACATGCCAAACTTTCAACCACCCCACATCCCACAACACGTGCACCACACATCATCAGACCTCACCCTCTGTAACACAATCCAGCAACATGCTGTGAGTATACACAATGTAAATGTCTGCAGCAAATCACTACACAGGACAAGCATCCATGAGTGTGCACAAAAGAAATACACCAAGGGAATCCACTGCCAGTCACAGGGCCACCACCACAGTAGTGCAGCATGTCACCATGGGAATAATCAGCGCTGAATTCTAAATAATGCAGAGACTACTGCCAACGCTGCAAGTAACAAAATCATACAGAACACTACACATCACATATAGGACACAAACACAGCGGTATGCGTCCTCAATGCATAAGCGACATCAAGGCAGTGTACACCGTGTATCATCTTGAAGACGCAATCCACACCATAAGACCATGGCACAGCACACATTGAGGCATGGTAAATTGTGTGCATACAACCAGGGACATGTGCATGTGACCAACAAATATCTGCAGGCATGTGTGATAAGTACAGCTGTCCATCATGAATTGACTAGCCCAAACCTTATGTTGCATCCATGCAGGTGATAGTGGCTATCCCTTGAAGCCATGGCTCCTCACCCCTGTACGGAACCCGCAGAACAGGCACGAAGAGGACTTCAATCGTTCCCACACCCATACCCGTGTGGTTATCGAGCAGACCTTTGGCCTGTTGAAGGCACGTTTTCGCTGCCTCAGCCGGTCGGGTGGGGCACTCCTCTACAGGCATGAGAAGGTGGCCATGATCATCATGGCATGTGTCATGCTGTACAGCATGTGTATCCGACGGAACGTGCCCCTGCCCCCTGACATTGAACTGCAACCACCAGGTGATGCTGAGGAGGATGAAGAAGATGTGGGCGCACATCATCGCGGTGCAGATGCACAGGAGGGACGTGCTGTGCATCATGTCTGTGATTGGCCAATATTTCTAAGACACATGGGTGCAGAGGATGCCATGAAAGTGGGACTAAGGGCACTGGGTGTGGGAGTACATGTACACTATGCACTGTAGACCAGTAAATGACACATATACAATAAGGAATGTCCACTCAAGTATTTTTTCAGGTACACAACGGGTGTATTAAAGAGTAAAATAGTAAAAAGTGCTCATACCCTCCACCTCAAACACACCCTCTCCCCCCTCCCACCACAACTCCCCCACACAGCCTCTCCCCCTTCCCCTCCGCCCACAACTCCCCCCACACACCCTCTCCCCCCTCCCCCCACAACTCCCCCACACATGGTGTCCAATCAAATGCTGCAGGTTCCTGCATCAATTGCCATATTCAGGCTGCCCCATCTACTTATGACCACTTCCCGCTTCTGGTGGCGGCATGTCTGAGCGCCGCAAGGTGCGTGCAGACCTGCGAAGGGGGCTGGTCTGAGTGGAGCTCGAAGAGGAGGCCATGCCTGCTTGCTCCAGTCTCGGGGCAGGAAGCTTTGCCTCCAAGACATCCGTTATAGGGCAAAGGACCTACCTTACAGCAGACAACTCCTCGCAGATGCGAGTTGTGCTGGCCTCAAAGGCCTGTCTCAAGGACGCAGTGTTGTCCCGGCCCTCCTGCCTTGCCTGGGCACCATCCGAGACAAACTGTCTGACTAGGCCTGTCAGCTCCTCCTGGCGCTGCTCCCTCTGTGCCATTTGCTGCACCCCATCCCGGACACCAGTGGAGGTGGATGCTGCATGTGGCATATGTCCCAAATCATGTGACTCCTCTGTGGGGCTCATGCTCCGTTGCCCTGGCTCCCCTCCAGACTGCTCTTGTGTGCTGTCATTGGTGGTGCTTAATGGTGTGATCTGGGGTGATGGCGGGGGACTGGGTGTGGCAGGTAAGTCTGATGACTCATCCTCCACAGGGACACACACCTGGCCTTGGCTCTGAACATCCTCGTCGCTATGTAGTGCCGTGGCTGCTGCCTCCCCAACAGAGCTGTTGGCAGCTGAAAGGGCCCCATCGGCCACTGGCTCCTGTGCAGTGGACACAGCTGCTGTTGGGACTGTTGCTGTGGCAGTGGCCCTTAGCCTCCCCAGTGACGTATCATCCCGTGGTGCCTTCCCCTTCTGTGTCAATTGTGGCTTGCCTGGGCCTTTTGATGTAGAAGGCCTGTTGCCTTCTTCCCTGCCCCTGGCCTTCTTCCTGGGAGTTGTTGTCTGCGCTGCTGAGTCCCAGGCCTCGCTGTCAGGATCTGAGCCTGTGGGCGACCGAGAGAGGGACGGCATCAGTGATGGTTCTACATGCATCATGCATACATTGGTATTATTGCTGTTCTACACATTAGAGGGGATTAGGTATTGGAGTTTTGACATTCAGGTTGCTTGCTATATGGGGGGAGCATGCAGGCATACGTCAGGGTCACACATGTTTGAGGTGGTGTGTGCAGTGTAACATGCATTTCTGTTGTGGACTGCGTGCAGTGTGTTTGTGGGTTGTGTCTCAGGTGTGGCATTGGCATGCTGCATGCATGTGGATATGTCAGTGCTGAGGACGGCATCTAGGCAGGGGTGTGTCCATGTATCTGTAATGGGCCATGCATTGCCTCATGGCACGGTCACATTGGTGGACTATCATCATACTTTGCATTACTGTGTTTTTTTAGGACACTCACCTCAATCTGTGGATGACGTGGCGCAATGTCCCATCTCACCCACACCTTCAATAGACTCAATCCCAATAGTGCTGGTGCAGGTTTCCTCCCAGCGGCTGAGTTTAATTGGTGAGCTAGGGCCTGCGCCAGTAGCCAGGCCCTGGCTCCGGTTGGCCGCCATGATGTTACACACTTTGAGGCGCAGGTCGTCCCACTGTTTACGCATGTCCTTCACTGTGCGGGGGGTGTTCCCAACTGCACTCACTTTATGGGCTACTTGTTCCCAAATCTCTTTTTTCTTGAGCTGGGCTGCTCTCTTGAGGTCATTCGCAAAGAACACCTCAGCATTTTCAGCCAGTGTGTCTTTGTCAGAAAGCACCAAAGTATTAACTGAAAAGGATACGGTACTTAAAAGGATACAGGTGGTAGGGTCTTCCGGATCCCTGTTCACGCGTTTTGATAGTTGTGAAGTCAAGTTAAGACCTTCCGAATGATACAACTCTCTGACTGGTAAAACAGGCAGAGTGATGGATCACTGGAAAGGGCGTGGGTAAGGTATAAGAAGTCAGCCTAGAACAAAATAAAGTATCATGAATAACTGTCCCAACCTGGGTATGATGGAATAGGAAATGTCATGAATGCACACACTGACCTTGAGTCTAGGGCAGATGAATCCAGCAGAGTCTCTTGCGGAATCCAAGGTAGAACAAACGACAAGGAAGGGAAGATTAGTAAGGGAGACTTATCCCGAACGGAACGAGGCTCACGCTAGATACCGGGTTGATGCACCACAGGATAGCGTCCAAAGTACTGTTCACTGTCACCTTCCAATTATCCTTGAAAGTTTCCTTCCCACGTAGTGTAAAGTATAGAAGTGAATCAATCCCCCTGTTAATAACACAGGTGCAGGAGTTGGAAATAGCGCTCCTTTTAGGGTATAAACAAAGTACACGCGGTTCTGGACAGCCGCGACGAAAAGAGCATGTGCGTGTGGATTTACACGCGATTAGGATTCAGGCAGTCCAGGCCAGCAGCGCTTGAAGACAACATATGCGTGTGGATTTACACGCGAGCAGGATCCACGCAGTCCAGGCCAGCAGCGCTTGAAGATAGCATACGCGTGTGGATTTACACGCGAGCAGGATTCACGCAGTCCAGGCCAGTCGTACTTGAAGATAGCGTGCGCGTGTGGATTTACACGCGAGCAGGATTCACGCAGTCCAGGCCAGCAGCGCTTGAAGATAGCGTGCGCGTGTGGATTTACACGCGAGCAGGATTCACGCAGTCCAGGCCAGCAGCGCTTGAAGATAGCGTGCGCGTGTGGATTTACACGCGAACAGGATTCACGCAGTCCAGGCCAGCAGCGCTTGAAGATAGCGTGCGCGTGTGGATTTACACGCGAACAGGATTCACGCAGCCCAGGCCAGCAGCGCTTGAAGATAGCGTGCGCGTGTGGATTTACACGCGAACAGGATTCACGCAGCCCAGGCCAGCCGCGTTTGAAGATAGCGTGCGCGTGCGGAATTACACGCGAACAGGATTCACGCAGCCCAGGCCAGCCGCGTTTGAAGATAACGTGTGGATTTACACGCAACCAAACAGCTCCAGGAATCAGCGTGTGGCGGAAAACACGCTATAGAAGGCCAAAAAGGTAGCTGTAGTAACCAGCAAGGATGCAGACCGGAGGTTCAGCTACACAACGCCAAATGATTCGATCAGAAGCAGCGAGTGAAGTTTCCACGCTGCTTAAATACGCAATGCCGTAGTTCACGTGACGAAGCAGAATACACGTGAGTTAGCGACGTGAAAAGCGCAAACGTCGTTTTCCCGGCAACGTGTCGAACAACCGCCATTTGGAATAGAACAGTCTAGCTGTTCTACGAGCGTAGGAGGTAGGACCACGTCCAGCATGCATGACAGTGCCATCCCCCAAAGGGCAACCTCTCCCCTTCTCGTGTGAAAACGCTTCAATAAAGCAGGAGCATGAATATTAGAAAGAGGTTCCCAGGATCTATCTTCGGGACCATAGCCCTTCCAGTCCACCAGATAAAACGGCCTACCAGAACGTAGTCTCATATCCAGTATGTCCTGTACCTCGTATTCATCCGAACCCCGCACAGAAATAGCAACAGGCCGCACAGGCAATCTAGTAGCTTCAGAACATGGCTTAATGAGTGACACGTGGAATACGGGATGCACTCGCCATCGTTGTGGCAAAGCCAGACGGACAGCAGCCGGATTAATTACTTGGAGCACTATATACGGACCAATGTATTTAGGCAATAATTTCTTTTTGCCCGGAATTCTCAAGTGCTTAGAGGACAGCCATACTTTCATACCAGCCTTGTAGACGGGTGCGGGTATTCTATGAGCATCGGCATAGAACTTGTCGCGTCTTTTAGCCTGCTCCAATTGCTGCTTCACCTTCCTCTGTAATTTCTTCAGATCACGAAAGGTACGGCCTGCGGCAGGAGTATCCAAAGACAAGCTGGAATCCAAAGGTATTGATCGAGGGTGCTGTCCATAAAGCGCATAGAACGGTGAAGTGCCTATGGCACTATGATAGGAGTTGTTATAGGCGAATTCAGCTGCCGGCAGGACCGTGAGCCAATCCGATTGGTACTGCAGACACAGACACCGCAGATATTGTTCCATAGTGCAGTTGACTCTTTCGGTCTGTCCATCAGTTTGAGGGTGATAAGCACTGGACATCCTATCATCAATCAGTAATGCAGAGGTTAGTGCTCTCCAAAAGCGTGACGCAAACTGTGAGCCCCTGTCTGTAATGATTACTGACGGTAGACCAAAGAAACGAAATATATGTTGGATGAATAGGTCAGCCAGAACAGCAGCGGTTGGTAAACCATTACAGGGAACAAAAAGCGCCAATTTAGTGAAATAATCCACTACAACCCATATGGTATCGAACTCCTGGTTTGGTGGGAGTTCTACCACAAAGTCCATAGATATCATGTCCCATGGTTTGTTAGGGACAGGTAGGGACTGGAGTAAACCCACTGGTTTACCAGGAGTGCTTTTACATTGGATGCATACAGAACAAGTAGATACATGATCTATGACATCTTTTGACATGGACGGCCACCAGCACCATCTTTTGAGTAGTTCTAGTGTCTTCTTCCGTCCAGGATGGGCTGCGATCAAGGAATCATGATTCCACTTGAGGGCTTTATTCCGCGTTGAAGACGTCGGTAGGTAGAGCACTCCTTGTGTGAATGGTAAACCGTTATGTACGTCCAGATTCATATCCTGGATAACTTGTGGATGACTTTTCACCCACTCTTGTACTTCGGTTTTTAAGGATGGTTGAACAGAACAACTACATATTACATGATCTGCCAACAACTGATTCTGTACTTGTGCTTCTTCCTTCGCCTCTTCACTCATACGGGACAATGCGTCCGACTTAACGTGTTCTCGGGCAGGACGATATGTGACCTGGAAATCGTATGGGGCAAAAAAGACATGCCATCTGGCCTGTCGGGCCGTAAGGCATTTCATGGATTTGAATGCTTGAAGATTTCTATGGTCAGAGTACACTAACACCTGATGTTTGGCCCCAAGAAGATGGTGACGCCATTCTCGGAAGGCATCCTTGATAGCCAGCAGTTCCCGCTCAGTGACGGTGTAGTTCCGTTCATATGGGGTAAGTTTGCGAGAGAAGAAAGCCACTGGGTGCTCCTCCTTGGTTTCTGTGCAAACTTGTGAGAGTACCGCTCCAGTAGCGACACTGGATGCATCCGCTTCAACGATAAACTGGCGATCTGGATCTGGATGTTGAAGCACGGGTCCAGTGGTAAATGCCTCTTTCAACTTTTCGAATGATGCTTGGGCATTTGGGTTCCAACAGAAAGGAACTTTAGAACTAGTTAAGGCCGTCAAAGGGGCTACTGTTTTGGAGAAGGAATGAATAAATCTGCGATAAAAATTCGCAAAGCCTAAGAAAGACTGTAATGACTTGACATTGTGCGGAACCGGCCAATTCAAAATGGCCTTCACCTTGGAACGGCTCATTCGAGCACCTAGATTGGTAATGTCATAGCCCAGGAATTCCACTTCCTGTGAATGAAAGACGCATTTCTCGGCTTTCACATAAAGAAGGTTCTCCCTGAGTCTTTGTAGGACTGTAGAAACGTGTTTGACGTGTTCCGAAAAAGATGATGAATAGATCAGGATGTCATCCAGATAAATCACCACGAACTGGTCCATTATGTCCCTGAATATATCATTCATGAAGAATTGAAAAGTGGCGGGAGCGTTGCACAGACCAAAAGGCATCACTAAATACTCGTAAAGACCATACCGCGTCTTGAAAGCGGTCTTCCATTCGTCGCCTTCACGAATGCGAACTAAATTGTATGCTCCTCGCAAGTCCAATTTGGTGAAGTAACTGGAGGTACCTAATTGATCCAATAGAACGTTTATCAGTGGTAAAGGATATTGGTTTTTTATGGTAATGTCGTTAAGTGCCCTGTAGTCAATACAAGGCCTTAGATCTCCCTCTTTCTTCGGAACAAAGAATAGAGGAGACGCAGCAGGTGATTGTGATGGCCGTATGAAACCCATCGCTAAAGCTTTGTCAATGTATTCTTTCAACACAACGTCTTCTTTTGGGGTCAGTGAATATAAACAACCTGTAGGGATTTTGGCACCAGGAATTAGTTCAATAGGACAGTCGTACTGTCGATGGGGAGGCAATTGTTCTGCCTGGCCCTTGTCAAAGACATCAGCATACTCAGCGTATTCGCATGGTATGGTAGCGTCGCTTTGATGTACCACGCTGATAGTTGAAGCTCCCACCAGAGAGGCCAATACGTGTTGCTTGATTGACACCTCCTGACTGGTGAAGCAATGTTCATTGCAATGATTCGAAGGATACTGGAGCAATCCCGAAACCCAGTCAACGGCGGGATTATGAAGGGTTAACCATGCAAGACCAAGTATGATCTCGTACTGCGGAGCAGCTATGACATCGAAGATGATTTCTTCCGAATGGTTATTCGATAATGTCATCTGAACAGATACCGTCTCCTGGGTTACCATACCCGAAGTCAAAACAGATCCGTCCACGGTATTAACTGTTTCAGGTTTGTTTTTGTTTACAAGGGGTATGGAACAGTTCTTGGCATATGTGATGTCTATGTAATTGTTGGTGGCTCCGGAATCAACCATGGCCTTGGAAACCAATTCTCGTTCCCCACAACGTAACGTCACCTCAACAATTACGGGTGCGTGTTTAGGAATGGTACTGGAGTCCGATGAAACACTCGACATAGGGACTCCTGCTATTGTCGAGTTTTGGCGTTTCCCGAACGCTTGATGGGTTTTTTAGAACATGTCGCCAATAAATGCTCGGATGAACCGCAATACATACATAAATGGTTCTTTCTTCGGTTCTCTCGTTCTGCATTGGACAAACGGCCTCTCACGACGCCAATCTGCATGGGTTCGGGGTCGTTCGAGAGGACTGCTGGTGTCTCTGAACGCCCCGAGGCTTGCATGAAGGGCTTTTTCTCTCCTTTCCGAGCATTCCTTCGGGCATCGATTTGTAAAACCAAATCGAGCAGCTCTGTGAATCCCGTAGGAACCACCGGAACTGTAGATAAGGCATCTTTCAGTTCTTCTGAAAGACCCTTGTAGAAAACAGCCGTTTTCTTGCCGTCAGGCCATTGAGTTTCGGCCGTTAGTTGATTGAACCGGGCAATGTAAGGCAAAAGAGGTTGATTGCCTTGTTGTAGATTAAGCAACTCCAGATCCATGGCTTGAGTAGCATAACGCATGTCAAAAACTTTACTCATAGCAGCCAAGAGATCGTCACAGTCGTACAACAAAGGGCTATTTGTTTCCAACAAAGGGTTAGCCCAAGCAGCAGCTGTGCCCCCTAAATGGGAAAGCACGAATGCTGCTTTTGTGGTTAGGTCAGGAAAAGATGTAGGACGGCAAAGAAAATGGAGTCGGCACTGGTTAACGAAGGTTCTATAGGTTTTGGGATCACCAGTGAACCGTTCCGGAGGGGCCAAGGGAAACTGAGTGGGCATAACCACATTAATAGTTTCCTGTGGGGGTGTCATGGTCCCAGATCCAGATGCAGTGGCCATTGGAACCTGTGCTCCCTGAGGACTACCGTGCATGGCGTCTTGCATAACGTCCATACGGTGCCGTAACATGTCCTGTGCCGTAACCATTTCATTTCTCAAATCGCTGATCAACTGAGTCAAAACAGCTAAAGGATCCGTACCCTCCATGGCTTCTGATTCTGTCAGAAAGCACCAAAGTATTAACTGAAAAGGATACGGTACTTAAAAGGATACAGGTGGTAGGGTCTTCCGGATCCCTGTTCACGCGTTTTGATAGTTGTGAAGTCAAGTTAAGACCTTACAAATGATACAACTCTCTGACTGGTAAAACAGGCAGAGCGATGGATCACTGGAAAGGGCGTGGGTAAGGTATAAGAAGTCAGCCTAGAACAAAATAAAGTATCATGAATAACTGTCCCAACCTGGGTATGATGGAATAGGAAATGTCATGAATGCACACACTGACCTTGAGTCTAGGGCAGATGAATCCAGCAGAGTCTCTTGCGGAATCCAAGGTAGAACAAACGACAAGGAAGGGAAGATTAGTAAGGGAGACTTATCCCGAACGGAACGAGGCTCACGCTAGATACCGGGTTGATGCACCACAGGATAGCGTCCAAAGTACTGTTCACTGTCACCTTCCAATTATCCTTGAAAGTTTCCTTCCCACGTAGTGTAAAGTATAGAAGTGAATCAATCCCCCTGTTAATAACACAGGTGCAGGAGTTGGAAATAGCGCTCCTTTTAGGGTATAAACAAAGTACACGCGGTTCTGGACAGCCGCGACAAAAAGAGCGTGTGCGTGTGGATTTACACGCGATTAGGATTCAGGCAGTCCAGGCCAGCAGCGCTTGATGACAACATATGCGTGTGGATTTACACGCGAGCAGGATCCACGCAGTCCAGGCCAGCAGCGCTTGAAGATAGCATACGCGTGTGGATTTACACGCGAGCAGGATTCACGCAGTCCAGGCCAGTCGTACTTGAAGATAGCGTGCGCGTGTGGACTTACACGCGAGCAGGATTCACGCAGTCCAGGCCAGCAGCGCTTGAAGATAGCGTGCGCGTGTGGATTTTCACGCGAGCAGGATTCACGCAGTCCAGGCCAGCAGCGCTTGAAGATAGCGTGCGCGTGTGGATTTACACGCGAACAGGATTCACGCAGTCCAGGCCAGCAGCGCTTGAAGATAGCGTGCGCGTGTGGATTTACACGCGAACAGGATTCACGCAGCCCAGGCCAGCAGCGCTTGAAGATAGCGTGCGCGTGTGGATTTACACGCGAACAGGATTCACGCAGCCCAGGCCAGCCGCGTTTGAAGATAGCGTGCGCGTGCGGAATTACACGCGAACAGGATTCACGCAGCCCAGGCCAGCCGCGTTTGAAGATAACGTGTGGATTTACACGCAACCAAACAGCTCCAGGAATCAGCGTGTGGCGGAAAACACGCTATAGAAGGCCAAAAAGGTAGCTGTAGTAACCAGCAAGGATGCAGACCGGAGGTTCAGCTACACAACGCCAAATGATTCGATCAGAAGCAGCGAGTGAAGTTTCCACGCTGCTTAAATACGCAATGCCGTAGTTCACGTGACGAAGCAGAATACACGTGAGTTAGCGACGTGAAAAGCGCAAACGTCGTTTTCCCGGCAACGTGTTGAACAACCGCCATTTGGAATAGAACGGTCTAGCTGTTCTACGAGCGTAGGAGGTAGGACCACATCCAGCATGCATGACAGTCTGCTAGCATTGCGAGCTTGTCCTCCGAAAACCGCTCCTTACGCTGCCGGGAAGCCCCTTTCTTCACTGCCTTTGGCATGATGCTGTTGGAGTAGATGTTTTCTCTCTGTCGGAATGAGTCTCCAGGTGCTGTGTAGTGAGGATGGCAATGGATTGTGTTTTTAAAGATGGCCGCTTTGCCCTTTCCCGTTCCGGCGCAATGCCGTTATTTCCGGTTCCGCTTATTAGCGGTGGCCGCTATTGGCGGTGCCCACTAATAGCGGTGCCCGCTAGTGCCGTATCCATTGATGCCGGGCCCGTTATTTAGAGGTGGACGGTGGCGGTAGTGCTGTCTGCGCTTCCCATGATGCCACTAAGGGGCATTTTTGGAACTTTAGCGGCATGCCGATACTGTGGATACCGGCGTGCCGCTACGCTCATGCACGCGTACTCGTAATAGGCCACTGTTAGCGGACTCTTACCAACACGGACACAGTATTTGCTCCATGCCGGTAAAAGTGTGTTTTACCTCCAACCTCGTAATGGCCCCCATAGTGTTTCTTTGGATCATTTGCATTACAATTTCACTTGTACTGTGTTTACTGCCCTCTCTCCCTCCTGAAATAAGCCTGGCTGCTCTGTCTATGCTACCCTGAACTCAGGTGGTACAGCCTTATACTAAGAGTGGAGTCTTGTACTGCCTCAGTTGAATGGTTTTTCTAAGCCCTTAGTTGGACTTCAGAAAAACTGTCCTAACACTGGTGGCAGCGGTGGGATATAGGTGGATTGCATTACATTGATTATTGATATACTTTGTGTCCAAAGGAAACCATCCAGTAGGTTTGGTTTAGCCAAGGTAAAGTGTACTTATTGTATTTAACACAAGAACCAACACCATGGCCTGCTTTAGGCCTGAGGACTACTCTTATGCTGCAATGGAAAATATGGTCACAATGTGTATAGAGAAGGGCCTCAATTGTGAAGGAAGTAAGCTTGACTTACTACAAATGTTATGGGACCATATGCATGGTTTCAGTGAACCTGTGTCCACTTCTAACAATATTGCTGAGAGTGAGGATGATGAGGGTTCAGACAGCTGTCCAAACTCCTCAGAGGAGGAATATGAGGGTTCTGATGAGGAGGATGTTAGTTCACCCCCCTCTCCTTCTCTTGCCTCTACCTTACTGCCTACCATGTGCTCTGAGATATCAAAGGAACTGGATATAAGAAAATACCTGTGGAAATACAATTTGGAAATGTGGGAATATGGGAAAGAATATAACAGGTCTGTAGAAGACAGTTTTCTGCACCCCTCTTCTTTTTCCAGGTCTTTTGTGTCTACAGCTTACAGGTTCCCAGAATTGGTGAGTCAGTATTATATGAAATATCAGATTGTTGTATGGCTGAAAACCTTTGACCTCACTTGTAAAAGGTTTGGTCTGTGTGAGAGTGATGGAATACCCTGGGTTCTTTTTAAACTTCCCAAGAGAGACTACCAAGTGCTCTTGGATTTACATGAAGTAGAAAGAGGTAACTGGGATAGGGTAAAAAGAGCTCTTATAGATTGATATAAGAAGAAAGCTCCTCCATATCTAAACCCCTTAAGGGCCTCTGAGAATAGAGGTAGGTCAAAAAGTGCTGTCTACTCATCCCTTAAGAAATCTGTCACTACTAAGTATAGCAGAAAAGCTGTGGTCTTAGACTCAGCTGAGGCCCCTTGTAAAAAGGCTGAGGCACTTAACCTTGAAGTAAGAGAGGTCCCCTTAGGAAACTCCTCCTTAGAGATAAAAGGCATTAACTGCCACTCTGAAAGGCACTTGGGTGTAGCACCCATAACTTCCAATAGGGACAAAGCCCCTAGGCCCACAAAGCTAGAGGTCACTCCTGTGACCCCACCATCAGCTGCTGCTAAGGTGATAGAGCCTCTTGAAAAACCACATGTAGTGGAAGTCGTTCAACTAATTCCTAGAAACTTAAAAACTTCTGTCCTAGTACCAATATGGTGTAATACCATTAACCAGGTCACTGTTGTAACCCAACCTTAAGTTAACACCACTGAGTTGAAAGAACTTCTAGAAAACCCACATAGATTGGAAGTGGTTCACCCTGTGGATAGAAACTTATTTATTCCTGTCCAATCGATAACACTGTGTAAAAACTTTGTTGAAACTGACAAAAACCTTAGTGTTCATGTCACACGCCCTGTGTGGTGTATGTCCTTTAGAATAAAGGCCCCTTCAGTTAAACCTGTAGTGGCTGAACCATTTGAAACCCCACTTACAGTGGAAGTGGTTCCTAAAACTCTAAACATGGATACACCTGAAAACCCACTTACAGTGGAGGTGATCCAGATGGATGTACAAAGCTTAGGTGTTTTTAACAACCCAAAGAGGGCAAGGAGTTTCCTTTACCCCAAGATAGGAATTGAGTTGTCTCCTTTAGTTTAGAGTGCCCAGAATGAAAAACTGAAATCAAAAAAGAGTTATAAGAAACCTAAGAATAGCTTTCTTACTAGGCCTTCTAATAAAAAGCCTGTGATTCCAACGACTCCTGCAGGAGAGATGGATAGGTGTTCTGACAAGGCTAGAGTCTCTGTTTCAAGAGACCACTCTAAACCTGTGGGATCCTCCTGAAAGTCCTAATGTTAGAAGGGAAACATCTAATAAAGGCAAATCAAAATCTAGAATATTAGGGAAATGGGAGTCTAAACCATGCTCTGCCATTTCTGTTCCATCTCTAAAGTCTTTGACCCGCACTGCTTCTGAGGAAAAGGTGGATAGACAAGTTGGAAACCTAACTAGGCCTTTCAGGACTGGTAAACCTCAAAGCTGGTGGAAATCCAGAAAAGATATGTCTAATGCTAAACCCCTTGACATTGTGGGCTCTTCTGCTGAAGTCCCCCTTGTAAATCCTATTGTTAGAAGGGAAAACCCTAACCAAGGTAAAAACAGATCTAAGAGGAAGTGGAAGGATATACAATGCTTTGCCACAACCCTTCCAACTAGGATACCTGAGTCCCAACCTGCTCATGTGAGAGAGGTGGTGAGGAATCATGGAGACCTCTCTAGGTTTAAGGGATTTCTTTATTTAAAAAAAACCTTTTAAAAAGCCTATTGTAGGCTCAGAAGTTGCCACAGCTTCTGAGGGGCTGTTTAATCAGATCCCCTATACCTTAGACAAGAGTAAAGTGCCCAACACTACTTGTAGGTCATATAGTTTGCAAATGATAAATAATATAAGAAAAGGTATCACAGCAGGGGTTACAAAAAGATTGCTAGTTGACTCAGCAAACAGTTTAACCGACTTGAAACAAGAGATCCATCCAGGTGAGGATTAGCTTCTCCTGTTGATTAGTCTGGGGGGAACGAGTGTTAGGTAAGATTTCCACAGAGCTGGTAAATCTTCCTTTCCTGGTTCAACCCCAGAACTGTTAGCTTTTCTAGTGGGATATTTTTCATTAATACCTCAGTGAGTGGGAACCTTTTTCCACACTCACCTAAACTTTAACTCTTTTTTTATGGGTGTCATTTTTAAGACTCTCCATAGTGTCTTTCTAAAGTTATCATGTTTAACAACTTATTGGCAATAAGTGCCTGTTGTTGCTGGGTTGCCCTAGGGGCTCCCCATTTAACTTTCTTGTGCTAACCGTGAGTGAACTACAGTTCCCAAAGGTAGAAAGGATCTTTGGACCCCTTATACAATTTATTCTGTGAAACCTGCACACCCCACCTTATGTGGGGCGCTGGGGAGATACAATGTATCCCCTTTCACATTAAAACTGTAACAATTATGTTACAGTGACAAGCTTACCTTTAATGGCTGGTGGCATTGATACCTTTTACTAATTTGGTGCACCTTTACCATGCGCTGTGATCACAGCTGCAGTAACGGCACCTAAGGGTGCTCTTTTTACCAAAAGGCCCCTGACTTCTTTTTCTGCCATTTTAGTGTTTTTTGTCGTTTCTTGTACCTTCCCCTAACATCCAGGGCTAGAAATTCCTTTGTGTGAGTTTTATCTTTGGCGGGAGTCCCCTGGACAACCCGCCCAGGCTCCAGTCAGTCTGTAAGCACAGGAAGTGGGGGAGGAGTCCAAAACTTCCCCATCCTTTGTCTTACACCTTGCTTCAACAATCCCAGTGCGGGGCTGGCTGTCCTGATTGGATAACCAGACGCCCCTTTCTTGTAAAATGCAGGGAGAGAATGCAGATGTTGTGCTGTAGTTCCTGATAAATACTGGAAACCTGGAAGCTGAAGTCATGTCAACCACTGGAACAGAAAACCGAAGAGGATGATGAAGGATGATGAAGGAAAAGCGGCAGAGATGATATCCAGCGACCGGAGAGCCTTCTGTGTAACCGGAGCCTGCTGAAGCCCTTCTTTCCAATCGACCAGGGGTCTCTGAAGACTATGACCCAAACCCAGAGCCTGGTGAGACCCACTAGACACAAAGACCTGCATTTTGATCCATCCCACGGGTTGCTGCAACCTTGTGTTCTTGCAATACTCCAATACCCTGGGACCTCCAGCCACTGTGCGGTGCACGGTCTTCCGAATTCCGAGTCTCGCTGAAACTTCGTGGGCATCTTGGTGTATCTCCAGAGATACTAATCGAGTCCGAAAAGTCCCCTCACAAGAGTGCTGGACCTTTAAAATGACGAGAATTCAACTGCGATATTCTGTCTTCCTCTGTGCTCCTTGAAAAGGCGCCAAATCCGCAGAACCACATTCAGCCGCAAAGGAAATCTTGCCTAGAGCCTTCTTCATCGATCCCTGCTGCAAAGTCCCTTCTGAGGTCTTGTTTTCAGTCTCCACGACAAGGAATCCACTGACCGGGTATTTGGCTGCAAACCCTGAAGTTCTCCTGCTGCAATATCTTCTTCATTGCTGAGGTACTGTGTTGGCTTTGGTATATACTTACCTTAAGCCTGTTGGGATTTCTGTGTAGTCCTGGGGTGTTTTCTGTGATTGGGAGGTCCCTCGTCCAGTGCACCCAGTCCCACTACTAGAATCCTGCTAGGGTGTCTTCTGTGAAGCCCCTGGACCCTCTTCTAACTCTAAAAGTAAAGTACTCACCTGTTTGCCCAGTTTTCCTAAGGAAACTCTGACTTTTGCTACTAAAGAACTTATTCTAACACTGCCTGTTGGTCACTAGTCCCAGTGACCCCCCCCTTCTGCCACTGAGAACACTCATGCTCCAAGAATAAGGGAAAGACTTTGAAGGGATTGGGACTTCTGCCTAGAAAAGACATCAAGTGTTTTACTTACTTGTAAAGAGTTGGTTGGTAACTGTAATTCTAAGAGTGAACAGTTACAAAAGTTCTTACTGATCTTGAATGTGTGATGCACTATTCTTAAAAGTATGGTTAACATCTTTTCTTCCTTGGGGGCGTGGCTAGCCAGTCATGTGAGAGGCTGGAAGACCTGGGAGCTCCCGCAGATCCGCTTGCATATTGAAATTGCCCGCCGGCAATACGCATGAAACCGACACCTAAACGAGGGTCCAGGAACATGAAGACAAGCAGCACATAATGTGCTGCGCTGCGCTGAGAATCGACCTCCAGAGATGTAGAAAATTGTGAAACTGAGGATCAGAGACCCCGGAGGCAGCCCACCCAAAATGGCCGCTCCGAAGAACAAAGGAGGTAGTGAAATCAAAACATGACGAGCAGCGTTTAGGGAGAAAAACGAGAAGAACTCCCCTGCCGCGGAGAAGGATATTAGTGGTTGCCTGCGCAAGGAAACTTGCTACACAGACGCGATCCACGCTGTCAAGTAATACGGTCTTATGTGCTAACAGTTTGGGCTCTCTGAAGAAGAAGGAAGGGCCGGGAGACCGCTGCTTGACCTGCCCCATTGCTGCGGGCTGGGACGCGGCGGAAACGAGAAATGCTGCCTGCCCCTGCCCACTGCCACCACGCAGCAAACCACGAGCGACCCCACACAGAGACGCAATCCGAGCCACTGGAAGACTGAGGTGGCATAGACCGGTGCACTGACAGGCAGCGCTGCGGCATGGAAAAGGTCAGCTAGACCACCACCTGATCCACCCTCCAGGCAACGAAAAGGACGTGGCGGAGGGCGAGAACAGCAGCCAGCCCTGAGCCAACGCTGAGGCGTTCAAGACATAAGCGGCCCATGAGGAGACTGGGAATAGGCAATCGTGTGGGCAGAGGCCAGCAGACGGAACAATACGAAGCCCTGAGCAACGCAAGTCACGGAGCGCCGGGTGCGGATCAAACTCTGCTGCAAGCAACATATGTCTGGCACGGGACATAGCGTGGACAGGATCCGACGTGCCAATCCAGGAAGCCCAAGAGCGGGGAAACCGAACCAGGGGACCCAGCAGACAATAATAGAAACGGCACCAGGCTAACTAAACGGTGCGACTAACAACGAATGTGAGCCCAGGGAGAGCAGACCAGCAGATCAGACATTTGGAAGTGCTATGCAGGCAAATAATGGACGGTAGCCCCAAGGTCTACACCGCGTGCGGCCGGGCGTGAAAAAGAACACGGACAGCATACAACGGAGAGGCCCTGGGAGGAGCAGACACTAAGTGCCATACCCCCCAGGGGGGGGACACGGGATAGGCGCCGGAATCCAGACTTGGCACACCAATATAGTGCATACAGGAACATAACACAGCTCAGCCCATGCAGCAGCACTGCAATCAACAAAGGGCAGTCAAGCTGTCGCAGGGCAGTGTAATAGAAGAGCGGCCCCGTTCTCAGGGACTTGCACATAAGACAACACAAAGAGGTCATTTATAATCCCCAAAGAGGAAACAACTCACTACGGGTCAGGCGTCAGAAATAGAACCTGCCAGAAGAGGAAACGGCACCCTGCTCCCAACCTCAGACGTCAGACCAAGGGATAAAACACCCCTCTTGGCACCGCCCTGCCCACGTTGGCGAGCCGCAAGATCGGAGACAAGAGAAGGACCAGCTGTCCAAAGGGGAGGGTGACAATAACAATAACATAATAAAGAAGGAGGCACCCAGCAATAGAAGCTACCCCATTCCGTGTGAGTGCGCAGAAGTGGACGCGAGACCAACATAAGGCCCCGAAGTGCGAGTGCTGATGCAGTGAGATGACAGTAACAGTAAATTAAGCACTGGACCCCGACCAAACGAAACAAAATAGCAGATAATCCTAGGCCAAGCATAACAAACAATGCCAGATATACCTGGGACACGGAGCACAAGGCCCAGAAGCCATTGCAAAACCGAACCAGAAAAGTCAACTCTGAGGAGCAAAAGGATCCTGGCGCCTGTGATACATACCCCAACGCACGCAGAGATGGCGTCAAAGGTCCCCAAATCGAAAGGGAAACAGCCTACCATAGAGGAATACACCAGGATGCCACAACCAACAGAAGGCGCAATAATGAAAGAGAAAAACCCACAGATAAACACAGAGGCAGCAAGTAGCGAAAGACACATCCTAGAAGCGATAGCAGACCTATAAGTCATGTGGGAAACCAAACTAGAAACCGCCATGGCGAACCTCAAAACGTCACTTGAATTTAAAATTGACGCAGTGCAAGTAGATGTCACCCTCCTACGGCAAGACGTTAGAGCGATTGCGGAACGCACGAGTGTGTTGGAGAAAGAGGTCCTATGAAATACCACCACGTACAAAGCCAACGCCGCTGAGATCCACACACTCTGCCAACAGGTGAACAATCTGGAAAATAGCGCAGAAGAGGCCGAAGGAAGGGTCCGAAGGAACAATGTACGCATCATAGGTCTTCCTGGAAGGCGAAGAAGGTACAAACCCTACTGAATACTTTGAAACCATGCTGTTGCAAGAAATCGAGGGAGGGGCGCTCAACCAAGGATTCGCGGTGGAGAGAAACCACCGTGCACTGACACGCAGACCGGCGCCAGGCGCCCCTCTAAGCACATCATCACCAAAATACTGAACTACCGGGACAGGGAGAGAATCCGAGAATATTTCCGCAAAGGGGGCATGATAAGAAGAGCAACTGCAACAATAACAGCATACCCGGATTACACGCTTCAGGTACAAAGACGCAGATTAAACTTTGGAACATAAAGAGGAGAGTATGAGAGGCAAACTACAAATACATGCTTATGTACCCAGCGAGGCTGAAAGTCTTTTACAGAAATAAGGCACTGTTCTTTGAAACCCCAGAAGAAGCAATGGACTGGCTGGACACACAGAATGGCCCACGAGAAACTGGAGGCAGCGGCTGGGACAGAGACGAAAGATGAAGCATCAGTCCCCGACTATGAGGTGCTGTATACAAAATGACATTGGGACTTGAATATAGTGTTGTAATGGAGAGCTAATAGTAAGACAAATGAGAGGCGGGTGAATAACATGATAAACTTGAGGCGGGAGTACACCAAGACCCCAACTTGCACCCTATTAGATAGACAGTTAGGTTGCCAGTAGTGAGGCAACCACCTGCGGAGTTTTAGCGCCGAGTAAATCGGGGCCGGACTAGATGCGGGAAGGCCTGAGATCCAGGGATGGAGCTGGGCTACAGTTGGGGATTGGGAGGAAAGAGGGAGAGGGGACCGGTGGGGAGTTTGTGGGTGGGGTTGGGAAGGGAGGGGGGTGGGAGCGGAGTTGGGGAATTTGTTGTGTTAGTTATGGGGGAACGAGCTTATACCTACGGGCCTTCGCGCTTGACTCACTCAATGCACGCTGGGAGCAAAGGACAAAGAGGGGGGGAGAAAGGATGGAATATAGATGACAATGGGAGACCTTAAAATAGTAACTTGGAACATCAGAGGACTCAACAGCTACTTGAAGAGAAATAAGGTAATGATGTACCTGAGAAGGCAAAAAGTGGATATAGCCTTATTGCAAGAAACCCACCTTACCAAAGAGATTTCAATTGCACGCTAAACCCCAAAATGGGCAGATCAGACACGAAACTAGATAAGCCCAACCCTGCAGCGAAAACACTACAAGCCCTACTGAGAGATTTTGGGCTAGAAGACATATTGTCATGATGCCTACCTCTAAGGAGCCAGGCCGGGCCCAGCAACCCCAGAGGCAGACATCATTTTCCCCAGGGAAGTCTCAGCGGGCCCAAGTCGGGGCCCTTTGGACTCAGTCCTGGCGCCTTAGGCGCCAGGCTCATAGCGGACCCCAGTCCTGGCGCCTTAGGCGCCAGGCTCATAGAAGAGGATATGTGTTTAAGTGCTTGGGTGCACACTTACCTGATGCAGACCTTGCTGCTTCATCCAGGCCCTCTTGAGGCCTGAATGGGACTACTTAACCTGTAGGACTACTTCACCACCTGGGTGTGGTCGGGGAAGGATACATACCTGATTGGTGGAAGGATACATACCAGGAACTTCTTCCAAGGCTATTTAAACCCCACCCGAACAGCCACACATGCTTCGCGTTGTTCTGCACCTAGCAGCTGGACGCTCACCGTGTCAGCTCCTGCATCCTGAGTTCAGCCACGCCTGCCAGCACCCTGGAACACCTGCAAGGGGAGAAAGGAAGAGAATAGGAGAAGAAAAGACCTTACCTGCTAAATCTGCATCCCGGAGTCATTTCTCCAACGGCCCTGAAAAGGAAGACATCATTTTAAAGGCATTTCGTTTCGATCGCTGCAGCGCTGCATTTTACTCACCTTTGCAAGGCGCTTCCATCTTCAGCAGCGATCTTCCGGATTCAGCTACGCCCCGGCGCCTAGAGGAAAAAAGACAAGAACAAAGGTGAGAGGGAGAAAAGGAATAAGGAAAGCTCAGTTTCCTTTTAAGTCTTACCTGTTGGATTATTCCCACTGCATTTCGGGTCCTGCCGCTTCCTGGCATCTCCGGACCCCGGCCCCTATGGGGAAAAAAGACAAAGACATTGAATGAGCGAATGCAAAGACATTACCTGAGCGCTCATCCAGAACTGTTTCACTTCGGGTCGGCGCCATATCTCCGGCACTCCGAACCCTGGCCCCTAAGGGGAAAAAGACATAAGCATTAGCGCTTGCTGCAATTAGACAACGAACATTATTATTAAGTTTGAACTTTTGAACAGAACTTTTACAGCGCCTTACCTGAACAGTCAAGCTTACCTGAACTCCCATCAATCCTCAATCCAGTGAAGTAACTGGGTTTCAACGCGCCCCTGCATCAGAAGCAGGATGGAGAGCTCATCCTTCCAAACCCTAAGGTGAGGCTTCACGAGGAATCGTGGAGGAGGTATCGTGGAGGGTTGGAAGGGAGTGGGAGGCTTGAGCATTGTTCCACAGTTGGTAATACTCCCTTTTCACGCACAGGAGGGTAACCAACGAGCTAGAGAAGCCAGAATAGAGGGGCCCTTCCTGTCCATCTTCAGAGTTCTGCGCCTTCGACGCCGCGCCTCCGTGGGAACCAGGTGAGCGTTACAGAACGCGAAGCCTTACCACAATTTCCCACCTGGGCGCTATGGAGACTTCCGAGACAGATGAGCTGGCCCATCTTTTAGGGGAATTACGGGCAGAAGTGCACTCAGCCCGCCAGGAGACTAATGCTCTCAGAAGGGAACTAATCCTATCCAAGGAAAGAACTGATGATCTGGCCAAAAGGTTATTGCAGGGCCAGGCAGAGCACACTCCTTTACCTGTTTCCGGAGATATTTCTACAACAATGGGTTCGAATAACCCGGTACAAATCAATCTACCTGGTCACATGCCTTTGGCCCCGCCGGAACGTTTTGCGGGGGATCCCAAGAAATATGCCGTTTTTATGAACCAATGCCGTTTACACTTTTTATGCAGGCCCGGGGCCTTCCCCAACGACCAGACCAAAGTAGCCTTTGTACTATCTTACCTCAGTGGCTGTGCTGCCGATTGGTCTATTCCATTGGTAAATCAGGATGATCCCATTCTCCGGGATTTCCAGGGCTTCCAGGCCAACATTGAAAGATTGTTCGCTCGACACTCGCAGGGACAGGCCCTTGACAACGAACTGCTATCCTTACGACAAGGTAATCAGGATCTTTTGTCCTATATCACCACCTTTAATAGACTAGTTGTGGAAACCGGATGGCCTGAAAATAAAAGGATCACATTGTTTCATCGAGGCCTGCGCGGAGAGCTTAAAGATGTTATAGCTCAGATAGTAGATCCATCCCAGGCCTGCGCAGACTACATAGACTTAGTGGTTCAACTTGATCACAGACTTCAAAATAGAAAAGCAGATCGGCTCAAGTATGAAACCAGAGTACCTATCAAGACCCACGTTAACTCCAAGAGTACTGACGTTTCCGAACCTATGCAAATTGGCAGTGTTAAAGGACCATTAACGCAGAAGGAACGAGAGAGAAGGCGACAAATGCAACTTTGTCTGTATTGCGGAACTTCCGGTCACTTTCTTCAAAGTTGTCCAGTTAAACCACCCAAGAAGGTGGTTGGAGCCACTGATAACAAGTTATTGACACCTGGTTCGGGAAACGACCTAGCCCGACAAGCGTAGGGGTCCGCTTGCCGAGCTTGAAAACAAACTCTTTGACCTCGCATTTTGTCATGCCAATGGTGCTTGTGAACCCAAAACAGCCTCAGCAGTTCCATGCTATAAAAGCATACATAGACAGTGGAGCTATTGGAAATTACATAGACCGTGAATTGGCTTCCAGGATTAAGCTTCCTCTCCCCCCGAAAGTAACCCAAGATGTAATTACTACAGTTGATGGAACCGAAATAGCCTCAGGGCCTGTAACGCATTCCACAGTTGAAATCACTCTGGTGGGTCAGGATGGACATCGGGAAGCAATCGTGTTTGATGTGATCAAGGCCCCACAATTTCAAGTACTTCTTGGAATCCCTTGGTTAGAAACACATAATCCGAGAATAGACTGGCGAGCAAAGAAGATAACTTTTCCTGATTGTGAACCAACCTGTTACCCAAGGAATCCAGCTATGGGTCTAGCCTCTGTAACTTCCACCCCTGTACAGCTACCATCTGAATACCAAGAATTCCAAGACGTTTTTCAGAAAGAGCAGGCTAACACCTTACCTCCCCATCGATCTTACGATTGCCAAATCGACTTGGTACCCAATGCACAACTACCTTGTAGTAGGATTTATGCTCTTACTGAACCTGAGAACCTGCATTTGCGCCAGTATTTGGATCAATACCTGGCCAATGGTTTCATTCGCCCATCAAAGTCACCAGTCTCTTCCGCTTTGTTCTTCGTACCTAAAAAGGAAGGAGACCTTAGGGCCTGTATTGACTACCGCGCCCTAAATCAGATAACGATTAAGAATCGTTACCCTTTGCCCCTGATACCTGAGCTTATCGACCAAGTAAAAGATGCTCGTGTGTACACCAAGCTAGATCTCCGAGGAGCTTACCACCTGGTACGTATAAAAGAGGGCGACGAGTGGAAGACTGCATTCCGCACCAAATTTGGGCTCTTCGAATATCAAGTAATGCCCTTCGGTTTGTGCAACGCACCTGCCGCCTTTCAGTACTTCATGAATGATGTTCTTCGGGAACTTATCGATGTTTGTGTCATCGTTTATATTGACGACATCCTGGTATATTCCTCCTCAGAATCTGATCACAGAAACCATGTTAGGGCAGTTCTTGAGAAATTGCGCCAGCACAAATTATTTGCCAAGCTCGAAAAATGCGTTTTTCATACCACAGAAGTGGAGTTTCTTGGATTCATCCTGACACCTCAAGGAATCCGAATGGACTCGCGGAAAGTGGACGCCATTCTCAAATGGCCATCTCCTAGCTCTGTGAAGGGAGTGCAAAGCATGCTTGGCTTTGCCAATTTCTATCGAAGGTTCATCCCGGAATTTTCTCGAACTGTTCAACCCATCACAGCTCTCCTAAAGAAAAACAAACGCTTTGAATGGACTCTTGAGGCTGAACAAGCCTTTCAGGACCTGAAAACCAAATTCACCTCTGCACCTGTATTGAAGCACCCGCGCCCAGATCTCCCTTACATCGTGGAAACCGATGCATCCAGTTCGGCCATGGGAGCTGTCCTGTCGCAAAGAGACCCAGAAACTAACCAACTACACCCTGTAGCCTTTTGGTCCAGAAAATTCTCTCCACCTGAACTCAATTACGCAATTACCGACAAAGAACTACTGGCTATTAAATCAGCTTTCAAGGCTTGGCGTCACTATCTTCTCGGTGCAAGACACACCATCACCGTAATTACGGACCACAGAAATTTGCAGTATCTAAAGACGGCCAAAGCTCAATCTTCGCGACAACTCCGATGGGCTTTATTCTTTGCGGAATTTGATTTTGTAATTACCTATCGCCCTGGCTGCAAGAATGGTAAGGCAGATGCCTTATCCCGGATAGGCATGGAAGAACCCAATTCGAGTTTAGAACCTGTGCCAATCATACCGGAACAAAGAATTCTGGGCTTGACTTCATTGCAAACCATTGAGGACATCCAAGCTCAAGTAAAACAGCTTTTTGACTCTTCTGCCTTACTGGAATGGAGTCAAAAGGGTCCTCACTACACCGTTAAGGATGATTTACCCTACTTCCAAGAGCGGTTATTTCTGCCAAGTAAAGAATTGCAGGAACTTGTCATTACCCGTCATCATGAATCATTAATGGAAGGACACCCCGGTATCGCGAAAACAGAAGAAAAGATCAAACGCCACTTCTGGTGGCCTTCTTGGAGAAAAGACATAAAGTCATTTGTGTTGTCTTGCGGAATCTGTGCCCAAAATAAGAGTCAAAAGAAAAGGCCAGCCGGCCTACTTCAACCTTTGGACATTCCACCAGCACCTTGGCACACCTTGTCAATGGACTTTATAACTGACCTGCCTCCTTGTGCTGGTTACAACACGATTCTCGTAATAGTGGATCTATTCTCCAAAATGGCCCATTTTATCCCTTTAAAAGGATTGCCGTCAGCTTCCACCTTGGCCAAGGAATTTATGGAAAATATAGTGCGGTTACATGGTTTCCCTTCCATATTAGTCTCAGACCGTGGAAGTCAATTTATCTCCCACTTTTGGAAGAAATGTTGCCAACTAGCACAAATAGACGTGCGGTTATCCACCAGCCACCACCCCCAGACCGACGGACAAACCGAGAGAACCAATCAGACTCTCGAGCAATATCTGCGGTGCATGTTACACCAATCCGAGTTGAATTGGAAGGACATCCTTTGGATTGCAGAATATGCATACAACAATTCAGTGCATTCTGGAACCGGATAGACTCCTTTTTATACCCTGTATGGTCACCATCCTCGGACCTCTGACCTAGATCCACCTCTGACCCTGGAGATGCCTGCAGTAAATCACCTACATTCCACAATAACCCAAGCCTTCAAAGAAGCTACAACCCACTTACAGCAAGCCAAGAAAAAGTATAAAGAAAACGCTGATTTGCACCGAAGTAAAACTCCTCCTTACCAAGTAGGAGATCAGGTATGGCTAGCAACTAAACATCTACCCCTCAAGGGTCAGCGAACTTTTAATCCCAGATTCATTGGGCCTTACCCCATCAAAGCTATTATCAACCCAGTGGCCTTTAAACTCGATTTACCATCCAACATGCGGATTCATCCCGTTTTTCACGCATCTCTTCTAAAACCAGTACAACCTGGAACCAGACTGTCT
Source organism: Ambystoma mexicanum (assembly GCF_040938575.1). NCBI lineage: Eukaryota > Metazoa > Chordata > Amphibia > Caudata > Ambystomatidae > Ambystoma > Ambystoma mexicanum. Next base: position 94,970,187 of record NC_090939.1, on the reverse strand, counting down.
GAGCCCCCAGGGCCTGTCCAAATTGATGGAGAATTAGAATTCGAAGTGAAAGACATTTTAGATTCCAAGATAGTTAAGTCGAAACTCTTCTATCTTGTTGATTGGAAAGGATATGGACCTCAGGAAAGATCTTGGGAACCCAGTAACTATGTTCACGCACCACGATTAATTCAAAGATTCCATCGAAGATTCCCGCACAAACCAAAACCCCCGGAGGAAAAGACCTTGGGAGGGGCCTTGAGGGGGGGTACTGTCATGATGCCTACCTCTAAGGAGCCAGGCCGGGCCCAGCAACCCCAGAGGCAGACATCATTTTCCCCAGGGAAGTCTCAGCGGGCCCAAGTCGGGGCCCTTTGGACTCAGTCCTGGCGCCTTAGGCGCCAGGCTCATAGCGGACCCCAGTCCTGGCGCCTTAGGCGCCAGGCTCATAGAAGAGGATATGTGTTTAAGTGCTTGGGTGCACACTTACCTGATGCAGACCTTGCTGCTTCATCCAGGCCCTCTTGAGGCCTGAATGGGACTACTTAACCTGTAGGACTACTTCACCACCTGGGTGTGGTCGGGGAAGGATACATACCTGATTGGTGGAAGGATACATACCAGGAACTTCTTCCAAGGCTATTTAAACCCCACCCGAACAGCCACATATGCTTCGCGTTGTTCTGCACCTAGCAGCTGGACGCTCACCGTGTCAGCTCCTGCATCCTGACTTCAGCCACGCCTGCCAGCACCCTGGAACACCTGCAAGGGGAGAAAGGAAGAGAATAGGAGAAGAAAAGACCTTACCTGCTAAATCTGCATCCCGGAGTCATTTCTCCAACGGCCCTGAAAAGGAAGACATCATTTTAAAGGCATTTCGTTTCGATCGCTGCAGCGCTGCATTTTACTCACCTTTGCAAGGCGCTTCCATCTTCAGCAGCGATCTTCCGGATTCAGCTACGCCCCGGCGCCTAGAGGAAAAAAGACAAGAACAAAGGTGAGAGGGAGAAAAGGAATAAGGAAAGCTCAGTTTCCTTTTAAGTCTTACCTGTTGGATTATTCCCACTGCATTTCGGGTCCTGCCGCTTCCTGGCATCTCCGGACCCCGGCCCCTATGGGGAAAAAAGACAAAGACATTGAATGAGCGAATGCAAAGACATTACCTGAGCGCTCATCCAGAACTGTTTCACTTCGGGTCGGCGCCATATCTCCGGCACTCCGAACCCCGGCCCCTAAGGGGAAAAAGACATAAGCATTAGCGCTTGCTGCAATTAGACAACGAACATTATTATTAAGTTTGAACTTTTGAACAGAACTTTTACAGCGCCTTACCTGAACAGTCAAGCTTACCTGAACTCCCATCAATCCTCAATCCAGTGAAGTAACTGGGTTTCAACGCGCCCCTGCATCAGAAGCAGGATGGAGAGCTCATCCTTCCAAACCCTAAGGTGAGGCTTCACGGGGAATCGTGGAGGAGGTATCGTGGAGGGTTGGAAGGGAGTGGGAGGCTTGAGCATTGTTCCACAGTTGGTAATACTCCCTTTTCACGCACAGGAGGGTAACCAACGAGCCAGAGAAGCCAGAATAGAGGGGCCCTTCCTGTCCATCTTCAGAGTTCTGCGCCTTCGACGCCGCGCCTCCGTGGGAACCAGGTGAGCGTTACACATATGGAGACTACAACACCCGAATGATAGGCATTACTCACACTATGCCGCCCCACACAACCTATACACAAGACTGGATTACATGTTCGCCACCCCAGAACTGGTTGGAGAGATGACGAGTTCAGAATATAAGGCCAGAATATTATCAGACCACTCCCTCCTGGTCCTGACGTGGCGACATCAACCCCCCAGGGCCAGGATCCCAACATGGAGGCTTAGAGCTGAGGCATTGAAGGATACCGTATTCCGAGAGGACCTGAGGGAGGAGATAATTGGGTACTTCGAAAACAATACTGGGAGTGTGGAGTCAGAGGGCACCCTGTGGGAGGCCTTCAAGGTGGTAGTAAGAGGGGCGGCCATATCTAAATTTAGAGGGCTCCAAGGGGGTATAGTGCGAGAGCTACAGGAAAAAGAAAAGGAACTTGAAGCACTCATGACCTGGGGGGCCACCTCACAAGAGGACGCTGAACGAGTGGGCCAATTACAACTGGCATGTGGAGGGCTCTGGGAGAGGTTGTGTAACCTGAATTACAAAAAATACATCGAAAGACAACATGCAGGGGGAGATAAACTAGGAAGGCTGCTAGCATGGCTATGCAAAAACGAGACCCCAAGATCGGCAATTAAAGAGATAACGGGAGAAGCGGGTCAAACCTGGAATACTCAAGAGGGTGTGAATGAGGGTTTCCTTAGATTCTATAAGCGCCTCTACGAAGATGCAGGGGAGGAGGCAGAGCAGGAGACCCAAGTGACGTTACAAGACATAGGATTACCTAAACTGAGTGGAGAAGACAGGGAGAACTTGGACGCCCCAATTACAATGGAGGAATTAGAGTCAGTGGTAATACACCTGCCTACGTGCAAGGCCCCCGGGATGGACGGGCTCCCCAGTGAATTCTATAAGACGTACAGGCAAGAAGTGCTCCCCCCGCTACTGGTAATGCTAAACTTTGAGAAAGGGAGGCTGCCGGAATCCCTGAGGTAGGCAGTTATCATTCCACTCCTCAACCCGGACAAGCCAAGCGCAGACTGTGGGTCGTATAGACCTCTATCCATGCTAAATCAGGACAGTAAGATCCTCATGTCCGTGTTGGCGGACAGACTCAAACGGGTGATAAATAAACTCATACATCCCGATCAAACCGGTTATGTCCCAGGCAGAAGTATAGCCGATAATCACAGGAGGCTCCACCACATCATAGAACAGGCACAGGGCCGATCCACGCGAGATAGCAATAGTCTTGCTGGACGCAGTAAAAGCCTTCGACTCTGTAAGGTGGCCTTGGATGATGGCGGCCTTGAAAGAATATGGGATGGGACCAGGGTACCTGCAGTGGATGAAAATGGTGTATAGCTCCCCAATAGCCAGGGTGAAAACGGGAGCGATAATCTCAGATAAGTGGCAATTTAGCAGAGGCACGAGACAGGGCTGTCCATGGTCCCCGATGCTGTACATCCTTGCACTAGAACCACTAGCAATCTATCTGAGACAGCAATATGAAGAAATAGGAGTCTACACTAAGGGGGGTCTGCATTTAATATCATTGTACGCAGATGATATGCTGCCATATCTAAGGTACCTGGAGGAGAACCTACAATACATCTTGGAAGTGATGGAGCGCTACGCGACTCTGTCGAGCATATCGGTAAACCCCTAAAAATCGTGTATGTTCCCCATGGGTAGGCATAGAGGAGTCCCACTGGAGAACTTATCTATCTTGCAGATTGTTAGACAGAATCCTATGCAGTTCCCTTAGGGAGCACTACAGAAGATTAGGACTACAGGTATATGCAATAAATCCCCTTTGGTATCAGTCTGTACCACAAAGATTTAGTTGGTAGCTGTGGCTGAGCAGTCAGACTTATCTCAAGAGGAAGATGAGCAGTATTCAGGGTTTACATAATAGGGCTACAGTACTATGGAACAAGGAAACACTGACCAAAGCTTTGTATCAAAAAGAATATATATATTTATTTTACACACTCTTAAATCAGCACACAAATCACTATAATTAAAGCAAGTTAAAACAGTCAAGAAAAGTATACACACTCCCTATTTAAATTGTAGACAAGTTTGAGCAAGAGTGAAAACTGACCAAAATGCACAGTGTAAACCAAGCAAAAATGGCACTCTAACAATTTCTTCAGAGGGAAAACACTTGTGTATAGGTGCGTTATAAATGCCATATCATATCATATCATATCATATCATATCAGGGAAAGGTCAAGTTATGCAGGGTTAGACTCCTAAACACACCAGCAACACTTCCCAATTGGATTGTGAACAAGTTAGGCAAGGCAGTACTTTAGCATAAGGAATACTTAGGTGAAAACCGAGCAATATGGCACTTCAACAATATATAAAGGGGAAGGAAAGGTGGTTATAAGAGTTTTAGGTGCACCAAGACATTTCTTGATGAGAAGCAATCTAGAGAAGGCAGTTGTAACAGATTTAGCCAGAGTCAATAGGCCTGTGCCAGAGTCAGTGGTATAAGGCAAAGTGCCCAGGATCAAACGGTTCTAGTAGTTGCAGTCAAGTCTTTGTTTAACGGTTTTAAAAGGACGGTGCAGGAGGTGAAAAGACAATGTTAGATGATAGGGGCGGCCAACACAGAAGGTAAGTAAAGGATTTTAAAAAACTTTTAGCAGTACCCCTTGAAACGGGAGGTCTGGTGGAACAATGTACCTTAACAGTGGAAGAGGCTCCTGCGGTGGTGGTAGTTCCTGGCAGTTCCTGCAGTTCTGGAGATCCAGCAGAGGAAGAGAGGCTCTCGTCGTGGAGGAAGGTTCGAGTCACTGCACTGCCCAGGGAAGAAGCCGTCCGCGGTGATGCCAAAACGGAATAAAAGGTACGCTCCTTTAAATCACGGTCGTGGTGGACGGGTGCCTGGCTATCCGGTCTCCGAGTGCTTGCCACTGGCGATTCGACCATGGCAGGTCCTGGAAGGCGATTGGCGAACTGGTTGGCCCCACCAGCTCAAGGGATGAAGGCGCTTGCAGGTGAAGATCTTCTCTTGTAATTGGAGAAAAAGTGGTGAGAATCTGCAGCAGGGCTTCACTGGTGGTTCAGTCGTTGCAGATGTCTTTGCTTCTCTCCTCTTCAGATTTCTCGGTTTCAGTGGCAACGTCTCAACCTCCAGTCCTCAAAGCCCTGCTTTTATGCAGAAAAACCCCCATTCATACAGCCTTGCTGTCACTCACACAGCGGGGTGGTTATCCTGGCGGGATAACTCCCCAGCCTATCAGGGCAGAGTGTGACTTGGGTTGCTTAGGCAACCCTGTCCAGGGTGCCTATTCCCCATCCCACACATCCTGTTTGGTGGTCAGTCATAATTTCGAAAAGAAAAATTCGAAAGACAATAATGTCGAAACAATAATATCGAAAAATAAAATATCTATTTTTTTTTTTATTATATATTTATTTTGGGGTCCGGGAATAAAAAAAATGGGTAAAACAAAAAAACATTTTTTAAAAGAGGGGTTGGGGGGGACCCCCCATTTCGAATAAAAAATGTAATAAAAAAAGTTACTTTTTTTCGATATTTTTTGTTGTTGATATTTTGACTTTCGAAATGTTTGTTTTCGAAATGATCACTATAAACCATCCTGTCTACCCCAGACTCACTGGTGCCGAAAGGAGGGCTTCTGTCCAGAAACCCGCCAAAAGGACGAACAAAGGATCCCCGACCTGGGTCAAGATTACAGAGGAAGACGCGAGAAAGACGTTTTAACAAAGATATGGCAAATAAACCCAACTGGAGAATTAATAGTAATTAAATGAACCGGCGGTATGATCGAGGCTACTATTAAAAAAATAGCCTCGAACAATGGGAAAATGCCATAGGAAACTATTTGCGGTTAAAACGAAAAGTGGTAGAACCACTGCCACCAGCCATACTTTGATAAAAGGGGGATGAGGCATCGTCCCCTACAAAACAGACACAGGGGATACATTATTAACCCCTCCAGTACCTCCATATAAGATGGTTTGTACTGGTTCTGTCCATAAGATTTGACTAGTAAAGTCAGTGGTAACTTTACATGCCCTGGGAGACAGTAGTCAGTCCCAGGGTATGGAGTCTATGTTTGGGGGTCACTATGACACCCCTGTGTTACTGCACTGAGGGTGCTGTGTAACACACAAAAATAAGATGATACGTATGAGGGTGAGGAAAACCCCATAGGCCGTAAGCACAAAAATAGCCTCAAACACACATAACAATATGCCTAAGAGTGGGAAAAAGAGTCTCACTCTTAGCAGGAGAAAAAAATAAACCCCTCAAATCCAGCAAAAGATGCTGGGGTCTCTATAGGTAAGGGAAATTAGCCTTGTAAGGGAATTCTCCCAAACACAGATAGCCTGGCAGACCAAAACATTCAGATATCTGGGAATTAACGTTTACCACGCGATCATGGAAGAGCACAAACATAACACGGAAGGGGCAGTAGAAGGTATCAAGAAGAGCATGGGATTCTGGGCAAGACTCCCCCTAGCCATGGTGGGGAGGGCGGCCTTGCTCAAGATGGTGGTCCTGCCTAGGCTACTATACTTCTTTGTAAATATTCCACATATGCTGCCCAAGCGCTTTTTCACCGGACTCCAGAGCTTATGTAGAGGCTTCCAGTGGCACAACTCCAGAAACAGAGTGGCCCTATGGAAGCTACAGAATACATACGACAAAGGGGGCATACATTTACCGAACTTTGAGATGTACCACTTGACAGGGCAGTTACAATATGTCACCAGGTGGCTGGCGGAAGACGAGACAGAAGAATCTAGACTGCTGAGGAGTGAATGCGACCCCTACTTCCTAAAAGAACTGATATGGCTACCCAAACCAGAAATGCATGGGCGACCAAGATTGCTGGAACTGGGCTGGAAGATATGGCATAAGGCATGCCGGGTTCTGGGAAACCTGGCCCCATGTTCCCCGCAGGCGCCACTTGTGTCGCTAAGTGGAGGGGATGAGCAACTGAGGAAAGGGATCCGTAGACACTGAGAGCCGGTGGGCCTAGCAACCTTGGGAGTTATATAGCAAGAGGGAGAGGCATTGGACTTCCAAACGATTGTGGATGAAACTGGGATACTCACGGGGCAATATATCACTTACAATAGAATAGTTAAACGGGTGAAGGAAATGTGGTCCGCAATAGCACTAGCAGAACAACCTGACACGGCTATAGAAACGATGTATGATATCTCGGAGGGAGGGCACGAAATATCCCGGATTTACGAACTGGTGATGTCCAGAGTGGGTAAGGAGCCGCTCCAATTGATACAGGACTGGGAGGTGGAAGCGGGAGCACCTATGCAAGATGGGCAGTGGGAAAGAGCCCAGAGGTATCATAAAAAGGTGTCTAGGAATGTGAGGCTTCAGCAGATTTAGTTATACGTTACCCATAGGGCATACATGACTCCTCGGAAGATTGCCAGCTTTTATTTATTTATTTATTTATATTTATATAGCGTGCAGACAGCCCAGGGGCATTGTGGCGCTGTTACTTGCAGGATCTTAGTTACAGGGGGGTACATGATTGGTAGCAGTCGTTGGCACATTATGATTGCTACAAGCAGATTAGTCATTACAGCTCATGCATCTTTGGTTATTACATTGCAGACAGTTGATTGGCAAACATGGTGCTGCGAGAGACCTTATGTGAAGAGGATGGTTTTCATAGCTTTCCGGAAGGCAATGAGGGAGGGCTCACCTCTGATTGTGGGAGGTAGGGCATTCCTGTGTGATGGTGCGAGATAAGGGGAGCTGGATCCTCCTGCTCTGGCTCTTTTTACTAGTGGCACACAGAGCATGTTGGTATATGGTGACCTGGTTGGCCTTGTGGAGGAGACGGGGTGGATTCTTTGTGAGAGGTAAACCTGGGCGGTGAGGTGGATGCACTTGTGGGTCAGTGTCAGAGCTTTGAAAATGATTCTTTCCTTTATTGGTAGCCAATGGGCTCATTTTCTGGCCTCAGAGATGTGTTCTCTTTTCGCAATACCTTGGGCAGCGCGGAGGGCACTGTTCTGTATGATTTGTAGTCTTTCCAGGTTTTTGTTGGAGGTTCCTAGGAAGAGTACATTGCAGTAATCTAGCCTGGAGCCGGTGATTGCTCTGGCTATGTTTGTGCAGTTCTCTTTGGAGAGGAAGGGTCTGACTGCGTTAATTAGTTTGGCGTGGTACGCAGCTGAGGAGGCTATTGCGTTGACTTGTCTGTCCATGGAGAGGTTGGAATCCAAGTAGACACCGATAGTTTTGACTGAGTCTGAGACAGGTATTTTGATGGAGTCGATGGTGAAGTGACTGAATTTTTTAGTGTGTCGGGGGAACCTACCAGGAGGAGTTCGGTCTTGTCGGAGTTGAGGCATAGTCCATTGTCTGCCATCCAGGCTTGGATGGTGTTGTAGAGGTTGTTGAGGGTCAATGAGTCAGTGTCATAGTTGCCAGTGAGGGTGAGGAGGATCTGGGTATCGTCAGCGTAGTTGGTGTAGGAGATACCCATGGCATCGAGGATGAGGAAGAGGGGTCGTGTGAAGATGTTGTAAAGAGTGGGGGAGAGGCAGGCGCCTTGGGCACACCACAAAGGATGTTGGTGGGTGAGGCAGAGGCTAAGTCGGAGAATACTTGCATGGTTCTGTCTTGTAGGAAGGACGTGATCCATGCTATGGCCTCTGGGGAGAATTTAGCGGTGGAGGAGAGGTGGTGGGATAGGACGTCATGGTCTACGAGGTTGAAGGCAGCTGATAGGTCAAGGAGTAGGAGAAGTGCTGGTTTGCCCATGTCTCTGGCGTCGTCCATCTGGTTTTTCAAATCAAGTAGCGCGGTTTCAGTCCCGTGTTTGTGGTGGAAGCCAGATTGTTGGAGACCTAAGAGTTTATTCTCTTCAATGAAATGCTGAACCTGCTGATAGTCTGCTTTGTCCAGTATTTTGAGGAGGAATGGGACAGTGGTGATGGGTCTATAGTTGTTAGGAGAGGTGCGGTCAAGAGTTGTTTTTTTAATAGAGGGCGGGCCCAGGCTTCCTTAAGTGAGGCAGGGACTTTCCCGGTGGCAAAGGAGGCATTGACAAAGGCTGTCAGGAAAGGAGCTAGTGCTTCGGTGCAGTCCTTGATGAGGGTAGCTGGGCATGCATCACCTTTACAGTTAGAGGGTTTGATATTCCTCATTATGTTGATGATGTCTTTTTGCTGTATGGGTTTGAAGGAGAAAGGTTGGGGGGGTCGGAGGCTGGCGGGGGGATAGGGATGTGTGTGTTAGACATGGCTTGTTTAGTGGCTAATATTTTCTTTTGGAGGAGGTTCAGTTTGGCTTGCATGGCAGTTTGTATTTCGTCGCACCAAGCTTTGTCTTTGGTGAAATTCTGGGGGGCGGGAGTGGGCGTCTCTAGCTCCCTTAAGATGGCGAAGATTTCTTTAGTGCTGGATTGGGCCTCCGAGATTCTGGATTCGAAAGGTTTAGCCTTTGCTTGGGTGATTGCGTTTTTGTATTTGGTAGAGAGGGCTTTAAAGATCATCTTATCTTTGTCCGAGTGGGATGTTTGCCATTGTGTGAGTGCACCCTTTTTCTCGTTGCGGAGTGTGAGAAGGTCTGGGGTGAACCAGGAGTTGGAATGGGTGGTGGGTTTGGATTTGCGAGGTTTCAGTGGGGCAATGGAGTTGATGGCTCCTTTGATGGCACTGTCATATGCTGTTTCAAGTATTTCTGGGTCTGTGGAGAAAGGACGTCTGAAGGCTGGACCTTGGAGGAAAGGCAGTAGCCTTTCCTTAGTGAGCTGACAGGAGCTTCTTGCGAGGCAGGGTAACAGGGGTTGGGGTGCCGGGGTGGAGGGGCTGGTGGTGGGGATGCTGAAGGTGATGATATGGTGGTCAGACCACGGGGTGGGCGTATTACCAGTGATGGTGAGTGGACAGTTGTGCTGTGCAATCCAGTCGAGAGTTCGGCCCTGGGTGTGGTTAGGGCTGAAGATGGTGTTTTTGTAGCCTAATGCCTTGAGGGCTGAGTCAAGGGATTTAGCTGCTGGGTCCTTGCAATCAAGGAGCCCTAGGTTGACGTCCCCAAGGAGAATAGCTTTAGAGTGTTTTTTGAGGTTATCAGAAAGGAGGTGGATAAGAGAGGCTTGAAAGTCTCCTGTTGGGCCTGGAGGGCGATAGACAAGGTGAACAGCAAGGGTACAGTGGGGAGAGAGGTTAATTTTGACTTGGAGGTAATCACTGTTGTTGAGCAGGGATGTCTCTATCCTTCTGATGGAAAGAGAATCTCTGGCAATGATTGCTACACCTCCACCTTTGGATAGGCGATTTTGTTTCGTGATTGAGTAGCCCGGAGGTAGTGCAAGGGAGAGTGCAGGACCGGAGGCTTTATGTAGTCAGGTTTCTGAGATCATGAGCAGATCAAGATCATGGGAGATTATGAGGTCATGGATGTCCAGAGCGTGAGCATTAACGGACCTGGCGTTGATCATGGCGCATTTGAGATGGGGTTGTGTAACAGCTAGAGGGGGGGAGAGGGAAGCGAGGCAGAGGTGGTGGGCGCCTGTGGCAGTACATTTGGCATAGTAGCATTGAGAGTGGTGGTGAAGGATTTGCCTAACACAGATTTTACATTAGGGGGCACATTTTCAGTGGTGGTGGACACACATGGAGTAGCAATTGGCACAGTAGTATTCAAAATGGTGGTAGAAGATTTGCCTAACACCGATTTTGCATTGGGGGGCACATTTTCAGTGGTGGTGGACACACATGGGGTAGCAATTGACACAGTAGTATTCAAAATGGTGGTAAAATATTTGCCTAACACAGATTTTGCATTGGGGGCACATTTTCGGTGGTGGTGGACACACATGGGGTAGCAATTGGCACAGTAGTAAGTAGTATTCAAAATGGTGGTAGAAGATTTGCCTAACACAGATTTTGCATTGGGGGGCACATTTTCAGTGGTGGTGGACACACATGGAGTAGCAATTGGCACAGTAGTATTCAAAATGGTGGTAGAAGATTTGCCTAACACCGATTTTGCATTGGGGGGCACATTTTCAGTGGTGGTGGACACACATGGGGTAGCAATTGGCACAGTAGTATTCAAAATGGTGGTAGAATATTTGCCTAACACAGATTTTGCATTGGGGGCACATTTTCGGTGGTGGTGGACACACATGGGGTAGCAATTGGCACAGTAGTAAGTAGTATTCAAAATGGTGGTAGAAGATTTGCCTAACAATTTGCCTAAGATTTGGGGGAACAGAAGTACAAAAATGCCCCAAGTGCGGGGAGGCGGAGGCGGGGATGATTCATGTGTTCTGGGCGTGCCCAGAGGTTGGAACATTCTGGGAGGAGATCAAGCTACGACTCTCTGAAAAGGGAATCAAGCTAGACGTGGAATCCGTGTGGGCATGCATGATGGGGGGATTTGCCAGACCACGCAACTTGAAATATGTAAGCAAATTCAAGGATCTGGTTTATATTCTGGCCAAAAGGAGACTAGCTGGAAAGCAGCCCATAGACCCAGATTAGAAGTATGCTGTAACGACCTCTTGAAATGGGCAGACGCTGAGACAGTAGCATGGCATGAGGCAGCCAATAGAGGAGAGGATAATGAAGCAGGACCTCTGATAGCATGGAGACAAATGGTAGCTACATTGTCGGGAACCCCCAAGCCTACTCCAGCGTGGATGATATGTCCGAGAACGATGAAGGGGAGTAACCCCGAGAGAGGGGCAGTCTGAGGTACTGATGGGGAAGCTCGAGTTAAAGTTGGGGGGGAGGGAGACAACAATAAATAAGATGCAAATGCATGCCATTAAACTTGATGCTGCAAATGTCGGGTGTGATGGTTATGTTCTGTTTGTTGTAAAAACCAATAAAAATATATATTTTTAAAAAAACATCTTTTCTTCCTTAGCCACTGTTTTGCCAGTCTAATAGAAAGTAGATGTAAAGTTATTTTACCCTCCTGTGATTAGGTTGTGCCTCTTTAGAAAAGTAATGTGTTGGTTTCACCAGATCATTCCTCTAGGGTAATTGTATGAGTGTCCTCCAACTGTTGATATCACCAGGTTAGTCCTGTTAGGATAACTGTATGAGTGTCCACCAACTGGGTCTTGCTTCCCCTGACTTGCTGCTAGCATGTCCTTAATAAGTCTACATTAGGTTGTTGTGACATTGGGTTTTACTTTCCTATTCATTGTGAAGTTAAAGTATGTGGGTTTTACTTACCTTGTGTTAGCTGTGTACCATCCAAAATAAGTTACCAGAGTTATTGCTTACCTCAACCTGTGGTTCCCTGATTTTGAAAGCATCTGTAATGGTATATTACATCCTTAGGTTTTACTCACCTGGTATAACTGTGTGTTTTGACAAAAGTAGTTATAGGTTTTTATCGCACCTAGGGTAAGTGTTTCACTATTCACCAAAAGTATATTGTCCAGTTGACTGTTTATGTGATTTGTTCCAAGAGTCACTGTACAACTGGAAGGGCCTACTGCCCTTGTATTGCTGAATGTAATCAGAAAGTAACCATTGGTCGTTTACTCCCAAAGAACAGGCTTGACCTATACTAAATGTGTATAACAAGGTTTTGACTTCCCTAGAACTACTGGTAGGTGTTCCAAATAAGGTCTATACTTGGGTCTGTGGATTTCAAGTATAGTGTTGTGTTTTTATACTGTGATTTCCTATAATTGCTAGGCGCTGAAGACCCTCCGCATATGGAGACTAAGGCACAATCACCATATACCAGTGACACGACAGACACGAGGTTCGATTTCCCAAGTACTATGGTTTATTGCAAAATAATATGCTCAGTCGGCTGACTGGGTCTAATGTCTCGCAACGTGTGTCACCGAGACCTCGTGAGAAGCAAGAGAGCGAACATCATACAATCAGTTACATATATATCAAAAAACAGCCTTCAAGGCACATCAGAACCGCCCATATTGTATCTTCTTGAGCTAGGGTTCGGTGATTGACGAAAATGACAGTTCTGACAAATTATGACAAATACAACGATTATGACAAGTTTCTTATACTTAGCAACAGTTGCAGACATAGTTCTTTGTTATTAAGAACACAAAGCACTTGTTCATCAGAATATCGTGTTCGCGAGAGAGACACATTCCAAAGCACGTTATCTACCAGTTTCTATTTGTGAACTAGGGGTCAGCCTGTTCTGAGGAAGATCCGCGAAGGAGGACCGCTAAAATGTATAATTCATGCTTTAACTGCCTATTGCTACAGCTGCAGTGAGACATGCCGGCACCTGGTCTGTTGATTAAATGCCGTTTCTGTTTGCTCTCAAGGACTTAGTGAGGGAGCAAAACAATGTATTTCTGCACTGCTTGGCATTCCTGTCTGGGTCGATCTATCAACATGCAAGTTGTTGTTTTTTTTTTTTGGTTTTTTTTGTAACATCTAGTTTATTTCAAACTTTCATTACAACTTTTATTTCATTAATTTTGTTAGCGTTTTCTTCAACTGTCTTTAGACTGTCTTTAGAGTGTGTTTAATCATCAATGTGTGACTTTGTCTAGGAAATTGATTACCGAACAAGTTAAGTGAACTGAGCTTCCACCCAAGACGCGGGTCCAAAAGTCAGCCAGCGTGTCTGTTTCGGGCTGGAATTTGCTCAAATGTACCATTCTTGCATCCATTAGTGCTGTGCATTTGGTTACTAGATGTTTTGTTGTCTCTGGGTACGATGTACAGTGCCTGCAGCTGTCTTCCGTTACATTATCTATGTGGCGCATTGCCATCATGTGTTTTGATTTATATACATTAGTTCGGAGACGCAGAAAGCTGTCTCTGTGGTATCTTGAAGGAAATTGTTGAAGATACTTTGGCATGTTGTCAACTTTATTCATCGTTAGTCCCAGATCAAGAGCTGTGGGGAGATTGCCGTAGATGTCAAGATTTATGATCCAAAGCCACTCTTTTAGCTTCTTTCTTGTGATTTGAGGGCGATCTAGCAGCATTTCCATCAAAATCTTAGCAATTTGCATGATTGCTTTCACTTTTTCTGACCATTCCAGAAGTAAACCTTTATGCGATTCGTCTCTTCTTGGTGCCAATATTTGAAACGCAGGTTCAGGGTTGGAGATGAGCATCTTTCTTAATAATGACATAGATTTCCATATCACTGTTCCATGTAAGCTCTCCAGGGCTAACTCGTGACGTAGTATTGTCATTGACAGGTATTTGGGCAGTCTCAAAACTCGCCGCCAGAAGAGGCCTTCCAGTTGTGGCCATATCTTTTGGTCAATGTTCCATCCTGATTCTGCCCCAAATGTAATTGCAGGAATTACTTTCTGCACATAAAACGTTTGTATCGGTGTTAGAGAACATTTTCCGTAGAGCGTCTGGATTCTTGCACCTTGTAGAGAGAGAGTTTGAGTTCGCCGATGAATGTCTTCTACCCAACTCCGTTCACATATTGAAGTATTCACTATTATTCCCAAATAGCGGATTTCTGTGACTTCTTCGATCTGATCTTTATATACTTGCCACTTAAATTTTTTGTTTTTTGATCCTGTTGCGTGTCCAAATTTCATTATTTTAGTTTTTTTCACATTTATGAGTAGATAATTTCCAGCCATGTAGCTTTCTACTTTCGCCAGTAGCCGCTGTAAACCTATTTGGGTCCGGTCAAACAATACCAGGTCATCAGCATAGACTGCATAGCTTATATGTTGCCCGTTGACTTTTGGTGGAAAACATTTCACAGTTGCTAAATCAAATTGAACGTCAGCAATGTATAACTTAAACAAGGTAGCAGCCAGTGGACATCCTTGCTTGACCCCTTTGCTGGTGACGATTTCTTTTGACAAGGCCCCTCTTTCATTTAGTCTGATTCTAATAGATGTTTTTTCATGCAGTGCTTTTATAGGTTGCAGCAAAGTCTCTGGGCATTTCGATTTTTTCAGTTTCAACCATAATTTTTCTCGGTTTATAGTGTCAAAAGCCTGTTGCATGTCAATAAAGGCTAAAAAATAAGTTGTCCTTCGTCTGTAGGGCTTCCAACTTTAGTAGGTTCACCAGGGCTAGGTTGATGTCCGTACCCATGCCCTTGGTGAAACCTGTTTGTCTTTTATCCAATTTGTCTGTCTTCATAGCCCAGACTGATAGTTTTGTTTGAAGGAACGTTGCAAATACCTTGCCAATTGTGTCCAAGAGGGCAATTGGTCGATAGTTGGCAGGATCGTTCCGACTGCCCTTCTTATGGATTGGTACGATTGTTGCCCTTGTCCAAGATGCCGGCACTTTCCGTCTTTCTGTTATTATCCAGAACAAGTGTTCGATAAATATAGACCACGCGTGCTTGTGTTTCTTCAGCATCACATTGGTGATGCCGCCTGGGCCTGCCGCTCTTGAATTCTTCAACTTCACAATTGCATTACAAATATCTTCCCTGGTCTCCTTTATATCCCAGTTAGTTTGAGGTTGTTCTTTTTCTATCTTCAATGTCATCTCAAACCCTGAGAACACTTTGTGAAAATGTAGCAGCCAATCGCTTTCAGCTACCCCATTTGCCAAGGTGGCAGCTTGATTAATGGAACCTCTATTCAGGATATTCCATATTTCTCTTGTGTTGTTTGATTTCATTAGACTCAGCATCTCTTCCCCACGGTTTTGTCTCTCTGATAAGAGAAGCTTTTGAGCCAGTTACGATATTTTTGTTTCCTCCGTTTTATCAGGCTATGATCTTGTGTGCGCAAGCGTGATTTTAATTCAGCTAGATCTTTCTTTAGCTGCTTCTTTTCTTTACTTAGAGTCATACTGCAATTATGTTTGTGGACTGTGTCCATATTCTGTTTTTGGACAAACCCCACTTTTAAGGATGGAAGCAACGCCACATAATCTGTCAGGTCGGCGACTTTTTTATTTGCCTCCTCTATTGCCGTGGTCAATGCACAAATTTGATTTTCTTTTATTCGCAGTCTGTTTCGGCCAGCATTTACCTCTAGTGCTTGACCTTTAGTTTCTACCTCACTTTTACAATCTAATGGCCATGTCATCACGAGTGCATGATGATTGCTGTTTGCAGTTGGTACAATGCACAGCTTATTGATGTTTATGAACACATTTCGCGACGTCCAAATATAATCAAGAATCTTATTGTATCCCAATTTGTGCCGGGTGCAATTTGGAGGTCTGTCGCCATTCACACTCCCATTTGCCATCATGCAATCACGTGCTTCCATTTCGTCGTTCCAATTTGTTCTTCGAGAACTTTCAAGGCATCCATTAGTAGCTTTAGCCACTATCAGTTCTTTGTTCTTATCAAACCATGAGATATTTAGGTCACCGCAAACTATGATCGATAAATCTGGACGACTTCTCTGATTTTTGTCTATCAGCGTTGTCACTGCGGAAACAAATGTTCTAGCTGCGATTTTTGCTGGGTTCCAGTAAACGTTCAGCAGGAGCAACATTTGTTCTTTATTTCCAGACCCATTCGAGTGTTTCAGTAGAGTTCCTTGTACATAAGTGTTAGGGTTATGTTCTTCAATTACTTCCCAGTTTGTTCCTGACTTCACCATGGTTATTAGCCCGGAAGAAGGTCTTCCTCTAGTTTTTTCACCGCTGTGTTTAACATTGTTTTATGGCCATCTTTTGTTGGAGTATAACGCATCCGGGTTTCCGGTAAACAAATAGCGAAAATATCTGTTAGGTCTACTGGGAAGTCGTTATACAGATGACTAAATCCTCTGGTGTTCCAGGAAATCACAGATACTATTGCATCTGGGTGAGTTTTCGCTAGCTAGTGTTCCTTAGTCTCGGGCATTGAATTTCTGTTCCGGAATTGTGGCTCGGAGATGGTTTTCAGATGTCTTCTGAGTTCTTGTCGTCGTTGTTCCTGCGTGTTAAGAAAGGAAGAAGGCAATGAATATGGCATGGGAAATGTGCACGGAATCGCACAGTGAACAACTTTGAATCTAACAACGTGCATACAATACCCAAGACTCGTGTATACTAAAACCCAGGAGTGCAAATAGAGTGAAACAATAATACCAATATATGAAAACGGATGTTGGGTAAGCACTTAGAACCTCCTTATGACTGAAAGGAAAGTCGGCAAACTCCTTACCCACTATGCTATTACAGATACTGACAGCGCTAAGCCCACGTAGAGGGCAAGCAAGGACAGGATCTGGGAGCTGACACTATGGATGATACTGAATAAGGAACTTAGAAACAGTACTCACGAGGACCGGAAAGACCACTTGAATGTCAGTAAACCCACAAACCCAGTTGATCAAACAGGGACCCAGAAGGCTATAACAGCAATGGGTGGAGGATAACTAAATACATAAGACCCAAGTCAAGGGGCAAGTAGGAATTGTGATTATAGAATAGTGAGGAAAAC
Source organism: Ambystoma mexicanum (assembly GCF_040938575.1). Lineage (NCBI taxonomy): Eukaryota > Metazoa > Chordata > Amphibia > Caudata > Ambystomatidae > Ambystoma > Ambystoma mexicanum. Next base: position 94,953,191 of record NC_090939.1, on the reverse strand, counting down.
AAAAGGCATTCACACAGGGACTAGTTACAACAGCACCCCACACCTAATAATCAATGTGAAATAAATGCAGAAGTGCAATGGAAAACATGGAATGGATCCCAATAGAAAGTAAGGATCAGGAGCAGGGAAAATTATATCACAAAAGAAAACCTTTCCCACCCATCCAAGGAGAAAAGGCAGGAAGCTAAATCTATAAAGGGAAAGACTAATGCATCAAGTTTTTCAGTAGCAAAGGACAGCATCAAAGAAACAGAGAACACAGGCAAATTGGGCAGCATCAAAGGTTAAAGCACAGAGAAAGTCTGCCTGCAGACAGAGGAAGACAGAAAGGGAAATCCAGAAAGCAGAAATCAATTAAGCACATAAATCCGAAATCCAGGGCAGAGGAACAAGAAACAGGAACTAGGAACTAGGCACAAAAGCTAGGAACAAGGAACAAGGGACCAGTCACAACAGGAACACTGCAACAATGACCAGCGCTGGACTGAAGCAAACTGACGCTTTTAAAGCTGTTTAACGAGCACACCCCTCAGGTGTGCCGCCTGCTGCACCTGCAGCCACAGGTGTTGCCTATCCTCCACCCAACCTTGTCCTGCAAAGGAGGAGGTGAAGCAGTAAGCCAGGCATTCTGGGAAGCATAGTCATTAGATTAAAGTAGCATGCTGGCTGCCAAAAACCTGGAATGGATCCGGAAGGGAAGTAACTTGGAAAATAAGGTTTTAGCGCTCCCAATTCATCACAGCACTGTAGCATAAGGTTCGGAGGAAATGTCCAGTAGGGAATAAACCCCAAAACATGCCCCCAAGTGACGGGAACGGGAGCGAAGTGAGCGAGCTGTGACACTGCGTTGTGACTTCGCTACGATTTTCTTTTCGCTCCTCTGCAATCTGGTTTTCAGTCGTCTCCTGTTACGAAATCTCAAACCCTAGACACAATAGCTCTTCTTTAGCGGCCATCAAAATCTTGCGGACTGCTTGTGAGGTGATGTGTAGTAAAACACAGTCAACACGAACTTCGGAAGTATATGCAACAATTCGAATATCTTCAGATCTAATGGTACGTAGCACTGGTACAGCATGTAGCAGTCGCATTATATTGCCACGATTCAAGTTGACATCGGAGTCGTCGTTCAAGACGTTTTAAATCCTTATCTTACGTGTTTGTGCATTCAGCTCGCCTCAATGTTCTTTTGCCGCTAGTTTGATGGCTTTCTGATTTTGGGCTTTTGTGTGGGTAGGATTTAAGGCCAGCCTTATTTTGTTTCTATGATCCTGGCTAGCTGTTGTTAGCCTTTTGTCCGAGTCTACTTGATCAATTACTGCCCTTGACTGTGCACCTTTTGCACTCTTTTTATTGCATGACTCCATTGTCTGTTTCTCGCCTAAGTTCTGTGTTGAAGAACCTGGGCTCTAGGAATTCTTGTCGAGCCACACGTCCTCCACCACTATTGTGCAATCATCTTCGCCCTCGTCGGGATAGGTAGAGAGATTGCATAGCTCCTCGAGTTGTTCAACTGATGAGGTTATGCTAGTGTCTGAGTCAATTCTCATTCTTTTTTTGGGGTTTGTCCCTCCATTGTCACCTTTTCTTGCTTCTTTTCCGACTTTTCTTTCTGTATCAATTTTTTTTGCTCCCACAGGTTTTTCTCTTTCAAATATCTTAGATTTTGCTGGTGTTGTCAAATTTCTTATGAATTTCCTTGTATTGCTGGTTCGGTTTAGTGGAGCCTGAATATTCTTCTTTTTTTCCAGTCTTTTTTTTCCTTGTCTATTGGAAGCTGTTTGCGATTTTCCTTTGTTGGCGTCTGAGAAGAGATTTTTTTCTGAGGCACTAAATATCCCATACAATGCTTTTCCTGTAGAGGAAAATGGGATTTCTGTGCCTTTCTCGTTATTGGTCGTCACCTCTGTTCCAATTGCTAAGGAGCAAGAAGGGGTTTCAGTGCTTATGTCATTATGGGATTCATTCCTTGTTGATTTGATTTTTTGTTCGTGGTTTTTCTCAATGTTGTCTACCACGTCCATTGTTGATCTGCTTAACACTCACATTTCCTGCGAGCGATTTATTGCTCTCCCTCATGGCATTCGTTGTTTTGTCACTTTTTTCTGGTATAGCTGAAATGCTATTGACATTGGTTACAGTGCCAAGCGCACTTTTTCCATTTTGCTTGTCCATCTTATTTGTTTCCAAAAGGCCTTGTGTGGGTACGTGTATTCCACTTTGCACCCTCTTCACGGGTGAGGCTGTAGGCAAAAATGTCTGCGCGGCTATCTGTTTCAAAAGACTAGCCATTTCCTCTAGTCGAGTGTTTTATTCTTCGCTGTCCTTCGAGAGCAACTCCAGTTGCTTCTTTAGTTGGGCACCTGACTGGCATTCTTCTGCTTTTTGTCGTGATTGCTGTTCTGACAGATGAGTTTCCATTTTTATTATTTTTTCGTTGAGGAGGCCCAGTATTGCTTCATTGTTTTGAATTGTTTCGTGCAGACTCTCATACAGTTTTATAAATGGAATTAGTGCCAGTGAGGTGGCAGCTAAGACATTGTTGTGAATCTGGATAGCAGCCACTGTTGACAAGTTAGCTTTTTGTTCCGGGTCTTTGTCAACTGGGGTTCTTTTTTTTCATTGGGCCTGTCTTTCGGGATACCTCTTTCTTGTGAATTGGGACTTTGAGACCTTTGTAAGAGAGACTGGTCGTAGTCTCTCGCCTCCGTGTTCATTGGCAGTGGCCAATTTGAGGATCTCTTTCTAGCAGTTCTTTGAATCTCAGAGTCATGCTGATTTGTAGTTCCCCTTATGTGCTTCTCAAAAGTCGAGTGCATGGCTTGTTTGTCTCCGATGTCGTTTGCCTAGCCAGCCTTTGCAAACACCGCTGGCGAGCTAGTTATCGTTTTTTGCGTTTGGTCGCCGGCTCTTTCAAATAAGGAAGGGTTCTTTGCTACAATGCTCCTGTTTCTGGTCATTGGGCTGGGAGGGCTGATATCGCCTGCTTTTCCCTTTGTGAAGCTTTCAGCCAGCCTTGCTTTCATTTCCTCGAAGTCTGCCTGGAGCCTCATCGTCAGGCGTGCCTCTCTTCCAGCATCGTCGATCCCTTTTTTTGCCGTACCTGTGTCTTCTCCAAAGAAAGAGTCGCCAGCATGTTCTCGGGCAACTTCATCGTGTCTTGGAGCTAAGGTAGTTCGCATGCACATTTCATTTTCCTCTTTTCGCCTGCCATCGTTGTGGGTGGACTTGTGGCAACTTTGTTCATTGTTCCTATTAATTGTATTTTGATTTGGAGTACACTCATTTTCTTGTATTGACTCTTTAGCGAGGGTTTGAGGAAATGTGAACCGCAGTAAGTTTGTGTTCATGGGAGTGCTCGGTACTTCTACCGTGAGCAGCTCCATGTCTGTCACATCGAATGGTGATTGAAATGCTTCAGCATTAATATCCACTATTAGTGGGTCAATTACATGTGAGCTGAGATCCTTGGCTATTCGTTTGGATGTATCTCCGCTATTGTCTGCGTTTATAGGTACTCTTTCTTCTGGTCTCAGCCGTTCAGTGGGTAGAGACATGATTTGTGGTTTGTTTTGAAGATCATTTTTCTTACTGTCTTTATTGCTGCTGTTGCTTGCGCATTTTCCAGTGCTCTCATTAACCCGCCTTGATTATAAACAGGGGATATTGGTGTCGGCAGCTGTATCTGTAAAGGAGAAAGCCGCTCCGGTACCTGTCTGTTGGTGGCACTCAGTTCAGAGGTTGGTTTTGATAACGCATCAGAAACTAAGTCTATGGCTATGGCCACGGAAGATTTAGCGTTTTGATGTGTCTGTGCCAAATTACATTGCATTGTTTCTAGGACTAAGGCTGGTGCTGGTGGAGGGATCGCCTCTACCCGTGTGTCGCTTTGTGATGCTAAGACTAAGACTTCTGGATATATATGTCTCGTGTTGGGATTGTTAGCTGACTCGGTCCACATGTTTCAGTTAGTTCAGGTACTTCAATATTTGACTTCGCATCTTGTTCTAATTCATTCCCAAAGACAAGGTCAGTTTCATTTGCATTTTTAGTGACACTTTCATAGTCTGTGTGCATTGAAATATCAACCGTGTGACAGGACTGGGAGAACAAAGAGTTCTGGGCTTGTTTAGAGTTTAGCCGAGTCTGTGGCCTATTATCAGCCATTGATTTGTTCTTACCTCATTTGCTTCAGTTGCTGCGGGCTGCTGCAGACTGAACTCCTCTTGAACTCTGCGCACGCTCCGCGCTCTTCTGGGGTTTTTAAAGGCAGTTGAGCTTCTTTTTCTTAAAGCAAAATCACTGATCACAAAAAGAGCCTGAAACTAGGCCGTGTAGCAGCAGCTCCTCTCTCCACAAAATCTGCTGCAGACTGAACTCATCTCGAACTCCTGCAAGTTGTGGCCTTGTACAGTGTATGAGCTTTTAGAGTATTATACGTTTTGCAAAAGCGTTTGACAGAAAAGAAAAAAGCAAGATGGCGAATATTACACAAGATGGACGCCCTATAGTTATACTGGTGATTCTGTAGTTGCAGTGTTGGTTATGTGATGCGATTGGTTTACGGCCAACATAATATACCTTCTATACTTGGTTAGGGTCGTTTTTCTAGATTTACACATCCTCCTTTTGGCGGTAAGCCAATAGCATCATCCACACATTTCATCTATATCTGACCATGTGTCTAATTCTGAACTGCACATGCTACTGTAATCGTCATCTTCTATATCAATTGACATGAATTCCTTCATTGTTTCCATTTCATTATTTATATCCTTATTCAACCTGGGGGTTCATTTTACTGTCATCACATGTACACATTCATTTGTTATTTCAGAGCAAAAGATTGGCAGGCAGTGTATGCAACAACAGCAGAACATGAGGATTCCGAATAATGTTACTAAGATTGCAATTAGTTTCCATCCCCATGAACGCAGTAGTTCCCAAAACCATGAACTTATATTCAGATCCCAACCGGCTGTTGACGTATGAATGTCAGAACTCAGGATGTGAAATTTCTTTTTTGCTTCAAAAATCGGAGGGGAGGAGTCACTTACAAATACGCAGCACGCTGATCCCACGATTTTGCACACACCTCCACGATCGGCCAAAATTATATCAAGCGCCATTCTAGTCTGAAGTGTCATTAATCTAACTGCCTTCTCTTCTAGTGTCATATTATATAGTTTATCAGTTGTTCCATTTATTGTTTTTTTAAACACCCTGGGCAGTTTTCTTATATTCCATTAATTTATTGCTTGTCCCCAGAAAGGTATAAATTATTTTGTTATATCCTCTGCAATTAATCCTGTATCATCCCGTCGTGGCCTGGATCTGGATAGTTTGGCTATGTCTGATGTTTTGGAAAGGAATACACCAGGAAAAAGGATCCCTAAGTAACAGGTCCCTCCCCAATTTCTAGGCAACCAGGGATAAGCCTGTTCTCCACATATAAAATAGACGGGATCACCTACATATATTGGTTCTTCTTCTTTCTCAAGTACTGCGATATTCATGCATCTAGTGAATGCTCCTACTGACTCTAGTCCCTAGGCCTCCGATTCCCAATTCATCCGTGTTGGAACAGAGGCAAAACAAATAAGCAGATCAGATCACTTCCGGTTTTGAGAACGTAGGTTGTACCTTATCGCTCCAGGTACTGTGTGATCAATGAATAATGCATTTTCATTTCCAGAGGCAGGCTCAGTGTCAACCTGTGATGCAACGAGTGGCGATGCGGCAACTGTTGGACAAGACTGAGGCCCTTTTTTCCTTTGAAGCTTGTTGCAATCTCCCCATGCCCTTTCTCAGGCTTAGGAGACACTTCTGGCAGAGAACTGGCGATTGTGTCTTTGCTATCAAGTGCAGCTGTTTCTTTTTCAGCGTCCGGATCAGGCAGCTCCTTTAGAGGGAAGGGAATTCTCATTGTATGTGTGGCATAGACCCATGCCTTCCACCCATCCACTCGGACTGCAGTCTGTGTTGCCAGGAGGACCTGATAAGGGCCCTTCCACCTCAGTGCAAGTGAAGACTTTCGCTCAAATTTCTTCATCAGCACCCAATCACCTGGCTGCAGACAATGCCCCGGGCCGGTATATCTGACAGGAAGAGTCTCCTGCACCTGCTGATGAATCAAACGTAATTTCTGAGTTAACAGTTTACAATACATGCTGAGCAAGGGGTATTCGATTTCACTTAGACGCTTAGGCTGCGGTGCACTCCAAACATTCGCTGGCCTCCCCATCACAATCTCATATGGGGAGAGTCCAGTCCTTGCCTGCACAGACGTTCTCTTACACAGCAAAGCTAATGGCAACGCATCAGGCCTCTTCAACTGACTCCCTGAGCATATTTTGCTAAGTTTATTCTTCAAAATTCCACTTTGGAGCTCCACAAGACCGGCACTCATCGCGTGTCTGGCCGAGTGGAATCTTTTGTCAATCTTAAGGCCTGCACAAATCTGGAGTATCACGGCAGCAACAAAATGCGGGCCGTTATCTGACCATATTACACGTGGCAAGCCAAATCGGGAAAAGTACTCTTTTAGCATCACTTTCACTGTGCTCATCGCTGTACAGTCTTTAAGCGGATAGGCATCCACCCATTTGCTGAACGCACAGACCACCACAAGGACGTACTTGAGATTCCAACACCTTTCCATTTCTATGAAATCAAAATGGATCACTTCAAATGGCATAGAGGGTGGGCCAAAACTACCTACGGGAGTTGGGGTTCCTTTTCCAATGTTATGTTGCAAACAAGTCATGCCGTTTTGGACTAGTCTTTCAGCATTCTTTATAATGTGCGGGTTCTGCCATACTGTGTCTAGATGGTGAATCATTTTTTAGCACATATGTGTGTGGGGCAATGGGCCATAGTGACCATGGCTGTTACATAGGCATTAGGCAACATCATTTCTTACTCGTTTTGTCCACCCAACAACCTTCCAGGTCTAGTTCTGCTGTACCCTCTTGACCAAGCTTTTATTTCATCTGCAGTTGCTTCTGTTTGCATCTCTTTAACTTTGGCAATTCCATTTTCTACCATGCTGGATACCTCTTTTGACCTCTTAATACACATTTTCGTATGTAAATCAGTGGCAGTTTGTTTTGGAATTTTGTCCGCAAATGCATTTCCTTTTCCAACGTTACATGTTACTTTTTATGCGCTTCACATTTTATCATTGCTAATCGTTTAGGAAGTGCAAGAGCAGACAACAATCTTACTATCAAAGTACCATGTTGGATCTTGGTTCCATGTGATGTTAAGAAACCCCTCTCAGCGCAGAGTCGACCAAAATTGTGTACCACCCCAAATGCGTACTGACTGTCAGTATATATGTTTACATTCAGGTTTTCAGAAATTTCACATGCTCTGATTAATGCAATTATCTCTGCAGCCTGTGCTCAATTGTATGGAATTATTTTGCTCTCTACAATACTCTTTAGTGTCATGATGGCATATGCAGCAGTTGATGTACCATTGGGTAACTTGAAACAAGAACCGTCACAAAACAGTTCTCCGTCTGGCTGTTTTTGTGGGGTATCTGTTAGATCAATTCTCCCTTTGGTTTCTTGCTCAGTAACCATTATACAATCATAGGGAAATTCTTTTTCACCCGTCTTTTCATTGGGAGGAGGAATTAACTCAGCCAGATTCAAAGCACAACACCTCATAATTTTAATATGCGGTGCAAAAAGGACAATTTCATATCTCGTCAGCCTGGCTGATGTGAGGTTTTGCATCTGTGTTGTATTTAAAAGAATGTCTACTGCGTGAGGCACCATTATGGTAACAGCGTGACCCAAAACCATCCCCTTGGTTTGTTTTACTGACGCGGCAGCCGCAGCGACAGCTCGCAGACAACGCGGCAAAGCGCATGCAACAGGATCCCGCACGGAAGAAAAATAACCGCATGGTCTATTTCTCCCTCCTTGTTCCTGGGTCAAAACCGCCAAAGCACAACCATTGTTTTCATGCACAAATAGCTTAAAATTATTTTCATAATGTGGTGTGCTCAAAACTGGAGCTGAACATAATGCAGCTTTGAGCAGATCAAATGCTTCTTGAAATTCCATGCTCCATGGCAAAGGCAAAGCAACATCCTTCTTCGTCAATGCCACCATTGGTTTCACAATCATAGCAAAATTCGTAATACACTACCTACAATATGAAGCCATACCTATTATAGCTTGGACTTCCTTCTGCATTTTTGGAATAGGCATACCGGAGATGCTTTCTATCCTTTCTGGTGTCAGTTTTCTTCCCTCCTTCGAAAGTAGGTAGCCCAAATAGGCCACCTCCTTTCGACAATACTGGAATTTTTTCAATGAAGCTTTGTGCCCATGTGCCACTAAATGTGCCAATAATGCAATGGTACTCTCTTTGCAAATGTCTTCTGTGTCTGCGGCAATTAGTAAGTCATCAATGTACTGTAATAATACACAGCCTGTTGGTAGTGCTAGCATGTCTAGTTGTTCTTTTAATGCTCTACTATAAATACTCTGGCTTTCAGTGTAACCTTGTGGAATTTGTGTGAATGTAAATGAACGTCCTCCTAGAGTAAAAGCAAATAAATATCTGCTGTCCGGAGGCACTGGAATGCTGAAAAACTCATTCTTCAAGTCTACAACACTAAAATTCGATGCAGATGGAGGAATCATAGTTAAAATGGTAGTCACATCTGGGACTAATGGAAATTGGTGATCAACTACTTTATTCAATCCGCGCAAATCAATTATGAAGCGATACGGTATCTCATTACCTACTTTCTTATAAACTGGAAGAATTGGACTATTGCACGTACTACCTGAAATCTCTTCAATTACGTTTCGTTCAATCAAATCTGAAACAATGCATTTCAATGCTTTCTCCCCTTCCATCGAGATCTTATATTGTGGAATGCTTGGTAATGTAATTTCTTGTTTCAGTGCTATTTTCACTGGCTTTATTTTTAAACAGCCAACATCGTTATCATTCATTGCCCATATAGATGTTGGTACTCTACTCAATTCCGTCGGTAATGGTTTGAACAAAAATTGTGATACTGGAGCTTTTTGTGGTGATATTGTTAAATACACTCCATCAGGGGAACAATGAATAACCGCACTCAATTTTTTCAACAAATTTAAACCCAGTAAATTTTCGCTGTAATTTTGTGTCAAGAGAAATGGGCAAGACTCAGTGAATGGACATAGTGTTATAGGTACTGACTGTGACACTGGACTAATTACTGGTGTACCTGCGAACCCTACTGAGACATTATTTTGCCCTGACAGTGGTATATCTGGAACCAAGTGATGGTCCATTGAACATTTCTGTGCACCTGTGTCAACTAGAAAAATGTACTCCCTATTCCCTACCTTCATTTCTATGTAGGGCCCTTTCGGTCTACGGGAATAGATACTGGTTCCAACCCCTGTCTTGGGCTGTCCTAGTAAAATAATACATCATCAGATGTAAAGTCGCCAGAATAGTATGCATTGGCCTGGTTATAGAAAACATTCCCATCTCCTGTACTATTCTGTTGCTGCTAATTCTGGTTCTGATTCTGGTTGTGATTCCCCGGGTTGTTCTGGCTTTGTGGCGCTCTCATGTTTCTATTCTGTCCTTGTGTTCCCGGGTGACCTCTATTTTGTCTTCACAGGAAATTCCCATTTCGATTCTGTATCTGCGGGCACTGTGCTCGCCAATAGCCTTCTTGTCTGCAATAGGCATACCGATTAATTACAATTGGACCCCCGTGCAGAAATTAGATCTTGTTTGTGCGTTCCCACCACCTCTGTTATTGTTTGCTACTTGTTGCATCAATACCCTTGTTTTCAAATTCCCTTTGTCTCTTATTTCTTTCTCTTTCTCTGCATTCACTCATTTCTAATAATATTGGGCCATGTGTAACACTTCACTCTGTGATTTTGCTTGCCATGCACTCTCAGATGTCATTATTAAATTTTGAATTTTTGGTAACAACCCTCGTACGTACTTATCAACAAACTACCTCTTCCCTGGTTCAGTACTCAAATCATGGCCACTGAAATCTGCAAATACTTCTTCAACCTGATTAAAATAATCTGTTGCAACTTCATCTTTACCCTGCACACAAGCCGTTAATTTGTCCCATACAATCCTTCTCTCAGGTACAAAAATTTTAAATTTCTGTATTATTCTTGCTGGTAAGGCCAACATCACCGGTGGCGGTTTCTCGCCAGCTTTTCTGTCCGTATCACTTATCATCAAATTTTGCCATGTATCACCCAGAATACCAATGTCATCTGTTTTCCTAATCTGTTTCCATATGTCTACGGGAAGAATCACAGGAAATAATAGGTCAATATCACTCATTGTAAAAACAGACGAATTCAAAACAGACTCAATTTCCTTATAAAATCCTGCAGGATTTTTCCTAAGATCAGGGATCGATTGTTTATATTAATTACCTCTTGCCTCGAAAAAGGGACATGCACGAACTGTGCAGTATATTGGGCATCTTTTGTGTGCGCGGCAATCGTGCAGTGGCAGCAACCTCTACTTTCGGGACACACGTAGGGGGCACTTCTCTCATAGGCAATTGCAAACTAGGTTTTTCCTCAGATGTTCGCTTGCTAAGCAATAAAGCTAAATAGAGAGAGCAGCATTTCCAGTTTCAGGCAAAAATGCTCTTTGGTATATTGTCATTAAATCAGGGGAGCAACATACATTTTTCTTCAAACACTCATCTTGCAAATACTCAACCATTACCTGCAATACCTTCCTTTGCATCTCTTGTATATACTCACTAAACGTATCATGCACTTCTATTGGGGTAATGGTGACGTCTGTAATCCATCAAAGCGCCTCTCGCTTACAAATTTTCATCTCTTCCCTAACAGGTTTTAATGGCAGCAAAAATCGCTGCTGGACATATGGCACTACTTGCTGTTTCCCTTTCCTCATTTCGTCAGTCAATTGATCAAGCTCACTTTTGAATACAAATAGCCGGCCTACATGTTCTTGTATCTCTGACACACTATCCCGCATGCGAGAGAAAATATTTAGATCCCGGAACTCCTGCGGTGCGAATGTACCAGTCAATTTTTTCCATTCCTCTACAAGATACTCCCCCATGCATTCTAACAATACCTGCTGTTCGCAGAGCCTCTTATAATCATACATGGAACTCTGCACGGATCCCTCATCATTTCCTTCAATATACATCTCTGCCCACTCTTTCAGCTGCTCTTTTCTCACTTTGCTAACCGTAGTACGTGTTACTCTGGTGCTCCCTTTCAGCGCAGGCCCAACCTCTGTAGAACTGCTTCCTGCGGCGGCGGCTGCTAACTCACGCTCTGTCAGCAGTGGAGGAAATTGTGTCACTGTGGGCCCGCCGCGTCCTGCGTGGCGTTTCAAATCCTCCACCCTCTCAGATATTGTATTTAAGGCCGAAATATTAGCGGACATTACCTCATTCTTTGAGAACAACCGGGTTGCTGACACCTTGGAGGCGGTCAGGTGGGAGGCATTCAAGGTGTACATCCGGGGGATGTGCATCTCTAAAGAAGCAGGTGTCCTGAAGGCCATCAGGCAGGCCCTGAATGCTTCAGAAACTAAACTAAAAACCCTCGAGCAGAGATACCTGACCAGCCCCTCCCCGGGGATACTGGCAGAAATCAGGGCGGAGCTGGAGCAATTCGAATCACAGGCCTCTAGGGAGGTGCAATATCATACCCGTCCCATAGCCGCCCGTCGTTATGGAGAGGGAGACAGACCGGGCAGAACACTGGCTAGACTGGTGCGAACGGAGGGTGGCAGGTCTCGGATTGATTGCATTATGGATGAACAAGGACTAAAACACTGGTCCGACCAATCCATACTTGATATATTTGCCGCCTTTTATGCCGATCTGTATGGGCCCCGCCTTGGCCACTCTGACCAAGATCTAGACGACCTCCTAGAGAGCATCCCTATGACGATAATCTCCCACGACACCAGAGAGTGTCTTGAGGCACCGTTCACTCTAGAAGAGATAGTCCAAGTAATATCGGATCTTCCCAAAAATAAGGCACCTGGTCCGGATGGACTCACCGCTGAGTTCTATCAGGAACATGTGGCTGCTCTGGCTCCAGTACTACTCGGGGTCTGGTCCGAGGCGCTCCGGCTGCACGCCCTCCCGCCCTCTTTAAGGGAAGCCTTAATAACGGTCCTCCCCAAACCGGGTAAGCCTCCTGAAGAATGCGGGTCCTACAGACCCCTATCCCTAATTAACACTGACATGAAAGTTTTCGCTAAAATAATAGAAAATAGGTTTCTCCCCTTTATGACCCATATGGTGCATCCTAACCAGAGCGGGTTCATACCTGGCAGATCCACGTCCCTCAACATCCGTCGCCTATTCAATGTGATGGCCAGAATCGACCCGGGTGCAGAGGCGGTTGCTGTGACCATAGATGCCCAAAAGGCCTTCGACATGGTCTCCTGGCAATACCTGTGGGCGGTGCTGAAGAAGATGGGTGTGGGCCCGAATATGCTCTCTTATATTAAGCTTTTATACACAGACCCGGTAGCCAGGGTCCTGGTAAACTCTATCCCTTCCCGCCTCTTTAAGCTTCATCGCGGAACCCGCCAGGGCTGCCCTTTCTCACCCTTACTCTTCGCCCTTGCCATTGAACCCATGGCGGACCATGTCAGAGGGCGGCATTCCAACAAAGGTATCCGGTTGACGGGGGCCCCAGAGTTAATCTCACTCTACGCGGACGACGTCCTTCTGTACGTCAGAAACCCCTCCACTAATCTGAACCCGATCATTCGGGACATCACGAAAATAGGCACGTTTTCCGGGTTCACGATTAACTACTCCAAATCTGAAATTTTCCCCCTCACCAAAACAACACAGCAGCCGGCATGCGAATACCCCCTGCGCTGGTCTCCTGAGGGAGTCAGGTACCTTGGGGTTCACATGTCGCTATTCAAATGTGCCCTCCTAAAGGATAACTATGAGGCCATGGCTCAGCTTATCGTCACCAAATTCTCCAAGTGGCGGCATTTACCCCTGTCCTTGGCAGCCAAACTCTCCCTGATAAAGATGACATTGGTTCCCAAGCTCCTGTATGTGTTTGCCAACGTCCCTGTCTGGCCCGGGAGGCAATACTTTGCGAGGCTCCACGCCGAATGTGCTCAATTTCTCTGGCATCCGGGGTCGGTCCGTACGAAGTGGCACCATATGACAGCACCATACGACAGGGGTGGATTCGCGGCTCCTGACCTACGACTGTACTGGCACGCGGCCCAGGCCCAACACGCCTCCCATTGGTATACATTCCAAAATCCGCCTCCGCATGTGAAACTTGAAAAAATGGCTGGAGGTGGAACCAACATTATGACCCTACTGTTACACCGCTCGCTCCGCACAGATTCCCATGCAGACCCAGTAACCACCACGATTAGAGCATGGAACGCTATTCTATATACTGAGCAGACTGATCTCCCATATTACAAGTGGCTCCCCCTGTGGCAATTCCCTGGTCTCTCCCCCACACACGACCAACACCTTGCTACACACTGGGAGGGCCTGGGATATCGGTGCCTGGCAGACCTCTTCCCAGAAGGTAAATTTGTCACCCCTCAAACGTGGCGTCCAGGTCACACTGATTCTCCCCTTGAGATGCTACAGTACTACAGGCTCCGAGCCGCGGTACGATCCGCATGGCCTTCATATCCGGATGAGCCCCCGGAATCGCCCGAACTCCAGTATATAGCAAACTCAGCGGGCTCCAAAGGGGTGTTATCCAACCTGTACAAGCGCCAACTGGGTGGGAGAATGTCTGGGGCCCTCAGGCCACGTATAGCTTGGGCTAGTGAGCTCGAAATGGAGATATCCGACGAACTCTGGACCAAGATGTGCGCAAATACACGCGGGGTGTCCCTATGTGCCAGATTCCGATGCATCCAGTTTAAATTTCTTAACAGGCTCTATTATACACCAACGAGGGTAGCAAGATTTGCTGGGGCAGGGTCCGTTACATGCCCAAAGTGTAAATCTTCTGATGCCAACCATATCCATATGTTCTGGGCCTGCCCTGCGATCAGCGCCTTCTGGTTCGAGGTAGCAGAGGCGCTATCAGAAATAGTGGAATCTCCAGTTGACCTGGACCCGCTTGCCCTGCTGTTCGGGGTCTGGGAAGGCGAGAATGTACGGAAAATGTCTAAATTTTTGAATGTCGGAGCTATTGTGGCTAAAAAATGTATATTACTAAACTGGAAACGGCACAGCCCCCCCACCCTCGCGATGTGGCTCACAGCCCTTACTTGGACACAAATACGAGAAGAGGACTACATTGGTTCCCTGCCACCCACATCACGACCCAAAAATGTGTGGTCGGCATTCCGTACCTATTTGAACAATAGAGACGATGCGGAGGAGGTAGCACCCCCTGCCCACTCACCCCCCGTAACTACTTGATACTGTAATGTCTCTGTCTTGGCTGTCACACACGAGAATACTGTCCGACTGTATCATACTGTGTTGTATTGATGTCCATGTTGCAGATCCGCTGGTTCAGCGCTGTGTGCCTTGTCCTGTGCCTGTCTTAACTCTCTGCCAATAAACAAAGTTTAAAAAAAAAAAAGGAAATTGTGTCACGTGTACAGGGGAGCTGGTGCAGACGGAACAACAGGAATAGGGGGTGGCAGCGGGGGAGGAGGAGCAATCGGTAGAGGTGCAGTAGGGTCAGTACTACCTTGAGGACATTCATTTCTTCGTTCATTCAAAATTTTATTTATTAGCTCATCTGATGTATGCAAATCCTGTTGTGGATATATTTTTTGTACACCTATTTGAAATGCCCTGTCCATTCTTCTTAGATCCTCTGTTACTATAAGCTCATCAAGTTCTAGCACTTTCTCTGTGTTTGATTTGTGTCTACGTGCATGTTTCTCCTTACTTCTCAGACAGAGATTAGCTTCCTTCCTCCAATCTCTCACGCCATCGAATGCAGCTGGGCGTGCTTTCTTGCGTAGCAATACTGATTCTAAGTGTTCTATATGTGCCAATTCAAATGTCCCATCATTAGGCCACTGCAAGTCTACTACATGTCTGGTCTGCTTATGCCATATTGCGTTAAACATTATTGCCCCTACTCCATACTTCACATACATTTCAAACGCTGGCGACCCTATGGGTTGCGCAACCTGGCCAGTTTCCAAAGATTGTTTACCGCAGTGGAAAAGTCCCACTAGACAGGAAGACAATTTCCCAGGCACAGTTGATCTTAACTCGTACCTTACCCTAGGCGTTTGATCTTGCAAGAGCAACACTCTATCAATATCAGGGCAATGAAGAATCGGGGCACGACTCACCTGATCAATCAGTTTGTCACTCAAGACGCAATTCGTCCATATACAGACGTAGCCAAGAATCGTTGTGACTGCGTATCTGGCTCCATCTGCCTCGTTTCGTGACCCTCGCCTCGATGCTCTCTGGACGCTGCTCGTCGATCAGGGATCGGCTGTGTACAGATCTGCAAAGGAGTCTCATCACTTTCACAGGGGCGCCCTGAACACCTTTCAATCCCGGTTCGACGGCCTTGTCCTCGATTCGTTTTCGCCTTCTTCAAACTTAACGTATACAATGGAGCAAAAGGGGGAGGGTCCCTATTCCGGCGCCATTTTTTGCTAGGCCCTGAAGACCCTCCCCATATGGAGACTAAAGCACAATCACCATATACCAGTGACACGACAGACACAAGGTTCGATTTCCCAAGTACTATGGTTTGTTTGCAAAATAATATGCTCAGTCGGCAACTGGGTCTAACGTCTCGCAACGTTTGTCACCCAGACCTTGTGAGATGCAAGAGAGCGAACATCATACAATCAGTTACATATATACCAAAAAACAGCCTTCAAGGCACATCAGAATCGACCATAATGTATCTTCTTGAGCTAGAGTTCGGTGATTGATGAAAATGACAGTTATGACAAATTATGACAAATATGACACATTATGACAAGTTTCTTATACTTAGCAATAGTTGCAGACATAGTGCTTTGTTATTAAGAACACGAAGCACTTGTTCATCAGAATATCGTGTTCGCGAGAGAGACACATTCCAAAGCACGTTATGTACCAGTTTCTATTTGTGAACTAGGGGTCAGCCTGTTCTAAGGAATATCAGCGAAGGAGGACCGCTAAAAAGTATAATTCATGCTTTAACTGCCTATTGCTACAGCTGCAGTGAGACAGGCCGGCACATGGTCTGTTGATTAAATGCTGTTTTTGCTTGCTCTCAAGGACTTAGTTAGGGAGGAAAACAATGTATTTCTGCACTGCTTGGCATTCCTGTTTGGGTCGATCTATCAACATGCAAGTTGTGGACTCTTACCGTGTATGAGCTTTAAGAGTATTATACGTCTTGCAAAAGCATTTGACAGAAAAGAAAAAAGCAAGATGGCGAATATTACACAAGATGGATGCCCTATAATTATACAGGCGAATCTGTGGTTGCGGTTTTGGTTATGTGATGCGATTGGTTTACGGCCAACATAATATACCTTCTATACTTGGTTAGGGTCGTTTTTCTAGATTTACATAATGTGTTAGTACTTACTTACCCCAAGATTTATCTGGGCCTACCTGCTGTGCTTAATTTGTGCCGGTGTTTGGCAGTGGCCAACACCGGCAGAGTTCTTTCGGCACCGGAACTCTTTCTACAGCTGTTGAGCTGCCCTTGCTCACGTTCGGCCCTAATGGCCTGCAATGGCTGTCCAATGGCAGAGGTGCAGGGGCTGTCAGTCAGAGGTGAGGAGTGAGAAGGGGAGGGGGCAGGGAGAGATGGAAGGAAAGCCAAAGTCAGGAAACTGCTGGAAGGACTGGGGCAGCGCTCTGCAGGGCCTCATTGCTGCAGGGCGCAAATGTTGTAAAGCAGCTCGTGGGCCCGCGGCTGCTTTGGCCAGTCAGCCTTGGGTCAAAGGATAGCTCTGTGTAGTGGTGCTTCTGCATGCTTCGTGAGCGCTGCGCACACATCACCAGACACAACTTGGAGGAACTTGTAAAAGAATGTCTCCAGAACGGCAGGGCTATCTGTCATCTCTCCGATCTGAAGTCTCCTAGCCTGCAATACAAACAGGTTAACAAGGCCCCGTCCTCCAGTCGTTGAAAACTCAACACTTTCCCAGCTGGGCCGTCCAATGGCAGAGGTGCGGGGGCTGTCAGTCAGAGGTGAGGAGTGAGACGGGGAGGGGGCAGGGAGGGACGGGTCGAAAGCCAAAGTCAGGAAGCTGCTGGAAGGACTGGGGGCAGGCCTCTGCAGGGCCTCATTGCTGCAGGGCGCGAAAGTTCTAAGGCAGCTCGTGGGGCCGTGGGCCGCGGCTGCTTTGGCCAGTCAGCCTTTGGTCAAAGGATAGCGCTGTGTAGTGGTGCTTCTGCATGCTTCGTGAGTGCTGCGCACACATCACCAGACACAACTTGGAGGAACTTGTATAAGAATGTCTCCAGAACGGCAAGTATCTGTCATCCCTCCGATTTGAAGTCTCCTGCACTCGGCCCGCGATCCACCATTGTTGCACTTGCTCCTCGATTTTCTGAGCCTTCACTCAGCCCCTTTCAGCCCCTGGTCACGCAAAGAAGTTGTAAACTGAGATGAGGTAAAACTAAGAGTCGTGCCAGGCAGCTTACCGGCCAGTACTTTGCCGTAATGTGTGCGCGTGCAGAAGGGGAAAATGATCTGTTTAAAAAATGCTCTGAATACCAACTTAAAAGAATCCTGTTTCTGCATGCCTACTAAGCACTGCCTGCCTTTCAAATGGCGTTTTAAGGTTCTATAATTGTACCATGAAATCTGTGCTTAATCAATGTAATGTACCGTTTATAGTTTATCTACAGCCATGCCACTTTCTGCCCAGCTATCCCAGGTACTCAGAGTAGGATATGCCCCAGACCAAGTCGAGATGAGCTTTGACTGTCCTCTACTAGTTTTCCAACCGGAGCTGCCGTGATGTCACTCTTCCAAGAAAAACTGTCAGGGCTGAAAGGGTGGGCTTGTTGTGCAGATGGGGCATCCCAACATTGCGTGCAGCCCTCAGTGAGCTGTTGCTGGATGCAGGGCTAGCCCCCTCCCCTCTCCCCTCTCAGTCTGGCAGTGGGATTGGGAAAATGCAGCTAATTGTAAGGACATGCCGGCTCGTGCTCACGTCTTGAACCCCCTGCTTTTACTCACTGAGCAACGGATGCCTGCCCTGTGGAATTTATTTGAGACCGTTTAATATATTCTAGAGTTTATGAACATATCCATAAGACTCTTTTGTGTTTTGCAATCTAGTCTAATTATTTATTATGTGAGAAATGCAGGCTTTTTCATAGGTATTCTTGACATTTGCTTACGTTATATAAAACAATTATAAATGCCTGCTGACTTTTAAAGCTATTTACTCTGCTGATGCATACACACACTGAGCTATCCCTACCTCGATTGAGTTTGTAAAAGCGGGCCCGTGGTAGCTGGGTGCTGAGAGCCTTTATTTTGATGCAGCTTGAAGTTCTTTTGGGCCGATGCACCAAGCAGCAAGGCCCACACTGTTGTCTGGAGTGCTCTGAATTGATTCTTAAACTAGCAGAGGCGGGCTCTAGTGTCCATTTAAAAATTCCTGTCTGCCTTCAGCTTGCGTCCCCCCGCCGGCCGCACCTCTTCCGATTTTAGCAGATGGGGAAACGCTTCTGTTCATCCTCCACTGCAGCCCCAGGGCAGGCCGGCACAGCATTGATGCTCACAGGCCTTCCCTCAGACTAAATAGGAAAAATAAAAGGCTCCTTCTCCTTCTAAAAGCTTTACCCGAGGTGGGTGTGCTTTCTTTTTGTTGTGCCTCTGCTCTCCCTTCCTAGAGGCTCCTTATATCCCCCATTCTCATTTGTTATTCTATTGGGGGACGGGCCCTATGGCCTCCTGATGTTTTCCCTCTCACCTGCTTCTTTAGTTTTGCCATGTTGCCATGGTGATTTACTGTGGAGGCAATGCGGCTCCCCTCCTACTGTGTGAGCCTCTTATCTGCCCCCACCATACACCTAACCCCCCATACCCTCTTATAATGCCGTCCTTGGTGTCGCCCCCGGGGCCTGTGGCCTAATTCATGTTGGTCACAGTACAGCATTTTGAAATCGAGCCAAAACATGCAGCAGCGATTTCGAAATACGTTCTTTTATCTTTCTCATCCCCCCAAGTGAATAATACAAACACTGCTTGGGCATTTTGTTTTGTCATTGTGCTTGAAGTCCACATGGCTAAGAGGTACAGCTTGACCCCGAAAAGAGGCGAAGTGGAACTTGGAAATTGCAATTAAAATGTGTTGGTGTAGTTTGAGGTGCTAATCTTGTTTACTGCTAAGGTGTAACTTTCCTGCTCATAATCGAGGATGATTGTACTTATTTTCAAGTCTGTCATTTTAAATATCACCTCCTCAGAAAGGGCCAATCACCATACTTAAGGTCTATGTAGGACGGATGCGTCCTTTCATTGCTTCAAAACGTGTATGTTCTCTTTTGCTTTAATGCACTTTGCATGGTGCTAGATTAGACTCTGGTGTGCCTGTAAAGCCAACACCCTTTTCAGTAGTAATATGCAAACTGCAGGATTTCTATTCATATGACTGCATTAGCTCTGCCCATTCCCATAATTGCTGGTATAGAATGACATCCAGAAACTGCCTCATAGCCATGCTATTCATGGGCGGTACTGCCCTGTAGCCATGCTAGTCATGCTCGGTAATGCTGAGATAAACAATGAGCGTGACATGAATATGCCCGGGCCGGCATGCTTTCAATTTGTTTTAAATTCCGGAATATGGTGCTCTTCGCTGTTGACAAACATTTGCATAGCATATTTAATCACCTACTTCAAATTAATGACTTTAAGGGTTGGAATGTTGTTACAACAATGTAATCTTTTCGCTCCAGTCATCTTTGTATGTTAGCACACTAGCATCTATTGTGAAGGCCAACACTAAACCAGTCAGTCTCCAAAACGGCCGGCCTGTGAGGGCTGCTGGGCTGATCAGTACCTGAGCCCTTTCATTAGAGAAGGGACGCAGCCTGACAGGGAGGGAAACGTGCCACAGTGCGGGACAGCCACGAGGGAAGCTACATGATGTATTCCAAACTGTTTACTTTTAGCCCATTTGAAGTGGGATAGCAATGTACATGTCTGTTTATAAGTCAGTTGCTCATATGTGATTTGGTTACAAGCGAATTATGTCACGGCTGCACAGACTGTGCCTAACCCAGGGGTGGAAGTGGTAAAAAGGAACTATTGGTACTATGGCTGCAATTGCATCCAAAAAGAAGGGAGTGGGATGGTCGAACAGATGGTGGGTAGGGTAAGCGGAGGTCCTGGGGGGGCGGTGCGGCATGTCTGCTGACTAGGATCACATACTTTGGCTTAAATAGTTGGATTTCAAGGTCTAAACTCTACAGTAATAACATCTTGTAGCGTTTTCTCACAAAAAACACATTGCATAATAAAGCCATGTGACAGCATGTAAATCATTATAGCAACATGTTAATCCAAAAGAATATCATTGTGGCTTTAATGGTAAACTAGAAGTCCCAGAATGCAAGATAATGCCAACCCGAAAAATCTAGTTAACCCCACGGTACTTTAAGAAGATATGTAATAAAATAAGTTGTTTAATAAACAAAGATAGATGTGTGCTCCTTCCCCATCCATCCCACTACTAGCCCGTGCCAGCAGTTGCTGCAGCGCCAAACATGTGACATGGAGGAGCAGCAGTATGATGGGCCGATCTAGGACTGAGCTGGGCTGTCGGTGCCACCGGGGCTGGCCTTAATGAGCCAAGATTTTTTGCGCACTGGCACTTATTTTTTTACAAATTAAGCACTGCCTACCTGTATTTAAATAAATCCTTTATTTTTACAATACATAGTGTTTCAGTGTTTCTTTGGATCATTTGTATTACAAATATATTTCAATTTCACTTGTACTGTGTCTACTGCCCTCTCTCCCTCCTAAGATAAGCCTGGCTGCTCTGTCTATGCTACCTCAAACTCAGCCCTATACTAAGAGTGGAGTCTTGTACTGCCTCAGTTGAATGGTTTTTCTAAGCCCTTAGTTGGACTTCAGATAAACTGTCCTAACACCCACACATATATCCATTGGGCTTCCCCTGTGTCATTTACAGCAAAGAAGGACTCAATCTCCCTTTCCATAAAGTCCCTGAAAACCCCATCCTTGAATAGTGATTCATTACAGCACTATCTGAAGTGCGCCTTCCATACTGTACCCAAAGCGACAGTTGCGAGTACCATATCATGGTCTGACCGTGCAATGTTTTTCACCTGGATAGCCAACACCATACCAATATGTTCCCTAGTTATCAGGAGCATATCAATCATAGTATACGAATCATACAGGACGATTAAAACATATACCCTCATGGTGTATCATTCCTATTCCTCCAAATGTCCACCCAGCAGTGGTCCTCCAGAAGATCCATGAGGGCCTCATCCATAGATGTGACCTTCTTGACCTTGGCTCTCCCCGTCTCATAGTCCAGGGCAGGATCCTGAATCATATTAAAATCCCCCTAATATCATTAGAACATCTGATCATTGCTCTATCATTGTCATTCCTGACTCAAGTAAGGGAGAAAGGGCAGCTGACCCGGATTAGGGGCATAGAGAGTGTCCATAGTAATACAACAGCCCTGGAACAGTCTCTCAATCATTAACCATCTATCCTCAAGCTCCTTCCTAACTTGTACGTCACAGAACTAAAAAGTATTAGCAAGGAAGATACCCACACCCACATTTTTTCCTTACTCTCTCAGAGGCCCAAAAAGTCTTACCAATAGTCTTCCCAATAAATCATGATAACTCCCCATTCTATAATGCCCCGAATGCTGCTGCCTCTTAAAGTCCCTAAATAAAAGGGAACGCTTATGTGAATTCAACCCCTTTACATTCAGCGTTGCAATTCAAGTCTCAGCCATGATCAAGAATAGTCAAGCTACATTCAATGTGCCTAGTACTTGACCACGGTCGTGTATTGCTACATCGCACACTCAATCTCAGAATTAGGAAAACCACTGCCCCCCCCCTCACCCAGATCCCCCACCCTCTAATGGTTAACCAACCTGCAAACCACAAAAACAAGGAACTGCTAAATAAATGGGTCCAATGAACCCCAAACCATTGAGACGCCTGGTCATAACCGGACCACTGGAAGGCATAAGTTATTCTTCAATGTGCGCTTTCTGCTTTAAAACCTAAGAAATCCGCCCAACCCCCAAACGCACAAATAGCAATACATAACATGCCACAGTCAAAACCAACATCGACCACTCCGTGTAAGTCATCCCACTTTCTTCGGCGAAGTAAGATTTCATTTTTCAAATTTCCTGGCACCCGTCATTTTCTTCCGTCCCACTGGCGGTTCATCTATAACTGCCCCTCAGCGTTGGGCATCCTCTGGGACTCACGTAATTCTTGCAAGAGCTGATCCACCAAGTCACCTTTTATATCATACTTTTCACCTCTACACTCGAAAGAAGAGCAAAGGGATACCTCCAGCCACGTCATGGCCTGCATGTACGCCGTTGATTCAGGGTATAGGTCGACAGATCCTGGTGCAAGTGGGTCAAGACCCCCTCCCATTCAAAGGAGTTCATTTCTCTAAAAAAAACAAAAGTCCTTGTCTCATCCGCATTCAGCAGGGTCTTAATCATTGCGCTCGCCCTCCTTTCCACGTCATCCATTGTTTTGCCTACTGTCTGAGGGGGACCCCAAAGCCTTATGTTGTTCCTTCGTTCCCTGTTCTCCATATCGTCCATCTTGTTTTGAACCACCCTCTTTCTGAGCTCCTATTCCTTGATCCGAGTACCTATCTGTGTCTCCAGGACTTCTGTAGAAAGCTGATTACTTTCGAGGGCCTCAATCCCGTCCTCCACCATCTCCAGTCTTTCCCTAAGTGCCACTGTGGATTGCTGAACCTCTGCCCGAAGGGATTTTATCTCAGAGAGGATGTTGTGAATGTCTGATTGCAGGGCCTCCTCCATGTTGCGCTCCTGCCATAGTGAAAAGCGACACACTATGAAATCACGAGTAACAGGAGCTCTCTCAAAAAACACAGGAGCCACCAACTGGAGGGGGCAATGTGTCCAGACGAGTGCCTTGTCTGATAGCCAGCACAGTTCTTCAACTAGGACGTCTACACACCACTCCTCCTCAGTAGTTTGGCTATCCATCTTCAGAATTGTGCCAAATACTTAGACTATATCACCATAATCCGGCCCCAGAGATCCACTCTGAATAGTAGCTCTCCCTCCTCACCAGATCACCTCCATGAACGTCAGGTGCCGGGTGACGAGACCTGGGGTCCAACACTGACATGACCCCCATACAAGCCCCCACCCCCAAGTGTGCCGTCCGGTAAGCACAGCTCCCTTGGTGGATCACCCCGAGTAGGAAGTTCCTGATTCCCATTGCAGACAGTCCGTCCTCCTACCTCTGTGTCCTTACTCCGATGACCCCCAGTCCTCTTCACGGTATCGGGTGCTGCGGTCCCTCCTCACTGCGCCATCACCGGCGACCTCCAGTCCATAGATCTGCACGGTGATCGAGGCAGGCCTTCTCTGGCAAGCCTCTCCAGCGTGTACATGGAAGCTGTGGGCGTCCTCGAGCCTCAGTCAGACCTAGGAAACAACACCTCCAGGGACACCCATGGTCATGGAGCCCTCACTGTCGTCTTCACAGTCTAGTTTCATTGTCATGGGGTACGGCAGAACACCATTTACAGCGCCATCATAGGGAGCCCGTTCTTCTCACAGGCAGCTTCCCCACACCCCCAGTGGTCTCCTGGTTGTATTCTTTTAAATACATTTTGGATTTTGAGTAACACTTTATTTATGTAGTATTATGTAGTTAAATTAATGGGCCTCATTACAACCCAGGCGTTAAGGGTTAACGCCGTCGTTAACCCTTAATGCCTGATTCCAATTTGAATGGCTGCTTTTAGCAGCCGTTATAATCCATGGCGCTAAACCGCCTTGGTGCTAATTACGGCACCGTAATTTACGGTGCCGTAATTAGCGCCTTCCCCACTCCCATTATGCCCTATGGGGCAAAAATGGGAATGGGGAAGGGTAAATGGGAAATGGGGATTTACCGCCCCACTCACCTTGGAATGGGGCGGTAAATCCGCCATCCACCATGGTGTAAACGTAGTTTACACCATGGTGGTAAAGTTGGTGTACTTACCGCCTGGGTCGTAATGACCACTAATGACTTTTAATACATGAGTCATCTTAACAGAGATTAAAACTTTCCGTCATCATCAGTAAAGTATAAGAAGATACATTTCATGCTTCCATAGCCGTTATTAGTACATATATTTCTTTCCATGTTTAGTGAAATGGGTTATACATCCCTTGTGGTTTCCACACATAAAGATTTCCCAGTGCTCATTAGGGCTAGCTGGTAAATCAAGCCCCCGAGCTCTTGTCACTTTTGCCCGCAGAACTGTCATTGCACAACAGTCGAACAGGAGAAGGCGGTCCGTTTCCAAGTCTAATTCATCACAAAACTGACCAAATCTGTGGTTTCTAGCAATTTTAAGCCAACGCCCAGTAACCTCAAACGTTTTAGCCTCATTAAATGTAAGGCGCAGGTATTCCCAGACGAGGTGATTGGCAATAAAATTTGATATTAAAGATGAAACCAGCTGTCTTTCTGTAACATATGGGAAGAAGCATTCCGCTGATGATTCCGAAACCAAATTGACTATCAACTGGTCTTGGCAGTCGGCCCCAACAGATACTGACATGGTCCTTTTAAAATGACCTATGGTCATTTCCTCAGGATCACCCAATGATTTCCTGATCCATAAGTCACACAAATGTTTGAGGTTTCCCAAAGTGGAGGTTTTCATGAAAAATAGCTCAGTGGAAACCACATCAAACAGCAACCCCATAAGTGTGCTGCTTGGAGCATGGGCTTACTTCCAGTACAATCAGACAGGACAGCATGATTCGTTCTCTTATCAGTAGTAGCGCAAACTCCAGATAAAGCATTTCAGAGGAAACATATGGTGGCAATCTTAATATCCTTATAAGAGATTTCAACTAATTTCTGGAAATTGCCTTCAAAAACTCCAAAACCCATGCTTCACCAGCATAGCAGATTAGAGGAGCAATTTTCATAAAATATAATTTGACCAAAGAGCCTACTCCTCTAGAGGCAAAAGAGCAAATATTCCCAGTTGATTGTGCACAGCGAACTTTAAGTTTGTTCTAATGAGGAAAGCTTGCAAGTTCTGCATCAAACACAATGCCCAGATAAATATATTGGTTCACTTCTTCTGCGGGAGCTCCCATAAAGCTCCAAGGAGCACGGGCCACTCGTTTCCTTGAGGGCTCAAATACCATAATTTTTGTTTTCCCAATATTCACCTTAAGTGAATTTTCTGCCGAAAAAGACTGTAGTTTGCCCAATGCAGTTTGTAGGCCGTGTGGAGTGAGAATGTGAATAACAATGTCATCAACGTATCTGAACCACTGTACAGCTTGGGCCCCTAATTTGGGTGTAATACAGATTGGGTCTTCCAGAGCTTTGCCCATATCGGATAGATATAAATTAAACAGCAGGGCAGCAAGAATACAGCCCTGCTTGAGGCCCTATTTTGTATGAATCTAGCATGAAGTTCCACCGTTACCCTCTAACCACACTATACCTCTTGTCTCATCGTGTAGCATCATTATCATCTTCAAGAGACCCGATGGAATCCCCCAACTAGACAACTTCCCCCACAATCTATCACGGTCAACTGTGTCAAATGCGGCGCTATAGTCAATTAATACTGCATAGAAAGGGCTACTGCAGATCTGCCATGATTGCTGAATTATGGCCGTAAGAGCTGGATCTACGTGATGCGACCGTGGCTGCCGCGGCCAGAAAGTTCGCTGGAGAAAGGTGTGAACTACCAAACGTTTGCACCTTTCTCATGCAAGCACGCGTACATACCCACACTACATACCCACACCCACAACACACACATGACACACACCCCACCCACACCCTCAACACACCCCCACCCACACCCCCAACATAAACAAACCCCACTTACCTTCTTCTTCACGCTGGGTCCCTGCGGTGCCAGTTCCTTTTCACTTCTGTGATCGGGAACCAGCGCCGCAGGGTCCTTTTTTTTTTATAAGGAAGGCTGCAGGTGTTCCCCCCGCAACCCCTGCTCACTATATACTGTAAAGTATAGTGAGCGGGGCGCTGCTTTTTTTTTTACAGAAGGCTTCTGGGGTATCCACCCCAGCAGCCCCTGTTTCTTTTTTTTTTTACAATGCTACCACCAAAGGATCGAACTTTTGGTGTTCGAACCTTTGGTGGTAGCATTTTTAGAACCTTTGGTTCATGCGAACCATTATATTCGATAAAAAGGTACAAACACGTGAGAGCTAACATGTTAACAGAGGTGGAACAACCCTTTCTGAACCCAGTTTGATTCCAAGGGATAATGTGTTCAGTATCAGCCCAGCTGGTTAGTACCTCAAGGAGGATCTTCGGAAAGATTTTTGAGGGGACGGCGAGCATTGCCTACAAGCGGTAATTACTTGGGTCAGTGTGAGAGCCCTTATTTAGCACCAGAACCAAGATGCTGTCATGTCACGATCGAGGAAGAGTTTGTGTAACAGCAATACAGCAAAAGAGGTGGTGTAATACATTTTGTAGGCCGTGTGGAGTGAGATTGTGAATAACAATGTCATCAACGTATCTGAACCACTGTACAGCTTGGGCCCCTAATTTGGGTGTAATACAGATTGGATCTGCCAGAGCTTTGCCCATATCGGATAGATATAAATTAAACAGCAGGGCAGCCAGAATACAGCCCTGCTTGAGGCCCTATTTTGTATGAATCTAGCATGAAGTTCCACCGTTACCCTCTAACCACACCTTACCTCTTGTCTCATCGTGTAGCATCATTATCATCTTCAAGAGACCCGATGGAATCCCCCAACTACACAACTTCCCCCACAATCTATCACGGTCAACTGTGTCAAATGCGGCGCTATAGTCAATTAATACTGCATAGAAAGGGCTACTGCAGATCTGCCATGATTGCTGAATTATGGCTGTAAGAGCTGGATCTACGTGATCCGACTGTGGCTGAATGTCCCGCGGCCAGAAAGTTCGCTGGAGAAAGGTGTGAACTACCAAACGTTTGCACCTTTCTCATGCAAACACACGTACATACCCACACCCACAACACACCCATGACACACACCCCACCCACACCCTCAACACACCCCCACCCACACCCCCAACATAAACAAACGCCACTTACCTTCTTCTTCACGCTGGGTCCCTGCGGTGCCAGTTCCCTTTCACTTCTGTGATCGGGAACCAGCGCCGCAGGGTCCTTTTTTTTTTTTTAAGGAAGGCTGCAGGGTTCCCCCCGCAACCCCTGCTCACTATATACTGTAAAGTATAGTGAGCGGAGCGTTGTTTTTTTTTTTTACGGAAGGCTGCGGGGGTATCCACCCCCGCAGCCCCTGTTTCTTTTTTTTTTACAATGCTACCACCAAAGGATCGAACTTTTGGTGTTCGAACCTTTGGTGGTAGCATTTTTAGAACTTTTGGTTCATGCAAACCATTATATTCGGTGAAAAGGTACAAACCCGTGAGAGCTAACATGTTGACAGAGGTGGAACAACCCTTTCTGAACCCAGTTTGATTCCAAGGGATAATGGGTTCAGCATCAGCCCAGCTGGTTAGTACCTCAAGGAGGATCTTAGCAAAGATTTTTGAGGGGACGGCGAGCATTGCCAACAAGCAGTAATTACTTGGGTCAGTGTGAGAGCCCTTCTTTAGCACCAGAACCAAGATGCTGTCATGTCACGATTGAGGAAGAGTTTGTGCAACAGCAATACACCAAAAGAGGTGATGTAATACATCGGCCCATAATTCAACATCAGACTTTGTGAGTAGATTGCAAAGGCCATTGGGCCAGGTGCCCGGGACGACTTGCTAGTTTTGATAACCCTGGCCACTTCCTCCATGCTTTTTCCATATTGCCAAACTCCAGATAGTGGGAATATGTTGGTAGGTTTTAGGTTAGAACCTCTAAGCATATCATTGATCAACATAATCCAGTAAATAGTGTCCTTATTGTTTCGTGGTAATAGACTTTTCAGTAAAGAATAAAACAACAATTAAAATGGTGTCCTCATACAGACCTCCACTAATATGTATGCAAAAGTATTAAACATATTAGCCCAGGGCACCTAATGTTCTTTCATGAATATCCCTGGGAAACACATTCCATGTCATTCTAGGGCACCATATGTTAATGCATAAATAACCCTGGGGCACTTATTAATTTATATGCAGACCGGAGGTGCAAATGGGTAATCATATGCGTTTCACAAATTCATGGGTAACCTGGCAGATCCTAGTTCCAGACATTAATATCTGTGAGGGGTCAGAAATGTGAGGAGGTCAACTTGGAAAAGGTTTTTCACAAGTAGCCATTATATTAAGTTATATGGGTGTGATAAACGCCTCACTTTCCCTAACCTAATGAGGATTTCCCTGCCTATGAAACTAAGACTAAGGGAAAACACTCTAACATTAAAAGGTATCTGTTCCTCACACTTAAACATACAACAAAATCATTTAGGTATCATATGGCCGATCCAACGCAACAAAACAATAATTAGATCCACATATGACCTGTAGAATCATTTCCCTCTTCCCCAGGATTAAAGCAGGACTTTCCAGCTCAAAGTTCCAGTCAATAAAGTTATTTGCAATAATCCAGTTCTGCTTCAAAGACAATACAAAGTTCCTCTCAATAGCCAAGTTTTGTTTCCAACACAAAGTTTCTTCCTTCCATAAGTTGTTCACTTGGCACTTCGATTGTCCCACTGTTAGACAAGATTCATCACTTTTCAAAATAAAGTTTTCCACAAGCTTTTGTTTGTCAAACCAAAAAGTCTTTGGGCCTTATTCCGACCCTGCCGGTATCCTGGCAGCAAATCTTCCAGGATACCAGCAAATGCTATCACTTTTCCAGCACTCAGTCCGGGGGCATAACTGCTAGATTACGAGTGACAGTGTAAATCCCTATTCATGGAGTACCATGGGATTCCATGGGGGCATTTGCCATCATTACCGGCAACGACAATACCAGTGCCGGTAATCATACCGTTTTTTGCCGGTAAGGCACTATTCTTTCCTCCAACCTTTAGATGAAGGTAACACAGGGGCCCCAAAGGGCAAACCTGTAGTCAGACAGTCCGGTAGAGTACCGGTATACGTTTATACCAGCACTGTAATAGCGGACCAGCCGACCCATAATGAGGCTGTTTGTCTTCACACTTCTGGCAAATATTTCAACTTAATTTTTCCTCTTTGGACAATACAACTTCTTCACCTTTCTTCGTTATAAACAACAATGTTTTCATCAGGATGGTTTTACCACAGTTCATCAAATACATTAGTGGACTTTCCACTTTCTTCCACAATGACCTTCCACCACAATGCGGTACTTAAATGTCTCCTTCCTGGTACACTAATCTGCCAGGACTACCACTACAATCCCTTTCCTGGTGTACTGCCCTGCTAGGATAAAAAAACTCCTTTCGAATGGATTGTTTTCTCCCACGTGTTTCTTATCTTTGATATTTCCATTATCCCAGCTTTGCTGCTTCGGAATGATTTTTCAGTTTTTTGTCAGCAGGGGGCGCTGTGCATCGATACCTGTTGAGTTGATGTCCCTCGGAGGCCTCCGTCTCAGCAACGACGTCACTGCCGGTATATGTAGCACGCACAGTGCCAAATGGCCTCTGTTCATTTTTCTGCGCTTATAGCTTTGGTTGCGGTACACCTCGTTCCTCACAGGAATATCTCCAAAAACTCTTTGAAATCTCTTCATATCTCGAGTTCCCACAGGAAATGGCTTTGTCTTTGGCATCATCAACTCCTCGATCCGGCTTAAAAAAATGCTGTTACTGCGGAGCAAAGATGTCAGTGACGGACCCTCACATGATCTGCCTGTGGTCGACACATCCGTCTTTGGAGTGTGAGGACTGCCTGTCTATGAAGGCCAACACCTTCAGAGAGCGTAGGTGGAAGCTTGCGGCAGGTAAGGCCCAAAAATCCCCTTCTATCCCGTCAAAACAAAAAACCTCAGACGAGTCAAGGACAGTTTTTCCTCATCGCAAAAAGTTCAAACGTTTCCGTTCACGAAGTAAGTGGTTCACACCATTCGTGGACTTCGAGACAGAAAGAAACAGCACCACAGATCGCCATCTTCCGCGTCTTCTAGTTCACCGGAACGGGTCGTTTGCCCCACTAAATCCAGTTCACCGGCCCAGTGGGAAGAATTTAGACTCTGAATGTTGAAGGTTTTTCGAGAACGTTGCCTTGTCCCCCACGAATACACCTAAAGGCGATGCTCCAGGAGAAAGACCTCACAAGCACAAAAGCTGTGCGTTCTCTGACCCGGAGGCCAAGTCTCCTTGAGAGCAATCACATCCCTTGAGTCGAGAAAAAGTCACCTCGAAGACTAAACCGTCAACGTCATCAATGCCGAGGGACTGGATTGAAACAGGACCGAAAAGTGCGTCCTCGGCGCCGATAACAGTGTAGAAGACATCGACACCTCGAGTGTCGACCTCCTCAACGCCACATGTGTCGAGGCCATCAACGCTATTGTCAAAGCCATCAACGCAATCGCCGAAGACATCGACACAGTTGTCCAAGCCATCAACGTCCACAGCGACAATTTCATCAATTATGCCACTTGTAACAACAAATATAATGTTAACTGCGGTTGAGAAGACTTATACCCCTTTACCATGTTCAGATTACTTCAAATCCCTGTCTTCCATTTATGAAGATGCAGAGGAATCCTCTGATGAAAGGCCTTTTGGGTTACAATATGGAACTCCCTCAGTGCGTGGTGGATGGGGAAGAAGTACTAAGACCACAACAGTAGTGGCTACCTTACCTTCAGCCACTGCATCAGCCGCTCCAAAACCTCTCTGAAGTATTCGTTCACAAGACTGCAGTAGGAGGCAGGTTGTCACAGCATCTGACAGAATGGCAGTCTATTACTTCAGATGTTTGGGCATTGGTAACAGTTGCCCAAGGTTACTGCCTACCTTTCCTGCTAAAAGCTCAGAGTCATTCACCGGGGAACAACTCTTTGAAGGTTCCAGATCCGCTCCTTATGCAGGAGATTTTAACTCTGCTAGAGAAAGGTGCTATAGAGCCAGTACCTGTAGCGGAGAGGAACAAGGGTTGGTACTCTCCATATTTTCCAATTCCCAAGAAGGACGGAGGATTGAGACCCATCTGGACTTAAGAGACTTGAACAAGTTCCTCAGGAAGAACACGTTCAAGATGGTATCCCTTTCTCAGATCCTTCAGGCCCTCCAGCTTCAGTATTGGCTGGTATCATTGGACCTTCAGGATCATACTTTCATGTGCCGATCCATCACAAGCACAGACAATAAATGAGGTTCGTTGTTGGTGATTCTCATGATTAGTTTCGAGTTCTGCCATTTGGGCTAACCTCGGCCGAAGGGTTTTCACCAAGGTAATGGTGGTTGTGACATTGAGTCTCAGGAGAGGGGGGATTCACGTCTACCCCTACCTGGGCGATTGGCTGATCTGGGCCAGTTTCGCAGAACAGGCCCTGGAACATCTCAGTTCCACATGTCACTCCCTTCACAGGCTGGGCTTCTCCCTCAACTTCAAGAAGTCTGTAATAACGTGGGTCGCAGGAGAAGCAGGTAAGTTCAACAAGGTTTATTGTCCAAGCCACTGCTAACTTCCGTAGTACAAACACAGGGATGGTAGGGTACACAAGACAGGTTACAGGGAGGAACACCAGGATTGCCCCACACCCAGTAATGGCTACTCTCACTCTGGTCTCCTAACCGCCACTCTCAGAACACTCAGAGCACCCACATTCCACACAGGCTAACATCACAGCACTAGTTGCATCATAGTTTACCAGCTACATTACTACACTTCTCCCTCCCTAGAGAAACACAAGAAGTAGAGGGGCATTGTCACACATTAGGGGAACACCACTGCAACAAACCTAAAGCAAGACACCACATAGTGAAAGTGGATGGATCACTGACCAGCATTAACCCACACTTCCCTAAGAACGAAATACTAAAGCACCTAGCTTCTAATGCACAGCGGCCGTCCATGATCAGAAGCTCTGCACCAAGACACACAAGGTACCCTCACCAGCCTACCGGATCCGTGCAAATTACCAAAACAGGTCATCCAAAGAAAACACTCTAACATGAACCCAACGCCCTAAAACCGTCTCGGCAGAACCCTAGAGGACTAAAAATAATAAACAGCGCTTCCACCAGTTCCAAGCTGCCCCTCAGAACATAAGCCTGCCACGCTTATCTCTACCTTATGTCCAGAGACCAAATCTAATCACTAACACCCCTGACCAACATCGCACTAACTCCTTATGCTCTGGGCTGCCCCCCAGAACCTCAGCACTGCCACCGCTGAGCACTACCCCGCTCTACCAAGAGCAACAACAAATGGCCAACACCTGCCGAGAACCCTCAAATTGATGAAAAGAACACAATGCTCCCTACCACCACTCTACCCTATACCACGTGACAGTAGTCATACATTACTTCCTTCCAAAACCTCACCTAATATTGGCAAATTGCACCCCACACGTAATTAACTACACCTATCATCAGACAGGTATCGATCCAACCCGACACAGTGGTAATACCGTTCTCCAACCACTATGAACCATGATCGGACGCACAAATCCAACAAGGATCTCCCTAACTCCTGCACCTACTAGTGTGCACCCGCTATATGCACACTCAGGAGAACCCAACTTTAATAACTCGGTGAACATAACCACCAGCCCTTGATTTAGACAACGCCAGACAAAGGCAATCATATTAATGTTTAAACCAAATCAACAACTAAAATCGAGCAAGACTGCACCGCTGCCCTGGTCACAACAGACCTAACCCGGCATCTGTACCAGAAACAACTACAACTGCACGACTACACCAAAAATCGCACAAGGCTGCAGGGCCGCCCTAGATACCACAGAGCGACCCGGCATCCATACAAGCAACAACCACATTGCACGACTGCCCTAGACATTACAGACCCACCCGGCATCTGTATAGGCACAACACACCTTGTTCCAAAACTACAAACCAATTTGCCATAGTAGCTACCATACTCACAGCATTGGTCAACAGAACAGACTCCATCGTGCCCAAGTTGTCTGACAACACGCAACGCCTCAGAATTACACCATTAACCACAACCGATTTGATGTGCACAGACCCACCCAGCATCTGCATTCACTCATTCTTCTCACACCCCAAAGAACAAGCACCTATCATGGTGAACACTACGGACACCCACGTGCCCACACAGGCCTATCAAGCCCAAAACCAAATTACATGGTGAAGAAATTATGAACTGTTCCCTCTCCACCGTCTCCATATCCACCCACATGTTGGCATTCTCTCACGCACAACTCACTCGACATCACACGATGAAAGCACAATCCCCTTTAGTGATGCGTAGTGAAAATGTCAAATATAATGGGGAAAACAGCATATTCATAACAACACTCTTCATCCGGAGTTGATCCGCCAACTCTTTACACATGTCCCCAATATGGAAATCCAAAAGCGAAAGAATTCACCCCCGAACGGAACATGGATGCACAAATGATCGTGATCCCCCGAAAATACAGAATTCAGCATACCACCCCTCCCACATGTCCGAGAAGGGAAAATACGAAGGTACAATTAAAATACCCAGGACGCCTACCCCCAAAAGGCCACAACGCAACACAAGACGGGAAGGGACAACAGCCTTTAACAACATCAACCCAACTAACCCAGGGGAACCCAAACGGATCTATGCTCCTAACAACAGGCCACAACATTAACACAAACAAAAGAAATCAGGCCCATGACGACTCACCTAATGAATAGAGTCTCTACCCTGGGTCCCATCCTCTTGGCTCATGAAGAATTACCAGAGCCTCGTCCGGAAAGGCACACACTCCTGCTCCTTCCGATTTCAAAAACATCTTCAGACTTCCTGCTATCCGCGAAACACACTCTGGAAGTTCTTTCCACAACCCTTCCTCTTGAAGGCGTAGTACAGTAACATCGTGTCCCATTACGGAACCTCTGATGGCACCACCGTAGTCGCTTTTCACCACTAACGACCTTCCGCCGCACTTTACGTAGTGACTTGACATGCTCCACGTGACTTCCATACTGGTATGAGCTGGGCATCTCCCGCAGGCACACCAACGACCGCTCACGTGACCTGGCACAGATGCACCGCTCCGCGCCGACGTCATCGCAATGCTGGGAGAAGCGGTCCCTGCCAGATCCTGCCAATACCCAGCACCAGCACCTGCGGCCCCACGGGCAACAGCCCCACGTGTCCTCTGCGTGGAAGGCACCGGATGGATCTTGGGCACCCATGGTTGCCGGCGTCTTGTGCTCAGACCTGTTGGATGGTGTGTTTGGTGCGTCTCCCCAGGTCCTGCACACCGCTGTTTTCGCTCGCAACAAGCCGCTTGGTACTCCGCCTCCGTTTCTGGGCACTCTAAATGCGCCAAGTCCAAGGGAGACTCCGAAACAACAGCCTCCGGCCCTCCAGCGACAGCCACACTCCTCGCCCTCAAGTCAGAGAGCTCTCTCGTTCTAGTAACCGTCACCCACTGGTGCTCTGACGTGTGGCCGTTTGGGTAGCGCTCACCATCCGGACCCGGATCACAACGGAGAAATGAGTCATCTAACATCCTACGGGGAAGCAGTCACAGCACTAGGCAACGGAACACAGGGCCAGCCACCAATCAGAATGGGCTGCCAGAGTCACTACAGTGGACAATCACAGCAACGCCAGGACATCAGATGAAATTTGGCAACCAGCATTAATGGCGTCCTACGCACATGAACTCCTCAGGCCTCCCTCGCAGCCATGACGGGCTGCACCCAGGAAACTCCTGGGTGTGGGGCAGGTCAACGGGGGCTGTGTCCTCAACTTACTGCACCCCCCCCAGCAGCACCAGATGACATCAGTGAGACCACCTACCATCCCATCCTTGTCGCCAGTGTAATAACGTGGGTCGCAGGAGAAGCAGGTAAGTTCAACAAGGTTTATTGTCCAAGCCAGTGCTAACGTCCGTAGTGCAAACACAGGGATGGTAGCGTCCACAAGACAGGTTACAGGGAGGAACACCGGGATTGTCCTACACCCAGTAATGGCCACTCTCACTCTGGTCTCCCAACCGCCACTCTCAGAACACTCAGAGCACCCACATTCCACACAGGCTAACATCACAGCACTAGTTGCATCATAGCTTACCAGCTACATTACTACAAAGTCCCAGATGATACCATCACAAAGACTCCAATTCATCGGAGCAGTCCTGGATACTTCCCTGAGAAAAAGCCTTGCCACCAGAGGTGAGGGCTCAAGACATGTGCATTTCTGTGTTTCAATATACCCCAATGCTCTCTGGAATCTCCTATTTGGGAAAACAGCCATGGGTTCCTGTCCCTTGAACAATCGAGAGGGCCATCCTACATGGATAAGGATGCAATTAGAGACTGGTGGTGCCCAAACACTGACTTGGTGGCTGAATAACCTTGAACGTATCTTAAATGAGTTGCTTTTGTTTTGCCCCAGGTCTTTGTCCCAATTTGTTCACACTCTCATAAACTGTCTCCCCACTTGTTCAAAACTTTGTACTACTCTACAGACACCCTTCTGGGAAATATGTGTTATTGTTTAAGTCATTCTGACAGAAATTGATGGTTCTATATCATTTCATCGCCACTTGACCCTCTCCCCCACCTATTTTTCACGATTTCCGACACCCCAACCCCTTATCTGCCCTTTCCCAACCCCCCCCCCCACCCAAAATGTCCATGAACTTTTCCGGCAAAGTGTACTCGTAAAAGAAAAAGTCATAAAAACGACTGTCGATGAAACAACTGTATACCGAAATTGATATCACTGTTCTTCAGATAAACACAAACTATAAATACAAATAAACAATCGCAGGCTGCCATACATCTCTATCACTCTACAAGTCCAAAGCACTCTCTCAGAGTGTCTGCCATTTTCCTTGGGCAACTGCCCTGTCTACTTTAATTGCCAATTAAAAGGAATGTTTGAGTTGTATTTATCAGTGGAGAATATTTAAGTAGAGGATACTGGGAATAGTTAATAATCATGTTCTCCAACATGTTTTACTCTGACGACATAGACTGAGGGGTAATGTAGGAGCACTCCAACAAAAGGGTGTTACTGCGTTCATGCACACACATTTAAACTATGCCCCCTCTTGACATCTACACCTGAGTTTCCCATGCAATCCTTTAAACTGTTCCATCCATCCACCAGTGGAACAACCCTTCTCTCCCTAAAATTGCATGTCCTGTCATTAAAAACATTATTTTATACTGCAAGGTATGATTCTGCTAGACCTGCATGGGTTCTCCAGGCCCAACTGCACACGCATCCATCCAAATGGCATTCCTCCTCCAGTGTATGATATGCATAATGAGGTCATTATTGGATGTAGAAATTAAAATGAAATCAAGAGAACATTTACCAAAAACAAGCCTATAGTTCATATGTATTCCTTTCAAAATTATCTAAGCATTTTGCATCTTCTTTTGAAGATATGATTAGTACATACGATTTTGGGAATAGCAAGAGTATATTGAACTGGTAATCAAGTTTATATTCAACTTTACAGAACACATGTTTAGTATATGCACATGGTGACCAAATTCCAGAATGCCCACCATCTACCGGCCTTCGATTTTATGAGGTTGCTCGGTCTCATGGCATCCTGCATTTTTCTGGTGCCAGGCGCTCACCTGAGAATGAGATCTCTCGAGTGGGCTCTCAGGACTCAGTGGTCACAATTCTCAGGAAGGATGTCAGATGTCCTACAGAGTTTCACTGGATCTTCAATGGTGGGCCTGTCGGGAGAACGTCTTGAAAGGAGAACCTTTTTGGCAACCATGGCCGGAAATAACAGTAGTGACGGAGGCCTCACTCACGGGGTGGGAGCCCATAGCAAGGATTAGACCATTAGCGGTCGTTGGTCTCAATCGGAGTCCAAACTACATATCAACCTTTTAGAGCTGAGGGCAATCAGACTAGTGCTGATGGCCTTTCTGCCCTCTATACGGGGAAAGAATGTCCTGATAATGACGGACAACACAGTGGCCATGTACTACCTCAACAATGGAGGGGGTGTACCGTCGCTAGCACTGTGTAGAGAGGCAATGCAGCTCTGGTTCTGGCCAATACAAGAAGGAATCTCTCTGTCGGCAATTCACATAGCCGGAGAGAAGAACACAATGGCGGATGCTCTGAGCAGGCAGAGCACAGTCTCCCACGGGTGGGAATTAGCTCAGGAAGTCCTTCAAGAGATCTTCACCCTTTGGGAAACCCCTCAAGTGGATCTATTCGCGACCGGTGCCAACCGGAAGTCCGAACTGTACTGCTCAAGGGCATTTCCCCCAAGAGATGCTCTAAGAGACGCGTTTGTGGTGGACTGGGAATTTCCACTCCTGTACGCATTTCCTCCAATACCCGTCATTCCTCACGTGATCAGGCGATTGAGAAAGTTCAGGAAATCCATGATCCTAGTTGCCACGGATTGGGCCGGGAGGATGCGGTACCCGGACCTTCTGGACATGTCCATCTGCCCTCCAATACGTCTTCCACAAAGAGAGGACCTTCTCTCTCGATAGGAGTGTCGGGTTCTCCATCCAGATATCAGGACTCTCAGCCTTCACGCATGGTTTCTGAGAGGCTGAGATACAAAGATTGGGACCTCCCGGACGACGTAATGGAGATTTTGCTTTCAGCCAGAAGGCCAGCAACCAAATCTTTGTACCGCTACCGCTGGAATAGGTTCTGCAGCTGGTGTAGAGATAAGAATGTTGACCCTTTTTCATTTAATATACAATAATAATAATAATAATAATAATACAAATTTACAATGGTGTTATCCTTTCTATTACACCTGGCAAATCTGGGTCTGGTACCGTTACAGGATATGTGGCAGCGATTTCTATTTTTATACACATTTCAGAGGAAGTCTCCTATTTTAAGATTCCTCTAATAGTACAATTCTTAAAGGGATTGACTAATGTTTTCCCTCCGATCCCGTTTCAAGTCCCACTGTGGGATCTCAACTTGGTGTTAAACTACTTGATGGGAGCTCCTTTCCAGCCTTTACACTCATGTCTCTTAAGACTGTTACCTCTGAAAGCCGTCTTACTAGTGGCAATGACATCACCCCGAAGGGTGAGTGAGCTACAGGCTTTATCCTGCAAGCCTCCTCATACTGTCTTTTATAAAGACAGAGTGGTACTGAAGTTGAAGCCTCTTTTCTCCCCAAAATCGTCTCCGAGTTTCATATTACTCATATTACTCAGAAGATAATGTTACCATCTTTTTATCCTCCTGCTCATCCTGGGAAAGAAGAGGAAATACTTCACAGGCTTGACCCTAGATTGCACTGAGCTTTTAAATATCCAGATTGGCAAAATTACGTCAGGATGACCAGTTGTTTGTTGGCTACTCAGGTCACAAGCTAGGACTAGCCATTATCAAGCAGACTATATCCAGATGGATAATTCTAACTATATAGGAATGCTACAAGCTGGCAGGTAAAGATTCTCCAGAACACCTAAGAGCTCATTCGAACGGGGGCATTGCAACTTTGTCTGCCTTGCAGAGGGGAGTTACGATAAAGGATGTATGTGCAGCTGCCACATGGTCGTCTGTGCACACCTTTACTAAACATTACAGTTTGGACTCTTCCTCGGGCCAAGATTCCGCTTTTGGGAACGCAGTGTTGCATTCAGTGCATACACAAAAAGTGATTCCAAAATAGGTGCACAACCTAGTATGCTAAATAATTTTTAAAAAAGGTAAGTAGTATTATTATTTAAATTTTAAGGTGCGGGGGAGAAATTGAGATCCTGGCACAAGACCTCCACAAATAACAAAGAAAGAAGGAGAAGATTCAAGCTTTGAACCCTCCCGTCCCCTGCACACTGTAACGTGTTGGATCAACCAACTACTATAAATTAAAGGTAGTAATTGTTGTGGGTAAATAAGAAATATTCAAACATAAATGGTTTTTGTAAAACACATGAGTGTATATATTTTGTTTTTAAATTGCAGATTTAAGTACAAAGACAAAAACAAAACCAATCTCAGTATTATTGCAGAGAGCAAACAAAAGTGAAGAAATGTTGCCAGTAGTCTGCTTTTGAGTGGCGACGTGTTTCGAGGATGGACACCTCTTCTTCTTAGGCCTAAACAGACTATTAACAAAATGTATATATTACAAAATGGATATATAACCATATATTTGTACAGTAATACCTTAACAGTTCAAAGAAGTTAGAGCAAGCAAGTCACTTTCTGAAATTTCAACATTAACAGTGCTCATGTTTTTTCAACCGCATTCGGTTTTTGTTACATAAAGTACCAGTGATGACTAATTCTCTGGAATACCAGAACAATATAATCATATTACATGAATGCTCATTATTTAAAGGTGGCCTAATGCCTCAGTGGGGAAAAAAATACATAGCATTGCCTGTCAACCCGAATGAACAAGGTTACCTGATAGTAGAAGGTTGAGTAATGTAAATACAATGTTCAACGTCCCTAAGAAAGTAAGGGATGAAGTATAAAATCGATGCAGAAGTTGGCTTCAAAAAGTGAAGGTGCTGGTGATCACTCAAATCATGCCTGGGATGGGCAAGCCTATAGGGACTAGCTCAATCTGTAAGACATAGAGGAAAAAGGAAACTAGAAACTAATATCAAGAAAAGTGTCAAAACTAAGTAATGGTATTCTCGTAGGATAAACCAATCGACAAATTGCACATAACTTACACTATTCTTGTGCTGAATGTAAGTCCAGTTCAAGTGGAAAAGGTTGTTAGAGGTAGGTAAGACTAGTCAAAAGTGGCTGTCAGCGATACTCCGCATACACAGCCAGAGATTCTCATGCCAACTGCTTTGGGAGTGTATCAAAGATGAGGAATACGTGGAAGGACACAATCCATTCGAAAGAACAAGTTACTTCTTACCTGGTAACGTTCTTTCGACGAGATGTTCCTCCGACTTATTCCTTATCTTTGATAATATGTTTCCAGCTTGCTGGCCTTGAAAATTTTTTCTGTAGAGGGCGCTGCGCGTCGACGTCCGCCGAGTCGATGTCCCTCGACGGCCACCGTATCGGCGCCGACGTCACCATGTCCATAAATAGACACGCGCTGCGTCCGTTGCTCAGTTCCGTTTTGTAGTATAAGAAAAGACATGCTTGAATCGGTTAGTAACCTTGAAGGAGCGAAAGCTGCAACCACAAGGGAAGTTATCACTGCGGGGATGGATGGGAGGGGCGATAAGGAATACGTGGGAGGAACATCCCGTCGAAAGAACGTTACCAGGTAAGAAGTAACTTGTTCTTCGAAGGGATTGTGCCCTCCGACGTATTCCTTATCTTTGATAGACTCCCATAGCAGTGGTATGTAATTGGAGGAGGGAGTGATAGTGTTATGTGTCCCTTTAGGGATGGACCGAGTGTAATACGGCCTTGCCAAATCTGGTCTCTTGAGCAGTGGAGGAATCCAGATTGTAAAATTTTGTGAATGTATGTGCGGACGACCATGTGGCAGCCGCACATATGTCCCGGACCGGTACCCCTCTCTGGAGAGCCGAAGAAGCTGCGATACCCCTGGGTGAATGAGCCCTGAGGTTTTGTGGTGGCTCTTTCCCTGCTAGTCTATAACATTCCAGGATGGCCAAGATAATCCACCTGGAGATGGTTTGTTTTGTTATGGGTAGTCCCAACTTGTGACCTGAGTATCCTACAAACAGCTGGTCTGCTTGCCTGATCCTAGCCATTCTGCTGATGTAAAAGCTGAGAGCTCGCCTGGGGTCCAGCCTGTGTAGCCTTTCCTCCACTTTCCCCGGATGGGGATGAGGGTAGAATGAAGGCAAGATAATTTTCTGAGTAATATGGAATTCAGAAACCACCTTTGGGAGAAAATTAGGCTTCACCTGAAGGACAACCTTGTCCTTGTGGAAAATTGTATGTGGGGGGTTACAGGAGAGAGCTTGTAGCTCACTCACCCTCCTAGCAGATGTTAGTGCTACAAGTAGGACAGTTTTAAGTGTGAGAAATCTCAATGCGCAAGAGTGAAGTTGCTCGAATGGAGTGCCCATTAAGAGGTTTAAGACTAAATTTAAGTCCCATAATGGAACCTGGAATGGTTTTGGAGGGTAAACATTAGTTAGACCCTTGAGAAATTGTACCACTAGAGGAATTTTGAAATACGATGGTTCCTCCGCAGTGCGCTTGAAGATAGAAAGCGCTGCGAGATAGCCTTTTACAGTGCCAACTTGAAGGCCTGAGTTTGCCAAGTAAAGTAGAAATGATAACACCGTTGGCGTACCACATGAAAAAGGGTCGATATTCTCTTCCCTACACCAGCTGCAAAACTTGTTCCAACGGCAGCGGTATAAAGACTTTGTTGCTGGTCTTCTGGCCGAAAGCAACACCTCCATGACGTCATCAGGGAGATCCCAATCCTTGTACCTCAAACTTTCAGAAGCCAAGCGTGAAGGTTGAGGGTTCTGGTGTCTGGATGGAGAACCTGACCTCCCTTCTGCGAGAGAAGATTCTCTTTGAGTGGAAGACAGATTGAAGGACAGATGGACATATCTAGAAGGTCCGGGTACCACGTTCTCCTGGCCCAGTCCGGGGCAATTAGGACCATGGTTTTCCGGAATCTTCTCAACCTCCTGATCATTTGAGGAATAACAGGGACTGGTGGAAACGCGTAGAGGAGTGGAAACTCCCAGTCCACTACGAACGCGTCTCCTAGAGCTCCTCTCGGGGGAAATTCCCTTGAACAGAACAGATCCCACTTCCTGTTGGTGCTTGTGGCGAACAGATCCACCTGAGGGGTTCCCCAAAGGGCGAAGATCTCTTGAAGGACTTCCTGAGCTAGCTCCCATTCGTGGGAGACTGTGCTCTGCCTGCTCAGAGCATCCGCTGTCAAATTCTTCTCTCCGGCTAGGTGGACTGCCGATAGAGAGATTCTTTCCCGAATTGCCCAAAACCAGAGCTGCATTGCCTCTCTGCACAGTGACAGTGATCCTACGCCTCCTCTTTTGTTGAGGTAGTGCATGGCCACCGTGTTGTCTGTCATTATCAGGACATTTCTCCCCTGTACTGATGGCAGGAAAGCTTTCAGCGCTAGTCTGATCGCTCTCAGCTCTAATAGGTTGATGTGTAGTCTGGACTCCGATGGAGACCAACGACCGCTGATGGTTAAATCGTTGGCATGGGCTCCCCACCCCGTGAGTGAGGCGTCTGTGACTACTGTTATCTCTGGCCATGGTTGCCAAAACAGTTCTCCTTTCAAGATGTTCTCTGGATAGGCCCACCATTGAAGGTCGCGGGCTACCT
Organism: Ambystoma mexicanum; assembly: GCF_040938575.1. Lineage (NCBI taxonomy): Eukaryota > Metazoa > Chordata > Amphibia > Caudata > Ambystomatidae > Ambystoma > Ambystoma mexicanum. The sequence continues at coordinate 94,910,632 of NC_090939.1, read as the reverse complement.
TGTCCGGAATCCGGAGGAGATCTGTCATTCTCCCTGAGAATTGCGACCACTGACTTCTCAGTGCCCACTGAAGAGATCTCATTCTCAGGCGAGCCTCTGGCACAAGGAAGATGCAGGATGCCATGAGGCCTAGCAACCTCAAAAAGTCGAAGTCTGGGAGACGCTGGGCATTCTGAAACTTGGTGACCATCTGTAGAATATCTTGAGCCCTCACCTCTGGTGGCGAGGCTTTTCCCACGGAAGTGTCCAGGACCGCTCCAATGAACTGGAGTCTCTGAGATGGTATCATCTGTGACTTCTTTAAATTGAGGGAGAAGCCCAGTCTGTGAAGGAAGAGGCAGACATAATCTAGCTGGGTCCGGGCCTGTTCCGAAGATACGGCCCTGATCAGCCAATCGTCCAGGTAGGGATAGACGTGGATCCCTTCCCTCCTTAGACTCGCCGCCACTACCGACATCAGCTTGGTGAAGACCCTCGGGGCGGAGGTCAGCCCAAATGGCAGAACTCGAAATTGATAATGAGAGTTGCCAATTGCGAACCTCAGGTATTTCCTGTGCTTGAGATGGATTGGCACATGGAAATAAGCATCCTGAAGGTCCAGAGATACCAGCCAGTCCTGGAGCTGGAGGGCCTGAAGGATCTGAGAGAGAGTTACCATCTTGAACTTGTCCTTCCTGAGGAACTTGTTCAATTCTCGTAAGTCCAGGATGGGTCTCAGTCCTCCGTCCTTCTTTGGTATGAGAAAGTAGGGGGAGTACCAGCCCTTGTTCCTGTCCGCTACAGGTACCGGTTCTATGGCACCTTTCTCTAGCAGGTCCATAATTTCCTGCAAGAGGAGCGGATCTGGAACTTTTAGGGAGCTGTTCCCCGGTGGATGACTCTGAGGGATGTGTAGAAAGGGTAGGCAGTAACCTTGGGCAACTGTCTCCAACGCCCAAGCATCTGACGTTATAGCCTGCAATTCCGTCAGATGGTGAGTTAACCTGCTCCCTACAGGTGTCTTGTGTGCGAAGGCCTCAGAGTGGTTTGGAGGTGGCTGATGCAGATGCCGAGGGTAAAGAGGCACCTGCTGCGGTCTTAGTACCTTTGACCCGTCCACCTCGGGTGGATCTTCTTTGGCCTCTTTGAGCCGGCTGTCCTCTGCCTTTTCGAATGCTGAATAATAGCGAAAGGACTTTCCTCTCCCAGAGGTTCCTGAGGGACGAAAAGGAGTTTGGCGGATAGCAGCTCCTAAGGATTTTGCAGCTGCTTTAGAAGTCTGTGGGGGTCATTCAGAGGTTGGAGGTAAGTATTAGTTCTTACCGGCATGGCGGAAAGAACGAGTCCGATCTGGTACCATGCCGCTATTTACAGGCTATTCCGACCTCGCGGGCACGAGCTTTCCGCCATGCCGGTAAATCCCCTAACGGCATACCGCTAAAGGGCCCGTTAAACCCCTTACCGGCATGAAGCGAGACGTACTTAACAACACCGCCGTCGAAGCTTTGCCGACTGTAATTAGCGGTGACCGTAATTTACGGTATCCGTTAATTACGGTCACCGCTAAATAACGGATACGGAAATTACTTCATTGCACAGGAACGGGAAGGAGCGCGGCGGCCATCTTTAAAAACACAATCCATTGCCATCCTCTCCAGGTAGCACCCTTGGGACGAACCTGAACCTCGGAAAAGGCCCACACAACCGCCAGCTATGCCCAAAGCACCCAAGAAGTCGGCGGACCGCCTCCGCAAGCAGCGCTTCAGCCCCGAGGAGCTGCAGGCCCTGGTGGGCCACCTGGAGGAGCACGCAGATGTCGTGTTCAGCAGCGACATGCGCAGAGAGGCAGTGGCCCGCAAAAAAAACATATGGGTAGAACTTGCCCAAAGGGTGAGCGCGGTAGGCATCACCCCTCGCACCCCCAGGGACTGCCGCAAGAGGTGGGACGACTTGCGGTTGAGGGTGCGGAGCATCCTCTCAGCCAATCGCAGCCAGGCACTGCAAACTGGAGGTGGACCAAGTTCACCAGCGAAACTAGAGCCATGGGAGGAAACATGCGCTGCATTGATTGGCACAGAAGCAATAGAGGGCGTCGGCGAAATGGAGTGTGGGGCTCCGTCGTCTGCTGATGGAGGTGAGTATCCAAAGTCAACACAGCCAATGGCAAATACATGCAGAATACACCTCCATGCCACGTCCAATGCACCTTGTCATACTGCCCTCCACCCATCCTGATAATGGCAAGACAACTGCCACCAAGGGACAAGTGCCACCACAGAATGCCCACCAACCACAGTACAGTAAGTAGCACATCCCAATAAGCACACTGTGCAGCAGGCTTGGCAGTGTGCGAGTCAGACTGCACATGACCTGGCCAGGATTAGTGACTCCAACACCTGCGTACATATCCAACACATGCGTAGAATCCAGTGATGTAGTAATGGCCAAAATGCCACCAACCCAAAATGACTGAAATGTGAATGCTGCCATTAATTACATTAGCGTCTCACACAACCACTCATGTTGTACCTTTGTTCTACACCCACAGGCAGTGAGCATGAGGGCGATGAGCACATCGAGTGCCAAAGGCAGGGACCACCGCGTACCGGCCAGGAAGGACCGAACCACCACAGCTCCTCCAAGGCCCATTGAGGTTGCACAACCCCCATCCCTCACTGCATCTGCGCCTGCTAACATCGCCACACCAAGGTCAGAGGATTCCAGCATCTCTGCGGAGGTGGCAGCCACGGCCCCTCTGCAAATTGTGGACAGCCCCTTGTCAATTTGTGGTGCGTCTGAGGAGGAGTACTACCCCACTGTACACACACCCGAGCCCTCCAATGTCCCCCAGGTGTCATGCAGTGACTCAGGAGAGGGTGACACACCAGTCCGAAGTGCACGTGGCGATGCACCGGGAGACGCAGATCCCGTGCCCAGTACCCCATTTGAGGCCCTGTCAGGGCATGTTGCCCCAATCCCCTGCAGGGATGATACGCCATCCCAGGATGCACTACGTGCAGGACAGCTCACTGCCCTCATTACTGACTTCAATGAGGAGAACCGCCAGGGCAGATTGGAGTTACTGGAGGAGCTCAGGCAAATGCGTCAGGTGTTCACGGAAGGCACCAACCGTGTGTGTGAGGCACTTGCACGCATTGCAGACGACCTTGTGGCAGCACATCCCACCCATGTGACTCAGCAGGAGGACACCCCCTCTACCAGTCGCCCCACCCCGGCAAGCCCGGTGCGCCGCTCGCTGCGTTCTCAGCGGCGCAGGAACATGCCCCCCCCGGGCCCTGGGAGCATGGATGAATAGGCAATGCTGGCACATGTGGACTCAATGTGCTACACAGGACTAGTGTTGCGGAGTTGTGGGGAGGGGGGTGAGGGTGTGTATGGGAGTTGGGGGGAGGGGGATGAGGGTGTGTATGGGAGTTGGGGGGAGGGGGGCGAGGGTGTGTATGGGAGTTTGGGGAGGGGGTGAGGGTGGAGGTTTTGTTGTTCACGTTGGAACCTACAAATACAATACACCGGTTGTGCATAAAAATATCAGAGTGGACATTGTTCAATGTGCATGCGTCTTCTAATGACTCACAGTGCATGGTGTATATGTATCCCCACAACCACTGCCCGATGCCCTGTCATCCTGACACCCTCAGCTGACTTGAGTGTCAGAAATATTGTCCAATCAATGATTGCCACACGGCACATCCCTCCTGTGCACCTGCACCGTGATGCTGTCCTGCCATTTATTCCTCCACCCCCTCATCATCATCTGGTGGTTGCAGTCCCAGATCAGGGTGCAGTGGCACGTTCCGACGGATGCACACATGCCATGGTGATCCTGGCCACCTTCTCGTGGCTGTTGATGAGTGCTCCACCCGAACGGCTGTGGCAACAAAATAGTGCCTTCAACAGGCCAAATGTCTGCTCTATGGCCACCCGTGTACGGATATGGGCTCAATTGTAGTCGTCCTCATGCCTGTTCTGTGGGTTGCGGATAGGGGTCATGAGCCACGGCTTCCAAGGGTAGCCACCATCACCTGCATGTAAGTAAGTGTTTGTACATTGATGGTGGGGAACTGTAGCAGTCTTGCATGGCAGCTGGTGATTCCTGGCCATACACACATGTCCCTGGTTGCATCAACCCCATTACTGGCCCGGCTATGTGTCCTGTGCCATGGAATGATGGAGGGGGTAGCTTCTTCAAGGTGGCTGATGGTGTGCACTCACATCTTGTTGCACGTGCACCGTATATGCGTGCAGCAGTGTTGGCCTGAATTCATTGATGTGTGATTTGGTGGCAGGGGGTGTTGACTGTAGTCAGTAGCATACTCGTCTTGCTGCACTGATCAGTACCATGGTGACTTGCACCACTACTATGGGTGTGCGGAACTAGGGACACGCTGCGGTATCCCTGTTGTGCTCACTTCTATGCACTCCCAGGGACGTCTGTCTTGTGTGGTGGGATGCAGGAGGCTGCGAGGTAGTGCATATGCAGTGCATGGTGCAGGATGCCCTTACGGTGTGTGTGGTCCACCGATGAGTGGTGCTTGTGTTGTGTTATTTGGCCAGGTTACCTGTCGGACGAGTAGTGTTGTGTTTTGTACATTCTGGCATCGCTGTGAGGTTAGGCAGTCATGTGCCATGTCGATTGCCTTGGGGTACTGTGTTCTGTGGGGTTCACATCGTGCACTGGCGTCAACATTCCCACACAGATGTGGTATGCACCCCCACCCTTTCCCACCAAGTTGGGGTATTCATCCACCCCAATCATGGCACCAATGCGCTGCCATGGCCCAATCAGGTGACTCACCAAGCAGTCAGGCACGTTGTCCAGCATGTAGCTCCATCTAGCGTGGTAGCGCGGGGTTTTGCAGGACCAGCGGGTCATGTCTTGTTCGGGGGTATTGGGCACCGCAATGTGTGATGTCTTTACTGGCATTTCATACCATCTGGGCGTCAATGGAGCGGTATTGCTTGCAGTTGCAATACGCCACCTCCATTGCATGTGGACAGTTCAATTCCACGTGGGTGCAGTCGAGGGCACCCATGCAATTTGGCATGGCTGCCAGTGCATGGTAGGCAACTCATGTATCCAATATCTCCTGGGGTGTCCGGGATATGGATATGTTGTCCCTTGTGTGTTTCAGGAGGGCATCCAGCACTTGTTTGAGTATCTGTGAAGATATGGCCTGTGGTATGCCATGCATGTGCCCCACTGTATCCTGCTACGTGCCTGTGGCAAGGAAGTTGAGTACAGACACTACCTTGAGTCGAGGGGGGATTGCGGGGTGGATTACTATGTGGCTCACTATGTCGTCATGTGTCAGGTCCACTATGGTGGTGATGGTGTCCCGGTCAAGCCGGTACAGGGTATGGATCAGCTCTGGTGTGAGGTTGAAGGGGGAGGCTCTGATGCAAGTGATTGGGGGCTGCCGGCGTGGTAATGGTGGCTGCACCGGTAGGGCATGCCGGGCCTGTCGCATCCTCCTTCTCCTCCTGTGTATCCTCTGTGGTGGTGGCTGTGGTGGTTGTTGTTGTTGCTGTTGTTGTGGTAGCTGCCTTGCATGCAGGGCCTCCGGCTCCGGTAATGCTGCTACTATTGGTGTCATCTTGGTGTGGGAGGGGGTTTATCCTCTTATGCTGTGTCAGACTGCATTGAGTCCACCTGTGCTGATTGTGTGCACCTGTGGCTCTAGGAACCACTGCTCAGGGTTCTTTACTCCTTCTCTGAGATGCCTGTATGTACTCCATGCCGGTAAGGTAATTTACGGCCTTGGGGATACCGTAATTTACGTGTGCTACTTACTTGGAATCAGCTCCGGTTTACGCCATGCCGTTAATTACGGCATGGTGGGTCGCGCGCGCGACCCAAGACCGTAAATTACGGCATAGTAGATTACGGTGCCGTAATTTACGGTCTGAGGGGTCGGAATAGCGTGGAGCGCAAAACCATGTCGGTAAAGCATTACCGGCATGGTTTGGACCTTACCTACAACCTCGGAATGACCCCCTGTAACTTTTCTAGACTGTCATCAGCCTTTTTTTCCGAATAACGAAGAGCCGTCAAAGGGCATATTTAAAAGTCTGGCCTGTACATCTGGAGCAAAGTCAGACTTTCGCAACCAGGCATGCCTGCGGATTGTTGTACTAGCCGCCATGGCCCTGCTGATACTGTCAGCGGAATCGATGCCAGTTTGAAGAGACTCGCACGTGGCATCTTTGCCATCATGAATGATGTTAAGGAAGGCTTCCTTCTCCTCTCCATCGGGTATGCAGTCAGCCGCTGATGAAGCACGCTCCCATAATGTGTGACTGAACCTGGCGAGCGTACAGGTGGCGTTGATGGACTTCAACGCCATACTACGGGCAGAGAAAACTTTCTTTGCCATAGAGTCGTACCTCTTGTCATCCCTGTCCTGTTGGACAGTAGGGTAAGAAGTCCTACTGCTGGATTAAGTTGCCGCTTGAACCACCACGCTCTCTGGGGTCGGGTGTTTTGACAGGTATTTAGGGTCAGCAGCCGCTACCCTATACTTTGTCGACAGTCTTTTATTGACTGCTGGGATGACTTCGGTAGTCTCCCAATTCGGATGCAATTGTTCTCTGTGGGGCTGCATGGAAGGGGACCACCGGGTCCTCCTGTGGGCCTTTGTCCAATATATCCGTTAGATCATCCTGTTGGAAAACAGGTGAAGGCGCAGACCAACCCATAAACTCAATTATTCTTGCCATCAGGGTTCTATATAGTGTTTCGGAATGTTCCCCTGGGTCTGGCTTTACAAATTCCACTTCTGGGGAAGTGTCAAGTCCACTGGCCTCATGAAGTGAGTCCTGTAGTTCCTTCAGCCTCCTTTCTTCAGAGGTGAAATCCTCTGCAGCAGGCAGTGTGGATCTCTGTAAACCAAAAGTTTCTTGGTCAGAGTCTTCTCTTTCTTCATAAATTGAAGAAAGACCAGGGTATTCTGATCTCTGAAATGGAGTAAAGCCCATCTCTAGGGCCGAAGGAGCCAATCTCGTCGTTATTGGACAAGAAAATGTCGAAGTTGTCGACGCAGATGTAACCGGCTTCGAAGGCGCCGAAAATGGCGTCGAAAAAACTGGAAGGGGTCTCGAAGAACTCGAGAGGATTGGGATCCTACTCGAGGGCACCGACGACGGTCTCTGCGTCGTGCCGGAGGCCCTTGAAAACACTGTTGGCTGTGGAGCCTTGGTCCTCTCTTTCATCGGCGTCGACAACGGCGTCGATGGCGCCGACCCATGCGTCGAAGGAATCTTCGACGACGGCGTCGAAGGAACCCTCGACGACGGCGTCGAAGACGGTGCCTTCTTACCCGATGGCTCATGGCGCTCTCGGGTGGAATGTTTCGCCGGGTGCTGCGACTCGCAGCGTTTTGATTTTTTGGGTTTTTCACCCAGGGTATCACCCTCAACTGTCTTTGAGGGGGTCGAGGCCGAGTTCTCGAAGACGCTTAACATGTTCTTTCTGAATTCCTCCCACTCAGCTTGAGAACTGTGTTTGGTGGGACAGGAAACTCTTTCTGGGGACACCGAAGACGACAAGGAATGGGACCTTCGACGTCTCTTTTTTGAGTGTCTAGATCTCGACGAATGGTGGGAGCTGCTTCGAGATCTAGAATGGGAGTGTTTTCGACGGCGAGGAGACGAATACCTCGACTCAGCCGACGAAACCTTCGAGGAGGATTTGGCTGACTTACCTCTCTCGAGCTTCCCCTTTCGCTCCTTCAGGGCTTTCGCCGTCATGGACATGCAGTCCTCACACTCCGAACAATGGTGCTCGGACCCCAAGCACCATAAACAGACCCTGTATGGATCCGTTATTGACATTTTTTTACCGCAGTCTCGACATTTCTTGAAGCCGGATCGGGGCGTCGTCGGTTCTGATGAAGAAGCCATCGAGAACGATAAGTGAATATTCGTCGAAATAGATTTAGTAAACCTGACTGAACTGAGCAACGACGTTCCGAGGCCCCACGAAGCGCGGAAAAACGGAACTGAGCAACGGACGCAGCGCGTGTCTATTTATGGACACGGTGACGTTGGCGCCGATACGGTGGCCGTCGAGGGACATCGACTCGGCGGACGTCGACGCGCAGCGCCCTCTACAGAAAAAATTTCCGAGGCCAGCAAGCTGGAAACGTATTATCAAAGATAAGGAATACGTTGGAGGACACAATCCCTTAGAAAATAAGTTACTGACCCCTGGTTACGTTTCGACTGGATGTTCCTCCCACATATTCCTTATCGCCCCTCCCAACCTACCCCGTAGTAGAATTTTTATTCAATTTATTTATTTATTTCTATGTGCCGGTAACAAGTTTCGGGGCACAGAAACAAGTACACAGAATAAAACATATAGAAGACGGTACGTGACAAACAATATGAAAGCTGAAAGGATCCTTTGGAAAGGAGATTAGTTGAAGATGTGGGTCTTCACCAGTTTTTTTGGAAACACAGATAATTGGTCTCCTTTCTTATGTTGGCTGGTAGTTTGTTCCACAACCCTACCGTAATGGTGGGGAACGACTTCCCCATGCCCGGTTTACGCTTGTGAGCAGCTACAGAGATCATTCCTTGGTCAGATGATCTCAGCCTGCGATTAGGTATGTATGGGTGTATTCTAGTTTTTAAGTACTCAGGTGCTTTTCCGTGGATGCACCTATGCACCAGGGTCAGTGCCTTAAACTTAATTCTATTTTCAATTTTAAGCCAGTGAAGATCTTTCCTTGAGTCATTGATGTGTTCAAGTTTGGTTTTGTTCTTAATGATCCTTACAGCGTTGTTTTGTATGATCTGATATGCTTGAAGGTATTTTTTATTGGAACCTAACATCAAAGCATTACCATAGTCAAGGTGTGAAAGTATGGTTGCTCTGGCCACCGTAGCACAGTTGCCCTCCGAGAAGCTTTAAGAAGTCTAAGATAGTATGTGCAGGTTTTCTTTATGTATGCAAGAATTTCCCTTGCTGTTGCAGCCTATGCTCTCTCAGTGGGAGTAACCGTCAAACACAAGGTAATGCTCCATTCGTAAAAACAGAGTTGAGGCCAACCGGCGCTGCGCATGCTACATATACCTGCAGTGATGTCGACGTCAAGACGGAGGCCTCCGAGGTTCATCGACTCGACAGGCGTTGATGCACAGCGCTCCCTGTTGAAAAGAAAATACTGAAGTAGCAAAGCTGGGATATTGGAAATATCAAAGATAAGGAATACGTGGGAGGAACATCCAGTCGAAATAACGTTACCAAGGGTAAGTCACTTGTACATCACTACTACACAGTACTCTGCAGTGTGGTTTTACTTCAGACTTTAAAGAAAGTCTTTGACTTTCACCAACATTTAAATTCACAACTTCTTTCACAAGGATACAATAGGGATTGATGCTGTTTGTGCCACTGGTATGTTTGCCACTTACATTGCAGGTTGGATTTCTCTCCCCCTTGAGGCTTTCTCCAAGGAGGGCTTCCTTCCTGCCACCTTTGGTTTTCTACTACTACTTCAATTAGCTGTTGGTAATGTCTCTTATTCACATTTCTCTCATTAGGAAAACAATTTCTCCTCTTCTCTATGAATGGCCCTCTTTGGCTTAGGTAATGGTGTTATTTTCTTATTTTCCCTTTTAGGTAATCTTCTTGATATAATGTCAGGTAAATGATATGTTCGTTCACATACAGTTGCCTTTCTTTGACTTAAGCAATGCTAGATGTTATCTTGTTCAACTATTACTTCATCTTTACTTTGGTGAGGATGGTTACAATTGTGTTCAATTATTGCCCCATCTTTGCTTAGGCATGCAATCCGGGTTAATTATTTCCCCTTCTTGATTGTAGAAATGATGGTTGCAATCAAGTTTAAATATTGTTCCCTCTTTACTTTGCAATGCTGGTTGCACACTTGATCATATATTGCCCTTTCTTTAGTTTGGCAATGGCTGTTGTAATTTAGTGAAAGAATTGCCCCCTTTTTACTTTAGCAAAGGTTGTTAGAATTTTTCTGCCCTCGCTTTCCGTTCAATGTGTATATCGGACCACAAATACTTTGATTCATTAGTTTGGTATTAAAAATGACCGCTAGCATCCAGCAGTCTAGTCAGCTCACCTAATGCACGCCAACTCACCAGTCTTCCCTTGTATGCCTGATCGACCCGCTGCCGCTTCACTCTTCTTTTCTCATGTCGGGTCTGTGGTATTTGACTGCTCCTGTCATACTCCTGTAGTCTGTGCTTACTGCTGTCACTTTCCTAACGTGCTCTGGTGAACACCAACCACCAGAGTACGATGCTGAGCTGGAATAGCTCCTCTCTCCCACGGGACAGCCAGCAGCTTCACTGCTTCCCGCTGTTCGTCCTCTGCAGTTAAAGTGCCCAGCTTCTATGAATCTCTCAGCACTGCAATCAGCTGAAATCAGAGCGGCGGTCCCAGCGTCTTCTCTCTGCTTCTGTACACATCTCCTTTTACTGCTTCTAATGGCCTGCACCTGTGGGGGCCTTAAATACTCAAATGTTCCGCTCAGGTGTGGGTCATTAGAACCACTAGTTTGCACATTATGGCTGACTTTTGAAATACATTTTTAGGGAATTTTTGTAAAGGAATACATGTTTGACTCTGGGCTTTGTAGCGCACATCCAAGTGGAATTCATCATCATCATCATCAAATTTAGTGATACGGATTTTCTGACTCTTACATATATCATACCCCTGTTGATTATAAGGGTTTTCCCTTCTGTCAATTTGGGTAGTTTTGGGACGGGAAGCTCCGCTATGAAAACAAGCCATTATATATTCTGGCATCATAGAAATATCAGAGTCTGAAGAAGATGAATACTGCGTCTCCTATCATAGCCGTCCTATTCCCTTGGGGGCCTTCTCCTCCCAGGTGATCCACCCGGCTAATATCACCACCAGGGTTATGATCAAGTAGCAGCTGCCTTCCCCTAGCTGCCTGGGAGGAGATTTTAGGCTGGGATTCTGTGAGGACTCAGCAGGATTCATCACATATCCTTGGAGCACATATTCATTGTTAGGAACACTGGGGGCACAATATGTTGAAGCATTAGTACCCCTTCAGCACATATTCAGCAGTGCTTTGGGGCACCAAGTGTTAATGTTTATTTGTGCACTGGGGACACCATTCATGAATGCATTGATAATACTGGGGTACATACTCAGTGGCACAGGGGGAGCAACAGATGTTAATCCATTAACAGACATGGGGAGCTGATAGGCACCATGTGTAAATGCATTAATATCCCTGGAGCACATATTGATTGATGGCACCATGGGGTGCCTATGATCATCTTTTGATACCTCTGGGGAATATATGTGTTGCTGGCTCCATGTCATTTCAACGAAGGAAATTACTTTGATGTAATTTACTTTGTTGAAATGGTTTCAAAAATATACTTCAAGTTGTTTCCTTTTTGGAGGGGTACCCCCCTTTCACTTCACTGCCACCCACAAACCCCTCCCCATCCCCCTTTAACCCCCTACCCCACAGATATATGTACAATCTTAAGTATTTTTTTCCATATAACCTTTTATTAACACTTTCACAACTTTAACATTTGTAACCCCCTCTATATCACCCCCCCCACACGTGATTCACTGCACCAGGCCTAACTAACAGTCTCATTCTGCTCTACACCAACTAACAGTCTCATTCTGCTCTACACCAATTCCCCCTTGCCCCTCTATGAAGAAACCCTTGTCCAGTTCTCCCGAAAGCTCTGTTGCTCTCCTTGCAAGGAGTACATAGCCCATTCCAGAAGAGCAAAGATCAACACTTTTCCCACCCAGAGACTTTTCGATGGTGGGTCCTTTGCCTTCCATGTTTTCGCTATCCCCAATGCACCTGCCATCAGAAAAATGATGTACATTTTATGCTCATTTTTAGATGGTAGTTCTTGCAATTGGCCACACAGCCCCAAAATAGACCGCCCCCTTTCAAGTTCAACGCCTCCTCCAGAACCTCTCCTATTATCCTCCAGTAGTCGCTGAATGGGGGGACATTCCCACCAGATATGACTCCAGGTGCCCACTTGTCCACATTGTCTCCAGAGATTCGAGACCCGGGGTAAAAGACATGCAGGCTCTCTGGGGTTAGGTACCACTGGAACATAAACTTAATCCATATTTCTTGAATTTGTAGGGATCTACACAGTCTTGGAATGCCAGCCCATAGCTGCTCCCGGTACCCTATGTCTATGGGCCTCATTAAGAGTTGGCCGGTAAAAATTGTAAATTACCGGCATGCCGGTGCAACCGTATCCGTGTTGCACTGCTGTTGGAATCAACGGTTGATTCCGAGTCAGCGTGCACACGCATACCGGCATGCTGTTGCTGAACAGCTGTACCGGCATGCCCATGCCGGTAAGGCCCTCCAAACCCACGATAGCAGCATCATCCATGCCGCAAACACGGGCACCGGAATCCTAGATGCCATACAGGGCGGTACCGTTGATACCGGTACCGTACATACCGGCACCGGAAGTGCCGATTCCAGAAGCAATGTCATCACGCCGGAACAGGAAATACTCCGGCGGCCATCTTGAAAAACGCAATCCATTGCCATCCTCTGCCAACAGGATCTGGATTTGCAAACTGTGTACCCTGCCAGCAGGAATATGTCTCACGATACCCGTAAAGGCACACCACAGCTGCGTAACCCCGTTTTAAGGCCCGTTTTAGCGAGGATGAGCTAAGCATGCTTACAGTCAGCCTGGTCGAGCATGCAGATGTGGTGTTCTGTCCAGACCTGCACCGTGCTGCCCAAATAAGGAAGAAAAACATCTGGGAGGAGGTGGCCCAGAAGTTCTCCGCGGTGAGGACAACCCCACGCAGTGTGAAAGATTGCAGAAAACGGTAGGACGATCTGCAGCTGCGTGTACGCAACATCTTGTCAGCAAACCGCAGCCAGGCCCAGGCAACAGGTGGTGGAGCAACATCACCTATAAAGCTTGCACGGTGGGAGGAAACCTGCAGCTCTGTAATCGACATGGAGGCCATAGAGGGAGTCGGGCGTTCGGAGCTGGGAGTCCCATCATCGGACAATGACAGTGAGTGACCCTTTGCGTAATAAAAAAGTCACCACACACACCTAATACCCCAAGTATAATGGTGGAGTCTAATTTACAAGTAGATGAGAGCAAATACTTGGCCCATCACCTCTGACCTAAAGTCAGCCCTAACACAAACGCTACATCTCTGCCACAGAAACACACTACAAACCCCACTGACACAAACCACATGAGTCCACAATTGCAAACACAAGCAACATATGCATGCACACACACATAGGGAAAAATAAAGGGGTAGTAGGGTGGAATGACACTCCTTAATACAAATTCATATTTTATTAGATAAATTTATCATATGGAATAACATTTTCTCAATAAAAAATTCATAAAAAACATTTCATATCAACATTCATAGCCACATACAAAACTCATTCATACATTTACACAGAACACAAACACCCATGATGTTTCATTTATCATTGGGTTTTAAGAACACAGCTTCATTTCCTATATTGAACAATAGACCCAGTCCCTAACATTATGTGTCGTGGTGTATCTAACACCAGATTTTTGGGTCAGGTATTTGTCACACAAAAACGTCGACACGTGTTTCGGTCAGAGACCTTCCTCAGGACGTAAGGCAAAGCAAGAGTTCTTCGCCCAGTTCTTAATAAGTAAGGGCCTGTAACCAATCTAAAAACAATCATAAAAACAGAGTGTCATCCCAATTTCTTTAAATCGGTGACTAATAATGTCACAGTGTGTTATAGATTTCTCAACACACTCAATCCATACTCACCCCCAAGTTCCAATTCGAGGAGAGGTGAACGGAATGTCGGATATTAATCCTCCACTGGAATCAGTGCAAGTACTGAACCTGTGGAACCAATACAAACATATATTTCAAAATATGTGTGTTATAAATAGCGTCTCGAGAACGCTGCGTACCTGTTCGTCCGGCTGGATTCCTTGATGATGAGGCCAGGCTGTCAGATGATCCGAAGAGACGTGAATGATGGCGCGGGGAACCAGCCCAACACCAGCCCGAATGGAACCGGATTGGAGATGAACCAGCTCCCAACGCCACGAGTTGGCTCACCCCTGATTAGCGTGGCGTCAGGATAGTGCAAGCACTGGCAGGGGGAGCCACCGAGTAGAAGGTTCAAGGTCCACAGGAGGCAGGTAGATCCCGACTGTAACTGATGAAGAGCTGGAGACCAGAAGGAACACAGAACCTCCAGGAGCGATGACTAGGCAGCAAGTGGAGCAGGCTGATGGAACGGGATGAGCATAGGAACTGACAAAGCAGAGGGAACACAGGGCCAGATGGAAACGGGAAGGACTGAGCCGGGCAGGCAGGAAGGAAAGACAGGGACCAGAACAAGGGGGCCAGAGGGAATGCAGAACCAGGAAGGCAGCAGGATGGAGGGAGCGGGAGGAATATGACAGGAGACAGGGGAGCCCCAGGCAGAACAAGGATAGGAGGAAGGTAACAGGAACCCAGAAGGAAACACAAGGGTAGCGAAAACACGATCCGTACAAACCGCGTTGAGACGCGGTGTGGAAAGGATCAGGGCCCCTTAAGTAGGCCCACCAGCACCTGAGAGGCTTGCAACGCAAGCTGTGCCATCTCCCTGGCATTGGATAACCCATAACGAGGCTTGAGCCGCAGATCTCCCCGCATCGAGCATCCTACGCACTGCGCATGCGCGGAGAGTGGACGCCCGCGCATGCGCGAATCAGTGCGCACAGGAGACCCGGAAGCGCCCGAGACCCAGGACGGCCCCAGACCTCGAAGCCGAAAGCGGGGATACAACCTCCAGGACGGGGAACGCCGTAGCGGGTAAGGAGACCCCAGGACAGGCGGCGTGACACTATGCCCCCTCCCAGAAAGACCCGGGGCCCCAGGTTTCCAGGGAAAACGAAGAAAGAATTCACGGACAAGCCGGGGAGCGTGCACATGACAGTGCGGCTCCCAAGTGCGATCACAAGTAGGATAACCCTTCCATGCAATTAAGTATTGGAGAACACCCCGACGGATCCGTGAATCACAGACCTCCTGAACCTCAAACTCAGGAACCCCCTGTACCAGAACAGAGGAGGGTCGTGGGCCAGAGCGCCTAAAGACATCCTTCACATAGGGCTTCAAAAGGGAGACATGAAATACAGGGTGTATTTTCCAAGTGAGGAGCAGCACTAATCGAAAAGCCACTGAAGACAAACGTTTTGCAATCTTGAAAGGCCCATAGAACCGGGGTGCTAACTTAGTGGGTAAATTGCGGACAGGCAGGTTCTTGGAAGACATCCAAACCAGATCACCCACCTGGAAATCGGGCTCTGGGGTACGGCCCTTATTAGCCTGCTCCTTCATGCGCTCTCGTGTCTCCGTAAGAATGTTCCGGGCCCGGTCATGTTGTCTCTGAATATTGGAGACCAATTGATCCGCAGACGGAACAGTGCTGGGCACAATAGGTGTGAAGGGAACCAGTTTGGGATGTTGTCCGGCTGAACAAAAAAAAGGACTGATGCCGGTGGCAGCATGAGCCGCGTTATTATAGGAAACTTCCGCCAGATCCAGGTGCTTTAGCCAGTTTGACTGAGTGGCATTGGCATAGCAACGTAAGTATTGCTCCAGGGTTTGATTCGTCCTTTCGGTCTGACCATTGGTGTGCGGGTGATAGCCTGAGCTCAAGGCTCTATGGATACCCAGATGTTTACATAATTGATGCCAGAAGGAGGATAGATATTGTGAACCACGATCAGAGATGATCTTCTCTGGAAGTCCATGTAATCGATAAATGTTGTGTAGAAATGCCAAAGCCATCTGGGAGGAAGTTGGGATCTTCATGAAAGGAATGAAGTGTGCGTATTTGGTAAAACAATCCACAACCACCATGACACAAGTGTGACCCTCAGAGGGTGGAAGCTCTACAATGAAGTCAGTGGCGATAGTATGCCAAGGGTAGGGTGGTGTTTCGGTAGGCTTAAGTAGCCCCAAAGGCTTTCTTCTGGACGTCTTCGTCTGAGCACAGGTTGGACAACTTTCCACAGACGTTCTTACTTCTTTGGCCCATCCAGGCCACCAGAATTGTCTGGAGATCAACTCCTGGGTAGCCTTGATACCACGATGACCAGCTACTTGGGATTCGTGAAATCCATGTAGGATGTCCAAGCGAAGGGCAGTCGATGGTATGTACAACCGGTTCAGAAAGAACAAAAAACCGTCGCGTTCGCTGATCTGGGGTTTCTTCAGCAGATTGTCACGTTCCGGATCTCCCAAGGTTTCTTGACTGATCTTCCGGAGTTGTGGAGCTAAGGTCGATAGAAAGTGTTTGGGAGTTATCATAGGCGTGTTCAAACCGACTCCCGCTTCTTCCTTTTCCAGGGATCGAGACAAGGCATCAGCCTTCTGGTTCCGGGAGCTAGGAATGTATGTGATATTGAAATCATAGTGAGAGAAGAAGAAGGCCCATCGGGCTTGCCGAGCAGTGCGACACTGCAATGACCGTAGGAACTGCAGGTTGCGATGGTCAGTACGAACTTCCACCGGGAAACGACCACCAAGTAAGTGATGCCTCCACTCTTCGAACGCCGTCTTGATGGCCAGAAGTTCCTTTTCAATGACTGCGTAGTTCAGCTCACTGGAGGTGAGTTTCCGTGAGTAATAGGCCACAGGGTGTTCGTCGCCGGACGTAGGATGCTTTTGTAAGAGGACCGCTCCAACAGCAAAGTTGGAGGCATCTGCTTCAATGATATATGGCATCTCGTCGTTAGGGTGACGCAAAACAGGAGCCGTACTAAAGGCTGTCTTTAAGCACTCAAAAGCGGTTGATGTCTCTTGGTCCCAAAGGAAAGGTCTCTTAACACTGGTCAGACGTGTCAATGGGGCCGTGACCTGTGAAAACTGTGGAATAAAACGCAGATAAAAGTTGGCGAATCCCAAAAACCGCTGAAGGGATTTCAAATCATGCGGTTGTTTCCAATTCTGAATAGCCTTCACTTTGCCCGAATCCATGTGTATACCTTCATTACTAATTACGAATCCCAGGAACTCCATGTTATTCCGATGAAACGAACACTTCTCGGCTTTGGCGTACAGGTGATTACGTGACAATCGCAGAAGTACTTCACGGACATGTGAGACATGTTCCTGCAGATTATCCGAGAAGATCAGAATGTCGTCCAGGTAAACCCAGACCGAGATGCCAACCAAATCGCCAAAGACGTTGTCCATAAACCGTTGGAAGACGGCTGGGGCATTACACAACCCGAAGGGCATTACCCTGTATTCGTAGTGCCCAAAGGGTGTCTTAAAAGCCGTCTTCCACTCGTCGCCCTCTCTGATCCTAACCAGATGGTAGGCTCCCCGGAGGTCCAACTTAGTGAAGATATTGGCAGAACGTAAGGACTCCATGATGTTCCGAATCAAAGGTAATGGGTACCTGTCCTTGAGTGTTATGTCATTCAATTGACGGTAATCGATACAGGGCCGCAGGGTCCCCTCCTTCTTCTTGACAAAGAATAGCGGAAAACCGGCAGAGGATTTGGAAGGTACGATGTAACCCTTCTTGGAACAATCATCCAGATAATCCCGTAGTACCTGTTTTTCAGACTGAGTTAGAGAGTATAACTTCCCATGAGGAATCACAGCACCAGGAATCAGGTCTATGGAACAGTCAAAAGTCCTGTGAGGAGGAAGAGGTATTTCTCCGGGCTCAGAAAACACTGTACAAAGGTCGGCATAAACATCCGGTATCTGGTACAGGGAACATAAGGCGGAAGAGCCCCCTTCCGGGACTAGAGGGATCGAGGTGGTAGACTTCAAGGATGTGTTGTGGCAGCAACTTTCACGGAGGCAAAAGGTAGAAACAAACCTCAACGTGCGGGACTCCCAATTGATAGTAGGATTGTGTCGCAAAAGCCAAGGCAGTCCCAACACCACTGGATATGAAGGTGATTTGATGACGTCGAGGGCTATCCTTTCTTCATGTCCCTTGATCTGTAATAGCATGGCGACTGTATGCAACTGGATGGGACCGGAAGCTAAAGGTATACCATCGATGACCTCCACTGGTATAGCGGTTCTTTTAGTAAGTAACGGCATACCGATATTGTTGGCGAATGCCTCATCAATATAGTTTCCGGAGGCCCCGCAATCTAACAGACCATGGACATCAACCGTTTTATCAAGCCACTTCAAGGTGATCTTTAGACTCATCAAGACGGCAGGCTGCATAGGGGGCAGATGAACCCCAGGGCTGGAAAGGTCTGAAAGCAAGAAAGGACCTGTCGTAGCCTTTCCCTTAAACGACAGGTCTTCTAGTTTCCCCCTTTCTTGATAGGACGCAGGGGACAGGTACCCAGAAAATGGCCAGCACCTCCGCAGTACAAACACAGTCGCTGGCTTCTCCTGCGCTTCTTCTCCTCTTCCGATAAAGGACCCCTTACAGCTCCCAGTTGCATCGGTTCCTGGGTAGAATCCGAAGGTGCTGACATCCCGGTAGGTAGAGTCAGTGGTCTGGAATTGGCCTTCTCAAACCGTCGTCTCTCTCCCTTTCTCTCGGCCAATCTCTGGTCTATCCTCAAAACTTGATCAATAAGTTTCTGTAGGTCGTCAGGTTCGGAAATGTGTAACAATTCATCCTTGTATTCTTCTCTTAATCCCCTGCGAAACAAGGTCTTTTGCGTTACCTCTGGCCATAAGGAGTCAGTTGCTAATTGACGGAAACAGCTGATGTAGGAAATGATGTCAGCATTGCCTTGTTGTAAGTCCATCAATTGGTTCTGTGCTGCAGAAGCCAGATTGGGGGATTGAAACACATCCAGAAACGCCTTCTCGAAGGCTAAAAAATCACTCAGGATCAGGTTATTGGTAACGACAAAAGGAGTTGCCCAGGCAAGTGCATTTCCTGACAAGTTGCCCAATATGTATCCGATCTTGGCCTTGTCATTGGTAAAGTGAGAAGAACGGAAGAGAAAGTGTATGCGACAATGGTTACAGAATTCACCCACACGGGGGGGATCTCCATCGAACTTGATGGGAGCAGTGTGAGCCATAGGACCTTCAGGCTGTGGAACGGCACCAGCATTCTGTGTAACCATTTGGCGTAGGGTTACGTTCTCCTGACGGAGTGCCGCCATTTCGGCATGAAGCGCTTGAAGCTCATTACGAAGACCCGGATCCTCTTCCATCGCAGAGTCCGGAATGTCAGAAGAAAGGCGTCTCAATCTGTTATAAATAGCGTCTCGAGAACGCTGCGTACCTGTTCGTCCGGCTGGATTCCTTGATGATGAGGCCAGGCTGTCAGATGATCCGAAGAGACGTGAATGATGGCGCGGGGAACCAGCCCAACACCAGCCCGAATGGAACCGGATTGGAGATGAACCAGCTCCCAACGCCACGAGTTGGCTCACCCCTGATTAGCGTGGCGTCAGGACAGTGCAAGCACTGGCAGGGGGAGCCACCGAGTAGAAGGTTCAAGGTCCACAGGAGGCAGGTAGATCCCGACTGTAACTGATGAAGAGCTGGAGACCAGAAGGAACACAGAACCTCCAGGAGCGATGACTAGGCAGCAAGTGGAGCAGGCTGATGGAACGGGATGAGCATAGGAACTGACAAAGCAGAGGGAACACAGGGCCAGATGGAAACGGGAAGGACTGAGCCGGGCAGGCAGGAAGGAAAGACAGGGACCAGAACAAGGGGGCCAGAGGGAATGCAGAACCAGGAAGGCAGCAGGATGGAGGGAGCGGGAGGAATATGACAGGAGACAGGGGAGCCCCAGGCAGAACAAGGATAGGAGGAAGGTAACAGGAACCCAGAAGGAAACACAAGGGTAGCGAAAACACGATCCGTACAAACCGCGTTGAGACGCGGTGTGGAAAGGATCAGGGCCCCGTAAGTAGGCCCACCAGCACCTGAGAGGCTTGCAACGCAAGCTGTACCGTCTCCCTGGCATTGGATAACCCATAACGAGGCTTGAGCCGCAGATCTCCCCGCATCGAGCATCCTACGCACTGCGCATGCACGGAGAGTGGACGCCCGCGCATGCGCGAATCAGTGTGCACAGGAGACCCGGAAGCGCCCGAGACCCAGGACGGCCCCGGACCTCGAAGCCGAAAGCGGGGATACAACCTCCAGGACGGGGAACGCCGTAGCGGGTAAGGAGACCCCAGGACAGGCGGCGTGACACTGTGTCAAGCTCAAGATTTTGGCTTCAACCACTAAACTACATTACATTCATGAGCCATCCAAGAATAGCAGCCATCAGAATCTAACAAGACGGCAGGCCGCATCCCCTCGCCACACAAGCCCTATCACTTGGCGACAACGACTCCCCACGCCAAGGCCCGACCAAAGTCCAACAATCTGCAGCCGGAACGCCTTCCAAGAGCCACAGAAGACACCTTCGCCACCAGGCGTCACGAACCTCCCTCCAGAGTCGGATACTCCAAACACGTACAGCACCAGCCTCATAACCCAAGAGAACCTGGTCCCAAATCGGCTCCACACTCAGCTGCTTCCACATCGACAAGGGTGGACAACGTTGGCTTGCACCACAAAATAGTGTAAAGCCCACCAATACCCGAGAACACCCTAAATCTCCCCCACACTGCGAACAATACGAATAGGCACCGTCCTGGCGACCACCCTTCACCACCAACACGTCAGAAACACCAGACACTACACAAACGCCAGTGTAGGGCCGCCAGCTCCTCACTCGCCCCATTCTCAAGCACTCAGGGGCAGAAATAAGTTCGCAATGGGAAAAACAGATAAAACCCAAAAGAAATTGAACTTCGAAGCTAGCTTTACCAGCAAACCTCCCAGCGAAGGGAGCAGAGCAGTGTCCCCAACACCTGCTACTTCCCTGCCAGAGGAGCAAACGCCAAGCTTCGATATTAGGGAAATCCTGATGGATCTCAAGGCGGGAATTGGCGATTTAGGCAGTAAACTCGACAATCTCTCGTCTAAAGTGGATCAACTCCAACACCGGCTCGACAAACACGCCGACAGACTAGACACTGTGGAACAACGAGTTTCCGACCTAGATGACGGCACAGCGGGCCTGACCATGCAAGTCTCCACCCTTGAAACCCAGATGAAAGCAGTCTGCGCCAAAAACGAAGACTTAGAAGGGCGCTCAAGAAGGAACAACATCAGAATTATAGGAATCAGAGAGCAACAACTCCAGGTGAAAATGGAAGACCATGTTGAACAAATCTGCACAGAGCTCTTCGGGAAAGAACTCCTCTCCCAGCTGTTTGTAGTCGAACGCGCCCACAGAATTCCGAACTCCAGACCAGTCCCAGGCGCAAACCCACGGCCAATTATTGCAAAACTATTAAACTAAAAGGATCGCGATGCGATACTCAAAGCAGCCAGGGAAAAGGGGAAACTCCATTACGACGGAGACCCGATCCAGTTCTTCCCAGATTTCTCTCCCAATGTACAGACACAGAGCGCTCCTTCACAACCGTTAAGAGGAGACTGCAAGACAATCAAATACTTTATTCAATGCTATACCCGGCAAAGCTTCGCATTCAGCATGAGGGGAAAGCACTTTTCTTCCACACACCTGAAGAAGCCAGCGATTACTTGGACCGTGCCGGCTGCAGACCCGCCCCAAACAACCCCAGGCCGCAGCGCGAAAACCAAAGGCGCAGAGAACCACCATAACAATCGACCCGGGCATCCAAGAGAGATGGATTCCTGCCTCCAGCATCTCCACACAAGCTTAATGCCGCAGAGACACACTCCTAGTCTGTAGGAGAGCCACCCTTACTTCTGGGAGGCACCTAGTGCCCCAAGCACAGCAACCCTTATCGTTAGTTGATGGAAAGGGAACATCGCGGGTCTGTTGGGGGTTACCCGCGCGAGGGAGGGAAGTTACGTACACCACATCACCTCCAGTTGAGGTATGCATCCTCGCAATGGTTTAACAGTGAGGAGCAACCAGGTTCCGCGCCACCTGCCCCACGCCGCCCTCCGTCCCTGCATCCCCTCGATTCACCATCAACGCCAACACAGCGTCCAACCTCCGAATCTCCCGACCCCAATCGAAACGCCAGACCTGTCTTGCGTTGAGAGTCGTGAAGATATAGGAGACCTCTGTCCCCAAGTGCCGCACAGGGAGAACCACTAGACCACTCCCTGTGCAACCCTTGAGTCCACAGGTGGAGATAATCCGAAGCCGGAACCGAAGTACTAGGAACCCCAAGGCAGCTGTGAAAAAAGGCAATGGTTAGATACCAAGCAGACAGGATACTATATACAATAATCAGAAGACAATCAGAGTCTTACCGGGGATTTGATGAAAGGGATGGTGAACCTGAACGGGAGGATGGTTCCGGGACTCACGTAGGCAAAGGACCCACCCTGCGGGATAGATCTAGATGTTCTTCGCCAGTCTCCACCTGGAGAGTGTATTTGTAGATGGACCCCAGGTAATCAGAAGGCAGCCACCAACTGGAGAGTGAGATTACCCGTGCAGAGGTGCAATCAGGGAGGCCCAAGAGAGGTCCGTTGCAGAAAAGGTCTGAAGCCAGGAAGAGCCGTCCGAACCAAAGGGAAAAACAAAAACGTGATCCAGAGGAAGTCAGTAGTTCAGTCCGGGGTCAGGAGCCGTGATGAGCAGAAGAGCCGATGCAGCCAAATCCAAGCGTGATCCACAAGAAGTCCAGAAAACGAAAGCCAGGTCCAAGGAAGCCAGGTAAGCAACAAAGGTAAGGAAGCCAAACAGAGTTTTCCAGGTAAACCAGCTGTGAAGCGTAGTCTACCGGCACTGCACTGCTTAAATATCGTCTACTTCCTGGTCACATGATGCTACACGGAGTCACGTGACCGCGAACCCGGGGCACGTGACCGTTTCCTCGGGTCACGTGATCGGGCCACAACAGTACGAGCGAGTGTGTTACTGCTCGTGCGGTGGCCTAATCTCCATGGCAACTGCCAATGGAGAAACGGCCGCAATCGTGACTGTAGGGTGTATGGCGTTTGTTTGGCTAGCGCGCGAGCCAAACTGGGTTGCCTGCGTGAGCCCCGGGAGACAGGTGAATGGGAGGGACAGGTCACTAGACTGGGTGTCGGGACATGGCCGGAGGAACTACCCGAAGACATGACAGAGCCCCCCCCAAAGGCCCACGACCCCGTGGGCAGGAAGGATGCTCCCGATGAAACCTAGAAACCAATCGAGGGGCATGGACATCCGAGGCGGAGACCCAGGTGCGCTCCTCCGGACCAAAACCCAACCAATCGACCAGGTACTGCAGGTGACCCCGAAGGAAACGGGACCCCAGTATGCCTGAGACCTCGAAAACATCAGGCGCATCCAGGGACACGGGGGCAGGAGAAGGGCGAAGACGCGTCGAGGATGGGCAGGGCTTGAGGAGGGAGGTGTGAAACACAGGATGCACCCGCCAAGAGGAGGGGAGAACCAGGCGATAGGCCGCCGGGTTGATGACACGGGAAACAACATAAGGACCCACAAAACGGGGCATAAGTTTGCGGCAGCCCTTCAAGTGGAGATGACGGGAGGACAGCCAAACCCGGGACCCAACGGGATACAACAGGGCCATGGTACGCCTAGCGTCTGCGGAGGCCTTCATGGATGCCTCTGCCTCCTGCAGATGAACGAGGACCTGGGTATGGAGGGCTGACATATTCCGAACGCAGGCTGCTGCGGCAGGGTTCTCGGTGGGAGAAATGTCGGGGATAGGGAGGACCCTGGGATGTTGGCCATACATGGCGTAAAATGGAGAAAGACCCGTGGAGGAGTGAGTAGCGTTGTTGTAGGCGAACTCAGCGTAATGTATGTTCTGTAACCAGGTCGATTGTTGTTGTAGCATCAAACAACGCAGATACTGTTCCATGGACTGATTTGTTCTCTCGGTCTGGCCATCGGTTTCCGGGTGATAAGCGGAGGAGAACCGTGCATCGATACCTAGCAGAGTGGTCAATGCACGCCAGAAACGGGACGTGAACTGAGAGCCTCGATCGGACACCAGGACAGAGGGAAGGCCGTAGAGACAGAAAACGGTGTCAAAGAAAATCTTGGCCAAGGCAGGGGCAGACGGGATACCATGACAAGGGATGAAATGAGCCATCTTGGTGAAGACATCGACCACTACCCATACGGTGTCGTAACCCTGGATCTTGGGTAAATCGGTTACGAAATCCATGCTCAGGGTGTGCCAGGGTTTTGGTGGCACGGTTAAGGGTCGCAGTAGCCCCAATGGACGACCCCTACGATGTTTGCCCTGAGCACAGACTGAGCATGAGTTTACGTAACAGCCCACGTCGTGTCTCATGGACGGCCACCAACACCAGCGTTTCAAGAGGTCCAAGGTGCGGGCCTGGCCCGGGTGACCATTGATCGGGGCGTCATGGGACCACTCCAGGGCTAGGTTTCTGGTGTCAGTAGAAGGGAGTACTAGGCGATCCTGTACATATGGCAGACCGTTGTGATAAGTGGGATCCCATTCTGACAGCTGATCGGGGTGCTTTTGAACCCAAGAACGTATCTCTTCTAGTAGTGCTAGAGGGGGTGTACATGTGCAGACGACATGTCCCCGGGGTAAGAGCGTGTCAGGAAACACTGGTAACGAAACCCCCCCAGGGGAGCGAGACAAAGCGTCAGCCTTGCTATGCTCTGTACCAGAGCGATGTTTAATCTGGAAGTCGAAAGCGGCGAAGAACAGATGCCACCTGACCTGTCTACTGTTTACGCATTTCAGGGCTGCCAGGTCTTGCAGGTTCCTGTGATCTGTGTATACCGTAACCTTATGTTTGGCCCCCAACAGGTGATGACGCCAAGTTCGGAAGGCGTCCATCACCGCCAGTAGCTCTTTTTCGGTTACGGTATAGTGGGATTCTGCGGGACTGAACTTACGTGAATGGAAGGCCACAGGATGCAACCGCCCTGTAGCGGGACAGACCTGTGACAGGATCGCCCCCAACGCGAAAGAAGAGGCATCGGCCTCAACGACGTATGGTTGGTTGGGGTCGGGGTGTTGGAGCACAGGGGCAGTGGTAAAGGCGTTCTTCAACGCCTCGAAGGCCTGCTGGTGTATCTCCTGCCATTCAAAAGGAACAAGAGGACTGGTAAGGGACGTGAGAGGCGACACGAGAGAAGAGAACCCAGAGATAAAGCGCCGATAGAAATTAGCGAAACCCAAGAAAGATTGCAAGGTCTTTAGGGTCTTTGGTGTTGGCCATTCGAGGATCGCTCGAACTTTGGCATGATTCATGGCCAGACCTCCAGGTGTGATGTTAAACCCTAGGAACTCCACGTTAGACACATGGAACAAACACTTTTCGGGTTTGATAAACAACGAGTGTTCTTGCAGTCGGGACAATACTTCTCGTACGTGTTGTATGTGTTCTTCCAGAGTGTGAGAGAAGACGAGTATAACGTCGAGATACACCACCACAAACGTGTCTAATATGTCCGAGAAGATGTCGTTCATGAAATGCTGAAAGGTGGCAGGGGCGTTGCACAGGCCGAAGGGCATGACCGTATACTCAAAAAGGCCATACCGCGTACAGAAGGCGGTCTTCCATTCGTCACCCTTTCGGATGCGGACGAGGTTATAGACCCCCCGCAAATCCAACTTGGTATAAATGGAGGCGTGGGTTAACCGGTCCAAGAGGGGAGAGATGAGTGGAATCGGATAGCGGTTCTTCACCGTGACGGCATTAAGCCGACGATAATCCACACAGGGACGGAGGTCGCCCTCTTTTTTGGGCACGAAGAATATGGGACTGGCTGCAGCCGACTTAGATGGACGAATGTGACCCAGACGTAGCGCCTTATCGATGTACTCCTTAAGAGTCAGGTCTTCCGATAGGGACAAAGAATAGATGCGGCCTGAAGGTACCAAGGCCCCGGGCACAAGGTCAATCGGACAGTCATAGGAGCGGTGAGGAGGGAGCACTTCAGAGGAGCCCTGATCGAATAGCAATGTGTAATCCTGATAAGCCACAGGGATGTGAGCGGTGACTAAACCCACTATATGTGAGGCAGGGGGAATGTCGTCGCCCAGTATCATGAGTTGGGCAACAGCACCAAGTGCTAATGCTGGGGTGTCTGTTTCTCTGTCCACGGGGAGGCAGTAGTTCTGACAGAGCTCAGATTCGAAATGGACGTGTCCCGTTCCCCAATCTATATGCGGGTTGTGTTCTCGTAACCAAGGTATTCCTACTATGACGCCGAACTGAGGCGTGGATATCAGATCAAAGTGGAGGGTTTCCCTATGGACTGATAGGATAGTTAGGACGAGGGGGGTGGTCTGTTGCTTAATGGGACCAGAAGCGAGTTCCGTCCCATCGACTGCTTGAACCGGTTCGGGTCGGGGTTTATTGATCAGGGGTAGGTTTAATGTCTGAGCCAGAGCGATATCAATATAGTTCCCGGAGGCCCCGGAATTGATGATGATCCGCACGGGGTGGATAATCCCAGGGGCAGGCTGTATGGTGGCTTCTACCTGGATGGGCCTGATCTGACCAAACGATGGAATGATTTTCGGGGAAGGGCATGGAGAACTCGATCCTACCCCCGTATCTAGGATCGAGCCGGATGAAAAACCTGTTTCTTGGGTCGGGGTCTCCGGGGACACTCCTTCACAAAATGCCCCCCTAAGCCGCAATAAAAGCAGGCGTTCTCAGCCCTTCTGCGCTCCCTCTCTCTCGAGGTGATGGGACTCCTAACACCCCCTTTTTGCATAGGCTCACCGGTGGATTCAGAGGAAGACGACGGGATAGCAGAGGTGGCCGTTTGGGAAAACCCGGCCTCAGCCCTGCGTTCAGAGCATCGTGCGTCCACTTGGAGAGCCAGGTCCACCAGGGCCGGGAACTGGACTGGTAGAGACGGTACCATAGCCAAGGCGTCTTTCATAGGGCTGCTTAGCCCTCCATAGAATACAACCGATCTCTTACTTTCAGGCCAGGAGGTCTCTGCTGCCAGTTGGTTAAATCTTGTAATGTACTCAATAAGAGAGCCCTTCCCCTGGGACAGGTCCAGCAGTTCTAGATCATGGGATTGTGCTTTATACCTGGTGTCGAACACTCGGGACATTTCTAATACTAGCTGATCGAAATCATAGAGGGCAGGATGGTCGGTTTCTAACAGCGGGTTTGCCCAAGCAGCAGCCGTGCCAGCTAGGTGAGAGAGAGTGAATGCCGCCTTGGTGGTAGGATCCGGAAAAACAAGAGGTCGACACAAGAAGTGCAACTTACACTGGTTAAGGAAAGTCCTAAACCTTCTCGGGTCCCCATGGAACTTCTCTGGGGCAGCCAAAGGAAAGGGAGAAGGCAGAACCACCGGAACGGGAGCCGAGGGAATCGGGATAGGGTGTGCAAGGGGTATCGGTGCTGGAGGGGCGTCTCCGAGCTCCGGGTCCACGGGTAAGGGATGTTGGGCGCTCTGTAACAGGTCAAGACGCTGATGGACCGCGGTATTAGCAGCCACCATGTCGGCCCGTAGTACCGTGATTGCTTGGATGACAGCGGCCAGGGGGTCTTCAGCGGCACCCTCCATATCTTGCACGACAGGCTTCACAGTCTGTCTTGCGTTGAGAGTCGTGAAGATATAGGAGACCTCCGTCCCCAAGTGCCGCACAGGGACAACCACTAGACCACTCCCTGTGCAACCCTTGAGGCCACAGGTGGAGATAATCCGAAGCCGGAACCGAAGTACTAGGAACCCCAAGGCAGCTGTGAAAAAAGGCAATGGTTAGATACCAAGCAGACAGGATACTATATACAATAATCAGAAGACAATCAGAGTCTTACCGGGGATTTGATGAAAGGGATGGTGAACCTGAACGGGAGGATGGTTCCGGGACTCACGTAGGCAAAGGACCCACCCTGCGGGATAGATCTAGATGTTCTTCGCCAGTCTCCACCTGGAGAGTGTATTTGTAGATGGGCCCCAGGTAATCAGAAGGCAGCCACCAACTGGAGAGTGAGATTACCCGTGCAGAGGTGCAATCAGGGATGCCCAAGAGAGGTCCGTTGCAGAAAAGGTCTGAAGCCAGGAAGAGCCGTCCGAACCAAAGGGAAAAACAAAAACGTGATCCAGAGGAAGTCCGTAGTTCAGTCCGGGGTCAGGAGCCGTGATGAGCAGAAGAGCCGATGCAGCCAAATCCAAGCGTGATCCACAAGAAGTCCAGAAAACGAAAGCCAGGTCCAAGGAAGCCAGGTAAGCAACAAAGGTAAGGAAGCCAAACAGAGTTTTCCAGGTAAACCAGCTGTGAAGCGTAGTCTACCGGCACTGCACTGCTTAAATATCGTCTACTTCCTGGTCACATGATGCTAAACGGAGTCGCGTGACCGCGAACCCGGGGCACGTGACCGTTTCCTCGGGTCACGTGATCGGGCCACAACAGTACGAGCGAGTGTGTTACTGCTCGTGCGGTGGCCTAATCTCCATGGCAACTGCCAATGGAGAAACGGCCGCAATCGTGACTGTAGGGTGTATGGCGTTTGTTTGGCTAGCGCGCGAGCCAAACTGGGTTGCCTGCGTGAGCCCCGGGAGACAGGTGAATGGGAGGGACAGGTCACTAGACTGGGTGTCGGGACATGGCCGGAGGAACTACCCGAAGACATGACAAGACCATTCCTAGCTACAACACCATCGACCATGGGAAACAAACGACGAATCAACATAGACCCTAACTCATTCCATTCAAAGTCATAACCTGGAACATAAGAGGAGGCAATATCACATCTAAAACCAGGAAAATCCTCCAATATCTCAGAAGACACGATGTGGACATAGCCATGATTCAAGAAACACACCTGCTCCCAGCGAAAGATCACCAGTGGGCTAAGAGCTGGGGTTGCCACAGATACTTCTCCTCGTACTCGTCATATTCCAGAGGAGTCGCGATCCTAATACACAAGAGGATCTGCTTCCGTCTTGTCCACACAACAAAAGACACCGATCGGAGAGCAGTCCTAGTAAGTGGCATCAAAGCGGGCCAGAAAATCACCCTCGTCAACTCCTACGCACCAAACGTAGACGGCCCTGACAACTTCAGCTGGGTACTATCCCGTCTCTCATCCCGAGACCCTGCAACCATAATCTGGGGGGGAGACATGAACACAGTACTGGACCCGGTGAGGGACAGATCCCGGGCTACCCCACATCCTCCGTCCAAAGCCTGCCTCCAAATAAAAGAAATTTGCAAAGCATTCGACCTGAAGGACTCATGGAGAGCGTCAAAAGGGGAGCTACGGGAATACACATTCCATTCCGCGCCACACAACTCGAGCTCCAGGATCGATTACCTTTTCACCTCAACGAACGGCCCATGGACCAGCGGCCCATGTGATATCTAACCAAGAACTCTCTCAGACCACTCCCCTGTAACTCTCGTCCTCAACCCAGCCAACCCCAAACCTCCCCTACAGCGGTGGCGTTTCAAGACAGGCTCCATGCGAGACGAGGTCTTTGCCTCCGAACTGAAGGAGGAGATCTCAA
Source organism: Ambystoma mexicanum (assembly GCF_040938575.1). Taxonomy (NCBI): domain Eukaryota; kingdom Metazoa; phylum Chordata; class Amphibia; order Caudata; family Ambystomatidae; genus Ambystoma; species Ambystoma mexicanum. Next base: position 94,881,134 of record NC_090939.1, on the reverse strand, counting down.
TGTTCCTCGAAGCCAACACGAGGTCGGTTTCCTCAGCCAGCACACTCTGGGAAACTCTAAAGTGCTTTATTAGAGGGGTCTGCCACGCCAAAGAAAATGGCATACTAAAACTCATACGGCGGGAGCTGGCAACCTGCGAAGAGAAGCTAAAACAGCTAGAACTCCAACGTACCAACACAAACAACCCAACAATATCAGTCGCCCTGAGGGAAGAGCTACAAAAATTCAGTAACGCTGCCGATCGCGAAGTGAAATTTCTAAACCGCGACAGTCTGGTCAGACAATACGGCGAAGGGCAAAAACCGGGCGCTCTTCTGGCAAACCTGGTCAGAGCTGACAACAAACTGTCCCCGATAGAAGGGATCCGGACCAAGCAGGGACAGATAGTCCACACTGACGAAGATATGGCGGAAGAATTCAGGCTCTTCTATCAAGATCTCTACAGCACTAGCCATAACGGAGACCCAAACGCCGCACTGGAGTACCTAGAAGACACAGATCTATACTGGGTCGAACACTCCCTACGGGAACCGCTGAACGAACTAATTACGCAAGAGGAGATTACAGAAGCCATAAAAACCCTCCCGAACTCTAAAGCTCCTGGCCCAGACGGCTTATCCGGGGAATTTTACAAAGCTTTTGCAACCACCATCGCCCCCCTCCTGGCGGCAGTATACGAGGAGTCGTTGGATAGGGGAACCCTCCCCCACTCTTCCTGCGAAGCCAACATTATCCTTCTACACAAACCAGGCAAGCCACCGGAGGACTGTACATCATATAGACCCATTTCCCTCCTCAATCTAGATAACAAGATACTCGCAAAGGTGCTCACCAACAGGCTGCTACCACTGATGCCCACCCTGGTGCTGGCAGACCAGGCGGGGTTCATACCAGGCTGTAACACGATCTTTGGCCTCAGGAGGCTGTTCAGCGTCATCGAAGCAATGGATCCTTCAAATCAAGCAATCGCGGTCCTCCTCGACGCCGAGAAGGCATTCGATTCGGTGGAATGGCCGTTCATGTTCGCTGTACTCACCAGAATGGGGCTAGGTGCCCGCTTTATCAAACTCATATCTTTACTGTACAACAAGCCACGTTCCAACATCATTGTAGGCACGGCAAAATCAGCTCCCATAGAACTCCAACGAGGCACCAGACAAGGCTGCCCGCTCTCAGCACTCATCTTCGCCCTGGTAATGGAACCGTTGGCCTCCAACCTGAGAGAACATCGACAACGAAGAGGACTCACTATCGGACCACACAAGCTCATTATATCCCTCTACGCAGACGACGTGGCACTGTTCATACGCGATCCCGAGGAAAATCTGAACCCGGTCATGAGGGAAGTAGTCAAATTTGGAACGGCCTCCGGCCTGAAAATCAATCAATCAAAGTCCATTGTATTCCCGCTGACCCAAGCCACCAAACCGTTTGCAGACGACTTTCAGTTTACATGGAAAACGTCCAAAGTCCGATACCTGGGAATCCAAATGTCCCTGAGTTACCAGGAGGTGTTCCGCGACAACTACGAAGAGGTAGCCAAGTCCCTCCAGGAAAAAGTGACTCGGTGGAAGACCCTACCACTAACGCTCTGGGGGAGAGCTTCCCTAGTCAAGATGGTGATTCTACCGAAATTGCTGTATCTGTTCACTAATATTCCTATACTGCTACCCCAAACCTTTCTGAAAAGACTGAAAAGCATGGTCCTCGAGCTGCTATGGGCGGGCAAACCAGCCAGAGTGGCACACGCAACACTAACACTCCCAGTGACGAGCGGAGGTCTCGCCCTTCCAGACCTGGAGAAGTACTTTTGGGCAGCGCAGGCACAATTCCTCAGCCACTGGTTCGCCACCCATACAATCAGACCTCACGTGCAAGTGGTGCGAGCGCTGGCTACACCAAACCTGTTAACTGCAGTCATCTTCAGTCAAATTCCCGTTCCCAACTCCACCATGAATGCAATGCTCTCAACGTACAAAGTCTGGAAGAGACTAGCTCAAAGATACGGGGTACAAACGCCATACTCTCCCCTATTGCCCGTCAAGTTCATCCCAGGGGTTCCACTGACATCTGAGAAAGTATTTCATCAGTGGGTTGACAAATTACAAATACAGACTCTAGGAGACCTCTTCACAGAGGACGGCTTTCTAACGCCACAACAAGCAAAATTGAAGGGCGGCAATACCGCACTTGACGTGTTCCTCTATTTCAGGACCCGGTACACTTTACAAGCTCTCATGCCGGACTTCCCTCGACAACCCCCAACCTGGCAACTGCTGCATAATGCCATACAGGCGCAAGGCGAAGGCAGGCTGGTGTCGCAAATCTACAAATCAATCATCACTGACACGACACCTAACCTTATCCAAGCAAGGACCAGATGGGAAAGGTCCCTGCACAGGACAATACCAGATGAGGACTGGACCTATATCCTGAAACAGACACAAAGAATAGCTCTCAATTCTCTTCTTAAACTAATCCATTTTAACTTCCTCCACCAGACCTATTACACACCAGCAAAAGCTAATAGGCATCACCCTGAGGCGGCTGCAAACTGCGAGAGATGTGGGGCACAACCAGCAAACTTCGTACACCTCGCATGGGACTGCCCCGAAATAATACCATTCTGGAGCCAAGTCTTAGAGACGACAGCGACAATAGTTGGAGAGGAGATACAACCGAGCCAAACAGCAGCCTTACTTGGCATGACAAATCTACTCTCCGCCCCGACAAGGAAATTGGCAGGACTCCTGTTGACACTAGCCCGTAGGAGAGTGGCCATGGCCTGGGGCCGAGGCCCCCCCCCAACAATCTCCGCCTGGCGCAAGGACATTCTTTACTGCCAGGATGTGGAAACGGGCTTTGTCAAATCATTACCCTTACATGCCCGCCCACCAGACATCTGGGGCCCACTAGTACAATTCCTGCTAAATGAGGCGGAGGAGACACCTGACAGTCGAACAGACACTCCTGACACAGGAACAAGCCGGCTGTGAAGACACAGACCTAGTAGCACCACCTCCATGTCACAAGAAACCGGAACAAGGCAACACAACCGAAGGAGTCACAAAATTGAACGAGGAGACGGAGGGGGGGGGGGGTAAGGGGGAGTGGGAGATGGCGCAGAGTTAAGTCCACCCTAATGTGGGTGTGTAGATGTTTTGTGTTAAAAAAAAAAAAATAAAGGTTTTAAAAAAAATTAAAAAAAATAAATAAAAAAAAAATATGAATTTGTATTAAGGAGTGTCATTCCACCCTACTGATCCAATCTTTGGATATTTACTGCACACACACATATACATCACCGTCGAGATGCAGACCTCTCCACTTTTCCATCTCAATACATGGTTCATCTCCACTACCGATTGCACACTTGAGACATAACCAAACAGCACATGGCACACAGCCCCTGAGGCATGGCTACAGCACGCAAGCCACGACACACCTGTAGGCCCCCAAACAGACACCATGGACATCATGGCTGCACCAGCAGGATGCCCAAACCATAGACCCCCCCCCAACTCCTGTGAGCACCATGGCCGCCCCTCCAACATGCACACGACAATGCATATGACTCGAAATGTACTAACATCGATGTATGTAGGATGTACGTTCACCCATGACTGATGCCATGCCTTCCGTCCCCCGCAGGCACGGAATCAGACAGCGATGCGGAACACACCGCAACTAACAAAAAAACACCTGCACGCATGAGCAGAGGGGACGATGACGCCACCAGGCCGTCGATGTCAAGGGCTTGCCCAAGGAAAACCACTGCTCCCAAACCACAGCCCACCAGCCAAGAGGGTGCACAGGCCGGACACCAAGAGGAGCAGCGAGCTCCGACACATAGTCAGGAGCCCCAGCCCAGACACATTTCTGCCATCAAGGCACGCATGCCAAAAGGCACACCGGCCCCAAAGGTCACAGCCAAGAAAACTCTGGCCCCCTGCAGACACCTCATGTGGAGGAGGATGCATCACCAGCGGTCAGTGATGTCGAGGGGCCACAGTCAACGGCCACGAGTGATATGGGTGAGGCTGCATAATCCCCCCAACATAGCGCAGAGGAGGACGAGGAACAGGATGAGGCAAACACAGCAGGCTACTGCATGTCAGAGGACATGAAACACACACCCACCATGCTGCACACAGCACAGTACTCTATGGGACATGGATCTGGTGGACGCAGTTCTGCGGAGATGACTGTAAATGAGAGCAGCCCTGGAAGAAGTCGCCCATCACCTCCTGTGCAACCACCAGCTGGACCAGCCATACAGGACCTTGAGGGGAAGGGTGCCAGCAGTCCATGCAGGAAATGGTTAAGCAATACTTTGCAGAAGGGGAAGCCACACTCCGGGCCATGCATGAGAACATCCAGACAGTTACCCGTGCTGTCTACCGTGTGGCCAGGCGGGTGTGTGAAGGTATGGCAGCAATGACGCAGGCTGTCAACCAGTTGGTCGCCACCATGGTGCAACATCATGCTGCACAGGCTGACCCACAAGCCTCACCTCCGACAAGCACAACCCCGGTGAATCCGACAAAGACAAGCCCTGTGCGGAGGTTGCTGCGCAGTATGCGCAGTCCAGAGGAACAACCCCCTCCATCTAAAAGGGGGCGTTAGTAGCCTGAGACACCTGGACATGTCAGGAGGGAGTCCAGTGGAACTTGAATTGGGTGCAGGGGGTTGTGTGGGTGAATTGGGAGTAGGGAGGTGGGTGTGGTGGGATGTTGGGGGAGGGGCATGGGGGTGTGGTTGTGTGCGGGTGTTGGGGGAGGGTGGTGGGCGGCGTGGGTGTGTGGGGATGTCGGGGGGAGAGGAGTGTGGGGCGTGGGTGTGTAAGGGTGTTGGGGGAGGGGGTGGGTGGCGTGGGTGTGTGGGGTTGTTGGACAGAGGTGGGTGGCGGGCGTGGGTGTGTGGGGGTGTTGGGGTTTGGGGGTGGGCAGTAGGATGTTGCATATTGAGGGGTTCCTGTTCACTGTAAATAGTTATGAATCATTTAATACACCTGGTGTGCATAAGAAAAACACATGACTGGACATTGCTTTTTGAGTGTGTGTCAATTTATTTCTTAACAGTGCCCAGTGCTCAGTGTCCCCCATTTCAAGGGCCTTGTCTAACCCAGTCCATCAAAAGTAATGTGCAATCAAAGTTTGGCATACTAAACGTCCTTCATTCACGTTGTGCCGTAGTCGATATGCATCTTCTCCACCATCATCCTCCTCTTATTCTGGTGGAACCTGGTCCGTGTCAGGGGGCAGGGTTACGTTGCGCCGGATGCACATGTTGTGCAGCATGGCACATGCCAACACTATCTTGCCCACCTTCTCAGGCCTGTATATGAGTGCCCCACCCGACCTGCTGAGGCAGCGGAAACAGGCCTTCAACAGGCCAAAAGTCTGCTCAATCGTGACAGGAGTGCATGCATGTGCACGGTTGTAGTCCTATTTGTGCCTGTTGACTGGTTGCCTGATGTGGGTCAGGAGCCACCATCTGTTGACATCTGATGGGTGTGATGCATTTGAAAGTTGTACTATACATGTGGAATGCATCATGACATGTTTGCCTGATGTGCCTCATGATACACTGTGGTTTGCTAATCATGTTCACGGCTACTTGATGTCACCATGTACTTGTCCATCACTGCCTTCCCCATATGACCAAGGCCCAATGGTAATGGTGGTATGGTCCCCCAGTGATGGCAGTCATTTCTGTGAGGGGGCTGGGTGTGTACTGGCATGGTGGAGCAGAGGTACTGTGGATGGGTCCTGCGCCACTCACTCATATGTTAGTGGTGGTAAATGATCGGTGATTACATACGTTTCTTTGCTTGCATCATTGCAATTGTAAGTGTTTCTTAGAGATGCCTGGCCGGTAACTGGTCTGCGGTGTACCTGTGGGCTGGGTGCAGTGACCGAGATTTCCATGTGTGGTAGTTGGATTTGCCCAGGCATGGCTGCATGTCCCGTGATGGGCTTTGCTCCGCTCATGTATCCCAGGCATTGTGTCCGCAAGGTGGTGCATAGTGGTACCCGTGGTTCATCATGTTCGATGTTGTTCAAGGTGCATGTGATGGGGTGGGCACTGTGTTTGTTGATTGCATTTACGCACAGCTGTGTAGGCATGCCACATCTGCATCCATTGGCTGGGTCGAACATTCTGTCGAAGTGTTTGGGGTCCCAGTTTTGCCACCCAGGTTGCTGTGTTCACCCCCACCCCCTGGCAACACCCCTCATACCCTAGCCAGCAGACAGGTTGCCTATGCTTGTACCCCCCCCGGCAACACCCCTCATACCCCGGCCAGCAGACAGATTGCCTATGGTTGTGCCCCCCTCGGCAACACCCCTCATACCCCAGCCAGCAGACAGATTGCCTATACTTGTGGTCCCCCTCCCCTGCAAGACCCCTCATACCCCAGCCAGCAGACAGGTTGCCTATGCTTGTGGTCCGTCCCCCCTGGCAACACCCCTCATTGCCCTGTTGTTGGACTTACCCAGCAGCCAGATACGTTGTGCAGTGCGTCGTGCCATGTAGTGGGGAAGCATGGAGTTGCGCAGCACCATGGCATCAAGTTTGGATCCCGGGAATCTTTCACAGCAATGTGTGATAAATTGCCTTGCATCACACACCATCTGGACATTCAGTGAATGGTAGAGATTCCTGTAGAGGTACACTACCTCCTCGGCATGCCGGACTACCAGCTCCACATGGGTACAGTTGATGGCACCAATTACATTAGGCATGCCTGCCAGTGCATAGAATGCTATGTTGGTATCATTCACCTCCTCCAAAGTCCGTGGTAAATATATGTGGTCCCTTCCATGTTTCAAGAGGGCATCCAGCACCTGGTTTAGGACACGGGAGAAACATGGTTGTGAGATGCCATGCAGCAGCCCCACAGTGTGCTGGTAGGTCCCTGTGGCAAGGAAGTACAGCACAGGCACTACGTTCAGCAAAGGGGGGATGCCTGTCTGGATGTTGGTGAGGCTTACCAGGTCGTCATGGATGAGGTCCACTATTGTGCATATGGTGTCCCATGTCCAGGCGGTACAGGGTGTGGATCTGTGCAGGGGTTAGGTCAAATGGACTGGCCCTTAGGTGAGGTATTGGTGGCTGCCTGCAGGGTACAACTGCCTGTCCTGGTGGTATGTGCTTGCCCTGTCTCACCCTCCTTCTCCTCCCGTGCCTCTGCTGCATTCCCTGGTTCAATGCCTGCTAGGGTAGTATCAGTGCAGGCATGTCCTCCAGCCCCAGTATTGCAACTGCTAATGGTAGCATTTTGTGTTTGGAAGGGGTGTGGTGTGTGGGTGTGCTCCTTTTGTGCTGTGCCAGACTCCATTGCCTCCACCTGTGCTGATTGTGTGCACCTGTGGCAGGTTTCAACACAGCAGATTGCTATTAACTGCTGCCCCGCGATGCTGGTGTTAACGGCATCATGGTACCTGTTCTTACCGGCATCTGGATGCCGGTAAGTGCATGTCCGTGAACCTCGTAATGTGTACTTACTTACAGCATGCCGGTGTTACTGGCACGGCTGCTGCGTGCACGCGCCCATTCTGGGTAGGTGCTACCCAGTCACAACAGGTCCCTGCAGATGCCGGTAGCACCGGCATCACAGGTCGTAATTTACCAGTCTGGTAAACAATGCCGGTTTTCCCTTACCGGTATCGTTATTATCGGACCGCCAACCTTGTAATGAGGCCCTATGTCTTGGCCCTGCAACCTCCCCCAATAAGAGATATATCTACTTGTCCCCAGCAACTCCCCCTGTTTAATTTAGGCATAAATTGCTCCCACTATATGTTTGTCCCCTGAGTCCGATGTTAAGTATTTCTCGAATAGGGTTAACTCTGTCATGGCTGCCCCTTTGATCGTGGGATGTGTGACCCAATCTCTTATCTGAAAGTAACAAACCTCCTGTTTCTTCCAATCCAGAGTCCTCCTTGCAACGGGTGAACGTTTTAATTTCTGTTCCCATTAACATATCCGTATCTTTCCGCCATGCTCCACAGGCCTGTCCCCCTCGACCCGGGGTAAAACCTTGGTTGTCAAAAATTGGGGTAAATGGAGACAGAAACATGGTAATTTGTGCCCTTATTATTGCTGCGTCGCAAGCTTCACCTCCCACCGATAATATTTATTTGTGATACATTTTGCTAGGCCTATCTGCATTTGGTTTCCACAATACCTCCTCGATGTTTCCCCCTGTCAAGGCCTTATCCATTGCTCTCCAAATTTTCCCCTGATCGTCCCTCAGCCATTCCCTCAGTATCCTAATCTGGGCAGCCCAAAAATAAACAATCAGATCAGATTCCCCCATGCCCACTATATTTCTCGGCAGCATCATCGCCTTCCTAGCTATCCTTAGTATTTTGTTATTCCAGATAAAACTACCCGTATGTTTGTAGATTGCTCAGAAGAAGCAGGTTAGGACCTAGATTGGGAGAGTCATGAAGTAATAGACAAGTTGTGGGAGCACCACCATCTTCACCATGTTAATCCTGCCCATAAATGTTATTGATAGGGTCCACCAATTTACTTCTAATTACCTGTAGTAGGGGTCTGTAATTGGCCGCAAATAATTCCTCAATTATTTAGGTCAGCTTTATCCCCAGATAGGTTAGAGGTTTCTCGTCCCATTTATATGTAAGGCTACGTTTAAGCCCCTCCTCTACCCCCTTAGGGATTGTCAGATTAAAAATTTCCATTTTCATGGGATTGATTTTTAGTCCTGCTACCCTCCCAAAACTTTTAATATCCCCTTCCATTGCCTTCAACAATCCCTCTGGCTGCCCCAGCGTCAAGAGCATCTCATCTGCAAAGGCAACCACTTTGTGGACCCTTCACCCAAATGTTATCCCCTCTATATCCCTGTTTGCTCGTATTTCTGTCAAAAGAGGCTCTAAGTAAATAGCATATAGCAAGGGAGAGAGAGGACATCCCTGTTTTGTACCCCTCTGGACCCTGATGGGCTCTGAGAGTTGGCCATTTATAGATAGTCTGTCACGCTCACCTGATTCCCACGGAGGCGCAGGTCTGGCTTCGAGTGCTGATGCTTCTTCAATGGTGAAGCGCAGGACTCTGAAGATGGACTCACTGGCTCGCAGGAATATTCCCCTGTGCGTGAAAAGGGAGTATTACCAACTGACAGAATAATGCTCAAGCCTCCCACTCCCTTCCAACCCTCCACGATACCCTTCCTCGATTCCCTGTGAAGTCTCACCTTAGGGTCTGGAAGGATGAGTTCTCCATCCTGCTTCTGATGCAGGGGCGCGTTTAAACCCAGTTACTTTACTAGATTGAGGTTTGATGGGAGTTCAAATAAGCTTGACTATTCAGGTAAGGCGCTGTAAGAGTTCTGTAGCAAGTTCAAAAGTTCAAGCTTAATAATAATGTTCATTGTATTATTGCAGCAAGCGCTAACGCTTATGTCTTTTTCCCCTTAGGGGCCGGGGTTCGTAATGCCGGAGATATGGCGCCGACCCGAAGTGAAACGTGCAGTTCCAGTAAATGACAGGTAAGTTCTGGATGAGCGTTGGGGTAATGTCTTTGCATTCGCTCATTCAATGTCTTTGTCTTTTTTCCCCATAGGGGCCAGGGTCCGGAATGCCAGGAAGCGGCATTACCCGAAATGAAATGGGAATGACCCAACAGGTAAGTCTTAGAAGGAAACCGAGCTTTTCCTATTCCCTTCCTTCTCTCACCTTCTGTTCTTGTCTTTTTCTCTCTAGGCTCTGGGAAGTGGCTGCGGATCCGGATGATCGCTGCTGAAGATGGAGGTGCCCAGGAAAGGTGAGTGAAATGCAGCGCTGCAGCGATCGGAGCAAAATGCTTTTAAAATGATGTCTTCCCTTTCAGGACCGTCGGTGTGAAGTCTCCGTGATGCAGCTTTAGCAGGTAAGGTCTTCTTTCTCTCCAATTCTCTCTTAGCAGGTGACCCAGGATACTGACAGGCGTGGCTGAAGTCCAGATGCAGGAGCTGACACGGTGAGCGTCCAGCTGCGAGGAGCAGAACAACGCGAAGCGTGAGGTGCTGATCGGGCGTGGTTTAAATAGCTTTGGAAGAAGTTCCAGGTATGTATCCTTCCACCGATCAGGTATGTATCCTTCCCCGACCACACCCAGGGGAAAGTAGGTCCACAGGTAAAGTAGTTCCATTCAGGCCTCAAGAGGGCCTGGATGTAGCAGCATGGTCTGCATCAGGTAAGTGCACCTTAAAACACTTGAACACATGTCTAGCTTTATGAGCCTGGCGCCTAAGGCGCCAGGACAGGGGTCCAACATGAGCCTGGCGCCTAAGGCGCCAGGACTGTGTCCAAAGGGCCCCAGCTTGGGCCCGCTGGCACTTCCCTGGGGGAAATGATGCCTGCCTCTGGGGTTGCTGGGTCGGACCTGGCTCCTTGGAGGTAGGCATCATGACAGTACCCCCCCTCAAGGCCCCTCCCAAGGTTGTTCCCTCCGGGGGTTTTGGCTTGTTCGGAAATCTCCGGTGGAACCTTTGTATTAATCGAGGTGCGTGAACATGGTTACTAGGCTCCCACGATCTCTCCTGAGGTCCATATCCCTTCCAGTCAACAAGATATAAGAGTTTGGACTTTAACACCTTGGAGTCTAAAATGTCTTTAACTTCAAATTCTAATTCCCCTTCAATTTGAACTGGGTCTGGAGGCTTGGACAGTCGGGTCCCTGGTTGTACTGGCTTCAAAAGTGATGCATGAAAAACTGGATGAATACGCATGTTAGACGGTAAATCCAGTTTAAAGGCCACAGGATTGATTATAGCCTTGATGGGATAAGGTCCTATGAATCTGGGATTGAAGGTTTGCAGGCCCTTGAGGGGTAAATGTTTCGTTGCTAGCCATACCTGATCTCCTACTTGGTAAGGAGGAGTTTTACTTCGGTGCAAATCAGCGTTTTCTTTATACTTTTTCTTGGCTTGCTGTAAATGAGTTGCAGCTTCTTTGAAGGCTTGGGTTATTGTGGAATGCAGATGATTTACTGCGGGCATTTCCAGGGTCAGAGGTGGATCTAGATCAGAGGTCCGAGGATGGTGACCATACAAAGTATAAAAAGGAGTTTGTCCGGTTCCAGAATGCACTGAATTGTTGTATGCATATTCTGCGATCCAAAGGATTTCTTTCCGATTTAACTCGGATTGGTGTAACATGCACCGAAGATATTGCTCGAGAGTCTGATTGGTTCTCTCGGTTTGTCCGTCGGTCTGGGGGTGGTGGCTGGTGGATAGCCGCACATCTATTTGTGCTAGTTGGCAACACTTTTTCCAAAAATGGGAGATAAATTGACTTCCACGATCCGAGACTAATATGGAAGGGAAACCATGTATGCAAACTATATTCTCCAGAAATTCCTTGGCCAAGGTGGAAGCTGAAGGCAAACCTTTTAAAGGGATAAAGTGGGCCATTTTGGAGAATAGATCCACAATTACAAGGATAGTGTTGTAACCAGCACAAGGAGGCAGGTCAGTTATAAAGTCCATTGACAAGGTGTGCCATGGTGCCGGTGGAATATCCAAGGGTTGAAGTAGGCCGGCTGGCCTTTTCTTTTGACCCTTGTTTTGGGCGCAAATTCCGCAAGACAATACAAAAGACTTTATGTCTTTTCTCCAAGAAGGCCACCAGAAGTGGTATTTGATTTTTTCCTCCGTTTTAGCGATACCAGGGTGTCCTTCCATTAATGATTCATGATGATGGGCAATAACAAGTTCTTGCAATTCTTTACTAGGCAGAAACAACCGCTCCTGGAAGTAGGGTAAGTCATCCTTAATGGTGTAATGAGGACCCTTTTGACTCCATTCCAGTAAGGCTGAAGAGTCTAGAAGTTGTTTTACTTGCGTTTGGATGTCCTCAATAGTTTGCAATGAAGTTAGGCCTAAGATTATTTGTTCTGGTATGATTGGCACAGGTTCTAAACTCGAATTGGGTTCTTCCATGCCAATCCGGGATAAGGCGTCCGCTTTACCATTCTTGCAGCCAGGGCGATAGGTAATTACAAAATCAAATTCCGCAAAGAATAGAGCCCATCGGAGTTGTCGTGAAGATTGAGCCTTGGCCGTCTTTAAATACTGTAAATTTCTGTGGTCCGTAATTACGGTGATGGTGTGTCTTGCCCCGAGAAGGTAGTGACGCCAAGCCTTGAAAGCAGATTTAATAGCCAGTAACTCTTTGTCGGTAATTGCGTAGTTGATTTCAGGAGGAGAACATTTCCTGGACCAAAAGGCCACAGGGTGTAGTTGGTTAGTTTCTGGGTCTCTTTGCGACAGGACAGCTCCCATGGCCGAACTGGATGCGTCGGTTTCCACAATGTAAGGGAGATCTGGGTGCGGGTGCTTCAATATAGGTGCAGAGGTGAATTTGGTTTTCAGGTCCTGAAAGGCTTGTTCGGCCTAAAGAGTCCATTCAAAGCGTTTGGTTTTCTTTAGGAGAGCTGTGATGGGTTGGACTGTTCGGGAAAATTCCGGGATGAATCTTCGATAGAAATTGGCGAAGCCGAGCATGCTCTGAACTCCTTTCACCGAGCTAGGAGATGGCCATTTGAGGATGGCGTCCACCTTTCGCGAGTCCATTCGGACTCCTTGAGGTGTCAGGATGAATCCGAGAAACTCCACTTCTGTGGTATGAAAAACACATTTTTCGAGCTTTGCAAATAGTCTGTGCTGGCGCAATTTCTCAAGAACTGCCCTAACATGTTTTCTGTGATCGGATTCTGAAGAGGAGTACACCAGGATGTCGTCAATATAAACAATGACACAGATGTCGATAAGTTCCCGAAGAACATCATTCATAAAGTACTGAAAGGCGGCAGGTGCATTGCACAAACCGAAGGGCATCACCTGATATTCGAAGAGCCCAAATTTGGTGCGGAAAGCAGTCTTCCATTTGTCGCCTTCTTTTATACGCACCAGGTGATAAGCTCCTCAGAGATCTAACTTGGTGTACACACAAGCGTCTTTCACCTGGTCGATAAGCTCAGGGATCAGGGGCAGAGGATAACGATTCTTAATCGTTATTTGATTTAGGGCACGATAGTCTATACATGTTCTAAGGTCGCCCTCTTTTTTCGGCACGAAGAACAGAGCTGAGGAGACAGGAGACTTGGACGGGCGAATAAAACCATTGGCTAGGTACTGATCTAAATACTGAAGCAAATGTAGGTTCTCAGGTTCCGTAAGAGCATAAATCCTACTACAAGGTAGTTGAGCATTGGGTACCAGATCGATTTGGCAATCATAAGACCGATGGGGAGGTAACGTGTTAGCCTGTTCCTTCTGAAAAACGTCTTGGAATTCTTGGTATTCTGACTGTAGCTGTACAGGGGTGGAAGTTGCTGAGGCTAGACCCATAACTGGATTTCTTGGGTAACAAGTTGGTTCACAATCAGGAAAACTTGTCTTCTTTGCTCGCCAGTCAATTCTGGGATTATGTGTTTCTAACCAAGGAATTCCAAGAATTACCTGAAATTGTGGGGCCTTGATCACATCAAACACGATTGCTTCCCGATGTCCATCCTGACCCACCAGTGTCATTTCAACAGTGGAATGCGTTACAGGCCCTGAGGCTATTTCGGTTCCATCTACTGTAGTAATGACATCTTGGGTTACTTTCGGGCGGAGAGGGAGCTTAATCCTGGAAGCCAATTCACGGTCTATGTAATTTCCAATAGCTCCACTGTCGATGTATGCTTTTATAGCATGCAACAGCTGAGGCTGTTTTGGGTCCACGAGCACCATTGGCATGACAAAATGCGAGGTCAAAGAGTTTGTTTTCAAGCTCGGCAAGCGGACCCCTACGCTTGTCGGGCTAGGTCGTTTCCCCAATCAGGTGTCAATAAATCGTTATCAGTGGCTCCAACCACCTTCTTAGGTGGTTTAACCAGACAATTTCGAAGAAAGTGACCGGAAGTCCCGCAATACAGGCAAAGTTGCATTTGCCGCCTTCTCTCTCGTTCCTTCTGTGTTAATGGTCCTTTAACACCACCGATTTGCATAGGTTCGGATATGTCAGTACTCTTGGAGTTAGCGTGGGTTTTGATCGGTACTCGGGTTTCGTACTTGAACTGATCTGCTTTTCTATTTTGAAGTCTGTGATCAAGTTGAACCACCAAGTCTATGTAGTCTGCGCAGACCTGGGGTGGATCTACTATCTGAGCTAGAACATCCTTAAGCTCTCCGCGCAGGCCTCGATGAAACAATGTGATCCTTTTGTTTTCTGGCCATCCAGTTTCCACAACCAGTCTATTAAAGGTGGCAACGTAGGACAGAAGATCCTGATCACCTTGTCGTAAGGATAGCAGTTCGTTATCAAGTGCTTGTCCTTGAGAGTGTTGAGCAAACAATCTTTCCATGCTGGCCTGGAAACCCTGAAAATTCTGGAGAATGGGATCATCCTGATTTACCAATGGAATAGACCAATCGGCAGCACTGCCACTGAGGTAAGATAGTATAAAGGCTACCTTGGTCTGGTCGTTAGGGAAGGCCCCGGGTCTGCATAGAAAGTGTAAACGACATTGGTTCATAAAGACGGCATATTTCTTGGGATCCCCCGCAAAACGTTCAGGCGGGGCCAAAGGCATGTGTCCAGGTAGATTGATTTGTACCGGGTTATTCAAACCCATTGATGTGGAAGTATCTCCGGAATTAGGTAAAGGAGTGTGCCCTGCCTGGGCCTGCAATAACCTTTTGGCCAGGTCATCTGTTCTTTCCTTGGATAGGATCAGTTCTCTTTTGAGAGCGTTAGTCTCCTGGCGGGCTGAGTGCACTTCTGCCCGTAATTCCCCCAAAAGCTGGGCCAGCTGATCTGTCTCGGAAGTCTCCATAGCGCATGGGTGGGAAATTGTGGGTAGGCTTTGCGTTCTGTCATGCTCACCTGATTCCCACGGAGGCGCAGGTCTGGCTTCGAGTGCTGATGCTTCTTCTATGGTGAAGCGCAGGACTCTGAAGATGGACTCACTGGCTCGCAGGAATATTCCCCTGTACGTGAAAAGGGAGTATTACCTACTGACAGAATAATGCTCAAGCCTCCCACTCCCTTCCAACCCTCCACGGTACCCTTCCTCGATTCCCCGTGAAGTCTCACCTTAGGGTCTGGAAGGATGAGTTCTCCATCCTGCTTCTGATGCAGGGGCGCGTTGAAACCCAGTTACTTCACTGGATTGAGGTTTGATGGGAGTTCAAATAAGCTTGACTATTCAGGTAAGGCGCTGTAAGAGTTCTGTAGCAAGTTCAAAAGTTCAAGCTTAATAATAATGTTCATTGTCTTATTGCAGCAAGCGCTAACGCTTATGTCTTTTTCCCCTTAGGGGCCGGGGTTCGGAATGCCGGAGATATGGCGCTGACCCGAAGTGAAACGTGCAGTTCCAGTAAATGACAGGTAAGTTCTGGATGAGCGTTCGGGTAATGTCTTTGCATTCGCTCATTCAATGTCTTTGTCTTTTTTCCCCATAGGGGCCGGGGTCCGGAATGCCAGGAGGCGGCAGGACCCGAAATGAAATGGGAATGACCCAACAGGTAAGTCTTAGAAGGAAACTGAGCTTTTCCTATTCCCTTCCTTCTCTCACCTTGTGTTCTTGTCTTTTTCTCTCTAGGCTCTGGGAAGTGGCTGCGGATCCGGATGATCGCTGCTGAAGATGGAGGTGCCCAGGAAAGGTGAGTGAAATGCAGCGCTGCAGCGATCGGAGCGAAATGCTTTTAAAATGATGTCTTCCCTTTCAGGACCGTCGGTGTGAAGTCTCTGTGATGCAGCTTTAGCAGGTAAGGTCTTCTTTCTCTCCAATTCTCTCTTAGCAGGTGACCCAGGATGCTGACAGGCGTGGCTGAAGTCCAGATGCAGGAGCTGACACGGTGAGCGTCCAGCTGCGAGGAGCAGAACAACGCGAAGCGTGAGGTGCTGATCGGGCGTGGTTTAAATAGCTTTGGAAGAAGTTCCAGGTATGTATCCTTCCACCGATCAGGTATGTATCCTTCCCCGACCACACCCAGGGGAAAGTAGGTCCACATGTAAAGTAGTTCCATTCAGGCCTCAAGATGGCCTGGATGTAGCAGCATGGTCTGCATCAGGTAAGTGCACCTTAAAACACTTGAACACATGTCTAGCTTTATGAGCCTGGCGCCTAAGGCGCCAGGACAGGGGTCCAACATGAGCCTGGCGCCTAAGGCGCCAGGACTGTGTCCAAAGGGCCCCAGCTTGGGCCTGCTGGCACTTCCCTGGGGGAAATGATGCCTGCCTCTGGGGTTGCTGGGTCGGACCTGGCTCCTTGGAGGTAGGCATCATGACATAGTCTTAATGTTGTGTTCTGGTAGTTGGCCTTAATCATGGTAAGGAATGTTTCCCCAAATCCCATTTGCTGCATAGTTAAGAACAGGAATCGCACTCCACCCTGTCACGCCTTCTCCACGTCGTGCGCCACTAAAATCGTCGAGTAACTTGTATAGTTGACCTTTTCTATAAGACAAGCTATTCATCAGGTGTTATCGCTGGTCTGTCTACCCCTAATAAACCCTGACTGGTCTGGGCCGATTATATTGGGAAGCAGTTGGTCCAACCGGTTGGTCAGGACCTTTGTGTATATCTTTGCGTCCGTATTGATCAGGCCTATTGGCCTGTACAAGCCGCATACCGTCGGGTCTTTGCCATCTTGGGGGGGAGAAGGGCCACTTTTGCCTCCTCCATAGTGGATGTTATTCTTCCCTCCTGCCCCATGTCGTTAAATAACGGGACCAAATACGGAATCAGAATTTCCCTGTATGTTTTGTAAAACTCTGTATTTAATCCGTCCGGACCCAGGGGTTTGTTACTGGGGAGGGCCATAATGACTCTCCACACTTCTTCAACCGTGATGTCTTACTCTAGCGTTTCCCTATCTTGGTTTGTAATTCGGCCAGCTCCTTTGCTTTCAAATATTCGACTTGATTGTGTTCTGGTGGGATGGCTGAACCATTTAGCTCCCTAGAGAACCTCGAGAAACTCCAGAGTTATATCTCTGGTGTCCGTGCTAGTACCCCCTCCTTCACCCCTTAATTTAAGAATCGTTTAAGATTTCTCTTCCCTTCTTAGCATTCTTGCCAAAAATCTATCCGCTTTATTGACATTTATGTAATATTTTTGTTTTATGAACGTTAGTGCCTTTTCCGCCGCCCTTGCCTGTATAATCTCCAAATGGGCCTTAATCACTCTATATTCCTTTCTCGTGGCCCCGCTGGCTCCCCCTCCCATCTTTGCCATTACTTCCTTCAGCTTCCCCTCAAGGTTCCTTTCTTCTAGTCTTAACTCCCTCTCCCTCCGTAACTTGATTGCTATAGCTCTTCCCCTGATGGTAGCCCTAAAAGCATCCCAACTGGTTTGTCCTGAAGTCTCTGAAACCCTGTTGTTTCCAAAGTAGTTCTTTATCTCCCCATCCAGTTCCCTCCTCAAACTATCATCTGGGGCCTGGCCTTCTAGCTATTTGCACCATTATAGTGGCATGATCTGATAAAGAGATTACCCACACCTCAATGAGTCTTACCCGGCCCAACAGTTTCCTAGATATCCACACGTAATCTATTCTCGATGACGAGCGATAAACATGTGAGTAGAATGTAAAACCTTCCTTGTCCTCCTCTTTCTCCCTCCATACATCCACTATGGCTAATCTCTCAACCTTTTCTACCAGCTCCTTCGAAGGCTTACCCTGATTCCCTTTAATGTTTGTTGATCTATCCTTTCCTGGGTCCCAAGCCATGTTGAAGTCCCCCGATAGTATTATGGGGCCTTTTGTACATTTCTCCAACTTAACCAAAATGCTTTGGATGAAAGCATCCTGATCCGTGTTTGGGGCGTAAAAGTCGCAAGGGTAAATCTCTCCCCCCTCCCCTTCAGGTTCACAGCTATGTACCTCCCTAGAGCGTCTATATCCATGTCTGTTACTATTACATCCAGGTTGGATCGCAGGCCTATCAAAACTCCCACTCTCTTCCGTCGACTGCACAATAGTGGGGAATCCCTGCACACTCAGATGGTCCCTGTCCAGTGTCTGTACATGTGTCTCCTGTAGTGAGATTATATCTGGTCCCTCCCTCCGCAAGAACCTCTCCAGGTTCTTCCTCTTCACTGGGGAGTTCAAGCCCCTTATCTTCAGAGATATCAGGCGTAGCTTGTTAAAGCTCCCCATTTCCCTAGGATATTCACTTTTCCTTGTGATCCCTTCCCCCCTTCATTCCGATTCCCCCCTTCCTCCTGACTCCCTCTCCCCCTCCCAACCCCTCCCTTTGGCTGGAGGAACTCCACCAGCCTCTACCCCCCAGCCCTGAATCTCCCACTCGGGAATTGAGTCCCATTGATGTCCTAGCCAGAGCCCCAGCTGGGTTTCCCCAATAGATTCCTACCCACCCGCCCCCTCCACCCTCCACCCTGGAGCACCTCCTTTTTTCACATTGATCGCCCTCCCCAGGCATAATACTTATATAGCCCCTGAACCTTTACCCCTTTTTCTCGCAGCTTTGGTCGTTGCTAACGGACCTCTCCATCTCCGCTCCCTCCGCTGGCAGGGCCTTTCAAATGGGGTTGGTATCCCCCCTTCTTGTTCTTTTTGGTTTTTACCACCGTTGACCATTCCCAACTTTTGCACCCCCTTGATCCTTTGCTTTTGGTGTGTTCTTGGCTCCAGTTCTTCCTTCTTTATCCCCAGAATCTTCGCTCCTTCCTCCATAGTGGTGAACCTGTGTTGCCTACCCTGCCATTCAAATACCATGCCAAAGGGAAATGTCCATCTGTACCGTATGTCCTTCTGTCTGAGTACCTGGGTGATCGGGACAATATTTCTCCTTTTGAGCAAGGTTGTCTGGGACAAGTCTTGGAAGAGTAACAGGTCCGACCCGTTGTAAGATATTTGTTGGCTTTCCTTGACTGTTGTAAGATCCGTTCCTTGATCTTGTAATCCTGTAGGGCCACCAAGACATCTCTTGGGCATGCCCCCGGTTCCATCCTGCGCGGTCCGACTCTGTGGATCCTGTCTATCCTTACTTCCAGCACCTTCTCAGAGTCCAATAGATCCTTGAATATGCCCTTCATCATTGCCTTGAGGTCTTTGTCTAGCACTTCTTCTGGGATATTTTTGACCCGGATATTACATCTTTTGTATCTATTCTCCAAATCCTCTGTTTGCAGCTCTAGGTTATGGGTTGCTATTGCCATTTTTTGTCTACCTAGGTCTCGATCTTCCTGGAGTCCTCTGTCAGCTCTTGAATGGCCCTTTCATTTGTGTCAACCCTTTCCTCCATCTTGCTCACGTCTTGTTTAATTTCTTGGAGTGCGGAGGCGAGGTCTTCTCTCATCATTGTCATCTGTTTCTGTACAGTGTCTGTGATTTTGTCTCTGAACTCTGTGAAGTATTGCTTTAGGAGGGAGTGTGTTACTTGCCGGTCTATTCATTCCTTCTCCTCTGTTACCCCCTGGTCCCTTTGCTCCTGGTCTGTTAGGTTTCCCGGGGGAGAGGTCGCCTCTTTACCCCACATTTTCTGTAAATTGCTTTCCATGGGTTTTCTAGGACCCTTAGGGGAAAAATGGCTGTTCCTTTCCACTTGTCTTAGACATTGACACCAGGGAAGGACTTTTCGGGTGGGCTTGACGCTCTCAATTTTCCCTTCTATGCTCTCCTCACTCCTCTCCTCTTGTGCCCTCCTGGGGGGGAGTATTTTTGTAATCGCCTGGCCCTTCCTCGTCTTAATGGCGGTACTGGTTGATGACCGCCTCTCAGAGGGGCACCACACGCAATGCCCCTTTGTCTTTTGGGGGACCTCCCCTGAGCTGCCCCCGCTAAAATTAGGTGTGCCCCCTCACCTCACCTCCACTTCCCGGAGTAAAGTTATTCTCCACCTCTTCAGTCAATGGAGCAAGGCCCCCCAATCTGCCCGCCCCCACAACCCCGGGAGGTTGGATCAGGCCTACCCTGCTTTGCCGTTCCCTTCCCCAGGTCACAAGTTACTGCTGTTAACTGCTCCTTTGTTTCCCTCACGTGCCGGTCCGACCCCCCCCCCCCCCCTCTGCCTCCAGCGTCTCCTCTTTGCTTCCTTTAGCGCTTGGGAGCCCTTCCTGGCCCTCTTCTCAGGGTCTTGTCCTCCTGTGCGTGTAGGCTGTCCCCCTCCGCGCACCGACTGGTCTGGCTTAGCCCCTTTGCCTGCGGTCGCCCTCCTCTGGCCGGCCGGGTGTCTCCCTGGTGGTGCTAACCTTGAAAGTCTGGGTCAAGGGTCTGCCCCGCTCCCAGCAGGGGTAACAGGTCCTCCTCTTCCCACGCACCTTCCGAACGCGGTTGGGACCGGGTGGTACCTTCCCTGGATCCTTTTGTCCTTTCTAACTTCCTCTCTGAACTCCGGTCGTCTCCCTATTGAGTCTCTTTCAGCAATTATCCTCCGGGATACTCAAGAGTTTGTTTGCAGCTTACTGCTGCTCACGACCCTTCTTTGTCGCTGTGGGGCACCCACCAACACCTCTGGCTCCTGCCCTGAGCTCTGGTCTGTCCGCCGCCTCCAGCACCAGTGTAGCTACCTGCTGGTGTGCCTGTATACGCAACTTTCGGTTTACATTGCTGCTGGGCACTGGGGTTGCAGATTGCCCTGTTTGTATCAGCTGAACCAACATGCCCTTCTCTGCTGGGGGGTGGTACCCGCATCAATTCCAGCACCTTGCTCCACACTTTCCTCCTCCACACCCGCCGCCCTGGCCGCCTCCCGGGATCCGCCGGTCTTGCTTGCTCCTCACTTTCCTCCTCCACACCTGCTGTTCCGGCTGCCTCCCGAGGACCGCCGGTCATCATTAATGCCAGAGCTCACGTGTTCCAACAAGACTGTGGGGATATTGGCCCCCGTCTGCCTGGGCTTCTCGTCGCTCCTAGTCTGCTGCCTTGGGAGGGCACCGGTATGGAAAACAAGCTGTGGAGTCCCACAGGGTCAAGAGAGCATCGCCACGGTGCTCTCCACCCAGCAGCCATCTTGGAATCTCAATCTTAAATATTTTGGAAGTTATTTTCCACAAAGTAAAATACATCGACGTAATTTACTCCATGGAAACAACAGGATAAAGTTTTGACACCCTGGGGTTCCTATGTTAATAGTCCTGGGACACATAGTAATTGACAATCAAACTTAGGGTGCCTGTGGTATTCTGTGGATACACCTTGGTTGCACTTTCCTTGATAGGCACCCTTGGGGTGCCTATATTTGATTCGTTAATACCCCTGGGACACACATCCCTTTGTACACTCCATGGTGGTTTATCAATAACACAGATGAACACATGCTTTAATTGGGACCCTGTGGATGCCTTTGATAATCAATGTGTACCCTTGGGGCATATATGATATGATATGTCATTTAAAACGCGCCTGTACACAAGTGTTTCTAGGCTCGAGAAGACACGGGAGGGAAGACAGAGAGATGACAAGACAAACAATCTTACTAGGCCTTGTGTCATTCAGATCGTGTAGTGCTGCAACGTAAAGTGCAGGGGGAAGGGCCCGAGATAGGGAAGGGGGGAGTGCAATCAGGGCAACATTGCTCTGAGTAAGTGCATCCAGGGCAACGTGGCTCTGGGTAAATGCAAGGATGTGGGGGACTGTGGGTGACAATTACAGCCTCTAAGTGCGTGGTAGGCCTAGAGGCAGTGCAGGGGAGACTGATCATGGAGGAACCTGGTACCCAGTAGACTCTGAGGGTAACCAAGCAACCAGTCAGTGCAGGCGATAGATAGGTCCGCAGTGGGGAGAGAGAGAGAGAGAGAGAGAGAGAGAGAGAGAGAGAGAGAGAGAGAGAGAGAAAAGAGAGAGAGAAAGCAGAGGAGAAAACTATGGTCTTGAGCTGCTTCCAGAACTTCAGGTGGTCCGGCTCAAGTTTGAGAGGGGCAGGGAGGCTATTCGAGATGAGAGGCACCTGCAGAGGAGAGACTTTGAGGTAGTTTAGCAAAGGGCTCAAGAAGGAAGGTATTTTGGAAGAGAAAATTGGATGTAGTGTGGGCCCTCTTAGATGAGATTTTCATAGCAATGATAAATCTTCCTGACCTGCGTCAACCACAGAACCTTTTTCTTTAGTGGTGGATTATTGTTCCTTTTACCTCAGTGAGTGAGAACCTTGTTCCACAATCAGACTCATTTTCTCTTTTTATGGATGTCATTTTTAAGACTCTCCATAGTGTCTTTTTAATTTTATCCTCTTTAACAACTTATGGCGCATACTGCTTTTGTTGCTGGGTTGCCCTTGGGGCTCCACTTTTAACTATCTCTGGCTAACCTTGTGAGAACTGCAGTTCCCAAGGGTAGAACAGATCTCTGGATCCCTTTTACATTTTATAAGGTGATACCAGCACTCCCCACCACATGTGGAGTGCTGGGGCGATGCTGGGTACCCCCTTTTTCATTCTAAATCTAACATTTATGTTACAATGACAAGCTTACCTTTAATGGCTGGTGGCAGTGAACCTTTTTATTAATTCGGTGCACCTTTACAGCGGGTTGTTTCCACAGCCCTGGTAAAGGCACCCATGGGTGCTCATTTTACCAAAATGGCCCTGTCTTCTTTTTTCACCATTTCAGTGTTCCTTGTCCTTTTGTGTCCCTTCCCCTGACCTCCAGGGTTGGAAATTCCCTTGTGTTCACTTTATCTTTGGAGGGAGTCCTGTGGACTCCTTGCCCAGGCTCCAGAGTGTCTGTGAAGGAATGAAGCGAGGGAGGAGTCCAAAAGTCTGCAGCCATTTGTCTTCCAGCCTGGCTGTTTGATTCGCTGGATTCCTGCATAAAAGTCAAATCCTGGAAGCTGAAGAGGTAGTCGACCACTGGAAACGAAACCAAAGAGGATGATGAAGAAACCGCATCTGAGATGATTTGCAGTGACTGGAGAGCCTGCTGAATAACCAGAGCCTGCTGTTACCCTTCCTTCCAATCGACCTTGGGACTCTGAAAATGACAACCCGGACCCAGAGCCTGGTGAGCCCCACTAGACTCAAGAAGACCTGCATTTTCAGCCATCCTACGTCATGCTGCGACCTTGCAGGGCTGCAATACCCCAATACCCTGGGACCTCGAGCCATTGTGCGGTGCATGGTCTTTGAATCTTGCTGAAACTTTGTGGGCATCCTGCTGGACCTCCAGAAACGTGACCCAAGTCCAAAAAGTCCCCTCACCAGAGTGCTGGACCTTGCAAACGACAAGAATCTGACTGGGGATATACTGTCTTCTTCTGTGCTCCTGAAAAGGCGCCAAATCCATAGAGCTGCATCCAGCCCCGAAGAAACTCTTGCCTGTAGCCTTCTGCATCGATTGCTGAAATAGCCCATCAAGGGTCCTGTCTTCTGTCCTCCGGATAAGGAATGCAGCGCCTGGGTTTTTGGCTACAGATCGTGAAATCCTCCTGCTGCAAACTCTTCTGTGCTGAGGTACTGTGCTGGCTTGGGTATTTACTTACCTTAAGTCTCTTGTGATTCCTGTGTACTTTTGGGGTGTTACCTGTGATTGTGTGGTCTCTTGTCCAGTTCACCCAGGCCCACTGCTCGTTTCCTTCGAAGGGATTGGCCCTCATTACGACCCAGGCGGTAAGTTACCGCCTGGGTCGTACCCTTACGACCATGGCGTAAACTACGTTTACGCCATGGTGGTTGGCGGATTTACCGCCCCATTCCAAGGTGAGTGGGGCGGTAAATCCCCATTTCCCAATTTACCCTTCCCCATTCCCATTTTCGCCCCATAGGGCATAATGGGAATGGGGAAAGGCGATAATTGCGGCACCGTAAATTACGGTGCCGTAATTATCGCCAAGGTCCCTTTGCGGCATGGATTTTAACGGCTGCAAAAAAGCAGCCGTTAAAAGCCATCCCGCAAAGGGAACCTTGTAATCAGGCGTTAAGGGTCGGCGCCGTTTACGGCGTCGTAAACCCCTTAACGCCTGAGTCAGAATGAGGGCCATTGTGTCCTCGGACGTATTCCTTATCTTTGATAATACGTTTCCAGCTTGCTGGCCTCGGAAATTTTTTCTGTAGAGGGCGCTGCGCGTCAAATTCCGCCGAGTCGATGTACCTCGACGGCCACCGTATCGGCGTCGACGTCACAATGCCCACAAATAGCCACGCGCTGCGTCCGTTGCTCAGTTCCGTTTTTCCGTGCTTCCTGGGGCCTCGGAACGTCGTTGCTCAGTTCAGTCAGGTTAACTATCTATTTCTACTCGAATATTCCTTATCGTTCTCGATGGCTTCTTCATCAGAACCGACGACGCCGCAATCCGGCTTCAAGAAAGGTCAAGACTGCGGTAAAAAAATGTCAATAACGGATCCACAGAGGGTCTGCTTATGGTGCTTGGGATCCGAGCACCATTGTTCGGAGTGTGAGGACTGCATGTCCATGACGGCGAAAGCCTTGAAGGAGCGCAAGGGGAAGCTCGAGAGAGGTAAGTCAGCCAAAACCTCCTCGAAAGTTTCGTCGGCTGAGTCGAGGCATTCGTCTCCTCGCCGTCGAAAACATTCCCATTCTAGATCTCGAAGCAGCTCCCACCATTCGTCGAGATCAAGACACTCAAAAAAGAGACGTCAAAGGTCCCATTCCTCGTCGTCTTCTGTGTCCCCAGAAAGAGTCTCCTGTCCCACCAAACACAGTTCTCAAGCTGAGTGGGAGGAATTCAGAAAGAAAATGTTAAGCGTCTTCGAGAACGCGGCCTCAACCCACTCGAAGACAGCTGAGGGTGATACCCCGGGTGAAAAACCCAAAAAATCAAAACGCCGCGAGTTGCAGCACCCGGCGAAACATTCCACCCGGGAGCGCCATGAGCCATCGGGTAAGAAGGCACCATCTTCGACGCCGTCGTCGAGGATTCCTTCGACGCACAGATCGGTGCCATTGACGCCGTTGTCGAAGGGTTCCTCGACGCATCGGTCAATCGACTTGACGCCATCGTCGATGCTGACGTCGACGCCGATGAAAGAGAGGACCAAGGCCACCCCACAGCCAACGGTGATTTCAAGGGCCTCCGGCACGACGCCGAGACCGTCGTCGATGCCCTTGAGTAGGATCCCGATCCTCTTGTGTTCTTTGAGACCCCTTCCAGTTTTTTCGACGCCGTTTTCGGCGCCTTCTTAGCCTGTTACATCGGCGTCGAAGACATCGACTTTTTCTCGTCCAATAACGACGAGTTTGGCTCCTTCTGCCTTGGAAATGGGTTTTACTCCATTTCAGAGGTCAGAATACCCTGGACTTTCTTCAATTTATGAAGGAGGGGAAGATTCTGACCAGGAAACATTCGGATTACAGAGGACCACACTGCCTACTGCAGAGGATTTCACCTCTGAGGAAAGAAGGCTGAAGGAACTACAGGAGTCACTACATGAGGCAAGTGGGCTGGACACTTCCCCAGAAGTGGAATTTGTTAAGCCAGACCCAGGGGAACATGCCAAAACACCATATAGAACCCTGATGGCAAGAATAACTGAGTTTATGGGTTGGTCTGGGCCTTCACCTGATTTCCAACAGGATGACCTAACAGATATATTGGACAAAGGCCCACAGGAGGACCCGGTGGTCCCCTTCCATGCAGCCCTACAAAGAAAAATTGCATCTAATTGGGAAACTCCCGAAGTTATCCCTGCAGTCAATAAAAGATTGTCAACCAAGTATAGGGTAGCGGCTGCTGACCCTGAATACCTGTCAAAACACCCGACCCCAGAGAGCCTGGTGGTTCAAGCGGCAACTTCATCTAGCAGTAGGACGACTTACCCTACTGTCCCACAGGATAGAGATGACAAGAGGTACGACTCTATGGCAAAGAAAGTCTTCTCTGCCTGTAGTATGGCGTTGAAGTCCATCAACGCCACCTGTACGCTCGCCAGGTTCAGTCACACACTATGGGAGTGTGCTTCATCAGCGGCTGACTGCATACCCAAAGGAGAGGAAAAGGAAGCATTCCTTAACATTATTAAAGATGGCAAAGATGCCATGTGCGAATCACTTCAAACTGGCATCGATTCCGCTGACAGTATCAGCAGGGCCATGGCGGCAAGTACAACAATCCGCAGGCATGCGTGGTTGCGAAAGTCGGGCTTTGCCCCTGATGTACAGGCCAGACTTTTGAATATGCCCTTTGACGGCTCTTCATTATTCGGGAAAAAGGCTGATGACAGTCTGGAAAAGTTGCAGACTTCTAAAGCAGCAGCAAAATCCTTAGGAGCTGCTATCCGCCAAACTCCTTTTCGCCCCTCAGGAACCTCTGGGAGAGGAAAGTCCTTTCGCTATTATTCCGCATTCGGGAAAGGCAAAGGACAGCCGGCTCAAAGAGGCCAAAGGAGATCCACCCGAGGTGGACGGGTCAAAAGTACTAAGACCGCAGCAGCAGCAGGTGCCTCTTTACCCTCGGCATCTAAATCAGTCGCCCCCAAACCACTCTGAGGCCTTCCCACACAATACACCTGTAGGGGGCAGGTTAACTCACCATCTGACGGAATGGCAGGCTATAACGTCAGATGCTTGGGCATTGGAGACAGTTGCCCAAGGTTACTGCCTACCCTTTCTACACATCCCTCAGAGTTATCCACCGGGGAACAGCTCTCTAAAAGTTCCAGATCCGCTCCGCTTGCAGGAAATTATAGACCTGCTAGAGAAAGGTGCCATAGAACCGGTACCTGTAGCGGACAGGAACAAGGGCTGGTACTCCCCCTACTTTCTCATACCAAAGAAAGACGGAGGACTGAGACCCATCCTGGACTTACGAGAATTGAACAAGTTCCTCAGGAAGGACAAGTTCAAGATGGTAACTCTCTCTCAGATCCTTCAGGCCCTCCAGCTCCAGGACTGGCTGGTATCACTGGACCTTCAGGATGCTTATTTCCATGTGCCAATCCATCTCAAACACAGGAAATACCTGAGGTTCGCAATTGGCGACTCTCATCAATTTCGAGTTCTGCCATTTGGGCTGACCTCCGCCCCGAGGGTCTTCACCAAGCTGATGTCGGCAGTGGCGGCGAGTCTAAGGAGGGAAGGGATCCACGTCTACCCCTACCTGGACGATTGGCTGATCAGGGCCGTATCTTCGGAACAGGCCCAGGCCCAGCTAGATTATGTCGGCCTCTTCCTTCACAGACTGGGCTTCTCCCTCAATTTAAAGAAGTCACAGATGATACCATCACAGAGACTCCAGTTCATTGGAGCGGTCCTGGACACTTCCCTGGGAAAAGCCTCGCCAACACAGGTGAGGGCTCAAGATATTCTACAGATGGTCACCAAGTTTCAAAATGCCCAACGTCTCCCAGCCTTCGACTTTTTGAGGTTGCTAGGCCTCATGGCATCCTGCATCTTCCTTGTGCCAGAGGCTCGCCTGAGAATGAGATCTCTTCAGTGGTCACTGAGAAGTCAGTGGTCACAATTCTCAGGGAGAATGACAGATCTCCTCCGGATTCCGGACAAGGTAGCCCGCGACCTTCAATGGTGGGCCTATCCAGAGAACATCTTGAAAGGAGAACTGTTTTGGCTACCATGGCCGGAGATAACAGTAGTCACAGACGCCTCACTCACGGGGTGGGGAGCCCATGCCAACGACTTGACCATCAGCGGTCGTTGGTCTCCATCGGAGTCCAGACTACACATCAACCTATTAGAGCTGAGAGCGATCAGACTAGCGCTGAAAGCTTTCCTGCCATCGGTACAGGGGATAAATGTCCTGATAATGACGGACAACACAGTGGCCATGCACTACCTCAACAAAAGAGGAGGCGTAGGATCACTGCCACTGTGCAGAGAGGCAATGCAGCTCTGGTTTTTGGCAATTCGGGAAGGAATCTCTCTATCGGCAGTCCACCTAGCCGGAGAGAAGAACTTGACAGCGGACGCTATTACCAGGCAGTGCACAGTCTTCCACGAGTGCGAGCTAGCTCAGGAAGTCCTTCAACAGATCTTCGCCCTTTGGGGAACCACTCAGGTGGATCTGTTCGCCACAAGCACCAACAGGAAGTGCGATCTGTTCTGTTCCAAGGGAATTTCCCCCGAGAGGAGCTCTAGGAGATGCGTTCGTAGTGGACTGGGAGTTTCCACTCCTTTACGCGTTCCCACCAGTCCCTGTTATTCCTCAAATGATCAGGAGGTTGAGAAGATTCCGGAAAACCATGATCCTAATTGCCCCGGATTGGGCCAGGAGAACGTGGTACCCGGACCTTCTAGATATGTCCATCTGTCCTCCAATCCGTCTTCCACTCAAAGAGAATCTTCTCTCGCAGAAGGGAGGTCAGGTTCTCCATCCAGACACCAGAACCCTCAACCTTCACGCTTGGCTTCTGAAAGGTTGAGGTACAAGGATTGGGATCTCTCTGATGAAGTCATGGAGGTGTTGCTTTCGGCCAGAAGACCAGCAACAAAGTCTTTATACCGCTGCCGTTGGAACAAATTTTGCAGCTGGTGTAGGGAACAGAATATCGACCCTTTTTCATGTGGTACACCAACGGTGTTATCGTTTCTACTCTACTTGGCAAACTCAGGCCTTCAAGTGGGCACTGTAAAAGGCTATCTGGCAGCGCTCTCTATCTTCAAGTGCACTGCGGAGGAACCAGCGTATTTCAAAATTCCTCTAGTGGTACAATTTCTCAAGGGACTTACTAATGTTTACTCTCCAAAGCCATTCCAGGTTCCCTTATGGGACTTAAATTTTGTCTTAAACTTCTTAATGGGCACTCCATTCGAACGCCTTCAATCTTGCGCGCTGAGATTTCTCACGCTTAAAACTGTTCTATTGGTAGCACTAACATCTGCTAGGAGGGTGAGTGAGCTATAAGCTCTCTCCTGTAAACCCCCACATACAATCTTCCACAAGGACAAAGTTGTCCTACAAGTGAAGCCTAATTTCCTCCCAAAGGTGGTTTCTGAATTTCATATTACTCAGAAAATTACCTTGCCTTCATTCTACCCTCCTCCCCATCCGGGGAAAGAGGAGGAAAGGCTACATAGGCTGGACACTAGGCGAGCTCTCAGCTTTTACATCAGCAGAATGGCTAGGATCAGGCAAGCAGACCAACTGTTTGTAGGGTACTCAGGTCACAAGTTGGGACTACCCATAACAAAACAAACCATCTCCAGGTGGATTATTTTGGCCATCCTGGAATGTTATAGACTAGCAGGGAAAGAGCCACCCCAAAATCTCAGGGCTCATTCAACCAGGGGTATCGCAGCCTCTTCGGCTCTCCAAAGAGGGGTACCGGTCCGGGACATATGTGCGGCTGCCACATGGTCATCCGCACATACATTCACAAAATTTTACAATCTGGATTCCTCCACCACTCAAGAGACCAGATTTGGCAAGGCCGTATTACATTTGGTCCATCCCTAAAGGGATACATATCACTATCACTCCCACCTCCAATTACATGCCACTGCTATGGGAGTCTATCAAAGATAGGGAATACGTCGGAGGACACAATCCCTTCGAAGAACAAGTTACTTCTTACCTGGTAACGTTCTTTCGATGGGATGTTCCTCCGACGTATTCCTTATCGCCCCTCCCAACCATCTCCGCAGTGATAACTTCCCTTGTGGTTGCAGCCTACGCTCCTTTAAGGTCACTAACCAATTCAGGCATGACTTTTCTTATTCTACAAAACGGAACTGAGCAACGAATGCAGCGCGTGGCTATTTGTGGGCATGGTGACGTCGGCGCCGATACGGTGGCCGTCGAGGGACATCGACTCAGCGGACGTCGATGCGCAGCGCCCTCTACAGAAGAAATTTCCGAGGCCAGCAAGCTGGAAACGTCTTATCAAAGATAAGGAATACGTCGGAGGAACATCCCGTCGAAAGAACGTTACCAGGTAAGAAGTAACTTGTTCTTCTAGGGTATCTTCTCTGAAGTCCCTGGACCCTCACGTAACTCTAAAGTAAAATACTTACTTGTTTGAACAGTCTTCCTCTGGAACTCTGAACTTTGCCTGCAACTGAGCCCTATCTCACCCTGCCTACAGCTGGCTCCTAGACCACTAGGGTCCCTCTTCCGCCTCTGAAAGAACTTATGTACCAGCCTTGGGAAGGGCTGGATACTTTAAGGGATCTGCTTTGAAAAGAAAACCAAGTGTTGAAATGTTACTTACTTACAAATAAATTAGTTGGTAAATGTAGCTCTGAGAGTGTATGGTTACAAAAAAGTATTACCTTAGATAGGGTCTGCCATTCTGAAAAGTACATATCAGATTTACTTACCTTATATTAGCTGTGTGCCATCTTAAATAAGTATTGGTAAAGTCTTACTTTCCTTAGAAACTATCTCGCCATTCTAACAGAAAGTAGGCAGAAGGCTAATTTACTTAGCTGTGAATTGGGTTCCCCTCTTCGCAAAAGTAATACAGTTGGGTTCACTTTATTTTTCCTGTTAGGATAGTTGTATGAGTGTCCCAAATTGGGTCTTGCTTCCTCTGACTTGCTGTTAGCCTGTGCAGAACAAGTCTTCCTAGGTCATACTTACCTTTTAGGTTGCTGGTCTCTCCTGACAAAATACATGGTTTTTACTTACCCTGAGCATAACTGTGTTATCCAAAAATAAGTTATTTGCTCCCCTTAGTCTGTGAACTGAAAAACAACTGTAAATGAATATTACACTTGAAGGTCCAACTCCCCTAGAATTACTGTTATCCTGAATCAGAGTTATAGTTGTTTTACTGTTCCTAGAATAAGTGTTCCACTTTTCTGAAAAGTATATTGTCCAGTTATGTGATTTCTTGCTGACCGTCACGGTACAACTGATAGGGTCTACTACCCTTGTTTTACTAAAGTAATTTAAAAGTAACTATTGGTTTTGACTTCCCTAGAACTACTGTTAGGCGTTCTAAATTAGATTATATGCTTTGGTCTGTGTACCTTCAACCATAGTGTTGTGTTTTTCTATAATGTGTTTATATTATCTGTGATGGTGCTTATTTCCCCTCAGATTTATCTGGGCCTACTTGTATTTAAATAAACCATAAATATTTAACAATACATAGGGCCTCATTCCGAGGCTGGCGCAAAGAGATTACGGGCACCGGTAAGGACACTGGTGCCGGTAATCCCTTTGCGCCCTATTCCAAGGTCCCTTTGCGGGTCCCGCTAAGGCCGGCTGGTTTTATCAGGCGGCCTTAGCGGGAGCCGCAAATGGATCCAGGGAGCGAATAACGGTACCGCACCGTTATTTGCACCTTCCACATACCCATTGAGCCCTATGGGGGCTCAAATGGGAATGGGGAATGGTATTTTCAATGGGGACTTACCGGTCCCGCAAAGGTCTGAATAGACCGGTAAGTCCCCATTGAATGAGGGCGGACTCTGTACCGTTATTGGAGGCAGCCATGGTGCTATTAGCACCATGGCTGCCTCCAATCTCGGAATGAGGCCCATAGTGTTTCTTTGGACCATTTGTATTACAATTTCTTTGTAATGATTCTACAGCCCTCTCTCCCTCGTAAGATAAGCCCAGGTGCTCGGTCTACGCTACCCTGAACTCATGTGGTACAGCCTTATACTAGGAGTGGAGTCTTGTACTGCCTCAGTTGAGTGGTTTTACTAAGCTCTTTGTTGGACTTCAGAAAAATTGTTGTAACAATATCTGTCATGTATGTCTGTGAGAGTTGTTTGACTGAATCAGTAAATAAGCACGCTGGGTTTGGTATGCATTTCCTTTTTATTTTTTTAAACAAGTCAGCCTAACAACGCTTTTGCAGATATCAAGCATATGTACACGTTTGGCCATTAAAGACTTTGGGCCTCATTACGACCCAGGCGGTAAGTTACCGCCTGGGCCGTGACTTTACCACCATGGCGTAAACTACGTTTACGCCATGGTGGTTGGCGGACTTACCGCCCCATTCCGACCTTGGCGGGGCGGTAAGTCCCCAATCCCCATTTACCCTTCCCCATTCCCATTTTTGCCCCATAGGGCATAATGGGAGTGGGGAAGGCGTTAATTACGCCACCGTAAATTACGGTGGCGTAATTAACTCCATGGTCCCTTAGCGCCATGGATTTTAACACCTGCTAAAAGCAGGTGTTAAAAGCGCCATGGCGCTAAGGGGCCTCGTACTCAGGCGGTAAGGGTCGGCGCTGTTAACGCTGCCGTTAACCCCTTACCGCCTGCGTCGTAATGAGGCCCTTTAGCTGTCAGAGTGGAATGGCTGCTAACAGCTCAGAAGTGCTCGGTGTTGTGGATCCACCAAACTCAGAGAAACAAAATTGGCTTTATATTTAAAAAATGACAACCAGTAAATTGAAAATAAACTGCAATAAAATGCTGCTCCTCTGGCAATCTCCTGCTCTAATCCTGGGCGTAGTCGGCCTTGTTGTAAATAAGTCTATGCTTCCAACTGAACATGATCCTGCTAGTGATGGGTTGGGGAGAGGCTTACCAGTTATGACTGCTGCATGACTGTATACTTTGCAGCACCCTTAGCAGGCTGCATCTGCCTGGGTAAGTTTGTCAGCTACTTGCATTGTTTATTCTACCATTTTATAGTGTGGTCATTCCCTGTGGAGTTGTGGTTGCTTAAATAACAGAGGATTGCGGTGCCAACATCTAATATGGTCCTACTTGCCGGATTGGTCCCTCAGGGCTTTCTTCAAGGTCTAGTTGGGGTTGGGAGAGGAGGACTGGATCTGGGTGAGTGAAGTGGCTACCATCGAGCACTCCTTAGAACTGTATGCATTTTCAAAGTGGGAGGGTCAGCCTGGCAGTACCAAGCAGGGATTCCTATGTTCAGAACTGGTTGCCAAAACCAATCCATATGCCTCGGTGTTAAGATGAGCTTCATCAGTTATATATGGCCTTTGTTGGCATTGCATACTTTGTTACACTAATAGAAAATCCCTTTTAGGGCTTAAGACTGTTTAAAGTGGCTGGTGTTTTATTTATTCCCCAATGCAGCAATTTTCACGATGCCCACAGCCAGTGGACTGCTATCTTTAAGGAACTCTGGGTGGTCCCCTTCTCTATTTACATGAATTTCTTGCAGGTTGCCCTAAAATGACTTCGCTTCAAAGCTGGTGTGTTGGTAGACTGTACCCCTCCCTCCCTGGTCTGGAAGCAGGTGTGTAGCTGCCAGGCTAGGGGAAAAATGACTTAGGCTACATGGGTCATCTGGCCATGTAACCGAGAGCAGTGGGTAAGTCTTGTTTGGCATGGCAGCCCAGTCATTAAGCATTTTATCTGGGGGTTCCACCTGTTTTAAAAGTAAAACTCTAAATTAATGAGGCAGGAATTGCAACACTGCACTTCACTTATGCAGTATTTGTGTAGTGCTTAATGACAGACACCAAAGTACTCTCAACCGTTGTTAATGCAAACAGTACTCCTCCGATATGCCAAAGAAGGCTCAAGTGCTGAGCGGAACCAGCCGACCAGCGACTTTCAGGTTGCCGCCAGATCCCTGCCTCAAACGCATCCCATAAGCCTGGAAGTGGCATAGTGTGGAGGAATGGCTGGTAATACGGCTACATACTCCCAAATCAAATAACTGCTACTGTACTTTGTAAATAAATCACTCTGAGAGGTGAAGGGGGGGTGGAAATATATGTCCGTACATTTTATTACCCATATAACAGTCATGGCATAGAAACAGTAATAGCATTAAAACCAAACGCACAATAATAACTGATATGCTTTTGGGCATCATGGGATCAGGTACATGGGGGCCCTGCTCCCTCATAGGGCCAACTCAGGGCTGATTCATACCGCCGTCATTTGTTCCACGTACGCCATTTGCCCAGCATCAGCTCTGCCTCTCCTTTTCATCGCCTGATTGAGACATACTGCACTTCCTTAGGCCAAAAAAGGCCAGGCGCTGCACCAAGCGTATTTGGACCTTCTTTTGGCGGCTTGGGCCATGACACCCTTTATTTTGATTGTAGAGGGGCACTGCACCAAGCATATTTGGACCCTTTTTTCTGGCGGCTTGGGCAGACCCCCTTTATTTTACTTTTGTGGAGCAATCTGACTCCTTCCCAGCTCTGCTGGTATCCCAAGCAAATCTTTTCAATGTGCCATTTTCTGGCTACTTGGGAGGAAGGACCAACCATTACCAGCTTTTCATAGGATCCTCCAGCTTTTTCCCTGCTTACAGGCGTTTGTGGGGGTAAGGGGAGGAGGTAGCTAACTGTGCTGTTAACCACTTGTTTCAATCACCTTATTGCTTCCCCTTCTGTTCCCTTTATCTAAGCGTTATATTTTTCATACCATTTTCTGGCAACTTGGGCGGCAAGGGGGGTAAATCTGCAGGTTCCTCTGTGTTGTGGCACAGATCAGCATTGGCGAGAAGGGGGTTGCTAGAGCCCCCTGCTCTTATGGTGAATTCTTTGCCTGAAGGCATGCAGGTACCTTGGGTCCTACTTCTGTATAGCTGGTGCCATGTCCCGTCCTTGTGGAGACGCTCATTTTGTCTTTGTCTTGCTAGCACTGTGATTCTACCAGGTGACAGCTAGATGCTACTTTGCATCCCCTCACTAAGACAAAAGCGGTGGCCACGAGGCTGGGGTTCCTTTTATTCTCTCTGTGTTCTTTGGCCCATGTGGGTGTCAGTGAAACTGGCCTGGTGTCGGCCCCTCACACCCTAGGCATGCTGCTGTCACCCAGGCCTGGGAGTGGTTCCTTCCTTCCTACATGTCACCTCCAGGCTTATGTGCCAGGACCCTCTACCTGCGGGGCCCATGATAATAAGCCTGGAAGTAGCATAGGGCGGAGGAATGCTGGTAATACGGCTACATACTCCCAAACCAAATAACTGCTACTGTACTTTGTACAAAATCACTCAGAGGTGAATTGGGGTGGAAATATATGGCCGCAAGTTTTATTACTCATATAGCAGTTGTTGTTATGTTATGTTATTTTATTTGTATTGCGCCAAAGCCCGTGGGCATCCAGGCGCAGAGAGACAGAAATGTGAGGCAGCTACTACATAAACAGTCATATTGGTTAAAAAGTACTGTTTTCAGCTGCTTTCTAAATTTGAGGTGGTTTTCAATTTTACGTACTATTGATGGCAAAGCATTCCAAGCTATTGCCCCTCGGACGTGGAAAGCCTGACCAAGGCCCCTAGCACGTTTGACCGGGTGTTTCAAAGAACAGCTCTCGGCAGATCTCAGGTTTCTTTGGGGATGGTATATGCTTACTTGTGTTTTCAAATACACAGTGGCATTCCCATAAATACATTTGTGGCAAGTCGTTAATAGTTTAAATTGAATACGAGCTGCCACTGGTAACCAATGTAATATTTTCCGCGCTGCAGTGGTTGGTTCCAAACGTTTCATCTGAAAGATGATACGTGTTGCTGAATTTTGAATTTTTTGGAGTTCTTGGACATCTGACCTGGTAGCGCCTCCCAGTAGGGCGTTACAATAATCAACTCGAGGGAGGATCACCAACTTAGTTCTATTTTCTATTGAAATTAAGGGGGCAATTTGTTGTAGCACCTTGAGATGATAATTAGTGTTTTTTGTGATAGCAGCTACATGGGCGTTGCAATCCAGGCTTTCCTCCATGTAGGTGCCGAGAGTCTTAACTCTGGGCACAACCTTTATTTGGCTGCCATCAATGATAAATTTGGAATACTTCTGGCTAAGGCCTGCTCTTGTGAGTCTTGGACCAAACAGCATAAGCTCTGTCTTGGCTGCATTCAAACACAGCCAGTTGGTTGACATCCATCCTTTGATGGTCAGGTAGATTGTATCCAGCAATAGCTGATCCTTCTCGTGGTCCCCGGTGATTTCTAGGACCAGTTGAAAATCATCTGCATAATTGCAGAAAGAAACATCTATCAGTGTCAACTCGTTACACAATGGTAAAATATAAATGTTTAATAGCAGAGGGGAAAGACAAGCCCCCATTGTCACCCCAATAAACTCGCGAGAGACGGCCCTCCAGAAAGGATCTGAGCCATGTAATTGCCTCTGGCGAGAGTCCTCCAACTGTAGCTATAAGATCTAACAGGATTTTATGATCTAGCAAGTCGAAAGCTGCTGATAGATCTAGGAACATCAGCAGCCCCGACTTGCCATGTTCCAATTTTGAGAGCATGTGCGTCTGGAGGTCGAGAAGAGCACTCTCCGTACCGTGGAAGCTGCTAAACCCAGACTGTTTTTCATGTAGAATACCAGCAGTGAAGACATGGGCTTGGAGCTGCACCGTGGCTACTTTGTCAATGAGTTTAAGAAAAAACAAAGTATTTGTAATGGGCCTGAGATTAGTGGCATCTAAAGGGTCCAGTCCTGCTTTTTTTATTAGAAGCGGTGTCACTGCTACATTCTTGATAGATTGGGGGATAAAACCCACTCGAAAGGAAGAGTTCACATATCTAAACAGGAAAGGAGCAAATAGTTCTTTATGTTCCAATATGATTTTGGATGGTAGTAATTCTCCAGGACAATTAGTAGGATGCATGGTTCTACGTATATTCTGCATCTCTGCTATATTCAGATCTTTAAACCTAAAACCAGGACCTTGGTCTTGCTGGGAATGGGTTTCAGGTGTTGAGTTAGACGGACCCGAACTGGAGTTTGTGCTAACTCCACTTATAGTACTCTGGTTGTGAGTAGTGGTCATTTTAGGGGGAGTTAAAGGAATGGTTCGCCCAAAAAATGTTATTGGCCAAAAAGATGGGCAATAATAGAAAAATATATATTAGCACTTTTTTTTTAAGTCCCTATGTAAAATTTTGAGCAATTGAAGCTCAAAATTTAAAAAAGCAAGCACATAGGGGCATCCATTTTGTGAAATGGTTGCCCACCTGTGCTCGCTTTTGCTTTTGCGGCACTAATTAAGGAAAAGCCAGCCAGCTGTAGTAAACAAAAGCTACCACTGGGTGGCTTTTCCTTCATTGGTGCCGGGACTCGCAGGACGGGACCGGAGACTACAGGCAGAAAAGCTGCAGCTGCATCTCGGTAAGTGCTATTTATTAAATTAAAAAAAGCACTAGCTGCAGGTTTTTTTTCTAAGTTTTCCGGGCTGGAGGAGCCCGGAAAACTTAGAACTGAAACCACAGCTTTAAAAACGTTGTATTTATGTTGGCGGTAGCTTTTGAAGCTACCGCAAACGTAAATACAATGGCCCTCATTACAAGTCAGGCGTTAAGGGGTTAACGGCGCCCTTAACGCCTGATTCACACTTTAACACCTGCTTTTTGCAGGCGTTAAAGTCCAAGGCGCTAAGCGACCTTGGTGCTAATTACGGGAATGGGGAAGGGCAAATGGTGAATGGGGAATTACCGCCCTACTCACCTTGGAATAGGGCGGTAATTCCGCCATCCACCATGGCGGAATCCGGCATGGACCATGGTGCTAATAGCACCATGGCACAGCGCCTGACTTGTAATGAGGGCCAATGTGATTGTGTTTGAAAACGCTGCGGTTTTTCTTTCTAAGTTTCTCAAGCTCCTCCGAGTCGTGTTTCCATGCCGCAGTGTTTCTGCTTACAGCAGCTTTCCCATTTGGGGCTCTCGGGCTCCCCTTGGGGAGCCCGAGAGCCCCAAATGGGAATGCAGCTGCAGGAAGAAACACAATGCGCTTGTGTTTCGAAAACGCTGCAGTTTTTCTTTCTAAGTTTCTCAGGCTCCTCCGGCTCGAAGGAGCCTGAGAAACTTTGAAAGAAAAACCAATGAAGGAAAAGCCACCCAGTGGTAGCTTTTGTTTACTACAGCTGGCTGGCTTTTCCTTCATTAGTGCCACAAAAGCAAAAGCGAGCACAGGCGGCATCCATTTCACAAAATGGATGCCCCCATGTGCTTTCTTTTGTAAATTTTGAGCTTCATTTGCTCAAAATTTACATAGGGACTTAAAAAAAAAGTGGCAGTATATTTTTTTATTATTGCTCATCTTTTTGGCCAATAACATTTTTTGGGCAAACCATTCCTTTAATAGTTCCTCAATTATTTTGTGTTGTGCTTTCCGCAGTTTGTCATAAAAGGCTTTCTGCACTTTATTGCAGTCATCACTGGTTGGTTTAATGGAAGGAATAACAGCGGTGGGTTTCTCCCATGTTCTAAAAAGGCGAAAAAGTTATTTCGTTTGGTCCCCAGCTGAATTGATCTGATCATTATAAAAGATCCTTTTTACTACAATGATCTTATTTTTGTGCGTCCTCGCTAGCATTTTCCACGGCAGTAAATTCTTATCAGATTTATCTTTACACCACTTTCTTTCCGCTTTCCTTTTATTAGTTTGAAGTTCCGCTAACTCAGTAGTGAACCATTTATGTCGGTTAAGAAGATCTCTAACAGTCATGGCATAAAAACAGTAATAGCATAAAAAACACACAATAACTGATATGCTTTTGGGCATCATGAGATCAGGTACGTGGGGCCCTGCTTCCTCGTAGGGCCAACTCGGGGCTGTTCCATGCCGCCACGCCTGAGGGGGTACATGGCCACTCAGGTACCCCCAAAAGGCCCTCATTTGCATCCTCTTTCTGCCACTGACCCAAAATTGTTTCTTGTGAATATCTCCAACCCGCGATTGAAAGATGGACCACATCCTGATGGAACAGTTCACTGTTGTTAATTAAACAGATTGACAGCCTGAACAATGTGTCAGTTTCCCCCTGCCAAATGTGCGAAACCAGTGCAGTGAGGCCATCCCACCTAATAAAGGGCATTCCACACCATGAGGTCTTGTTTTTTGTAGCTGCCAACCTTTGGATGTTGGCTGCTAGCCGTCCGCTTGCTCTGTCCCAGAGTGTGACCTACAATCCCTTCCTATTGAAAGGGCCAACCCATTATGTAATAAATCAAGTAATCCTTTTGTATTCCCAAAGTTCCTTAGGTTCCTTCAACCTTTCTTATTTCTTTCTAGTCTGGAATAAACCAGGAGTGCCTCATCTATTAGTGTGCTAGGTCTAGTGTCAACAACACATGCTAACCTGTTGTGGTAAGTAATTGCTGCCAACTGAGCTGCCACCCAATACTTTTCCCAAAACCTTTTCAACGCCCCTTCCATACCATAATTTTACCAAAGCATATTAGGCACTTACTGTAAAGCTTGCCCGTTCTCTTGGCCAACTCGTCTTTGTCAGGCCTATTATTAATATTATACAAACAATAGGGGTGCCCCTGTGTCCAAACGCGAGATGGGGCAAAATTATACTCAATATACAAACAAAGAGGTACCCACGTTTATGACAAACATCACTCTTGTCATTAATTTCAATTATTTTTGGAGGGAGAAAATATGTGCTTCAAGAGTCACATAAAACCATAGAAATGAGTCCTTAGAGTGCAAGCTTAATTTAATACAAAGAAAAAGTGTTTTTTTTGTTTAAATTCTCTGAATTTATAAATCTTTTTTTAACATAAACTTGATAGCAGTATTGAAAAAAGAAAAGACATAAGACAAAACATTCACAATATATACATGAATCATAAAACAACCAAAGCAAACCATCCTTATAGAACAATTGAAATGGTTTTTACCAAATTAATTGGATAACACTGCTGGAGGCGGATTGCTGCTGCAGAAAAAGCTACCAGGCTGTATTAAAAATGACCCTGGTAGGTTGGTGAAGGGTATCAGCATGGTAAATTAATAAGCATGACTTCTGTTATCTGCCTACGTGTAAGAGAAATCAAAAAGCAGTTAGCAGTGCTGTTGCTTGACAAAAGGAACCAAGCATGGAGACATGTTTTGGCGTGCCAGTATTCGTGGCATCCGTAGTTGAGCCTTCTTCAGGGCAGGTGTGTTGGGTCACCATATGGGGGGCAGAAGCTAGAACAATATTGAACTAAAGGCACACACTACTGGACGTGTTCCAAGGTTAAAAAACGGAATCATGCTGCTGATCCAAAATGGGGTCCACAGACTACTCACCCTGTTTGGAAATCAGGGACAGGAAGAGTCTGTGGTGCTTTTCCAGAAATCTTGGGATTCCCACAATACTCAAACTGACATTGGTTGTTTTTGACCAACAGTGTGTCGTGGCAAGAGCACTAACTCACTGAGGAGTGAACTGAACAGGAAAAAGGATAGAGGAAAAAAGAGGAAGAAAGAGACTATGTTGTAAGCAGAATTGTTGCTGGTACAGATTAAAAGCACCAATACTTTGCAAAAGTGTAGTACAAACATGATGCAAACTATAATACCTGTGATGGTATGAGCGTGGCAAAGTTGATTGCAGGGTTGCCAAAGAAGAGTGGTTGATCAAAGGTATATATGCAGAAAACTCAGCAGGTAATGGGCTTCAAAACCACACATGATGGTTGGGACTGACATTTGGATGGGCAGGGGCTGCTGATAAAGGGATAAGAGGGGAATGGGTTACCTCCTCAATAAATGTTTTCTCTATTACATGTACGCATAGAAAGATGTCGTGGTAAGCACTTACCTAATCAAGCATATATCAGATGCGCAGGTAGGGACTAGACGGGCGCTCGGCGTGGTTGAGGTTGAACGGCGTGCAATTTCCAAAAGTCATGTGGCATCAGATCCTTACAGCATACCAGGTGCTGTTTAAGAAGAAAAAGGGGCAGTCAGGGCGAAGATTTTCCTCAAATGTTTTTAAAGGAAAAGAAACGTGAAAAGCCATGTATTGCTGCATTAGTCAAGCCTCGTAGCCCACAGCCAAATCAGTGGCTAAGGGAAAACAAAGGTTGTGCGCTCCCACTGAGCGCGTACCTGGATTTCAGAAAGCAGCTGCTTGCCGTCTGAAGTGTTGAAGACTGCTGTGTCAGTACTGTAGCAACGTCGGGCTCAGTTTGGCGTCCTAGAGCGACGTTGATAGTGTGCAGCTGCAGGCTGTAAAGGGAAGGAGAGTTGCCATGGAGACGGAAACGCTGAACTGCATGCCGTAGGTGTGTCTTGCAAGAGGGAAGAGCTAGCTTTGTTATTGGTGCGCACACCAAGGGTGTGTGCGGACTGGAAAATGGATTACCATAGAAACAGGAACGCTAAACTACGTTCCTGTGTACAGCGAGGGGGAGTGACCTCTGATCGGCTCATAGAATCAGAGCTCTCCCTCGAGTACTTTAAGACGAGATAGCTGCACCTCGAGGTGGATGGGGTGTGGGATTCTCGTACTCCAATGCCAATCAAGAAGGACAATTCAATGGTTTGGCAAAGGGGAGTCCGTTTAATGACAAGTACAAGAAACGGGGAAACATGGAAATCAACAATGATGCGATGGCCCGTCTCGCTTCAACTCCCAACAATCTTCCTTCAAACAGCAATAGTTATAGCCAAAATTCGTCATCATTGACGTGGAACACTCAAAAGTTTGTCATGCAATTCTATTGGTTGGAAAAGGTAACTTAATTATAAGTGCCATATCTGTATATGGTAACGGAGTGTGAGGATTGGATAACTCTTATTGGGTGGGCGTCTATGCCCTTCCTTATAACATTATTTATGCAAACGTCACTAAAAATATGACGTCTCATTGGTTCTACTATCTATAGGACCTTAGAGTATATGGCCCACTGTGATTGGGCTGGCTACAACCCTAAGCATAAATCTCACCTTTAATTAGCAGCATGCAGAATGGTCACCCAGATACAGGATGCCCCAAGATTCACCCAGCCTACCTTCCATCAATCAGTACTTTAGGGCTATGTGTCAATTAGTTGGCTGAGGTTGGCCTCGAAACTGTAGCTTCTTGTCAGGAAAAGTTATGGCATCTCCTGCTTTGGGTGACATCAGGCGTTGGTACCTCCTCGCTCTTGGCTGGTCACGTGTTAGCACACCATGAATCGGCTTCATTTTCCTTCTATTTGTGCATTTAATTCTCCTTTTCGGCCGCCACTTGCCTGGGCCCCCTTATCTAGACCTTCACGGGGCAGGCTGCTCTGCTCTTAAGTTTCGATTCTCCAAAGTTACTGTCCGCCTCCCTCTCTTGGTTTGACCTCGATTTCCCAGGCACGGCCTGCTCCTTGCTGAGTTTCGATTCTGCCGTCTCTCTTCTTTTTTTAGCTGGAATAAGAATTCTGGCCTGTTTGACCCTTCGTAGCCTGGGTTAATTCTACTTTTGTATAAAGTGGACTGCACTTATATAATGTGCTTTGTTGAGGTAGATATATGGTTGGCGCTTGCCGCTCTATTCTTCTACTAAGCATAGCAAGCCGCACTGTTTTCTTAGCTTCTTGCATTACAAGCCTATGTTGAATAGTTTCATCCTGCTTTACCGTTACTTTTCTTTATATTTCAACATCGTCTCTTCTTCTATGTCTGTGATATCCATATACATGGCGTTTCGTCTCTGTGTGTCATCTTTTGGTTGTCGTTCTTCATCTGTACGTCTGTCTGGCACTTGTGAGGTCATCATTCCTCTTCCATTAAGGCCTTTTGAGTTTGTTCTGGGACAAGGTTTAAACAATCTTCATTTCTTGTCATTTCCTGATATGGTTGTCACAATGGAAACCTTACTGCCCATGGTTGTCTGGTTATTGGTGCTTCAATAGGTATTGCTCTTCTGATTGGCACTGGACAGAGCCCTAGGGTGGCTCTCTGCTGGTTTATTTGCTCATCATACATCACATATCTCGGTTTGAATGTTCCTGGTACTTCAAAATGGGCGACTGGAGTGCAGGCCATATTTGGGATCTCCTCTACACCTGAATGGTGCGACGTGACAAAGCTGATACTGGTCACAGCGTGAGAAACGGATTGCCATGAAGATAAGAACGCTGGTTTGCATTCCAGCTAAGTGGGTCGAGGCTTGTGCGGATTGCAAAGTGAGCCAAGAACGTGAGACGGGAAAACACAATGGAAAAATGGGGGCACATGAAAAACTGAATGTGCTGATTAATTAGTGGTTATGCCCGGGGAGTTACCGTACTGTATTGGGGAGTAGCTTGTAATGCAACCGATTGGTTGAATACTAAGGTACGTGCCGGGCGGGCTGACGTATATATGGTGTACCATGGGCCAAACTTGGCCATAGACCTAAAGGGACAGTATGGAAACTAAAAGCACAGTCCCTGCATGTGTCAAAAAAGGTACTTATAGGTGAATGTGGGCAGGTTATATAGGTGGTGTAAATTCTTCATTCAGACCATTTTGAAAAGAATCAAGCCTATGTATCCATTTGGCTTCTTTGGCTAAGAGGCTTATAAGGACATTAGAGGAGTTTTGGACGGTGTCCACAATCCACCAAATCAGATCGTCAACTGAGTGTTGGAACTCCACATAGTGGTTGACGAGAGGTGCATTTGAAATGTTTTGCCTAATCCTAGATCTGTACTCGCAGATTCTTATATGGACTGCTTGCATCGTCTGTCCCACATACCTAAGGCCACACGGGCACTCTATAATGTATACCACTTGTTTACTCTTACAGTTGGTTACATTTCGGAGTGTCCATGGTTTCCCATTTACATCAACGTCTTTGATCTTTTTTGGAAATCTACAGGCTGTGAAATTCGCACAAGGAAAATGTCCGACCGTGCTCCTTAAGTTCCAGAGGCCTAGTCTGGGAGCTGGTTTCACAAATCTTGAGTGGACCAAATGGTCTTTCAAGTTCTTGGCACATCTATAAGCAAACCTGGGTAGTGGCTCATCTTGTAGGCATTACCGAGTCAGAGGCCAATATTTGGATATAAGTTTGCGTATTTTAAGAGAGTGGGCACCTTGTGTGATGACACAGGTGGTTCTGGTGCGTGGGTTCAGGTTTCTGGGTTCAGGTGTTAACAAGGCATCTCTGTTGTAAAACCTGGCACGTTTCTTGGATTTAGAGATTATATGATGGTGATAACCTCTCATAATAAGCCTATTATCCAAATCCTCTGCATGATGGTAAAAATGTTCAAGGTCAGTGCAGTTGCGTCTGATTCTTAAGTATTGCCCATATGGAATGGTCTCTCTGAGATGTTTTGGATGATCACTAGAGAAGTGGAGAAGGGGATTTCTATCACTGGGTTTCCTGAAGAGGTTGCACTTTATCAAGCCATCTTTTTGTTTGATCTCTAGATCCAAGAAGTTAACCTTGGTTTCGC
The DNA here is from genome assembly GCF_040938575.1 of Ambystoma mexicanum. Classification (NCBI taxonomy): domain Eukaryota; kingdom Metazoa; phylum Chordata; class Amphibia; order Caudata; family Ambystomatidae; genus Ambystoma; species Ambystoma mexicanum. Next base: position 94,837,215 of record NC_090939.1, on the reverse strand, counting down.
TTGATTCCATAGTAAACGGGATATTTTCATTGACATTGTTGAGCCAAATCAAGAATTTCACCAAATATGCCTTTGAACTCTCCCATATGAACAGTATATTGTCAATGTATCTCTTCCATTGATGTATGTTAGTTCTGAATGGGTTGGTATCTGAAAGGACAAGTGGGTTGAGGCTTGTGCTGTTTGCAAAGTGAGCCACGAACGTGAGACGGGAAAACTGGGGGCGCACGAAAAACTGAATGTGCTGATTAATTAATGGTTATGCCTCGGGAGTTGCCGTACTGTATTGGGGAGTAGCTTGTAATGCAACCAATTGGTTGAATACTGAGGTACGTGCCGGGCGGGCTGACGTATATACGTGTACCATGGGCCAATCTTGGCCATAGACCTAAAGGGACAGTATGTGGACCTAGAAGGACGGCCCCTGCATGTGTCAAAAAAGGTACTTAAAGGTGAATGTGGGCAGGTTATATAGGTGGTGTAAATTCTTCATTAAAATCATTTTGAAAAGAATCAAGCCTATGTATCCTTCTGGCTTCTTTGGATAGGAGGCTCACAAGGACATTAGAGAAGTTTTCAACGGTGTCCACAATCCACCAAATCAGGTCGTCCACTGAGTGTTGGAATTCAACCTAGTGGTTGACGAGGGGTGTATTCGAAATTTTGCACCTAATCCTAGATATGTGCTCGCAGATTCTTATATGGACTGCTCGCATCGTCTGTCCCACATGCCTAAGGTTGCACGGGGCACTCTATAATGTATACCAATTGTTTACTTTTTTTTATTTTTTTTATGTTTATTTTAAACCAAGGCAGGGCGAACACGATACAACGTAAACTAGACATAAAAGACATGCTTAAAATTGCTTGTAGCTTTGCTCCCAACAGCTTAAAATTCTCCCACTGCCACCAGTCACCACGGGCTTATACCTAATTAGTGCCTGCTCTAGTGCATCATCTCTGATCACGCTTACCTTTTGAACACAGTTTTATGTCTGCAGCCATAGAACATATGACTGCACTTATTTGCCAGTGACTTCTTGGCCTGCCTCTCCCTAAGTGGATCTTCTTGGACACTCATGCCACACAAATTTGCCTCAATAGCAACCATAGTTGTCCAGCTGTTCTTGTCTGCTACATACACTATGTATTCTCTAGATATGATAAGGATTAGCACCTGATTGTATCATGAATGCATCCATCTCACTGTACCTTTGCCAATTGTTTATCTCTGTACTGATAATACTTTATCGCTTGACTTGCCCAGTTTGCTCTTTGCTTAACTTGCCTCAAACATTATGTACCTCCACCTGTGAATCCGAGTCTACCTGGCTTTAATCATTAACCTAACAGTTCTACTATTACGGTACGGTCCACTTCCACCACTGCCTATATCACCATACCTTCTGTATTGCCTCCAGAGAACATAGGAGCAATTACAGTGCCATCCATCACTAAATCCCCATGCAACACAGCACAGAGAAATATCAGACTCTGTACACGATTACCTAAAATATTCAAACCCTTCAGTAAATATAATATCAACTTAGATCATCTTCGTCCTAAAATACATCTCCCAACGGAAACCACCCCACCTCCCAATTCCAAGATTCGCTCTAAAAGAAATAAGACCACCACTAACCTACATGCCACCCTAAACACACGCCAAATGTTACACTCAGAACCTGACCTCAAAGGTGCCCTAATAAATGCAAGCTCCCTAGTTGCCCATGCTACAGATATAGCAGAGGCTATCTTAGAAAATTACCATGACTTCTTTGCCATCACGGAATCCTGGATCCACAATGCAGCAGGCCCTGCACTAACGTTAGCAGTCCCAGACAATTACGATATCCTTGGAGCTGACAGAATAGAATCACGTGGTGGAGGTATATCGATCATCGCCAAAACTAATCTCTCTATGAGAAGTACCTCATTGTTCAATTTTAAACTTGTGAGTCACTATCTATTAAACTACCTACCACCAACTCCCAAACGCTAAATATCCCTCTCCTTTATAGACCCCCAGGCCCTATCAGCACCTTCAATGAAGACATTACCACCATTATCTCGGAGAATCTAAAAAACTCCTCACAAACCCTACTGCTAGGAGATTTTAACCTAGGGTATGATGATATTAATGACCACCAGGCTACTTAAAAAGCTAACATCCTGACTCAGAGAGTGAATACATCTACGCATACTAAAGGGAAAACTCTCGATTGGATTGCCATTCACAACTGCAACCTTTCCATCTTATCCATCTCCCCACAAATATGGACTAACCACTATCTAATCTCCTTTACTCTAAATACTAAAAGACCTACTGCACCAACACTTCCTCCCGCCCTACCCACATTAACTAGAAATAAGAAAGATATTACAGCTGACAATATCTTACCCTATATCCTACCCAATCTCAATCTCTACCAGACTATACAGACCCAGGCCTATTAGTGGAAGAATATAATAATTCTATGACCATCGCTCTTGACAGTATTGCTCCTCTAAAACTCAGGAATAGTAAACCTAAAAATCATCTCAACTCTAAAAACCTAAGATTACAGAAAAGAAAGTGTGAAACAGTTTGGAAAATACATCCCACAACAGAAAATAAAACCAATCTAATAAGTATTTCAACTCAATACAAAAAGGACATCCTCACGGCCAAACAAGAGAATATAAAAATAGAATTACACAAGCTACCTCCAGCATGAAGGAGCTGTTCACTATTCTAAAAGAATTGGGAACCCCAATTACAGTACAGGATGACTCTATCAAAGATAAAACTTGGTGCACTGACATCCAGCTTGCACTAGCCAATAACGTTACTAATCTCCAAAACAAAATAGCTCTAAAGAAAGCATTACTATCAGCTCAGATTCCCCCTTATAAAACACCGAAGCCCAAACACAAAGACCATACTCAATTTAACTTCTCAAAGGTCTCAATTATTGAGGTAGAGAAAACGATTCTTGCGCTTAAACCATCTAATTGTAAAGGTGACCAATGCCCAGCTCAACTGATCAAGGACAGTGCTAGAGATCTAGCTCCCTTCATCACCAAACTCATCAACGCCTCCTTCTCTACCGGCACCATCCCGCGCAATCTAAAAGAATCCTGGGTACTCCCATTTCTGAAAAAACAAACACTGGATCCTAACATACCCACCAACTACAGGCCCATCACCACAGTGCCATTTCTCCTAAAAATAATTTAGATAAGGTAGCATATACCCAAATTCTAAATTTCCTAGGGGTGAACTTACTCCTAGGCGCTCGCCAATCTGGTTTCCGACCACAACATGGCACAGAGACAGCTCTTATCAATTTGAAGGCCCAAATAGACTCACTAAGAGATGACGGAAAACTAGCACTTCTCCTCTTACTAGACCTATCAGCTGCCTTTGACTTGGTGGACCATGTTGCCCACGCTACAGATATAGCAGAGGCTATCTTAGAAAATTACCATGACTTCTTTGCCATCACGGAATCCTGGATCCACAATGCAGCAGGCCCTGCACTAACGTTAGCAGTCCCAGACAATTACGCTATCCTTGGAGCTGACAGACTAGAATCACGTGGTGGAGGTATAGCGATCATCGCCAAAACTAATCTCTCTATGAGAAGTACCTCATTGTCCAATTTTAACTCATTGGACCATTTCGCGCCTTGAAACACTTGTGTATAGGCGCGTTACAAATGCCATATCATATCATATCATACCATAAAGTCTTGTGCAGCCACCTGGATTCAGCAGCCCACTTCTCGAAGGAAGCTATAGTTTGCATGCAGACTTTCCTCAGTGACATGACTATGAGGGTCTTCTCCCCATCAGCTACAGCAGACCCGATACCTATTACTTGTGGAGTGCCCCAGGGTTCATACGTCTCTACAATATCTTCACAAAGCCACTCTTTGAAGATCTTGACCATCTGGGTATCACCTACACCAACTACGCAGACGATACCCAGATTCTCTTACCACTTACTGGGGATTATGAGGAAGAACTGGCTATGGTAAACAGAGTTTATAGCATCGTTCAGGCATGGATGGCCAACATTGGCCTGTGTCTGAACGATGACAAAACAGAGCTCATCATCCTGGGTACAGCATCTCTCATCATCAAACTCAACCCCAAGTACTCATCGCTCATTATTGATGGGAATACTATCAATGTTGCCAGGGAAGTAAAAACCCTATGTTTTTACCTTGACTCAACCCTATCTTTTACCAAACAGGTAAACTCACTGGCCTCTTCTACTGCATACACATGCAAATTAATACGAGCCGGAAAACAATTCCTGTCAGTTGACAGCTGCTTAATCCTATCCAGAGCCCTCATGCTGTCAAAACTTGATTATTGTAACGCCCTCTACATAGGGGCGAACAAACAAACTATCAACAGAATACAAGTGCTCCAAAACAATGCACTTAGGGCTGCCTTAAGCATTCCTAGAAGAGTACACATATCTGAAATAAGAAGGAAACATAAATGGTTATCCACCCAAGAAAAAATGTATCTCAAATCGGCTTCCCTCATCCATAAATGCTTAAACAAAAAAGCCCCTTGTTACCTAACAGAACGATTTATCAGAAAATCCTGAATCAGGCCATCAAGAATAGCCAACTCTAACTGCCTTCAAGTGCCAAGGTTCAAACTGTCCACCATTGGAGGCTCCAGCTTCCCAGTTAGGGCAGCACAACTGTGGAACTCCTTACCACACACACTCAGATCTGACCAAACGTTTATCAAATTCAGAAAGAATATAATCAAATGGCTCATAGAGAAAGACAAGTAACGTGCATCCTCCTACTGCATTAATGTAGCCGTTGCTTGCATGTAATGTATTCTTGATATAGATATGCTAGTATGCCAATGTCTGTTAATTATGACGTTCTGTCTACATATGTATGCCCTTAATACCTGCTCTGATCCTCAACCTGTAACACTGAGGAAAATAGTTTTTACCTCTGTTCTGTCATTTTTGTAACTAAGCTGTACGCACTCTTTTCACCTGCGCCATAATACCTCTAATAAATAAATAAACAAACAAAACAAAAACAAATCCACAAAAACAAGACAATCCCCCAGCCGCCTCCCCCCGGTCCCTAGTTCAGGGTCGCCTCCCGTTAGTCTGTGTTTTCTGTGTCTGCTTCTGCCAGGGCCCACCGGGTGATGATAGGCTTATATGTCAAATCTGGACATTTCAGGTCATACTCCAATACTGGGGCCCAAATGTTCTGAAAGCGGTGGAGGATTCCGGCCCTTGCCACTGTTACCTTTTCAGCGATCAGAATGTCCCATATTTTCCCCCACCATTGAGACATGAAGGGGCCATCTGGGGTTTTCCAGTAGCGGGCTATCACTATTTTCCCTGCCAGCAGGCATTGGGTCAGCAGTTTGGCTCTGCTTCCGGAGCGCGGATAGATCCCAGGGATCGGGACCCCCAGGAGGACGGGCTTAGGCTCCAGAGGGAGGGTCGTCTGGGTGATCTGTTCGATAGTGGCTAAACATAGCCTCCAGAATTGTTGGATCTTTGGACATGTCCACCACATGTGGAAAAAGGAACCCGGTCTGCCGCACCCTCTCCAACAGGAGTGGTCGAGAGAATGGTTCATATGATGAAGACTGAGGGGGGAGTAGTGTTAGGGAGAATTCTCATTTCATGGCTAATTTCCCTTACCTATAGAGTCCCCCAGCAGCTTTGCGGGATTTGAGGGTTTATTTCTTTTTACCTGCTAAGCGTGAGACCCTTTTTCCCACTCTTAGGCATTTTTGCTATGTGTGTTCTAGGCTAGTTGTGTTTAATGCCTATGGGATCTTTTCTCTCACCCATAGGAAACATCTTTATGCACATGTGTTACACAGCACCCTCCGTGCCGTCACACAGGGGTGTCGTAGTGACCCCCAAACATAGACTCCATACCCTGGGACTGACTACTGTCTCCCAGGGCATGTAAAGTCCCCATTGACTTTACTAGTCGATTTTTATGAACTTAACCAGTACACCCCATCTTAATATGGAAGTACTGGAAGGGGTTAATAGTTTTTCCCTTATGTTCATTTTCGGGAGGGTACCTTAAAGTCCCCCTCTACAAAGTTTCTGGCTGGTGGCAGTGGTTACTACCTTTTATATTCAACCGCAAATATTTCTCTATGGGATTTTCCCATTGTTCGAGGCTACCACTTTTACTGACAGCCTCTAACATACCGCCGGTCTATTTTTTTATTAACTTTACTCCGGTAGGTTTTATTTGCCAGAACTTTGATAAAACTTCTTTCTCGAGTCTTACTCCATTTTCCTAACCCAGGTCGGGGATCCTTTGTTCGTCCTTTTGGCGGGCTTCTGCCAAGAAGCCTTCCTTTCGGCGCCACTGAGTCTGGGGTGGGTCTGTTGTTTGGGAGGGGGAGTAGAACCCCCGGACAGAGTTCACCGCAACTCAGGTCGCACTCTAACCTGATAGGCTGGAGGGTCTCCCGCCAAGATGACCACTCCACTGTGTGAGTGACAGCTAGGCTGTATGCATGGGTCTCTTTCTGCATAAAAGCAGGGTCCTGAGGACTGGAAGAGCAAGACATTGCCACTGGAACTACGGAACCGAAGGGAAGAGAAGCCAGAGACATCTTCAGCATCTACACCACTGGTGAAGCCCTGCCGGATCGTCTCACCACTTTTCTTCCACACGACGAGAGGAGATCTTCAGCAGAGGAGCCTCCTTCCCTTGAGCTGGTGGGGTCAACCAGTTCACCTATCGCATCCTCGGACCTGCCTTGGTCGACTCGACAGTGCCCCTCACTTGAAGACCAGATAGCCAGGCAGCTATCGACATGGACCGCGATTAAAAGGAGCATAACTTTTAAACTTCGTTTGGCAGCACCGCGGCTGGTTTCATCCCTGGGTAGTGCAGTGACTCGAACCTTCCTCCACGACGAGAGCCTCTCTTCCTCTGTTGGACCCCTCGACCTGCAGGAACTACCAGGAACAACCGCCACTGCAGGAGCCATTTCTCCACGTTTAAGGTGCATTGTTCCGCCAGGCCGCCCTTTCTCTGTGGTAGCCCTAAAGGTGTTTTAAATCCTTTAACTACTTGTGGGGTCGGTCGCCCTCTCTCTTAACATTGTCTGTCGCCTTGCATCCACCTCTTCAAAAGTTTTCTACAAAAGACTTGACTGCAGCTACAAGAACATTTTGCTCCTAAACCCTTGGTGCTGTACCACTGACTCTGGCCCAGGCCCCTTGACTCTGGCTGATTTGTTAGATCTGCTCTCACTAGATTAGTTTTCAATGAGAAATGTGTTGATGCACCTAAATCTTCTAAACCCCTCTTCCTTGCTACTGTTTTAATTTGTGGAGTGCCATTTTGCTCAGTTGTCATTCACTTGTCTTTTGGTTAAAGTGTTACTGTGCATTACTTGTTCACAAAACTTCAGGGAAGTGTTGCTAGGGGGTGTCTGCAGATATTTTGGTTTAACTTGTACTTTCCCTCCCTTTCGTTGAATTGGTAGAGTGCTATTTGTAGTAGGTTTTCACTGTGCCGTTTTGCTCAGTTTTCACTACACCGCAAACTTGTCTACAATTGAATAGGGAGTTGTATATGCTTTTCTTTTGACTAAACTTAACTTACTTTATTAACTGTGATCTATGTGTTGACTTAGAAGTGTATAAAATAAATATACATTCTATTTTTAATACAAACTTTGGTCAGTGTTTCCTTGCTCCATAGTACTGTACTACCTATTGTGTCAACCCTGAATACTGCTCATCTCCCTCTTGAGATAAGTCTGACTGCTCAGCCACAGCTACCAACTAAATCTTTGTGGTACAGGCTGATACCAAAGGGGATTTATTGCTCTCACCTGTAGTCCTAATCTGGGGTAGTGCTCCCTAAGGGAACTGCCCTGGATTCTGCCTAACACTGGTGTACAGCGGTGAGGATAAAAGTATTGGATTGACATTTTAGTGTGGTACTAGTGCCTTGGTGCAACTAACCACAAGGTTAACAATCACAAAAAGTTATTTTAACAAAGTCAAAATTATGGAAAGTTATAGCCAGGAGACCCTCCTTACTAATACTGCTGATTATTTAAGGGATCTTTGTAGACAGAAAGGTTTTCCTGTCAAAGGCAAGAAACAAGAAATGATTGATAGACTGTTAGAGAAACAAAGTCTGGATAGTGGTGCTGTAGTGCCCACTACTCCAGCAAATGTGGCAAACAGTAATGAGGATAATGTTGAAGATGTTATTGTTGAGACAGATGAGGAAGAGGAGGATAACTATGTCACCCCCTCTGGTCCTCTGCCTGCTCCAGGGCCTCAACCTGTAGCTCCTGGACCCTTACCAGGTCCCACATTAAGTCCTGAATTTATGTCCCTAGAAAAAAATGAGACTTGAACTTGAATTCAAAAGAATAAGTGCCCAAACTGAACAGAGACACCAAGAACTAAGGCTCAAAGAAATGGAGCTCAACCATGAGCTTGAGATGAAGAAATTGTCTTTGGAAAATTCTTCTCTCACCAAATCCTCTAGATCTTCCAGTCCAAAAAGACCCTGGATGCCTAAAGAGATTATGGGTATGTATGAACCTAAGTTGGATGCATTAGATTGGATTGATATGATATGATATGATATGGCATTTGTAACGCGCCTATACACATTGCTATGTTTGAATATAATCATGGGCTCCAGGATATCACTGGTGATCAGTTGATCTCCTGGTTATTCTCTAGGCTCCCCCCTGTTGCATCTGATGTGGTACTGGAGTTGGGGGAGGAGGAGAGAAAGGATTATGAATGTGTAAAGCTAGCTTTAATAGCTAGATTTGGGAAGACTCCTTCCCAGTACCTTAAGAGGTTTAGGACCCTCAAAAAGCATGATAGTACCCCTTGGGCTACTTGGGTGAATGAGTATTTGAAGAACTTAGAGGGATGGATTAAGGGTTATAGAGTTAACACTTATGAAGGAATGAGAAATCTTGTTATGATGGAGTCTATCTATGATGCCTGCTCTCCGGAGCTCAGACAGCACTTAGCGGATTCAAAAGAGTTAGATTCTAAAAAACTGGCTAAGGCTGCTGACTTGTGGGTTGCCAACAGGGCTACTCACAAGGATTCAGGGGTAACTCAGAAAAAGGATGAGGGAAAGCAGCCAAAGAAAGACAACAAAGAGAATTCAAATAATTCCAATTCCAAAGAGGGCCACAAACAAAATTCTAAGGGTAAGCCACCAGGGAAACCTAATCAGGCTAGTGTACCTTCTGGTCCCAGACCAGAAGGAGGTCAGAGCAAGCCACCATTCATAAAGACATTTGGAAAATGTTATGTTTGTAGATCAACTGACCATGTGAAAGGGGATCCCAGATGTAAGGGTAAACCTTCAGGGTTCCATGCGGTCTCCTTATCCTTCGCTCCAGAGGAGGAAGTACATATGGCCAGTTGAAACTTTCAACTACTAGCTGATGATCCCTTTGGAGTCTCAGCTAGTGTATCTTTAGTATCTCTTGGATTGTGGGAACAACAGAATTTAGATGTGTATAATTCTATCCCTCCTAATACTAAAGAGTATTATAAAGACAGTGTCCTAGTCAATGGTCAGGAGACTCCTGCCATTAGAGACACTGGGGCCAGCATAACTGTGGTGGACGAATCTTTTTTCAAGGTGGAGGATGTTGCTAAGGCACCCAAACGCCTCACCAAGTTAGCTGGACGGCCTGTGCAGATGCTTCCCCAATTACCAGCTCTCATCCAGTGCAATGAAATGACTGTCAGGATACCTGTGAGTGTACAATCTGAAGTACGAGGAAGGGTACTGTTGGGCAATGATCTGAAAGACCAGGGAGTAGTATCCAGTACTCCCAGACCTCCTAGTAAGAGATTACAGGAGTTTACCAGACGTGCAAGGGAGAGGACCTTGAGGGGCTCTCCTGAGGAGATGATAGAAAAAGAAATCACTCCTACTCCACTGGAGTTACTTACTGCTATCTCTAAACAACCAGAAGCAGAGGGGAGACCCAAGGCTTCCAAAAAGAAACCAACAGAAAGTACTCCAGTGCTGCCAACCAGGAAATCTCCTAGGTTAGCAAAAATCAAACCTGTGATTCCTCCTCCAGCTGAGGCTGAGGCTGAGGGTGAGGTACAACCCTGTGTGGTTGAACTAGAGCCTGAGGACTCAGATCTAGTAGGACGCCAGGAACTCATTGGAGATCTTGACCCTGTGGACCATCCTGAGCTGCAGTCGTTACTGGCAGAAGGTGAACCCCAAAGGGCAGACTTCAGTAAGGGACGAAGAGAATGTCCAACTCTGGAAGGTCTTCGCCACAAGGCAGCTTCTCAGCTTGAAGGGCAAGAGCCTGGGAAGTATAGGTTACACTGGGAAGATGGCCTCTTCTATAGTGAACCAACAGAGATAACTCCTGGGGACTACAAAAGGCTTGTAGTGCCCCAAACAAACAGACTCCAATTATTGCAACTAGCCCATGAGATACGTTTGGCTGGTCACTTGAGCTTCAAAAAGACCAAGGAAAGGCTCTCTCTCTCCTTTTATTGGCCTAAAATGGGAGCTGAGGTAGATAAGTATTGCAAGAGTTGCCACACTTGCCAAACCTCTGGTAAAAGTGGCTCCAAGAACGTGGCACCTCTAGTGCCTCTCCCTGTGGTGGGAGTACCATTTGAGAGGGTAGGAATCGACATTGTTGGTCCCCTTGATCCTCAAACTTCTGTAGGCAACAGGTTTATACTTGTTGTAGTAGACCATGCTACTAGGTTCCCTGAAGCAATTCCTATGAGGACTGTTACAGCTGAGGCTGTAGCTAAGGACCTCCTTGGTATTTTTACCAGGGTTGGGTTTCCTAAGGAGGTAATATCCGACAGGGGGTCATATTTTATGTCCCACTACATGAAGGCCATGTGGAAAAACTGCGGAGTTACCTACAAGTTCTCAACAGCATACCACCCTCAGACAAATGGGTTGGTAGAAAGGTTTAATAGAACCATGAAGAGCATGATAGGAGCTTTAGAAGACCCCCTTAAGAAAAAGTGGGATCTTCTACTGCCATGCCTTCGCTTTGCATATAGAGAAGTCCCTCAGGAGGGAGTGGGTTACAGTCCCTTCGAACTTCTCTATGGCCATCCGGTTAGAAGTCCATTGGCCCTGATCAAGGAGGGGTTGGAGAGTGCTCCTTCCCCCACACCAGTCAGAGTCACTGACTATGTGGTAGGAGTCCGGAGGAGAATGTCACACATGATGGCTGAAGCAAGTGATAACTTGAAAGCAGGTCAGGCTCTGGTCAAGCATTGGCATGACCAGAAGGCCAACATGATTGAGTTCACTCAAGACCAGCTAGTTCTTGTTATGGTACCAACAAGGCAGAGGGCCTTGCAGGACAAATGGATGGGACCCTTCAAGGTTGTGGGAAAACTTGGAGAGGTGAACTATCTGGTGGACTTAGGCAATCCTTAGGAGGCTCCTAGAGACTTTCACATCAACCGTCTAAAAGCTTATGTCTCGAGACCAGAACTGGGAGCTTTGCTTCTAGCTTTAGCTCAAGAGGAGGAGGAGAGTGAACCTCTGCCTGACCGCCTCAGAGGCAAACATTTAGATGAGAAAATAGAATGAGTCAATCTCTCTTCTAATCTGACACCTGAGCAACAGGAGGAGTGCAAACATTTGTTAAATCAATTTGCCCCCCTGTTCTCACTGACACCAGGTTTGACCGCTTGAGGCCAACATGATGTCAAAACTGGTGACTGTCTACCTGTCAAAAGCAGGGGCTACAGGATGTCAGAAAATGTAAGAACCCGCATCAAAGGAGAGGTCAACAAGATGCTTGATCTCGGGGTAATAGAGCCCTCTACTAGTCCATGGTCTAGCCTAGTTGTGTTAGTGCCAAAGGCAGGATCCAAGGAGTTGAGATTCTGTGTGGACAATAGAGCTCTAAATGCAGTCACTAAGACTGATGCCCATCATTTGCCAAGGACAGATGAGCTGGTGGATAGACTTGGTTCAGCCAAGTTCCTCAGCACATTTGATCTCACGTCAGGCTATTGGCAAATAGCCCTGACTGATCATGCCAAGGAGAAAACTGCATTCCCCACCCCAGTTGGCTTATACCACTTTAAGGTTATGCCTTTTAGATTAAAGAATGCACCTGCTACATTCCAAAGGATGGTTAATCAGGTTCTGAATGGGATGGAGGACTTCTGCATGGCATACTTGGATGACATTGCAGTGTTCAGCCCTACTTGGAAAGAACATGTTGACCGCGTAGGATATGTTTTGCAGGCTCTGCAACAGGCCCATCGGACCATAAAGGCAAGCAAATGTCAAATTGGTCAGAGTAAAGTGGTCTACCTTGGGCATGAGGTAGGAGGTGGTGAAATAAGGCCTTTGCTCAGCAAGATTGCAGCTGTGCAAAATTGGACAACCCCTTCTACTCAAACTCAGGTGAGAGCCTTCCTAGGCCTCACTGGGTATTACAGGAATTACATTGAGAACTATGGATCCATAGCTTCTCCACTGAATGTAATCTCTTCTCCTAAGTTTCCTAAAAAGGTCAAATGGAATGAGGAGTGCAATCAGGCCTTTGAAAGCCTAAAGAAAGCCCTTTGTCAAGCTCCAGTTCTCAGAGCTCCTGACTACCACCAACCCTTCATTGTACAGACAGATGCTTCCAATATAGGTATAGGTGCAGTACTCAGTCAACCGGATGAGAAAGGTAGGGAACACCCCAATTGCTTCATCAGTAGGAAACTGAAGGAACCTGAAACAAGGTGGGCAACCATTGAGAGAGAATGTTTTGCCATTGTGTGGGCTTTGAAGAAGTTTAGACCATATATCTATGGATCTACTTTCACCATTCAAACCAACCACCAACCCTTGAGATGGTTGATGCAAATGAAAGGGGAAAACCCAAAACTGCTAACATGTCAATCTTCCTCCAAGGGTTTGATTTTACCATTGAGCACAGGTCAGGATGTCACCACCAAAATGCTGATGGTCTCTCTAGGATGTTTTTAACCGACTAGAGGTATGAAACTCATCCAGGAGTGGATTAGATCCTCCTGTCCCTTAGTCTGGGGGAGGGGGGGAGTGTTAGGGAGAATTCTCATTTCATGGCTAATTTCCCTTACCTATAGAGTCCCCCAGCAGCTTTGCTGGATTTGAAGGGTTCATTTCTTTTTACCTGCTAAATGTGAGACCCTTTTTCCCACTCTTAGGCATTTTTGCTATGTGTGTTCTAGGCTAGTTTTGTGTTTAATGCCTATGGGATCTTTTCTCTCACCCAAAGGAACCATCTTTATGCACATGTGTCACACAGCACCCTCCGTGCCGTGACACAGGGGTGTCGTGGCGACCCCCAAAAATAGACTCCATACCCTGGGACTAACTACTGTCTCCCAGGGCATGTAAAGTCCCCATTGACTTTACTAGTCGATTTTTATGAACTTAACCAGTACACCCCATCTTAATATGGAAGTACTGGAAGGGGTTAATAGTTTTTCCCCTATGTTCATTTTCGAGAGGGTACCTTAAAGTCCCCCTCTACAAAGTTTCTGGCCGGTGGCAGTGGTTACTACCTTTTATATTCAACTGCAAATATTTCTCTATGGGAATTTCCCATTGTTCGAGGCTACCACTTTTACTGACAGCCTCTAACATACCGCCGGTCTATTTTTTTATTAACTTTACTCCAGTAGGTTTTATTTGCCAGAACTTTGATAAAACTTCTTTCTCGAGTCTTACTCCATTTTCCTAACCCAGGTCGGGTATCCTTTGTTCGTCCTTTTGGCGGGCTTCTGCCAAGAAGCCCTCCTTTCGGCGCCACTGAGTCTGGGGTGTATCTGTTGTTTGGGAGGGGGAGTAGAACACCCAGGCAGAGTTGCCACAGCAACTCAGGTCACACTCTAACCTGATGGGCTGGAGGGTCTCCCGTTAAGATGACCACTCCACTGTGTGAGTGACAGCTAGGCTGTATGAATGAATCCCAGTGATTTGGCCGAAGCCAAAATTATCGAGGCTGAAATGACCGAAACCAAAGTGTTCGAATAACCAAAAGTTCGAACACTTTGTTTTCGGACATTACAGCCGCGATAATTTGCAAAAACACACACACACATACACACACACACACATAACACCCCCCCACCCACACCCCCAGCACACCCCCACCCACACCTCCAACATACACAAACCCCACTTACCTTCATCGTCACGCTGGTTCCTGCAGCGCCACTTCCCTTTCACTTCTGTGAAAGGGAACCGGCGCTGCAGGGTCCTTTTCTTCTCGTTTTTTTTAACAGAAGGCTGCAGGGGTGTCCCGCAGCCCCCGCTCACTATACCATGAAGTTTAGTGAGCGGGGCAATACGGGGGACACCGCCGCAGCCCCCGTTTCTTTTTTTTTTTTTTAAACACGGACGGCAGCCCACGTTTTTTTCTCCAATGCTACCACCTAAGGATCGAACTTTTAGTGTTCGATCCTTTGGTGGTATCATTTTTCGAACATTTGGTCTTTTCAACCATTTTTTTTCGGTCAAAACGACCGAAACCGTATGAATGAGTCTCTTTCTGCATAAAAGCAGGGTCCTGAGGACTGGAAGAGCAAGACGTCGCCACTGGAACTCCGGAACCGAAGGGAAGAGAAGCCAGAGACATCTTCGGCATCTGCCGGATCGTTTCACCACTTTTCTTCAACACGACGAGAGGAGATCTTCAGCGGAGAAGCCTCCTTCCCTTGAGCTGGTGGGGTCAACCAGCTCACCTATCGCATCCTCGGACCTGCCTTGGTCGACTCGACAGCGCCCCGCACTTGAAGACTGGATAGCCAGGCAGCTATCGACCCGTACCGCGATTAAAAGGAGCATACCTTTTAAACTTCGTTTGGCAGCACCACGGCTGGTTTCATCCCTGGGTAGTGCAGCGACTCAAACCTTCCTCCACGGCGAGAGCCTCTCTTCCTCTGTTGGACCCCTTGACCTGCAGGAACTACCAGGAACAACCGCCACCGCAGGAGCCATTTCTCCACGTTTAAGGTACATTGTTCCGCCAGGCCGCCCTTTCTCCGTGGTAGCCCTAAAGGTGTTTTAAATCCTTAAACTACTTGTGGGGTCGGCCGCCCTCTCTCTTAACATTGTCTGTCGCCTTGCGCCTTTAGTTTTCTACTAAAGACTTGACTGCAGCTACAAGAACATTTTTGCTCCTAAACTCTTGGTCCTGTACCACTGACTCTGGCTCAGGCCCCTTGACTCTGGCTGATTTGTTAGATCTGCTCCCACTAGATTAGTGTTCAATGAGAAATGTGTTGATGCACCTAAATCTTCTAAACCCCTCTTCCTTCCTACTGTTTTAACTCGTGGAGTGCCATGTTGCTCAGTTTTCATTCACTTGTCTTTTGGTTAAAGTGTTACTGTGCATTACTTGTTCTCAAAACCTCAGGGAAGTGTTGCTAGGGGGTGTCTGAAGATATTTCGGTTTAACTTGTCCTTTCCCTCCCTTTCGTTGAATTGGTAGAGTGCCATTAGTAGTAGGTTTTCATTGTGCTGTTTTGCTCAGTTTTCACTACACCGCAAACTTGTCTACAATTGAATAGGGAGTTGTATATGCTTTTCTTTTGACTAAACTTAACTTACTTTATTAACTGTGATCTATGTGTTGACTTAGAAGTGTATAAAATAAATATATATTCTCTTTTTAATACAAAACTTTGGTCAGTGTTTCCTTGCTCCATAGTACTGTACTACCTATTGTGTCAACCCTGAATACTGTTCATCTCCCTCTTGAGATAAGTCTGACTGCTCAGCCACAGCTACCAACTAAATCTTTGTGGTACAGGCTGATACCAAAGGGGATTTATTGCTCTCACCTGTAGTCCTAATCAGGGGTAGTGCTCCCTAAGGGAACTGCCCTGAATTCTGCCTAACAAGTAGTACCAACTTAGCAACATTTTGTACGCACATTCTCTGTTGGTGACGCAGGCCGAAAATGTATGTACTCGGTCCAGATATCCACCCAGGCCTGGTCCTTAACTGGGTGTCCCAGATCAGCCTCCCACTGGGCCATACATCGGGTTTTCGAAACAAGGAAGTCCCCCAGAAATCATATGTATAGGGTGGAAATTTTGCCTCGGGCTGGAAGGTCCTTGAGAGTTAGCTCGAGGGGGGTGAGAGGACGCGTGGCTGCTTGGAGAGTCTTGGGATGGGAGCACCAGTGACGTAGCTGAATGTACGTGAATCTGTCTCTTTCTTGGAGTTGAAGCTTTTCCTTACATTGTTCAAAGGTGCAAGGTATGCCTCCTGTATACAGCTGGTCCAAGGTTTCAAGGCCTGCCTCTATCCAGTTCTGGAAGATTCGGTGTTCGCCCTGGGTGAGAACATCGGGTTGTAAAAGATTGGGGATAGCGGGTTCAGTCCCCTCGGGATTTCCTTCTGTCTCAGCGCCGAGTCCCAGGAGTTCAGGGTGTGCTTAGTCGGCAGCAAGAGTCCTCCCCATCGTTCCCTGAGAGAGGGCGAGGTGTGTGGAAGAAACCGCAGGGGGAGCGGCAGCCGTGATTCTTCTATTTCCACCCTTCTAGGGTGATCAGTGGATATTTGCAATGCGCGAACATGCGCTAGTTGCGCTGCCACCCTATAGGATTGCAGGTCGGACCCTTAGTCTTGCGTTGCCTAACATTGTTTTTTGGGGGATCCTGGCCTTCTTTCCCCTCCAGATAAATCGGAGCATTTTTCTCTGCAAGTCACGGAGGGCAGGGGCTGGGATTGCGACAGGGAGGGAGGAGCAGGCGTAAAGGAATCTTGGGAGTAAGTTCATTTTACAGGCAGGGAGATTTCTTGGGTCACCCAGCGCTTCAAATCTCCTTCTAGTTCTTTAAAGAGCCATGTAAAGTTGGCCTGATATGTGTCCTTCGGGTTCGTGGGTATATGGACCCCCAAGTATGGAATAGCCTTCACTCTCCATGCAATTGGACACATCGGGGCCTGTGCCCCCCAATTCTCCGGGGAGAGGCCCACATTCAGGGCTACCGATTTATTGAAATTGATGGAGAAGGCGGTGACCTCCCCATAGCTCGTTATTTCGGTCAGGGCATGTTTTAGTGAGGAGCGGGCATCCGAGATCGTGAACAACACGTCATCCGCGTATAGAGCAATTTTGTGCTGAGATGGGCCGACACGGGGGCCCTTGATCTGGTTATTCCTTCTGATCTTCAGGGCGAAGGGTTCCATGATGAGGGCGAATAGCAGTAGGGATAGCGGGCTGCCCTGTCTGGTACCACTGGTCAGGGGGATTGGGGCAGAGAGTGAACCTTTTTACTCTTACAGTTGGTTAAATTTTGTAGTGTCCATGGTCTCCCATTTACATCAAAGTCTTTGATCTTTTTCGTAAATCTAGGGGCCATGTAATTCCCACAAGGAAAATGTCCGACCGTGCTCCTTAAATTCCACAGGCCTAGTCTGGGAGCTGGTTTTACAAATTTTGAGTGGACCAAATGGTCTTTCAAGTTCTTGACACGTCTATAAGCAAACCTGGGTAGTGGCTCATCTTGTAAGCATAACCGAGTCAGAGGCCAATATTTGGATATAAGTTTGCATATTTTAAGATAGTGGGCACTGTGTGTGATGACACAGGCGGTTCTGGTGCGTGGGTTTTGGTTTCTGGGTTCAGGTGTTAACAAGGCATCTCTGTTGTAAAACCTGGCACGTTTCTTGGATTTAGAGATTATACGATGGGGATAACCTCTCATAATAAGCCTATTATCCAAGTCCTCTGCATGATGGTAAAAATCTTCAAGGTCAGTGCAGTTGCGTCTGATTCTTAAGTATTGCCCATATGGAATGTTCTCTCTGAGCTGCGGGTTCTTCTGCTGTTTTGCGACCCTGTGCACTCCCTGCCAGCCCCTTCAATTTATTATGCATTTAATGATAAGCTTGGCTGTGCTCTTCGCCAACGCTTTACTGCCAGGAGCATTATTATGCTCAAGGCATTTCTGCTGCTGTGCTCTTATGGGCTTTCACTGCTGCCCCCGTCTATTGGGTGCCTTTATTTGCAGTATTGCCAACCATTTCCCTATGCACACCATCAGATGTGTGGAAAATGCATCAGCAGCGTCATTTATTTTGCTGGCAATCAGCCTGGCCTTTAGACCCCAGGTCTATTAATATACTTGAGGGCTCTTCTGCTGATCTGCGACCCTGGGCACTCCCTGCAGCCCTGTCAATACATTATGCATTTACTGCAAAGCTTTTAGGTTGCTGGTAGCTCATTACAAAAGTATATAGGTTTTACTTATCTTGCATAGCTGTGTGCCATCCAAAAATAAGTTTACAAGTTAATGCTTCCCTTAGTCTGTAAACTTAAAAGCAACTGTAATTGAATATTACACCAAAAGGGTCTTACTAACCTGGTATAACTGTGTTATCCAGAACTTAGTTAAAGTGTGCTACCGTTCCTAGAATCTGTGATTCATTAGATCAGAAAAGTATATTACCCAGTTGAATTACTATGTGATTTCTTGCTGAGCGTTACGGTACAACTGCTAGGGTCTACTACCCTTGAATTACTGAAAGTAATCTCAAAGTAACTAAAGGTCTGACTTACCTAGAAATGTTGTTCGTTTTTCTAAATGGGTCTATGCTTTGGTCTGTATACTTTAAAGCAGTGTTGTATTTTTATAACGTGTTTACATATACTGTGATTGTACTTATTTTACCCAAGATTTACCTTAGTCTGCTTATATTTAAATAAACCCTTCATTTTTACAATACATAGGGGGACATTACAAATCTGGCGGTAGGGGGTTAACGGGGCCGGTAGAGCTGCCGGCCCGTTAACCCCTTACCGCCTCATTATGAGGTCCGCTTGCGGGACCCGCTATGGACGCCTGGTAAAACCAGGCATCCTTTTCGGGTCCCGCGAGCAGGCCAGCATGCTAACAACGGGCCCGTAATTAACGGGCCCGTTGTTAGCATGCTCCCCATTCCCATTTAGCCCTATGGGAGCTCGAATGGGAATGGGGATGGGTTCCCTGAATGGGGAAATACCAGGCCCTCCAAGGTCGGAATGGCCCGGTATTTCCCCATTCAGGGAACCCAGACCCGGTACCCTTTATGGGGTAGCCATGCCGCAAATAGCCGCATGGCTACCTCCATTGTTGTAATGACCCCCATAGTGTGTCAGTGTTTCTTTGGACCATATGTCTACTACAATTTCATTGTACTGATTCTACATCCCTCTCTCCCTCCTAAAATAAGCCTAGTTGCTCTGTCTGTGCTAACCTTTAATCTTATACTAAGAGTGGAGTCTTCTACTGCCTCAGTTGAATGGTTTTACTAAGCTCTTAGCTGGACTTCAGAAAAACTGTACTAACAGGTCTCAGCCCCAGCAAGCCTTGTGGACGATGCAGAGGGTCTTAAACTTGATCCTTGCCGCCACCGGGAGCCAATAAAGACATTTCAGGGCTGGACATGTACGGTCCCTGGGCTTGAGGCCAAGGTCAAGTTTTGCAGTCCTGTTCTGGATTAGTTGCAGAGGGCAGAGAGTAGAGGAAGGCAGATTGAGAAAGAGGCTTCTGCAGTAGTCCAGGCCAGGGATCCATGGCTCTGCGGACAGTGAGCTTCTGGGGGAAAAGTGAGAAAAGGAAGAATACCTTTGAGGAGGTGCAGCTGGTAGTGGGCATTCTTGGCAAGGTCCATGATGTGAGGAGACAAGGAGAGAGTGGAGTCGAAGATGACACCAAGGTTTTTTGCCTCATAAGAAGGGAAAGGAAGAGGGCCCAGGGCAGACGGCCAGAGTGCGAGAGGGAAAGCGGGAGCAGGGGTCCCAATGAGAAGGATCTCCGTCTTACTGGCATTAAGACAGAGATCATTGGAAGCACACCAATCATCGTGGATAGACTGTCAGGAATGGGCGAGAGAGGAGGCGAGGCAGAGGGGAGCCTGAAAGAGAGCTGAGTGTCATCCGCATAACACTGAAAGTTAGAGCAGAAGGCAGAGATCAGGCGGCCAAAGGAGCCAAGTAGACTTTGAAAAGCCAGGGTGAGAGGATAGAGCCCTGGGGAATACCACAAGTGGAGAGAGAGGTGGCAGAGAGAAAGGACACAAATTGGACCTGGGGTGAGGGGGTCGGTCCAGGAGGAAAGAGGTCAACCACTCCAGGGCTTGATCCATGATGCCCAGTTTCTCACAGAGTTGTTTAATCATGATGCCGTGATTGACGGTGTCAAAGGCAGAGGAAAAGTCAAGGAGGATGAAAACAGAAGGAAGGTTAGAGTTAAGATTAGTGAGCAGATCTTCACAGGTGTTCAGGAGAGCAGCTTCTGTGCCTCTGGCTGCTCTGAAGCCAGACTGATGGTCATGGAGATTACCAACAGATTCAGTGTATAGTGTAAGCTAGGAGATGGCCAGCTTTTCCAAGAGTTTGCCCAGGAAAGGAGTGATTGTAACGCTCACCTGATTCCCGCAGAGGCGCCGGTCTTGACTGGGTGAATGCCGTATCTTCAAAGGTGATGTGTAACACACGGTTGGCTCTTTGGGCTGGACCTCTGTGCACTGTATGTCTGACTCGAAGAGTAAGATGTCTTAGGTAAGTGAACGCCGAGCTCTCCATCTGCCTCGGGGCAGGGTGCCGTAACCAGTTTCTTCACTGGATAAGGGTGCAGGCCTCTTGACCTCAGAGGACTGCTGTCCGTCGTTAACTGCACGAACAGTAAGTTCTGGGCACTTCAAATGTCTTAAAAGTCTTTTGTAATGATATCTCTTGTTTTGCAGAGTTCCGGCGATGGCGGATGGCGGGCTGATGAGAGTTGAGGATCGAACCCGCGTGAGGAATAGAAGCGCCTGGAAGCACGTAAGTAAGCGCTTGTAGCCTGCTTCACGATGCGCACTAACTGTCCCTTTTATCTTGCAGGTACAAGTTCTGAGCTTTAGAGAAGCTGAAGGGTGCTGGAATACCCACTGGATTCGGCGTGGGAAGGAGTAATGGCACGTGAGTAATAAAGTTGCCCAATGTCTTTAAACGCACCTTCTTTTGTCTTTCAGATGCGGGATGCAGCGCCGAAGGCCTCCGGAGCGTGCGAAGAGCTGGTAAGCTTTTGTCTTTCAGATGCCGGAATGCAGTGTGAAGACCTCCGGAGCATGCGAAGAGTAGGTAAGCCTTTGTCTTTCAGATGCCAGAATGCAGCGCGAGGCGTTGGTGACAGCCGATGGACCAGGTAAGAGATGCGCTGCCACTGAAGACCGTAGTGCTAACCTGTTCTTTCTTTGTCTTTACAGGTGCTGCTGAAGACTGGATTCCAGGATGGTAAGCCTTTGTTCCCTTAGGCCCAGGATCAGAAGCAGAAGACACGATGAGCGTTCTGCTGCAGAGAATGCAGAATAACACAAAGCAAGATTCATCCATCGGGTGTGGTTTAAATAGCCCTCTGTAGTGCTTCGGTGTCTCCTTCCACAGCCACGCCTAGGTAAGAAAAGAGTTCCTGCTTTCCAGAAGAGTTCCAGTGTTCTGAACCTAGGGAGTGGCTCCTGCCCCACCCAACAGGAAAAGTAGTCCCAAACAGAAGAGGATCAGGGGTTCAACTGGCAGGTAAGTAAGCAGCATGGTCTGCTGCAGGTAAGTCCACCCAAGCATTATGAGCCCGGCGCTTCCAGCGCTGGGACTGGGCATCTTTATGAGCCTGGTGCCACTGGCGCCAGGACAGGGTCCAAAAGGTCCCAATTGGGACTGGCTGGCACTCGGAACCGGGGTTATGGGCCTGCTTCCAAGGGAGTCGGGCAAGTCCTGATCTTTTGGAAGCAGAGATCATGACAGCACCCCCCCTCAAGGCCCCTCCCAAACCGGGCTTCTCCGGGGGTTTGGGCTTGTTAGGAAATGTTCGATGAAATCTTTTGATTAGACGAGGCGCGTGGACATATTCTGCAGGTTCCCAGGATCTTTCTTGGGGACCGTAGCCTTTCCAGTCAATCAGGTAAAATAGTTTAGATTTGGAGATCTTGGAATCCAGGATGCTTTTGACTTCAAACTCGAGTTCTCCATCAACTAGAATAGGTTTTGGAGATGTAATTAGTCGGGTTTGAGGTTGCACGGGTTTTAATAGAGAGACGTGGAAGACCGGATGTATCTTCATGTGAGGGGGCAAGTCCAACTTGACCGCTACTGGATTTACTATGGTAGTGATGGAATAGGGACCAAGGTATCTTGGGTTGAATGTGCGTGGTCCTTTTAGAGGTAGATATTTAGTGGATAACCAGACTTGATCTCCTACTTGATATTGGGGGGCTTCCTTCCGATGTTGGTCTGCTCCTTTCTTGTATTGTTCTTTAGCCATTTGAAGGTGAGAAACGGCTTCCTTAAAGGCTTGGGTGATTGTAGAATGCAGGTGGTCTACTGCTGGTGTTCCAAGATCTTGGAGTGGATCCAACTCCGAGGTTCGAGGGTGACTACCGTATAAAAGAAAAAACGGGGTTTTCCCAGTTCCCGAGTGGACAGAGTTATTGTAGGCATATTCGGCTATCCAAAGGATATCTTTCCAAGTTTTTTCAGTTTGTTGTAGCATGCAGCGCAAATACTGTTCCAGAGTTTGATTGGTCCTCTCGGTTTGTCCGTCGGTTTGAGGGTGGTGGCTGGTCGAAAGTCTCACATCAATTTGAGCCGACCGACAGCAACTTCGCCAAAAATGAGAAATAAATTGACTACCTCGATCCGAAATTAGAACTGAAGGAAAACCGTGCAGTCGGACGATGTTTTCGAGAAATTCTCGGGTCAGAGTTGCTGCTGTTGGTAAGCCTTTGAGTGGAATGAAATGCGCCATCTTGGAGAATAGGTCCACGATTACTAGGATCGTATTGTATCCGGAGCATGGAGGTAGATCGGTGATGAAGTCCATAGAAAGCGTATGCCAAGGGCGAGGCGGGATGTCAATAGGGCGTAAGAGGCCGGCTGGTTTTTCCTTTTGACTCTTGTTTTGGGCGCATACTCCACAGGACATTATAAAGTCTCTGATATCTTTTTTCCAAGACGGCCACCAAAAGTAGCGCTTGATCTTTTCCGAGGTCTTGGTCATACCGGGATGTCCTTCCATTAAAGAATCGTGATAACAAGAGATTACCTTTTTCTGTAAATCTGTGCTGGGCAGGTATAACCGTTCTTGGAAATAAAATAGGTTGTCCTTCACCGTAAAGTCCTTTCCCTGCAGATGCCAATTCTGTATGTCTGCTGGAGTTACCAGTAGCCTGGCTTTATCCTTAACTTCCTCTATGGATTGTGTGGCGATTACACCTAGAATTCTTTGTTCGGGAATGATAGGTACAGGTTTAGGATTGATCAAATGTTCTTCCACTCCCATCCGAGAAAGGGCATCAGCTTTACCGTTTTTTGTACCAGGTCGATAGGTAATTATGAAGTCAAACTCGGCAAAGAATAGTGCCCAACCGAGTTGCCTAGAGGATTGAGCTTTTGTGGTTTTCAAATATTGCAGGTTTCGGTGATCTGTAATCACAGTAACGGTGTGTCGGGCCCCCAGAAGATAATGCCGCCAAGCCTTAAAGGCGGACTTGATAGCTAGAAGTTCCTTATCAGTAATAGTGTAATTGATTTCAGGAGGCGAGAATTTGCGGGACCAAAATACCACGGGATGCAACTGATTGGTTACTGGGTCCTTTTGTGATAGAACTGCCCCATGGCAAGGCTCGAAGCATCAGTTTCAACGATGTAGGGGAGTTCTGGGCGAGGATGTTTTAAGATCGGTGCAGAGATAAATCTAGTCTTCAAATTCTGGAAAGCTTGTTCCGCCTCGGTAGACCATTCAAAACGTTTGTTTTTCTTTAACAAGGCGGTGATGGGCTGGACTATTCGAGAGAATTCGGGGATAAACCTGCGGTAAAAGTTAGCGAAGCCTAACATGCTTTGAACACCTTTTACGGAGGATGGCAATGGCCATTTGAGAATTGCATCGACCTTCTTTGAATCCATACACACTCCGCTAGGTGATAATATGAATCCCAAGAATTCAACTTCAGTCACGTTGAAAACACATTTTTTCAACTTAGCGAAAAGTTTGTGTTGACGCAATCTCTCGAGGACCATTTTCACGTGTTTCCGATGTTCAGTTTCCGATGAAGAATAAACGAGGATGTCGTCAATGTAAACAACAACACACACATCTATGAGCTCTCTGAGGACATCGTTCATAAAATATTGAAAGGCGGCCGGGGCATTGCAAAGTCCGAAGGGCATGACCTGATATTCAAATAGCCCATACTTGGTGCGGAAGGCCGTCTTCCATTCATCGCCCTCTTTTACTCGTACCAAGTGGTAGGCTCCTCTAAGATCCAGCTTTGTATATATGCATGCTTTTCTGACTTGGTCCAGGAGTTCAGGGATCAAAGGTAACGGATATCTATTCTTAACGGTGATCTGGTTCAGGGCGCGATAATCTATACAAGTTCTAAGGTCCCCTTCTTTTTTTGGAACGAAGAACAAAGCTGAGGAAGCAGGGGACTTGGAAGGACGAATAAACCCATTCGCTAGGTATTGATCCAGGTATTGTCGGAGGTGAAGATTCTCAGGCTCGGTGAGGGCATAAATTCTACTACAAGGAGGAGTAGATCCAGGTATCAGGTCTATCTGGCAGTCATAAGACCTATGAGGAGGTAGAGAGTTAGCCTGATCCTTCCGGAAAACATCTTGGAATTCTAGGTATTCAGGAGGTAACTGGGGAGCCTCCGAGGAAATTGCTGCCAGTGCAACACCAGGTCGAGGGTGGCAAGTAGAGACACATTCTGGAAACTGAACTGTTCTTGCTCGCCAATCGATCTGAGGATTGTGCTTCTCTAACCAAGGAATTCCTAGAATAATCTGGAACTGAGGGGCCTTGATCACATCGAACACGATCTTCTCATGGTGTCCATCTTGACTTACTAGCGTCACTTCTTGGGTGGTATGCGTTACTGGTCCGGAGGCTACCTCCGTACCATCCACCGTAGTAATGACGTCCTTTACAGCCTTTGGACAAAGAGTCAGATTCATCCTCAAAACCATTTCATGATCCACATAATTGCCGATGGCACCGCTGTCGACGTAAGCTTCAATCGCATGTAATCGATCCGGATGTTCAGGGCTAATGAGGACCATAGGTATCACGAAATGCGAGGTCACGGAACTGGTTTTAACGCTCGGCAAGAGGACCTCTATTCTTGTCAGGCAAGGTCGTTTCCCTGCTCAGAGTTTGTGACCCTGGTAACTGCAGCTCCTACTGCCTTCTTGGCTGGTTTCACCGGACAGTCTCGAAGAAAGTGCCCCGAGTTTCCGCAATAGAGGCATAATTGCAGCTGTTTTCTCCTTTCCCGCTCCTTTTGTGTTAGTGGTCCTTTCAGGCCCCCTATTTGCATGGGTTCCCCGGAGTCTACTCCTTTGGTAGGAGTTGGTGGTTTGGAAAATACTCGAGCATCAAACTTGGAACTTGGCCTTCGTGTTCTGCAGTCTGTGGTCAATTTGAACGACTAAGTCAATATAGTCCGAACAGTCTTGCGGGGGATTCACTACTTGGGCTAACACATCTTTGAGCTCTCCACGTAGACCTCTATAAAACAGCGTAATCCTTTTGTTCTCAGGCCATCGAGTTTCCACTATCAGTCTGTTGAAAGACGCAATATAAGCCAAAAGGTCTTGATTACCTTGTCACAATGAAAGGAGCTCATTGTCCAAGGCCTGCCCCTGTGAATGTCTTGCAAACAGTTTTTCCATACTGAGCTGAAAAGCTTGAAAATCATGGAGAACCGGATCATCTTGATTAACTAGAGGGATCGACCAGTCTGCCGCATTGCCACTAAGGTACTAAAGCACGAAAGCTACCTTAGCTTGATCAGTTGGAAAGGCTGCTGGCCGGCATAAGAAGTGCAACCGGCACTGATTAATAAATACTGCAAACCTCTTTGGATCACCAGAAAATCGTTCGGGCGGAGCCAGAGGTACATTCCCAGGTAGGTTGATCTGCACTGGGTTCGTAGAGGATGTTGAAGGAAGATTTGCCCCTGATGCGGTTAACGGAGTTTGTCCGTCTTGTGACTGTAGCAATTGTCTAGCGAGATTGTCTGTTCGCTCCTTGGAAATAATCAGTTCCCTTCTTAGAGCATTTGTTTCCTGACGGGCTGCATGCACTTCTGCTCTTAGTTCCCCAAGTAACTGGGCTAGCTGGTCGGTATCCGAGGTTTCCATAGCGCCTGGGTGGGAGTTTTGCGGTAGGCTTTGTGTTCTGTAACGCTCACCTGATTCCCGCAGAGGTGCCGGTCTTGACTGGGTGAATGCCGTATCTTCAAAGGTGATGTGTAACACACGGTTGGCTCTTTGGGCTGGACCTCTGTGCACTGTATGTCTGACTCGAAGAGTAAGATGTCTTAGGTAAGTGAACGCCGAGCTCTCCATCTGCCTCGGGGCAGGGTGCCGTAACCAGTTTCTTCACTGGATAAGGGTGCAGGCCTCTTGACCTCAGAGGACTGCTGTCCGTCGTTAACTGCACGAACAGTAAGTTCTGGGCACTTCAAATGTCTTAAAAGTCTTTTGTAATGATATCTCTTGTTTTGCAGGGTTCCGGCGATGGCGGGCTGATGAGAGTTGAGGAATAGAAGCGCCTGGAAGCACGTAAGTAAGCGCTTGTAGCCTGCTTCACGATGCGCACTAACTGTCCCTTTTATCTTGCAGGTACATGTTCGGAGCTTTAGAGAAGCTGAAGGGTGCTGGAATACCTACTGGATTCGGCGTGGGAAGGAGTAATGGCACGTGAGTAATAAAGTTGCCCAATGTCTTAAAACGCACCTTCTTTTGTCTTTCAGATGCGGGATGCAGCGCCGAAGGCCTCCGGAGCGTGCGAAGAGCTGGTAAGCTTTTGTCTTTCAGATGCCGGAATGCAGTGTGAAGACCTCCGGAGCATGCGAAGAGTAGGTAAGCCTTTGTCTTTCAGATGCCAGAATGCAGCGCGAGGCGTTGGTGACAGCCGATGGACCAGGTAAGAGATGCGCTGCCACTGAAGAACGTAGTGCTAACCTGTTCTTTCTTTGTCTTTACAGGTGCTGCTGAAGACTGGATTCCAGGATGGTAAGCCTTTGTTCCCTTAGGCCCAGGATCAGAAGCAGAAGACACGATGAGCGTTCTGCTGCAGAGAATGCAGAATAACACAAAGCAAGATTCATCCATTGGGTGTGGTTTAAATAGCCTCCTGTAGTGCTTAGGTGTCTCCTTCCACAGCCACGCCTAGGTAAGAAAAGAGTTCCTGCTTTCCAGAAGAGTTCCAGTGTTCTGAACCTAGGGAGTGGCTCCTGCCCCACCCAACAGGAAAAGTAGTCCCAAACAGAAGAGGATCAGGGGTTCAACTGGCAGGTAAGTAAGCAGCATGGTCTGCTGCAGGTAAGTCCACCCAAGCATTATGAGCCCGGCGCTTCCAGCGCTGGGACTGGGCATCTTTATGAGCCTGGTGCCACTGGCGCCAGGACAGGGTCCAAAAGGTCCCAATTGGGACTGGCTGGCACTCGGAACCGGGGTTATGGGCCTGCTTCCAAGGGAGTCGGGCAAGTCCTGATCTTTTGGAAGCAGAGATCATGACAGTGATAGAGATCTGTGATAGTTTGCCGGACTCGTAGGATTGGCAGAAGGCTTTTAAGGCGGGGGTGCACATGGTATTGCTTGAGGAGAGAGCGGAAGGATCCAGTGATCGAAAGAGTGATTGCAGAAATCAGCCAAGGCTGGAGCGAGGCTGGATAACTGTGGTCGTTGATGGTTCTGGAGAAGCAGGGAAGCACCTATTGGACACCACTTTCATAGATCGTACTTGTCTAGAAACTCATCAGGAGTGATTACAGAAAAGGAGGAGAAAGGATGGGTGGAGAGAGAGGCAGCTAGAAGGGGGCTGGAATCTGCCCCTTTCAACAAGGGTTCACTACACAGAATGTGATGGAGCTTTTCAAAACTCAATTGGTCTTCTTCTTTCCATTTTATCTTTTGCAGTTCTGCATTTTTGAGTTTATCAGTAAGAGAAGACGTGATAGAGGAGTAACTGAGTATGAAACGTCTGTAATATCCTACTCAAACCAAAAAGGCTCTTAGGTCTTTCTTTATGTAGGTTATTGGGGTTTCCTTGACTACTTTGACTTTCTCAGTTTCGGGTTGGACTAGCCCATTGGCTACAAAAAATCTAAGATTCCTGACTACTGACTGTGCCAAGTGACATTTCTTTGGATTTGCTGTGAGCCCAGGTTTTCTAAAGCTCTGGTTACTAGGTACAGATGGTGTAAATGTTCTTCACAGGACTTACTGTGGATGATTATATCATCAATGTTTTCTGCACAGAAAGATGCATAAGGGTTGAGGACTTGGTAAATTAACCTCTGGAAGGTGGCCAATACCCCTTGTAATCCAAAGGGTAATACCTTAAATTGAAAAAGCCCATGGGAGTGGAAGAGGCTGTTTTCTCCTTATCCTCTGGATTAACAAGGATGTGCCAGTATCCTTTGGTCAGATCATTTGTGGAGAGGAAAACTGCGGCACCCAACCTATCAATGAGAAAATCTATTCTAAGCATAGGGTAGCTGTCAAATTGGGAGACCGCGTTCACCTTTCTAAAATCAATGCAGAACCTCCACAATTGAGCTGGCTTGGCAACGAGTACTACTGGAGAGGACCAAGGGCTTAGAGAGGGTTCGATGATATCAGCCCTCAGCATGTTTTCCATTTCCTCTGTAATTATCTCTTTTCTATCTTCAGGTATCCAGTAAGGTTTTAAATGGACTACTTTCCCTGGGGGTGTACGGATATAATTAAATATTCCTTTTAACTAGCTTAGCTCAATCCTGAAGACATCAGGGAACTGTTGTCGGAGGTCCATTAAATCTTCCTTCCGGTTTTGAGGCAGATCAGAAGGAATCCAAATATTTCTACTGGAGTCATCCAATAACAAACTGGTTAGTACTATGGTCGTATTTTCAATGGGATTTTCCCTCCACTCTTTAAGTAGATTTATCATGTAAATCTGAGTCTTGATTTTTCAGGCAGGTTGTGACACTTGATAATCATAGGGTCCTGTTTGTCTATTATTTGATAGGGACCATGCCATTTGGAAAACATCTTGTTTTCAGATGAAGGAAGTAGAATCAGAATTTCTTTTCCAATGGAAAAGGATCTTAGAACAGCCTTTCTATCATGGTAGCCTTTCTGGTGTTCTTAGGATTTTTCCATGTGAGCTTGAACTATCTTCCTGACCGTGGCCATGTGTTCCTTTAACCGTTGCACTGTTTGGGAATGGGGTAAAACAGCTTTTTCACGTTCTTCCCAAGTCTCTCGCAACATGTCAAGGACATCTCACGGCTCGCTACCATAAAGGAGCTCAAATGGGGAGAATCCTATTGAGGATTGTGGGGTCTTTTGGGTGGCAAAAGGTTCCCATGGTGTCATAACATCCCAATTTCTGCCCTCGGCTTCAACTAGTTTTTGTAAGGTGTGTTCCAAAGTCTTGTTTAACCGTTCCACTAAACCATCAGTTTGAGGGTGATAATTAGAATTTTGAAGTGTTTTTATCTGAAGAATTTCCTTTACCTCTGTCTTTTTGATCCTTGGTTTGTTAAGATCTCCTTTGGAAACCCACCCTATGACAAGTATGGGATTAAATGTTTGAGAATGTGTTGTGTCGTATTATTGCGTAAACCAATGCCTCGGAATAACGGGTTGCATAATCTAGTATGATCCGTATGTATTGGTTTCCTAGTTTTGATGGTTCAAGAGGCCCAACTATGTCCATGCCTATATATGCAAAGGGGACATTAATGACTGGCAAAGGTTGTAATTTAGCTGGAGGGGGTGTCTGGAAACTAGTCTTCTGACATAAGGAGCAAGTTAGTAAAAAGTTCTTCACATCAACATATATCCCAGGCCAATAGAATCGGCTCAGTATCTGTGCTTTAGTTCTAGCCGTTCCTAAATGACCACCTGTTAAATGGGAGTGGGTGATTTCCAGTACTATTTTTGTGTGACTTCTGGGCACCATTTCTTGTGATCTAGGAGTGGCATCAGGACCAACATCTCCCCTATATAATAGCCCAGCTTTCAGGAAAAAACATGGTCCCCCCTTTTCTCTACCTTCCTCTTCTGGTAAGACCTGAAGGAAAGGTTCAGCAAATAATGGATCATTCCTTTGTGCAAATGCCAGGTCATGAATGATGTCATCTTCTTCTCCTGGGGCTTAAGGTGGAGCTGCCTCCGTGGTGTGGGGGGGAATCTATGTCTGCCTCACCAAAGCAGTTGGTCCCCTTTTGGTTTTGTCAGAGGTTCTAATTTCCTTGGTCATAGGAAATAAAGCTCTTTCCAGAATCCCCAGGGATATTCTTTCTCCCACCTTCACTTGATATACCTCTTTCCCGTTATTTTGTATCAAGATTTTAATGTCACCTCTATAGTCGGGGTCTATGACGCCTGCTAAGATATCCAAGCCATATCACTAGGCTAGGCCTGACTTAGAGGTAAGTCTAATGTAAGTTCGGAGTGGGGAATAAGGACCAAGTCTGTTGGTATTAAAACTCAGTCTCCTGGTTGGATCAACTCTACCCTGCTACTACATAATTCAAACCCAATGGAATGTTCTGTGGCCACTGATGGATCTGAATCTCTGTTGCTAAGTTTCTCAAACCTGAGGCTCCCCCAGTTTATGTCAACCGAACCCGATCCCACTCTGACAGCATATGTGAGGCGTCAGGAATGAAACTCAGACACAAGTTAGTCATGTTTTTGGTAAAAGACTTTTATTGAAAACTAAAGGGTTGGGAAGATGCCTCTCTGATCCTGCTTTGAGTGGAATTTCCCTACCTAAAACAAAAAACTAAGGATCTGTCTGTGTCAGAATGTTAAAATCTAAATTGTCCTTTTGTCCAAAGGTTCTAGTCTGACCCTCACACTATAAACTAAACTATATGGTGAAAATTGAAATGAAAGAGTTAGTAAAGGAAGAATAAACAGCACCAATACAAAGGTTCTCTAAGAGTGAAAAGCCTTGGCTCCAGAGGCTGGCTCCCTTTCCCTGGAGTTCTCCTCAATAAAAATGATTCTTACTCTAACAGTTCTTTGTGTTTGTCTTGGCCTACAACAGTACTGTTATTTACAAAACAGCTTAGCTTTGTAGTTCCACTTCTTTCAACAAGTTCCCGCCAGGACTTCTTATCATTACACATTGTTCCTTTTTTACGTCCACAGTTGTGTATACCCTCTGTGGTATTTTAAATCTCCTTGATAGATCATTCCATTTGGGTTCCCCACATATTTGTATTCCATTCAATCATATCTCGTTTGGGGTCTTATTTGCAATATGCTTTCGTGTTTCTCATTCTAATATGTTTTACCCACATATTTATATTCAATACCATTGTATATTGTTAGGGGTCTTAATTGTAATATGCTTTATTGTTTCTCATTCAGTCCCTTTACTTTCTCTGCTTCTGTGACTTTAATTATTACAGTTTGTATTTGGCACAGTCGCCAAAACTCCCGGGTTCTACACAGTTTCTGGGCTGACTCACCGGCTCTTGCTGGCATTCCTAGCCCCGTTTCTGCCGAAACCGGCAAAAGTGTACTGCCTGCTCTCGCCTCTAGACTGCTCTCGGTTCATTCCTTTGTGTCCCGCAGCTTTGCCTCAGCAAGCCTGTCTCATCTACAAAACCAGGGATGACGTGCATTCTGGCGTCTTTGCATGGCGAAAACACCAGGAGGTGTATTGCAGCTCCAAGTCCAGCGTTACCAGTGCAGAAAGTTTAAATTAGTATTAAGGCAAATCAGGAAGATACTAGATCTTCAGGATTTATGTTATCTCACATTGTATACTATTATGTTTTCCACATTATGAGCACAGGTCCTAAGTCTCATAGTACTGTATAAAGAAGTGCTAAAATAACTTCTTATCATTAGAAATCTGGAGTAGATCTCCATTCTTAGGATCAATGCTAATTGCTTAGTTTCTCCTCTCGACCCATCATTTTCCTGCCTCCATCTGCTTAGCCCCCTTTTGCCTTCAACAAAGAAGACTCCTTTTGTCGGCTGTTCACTATTTTCACTGAAGGTTCCACCTAAATGAACAGACTAACTACCCTCACAATTATCTCCACAGCCTAATGTCATACCCTGGTCTCTTGTATTTGTATTTGTATTTTATTTATTTGTATAGCGCACCAGGCCTGAGAGCAACCGGGCGCATATTTTATGGCACATAGGTACATGAATGGCAAGAATACAGTTACAATCAAACAGATAAAGTTCACAAGGCAGTAAAGTACAAGGCAGTACAGGTTGTCGGGCAGGGTGTTAGCCGGCGAGGTGGTATTGAGGGATCAGATGGCTTGAGGAGGCAGTAGGTAAGATGTATTTTGAGAATCCAATTTTTTAGCCAATTTCAGCTATAACACCTCTCTAGAGCGAATCCTATGTGCCTTGCTTAAACTTCTTTAGGGTTCCAGGGTCTGCACTTGGAGTGCCTATATTGTGGCTGAATCAATATATGAACCAAATAAGTAAAGAAAGAAGTTGGTACTCCTGGTGCGATCCTCAGAAACAACAATAGTCAGTGATGTAAAAAAATCAATTTATTTCATGTATTTTTATCATACATTCATCATCCTTTAGGCATTGGTTAATCTCCCAACACGTGTTTCCCCATAACTTTAGCTATGGTTCTTCAGGAGAGATTTCTAAATAAACAAAAAAGGACACAATATTTTTTTCTATATAAATATTCAAAAGTATTCTCTATTTTTAGTTAGCAGTCACATAGAACAAGAATACCACGTGTCATATCTATATAGAAGAGGACAACTCACCCTTATTATTTTATTCTTTGTTTTCACAATCTTGTTTGGTGTTATTGGTTGTTTGTTTTTATCTTTCACTTATACGAGAAAATTCAGATTTTCATTCTGATATCTGAAAAAATGTATGCACAGAGTTTTTTTAGTAAATTATGTTTTGATCAAAATGACCTCACTTCTAGGCAAGTATAGTGAGCGCTGAGCTATTCCCAATTTCAGAGCTTCAGATTGCATTTAATAGTTATTTTGGTTGCATGTAAGATGCCATTTGTCAAGTTTAACATTGTGGTAAAGAACTAATAATTTGCCAAGTTTAACAACGTCTAGGCTGTAGTAGCCATTAGTGTTCAAGAACTAATGATTGAAGGCATAACAAAATCCTGAATTCAAAAAAAGTGTTACCTTATATTTTAGTTGGTGCTGGTCCATTCACAAGGTACAATTGCCTTAATTCCTCCACGATACTGGATGGATCAGGCACAGTCAAATCCTTCTATTTGTATGCTGTTCCACGTCGTGCGTGATGACGTCATCGCGTTAACGTGCCGCGATGACATCATATGCGTAGAAACGTGCGGCGGCCATTTTAGAGTAATAGTTGGTATGTTCAACAAACTGTATATCTGTTATTCCTTTAATCTTTATAGAAGCTGCTAATATATAAGTCACATATATTCATACCTATTTTAAACCTGTGTAAGTAAATATTAATTGGCTGCATAATGTTGTGTGTTTCGGCACCAGTCAGTGTGTTATCGTGAAGTTACCAAGGTGACATCAAACTCGTTTGAAAATGACTAACGGCCATTTTAAGGAGGCATGTTATGACTTTGGTTAGCAGTTTTTTATCTTTTTTAAAATCACAATATTTAAAAATAAATATTATGGCATTCCAAAAGATGAACATACAAAGTCAGTATACTCTCTGGAACAAAAAGAATAGAATGTACACAATACAGAGAAAAATGAAAAAGAGAGTAAACTTAAGCAATAACATGATCTAAGAGTTAGTAGAGAGTACAGAATATACGTAGAACTTCAATTATTTTTGCAGTCTCACCTGCAAGTAAATGCTATTGCATGTTAACAGTGTAAGGAGGAGAAAAATAATGATAGAGAGATTTTTATATTCAAAAGATTTTCTTCCTTTTTTTTCCTTGAATATCTAATTTAGTCGTGCAGGTTTTTGTTTTAGAGCCAATATGCCATCTCAGGTTCCGTGTTGAGTCCAGTATGGCATGTGTCCATAATATAGATCCATTTAGATTCTGTTCAGCGTAATAATAGTTCTCTGTCTCCTCCTCTTTCTGGTAGATCTATTTTTTCAATTCCAAAAAATCTGATGTCCTTGAAATCTGATTGACTGTGTTCTTTGGTGAAATGAGTAGCCATTGGATATCTGGCATCTCCATTCTTGATTGCTCTGAAATGTTCCAATATACGTGTCTTGAGTTCCCTGATTGTACTGCCTATGTATTTCTTTTCACAGATACATTGAATTGCATACATTACGTATTTGCTTCTGCAATTTATGAATTGTTTTATGTCTTGCATTTTCCCAGTTGGTAGTTTAAATTGTTTGGTACCATTAAGCATTTGAGGACAGGTGGTACACTTGCTGCATTTGTATGATCCAGTTGGTGCCGGCGCTTTCAAAAATCCACTGAGATTGTTTTTCATTGGATTCCTTAGGTGACTAGGGCTCCATTTTTTTCTTTAAAGTTGGCGCCTTTGTGTATACCATTGTAGGTTTCTCTTCGATAAAGGTATTCAATGTGTCGTCTATTTGTAAAATGTTCCAATTTTGTTGAGTATTTTCTTCACATTGGTGATTTCACTGCTGAATGTTGTAATGAAATGCATGTTCGTTTCTTTCTTTCCAGTTTTTTGTTTTTCCTTTAGGAGACTAGTTCTTGTTACTTTCTCTGCTTTCCTTATGGCATGATTTAAGGAATCTTCATTGTATCCTCTCTGTACGAAATTTTCTTTTAAGTCAGTTAGATGTTTTTGATACTTTATGTCCAGACTGCAGTTACGTTTGACTCTAAGTATCTCTCCATATGGTATGTTCTTTAAGGTGTGTTTTACGTGGTTGCTCTGTGCATGTAGCTTGTTGTTAACTCCTGTTGGTTTAATGTATAGATCCATTAGTATATTTTCCCCATCTGTGTATAATAGTAAGTCTAGAAATTCTATTTCTTTGGTACTCATTTTTTCTGTGAATTTGATGTTGTACTTGTTATGGTTAAGGTAGGAAATATAGTTTTTGAGACTCAATTTGTTCCCATTCCATATTACAAGTACATCATCGATGTAGCAGCCCCAATACACAATTTTGTTTTCATTAAATGCTTGGTGCTGCCAAGCATGATTCAGTTCGAAATGGCCCATGAATATATTCGCATATGAAGGGGCAACTTTGGCACCCATGGCCGTCCCCTGTTCTTGTCTGTAGATGGTCTTATTAAACAAAAAGATGTTATTTGATAGAACAAAATTTAGCATCTCTAAGATCATGTTGTTTTGATTAAGAAATTAAATAGATCGTGTTTTCAGACAAAATTCTGTTGTTTCCAGTCCCTTGGTGTGTTGGATGCTGGTGT
Organism: Ambystoma mexicanum; assembly: GCF_040938575.1. NCBI lineage: Eukaryota > Metazoa > Chordata > Amphibia > Caudata > Ambystomatidae > Ambystoma > Ambystoma mexicanum. Next base: position 94,801,799 of record NC_090939.1, on the reverse strand, counting down.
ACAATGACACCACATCCAGAGTCACAAATAGGTAATCCTTCTCCCAAGGAATGCACTCCATTTGCTGTATCACATGTTTGGTATATCGCAGGTAAGAAGCTAGTCCTGTTAGAGGCTGTAAATGTAGATCTATGTACTGTGAAATTCTTTCCGTTAAGGAACCTATCCCATTTATGATAGGTCTGCAAGGTGGAAAAGTCTTGTACTTGTTATGTATCTTGGGAAGGAAATAAATAATGGGCATGACTGGTTTATCTATATCCAAATAGTTTGTTTCTTCTTCTGACAATAAGCCTATTTCTTCCCAATGTTTTACCATCTGAAGCCAATCTGCTTGCAAGGCTTTGATATGATTGTTTTGTAACACAGAATAACATTTGGTGTCTTTCAGCTGTTTTGTGCCTTCAGCAATATAATCTGATAGGTCAGATGTAGCGGATAGCCAGAGCTTGGCTTTGTGTTTGAATAAGGTAGGGGAAGGCAGGGTTCTGATGGTGAGAGGCAGTGAGTTCCAGAGTTTGGCAGCAAGGACTGGGAAGCTGACACCACTGGCTGTCTGTAGCTTGAATCTGGGGATCGTGAGGCAGTGTGCTTGGGCAGATCCGAGTGAACGTGAAGGAGTATACTGAGAGAAGCGGGAGGCTAGGTAGATGGGGGCCTGGTTGTTTACACATTTGTGAGTAAGGGCCAAGGATTAGAGTGATATCCTTTGGGCAACTGAGAGCCAGTGTAGGCTCTTCCTAGTTTCAGTGATATGTGCAGATCTGGGAATGTTGAGGGCTGCTCTAATAGCATTGTTTTGGGTGATATGGAGTTTGTTGAGGTTGCGTTGGTTGGTACCTTGATAGAGTGCATTGCAGTAATCAAGTTTGGACATAACCAGTGTCCTGGCAAGGATAATGCAGTTCTGAGTGGAGAGGAATGGGCAGCAAGCTGTGATCAACTTGCATGTGTAGGCCGAGGCAGCGACGACTGCATTAGTTTGTCTATTTAGGGAAAGTGTAGAATCAAGGTAGATTCCTAAGCTTTTAGTCTCTTTGGCCACTTTGATGGAGTTACCATCGATATTGAAGGTGCTGAACGAAGGGTCAAGCTTATTGAGTTTTTGTTGGGTGCCAAGGATGAGGAGCTCTGTCTTGTCGTCATTGAGACAGAGCTCGTGTTGTGCCATCCAGGCTTGGACAACTTGGTAAATGTCGTTCAGAGCTTTGGAGTCTGCAATGTAGTCACCAGTGATAGGGACGAGTATCTGGGTGTCATCAGCGTAGTTGGTGAAGATGACACCCAGATAGTCAAGCACATCAAACAAAGGTTTGGTAAATACATTGTAAAGTGTAGGAGATACACACGACCCTTTTGGAACTCCGCAAGGGACCGGGGATGGATCAGCCGATGAGGTAGGTGAGAATACTCTCATGTGTCTATTATCCAGGAAGAAGCTAATCCAATTAGTGGCTTTTTCCGAGAAGTGGGCAGCTGATTTCAAATGTTGGCAGAGGATTTGGTGATTGACCAAATTGAAAGCTGCAGAGAGGTCCAGGAGTAGTAGGAGGGCTAGTTTGCCATTGTCTTTTAAGTCCTCAATTTGCGTTTTGAGGTCTAATAGGGCTGTTTCTGTCCCATGCTTAGGTCTGAAGCCAGATTGTCTTGTGCAGAGTAGATTGTTGGTCTCCAGATACTTCTGTATCTGAAGGAAGGCAGCTTAATCTAAGATTTTTAGAAGGAACGGGACCGTGGTGATTGGTCTGAAGTTGGTAGGTATGAATGGATCCAATATAGGTTTTTTCAGCAGCGGGATGACCCATGCGTCCGTCAGATTGTTGAGGACAATTCCAGAGTGAAATGATGAGTTAATAAAGGCGGTAATGAAGGGAGCGGGGTCGTGAGCCGACTCCTTAATGATAGGTGCAGGGCAGGAGTCACCTTGGCAATTGGAAGGTTTAAGGTTACTGATGATTCTTTCAACCTAACCACATCATATGTTGTACAGAAGCATTCCATTCACAACATGTCTGTCCAACCCCCACGGCTCTTCCCAGCAGGCATAGCAGGATCTGTAAGTGTACTCATACGTCCCGTCCCCATTCCTCCATCCTTGTGAGCATCCACCTACATGGGAACGGTAGCAGAACTTCTGGCAGTGAAAAATGAGCTTCCCCTTAAATATAGTATAGTGCACAGGGGCGCAGCCTCAGGGGTGGGAATGCACTGCCGAACCCCCTGCCCTTCAGCGCCTCACTGCAGTCCCTTTTTCTGCATGGATGGTTTTGGACCTGGCAGCCAGCGCAGAGACTTTTTTAGCTTCCTGTTAGAGAGAATTCTCATAAATGGCTGATTTCCCTTACCTAATGAGTCCCTCAGCAGCTTTGCTGGATTTCTAGGATTCATTTTTTTCAGCTGGTAAGAGTGTGAGCCTTTTTCCCACTCTTACATGTGTTTTGCTGTGTGTGTTTTTACCATGTGCGTGATCTTGGACTCTGGAGCTTCACCTACTCCATGAGCATCATGTTTATGTGTGTTACACAGCACCCTCAGTGCAGTGACACAGGGTTGTCTTCTAGACTTCCCACTGACTCCATTTTTCTGGGACTGACTAATGTCTCCCAGAAACATGTAAAGTTGCCATTAACTTTATGTAGTCTCTCTTAAACCACAGACCCAGTACACCCCATCTTACATGGAGTATTGGAAAGGGTTCATTCTTATCCCTTTTTGTCTGATTTTCTTGGAACACTTTTTCGCTCCCTTTACATCAAGACTTGGCTGGTGGCAGTGGTCACTACCCTATTTTTTCTACCGCGGTTATCTTATATAACCATGGCATTGTTTTAGGCTATTATATTAACCTCGAACATAAACCCGCTTGACCAAATACATTTTATTTTGGCTCCAGCTGGGTTTATTTGCCATTTCTTTTTGTTAAATTATTTCTCATGTTTTACTCTGCGCGCCAAACCAGGTTTGGTTCCTTTGTTCGCCGTCTTTTTACGGGCTTCTGCACAGAAGCCCCCCTTAAGGTACCTGAAAGTCTGGGTAAGCAGGATGTGAGGGAGGAGTCTTAGGACCCCTGCCATGGGTCCCTTGGTAACCCAAGTCGCACTCCTGTTTGATTGGCTGGGTGACTGTCCTTGCCAGGCCAGCCACCCTGCTGTGTGATTGACAGCCAGGCTGTGTGAATGGGGGAAAACTGCATAAAAAGCAGGTCTCTGGGACTAGAAAGGCAGAGTCGTCACTGGAACGAAAGAACCAATGAGGAGCTGATGGAAGAGGACCACGACTGAACCACCCGGTGAAGCCCTGCTGCAGGTCCGATTCTTGAGAATCCGACGACAGAGAAGATCCTCCAGGAAACTTCTTCCCTTGAGCTGGTGGGACCAACCAGTTCGCCCAAACTTCAAGCCAGACCCCTCCTCTGGTCGAATTCGCTGTACAGAGCTACAGTGGGCTGGATAGCCAGGAAGGTCGGACCCTGCTTGGGTTTTAAGGAGCTCACCTTTTATTTGTTGCTTTCCTATGCTGCTGGTTTCTTCCCTTGGTAGTGCAGGACCCTCAAGTCATCTTACTTCTTGTCAGTCTGACAGTCGCTTCAGGAACCGTGAGCCTGCAGCAACTACCAGGAACATCCACCGCACCTACAGCTCCCTCTCCGTTTTAAGGTACTGTGCAAACCCAGTCACTCGTTTCGTGCAGCCGCGGTGAAAGTGTGTGAAATCTTTCGCCAAACTGAGGGCTTGTCCTTCTCTTCTTTTAACATTAACTTTTCTGCCGATCAACTTCGTCCAGAACCCGTAGCATGAACTTTACCGCAAATTACCCTGAACTGTGAATCTTGAGCAAAAGACTTTTGTACCATTGACTTTGGCCCTAAGCCTTTTCTATCTGATTCTATGACTGTAGTTCCTCTTGCTCAATTGCCCTGTGTACTTACCTATGGGTGTGGTTCTATTTCTACCTAACTTTGTCTTTCCCTCCCTTTTAAATTGCTAGAGTGCCATTTTGCTCCCACTTCATTTTGTGAGCTTAACTTGTCTGGAACATATTGGGAGTGGTGTGGTGTATTTAGGAGTTTGATTTTTAGACTGCTTTATAATAGTGAAATGGTATACAACTGTTGAGTAAATAAATATATATTATTTTATTTAGAAACCTTGAGTCAGTGTTTGCCTGAATCATAGTAATTGCTGTCCTTTGCGTAGCTATTTGATACTGCTCACTTACTCTTGAGATAAGTCTGGCTGCTCAGCCACTATCACCACCTTATCTGTGTAGTACAGGCTTGTACCAAAGGTGAATTTGTACTGTCACTTGTAGTCTTAATTGTGTGTGGTGTTCCCAAAGGGTACTGCATATAATTCTGCCTAATACTTCCCACATGCTGTCATGATCACGGGCAAGGTATCAAGCGTTAACTCTAAGAAGAATTGGACTTCAGCTCATCACACTTGGTCCTTACACATGAAGAAGCCTGCAGAGAAAGAATTTGAATGAGTGGTATGGAAGTTTTGAATACCAAAGATGGCCGCCAGGGGGAGACAGTGGGCCTCATTACAACCTTGGTGCTAAGTGCACCAACTTTACCACCATGGTGTAAACTCTGTTTTCACCATGGTGGATGGCGGATTTACCGCCCCATTCCAAGGTGAGTGGGGCGGTAAATCCCCATTTCCCATTTTCCCTTCCCCATTCCCATTTTTGCCCCATAGGGCATAATGGGAGTGGGGAAGGCGCTAATTATGCCGCCGTAAATTACGGCGGCGTAATTAGCACCATGGCAGGTTAGCGCCATGGATTTTAACGCCTGCTTAAAGCAGGCGTTAAAATCAGAATCAGGCGTTAAGGGTTAACGGTGGCGTTAACCCTTAACGCCTGAGTTGTAATGAGGCCCAGTAAGTTTCTGTTTTGTTCCATTCATTCCGCTCTGTTGTTGCTATAAGCCCCGCCCACCATTGGCTATCTGCTTCGCTTTGATTCTGCTTCACAGCAGTGCAACTTTTACTGCGGTCCCTTTTGAAATTTTTAAGTCCCTTCACACAACCTCTGTCTCCACTAGTTTCAACAGTATTCTGTTATTCTTCGTTTCCCATTAATTTCCACCTTCTGCCTGTCCTGTTTATTCCGAATTCCCTGTGACTTTTCTGAAGCAGTTCCAGTCAGGCGCTCGTACTGTGATATACTCTCAGCTTCCCCTAGCGTAATTATGCGTACACGGCGCTGAGTCTACCTTCAACAAAAAACGCAAGTACTGCAGAACTCCTTACAAGTTATTAATACAAGTTATTAATTGTATCCTGGCGCATGGCAGTCGTGTTATTTTATCAAATTTACATTGAAGAAGTCAGCACTGTTTTCTGAACTTAGTTTTTCACCGCCCCCGCTGTTAGCAGTGCATGCAAGTGAAAGTTATTAGTCAACTGTGCTTGGACTCTATTTGCACGGTTCAGTTTTTATGGACTACAGACTACAAGTTGTTACTTTCCACTACGACTGTTTGCTCATTCATTTCGTTTTCGATACTGAAACATTTACATCAGTCCATTCGTACCAAAAGTTTCCATAGAACCTTTGCACTAGTCAGTAGCATTGCTGGTGCGTTCTCAGTCTTCCATGAACTTTGAATCTTCAAGACTCCAGAAGCAGCCTTACACGTTCCATTTCTACAGAAGCTCTCAACTCTGCTTTAACCAACGTCTGTCAAGAGAAATAACTCTAGTTCCATTAGTTCGACTAAAGGTCACCTTTTCTTTAACTCTCAACTCTCAAATCTACTCTTTCTCCTTGTGGAAGTTCAAGTTAGATACCAGTTAGTTGGGCCCAACCATCATTACAGATCATTCAGCCCGGATCTAATTCTCTTCAGAACACGCGCCCCTTCATTCCGCAGGATGGAGAGCTCATTAAAAAACCAACACTGGTAAGCAATACAACTACCATCAGTTCAAGAAAACCGTAGTTAGGATTCTACTAGTGACATTGAGGATTAGACTGAGGTGGTGCATTGACATATTAACTGAGAACATTACTGTTATACCTTGCAGGGTCTACCAGTCCTGCTTCCATCAGAAAAAATCCACAGAGGAACATCTATAGACCCGGTGCCCCTGCAGAGTTCAGGTAACCGTTACGCATGCCCCCTTTTCTTTTTCAGTTCTTATTTCACTTCCCTTCGGTGCCTCACTTCTCCAGCGCATGTTGGCTGCAGGAGGATTCGCGAGATGTGCCTCTTGCGACTGCTCGTTCCTGGCTTCTGACCCCTATGCACTCTTTCTTGAGTGGTTGGGGCCCGACCACTGCTGGGACTCATATGCGGCCTGCAGTGTTCTCGGTGGAGGGAGATCTTCCACACTTCTCCTCCACCCCACCTTAAGGACCTAAAGTCTCCGGGGCCTCTCCTCGAGACAAGGTACGACCTCTGTTCAGCACAGCTCCACCGCACAGAAACTCCTTCCCCGGGTTCCCACAGATCGGGGCTCCTCGCATTCAGGTTCTGGAAGGCCAGAGGCCTCTAAGGCTACTGGCTTCCAAGCCGTGGGACCTGGGGGGCTCGTCCAAACATTGCGGGGATAGACGTGATGCCTCCCCGGCCAAGGGGCTCAGGGGCCCTACCTGGCTGTCCACGGAAGGATGATCAAGCTCTTCCTCTTCCTTTACCCCAAAGTGTAAGGGATTGTCGAGTGCCACCTCCAAGAGCTGTTCCTCGGCTAGATCCAGCACGGCTACCGGCACAAGTGCCGAGGGCTCCCAGCCTATTGGAGTTCGCTCCAAGGCCATCACTGAGAGCGCTTTGACTGCCGGCTGTCTGGCTGAGGACTCAGCGCCTACCAGAGGGATCTCTGAGGTCGACGTCTCTGCTTCGGGTGCAAGACCCAAGCTGTATCCTCTCGTGTCTGAGACTTCTTCTAGCTCAGAGTCTTCAACCCTCCATTCCAGGGCGTGGCACAAGGCTTCAAAATGGAGTGGCACGTGGCAGAGCCTGCCAGGCAGGCAGCCATCTTGGATTTGGCTCAAAGTCCACAAGTGCTTTCGCCCATTGAGTGGGGTTTACAGGGTGATTCCAGCCCCCTTCCTTCTGGAACCAGTAGCGGAGCCTACGGTGAAGGGTTTTGGTCCCCTCAGGAGTACAACTTCCCATCACAAACATACAGTTACGCGCACTCATGCGTTCTCCGCATATTAAGGGGCTCTTGAAAGACATTGTGAAGGAGGTCCTTCCCCAGACAGTGCCACCTCAGCCCCCTCCCCTGGGCACTCTCCCCATTCCGCCGGTGATTCCGGTGCCAATTGCTCCACCGGTGCAGGCCCTGCCAGTCGTACCGACCCCTCCACTTCCTCCTGTATCTCCAACACCTCCCCCTCAACAGCTGTTGGACTTGTCTGTGGCTCCGGAACTGAGGGGACCCCTCTGGCACCTGTGTCTCAGGGCCTGAATTCCCCTCAGCCTGTGAAAAATAGGGGGTGGGACGATGACAACGGTGACGACGATGACACCCAGGACGACAAGCCCTCAGCGTTTGTTAAGGCCTTTCATGATCGCCTTCAGGGCCTGGCAGAGTTCTTGGGAGTCCCTCTTCTTGATGAAGCCCTGCAAGAGTCGGAGGTGCTTGCAGAGGTCTTGGGGAAGCGTATCATGGTCTGGTCTGGCATTCCCCTCCAGAAGGATGTGCTGCAGGTGGCGCGGAAGGTCTGGAAGAAGCCCAGGACCAACGCACAGGTGAACAAGAAGTTGGACAGCAGGTCCAGGCTGACGGACAGTGAGACAATCCTCCGTGCCTCCCACTCGCAGCCCCATTCCTCTGTGGCGACTGCGGCCTCGCTGTATTCTAAACCATCATCTTCTTTGTCTTCCTCAACGGGAGCCAGCTCCAGTTGCCTCTCCAAGGAGGACAAGATCTTTGAGTCCTTGGGAAAGCACTGTTACTCCATCTCAGAACTGCAGGCCAATGGGGACGGCATCCTGGCAGCGGCTAACCAGATGTGTCAGGAGCTTGGGGAATTTCTGCCCAACCTCCCTTCGGACAAACAAGCCTCCTTCAGATGCCCAGGCCATTGCGCAGGACCTTGGAGTCTTCGGTCTCCCACGTCGACACAGCCAGCAGAGAGCTTTGTCCTGGGGTCCAGATGAGAAGGACGGCGTGGATGCACGTCGCAAAGTTTTCACCTGACATGCAGGAGCGGATCCTAGATTTCCCCTTTGAGGGCGTGTACCCTTTTTATTCATCCACTGATGACAAACTGAACCATTCCCACCAACCTGAAGCAATCTTGGGTACTCCCACTGCTAAAGAAACAAACCCGAGACCCTCTTATTCCCACTAACTATCGTCCCATCACAACAGTACCATTTTTACTCAAGATACTCTGCAAGGTTGCCTACACCCAGATCCAAAAATATCTAGAACTCCACAAGCTTTTGGGAGCAAGACAATCTGGATTCCGTCCCTGACATGGGACAGAAACCGCTCTCATCGACCTAAAAACTCAAGTCGATGAGCTAAGAGATAAAGGTAAAACAGCCCTCCTCCTACTGTTAGACATCTCAGCCGCATTTGACCTGGTGGATCACAAGGTTTTATGCGGCAACCTGGACTCAGCAGCCCACTTTTCTACAGAGGCTATCAGATGGATAGAATCATTTTTGAGTGATAGAACTATGAGGGTCTTCTCCCCCTCGGTAGCGGCCGACCCTGCCCGTATCACGTGCGGTGTCCCCCAGGGCTCCTGTGTCTCCCCTACATTATACAAAATATTCACAAAGACCCTGTTCGACGATCTGGACCTTCTGGGTATCACCTACACTAACTATGCAGATGATACTCAGATTCTCCTCCCACTTTCTGGAGATTACAACAAGAATTTGGCATTGGTGAATAGAGTGTATCTCACCATCCAGGCATGGATGGTCACTCACGGTCTATGCTGAATGATGACAAGACAGAGCTCATCATCCTGGGCTCCCACTTCAACCTTAAGAAATTAGGCCAGGAATATTCATCATTCTCCACTGATGGGAACCTCATTAAAGTGGCCAAGGAAGTAAACACCCTTGGTTTCTATCTTGACTCCACCCTCTCCTTTGATAAACAAGTGAAATCAATGGCATCCACCACTGCCTACACGTGCAAGCTCATTAGGACCGACAAACCCTTCCTATGGAACGACAGCTGCATGATCCTGGCCAGAGCTTTAATACTCTCTAGGCTAGAATATTGTGACACTCTTTACATCGGCGCCAACAAAGACATTATCCAGAGGATACAAATCCTCCAGAATAATGCATTAAGATCCGCTCTAGGTGTTAACAGACCAGTACATATCTCTGCAACCAGACACCAAAACAACTGGCTCTCGACTTATAATAAAATCCTTCTATAAAAATTGCATCTCTGACCCTCAAAGCATTAAATAACACTTTCCCCAGCTATCTTACAGATAGACTACACAGAAGAACATCCATCAGACCCATGAGAGCCAGTAGTGCCAATTGCCTCACTGTACCAAGATTCAGACTCACCAAGGCTGGCAGTAGTAGCTTTCCTGTGAAATCAGCCAAACTTTGGAACTCCCTGCCACACCACCTTAGAGAAGATCAACCTTACCTGAACTTTAGACAAAATTACATTAACCTCCTCAAATCCATTGACCCTTAGGACCGATTTCTGTACATTATACTTAGGGTATATGACTATATTGTAATACCTGTTTACTATGTTTATGTACCCTACCTGTTTACATTCTGTATATATCTGTATGTATTACCTTGACCTTACCCTGTAACTCTGTAAGCTTTGCACTGTCTTGCTGCTTCGCCCTGATACCCTTGGGTCTGGTGCGCATTAGACATAAATAAACAAACAAACAAGAAAACATCCACTCAAACCGCCAAGTCCTTGGCCATCCTGACAAAGCCAGGTCAGAAATCCTTCCCTCAATCCCGGGGTAGGACCGAGTACAAACCCCAAACATTCTCTAGCTTCAAGAGGATCAGAGACCGTGCTATGGGGAGCCCTGACAGGTCGCCCAACGACAGCAGAAGGAAGCCGCAGAGGACGTTGCACAGGTTTTTCCACTCCCCCTCTGCCGCCGACTCTGACCAAAGAAGCAGTGATGTCAGGGTCGGGGATCACAGCTTGCCTGTGGGGGGCATTTGGCTCTGTTCCAGGGCACTTGGAAGCGTCTTCTCAGCAACCTTGGCTCCTATCCATGGTCTCCACAGGCTTCACTCTCCCTCTTCCTTTGCCTCTACGATGTTCTCCTCTTTGTCAGATCGGGCCCCAGCTCTTTTACGAGAGATGCTGTCTATATTGGAGATGCAGGCGGTAGAACTGGTCCCTCTTGCAGACAGGGGCTTCTGTTACTATTCCAGGATTTTTGTGGTACCCAAGGACATCTAGGCTGGCCTGGGGGTAGTCCTGGACCTGTCATTTATGAACTTGTCTTTACCGCTGGAACGCTTCAAGATGATTACTCCCGCGCACATAGGCAAGTCTATGTGTGCAGGGGAATGGATGTGTGCCCTGCACCTCAAGGATATGTACCTGAATGTACCCATATATCAGCTGCATCAGACTTTTCTGCTGTTCACGATTATGTCCTACCACTTTCAGTACAAAGTGTTGCCCTTTGGCCTGAACTCGGCCCCTCGTGTATTCACGAAGTTGATGAATGCTGTGGCGGGCCTTCTCTGCTTAGAGGGCCATCTTCTGTACCCTTTATTTAGACGACTGGCTGGTGAGGGCGGGGTCACGCAAAGCGGTCGTGCACTCCTACCAGAGATTGGCATATAACCTTCATCAGCTGGGGTTTTCCCTCAACCTGAGGAAATCAGTTATGCCCTTCTCAGGTTTGGATCTTCCTAGGGACGTGTTGGAACACTACCGTTCTGCCCAAGAGGCTGATGTCTCTCTGCAAGGCAGTGAGGCACTTTCTGGCAAACTCAACCACTTTGGCATGGTGGTTCCAGCATATTCTGGGCCTGATGGTCTCCTGCGTGCTGACTGTACAGCATGCCTGTCTCAACATGAGGTGCCTCCAGCTTCACCTGGCGGCCAATTAGGATCAGGAGCTGGGGTCTCAGTCAGACAAGATCCCTTTTCCACTGCTCCTTTTGCCAGATCTTCGCTGGTGGCTGATGGATGGCAATGTGTTAGTGGGAGCCCCCTTCACCCAGCCGAAGCCTTCCCTGGTGGTGACGACAGACTCCTCTCTTTTGGTATTCATGGAGTATGGTCCAGGCAGGAAGCCCCCCCTACATATAAATCTGCTCAAACTACGGGCAGTGGGCCTGGCCCTCAAGGAGTTTTTGCCCCTAATCAGGGATAAGTCGGTTCTGGTCAGGAAGGACAATTGTACCACAACGTTTTGCCTGAACAAGCATGGAGGCGGTTTTGATCTGGGAATGGGCCTTTACAGAGTAAATTGGGATTACAGCAGTCCACCTGCCGGGGGACATCAATGCAGAAGTGGATCACCTGAGCCGCTTGGGGTTCAATACCTATGAGTGGGAGTTGCACATCGGTTCCTTGTTTCCCCTGTTCCAGCGCTGAGGGGTTGCAGACCTCGATTTGTTCGCCTCTCCTCTGAATGCCAAGTAAGCCCAGTTTGCCTGATGCTCAGGTCGGGGGTCACTGGGAAACACCTTCCAGACCTTTTGGCACGGACGGAGGTGTTATGCATTCCACCCACCCCTTTGCTCCAGCGGACCTTACGCAAGTTCTGGGTTTCCATCGGCTGCAGTCTCATGCTGGTTGAGACCCGGGTTATCAGATCTGCTGCAGTTATGCTTTCAACGTTCCCTCCATGTTCTGATCCCCAGCAGGGTCTTTCTGATGCAGCAGGGCGGAGCAGTGGTGCATCCGGACCCATCCAAACTGGCCCTGGCTGCCTGGCTCCTGATCAGCTGAGGCTTCAGCATGCTCAATTTTCAGATGACAACAGGGATATCATTCATCAGGCCAGGAGGCCCTCACCTCGGTCCCAGTATAAAAGCAAATGGACTAGGTTCCGCCATTGGGCTCGCATCAAGGTTTTGGACCCTGTCTCCTGTTCTCTGGATGATGTTCTTGCTTTTTCAGCGCACCTGCCTCGTTCCGGAGTTCAGGTGGATACTTGCCGCACGTATTTGGCGGCTATCAGGGCTTACAAGAATTCCACTGAGCATGTGCTTTTGGCAGCCAACCCAGTGGTTAGGGCACACCTTAAGGAGTTGTCTAGGCTTTTTCCACCGGTGCATACGCTGCACCCGGTCTGGGACCTCAATGTGGTTCTTGCAGCTTTGCAACAATAGCCTTTTGAGCCGATGGCCTCTGTGGACATCCGCTTGGTGACACTGAAGATGGTTTTATTGGTGGCTCTCACCTCTGTGCACACAATTAGCGAGCTGCAGGCGTTGTCTTTGTGCAAGCCCTACACCACGTTTCACAAAGACAAGGGGCCTCATTACCCGGTAGGCGGTGAGCCGTGGCGCTATTAGCGCCATGGCTCATGCCGGTAAAATACCGGCACCGCCTTGGCCGAAAGGGGATTTACCGCCCCATTCCAAGGTTGGAGGGGCGGTAAATCCCCTTTCCGCCATTGCCCTTCCCCATTCCCATTTCTGCCCCATCGGGCTCAATGGGAATGGGGAAGACGCTAATTACGGCACCGCAATTTTGCGGTGCCGTAATTAGCTCCGAGGTCCCTTAGCGGGTTGGATTTTAATGCCTGCAAAAAGCAGGCGTTAAATCCCCCAACCCGCAAAGGGACCTCGTAGTAAGGCGGTAGGGATTTACCGGTACCGGTATTTGGTGTAATGAGGCCCACGGTCATCTTGCCTACTCATCCTAACTTCTTGCCCAAGGTGGTCTCTCCTTTCCATCTGATTCAAGGGACCTGCCTGCCGGTGTTCTTCCCGAACCCACAGTTGGAGGCAGAGAGGGCTCTCTCTCTCGGCCGAAATCCTTCAGGAAGTCTGTGGCACTGCTTGTGACTTTTGGGGGCTCCTCCCCCACCTCTCAGGCTTCTAAGGCTTCCATCGCCCGTTGGATTGTCCAGGCCATTTCAGAGGCCTGCACGGCAATGGCCAAAGCTGTTCGTGAGGGGATTCATGCCTATGCGGTCAGATCTAAGGCCATTGCCGTCATGTTTCAGAGACTGCCTCTTGGGATGTCATCAGCAAGGCAGCCACTTGGCCCACTGTGTCGGCCTTCTGTAAACACTATTCGCTGGACACCAGCTCCAGGCGCGATGCAGACTTTGGTCAGGCGGTTCTGAAGAACCTTTTCGCTTCATCCTAGATATGAGGCAGGTTGTTACATCTCCACCTTATGTTCTTGTTCGGTGGAATCACCCACAAGGATGGAGGAAAGGGGACGGGACGTATGAGTAATTAAAGTTACTCACTGTAGTGACTAGAGTACTCATAGTCCATGGTCCTTTTGCCTCCATACGTCCCTCCCACCATCCCCCACTGGTATGTCAATGGCTTAAAAGTAATATAACTAGCTAGGTATCTAAGTGTCTGATGTGTTGAAAGGGAACTGAGGTGAGGCGCTGGAGGGCGGGGCGTTCCCGAGGCTGCGCCCCAGCGCGCTGTACTAAATTTAAAGAAGCTAATTTTTTCGCTGCCACAGGTTCCGGTACTGTCACCATGTTGGGGGACGCCCACAAGGGTGGAGGAAAGGGGACTATGGACTATGAGTACTCTAGTCACTACAGTGCTTCTCTAATTCAGTGGGGATCATTTGCAGTCTTGGTGGCTTGTTCCTCCTCATCCAGTACTGACCATCAGACGGATCACTCCTGAGTCAGGTGCTAGCAGGGGGCTCCTGTCTTCATTCCAACATCAATGGAAGCGAATAATGCCAGAGAAATAGGTACGCTTGATAGTGGCCCATGGCCACACACAGAGATTTGTACGAAGGCTGCCAAGAACTCTCCCTGTGCTTAAACTGGAGGTCCAAAAGAGCTGTTGACTGAGTCTCTAACTCTCAAGTTAGGGCATTTACTGGTCCAAACAAAAGAAATGAAATGTTGGGTGGGTAGAGACCCATCCTTGATCTATGATACATCATTACATTCTTCTGCTCACAGTCGTTTGAGATGGTTATGCTACAGAATATGCTTGGGCAGCTTGCCAAGGGACATTTTCTATTGTCCCTGGACATGGAAGATGCCTATTCCCTCTTTCCCATTAACCACCGTCATCATAAGTTTTTGCACTGCATTTTGTGACGGCAGGCTGCCGCTCTCAATTCAATGTTCTCCTCTTTGGACTCAATTCTGCCCCGAGATGCCATGCCCCAGCCGCAGCACAGCTCAGGATGACTGGCTGATCCGAACACAGTCCCTGAAACAAGGCCTACACCACACAAGGGCCACGAAAGTCTGTCTAACATAGTTAAACATCACAATCAACTCAATGAAGTCATATGTGATTCTGTCTCAACGAGTCATGTTTCTTGCGGCACACCTAGGCACCACAACTTCAACTATGACGCTGTCCACTGACCAAGTCGATATGATTATTTCCAAGATATGAGTGTCATCTCTCAAATGGGTTTCCCCAGTACGAGTGATCAAGTCCTCTTTGGGCATGATGTCTCAAGCATTCCACTCATCAGAAATTGTAGGCTCCATATGCGCCCAAGCAGGAATTCCTATATGCCTGTTAAAACCAGGCCTCCAGACATTGGGACGACAAGAACTTCCTAACCAGTCCCTTTTTTATGGGTGGAAGGACACTTCCAATCTTACCAGTGTGGTTCCTTTCACAATTCCATGTCTTTGAGGCCTCTGGTCAGTGGGTGTAAAATCTCTACATATCATTGTTTAGAGCTAAGGGTGGTATTCTAAGCCGTCAGCTCTTTCCTGCCCCACCTACATGGTAAAGTGGTACGTGTGTCCACGGATCACACGACCGCAATGATCTTCATTCGAAAGCAAGATGGCAACAGGTCCTCTCCTATGAGACGCAATCTTTGTGGAAATGGGCTCTAGCCAAGGAGTGATTCTTTCTCCCTTTTTTCATCTTCCGGGCATACACAACTCTGTGGCCAATTCCCTCAGCTGGACACTCCGCTTCTGCCACGAAAGGGAACACCTTCAGACCCAAGTGGGACACCAACCCTATTCTGGATAAGAAGGAAACCAGAGGTGGACTTCGCCACAAAAGACAACTCCAAATGCTGCTTGTTCGCAAGAAAGATCCCTCAACCAGCCAGCATGGGCGACTCACTTTACCATGGAACAGTAGGTTCATATATGCCTTACTCCTACGTCCCGTCCCCTTTCCTCCATACTGTACGGACGTTCCTTTCCTAGGAATGGGAAACTAAACCTTTTTCACCAGAAAGAATTGTCTTCCCTTTTAAATTTACATGCATGCAGGGGCGCGGCCCTGGGAGCATGCGCTCCCCTGACTTCGCCCCCCAGTGTCACTTCTAGTCCTCTTTTCCACGTCGACAGGAACAGACCACTTCACCAGCGCTCCTGGGTTAGGCCTTTCGTCTTGTGATTCCACAAGCTCTTTCCCCCAAAAGCTTTCTGTTTTTTCTTCTCTCTCTGTTTTCTCCTAGATTGTTAGAGAAGACTCTGTCCTCTGGTGCCACGCTCTTCCCCGGCGCATGCTGACAACGGCGGGTTTTAGCAGGTGCCTGGCCTGCATTGGTTCCTTTCCCACGTCGGATCACCACACGCTCTACCTCCGGTGCCTTGACCCCGACCACGGCTGGGAAAGCTGTTCCGCGTGCAACACGTTGACCCCGCAAGCTCTCAAGAATCAGTTGGTCAGGTGGAGGGAGCTGTTCGAGAGATCACCTCCAGAGGACTGCAAGACTTACGTAAGGAGGAAGACCAGGGCCCAAGGTAGGTTCTCTGTTCTACCCAGCACCCTGCAAGGGTGACTCTTTCCTTGGGAAGAGCCCGAATGGGAGGGGCCTTCCAGGTCCTAAGACCGACAAGGAGACCGAGGCTCCCAGAGCTACCGGCCAACAGGCAGAGGGGTCGCAAGACTCCCCCGGTCCCACCGCTGAGGGGCCGCAACGCTCTTTTACCGGGGACCTCGCTGAGGGGCTTTGCCCTACTACCGGGATCATACCCAAAGTGGCGCCTACACGCAGCACTACCGCCATCATGGCCGAGGGTACTCTGCCTCCCAGCTCTACACCTGATAAGCAGATAAGGTCTGAGCCTTCGCTCTTTAGCGTGCAGGCGGAGACCAAGGCCGGCTCATCAAGCACCATGCAGCAGGCACGTGGCACAGGGCATGACAAAATAGCCACCAAGCCAGACAAGATGGCGACTCGCCCAGAGCCTCCTCCTTCTGGAGAGCAGTTTTGGGAGCGCATGTCTAGGTGGGACTGGGCCACGCCCAGAGAATCCTTCTTCTGGTGAGCAGTTATGGGAGCGCATGTCTATGTTGGACTGGACCACTCCGTTGACATGGTCCACATCATACCCGACCACACCTGCACAAGGTAGATATGCAGCACCCAGCAGGGTCCAGGCCCTTCCCTGGCTTGCAAAGATAGGTTCTTCGAAAAGTTCCATACCCTCAGGAAGTCACCACAGATGAGTGCCATCCTAAGGCAGGTCTTCAAGGACATGCTACCTCTGACACCACCTCAGGCTCCGACGGTGTTGCAGACCCTGATACCGGTTCAACCCTTGGTTCCCGCCCTCACACCAGACTTACAGGCTCCACCTCTGCAGCAGCCTCTGGCATTGCCAGTCAGCACACCACAGCTGCCTGCACCCAGCATAACTCCATTGGCTCCGAACCTGCAGGACACTGCGGGCGACATGGACAAGGAGGAGGACAAGGATACTCCCTCGTCAGCTAAAGCTTTCCACAATGGGCTGGCAGGTGTAGCAGAATACCTGGGGATTCTGCAGCCTCAAGTCGAGCAACCTGAGGCAGGGTATCTGTCTGACCTGCTCACCATTCGCCCGGCCACAAGAACGGGCATCCCTCTGCAAAAGGATGTATAAACCCTTGGCAAGAAGTGTTGGGTAAAACCGCACTCTACGCAGCCTACCAATAAACCGCTGGATGCCAATTATAGGCAGGCAGAGGGAGAATCCCTCATTCTTTCGGTGCATCCTCAACCGCATTCATCAGTCATAGCTGCGGCCTCCCTATACTCCAAGGCACAGTCTTCGTCAGCAGCTCCAACGTCAGATCTCCTTGGGAATGAGGAAAAGCTGTTGGAATCATACAGCAAAGTGTTCTACTCTAATACCACACTCCATCTGCGCCAGGCCAACGCTGACAATATGCTGGAGGCAGTGAATCAGAAGCTGTGGAGGGAGATTGCAGGCTTCATCCCAGAGCTCCCCGCGCAGAGTTAGGCGCGCTTCAAGGCTGGACTGGCAGAGGCCAAAATTGTGGCCTAAGATATCATGGAGTCTACAGTGGCTCACAGAGGACACAGCAGGTAGAGGACGACTTTGCTCAAGGCAAACAAATATAACCCTGATGTGCAGGAACACATTCTAGACCTGCCATTTGAGGGGGTGGGGCTTGTTTCACTCGGCCACGGATGAGGAACTTGACAAAAAGAAAAATAGCTCTCAGACAGCTAAATCATTGTCCTGACCAGGTCGGCTCCCAAGGCCTACAGCCAGAGTCACCAGCGCTTGGATAGAGCACGTACCTTCGGTGGCTTCAGGGGATTTCAGGAGCGACGCGCCAGACAGCCAGACCGGTCTCCCAGCCAGCACAGGCGCGAGCAGCACAAATCCTCCCAAAAGGGTTTTTTCCAGTCCCCTTCTCAGGCACCATCTCAGAGGGCATAAAGTTGTGACAACGTCATCCAGACCCACGAGTCTCTGGGGTGGGGGGCTGGCTTGCCCTGCACTTACATGCATGGCAGGCAATCGGCCAATCCCTTTGTTTCCTCTTTCCTCCCCTCCACTATCTGCTCACTCATCACGAGTCAGGCGGTGGAGGAAGTTCCAGCTCCGCAACGAGGCATGGGCTACTATTCCCGAATATTCACCATTCAGAAGAACCACCAGGCTGGCCTGCAAGTTGTTCTAGACCTTTCTTCCTTGAACCTTTGCCTACCCCTTCAAAAGTTCAATATGATGCCAACTGCGCGGCAATGCAGACGTGAGTCCCCTTTGCTCCTGAGGCTGCCGCACATATCCTGTATTAAGCATCCTGATATCCGATTGGTATCCACACCAAAACTACACTGCTGAAAGCGGAACATCTGAGGCACGACTGTGTGAAGTCTGAGCGCAGAGGGTCCCCTCTGAGCCGACTACTAGCTACTTGAAAACTGGTGGAGCGACTGAAAGCTAAAACCAAGATGGCCGCAAGGGGATCTTCCCGCCCGCGGCCCCGAGCATAAAGGTATGGCGGAGCGATATCAGCGACTCGGCTGCTACAGAACCGGGAAGTGCTGAAGGGCCATAAAGACTGTGGGCACCCTGCATGTGTCTCATTAAGTACTGAGATAGGGCTGTTTGCACGAGACTGGAGCGGACTGGAGTGGCCACGAAGAGCCCTGCCGCCCAACATCCAAGCGAAGCAGGGAGGAGCTGCTTGGCCAACAGCTACGCTGCGCGACACACCGCAACAATAACGGTGGGACCATGCATGGTGAGACCGCTGCTGCACTGGGGGCAGACTGCAGCGGTGACGGCTGCCACCTCTCGGAGCCCGTGGGGGTGAAGTCCCTCCTCTTTCCACTAGCCCTACAGAGCGCGCCCAGAACGCCGGAGACCTGGCCTGTGTGCCTGTGTGAGGCGGGGTAATACTCGCTCCCACTCTGCCATGAGGACCCACGGTGGAGGGGGCACCTTGTGAAGCCTAGGATCGCTTCCCCGGCACCCTTCCGTCCCATGCTGTGGTCTGTACCCGTTGACATTGTTAGGCGGGACCGAGCTGGGACACCTGCTAACGGGCAGGAGGACACTGTGCACACGAGGCGGACCTCACGTGGAGGACGATGCAGCACCCGGGATAAAGCACAAGAGGAGGTGGTAAGGAGTGCACCCAAGAGCATACTGGCCATAACTGTGCAGACCCATCGAGGGCGGCAGGGTGATTAACCGGATGCGAGAAAAGAAGCAGCAGCCTGACCAGCGCTACTGGCGGCCCGTCTAACACGGGATATGGTGCATTACAGCCCTGTCCCAAAGTCCGTAGGTGAGGCAAGTGACCCCAGGCTTGGGTGTGAGAACCGCGACCACTGGGGAGGACAGAGTCAAGCACACATTGTGTTAGCCTGTAGCTATCCAGAGAGGAGGAGGAAGCGACCTTATATAACTGGAGGGGGCTGCCCTCTCATATCCCCTGGGGCTCTGCCTGTTTGCATAGGGCGCCGAAGTCTGATAGGCTCGGGGACATAGCACCACATGGTGTAAAGTGGATCACGCAAGTGGCAGTACCTATCCACAACTAACCCATCAACATGTTCGAACCAAGAGGAGATTGAGTGCAACTAACTACACCCTCTCCCTGCGGTGCTGTGGCCAGTGCTAACACCAGAGGTGAAGTCGAGAAGGGCCCTGGGCTGACCCAAATTGGAACCTCTGAGTACTCGTGGGAAGAACCCAGCTGTCAAAGGCGAGAACGCAACTGTGTGTGCTGTGCAGAAGAGTGACCAATGGCACGAGACACTGTCCAAGGAACCAACTGACATAAAGCAACACTACCCATGGCTATGCAAGCAAAACATTGAGAGTGATGCCAGCTGCTTCACACGTAGGAGAAAAGCGTGGGAAAGTGAGGAGAGTAGCTACCCCTCGGTAATCCTGGCGCTCAAAGGTCATCCGGAGCCTGATAAGAAAACACACACGACTTGTTTACCTCGCTGAGCTGAAAAGAAGGTTGCCCCATCTAGAGACTAGAGCAAGTAAGCCACGCCAGCTTACCACAACCTTGAGCTAACATATTGATAGCAAATAAAACCTGCTGCTGCTTCACCCCGGAGCTTGTTGCACGAAGCACAGACGATGCCCGTATCCAATATGGGCAAGGATAAACCAGGCAACACTCCACGCAGAACAGAATCGATCAGTACACAACGTCAACCATGCAGATCCATGATGAGCACGACTCGACGAGCACCACTGCTAGCACAGAAATCACTTTATCCCTGAAGGGGGTTATAGGGATAAGTATGGACATCTAGCTCCTCCGTCACAAACTGCAGAAGCTAACATGCCACACCGCTGAAGCGGATCAACGCATCTCAGATGCAGAAATGGGATACAGGAGTTGCAACAGCAGCTGGCTGGCGTCAAATCGATGCTGAAAACGAATGCTACACAGTACAATGTGGCTATACATTTACCCACACGCAAAGCAAGACATGACGCTCACTGACACAACCCGCACTTGGGATGGCTCCTCCTAACAACGATGTCAGGACCAAATGGTTTTTGATATGGAACGTCAATGGGTTGGGCGGCGGGCAGAAGCAATGTCTTGTCACAGGTATGCACCAGATATAGTATTCCTAACTGAGACGCACCTCGCGGGTACCACATGCAACCTATTCAAATGCACCAATTACAGATTAGCAATACCCACAGGTTTTACTATGGGCTCACGCGGTGTGCTCATACTAGTACATAAAAAACTCCTCCTCACCCTTGCCAATGTGATACAGGATACAGGAGGTAGATTTAAATACGTCACAGGAACACTATGGAATCAAACCATAGCACTGTTGGTGATTTATTCACCTCCGGCACTGATATCTGCGTTAATAGACGATGTTACCCCCATAACCCATAATTACCAGGGACACGTCGGATATTATGGTCATTGGAGTTGACTTCAATGAAGTCATGGAGGTAAAGATAGATCACACACACTTGAGAGGAAGAAAGCCTAATGCCCACACTAAGCTTGCCATTTTTGGCACCGCTCTTGCACTACGAGATGTGTGGCGCGACCTACACCCTGACACACGAGAATATTCGTATCAATCTGGAGTACACGCCTCGCTTTTGAGGCTGGATTATTTCTTTCTACCATCAACTGATATACATAGAGGATCTATAGCAACACTGCTTCCTCGCGGCATATCAGATCACTCCCCACTATTGATTGAGTTGAGTACGACCAGACCTCTCCCTCCCCCCACATGGCGTTTAAACAATTACTACTTAGGTTTCCCAGATCTCATAGAGCAGGCACAAATAGCTACAAAATCGTACTTTGAGCAAAATACTGGATCGGTAAACGACCCAGGGGTGTTGTGGGAAGCGTATAAACCAGTGCTCAGGGTCAAGATTATCCCTTGGACCACGGCACACAAAAAAAAACATCAAGGAGAACTGTCGAGGCCGAGCAGCAGGTTTACAAGCGGAGGCAACCCATCTAACTCTTGACCTGCCTGAAACACATCGGGCACTAATGCTAGCGCAAAAATATCTGCAAAATATTGACCTAGACTGCGCCAAACAAGCACACTGCCCGATGCGAGCCAGGCTGTATAAGACTGGTGACAAGGCGGGAAAGGTGCTTGCATGGCTGGAGAGTCGAGACAAGGGACAGAGTCAGGTCAGGCTAATCAGACCAGAGGGTTCAAGCCCACTCCTGTCTGACCGAGACATAGCAGAAGGTTTCGCTGCTTACTACGCTGAATTATACTAAGCACCAACTTCTCAAATAGACACCTCAATATTGGATAAAGTTACCTTTCCCTTCCTAAACAGCGACCAACGAAATTCACTTGAAAAAGACATCACAGAAGAATAATTAAATACAGCCATGTCAGAGCTCCAACCAGGGAAGACACCAGGCCGAAAGGTTTCCCGATAGAGCTATGGCATAAGTTAGGAATGAATGACATTGCCCCACACTTGTTACAAATCACATTCAAAGGAACAGGGCTGCTTGCCTGCAGACCTTAGGAAGGCCACAATAATAGTGATACCCAAACCAGGCAAACCGCCAGATAGATGCAGCTCATACAGGCCAATATCCCTTGTAAACAGCGAGACCAAGATACTAGCAAAGGTGCTGGTGAACCGTCTACAACGGGTTATAGTATCTTTAATTCATCCAGATCAATACGGCTTTATGCCACAAAGGTCCACGCGCATGAACATACACAGACTACACTCAATAATGTAAAGGGAGGCCACCATCCAAGGCCCGCTAGCACTACTCGCAATAGACTTTAAAAAAGCCTTTGATTCTGTTAGTGAGAATTCTCCAGAATGGCTAATTTCCCTTACCTACTGAGTCCCTCAGCAGCTTTGCTGGATTTATAGGATTTGTTTTTTTTCACCTGGTAAGAGTGTGAGCCTTTTTTCCCACTCTTACATGTGTTTTGCTGTGTGTTTTACATTTTTGTGTTCATAGACTGTGGAGCCTCACCTACTCCATAGGCATCATCTTTTTACTGTGTATCACACAGCACCTTTAGTGCAGTGACACAGGGTTGTCTTTTTCAGACTTCCCACATTAAACTCCATTTTCTGGGACTGACTACTGTCTCCCTGAACATGTACAGTTGCCATTGACTTTATGAGTTTTTTTAAATTCACAGACCCAGTACAAACTATCTTACATGGATTACTGGAAAGGGTTAATAATTATCCCTTTTTGTCTGTCTCTCATGGAACATTATTTCGTTCCCCTTTCGTTAAGATTTGGCTGGTGGCAGTGGTATATACCATATTTTTCCTACCGCAGTCTATGTAAATAGCCTTGGTACTGTTTTAGGCTATGTCAGTAGCCTCGAACTTAAACCCGCTGGACCCCATTTACTTTTATTTGGTTCTGGCTGGGTTTATTCGCCATTTCTTTTTGTAAAGGTCTTTCTCGTGTTTTACTCTGGAAGCCAAACCAGGTTTGGTTCCTTTGTTCGCCGTCCTTTGGCAGGCTTCTGCACAGAAGCCCTCCTTAGGTGCCTGAGTGTTTGGGGTGGACAGAATATGGGGGAGGGGTTTTAGGCCCCCTGCACAGGGTCTCCTTGGAGACCCAAGTCGCACTCTTATTTGATTGGCTAGGTGACTGTCCTGCCAGGACAGCCACCCTGCTGTGTGATTGACAGTCAGGCTGTGTGAATGGGGGGAAAACTGCATAAAAAGCAGGTCTCTGGGACTTGGAAGGCAGAGTCGCCACTGGATCGAGAGAACCGAAGAGAAGCTGAAGCAAGAGGACCACTACCACGACTGAACCTCCCGGTGAAGTCCTGCTGCGGGGCCGAATCTCCAAACTTCGACGACAGAGAAGATCTGCAAGGAATCTTCTTCCCTTGAGCTGGTGGGACCAACCAGTTCGCCAAACTCCAAGCAAGGCCTCCCTCCCCTGGTCGAATTTGCTGTGCACAGCTGCAGTGAACCGGATAGCCAGGAGGACCAGACCCTGTTTGGGTTTTAAGGAGCGCACCTTTTATTTGTTGCTTTGCTCTGCTGCTGGCAGTGCAGGACAATCCAGTCTTTCTCCTTCGTGTCAGTCCGACAGTCGCTTCAGGAACCGTGAGCCTGCAGGATCTGCCAGGAACTTCTGCCTCAGCTACAGCATTCTTCTTCTTCTAAGGTACTGTTCAAACCCAGTTGTTCGTTCTGTTCGACCGCTGTGAAAGTGTTTTAAATCTTTCGTCAATCCAAGGGCTTGTCCTACTCTACTCTTTTAAGTAACTTTTCTTCCGACCAACTTCGTTTTGAACTCTTGGCAAAGACTTAACCGCAAACTACTCTGAACTGTGTGATCCTATGCAAAGACTCTGAACCATTAACATTGGCCCAGGCCTATTGATTTGAATCCTCATCGTAGTAAGCCTTTTGTATATTGCCCTGCCTACTTACTTGTTGGTGCTGCTTAATTTTGTATAACTTTGTCTTTCCCTCTCTTTTTAAATTGCTGGAGTGCCATTTTGCTCACACTTCATTTTGAGCTTAACGTGTCCAGAATTAATCGGGTGTTGTGTAGTATATTAAGAGTGTGATTTTTCTGCTTAGGATTCCATTCCTATGCATCTATGCAGCATCGGACCCATGAGCACAGACGCAGAGGATCTCTCTCTAACATCCTCTCTCAATTTCCTATTCGCTATTATCGCGGGCTTTTACTTGGGTTGTGTTGGAACTTGCTACCGACCAATGAGATTTTGCTTAGGAGAGTGCAAATTACAGAGGTAGAGACTGACTGTAGATTTTGTAAATCTAAGTTGGAAACAATAAATCAGTGTTAGGCAGAATCATATGCAGTACCCTTTGGGAACACCACATACAATTAAGACTACAAATGCAAGTACAAATTCACCTTTGGTACAAGCCTGTGCTACACAGTAAAGTGGTGGCGATGGCTGAGCAGCCAGACTTATCTCAAGAGTAAAGTGAGCAGTATCAACAGTTACACAAAGGACAGCAGTTACTATGGTTCAAACAAACACTGACTCAAGGTTTCTGAGTAAAAGAATATACATTTATTTACACATCAGTTGTAAAACAATTCACTAAGTAAAGCAGCAGAAAAATCACACTCTTAATATACTACACAACACCCAATGAATTCTAGCCAAGTTAAGCTCAAAATGAAGTGTGAGAAAAATGGCACTCCAGCAATTAAAAAGGGAGGGAAAGACAAGGTTATACAAAACTAAGCAGCAACAACAAGTAAGTAGGCAGGGCAATCTAGAAGAGGCTTTCTGCAATGAGGATTCAAATCAATAGGCCTGGGCCAATGTTAATGGGTCACAGTCTTTGCTCAGAATAACACAGTTCAGAGTAGTTTGCGGTTAAGTCTTTGGCAAGAGTTCAAAACGAAGTTGGTCGGCAGAAAAGTTACTTAAAAGAGTAGAGAAGGACTACCCTCGGATTGGCAAAAGATTTCAAACACTTTTACCGCGGTCGGACCGAACGATCGACCAGATTTAAACAGTACCTTAAATGAAGAAGAAGGCTGTAGCTGAGGCAGAAGTTCCTGACAGATCCTGCAGGATCACGGTTCCTGAAGTGACTGTCGGACTGACACGAAGGAGGAAGACTGGAGGGTCCTGCACTGCCCACGGTAGAAACCAGCAGCAGAGCACAACAACAAATAAAAGGTGCGTTCCTTAAAACCCAAACAGGGTCCGAGCCTCCTGGCTATCCGGTTCACTGTAGCTGTGACCAGCAAATTCGACCAGGAGTGGGAGGCCTTGCTTGGTGTTTGGTGAACTGTTTGGTCCCACCAGCTCAGGGGAAGAAGATTCATTGAAGATCTTCTCTGTCGTCGAAGTTTGGAGATTCGGACCTGCAGCAGGGCTACCCCTTTGAGGTTCAGTCGTGGTAGTGGTCCCCTTCTTTCAGCTTCTCTTCGGTTCTCTCGATCCAGTGGCGACTCTGCTTTCCTAGTCCCAGAGACCAGCTTTTTATGCAGTTTTCCCCGATTCACACAGCCTGGCTGTCAATCACACAGCAGGGTGGCTGTCCTGGCAGGACAGTCACCTAGCCAATCAAACAGGAGTGCGACTTCGGTTAACAAGGGAACCCGTGGAAGGGGTCCTAAAACCCCTCCCTCACATCCTGCCTACCCAGACATTCAGGTGCCTAAGGGGGGCTTCTGTGCAGAATCCTGCCAAAGGACGTGAACAAAGGAACCAAACCTCGTTAGGCACGCATAGTAAAACACGAAAAAGACCTTTACAGAAAGAAATGGCGAATAAACCCAGCCAGAAACTAAATTAAAGTAAATGTGGTCCAGCCGGTTTAAGTTCGAGGCTACCAAGATAGCCTAAAACAGTACCAAGGCTATTTACATAAATCGCGTAGGAAAAATATGGTAGATACCACTGCCACCAGCCAAATCTTAATGAAAGGGGAACGAAATAATGTTCCATGGGAGACAGACAAAAAGGGATAACTATTAACGCTTTCCAGTACTCTATGAAATATAGTTTGTACTGGGTCTGTGGTTTTAAAAAGACTCATAAAGTCAATGGCAACTTTACATGTTCTGGGAGACAGTAGTCAGTCCCAGAAAATGGAGTTTAGAGTGGGAAGTCTGAAAAACACCACCCTGTGTCACTGCACTAAAGGTGCTATGTGACACACAGTAAAAAGATGATGCCTATGGAGTAGGTGAAGCTCCATAGTCTATAAACACAAACATGTTAAACACACAGCAAAACACATGAAAGAGTGGCAAAAAAGGATCACACTCTTACTAGGTGAAAAAAATAAATCATAGGAATCCAGCAAAGCTGTTGGGGGACCTCAGTAGATAAGGGAAATTAGCCATTCTGGAGAATTCTCCCTAACACTCGTCCGCTTCCCCCTCCCCCACCCCCAGACTAAGGGACAGGAGGATTTAATCCGCTCCTGGATGAATCTCTTCACTCCAGTCGGTTGTAAACATCCTAGAGAGACCATCAGCATTTTGGCGGTGACATCCTGACCTGTGCTCAATGGTGAAATCAAACCCTTGCAGGCAGATTGACTATCTTAGAAGTTTTGGGTTCTCCCCTTTCATTTGCATTAACCATCTCAAGGGTTGGTGGTCTGTCTGAATCACAAAAGATCCATACAAGTATGGTCTAAACTTCTTCAGAGACCACACAATGGCAAAACACTCACACTCTATGGTTGTCCGCCTTCTTTCTGGTTCCTTCAGTTTCCTACTGATGAAGCAAATGGGGTGCTCCCTACCTTTCTCATCCAGTTGACTAAGGACTGCACCTATACCTTTATTGGATGCATCTGTCTGCACAATGAAGGGTTGGTGATAATCATGAGCTCTTAGGACTGGAGCTTGACAAAGGGCTTTCTTCAGGTTTTAAAATGCTTGAGTGCACTCCTCATTCCATCTAACCTTTTTAGGGAATTTTGGAGAGGAGATCACATTCAAGGGAGAAGCTATGGTCCCATAGTTCTCTATGGAATTTCCGTAGTACCCAGTGAGGCCTAGGAAAGCTCTCACTTGGGTTTGAGTAGTAGGAGTGGCCCAGTTTTGTACAGCTTGTACTTTGCTAGGCAATGGCCTTATTTCACCTCCTCCTACCTCATGACCAAGGGGTCACTGTGCTCTGACCAATTTGACATTTGCTTGCCTTTGTGGTCAGATGGGCCTGCTCAAGAGCCTGCAAAACATATCCTAAGTGATCAATATGTTCTTTCCACGTAGGGCTGAACACTGCAATGTCATCCAAGTATGCCATGCAGAAGTCATCCATCCCATTCAGAACTTAATTGACCATCCTTTGGAATGTAGCAGGTGCATTATTTAGTCCAAAAGGCATAGCCTTAAACTGGTAGAGGCCTGCTGGGGTTGAGAATGCAGTTTTCTCCTTGGCATGGTCTGTCAGGGCTATTTGCCAATAGCCTGACATCAGATCAAATGTACTGAGGTACTTGGCTGAACCAAGTCTATCCACCAGTTCATCTGTCCTTGGCAAAGGATGGGCATCAGTCTTAATGACTGCATTTAGAGGTCTATAGTCCACACAGAATCTCAACTCCTTGGATCCTGCCTTTGGTACTAGAACAACTGGACTAGACCATGGACTAGTAGTAGCTGTATAGCCCCGAGATCAAGCATCTTGTGACCTCTCTTTTGATGTGTGATCTCACATGTTCTGACATTCTGTAACCTCTGCTTTCACAGGTAAACAGTCACCAGTGAGAATATCATGCTTGCCCCAACGGGTCAAGCCTGGTGAAAATGAAAACAGGGAGGCAAACAGAACTTTGCACTCTTCCTGTTGTTCAAAAGTCAGCTGAGAAGAGAGATTGACTACTTCTATTTTCTCATCTAAAGGTTGGCTTCTGAGGAGGTCAGGTAGAGGTTCAATCTCCTTCTCCTCTTGGCCGAAGCTAGAAGCAAAGCACCCACTTCTGGTCTCGAGACATATCCCTTCAAACGGTTGGTGTGAAAGACTCTGGGAGCCTCCTTAGGTCTGCCTAAATCCACCAAATAGTTCACCTCTCCAAGTTTGCCCACAACCTTGGCGGGTCCTATCCATTTGTCCTGCAAGGCCCTCTGCCTTGTTGGCACCATAACTAATCCAAGCTGGTCTTGAGTAAACTCAACCATGCTGGTCTTCTGGTCATGCCAATGTTTGACCAGAGCCTGACCTACTTTTAAGTTATCATTAGCTTCTGCCATCATGTGTGACATTCTCCTCCGGAGACCTATTACATAGTCAGTCACTCTGACTGGCTTGGGGGAAGGAGCATTCTCCAACCCCTCCTTAATCAGGGCCAATGGACCTCTGACTGGATGACCATGGAGAAGTTCAAAGGGACTGTAACCAACTCCCTCCTGAGGGACTTCTCTATAAGCAAAGAGAAGGCATGGCAGTGGAAGGTCCCACTTTCTTTTAAGGGGTTCCTCTAAAGCACCTATCATGCTCTTCATAGTATGATTAAACCTCTCTACCAGTCCATTTGTCTGTGGATGGTAGGCTGTAGAGAAATTGTAAGTGACACCACAGTTTTTCCACATGGCTTGCATGTAGTGGGACATAAAATTGGATCCCCTGTCAGATATCACTTCTTTAGGAAGCCCTACTCTGGTAAAAAATACCAAGTAGAGCATTAGCCACAGCCTGAGCCGTAACAGTTCTCATAGGTATGGCTTCTGGGTATCCTGAAGCATGGTCTACTACAACCAGGATAAACCTGTTCCTTGAAGATGTCGGAGGGTCAAGGGGACCAACAATGTCGATGCCCACCCTCTCAAAAGGAACTCCCGCCACTGGGAGAGGCACCAGGGGTGCCACATTCTTGGCTTCACCTTTGCCAGAGGTTTGGCAAGTGTGACAGCTTCTACAGAATTTGTCAACTTCTGAACCCATCTTAGGCCAGTAGAAGTATAAGGAGAGCCTTTCCTTGGTCTTTTTGAAACTCAAATGACCAGCCAAAGGTATCTCATGGGCCAACTATAGGAATTGGAGTCTGTTGGCAAAGGGCACTACAATTATTTTGCAGTCCCCAGGGATAGACTCAGTCAGTTCACTGTAGAAGAGGCCATCTTCCCAGCTTAACCTATGCTTTCCAACTTCTTGCCCATCAAGTTGGTTAGCAGCCTGTTGTCGAAGAACCTCGAGAGTAGGACACTCTTTTTGTCCAATGGTGAAGTCTGCCCTGTTGGGTCCACCTTTTTTTTTTTTTTTTAAACTTTTCTTTATTGCAAGGAACAGTAGCAGGTGCATAACATATTACTTCAACAAACTGTGTTACATAAATAAGAATGTGGACAAACAGGCAGAGCACATCATGTCTAGTAAGGCTGCTCATAGTTCAGATTACACAACTGCCTGATCTGGTGATGGGGGAGAGGATAGGAGCTCCACGTCAGCCTTGCTGTTCAAATAGCTACAAAACTCTGTCCACACGTTTTTGGGGTGAGCACTCACAGGCAGTGTGTTGATATAGTCCTCCTCACACACCTGTGTCCAGGTAAGAGCCCTGAACCACATTTCTAGCGAAGGGGGGATCACCGCTTCCAGCACTGCAGGATGCATCTCTTAGCCACTATAGCCCCCACATTCAAGAACTTAGCAACACGCTTTGCCCCAGTCCCCTCCCACAACCCAAACAACACAGCCAGGGGATCAGGGTCAATCCGGAACCCCACCATCTCTGAGAGGGCCTCGAGCATAGCCTCCCAGAATGGAGCCAGCGCCCCGCAGGACCAGAACATATGGGCGTGATCCGATTCGTTGGATCTGCATCTCTGGCAGACGTGAGGCTGATCACATGCAAATTTCCCAACCACACGAGGAGTATAATACAGGCGATTAAGTAGCTTATATTGCACACATCTATATCTAGAGTTGAGGGAGACCTTACGTGTGTGTGTACACATTTTCGCCCACATATCGTCAGTGATTTCCAACCCCAGTTCATGGGCCAAGCGTCCCTAACTTTGTGGGATGATTCTGCAGATCGTGCTATCAGCATTGTATACAGGGCGGATACTATGCTCCTACCCCCTGCAGAATTAGCAATGTAGCAGATCTCAGGGGACTCAGGGGGTTCGTCCGGGTACGAAGGCCACATGTCCTGCACTGCCGCTCTGAGTCTAAAGTATTGCAGTAACTCCAGTGGCGACTCGGAGTGTCCTGGCCTCCATGTCTGCGGGGTGATGAATTTCCCCTCGGGGAACAAATCGGAGAGCGCACGATACCCCAGGTCCAGCCAGTGTCGCATGAGGAGTTTATCCTGTGTGGGGGCGAGGCCTGGGAATGACCATAAGGGCAACCATTTATAGTACGGGCGGGGTTCGGAGTGGGATTGCAGAATCCGTTTCCATGCCCTGATTGTGGTGGCCACTGGGTCGGCCGGGGCGTCAGACTGATACGAATGGAAGATGATCAGGGACATAACATTCACCTCCTCGGTTGCCAGGATCTCGAGTTTGACATTAAGAAGGAGGGTCTTGGTGTTTATACCAGTGTGTTGCATGTTGAGCTTGTGCGGTAATCCCGTATTAGGTTAGATCCGGTGCGTTAAAACCCCCCTTCTCGTAGGGTAAAGTCATATGCTGCCATTTCCTGCGGACGGCACCAGAATGCCATAGGAACCGGGCGCACCCCGCATGCAGGTCCGTGAAATAGTGCTTCCCGGGCCAGAGCGGGACGTTAGCGAATATGTATAGAATCTTTGGAACTATAATCATTTTGATTAGCGACAGTCTCCCTGACAGGGACAGGGGGAGGTTACACCACCTCTTCATTCTGGCTTCTTGCATATTGTGCAGCAGCCACATAGTTGTCAGCCAATAAGGAGGATCTCGAGAGGGATAACTGGACCCCTAGATACTTGATATCTTCAGGGGCCCACCTGAGTGGGAATTCGCATGTCGGTTGGGGAGTTGCAGGTGTGAGAGGGAAGATGTCTGACTTGGTGTAATTTATGGTGAAGCCCGAGAATATACCTATTTTGATTATCTCGCGGATGATTGGGTCAAGATGGACCGAGGGGTCCCTGATGTACGGAAGCACGTCGTCCGCATACAGTGTTATGATTTCCGGCGTGTCAAGTATGTTTGTCTCTTACACTATCCGCCATGGGCTCGATAGCCATCGCGAATAGTAGGGGGGAAAATGGGCACCCCTGGCGCTTCCCTCTATGGAGGGTGAAGGAAGCTGACAGATGAGAATTAACCACGACTCTGGCCACAGGGTTGGTATGAAGCAGTTTGATGTAAGAGAGCATGCGTGGGCCGGTCCCCATCTTCTCCAGCACCGCCCATAGGTATTGCCATGAAGCCAAATCAAACGCCTTTTGGGCATCTAGTGTCACAGCAACCGCGTTAGCTTTAGGGTCAATTCTAGAGATGACATTGAACAGTCGCCGGATATTTAAAGCAGTGGAGCGGGCAGGGACAAAGCCACTTTGGTCCGGGTGGATCAAATATGTCATGATGGGGAGGAACCTGTTCGCAATGATCTTGGCGAATATTTTGGTGTCTGTATTCATGAGAGAAAGAGGTTTGTAGGAGCCGCACTCTTCTGGAGGCTTGCCCGGCTTAGGGAGCACGGTGTTGGTGGCCTCACGCAGAGACTGAGGGAGAGTGGCAAGGCGGAGCGATTCGGTCCACAACTCATGTAGGCGCGGGGCCTGTAAAGCAACATGCTCCTGATAAAATTCGGCGGTTAGGCCATCCGGGAGGGCTGAGATGGCTACAGTTATCTCATCGAGGGTGATGGGGGCGTCCAATTGGTCTTTAGTGGCGTGGGATATATAGGACATGGGGATACGGTCAAGGAGGAGATTCAGGTCTTGCGGGCTATGCTCACGCTGCGGGGCATAGAGGGCAGCATAGAATTCTGCAAAGGTCCCAAGAATGGGTTGGTCAGACCAATGCTGCACTCCGTTTTTGTCCCTGATACTATCAATCCATGTTCTGCCCCCCTCAATCCGGGCCAGCCTAGCCAGGGTTCGACCAGGTCTTTCCCCCTCGCCATACTTCCAAGCCGCAATGGGTCGGGCGTAGTACCGTATCTCCCTGAGGGCATGGGTCTCAAAGGTTTCCCGTTCCGTTCGTATCTGCGCCAACTTGGGTGGGGAGGGGGCAGAGGCGTATTCACGCTCTAGTTCCTTGAGTTTGGTCTCGGAGCGTTGTAAGGAGTTCCTAATGTCTTTCAGGACCCCTACTTCCCTGGAGATGCACATCCCTCTGATGAACACCTTAAATGCCTCCGATCAAACCCCGTCGGTTGTGTTGTGACGTTTGTTGTTATCAAAAAACGAAGTGATATCTGCAAGGATTTCGGCCTTGAAGACTATGTTGTGTAATGCCTCTGATTTGAAGCGCCAGTTGGAGTGGCGAGGGAGGGCAGGCTGCAGAGTAATGTCCAGTGTCACTGGGGAATGGTCGGAAAGCGTGCGCAGTAATATCTCCATGCTGAGAATTTTCCCCATGAGCCCAGCCGACAGGAGGAAGAGATCAAATCTGGAATGGCTGTCGTGTGCAGAGGAGTAAAATGTGTACTCCCTAGCCAGTGCTTTAAGTGCTCTCCAGGCGTCGACTAGGCCAGCAGGGACCATGTGTGCATGGAGCCGGCGAGCGGCTCTGGATATCGTCCTGTGTGCAGTGCCTGATCTATCCAGCACAGAGTCTAATATGAGATTCATGCCCCCCCAGATGATCGGGACCCCGACATATCTCTGGAGCAGGATGTTGATGTCATCGAAAAAATCGGGATCATCTATGCTCGGAGCGTATGTGTTAACCAAGAGGCACTCTGTGTTAGCTAGCAGACAATGGAGGATCACATACCTACTCTCTCGATCTATGTGACTAGTGCGTAGGGAGAATTCCACAGATTTGTGAATCTAGGTGAGGACACCCCTGGACTGAGAGGAATATGCCGTGTAATATTTATTGCTGCCCCATGTCGGTGCCAGAGAGGATGAGAGGTGTGCGAGGGCGTGGGTTTCTTGTAAAAGGAGTATTTGACCCCATGCCTCTGAGCGTACACCGTTAGCCTGCGGGCCTTCGTAAAATTGCTGAGCCCCCGGATGTTCCATGACATTAGCCTAATAGCCATGTTTCAGTTTTATGGGGCATCCCAGCACCGCGTGGCCTTGTTTGCTGACCATGTGATGGTTATCGATGCAATGGCGCACCACTCCGCCCTCCAAGCCACTACCTCCTTGCCATTTTTGATATAACATCCCACAACTGTACCCCCTACACCCTCACTGTCCACCCCAACCCAGCAGTGCACAAAGACCCACCCGAAGACCTGATGCAGGGTTGCCAAAACCAACAGGGCACCACCCGCCTGTACGCCCAACTGGGGCGCAACCAGTGATCATAACATCCCAAACTCGGCATTGCAGCTGCAGCGGGGGTCGCTGCTGCCGTGAACCCAACTTAAGTAAGAGACTGGTGCAGTGCGCCGTGGATCGTACAGCGAATCTCCTCAACCATCATCTATTGGCTCACCAACCGGGTCAGGAAGTGGAATGTGGGATTCTATTAATTTTACTGCTTCCTCCGGCACCGTGAAGAAATATAACTTATTGCGATGGGTGAGCTTCAGCCGTGCCGGGAACAACATGGCATATTCAATTTTCCTCTCTCTAAGCAGTTTTTTCACACCGTTGAACTGTCTGCGCTCCATTTGCACACTGACGGAGAAGTCCGGAAAGATTCGGATAGTTTGAGACTCCAGTTTCAGCTCCCCCTTCTCTCGAGCCAAGCGTAGTATGTGATCTCTATCTCTAAATCTTAGAACCTTCGCAATGATCGGCCTGGGGAAATCGCCCGGCTTGGGACGGGGGGTCAGCGCCCGATGAGCGCGCTCGATCGTGAAGAACAGAGAGAGTTGGGGATTGCCCAAGAGGTCTCTTAGGAGATTTTCAACAGCCAGTTCCATCTTGCCTTTGTGGGCGGACTCCGGGACCCCCACAATGGGGATATTGTTCCTGCGGGATCTGAACTCTAAGTCGTCACATTTCGCCTTGACTTGTTTCATATCACGCACCAGGTCAGAGACAGTGTTTTGGAGAGTGTGCACCGCATCCTCGTTGGCCCCGATTCTGGTCTCGGCCTCCACCAGCCTGGCACTGTGCTGATCCAGTTTGGCTCGCATAGAGGCCACACTAGCATTAATATCATCCAGTTTCTCGTGGAATGACGCAAAGTTCTTCGCCATGGTTTCTATTAGAGTCATGAGGTCAGGCTGGGGGGAGATGAAGGTGCATCCGAATCGTCCTGGGTCGAGGCAGACCCCCTGCTCCTGTCTAGGAAGTGACTTAGCGTATTTATCCATCGCCCCTGCCTTTTTGGCCCCGTTTGATTTACTTGACATGTTTTGGGAACACACTGGAGCACCACAGGGCAGTCTTTGCGGGGTGTTAGCCATTGGGCTTTGGGCCCCTTGAGTATAACAGTATCAGGAAGAGGAGGAGGGTCTCAACCTCCCATTAAACAAGAGACCAAACGCAGTATAGGGATATGGGTGAGCTGTATGCTAGGCAACAGCGTTCCAGGGCGCCGGCGGCTCCGTGCAGAGATGGTCGGTGCGTCCGCTAGTCCAATGCAGCAGCGTAACCAAGGCGGGGAGCCAGTCAGGCGAGGCGCTCCGTAGGGCCAGGAGGGCCCCAGGCCTCCAGTGTCAGAGGCGATGGGCAGTGCAATCAGAGGCCGCTTGGCGGGTGCGGAGTGTGGGTGGCTGGGTGCGGGGCCCAGCGACCGCCCAGGCGGCAAACAGGATGTGAACAGGGCAGGTCTCCACTGGCGCTGCCCACCCCAGTCTGGGGAAGCCACAGGAGCGCCCCAGGCAGTGGGTCCACAGGAGGAGGGCAGCCCCGGCTGCGGCGTAAAAGGATCTTGCAGGGGGGGAGCGGCGCCGCACTGAACCTCAGGCCAGGGGGGGCGCACAGTCACGTTTAAGTCCCAGGGCCTGTGGGCCTGCGGCAGCTTGGTGTGTAAAGGGTCTTTAGGGCCGGTAGGATGTGCGCTGCAGGCAAGTTATGCGCGTGGTGAACACTTAGAGGCACAGTACGTACCAGCTTCAGCCCCCCAGCTCCTCACCAGCAGATGTACAGCATCAGGCTCCCCGCCACAGCAGAGGCCCCAGCCACCACCGGACCGCCCTCAGGTGACCAGGTGGGATGTATGCAGGCAGGCCGCAGCGTCCAAGGTCGCGGCGGGGGGCGGCGATCAGCTCAGCATTACGGGTGCCACCCGAGAGGGGCAGTCGGCTGGCCAGGCGCAGGCGGGGAGACCACGTTGTCTCCGAGGCGGCGGAACCGCCCCAGCAGCTCCCGCGGGGCTGGACAAGTGAGCGGGGGAGCCGCCAGTTGAATCCGGCTCGACACATCCAGGGCGGCGGGCCGCTCCAGCAGCCCCCGTGGTGCAGAGCAAGGCAATCCGGCAGCCGCCGGTAGAATACAGCCGTCACGTCCACGCGCCTCCACGGGGCGAGCCGACAAAGAGGGGCCGCCCGGGCCAGCGACAACCCCAGGTGCACCTCACCACAGGGAGAGCGGGGCCGGGGGAAGAAGCGCCGCCCCAGAGACGCTCAGGGGGCCAGGCGCGCAGGTGGCCAGGGAAGGAGAAAATGAGGCCCGCCGCTCCAGGCGGCAGCACACGGCTCAGCAGGGGATCAAAAGCAGGCAGCCGACCAGCGAGAGATAGAGGACCGCAGTCCCAGCAGCATACGGGGGCCGGGCCCGCGGTAACGGCACGCGGCCCGGCAGGTATCAGTTGTCGGGTAGCCGGCCCGGGAGGAGAAAGGGCCCCATTCAGCATTAGAGTTCCGATTTCCACCCGACACGGATGTGTGTGTTGCTCCGGGGTTAACAAACACAATGCGCTCGTTCCCAGCATTGAATGCAGGCAGATATTCAGCAGTCGGGTCACAGAGCTAAAAAGCTAGGCAGCCATCTTGCAGGCTGTTCAACAGCGCCCCCCTGTTGGGTCCACCTTCTGCCAGTAAAGACTGCAGCTCCGGATGGTCAACAGGGTCAAGATCTCGAACCAAAACAGTGTCTTCTTCCAGATCTGATTCTTCAGAAACTGGCTCAACCACACAAGGTTGTACCTCACACTTTGCCTCAGCAGGTGGAGGGATCACAGGTGAGATCTTGGACAATCTTGGGGATGTCCTTGTTGGTAGCACAGGGGTGCTGTCTGACTTTTTTTCTGGAGGTCTTGGGTTTCCCCTTTGCCTCATTCTTCCTATAAATAGCAGTGAGCAACTCCTGTGGAGTGGGAGTGATACTTTCCTCTATCAACTCCTCTGGAGAGCCTCTCAAGGTGCTCTCCCTGCAGGCCTAGTGAGCTCCTGTCTCCTCTTACTGGGAGGTCTGGGGGGACTGGACACACCTCCAAGAGTTTTCAGGTCATTACCCAACAAGACTCTCCCAGGCACTTCACTCTGCACACTAACAGGTATTTTGACAGTCATATCATTACACTGGATGAAAGCTGGTAACTGTGGAAGCATTTGCTCAGGGCCTCCAGCTAACTTGGTGAGGTATTTGGGTGCCTTAGCAACATCCTCCACCTTGAGCAATGATTCATCCAGCACAGTTATGCTGGCTCCAGTGTCTCTGATGGCAGGAGTCTCTTGGCCATTTACAAGAACACTATCTTTATAATTCTCTTTAGTATTATCTAGGATGGAATTATAGACATCTAAATTCTGTTGGTCCCACAAGCACAGGGACACTAAAGAAACACTAGCTGAGACTCTCATGGGTTCATCAGCCAGTAGGTGAAAGTTTCCACTTGCCATAGGTACTTCTTCCTCTGGGGAGAAGGCTAAGGAGACAGTGAGGACCCCTGAAGGTTTAACCTTACATCTGGGATCCCCTTTCACATGGTCAGTTGATCCACAAACATAACATTTCCCAAATGTCTTGATGAATGAGGGTTTGTTCTGACCTCCATCTGGTTTGGGTCCAGATGGTGCGCTAGCCTGATTTGGTTTCCCTTGGGGTTTACCCTTATGTTGCTGTGTGTGGCACTCTTTTGGATTGAAGGTATTAGAATTCTCCTTGTTATCTTTCTTTGGCTGCTTTCCCTCATCCTTCTTATGAGTTGCCCCCAGAATCCTTGTGAGTAGCCCTGTTGGCAACCCACAAGCCAGCAGCCTTAGCTAACTTCTTTGGATCTATCTCCTTAGAATCAACCAAGTGCTGTCTGAGCTCAGGGGAGCAGGCATCATAAATTGACTCCAACATGACAGGATTTCTCATACCTTCATAAGTGTTCACTCTGTAACCCTTAACCCAATCATCTAAGTTTTTTAAACACTCACATACCCAGGTAGCCCAAGGGGTACCATCATGCTTTTTGAGGGTCCTAAACCTCTAAAGGTACTGGGAAGGGGTCTTCCCAAATCTAGCAATTAAAGCTAGCTTCACACACTCATAATCCATCCTATCCACCTCCCCCAACCCCATCACAACATCAGATGCAACAGTGGGTAGCCTAGAGAAGAGCCAGGGAAGCAACTGATTCCCTGTAAGACCTTGAATCCCATGGTTATATTCAAACATTGCCAACCAATCCAAAATATCAAGCTTAACATCATACATACCCACAATTTCTTTAGGCATACGGGGTCTCTTAGTACTGGAAGACCTAGAAGACTCTGGAAGAGAAGCATTTTCAAGAGATAACTTTTTCATTTCTAGTTCATGATTCAACTCCATTTCTCTGAGTTTAAGTGCTTGGTGTTTTTGTTCAGTTTGAGCATTTAAACGTTTGAATTCCAATTCCTTTCCAGAAGTCTATAGCATGCAGCTAATCTGTGGGTCTTTTGCCGCTTTATTATTTTAAGTTCTATCCCTGGTGGGGGCCTGGATGCTGCCTGACGTACAGCAGTATTAGTCACCCAGTGACGCAGTTGAACATAGCGAAACCGCGCTAATTTGGGCCGTTTAAATTTCTCCTTGCATTCCATAAAGGTCATGGGGCGCCGGTCGTCATAGAGGTCACGAAGTCTCAGGAGCTCACCCGATGTCCAGAGTTGGAAGGCGCTAGCTTGTAGGCCTGGGGTGAACGCAGGGTTTTAGGTAATCGGTGAAAGTGGGCCCAGGCCCATTTAAATCCCTTATGAGCACAGGCTTTATCCCAGCTCCGGAGTGTTGCTAAAGCGCTAGTCAAAATGGTGCCTCGCTGTCAGCGGGCTTCCCTAGGGAGGAATGGCAAGTGACTCAGAGGGAACGGGGAAGCAAATTGCTAAATGTCCCACCACTTGAGCACTTTGGTTGCTCCCGCCCATCCCAGCATTACGGCTATTTTTAGCGGAACGGTAGTACCCTGGGATCGAGGGTAGACCTAGGCCGCCTAGCATTTTCCCTCTTGTGAGGATCTTGCGAAGAATTCGTGGTGTTTTGCAGTGCCGAATGAATTGCCCCATTTCCTTGTGTAGGTCAAGTAGTTTCCATTCGGGGATTTGCACTGGCAGGGTGTGAAAAATGTATAACAGCTTTGGGAGGAGAGTCATTTTGACGGCGCAAATATGTCTTAGCCACGAGATTTCCTGGGAGTCCCATCTTTGAAGCCATTCCTTGACTTCCTTTCAGAGGCCTGGGATGTTCGACTTCAGCAACCCATAGCAGGTTGAGGTTAGGTGGACTCCCAGGAAGGTGATGTTAGTATTCGACCAACGGAAGGGGAATCGCTCCCGTAGGGTTGCCAGGGCTGTCGATGTTTCTGTCAGACCCATGCCTATGGATTTCAGTAGGTTGATTGCGAACCCTGAGACTGCCGAGAAATGGGCTAACAGCTCTATTGTGGACGGGAGAGGGGTAAGTGCATTACTTAAAAAACACAGGACGTCGTCGGCATATTATACCACTTTGTGACACTGTCCCCCATGTTGGAAGCCCTGGATGTCCGCATGGAGACAGACTTTCTGAGCCAGAGGCCCCATAGCCAACGCAAATACTAGGGGGTATAAGTGGCATCCCTGTCTAGTCCCCTTCCCCAAGGCTCTCGGGGGGGACCGTGATGCAGGTGTTGGATCTGAAAGTTTGAGAGTATCAGCTTAGTGAAGCTCAGGCCAAAGCCGTACCCCCGAAGTACCAGTTTCCGGTAGTCTAAGGACATGCTATCGAAAGCTCTAGGCGCATAAAGGGTAATAATGATAGTTTACCTGGAATTTGAGAGGCCAGAGCTATAAGGTCTATCACCCGACGAATATTATCATGGGCCGAGCGATTTTGTATGAAGCCCGTCTGGTCGTTATTGATTAAATTCTGGAGAACTTCCCCAAGTCGCCATCATTTTACTGAAAAGCTTCGCGTCAGTATTGAGCAGGGCAGTTGGACGGTACGATGTGCATTCCGCAGGGTCTTTACTTGGCTTCAAGATTAACATAGTGGCAGACTCCGCCATGTTGTGCGTCACTGTCCCGGATGAAAAAAGGAGTTAAACAGTTTGGTCAAATGGGAGATCAGTTTTTAGGCAAACATTTGAAAGCCGTTAGGCCCAGGGCCTTTCCCCAGGGGGAGGGACTGTATAGCGAGTGAGACCTCTTGTTCAGTATTTCAAAGGGATCCCGCTGTGATTGGGCTAGCTGGGGAGATGGGAGTTGAGTATACAATCTTGAGTAATTTGCAGGTCACTGTGGTGAGCAGCCGAGTGCACCCGGTAGAAGTCCTCCATGATTGGGAGTTTACTTTCCTCCGAGGTCTTGCGCTTCCCAGTAACATCCCGTAGAGCTTCTATGTGGTTGCACCTGGCCTGCTTTTTTAATTTTGCTGTTAACAACTTTTTGGCCTTATTCCCTCTTGTGTAGAAGTATTATTTTGTAAGTAGTAGGTAGTGTGCTGTGCGCCCCATGTGATGTGCCTCTAAGGCCTTCCATGCTATTCATAGATCCCAGAGTGAGCGCTGGGGTACCTTCTCCCTATGAATTGCCTCTATTCCTTTCAGCCCCCCCCCTCCAGATAGGTCTGAAATTGTTTCCTTGCTTTCCCTCATGCCGCGGCTTGGTCTATAAGGTGGCCTCGGATAACCGCCTTCCCGGGATCCCAGACCATGTCGCATCCCCGGTCTCCTGTATCATTTTCTATAAAATAGTGCTTTATTGCTTCTGAGACATAGGAGCGATTTCAGGGGTCCTCCAGCAGGAACTCGTTCAGACGCCAAGCGGTCTTGGGCGAGGGTCATGGGTAGGGGGGATTCATCGTGAGGAACAATGGAGCGTGGTGTGATAAAGCTTTTGGAAGAATTTCAATGCTTATTACTTGTGGGATAGGAGTTTCAAAGAGGAGGAACGTATCCAGTCTGGAGAACCCCTGGTGAACGGCTGAGAAAAAGGTGCAGTCGCGCTCCCCCTGGTGGAAGAAGCGCCAGGCCTCGATTAGGGAATGCTCATGTAATAGTGTGGTAAGGGCTATAAAGTCTTTCTTATCATTGGCCGTCGGGGATAGGGATTTGTCGACCAGGGGGTTGATCACCGCGTTAAAGTCCCCGCCCAAGATGACATCTCCTTCGGCAAATTCCCTCTGCGTCTTTGACACAGATGCAAAGAATGTCTCTTGATGGGCATAGGGGGCGTACAGCAAAACTAAGGTCACTTTTCGCCCACATAACAGTGCCACAGCCATGATATACCTCCCCTCCCCGTCCCGCAAGATATTTACCATTTTTAAATGGGTCCCCTTGCATATCACGATGGCGCCTCTGCATTTTTTCGAACCACTGGAGGCACAGAATCTAGGGGGTTACAATTTATTGTTGAGGCAGAATTCATCCAAGAGCAAGAGATGGGTCTCATAAAGGAACAGGAGCGAGGAGTTAAGGATGGTAATTCTGTGAAAGAGTGCTTTGTGTTTCAATGGGGAGCTTAGACCCTGTACATTCAGGGTGAGGCAGTTAATGTCAGGAGTCGCCATCCCGAGGTCGCTCAGGTGTACTTATAAAGCAATAGGTACTTGTTCTCTCAACATGGGATGGGTCAGTGACCCTGTTTGTGGATGAGTCTGTGTTTCCAGGCATTGTGTTACAGTACAAGTAAACATTCATGAGATTTAAACATATAAAACAACATAAAACCTTTCTGAACTTGCAAAAACTTTTCCAACAACAACATTTTGTCAACAGTAATGGGCGTAAAGCGCTCAGGGTGCCCAATCGGTGCCAAGTCCTGTTTCTTCTTATATTGGAGGGGAGCAAGCAAGATCGAACGGAAAGATGGGGGGAGCACTTGCATTGGTGATTTCTCCATGTTACTCAAGTCCAGTGGTGTATGGCTTTCAATTCGGTGCCTTGCCGGCAGTCATGTTCGCTGCTTCAGAAGTTATTAGTGCCAGAGCGGGAAATCCAGGAGCCAGGAGATTGTTCAGAGGGGTATTGGGGGACATCCGGCTCTCCGGCCTCCAAGGAGTTAGCGTTGTTCACCTCATCCATTAAGTCCTTAGCTTCCTCTTCTGAGTTGATGGTGTAATGCTGATTGTGATCATCAAAGAGTAATTTACAGGGGAACCCCCAACGATAGCAGACTTTCCTGGCCTGTAGCCATGAGGTAACCTTTTGCACACGCCGGCGGTTTGCTAGGGTATAGGGTGAGAGGTCCTGAAATAGCGTGAGGGATGCCACACAGAAATTCAACGGCTCTGACCTTCTAGCCGCAGCCATTATCACTTCTTTTTCATGGTAGAAATGTACCGGGGAGAGGACATTCAGTAGCAGGTTGCACCTCTGTTGGGTGGAGGAGTAGACCCTATGGGTCCTGTCTAGGATAAGTTCGTCTGCGTCTGAGAGATCAAGCATTGACTTGAAGAGAGCAGTCACATATGCTGCAGGTTCTTGGTCTGTAACATGGCACGGAATCCCCGTAGGTGAACATTGTTCCGTCTCAACCTGTTTTCTAAGTCAGCTTGCTTCGCCCAGACGTCCTCAAGGTGTTCCTCAATTCCCTCCACTCTCTTTGTGAGCTCTGCGTAGTCGTGTGTTTGTTCGCAAGCTGTATTTTCAAGGTCATTATCTCGAGATTCTAGGCACAGCAGGTGAGTATTCAGGTCTGCGATTGACCGTGCCAGGGAGTTTTTAGAGGTTTTTATCTCCTGCTTTATCTCGTGCGTGATGTCTTGTTTTAAGTCCTTCAACATGTCCTTGAGATCCCTCTTGGAGAAAGCTGGGTCAGGGAAAGGGGGACCGGAGGGGGCGAGTGGACTTCAGCTCTCACCACCTGCATTCTCGATTTTCCTGAGTCGGGAGGGTTTAAAAAGGCGGTGATGTCTCTTGCTTTGCCCTTCGCTGCTGCTTTGGGCATTGCTGAGGAGGTCTAATACATTTCAGGTGGGGGGGCGTGGGGTGCCCCCAGCAAGTAGGAGGTGAGCCGAGTCAAGTTTCAGGGTGTACTCCAGGAGCCACTGAGCGTAGCGCCGGTCCCGTTTGTGTGGGGGATGGGATGGATTGTGCTCCCGCAGGGGATCAGGGAGGCCTGTAGTATCAGTGAGGGTGTGGCCCTCCAGTGCCGATCTAGGCGACCACCAGCAGTTCAAGAGCCAGAAATGTAGACTCTGGCGTAGGAAGACTGTGCAATTTGCAGTAAAGGTGCCATACAGTGGTACAGCTATGCGGACCCTGCACGGTTTTGGGGAGTACAGTTATCTTAGTATAGTGTGGTTTGTTTAGCGCAGGGCCCCAAGCTCAGCACCTTCTTGTTGTGGCAGAACCCTCGGGATGGAACCTTACTACTTTTGTTGCTACTGGGCGCCGAGGCTCATTCACAGAGGCTCAATCACAGAGCAGTGGGTAGGAAGGGAGGCCGGCAGTCTGCATGGCTCAGGAAGCGGGTGGGGCCTTAAACGAAGGCATGGTATCAAACATACTTCTAAATATAAATAGTGTGAGAAACAATGTTATGCAAAAGAAAAGTGTTCAAGAAATGATATGTCAGGATAAACAAGCAATTGGCTTCCCTTCTCTTCCCCGCTTTTTTAGCAAAAGGACAAGGAGGCTCACTCTTTTCTTATCTTAATAACACTTATAAGCGCAACATATTTAGTTATTTATTTTAAATTTTTAAAGTGCTCACACAGCCCGTGGGCATTGAGGCACTGTTACAGAAATTTTTGTTTTTTTAGTTGCGTAATTGTTTTTTTTATGTCTTAGTTGTGTATATATGACGCGCTTAAACACCCAGATGTTTCTAAGAGCGGATCCGGGGATCGAACCTGTGTTGCTTCATATTGTCTTGTTTCCAAGGCGTGCACGTTGCCGCTGAGCTATCCTGCTGGGCCAAAGGCATATTGACGCTAAAGCTAAAGAGGTAGGGTCAGACCAGAGAATCAGAAACTAAAAAAGATCTAAAAAAGAAAGGTCTTCAGCTCCCAGCGCACAGGCAAATGGGCCTCGATGTTGCGTAAGGATAATGGAAGAAGATTCCAGTCCTTTCCTGCCACCACTGAGAAGGCGCGGCCATCCACATAGTCGAGCCTAGCCCTCGGGGGCTGGATGGCCTTCAGAGCTTTTGAACAGAGTGGCATAACAGGTTTGTAAATACAAAACTTTGCCTGAAGAATTTCTGCTCCTGATTTATAGAGAGCCTCATGAACCAAGCACAGCGACTTGACTATAATATGCTGCTCAACAGGTAGCAAGTGAACTTGGCGCAGAAGCAGGGTCATATGGGCACCAAAAGGAGGGTGAAGAACAGCCCTGACTGTCGCATTTGGCAATAGCTGAAGACGTTGAAGCAAATGTCTCAGAAGGGCAAGATATAAGGCATTGCAATAGTCAATATTGCTGATAACCAGGGAGGAGACCACTGGTGCATGGAACTTCTCGGGAATACAAGGCAGGACTTTCCGCAGAATCCAGAGTTCAAAATGAGCTTTTTGGCAGACGAAAGAGACTTGATCGGCCATAGAAAGAGAGGCTGAGATTTTGACACCCAGGTCTTTCCCCGAAGAGACCAGGCGGGTAAAGAGACCAAGACGCTCAGGCCAAAACTAAGGGGTCTAAAACAGAGAGGGAAATGCAGTGCCCACACCCAACACCTCTGTTTTCTCTCCATTGAGCTTAATCCAGTTCGAGGCCATCTAGTCGCCAATGGCCTGCAGGCACTTCCTCAGTCGAACCGCTGTCTGTGGTTGGGAAAGATCCTACCGCACAATGATTTGAGTATAATCGGCATTGGAATAACACAAAAAGCCAAATGCATGAATAATACTCAGAAGTGGTTGAATATAAAGATTGAATAGGGTAGGAGACAATATAGAGCCCTGAGGGACTCCACAGAGCAGAGGGATAGGCTGAGAGCAGAGTGGGGGTAGAGAAACAGATTGAGAGCACCGCATCAGAAAAGAAGAGAACCATGCTAAAACTTGGCCGGATAGGCCCTTCCCGAGGTGGCCAGGTGATCAGGGTAGGGTGGTCAATGGTGTCAAATGCCGCTGATAGATCAAGCAAAATCAGGGCCCCCACCCCACCCTGGTCAACCAAGCGAGTCAAGTCATCCACAACAGAGACCAATACCCCGACCTGGGCGAAAACCAGATTGAAACGGGTCAACAAATCCAGAAGTCTCCAGAAAAGTGCTCAGAAGAGGGGATACCAAAGATTCAAGTAGTTTCATGAGGCAGGAATCAAAGAGATAGGACGAAAGTTAGACAGAAC
Source organism: Ambystoma mexicanum (assembly GCF_040938575.1). Lineage (NCBI taxonomy): Eukaryota > Metazoa > Chordata > Amphibia > Caudata > Ambystomatidae > Ambystoma > Ambystoma mexicanum. The sequence continues at coordinate 94,757,323 of NC_090939.1, read as the reverse complement.
TACAGGGTCAAAGTCTGGCTTTTTCAGCAGCGGGATGACAAGGGCATGCTTAAGATTATCGGGAATGATCCCAGAAAGGAGAGAGTCGTTAACAGCCTCAGTGAGTCATGGAACAATGTCATCAGAGATGTTCTTTAAAACAGAGAGCGGGATAGAATCATTCGTTGAGGCTGACTTAAGACTATTACTTGAGCTTAGTACAGTCTCTGGCTTCTCTAGCATGAGGGTGCACTTCAAAACTTCAACATCATGGCCTTCTATGCCAAAGTCTCTTTGCCATTCAATGTCTCTTTTTCAGAGGGCCTGAGGCAATACGACAAACATCAAAGTTCTGTTCTTCTTAGGATTTCACACCTTGAAACACTTGTGTATAGGCGCGTTACAAATGCCATATCATATCATATCACGTACAAATTATCAAGTGATTTTCTGTTCACCCCAGGTCCCCCTCTGCCAGACTCAGACCACTTTAACACAAAACCTTCTCCGGTATATTGTTTCACTTCACCTCGGGTCCCCCTCAGCTGGCTCACACCCATTTTAACACAAAACCTTCTTGGGTGAATTTCGCATACCCCGGGTCCCCTTCCGCCGGACTCAGACCCACTTTAACACAAAACTTTCTTGGGTGATTTTCGCTTCACCCCAGGTCCCCCTCCACCTGTCATGGCCACAGGCCCCAGAACACAAAAACCACACTATCTAGTGATGGGGGCAATGGGTCACTTGACTCACTTATGTCCCGTTGGGACCCATAAACACAGGGGCCCTGGCTGGACTCAGTCCTGGTGCCTTTGGCGCCAAGGCTCATATAGAGATGTGAGCAGGAACACTTTATTTCAGTGCAGGAGTGCTTTTACTTTACAAGAACTTTCCATGAGCTGAAAGCCTTTATTCCAGAGAACAGCCTCATGTGCTGACTCATCGGGTGTGGCTCCCTAAGCCTGGTCTTCATGTGCTGACTCATCAGGTGTGGCAGGCAGGCTGAACCTGGTGGGCGTGGCTACAGAAGCTCAGCTATATAAGCTGCTCCATCCTTAAGGCCGGTGCTTCGCGTTACTGTGCACTTGCGTGCAATGTGACGCTCACCGCGGCTTGGACCAGTTTACTTACCTTTGAAACCATGCGTTCTCCTGCATACTCACCTCCAGGAAACTGGTGCTGCATCGCTTCATCTGCAGACTCATCGCCTGACATCCAGTGTTCTTGATCCCGATACTGCAGCACCGCGCTCTGCATCCACAAACTCGGACCCTGTAAAGAAGAAGAAAGACAAGGTTAGAACATCCTTCCTAGGGCCACGCCACATTTGAACCCTGCACGAACCCTAGTTAACAATTTACCAGCTACTGTACCGCTGCAGCTTCATTCCTCGTTCCCTCCAGCTGCCGCCTCGAGCTCAGCAGCTTCTGCCGGGCCGGCAACATCATCTGCAAGGGAAGAAAACAAAAGAGCAAACACCAAGAGTGGAACGGACAGCAATACAAGACAACAAACTTTAGAATACAGCAAAAACAGATGAGGAAAGACAAAGGCAAACAGGAACACTTACCTGAAGTATAGTGGCTTAGTTGCACCAGGACAGGACTACCACGTGCAAGGGACCAGTGAAGGAACTCGGTCCAGATCATACAAACGCCCCTGCCAGAAGCAGCAGGACGGAGTGCTCACCAAAACTAATCAGCAGGTGAGCTTTCCAGGGACAGCGCATCCCACGGGTACTACGGTTTGGGAGAAGGGGTCTGGAAGGGGTTCAGGCGCACAAGCTGGCATACTCACACCCCCTTTTCTCCACGCAGGAGCCGTCCCGAGCAGCATCACCTATTACCACCAGTCACCACATAAGCGCACAGGGCGAAGTCGGACCCGAGTGACTTTACCCCCGGGAGGGCTGCAACCGTGCCCCAACGGCTCCGCAGAGACCAGGTGAGCGTAACAAAATGCGAAGCCTTTTTGAATCTCTGCCTGGGCATTATGGAAACTTCTGAAACGGACCAGTTGGCCCGATTGCTGGGAGAGTTATGGGCTGAAGTTCATGCCTCAAGAAAGGAAACCAATGCCCTAAGGAGGGATCTAATTGTGAACCGGGAGCAGACAGATGAACTAGCAAGGCAAATGCTCCAGGCACAGGCAGTCCAGGTCCTACTGCCGGGGTATGCCCCTCCTGCCACGCCTCCACAGCCCACGCCAGTACAGGTGGTTCTTCCAGCGAGGGTTCCCCTGGCCCCGCCAGAACACTTCACAGATGATCCGAATAAGTACGCCATCTTTATGAATCAATGTCGCCTACATTTCTTGTGCAGACCTGGGGCATTCCCCAACGATCAAGCGAGAGTGGTATTTGCACTCTCATATTTGGGAGGTAGTGCAGTGGGCTGGTCAATACCCTTGGTAAACCAGGATGATCCTTTGCTTCGAGACTTCTGAGGTTTCCAGCGTGAAATTGAGAAACTATTTGCACAGCATACTCAAGGGCGGGCTCTGGACAATGAACTGTTATCACTACAGCATGGTAATCAAGACCTACTAACATATATCGCTTCCTTCAATCATCTGTAGCGCAAACAAACTGGCCAGAGGAGAAAAGAACTATGCTATTTTACCGAGGCTTGCGAGGGGAACTTAAGGACGTATTAGCCCAAGTAGTAAATCCCCCGGAAAGATGTGCTGAATACATTGACCTGACAGTGCAGCTCGATCACAGATTGCAGGACCGGAAGATGGATCAGGCCAACGCCGATGGGCGGTCGCTCTATGTGCGACCCTGTGAGAATCAAACCAAATCCCACGATCAGTCTGAGCCAATGCAAATCGGAGGCTTGCAGAGCCCACTCACAAAGGCAGAAAGGGAGAAAAGGAGACAGCAGCAGCTTTGTTTGTACTGTGGTAAGGCAGGTCACTATCTCCGAGAATGCCCGGTGAAACCACCCAGGAAAGCAGTTGGAGCAACTGACAAGGGTGAAGAAGAAGAACTCGGGAAACTCCAACACCTGGCAAGCGTAGCGGTGCACTTGTCAAGCGGTGAAAAGTAACCTATACAGATCTCACATCTAGTCATCCCTGTGCTCCTGGTAAACCACAAGCAACTGTCGAAAATACATGCCTTGGAGGCATACATTGACAGTGGGGCTGTGGGAAATTACATGGACCAAGATCTGGCTACCCGGATAGGCCTTCCTCTCCGACAGAAGCAGGTTTCGGAAAAAGTCACAGCAGTTGATGGATCTCAGCTATCATCCAGCCCAGTGATGCATTACAGCGAGAAGGTCACACTTCTGTGTCAGGACGGTCACCAAGTGGACATCACATTCAATCTCATCAGCGCTCCGCAGTTACAGATGACATTGAGAATGCCCTGGCTGGAGATCCACAATCTCAGGATTGACTGGCGTAAACGAGTTCTGACCTTTCCCCAAGACTGTGCCGACACCTGTTATAGCAAGGGATTCTCATTAAAAGGTCTTACCAACCCAGGTTCGTCGAAGAAAGAAACCATACTGGGCCTCACCAGTTCATTACCACCTGAATACCTGGATTACCAAGATGTCTTTCAAAAAGAGCAAGCAAACACCCTACCTCTGCACAGACCGTATGATTGCCAAATTGATCTGGTACCTGGAGCTCAAGTTCCCTGCAGCCGGATTTACGCCCTAACAGGATAGGAAAACCAGCATCTAAAAACCTATCTCGATCAGTATCTGGCAAATGGTTTCATTTGTCCGTCCAAATCCCCTGCATACTCGCCCCTCTTTTTTGTGCCTAAAAAGGAGGGGGACCTGAGAACTTGCATTGACTACAGAGCATTTGACCAGATCACAGTAAAAAACGGTACCCGTTACCGCTTATCCCCAAGCTCTTGGATCAAGTCAAAAACCCTCAGATATATACAAAACTAGATTTACGAGGGGCCTACCATCTAGTAAGGGTAAAAAAAGGAGACAAGTGGAAGACGGCCTTTTGCACGAAATATGGCCTTTATGAATATCTGGTTATGCCCTTTGGACTATGTAATGCCCCGGCGGCGTTCCATTTTTTTATGAATGACGTGCTCCACGAACTGCGCTCTTCTCTATATTGATGACATTCTTATCTATTCGACCACCAAGGAGGACTACGTCAACCATGTCCGGGCAGTTTTGGAGAAACTGCAGCAACACCGGCTATATGCCAAATTGGAGAAATGCTTCTTTCATGTGACAGAGGTAGAATTCCTCGGCTTTATTCTCATACCACGGGGCATACGCATTGACACGTGCAAGGTAGACACTATCATTAACTGGCCCTCACTGACATCCATAAAGGGAGTACAGAGTGAACTCGGGTTCGCCAACTTTTATCGCCGGTCCATTCCCAGGTTCTCCCAGATCGTCCACCCAATCACCTAAGACCCGGAGTATGCAATGGAAAAGCGGACGGCCTGTCTCGCATGATTAAGGGAGAAGAGACATTCACTACACCAGACCCCGTCACCATCATCCCGGAAGGACGAATCCAAGGCATGATTGCCTCAATCACCACTCTAGACAACTTAAAATCTGACCTGCAACACTTGATGAGTCCACCAGCGCAACATGAATGGCTAGGGAATGGAGACCGGTATACGATCGTGGACAACCTACCATACTACCAAGGACGATTATACATCCCGGAAAAGAAATTACATAATCAAATCATCAGAAACTATCATGATTCATTAGTAGAAGGGCATCCAAGAATAGCCAAAACGTTAGCTAAAATAAAGAAAAATTACTGGTGGCCAACTTGGCGAAAGGATATTGTCCAGATCATCGCAACCTGAGATGCCACACAGAAATTCAACGGCTCTGACCTTCTAGCCGCAGCCATTATCACTTCTTTTTCATGGTAGAAATGTACCGGGGAGAGGACGTTCGGTAGCAGGTTGCGCCTCTGCTGGGTGGAGGAGTAGACCCTATGGGTCCTGTCTAGGATAAGTTCTTCTGCGTCTGGGAGATCAAGCATTGACTTGAAAAGAGCAGTCACATATGCTGCAGGTTCTTGGTCTGTAACATGGCACGGAATCCCCCACCCGTAGGCGAACATTGTTCCGTCTCAACCTGTTTTCTAAGTCAGCTTGCTTCGCCCAGACGTCCTCAAGGTGTTCCTCAATTCCCTCCACCCTCTTTGTGAGCTCTGCGTAGTCATGTGTTTGTTCGCAAGCTGTATTTTCAAGGTCATTAACTCGAGATTCTAGGCACAGCAGGTGAGTATTCAGGTCTGCGATTGACCGTGCCAGGGAGTCTTTAGAGGTTTTTATCTCCTGCTTTATCTCGTGCGTGATGCCTTGTTTTAAGCCCTTCAACATGCCCTTGAGATCCCTCTTGGAGAAAGCTGGGTCAGGGAAAGGGGGGCCCGGAGGGGGCGAGTGGACTTCAGCTCTCACCACCTGCATTCTCGATTTTCCTGAGTCGGGAGGGTTTAAAAAGGCGGTGATGTCTCTTGCTTTGCCCTTCGCTGCTGCTTTGGGCATTGCTGAGGAGGTCTAATACATTTCAGGTGGGGGGGCGTGGGGTGCCGCCAGCAAGTAGGAGATGAGCCGAGTCAAGTTTCAGAGTGTACTCCAGGAGCCACTGAGCGTAGCGCCGGTCCCATTTGTGTTGGGGATAGGATGGATTGTGCTCCCACAGGGGATCAGGGACGCCTGTAGTATCAGTGAGGGTGTGGCCCTCCAGTGCCGATCTAGGCAACCACCAGCAGTTCAAGAGCCAGAAATGTAGACTCTGGCGTAGGAAGACTGTGCAATTTGCAGTAAAGGTGCCATACAGTGGTACAGCTATGCGGACCCTGCACGGTTTCGGGGTGTACAGTTATCTTAGTATAGTGTGGTTTGTTTAGCGCAGGGCCCCAAGCTCAGCACCTTCTTGTTGTGGCAGAACCCTCGGGATGGAACCTTACTACTTTTGTTGCTACTGGGCGCCGAGGCTCATTCCCAGAGGCTCAATCACAGAGCAGTGGGTAGGAAGGGAGGCCGGCAGTCTGCATGGCTCAGGAAGCGGGTGGGGCCTTATGCGAAGGCATGGTATCAAACATACTTCTAAATATAAATAGTGTGAGAAACAATGTTATGCAAAAGAAAAGTGTTCAAGAAATGATATGTCAGGATAAACAAGCAATTGGCTTCCCTTCTCTTCCCCGATTTTTTAAGACAGGACAAGGAGGCTCACTCTTTTCTTATCTTATCTTAATAACACTTATAAGCGCAACATATTTAGTTATTTATTTTAAATTTTTAAAGTGCTCACACAGCCCGTGGGCATTGAGGCACTGTTACAGAAATGTTTGCTTTTTTAGTTGCGTAATTGTTTTTTTTGTGTCTTAGTTGCATATATATGACACGCTTAAACACCCAGAGGTTTCTAAGAGCGGATCCGGGGATCGAACTTGTGTTGCTTCATATTGTCTTGTTTCCAAGGCGAGCACGTTGCCGCTGAGCTATCCTGCTGGGCCAAAGGCATATTGGCGCTAAAGCTAAAGAGGTAGGGTCAGACCAGAGCATCAGAAACTAAAAAAGATCTAAAAAAGAAAGGTCTTCAGCTCCCAGCGGACAGGCAAATGGGCCTCGATGTTGCATAAGGATAATGGAAGAAGATTCCAGTCCTTTCCTGCCACCACTGAGAAGGCGCGGCCATCCACATAGTCGAGCCTAGCCCTCGGGGGCTGGATGGCCTTCAGAGCTTATGAACGGAGTGGCATAACAGGTTTGTAAATACAAAACTTTGCCTGAAGAATTTCTGCTCCTGATTTATAGAGAGCCTTATGAACCAAGCACAGCGACTTGACTATAATATGCTGCTCAACAGGTAGCCAGTGAAGTTGGCGCAGAAGCAGGGTCATATGGGCACCAAAAGGAGGGTGAAGAGCAGCCCTGGCTATCGCATTTGGCAATAGCTGAAGACGCTGAAGCAAATGTCTCAGAAGGGCAAGATATAATGCATTGCAATAGTCAATATTGCTGATAACCAGGGAGGAGACCACTGGTGCATGGAACTACTCGGGAATACAAGGCAGGACTTTCCGCAGAATCCAGAGTTCAAAATGAGCTTTTTGGCAGACGAAAGAGACTTGATCGGCCATAGAAAGAGAGGCTGAGATTTTGACACCCAGGTCTTTCCCCGAAGAGACCAGGCGGGTAAAGAGACCAAGACGCTCAGGCCAAAACTAAGGGGTCCAAAACAGAGAGGGAAATGCAGTGCCCACACCCAACACCTCTGTTTTTTCTCCATTGAGCTTAATCCAGTTCGAGGCCATCTAGTCGCCAATGGCCTGCAGGCAGTTCCTCAGTCGAACCGCTGTCTGTGGTTGGGAAAGATCCTACCGCACAATGATTTGAGTATAATCGGCATTGGAATAACACAAAAAGCCAAATGCATGAATAATACTCAGAAGTGGTTGAATATAAAGATTGAATAGGGTAGGAGACAATGTAGAGCCCTGAGGGACTCCACAGAGCAGAGGGATAGGCTGAGAGCAGAGCTGGGGTAGAGAAACAGATTGAGAGCACCCCATCAGAAAAGAAGAGAACCAGGCTAAAACTTGGCCGGATAGGCCCTTCCCGAGGTGGCCAGGTGATCAGGGTAGGGTGGTCAATGGTGTCAAATGCTACTGATAGATCAAGCAAAATCAGGGCCCCCACCCCGCCCTGGTCAACCAAGCGAGTCAAGTCATCCACAACAGAGACCAATACCCCGACCTGGGCGAAAACCAGATTGAAACGGGTCAACAAATCCAGAAGTCTCCAGAAAAGTGCTCAGAAGAGGGGATACCAAAGATTCAAGTAGTTTCATGAGGCAGGAATCAAAGAGATAGGACGAAAGTTAGACAGAACTACAGGGTCAAAGTCTGGCTTTTTCAGCAGCGGGATGACAAGGGCATGCTTAAGATTATCGGGAATGATCCCAGAAAGGAGAGAGTCGTTAACAGCCTCAGTGAGTCATGGAACAATGTCATCAGAGATGTTCTTTAAAACAGAGAGGGATAGAATCATTCGTTGAGGCTGACTTAAGACTATTACTTGAGCTTAGTACAGTCTCTGGCTTCTCTAGCATGAGGGTGCACTTCAAAACTTCAACATCATGGCCTTCTATGCCAAAGTCTCTTTGCCATTCAACGTCTCTTTTTCAGAGGGCCTGAGGCAATACGACAAACATCAAAGTTCCGTTCTTCTTAGGATTTCACACCTTGAAACACTTGTGTATAGGCGCGTTACAAATGCCATATCATATCATATCACGTACAAATTATCAAGTGATTTTCTGTTCACCCCAGGTCCCCCTCTGCCAGACTCAGACCACTTTAACACAAAACCTTCTCCGGAATATTGTTTCACTTCACCTCGGGTCCCCCTCAGCTGGCTCACACCCACTTTAACACAAAACCTTCTTGGGTGAATTTCACATACCCCGGGTCCCCTTCCGCCGGACTCAGACCCACACAAAACTTTCTTGGGTGCTTTTCGCTTCACCCCAGGTCCCCCTCCACCTGTCATGGCCACAGGCCCCAGAACACAAAAACCACACTATCTAGTGATGGGGGCAATGGGTCACTTGACTCACTTATGTCCCGTTGGGACCCATAAACACAGGGGCCCTGGCTGGACTCAGTCCTGGCGCCTTTGGCGCCAGGCTCATATAGAGATGTGAGCAGGAACACTTTATTTCAGTGCAGGAGTGCTTTTACTTTACAAGAACTTTCCAGGAGCTGAAAGCCTTTATTCCAGAGAACATCCTCATGTGCTGACTCATCGGGTGTGGCTCCCTAGGCCTGGTCTTCATGTGCTGAGTCATCAGGTGTGGCAGGCAGGCTGAACCTGGTGGGCGTGGCTACAGAAGCTCAGCTATATAAGTTGCTCCATCCTTAAGGCAGGTGCTTCGCGTTACTGTGCACTCGCGTGCAATGTGACGCTCACCGCCGCTTGGACCAGTTTACTTACCTTTGAAACCATGCGTTCTCCTGCATACTCACCTCCAGGAAACTGGTGCTGCATGGCTTCATCTGCAGACTCATCGCCTGACATCCAGTGTTCTTGATCCCGATACTGCAGCACCGCGCTCTGCATCCACAAACTCGGACCCTGTAAAGAAGAAGAAAGACAAGGTTAGAACATCCTTCCTAGGGCCACGGCACATTTGAACCCTGCACGACCCCTAGTTAACAACTTACCAGCTACTGTACCGCTGCAGCTTCATTCCTCGTTCCCTCCAGCTGCCGCCTCGAGCTCAGCAGCTTCTGCGGGCCGGCAACATCATCTGCAAGGGAAGAAAACAAAAGAGCAAACACCAAGAGTGGAACGGACAGCAATACAAGACAACAAACTTTAGAATACAGCAAAAACAGATGAGGAAAGACAAAGGCAAACAGGAACACTTACCTGAAGTATAGTGGCTTAGTTGCACCAGGACAGGACTACCACGTGCAAGGGACCAGTGAAGGAACTCGGTCCAGATCATACAAGCGCCCCTGCCAGAAGCAGCAGGACGGAGTGCTCACCAAAACTAATCAGCAGGTGAGCTTTCCTGGGACAGCGCATCCCACGGGTACCACAGTTTGGGAGAAGGGGTCTGGAAGGGGTTCAGGCGCACAAGCTGGCATACTCACACCCCCTTTTCTCCACGCAGGAGCCATCCCGAGCAGCATCACCTATTACCACCAGTCACCACATAAACGCACAGGGCGAAGTCGGACCCGAGTGACTTTACCCCCGGGAGGGCTGCAACCGTGCCCCAACGCCTCAGCAGAGACCAGGTGAGCGTAACAGAATGCGAAGCCTTTTTGAATCTCTGCCTGGGCGTTATGGAAACTTCTAAAACGGACCAGCTGGCCCGATTGCTGGGAGAGTTATGGGCTGAAGTTCATGCCTCAAGAAAGGAAACCAATGCCCTAAGGAGGGATCTAATTGTGAACCGGGAGCTGACAGATGAACTAGCAAGGCAAATGCTCCAGGCACAGGCAGTCCAGGTCCTACTGCCGGGGTATGCCCCTCCTGCCACGCCTCCACAGCCCACGCCAGTACAGGTGGTTCTTCCAGCGAGGGTTCCCCTGGCCCCGCCAGAACACTTCCCAGGTGATCCGAATACGTACGCCATCTTTATGAATCAATGTCGCCTACATTTCTTGTGCAGACCTGGGGCGTTCCCCAACGATCAAGCGAGAGTGGTATTTGCACTCTCATATTTGGGAGGTAGTGCAGCGGACTGGTCAATACCCTTGGTAAACCAGGATGATCCTTTGCTTCGAGACTTCTGAGGTTTCCAGCGTGAAATTGAGAAACTATTTGCACAGCATACTCAAGGGCGGGCTCTGGACAATGAACTGTTATCACTACAGCAGGGTAATCAAGACCTACTAACATATATCGCTTCCTTCAATCATCTGTAGCGCAAACAAACTGGCCAGAGGAGAAAAGAACTATGCTATTTTACCGAGGCTTGCGAGGGGAACTTAAGGACGTATTAGCCCAAGTAGTAAATCCCCCGGAAAGATGTGCTGAATACATCGACCTGACAGTGCAGCTCGATCACAGATTGCAGGACCGGAAAATGGATCGGGCCAACGCCGAGGGGCGGGCGGTCTATGTGCGACCCTGTGAGATTCAAACCAAATCCCACGATCAGTCTGAGCCAATGCAAATCGGAGGCTTGCAGAGCCCACTCACGAAGGCAGAAAGGGAGAAAAGGAGACAGCAGCAGCTTTGTTTGTACTGTGGTAAGGCAGGTCACTATCTCCGAGAATGCCCGGTGAAACCACCCAGGAAAGCAGTTGGAGCAACTGACAAGGGTGAAGAAGAAGAACTCGGGAAACTCCAACGCCTGGCAAGCATAGCGGTCCACTTGTCAAGCGGTGAAAAGGAACCTATACAGATCTCACATCTAGTCATCCCTGTGCTCCTGGTAAACCACAAGCAACTGTTGAAAATACATGCCTTGGAGGCATACATTGACAGTGGGGCTGTGGGAAATTACATGGACCAAGATCTGGCTACCCAGATAGGCCTTCCTCTCCGACAGAAGCTGGTTTCGGAAAAAGTCACAGCAGTTGATGGATCTCAGCTATCATCCGGCCCAGTGATGCATTACAGCAAGAAGGTCACACTTCTGTGTCAGGACGGTCACCAAGTGGACATCACATTCAATCTCATCAGCGCTCCTCAGTTACAGATGACATTGAGAATGCCCTGGCTGGAGACCCACAATCTCAGGATTGACTGGCGTAAACGAGTTCTGACCTTTCCCCAAGACTGTGCCGACACCTGTTATAGCAAGGGATTCTCATTAAAAGGTCTTACCAACCCAGGTTCGTCGAAGAAAGAAACCATACTGGGCCTCACCAGTTCATTACCACCTGAATACCTGGATTACCAAGATGTCTTTCAAAAAGAGCAAGCAAACACCCTACCTCTGCACAGACCGTATGATTGCCAAATTGATCTGGTACCTGGAGCTCAAGTTCCCTGCAGCCGGATTTACGCCCTAACAGGACAGGAAAACCAGCATCTAAAAACCTACCTCGATCAGTATCTGGCAAATGGTTTCATTTGTCCGTCCAAGTCCCCTGCATACTCGCCCCTCTTTTTTTGTGCCTAAAAAGGAGGGGGACCTGAGAACTTGCATTGACTACAGAGCACTTAACCAGATCACAGTAAAAAACGGTACCCGTTACCGCTTATCCCCAAGCTCTTGGATGAAGTCAAAAACCCTCAAATATATACAAAACTAGATTTACGAGGGGCCTACCATCTAGTAAGAATAAAAAAAGGAGACGAGTGGAAGACAGCCTTTTGCACTAAATATGGCCTTTATGAATTATGCCCTTTGGACTATGTAATGCCCCAGCGGCGTTCCAATTTTTTATGAATGACGTGCTCCGCGAACTGTTGGACGTCTGCGCTCTTGTCTATATTGATGACATTCTTATCTATTCGACCACCAAGGAGGACCACGTCAACCATGTCCGGGCAGTTTTGGAGAAACTGCAGCAACACCGGCTATATGCCAAATTGGAGAAATGCTTCTTTCATGTAACAGAGGTAGAATTCCTCGGCTTTATTCTCATACCAAGGGGCATACGCATTGACACGTGCAAGGTAGACACTATCATTAACTGGCCCTCACTGACATCCATAAAGGGAGTACAGAGTGAACTCGGGTTTGCCAACTTTTATCGCCGGTTCATTCCCAGGTTCTCCCAGATCGTCCACCCAATCACCTAAGACCCGGAGTATGCAATGGAAAAGCGGACGGCCTGTCTCGCATGATTAAGGGAGAAGAGACATTCACTACACCAGACCCCGTGACCATCATCCCGAAGGACGAATCCAAGGCATGATTGCCTCAATCACCACTCTAGACAACTTAAAATCTGACCTGCAACACTTGATGAATCCACCAGCGCAACATGAATGGCTAGGGAATGGAGACCGGTATACGATCGTGGACAACCTACCATACTACCAAGGACGATTATACATCCCGGAAAAGAAATTACATAATCAAATCATCAGAAACTATCATGATTCATTAGTAGAAGGGCATCCGGCAATAGCCAAAACGTTAGCTAAAATAAAGAAAAATCACTGGTGGCCAACTTGGTGAAAGGATATTGTCCAGATCATCGCAACCTGTGATGCCACACAGAAATTCAACGGCTCTGACCTTCTAGCCGCAGCCATTATCACTTCTTTTTCATGGTAGAAATGTACCGGGGAGAGGACGTTCGGTAGCAGGTTGCGCCTCTGTTGGGTGGAGGAGTAGACCCTATGGGTCCTGTCTAGGATAAGTTCTTCTGCGTCTGGGAGATCAAGCATTGACTTGAAGAGAGCAGTCACATACGCTGCATTTGCTGCAGGTTCTTGGTCTATAACATGGCACGGAATCCCCCGTAGGCGAACATTGTTCCGTCTCAACCTGATTTCTAAGTCAGCTTGCTTCGCCCAGACGTCCTCAAGGTGTTCCTCAATTCCCTCCACTCTCTTTGTGAGCTCTGTGTAGTCGTGTGTTTGTTTGCAAGCTGTATTTTCAAGGTCATTAACTCGAGATTCTAGGCACAGCAGGTGAGTATTCAGGTCTGCGATTGACCGTGCCAGGGAGTCTTTAGAGGTTTTTTCTCCTGCTTTATCTCGTGCGTGATGTCTTGTTTTAAGCCCTTCAACATGTCCTTGAGATCCCTCTTGGAGAAAGCTGGGTCAGGGAAAGGGGGGCCCGGAGGGGGCGAGTGGACTTCAGCTCTCACCACCTGCATTCTCGATTTTCCTGAGTCGGGAGGGTTTAAAAAGGCGGTGATGTCTCTTGCTTTGCCCTTCGCTGCTGCTTTGGGCATTGCTGAGGAGGTCTAATACATTTCAGGTGGGGGGGCGTGGGGTGCCGCCAGCAAGTAGGAGATGAGCCGAGTCAAGTTTCAGAGTGTACTCCAGGAGCCACTGAGCGTAGCGCCGGTCCCATTTGTGTTGGGGATAGGATGGATTGTGCTCCCGCAGGGGATCAGGGACGCCTGTAGTATCAGTGAGGGTGTGGCCCTCCAGTGCCGATCTAGGCAACCACCAGCAGTTCAAGAGCCAGAAATGTAGACTCTGGCGTAGGAAGACTGTGCAATTTGCAGTAAAGGTGCCATACAGTGGTACAGCTATGCGGACCCTGCACGGTTTCGGGGTGTACAGTTATCTTAGTATAGTGTGGTTTGTTTAGCGCAGGGCCCCAAGCTCAGCACCTTCTTGTTGTGGCAGAACCCTCGGGATGGAACCTTACTACTTTTGTTGCTACTGGGCGCCGAGGCTCATTCCCAGAGGCTCAATCACAGAGCAGTGGGTAGGAAGGGAGGCCGGCAGTCTGCATGGCTCAGGAAGCGGGTGGGGCCTTATACGAAGGCATGGTATCAAACATACTTCTAAATATAAATAGTGTGAGAAACAATGTTATGCAAAAGAAAAGTGTTCAAGAAATGATATGTCAGGATAAACAAGCAATTGGCTTCCCTTCTCTTCCCCGATTTTTTAAGACAGGACAAGGAGGCTCACTCTTTTCTTATCTTATCTTAATAACACTTATAAGCGCAACATATTTAGTTATTTATTTTAAATTTTTAAAGTGCTCACACAGCCCGTGGGCATTGAGGCACTGTTACAGAAATGTTTGCTTTTTTAGTTGCGTAATTGTTTTTTTTGTGTCTTAGTTGCATATATATGACACGCTTAAACACCCAGAGGTTTCTAAGAGCGGATCCGGGGATCGAACTTGTGTTGCTTCATATTGTCTTGTTTCCAAGGCGAGCACGTTGCCGCTGAGCTATCCTGCTGGGCCAAAGGCATATTGGCGCTAAAGCTAAAGAGGTAGGGTCAGACCAGAGCATCAGAAACTAAAAAAGATCTAAAAAAGAAAGGTCTTCAGCTCCCAGCGGACAGGCAAATGGGCCTCGATGTTGCATAAGGATAATGGAAGAAGATTCCAGTCCTTTCCTGCCACCACTGAGAAGGCGCGGCCATCCACATAGTCGAGCCTAGCCCTCGGGCGCTGGATGGCCTTCAGAGCTTATGAACGGAGTGGCATAACAGGTTTGTAAATACAAAACTTTGCCTGAAGAATTTCTGCTCCTGATTTATAGAGAGCCTTATGAACCAAGCACAGCGACTTGACTATAATATGCTGCTCAACAGGTAGCCAGTGAAGTTGGCGCAGAAGCAGGGTCATATGGGCACCAAAAGGAGGGTGAAGAGCAGCCCTGGCTATCGCATTTGGCAATAGCTGAAGACGCTGAAGCAAATGTCTCAGAAGGGCAAGATATAATGCATTGCAATAGTCAATATTGCTGATAACCAGGGAGGAGACCACTGGTGCATGGAACTACTCGGGAATACAAGGCAGGACTTTCCGCAGAATCCAGAGTTCAAAATGAGCTTTTTGGCAGACGAAAGAGACTTGATCGGCCATAGAAAGAGAGGCTGAGATTTTGACACCCAGGTCTTTCCCCGAAGAGACCAGGCGGGTAAAGAGACCAAGACGCTCAGGCCAAAACTAAGGGGTCCAAAACAGAGAGGGAAATGCAGTGCCCACACCCAACACCTCTGTTTTTTCTCCATTGAGCTTAATCCAGTTCGAGGCCATCTAGTCGCCAATGGCCTGCAGGCAGTTCCTCAGTCGAACCGCTGTCTGTGGTTGGGAAAGATCCTACCGCACAATGATTTGAGTATAATCGGCATTGGAATAACACAAAAAGCCAAATGCATGAATAATACTCAGAAGTGGTTGAATATAAAGATTGAATAGGGTAGGAGACAATGTAGAGCCCTGAGGGACTCCACAGAGCAGAGGGATAGGCTGAGAGCAGAGCTGGGGTAGAGAAACAGATTGAGAGCACCCCATCAGAAAAGAAGAGAACCAGGCTAAAACTTGGCCGGATAGGCCCTTCCCGAGGTGGCCAGGTGATCAGGGTAGGGTGGTCAATGGTGTCAAATGCTACTGATAGATCAAGCAAAATCAGGGCCCCCACCCCACCCTGGTCAACCAAGCGAGTCAAGTCATCCACAACAGAGACCAATACCCCGACCTGGGCAAAAACCAGATTGAAACGGGTCAACAAATCCAGAAGTCTCCAGAAAAGTGCTCAGAAGAGGGGATACCAAAGATTCAAGTAGTTTCATGAGGCAGGAATCAAAGAGATAGGACGAAAGTTAGACAGAACTACAGGGTCAAAGTCTGGCTTTTTCAGCAGCGGGATGACAAGGGCATGCTTAAGATTATCGGGAATGATCCCAGAAAGGAGAGAGTCGTTAACAGCCTCAGTGAGTCATGGAACAATGTCATCAGAGATGTTCTTTAAAACAGAGAGGGATAGAATCATTCGTTGAGGCTGACTTAAGACTATTACTTGAGCTTAGTACAGTCTCTGGCTTCTCTAGCATGAGGGTGCACTTCAAAACTTCAACATCATGGCCTTCTATGCCAAAGTCTCTTTGCCATTCAACGTCTCTTTTTCAGAGGGCCTGAGGCAATACGACAAACATCAAAGTTCCGTTCTTCTTAGGATTTCACACCTTGAAACACTTGTGTATAGGCGCGTTACAAATGCCATATCATATCATATCACGTACAAATTATCAAGTGATTTTCTGTTCACCCCAGGTCCCCCTCTGCCAGACTCAGACCACTTTAACACAAAACCTTCTCCGGAATATTGTTTCACTTCACCTCGGGTCCCCCTCAGCTGGCTCACACCCACTTTAACACAAAACCTTCTTGGGTGAATTTCACATACCCCGGGTCCCCTTCCGCCGGACTCAGACCCACACAAAACTTTCTTGGGTGCTTTTCGCTTCACCCCAGGTCCCCCTCCACCTGTCATGGCCACAGGCCCCAGAACACAAAAACCACACTATCTAGTGATGGGGGCAATGGGTCACTTGACTCACTTATGTCCCGTTGGGACCCATAAACACAGGGGCCCTGGCTGGACTCAGTCCTGGCGCCTTTGGCGCCAGGCTCATATAGAGATGTGAGCAGGAACACTTTATTTCAGTGCAGGAGTGCTTTTACTTTACAAGAACTTTCCAGGAGCTGAAAGCCTTTATTCCAGAGAACATCCTCATGTGCTGACTCATCGGGTGTGGCTCCCTAGGCCTGGTCTTCATGTGCTGAGTCATCAGGTGTGGCAGGCAGGCTGAACCTGGTGGGCGTGGCTACAGAAGCTCAGCTATATAAGTTGCTCCATCCTTAAGGCCGGTGCTTCGCGTTACTGTGCACTCGCGTGCAATGTGACGCTCACCGCCGCTTGGACCAGTTTACTTACCTTTGAAACCATGCGTTCTCCTGCATACTCACCTCCAGGAAACTGGTGCTGCATGGCTTCATCTGCAGACTCATCGCCTGACATCCAGTGTTCTTGATCCCGATACTGCAGCACCGCGCTCTGCATCCACAAACTCGGACCCTGTAAAGAAGAAGAAAGACAAGGTTAGAACATCCTTCCTAGGGCCACGGCACATTTGAACCCTGCACGACCCCTAGTTAACAACTTACCAGCTACTGTACCGCTGCAGCTTCATTCCTCGTTCCCTCCAGCTGCCGCCTCGAGCTCAGCAGCTTCTGCGGGCCGGCAACATCATCTGCAAGGGAAGAAAACAAAAGAGCAAACACCAAGAGTGGAACGGACAGCAATACAAGACAACAAACTTTAGAATACAGCAAAAACAGATGAGGAAAGACAAAGGCAAACAGGAACACTTACCTGAAGTATAGTGGCTTAGTTGCACCAGGACAGGACTACCACGTGCAAGGGACCAGTGAAGGAACTCGGTCCAGATCATACAAGCGCCCCTGCCAGAAGCAGCAGGACGGAGTGCTCACCAAAACTAATCAGCAGGTGAGCTTTCCTGGGACAGCGCATCCCACGGGTACCACAGTTTGGGAGAAGGGGTCTGGAAGGGGTTCAGGCGCACAAGCTGGCATACTCACACCCCCTTTTCTCCACGCAGGAGCCATCCCGAGCAGCATCACCTATTACCACCAGTCACCACATAAACGCACAGGGCGAAGTCGGACCCGAGTGACTTTACCCCCGGGAGGGCTGCAACCGTGCCCCAACGCCTCAGCAGAGACCAGGTGAGCGTAACAGAATGCAAAGCCTTTTTGAATCTCTGCCTGGGCGTTATGGAAACTTCTAAAACGGACCAGCTGGCCCGATTGCTGGGAGAGTTATGGGCTGAAGTTCATGCCTCAAGAAAGGAAACCAATGCCCTAAGGAGGGATCTAATTGTGAACCGGGAGCTGACAGATGAACTAGCAAGGCAAATGCTCCAGGCACAGGCTGTCCAGGTCCTACTGCCGGGGTATGCCCCTCCTGCCACGCCTCCACAGCCCACGCCAGTACAGGTGGTTCTTCCAGCGAGGGTTCCCCTGGCCCCGCCAGAACACTTCACAGGTGATCCGAATACGTACGCCATCTTTATGAATCAATGTCGCCTACATTTCTTGTGCAGACCTGGGGCGTTCCCCAACGATCAAGCGAGAGTGGTATTTGCACTCTCATATTTGGGAGGTAGTGCAGCGGACTGATCAATACCCTTGGTAAACCAGGATGATCCTTTGCTTCGAGACTTCTGAGGTTTCCAGCGTGAAATTGAGAAACTATTTGCACAGCATACTCAAGGGCGGGCTCTGGACAATGAACTGTTATCACTACAGCAGGGTAATCAAGACCTACTAACATATATCGCTTCCTTCAATCATCTGTAGCGCAAACAAACTGGCCAGAGGAGAAAAGAACTATGCTATTTTACCGAGGCTTGCGAGGGGAACTTAAGGACGTATTAGCCCAAGTAGTAAATCCCCCGGAAAGATGTGCTGAATACATCGACCTGACAGTGCAGCTCGATCACAGATTGCAGGACCGGAAAATGGATCGGGCCAACGCCGAGGGGCGGGCGGTCTATGTGCGACCCTGTGAGATTCAAACCAAATCCCACGATCAGTCTGAGCCAATGCAAATCGGAGGCTTGCAGAGCCCACTCACGAAGGCAGAAAGGGAGAAAAGGAGACAGCAGCAGCTTTGTTTGTACTGTGGTAAGGCAGGTCACTATCTCCGAGAATGCCCGGTGAAACCACCCAGGAAAGCAGTTGGAGCAACTGACAAGGGTGAAGAAGAAGAACTCGGGAAACTCCAACGCCTGGCAAGCATAGCGGTCCACTTGTCAAGCGGTGAAAAGGAACCTATACAGATCTCACATCTAGTCATCCCTGTGCTCCTGGTAAACCACAAGCAACTGTCGAAAATACATGCCTTGGAGGCATACATTGACAGTGGGGCTGTGGGAAATTACATGGACCAAGATCTGGCTACCCAGATAGGCCTTCCTCTCCGACAGAAGCTGGTTTCGGAAAAAGTCACAGCAGTTGATGGATCTCAGCTATCATCCGGCCCAGTGATGCATTACAGCAAGAAGGTCACACTTCTGTGTCAGGACGGTCACCAAGTGGACATCACATTCAATCTCATCAGCGCTCCTCAGTTACAGATGACATTGAGAATGCCCTGGCTGGAGACCCACAATCTCAGGATTGACTGGCGTAAACGAGTTCTGACCTTTCCCCAAGACTGTGCCGACACCTGTTATAGCAAGGGATTCTCATTAAAAGGTCTTACCAACCCAGGTTCGTCGAAGAAAGAAACCATACTGGGCCTCACCAGTTCATTACCACCTGAATACCTGGATTACCAAGATGTCTTTCAAAAAGAGCAAGCAAACACCCTACCTCTGCACAGACCGTATGATTGCCAAATTGATCTGGTACCTGGAGCTCAAGTTCCCTGCAGCCGGATTTACGCCCTAACAGGACAGGAAAACCAGCATCTAAAAACCTACCTCGATCAGTATCTGGCAAATGGTTTCATTTGTCCGTCCAAGTCCCCTGCATACTCGCCCCTCTTTTTTTGTGCCTAAAAAGGAGGGGGACCTGAGAACTTGCATTGACTACAGAGCACTTAACCAGATCACAGTAAAAAACGGTACCCGTTACCGCTTATCCCCAAGCTCTTGGATGAAGTCAAAAACCCTCAAATATATACAAAACTAGATTTACGAGGGGCCTACCATCTAGTAAGAGTAAAAAAAGGAGACGAGTGGAAGACAGCCTTTTGCACTAAATATGGCCTTTATGAATTATGCCCTTTGGACTATGTAATGCCCCAGCGGCGTTCCAATTTTTTATGAATGACGTGCTCCGCGAACTGTTGGACGTCTGCGCTCTTGTCTATATTGATGACATTCTTATCTATTCGACCACCAAGGAGGACCACGTCAACCATGTCCGGGCAGTTTTGGAGAAACTGCAGCAACACCGGCTATATGCCAAATTGGAGAAATGCTTCTTTCATGTAACAGAGGTAGAATTCCTCGGCTTTATTCTCATACCACGGGGCATACGCATTGACACGTGCAAGGTAGACACTATCATTAACTGGCCCTCACTGACATCCATAAAGGGAGTACAGAGTGAACTCGGGTTTGCCAACTTTTATCGCCGGTTCATTCCCAGGTTCTCCCAGATCGTCCACCCAATCACCTAAGACCCGGAGTATGCAATGGAAAAGCGGACGGCCTGTCTCGCATGATTAAGGGAGAAGAGACATTCACTACACCAGACCCCGTGACCATCATCCCGAAGGACGAATCCAAGGCATGATTGCCTCAATCACCACTCTAGACAACTTAAAATCTGACCTGCAACACTTGATGAGTCCACCAGCGCAACATGAATGGCTAGGGAATGGAGACCGGTATACGATCGTGGACAACCTACCATACTACCAAGGACGATTATACATCCCGGAAAAGAAATTACATAATCAAATCATCAGAAACTATCATGATTCATTAGTAGAAGGGCATCCGGGAATAGCCAAAACGTTAGCTAAAATAAAGAAAAATCACTGGTGGCCAACTTGGTGAAAGGATATTGTCCAGATCATCGCAACCTGTGATGCCACACAGAAATTCAACGGCTCTGACCTTCTAGCCGCAGCCATTATCACTTCTTTTTCATGGTAGAAATGTACCGGGGAGAGGACGTTCGGTAGCAGGTTGCGCCTCTGTTGGGTGGAGGAGTAGACCCTATGGGTCCTGTCTAGGATAAGTTCTTCTGCGTCTGGGAGATCAAGCATTGACTTGAAGAGAGCAGTCACATACGCTGCATTTGCTGCAGGTTCTTGGTCTATAACATGGCACGGAATCCCCCGTAGGCGAACATTGTTCCGTCTCAACCTGATTTCTAAGTCAGCTTGCTTCGCCCAGACGTCCTCAAGGTGTTCCTCAATTCCCTCCACTCTCTTTGTGAGCTCTGTGTAGTCGTGTGTTTGTTTGCAAGCTGTATTTTCAAGGTCATTAACTCGAGATTCTAGGCACAGCAGGTGAGTATTCAGGTCTGCGATTGACCGTGCCAGGGAGTCTTTAGAGGTTTTTTCTCCTGCTTTATCTCGTGCGTGATGTCTTGTTTTAAGCCCTTCAACATGTCCTTGAGATCCCTCTTGGAGAAAGCTGGGTCAGGGAAAGGGGGGCCCGGAGGGGGCGAGTGGACTTCAGCTCTCACCACCTGCATTCTCGATTTTCCTGAGTCGGGAGGGTTTAAAAAGGCGGTGATGTCTCTTGCTTTGCCCTTCGCTGCTGCTTTGGGCATTGCTGAGGAGGTCTAATACATTTCAGGTGGGGGGGCGTGGGGTGCCCCCAGCAAGTAGGAGGTGAGCCGAGTCAAGTTTCAGGGTGTACGCCAGGAGCCACTGAGCGTAGCGCCGGTCCCGTTTGTGTGGGGGATGGGATGGATTGTGCTCCCGCAGGGGATCAGGGAGGCCTGTAGTATCAGTGAGGGTGTGGCCCTCCGGTGCCGATCTAGGCGACCACCAGCAGTTCAAGAGCCAGAAATGTAGACTCTGGCGTAGGAAGACTGTGCAATTTGCAGTAAAGGTGCCATACAGTGGTACAGCTATGCGGACCCTGCACGGTTTCGGGGTGTACAGTTATCTTGGTATAGTGTGGTTTGTTTAGGGCAGGGCCCCAAGCTCAGCACCTTCTTGTTGTGGCAGAACCCTCGGGATGGAACCTTACTACTTTTGTTGCTACTGGGCGCCGAGGCTCATTCACAGAGGCTCAATCACAGAGCAGTTTGTAGGAAGGGAGGCCGGCATTCTGCATGGCTCAGGAAGCGGGTGGGGCCTTAAATGAAGGCATGGTATCAAACATACTTCTAAATATAAATAGTGTGAGAAACAATGTTATGCAAAAGAAAAGTGTTCAAGAAATGATATGTCAGGATAAACAAGCAATTGGCTTCCCTTCTCTTTCCTGCTTTTTTAGCACAGGACAAGAAGGCTCACTCTTTTCTTATCATATCTTAACAACACTTATAAGCGCAACATATTTAGTTATTTATTTTACATTTTTAAAGTGCTCACACAGCCCGTGGGCATCGAGGCACTGTTACAGAAATGTTTGTTTTTTTAGTTGCGTAATTGTTTTTTTTGTGTCTTAGTTGCGTATATATGACGCGCTTAAACACCCAGAGGTTTCTAAGAGCGGATCCGGGGAACGAACCTGTGTTGCTTCATATTGTCTTGTTTCCAAGGCGTGCACGTTTCCGCTGAGCTATCCTGCTGGGCCAAAGGCATATTGGCGCTAAAGCTAAAGAGGTAGGGTCAGACCAGAGCATCGGAAACTAAAAAAGATCTAAAAAAGAAAGGTCTTCAGCTCCCAGCGGACAGGCAAATGGGCTTCGATGTTGCGTAAGGATAATGGAAGAAGATTCCAGTCCTTTCCTGCCACCACTGAGAAGGCGCGGCCATCCACATAGTCGAGCCTAGCCCTCGGGGGCTGGATGGCCTTCAGAGCTTATGAACGGAGTGGCATAACAGGTTTGTAAATACAAAACTTTGCCTGAAGAATTTCTGCTCCTGATTTATAGAGAGCCTTATGAACCAAGCACAGCGACTTGACTATAATATGCTGCTCAACAGGTAGCCAGTGAAGTTGGCGCAGAAGCAGGGTCATATGGGCACCAAAAGGAGGGTGAAGAACAGCCCTGGCTGTCGCATTTGGCAATAGCTGAAGACGCTGAAGCAAATGTCTCAGAAGGGCAAGATATAAGGCATTGCAATAGTCAATATTGCTGATAACCAGGGAGGAGACCACTGGTGCATGGAACTTCTCGGGAATACAAGGCAGGACTTTCCGCAGAATCCAGAGTTCAAAATGAGCTTTTTGGCAGACGAAAGAGACTTGATCGGCCATAGAAAGAGAGGCTGAGATTTTGACACCAAGGTCTTTCCCCGAAGAGACCAGGCGGGTAAAGAGACCAAGACGCTCAGGCCAAAACTAAGGGGTCCAAAACAGAGAGGGAAATGCAGTGCCTCACCCAACACCTCTGTTTTTTCTCCATTAAGCTTAATCCATTTCGAGGCCATCTAGTCGCCAATGGCCTGCAGGCAGTTCCTCAGTCGAACCGCTGTCTGTGGTTGGGAAAGATCCTACCGCACAATGATTTGAGTATAATCGGCATTGGAATAACACAAAAAGCCAAATGCATGAATAATACTCAGAAGTGGTTGAATATAAAGATTGAATAGGGTAGGAGACAATGTAGAGCCCTGAGGGACTCCACAGAGCAGAGGGATAGGCTGAGAGCAGAGCGGGGGTAGAAAAACAGATTGAGAGCACCCCATCAGAAAAGAAGAGAGCCAGGCTAAAACTTGGCCGCATAGGCCCTTCCCGAGGTGGCCAGGTGATCAGGGTAGGGTGGTCAATGGTGTCAAATGCCGCTGATAGATCAAGCAAAATCAGGGGCCCCACCCCACCCTGGTCAACCAAGTGAGTCAAGTCATCCACAACAGAGACCAATACCCCGACCTGGGCGAAAACCAGATTGAAACGGGTCAACGAATCCAGAAGTCTCCAGAAAAGTGCTCAGAAGAGGGGATACCAAAGATTCAAGGAGTTTCATGATGCAGGAATCAAAGAGATAGGACGAAAGTTAGATAGTACTACAGGGTCAAAGTCTGGCTTTTTCAGCAGCGGGATGACAAGGGCATGCTTAAGATTATCGGGAATGATCCCAGAAAGGAGAGAGTCGTTAACAGCCTCAGTGAGTCATGGAACAATGTCATCAGAGATGTTCTTTAAAACAGAGAGCGGGATAGAATCATTCGTTGAGGCTGACTTAAGACTATCACTTGAGCTTAGTACAGTCTCTGGCTTCTCTAGCATGAGGGTGCACTTCAAAACTTCAAAATCATGGCCTTCTATGCCAAAGTCTCTTTGCCATTCAACGTCTCTTTTTCAGAGGGCCTGAGGCAATACGACAAACATCAAAGTTCCGTTCTTCTTAGGATTTCACACCTTGAAACACTTGTGTATAGGCGCGTTACAAATGCCATATCATATCATATCATATCACGTACAAATTATCAAGTGATTTTCTGTTCACCCCAGGTCCCCCTCTGCCAGACTCAGACCACTTTAACACAAAACCTTCTCCGGAATATTGTTTCACTTCACCTCGGGTCCCCCTCAGCTGGCTCACACCCACTTTAACACAAAACCTTCTTGGGTGAATTTCGCATACCCCGGGTCCCCTTCCGCCGGACTCAGACCCACTTTAACACAAAACTTTCTTGGGTGATTTTCGCTTCACCCCAGGTCCCCCTCCACCTGTCATGGCCACAGGCCCCAGAACACAAAAACCACACTATCTAGTGATGGGGGCAATGGGTCACTTGACTCACTTATGTCGCGTTGGGACCCATAAACACAGGGGCCCTGGCTGGACTCAGTCCTGGCGCCTTTGGCGCCAGGCTCATATAGAGATGTGAGCAGGAACACTTTATTTCAGTGCAGGAGTGCTTTTACTTTACAAGAACTTTCCAGGAGCTGAAAGCCTTTATTCCAGAGAACATCCTCATGTGCTGACTCATCGGGTGTGGCTCCCTAGGCCTGGTCTTCATGTGCTGACTCATCAGGTGTGGCAGGCAGGCTGAACCTGGTGGGTGTGGCTACAGAAGCTCAGCTATATAAGCTGCTCCATCCTTAAGGCCGGTGCTTCGCGTTACTGTGCACTCGCGTGCAATGTGACGCCCACCGCCGCTTGGACCAGTTTACTTACCTTTGAAACCATGCGTTCTCCTGCATACTCACCTCCAGGAAACTGGTGCTGCATCGCTTCATCTGCAGACTCATCGCCTGACATCCAGTGTTCTTGATCCCGATACTGCAGCACCGCGCTCTGCATCCACAAACTCGGACCCTGTAAAGAAGAAGAAAGACAAGGTTAGAACATCCTTCCTAGGGCCACGCCACATTTGAACCCTGCACGACCCCTCGTTAACAACTTACCAGCTACTGTACCGCTGCAGCTTCATTCCTCGTTCCCTCCAGCTGCCGCCTCGAGCTCAGCAGCTTCTGCCGGGCCGGCAACATCATCTGCAAGGGAAGAAAACAAAAGAGCAAACACCAAGAGTGGAACGGACAGCAATACAAGACAACAAACTTTAGAATACAGCAAAAACAGATGAGGAAAGACAAAGGCAAACAGGATCACTTACCTGAAGTATAGTGGCTTAGTTGCACCAGGACAGGACTACCACGTGCAAGGGACCAGTGAAGGAACTCGGTCCAGATCATACAAGCGCCTCTGCCAGAAGCAGCAGGACGGAGTGCTCACCAAAACTAATCAGCAGGTGAGCTTTCCAGGGACAGCGCATCCCACGGGTACCACGGTTTGGGAGAAGGGGTCTGGAAGGGGTTCAGGCGCACAAGCTGGCATACTCACACCCCCTTTTCTCCACGCAGGAGCCGTCCCGAGCAGCATCACCTATTACAACCAGTCACCACATAAGCGCACAGGGCGAAGTCGGACCCGAGTGACTTTACCCCCGGGGGGGCTGCAACCGTGCCCCAACGCCTCAGCAGAGACCAGGTGAGCGTAACAGAATGCGAAGCCTTTTTGAATCTCTGCCTGGGCGTTATGGAAACTTCTAAAACGGACCAGCTGGCCCGATTGCTGGGAGAGTTATGGGCTGAAGTTCATGCCTCAAGAAAGGAAACCAATGCCCTAAGGAGGGATCTAATTGTGAACCGGGAGCCGACAGATGAACTAGCAAGGCAAATGCTCCAGGCACAGGCAGTCCAGGTCCTACTGCCGGGGTATGCCCCTCCTGCCACGCCTCCACAGCCCACGCCAGTACAGGTGGTTCTTCCAGCGAGGGTTCCCCTGGCCCCGCCAGAACACTTCACAGGTGATCCGAATACCTACGCCATCTTTATGAATCAATGTCGCCTACATTTCTTGTGCAGACCTGGGGCGTTCCCCAACGATCAAGCGAGAGTGGTATTTGCACTCTCATATTTGGGAGGTAGTGCAGCGGACTGGTCAATACCCTTGGTAAACCAGGATGATCCTTTGCTTCGAGACTTCTGAGGTTTCCAGCGTGAAATTGAGAAACTATTTGCACAGCATACTCAAGGGCGGGCTCTGGACAATGAACTGTTATCACTACAGCAGGGTAATCAAGACCTACTAACATATATCGCTTCCTTCAATCATCTGTAGCGCAAACAAACTGGCCAGAGGAGAAAAGAACTATGCTATTTTACCGAGGCTTGCGAGGGGAACTTAAGGACGTATTAGCCCAAGTAGTAAATCCCCCGGAAAGATGTGCTGAATACATCGACCTGACAGTGCAGCTCGATCACAGATTGCAGGACCGGAAAATGGATCGGGCCAACGCCGAGGGGCGGGCGGTCTATGTGCGACCCTGTGAGATTCAAACCAAATCCCACGATCAGTCTGACCCAATGCAAATCGGAGGCTTGCAGAGCCCACTCACGAAGGCAGAAAGGGAGAAAAGGAGACAGCAGCAGCTTTGTTTGTACTGTGGTAAGGCAGGTCACTATCTCCGAGAATGCCCGGTGAAACCACCCAGGAAAGCAGTTGGAGCAACTGACAAGGGTGAAGAAGAAGAACTCGGGAAACTCCAACGCCTGGCAAGCATAGCGGTCCACTTGTCAAGCGGTGAAAAGGAACCTATACAGATCTCACATCTAGTCATCCCTGTGCTCCTGGTAAACCACAAGCAACTGTCGAAAATACATGCCTTGGAGGCATACATTGACAGTGGGGCTGTGGGAAATTACATGGACCAAGATCTGGCTACCCAGATAGGCCTTCCTCTCCGACAGAAGCAGGTTTCGGAAAAAGTCACAGCAGTTGATGGATCTCAGCTATCATCCGGCCCAGTGATGCATTACAGCAAGAAGGTCACACTTCTGTGTCAGGACGGTCACCAAGTGGACATCACATTCAATCTCATCAGCGCTCCTCAGTTACAGATGACATTGAGAATGCCCTGGCTGGAGACCCACAATCTCAGGATTGACTGGCGTAAACGAGTTCTGACCTTTCCCCAAGACTGTGCCGACACCTGTTATAGCAAGGGATTCTCATTAAAAGGTCTTACCAACCCAGGTTCGTCGAAGAAAGAAACCATACTGGGCCTCACCAGTTCATTACCACCTGAATACCTGGATTACCAAGATGTCTTTCAAAAAGAGGAAGCAAACATCCTACCTCTGCACAGACCGTATGATTGCCAAATTGATCTGGTACCTGGAGCTCAAGTTCCCTGCAGCCGGATTTACGCCCTAACAGGACAGGAAAACCAGCATCTAAAAACCTACCTCGATCAGTATCTGGCAAATGGTTTCATTTGTCCGTCCAAGTCCCCTGCATACTCGCCCCTCTTTTTTTGTGCCTAAAAAGGAGGGGGACCTGAGAACTTGCATTGACTACAGAGCACTTAACCAGATCACAGTAAAAAACGGTACCCGTTACCGCTTATCCCCAAGCTCTTGGATGAAGTCAAAAACCCTCAAATATATACAAAACTAGATTTACGAGGGGCCTACCATCTAGTAAGAGTAAAAAAAGGAGACGAGTGGAAGACAGCCTTTTGCACTAAATATGGCCTTTATGAATTATGCCCTTTGGACTATGTAATGCCCCAGCGGCGTTCCAATTTTTTATGAATGACGTGCTCCGTGAACTGTTGGACGTCTGCGCTCTTGTCTATATTGATGACATTCTTATCTATTCGACCACCAAGGAGGACCACGTCAACCATGTCCGGGCAGTTTTGGAGAAACTGCAGCAACACCGGCTATATGCCAAATTGGAGAAATGCTTCTTTCATGTAACAGAGGTAGAATTCCTCGGCTTTATTCTCATACCACGGGGCATACGCATTGACACGTGCAAGGTAGACACTATCATTAACTGGCCCTCACTGACATCCATAAAGGGAGTACAGAGTGAACTCGGGTTTGCCAACTTTTATCGCCGGTTCATTCCCAGGTTCTCCCAGATCGTCCACCCAATCACCTAAGACCCGGAGTATGCAATGGAAAAGCGGACGGCCTGTCTTGCATGATTAAGGGAGAAGAGACATTCACTACACCAGACCCCGTGACCATCATCCCGAAGGACGAATCCAAGGCATGATTGCCTCAATCACCACTCTAGACAACTTAAAATCTGACCTGCAACACTTGATGAGTCCACCAGCGCAACATGAATGGCTAGGGAATGGAGACCGGTATACGATCGTGGACAACCTACCATACTACCAAGGACGATTATACATCCCGGAAAAGAAATTACATAATCAAATCATCAGAAACTATCATGATTCATTAGTAGAAGGGCATCCGGGAATAGCCAAAACGTTAGCTAAAATAAAGAAAAATCACTGGTGGCCAACTTGGTGAAAGGATATTGTCCAGATCATCGCAACCTGTGATGCCACACAGAAATTCAACGGCTCTGACCTTCTAGCCGCAGCCATTATCACTTCTTTTTCATGGTAGAAATGTACCGGGGAGAGGACGTTCGGTAGCAGGTTGCGCCTCTGTTGGGTGGAGGAGTAGACCCTATGGGTCCTGTCTAGGATAAGTTCTTCTGCGTCTGGGAGATCAAGCATTGACTTGAAGAGAGCAGTCACATACGCTGCATTTGCTGCAGGTTCTTGGTCTATAACATGGCACGGAATCCCCCGTAGGCGAACATTGTTCCGTCTCAACCTGATTTCTAAGTCAGCTTGCTTCGCCCAGACGTCCTCAAGGTGTTCCTCAATTCCCTCCACTCTCTTTGTGAGCTCTGTGTAGTCGTGTGTTTGTTTGCAAGCTGTATTTTCAAGGTCATTAACTCGAGATTCTAGGCACAGCAGGTGAGTATTCAGGTCTGCGATTGACCGTGCCAGGGAGTCTTTAGAGGTTTTTTCTCCTGCTTTATCTCGTGCGTGATGTCTTGTTTTAAGCCCTTCAACATGTCCTTGAGATCCCTCTTGGAGAAAGCTGGGTCAGGGAAAGGGGGGCCCGGAGGGGGCGAGTGGACTTCAGCTCTCACCACCTGCATTCTCGATTTTCCTGAGTCGGGAGGGTTTAAAAAGGCGGTGATGTCTCTTGCTTTGCCCTTCGCTGCTGCTTTGGGCATTGCTGAGGAGGTCTAATACATTTCAGGTGGGGGGGCGTGGGGTGCCCCCAGCAAGTAGGAGGTGAGCCGAGTCAAGTTTCAGGGTGTACGCCAGGAGCCACTGAGCGTAGCGCCGGTCCCGTTTGTGTGGGGGATGGGATGGATTGTGCTCCCGCAGGGGATCAGGGAGGCCTGTAGTATCAGTGAGGGTGTGGCCCTCCGGTGCCGATCTAGGCGACCACCAGCAGTTCAAGAGCCAGAAATGTAGACTCTGGCGTAGGAAGACTGTGCAATTTGCAGTAAAGGTGCCATACAGTGGTACAGCTATGCGGACCCTGCACGGTTTCGGGGTGTACAGTTATCTTGGTATAGTGTGGTTTGTTTAGGGCAGGGCCCCAAGCTCAGCACCTTCTTGTTGTGGCAGAACCCTCGGGATGGAACCTTACTACTTTTGTTGCTACTGGGCGCCGAGGCTCATTCACAGAGGCTCAATCACAGAGCAGTTTGTAGGAAGGGAGGCCGGCATTCTGCATGGCTCAGGAAGCGGGTGGGGCCTTAAATGAAGGCATGGTATCAAACATACTTCTAAATATAAATAGTGTGAGAAACAATGTTATGCAAAAGAAAAGTGTTCAAGAAATGATATGTCAGGATAAACAAGCAATTGGCTTCCCTTCTCTTTCCTGCTTTTTTAGCACAGGACAAGAAGGCTCACTCTTTTCTTATCATATCTTAACAACACTTATAAGCGCAACATATTTAGTTATTTATTTTACATTTTTAAAGTGCTCACTCAGCCCGTGGGCATCGAGGCACTGTTACAGAAATGTTTGTTTTTTTAGTTGCGTAATTGTTTTTTTTGTGTCTTAGTTGCGTATATATGACGCGCTTAAACACCCAGAGGTTTCTAAGAGCGGATCCGGGGAACGAACCTGTGTTGCTTCATATTGTCTTGTTTCCAAGGCGTGCACGTTTCCGCTGAGCTATCCTGCTGGGCCAAAGGCATATTGGCGCTAAAGCTAAAGAGGTAGGGTCAGACCAGAGCATCGGAAACTAAAAAAGATCTAAAAAAGAAAGGTCTTCAGCTCCCAGCGGACAGGCAAATGGGCTTCGATGTTGCGTAAGGATAATGGAAGAAGATTCCAGTCCTTTCCTGCCACCACTGAGAAGGCGCGGCCATCCACATAGTCGAGCCTAGCCCTCGGGGGCTGGATGGCCTTCAGAGCTTATGAACGGAGTGGCATAACAGGTTTGTAAATACAAAACTTTGCCTGAAGAATTTCTGCTCCTGATTTATAGAGAGCCTTATGAACCAAGCACAGCGACTTGACTATAATATGCTGCTCAACAGGTAGCCAGTGAAGTTGGCGCAGAAGCAGGGTCATATGGGCACCAAAAGGAGGGTGAAGAACAGCCCTGGCTGTCGCATTTGGCAATAGCTGAAGACGCTGAAGCAAATGTCTCAGAAGGGCAAGATATAAGGCATTGCAATAGTCAATATTGCTGATAACCAGGGAGGAGACCACTGGTGCATGGAACTTCTCGGGAATACAAGGCAGGACTTTCCGCAGAATCCAGAGTTCAAAATGAGCTTTTTGGCAGACGAAAGAGACTTTATCGGCCATAGAAAGAGAGGCTGAGATTTTGACACCAAGGTCTTTCCCCGAAGAGACCAGGCGGGTAAAGAGACCAAGACGCTCAGGCCAAAACTAAGGGGTCCAAAACAGAGAGGGAAATGCAGTGCCTCACCCAACACCTCTGTTTTTTCTCCATTAAGCTTAATCCATTTCGAGGCCATCTAGTCGCCAATGGCCTGCAGGCAGTTCCTCAGTCGAACCGCTGTCTGTGGTTGGGAAAGATCCTACCGCACAATGATTTGAGTATAATCGGCATTGGAATAACACAAAAAGCCAAATGCATGAATAATACTCAGAAGTGGTTGAATATAAAGATTGAATAGGGTAGGAGACAATGTAGAGCCCTGAGGGACTCCACAGAGCAGAGGGATAGGCTGAGAGCGGAGCGGGGGTAGAAAAACAGATTGAGAGCACCCCATCAGAAAAGAAGAGAGCCAGGCTAAAACTTGGCCGGATAGGCCCTTCCCGAGGTGGCCAGGTGATCAGGGTAGGGTGGTCAATGGTGTCAAATGCCGCTGATAGATCAAGCAAAATCAGGGGCCCCACCCCACCCTGGTCAACCAAGTGAGTCAAGTCATCCACAACAGAGACCAATACCCCGACCTGGGCGAAAACCAGATTGAAACGGGTCAACGAATCCAGAAGTCTCCAGAAAAGTGCTCAAAAGAGGGGATACCAAAGATTCAAGGAGTTTCATGATGCAGGAATCAAAGAGATAGGACGAAAGTTAGATAGTACTACAGGGTCAAAGTCTGGCTTTTTCAGCAGCGGGATGACAAGGGCATGCTTAAGATTATCGGGAATGATCCCAGAAAGGAGAGAGTCGTTAACAGCCTCAGTGAGTCATGGAAC
The DNA here is from genome assembly GCF_040938575.1 of Ambystoma mexicanum. Classification (NCBI taxonomy): domain Eukaryota; kingdom Metazoa; phylum Chordata; class Amphibia; order Caudata; family Ambystomatidae; genus Ambystoma; species Ambystoma mexicanum. The sequence continues at coordinate 94,725,831 of NC_090939.1, read as the reverse complement.
AATGTCATCAGAGATGTTCTTTAAAACAGAGAGCGGGATAGAATCATTCGTTGAGGCTGACTTAAGACTATCACTTGAGCTTAGTACAGTCTCTGGCTTCTCTAGCATGAGGGTGCACTTCAAAACTTCAAAATCATGGCCTTCTATGCCAAAGTCTCTTTGCCATTCAACGTCTCTTTTTCAGAGGGCCTGAGGCAATACGACAAACATCAAAGTTCCGTTCTTCTTAGGATTTCACACCTTGAAACACTTGTGTATAGGCGCGTTACAAATGCCATATCATATCATATCATATCACGTACAAATTATCAAGTGATTTTCTGTTCACCCCAGGTCCCCCTCTGCCAGACTCAGACCACTTTAACACAAAACCTTCTCCGGAATATTGTTTCACTTCACCTCGGGTCCCCCTCAGCTGGCTCACACCCACTTTAACACAAAACCTTCTTGGGTGAATTTCGCATACCCCGGGACCCCTTCCGCCGGACTCAGACCCACTTTAACACAAAACTTTCTTGGGTGATTTTCGCTTCACCCCAGGTCCCCCTCCACCTGTCATGGCCACAGGCCCCAGAACACAAAAACCACACTATCTAGTGATGGGGGCAATGGGTCACTTGACTCACTTATGTCGCGTTGGGACCCATAAACACAGGGGCCCTGGCTGGACTCAGTCCTGGCGCCTTTGGCGCCAGGCTCATATAGAGATGTGAGCAGGAACACTTTATTTCAGTGCAGGAGTGCTTTTACTTTACAAGAACTTTCCAGGAGCTGAAAGCCTTTATTCCAGAGAACATCCTCATGTGCTGACTCATCGGGTGTGGCTCCCTAGGCCTGGTCTTCATGTGCTGAGTCATCAGGTGTGGCAGGCAGGCTGAACCTGGTGGGCGTGGCTACAGAAGCTCAGCTATATAAGTTGCTCCATCCTTAAGGCCGGTGCTTCGCGTTACTGTGCACTCGCGTGCAATGTGACGCTCACCGCCGCTTGGACCAGTTTACTTACCTTTGAAACCATGCGTTCTCCTGCATACTCACCTCCAGGAAACTGGTGCTGCATGGCTTCATCTGCAGACTCATCGCCTGACATCCAGTGTTCTTGATCCCGATACTGCAGCACCGCGCTCTGCATCCACAAACTCGGACCCTGTAAAGAAGAAGAAAGACAAGGTTAGAACATCCTTCCTAGGGCCACGCCACATTTGAACCCTGCACGACCCCTAGTTAACAACTTACCAGCTACTGTACCGCTGCAGCTTCATTCCTCGTTCCCTCCAGCTGCCGCCTCGAGCTCAGCAGCTTCTGCGGGCCGGCAACATCATCTGCAAGGGAAGAAAACAAAAGAGCAAACACCAAGAGTGGAACGGACAGCAATACAAGACAACAAACTTTAGAATACAGCAAAAACAGATGAGGAAAGACAAAGGCAAACAGGAACACTTACCTGAAGTATAGTGGCTTAGTTGCACCAGGACAGGACTACCACGTGCAAGGGACCAGTGAAGGAACTCGGTCCAGATCATACAAGCGCCCCTGCCAGAAGCAGCAGGACGGAGTGCTCACCAAAACTAATCAGCAGGTGAGCTTTCCTGGGACAGCGCATCCCACGGGTACCACAGTTTGGGAGAAGGGGTCTGGAAGGGGTTCAGGCGCACAAGCTGGCATACTCACACCCCCTTTTCTCCACGCAGGAGCCATCCCGAGCAGCATCACCTATTACCACCAGTCACCACATAAACGCACAGGGCGAAGTCGGACCCGAGTGACTTTACCCCCGGGAGGGCTGCAACCGTGCCCCAACGCCTCAGCAGAGACCAGGTGAGCGTAACAGAATGCGAAGCCTTTTTGAATCTCTGCCTGGGCGTTATGGAAACTTCTAAAACGGACCAGCTGGCCCGATTGCTGGGAGAGTTATGGGCTGAAGTTCATGCCTCAAGAAAGGAAACCAATGCCCTAAGGAGGGATCTAATTGTGAACCGGGAGCCGACAGATGAACTAGCAAGGCAAATGCTCCAGGCACAGGCAGTCCAGGTCCTACTGCCGGGGTATGCCCCTCCTGCCACGCCTCCACAGCCCACGCCAGTACAGGTGGTTCTTCCAGCGAGGGTTCCCCTGGCCCCGCCAGAACACTTCACAGGTGATCCGAATACGTACGCCATCTTTATGAATCAATGTCGCCTACATTTCTTGTGCAGACCTGGGGCGTTCCCCAACGATCAAGCGAGAGTGGTATTTGCACTCTCATATTTGGGAGGTAGTGCAGCGGACTGGTCAATACCCTTGGTAAACCAGGATGATCCTTTGCTTCGAGACTTCTGAGGTTTCCAGCGTGAAATTGAGAAACTATTTGCACAGCATACTCAAGGGCGGGCTCTGGACAATGAACTGTTATCACTACAGCAGGGTAATCAAGACCTACTAACATATATCGCTTCCTTCAATCATCTGTAGCGCAAACAAACTGGCCAGAGGAGAAAAGAACTATGCTATTTTACCGAGGCTTGCGAGGGGAACTTAAGGACGTATTAGCCCAAGTAGTAAATCCCCCGGAAAGATGTGCTGAATACATCGACCTGACAGTGCAGCTCGATCACAGATTGCAGGACCGGAAAATGGATCGGGCCAACGCCGAGGGGCGGGCGGTCTATGTGCGACCCTGTGAGATTCAAACCAAATCCCACGATCAGTCTGAGCCAATGCAAATCGGAGGCTTGCAGAGCCCACTCACGAAGGCAGAAAGGGAGAAAAGGAGACAGCAGCAGCTTTGTTTGTACTGTGGTAAGGCAGGTCACTATCTCCGAGAATGCCCGGTGAAACCACCCAGGAAAGCAGTTGGAGCAACTGACAAGGGTGAAGAAGAAGAACTCGGGAAACTCCAACGCCTGGCAAGCATAGCGGTCCACTTGTCAAGCGGTGAAAAGGAACCTATACAGATCTCACATCTAGTCATCCCTGTGCTCCTGGTAAACCACAAGCAACTGTCGAAAATACATGCCTTGGAGGCATACATTGACAGTGGGGCTGTGGGAAATTACATGGACCAAGATCTGGCTACCCAGATAGGCCTTCCTCTCCGACAGAAGCAGGTTTCGGAAAAAGTCACAGCAGTTGATGGATCTCAGCTATCATCCGGCCCAGTGATGCATTACAGCAAGAAGGTCACACTTCTGTGTCAGGACGGTCACCAAGTGGACATCACATTCAATCTCATCAGCGCTCCTCAGTTACAGATGACATTGAGAATGCCCTGGCTGGAGACCCACAATCTCAGGATTGACTGGCGTAAACGAGTTCTGACCTTTCCCCAAGACTGTGCCGACACCTGTTATAGCAAGGGATTCTCATTAAAAGGTCTTACCAACCCAGGTTCGTCGAAGAAAGAAACCATACTGGGCCTCACCAGTTCATTACCACCTGAGTACCTGGATTACCAAGATGTCTTTCAAAAAGAGCAAGCAAACACCCTACCTCTGCACAGACCGTATGATTGCCAAATTGATCTGGTACCTGGAGCTCAAGTTCCCTGCAGCCGGATTTACGCCCTAACAGGACAGGAAAACCAGCATCTAAAAACCTACCTCGATTAGTATCTGGCAAATGGTTTCATTTGTCCGTCCAAGTCCCCTGCATACTCGCCCCTCTTTTTTTGTGCCTAAAAAGGAGGGGGACCTGAGAACTTGCATTGACTACAGAGCACTTAACCAGATCACAGTAAAAAACGGTACCCGTTACCGCTTATCCCCAAGCTCTTGGATGAAGTCAAAAACCCTCAAATATATACAAAACTAGATTTACGAGGGGCCTACCATCTAGTAAGAGTAAAAAAAGGAGACGAGTGGAAGACAGCCTTTTGCACTAAATATGGCCTTTATGAATTATGCCCTTTGGACTATGTAATGCCCCAGCGGCGTTCCAATTTTTTATGAATGACGTGCTCCGCGAACTGTTGGACGTCTGCGCTCTTGTCTATATTGATGACATTCTTATCTATTCGACCACCAAGGAGGACCACGTCAACCATGTCCGGGCAGTTTTGGAGAAACTGCAGCAACACCGGCTATATGCCAAATTGGAGAAATGCTTCTTTCATGTAACAGAGGTAGAATTCCTCGGCTTTATTCTCATACCACGGGGCATACGCATTGACACGTGCAAGGTAGACACTATCATTAACTGGCCCTCACTGACATCCATAAAGGGAGTACAGAGTGAACTCGGGTTTGCCAACTTTTATCGCCGGTTCATTCCCAGGTTCTCCCAGATCGTCCACCCAATCACCTAAGACCCGGAGTATGCAATGGAAAAGCGGACGGCCTGTCTCGCATGATTAAGGGAGAAGAGACATTCACTACACCAGACCCCGTGACCATCATCCCGAAGGACGAATCCAAGGCATGATTGCCTCAATCACCACTCTAGACAACTTAAAATCTGACCTGCAACACTTGATGAGTCCACCTGCGCAACATGAATGGCTAGGGAATGGAGACCGGTATACGATCGTGGACAACCTACCATACTACCAAGGACGATTATACATCCCGGAAAAGAAATTACATAATCAAATCATCAGAAACTATCATGATTCATTAGTAGAAGGGCATCCGGGAATAGCCAAAACGTTAGCTAAAATAAAGAAAAATCACTGGTGGCCAACTTGGTGAAAGGATATTGTCCAGATCATCGCAACCTGTGATGCCACACAGAAATTCAACGGCTCTGACCTTCTAGCCGCAGCCATTATCACTTCTTTTTCATGGTAGAAATGTACCGGGGAGAGGACGTTCGGTAGCAGGTTGCGCCTCTGTTGGGTGGAGGAGTAGACCCTATGGGTCCTGTCTAGGATAAGTTCTTCTGCGTCTGGGAGATCAAGCATTGACTTGAAGAGAGCAGTCACATACGCTGCATTTGCTGCAGGTTCTTGGTCTATAACATGGCACGGAATCCCCCGTAGGCGAACATTGTTCCGTCTCAACCTGATTTCTAAGTCAGCTTGCTTCGCCCAGACGTCCTCAAGGTGTTCCTCAATTCCCTCCACTCTCTTTGTGAGCTCTGTGTAGTCGTGTGTTTGTTTGCAAGCTGTATTTTCAAGGTCATTAACTCGAGATTCTAGGCACAGCAGGTGAGTATTCAGGTCTGCGATTGACCGTGCCAGGGAGTCTTTAGAGGTTTTTTCTCCTGCTTTATCTCGTGCGTGATGTCTTGTTTTAAGCCCTTCAACATGTCCTTGAGATCCCTCTTGGAGAAAGCTGGGTCAGGGAAAGGGGGGCCCGGAGGGGGCGAGTGGACTTCAGCTCTCACCACCTGCATTCTCGATTTTCCTGAGTCGGGAGGGTTTAAAAAGGCGGTGATGTCTCTTGCTTTGCCCTTCGCTGCTGCTTTGGGCATTGCTGAGGAGGTCTAATACATTTCAGGTGGGGGGGCGTGGGGTGCCCCCAGCAAGTAGGAGGTGAGCCGAGTCAAGTTTCAGGGTGTACGCCAGGAGCCACTGAGCGTAGCGCCGGTCCCGTTTGTGTGGGGGATGGGATGGATTGTGCTCCCGCAGGGGATCAGGGAGGCCTGTAGTATCAGTGAGGGTGTGGCCCTCCGGTGCCGATCTAGGCGACCACCAGCAGTTCAAGAGCCAGAAATGTAGACTCTGGCGTAGGAAGACTGTGCAATTTGCAGTAAAGGTGCCATACAGTGGTACAGCTATGCGGACCCTGCACGGTTTCGGGGTGTACAGTTATCTTGGTATAGTGTGGTTTGTTTAGGGCAGGGCCCCAAGCTCAGCACCTTCTTGTTGTGGCAGAACCCTCGGGATGGAACCTTACTACTTTTGTTGCTACTGGGCGCCGAGGCTCATTCACAGAGGCTCAATCACAGAGCAGTTTGTAGGAAGGGAGGCCGGCATTCTGCATGGCTCAGGAAGCGGGTGGGGCCTTAAATGAAGGCATGGTATCAAACATACTTCTAAATATAAATAGTGTGAGAAACAATGTTATGCAAAAGAAAAGTGTTCAAGAAATGATATGTCAGGATAAACAAGCAATTGGCTTCCCTTCTCTTTCCTGCTTTTTTAGCACAGGACAAGAAGGCTCACTCTTTTCTTATCATATCTTAACAACACTTATAAGCGCAACATATTTAGTTATTTATTTTACATTTTTAAAGTGCTCACACAGCCCGTGGGCATCGAGGCACTGTTACAGAAATGTTTGTTTTTTTAGTTGCGTAATTGTTTTTTTTGTGTCTTAGTTGCGTATATGTGACGCGCTTAAACACCCAGAGGTTTCTAAGAGCGGATCCGGGGAACGAACCTGTGTTGCTTCATATTGTCTTGTTTCCAAGGCGTGCACGTTTCTGCTGAGCTATCCTGCTGGGCCAAAGGCATATTGGCGCTAAAGCTAAAGAGGTAGGGTCAGACCAGAGCATCGGAAACTAAAAAAGATCTAAAAAAGAAAGGTCTTCAGCTCCCAGCGGACAGGCAAATGGGCTTCGATGTTGCGTAAGGATAATGGAAGAAGATTCCAGTCCTTTCCTGCCACCACTGAGAAGGCGCGGCCATCCACATAGTCGAGCCTAGCCCTCGGGGGCTGGATGGCCTTCAGAGCTTATGAACGGAGTGGCATAACAGGTTTGTAAATACAAAACTTTGCCTGAAGAATTTCTGCTCCTGATTTATAGAGAGCCTTATGAACCAAGCACAGCGACTTGACTATAATATGCTGCTCAACAGGTAGCCAGTGAAGTTGGCGCAGAAGCAGGGTCATATGGGCACCAAAAGGAGGGTGAAGAACAGCCCTGGCTGTCGCATTTGGCAATAGCTGAAGACGCTGAAGCAAATGTCTCAGAAGGGCAAGATATAAGGCATTGCAATAGTCAATATTGCTGATAACCAGGGAGGAGACCACTGGTGCATGGAACTTCTCGGGAATACAAGGCAGGACTTTCCGCAGAATCCAGAGTTCAAAATGAGCTTTTTGGCAGACGAAAGAGACTTGATCGGCCATAGAAAGAGAGGCTGAGATTTTGACACCAAGGTCTTTCCCCGAAGAGACCAGGCGGGTAAAGAGACCAAGACGCTCAGGCCAAAACTAAGGGGTCCAAAACAGAGAGGGAAATGCAGTGCCTCACCCAACACCTCTGTTTTTTCTCCATTAAGCTTAATCCATTTCGAGGCCATCTAGTCGCCAATGGCCTGCAGGCAGTTCCTCAGTCGAACCGCTGTCTGTGGTTGGGAAAGATCCTACCGCACAATGATTTGAGTATAATCGGCATTGGAATAACACAAAAAGCCAAATGCATGAATAATACTCGGAAGTGGTTGAATATAAAGATTGAATAGGGTAGGAGACAATGTAGAGCCCTGAGGGACTCCACAGAGCAGAGGGATAGGCTGAGAGCAGAGCGGGGGTAGAAAAACAGATTGAGAGCACCCCATCAGAAAAGAAGAGAGCCAGGCTAAAACTTGGCCGGATAGGCCCTTCCCGAGGTGGCCAGGTGATCAGGGTAGGGTGGTCAATGGTGTCAAATGCCGCTGATAGATCAAGCAAAATCAGGGGCCCCACCCCACCCTGGTCAACCAAGTGAGTCAAGTCATCCACAACAGAGACCAATACCCCGACCTGGGCGAAAACCAGATTGAAACGGGTCAACGAATCCAGAAGTCTCCAGAAAAGTGCTCAGAAGAGGGGATACCAAAGATTCAAGGAGTTTCATGATGCAGGAATCAAAGAGATAGGACGAAAGTTAGATAGTACTACAGGGTCAAAGTCTGGCTTTTTCAGCAGCGGGATGACAAGGGCATGCTTAAGATTATCGGGAATGATCCCAGAAAGGAGAGAGTCGTTAACAGCCTCAGTGAGTCATGGAACAATGTCATCAGAGATGTTCTTTAAAACAGAGAGCGGGATAGAATCATTCGTTGAGGCTGACTTAAGACTATCACTTGAGCTTAGTACAGTCTCTGGCTTCTCTAGCATGAGGGTGCACTTCAAAACTTCAAAATCATGGCCTTCTATGCCAAAGTCTCTTTGCCATTCAACGTCTCTTTTTCAGAGGGCCTGAGGCAATACGACAAACATCAAAGTTCCGTTCTTCTTAGGATTTCACACCTTGAAACACTTGTGTATAGGCGCGTTACAAATGCCATATCATATCATATCATATCACGTACAAATTATCAAGTGATTTTCTGTTCACCCCAGGTCCCCCTCTGCCAGACTCAGACCACTTTAACACAAAACCTTCTCCGGAATATTGTTTCACTTCACCTCGGGTCCCCCTCAGCTGGCTCACACCCACTTTAACACAAAACCTTCTTGGGTGAATTTCGCATACCCCGGGTCCCCTTCCGCCGGACTCAGACCCACTTTAACACAAAACTTTCTTGGGTGATTTTCGCTTCACCCCAGGTCCCCCTCCACCTGTCATGGCCACAGGCCCCAGAACACAAAAACCACACTATCTAGTGATGGGGGCAATGGGTCACTTGACTCACTTATGTCGCGTTGGGACCCATAAACACAGGGGCCCTGGCTGGACTCAGTCCTGGCGCCTTTGGCGCCAGGCTCATATAGAGATGTGAGCAGGAACACTTTATTTCAGTGCAGGAGTGCTTTTACTTTACAAGAACTTTCCAGGAGCTGAAAGCCTTTATTCCAGAGAACATCCTCATGTGCTGACTCATCGGGTGTGGCTCCCTAGGCCTGGTCTTCATGTGCTGACTCATCAGGTGTGGCAGGCAGGCTGAACCTGGTGGGTGTGGCTACAGAAGCTCAGCTATATAAGCTGCTCCATCCTTAAGGCCGGTGCTTCGCGTTACTGTGCACTCGCGTGCAATGTGACGCCCACCGCCGCTTGGACCAGTTTACTTACCTTTGAAACCATGCGTTCTCCTGCATACTCACCTCCAGGAAACTGGTGCTGCATCGCTTCATCTGCAGACTCATCGCCTGACATCCAGTGTTCTTGATCCCGATACTGCAGCACCGCGCTCTGCATCCACAAACTCGGACCCTGTAAAGAAGAAGAAAGACAAGGTTAGAACATCCTTCCTAGGGCCACGCCACATTTGAACCCTGCACGACCCCTCGTTAACAACTTACCAGCTACTGTACCGCTGCAGCTTCATTCCTCGTTCCCTCCAGCTGCCGCCTCGAGCTCAGCAGCTTCTGCCGGGCCGGCAACATCATCTGCAAGGGAAGAAAACAAAAGAGCAAACACCAAGAGTGGAACGGACAGCAATACAAGACAACAAACTTTAGAATACAGCAAAAACAGATGAGGAAAGACAAAGGCAAACAGGAACACTTACCTGAAGTATAGTGGCTTAGTTGCACCAGGACAGGACTACCACGTGCAAGGGACCAGTGAAGGAACTCGGTCCAGATCATACAAGCGCCTCTGCCAGAAGCAGCAGGACGGAGTGCTCACCAAAACTAATCAGCAGGTGAGCTTTCCAGGGACAGCGCATCCCACGGGTACCACGGTTTGGGAGAAGGGGTCTGGAAGGGGTTCAGGCGCACAAGCTGGCATACTCACACCCCCTTTTCTCCACGCAGGAGCCGTCCCGAGCAGCATCACCTATTACAACCAGTCACCACATAAGCGCACAGGGCGAAGTCGGACCCGAGTGACTTTACCCCCGGGGGGGCTGCAACCGTGCCCCAACGCCTCAGCAGAGACCAGGTGAGCGTAACAGAATGCGAAGCCTTTTTGAATCTCTGCCTGGGCGTTATGGAAACTTCTAAAACGGACCAGCTGGCCCGATTGCTGGGAGAGTTATGGGCTGAAGTTCATGCCTCAAGAAAGGAAACCAATGCCCTAAGGAGGGATCTAATTGTGAACCGGGAGCCGACAGATGAACTAGCAAGGCAAATGCTCCAGGCACAGGCAGTCCAGGTCCTACTGCCGGGGTATGCCCCTCCTGCCACGCCTCCACAGCCCACGCCAGTACAGGTGGTTCTTCCAGCGAGGGTTCCCCTGGCCCCGCCAGAACACTTCACAGGTGATCCGAATACGTACGCCATCTTTATGAATCAATGTCGCCTACATTTCTTGTGCAGACCTGGGGCGTTCCCCAACGATCAAGCGAGAGTGGTATTTGCACTCTCATATTTGGGAGGTAGTGCAGCGGACTGGTCAATACCCTTGGTAAACCAGGATGATCCTTTGCTTCGAGACTTCTGAGGTTTCCAGCGTGAAATTGAGAAACTATTTGCACAGCATACTCAAGGGCGGGCTCTGGACAATGAACTGTTATCACTACAGCAGGGTAATCAAGACCTACTAACATATATCGCTTCCTTCAATCATCTGTAGCGCAAACAAACTGGCCAGAGGAGAAAAGAACTATGCTATTTTACCGAGGCTTGCGAGGGGAACTTAAGGACGTATTAGCCCAAGTAGTAAATCCCCCGGAAAGATGTGCTGAATACATCGACCTGACAGTGCAGCTCGATCACAGATTGCAGGACCGGAAAATGGATCGGGCCAACGCCGAGGGGCGGGCGGTCTATGTGCGACCCTGTGAGATTCAAACCAAATCCCACGATCAGTCTGAGCCAATGCAAATCGGAGGCTTGCAGAGCCCACTCACGAAGGCAGAAAGGGAGAAAAGGAGACAGCAGCAGCTTTGTTTGTACTGTGGTAAGGCAGGTCACTATCTCCGAGAATGCCCGGTGAAACCACCCAGGAAAGCAGTTGGAGCAACTGACAAGGGTGAAGAAGAAGAACTCGGGAAACTCCAACGCCTGGCAAGCATAGCGGTCCACTTGTCAAGCGGTGAAAAGGAACCTATACAGATCTCACATCTAGTCATCCCTGTGCTCCTGGTAAACCACAAGCAACTGTCGAAAATACATGCCTTGGAGGCATACATTGACAGTGGGGCTGTGGGAAATTACATGGACCAAGATCTGGCTACCCAGATAGGCCTTCCTCTCCGACAGAAGCAGGTTTCGGAAAAAGTCACAGCAGTTGATGGATCTCAGCTATCATCCGGCCCAGTGATGCATTACAGCAAGAAGGTCACACTTCTGTGTCAGGACGGTCACCAAGTGGACATCACATTCAATCTCATCAGCGCTCCTCAGTTACAGATGACATTGAGAATGCCCTGGCTGGAGACCCACAATCTCAGGATTGACTGGCGTAAACGAGTTCTGACCTTTCCCCAAGACTGTGCCGACACCTGTTATAGCAAGGGATTCTCATTAAAAGGTCTTACCAACCCAGGTTCGTCGAAGAAAGAAACCATACTGGGCCTCACCAGTTCATTACCACCTGAATACCTGGATTACCAAGATGTCTTTCAAAAAGAGCAAGCAAACACCCTACCTCTGCACAGACCGTATGATTGCCAAATTGATCTGGTACCTGGAGCTCAAGTTCCCTGCAGCCGGATTTACGCCCTAACAGGACAGGAAAACCAGCATCTAAAAACCTACCTCGATCAGTATCTGGCAAATGGTTTCATTTGTCCGTCCAAGTCCCCTGCATACTCGCCCCTCTTTTTTTGTGCCTAAAAAGGAGGGGGACCTGAGAACTTGCATTGACTACAGAGCACTTAACCAGATCACAGTAAAAAACGGTACCCGTTACCGCTTATCCCCAAGCTCTTGGATGAAGTCAAAAACCCTCAAATATATACAAAACTAGATTTACGAGGGGCCTACCATCTAGTAAGAGTAAAAAAAGGAGACGAGTGGAAGACAGCCTTTTGCACTAAATATGGCCTTTATGAATTATGCCCTTTGGACTATGTAATGCCCCAGCGGCGTTCCAATTTTTTATGAATGACGTGCTCCGCGAACTGTTGGACGTCTGCGCTCTTGTCTATATTGATGACATTCTTATCTATTCGACCACCAAGGAGGACCACGTCAACCATGTCCGGGCAGTTTTGGAGAAACTGCAGCAACACCGGCTATATGCCAAATTGGAGAAATGCTTCTTTCATGTAACAGAGGTAGAATTCCTCGGCTTTATTCTCATACCACGGGGCATACGCATTGACACGTGCAAGGTAGACACTATCATTAACTGGCCCTCACTGACATCCATAAAGGGAGTACAGAGTGAACTCGGGTTTGCCAACTTTTATCGCCGGTTCATTCCCAGGTTCTCCCAGATCGTCCACCCAATCACCTAAGACCCGGAGTATGCAATGGAAAAGCGGACGGCCTGTCTCGCATGATTAAGGAAGAAGAGACATTCACTACACCAGACCCCGTGACCATCATCCCGAAGGACGAATCCAAGGCATGATTGCCTCAATCACCACTCTAGACAACTTAAAATCTGACCTGCAACACTTGATGAGTCCACCAGCGCAACATGAATGGCTAGGGAATGGAGACCGGTATACGATCGTGGACAACCTACCATACTACCAAGGACGATTATACATCCCGGAAAAGAAATTACATAATCAAATCATCAGAAACTATCATGATTCATTAGTAGAAGGGCATCCGGGAATAGCCAAAACGTTAGCTAAAATAAAGAAAAATCACTGGTGGCCAACTTGGTGAAAGGATATTGTCCAGATCATCGCAACCTGTGATGCCACACAGAAATTCAACGGCTCTGACCTTCTAGCCGCAGCCATTATCACTTCTTTTTCATGGTAGAAATGTACCGGGGAGAGGACGTTCGGTAGCAGGTTGCGCCTCTGTTGGGTGGAGGAGTAGACCCTATGGGTCCTGTCTAGGATAAGTTCTTCTGCGTCTGGGAGATCAAGCATTGACTTGAAGAGAGCAGTCACATACGCTGCATTTGCTGCAGGTTCTTGGTCTATAACATGGCACGGAATCCCCCGTAGGCGAACATTGTTCCGTCTCAACCTGATTTCTAAGTCAGCTTGCTTCGCCCAGACGTCCTCAAGGTGTTCCTCAATTCCCTCCACTCTCTTTGTGAGCTCTGTGTAGTCGTGTGTTTGTTTGCAAGCTGTATTTTCAAGGTCATTAACTCGAGATTCTAGGCACAGCAGGTGAGTATTCAGGTCTGCGATTGACCGTGCCAGGGAGTCTTTAGAGGTTTTTTCTCCTGCTTTATCTCGTGCGTGATGTCTTGTTTTAAGCCCTTCAACATGTCCTTGAGATCCCTCTTGGAGAAAGCTGGGTCAGGGAAAGGGGGGCCCGGAGGGGGCGAGTGGACTTCAGCTCTCACCACCTGCATTCTCGATTTTCCTGAGTCGGGAGGGTTTAAAAAGGCGGTGATGTCTCTTGCTTTGCCCTTCGCTGCTGCTTTGGGCATTGCTGAGGAGGTCTAATACATTTCAGGTGGGGGGGCGTGGGGTGCCCCCAGCAAGTAGGAGGTGAGCCGAGTCAAGTTTCAGGGTGTACGCCAGGAGCCACTGAGCGTAGCGCCGGTCCCGTTTGTGTGGGGGATGGGATGGATTGTGCTCCCGCAGGGGATCAGGGAGGCCTGTAGTATCAGTGAGGGTGTGGCCCTCCGGTGCCGATCTAGGCGACCACCAGCAGTTCAAGAGCCAGAAATGTAGACTCTGGCGTAGGAAGACTGTGCAATTTGCAGTAAAGGTGCCATACAGTGGTACAGCTATGCGGACCCTGCACGGTTTCGGGGTGTACAGTTATCTTGGTATAGTGTGGTTTGTTTAGGGCAGGGCCCCAAGCTCAGCACCTTCTTGTTGTGGCAGAACCCTCGGGATGGAACCTTACTACTTTTGTTGCTACTGGGCGCCGAGGCTCATTCACAGAGGCTCAATCACAGAGCAGTTTGTAGGAAGGGAGGCCGGCATTCTGCATGGCTAAGGAAGCGGGTGGGGCCTTAAATGAAGGCATGGTATCAAACATACTTCTAAATATAAATAGTGTGAGAAACAATGTTATGCAAAAGAAAAGTGTTCAAGAAATGATATGTCAGGATAAACAAGCAATTGGCTTCCCTTCTCTTTCCTGCTTTTTTAGCACAGGACAAGAAGGCTCACTCTTTTCTTATCATATCTTAACAACACTTATAAGCGCAACATATTTAGTTATTTATTTTACATTTTTAAAGTGCTCACACAGCCCGTGGGCATCGAGGCACTGTTACAGAAATGTTTGTTTTTTTAGTTGCGTAATTGTTTTTTTTGTGTCTTAGTTGCGTATATATGACGCGCTTAAACACCCAGAGGTTTCTAAGAGCGGATCCGGGGAACGAACCTGTGTTGCTTCATATTGTCTTGTTTCCAAGGCGTGCACGTTTCCGCTGAGCTATCCTGCTGGGCCAAAGGCATATTGGCGCTAAAGCTAAAGAGGTAGGGTCAGACCAGAGCATCGGAAACTAAAAAAGATCTAAAAAAGAAAGGTCTTCAGCTCCCAGCGGACAGGCAAATGGGCTTCGATGTTGCGTAAGGATAATGGAAGAAGATTCCAGTCCTTTCCTGCCACCACTGAGAAGGCGCGGCCATCCACATAGTCGAGCCTAGCCCTCGGGGGCTGGATGGCCTTCAGAGCTTATGAACGGAGTGGCATAACAGGTTTGTAAATACAAAACTTTGCCTGAAGAATTTCTGCTCCTGATTTATAGAGAGCCTTATGAACCAAGCACAGCGACTTGACTATAATATGCTGCTCAACAGGTAGCCAGTGAAGTTGGCGCAGAAGCAGGGTCATATGGGCACCAAAAGGAGGGTGAAGAACAGCCCTGGCTGTCGCATTTGGCAATAGCTGAAGACGCTGAAGCAAATGTCTCAGAAGGGCAAGATATAAGGCATTGCAATAGTCAATATTGCTGATAACCAGGGAGGAGACCACTGGTGCATGGAACTTCTCGGGAATACAAGGCAGGACTTTCCGCAGAATCCAGAGTTCAAAATGAGCTTTTTGGCAGACGAAAGAGACTTGATCGGCCATAGAAAGAGAGGCTGAGATTTTGACACCAAGGTCTTTCCCCGAAGAGACCAGGCGGGTAAAGAGACCAAGACGCTCAGGCCAAAACTAAGGGGTCCAAAACAGAGAGGGAAATGCAGTGCCTCACCCAACACCTCTGTTTTTTCTCCATTAAGCTTAATCCATTTCGAGGCCATCTAGTCGCCAATGGCCTGCAGGCAGTTCCTCAGTCGAACCGCTGTCTGTGGTTGGGAAAGATCCTACCGCACAATGATTTGAGTATAATCGGCATTGGAATAACACAAAAAGCCAAATGCATGAATAATACTCAGAAGTGGTTGAATATAAAGATTGAATAGGGTAGGAGACAATGTAGAGCCCTGAGGGACTCCACAGAGCAGAGGGATAGGCTGAGAGCAGAGCGGGGGTAGAAAAACAGATTGAGAGCACCCCATCAGAAAAGAAGAGAGCCAGGCTAAAACTTGGCCGGATAGGCCCTTCCCGAGGTGGCCAGGTGATCAGGGTAGGGTGGTCAATGGTGTCAAATGCCGCTGATAGATCAAGCTAAATCAGGGGCCCCACCCCACCCTGGTCAACCAAGTGAGTCAAGTCATCCACAACAGAGACCAATACCCCGACCTGGGCGAAAACCAGATTGAAACGGGTCAACGAATCCAGAAGTCTCCAGAAAAGTGCTCAGAAGAGGGGATACCAAAGATTCAAGGAGTTTCATGATGCAGGAATCAAAGAGATAGGACGAAAGTTAGATAGTACTACAGGGTCAAAGTCTGGCTTTTTCAGCAGCGGGATGACAAGGGCATGCTTAAGATTATCGGGAATGATCCCAGAAAGGAGAGAGTCGTTAACAGCCTCAGTGAGTCATGGAACAATGTCATCAGAGATGTTCTTTAAAACAGAGAGCGGGATAGAATCATTCGTTGAGGCTGACTTAAGACTATCACTTGAGCTTAGTACAGTCTCTGGCTTCTCTAGCATGAGGGTGCACTTCAAAACTTCAAAATCATGGCCTTCTATGCCAAAGTCTCTTTGCCATTCAACGTCTCTTTTTCAGAGGGCCTGAGGCAATACGACAAACATCAAAGTTCCGTTCTTCTTAGGATTTCACACCTTGAAACACTTGTGTATAGGCGCGTTACAAATGCCATATCATATCATATCATATCACGTACAAATTATCAAGTGATTTTCTGTTCACCCCAGGTCCCCCTCTGCCAGAGTCAGACCACTTTAACACAAAACCTTCTCCGGAATATTGTTTCACTTCACCTCGGGTCCCCCTCAGCTGGCTCACACCCACTTTAACACAAAACCTTCTTGGGTGAATTTCGCATACCCCGGGTCCCCTTCCGCCGGACTCAGACCCACTTTAACACAAAACTTTCTTGGGTGATTTTCGCTTCACCCCAGGTCCCCCTCCACCTGTCATGGCCACAGGCCCCAGAACACAAAAACCACACTATCTAGTGATGGGGGCAATGGGTCACTTGACTCACTTATGTCGCGTTGGGACCCATAAACACAGGGGCCCTGGCTGGACTCAGTCCTGGCGCCTTTGGCGCCAGGCTCATATAGAGATGTGAGCAGGAACACTTTATTTCAGTGCAGGAGTGCTTTTACTTTACAAGAACTTTCCAGGAGCTGAAAGCCTTTATTCCAGAGAACATCCTCATGTGCTGACTCATCGGGTGTGGCTCCCTAGGCCTGGTCTTCATGTGCTGACTCATCAGGTGTGGCAGGCAGGCTGAACCTGGTGGGTGTGGCTACAGAAGCTCAGCTATATAAGCTGCTCCATCCTTAAGGCCGGTGCTTCGCGTTACTGTGCACTCGCGTGCAATGTGACGCCCACCGCCGCTTGGACCAGTTTACTTACCTTTGAAACCATGCGTTCTCCTGCATACTCACCTCCAGGAAACTGGTGCTGCATCGCTTCATCTGCAGACTCATCGCCTGACATCCAGTGTTCTTGATCCCGATACTGCAGCACCGCGCTCTGCATCCACAAACTCGGACCCTGTAAAGAAGAAGAAAGACAAGGTTAGAACATCCTTCCTAGGGCCACGCCACATTTGAACCCTGCACGACCCCTCGTTAACAACTTACCAGCTACTGTACCGCTGCAGCTTCATTCCTCGTTCCCTCCAGCTGCCGCCTCGAGCTCAGCAGCTTCTGCCGGGCCGGCAACATCATCTGCAAGGGAAGAAAACAAAAGAGCAAACACCAAGAGTGGAACGGACAGCAATACAAGACAACAAACTTTAGAATACAGCAAAAACAGATGAGGAAAGACAAAGGCAAACAGGAACACTTACCTGAAGTATAGTGGCTTAGTTGCACCAGGACAGGACTACCACGTGCAAGGGACCAGTGAAGGAACTCGGTCCAGATCATACAAGCGCCTCTGCCAGAAGCAGCAGGACGGAGTGCTCACCAAAACTAATCAGCAGGTGAGCTTTCCAGGGACAGCGCATCCCACGGGTACCACGGTTTGGGAGAAGGGGTCTGGAAGGGGTTCAGGCGCACAAGCTGGCATACTCACACCCCCTTTTCTCCACGCAGGAGCCGTCCCGAGCAGCATCACCTATTACAACCAGTCACCACATAAGCGCACAGGGCGAAGTCGGACCCGAGTGACTTTACCGGGGGGGCTGCAACCGTGCCCCAACGCCTCAGCAGAGACCAGGTGAGCGTAACAGAATGCGAAGCCTTTTTGAATCTCTGCCTGGGCGTTATGGAAACTTCTAAAACGGACCAGCTGGCCCGATTGCTGGGAGAGTTATGGGCTGAAGTTCATGCCTCAAGAAAGGAAACCAATGCCCTAAGGAGGGATCTAATTGTGAACCGGGAGCAGCCAGATGAACTAACAAGGCAAATGCTCCAGGCACAGGCAGTCCAGGTCCTACTGCCGGGGTATGCCTATCCTGCCACGCCTCCACAGCCCACGCCAGTACAGGTGGTTCTTCCAGAGAGGGTTCCCCTGGCCCCGCCAGAACACTTCACAGGTGATCCGAATACGTACGCCATCTTTATGAATCAATGTCGCCTACATTTCTTGTGCAGACCTGGGGCGTTCCCCAACGATCAAGCGAGAGTGGTATTTGCACTCTCATATTTGGGAGGTAGTGCAGCGGACTGGTCAATACCCTTGGTAAACCAGGATGATCCTTTGCTTCGAGACTTCTGAGGTTTCCAGCGTGAAATTGAGAAACTATTTGCACAGCATACTCAAGGGCGGGCTCTGGACAATGAACTGTTATCACTACAGCAGGGTAATCAAGACCTACTAACATATATCGCTTCCTTCAATCATCTGTAGCGCAAACAAACTGGCCAGAGGAGAAAAGAACTATGCTATTTTACAGAGGCTTGCGAGGGGAACTTAAGGACGTATTAGCCCAAGTAGTAAATCCCCCGGAAAGATGTGCTGAATACATCGACCTGACAGTGCAGCTCGATCACAGATTGCAGGACCGGAAGATGGATCGGGCCAATGCCGAGGGGCGGTCGGTCTATGTGCGACCCTGTGAGAATCAAACCAAATCCCACGATCAGTCTGAGCCAATGCAAATCGGAGGCTTGCAGAGCCCACTCACAAAGGCAGAAAGGGAGAAAAGGAGACAGCAGCAGCTTTGTTTGTACTGTGGTAAGGCAGGTCACTATCTCCGAGAATGCCCGGTGAAACCACCCAGGAAAGCAGTTGGAGCAACTGACAAGGGTGAAGAAGAAGAACTTGGGAAACTCCAACGCCTGGCAAGCGTAGCGGTCCACTTGTCAAGCGGTGAAAAGGAACCTATACAGATCTCACATCTAGTCATCCCTGTGCTCCTGGTAAACCACAAGCAACTGTCGAAAATACATGCCTTGGAGGCATACATTGACAGTGGGGCTGTGGGAAATTACATGGACCAAGATCTGGCTACCCAGATAGGCCTTCCTCTCCGACAGAAGCAGGTTTCGGAAAAAGTCACAGCAGTTGATGGATCTCAGCTATCATCCGGCCCAGTGATGCATTACAGCCAGAAGGTCACACTTCTGTGTCAGGACGGTCACCAAGTGGACATCACATTCAATCTCATCAGCGCTCCTCAGTTACAGATGACATTGAGAATGCCCTGGCTGGAGACCCACAATCTCAGGATTGACTGGCGTAAACGAGTTCTGACCTTTCCCCAAGACTGTGCCGACACCTGTTATAGCAAGGGATTCTCATTAAAAGGTCTTACCAACCCAGGTTCGTCGAAGAAAGAAACCATACTGGGCCTCACCAGTTCATTACCACCTGAATACCTGGATTACCAAGATGTCTTTCAAAAAGAGCAAGCAAACACCCTACCTCTGCACAGACCGTATGATTGCCAAATTGATCTGGTACCTGGAGCTCAAGTTCCCTGCAGCCGGATTTACGCCCTAACAGGACAGGAAAACCAGCATCTAAAAACCTACCTCGATCAGTATCTGGCAAATGGTTTCATTTGTCCGTCCAAGTCCCCTGCATACTCGCCCCTCTTTTTTTGTGCCTAAAAAGGAGGGGGACCTGAGTACTTGCATTGACTACAGAGCACTTAACCAGATCACAGTAAAAAACGGTACCCGTTACCGCTTATCCCCAAGCTCTGGATGAAGTCAAAAACCCTCAGATATATACAAAACTAGATTTACGAGGGGCCTACCATCTAGTAAGAGTAAAAAAAGGAGACGAGTGGAAGACAGCCTTTTGCACTAAATATGGCCTTTATGAATTATGCCCTTTGGACTATGTAATGCCCCGGCGGCGTTCCAATTTTTTATGAATGACCTGCTCCGCGAACTGTTGGACGTCTGCGCTCTTGTCTATATTGATGACATTCTTATCTATTCGACCACCAAGGAGGACCACGTCAACCATGTCCGGGCAGTTTTGGAGAAACTGCAGCAACACCGGCTATATGCCAAATTGGAGAAATGCTTCTTTCATGTAACAGAGGTAGAATTCCTCGGCTTTATTCTCATACCACGGGGCATACGCATTGACACGTGCAAGGTAGACACTATCATTAACTGGCCCTCACTGACATCCATAAAGGGAGTACAGAGTGAACTCGGGTTCGCCAACTTTTATCGCCGGTTCATTCCCAGGTTCTCCCAGATCGTCCACCCAATCACCTAAGACCCGGAGTATGCAATGGAAAAGCAGACGGCCTGTCTCGCATGATTAAGGGAGAAGAGACATTCACTACACCAGACCCTGTGACCATCATCCCGGAAGGACGAATCCAAGGCATGATTGCCTCAATCACCACTCTAGACAACTTAAAATCTGACCTGCAACACTTGATGAGTCCACCAGCGCAACATGAATGGCTAGGGAATGGAGACCGGTATACGATCGTGGACAACCTACCATACTACCAAGGACGATTATACATCCCGGAAAAGAAATTACATAATCAAATCATCAGAAACTATCATGACTCATTAGTAGAAGGGCATCCGGGAATAGCCAAAACGTTAGCTAAAATAAAGAAAAATCACTGGTGGCCAACTTGGTGAAAGGATATTGTCCAGATCATCGCAACCTGTGATGCCACACAGAAATTCAACGGCTCTGACCTTCTAGCCGCAGCCATTATCACTTCTTTTTCATGGTAGAAATGTACCGGGGAGAGGACGTTCGGTAGCAGGTTGCGCCTCTGTTGGGTGGAGGAGTAGACCCTATGGGTCCTGTCTAGGATAAGTTCTTCTGCGTCTGGGAGATCAAGCATTGACTTGAAGAGAGCAGTCACATATGCTGCATTTGCTGCAGGTTCTTGGTCTCTAACATGGCACAGAATCCCCCGTAGGTGAACATTGTTCCGTCTCAACCTGATTTCTAAGTCAGCTTGCTTCGCCCAGACGTCCTCAAGGTGTTCCTCAATTCCCTCCACTCTCTTTGTGAGCTCTGTGTAGTCGTGTGTTTGTTTGCAAGCTGTATTTTCAAGGTCATTAACTCGAGATTCTAGGCACAGCAGGTGAGTATTCAGGTCTGCGATTGACCGTGCCAGGGAGTCTTTAGAGGTTTTTATCTCCAGCTTTATCTCGTGCGTGATGTCTTGTTTTAAGCCCTTCAACATGTCCTAGAGATCCCTCTTGGAGAAAGCTGGGTCAGGGAAAGGGGGGCCCGGAGGGGGCGAGTGGACTTCAGCTCTCACCACCTGCATTCTCGATTTTCCAGAGTCGGGAGGGTTTAAAAAGGCGGTGATGTCTCTTGCTTTGCCCTTCGCTGCTGCTTTGGGCATTGCTGAGGAGGTCTAATACATTTCAGGTGGGGGGGCGTGGGGTGCCCCCAGCAAGTAGGAGGTGAGCCGAGTCAAGTTTCAGGGTGTACGCCAGGAGCCACTGAGCGTAGCGCCGGTCCCGTTTGTGTGGGGGATGGGATGGATTGTGCTCCCGCAGGGGATCAGGGAGGCCTGTAGTATCAGTGAGGGTGTGGCCCTCCAGTGCCGATCTAGGCGACCACCAGCAGTTCAAGAGCCAGAAATGTAGACTCTGGCGTAGGAAGACTGTGCAATTTGCAGTAAAGGTGCCATACAGTGGTACAGCTATGCGGACCCTGCACGGTTTCGGGGTGTACAGTTATCTTGGTATAGTGTGGTTTGTTTAGGGCAGGGCCCCAAGCTCAGCACCTTCTTGTTGTGGCAGAACCCTTGGGATGGAACCTTACTACTTTTGTTGCTACTGGGCGCCGAGGCTCATTCACAGAGGCTCAATCACAGAGCAGTTTGTAGGAAGGGAGGCCGGCATTCTGCATGGCTCAGGAAGCGGGTGGGGCCTTAAATGAAGGCATGGTATCAAACATACTTCTAAATATAAATAGTGTGAGAAACAATGTTATGCAAAAGAAAAGTGTTCAAGAAATGATATGTCAGGATAAACAAGCAATTGGCTTCCCTTCTCTTTCCTGCTTTTTTAGCACAGGACAAGAAGGCTCACTCTTTTCTTATCATATCTTAACAACACTTATAAGCGCAACATATTTAGTTATTTATTTTACATTTTTAAAGTGCTCACACAGCCCGTGGGCATCGAGGCACTGTTACAGAAATGTTTGTTTTTTTAGTTGCGTAATTGTTTTTTTTGTGTCTTAGTTGCGTATATATGACGCGCTTAAACACCCAGAGGTTTCTAAGAGCGGATCCGGGGAACGAACCTGTGTTGCTTCATATTGTCTTGTTTCCAAGGCGTGCACGTTTCCGCTGAGCTATCCTGCTGGGCCAAAGGCATATTGGCGCTAAAGCTAAAGAGGTAGGGTCAGACCAGAGCATCAGAAACTAAACAAGATCTAAAAAAGAAAGGTCTTCAGCTCCCAGCGGACAGGCAAATGGGCTTCGATGTTGCGTAAGGATAATGGAAGAAGATTCCAGTCCTTTCCTGCCACCACTGAGAAGGCGCGGCCATCCACATAGTCGAGCCTAGCCCTCGGGGGCTGGATGGCCTTCAGAGCTTATGAACGGAGTGGCATAACAGGTTTGTAAATACAAAACTTTGCCTGAAGAATTTCTGCTCCTGATTTATAGAGAGCCTTATGAACCAAGCACAGCGACTTGACTATAATATGCTGCTCAACAGGTAGCCAGTGAAGTTGGCGCAGAAGCAGGGTCATATGGGCACCAAAAGGAGGGTGAAGAACAGCCCTGGCTGTCGCATTTGGCAATAGCTGAAGACGCTGAAGCAAATGTCTCAGAAGGGCAAGATATAAGGCATTGCAATAGTCAATATTGCTGATAACCAGGGAGGAGACCACTGGTGCATGGAACTTCTCGGGAATACAAGGCAGGACTTTCCGCAGAATCCAGAGTTCAAAATGAGCTTTTTGGCAGACGAAAGAGACTTGATCGGCCATAGAAAGAGAGGCTGAGATTTTGACACCAAGGTCTTTCCCCCGAAGAGACCAGGCGGGTAAAGAGACCAAGACGCTCAGGCCAAAACTAAGGGGTCCAAAACAGAGAGGGAAATGCAGTGCCTCACCCAACACCTCTGTTTTTTCTCCATTAAGCTTAATCCATTTCGAGGCCATCTAGTCGCCAATGGCCTGCAGGCAGTTCCTCAGTCGAACCGCTGTCTGTGGTTGGGAAAGATCCTACCGCACAATGATTTGAGTATAATCGGCATTGGAATAACACAAAAAGCCAAATGCATGAATAATACTCAGAAGTGGTTGAATATAAAGATTGAATAGGGTAGGAGACAATGTAGAGCCCTGAGGGACTCCACAGAGCAGAGGGATAGGCTGAGAGCAGAGCGGGGGTAGAAAAACAGATTGAGAGCACCCCATCAGAAAAGAAGAGAGCCAGGCTAAAACTTGGCCGGATAGGCCCTTCCCGAGGTGGCCAGGTGATCAGGGTAGGGTGGTCAATGGTGTCAAATGCCGCTGATAGATCAAGCAAAATCAGGGGCCCCACCCCACCCTGGTCAACCAAGTGAGTCAAGTCATCCACAACAGAGACCAATACCCCGACCTGGGCGAAAACCAGATTGAAACGGGTCAACGAATCCAGAAGTCTCCAGAAAAGTGCTCAGAAGAGGGGATACCAAAGATTCAAGGAGTTTCATGATGCAGGAATCAAAGAGATAGGACGAAAGTTAGATAGTACTACAGGGTCAAAGTCTGGCTTTTTCAGCAGCGGGATGACAAGGGCATGCTTAAGATTATCGGGAATGATCCCAGAAAGGAGAGAGTCGTTAACAGCCTCAGTGAGTCATGGAACAATGTCATCAGAGATGTTCTTTAAAACAGAGAGCGGGATAGAATCATTCGTTGAGGCTGACTTAAGACTATCACTTGAGCTTAGTAAAGTCTCTGGCTTCTCTAGCATGAGGGTGCACTTCAAAACTTCAAAATCATGGCCTTCTATGCCAAAGTCTCTTTGCCATTCAACGTCTCTTTTTCAGAGGGCCTGAGGCAATACGACAAACATCAACGTTCCGTTCTTCTTAGGATTTCACACCTTGAAACACTTGTGTATAGGCGCGTTACAAATGCCATATCATATCATATCATATCACGTACAAATTATCAAGTGATTTTCTGTTCACCCCAGGTCCCCCTCTGCCAGACTCAGACCACTTTAACACAAAACCTTCTCCGGAATATTGTTTCACTTCACCTCGGGTCCCCCTCAGCTGGCTCACACCCACTTTAACACAAAACCTTCTTGGGTGAATTTCGCATACCCCGGGTCCCCTTCCGCCGGACTCAGACCCACTTTAACACAAAACTTTCTTGGGTGATTTTCGCTTCACCCCAGGTCCCCCTCCACCTGTCATGGCCACAGGCCCCAGAACACAAAAACCACACTATCTAGTGATGGGGGCAATGGGTCACTTGACTCACTTATGTCGCGTTGGGACCCATAAACACAGGGGCCCTGGCTGGACTCAGTCCTGGCGCTTTTGGCGCCAGGCTCATATAGAGATGTGAGCAGGAACACTTTATTTCAGTGCAGGAGTGCTTTTACTTTACAAGAACTTTCCAGGAGCTGAAAGCCTTTATTCCAGAGAACATCCTCATGTGCTGACTCATCGGGTGTGGCTCCCTAGGCCTGGTCTTCATGTGCTGACTCATCAGGTGTGGCAGGCAGGCTGAACCTGGTGGGTGTGGCTACAGAAGCTCAGCTATATAAGCTGCTCCATCCTTAAGGCCGGTGCTTCGCGTTACTGTGCACTCACGTGCAATGTGACGCCCACCGCCACTTGGACCAGTTTACTTACCTTTGAAACCATGCGTTCTCCTGCATACTCACCTCCAGGAAACTGGTGCTGCATCGCTTCATCTGCAGACTCATCGCCTGACATCCAGTGTTCTTGATCCCGATACTGCAGCACCGCGCTCTGCATCCACAAACTCGGACCCTGTAAAGAAGAAGAAAGACAAGGTTAGAACATCCTTCCTAGGGCCACGCCACATTTGAACCCTGCACGACCCCTAGTTAACAACTTACCAGCTACTGTACCGCTGCAGCTTCATTCCTCGTTCCCTCCAGCTGCCGCCTCGAGCTCAGCAGCTTCTGCCGGGCCGGCAACATCATCTGCAAGGGAAGAAAACAAAAGAGCAAACACCAAGAGTGGAACGGACAGCAATACAAGACAACAAACTTTAGAATACAGCAAAAACAGATGAGGAAAGACAAAGGCAAACAGGAACACTTACCTGAAGTATAGTGGCTTAGTTGCACCAGGACAGGACTACCACGTGCAAGGGACCAGTGAAGGAACTCGGTCCAGATCATACAAGCGCCTCTGCCAGAAGCAGCAGGACGGAGTGCTCACCAAAACTAATCAGCAGGTGAGCTTTCCAGGGACAGCGCATCCCACGGGTACCACGGTTTGGGAGAATGGGTCTGGAAGGGGTTCAGGCGCACAAGCTGGCATACTCACACCCCCTTTTCTCCACGCAGGAGCCGTCCCGAGCAGCATCACCTATTACAACCAGTCACCACATAAGCGCACAGGGCGAAGTCGGACCCGAGTGACTTTACCCCCGGGGGGGCTGCAACCGTGCCCCAACGCCTCAGCAGAGACCAGGTGAGCGTAACAGAATGCGAAGCCTTTTTGAATCTCTGCCTGGGCGTTATGGAAACTTCTAAAACGGACCAGCTGGCCCGATTGCTGGGAGAGTTATGGGCTGAAGTTCATGCCTCAAGAAAGGAAACCAATGCCCTAAGGAGGGATCTAATTGTGAACCGGGAGCAGACAGATGAACTAACAAGGCAAATGCTCCAGGCACAGGCAGTCCAGGTCCTACTGCCGGGGTATGCCCCTCCTGCCACGCCTCCACAGCCCACGCCAGTACAGGTGGTTCTTCCAGAGAGGGTTCCCCTGGCCCCGCCAAAACACTTCACAGGTGATCCGAATACGTACGCCATCTTTATGAATCAATGTCGCCTACATTTCTTGTGCAGACCTGGGGCGTTCCCCAACGATCAAGCGAGAGTGGTATTTGCACTCTCATATTTGGGAGGTAGTGCAGCGGACTGGTCAATACCCTTGGTAAACCAGGATGATCCTTTGCTTCGAGACTTCTGAGGTTTCCAGCGTGAAATTGAGAAACTATTTGCACAGCATACTCAAGGGCGGGCTCTGGACAATGAACTGTTATCACTACAGCAGGGTAATCAAGACCTACTAACATATATCGCTTCCTTCAATCATCTGTAGCGCAAACAAACTGGCCAGAGGAGAAAAGAACTATGCTATTTTACAGAGGCTTGCGAGGGGAACTTAAGGACGTATTAGCCCAAGTAGTAAATCCCCCGGAAAGATGTGCTGAATACATCGACCTGACAGTGCAGCTCGATCACAGATTGCAGGACCGGAAGATGGATCGGGCCAATGCCGAGGGGCGGTCGGTCTATGTGCGACCCTGTGAGAATCAAACCAAATCCCACGATCAGTCTGAGCCAATGCAAATCGGAGGCTTGCAGAGCCCACTCACAAAGGCAGAAAGGGAGAAAAGGAGACAGCAGCAGCTTTGTTTGTACTGTGGTAAGGCAGGTCACTATCTCCGAGAATGCCCGGTGAAACCACCCAGGAAAGCAGTTGGAGCAACTGACAAGGGTGAAGAAGAAGAACTCGGGAAACTCCAACGCCTGGCAAGCGTAGCGGTCCACTTGTCAAGCGGTGAAAAGGAACCTATACAGATCTCACATCTAGTCATCCCTGTGCTCCTGGTAAACCACAAGCAACTGTCGAAAATACATGCCTTGGAGGCATACATTTACAGTGGGGCTGTGGGAAATTACATGGACCAAGATCTGGCTACCCAGATAGGCCTTCCTCTCCGACAGAAGCAGGTTTCGGAAAAAGTCACAGCAGTTGATGGATCTCAGCTATCATCCGGCCCAGTGATGCATTACAGCAAGAAGGTCACACTTCTGTGTCAGGACGGTCACCAAGTGGACATCACATTCAATCTCATCAGCGCTCCTCAGTTACAGATGACATTGAGAATGCCCTGGCTGGAGACCCACAATCTCAGGATTGACTGGCGTAAACGAGTTCTGACCTTTCCCCAAGACTGTGCCGACACCTGTTATAGCAAGGGATTCTCATTAAAAGGTCTTACCAACCCAGGTTCGTCGAAGAAAGAAACCATACTGGGCCTCACCAGTTCATTACCACCTGAATACCTGGATTACCAAGATGTCTTTCAAAAAGAGCAAGCAAACACCCTACCTCTGCACAGACCGTATGATTGCCAAATTGATCTGGTACCTGGAGCTCAAGTTCCCTGCAGCCGGATTTACGCCCTAACAGGACAGGAAAACCAGCATCTAAAAACCTACCTCGATCAGTATCTGGCAAATGGTTTCATTTGTCCGTCCAAGTCCCCTGCATACTCGCCCCTCTTTTTTTGTGCCTAAAAAGGAGGGGGACCTGAGAACTTGCATTGACTACAGAGCACTTAACCAGATCACAGTAAAAAACGGTACCCGTTACCGCTTATCCCCAAGCTCTGGATGAAGTCAAAAACCCTCAGATATATACAAAACTAGATTTACGAGGGGCCTACCATCTAGTAAGAGTAAAAAAAGGAGACGAGTGGAAGACAGCCTTTTGCACTAAATATGGCCTTTATGAATTATGCCCTTTGGACTATGTAATGCCCCGGCGGCGTTCCAATTTTTTATGAATGACGTGCTCCGCGAACTGTTGGACGTCTGCGCTCTTGTCTATATTGATGACATTCTTATCTATTCGACCACTAAGGAGGACCACGTCAACCATGTCCGGGCAGTTTTGGAGAAACTGCAGCAACACCGGCTATATGCCAAATTGGAGAAATGCTTCTTTCATGTAACAGAGGTAGAATTCCTCGGCTTTATTCTCATACCACGGGGCATACGCATTGACACGTGCAAGGTAGACACTATCATTAACTGGCCCTCACTGACATCCATAAAGGGAGTACAGAGTGAACTCGGGTTCGCCAACTTTTATCGCCGGTTCATTTCCAGGTTCTCCCAGATCGTCCACCCAATCACCTAAGACCCGGAGTATGCAATGGAAAAGCGGACGGCCTGTCTCGCATGATTAAGGGAGAAGAGACATTCACTACACCAGACCCTGTGACCATCATCCCGGAAGGACGAATCCAAGGCATGATTGCCTCAATCACCACTCTAGACAACTTAAAATCTGACCTGCAACACTTGATGAGTCCACCAGCGCAACATGAATGGCTAGGGAATGGAGACCGGTATACGATCGTGGACAACCTACCATACTACCAAGGACGATTATACATCCCGGAAAAGAAATTACATAATCAAATCATCAGAAACTATCATGACTCATTAGTAGAAGGGCATCCGGGAATAGCCAAAACGTTAGCTAAAATAAAGAAAAATCACTGGTGGCCAACTTGGTGAAAGGATATTGTCCAGATCATCGCAACCTGTGATGCCACACAGAAATTCAACGGCTCTGACCTTCTAGCCGCAGCCATTATCACTTCTTTTTCATGGTAGAAATGTACCGGGGAGAGGACGTTCGGTAGCAGGTTGCGCCTCTGTTGGGTGGAGGAGTAGACCCTATGGGTCCTGTCTAGGATAAGTTCTTCTGCGTCTGGGAGATCAAGCATTGACTTGAAGAGAGCAGTCACATATGCTGCATTTGCTGCAGGTTCTTGGTCTCTAACATGGCACGGAATCCCCCGTAGGTGAACATTGTTCCGTCTCAACCTGATTTCTAAGTCAGCTTGCTTCGCCCAGACGTCCTCAAGGTGTTCCTCAATTCCCTCCACTCTCTTTGTGAGCTCTGTGTAGTCGTGTGTTTGTTTGCAAGCTGTATTTTCAAGGTCATTAACTCGAGATTCTAGGCACAGCAGGTGAGTATTCAGGTCTGCGATTGACCGTGCCAGGGAGTCTTTAGAGGTTTTTATCTCCAGCTTTATCTCGTGCGTGATGTCTTGTTTTAAGCCCTTCAACATGTCCTTGAGATCCCTCTTGGAGAAAGCTGGGTCAGGGAAAGGGGGGCCCGGAGGGGGCGAGTGGACTTCAGCTCTCACCACCTGCATTCTCGATTTTCCTGAGTCGGGAGGGTTTAAAAAGGCGGTGATGTCTCTTGCTTTGCCCTTCGCTGCTGCTTTGGGCATTGCTGAGGAGGTCTAATACATTTCAGGTGGGGGGGCGTGGGGTGCCCCCAGCAAGTAGGAGGTGAGCCGAGTCAAGTTTCAGGGTGTACGCCAGGAGCCACTGAGCGTAGCGCCGGTCCCGTTTGTGTGGGGGATGGGATGGATTGTGCTCCCGCAGGGGATCAGGGAGGCCTGTAGTATCAGTGAGGGTGTGGCCCTCCAGTGCCGATCTAGGCGACCACCAGCAGTTCAAGAGCCAGAAATGTAGACTCTGGCGTAGGAAGACTGTGCAATTTGCAGTAAAGGTGCCATACAGTGGTACAGCTATGCGGACCCTGCACGGTTTCGGGGTGTACAGTTATCTTGGTATAGTGTGGTTTGTTTAGGGCAGGGCCCCAAGCTCAGCACCTTCTTGTTGTGGCAGAACCCTCGGGATGGAACCTTACTACTTTTGTTGCTACTGGGCGCCGAGGCTCATTCACAGAGGCTCAATCACAGAGCAGTTTGTAGGAAGGGAGGTCGGCATTCTGCATGGCTCAGGAAGCGGGTGGGGCCTTAAATGAAGGCATGGTATCAAACATACTTCTAAATATAAATAGTGTGAGAAACAATGTTATGCAAAAGAAAAGTGTTCAAGAAATGATATGTCAGGATAAACAAGCAATTGGCTTCCCTTCTCTTTCCTGCTTTTTTAGCACAGGACAAGAAAGCTCACTCTTCTCTTATCATATCTTAACAACACTTATAAGCGCAACATATTTAGTTATTTATTTTACATTTTTAAAGTGCTCACACAGCCCGTGGGCATCGAGGCACTGTTACAGAAATGTTTGTTTTTTTAGTTGCGTAATTGTTTTTTTTGTGTCTTAGTTGCGTATATATGACGCGCTTAAACACCCAGAGGTTTCTAAGAGCGGATCCGGGGAACGAACCTGTGTTGCTTCATATTGTCTTGTTTCCAAGGCGTGCACGTTTCCGCTGAGCTATCCTGCTGGGCCAAAGGCATATTGGCGCTAAAGCTAAAGAGGTAGGGTCAGACCAGAGCATCAGAAACTAAAAAAGATCTAAAAAAGAAAGGTCTTCAGCTCCCAGCGGACAGGCAAATGGGCTTCGATGTTGCGTAAGGATAATGGAAGAAGATTCCAGTCCTTTCCTGCGACCACTGAGAAGGCGCGGCCATCCACATAGTCGAGCCTAGCCCTCGGGGGCTGGATGGCCTTCAGAGCTTATGAACGGAGTGGCATAACAGGTTTATAAATACAAAACTTTGCCTGAAGAATTTCTGCTCCTGATTTATAGAGAGCCTTATGAACCAACCACAGCGACTTGACTATAATATGCTGCTCAACAGGTAGCCAGTGAAGTTGGCGCAGAAGCAGGGTCATATGGGCACCAAAAGGAGGGTGAAGAACAGCCCTGGCTGTCGCATTTGGCAATAGCTGAAGACGCTGAAGCAAATGTCTCAGAAGGGCAAGATATAAGGCATTACAATAGTCAATATTGCTGATAACCAGGGAGGAGACCACTGGTGCATGGAACTTCTTGGGAATACAAGGCAGGACTTTCCGCAGAATCCAGAGTTCAAAATGAGCTTTTTGGCAGACGAAAGAGACTTGATCGGCCATAGAAAGAGAGGCTGAGATTTTGACACCCAGGTCTTTCCCCGAAGAGACCAGGCGGGTAAAGAGACCAAGACGCTCAGGCCAAAACTAAGGGGTCCAAAACAGAGAGGGAAATGCAGTGCCCACACCCAACACCTCTGTTTTTTCTCCATTGAGCTTAATCCAGTTCGAGGCCATCTAGTCGCCAATGGCCTGCAGGCAGTTCCTCAGTCGAACCGCTGTCTGTGGTTGGGAAAGATCCTACCGCACAATGATTTGAGTATAATCGGCATTGGAATAACACAAAAAGCCAAATGCATGAATAATACTCAGCAGTGGTTGAAAATACAGATTGAATAGGGTAGGAGACAATGTAGAGCCCTGAGGGACTCCACAGAGCAGAGGGATAGGCTGAGAGCAGAGCGGGGGTAGAGAAACAGATTGAGAGCACCCCATCAGAAAAGAAGAGAACCAGGCTAAAACTTGGCCGGATAGGCCCTTCCCGAGGTGGCCAGGTGATCAGGGTAGGGTGGTCAATGGTGTCAAATGCCGCTGATAGATCAAGCAAAATCAGGGCCCCCACCCCACCCTGGTCAACCAAGCGAGTCAAGTCATCCACAACAGAGACCAATACCCCGACCTGGGCGAAAACCAGATTGAAATGGGTCAACGAATCCAGAAGTCTCCAGAAAAGTGCTCAGAAGAGGGGATACCAAAGATTCAAGTAGTTTCATGAGGCAGGAATCAAAGAGATAGGACGAAAGTTAGACAGAACTACAGGGTCAAAGTCTGGCTTTTTCAGCATCGGGATGACAAGGGCATGCTTAAGATTATCGGGAATGATCCCAGAAAGGAGAGAGTCGTTAACAGCATCAGTGAGTCATGGAACAATGTCATCAGAGATGTTCTTTAAAACAGAGAGCGGGATAGAATCATTCGTTGAGGCTGATTTAAGACTATTACTTGAGCTTAGTACAGTATCTGGCTTCTCTAGCATGAGGGTGCACTTCAAAACTTCAACATCATGGTCTTCTATGCCAAAGTCTCTTTGCCATTCAACGTCTCTTTTTCAGAGGGCCTGAGGCAATACGACAAACATCAAAGTTCCGTTCTTCTTAGGATTTCACACCTTGAAACACTTGTGTATAGGCGCGTTACAAATGCCATATCATATCATATCATATCACGTACAAATTATCAAGTGATTTTCTGTTCACCCCAGGTCCCCCTCTGCCAGACTCAGACCACTTTAACACAAAACCTTCTCCGGAATATTGTTTCACTTCACCTCGGGTCCCCCTCAGCTGGCTCACACCCACTTTAACACAAAACCTTCTTGGGTGAATTTTGCATACCCCGGGTCCCCTTCCGCTGGACTCAGACCCACTTTAACACAAAACTTTCTTGGGTGATTTTCGCTTCACCCCAGGTCCCCCTCCACCTGTCATGGCCAAAGGACCCAGAACACAAAAACGACACTATCTAGTGATGCGGTCAATGGGTCACTTGACTCACTTATGTCCCGTTGGGACCCATAAACACGGGGGCCCTGGCTGGACTCAGTCCTGGCGCTTTTGGCGCCAGGCTCATATAGAGATGTGAGCAGGAACACTTTATTTCAGTGCAGGAGTGCTTTTACTTTACAAGAACTTTCCAGGAGCTGAAAGCCTTTATTCCAGAGAACATCCTCATGTGCTGACTCATCGGGTGTGGCTCCCTAGGCCTGGTCTTCATGTGCTGACCCATCAGGTGTGGCAGGCAGGCTGAACCTGGTGGGCGTGGCTACAGAAGCTCAGCTATATAAGCTGCTCCATCCTTAAGGCCGGTGCTTCGCCTTACTGTGCACTCGCGTGCAATGTGACGCCCACCGCCGCTTGGACCAGTTTACTTACCTTTGAAACCATGCGTTCTCCTGCATACTCACCTCCAGGAAACTGGTGCTGCATCGCTTCATCTGCAGACTCATCGCCTGACATCCAGTGTTCTTGATCCCGATACTGCAGCACCGCGCTCTGCATCCACAAACTCGGACCCTGTAAAGAAGAAGAAAGACAAGGTTAGAACATCCTTCCTAGGGCCACGCCACATTTGCACCCTGCACGACCCCTAGTTAACAACTTACCAGCTACTGTACCGCTGCAGCTTCATTCCTCGTTCCCTCCAGCTGCTGCCTCGAGCTCAGCAGCTTCTGCCGGGCCGGCAACATCATCTGCAAGGGAAGAAAACAAAAGAGCAAACACCAAGAGTGGAACGGACAGCAATACAAGACAACAAACTTTAGAATACAGCAAAAACAGATGAGGAAAGACAAAGGCAAACAGGAACACTTACCTGAAGTATAGTGGCTTAGTTGCACCAGGACAGGACTACCACGTGCAAGGGACCAGTGAAGGAACTCGATCCAGATCATACAAGCGCCCCTGCCAGAAGCAGCAGGACGGAGTGCTCACCAAAACTAATCAGCAGGTGAGCTTTCCAGGGACAGCGCATCCCACGGGTACCACGGTTTGGGAGAAGGGGTCTGGAAGGGGTTCAGGCGCACAAGCTGGCATACTCACACCCCCTTTTCTCCACGCAGGAGCCGTCCCGAGCAGCATCACCTATTACCACCAGTCACCACATAAACGCACAGGGCGAAGTCGGACCCGAGTGACTTTACCCCCGGGAGGGCTGCAACCGTGCCCCAACGCCTCAGCAGAGACCAGGTGAGCGTAACAGAATGCAAAGCCTTTTTGAATCTCTGCCTGGGTGTTATGGAAACTTCTAAAACGGACCAGCTGGCCCGATTGCTGGGAGAGTTATGGGCTGAAGTTCATGCCTCAAGAAAGGAAACCAATGCCCTAAGGAGGGATCTAATTGTGAACCGAGAGCAGACAGATGAACTAGCAAGGCAAATGCTCCAGGCACAGGCAGTCCAGGTCCTACTGCCGGGGTATGCCCCTCCTGCCACGCCTCCACAGCCCACGCCAGTACAGGTGGTTCTTCCAGCGAGGGTTCCCCTGGCCCCGCCAGAACACTTCACAGGTGATCCGAATACGTACGCCATCTTTATGAATCAATGTCGCCTACATTTCTTGTGCAGACCTGGGGCGTTCCCCAACGATCAAGCGAGAGTGGTATTTGCACTCTCATATTTGGGAGGTAGTGCAGCGGACTGGTCAATACCCTTGGTAAACCAGGATGATCCTTTGCTTCGAGACTTCTGAGGTTTCCAGCGTTAAATTGAGAAACTATTTACACAGCATACTCAAGGGCGGGCTCTGGACAATGAACTGTTATCACTACAGCAGGGTAATCAAGACCTACTAACATATATTGCTTCCTTCAATCATCTGTAGCGCAAACAAACTGGCCAGAGGAGTAAAGAACTATGCTATTTTACCGAGGCTTGCGAGGGGAACTTAAGGACGTATTAGCCCAAGTAGTAATCTCCGAGATCTCAGAGAATGCCCGGTGAAACCACCCAGGAAAGCAGTTGGAGCAACTGACAAGGGTGAAGAAGAAGAACTCGGGAAACTCCAACGCCTGGCAAGCGTAGCGGTCCACTTGTCAAGCGGTGAAAAGGAACCTATACAGATCTCACATCTAGTCATCCCTGTGCTCCTGGTAAACCACAAGCAACTGTCGAAAATACATGCCTTGGAGGCATACATTGACAGTGGGGCTGTGGGAAATTACATGGACCAAGATCTGGCTACCCAGATAGGCCTTCCTCTCCGACAGAAGCAGGTTTCGGAAAAAGTCACAGCAGTTGATGGATCTCAGCTATCATCCGGCCCAGTGATGCATTACAGCCAGAAGGTCACACTTCTGTGTCAGGACGGTCACCAAGTGGACATCACATTCAATCTCATCAGCGCTCCTCAGTTACAGATGACATTGAGAATGCCCTGGCTGGAGACCCACAATCTCAGGATTGACTGGCGTAAACGAGTTCTGACCTTTCCCCAAGACTGTGCCGACACCTGTTATAGCAAGGGATTCTCATTAAAAGGTCTTACCAACCCAGGTTCGTCGAAGAAAGAAACCATACTGGGCCTCACCAGTTCATTACCACCTGAATACCTGAATTACCAAGATGTCTTTCAAAAAGAGCAAGCAAACACCCTACCTCTGCACAGACCGTATGATTGCCAAATTGATCTGGTACCTGGAGCTCAAGTTCCCTGCAGCCGGACTTACGCCCTAACAGGACAGGAAAACCAGCATCTAAAAACCTACCTCGATCAGTATCTGGCAAATGGTTTCATTTGTCCGTCCAAGTCCCCTGCATACTCGCCCCTCTTTTTTGTGCCTAAAAAGGAGGGGGACCTGAGAACTTGCATTGACTACAGAGCACTTAACCAGATCACAGTAAAAAACGGTACCCGTTACCGCTTATCCCCAAGCTCTTGGATGAAGTCAAAAACCCTCAGATATATACAAAACTAGATTTACGAAGGGCCTACCATCTAGTAAGAGTAAAAAAAGGAGACGAGTGGAAGACAGCCTTTTCCACGAAATATGGCCTTTATGAATATCAGGTTATGCCCTTTGGACTATGTAATGCCCCTGCGGCGTTCCAATTTTTTATGAATGACGTGCTCCGTGAACTGTTGGACGTCTGCGCTCTTGTCTATATTGATGACATTCTTATCTATTCGACCACCAAGGAGGACCACGTCAACCATGTCCGGGCAGTTTTGGAGAAACTGCAGCAACACCGGCTATATGCCAAATTGGAGAAATGCTTCTTTCTGTAACAGAGGTAGAATTCCTCGGCTTTATTCTCATACCACGGGGCATACGCATTGACACGTGCAAGGTAGACACTATCATTAACTGGCCCTTACTGACATCCATAAAGGGAGTACAGAGTGAACTCGGGTTCGCCAACTTTTATCGCCGGTTCATTCCCAGGTTCTCCCAGATCGTCCACCCAATCACCTAAGACCCGGAGTATGCAATGGAAAAGCGGACGGCCTGTCTCGCATGTTTAAGGGAGAAAAGACATTCACTACACCAGACCCTGTGACCATCATCCCGGAAGGACGAATCCAAGGCATGATTGCCTCAATCACCACTCTAGACAACTTAAAATCTGACCTGCAGCACTTGATGAGTCCACCAGCGCAACATGAATGGCTAGGGAATGGAGACGGGTATACGATTGTGGACAACCTACCATACTACCAAGGACGATTATACATCCCGGAACAGAAATTACATAATCAAATCATCAGAAACTATCATGATTCATTAGTAGAAGGGCATCCGGGAATAGCCAAAACGTTAGCTAAAATAAAGAAAAATCACTGGTGGCCAACTTGGCGAAAGGATATTGTCCAGATCATCGCAACCTATGATGCCACACAGAAATTCAATGGCTCTGACCTTCTAGCCGCAGCCATTATCACTTCTTTTTCATGGTAGAAATGTACCGGGGAGAGGACGTTCGGTAGCAGGTTGCGCCTCTGTTGGGTGGAGGAGTAGACCCTATGGGTCCTGTCTAGGATAAGTTCTTCTGCGTCTGGGAGATCAAGCATTGACTTGAAGAGAGCAGTCACATATGCTGCATTTGCTGCAGGTTCTTGGTCTATAACATGGCACGGAATCCCCCGTAGGCGAACATTGTTCCGTCTCAACCTGTTTTCTAAGTCAGCTTGCTTCGCCCAGACGTCCTCAAGGTGTTCCTCAATTCCCTCCACTCTCTTTGTTAGCTCTGCTTAGTCGTGTGCTTGTTTGCAAGCTGTATTTTCAAGGTCATTAACTCGAGATTCTAGGCACAGCAGGTGAGTATTCAGGTCTGCGATTGACCGTGCCAGGGAGTCTTTAGAGGTTTTTATCTCCTGTTTTATCTCATGCATGATGTCTTGTTTTAAGCCCTTCAACATGTCCTTGAGATCCCTCTTGGAGAAAGCTGGGTCCGGGAAAGGGGGGCCCGGAGGGGCAAGTGGACTTCAGCTCTCACCACCTGCATTCTCGATTTTCCTGAGTCGGGAGGGTTTAAAAAGGCGGTGATGTCTCTTGCTTTGCCCTTCGCTGCTGCTTTGGGCATTGCTGAGGAGGTCTAATACATTTCAGGTGGGGGGGCGTGGGGTGCCCCCAGCAAGTAGGAGGTGAGCCGAGTCAAGTTTCAGGGTGTACTCCAGGAGCCACTGAGCGTAGCGCTGGTCCCGTTTGTGTGGGGGATGGGATGGATTGTGCTCCCGCAGGGGATCAGGGAGGCCTGTAGTATCAGTGAGGGTGTGGCCCTCCAGTGCCGATCTAGGCGACCACCAGCAGTTCAGGAGCCAGAAATCCAGACTCTGGCGTAGGAAGACTGTGCAATTTGCAGTAAAGGTGCCATACAGTGGTACAGCTATGCGGACCCTGCACGGTTTCGGGGTGTACAGTTATCTTGGTATAGTGTGGTTTGTTTAGCGCAGGGCCCCAAGCTCAGCACCTTCTTGTTGTGGCAGAACCCTCGGGATGGAACCTTACTACTTTTGTTGCTACTGGGCGTCGAGGCTCATTCACAGAGGCTCAATCACAGAGCAGTGGGTAGGAAGGGAGGCCGGCAGTCTGCATGGCTCAGGAAGCGGGTGGGGCCTTAAACGAAGGCATGGTATCAAACATACTTCTAAATATAAATAGTGTGAGAAACAATGTTATGCAAAAGAAAAGTGTTCAAGAAATGATATGTCAGGATAAACAAGCAATTGGCTTCCCTTCTCTTCCCCGCTTTTTTAGCACAGGACAAGGAGGCTCACTCTTTTCTTATCTTATCTTAATAACACTTATAAGCGCAACATATTTAGTTATTTATTTTAAATTTTTAAAGTGATTTTTAAAGTGCTCACACAGCCCGTGGGTATTGAGGCACTGTTACAGAAATTTTTGTTTTTTTAGTTGCGTAATTGTTTTTTTTGTGTCTTAGTTGCGTATATATGACGTGCTTAAACACCCAGAGGTTTCTAAGAGCGGATCCGGGGATCGAACCTGTGTTGCTTCATATTGTCTTGTTTCCAAGGCGTGTACGTTGCCGCTGAGATATCCTGCTGGGCCAAAGGCATATTGGCGCTAAAGCTAAAGAGGTAGGGTCAGACCAGAGCATCAGAAACTAAAAAAGATCTAAAAAAGAAAGGTCTTCAGCTCCCAGCGGACAGCAAATGGGCCTCGATGTTGCGTAAGGATAATGGAAGAAGATTCCAGTCCTTTCCTGCCACCACTGAGAAGGCGCGGCCATCCACATAGTCGAGCCTAGCCCTCAGGGGCTGGATGGCCTTCAGAGTTTATGAACGGAGTGGCATAACAGGTTTGTAAATACAAACCTTTGCCTGAAGAATTTCTGCTCCTGATTTATAGAGAGCCTTATGAACCAAGCACAGCGACTTGACTATAATATGCTGCTCAACAGGTAGCCAGTGAAGTTGGCGCAGAAGCAGGGTCATATGGGCACCAAATGGAGGGTGAAGAACAGCCCTGGCTGTCGCATTTGGCAATAGCTGAAGACGCTGAAGCAAATGTCTCAGAAGGGCAAGCTATAAGGCATTGCAATAGTCAATATTGCTGATAACCAGGGAGGAGACCACTGGTGCATGGAACTTCTCGGGAATACAAGGCAGGACTTTCCGCAGAATCCAGAGTTCAAAATGAGCTTTTTGGCGGACGAAAGAGACTTGATCGGCCATAGAAAGAGAGGCTGAGATTTTGACACCCAGGTCTTTCCCCGAAGAGACCAGGCGGGTAAAGAGACCAAGACGCTCAGGCCAAAACTAAGGGGTCCAAAACAGAGAGGGAAATGCAGTGCCCACACCCAACACCTCTGTTTTTTCTCCATTGAGCTTAATCCAGTTCGAGGCCATCTAGTCGCCAATGGCCTGCAGGCAGTTCCTCAGTCGAACCGCTGTCTGTGGTTGGGAAAGATCCTACCGCACAATGATTTGAGTATAATCGGCATTGGAATAACACAAAAAGCCAAATGCATGAATAATACTCAGCAGTGGTTGAATATACAGATTGAATAGGGTAGGAGACAATGTAGAGCCCTGAGGGACTCCACAGAGCAGAGGGATAGGCTGAGAGCAGAGCGGGGGTAGAGAAACAGATTGAGAGCACCCCATCAGAAAAGAAGAGAAGCAGGCTAAAACTTGGCCGGATAGGCCCTTCCCGAGGTGGCCAGGTGATCAGGGTAGGGTGGTCAATGGTGTCAAATGCCGCTGATAGATCAAGCAAAATCAGGGCCCCCACCCCACCCTGGTCAACCAAGCGAGTCAAGTCATCCACAACAGAGACCAATACCCCGACCTGGGCGAAAACCAGATTGAAACGGGTCAACGAATCCAGAAGTCTCCAGAAAAGTGCTCAGAAGAGGGGATACCAAAGATTCAAGTAGTTTCATGAGGCAGGAATCAAAGAGATAGGACGAAAGTTAGACAGAACTACAGGGTCAAAGTCTGGCTTTTTCAGCATCGGGATGACAAGGGCATGCTTAAGATTATCGGGAATGATCCCAGAAAGGAGAGAGTCGTTAACAGCATCAGTGAGTCATGGAACAATGTCATCAGAGATGTTCTTTAAAACAGAGAGCGGGATAGAATCATTCGTTGAGGCTGACTTAAGACTATTACTTGAGCTTAGTACAGTCTCTGGCTTCTCTAGCATGAGGGTGCACTTCAAAACTTCAACATCATGGTCTTCTATGCCAAAGTCTCTTTGCCATTCAACGTCTCTTTTTCAGAGGGCCTGAGGCAATACGACAAACATCAAAGTTCCGTTCTTCTTAGGATTTCACACCTTGAAACACTTCTGTATAGGCGCATTACAAATGCCATATCATATCATATCATATCACATACAAATTATCAAGTGATTTTCTGTTCACCCCAGGTCCCCCTCTGCCAGACTCAGACCACTTTAACACAAAACCTTCTCCGGAATATTGTTTCACTTCACCTCGGGTCCCCCTCAGCTGGCTCACACCCACTTTAACACAAAACCTTCTTGGGTGAATTTCGCATACCCCGGGTCCCCTTCCGTCGGGACCAGTTTACTTACATTTGAAACCATGCGTTCTCCTGCATACTCACCTCCAGGAAACTGGTGCTGCATCGCTTCATCTGCAGACTCATCGCCTGACATCCAGTGTTCTTGATCCCGATACTGCAGCACCGCGCTCTGCATCCACAAACTCGGACCCTGTAAAGAAGAAGAAAGACAAGGTTAGAACATCCTTCCTAGGGCCACGCCACATTTGAACCCTGCATGACCCCTAGTTAACAATTTACCAGCTACTGTACCGCTGCAGCTTGATTCCTCGTTCCCTCCAGCTGCCGCCTCGAGCTCAGCAGCTTCTGCCGGGCCGGCAACATCATCTGCAAGGGAAGAAAACAAAAGAGCAAACACCAAGAGTGGAACGGACAGCAATACAAGACAACAAACTTTAGAATACAGCAAAAACAGATGAGGAAAGACAAAGGCAAACAGGAACACTTACCTGAAGTCTAGTGGCTTAGTTGCACCAGGACAGGACTACCACGTGCAAGGGACCAGTGAAGGAACTCGGTCCAGATCATACAAGCGCCCCTGCCAGAAGCAGCAGGACGGAGTGCTCACCAAAACTAATCAGCAGGTGAGCTTTCCAGGGACAGCGCATCCCACGGGTACCACGGTTTGGGAGAAGGGGTCTGGAAGGGGTTCAGGCGCACAAGCTGGCATACTCACACACCCTTTTCTCCACGCAGGAGCCGTCCCGAGCAGCATCACCTATTACCACCAGTCACCACATAAGCGCACAGGGCGAAGTCGGACCCGAGTGACTTTACCCTCGGGAGGGCTGCAACCGTACCCCAACGCCTCCGCAGAGACCAGGTGAGCGTAACAGAATGTGAAGCCTTTTTGAATCTCTGCCTGGGCGTTATGGAAACTTCTAAAACGGACCAGCTGGCCCGATTGCTGGGAGAGTTATGGGCTGAAGTTCATGCCTCAAGAAAGGAAACCAATGCCCTAAGGAGGGATCTAATTGTGAACCAGGAGCAGACAGATGAACTAGCAAGGCAAATGCTCCAGGCACAGGCAGTCCAGGTCCTACTGCCGGGGTATGCCCCTCCTGCCACGCCTCCACAGCCCACGCCAGTACAGGTGGTTCTTCCAGCGAGGGTTCCCCTGGCCATGCCAGAACACTTCACAGGTGATCCGAATACGTATGCCATCTTTATGAATCAATGTCGCCTACATTTCTTGTGCAGACCTGGGGCGTTCCCCAACGATCAAGCGAGAGTGGTATTTGCACTCTCATATTTGGGAGGTAGTGCAGCGGACTGGTCAATACCCTTGGTAAACCAGGATGATCCTTTGCTTCGAGACTTCTGAGGTTTCCAGCGTGAAATTGAGAAACTATTTGCACAGCATACTCAAGGGCGGGCTTTGGACAATTAACTGTTATCACTACAGCATGGTAATCAAGACCTAGTAACATATACCGCTTCCATCAATCATCTGTAGCGCAAACAAACTGGCCAGAGGAGAAAAGAACTATGCTATTTTACCGAGGCTTGCGAGGGGAACTTAAGGACGTATTAGCCCAAGTAGTAAAT
This sequence comes from Ambystoma mexicanum, assembly GCF_040938575.1. Taxonomy (NCBI): domain Eukaryota; kingdom Metazoa; phylum Chordata; class Amphibia; order Caudata; family Ambystomatidae; genus Ambystoma; species Ambystoma mexicanum. The sequence continues at coordinate 94,684,748 of NC_090939.1, read as the reverse complement.
CCCCTGGAAAGATGTGCTGAATACATCGACCTGACAGTGCAGCTCGATCACAGATTGCAGGACCGGAAGATGGATCGGGCCAACGCCGAGGGGCAGTCGGTCTATGTGCGACCCTGTGAGAATCAAACCAAATCCCACGATCAGTCTGAGCCAATGCCAATCGGAGGCTTGCAGAGCCCACTCACAAAGGCAGAAAGGGAGAAAAGGAGACAGCAGCAGCTTAGTTTGTACTGTGGTAAGGCAGGTCACTATCTCCGAGAATGCCCGGTGAAACCACCCAGGAAAGTAGTTGGAGCAACTGACAAGGGTGAAGAAGAAGAACTCGGGAAACTCCAACGCCTGGCAAGCGTAGCGGTCAACTTGTCAAGCGGTGAAAAGGAACCTATACAGATCTCACATCTAGTCATCCCTGTGCTCCTGGTAAACCACAAGCAACTGTCGAAAATACATGCCTTGGAGGCATACATTGACAGTGGGGCTGTGGGAAATTACATGGACCAAGATCTGGCTACCCAGATAGGCCTTCCTCTCCGACAGAAGCAGGTTTCGGAAAAAGTCACAGCAGTTGATGGATCTCAGCTATCATCCGGCCCAGTGATGCATTACAGCAAGAAGGTGACACTTCTGTGTCAGGACGGTCACCAAGTGGACATCACATTCAATCTCATCAGCGCTCCTCAGTTACAGATGACATTGAGAATGCCCTGGCTGGAGACCCACAATCTCAGGATTGACTGGCGTAAACGAGTTCTGACCTTTCCCCAAGACTGTGCCGACACCTGTTATAGCAAGGGATTCTCATTAAAAGGTCTTACCAACCCAGGTTCGTCGAAGAAAGAAACCATACTGGGCCTCACCAGTTCATTACCACCTGAATACCTGGATTACCAAGATGTCTTTCAAAAAGAGCAAGCAAACACCCTACCTCTGCACAGACCGTATGATTGCCAAATTGATCTGGTACCTGGAGCTCAAGTTCCCTGCAGCCGGATTTACGCCCTAACAGGACAGGAAAACCAGCATCTAAAAACCTACCTCGATCAGTATCTGGCAAATGGTTTCATTTGTCCGTCCAAGTCCCCTGCATACTCGCCCCTCTGTTTTTGTGCCTAAAAAGGAGGGGGACCTGAGAACTTGCATTGACTACAGAGCACTTAACCAGATCACAGTAAAAAACGGTACCCGTTACCGCTTATCCCCAAGCTCTTGGATGAAGTCAAAAACCCTCAAATATATACAAAACTAGATTTATTAGGGGCCTACCATCTAGTAAGAGTAAAAAAAGGAGACGAGTGGAAGACAGCCTTTTGCACTAAATATGGCCTTTATGAATTATGCCCTTTGGACTATGTAATGCCCCGGCGGCGTTCCAATTTTTTAGGAATGACGTGCTCCGCGAACTGTTGGACGTCTGCGCTCTTGTCTATATTGATGACATTCTTATCTATTCGACCACCAAGGAGGACCACGTCAACCATGTCCGGGCAGTTTTGGAGAAACTGCAGCAACACCGGCTATATGCCAAATTGGAGAAATGCTTCTTTCATGTAACAGAGGTAGAATTCCTCGGCTTTATTCTCATACCACGGGGCATACGCATTGACACGTGCAAGGTAGACACTATCATTAACTGGCCCTCACTGACATCCATAAAGGGAGTACAGAGTGAACTCGGGTTCGCCAACTTTTATCGGCGGTTCATTCCCAGGTTCTCCCAGATCGTCCACCCAATCACCTAAGACCCGGAGTATGCAATGGAAAAGCGGACGGCCTGTCTCGCATAATTAAGGGAGAAGAGACATTCACTACACCAGACCCTGTGACCATCATCCCGGAAGGACGAATCCAAGGCATGATTGCCTCAATCACCACTCTAGACAACTTAAAATCTGACCTGCAACACTTGATGAGTCCACCAGCGCAACATGAATGGCTAGGGAATGGAGACCGGTATACGATCGTGGACAACCTACCATACTACCAGGGACGATTATACATCCCGGAAAAGAAATTACATAATCAAATCATCAGAAACTATCATGATTCATTAGTAGAAGGGCATCCGGGAATAGCCAAAACGTTAGCTAAAATAAAGAAAAATCACTGGTGGCCAACTTGGTGAAAGGATATTGTCCAGATCATCGCAACCTGTGATGCCACACAGAAATTCAACGGCTCTGACCTTCTAGCCGCAGCCATTATCACTTCTTTTTCATGGTAGAAATGTACCGGGGAGAGGACGTTCGGTAGCAGGTTCCGCCTCTGTTGGGTGGAGGAGTAGACCCTATGGGTCCTGTCTAGGATAAGTTCTTCTGCGTCTGGGAGATCAAGCATTGACTTGAAGAGAGCAGTCACATATGCTGCATTTGCTGCAGGTTCTTGGTCTATAACATGGCACGGAATCCCCCGTAGGCGAACATTGTTCCGTCTCAACCTGATTTCTAAGTCAGCTTGCTTCGCCCAGACGTCCTCAAGGTGTTCCTCAATTCCCTCCACTCTCTTTGTGAGCTCTGTGTAGTCGTGTGTTTGTTTGCAAGCTGTATTTTCAAGGTCATTAACTCGAGATTCTAGGCACAGCAGGTGAGTATTCAGGTCTGCGATTGACCGTGCCAGGGAGTCTTTAGAGGTTTTTATCTCCTGCTTTATCTCGTGCGTGATGTCTTGTTTTAAGCCCTTCAACATGTCCTTGAGATCCCTCTTGGAGAAAGCTGGGTCAGGGAAAGGGGGCCCGGAGGGGGCGAGTGGACTTCAGCTCTCACCACCTGCATTCTCGATTTTCCTGAGTCGGGAGGGTTTAAAAAGGCGGTGATGTCTCTTGCTTTGCCCTTCACTGCTGCTTTGGGCATTGCTGAGGAGGTCTAATACATTTCAGGTGGGGGGGCGTGGGGTGCCCCCAGCAAGTAGGAGGTGAGCCGAGTCAAGTTTCAGGGTGTACGCCAGGAGCCACTGAGCGTAGCGCCGGCCCCGTTTGTGTGGGGGATGGTATGGATTGTGCTCCCGCAGGGGATCAGGGAGGCCTGTAGTATCATTGAGGGTGTGGCCCTCCGGTGCCGATCTAGGCGACCACCAGCAGTTCAAGAGCCAGAAATGTAGACTCTGGCGTAGGAAGACTGTGCAATTTGCAGTAAAGGTGCCATACAGTGGTACAGCTATGCGGACCCTGCACGGTTTCGGGGTGTACAGTTATCTTGGTATAGTGTGGTTTGTTTAGGGCAGGGCCCCAAGCTCAGCACCTTCTTGTTGTGGCAGAACCCTCGGGATGGAACCTTACTACTTTTGTTGCTACTGGGCGCCGAGGCTCATTCACAGAGGCTCAATCACAGAGCAGTTTGTAGGAAGGGAGGCCGGCATTCTGCATGGCTCAGGAAGCGGGTGGGGCCTTAAATGAAGGCATGGTATCAAACATACTTCTAAATATAAATAGTGTGAGAAACAATGTTATGCAAAAGAAAAGTGTTCAAGAAATGATATGTCTGGATAAACAAGCAATTGGCTTCCCTTCTCTTTCCTGCTTTTTTAGCACAGGACAAGAAGGCTCACTCTTTTCTTATCATATCTTAACAACACTTATAAGCGCAACATATTTAGTTATTTATTTTACATTTTTAAAGTGCTCACACAGCCCGTGGGCATCGAGGCACTGTTACAGAAATGTTTGTTTTTTTAGTTGCGTAATTGTTTTTTTTGTGTCTTAGTTGCGTATATATGACGCGCTTAAACACCCAGAGGTTTCTAAGAGCGGATCCGGGGAACGAACCTGTGTTGCTTCATATTGTCTTGTTTCCAAGGCGTGCACGTTTCCGCTGAGCTATCCTGCTGGGCCAAAGGCATATTGGCGCTAAAGCTAAAGAGGTAGGGTCAGACCAGAGCATCGGAAACTAAAAAAGATCTAAAAAAGAAAGGTCTTCAGCTCCCAGCGGACAGGCAAATGGGCTTCGATGTTGCGTAAGGATAATGGAAGAAGATTCCAGTCCTTTCCTGCCACCACTGAGAAGGCGCGGCCATCCACATAGTCGAGCCTAGCCCTCGGGGGCTGGATGGCCTTCAGAGCTTATGAACGGAGTGGCATAACAGGTTTGTAAATACAAAACTTTGCCTGAAGAATTTCTGCTCCTGATTTATAGAGAGCCTTATGAACCAAGCACAGCGACTTGACTATAATATGCTGCTCAACAGGTAGCCAGTGAAGTTGGCGCAGAAGCAAGGTCATATGGGCACCAAAAGGAGGGTGAAGAACAGCCCTGGCTGTCGCATTTGGCAATAGCTGAAGACGCTGAAGCAAATGTCTCAGAAGGGCAAGATATAAGGCATTGCAATAGTCAATATTGCTGATAACCAGGGAGGAGACCACTGGTGCATGGAACTTCTCGGGAATACAAGGCAGGACTTTCCGCAGAATCCAGAGTTCAAAATGAGCTTTTTGGCAGACGAAAGAGACTTGATCGGCCATAGAAAGAGAGGCTGAGATTTTGACACCAAGGTCTTTCCCCGAAGAGACCAGGCGGGTAAAGAGACCAAGACGCTCAGGCCAAAACTAAGGGGTCCAAAACAGAGAGGGAAATGCAGTGCCTCACCCAACACCTCTGTTTTTTCTCCATTAAGCTTAATCCATTTCGAGGCCATCTAGTCGCCAATGGCCTGCAGGCAGTTCCTCAGTCGAACCGCTGTCTGTGGTTGGGAAAGATCCTACCGCACAATGATTTGAGTATAATCGGCATTGGAATAACACAAAAAGCCAAATGCATGAATAATACTCAGAAGTGGTTGAATATAAAGATTGAATAGGGTAGGAGACAATGTAGAGCCCTGAGGGACTCCACAGAGCAGAGGGATAGGCTGAGAGCAGAGCGGGGGTAGAAAAACAGATTGAGAGCACCCCATCAGAAAAGAAGAGAGCCAGGCTAAAACTTGGCCGGATAGGCCCTTCCCGAGGTGGCCAGGTGATCAGGGTAGGGTGGTCAATGGTGTCAAATGCCGCTGATAGATCAAGCAAAATCAGGGGCCCCACCCCACCCTGGTCAACCAAGTGAGTCAAGTCATCCACAACAGAGACCAATACCCCGACCTGGGCGAAAACCATATTGAAACGGGTCAACGAATCCAGAAGTCTCCAGAAAAGTGCTCAGAAGAGGGGATACCAAAGATTCAAGGAGTTTCATGATCCAGGAATCAAAGAGATAGGACGAAAGTTAGATAGTACTACAGGGTCAAAGTCTGGCTTTTTCAGCAGCGGGATGACAAGGGCATGCTTAAGATTATCGGGAATGATCCCAGAAAGGAGAGAGTCATTAACAGCCTCAGTGAGTCATGGAACAATGTCATCAGAGATGTTCTTTAAAACAGAGAGCGGGATAGAATCATTCGTTGAGGCTGACTTAAGACTATCACTTGAGCTTAGTACAGTCTCTGGCTTCTCTAGCATGAGGGTGCACTTCAAAACTTCAAAATCATGGCCTTCTATGCCAAAGTCTCTTTGCCATTCAACGTCTCTTTTTCAGAGGGCCTGAGGCAATACGACAAACATCAAAGTTCCGTTCTTCTTAGGATTTCACACCTTGAAACACTTGTGTATAGGCGCGTTACAAATGCCATATCATATCATATCATCTCACGTACAAATTATCAAGTGATTTTCTGTTCACCCCAGATCCCCCTCTGCCAGACTCAGACCACTTTAACACAAAACCTTCTCCGGAATATTGTTTCACTTCAACTCGGGTCCCCCTCAGCTGGCTCACACCCACTTTAACACAAAACCTTCTTGGGTGAATTTCGCATACCCCGGGTCCCCTTCCGCCGGACTCAGACCCACTTTAACACAAAACTTTCTTGGGTGATTTTCGCTTCACCCCAGGTCCCCCTCCACCTGTCATGGCCACAGGCCCCAGAACACAAAAACCACACTATCTAGTGATGGGGGCAATGGGTCACTTGACTCACTTATGTCGCGTTGGGACCCATAAACACAGGGGCCCTGGCTGGACTCAGTCCTGGCGCCTTTGGCGCCAGGCTCATATAGAGATGTGAGCAGGAACACTTTATTTCAGTGCAGGAGTGCTTTTACTTTACAAGAACTTTCCAGGAGCTGAAAGCCTTTATTCCAGAGAACATCCTCATGTGCTGACTCATCGGTTGTGGCTCCCTAGGCCTGGTCTTCATGTGCTGACTCATCAGGTGTGGCAGGCAGGCTGAACCTGGTGGGCGTGGCTACAGAAGCTCAGCTATATAAACTGCTCCATCCTTAAGGCCGGTGCTTCGCGTTACTGTGCACTCGCGTGCAATGTGACGCCCACCGCCGCTTGGACCAGTTTACTTACCTTTGAAACCATGCGTTCTCCTGCATACTCACCTCCAGGAAACTGGTGCTGCATCGCTTCATCTGCAGACTCATCGCCTGACATCCAGTGTTCTTGATCCCGATACTGCAGCACCGCGCTCTGCATCCACAAACTCGGACCCTGTAAAGAAGAAGAAAGACAAGGTTAGAACATCCTTCCTAGGGCCACGCCACATTTGAACCCTGCACGACCCCTAGTTAACAACTTACCAGCTACTGTACCGCTGCAGCTTCATTCCTCGTTCCCTCCAGCTGCCGCCTCGAGCTCAGCAGCTTCTGCCGGGCCGGCAACATCATCTGCAAGGGAAGAAAACAAAAGAGCAAACACCAAGAGTGGAACGGACAGCAATACAAGACAACAAACTTAAGAATACAGCAAAAACAGATGAGGAAAGACAAAGGCAAACAGGAACACTTACCTGAAGTATAGTGGCTTAGTTGCACCAGGACAGGACTACCACGTGCAAGGGACCAGTGAAGGAACTCGGTCCAGATCATACAAGCGCCTCTGCCAGAAGCAGCAGGACGGAGTGCTCACCAAAACTAATCTGCAGGTGAGCTTTCCAGGGACAGCGCATCCCACGGGTACCACGGTTTGGGAGAAGGGGTCTGGAAGGGGTTCAGGCGCACAAGCTGGCATACTCACACCCCCTTTTCTCCACGCAGGAGCCGTCCCGAGCAGCATCACCTATTACAACCAGTCACCACATAAGCGCACAGGGCGAAGTCGGACCCGAGTGACTTTACCCCCGGGAGGGCTGCAACCGTGCCCCAACGCCTCAGCAGAGACCAGGTGAGCGTAACAGAATGCGAAGCCTTTTTGAATCTCTGCCTGGGCGTTATGGAAACTTCTAAAACGGACCAGCTGGCCCGATTGCTGGGAGAGTTATGGGCTGAAGTTCATGCCTCAAGAAAGGAAACCAATGCCCTAAGGAGGGATCTAATTGTGAACCGGGAGCAGACAGATGAACTAACAAGGCAAATGCTCCAGGCACAGGCAGTCCAGGTCCTACTGCCGGGGTATGCCCCTCCTGCCACGCCTCCACAGCCCACGCCAGTACAGGTGGTTCTTCCAGAGAGGGTTCCCCTGGCCCCGCCAGAACACTTCACAGGTGATCCGAATACGTACGCCATCTTTATGAATCAATGTCGCCTACATTTCTTGTGCAGACCTGGGGCGTTCCCCAACGATCAAGCGAGAGTGGTATTTGCACTCTCATATTTGGGAGGTAGTGCAGCGGACTGGTCAATACCCTTGGTAAACCAGGATGATCCTTTGCTTCGAGACTTCTGAGGTTTCCAGCGTGAAATTGAGAAACTATTTGCACAGCATACTCAAGGGCGGGCTCTGGACAATGAACTGTTATCACTACAGCAGGGTAATCAAGACCTACTAACATATATCGCTTCCTTCAATCATCTGTAGCGCAAACAAACTGGCCAGAGGAGAAAAGAACTATGCTATTTTACAGAGGCTTGCGAGGGGAACTTAAGGACGTATTAGCCCAAGTAGTAAATCCCCCGGAAAGATGTGCTGAATACATCGACCTGACAGTGCAGCTCGATCACAGATTGCAGGACCGGAAGATGGATCGGGCCAATGCCGAGGGGCGGTCGGTCTATGTGCGACCCTGTGAGAATCAAACCAAATCCCACGATCAGTCTGAGCCAATGCAAATCGGAGGCTTGCAGAGCCCACTCACAAAGGCAGAAAGGGAGAAAAGGAGACAGCAGCAGCTTTGTTTGTACTGTGGTAAGGCAGGTCACTATCTCCGAGAATGCCCGGTGAAACCACCCAGGAAAGCAGTTGGAGCAACTGACAAGGGTGAAGAAGAAGAACTCGGGAAACTCCAACGCCTGGCAAGCGTAGCGGTCCACTTGTCAAGCGGTGAAAAGGAACCTATACAGATCTCACATCTAGTCATCCCTGTGCTCCTGGTAAACCACAAGCAACTGTCGAAAATACATGCCTTGGAGGCATACATTGACAGTGGGGCTGTGGGAAATTACATGGACCAAGATCTGGCTACCCAGATAGGCCTTCCTCTCCGACAGAAGCAGGTTTCGGAAAAAGTCACAGCAGTTGATGGATCTCAGCTATCATCCGGCCCAGTGATGCATTACAGCAAGAAGGTCACACTTCTGTGTCAGGACGGTCACCAAGTGGACATCACATTCAATCTCATCAGCGCTCCTCAGTTACAGATGACATTGAGAATGCCCTGGCTGGAGACTCACAATCTCAGGATTGACTGGCGTAAACGAGTTCTGACCTTTCCCCAAGACTGTGCCGACACCTGTTATAGCAAGGGATTCTCATTAAAAGGTCTTACCAACCCAGGTTCGTCGAAGAAAGAAACCATACTGGGCCTCACCAGTTCATTACCACCTGAATACCTGGATTACCAAGATGTCTTTCAAAAAGAGCAAGCAAACACCCTACCTCTGCACAGACCGTATGATTGCCAAATTGATCTGGTACCTGGAGCTCAAGTTCCCTGCAGCCGGATTTACGCCCTAACAGGACAGGAAAACCAGCATCTAAAAACCTACCTCGATCAGTATCTGGCAAATGGTTTCATTTGTCCGTCCAAGTCCCCTGCATACTCGCCCCTCTTTTTTTGTGCCTAAAAAGGAGGGGGGCCTGAGAACTTGCATTGACTACAGAGCACTTAACCAGATCACAGTAAAAAACGGTACCACTTACCGCTTATCCCCAAGCTCTTGGATGAAGTCAAAAACCCTCAGATATATACAAAACTAGATTTACGAGGGGCCTACCATCTAGTAAGAGTAAAAAAAGGAGACGAGTGGAAGACAGCCTTTTGCACTAAATATGGCCTTTATGAATATCAGGTTATGCCCTTTGGACTATGTAATGCCCCGGCGGCGTTCCAATTTTTTATGAATGACGTGCTCCGCGAACTGTTGGACGTCTGCGCTCTTGTCTATATTGATGACATTCTTATCTATTCGACCACCAAGGAGGACCACGTCAACCATGTCCGGGCAGTTTTGGAGAAACTGCAGCAACACCGGCTATATGCCAAATTGGAGAAATGCTTCTTTCATGTAACAGAGGTAGAATTCCTCGGCTTTATTCTCATACCACGGGGCATACGCATTGACACGTGCAAGGTAGACACTATCATTAACTGGCCCTCACTGCATCCATAAAGGGAGTACAGAGTGAACTCGGGTTCGCCAACTTTTATCGCCGGTTCATTCCCAGGTTCTCCCAGATCGTCCACCCAATCACCTAAGACCCGGAGTATGCAATGGAAAAGCGGACGGCCTGTCTCGCATGATTAAGGGAGAAGAGACATTCACTACACCAGACCCTGTGACCATCATCCCGGAAGGACGAATCCAAGGCATGATTGCCTCAATCATCACTCTAGACAACTTAAAATCTGACCTGCAACACTTGATGAGTCCACCAGCGCAACATGAATGGCTAGGGAATGGAGACCGGTATACGATCGTGGACAACCTACCATACTACCAAGGACGATTATACATCCCGGAAAAGAAATTACATAATCAAATCATCAGAAACTATCATGATTCATTAGTAGAAGGGCATCCGGGAATAGCCAAAACGTTAGCTAAAATAAAGAAAAATCACTGGTGGCCAACTTGGCGAAAGGATATTGTCCAGATCATCGCAACCTGTGATGCCACACAGAAATTCAACGGCTCTGACCTTCTAGCCGCAGCCATTATCACTTCTTTTTCATGGTAGAAATGTACCGGGGAGAGGACGTTCGGTAGCAGGTTGCGCCTCTGTTGGGTGGAGGAGTAGACCCTATGAGTCCTGTCTAGGATAAGTTCTTCTGCGTCTGGGAGATCAAGCATTGACTTGAAGAGAGCAGTCACATATGCTGCATTTGCTGCAGGTTCTTGGTCTATAACATGGCACGGAATCCCCCGTAGGCGAACATTGTTCCGTCTCAACCTGTTTTCTAAGTCAGCTTGCTTCGCCCAGACGTCCTCAAGGTGTTCCTCAATTCCCTCCACTCTCTTTGTGAGCTCTGTGTAGTCGTGTGTTTGTTTGCAAGCTGTATTTTCAAGGTCATTAACTCGAGATTCTAGGCACAGCAGGTGAGTATTCAGGTCTGCGATTGACCGTGCCAGGGAGTCTTTAGAGGTTTTTATCTCCTGCTTTATCTCGTGCGTGATGTCTTGTTTTAAGCCCTTCAACATGTCCTTGAGACTTGTAGAAAACTGGGTCTCTTGGAGAAAGCTGGGTCAGGGAAAGGGGGGCCCGGAGGTGGCGAGTGGACTTCAGCTCTCACCACCTGCATTCTCGATTTTCCTGAGTCGGGAGGGTTTAATAAGGCGGTGATGTCTCTTGCTTTGCCCTTCGCTGCTGCTTTTGGCATTGCTGAGGAGGTCTAATACATTTCAGGTGGGGGGGCGTGGGGTGCCCCCAGCAAGTAGGAGGTGAGCCGAGTCAAGTTTCAGGGTGTACGCCAGGAGCCACTGAGCGTAGCGCCGGTCCCGTTTGTGTGTGGGATGGGATGGATTGTGCTCCCGCAGGGGATCAGGGAGGCCTGTAGTATCAGTGAGGGTGTGGCCCTCCAGTGCCGATCTAGGCGACCACCAGCAGTTCAAGAGCCAGAAATGTAGACTCTGGCGTAGGAAGACTGTGCAATTTACAGTAAAGGTGCCATACAGTGGTACAGCTATGCGGACCCTGCACGGTTTCGGGGTGTACAGTTATCTTGGTATAGTGTGGTTTGTTTAGGGCAGGGCCCCAAGCTCAGCACCTTCTTGTTGTGGCAGAACCCTCGGGATGGAACCTTACTACTTTTGTTGCTACTGGGCGCCGAGGCTCATTCACAGAGGCTCAATCACAGAGCAGTTTGTAGGAAGGGAGGCCGGCATTCTGCATGGCTCAGGAAGCGGGTGGGGCCTTAAACGAAGGCATGGTATCAAACATACTTCTAAATATAAATAGTGTGAGAAACAATGTTATGCAAAAGAAATGATATGTCAGGATAAACAAGCAATTGGCTTCCCTTCTCTTCCCTGCTTTTTTAGCACAGGACAAGAAGGCTCACTCTTTTCTTATCATATCTTAACAACACTTATAAGCGCAACATATTTAGTTATTCATTTTACATTTTTAAAGTGCTCACACAGCCCCTGGGCATCGAGGCACTGTTACAGAAATGTTTGTTTTTTTAGTTGCGTAATTGTTTTTTTTGTGTCTTAGTTGCGTATATATGACGTGCTTAAACACCCAGAGGTTTCTAAGAGCGGATCCGGGGAACGAACCTGTGTTGCTTCATGTTGTCTTGTTTCCAAGGCGTGCACGTTTCCGCTGAGCTATCCTGCTGGGCCAAAGGCATATTGGGCTAAAGCTAAAGAGGTAGGGTCAGATCAGAGCATCAGAAACTAAAAAAGATCTAAAAAAGAAAGGTCTTCAGCTCCCAGCGGACAGGCAAATGGGCTTCGATGTTGCGTAAGGATAATGGAAGAAGATTCCAGTCCTTTCCTGCCACCACTGAGAAGGCGCGGCCATCCACATAGTCGAGCCTAGCCCTCGGGGGCTGGATGGCCTTCAGAGCTTATGAACGGAGTGGCATAACAGGTTTGTAAATACAAAACTTTGCCTGAAGAATTTCTGCTCCTGATTTATAGAGAGCCTTATGAACCAAGCACAGCGACTTGACTATAATATGCTGCTCAACAGGTAGCCAGTGAAGTTGGCGCAGAAGCAGGGTCATATGGGCACCAAAAGGAGGGTGAAGAACAGCCCTGGCTGTCGCATTTGGCAATAGCTGAAGACGCTGAAGCAAATGTCTCAGAAGGGCAAGATATAAGGCATTGCAATAGTCAATATTGCTGATAACCAGAGAGGAGACCACTGGTGCATGGAACTTCTCGGGAATACAAGGCAGGACTTTCCGCAGAATCCAGAGTTCAAAATGAGCTTTTTGGCAGACAAAAGAGACTTGATCGGCCATAGAAAGAGAGGCTGAGATTTTGACACCCAGGTCTTTCCCCGAAGAGACCAGGCGGGTAAAGAGACCAAGACGCTCAGGCCAAAACTAAGGGATCCAAAACAGAGAGGGAAATGCAGTGCCCACACCCAACACCTCTGTTTTTTCTCCATTGAGCTTAATCCAGTTCGAGGCCATCTAGTCGCCAATGGCCTGCAGGCAGTTCCTCAGTCGAACCGCTGTCTGTGGTTGGGAAAGATCCTACCGCACAATGATTTGAGTATAATCGGCATTGGAATAACACAAAAAGCCAAAGGCATGAATAATACTCAGAAGTGGTTGAATATAAAGATTGAATAGGGTAGGAGACAATGTAGAGCCCTGAGGGACTCCACAGAGCAGAGGGATAGGCTGAGAGCAGAGCGGGGGTAGAGAAACAGATTAAGAGCACCCCATCAGAAAAGAAGAGAACCAGGCTAAAACTTGGCCGGATAGGCCCTTCCTGAGGTGGCCAGGTGATCAGGGTAGGGTGGTCAATGGTGTCAAATGCCGCTGATAGATCAAGCAATATCAGGGCCCCCACCCCACCCTGGTCAACCAAGCGACTCAAGTCATCCACAACAGAGACCAATACCCCGACCTGGGCGAAAACCAGATTGAAACGGGTGAACAAATCCAGAAGTCTCCAGAAAAGTGCTCAGAAGAGGGGATACCAAAGATTCAAGGAGTTTCATGATGCAGGAATCAAAGAGATAGGACGAAAGTTAGATAGTACTACAGGGTCAAAGTCTGGCTTTTTCAGCAGCGGGATGACAAGGGCATGCTTAAGATTATCGGGAATGATCCCAGAAAGGAGAGAGTCGTTAACAGCCTCAGTGAGTCATGGAACAATGTCATCAGAGATGTTCTTTAAAACAGAGAGCGGGATAGAATCATTCGTTGAGGCTGACTTAAGACTATCACTTGAGCTTAGTACAGTCTCTGGCTTCTCTAGCATGAGGGTGCACTTCAAAACTTCAACATCATGGCCTTCTATGCCAAAGTCTCTTTGCCATTCAACGTCTCTTTTTCAGAGGGCCTGAGGCAATACGACAAACATCAAAGTTCCGTTCTTCTTAGGATTTCACACCTTGAAACACTTGTGTATAGGCGCGTTACAAATGCCATATCATATCATATCATATCACATACAAATTATCAAGTGATTTTCTGTTCACCCCAGGTCCCCCTCTGCCAGACTCAGACCACTTTAACACAAAACCTTCTCCGGAATATTGTTTCACTTCACCTCGGGTCCCCCTCAGCTGGCTCACACCCACTTTAACACAAAACCTTCTTGGGTGAATTTCGCATACCCCGGGTCCCCTTCCGCCGGACTCAGACCCACTTTAACACAAAACTTTCTTGGGTGATTTTCGCTTCACCCCAGGTCCCCCTCCACCTGTCATGGCCACAGGCCCCAGAACACAAAAATCACACTATCTAGTGATGGGGGCAATGGGTCACTTGACTCACTTATGTCGCGTTGGGACCCATAAACACAGGGGCCCTGGCTGGACTCAGTCCTGGCGCCTTTGGCGCCAGGCTCATATAGAGATGTGAGCAGGAACACTTTATTTCAGTGCAGGAGTGCTTTTACTTTACAAGAACTTTCCAGGAGCTGAAAGCCTTTATTCCAGAGAACATCCTCATGTGCTGACTCATCGGTTGTGGCTCCCTAGGCCTGGTCTTCATGTGCTGACTCATCAGGTGTGGCAGGCAGGCTGAACCTGGTGGGCGTGGCTACAGAAGCTCAGCTATATAAACTGCTCCATCCTTAAGGCCGGTGCTTCGCGTTACTGTGCACTCGCGTGCAATGTGACGCCCACCGCCGCTTGGACCAGTTTACTTACCTTTGAAACCATGCGTTCTCCTGCATACTCACCTCCAGGAAACTGGTGCTGCATCGCTTCATCTGCAGACTCATCGCCTGACATCCAGTGTTCTTGATCCCGATACTGCAGCACCGCGCTCTGCATCCACAAACTCGGACCCTGTAAAGAAGAAGAAAGACAAGGTTAGAACATCCTTCCTAGGGCCATGCCACATTTGAACCCTGCACGACCCCTAGTTAACAACTTACCAGCTACTGTACCGCTGCAGCTTCATTCCTCGTTCCCTCCAGCTGCCGCCTCGAGCTCAGCAGCTTCTGCCGGGCCGGCAAGATCATCTGCAAGGGAAGAAAACAAAAGAGCAAACACCAAGAGTGGAACGGACAGCAATACAAGACAACAAACTTTAGAATACAGCAAAAACAGATGAGGAAAGACAAAGGCAAACAGGAACACTTACCTGAAGTATAGTGGCTTAGTTGCACCAGGACAGGACTACCACGTGCAAGGGACCAGTGAAGGAACTCGGTCCAGATCATACAAGCGCCTCTGCCAGAAGCAGCAGGACGGAGTGCTCACCAAAACTAATCAGCAGGTGAGCTTTCCAGGGACAGCGCATCCCACGGGTACCACGGTTTGGGAGAAGGGGTCTGGAAGGGGTTCAGGCGCACAAGCTGGCATACTCACACCCCCTTTTCTCCACGCAGGAGCCGTCCCGAGCAGCATCACCTATTACCACCAGTCACCACATAAGCGCACAGGGCGAAGTCGGACCCGAGTGACTTTACCCCCGGGAGGGCTGCAACCGTACCCCAACGCCTCCGCAGAGACCAGGTGAGCGTAACAGAATGCGAAGCCTTTTTGAATCTCTGCCTGGGCGTTATGGAAACTTCTAAAACGGACCAGCTGGCCCGATTGCTGGGAGAGTTATGGGCTGAAGTTCATGCCTCAAGAAAGGAAACCGATGCCCTAAGGAGGGATCTAATTGTGAACCGGGAGCAGACAGATGAACTAGCAAGGCAAATGCTCCAGGCACAGGCAGTCCAGGTCCTACTGCCGGGGTATGCCCCTCCTGCCACGCCTCCACAGCCCACGCCTTGGTAAACCAGGATGATCCTTTGCTTCGAGACTTCTGAGGTTTCCAGCGTGAAATTGAGAAACTATTTGCACAGCATACTCAAGGGGGGGCTCTGGACAATGAACTGTTATCACTACAGCAGGGTAATCAAGACCTACTAACATATACTGCTTCCTTCAATCATCTGTAGCGCAAACAAACTGGCCAGAGGAGAAAAGAACTATGCTATTTTACCTAGGCTTGCGAGGGGAACTTAAGGACGTATTAGCCCAAGTAGTAAATCCCCCGGAAAGATGTGCTGAATACATCGACCTGACAGTGCAGCTCGATCACAGATTGCAGGACCGGAAGATGGATCGGGCCAACGCCGAGGGGCGGTCGGTCTATGTGCGACCCTGTGAGAATCAAACCAAATCCCACGATCAGTCTGAGCCAATGCAAATCAGAGGCTTGCAGAGCCCACTCACAAAGGCAGAAAGGGAGAAAAGGAGACAGCAGCAGCTTTGTTTGTACTGTGGTAAGGCAGGTCACTATCTCCGAGAATGCCCGGTGAAACCACCCAGGAAAGCAGTTGGAGCAACTGACAAGGGTGAAGAAGAAGAACTCGGGAAACTCCAACACCTGGCAAGCGTAGCGGTCCACTTGTCAAGCGGTGAAAGGAACCTATACAGATCTCACATCTAGTCATCCCTGTGCTCCTGGTAAACCACAAGCAACTGTCGCAAATACATGCCTTGGAGGCATACATTGACAGTGGGGCTGTGGGAAATTACATGGACCAAGATTTGGCTACCCAGATAGGCCTTCCTCTCCGACAGAAGCAGGTTTCGGAAAAAGTCACAGCAGTTGATGGATCTCAGCTATCATCCGGCCCAGTGATGCATTACAGCAAGAAGGTCACACTTCTGTGTCAGGACGGTCACCAAGTGGACATCACATTCAATCTCATCAGCGCTCCTCAGTTACAGATGACATTGAGAATGCCCTGGCTGGAGACCCACAATCTCAGGATTGACTGGCGTAAACGAGTTCTGACCTTTCCCCAAGACTGTGCCGACACCTGTTATAGCAAGGGATTCTCATTAAAAGGTCTTACCAACCCAGGTTCGTCGAAGAAAGAAACCATACTGGGCCTCACCAGTTCATTACCACCTGAATACCTGGATTACCAAGATGTCTTTCAAAAAGAGCAAGCAAACACCCTACCTCTGCACAGACCGTATGATTGCCAAATTGATCTGGTACCTGGAGCTCAAGTTCCCTGCAGCCGGATTGACGCCCTAACAGGACAGGAAAACCAGCATCTAAAAACCTACCTCGATCAGTATCTGGCAAATGGTTTCATTTCTCCGTCCAAGTCCCCTGCACACTCGCCCCTCTTTTATGTGCCTAAAAAGGAGGGGGACCTGAGAACTTGCATTGACTACAGAGCACTTAACCAGATCACAGTAAAAAACGGTACCCGTTACCGCTTATCCCCAAGCTCTTGGATCAAGTAAAAAACCCTCAGATATATACAAAACTAGATTTACGAGGGGCCTACCATCTAGTAAGAGTAAAAAAAGGAGACAAGTGGAAGACGGCCTTTTGCACGAAATATGGCCTTTATGAATATCAGGTTATGCCCTTTGGACTATGTAATGCCCCGGCGGCGTTCCAATTTTTTATGAATGACGTGTTCCGCGAACTGTTGGACGTCTGCGCTCTTGTCTATATTGATGACATTCTTATCTATTCGACCACCAAGGAGGACCACGTCAACCATGTCCGGGCAGTTTTGGAGAAACTGCAGCAACACTGGCTATATGCCAAATTGGAGAAATGCTTCTTTCAAGTAACAGAGGTAGAATTCCTCGGCTTTATTCTCATACCACGGGGCATACGCATTGACACGTGCAAGGTAGACACTATCATTAACTGGCCCTCACTGACATCCATAAAGGGAGTACAGAGTGAACTCGGGTTCGCCAACTTTTATCGCCGGTTCATTCCCAGGTTCTCCCAGATCGTCCACCCAATCACCTAAGATCCGGAGTATGCAATGGAAAAGCGGACGGCCTGTCTCGCATGATTAAGGGAGAAGAGACATTCACTACACCAGACCCCGTGACCATCATCCCGGAAGGACGAATCCAAGGCATGATTGCCTCAATCACCACTCTAGACAACTTAAAATCTGACCTGCAACACTTGATGAGTCCACCAGCGCAACATGAATGGCTAGGGAATTGAGACCGGTATACGATCATGGACAACCTACCATACTACCAAGGACGATTATACATCCCGGAAAAGAAATTACATAATCAAATCATCAGAAACTATCATGATTCATGAGTAGAAGGGCATCCGGGAATAGCCAAAACGTTAGCTAAAATAAAGAAAAATCACTGGTGGCCAACTTGGCGAAAGGATATTGTCCAGATCATCGCAACCTGTGATGCCACACAGAAATTCAACGGCTCTGACCTTCTAGCCGCAGCCATTATCACTTCTTTTTCATGGTAGAAATGTACCAGGGAAAGGACGTTCGATAGCAGCTTGCGCCTCTGTTGGGTGGAGGAGTAGACCCTATGGGTCCTGTCTAGGATAAGTTCTTCTGCGTCTGGGAGATCAAGCATTGACTTGAAGAGAGCAGTCACATATGCTGCATATGCTGCAGGTTCTTGGTCTATAACATGGCACGGAATCCCCCGTAGGCGAACATTGTTCCGTCTCAACCTGTTTTCTAAGTCAGCTTGCTTCGCCCAGACGTCCTCAAGGTGTTCCTCAATTCCCTCCACTCTCTTTGTGAGCTCTGCGTAGTCGTGTGTTTGTTTGGAAGCTGTATTTTCAAGGTCATTAACTCGAGATTCTAGGCACAGCAGGTGAGTATTCAGGTCTGCGATTGACCGTGCCAGGGAGTCGTTAGAGGTTTTTATCTCCTGCTTTATCTCGTGTGTGATGTCTTGTTTTAAGCCCTTCAACATGTCCTTGAGATCCCTCTTGGAGAAAGCTGGGTCAGGGAAAGGATGGCCCGGAGGGGGCGAGTGGACTTCAGCTCTCACCACCTGCATTCTCGATTTTCCTGAGTCGGGAGGGTTTAAAAAGGCGGTGATGTCTCTTGCTTTGCCCTTCGCTGCTGCTTTGGGCATTGCTGAGGAGGTCTAATACATTTCAGGTGGGGGGGCGTGGGGTGCCCCCAGCAAGTAGGAGGTGAGCCGAGTCAAGTTTCAGGGTGTACTCCAGGAGCCACTGAGCGTAGCGCCGGTCGCGTTTGTGTGGGGGATGGGATGGATTGTGCTCCCGCAGGGGATCAGGGAGGCCTGTAGTATCAGTGAGGGTGTGGCCCTCCAGTGTCGATCTAGGCGACCACCAGCAGTTCAAGAGCCAGAAATGTAGACTCTGGCATAGGAAGACTGTGCAATTTGCAGTAAAGGTGCCATACAGTGGTACAGCTATGCGGACCCTGCACGGTTTCGGGGTGTACAGTTATCTTGGTATAGTGTGGTTTGTTTAGCGCATGGCCCCAAGCTCAGCACCTTCTTGTTGTGGCAGAACCCTCGGGATGGAACCTTACTACTTTTGTTGCTACTGGGCGCTGAGGCTCATTCACAGAGGCTCAATCACAGAGCAGTTAGTAGGAAGGGAGGCCGGCAGTCTGCATGGCTCAGGAAGCGGGTGGGGCCTTAAACGAAGGCATGGTATCAAACATACTTTTAAATATAAATAGTGTGAGAAACAATGTTATGCAAAAGAAAAGTGTTCAAGAAATGATATGTCAGGATAAACAAGCAATTGGCTTCCCTTCTCTTCCCCGCTTTTTTAGCACAGGACAAGGAGGCTCACTCTTTTCTTATCTTATCTTAATAACACTTATAAACGCAACATATTTAGTTATTTATTTTAAATTTTTAAAGTGCTCACACAGCCCGTGGGCATTGAGGCACTGTTACGGAAATTTTTGTTTTTTTAGTTGCGTAATTGTTTTTTTTGTGTTTTAGTTGCGTATATATGACGTGCTTAAACACCCCATGGTTTCTAAGAGCGGATCCGGGGATCGTACCTGTGTTGCTTCATATTGTCTTGTTTCCAAGGCGTGTACGTTGCCGCTGAGCTATCCTGCTGGGCCAAAGGCATATTGGCGCTAAAGCTAAAGAGGTAGGGTCAGACCAGAGCATCAGAAACTAAAAAAGATCTAAAAAAGAAAGGTCTTCAGCTCCCAGCGGACAGGCAAATGGGCCTCGATGTTGCGTAAGGATAATGGAAGAAGGTTCCAGTCCTTTCCTGCCACCACTGAGAAGGCGCGGCCATCCACATAGTCGAGCCTAGCCCTCGGGGGCTGGATGGCGTTCAGAGCTTATGAACGGAGTGGCATAACAGGTTTGTAAATACAAAACTTTGCCTGAAGAATTTCTGCTCCTGATTTATAGAGAGCCTTATGAACCAAGCACAGCGACTTGACTATAATATGCTGCTCAACAGGTAGCCAGTGAAGTTGGCGCAGAAGCAGGGTCATATGGGCACCAAAAGGAGGGTGAAGAACAGCCCTGGCTGTCGCATTTGGCAATAGCTGAAGACGCTGAAGCAAATGTCTCAGAAGGGCAAGATATAAGGCATTGCAATAGTCAATATTGCTGATAACCAGGGAGGAGACCACTGGTGCATGGAACTTCTCGGGAATACAAGGCAGGACTTTCCACAGAATCCAGAGTTCAAAATGAGCTTTTTGGCAGACGAAAGAGACTTGATCGGCCATAGAAAGAGAGGCTGAGATTTTGACACCCAGGTCTTTCCCCGATGAGACCAGGCGGGTAAAGAGACCAAGACGCTCAGGCCAAAACTAAGGGGTCCAAAACAGAGAGGGAAATGCAGTGCCCACACCCAACACCTCTGTTTTTTCTCCATTGATCTTAATCCAGTTCGAGGCCATCTAGTTGCCAATGGCCTGCAGGCAGTTCCTCAGTCGAACCGCTGTCTGTGGTTGGGAAAGATCCTACCGCACAATGATTTGAGTATAATCGTCATTGGAATAACACAAAAAGCCAAATGCATGAATAATACTCAGAAGTGGTTGAATATAAAGATTGAATAGGGTAGGAAACAATGTAGAGCCCTGAGGGACTTCACAGAGCAGAGGGATAGGCTGAGAGCAGAGCGGGGGTAGAGAAACAGATTGAGAGCACCCCATCAGAAAAGAAGAGAACCAGGCTAAAACTTGGCCGGATAGGCCCTTCCCGAGGTGGCCAGGTGATCAGGGTAGGGTGGTCAATGGTGTCAAATGCCGCTGATAGATCAAGCAAAATCAGGGGCGCCACCCCACCCTGGTCAACCAAGCGAGTCAAGTCATCCACAACAGAGACCAATATCCCGACCTGGGCGAAAACCAGATTGAAACGGGTCAACAAATCCAGAAGTCTCCAGAAAAGTGCTCAGAAGAGGGGATACCAAAGATTCAAGTAGTTTCATGAGGCAGGATTCAAAGAGATAGGACGAAACTTAGACAGAACTACAGGGTCAAAGTCTGGCTTTTTCAGCAGCGGGATGACAAGGGCATGCTTAAGATTATCGGGAATGATCCCAGAAAGGAGAGAGTCGTTAACAGCCTCAGTGAGTCATGGAACAATATCATCAGAGATGGTCTTTAAAACAGAGAGCGGGATAGAATCATTCGTTGAGGCTGACTTAAGACTATTACTTGAGCTTAGTACAGTCTCTGGCTTCTCTAGCATGAGGGTGCACTTCAAAACTTCAACATCATGGCCTTCTATGCCAAAGTCTCTTTACCATTCAACGTCTCTTTTTCAGAGGGCCTGAGGCAATACGACAAACATCAAAGTTCCGTTCTTCTTAGGATTTCACACCTTGAAACACTTGTGTATAGGCGCGTTACAAATGCCATATCATATCATATCACGTACAAATTATCAAGTGATTTTCTGTTCACCCCAGGTCCCCCTCTGCCAGACTCAGACCACTTTAACACAAAACCTTCTCCGGAATATTGTTTCACTTCACCTCGGGTCCCCCTCAGCTGGCTCACACCCACTTTAACACAAAACCTTCTTGGGTGAATTTCGCATACCCCGGGTCCCCTTCCGCCAGACTCAGACCCACTTTAACACAAAACTTTCTTGGGTGATTTTCGCTTCACCCCAGGTCCCCCTCCACCTGTCATGGCCACAGGCCCCAGAACACAAAAACCACACTATCTAGTGATGGGGGCAATGGGTCACTTGACTCACTTATGTCCCGTTGGGACCCATAAACACAGGGGCCCTGGCTGGACTCAGTCCTGGCGCCTTTGGCGCCAGGCTCATATAGAGATGTGAGCAGGAACATTTTATTTCAGTGCAGGAGTGCTTTTACTTTACAAGAACTTTCCAGGAGCTGAAAGCCTTTATTCCAGAGAACATCCTCATGTGCTGACTCATCGGGTGTGGCTCCCTAGGCCTGGTCCTCATGTGCTGACTCATCAGGTGTGGCAGGCAGGCTGAACCTGGTGGGCGTGGCTACAGAAGCTCAGATATATAAGCTGCTCCATCCTTAAGGCCGGTGCTTCGCGTAACTGTGCACTCAAGTGCAATGTGACGCCCACCGCCGCTTGGACCAGTTTACTTACCTTTGAAACCATGCGTTCTCCTGCATACTCACCTCCAGGAAACTGGTGCTGCATCGCTTCATCTGCAGACTCATCGCCTGACATCCAGTGTTCTTGATCCCGATACTGCAGCACTGCGCTCTGAATCCACAAACTCGGACCCTGTAAAGAAGAAGAAAGACAAGGTTAGAACATCCTTCCTAGGGCCACGCCACATTTGAACCCTGCACGACCCCTAGTTAGCAACTTACCAGCTACTGTACCGCTGCAGCTTCATTCCTCGTTCCCTCCAGCTGCCGCCTCGAGCTCAGCAGCTTCTGCCGGGCCGGCAACATCATCTGCAAGGGAAGAAAACAAAAGAGCAAACACCAAGAGTGGAACGGACAGCAATACAAGACAACGAACTTTAGAATACAGCAAAAACAGATGAGGAAAGACAAAGGCAAACAGGAACACTTACCCGAAGTATAGTGGCTTAGTTGCACCAGGACAGGACTACCACGTGCAAGGGACCAGTGAAGGAACTCGGTCCAGATCATACAAGCGCCCCTGCCAGAAGCAGCAGGACGGAGTGCTCACCAAAACTAATCAGCAGGTGAGCTTTCCAGGGACAGCGCATCCCACGGGTACCACGGTTTGGGAGAAGGGGTCTGGAAGGGGTTCAGGCGCACAAGCTGGCATACTCACACCCCCTTTTCTCTACGCAGGAGCCGTTCCGAGCAGCATCACCTATTACCACCAGTCACCACATAAGCGCACATGGCGAAGTCGGACCCGAGTGACTTTACCCCCGGGAGGGCTGCAACCGTGCCTCAATGCCTCAGCAGAGACCAGGTGAGCGTAACAGAATGCAAAGCCTTTTTGAATCTCTGCCTGGGCGTTATGGAAACTTCTAAAACGGATCAGCTGGCCCGATTGCTGGGAGAGTTATGGGCTGAAGTTCATGCCTCAAGAAAGGAAACCAATGCCCTAAGGAGGGATCTAATTGTGAACCGGGAGCAGACAGATGAACTAGCAAGGCAAATGCTCCAGGCACAGGCAGTCCAGGTCCTACTGCCGGGGTATGCCCCTCCTGCCACGCCTCCACAGCCCACGCCAGTACAGGTGGTTCTTCCAGCGAGGGTTCCCCCGGCCCCGCCAGAACACTTCACAGGTGATCCGAATACGTACGCCATCTTTATGAATCAATGTCGCCTACATTTCTTGTGCAGACCTGGGGCGTTCCCCAACGATCAAGCGAGAGTGGTATTTGCACTCTCATATTTGGGAGGTAGTGCAGCGGACAGGTCAATACCCTTGGTAAACCAGGATGATCCTTTGCTTCGAGACTTCTGAGGTTTCCAGCGTGAAATTGAGAAACTATTTGCACAGCATACTCAAGGGCGGGCTCTGGACAATGAACTGTTATCACTACAGCAGGGTAATCAAGACCTACTAACATATATCGCTTCCTTTAATCATCTGTAGCGCAAACAAACTGGCCAGAGGAGAAAAGAACTATGCTATTTTACCGAGGCTTGCGAGGGGAACTTAAGGACGTATTAGCCCAAGTAGTAAATCCCCCGGAAAGATGTGCTGAATACATCGACCTGACAGTGCAGCTCGATCACAGATTGCAGGACTGGAAGATGGATCGGGCCAACGCCGAGGGGCGGTCGGTCTATGTGCGACCCTGTGAGAATCAAACCAAATCCCACGATCAGTCTGAGCCAATGCAAATCGGAGGCTTGCAGAGCCCACTCACAAAGGCAGAAAGGGAGAAAAGGAGACAGCAGCAGCTTTGTTTGTACTGTGGTAAGGCAGGTCACTATCTCCGAGAATGCCCGGTGAAACCACCCAGGAAAGCAGTTGGGGCAACTGACAAGGGTGAAGAAGGAGAACTCGGGAAACTCCAACGCCTGGCAAGCGTAGCGGTCCACTTGTCAAGCGGTGAAAAGGAACCTATACAGATCTCACATCTAGTCATCCCTGTGCTCCTGGTAAACCACAAGCAACTGTCGAAAATACATGCCTTGGAGGCATACATTGACAGTGGGGCTGTGGGAAATTACATGGACCAAGATCTGGCTACCCAGATAGGCCTTCCTCTCCGACAGAAGCAGGTTTCGGAAAAAGTCACAGCAGTTGATGGATCTCAGCTATCATCCGGCCCAGTGATGCATTACAGCAAGAAGGTCACACTTCTGTGTCAGGACGGTCACCAAGTGGACATCACATTCAATCTCATCAGCGCTCCTCAGTTACAGATGACATTGAGAATGCCCTGGCTGGAGACCCACAATCTCAGGATTGACTGGCGTAAACGAGTTCTGACCTTTCCCCAAGACTGTGCCGACACCTGTTATAGCAAGGGATTCTCATTAAAAAGTCTTACCAACCCAGGTTCGTCGAAGAAAGAAACCATACTGGGCCTCACCAGTTCATTACCACCTGAATACCTGGATTACCAAGATGTCTTTCAAAAAGAGCAAGCAAACACCCTACCTCTGCACAGACCGTATGATTGCCAAATTGATCTGGTACCTGGAGGTCAAGTTCCCTGCAGCCGGATTTACGCCCTAACAGGACAGGAAAACCAGCATCTAAAAACCTACCTCGATCAGTATCTGGCAAATGGTTTCATTTGTCCGTCCAAGTCCCCTGCATACTCGCCCCTCTTTTTTGTGCCTAAAAAGGAGGGGGACCTGAGAACTTGCATTGACTACAGAGCACTTAACCAGATCACAGTAAAAACGGTACCCGTTACCGCTTATCCCCAAGCTCTTGGATGAAGTCAAAAACCCTCAGATATATACAAAACTAGATTTACGAGGGGCCTACCATCTAGTAAGAGTAAAAAAAGGAGACGAGTGGAAGACGGCCTTTTGCACGAAATATGGCCTTTATGAATATCAGGTTATGCCCTTTGGACTATGTAATGCCCCGGCGGCGTTCCAATTTTTTATGAATGACGTGCTCCGCGAACTGTTGGACGTCTGCGCTCTTGTCTATATTGATGACATTCTTATCTATTCGACCACCAAGGAGGACCAAGTCAACCGTGTCCGGGCAGTTTTGGAGTAACTGCAGCAACACCGGCTATATGCCAAATTGGAGAAATGCTTCTTTCATGTAACAGAGGTAGAATTCCTCGGCTTTATTCTCATACCACGGGGCATACGCATTGACACGTGCGAGGTAGACACTATCATTAACTGGCCCTCACTGACATCCATAAAGGGAGTACAGAGTGAACTCAGGTTCGCCAACTTTTATCGCCGGTTCATTCCCAGGTTCTCCCAGATCGTCCACCCAATCACCTAAGATCCGGAGTATGCAATGGAAAAGCGGACGGCCTGTCTCGCATGATTAAGGGAGAAGAGACATTCACTACACCAGATCCCGTGACCATCATCCCGGAAGGACGAATCCAAGGCATGATTGCCTCAATCACCACTCTAGACAACTTAAAATCTGACCTGCAACACTTGATGAGTCCACCAGCGCAACATGAATGGCTAGGGAATGGAGACCGGTATACGATCGTGGACAACCTACCATACTACCAAGGACGATTATACATCCCGGAAAAGAAATTACATAATCAAATCATCAGAAACTATCATGATTCATTAGTAGAAGGGCATCCGGGAATAGCCAAAACGTTAGCTAAAATAAAGAAAAATCACTGGTGGCCAACTTGGCGAAAGGATATTGTCCAGATTATCGCAACCTGTGATGCCACACAGAAATTCAACGGCTCTGACCTTCTAGCCGCAGCCATTATCACTTCTTTTTCATGGTAGAAATGTACCGGGGAGAGGACGTTCGGTAGCAGGTTGCGCCTCTGTTGGGTGGAGGAGTAGACCCTATGGGTCCTGTCTAGGATAAGTTCTTCTGCGTCTGGGAGATCAAGCATTGACTTGAAGAGAGCAGTCACATATGCTGCATTTGCTGCAGGTTCTTGGTCTATAACATGGCACGGAATCCCCCGTAGGCGAACATTGTTCCGTCTCAACCTGTTTTCTAAGTCAGCTTGCTTCGCCCAGACGTCCTCAAGGTGTTCCTCAATTCCCTCCACTCTCTTTGTGAGCTCTGCGTAGTCGTGTGTTTGTTTGGAAGCTGTATTTTCAAGGTCATTAACTCGAGATTCTAGGCACAGCAGGTGAGTATTCAGGTCTGCGATTGACCGAGCCAGGGAGTCGTTAGAGGTTTTTATCTCCTGCTTTATCTCGTGTGTGATGTCTTGTTTTAAGCCCTTCAACATGTCCTTGAGATCCCTCTTGGAGAAAGCTGGGTCAGGGAAAGGGGAGCCCGGAGGGGGCGAGTGGACTTCAGCTCTCACCACCTGCATTCTCGATTTTCCTGAGTCGGGAGGGTTTAAAAAGGCGGTGATGTCTCTTGCTTTGCCCTTCGCTGCTGCTTTGGGCATTGCTGAGGAGGTCTAATACATTTCAGGTGGGGGGCGTGGGGTGCCCCCAGCAAGTAGGAGGTGAGCCGAGTCAAGTTTCAGGGTGTACTCCAGGAGCCACTGAGCGTAGCGCCGGTCCCGTTTGTGTGGGGGATGGGATGGATTGTGCTCCCGCAGGGGATCAGGGAGGCCTGTAGTATCAGTGAGGGTGTGGCCCTCCAGTGCTGATCTAGGCGACCACCAGCAGTTCAAGAGCCAGAAATGTAGACTCTGGCGTAGGAAGACTGTGCAATTTGCAGTAAAGGTGCCATACAGTGGTACAGCTATGCGGACCCTGCACGGTTTCGGGGTGTACAGTTATCTTGGTATAGTGTGGTTTGTTTAGCACAGGGCCCCAAGCTCAGCACCTTCTTGTTGTGGCAGAACCCTCGGGATGGAACCTTACTACTTTTGTTGCTACTGGGCGCCGAGGCTCATTCACAGAGGCTCAATCACAGAGCAGTTTGTAGGAAGGGAGGCCGGCAGTCTGCATGGCTCAGGAAGCGGGTGGGGCCTTAAACGAAGGCATGGTATCAAACATACTTCTAAATATAAATAGTGTGAGAAACAATGTTATGCAAAAGAAAAGTGTTCAAGAAATATGTCAGGATGAACAAGCAATTGGCTTCCCTTCTCTTCCCCGCTTTTTTAGCACAGGACAAGGATGCTCACTCTTTTCTTATCTTATCTTAATAACACTTATAAGCGCAACATATTTAGTTATTTATTTTAAATTTTTAAAGTGCTCACACAGCCCGTGGGCATTGAGGCTCTGTTACAGAAATTTTTGTTTTTTTAGTTGCGTAATTGTTTTTTTTTGTGTCTTAGTTGCGTATATATGACGTGCTTAAACACCCCGAGGTTTCTAAGAGCGGATCCGGGGATCGAACCTGTGTTGCTTCATATGGTCTTGTTTCCAAGGCGTGTACGTTGCCGTTGAGCTATCCTGCTGGGCCAAAGGCATATTGGAGCTAAAGCTAAAGAGGTAGGGTCAGACCAGAGCATCAGAAACTAAAAAAGATTTAAAAAAGAAAGGTCTTCAGCTCCCAGCGGACAGGCAAATGGGCCTCGATGTTGCGTAAGGATAATGGAAGAAGATTCCAGTCCTTTCCTGCCACCACTGAGAAGGCGCGGCCATCCACATAGTCGAGCCTAGCCCTTGGGGGCTGGATGGCGTTCAGAGCTTATGAACGGAGTGGCATAACAGGTTTGTAAATACAAAACTTTGCCTGAAGAATTTCTGCTCCTGATTTATAGAGAGCCTTATGAACCAAGCACAGCGACTTGACTATAATATGCTGCTCAACAGGTAGCCAGTGAAGTTGGCGCAGAAGCAGGGTCATATGGGCACCAAAAGGAGGGTGAAGAACAGCCCTGGCTGTCGCATTTGGCAATAGCTGAAGACGCTGAAGCAAATGTCTCAGAAGGGCAAGATATAAGGCATTGCAATAGTCAATATTGCTGATAACCAGGGAGGAGACCACTGGTGCATGGAACTTCTCGGGAATACAAAGCAGGACTTTCCGCAGAATCCAGAGTTCAAAATGAGCTTTTTGGCAGACGAAAGAGACTTGATCGGCCATAGAAAGAGAGGCTGAGATTTTGACACCCAGGTCTTTCCCCGAAGAGACCAGGCGGGTAAAGAGACCAAGACGCTCAGGCCAAAACTAAGGGGTCCAAAACAGAGAGGGAAATGCAGTGCCCACACCCAACACCTCTGTTTTTTCTCCATTGAGCTTAATCCAGTTCGAGGCCATCTAGTCGCCAATGGCCTGCAGGCAGTTCCTCAGTCGAACCGCTGTCTGTGGTTGGGAAAGATCCTACCGCACAATGATTTGAGTATAATCGGCATTGGAATAACACAAAAAGCCAAATGCATGAATAATACTCAGAAGTGGTTGAATATAAAGATTGAATAGGGTAGGAGACAATGTAGAGCCCTGAGGGACTCCACAGAGCAGAGGGATAGGCTGAGAGCAGAGCGGGGGTAGAGAAACAGATTGAGAGCACCCCATCAGAAAAGAAGAGAACCAGGCTAAAACTTGGCCGGATAGGCCCTTCCCGAGGTGGCCAGGTGATCAGGGTAGGGTGGTCAATGGTGTCAAATGCCGCTTATAGATCAAGCAAAATCAGGGGCGCCACCCCACCCTGGTCAACCAAGCGAGTCAAGTCATCCACAACAGAGACCAATACCCCGACCTGGGCGAAAACCAGATTGAAAAGGGTCAACGAATCCAGAAGTCTCCAGAAAAGTGCTCAGAAGAGGGGATACCAAAGATTCAAATAGTTTCATGAGGCAGGAATCAAAGAGATAGGACGAAAGTTAGACAGAACTACAGGGTCAAAGTCTGGCTTTTTCAGCAGCGGGATGACAAGGGCATGCTTAAGATTATCGGGAATGATCCCAGAAAGGAGAGAGTCGTTAACAGCCTCAGTGAGCCATGGAACAATGTCATCAGAGATGTTCTTTAAAACAGAGAGCGGGATAGAATCATTCGTTGAGGCTGACTTAAGACTATTACTTGAGCTTAGTACAGTCTCCGGCTTCTCTAGCATGAGGGTGCACTTCAAAACTTCAACATCATGGCCTTCTATGCCAAAGTCTCTTTGCCATTCAACGTCTCTTTTTCAGAGGGCCTGAGGCAATACGACAAACATCAAAGTTCCGTTCTTCTTAGGATTTCACACCTTGAAACACTTGTGTATAGGCGCGTTACAAATGCCATATCATATCATATCATATCACGTACAAATTATCAAGTGATTTTCTGTTCACCCCAGGTCCCCCTCTGCCAGACTCAGACCACTTTAACACAAAACCTTCTCCGGAATATTGTTTCACTTCACCTCGGGTCCCCCTCAGCTGGCTCACACCCACTTTAACACAAAACCTTCTTGGGTGAATTTCCCATACCCCGGGTCCCCTTCCGCCGGACTCAGACCCACTTTAACACAAAACTTTCTTGGGTGATTTTCGCTTCACCCCTGGTCCCCCTCCACCTGTCATGGCCACAGGCCCCAGAACACAAACACCACACTATCTAGTGATGGGGGCAATAGGTCACTTGACTCACTTATGTCCCGTTGGGACCCATAAACACAGGGGCCCTGGCTGGAAGGCGCCAGGCTCATATAGAGATGTGAGCAGGAACACTTTATTTCAGTGCAGGAGTGCTTTTACTTTACAAGAACTTTCCAGGAGCTGAAAGCCTTTATTCCAGAGAACATCCTCATGTGCTAACTCATCGGGTGTGGCTCCCTAGGCCTGGTCTTCATGTGCTGACTCATCAGGTGTGGCAGGCAGGCTGAACCTGGTGGGCGTGGCTACAGAAGCTCAGCTATATAAGCTGCTCCATCCTTAAGGCCGGTGCTTCGCGTTACTGTGCACTCGCGTGCAATGTGACGCCCACCGCCGCTTGGACCAGTTTACTTACCTTTGAAACCATGCGTTCTCCTGCATACTCACCTCCAGGAAACTGATGCTGCATCGCTTCATCTGCAGACTCATCGCCTGACATCCAGTGTTCTTGATCCCGATACTGCAGCACCGCGCTCTGCATCCACAAACTCGGACCCTGTAAAGAAGAAGAAAGACAAGGTTAGAACATCCTTCCTAGGGCCACGCCACATTTGAACCCTGCACGACCCCTAGTTAACAACTTACCAGCTACTGTACCGCTGCAGCTTCATTCCTCGTTCCCTCCAGCTGCCGCCTCGAGCTCAGCAGCTTCTGCCGGGCCGGCAACATCATCTGCAAGGGAAGAAAACAAAAGAGCAAACACCAAGAGTGGAACGGACAGCAATACAAGACAACAAACTTTAGAATACAGCAAAAACAGATGAGGAAAGACAAAGGCAAACAGGAACACTTACCTGAAGTATAGTGGCTTAGTTGCACCAGGACAGGACTACCACGTGCAAGGGACCAGTGAAGGAACTCGGTCCAGATCATACAAGCGCCCCTGCCAGAAGCAGCAGGACGGAGTGCTCACCAAAACTAATCAGCAGGTGAGCTTTCCAGGGACAGCGCATCCCACGGTTACCACGGTTTGGGAGAAGGGGTCTGGAAGGGGTTCAGGCGCACAAGCTGGCATACTCACACCCCCTTTTCTCCACGCAGGAGCCGTCCCGAGCAGCATCACCTATGACCACCAGTCACCACATAAGCGCACAGGGCGAAGTCGGACCCGAGTGACTTTACCCCCGGGACGGCTGCAACCGTGCCCCAACGCCTCAGCAGAGACCAGGTGAGCGTAACAGAATGCGAAGCCTTTTTGAATCTCTGCCTGGGCGTTATGGAAACTTCTAAAACGGACCAGCTGGCCCGATTGCTGGGAGAGTTATGGGCTGAAGTTCATGCCTCAAGAAAGGAAACCAATGCCCTAAGGAGGGATCTAATTGTGAACCGGGAGCAGACAGATGAACTAGCAAGGCAAATGCTCCAGGCACAGGCAGTCCAGGTCCTACTGCCGGGGTATGCCCCTCCTGCCACGCCTCCACAGCCCACGCCAGTACAGGTGGTTCTTCCAGCGAGGGTTCCCCTGGCCCCGCCAGAACACTTCACAGGTGATCCGAATACGTACGCCATCTTTATGAATCAATGTCGCCTACATTTCTTGTGCAGACCTGGGGCGTTCCCCAACGATCAAGCGAGAGTGGTATTTGCACTCTCATATTTGGGAGGTAGTGCAGCGGACTGTTCAATACCCTTGGTAAACCAGGATGATCCTTTGCTTCGAGACTTCTGAGGTTTCCAGCGTGAAATTGAGAAACTATTTGCACAGCATACTCAAGGGCGGGCTCTGGACAATGAACTGTTATCACTACAGCAGGGTAATCAAGACCTACTAACATATACCGCTTCCTTCAATCATCTGTAGCGCAAACAAACTGGCCAGAGGAGAAAAGAACTATGCTATTTTACCGAGGCTTGCGAGGGGAACTTAAGGAAGTATTAGCCCAAGTAGTAAATCCCCCGGAAAGATGTGCTGAATACATCGACCTGACAGTGCAGCTCGATCACAGATTGCAGGACCGGAAGATGGATCGGGCCAACGCCGAGGGGCGGTCGGTCTATGTGCGAACCTGTGAGAATCAAACCAAATCCCACCATCAGTCTGAGCCAATGCAAATCGGAGGCTTGCAGAGCCCACTCACAAAGGCAGAAAGGGAGAAAAGGAGACAGCAGCAGCTTTGTTTGTACTGTGGTAAGGCAGGTCACTATCTCCGAGAATGCCCGGTGAAACCACCCAGGAAAGCAGTTGGAGCAACTGACAAGGGTGAAGAAGAAGAACTCGGGAAACTCCAACACCTGGCAAGCGTAGCGGTCCACTTGTCAAGCGGTGAAAAGGAACCTATACAGATCTCACATCTAGTCATCCCTGTGCTCCTGGTAAACCACAAGCAACTGTCGAAAATACATGCCTTGGAGGCATACATTGACAGTGGGGCTGTGGGAAATTACATGGACCAAGATCTGGCTACCCAGATAGGCCTTCCTCTCCGACAGAAGCAGGTTTCGGAAAAAGTCACAGCAGTTGATGGATCTCAGCTATCATCCGGCCCAGTGATGCATTACAGCAAGAAGGTCACACTTCTGTGTCAGGACGGTCACCAAGTGGACATCACATTCAATCTCATCAGCGCTCCTCAGTTACAGATGACATTGAGAATGCCCTGGCTGGAGACCCACAATCTCAGGATTGACTGGCGTAAACGAGTTCTGACCTTTCCCCAAGACTGTGCCGACACCTGTTATAGCAAGGGATTCTCATTAAAAGGTCTTACCAACCCAGGTTCGTCGAAGAAAGAAACCATACTGGGCCTCACCAGTTCATTACCACCTGATTACCTGGATTACCAAGATGTCTTTCAAAAAGAGCAAGCAAACACCCTACCTCTGCACAGACCGTATGATTGCCAAATTGATCTGGTACCTGGAGCTCAAGTTCCCTGCAGCCGGATTTACGCCCTAACAGGACAGGAAAACCAGCATCTAAAAACCTACCTCGATCAGTATCTGGCAAATGGTTTCATTTCTCCATCCAAGTCCCCTGCATACTCGCCCCTCTTTTTTGTGCCTAAAAAGGAGGGGGACCTGAGAACTTGCATTGACTACAGAGCACTTAACCAGATCACAGTAAAAAACGGTACCCGTTACCGCTTATCCCCAAGCTCTTGGATCAAGTCAAAAACCCTCAGATATATACAAAACTAGATTTACGAGGGGCCTACCATCTAGTAAGAGTAAAAAAAGGAGACGAGTGGAAGACGGCCTTTTGCACGAAATATGGCCTTTATGAATATCAGGTTATGCCCTTTGGACTATGTAATGCCCCGGCGGCGTTCCAATTTTTTATGAATGACGTGCTCCGCAAACTGTTGGACGTCTGCGCTCTTGTCTATATTGATGACATTCTTATCTATTCGACCACCAAGGAGGACCACGTCAACCATGTCCGGGCAGTTTTGGAGAAACTGCAGCAACACCGGTTATATGCCAAATTGGAGAAATGCTTCTTTCATGTAACAGTGGTAGAATTCCTCGGCTTTATTCTCATACCACGGGGCATACGCATTGACACGTGCAAGGTAGACACTATCATTAACTGGCCCTCACTGACATCCATAAAGGGAGTACAGAGTGAACTCGGGTTCGCCAACTTTTATCGCCGGTTCATTCCCAGGTTCTCCCAGATCGTCCACCCAATCACCTAAGACCCGGAGTATGCAATGGAAAAGCGGACGGCCTGTCTCGCATGATTAAGGGAGAAGAGACATTCACTACACTAGACCCCGTGACCATCATCCCGGAAGGACGAATCCAAGGCATGATTGCCTCAATCACCACTCTAGACAACTTAAAATCTGACCTGCAACACTTGATGAGTCCACCAGCGCAACATGAATGGCTAGGGAATGGAGACCGGTACACGATCGTGGACAACCTACCATACTACCAAGGACGATTATACATCCCGGAAAAGAAATTACATAATCAAATCATCAGAAACTATCATGATTCATTAGTAGAAGGGCATCCGGGAATAGCCAAAAAGTTAGCTAAAATAAATAAAAATCACTGGTGGCCAACTTGGCGAAAGGATATTGTCCAGATCATCGCAACCTGTGATGCCACACAGAAATTCAATGGCTCTGACCTTCTAGCCGCAGCCATTATCACTTCTTTTTCATGGTAGAAATGTACCGGGGAGAGGACGTTCGGTAGCAGGTTGCGCCTCTGTTGGGTGGAGGAGTAGACCCTATGGGTCCTGTCTAGGATAAGTTCTTCTGCGTCTGGGAGATCAAGCATTGACTTGAAGAGAGCAGTCACATATGCTGCATATGCTGCAGGTTCTTGGTCTATAACATGGCACGGAATCCCCCGTAGGCGAACATTGTTCCGTCTCAACCTGTTTTCTAAGTCAGCTTGCTTCGCCCAGACGTCCTCAAGGTGTTCCTCAATTCCCTCCACTCTCTTTGTGAGCTCTGCGTAGTCGTGTGTTTGTTTGGAAGCTGTATTTTCAAGGTCATTAACTCGAGATTCTAGGCACAGCAGGTGAGTATTCAGGTCTGCGATTGACCGTGCCAGGGAGGCGTTAGAGGTTTTTATCTCCTGCTTTATCTCGTGCGTGATGTCTTGTTTTAAGCCCTTCAACATGTCCTTGAGATCCCTCTTGGAGAAAGCTGGGTCAGGGAAAGGGGGGCCCGGAGGGGGCGAGTGGACTTCAGCTCTCACCACCTGCATTCTCGATTTTCCTGAGTCGGGAGGGTTTAAAAAGGCGGTGATGTCTCTTGCTTTGCCCTTCGCTGCTGCTTTGGGCATTGCTGAGGAGGTCTAATACATTTCAGGTGGGGGGGCGTGGGGTGCCCCCAGCAAGTAGGAGGTGAGCCGAGTCAAGTTTCAGGGTGTACTCCAGGAGCCACTGAGCGTAGCGCCGTTCCCGTTTGTGTGGGGGATGGGATGGATTGTGCTCCCGCAGGGGATCAGGGAGGCCTGTAGTATCAGTGAGGGTGTGGCCCTCCAGTGCCGATCTAGGCGACCACCAGCAGTTCAAGAGCCAGAAATGTAGACTCTGGCGTAGGAAGACTGTGCAATTTGCAGTAAAGGTGCCATACAGTGGTACAGCTATGCGGACCCTGCACGGTTTCGGGGTGTACAGTTATCTTGGTATAGTGTGGTTTGTTTAGCGCAGGGCCCCAAGCTCAGCACCTTCTTGTTGTGGCAGAACCCTCGGGATGGAAACTTACTGCTTTTGTTGCTACTGGGCGCCGAGGCTCATTCACAGAGGCTCAATCACAGAGCAGTTTGTAGGAAGGGAGGCCGGCAGTCTGCATGGCTCAGGAAGCGGGTGGGGCCTTAAACGAAGGCATGGTATCAAACATACTTCTAAATATAAATAGTGTGAGAAACAATGTTATGCAAAAGAAAAGTGTTCAAGAAATGATATGTCAGGATAAACAAGCAATTGGCTTCCCTTCTCTTCCCCGCTTTTTTAGCACAGGACAAGGATGCTCACTCTTTTCTTATCTTATCTTAATAACACTTGTAAGCGCAACATATCTAGTTATTTATTTTAAATTTTTAAAGTGCTCACACAGCCCGTGGGCATTGAGGCACTGTTACGGACATTTTTGTTTTTTTAGTTGCGTAATTCTTTTTTTTGTGTCTTAGTTGCGTATATATGACGTGCTTAAACACCCAGAGGTTTCTAAGAGCGGATCTGGGGATCGAACCTGTGTTGCTTCATATTGTCTTGTTTCCAAGGCGTGCACGTTGCCGCTGAGCTATCCTGCTGGGCCAAAGGCATATTGGCGCTAAAGCTAAAGAGGTAGGGTCAGACCAGAGCATCAGAAACTAAAAAAGATCTAAAAAAGAAAGGTCTTCAGCTCCCAGCGGACAGGCAAGAGGGCCTCGATGTTGCGTAAGGATAATGGAAGAAGATTCCAGTCCTTTCCTGCCACCACTGAGAAGGCGCGGCCATCCACATAGTCGAGCCTAGCCCTCAGGGGCTGGATGGCCTTCAGAGCTTATGAACGGAGTGGCATAACAGGTTTGTAAATACAAAACTTTGCCTGAAGAATTTCTGCTCCTTATTTATAGAGAGCCTTATGAACCAAGCACAGCGACTTGACTATAATATGCTGCTCAACAGGTAGCCAGTGAAGTTGGCGCAGAAGCAGGGTCATATGGGCACCAAAAGGAGGGTGAAGAACAGCCCTGGCTGTCGCATTTGGCAATAGCTGAAGACGCTGAAGCAAATGTCTCAGAAGGGCAAGATATAAGGCATTGCAATAGTCAATATTGCTGATAACCAGGGAGGAGACCACTGGTGCATGGAACTTCTCGGGAATACAAGGCAGGACTTTCCGCAGAATCCAGGGTTCGAAATGAGCTTTTTGGCAGACGAAAGAGACTTGATCGGCCATAGAAAGAGAGGCTGAGATTTTGACACCCAGGTCTTTCCCCGAAGAGACCAGGCGGGTAAAGAGACCAAGACGCTCAGGCCAAAACTAAGGGGTCCAAAACAGAGAGGGAAATGCAGTGCCCACACCCAACACCTCTGTGTTTTCTCCATTGAGCTTAATCCAGTTCGAGGCCATCTAGTCGCCAATGGCCTGCAGGCAGTTCCTCAGTCGAACCGCTGTCTGTGGTTGGGAAAGATCCTACCGCACAATGATTTGAGTATAATCGGCATTGGAATAACACAAAAAGCCAAATGCATGAATAATACTCAGAAGTGGTTCAATATACAGATTGAATAGGGTAGGAGACAATGTAGAGCCCTGAGGGACTCCACAGAGCAGAGGGATAGGCTGAGAGCAGAGCGGGGGTAGAGAAACAGATTGAGAGCACCCCATCAGAAAAGAAGAGAACCAGGCTAAAACTTGGCCGGATAGGCCCTTCCCGAGGTGGCCAGGTGATCAGGGTAGGGTGGTCAATGGTGTCAAATGCCGCTGATAGATCAAGCAAAATCAGGGGCCCCACCCCACCCTGGTCAACCAAGCGAGTTAAGTCATCCACAACAGAGACCAATACCCCGACCTGGGCGAAAACCAGATTGAAACGGGTCAACGAATCCAGAAGTCTCCAGAAAAGTGCTCAGAAGAGGGGATACCAAAGATTCAAGTAGCTTCATGAGGCAGGAATCAAAGAGATAGGACGAAAGTTAGACAGAACTACAGGGTCAAAGTCTGGCTTTTTCAGCATCGGGATGACAAGGGCATGCTTAAGATTATCGGGAATGATCCCAGAAAGGAGAGAGTCGTTAACAGCATCAGTGAGTCATGGAACAATGTCATCAGAGATGTTCTTTAAAACAGAGAGCGGGATAGAATCATTCGTTGAGGCTGACTTAAGACTATTACTTGAGCTTAGTACAGTCTCTGGCTTCTCTAGCATGAGGGTGCACTTCAAAACTTCAACATCATGGTCTTCTATGCCAAAGTCTCTTTGCCATTCAACGTCTCTTTTTCAGAGGGCCTGAGGCAATACGACAAACATCAAAGTTCCGTTCTTCTTAGGATTTCACACCTTGAAACACTTGTGTATAGGCGCGTTACAAATGCCATATCATATCATATCATATCACGTACAAATTATCAAGTGATTTTCTGTTCACCCCAGGTCCCCCTCTGCCAGACTCAGACCACTTTAACACAAAACCTTCTCCGGAATATTGTTTCACTTCACCTCGGGTCCCCCTCAGCTGGCTCACACCCACTTTAACACAAAACCTTCTTGGGTGAATTTCGCATACCCCGGGTCCCCTTCCGCTGGACTCAGACCCACTTTAACACAAAACCTTCTTGGGTGATTTTCGCTTCACCCCAGGTCCCCCTCCACCTGTCATGGCCACAGGCCCCAGAACACAAAAACCACACTATCTAGTGATGGGGGCAATGGGTCACTTGACTCACTTATGTCCCGTTGGGACCCATAAACACAGGGGCCCTGGCTGGACTCAGTCCTGGCGCTTTTGGCGCCAGGCTCATATAGAGATGTGAGCAGGAACACTTTATTTCAGTGCAGGAGTGCTTTTACTTTACAAGAACTTTCCAGGAGCTGAAAGCCTTTATTCCAGAGAACATCCTCATGTGCTGACTCATCGGGTGTGGCTCCCTAGGCCTGGTCTTCATGTGCTGACTCATCAGGTGTGGCAGGCAGGCTGAACCTGGTGGGCGTGGCTACAGAAGCTCAGCTATATAAGCTGCTCCACCCTTAAGGCCGGTGCTTCGCGTTACTGTGCATTCGCGTGCAATGTGACGCCCACTGCCGCTTGGACCAGTTTACTTACCTTTGAAACCATGCGTTCTCCTGCATATCCACCTCCAGGAAACTGGTGCTGCATCGCTTCATCTGCAGACTCATCGCCTGACATCCAGTGTTCTTGATCCCGATACTGCAGCACCGCGCTCTGCATCCACAAACTCGGACCCTGTAAAGAAGAAGAAAGACAAGGTTAGAACATCCTTCCTAGGGCCACGCCACATTTGAACCCTGCACGACCCCTAGTTAACAACTTACCAGCTACTGTACCGCTGCAGCTTCATTCCTGGTTCCCTCCAGCTGCCGCCTCGAGCTCAGCAGCTTCTGCCGGGCCGGCAACATCATCTGCAAGGGAAGAAAACAAAAGAGCAAACACCAAGAGTGGAACAGACAGCAATACAAGACAACAAACTTTAGAATACAGCAAAAACAGATGAGGAAAGACAAAGGCAAACAGGAACACTTACCTGAAGTATAGTGGCTTAGTTGCACCAGGACAGGACTACCACGTGCAAGGGACCAGTGAAGGAACTCGGTCCAGATCATACAAGCGTCCCTGCCAGAAGCAACAGGACGGAGTGCTCACCAAAACTAATCAGCAGGTGAGCTTTCCAGGGACAGCGCATCCCACGGGTACCACGGTTTGGGAGAAGGGGTCTGGAAGGGGTTCAGGCGCACAAGCTGGCATACTCACACCCCCTTTTCTCCACGCAGGAGCCGTCCCGAGCAGCATCACCTATTACCACCAGTCACCACATAAGCGCACAGGGCGAAGTCGGACCCGAGTGACTTTACCCCCGGGAGGGCTGCAACCGTGCCCCAACGCCTCAGCAGAGACCAGGTGAGCGTAACAGAATGCAAAGCCTTTTTGACTCTCTGCCTGGGCGTTATGAAAACTTCTAAAACGAACCAGCTGGCCCGATTGCTGGGAGAGTTATGGGCTGCAGTTCATGCCTCAAGAAAGGAAACCAATGCCCTAAGGAGGGATCTAATTGTGAACCGGGAGCAGACAGATGAACTAGCAAGGCAAATGCTCCAGGCACAGGCAGTCCAGGTCCTACTGCCGGGGTATGCCCCTCCTGCCACGCCTCCACAGCCCACGCCAGTACAGGTGGTTCTTCCAGCGAGGGTTCCCCTGGCCCCGCCAGAACACTTCACAGGTGGTCCGAATACGTACGCCATCTTTATGAATCAATGTCGACTACATTTCTTGTGCAGACCTGGGGCGTTCCCCAACGATCAAGCGAGAGTGGTATTTGCACTCTCATATTTGGGAGGTAGTGCAGCGGACTGGTCAATACCCTTGGTAAACCAGGATGATCCTTTGCTTCGAGACTTCTGAGGTTTCCAGCGTTAAATTGAGAAACTCTTTGCACAGCATACTCAAGGGCGGGCTCTGGACAATGAACTGTTATCACTACAGCAGGGTAATCAAGACCTACTAACATATATTGCTTCCTTCAATCATCTGTAGCGCAAACAAACTGGCCAGAGGAGTAAAGAACTATGCTATTTTACTTAGGCTTGCGAGGGGAACTTAAGGACGTATTAGCCCAAGTAGTAAATCCCCCGGAAAGATGTGCTGAATACATCGACCTGACAGTGCAGCTCGATCACAGATTGCAGGACCGGAAGATGGATCGGGCCAACACCGAGGGGCGGTCGGTCTATGTGCGACCCTGTGAGAATCAAACCAAATCCCACGATCAGTCTGAGCCAATGCAAATCGGAGGCTTGCAGAGCCCACTCACAAAGGCAGAAAGGGAGAAAAGGAGACAGCAGCAGCTTTGTTTGTACTGTGGTAAGGCAGGTCACTATCTCCGAGAATGCCCGGTGAAACCACCCAGGAAAGCAGTTGGAGCAACTGACAAGGGTGAAGAAGAAGAACTCGGGAAATTCCAACGCCTGGCAAGCGTAGCGGTCCACTTGTCAAGCGGTGAAAAGGAACCTATACAGATCTCACATCTAGTCATCCCTGTGCTCCTGGTAAACCACAAGCAACTGTCGAAAATACATGCCTTGGAGGCATACATTGACAGTGGGGCTGTGGGAAATTACATGGACCAAGATCTGGCTACCCAGATAGGCCTTCCTCTCCGACAGAAGCAGGTTTCGGAAAAAGTCACAGCAGTTGATGGATCTCAGCTATCATCCGGCCCAGTGATGCATTACAGCAAGAAGGTCACACTTCTGTGTCAGGACGGTCACCAAGTGGACATCACATTCAATCTCATCAGCGCTCCTCAGTTACAGATGACATTGAGAATGCCCTGGCTGGAGACCCACAATCTCAGGATTGACTGGCGTAAACGAGTTCTGACCTTTCCCCAAGACTGTGCCGACACCTGTTATAGCAAGGGATTCTCATTAAAAGGTCTTACCAACCCAGGTTCGTCGAAGAAAGAAACCATACTGGGCCTCACCAGTTCATTACCACCTGAATACCTGGATTACCAAGATGTCTTTCAAAAAGAGCAAGCAAACACCCTACCTCTGCACAGGCCGTATGATTGCCAAATTGATCTGGTACCTGGAGGTCAAGTTCCCTGCAGCCGGATTTACGCCCTAACAGGACAGGAAAACCAGCATCTAAAAACCTACCTCGATCAGTATCTGGCAAATGGTTTCATTTGTCCGTCCAAGTCCCCTGCATACTCGACCCTCTTTTTTGTGCCTAAAAAGGAGGGGGACCTGAGAACTTGCATTGACTACAGAGCACTTAACCAGATCACAGTAAAAAACGGTACCCGTTACCGCTTATCCCCAAGCTCTTGGATGAAGTCAAAAACCCTCAGATATATACAAAACTAGATTTACGAAGGGCCTACCATCTAGTAAGAGTAAAAAAAGGAGACGAGTGGAAGACGGCTTTTGCACGAAATATGGCCTTTATGAATATCAGGTTATGCCCTTTGGACTATGTAATGCCCCGGCGGCGTTCCAATTTTTTATGAATGACGTGCTCCGCGAACTGTTGGACGTCTGCGCTCTTGTCTATATTGATGACATTCTTATCTATTCGACCACCAAGGAGGACCACGTCAACCATGTCCGGGCAGTTTTAGAGAAACTGCAGCAACACCGGCTATATGCCAAATTAGAGAAATGCTTCTTTCATGTAACAGAGGTAGAATTCCTCGGCTTTATTCTCATACCACGGGGCATACGCATTGACACGTGCAAGGTAGACACTATCATTAACTGGCCCTCACTGACATCCATAAAGGGAGTACAGAGTGAACTCGGGTTCGCCAACTTTTATCGCCGGTTCATTCCCAGGTTCTCCCAGATCGTCCACCCAATCACCTAAGACCCGGAGTATGCAATGGAAAAGCGGACGGCCTGTCTCGCATGATTAAGGGAGAAGAGACATTCACTACACCAGACCCTGTGACCATCATCCCGGAAGGACGAATCCAAGGCATGATTGCCTCAATCACCACTCTAGACAACTTAAAATCTGACCTGCAACACTTGATGAGTCCACCAGCGCAACATGAATGGCTAGGGAATGGAGACGGGTATACGATCGTGGACAACCTACCATACTACCAAGGACGATTATACATCCCGGAAAAGAAATTACATAATCAAATCATCAGAAACTATCATGATTCATTAGTAGAAGGGCATCCGGGAATAGCCAAAACGTTAGCTAAAATAAAGGAAAATCACTGGTGGCCAACTTGGCGAAAGGATATTGTCCAGATCATCGCAACCTATGATGCCACACAGAAATTCAATGGCTCTGACCTTCTAGCCGCAGCCATTATCACTTCTTTTTCATGGTAAAAATGTACCGGGGAGAGGACGTTCGGTAGCAGGTTGCGCCTCTGTTCGGTGGAGGAGTAGACCCTATGGGCCCTGTCTAGGATAAGTTCTTCTGCGTCTGGGAGATCAAGCATTGACTTGAAGAGAGCAGTCACATATGCTGCATTTGCTGCAGGTTCTTGGTCTATAACATGGCACGGAATCCCCCGTAGGCGAACATTGTTCCGTCTCAACCTGTTTTCTAAGTCAGCTTGCTTCGCCCAGACGTCCTCAAGGTGTTCCTCAATTCCCTCCACTCTCTTTGTGAGCTCTGCGTAGTCGTGTGTTTGTTTGCAAGCTGTATTTTCAAGGTCATTAACTCGAGATTCTAGGCACAGCAGGTGAGTATTCAGGTCTGCGATTGACCGTGCCAGGGAGTCTTTAGAGATTTTTATCTCTTGCTTTATCTCGTGCGTGATGTCTTGTTTTAAGCCCTTCAACATGTCCTTGAGATCCCTCTTGGAGAAAGCTGGGTCAGGGAAAGGGGGGCCTGGAGGGAGCGAGTGGACTTCAGCTCTCACCACCTGCATTCTCGATTTTCCTGAGTCGGGAGGGTTTAAAAAGGCGGTGATGTCTCTTGCTTTGCCCTTCGCTGCTGCTTTGGGCATTGCTGAGGAGTTCTAATACATTTCAGGTGGGGGGGCAGGGGGTGCCCCCAGCAAGTAGGAGGTGAGCCGAGTCAAGTTTCAGGGTGTACGCCAGGAGCCACTGAGCGTAGCGCCGGTCCCGTTTGTGTGGGGGATGGGATGGATTGTGCTCCCGCAGGGGATCAGGGAGGCCTGTAGTATCAGTGAGGGTGTGGCCCTCCAGTGCCGATCTAGGCGACCACCAGCAGTTCAAGAGCCAGAAATGTAGACTCTGGCAGACTGGAAAGACTGTGCAATTTGCAGTAAAGGTGCCATACAGTGGTACAGCTATGCGGACCCTGCACGGTTTCGGGGTGTACAGTTATCTTGGTATAGTGTGGTTTGTTTAGGGCAGGGCCCCAAGCTCAGCACCTTCTTGTTGTGGCAGAACCCTCGGGATGGAACCTTACTACTTTTGTTGCTACTGGGCGCCGAGGCTCATTCATAGAGGCTCAATCACAGAGCAGTTCGTAGGAAGGGAGGCCGGCAGTCTGCATGGCTCAGGAAGCGGGTGGGGCCTTAAACGAAGGCATGGTATCAAACATACTTCTAAATATAAATAGTGTGAGAAACAATGTTATGCAAAAGAAAAGTGTTCAAGAAATGATATGTCAGGATAAACAAGCAATTGGCTTTCCTTCTCTTCCCTGCTTTTTTAGCACAGGACAAGAAGGCTCACTCTTTTCTTATCATATCTTAACAACACTTATAAGCACAACATATTTAGTTATTTATTTTACATTTTTAAAGTGCTCACACAGCCCATGGGCATCGAGGCACTGTTACAGAAATTGTTGTTTTTTAGTTGCGTAATTGTTTTTTTTGTGTCTTAGTTGCGTATATATGACGCGCTTAAACACCCAGAGGTTTCTAAGAGCGGATCCGGGAACGAACCTGTGTTGCTTCATATTGTCTTGTTTCCAAGGCGTGCACGTTGCCGCTGAGCTATCCTGCTGGGCCAAAGGCATATTGGCGCTAAAGCTAAAGAGGTAGGGTCAGACCAGAGCATCAGAAACTAAAAAAGATCTAAAAAAGAAAGGTCTTCAGCTCCCAGCGGACAGGCAAATGGGCTTCGATGTTGCGTAAGGATAATGGAAGAAGATTCCAGTCCTTTCCTGCCACCACTGAGAATGCGCGGCCATCCACATAGTCGAGCCCAGCCCTCGGGGGCTGGATGGCCTTCAGAGCTTATGAACGGAGTGGCATAACAGGTTTGTAAATACAAAACTTTGCCTGAAGAATTTCTGCTCCTGCTTTATAGAGAGCCTTATGAACCAAGCACAGCGACTTGACTATAATATGCTGCTCAACAGGTAGCCAGTGAAGTTGGCGCAGAAGCAGGGTCATATGGGCACCAAAAGGAGGGTGAAGAACAGCCCTGGCTGTCGCATTTGGCAATAGCTGAAGACGCTGAAGCAAATGTCTCAGAAGGGCAAGATATAAGGCATTGCAATAGTCAATATTGCTGATAACCAGAGAGGAGACCACATGTGCATGGAACTTCTCGGGAATACAACGCAGGACTTTCCGCAGAATCCAGAGTTCAAAATGAGCTTTTTGGCAGACGAAAGAGACTTGATCGGCCATAGAAAGAGAGGCTGAGATTTTGACAC
The DNA here is from genome assembly GCF_040938575.1 of Ambystoma mexicanum. NCBI lineage: Eukaryota > Metazoa > Chordata > Amphibia > Caudata > Ambystomatidae > Ambystoma > Ambystoma mexicanum. The sequence goes on along the minus strand of NC_090939.1, from coordinate 94,641,184 downwards.
CCAGGTCTTTCCCCGAAGAGACCAGGCGGGTAAAGAGACCAAGACGCTCAGGCCAAAACTAAGGGGTCCAAAACAGAGAGGGAAATGCAGTGCCCACACCCAACACCTCTGTTTTTTCTCCATTGAGCTTAATCCAGTTTGAGGCCATCTAGTCGCCAATGGCCTGCAGGCAGTTCCTCAGTCGAACCGCTGTCTGTGGTTGGGAAAGATCCTACCGCACAATGATTTGAGTATAATCGGCATTGGAATAACACAAAAAGCCAAAGGCATGAATAATACTCACAAGTGGTTGAATATAAAGATTGAATAGGGTAGGAGACAATGTAGAGCCCTGAGGGACTCCACAGAGCAGAGGGATAGGCTGAGAGCAGAGCGGGGGTAGAGAAACAGACTAAGAGCACCCCATCAGAAAAGAAGAGAACCAGGCTAAAACTTGGCCGGATAGGCCCTTCCTGAGGTGGCCAGGTGATCAGGGTAGGGTGGTCAATGGTGTCAAATGCCGCTGATAGATCAAGCAATATCAGGGCCCCCACCCCACCCTGGTCAACCACCGACTCAAGTCATCCACAACAGAGACCAATACCCGACCTGGGCGAAAACCAGATTGAAACGGGTCAACGAATCCAGAAGTCTCCAGAAAAGTGCTCAGAAGAGGGGATACCAAAGATTCAAGGAGTTTCATGATGCAGGAATCAAAGAGATAGGACGAAAGTTAGATAGTACTACAGGGTCAAAGTCTGGCTTTTTCAGCAGCGGGATGACAAGGGCATGCTTAAGATTATCGGGAATGATCCCAGAAAGGAGAGAGTCGTTAACAGCCTCAGTGAGTCATGGAACAATGTCATCAGAGATGTTCTTTAAAACAGAGAGCGGGATAGAATCATTCGTTGAGGCTGACTTAAGACTATTACTTGAGCTTAGTACAGTCTCTGGCTTCTCTAGCATGAGGGTGCACTTCAAAACTTCAACATCATGGCCTTCTATGCCAAAGTCTCTTTGCCATTCAACGTCTCTTTTTCAGAGGGCCTGAGGCAATACGACAAACATCAAAGTTCCGTTCTTCTTAGGATTTCACACCTTGAAACACTTGTGTATTGTAACGCTTACCTCAGAAACTCTGCGGGAGCACTTCTCTGGAATTCTGTTTGGTGCTATTCTCTGGGTGCGTAGTTAATCTATGCAGTCTGGTGATCTACAAAAAACATTCAGTAATCCTTAGTATACTAGTCTAATGCACCCGTTCAGGAATTATCTCTCATACCCTTCGGGAGGCGTTACCTGTAGTTTGTTTTTTGGGAGCTCTCCATCCTGCTTCTACGCAGGGACGCTTGTTCTGAAGAAGGGAAATGAAATGCGATTTTCTGAGGGAAGGAAGGATGGCTGGTGTGCGTGACTTGCAAATAATGGGGATGATAGGAATTGATAAGGAATTAGATACTATTAATAAGCTGTTCCACTATATTGACGTGCATGAACACCTAGTCACATCTAACCCAACTATGAGGAGCAACTCAATCTGCGTGTGAACAATTGGCCAGAAAAATGGTTAACTGCAGAGATAAAGTATAATTCTTTTTCACATTTAACGTGTGGTGTATGCTAATTTGTGAAGAAGACTTTCCACAACCAACTACATGACTCTAGTAGTTTTACTGACTGGAAGCAACTGTAACATTTCCCCAGAATTGACGACTCACAACCTTGTCACCAAATTGTAATACTACCTAGCATGTGTGGAAGGGCTGACTGACAGGGGAACAACTTATTACTGTTGTTACAAAACCATGAAACTCCGCTGACTGAAAAGGCACGCTAAAAACAAGGGCGCAACAACATAAACAGCCAATACTTGCGGTAACTGTCGCTTGACGAAAACAACAGGCTTCAAACTGCTGAAGGAGATTTGCAAATGTTCCGCTGACAGGAATGAGCGCGGCAATTGTATTGAGGTAACCGTGAAGGCAACTTAAGAATGTTGCCTAAAATCAGACACCAGGGAAATACTGTGGAAGTGACGGGAAATGTACTCTAACTACAGAGGGAAAACTATGGAACCATGACAGGAGATCATAAGAGTGGGCTGAGGAAAACTGTGACGAGAACCGGAGCCGCGGTAAGCGTACACTGCAAAGCAGACGACGCGAAGCGCGGAGCAGGCGAGAGGAGGGACTTATATATGCTGTGAGTGTGAAGCACTAGACCATGATGGTTACTTTCCATAGAACCCCTTAAGCCGCCATCTTAGGTGATGAGGAAGTGTCTTTCCCCCCATAGCCTAAACATGGTTCTTTCCGTGTTACGGACCAAGCATGATAAGCCATGGTCCACGAATTCTTAGAGGCTAATCTAGGGGCATGACCCAAGCTCATGACAGTATTCCCCCCCAAAACCCCTCCTAATTCAGCATTCCCCTTGGTGGGCTTGCACGGGTTATTTCTATGAAAGGCTCTCAACAATCTAGGCGCATGTATATTCTCTTGGGGTTCCCATGTTCTATCCTGAGGACCATACCCCTTCCAGTCCACCAAATAGAACAACTTCTTGCGCACCACCTTGGAATCCAGAATAGCCTTGACTTCATACTCTGGCTGGTCAGTCTCAACTTCCATTGGGGCTGGAACTTCATGAATTCTGGTATTCGGGCTGACTGGCTTCAACAGGGAAACATGAAACACTGGATGGATTTTCAAATTTTTGGGAAGAGTCAACTTCAAGGCCACAGGATTAATCACTTTTTCGATTGTAAATGGTCCCAGAAATCTTGTAAGGAATTTTCGTGACCCCTTCAATGTTAAGTTTTTGGTAGACAGCCACACTAAATCTCCAACCTTGTAATCGGAAGGGTTTTTTCTTTTGAGATCAGCAAATTTCTTCTGGGCCTCTTTGGCAACTAACAAATGCTCTCGTGCCTTGACCAGTGCTGTGGCAATTTTTTCATGCAGAGTTTTCACAGCTGGCATTTCTAAGGATTCAGGAGGATCATAGGCAGATGTCCGAGGGTGCCGGCCATATAAGGTAAAAAATGGACTTAAACCTGTAGAGGCGTGCACAGAGTTGTTGTAAGCGTATTCAGCTACCCACAAGATATTAAACCAGGTGTCTTCAGACTGATGCAACATACATCGGAGGTATTGTTCCAAGGTTTGATTAGTTCTCTCGGTTTGTCCGTCCGTTTGGGGATGATGACTGGTGGACAAGCGAATCTCCACCTTGGCCAGTTCGCAGCATTTTTTCCAGAATTTAGAAACAAACTGGCTTCCTCGATCAGACACTACTATTGATGGAAAACCATGGAGTTTTACTACATTCTCCAAGAAGGTTTTAGCCAGAGCCGATGCTGTAGGTAACCCTTTCAAGGCTACAAAATGCGCCATTTTTGAAAAAAGGTCTACCACCACCAAAATGGTATCATACCCCTCGCACATGGGTAGATCTGTGATGAAGTCCATAGAGAGAGTATGCCAGGGAGCAGGTGGCACACTCAGCGGTTGAAGAAGACCAGCAGGTTTACTCTTTTGATTCTTGTTTTGAGCACAAATTCCGCAAGTGTTCAAGAATTGAACTACATCTTTTCGCCATGTGGGCCACCAATAAGATCTTTTCACTTTCTCCAGGGTTTTGGCAATTCCAGGATGACCCTCCAGCAAGGCTCCATGATAGTCGGAAATTACTTGAACTTGCAGCCTGTGCGTGGGCAAATACAGGCGATTCCGATAGAATGGCAAACCATCCAGAACACTGAAATTTTCACCCTTTGCCTCCCATTTCTGCAGTTCGTCAGTGTTCATGCTGATTTTGATTTCCTCTCTCAGTTTCTCCCAAGGCGAATCTGTTGTACCCACAACTCCAAGCACCTTTTCCCCAGGAATAATTTCCACAGGAGTGGGAGGCACATAAGCTTCTTCACCTTTTCCAATACGAGATAGGGCATCCGCCTTTCCATTTCGTACCCCCGGCCTGAATGTGATGACGAAGTCGTATTCGGCAAAAAAGAGGGCCCAACGTAGTTGACGGGAGGATTGTGCCTTAGCCGAACGGAGGTACTGCAGGTTGCGGTGATCCGTAAAAATGGTAACGGTATGTCTTGCCCCAAGTAGGTGATGTCTCCATTCCTTAAGGGCACACTTGATGGCCAACAATTCCTTATCAGTAATTGTATAGTTGAGCTCTGTAGAGGAGAATTTTCTAGACCAAAAGGCCACAGGATGCAATTCGTGGGAGTCCGGATTTCGCTGTGATAACACTGCTCCCATGGCCACATTTGAAGCGTCTGTTTCTACCACAAACGGAAGGTCCGGCCGTGGATGCTGGAGGACAGGGGCTGCGGTAAATCTTTCCTTTAATTTTTTAAAGGCCTCATCTGCCTCTGTAGTCCAATCAAATGTTTTGTTCTTCTTGAGTAAGGACGTAATGGGGTGAACCAATCGTGAGAAATCGGACACAAACCGACAATAAAAATTTGCAAACCCTAGAAAACTTTGAATTCCCTTAACTGACGTGGGTGCAGGCCAGGTGAGAATTGCATCAACTTTTCGGTTGTCCATCTTGACTCCTAGCGCCGACAAAATGAACCCCAAGAACTCAACTTCTGGAACGTGGAAGTGACATTTTTCCAGTTTAACATATAGAGAGTTTTCCTTGAGTCGTTGGAGAACAGCAGTCACATGCTTGACATGTTCAAGAGGTTCATCAGAATAAATTAGAATGTCGTCCACATAAACCAGCACAAAAATATCCAACATATCTCTGAAAATGTCATTCATAAAGGATTGAAAGGCTGCTGGAGCGTTGCACAGCCCAAAAGGCATCACCATGTATTCAAAAAGCCCGTATCTGGTTCGAAATGCAGTTTTCCACTCATCTCCCTCCTTTATGCGAATTAGATGATATGCCCCTCGGAGGTCTAGCTTGGTGAAGATCTGCGCCTGTTTTACTTGGTCCAACAATGTAGAAATGAGTGGAAGAGGGTAGCGATTCTTTACAGTGATTTGATTTAGAGCTCGGTAGTCTATACACGTTCTCAATTCTCCTTTTTTGGGGACAAAAAATAGGGGTGATGCTGCTGGGGACTTAGATGGTCTGATAAATCCATTAGCCAGATATTGATCCAAATAGGTTTTCAAATGAGCATTTTCCTTTTCTGTCAAAGCATAAATTCGACTGCACGGAAGCTGGGATCCTCGAATTAAATCAATTTGACAATCGTAAGGTCTGTGAGGGGGCAATACTTCGGCTTGTATTTCCTCTTGGAATACATCTTGAAATTTCCGGTATTCATGGGGCAAGGAGCCTATAAGACCTAAGGTAATTTCTGTGGATCCCTCCTGTAGCATCATCTTCACTGAACTTTCCATGGAATTGCATGAGTTTTGGCAGTCAAGAGCAAAGGTCAAGGTTCGTGTTCGCCAATTGATCAATGTGTTATGCTTTTCTAACCACGGCATTCCCAAGATAATCTGGAACTGGGGAGCTCGAATCAGGTCAAAAGAGATCCTCTCTCTGTGTTCCTTCTGGCAGAGCATAATTAGATTGTTAATGCATTGTGTAACCGGACCTGACACTAAGGGAGTGCCGTCGACCCCGGATACATTTTCTGCCTTTAACTTATCCGTTAAGGGAAATCCCAATTTGCTAGCCAGGTGAAGATCCATATAATTGCCCACAGCTCCACAGTCAATATATGCAGTCAACTCATGTCTGATTGTGGGAAACTCAGGACTGAATAGGATGATTGGAAACACAAAGTGGGAGGTCATTGAAACCTTATTCACGCTCGACAAGCTGACCTCTAAACTTGCCGGGCACTGGAGTTTTCCGAATTCTGGTTCTTCTGATCTTGACCCACACCTCCCAAAGGTTTTCGTGCCGGTTTTACTGGGCAGTCTTTTAAAAAGTGACCCGCCTTACCACAATATAGACACAACTTTTGTTGACGTCTTCTCTCTCTCTCCGTCTGGGAAATTGGGCCTCGAATTCCCCCCAACTGCATAGGTTCGGAGTGAGTTTCTGGGCCTGATCTTGCAATTGATTCTCTAGGGCGAACCACATACGCTCGACTGTCTAGGCGAGCGCGATCAGTTCTACGATCTTGTAGCCTGTGGTCTAACTGAATAGTCAAATCAATGAAGTCATTGACATCCTCCGGAGGGTTCACCACTTGTGCCAGAATGTCCTTTAATTCACTACGCAGACCTCGATAAAATAAAGTCGTTCTTTTTTCCGTAGGCCAATTGGTTTCTGCCACCAACCTATTAAATGTGGCCACATAGGCCAGCAATTCTTGATTACCTTGCTTCAATGACAACAACTCACCATCCAATGCATGCCCTTGAGTGTGTCGAGCAAAAAGTCTTTCCAATTCTTTCTGAAAATCCTGGAAGTTTTGCAACACCGGATCATCCCTATTCACCAGAGGTATGGACCAGTCGGCCGCATAGCCGCCCAAATAAGTTAACACGAAGGCCACCTTTGATTGGTCTGTGGGGAACACTCCCGGTCTGCACAAAAAATGTAGTCTGCATTGATTTAAGAACACAGCAAATTTCTTTGGATCTTCGGTGAAGCGCTCAGGAGGAGCTAACGGCACATTTCCAGGAATGACCACTTGGACTGAAGCCTGGGGCGCCGTAGATGCAGAAGCCTGGGAATTATTTAATGGTAGCGGTACCTGACCTGCTTGAGTCTGTAACAGCTGACGAGCCAATTCTTCTGTTCGATCCTTGTTCACCACCAGCTCTCTTCTCAGGGCATTGGTCTCTGACCGAGCTGCGTGGACTTCAGCTCGTAATTCCCCTAGAAGTTGAGTTAACTGATCCATTTCTGTATTTTCCATGAATGCTCAGACAGAGTATAATTTCAGCACGGCTTCGCGTTCTGTAACGCTTACCTCAGAAACTCTGCGGGAGCACTTCTCTGGAATTCTGTTTGGTGCTATTCTCTGGGTGCGTAGTTAATCTATGCAGTCTGGTGATCTACAAAAAACATTCAGTAATCCTTAGTATACTAGTCTAATGCACCCGTTCAGGAATTATCTCTCATACCCTTCGGGAGGCGTTACCTGTAGTTTGTTTTTTGGGAGCTCTCCATCCTGCTTCTACGCAGGGGCGCTTGTTCTGAAGAAGGGAAATGAAATGCGATTTTCTGAGGGAAGGAAGGATGGCCGGTGTGCGTGACTTGCAAATAATGGGGATGATAGGAATTGATAAGGAATTAGATACTATTAATAAGCTGTTCCACTATATTGACGTGCATGAACACCTAGTCACATCCAACCCAACTATGAGGAGCAACTCAATCTGCGTGTGAACAATTGGCCAGAAAAATGGTTAACTGCAGAGATAAAGTATAATTCTTTTTCACATTTAACGTGTGGTGTATGCTAAGTTGTGAAGAAGACTTTCCACAACCAACTACATGACTCTAGTAGTTTTACTGACTGGAAGCAACTGTAACATTTCCCCAGAATTGACGACTCACAACCTTGTCACCAAATTGTAATACTACCTAGCATGTGTGGAAGGGCTGACTGACAGGGGAACAACTTATTACTGTTGTTACAAAACCATGAAACTCCGCTGACTGAAAAGGCACGCTAAAAACAAGGGCGCAACAACATAAACAGCCAATACTTGCGGTAACTGTCGCTTGACGAAAACAACAGGCTTCAAACTGCTGAAGGAGATTTGCAAATGTTCCGCTGACAGGAATGAGCGCGGCAATTGTATTGAGGTAACCGTGAAGGCAACTTAAGAATGTTGCCTAAAATCAGACACCAGGGAAATACTGTGGAAGTGACGGGAAATGTACTCTAACTACAGAGGGAAAACTATGGAACCATGACAGGAGATCATAAGAGTGGGCTGAGGAAAACTGTGACGAGAACCGGAGCCGCGGTAAGCGTACACTGCAAAGCAGACGACGCGAAGCGCGGAGCAGGCGAGAGGAGGGACTTATATATGCTGTGAGTGTGAAGCACTAGACCATGACGGTTACTTTCCATAGAACCCCTTAAGCCGCCATCTTAGGTGATGAGGAAGTGTCTTTCCCCCCATAGCCTAAACATGGTTCTTTCCGTGTTACGGACCAAGCATGATAAGCCATGGTCCACGAATTCTTAGAGGCTAATCTAGGGGCATGACCCAAGCTCATGACATGTATAGGCGCGTTACAAATGCCATATCATATCATATCATATCACGTACAAATTATCAAGTGATTTTCTGTTCACCCCAGGTCCCCCTCTGCCAGACTCAGACCACTTTAACACAAAACCTTCTCCGGAATATTGTTTCACTTCACCTCGGGTCCCCCTCAGCTGGCTCACACCCACTTTAACACAAAACCTTCTTGGGTGAATTTCGCATACCCCGGGTCCCCTTCCGCCGGACTCAGACCCACTTTAACACAAAACTTTCTTGGGTGATTTTCGCTTCACCCCAGGTCCCCCTCCACCTGTCATGGCCACAGGCCCCAGAACACAAAAACCACACTATCTAGTGATGGGGGCAATGGGTCACTTGACTCACTTATGTCCCGTTGGGACCCATAAACACAGGGGCCCTGGCTGGACTCAGTCCTGGCGCCTTTGGCGCCAGGCTCATATAGAGATGTGAGCAGGAACACTTTATTTCAGTGCAGGAGTGCTTTTACTTTACAAGAACTTTCCAGGAGCTGAAAGCCTTTATTCCAGAGAACATCCTCATGTGCTGACTCATCGGGTGTGGCTCCCTAGGCCTGGTCTTCATGTGCTGACTCATCAGGTGTGGCAGGCAGGCTGAACCTGGTGGGCGTGGCTACAGAAGCTCAGCTATATAAGCTGCTCCATCCTTAAGGCCGGTGCTTCGCGTTACTGTGCACTCGCGTGCAATGTGACGCCCACCGCCGATTGGACCAGTTTACTTACCTTTGAAACCATGCGTTCTCCTGCATACTCACCTCCAGGAAACTGGTGCTGCATCGCTTCATCTGCAGACTCATCGCCTGACATCCAGTGTTCTTGATCCCGATACTGCAGCACCGCGCTCTGCATCCACAAACTCGGACCCTGTAAAGAAGAAGAAAGACAAGGTTAGAACATCCTTCCTAGGGCCACGCCACATTTGAACCCTGCATGACCCCTAGTTAACAATTTACCAGCTACTGTACCGCTGCAGCTTGATTCCTCGTTCCCTCCAGCTGCCGCCTCGAGCTCAGCAGCTTCTGCCGGGCCGGCAACATCATCTGCAAGGGAAGAAAACAAAAGAGCAAACACCAAGAGTGGAACGGACAGCAATACAAGACAACAAACTTTAGAATACAGCAAAAACAGATGAGGAAAGACAAAGGCAAACAGGAACACTTACCTGAAGTCTAGTGGCTTAGTTGCACCAGGACAGGACTACCACGTGCAAGGGACCAGTGAAGGAACTCGGTCCAGATCATACAAGCGCCCCTGCCAGAAGCAGCAGGACGGAGTGCTCACCAAAACTAATCAGCAGGTGAGCTTTCCAGGGACAGCGCATCCCACGGGTACCACGGTTTGGGAGAAGGGGTCTAGAAGGGGTTCAGGCGCACAAGCTGGCATACTCACACCCCCTTTTCTCCACGCAGGAGCCGTCCCGAGCAGCATCACCTATTACCACCAGTCACCACATAAGCGCACAGGGCGAAGTCGGACCCGAGTGACTTTACCCCCGGGAGGGCTGCAACCGTACCCCAACGCCTCCGCAGAGACCAGGTGAGCGTAACAGAATGCGAAGCCTTTTTGAATCTCTGCCTGGGCGTTATGGAAACTTCTAAAACGGACCAGCTGGCCCAATTGCTGGGAGAGTTAGGGGCTGAAGTTCATGCCTCAAGAAAGGAAACCAATGCCCTAAGGAGGGATCTAATTGTGAACCGGGAGCAGACAGATGAACTAGCAAGGCAAATGCTCCAGGCACAGGCAGTCCAGGTCTAATGCCGGGGTATGCCCCTCCTGCCATGCCTCCACAGCCCACGCCAGTACAGGTGGTTCTTCCAGCGAGGGTTCCCCTGGCCCCGCCAGAACACTTCACAGGTGATCCGAATACGTACGCCATCTTTATGAATCAATGTCACCTACATTTCTTGTGCAGACCTGGGGCGTTCCCCAACGATCAAGCGAGAGTGGTATTTGCACTCTCATATTTGGGAGGTAGTGCAGCGGACTGGTCAATACCCTTGGTAAACCAGGATGATCCTTTTCTTCGAGACTTCTGAGGTTTCCAGCGTGAAATTGAGAAACTATTTGCACAGCATACTCAAGGGCGGGCTCTGGACAATGAACTGTTATCACTACAGCAGGGTAATCAAGACCTACTAACATATACCGCTTCCTTCAATCATCTGTAGCGCAAACAAACTGGCCAGAGGAGAAAAGAACTATGCTATTTTACCGAGGCTTGCGAGGGGAACTTAAGGTTGTATTAGCCCAAGTAGTAAATCCCCCGGAAAGACGTGCTGAATACATCGACCTGACAGTGCAGCTCGATCACAGATTGCAGGACCGGAAGATGGATCGGGCCAACGCCGAGGGGCGGTCGGTCTATGTGCGACCCTGTGAGAATCAAACCAAATCCCACGATCAGTCTGAGCCAATGCAAATCGGAGGCTTGCAGAGCCCACTCACAAAGGCAGAAAGGGAGAAAAGGAGACAGCAGCAGCTTTGTTTGTACTGTGGTAAGGCAGGTCACTATCTCCGAGAATGCCCGGTGAAACCACCCAGGAAAGCAGTTGGAGCAACTGACAAGAGTGAAGAAGAAGAACTCTGGAAACTCCAACGCCTGGCAAGCGTAGCGGTCCACTTGTCAAGCGGTGAAAAGGAACCTATACAGATCTCACATCTAGTCATCCCTGTTCTCCTGGTAAACCACAAGCAACTGTTGAAAATACATGCCTTGGAGGCATACATTGACAGTGGGGCTGTGGGAAATTACATGGACCAAGATCTGGCTACCCAGAAAGGCCTTCCTCTCCGACAGAAGCAGGTTTCGGAAAATGTCACAGCAGTTGATGGATCTCAGCTATCATCCGGCCCAGTGATGCATTACAGCAAGAAGGTCACACTTCTGTGTCAGGACGGTCACCAAGTGGACATCACATTCAATCTCATCAGCGCTCCTCAGTTACAGATGACATTGAGAATGCCCTGGCTGGAGACCCACAATCTCAGGATTGACTGGCGTAAACGAGTTCTGACATTTCCCCAAGACTGTGCCGACACCTGTTATAGCAAGGGATTCTCATTAAAAGGTCTTACCAACCCAAGTTCGTCGAAGAAAGAAACCATACTGGGCCTCACCAGTTCATTACCACCTGAATACCTGGATTACCAAGATGTCTTTCAAAAAGAGCGAGCAAACACCCTACCTCTGCACAGACCGTATGATTGCCAAATTGATCTGGTACCTGGAGCTCAAGTTCCCTGCAGCCGGATTTACGCCCTAACAGGACAGGAAAACCAGCAGCTAAAAACCTACCTCGATCAGTATCTGGCAAATGGTTTCATTTCTCCGTCCAAGTCCCCTGCATACTCGCCCCTCTTTTTTGTGCCTAAAAAGGAGGGGGACCTGAGAACTTGCATTGACTACAGAGCACTTAACCAGATCACAGTAAAAAACGGTACCCGTTACCGCTTATCCCCAAGCTCTTGGATCAAGTAAAAAACCCTCAGATATATACAAAACTAGATTTACGAGGGGCCTACCATCTAGTAAGAGTAAAAAAAGGAGACGAGTGGAAGACGGCCTTTTGCACGAAATATGGCCTTTATGAATATCAGGTTATGCCCTTTGGACTATGTAATGCCCCGGCGGCGTTCCAATTTTTTATGAATGACATGCTCCGCGAACTGTTGGACGTCTGTGCTCTTGTCTATATTGATGACATTCTTATCTATTCGACCACAGAGGAGGACCACGTCAACCATGTCCGGGCAGTTTTGGAGAAACTGCAGCAACACCGGCTATATGCCAAATTGGAGAAATGCTTCTTTCATGTAACAGAGGTAGAATTCCTTGGCTTTATTCTCATACCACGGGGCATACGCATTGACACGTGCAAGGTAGACACTATCATTAACTGGCCCTCACTGACATCCATAAAGGGAGTACAGAGTGAACTCGGGTTCGCCAACTTTTATCGCCGGTTCATTCCCAGGTTCTCCCAGATCGTCCACTTAATCACCTAAGACCCGGAGTATGCAATGGAAAAGCGGACGGCCTGTCTCGCATGATTAAGGGAGAAGAGACATTCACTACACCAGACCCCGTGACCATCATCCCGGAAGGACGAATCCAAGGCATGATTGCCTCAATCACCACTCTAGACAACTTAAAATCTGACCTGCAACACTTGATGAGTCCACCAGCGCAACATGAATGGCTAGGGAATGGAGACCGGTATACGATCGTGGACAACCTACCATACTACCAAGGACGATTATACATCCCGGAAAAGAAATTACATAATCAAATCATCAGAAACTATCATGATTCATTAGTAGAAGGGCATCCGGGAATAGCCAAAACGTTAGCTAAAATAAAGAAAAATCACTGGTGGCCAACTTGGCGAAAGGATATTGTCCAGATCATCGCAACCTGTGATGCCACACAGAAATTCAACGGCTCTGACCTTCTAGCCGCAGCCATTATCACTTCTTTTTCATGGTAGAAATGTACTGGGGAGAGGACGTTCGGTAGCAGGTTGCGCCTCTGTTGGGTGGAGGAGTAGACCCTATGGGTCTTGTTTAGGATAAGTTCTTCTGCGTCTGGGAGATCAAGCATTGACTTGAATAGAGCAGTCACATATGCTGCATATGCTGCAGGTTCTTGTTCTATAACATGGCACGGAATCCCCCGTAGGCAAACGTTTTCTAAGTCAGCTTGCTTCCCCCAGACGTCCTCAAGGTGTTCCTCAATTCCCTCCACTCTCTTTGTGAGCTCTGCTTAGTCGTGTGTTTGTTTGGAAGCTGTATTTTCAAGGTCATTAACTCGAGATTCTAGGCACAGCAGGTGAGTATTCAGGTCTGCGATTGACCGTGCCAGGGAGTCCTTAGAGGTTTTTATCTCCTGCTTTATCTCGTGCGTGATGTCTTGTTTTAAGCCCTTCAACATGTCCTTGAGATCCCTCTTGGAGAAAGCTGGGTCAGGGAAAGGGGGGCCCGGAGGGGGCGAGTGGACTTCAGCTCTCACCACCTGCATTCTCGATTTTCCTGAGTCGGGAGGGTTTAAAAAGACGGTGATGTCTCTTGCTTTGCCCTTCGCTGCTGCTTTGGGCATTGCTGAGGAGGTCTAATACATTTCAGGTGGGGGGGCGTGGGGTGCCCCCAGCAAGTAGGAGGTGAGCCGAGTCAAGTTTCAGGGTGTACTCCAGGAGCCACTGAGCATAGCGCCTGTCCCGTTTGTGTGGGGGATGGGATGGATTGTGCTCCCGCAGGGGATCAGGGAGGCCTGTAGTATCAGTGAGGGTGTGGCCCTCCAGTGCCGATCTAGGCGACCACCAGCAGTTCAAGAGCCAGAAATGTAGACTCTGGCGTAGGAAGACTGTGCAATTTGCAGTAAAGGTGCCATACAGTGGTACAGCTATGCGGACCCTGCACGGTTTCGGGGTGTACAGTTAACTTGGTATAGTGTGGTTTGTTTAGCGCAGGGCCCCAAGCTCAGCACCTTCTTGTTGTGGCAGAACCCTCGGGATGGAACCTTACTACTTTTGTTGCTACTGGGCGCCGAGGCTCATTCACAGAGGCTCAATCACAGAGCAGTTTGTAGGAAGGGAGGCCGGCAGTCTGCATGGCTCAGGAAGCGGGTGGGGCCTTAAACGAAGGCATGGTATCAAACATACTTCTAAATATAAATAGTGTGAGAAACAATGTTATGCAAAAGAAAAGTGTTCAAGAAATGATATGTCAGGATAAACAAGCAATTGGCTTCCCTTCTCTTCCCCGCTTTTTTAGCACAGGACAAGGAGGCTCACTATTTTCTTATCTTATCTTAATAACACTTATAAGCGCACCATATTTAGTTATTTAATTTAAATTTTTAAAGTGCTCACACAGCCCGTGGGCATTGAGGCACTGTTACGGAAATTTTTGTTTTTTTAGTTGCGTAATTGTTTTTTTTGTGTCTTAGTTGCGTATATATGACGTGCTTAAACACCCAGAGGTTTCTAAGAGCGGATCCGGGGATCAAACCTGTGTTGCTTCATATTGTCTTGTTTCCAAGGCGTGTACGGTGCCGCTGAGCTATCCTGCTGGGCCAAAGGCATATTGGCGCTAAAGCTAAAGAGGTAGGGTCAGACCAGAGCATCAGAAACTAAAAAAGATCTAAAAAAGAAAGGTCTTCAGCTCCCAGCGGACAGGCAAATGGGCCACGATATTGCGTAAGGATAATGGAAGAAGATTCCAGTCCTTTCCTGCCACCACTGAGAAGGCGCGGCCATCCACATAGTCGAGCCTAGCCCTGGGGGGCTGGATGGCCTTCAGAGCTTATGAACGGAGTGGCATAACAGGTTTGTAAATACAAAACTTTGCCTGAAGAATTTCTGCTCCTGATTTATAGAGAGCCTTATGAACCAAGCACAGCGACTTGACTATAATATGCTGCTCAACAGGTAGCCAGTGAAGTTGGCGCAGAAGCAGGGTCATATGGGCACCAAAAGGAGGGTGAAGAACAGCCCTGGCTGTCGCATTTGGCAATAGCTGAAGACGCTGAAGCAAATGTCTCAGAAGGGCAAGATATAAGGCATTGCAATAGTCAATATTGCTGATAACCACGGAGGAGACCACTGGTGCATGGAACTTCTCGGGAATACAAGGCAGGACATTCCGCAGAATCCAGAGTTCAAAATGAGCTTTTTGGCAGACAAAAGAGACTTGATCGGCCATAGAAAGGGAGGCTGAGATTTTGACACCCAGGTCTTTCCCCGAAGAGACCAGGCGGGTAAAGAGACCAAGACGCTCAGGCCAAAACTAAGGGGTCCAAAACAGAGAGGGAAATGCAGCGCCCACACCCAACACCTCTGTTTTTTCTCCATTGAGCTTAATCCAGTTCGAGGCCATCTAGTCGCCAATGGCCTGCAGGCAGTTCCTCAGTCGAACCGCTGTCTGTGGTTGGGAAAGATCCTACCGCACAATGATTTGAGTATAATCGGCATTGGAATAACACAAAAAGCCAAATGCATGAATAATACTCAGAAGTGGTTGAATATAAAGATCGAATAGGGTAGGAGACAATGTAGAGCCCTGAGGGACTCCACAGAGCAGAGGGATAGGCTGAGAGCAGAGCGGGGGTAGAGAAACAGATTGAGAGCACCCCATCAGAAAAGAAGAGAACCAGGCTAAAACTTGGCCGGATAGGCCCTTCCCGAGGTGGCCAGGTGATCAGGGTAGGGTGGTGAATGGTGTCAAATGCCGCTGATAGATCAAGCAAAATCAGGGGCCCCACCCCACCCTGGTCAACCAAGCGAGTCAAGTCATCCACAACAGAGACCAATACCCCGACCTGGGCGAAAACCAGATTGAAACGGGTCAACGAATCCAGAAGTCTCCAGAAAAGTGCTCAGAAGAGGGGATACCAAAGATTCAAGTAGTTTCATGAGGCAGGAATCAAAGAGATAGGACGAAAGTTAGACAGAACTACAGGGTTAAAGTCTGGCTTTTTCAGCAGCGGGATGACAAGGGCATGCTTAAGATTATCGGGAATGATCCCAGAAAGGAGAGAGTCGTTAACAGCCTCAGTGATTCATGGAACAATGTGGAACAATGTCATCAGAGATGTTCTTTAAAACAGAGAGCGGGATAGAATCATTCGTTGAGGCTGACTTAAGACTATTACTTGAGTTTAGTCCAGTCTCTGGCTTCTCTAGCATGAGGGTGCACTTCAAAACTTCAACATCATGGCCTTCTATGCCAAAGTCTCTTTGCCATTCAACGTCTCTTTTTCAGAGGACCTGAGGCAATACGACAAACATCAAAGTTCCGTTCTTCTTAGGATTTCACACCTTGAAACACTTGTGTATAGGCGCGTTACAAATGCCATATCATATCATATCACGTACAAATTATCAAGTGATTTTCTGTTCACCCCAGGTCCCCCTCTGCCAGACTCAGACCACTTTAACACAAAACCTTCTCCAGAATATTGTTTCACTTCACCTCGGGTCCCCCTCAGCTGGCTCACACCCACTTTAACACAAAACCTTCTTGGGTGAATTTCGCATACCCCGGGTCCCCTTCCGCCGGACTCAGACCCACTTTAACACAAAACTTTCTTGGGTGATTTTCGCTTCACCCCAGGTCCCCCTCCACCTGTCATGGCCACAGGCCCCAGAACACAAAAACCACACTATCTAGTGATGGGGGCAATGGGTCACTTGACTCACTTATGTCCCGTTGGGACCCATAAACACAGGGGCCCTGGCTGGACTCAGTCCTGGCGCCTTTGGCACCAGGCTCATATAGAGATGTGAGCAGGAACACTTTATTTCAGTGCAGGAGTGCTTTTACTTTACAAGAACTGTCCAGGAGCTGAAAGCCTTTATTCCAGAGAACATCCTCATGTGCTTACTCATCGGGTGTGGCTCCCTAGGCCTGGTCTTCATGTGCTGACTCATCAGGTGTGGCAGGCAGGCTGAACCTGGTGGGCGTGGCTACAGAAGCTCAGCTATATAAGCTGCTCCATCCTTAAGGCCGGTGCTTCGCGTTACTGTGCACTTGCGTGCAATGTGACGCCCACCGCCGCTTGGACCAGTTTACTTACCTTTGAAACCATGCGTTCTCCTGCATACTCACCTCCAGGAAACTGGTGCTGCATCGCTTCATCTGCAGACTCATCGCCTGACATCCAGTGTTCTTGATCCCGATACTGCAGCACCGCGCTCTGCATCCACAAACTCGGACCCTGTAAAGAAGAAGAAAGACAAGGTTAGAACATCCTTCCTAGGGCCACGCCACATTTGAACCCTGCACGACCCCTAGTTAACAACTTACCAGCTACTGTACCACTGCAGCTTCATTCCTCGTTCCCTCCAGCTGCCGCCTCGAGCTCAGCAGCTTCTGCCGGGCCGGCAACATCATCTGCAAGGGAAGAAAACAAAAGAGCAAACACCAAGAGTGGAACGGACAGCAATACAAGACAACAAACTTTAGAAAACAGCAAAAACAGATGAGGAAAGACAAAGGCAAACAGGAACACTTACCTGAAGTATAGAGGCTTAGTTGCACCAGGACAGGACTACCACGTGCAAGGGACCAGTGAAGGAACTCGGTCCAGATCATACAAGCGCCCCTGCCAGAAGCAGCAGGACGGAGTGCTCACCAAAACTAATCAGCAGGTGAGCTTTCCAGGGACAGCGCATCCCACGGGTACCACGGTTTGGGAGAAGGGGTCTGGAAGGGGTTCAGGCGCACAAGCTGGCATACTCAGACCCCCTTTTCTCCACGCAGGAGCCGTCCCGAGCAGCATCACCTATTACCACCAGTCACCACATAAGCGCACAGGGCGAAGTCGGACCCGAGTGACTTGACCCCCGGGAGGGCTGCAACCGTGCCCCAACGCCTCCACAGAGACCAGGTGAGCGTAACAGAATGCGAAGCCTTTTTGAATCTCTGCCTGGGCGTTATGGAAACTTCTGAAACGGACCAGTTGGCCCGATTGCTGGGAGAGTTATGGGCTGAAGTTCATGCCTCAAGAAAGGAAACCAATGCCCTAAGGAGGGATCTAATTGTGAACCGGGAGCAGACAGATGAACTAGCAAAGCAAATGCTCCAGGCACAAGCAGTCCAGGTCCTACTGCCGGGGTATGCCCCTCCTGCCACGCCTCCACAGCCCACGCCAGTACAGGTGGTTCTTCCAGCGAGGGTTCCCCTGGCCCCGCCAGAACACTTCACAGGTGATCCGAATAGGTACACCATCTTTATGAATCAATGTCGCCTACATTTCTTGTGCAGACCTGGGGCATTCCCCAATGATCAAGCGAGAGTGGTATTTGCACTCTCATATTTGGGAGGTAGTGCAGCGGACTGGTCAATACCCTTGGTAAACCAGGATGATCCTTTGCTTCGAGACTTCTGAGGTTTCCAGCGTGAAATTGAGAAACTATTTGCACAGCATACTCAAGGGCGGGCTCTGGACAATGAACTGTTATCACTACAGCAGGGTAATCAAGACCTACTAACATATATCGCTTCCTTTAATCATCTGTAGCGCAAACAAACTGGCCAGAGGAGAAAAGAACTATTCTATTTTACCGAGGCTTGCGAGGCTAACTTAAGGACTTATTAGCCCAAGTAGTAAATCCCCCGGAAAGATGTGCTGAATACATCGACCTGACAGTGCAGCTCGATCACAGATTGCAGGACCGGAAGATGGACCGGGCCAACGCCGAGGGGCGGTCGGTCTATGTGCGACCCTGTGAGAATCAAACCAAATCCCACAATCAGTCTGAGCCAATGCAAATCGGAGGCTTGCAGAGCCTACTCACAAAGGCAGAAAGGGAGAAAAGGGGACAGCAGCAGCTTTGTTTGTACTGTGGTAAGGCAGGTCACTATCTCCGAGAATGCCCGGTGAAACCACCCAGGAAAGCAGTTGGAGCAACTGACAAGGGTGAAGAAGAAGAACTCGGGAAACTCCAATGCCTGGCAAGCGTAGCGGTCCACTTGTCAAGCGGTGAAAAGGAACCTATACAGATCTCACATCTAGTCATCCCTGTGCTCCTGGTAAACCACAAGCAACTGTCGAAAATACATGCCTTGGAGGCATACATTGACGGTGGGGCTGTGGGAAATTACATGGACCAAGATCTGGCTACCCAGATAGGCCTTCCTCTCCGACAGAAGCAGGTTTCGGAAAAAGTCACAGCAGTTGATGGATCTCAGCTATCGTCCGGCCTAGTGATGCATTACAGCGAGAAGGTCACACTTCTGTGTCAGGACGGTCACCAAGTGGACATCACATTCAATCTCATCAGCGCTCCTCAGTTACAGATGACATTGAGAATGCCCTGGCTGGAGACCCACAATCTCAGGATTGACTGGCGTAAACGAGTTCTGACCTTTCCCCAAGACTGTGCCGACACCTTTATAGCAAGGGATTCTCATTAAAAGGTCTTACCAACCCAGGTTCGTCGAAGAAAGAAACCATACTGGGCCTCACCAGTTCATTACCACCTGAATACCTGGATTACCAAGATGTCTTTCAAAAAGAGCAAGCAAACACCCTACCTCTGCACAGACCGTATGATTGCCAAATTGATCTGGTACCTGGAGCTCAAGTTCCCTGCAGCCGGATTTACGCCCTAACAGGACAGGAAAACCAGCATTTAAAAACCTACCTCGATCAGTATCTGGCAAATGGTTTCATTTGTCCGTCCAAGTCCCCTGCATACTCGCCCCTCTTTTTTGTGCCTAAAAAGGAGGGGGACCTGAGAACTTGCATTGACTACAGAGCACTTAACCAGATCACAGTAAAAAACGGTACCCGTTACCGCTTATCCCCAAGCTCTTGGATCAAGTCAAAAACCCTCAGATATATACAAAACTAGATTTACGAGGGGCCTACCATATAGTAAGAGTTAATAAAGGAGACGAGTGGAAGACGGCCTTTTGCACGAAATATGGCCTTTATGAATATCAGGTTATGCCCTTTGGACTATGTAATGCCCCGGCGGCGTTCCAATTTTTTATGAATGACGTGCTCCGCAAACTGTTGGACGTCTGCGCTCTTGTCTATATTGATGACATTCTTATCTATTCGACCACCAAGGAGGACCACGTCAACCATGTCCGGGCAGTTTTGGAGAAACTGCAGCAACACCGGCTATATGCCAAATTGGAGAAATGCTTCTTTCATGTGCCAGAGGTAGAATTCCTCGGCTTTATTCTCATACCACGGGGCATACACATTGACACGTGCAAGGTAGACACTATCATTAACTGGCCCTCACTGACATCCATAAAGGGAGTACAGAGTGAACTCGGGTTCGCCAACCTTTATCGCCGGTTCATTCCCAGGTTCTCCCAGATCGTCCACCCAATCACCTAAGACACGGAGTATGCAATGGAAAAGCGGACGGCCTGTCTCGCATGATTAAGGGAGAAGAGACATTCACTACACCAGACCCCGTGACCATCATCCCGAAGGACGAATCCAAGGCATGATTGCCTCAATCACCACTCTAGACAACTTAAAATCTGACCTGCAACACTTGATGAGTCCACCAGCGCAACATGAATGGCTAGGGAATGGAGACCGGTATACGATCGTGGACAACCTACCATACTACCAAGGACGATTATACATCCCGGAAAAGAAATTACATAATCAAATCATCAGAAACTATCATGATTCATTAGTAGAAGGGCATCTGGGAATAGCCAAAACGTTAGCTAAAATAAAGAAAAATTACTGGTGGCCAACTTGGCGAAAGGATATTGTCCAGATCATCGCAACCTGCAATGCCACACAGAAATTCAACGGCTCTGACCTTCTAGCCGCAGCCATTATCACGTCTTTTTCATGGTAGAAATGTACCGGGGAGAGGACGTTCGGTAGCAGGTTGCGCCTCTGTTGGGTGGAGGAGTAGACCCTATGGGTCCTGTCTAGGATAAGTTCTTCTGCGTCTCGGAGATCAAGCATTGACTTGAAGAGAGCAGTCACATATGCTGCATATGCTTCAGGTTCTTGGTCTGTAACATGGCGCGGAATCCCCCGTAGGCGAACATTGTTCCGTCTCAACCTGTTTTCTAAGTCAGCTTGCTTCGCCCAGACGTCCTCAAGGTGTTCCTCAATTCCCTCCACTCTCTTTGTGAGCTCTGCGTAGTCGTGTGTTTGTTCGCAAGCTGTATTTTCAAGGTCATTAACTCGAGATTCTAGGCACAGCAGGTGAGTATTCAGGTCTGCGATTGACCGTGCCAGGGAGTCTTTAGAGGTTTTTATCTCCTGCTTTATCTCGTGCGTGATGTCTTGTTTTAAGCCCTTCAACATGTCCTTGAGATCCCTCTTGGAGAAAGCTGGGTCAGGGGAAGGGGGGCCCGGAGGGGGCGAGTGGACTTCAGCTCTCACCACCTGCATTCTCGATTTTCCTGAGTCGGGAGGGTTTAAAAAGGCGGTGATGTCTCTTGCTTTGCCCTTCGCTGCTGCTTTGGGCATTGCTGAGGAGGTCTAATACATTTCAGGTGGGGGGTGTGGGCTGCCCCCAGCAAGTAGGAGGTGAACCGAGTCAAGTTTCAGGGTGTACGCCAGGAGCCACTGAGCGTAGCGCCGGTCCCGTTTGTGTGGGGGATGGGATGGATTGTGCTCCCGCAGGGGATCAGGGAGGCCTGTAGTATCAGTGAGGGTGTGGCCCTCCAGTGCCGATCTACGCGACCACCAGCAGTTCAAGAGCCAGAAATGTAGACTCTGGCGTAGGAAGACTGTGCAATTTGCAGTAAAGGTGCCATACAGTGGTACAGCTATGCGGACCCTGCACGGTTTCTGGGTGTACAGTTATCTTGGTATAGTGTGGTTTGTTTAGCGCAGGGCCCCAAGCTCAGCACCTTCTTGTTGTGGCAGAACCCTCGGGATGGAACCTTACTACTTTTGTTGCTACTGGGCGCCGAGGCTCATTCACAGAGGCTCAATCACAGAGCAGTGGGTAGGAAGGGAGGCCGGCAGTCTGCATGGCTCAGGAAGCGGTGGGGCCTTAAACAAAGGCATGGTATCAAACATACTTCTAAATATAAATAGTGTGAGAAACAATGTTATGCAAAAGAAAAGTGTTCAAGAAATGATATGTCAGGATAAACAAGCAATTGGCTTCCCTTCTCTTCCCTGCTTTTTTAGCACAGGACAAGGAGGCTCACTCATTTCTCATCTTATCTTAATAACACTTATAAGCGCAACATATTTAGTTATTTTTTGTACATTTTTAAAGTGCTCACACAGCCTGTGGGCATCAAGGCACTGTTACAGAAATTTTTGTTTTTTTAGTTGCGTAATTGTTTTTTTTTGTGATTTAGTTGCGTATATATGACGCGCTTAAACACCCAGAGGTTTCTAAGAGCGGATCCGGGGATCGAACCTGTGTTGCTTCATATTGTCTTGTTTCCAAGGCGTGCACGTTGCCGCTGAGCTATCCTGCTGGGCCAAAGGCATATTGGCGCTAAAGCTAAAGAGGTAGGGTCAGACCAGAGCATCAGAAACTAAAAAAGATCTAAAAAAGAAAGGTCTTCAGCTCCCAGCGGACAGGCAAATAGGCTTCGATGTTGCGTAAGGATAATGGAAGAAGATTCCAGTCCTTTCCTGCCACCACTGAGAAGGCGCGGCCATCCACATAGTCGAGCCTAGCCCTCGGGGGCTGGATGGCCTTCAGAGCTTATGAACGGAGTGGCATAACAGGTTTGTAAATACAAAACTTTGCCTGAAGAATTTCTGCTCCTGATTTATAGAGAGCCTTATGAACCAAACACAGCGACTTGACTATAATATGCTGCTCAACAGGTAGCCAGCGAAGTTGGCGCAGAAGCAGGGTCATATGGGCACCAAAAGGAGGGTGAAGAACAGCCCTGGCTGTCGCATTTGGCAATAGCTGAAGACGCTGAAGCAAATGTCTCAGAAGGGCAAGATATAAGACATTGCAATAGTCAATATTGCTGATAACCAGAGAGGAGACCACTGATGCATGGAACTTCTCGGGAATACAAGGCAGGACTTTCCGCAGAATCCAGAGTTCAAAATGAGCTTTTTGGCAGACGAAAGAGACTTGATCGGCCATAGAAAGAGAGGCTGAGATTTTGACACCCAGGTCTTTCCCCGAAGAGACCTGGCGTGTAAAGAGACCAAGACGCTCAGGCCAAAACTAAGGGGTCCAAAACAGAGAGGGAAATGCAGTGCCCACACCCAACACCTCTGTTTTTTCTCCATTGACCTTAATCCAGTTCGAGGCCATCTAGTCGCCAATGGCCTGCAGGCAGTTCCTCAGTCGAACCGCTGTCTGTGGTTGGGAAAGATCCTACCGCACAATGATTTGAGTATAATCGGCATTGGAATAACACAAAAAGCCAAAGGCATGAATAATACTCAGAAGTGGTTGAATATAAAGATTGAATAGGGTAGGAGACAATGTAGAGACCTGAGGGACTCCACAGAGCAGAGGGATAGGCTGAGAGCAGAGCGGGGGTAGAGAAACAGATTGAGAGCACCCCATCAGAAAAGAAGAGAACCAGGCTAAAACTTGGCCGGATAGGCCCTTGCCGAGGTGGCCAGGTGATCAGGGTAGGGTGGTCATTGGTGTCAAATGCTGCTGATAGATCAAGCAAAATCAGGGCCCCCACTCCACCCTGGTCAACCAAGCGAGTCAAGTCATCCACAACAGAGACCAATACCCCGACCTGGGCGAAAACCAGATTGAAATGGGTCAACGAATCCAGAAGTCTCCAGAAAAGTGCTCAGAAGAGGGGATACCAAAGATTCAAGTAGTTTCATGAGGCAGGAATCAAAGAGATAGGACGAAAGTTAGACAGTACTACAGGGTCAAAGTCTGGCTTTTTCAGCAGCGGGATGGCAAGGGCATGCTTAAGATTATCGGGAATGATCCCAGAAAGGAGAGAGTCGTTAACAGCCTCAGTGAGTCATGGAACAATGTCATCAGAGATGTTCTTTAAAACAGAGAGCGGGATAGAATCATTCGTTGAGGCTGATTTAAGACTATTACTTGAACTTAGTACAGTCTCTGGCTTCTCTAGCATGAGGGTACACTTCAAAACTTCAACATCATGGCCTTCTATGCCAACGTCTCTTTGCCATTCAACGTCTCTTTTTCAGAGGGCCTGAGGAAATACGACAAACATCAAAGTTCTGTTCTTCTTAGGATTTCACACCTTGAAACACTTGTGTATAGGCGCGTTACAAATGCCATATCATATCATATCATATCACGTACAAATTATCAAGTGATTTTCTGTTCACCCCAGGTCCCCCTCTGCCAGACTCAGACCACTTTAACACAAAACCTTCTCCGGAATATTGTTTCACTTCACCTCGGGTCCCCCTCAGCTGGCTCAAACCCACTTTAACACAAAATCTTCTTGGGTGAATTTCGCATACCCCGGGTCCCCTTCCGCCAGACTCAGACCCACTTTAACACAAAACTTTCTTGGGTGATTTTCGCTTCACCCCATGTCCCCCTCCACCTGTCATGGCCACAGGCCCCAGAACACAAAAACCACACTATCTAGTGATGGGGGCAATGGGTCACTTGACTCACTTATGTCCCGTTGGGACCCATAAACACAGGGGCCCTGGCTGGACTCAGTCCTGGCGCCAGGCTCATATAGAGTGTGAGCAGGAACACTTTATTTCAGTGCATGAGTGCTTTTACTTTACAAGAACTTTCCAGGAGCTGAAAGCCTTTATTCCAGAGAACATCCTCATGTGCTGACTCAACGGGTGTGGCTCCCTAGGCCTGGTCTTCATGTGCTGACTCATCAGGTGTGGCAGGCAGGCTGAACCTGGTGGGCGTAGCTACAGAAGCTCAGCTATATAAGCTGCTCCATCCTTAAGGCCGGTGCTTCGCGTTACTGTGCACTCGCATGCAATGTGATGCTCACCGCCGCTTGGAGCAGTTTACTTACCTTTGAAACCATGCGTTCTCCTGCATTCTCACCTCCAGGAAACTGGTGCTGCATCGCTTCATCTGCAGACTCATCGCCTGACATCCAGTGTTCTTGATCCCGATACTGCAGCACCGCGCTCTGCATCCACAAACTCGGACCCTGTAAAGAAGAAGAAAGACAAGGTTAGAACATCCTTCCTAGGGCCACGCCACATTTGAACCCTGCATGACCCCTAGTTAACAATTTACCAGCTACTGTACCGCTGCAGCTCCATTCCTCATTCCCTCCAGCTGCCGCCTCAAGCTCAGCAGCTTCTGCCGGGCCGGCAACATCATCTGCAAGGGAAGAAAACAAAAGAGCAAACACCAAGAGTGGAACGGACAGCAATACAAGACAACAAATTTTAGAATACAGCAAAAACAGATGAGGAAAGACAAAGGCAAACAGGAACACTTACCTGAAGTATAGTGGCTTAGTTGCACCAGGACAGGACTACCACGTGCAAGGGACCAGTGAAGGAACTCGGTCCAGATCATACAAGCGCCCCTGCCAGAAGCAGCAGGACGGAGTGCTCACCAAAACTAATCAGCAGGTGAGCTTTCCAGGGACAGCGCATCCCACGGGTACCAGGGTTTGGGAGAAGGGGTCTGGAAGGGGTTCAGGTGCAGAAGCTGGCATACTCACACCCCCTTTTCTCCACGCAGGAGCCGTCCCGAGCAGCATCACCTATTACCACCAGTCACCACATAAGTGCACAGGGCGAAGTCGGACCCGAGTGACTTTACCCCCGGGAGGGCTGCAACCGTGCCCCAACGCCTCCGCAGAGACCAGGTGAGCGTAACAGAATGCGAAGCCTTTTTGAATCTCTGCCTGGGCGTTATGGAAACTTCTGAAATGGACCAGTTGGCCCGATTGCTGGGAGAGTTATGGGCTGAAGTTCATGCCTCAAGAAAGGAAACCAATGCTTTAAGGAGGGATCTAATTGTGAACCGGGAGCAGACAGATGAACTAGCAAGGCAAATGCTCCAGGCACAGGCAGTCCAGGTCCTACTGCCGGGGTATGCCCCTCCTGCCACGCCTCCACAGCCCACGCCAGTACAGGTGGTTCTTCCAGCGAGGGTTCCCCTGGCCCCGCCAGAACACTTCACAGGTGATCCGAATAAGTACGCTATCTTTATGAATCAATGTCGCCTACATTTCTTGTGCAGACCTGGGGCATTCCCCAACGATCAAGCGAGAGTGGTATTTGCACTCTCATATTTGGGAGGTAGTGCAGTGGACTGGTCAATACCCTTGGTAAACCAGGATGATCCTTTGCTTTGAGACTTCTGAAGTTTCCAGCGTGAAATTGAGAAACTATTTGCACATCATACTCAAGGGCGGGCTCTGGACAATGAACTGTTATCACTACAGCAGGGTAATCAAGACCTACTAACATATATCGTTTACTTCAATCATCTGTAGCGCAAACAAACTGGCCAGAGGAGAAAAGGACTATGCTATTTTACCGAGGCTTGCGAGGGGAACTTAAGGACGTATTAGCCCAAGTAGTAAATCCCCCGGAAAGATGTGCTGAATACATCGACCTGACAGTGCAGCTCGATCACAGATTGCAGGACCGGAAGATGGATCGGGCCAACGCCGAGGGGCGGTCGGTCTATGTGCGACCCTGTGAGAATCAAACCAAATCCCACGATCAGTCTGAGCCAATGCAAATCGGAGGCTTGCAGAGCCCACTCACAAAGGCAGAAAGGGAGAAAAGGAGACAGCAGCAGCTTTGTTTGTACTGTGGTAAGGCAGGTAACTATCTTCGAGAATGCCCGGTGAAACCACCCAGGAAAGCAGTTGGAGCAACTGACAAGGGTGAAGAAGAAGAACTCGGGAAGCTCCAACGCCTGGCAAGCGTAGCGGTCCACTTGTCAAGCGGTGAAAAGGAACCTATACAGATCTCACATCTAGTCATCCCTGTGCTCCTGGTAAACCACAAGCAACTGTCGAAAATACATGCCTTGGAGGCATACATTGACAGTGGGGCTGTGGGAAATTACATGGACCAAGATCTGGCTACCCAGATAGGCCTTCCTCTCCGACAGAAGCAGGTTTCGGAAAAAGTCACAGCAGTTGATGGATCTCAGCAATCATCCGGCCCAGTGATGCATTACAGCGAGAAGGTCACACTTCTGTGTCAGGACGGTCACCAAGTGGACATCACATTCAATCTCATCAGCGCTCCTCAGTTACAGATGACATTGAGAATGCCCTGGCTGGAGACCCACAATCTCAGGATTGACTGGCGTAAACGAGTTCTGACCTTTCCCCAAGACTGTGCCGACACCTGTTATAGCAAGGGATTCTCATTAAAAGGTCTTACCAACCCAGGTTTGTCGAAGAAAGAAACCATACTGGGCCTCACCAGTTCATTACCACCTGAATACCTGGATTACCAAGATGTCTTTCAAAAAGAGCAAGCAAACACCCTACCTCTGCACAGACCATATGATTGCCAAATTGATCTGGAACTTGGAGCTCAAGTTCCCTGCAACCGGATTTACGCCCTAACAGGACAGGAAAACCAGCATCTAAAAACCTACCTCGATCAGTATCTGGCAAATGGTTTCATTTGTCCGTCCAAGTTCCCTGCATACTCGCCCCTCTTTTTTGTGCCTAAAAAGGAGGGGGACCTGAGAACTTGCATTGACTACAGAGCACTTAACCAGATCACAGTAAAAAGCGGTACCCGTTACCGCTTATCCCCAAACTCTTGGATCAAGTCAAAAACCCTCAGATATATACAAAACTAGATTTACGAGGGGCCTACCATCTAGTAAGAGTAAAAAAAGGAGACGAGTGGAAGACGGCCTTTTGCACGAAATATGGCCTTTATGAATATCAGGTTATGCCCTTTGGACTATGTAATGCCCCGGCGACGTTCCAATTTTTTATGAATGACGTGCTCCGCGAACTGTTGGACGTCTGCGCTCTTGTCTATATTGATGACATTCTTATCTATTCGACCACCAAGGTGTCATGATCTCTGCTTCCAAAAGGTCAGGGTTTTCCCAACTCCCTTGGAAGCAGATCCATAACCCAGGTTCCGAGTGCCAACCAGTCCCAATTGGGACCTTTTGGACCCAGTCCTGGCGCCAGTGGCACCAGGCTCATAAATATGCCCAGTCCCAGCGCTGGAAGTGCCGGGCTCATAATGCTTGGGTGGACTTACCTTCAGCAGACCATGCTGCTTACTTGCCTGCCAGTTGAGCCTCTGATCCTCTTCTGTTTGGAACTACTTTTCCTGTTGGGTGGGGCTGGAGCCACTCCCTAGATTCAGAACACTGGAACTCTTCTGGAAGGCAGGAACTCTTTTCTTACCAGGAACTCTTTTCTTACTTAGGCGTGGCTGTGGAAGGAGACACCTAAGCACTACAGGAGGCTATTTAAACCACACCCGGTGGATGAATCTTGCTTTGCGTTATTCTGCAACCTCTGCAGCAGAACGCTCATTGTGTCTTCTGCATCCGGTCCTGGGCCTAAGGAAAAAGGCTTACCATCCTGAATCCAGTCTTCAGCAACACCTATAAAGACCAGAAAGAACAGGTTAGCATTCCGGCATCTGAAAGGCAAAGGCTTACCATCCTGAATCCAGTCTTCAGCAACACCTATCAAGACAAGAAAGAACAGGTTAGCATTCCGGCATCTGAAAGGCAAAGGCTTACCTACTCTTCGTGCGCTCCGGAGGTCTTCACACTGCATTCCGGCATCTGAAAGACAAAACAAGGTGCGTTTAAAGACATTGGGGAACTTTAATACTCACGTGCCATTACTCCTTTCCACATCTAATCAAGTGGGTATTCCGGCACCCTGCAGCCGCTCCGAACTCGTACCTGCAAAATAAAAAGACAGTTAGAGTGCATAGTGAAGCAGGCAACAAGCGCTTACTTACGTGCTTCCAGGCGCTTCTATTCATCACACGGGCTCCATCTTCAACTCACTTCAGCCCGTCATCCGCCATCGCCGGAACCCTGCAAAACAAGAGACATCATTACTAAAGACTTTAAAGACATTTGAATGACTCGAAACTTACCGTTCGTGCAGTAAACGACGGACAGCAGTCCTCTGAAGTCAAGAGGCCTGCGCTACCTATCCAGTGAAGAAACTGGTTACAGCACCCTGCCCCGAGGCAGATGGAGAGCTCGGCATTCACTTACCTAAGGTGAGAGCGTTAACCTTTGGGGGTCTACAGGAGAGGAGAAGAGGAAAGAGATAGGGACACCCCAATAACCCCAGTTCATTAACCCCATCTTTTCTATCTGCAGACATCTTACTCTACACGTCAGGCATACAGTGCACAGGGGTCCAGCCCAAAGAGCCAACCCGGTGCTACACATCACCTTTGAAGATACGGTAGTCGCCCAGTCAAGACCGGCGCCTCTGCGAGAATCAGGTGAGCGTTACACAAGGAGGACCATGTCAACCATGTCCGGGCAGTTTTGGAGAAACTGCAGCAACACCGGCTATATGCCAAATTGGAGTAATGCTTCTTTCATGTGACAGAGGTAGAATTCCTCGGCTTTATTCTCATACCACCGGGCATACGCATTGACACGTGCAAGGTAGACACTATCATTAACTGGCCCTCACTGACATCCATAAAGGGAGTACAGAGTGAACTCGGGTTCGCCAACTTTTATCGCCGGTTCATTCCCAGGTTCTCCCAGATCATCCACCCAATCACCTAAGACCCGGAGTATGCAATGGAAAAGCGGACGGCCTGTCTAGCATGATTAAGGGAGAAGAGACATTCACTACACCAGACCCCGTGACCATCATCCCGGAAGGACGAATCCAAGGCATGATTGCCTCAATCACCACTCTAGACAACTTAAAATCTGACCTGCAACACTTGATGAGTCCACCAGCGCAACATGAATGGCTAGGGAATGGAGAATCAGGTGAGCGTTACAGAACGCAAAGCCTACCGCAAAACTCTCGCCCAGGCGCTATGGAAACCTCGGATACTGACCCCCTAGCCCGGTTACTTGGGGAACTAAGGGCAGAAGTGCATGCAGCTCGTCAGGAAACGAATGCTCTAAGAAGGGAACTAATTATTTCCAAGGAGAGAACAGACAATCTTGCTAGACAAGTGCTACAGTCACAAGCCGGACAGACCCCGTTACCCGCATCAGGGGCAAATCTTCCTTCAACATCCTCTATGAATCCAGTGCAGATCAACCTACCTGGGAATGTACCTCTGGCTCCGCCCGAACGATTTTCTGGTGACCCAAAGAGGTTTGCAGTATTTATCAATCAGTGCCGGTTGCACTTCTTATGCCGGCAAGCAGCCTTTCCAACTGATCAAGCAAAAGTAGCTTTTGTACTTTCGTACCTTAGTGGCAATGCGGCAGACTGGTCGATCCCTCTAGTTAATCAAGATGATCCGGTTCTCCATGATTTTCAAGCCTTTCAGCTTAGTATGGAAAAACTGTTCGCAAGACATTCACAGGGGCAGGCCTTGGACAATGAGCTTCTTTCGTTGCGACAGGGTAATCAAGACCTTTTGGCTTATATTGCATCTTTCAATAGACTAATAGTGGAAACTCAATGGCCTGAGGACAAAAGGATTACGCTGTTTTATAGAGGTCTACGTGGAGAGCTCAAAGACGTTTTAGCCCAAGTAGTGAATCCCCCACAAGACTGTTCGGATTATATAGACTTGGTCGTTCAAATAGATCACAGGCTGCAGAACAGGAAGGCCGATCGTTCCAAGTTTGATGCTCGAGTATTTTCCAAACCGCCAACTCCTTCCAAAGGAGTAGACTCTGGGGAACCCATGCAAATAGGGGGTCTGAAAGGTCCTCTAACACAAAGGGAGCGGGAAAGGAGGAAACAGTTGCAATTATGCCTATATTGCAGAAACTTAGGGCACTTTCTTCGAGACTGTCCGGTGAAACCTGCCAAGAAGGCAGTAGGAGCTGCAGTTACCAAAGTTACAAACTCTGAGCAGGGAAACGACCTCGCCCGACAAGAATAGAGGTCCTCTTGCCGAGCGTGAAAACCAGTTCCGTGACCTCGCATTTCGTGATACCTATGGTCCTCATTAGCCCTGATAATCCGGATCGATTACATGCAATTGAAGCTTACGTCGACAGCGGTGCCATCGGCAATTATGTGGATCATGAAATGGTTTTGAGGATGAATCTAACTCTTTGTCCCAAGGCTGTAAAGGACGTCATTACTACGGTGGATGGTACGGAGATAGCCTCCGGGCC
This sequence comes from Ambystoma mexicanum, assembly GCF_040938575.1. Classification (NCBI taxonomy): domain Eukaryota; kingdom Metazoa; phylum Chordata; class Amphibia; order Caudata; family Ambystomatidae; genus Ambystoma; species Ambystoma mexicanum. The sequence goes on along the minus strand of NC_090939.1, from coordinate 94,610,335 downwards.
AGTAACGCATACCACTCAAGAGGTGACGCTAGTAAGTCAAGATGGACACCATGAGAAGATCGTGTTCGATGTGATCAAGGCCCCTCAGTTTCAGATTATTCTAGGAATACCTTGGTTAGAGAAACACAATCCTCTGATCGATTGGCGAGCAAGAACGGTCCAGTTTCCAGAATGTGTCTCTACTTGTCACCCTCCACCTGGTGTTGCACTGGCCGCAATTTCTTCAGAGACTCCCCAGTTACCTCCCGAATACCTAGAATACCAAGATGTTTTCCGGAAGGATCAGGCTAACTCTCTACCTCCTCATAGGTCTTATGACTGCCAGATAGACCTGATACCTGGATCTACTCCTCCTTGTAGTAGAATGTATGCCCTCACCGAGCCTGAGAACCTTCACCTTCGACAATACCTGGATCAATACCTGGCAAATGGGTTTATTCGTCCTTCCAAGTCCCCTGCTTCTTCAGCTTTGTTCTTCGTTCCAAAAAAGGAAGGAGACCTTAGAACTTGTATCGATTATCGCTCCCTGAACCAGATCACCGTTAAGAATAGATATCCGTTACCTTTGATCCCTGAACTCCTGGACCAAGTCAGAAAAGCATGCATATATACAAAGCTGGATCTTAGAGGAGCTTACCACTTGGTACGAGTAAAAGAGGGCGATGAATGGAAGACGGCCTTCCGCACCAAGTATGGGCTATTTGAATATCAGGTCATGCCCTTCGGACTTTGCAATGCCCCGGCCGCCTTTCAATATTTTATGAACGATGTCCTCAGAGAGCTCATAGATGTATGTGTTGTTGTTTACATTGACGACATCCTCGTTTATTCTTCATCGGAATCTGAACATCGGAAACATGTGAAAATGGTCCTCGAAAGATTGCGTCAACACAAACTTTTCGGTAAGTTGGAAAAATGTGTTTTCAACGTGACTGAAGTTGAATTCTTGGGATTCATATTATCACCTGGCAGAGTGCGTATGGATTCAAAGAAGGTCGATGCAGTTCTCAAATGGCCATCACCATCCTCCGTAAAAGGTGTGCAAAGCATGTTAGGCTTCGCTAACTTTTACCGCAGGTTTATCCCCGAATTCTCTCGAATAGTCCAGCCCATCACTGCCTTGTTAAAGAAAAACAAACGTTTTGAATGGTCTACCGAGGCGGAACAAGCTTTCCAGGATTTGAAGACTAAATTTATCTCTGCACCAATCTTAAAACACCCTCGCCCCGAACTCCCCTACATCGTGGAAACTGATGCTTCAAGACTTGCCATGGGGGCAGTTCTATCACAAAAGGACCCGGTAACCAATCAGTTGCATCCCGTGGCATTTTGGTCCCGCAAATTCTCGCCTCCTGAAATCAATTACACGATTACTGACAAGGAACTTCTGGCTATCAAGTCTGCCTTTAAGGCTTGGCGGCATCATCTGCTGGGGGCCCGACACACCGTTACTGTGATTACGGATCACCGAAACCTGCAATATTTGAAGACCGCAAAAGCCCAATCCTCTAGACAACTCCGTTGGGCATTATTCTTTGCCGAGTTTGACTTCATAATTACCTATCGACCTGGTACAAAGAACGGTAAAGCCGATGCCCTTTCTCGGATGGGAGTGGAAGAACACTTGGTCAACCCTAAACCTGTACCAATCATTCCCGAACAAAGAATTCTGGGTGTAATCGCCACAGAATCCATAGAGGAAGTTAAGGATAAAGCCAGGCAACTTGTAACTCCAGCAGACATACAGAATTGGCATCTGCAGGGAAAGGACTTTGCAGTAAAGGACAACTTATTGTATTTCCAAGAACGATTATACCTATCCAGCACAGATTTACAGAAAAAAGTAATCTCTTGTTATCACGACTCTTTAATGGAAGGTCATCCCGGTATAGCCAAGACCTCAGAAAAGATCAAGCGCTACTTCTGGTGGCCGTCTTGGAAAAAAGATATCAGAGACTTTATAATGTCCTGTGGAGTATGCGCCCAAAACAAGAGTCAAAAGGAAAGACCAGCAGGCCTCTTACGCCCTATTGACATCCCACCTCGCCCTTGGCATACGCTTTCTATGGACTTCATCACCGATCTACCTCCATGCTCCGGATACAATACGATTCTAGTAATCGTGGACTTATTCTCCAAGATGGCGCATTTCATTCCGCTCAAAGGCTTGCCAACAGCAGCAACTCTGGCCCGAGAATTTCTCGAAAACATCGTCCGACTGCACGGTTTTCCTTCGGTTCTAATTTCGGATCGAGGTAGTCAATTTATTTCTCATTTTTGGCGAAGTTGCTGTCGGTCGGCTCAAATTGATGTGAGACTATCGACCAGTCACCACCCTCAGACCGACGGACAAACCGAGAGGACCAATCAAACTCTGGAACAGTATTTACGCTGCATGCTGCAACAAACTGAAAAAACTTGGAAAGATATCCTTTGGATAGCCGAGTATGCCTACAATAACTCTGTCCATTCGGGAACTGGGAAAACCCCGTTTTTTCTTTTGTACGGCAGTCACCCTCGAACCTCGGAGTTGGATCCCCTCCAAGATCTTGAAACACCAGCAGTAGACTACCTGCATTCTACAATCACCCAAGCCTTTAAGGAAGCTGTTTCTCACCTTCAAAGGGCTAAAGAACAATACAAGAAAGGAGCAGATCAACATCGGAAGGAAGCCCCTCACTATCAAGTAGGGGATCAAGTCTGGTTATCCACCAAATATCTATCTCTAAAAGGGCCACGCACATTCAACCCAAGATACCTTGGTCCCTATTCCATCACTACCATAGTAAACCCAGTAGCGGTCAAGTTGGACTTGCCCCCGCACATGAAGATACATCCGGTCTTCCACGTCTCTCTATTAAAACCCGTGCAACCTCAAACCCGACTAACCAAATCTCCAAAACCTATCCTAGTGGATGGAGAACTCGAGTTTGAAGTCAAAAGCATTCTGGACTGCAAGATCTCCAAATCTAAACTATTCTACCTAATTGACTTGAAAGGCTACGGCCCCCAAGAGAGATCCTGGGAACCTGCTGAATATGTCCACGCTCCTCGCCTAATCAAAAGATTTCACCGAACATTTCCTGACAAGCAAAAACCCCCGGAGAAGCCTGGTTTGGGAGGGGCCTTGAGGGGGGGTACTGTCATGATCTCTGCTTCCAAAAGGTCAGGGTTTTCCCAACTCCCTTGGAAGCAGATCCATAACCCAGGTTCCGAGTGCCAACCAGTCCCAATTGGGACCTTTTGGACCCAGTCCTGGCGCCAGTGGCACCAGGCTCATAAATATGCCCAGTCTCAGCGCTGGAAGCGCCGGGCTCATAATGCTTGGGTGGACTTACCTTCAGCAGACCATGCTGCTTACTTGCCTGCCAGTTGAGCCTCTGATCCTCTTCTGTTTGGAACTACTTTTCCTGTTGGGTGGGGCTGGAGCCACTCCCTAGATTCAGAACACTGGAACTCTTCTGGAAGGCAGGAACTCTTTTCTTACCAGGAACTCTTTTCTTACTTAGGCGTGGCTGTGGAAGGAGACACCTAAGCACTACAGGAGGCTATTTAAACCACACCCGGTGGATGAATCTTGCTTTGCGTTATTCTGCAACCTCTGCAGCAGAACGCTCATCGTGTCTTCTGCATCCGGTCCTGGGCCTAAGGAAAAAGGCTTACCATCCTGAATCCAGTCTTCAGCAACACCTATAAAGACAAGAAAGAACAGGTTAGCATTCCGGCATCTGAAAGGCAAAGGCTTACCATCCTGAATCCAGTCTTCAGCAACACCTATCAAGACAAGAAAGAACAGGTTAGCATTCCGGCATCTGAAAGGCAAAGGCTTACCTACTCTTCGTGCGCTCCGGAGGTCTTCACACTGCATTCCGGCATCTGAAAGACAAAACAAGGTGCGTTTAAAGACATTGGGGAACTTTAATACTCACGTGCCATTACTCCTTTCCACATCTAATCCAGTGGGTATTCCGGCACCCTGCAGCCGCTCCGAACTCGTACCTGCAAAATAAAAAGACAGTTAGAGTGCATAGTGAAGCAGGCAACAAGCGCTTACTTACGTGCTTCCAGGCGCTTCTATTCATCACACGGGCTCCATCTTCAACTCACTTCAGCCCGTCATCCGCCATCGCCGGAACCCAGCAAAACAAGAGACATCATTACTAAAGACTTTAAAGACATTTGAATGACTCGAAACTTACCGTTCGTGCAGTAAACGACGGACAGCAGTCCTCTGAAGTCAAGAGGCCTGCGCTACCTATCCAGTGAAGAAACTGGTTACAGCACCCTGCCCCAAGGCAGATGGAGAGCTCGGCATTCACTTACCTAAGGTGAGAGCGTTAACCTTTGGGGGTCTACAGGAGAGGAGAAGAGGAAAGAGATAGGGACACCCCAATAACCCCAGTTCATTAACCCCATCTTTTCTATCTGCAGACATCTTACTCTACACGTCAGGCATACAGTGCACAGGGGTCCAGCCCAAAGAGCCAACCGGGTGCTACACATCACCTTTGAAGATACGGTAGTCGCCCAGTCAAGACCGGCGCCTCTGCGAGAATCAGGTGAGCGTTACACAAGGAGGACCATGTCAACCATGTCCGGGCAGTTTTGGAGAAACTGCAGCAACACCGGCTATATGCCAAATTGGAGTAATGCTTCTTTCATGTGACAGAGGTAGAATTCCTCGGCTTTATTCTCATACCACCGGGCATACGCATTGACACGTGCAAGGTAGACACTATCATTAACTGGCCCTCACTGACATCCATAAAGGGAGTACAGAGTGAACTCGGGTTCGCCAACTTTTATCGCCGGTTCATTCCCAGGTTCTCCCAGATCATCCACCCAATCACCTAAGACCCGGAGTATGCAATGGAAAAGCGGACGGCCTGTCTAGCATGATTAAGGGAGAAGAGACATTCACTACACCAGACCCCGTGACCATCATCCCGGAAGGACGAATCCAAGGCATGATTGCCTCAATCACCACTCTAGACAACTTAAAATCTGACCTGCAACACTTGATGAGTCCACCAGCGCAACATGAATGGCTAGGGAATGGAGACGGGTATACGATCGTGGACAACCTACCATACTACCAAGGACGATTATACATCCCGGAAAAGAAATTACATAATCAAATCATCAGAAACTATCATGATTCATTAGTAGAAGGTGTCAAGCTGATTGGCCCGAGAGGACCGCGTACCTGTAGTCTTGGTGGTTGGTCTCGCAGAGGTCGCCAGTCTGGAGTCCAGGAACCGATGAGATAGCGGCACGAGGAATCAGCCTCTCCACCACCCAAAAGAGGAACTGGGTGAAGGATGGACCAACCCCCAATGTCACGAAGGCACTCTCCCAGGTAAGCGTGACAAGAGGATGTAGGCTCAGATGGATGGAACCATAGTCCAGGTTGAGCTTGTAGTCAAGACCATGAATCTTCCAAGAACCTCAGTGCAGCGACAGTTGATAGATAGACCAGTGTAGCAGAAAGGTATTCGCAGTAGGCAAAAGAAGCTTGGCTGGTGCAGATGGTTCCAATGGTACACAGGATGAGATTCGGAGTCAGGCAAGACAGGAAAGAGTGAGGACAGTTGGAACTAGCAATCTGGCCAATTAGAGAACTGTAGGAACGTGCCCAAGATGGAACAGGGGGAACGCAGGCTAGTGTGGGATAAGTCCCATCTACTCAATGATGACTCAGGACAGAACTCCGGAATGGGCTGAGGGAAGACTGACCCAGGGCAGAACCCAGGTAGTAGCTGGAGGCTGGCTGGCCCAGGGCCGGACCCAGGTGATGATTGGAGGCAGGCAGGTCCAGGACAGGACCCGGGTAAGGACTGGAGTCAGGCTGGCCCAGGGCAGGCCACAGGTAGGACTGGAGGCAGGCAGGCCCAGGACAGGCCACAGGTAAGGACTGGAGGTAGGCAGGCCCAGGACAGGCCACAGGTAAGGCTGGAGGTAGGCAGGCCCAGGACAGGCCACAGGTAAGGCTGGAGGTAGGCAGGCCCAGGACAGGCCACAGGTAAGGCTGGAGGTAGGCAGGCCCAGGACAGGCCACAGGTAAGGCTGGAGGTAGGCAGGCCCAGGACAGGCCACAGGTAAGGCTGGAGGCAGGCAGGCCCAGGACAGACCACAGGTAAGGCTGAAGGCAGGCAGGCCTAGGACAGGCCACAGGTAAGGCTGAAGGCAGGCAGGCCCAGGACAGGCCACAGGTAAGGCTGGGCAGGAACAACGAGGTGAGCAAAGCGAACCGCATTGAGACGCGGCCCGCTTTGACTCGCGGCCTCTTTTATGGGCCGCCGGCGCCCGAGAGGCCTGGAACGCAAACCGTTCCGTTTCCGGGCGCCGGCGAACCCAGAGCGAGGCTTGGGAGGCAAGCCCCTACGGCGCATGCGCGGAACCGAGAGAGAGGGCCTCCGCGCATGCGCCGAAGGCCGCCGGCCCCGTAACCCGTCGCTCCCCTCCCGGCGAGTCCCCAGACGCGAACGCGCGGGTAGACTCGCCAGGAGGAAATGGGAGCGGCAGACCCCAGTCTCCCGCGTGACATGACACTATGCCCCCTCCCAGGAAGACCCGGGGCCCCAGGTTTCCAGGGAAACCGTACGTAGAACTCACGTATCAGCCGGGGAGCATGCACGTGCTGGCGCGGTTCCCAGGTACGATCACAGGCTGGGTACCCCTTCCAGTCAACCAAATAGTGGAGCACCCCTCTACGGTACCGGGCATCACAGATCTCGTGTACCTTAAACTCAGGGACGCCCTGTACCAAAACAGAGGCCGGACGAGGAGAGGTGCGGCCGTAATCATCGACCACATAGGGCTTTAACAGGGACACGTGAAAAACGGGATGTACACGCCAGGAAGAGGGTAGGCGAAGACGGAAGGCTACAGAGGACAACCGTTTGGTGATAACAAAGGGACCCAGATATCGAGGGGCCAGTTTGACGGGCAGATTGCGGAGAGGCAGGTTCTTTGAGGACAACCACACCTTGTCGCCCTCCTGGAAATTAGGTTCTGCACTCCTCTTCCTGTCTGCCTGTCTCTTCATCCGATCCTTGGCTTCACTTAAGATCTTGCGTGCAAGTTCTTGCTGTTCCCGGATGTGTAAGACCAGACCATCAGCAGAGGGAACAGTACTAGATGGAACTGGTTGAAAAGGCATTAACCGAGGATGTAGACCAGTGGAACAGAAAAATGGGCTGACTCCAATGGAAGCATGAACAGTGTTGTTGTAGGATACTTCGGCCAGATCTAACCCACCTTTCCAATTAGACTGTGTGGCATTGGCAAAACAGCGGAGGTACCCCTCCAAAGTCTGATTGGTCCTTTCGGTTAGCCCATTTGTCTGTGGGTGGTAGCCTGAGCTTAGAGCTCGATGTATTCCCAGATGACCACACACCTGTCTCCAAAATGATGAAAGGAACTGGGTACCTCTATCCGATATGATTTTCTCCGGTAGGCCGTGCAACCGGTAGATGTCGTGCAGAAACGCTGAAGCCATTTGAGTAGCTGTAGGGATTTTCTGGAATGGGATGAAATGGGCCAGTTTGGTGAAGCTGTCCACAACCACCATTATACAGGTGTACCCTTCAGATGGAGGCAAATCCACAATGAAATCGGTGGCGATGGTATGCCATGGATAGGGAGCCACTTCGGTGGGCATTAACAAACCCAATGGTCGTCTTCTGGGAACCTTGCACTGGGCACAAATTGGACAGCTGTCGATGTACTTCTGGACCTCGGTCGCCCAACCAGGCCACCAGAACTGTCGGGATATCAACTCTCGAGTGGCTCTGACCCCGCGATGTCCTCCTATGGGTGAATCATGGGATCCATGTAGAATGCCCCTTCTAATGGCTTCTCTAGGTATGTAGAGTCTTCTCTGAAAAAACAACAGTCCATCTCGTTCTGAAACCAATTGCCGACTAAGAAGGGACGTTCTTTCTGGATCCGACCGAGTGGCTTCTGCGATGGACTTAAGGTGAGAGGACAAGGCCAGCAGAAAATGGCGAGGAGAAATCAGTGGCAGTTCAGGACAAGGCGTTCCATCTACGTTTTCCAGGGACCTGGAAAGCGCATCCGCCTTTGTATTGGAGGTTCCCGGGATATAAGTAACATGGAACTCAAACGGAGAGAAGAAGAAGGCCCACCGGGCTTGACGAGGAGTCCGACATTGCAGAGAGCGAAGATATTGCAGATTGCGATGGTCTGTCCGCACCTCCACAGAAAAGCGTGCTCCGAGGAGAAAATGTCTCCATTCCTCGAATGCGGTCTTGATGGCCAACAGTTCCCTTTCAATCACCGCGTAGTTTCGTTCGCTGGGACTCAACTTGCGAGAATAATAGGCCACTGGATGTTCTACTAACGTGGTTGGATCTTTCTGAAGAAGGACTGCTCCTACCGCAAAGCTGGAAGCATCGGCCTCCACTATGTAAGGCAACTCTTCCTGGGGATGGCGCAGGATCGGGGCAGCCATAAAGGCCGACTTCAATACGTCGAAAGCCCGGGAAGCCACGAGATCCCATTCGAACGTGATCTTGCTGCTGGTTAGCCTGGTGAGGGGCGCCGAGATCTGTGAGAACTGTGGGATAAAGCGCCTGTAAAAGTTTGCGAATCCCAGAAAGCGTTGGAGAGCCTTGATATCGTGTGGATGTCTCCATTCTTGTATGGCTCGCACCTTCTTGGGATCCATCCCAATGCCTTCTTGATTGATAACAAATCCCAAGAACTCAATGCTGGGTTGGTGAAAGCTACATTTCTCCGCTTTGGCGAACAGGTTATTGACGGACAGCCGATGAAGGACCTCACGAACGTGTTCCACATGCTCGTCTAAGGATTTAGAGAATATCAATATGTCGTCCAGATAAACCCAAACGGATAATCCTAACAGATCACCAAAAATGTAGTCCATGAATCGTTGAAAAACAGCGGGGGCATTACATAGGCCGAAAGGCATAACCCTGTATTCAAAATGCCCAAAAGATGTCTTGAAAGCTGTCTTCCACTCGTCCCCACTCCTGATGCGCACCAAATGATAAGCTCCGCGGAGGTCCAATTTGGAGAAGATTCGCGCAGTATGCAGGGTTTCAAGGATACTGCGAATTAAGGGTAAAGGATACCGGTCCTTGGCTGTTATGTCATTCAACTGCCGGTAGTCGACACAGGGTCTCAATGTACCTTCTTTTTTCTTTACAAAAAACAGGGGGAATCCTGCAGGTGATTTTGACGGCACAATGTACCCCTTTTCTAGACTCTCCGACAAATACTCCTGAAGAACTAGCTTCTCGTCACGTGTCAAAGCATATAATTTCCCATGGGGAATAACGTGGTCCGGTAGCAGGTCAATGGAGCAATCAAAAGAACGGTGTGGAGGAAGGGGTATGTTGCCGGGTTCAGAAAACACCTGTTTGAATTCGGAATATTCCTGTGGGACCAGAGACATGGAACATAGATGAACCCCATTGCTGTCCGTTACTAGAGAAGTCGAGACGGTCCTGGTGGGAACCGGTAGCTTGCATTCTTGGGCACACCTTTCAGATGAAAAGGTCAAGGTCTGGGTTCTCCAGTCTATCAACGGATTGTGGTGTTGCAACCAAGGTAATCCCAAGACCATCTTGTAGTTTGGTGACTTAATAACATCAAAGGCTAGTTCCTCGTAATGATCAGCAATCAGAAGGGCCAGTCCAACTGTGAACTGACTAACGGGTCCAGAAGACAAGGGAGTACCATCAATAAACTCCACCGACAGGGGCGTGTGTCTGGAAACGAGTGGTATCTTATGTCTGGTGACGAACGTTTCGTCGATGTAATTGCCGGAAGCCCCACAGTCCAGTAGACCGGATACTTCCAGGTTCTTGTCTGGCAGTTTAATTCGGACTTTCAGGGTCTGTAGCACCGCTGGTTGCATGGGCAGACGAATAGAACAAATAACAGAAGGGTCTGAGGAAGGAATGGGACCTGTCGTTGCCCTTCCTGTATACGACAGGTCTCCTAGTTTCCCGACTTCTTCTTCTGCGGACGCAAAGGACACGTACCCAAATAATGTCCAGCTGCTCCACAGTAAAGACACAAACGCAAAGACCTCCTTCGTTTCTTCTCTTCTTCCGTCAAAGGTCCCCTCATGGCTCCTACTTGCATGGGCTCAGGTCCGGACTCGGTCGACCCGAACGAACCAGCGGGTGTGTTGGTTGTCCGGGGACCGCTTCTGTCAAGCCGACGTCTCTCAGCCTTTCGTTCGGCTAGCCTTTGGTCAATACGGAGTACTTGATCAATCAAGAGTTGAAGGCTCTCTGGTTCAGGGATGTGAAGTAACTCATCCTTGTACTCCTCTCTCAGGCCTCGACGAAACAGTGTCTTCTGTGTAATTTCGGGCCACTGGGAGTCGGTAGCCAAAAGTCGGAAACGGCTGATGTAGGTGATGACGTCATTGCTTCCCTGTTTGTAGTCCATCAATTGATTCTGTGCAACGGAGGCCAGGTTCGGCGTCTGAAATACCTCAAGAAAGGCCTTTTCAAAGGCAGCAAAGTCATTCAAAATAGGACTGTTCGTAACCACAAACGGAGTTGCCCAAGCTAATGCGTTCCCAGTTAGGTTCCCCAAGATGTAACCAATCTTGGCCCTATCGTTGTTGAAGTAGGTAGACCGGAAGAGAAAGTGTATCCTGCAGTGGTTACAAAACTCTGCCACCCGTCTAGGGTCTCCGTCGAATTTGATGGGTGTTGTATGAGCCAATGATCCTTCTACTTGAGAGGTACTAGGTGCTCCTTGCGTTATCATTTGTCGTAATGTTTGATTCTCCTGACGTAGGGCGGTCATCTCGGCCCTGAGCGCTAGCAACTCGTTCCTCATGTCCTGCGATTCATCCATCTCTGAATCAGGAGGAAGGCGTCTCAATCTGTCAAGCTGATTGGCCCGAGAGGACCGCGTACCTGTAGTCGTGGTGGTTGGTCTCGCAGAGGTCGCCAGTCTGGAGTCCAGGAACCGATGAGATAGCGGCACGAGGAATCAGCCTCTCCACCACCCAAAAGAGGAACTGGGTGAAGGAAGGATGGACCAACCCCCAATGTCACGAAGGCACTCTCCCAGGTAAGCGTGACAAGAGGATGTAGGCTCAGATGGATGGAACCATAGTCCAGGTTGAGCTTGTAGTCAAGACCATGAATCTTCCAAGAACCTCAGTGCAGCGACAGTTGATAGATAGACCAGTGTAGCAGAAAGGTATTCGCAGTAGGCAAAAGAAGCTTGGCTGGTGCAGATGGTTCCAATGGTACACAGGATGAGATTCGGAGTCAGGCAAGACAGGAAAGAGTGAGGACAGTTGGAACTAGCAATCTGGCCAATTAGAGAACTGTAGGAACGTGCCCAAGATGGAACAGGAGGAACGCAGGCTAGTGTGGGATAAGCCCCATCTACTCAATGATGACTCAGGACAGAACTCCGGAATGGGCTGAGGGAAGACTGACCCAGGGCAGAACCCAGGTAGTAGCTGGAGGCTGGCTGGCCCAGGGCCGGACCCAGGTGATGATTGGAGGCAGGCAGGTCCAGGACAGGACCCGGGTAAGGACTGGAGTCAGGCTGGCCCAGGGCAGGCCACAGGTAGGACTGGAGGCAGGCAGGCCCAGGACAGGCCACAGGTAAGGACTGGAGGTAGGCAGGCCCAGGACAGGCCACAGGTAAGGCTGGAGGTAGGCAGGCCCAGGACAGGCCACAGGTAAGGCTGGAGGTAGGCAGGCCCAGGACAGGCCACAGGTAAGGCTGGAGGTAGGCAGGCCCAGGACAGGCCACAGGTAAGGCTGGAGGTAGGCAGGCCCAGGACAGGCCACAGGTAAGGCTGAAGGCAGGCAGGCCTAGGACAGGCCACAGGTAAGGCTGAAGGCAGGCAGGCCCAGGACAGGCCACAGGTAAGGCTGGGCAGGAACAACGAGGTGAGCAAAGCGAACCGCGTTGAGACGCGGCCCGCTTTGACTCGCGGCCTCTTTTATGGGCCGCCGGCGCCCGAGAGGCCTGGAACGCAAACCGTTCCGTTTCCGGGCGCCGGCGAACCCAGAGCGAGGCTTGGGAGGCAAGCCCCTACGGCGCATGCGCGGAACCGAGAGAGAGGGCCTCCGCGCATGCGCCGAAGGCCGCCGGCCCCGTAACCCGTCGCTCCCCTCCCGGCGAGTCCCCAGACGCGAACGCGCGGGTAGACTCGCCAGGAGGAAATGGGAGCGGCAGACCCCAGTCTCCCGCGTGACATGACAGAAGGGCATCCGGGAATAGCTAAAACGTTAGCTAAAATAAAGAAAAATTACTGGTGGCCAACTTGGCGAAAGGATATTGTCCAGATCATCGCAACCTGTGATGCCACAGAGAAATTCAACGGCTCTGACCTTCTAGCCGCAGCCATTATCACTTTGTTTTTAATGGTAGAAATGTACCGGGGAGAGAACGTTCGGTAGCAGGTTGCGCCTCTGTTGGGTGGAGGAGTAGACCCTATGGGTCCTGTCTAGGATAAGTTCTTCTGCGTCTGGGAGATCAAGCATTGACTTGAAGAGAGCAGTCACATATGCTGCATATGCTGCAGGTTCTTGGTCTGTAACATGGCACGGAATCCCCCGTAGGCGAACATTGTTCCGTCTCAACCTGTTTTCTAAGTCAGCTTGCTTCGCCCAGACGTCCTCAAGGTGTTCCTCAATTCCCTCCACTCTCTTTGTGAGCTCTGCGTAGTCGTGTGTTTGTTCGCAAGCTGTATTTTCAAGGTCATTAACTTGAGATTCTAGGCACAGCAGGTGAGTAGTCAGGTCTGCGATTGACCGTGCCAGGGAGTCTTTAGAGGTTTTTATCTCCTGCTTTATCTCGTGCGTGATGTCTTGTTTTAAGCCCTTCAACATGTCCTTGAGATCCCTCTTGGAGAAAGCTGGGTCAGGGAAAGGGGGGCCCGGAGGGGGCGAGTGGACTTTAGCTCTCACCACCTGCATTCTCGATTTTCCTGTGTCGGGAGGGTTTAAAAAGGCGGTGATGTCTCTTGCTTTGCCCTTCGCTGCTGCTTTGGGCATTGCTGAGGAGGTCTAATACATTTCAGGTGGGGGGGCGTGGGGTGCCTCCAGCAAGTAGAGGTGAGCCGAGTCAAGTTTCAGGGTGTACTCCAGGAGCCACTGAGCGTAGCGCCGGTCCCGTTTGTGTGGGGGATGGGATGGATTGTGCTCCTGCAGGGGATCAGGGAGGCCTGTAGTATCAGTGAGGGTGTGGCCCTCCAGTGCCGATCTAGGCGAGCACCAGCAGTTCAAGAGCCAGAAATGTAGACTCTGGCGTAGGAAGACTGTGCAATTTGCAGTAAAGGTGCCATACAGTGGTACAGCTATGCGGACCCTGCACGTTTTCGGGGTGTACAGTTATCTTGGTATAGTGTGGTTTGTTTAGCGCAGGGCCCCAAGCTCAGCACCTTCTTGTTGTGGCAGAACCCTCGGGATGGAACCTTACTACTTTTGTTGCTACTGGGCACAGAGGCTCATTCACAGAGGCTCAATCACAGAGCAGTTGGTAGGAAGGGAGGCCGGCAGTCTGCATGGCTCAGGAAGCGGGTGGGGCCTTAAACGAAGGCATGGTATCAAACATACTTCTAAACATAAATAGTGTGAGAAACAATGTTATGCAAAAGAAAAGTGTTCAAGAAATGATATGTCAGGATAAACAAGCAATTGGCTTCCCTTCTCTTCCCCGCTTTTTTAGCACAGGACAAGGAGGCTCACTCTTTTCTTATCTTATCTTAATAACACTTAAAAGCGCAACATATTTATTTATTTATTTTAAATTTTTAAAGTGCTCACACAGCCCGTGGGCATCGAGGCACTGTTACAGAAATTTTTGATTTTTTAGTTGAGTAATTGTTTTTTTGTGTCTTAGTTGCGTATATATGACACGCTTAAACACCCAGAGGTTTCTAAGAGTGGATCCGGGGATCGAACCTGTGTGGCTTCATATTGTCTTGTTTCCAAGGCGTGCACGTTGCCGCTGAGCTATCCTGCTGGGCCAAAGGAATATTGGCGCTAAAGCTAAAGAGGTAGGGTCAGACCAGAGCATCAGAAACTAAAAAAGATCTAAAAAAGAAAGGTCTTCAGCTCCCAGCGGACAGGCAAATGGGCCTTGATGTCCGTAAGGATAATGGAAGAAGATTCTAGTCCTTTCCTGCCACCACTGAGAAGGCGTGGCCATCCACATAGTCGAGCCTAGCCCTCGGGGGCTGGATGGCCTTCAGAGCTTATGAACGGAGTGGCATAACAGGTTTGTAAATACAAAGCTTTGCCTGAAGAATTTCTGCTCCTGATTTATAGAGAGCCTTATGAACCAAGCACAGCGACTTGACTATAATATGCTGCTCAACAGGTAGCCAGTGAAGTTGGCGCAGAAGCAGGGTCATATGGGCACCAAAAGGAGGGTGAAGAACAGCCCTGGCTGTCGCATTTGGCAATAGCTGAAGACGCTGAAGCAAATGTCTCAGAAGGGCAAGATATAAGGCATTGCAATAGTCAATATTGCTGATAACCAGGGAGGAGACCACTGGTGCATGGAACTTCTCGGGAATACAAGGCAGGACTTTCCGCAGAATCCAGAGTTCAAAATGGGCTTTTTGGCAGACGAAAGAGACTTGATCGGCCATAGAAAGAGAGGCTGAGATTTTGACACCCAGGTCTTTCCCCGAAGAGACCAGGCGGGTAAAGAGACCAAGACGCTCAGGCCAAAACTAAGGGGTCCAAAACAGAGAGGGAAATGCAGTGCCCACACTCAACACCTCTGTTTTTCTCCATTGAGCTTAATCCAGTTCGAGGCCATCTAGTCGCCAATGGCCTGCAGGCAGTTCCTCAGTCGAACCGCTGTCTGTGGTTGGGAAAGATCCTACCGCACAACGATTTGAGTATAATCAGCATTGGAATAACACAAAAAGCCAAAGGCATGAATAATACTCAGAAGTGGTTGAATATAAAGATTGAATAGGGTAGGAGACAATGTAGAGCCCTGAGGGACTCCACAGAGCAGAGGGATAGGCTGAGAGCAGAGCGGGGGTAGAGAAACAGATTGAGAGCACCCCATCAGAAAAGAAGAGAACCAGGCTAAAACTTGGAAGGGAAAGCCCTTCCCGAGGTGGCCAGGTGATCAGGGTAGGGTGGTCAATGGTGTCAAATGCCGCTGCTAGATCAGCAAAATCAGGGCCCCCACCCCACCCTGGTCAACCAAGCGAGTCAAGTCATCCACAACAGAGACCAATACCCCGACCGGGGCGAAAACCAGATTGAAACTGGTCAACGAATCCAGAAGTCTCCAGAAAAGTGCTCAGAAGAGGGGATACCAAAGATTCAAGTAGTTTCATGAGGCAGGAATCAAAGAGATAGGACGAAAGTTAGACAGAAATACAGGGTCAAAGTCTGGCTTTTTCAGCAGCGGGATGACAAGGGCATGCTTAAGATTATCGGGAATGATCCCAGAAAGGAGAGAGTCGTTAACAGCCTCAGTGAGTCATGGAACAATGTCATCAGAGATGTTCTTTAAAACAGAGAGCGGGATAGAATCATTCGTTGAGGCTGACTTAAGACTATTACTTGAGCTTAGTACAGTCTCTGGCTTCTCTAGCATGAGGGTGCACTTCAAAACTTCAACATCATGGCCTTCTATGCCAAAGTCTCTTTGCCATTCAACGTCTCTTTTTCAGAGGGCCTGAGGCAATACGACAAACATCAAAGTTCCGTTCTTCTTAGGATTTCACACCTTGAAACACATGTGTATAGGCGCGTTACAAATGCCATATCATATCATATCATATCACGTACAAATTATCAAGTGATTTTCTGTTCACCCCAGGTCCCCCTCTGCCAGACTCAGACCACTTTAACACAAAACCTTCTCCGGAATATTGTTTCACTTCACCTCGGGTCCCCCTCAGCTGGCTCACACCCACTTTAACACAAAACCTTCTTGGGTGTCATGATCTCTGCTTCCAAAAGGTCAGGGTTTTCCCAACTCCCTTGGAAGCAGATCCATAACCCAGGTTCCGAGTGCCAACCAGTCCCAATTGGGACGTTTTGGACCCAGTCCTGGCGCCAGTGGCACCAGGCTCATAAATATGCCCAGTCTCAGCGCTGGAAGCGCCGGGCTCATAATGCTTGGGTGGACTTACCTTCAGCAGACCATGCTGCTTACTTGCCTGCCAGTTGAGCCTCTGATCCTCTTCTGTTTGGAACTACTTTTCCTGTTGGGTGGGGCTGGAGCCACTCCCTAGATTCAGAACACTGGAACTCTTCTGGAAGGCAGGAACTCTTTTCTTACCAGGAACTCTTTTCTTACTTAGGCGTGGCTGTGGAAGGAGACACCTAAGCACTACAGGAGGCTATTTAAACCACACCCGGTGGATGAATCTTGCTTTGCGTTATTCTGCAACCTCTGCAGCAGAACGCTCATCGTGTCTTCTGCATCCGGTCCTGGGCCTAAGGAAAAAGGCTTACCATCCTGAATCCAGTCTTCAGCAACACCTATAAAGACAAGAAAGAACAGGTTAGCATTCCGGCATCTGAAAGGCAAAGGCTTACCATCCTGAATCCAGTCTTCAGCAACACCTATAAAGACAAGAAAGAACAGGTTAGCATTCCAGCATCTGAAAGGCAAAGGCTTACCTACTCTTCGTACGCTCCGGAGGCCTTCGGCCCTGCATCCCGCATCTGAAAGACAAAACAAGGTGCGTTTAAAGACATTGGGGAACTTTAATACTCACGTGCCATTACTCCTTTCCACATCTAATCCAGTGGGTATTCCGGCACCCTGCAGCCGCTCCGAACTCGTACCTGCAAAATAAAAAGACAGTTAGAGCGCATAGTGAAGCAGGCAACAAGCGCTTACTTACGTGCTTCCAGGCGCTTCTATTCATCACACGGGCTCCATCTTCAACTCACTTCAGCCCGTCATCCGCCATCGCCAGAACCCTGCAAAACAAGAGACATCATTACTAAAGACTTTAAAGACATTGGAATGACTCGAAACTTACCGTTCGTGCAGTAAACGACGGACAGCAGTCCTCTGAAGTCAAGAGGCCTGCGCTACCTATCCAGTGAAGAAACTGGTTACAGCACCCTGCCCCGAGGCAGATGGAGAGCTCGGCATTCACTTACCTAAGGTGAGAGCGTTAACCTTTGGGGGTCTACAGGAGAGGAGAAGAGGAAAGAGATAGGGACACCCCAATAACCCCAGTTCATTAACCCCATATTTTCTATCTGCAGACATCTTACTCTTCACGTCAGGCATACAGTGCACAGAGGTCCAGCCCAAAGAGCCAACCGGGTGCTACACATCACCTTTGAAGATACGGTAGTCGCCCAGTCAAGACCGGCGCCTCTGCGAGAATCAGGTGAGCGTTACAGAACGCAAAGCCTACCGCAAAACTCTCGCCCAGGCGCTATGGAAACCTCGGATACTGACCCCCTAGCCCGGTTACTTGGGGAACTAAGGGCAGAAGTGCATGCAGCTCGTCAGGAAACGAATGCTCTAAGAAGGGAACTAATTATTTCCAAGGAGAGAACAGACAATCTTGCAAGACAAGTGCTACAGTCACAAGCCGGACAGACCCCGTTACCCGCATCAGGGGCAAATCTTCCTTCAACATCCTCTATGAATCCAGTGCAGATCAACCTGCCTGGGAATGTGCCTCTGGCTCCGCCCGAACGATTTTCTGGTGACCCAAAGAGGTTTGCAGTATTTATCAATCAGTGCCGGTTGCACTTCTTATGCCGGCCAGCAGCCTTTCCAACTGATCAAGCAAAAGTAGCTTTTGTACTTTCGTACCTTAGTGGCAATGCGGCAGACTGGTCGATCCCTCTAGTTAATCAAGATGATCTGGTTCTCCATGATTTTCAAGCCTTTCAGCTTAGTATGGAAAAACTGTTCGCAAGACATTCACAGGGGCAGGCCTTGGACAATGAGCTTCTTTCGTTGCGACAGGGTAATCAAGACCTTTTGGCTTATATTGCATCTTTCAATAGACTAATAGTGGAAACTCAATGGCCTGAGGACAAAAGGATTACGCTGTTTTATAGAGGTCTACGTGGAGAGCTCAAAGACGTTTTAGCCCAAGTAGTGAATCCCCCACAAGACTGTTCGGATTATATAGACTTGGTCGTTCAAATAGATCACAGGCTGCAGAACAGGAAGGCCGATCGTTCCAAGTTTGATGCTCGAGTATTTTCCAAACCGCCAACTCCTTCCAAAGGAGTAGACTCCGGGGAACCCATGCAAATAGGGGGTCTGAAAGGTCCTCTAACACAAAGGGAGCGGGAAAGGAGGAAACAGTTGCAATTATGCCTATATTGCGGAAACTCAGGGCACTTTCTTCGAGACTGTCCGGTGAAACCTGCCAAGAAGGCAGTAGGAGCTGCAGTTACCAAAGTTACAAACTCTGAGCAGGGAAACGACCTCGCCCGACAAGAATAGAGGTCCTCTTGCCAAGCGTGAAAACCAGTTCCGTGACCTCGCATTTCGTGATACCTATGGTCCTCATTAGCCCTGATAATCCGGATCGATTACATGCAATTGAAGCTTACGTCGACAGCGGTGCCATCGGCAATTATGTGGATCATGAAATGGTTTTGAGGATGAATCTAACTCTTTGTCCCAAGGCTGTAAAGGACGTCATTACTACGGTGGATGGTACGGAGATAGCCTCCGGGCCAGTAACGCATACCACTCAAGAGGTGACGCTAGTAAGTCAAGATGGACACCATGAGAAGATCGTGTTCGATGTGATCAAGGCCCCTCAGTTTCAGATTATTCTAGGAATACCTTGGTTAGAGAAACACAATCCTCTGATCGATTGGCGAGCAAGAACGGTCCAGTTTCCAGAATGTGTCTCTACTTGTCACCCTCCACCTGGTGTTGCACTGGCCGCAATTTCTTCAGAGACAGAGACTCCCCAGTTACCTCCCGAATACCTAGAATACCAAGATGTTTTCCGGAAGGATCAGGCTAACTCTCTACCTCCTCATAGGTCTTATGACTGCCAGATAGACCTGATACCTGGATCTACTCCTCCTTGTAGTAGAATTTATGCCCTCACCGAGCCTGAGAACCTTCACCTTCGACAATACCTGGATCAATACCTGGCAAATGGGTTTATTCGTCCTTCCAAGTCCCCTGCTTCTTCAGCTTTGTTCTTCGTTCCAAAAAAGGAAGGAGACCTTAGAACTTGTATCGATTATCGCTCCCTGAACCAGATCACCGTTAAGAATAGATATCCGTTACCTTTGATCCCTGAACTCCTGGACCAAGTCAGAAAAGCATGCATATATACAAAGCTGGATCTTAGAGGAGCTTACCACTTGGTACGAGTAAAAGAGGGCGATGAATGGAAGACGGCCTTCCGCACCAAGTATGGGCTATTTGAATATCAGGTCATGCCCTTCGGACTTTGCAATGCCCCGGCCGCCTTTCAATATTTTATGAACGATGTCCTCAGAGAGCTCATAGATGTATGTGTTGTTGTTTACATTGACGACATCCTCGTTTATTCTTCATCGGAATCTGAACATCGGAAACACGTGAAAATGGTCCTCGAAAGATTGCGTCAACACAAACTTTTCGCTAAGTTGGAAAAATGTGTTTTCAACGTGACTGAAGTTGAATTCTTGGGATTCATATTATCACCTGGCGGAGTGCGTATGGATTCAAAGAAGGTCGATGCAGTTCTCAAATGGCCATCACCATCCTCCGTAAAAGGTGTGCAAAGCATGTTAGGCTTCGCTAACTTTTACCGCAGGTTTATCCCCGAATTCTCTCGAATAGTCCAGCCCATCACTGCCTTGTTAAAGAAAAACAAACGTTTTGAATGGTCTACCGAGGCGGAACAAGCTTTCCAGGATTTGAAGACTAAATTTATCTCTGCACCAATCTTAAAACACCCTCGCCCCGAACTCCCCTACATCGTGGAAACTGATGCTTCAAGCCTTGCCATGGGGGCAGTTCTATCACAAAAGGACCCGGTAACCAATCAGTTGCATCCCGTGGCATTTTGGTCCCGCAAATTCTCGCCTCCTGAAATCAATTACACGATTACTGACAAGGAACTTCTGGCTATCAAGTCTGCCTTTAAGGCTTGGCGGCATTATCTGCTGGGGGCCCGACACACCGTTACTGTGATTACGGATCACCGAAACCTGCAATATTTGAAGACCGCAAAAGCCCAATCCTCTAGACAACTCCGTTGGGCATTATTCTTTGCCGAGTTTGACTTCATAATTACCTATCGACCTGGTACAAAGAACGGTAAAGCCGATGCCCTTTCTCGGATGGGAGTGGAAGAACACTTGGTCAACCCTAAACCTGTACCAATCATTCCCGAACAAAGAATTCTGGGTGTAATCGCCACAGAATCCATAGAGGAAGTTAAGGATAAAGCCAGGCAACTTGTAACTCCAGCAGACATACAGAATTGGCATCTGCAGGGAAAGGACTTTGCAGTAAAGGACAACTTATTGTATTTCCAAGAACGATTATACCTACCCAGCACAGATTTACAGAAAAAAGTAATCTCTTGTTATCACGACTCTTTAATGGAAGGTCATCCCGGTATAGCCAAGACCTCAGAAAAGATCAAGCGCTACTTCTGGTGGCCGTCTTGGAAAAAAGATATCAGAGACTTTATAATGTCCTGTGGAGTATGCGCCCAAAACAAGAGTCAAAAGGAAAGACCAGCAGGCCTCTTACGCCCTATTGACATCCCACCTCGCACTTGGCATACGCTTTCTATGGACTTCATCACCGATCTACCTCCATGCTCCGGATACAATACGATTCTAGTAATCGTGGACTTATTCTCCAAGATGGCGCATTTCATTCCGCTCAAAGGCTTGCCAACAGCAGCAACTCTGGCCCGAGAATTTCTCGAAAACATCGTCCGACTGCACGGTTTTCCTTCGGTTCTAATTTCGGATCGAGGTAGTCAATTTATTTCTCATTTTTGGCGAAGTTGCTGTCGGTCGGCTCAAATTGATGTGAGACTATCGACCAGTCACCACCCTCAGACCGACGGACAAACCGAGAGGACCAATCAAACTCTGGAACAGTATTTACGCTGCATGCTGCAACAAACTGAAAAAACTTGGAAAGATATCCTTTGGATAGCCGAGTATGCCTACAATAACTCTGTCCATTCGGGAACTGGGAAAACCCCGTTTTTTCTTTTGTACGGCAGTCACCCTCGAACCTCGGAGTTGGATCCCCTCCAAGATCTTGAAACACCAGCAGTAGACTACCTGCATTCTACAATCACCCAAGCCTTTAAGGAAGCTGTTTCTCACCTTCAAAGGGCTAAAGAACAATACAAGAAAGGAGCAGATCAACATCGGAAGGAAGCCCCTCACTATCAAGTAGGGGATCAAGTCTGGTTATCCACCAAATATCTATCTCTAAAAGGGCCACGCACATTCAACCCAAGATACCTTGGTCCCTATTCCATCACTACCATAGTAAACCCAGTAGCGGTCAAGTTGGACTTGCCCCCGCACATGAAGATACATCCGGTCTTCCACGTCTCTCTATTAAAACCCGTGCAACCTCAAACCCGACTAACCAAATCTCCAAAACCTATCCTAGTGGATGGAGAACTCGAGTTTGAAGTCAAAAGCATTCTGGACTGCAAGATCTCCAAATCTAAACTATTCTACCTAATTGACTTGAAAGGCTACGGCCCCCAAGAGAGATCCTGGGAACCTGCTGAATATGTCCACGCTCCTCGCCTAATCAAAAGATTTCACCGAACATTTCCTGACAAGCAAAAACCCCCGGAGAAGCCTGGTTTGGGAGGGGCCTTGAGGGGGGGTACTGTCATGATCTCTGCTTCCAAAAGGTCAGGGTTTTCCCAACTCCCTTGGAAGCAGATCCATAACCCAGGTTCCGAGTGCCAACCAGTCCCAATTGGGACCTTTTGGACCCAGTCCTGGCGCCAGTGGCACCAGGCTCATAAATATGCCCAGTCTCAGCGCTGGAAGCGCCGGGCTCATAATGCTTGGGTGGACTTACCTTCAGCAGACCATGCTGCTTACTTGCCTGCCAGTTGAGCCTCTGATCCTCTTCTGTTTGGAACTACTTTTCCTGTTGGGTGGGGCTGGAGCCACTCCCTAGATTCAGAACACTGGAACTCTTCTGGAAGGCAGGAACTCTTTTCTTACCAGGAACTCTTTTCTTACTTAGGCGTGGCTGTGGAAGGAGACACCTAAGCACTACAGGAGGCTATTTAAACCACACCCGGTGGATGAATCTTGCTTTGCGTTATTCTGCAACCTCTGCAGCAGAACGCTCATCGTGTCTTCTGCATCCGGTCCTGGGCCTAAGGAAAAAGGCTTACCATCCTGAATCCAGTCTTCAGCAACACCTATAAAGACAAGAAAGAACAGGTTAGCATTCCGGCATCTGAAAGGCAAAGGCTTACCATCCTGAATCCAGTCTTCAGCAACACCTATAAAGACAAGAAAGAACAGGTTAGCATTCCAGCATCTGAAAGGCAAAGGCTTACCTACTCTTCGTACGCTCCGGAGGCCTTCGGCGCTGCATCCCGCATCTGAAAGACAAAACAAGGTGCGTTTAAAGACATTGGGGAACTTTAATACTCACGTGCCATTACTCCTTTCCACATCTAATCCAGTGGGTATTCCGGCACCCTGCAGCCGCTCCGAACTCGTACCTGCAAAATAAAAAGACAGTTAGAGCGCATAGTGAAGCAGGCAACAAGCGCTTACTTACGTGCTTCCAGGCGCTTCTATTCATCACACGGGCTCCATCTTCAACTCACTTCAGCCCGTCATCCGCCATCGCCAGAACCCTGCAAAACAAGAGACATCATTACTAAAGACTTTAAAGACATTTGAATGACTCGAAACTTACCGTTCGTGCAGTAAACGACGGACAGCAGTCCTCTGAAGTCAAGAGGCCTGCGCTACCTATCCAGTGAAGAAACTGGTTACAGCACCCTGCCCCGAGGCAGATGGAGAGCTCGGCATTCACTTACCTAAGGTGAGAGCGTTAACCTTTGGGGGTCTACAGGAGAGGAGAAGAGGAAAGAGATAGGGACACCCCAATAACCCCAGTTCATTAACCCCATATTTTCTATGTGCAGACATCTTACTCTTCACGTCAGGCATACAGTGCACAGAGGTCCAGCCCAAAGAGCCAACCGGGTGCTACACATCACCTTTGAAGATACGGTAGTCGCCCAGTCAAGACCGGCGCCTCTGCGAGAATCAGGTGAGCGTTACATTGGGTGAATTTCGCATACCCCGGGTCCCCTTCCGCCGGACTCAGACCCACTTTAACACAAAACTTTCTTGGGTGATTTTCGCTTCACCCCAGGTCCCCCTCCACCTGTCATGGCCACAGGCCCCAGAACACAAAAACCACACTATCTAGTGATGGGGGCAATGGGTCACTTGACTCACTTATGTCCCGTTGGGACCCATAAACACAGGGGCACTGGCTGGACTCAGTCCTGGCGCCTTTGGTGCCAGGCTCATATAGAGATGTGAGCAGGAACACTTTATTTCAGTGCAGGAGTGCTTTTACTTTACAAGAACTTTCCAGGAGCTGAAAGCCTTTATTCCAGAGAACATCCTCATGTGCTGACTCATCGGGTGTGGCTCCCTAGGCCTGGTCTTCATGTGCTGAGTCATCAGGTGTGGCAGGCAGGCTGAATCTGGTGGGCGTGGCTACAGAAGCTCAGCTATATAAGCTGCTCCATCCTTAAGGCCGGTGCTTCGCGTTACTGTGCACTCGCATGCAATGTGACGCTCACCGCCGCTTGGACCAGTTTACTTACCTTTGAAACCATGCGTTCTCCTGCATACTCACCTCCAGGAAACTGCCGCTGCATCGCTTCATCTGCAGACTCATCGCCTGACATCCAGTGTTCTTGATCCCGATACTGCAGCACCGCGCTCTGCATCCACAAACTCGGACCCTGTAAAGAAGAAGAAAGACAAGGTTAGAACATCCTTCCTAGGGCCACGCTACATTTGAACCCTGCACGACCCCTAGTTAACAATTTACCAGCTACTGTACCGCTGCAGCTTCATTCCTCATTCCCTCCAGCTGCCGCCTCGAGCTCAGCATCTTCTGCCGGGCCGGCAACATCATCTGCAAGGGAAGAAAACAAAAGAGCAAACACCAAGAGTGGAACGGACAGCAATGCAAGACAACAAACTTTAGAATACAGCAAAAACAGATGAGGAAAGACAAAGGCAAACAGGAACACTTACCTGAAGTATAGTGGCTTAGTTGCACCAGGACAGGACTACCACGTGCAAGGGACCAGTGAAGGAACTCGGTCCAGATCATACAAGCGCCCCTGCCAGAAGCAGCAGGACGGAGTGCTCACCAAAACTAATCAGCAGGTGAGCTTTCCAGGGACAGCGCATCCCACGGGTACCACGGTTTGGGAGAAGGGGTCTGGAAGGGGTTCAGGCGCACAAGCTGGCATACTCACACCCCCTTTTCTCCACGCAGGAGCCGTCCCGAGCAGCATCACCTATTACCACCAGTCACCACATAAGTGCACAGGGTGAAGTCGGACCCGAGTGACTTTACCCCCGGGAGGGCTGCAACCGTGCCCCAACGCCTCCGCAGAGACCAGGTGAGCGTAACAGAATGCAAAGCCTTTTTGAATCTCTGCCTGGGCGTTATGGAAACTTCTGAAACGGACCAGTTGACCCGATTGCTGAGAGAGTTATGGGCTGAAGTTCATGCCTCAAGAAAGGAAACCAATGCCCTAAGGAGGGATCTAATTGTGAACCGGGAGCAGACAGATGAACTAGCAAGGCAAATGCTCCAGGCAAAGGCAGTCCAGGTCCTACTGCCGGGGTATGCCCCTCCTGCCACGCCTCCACAGCCCACGCCAGTACAGGTGGTTCTTCCAGCGAGGGTTCCCCTGGCCCCGCCAGAACACTTCACAGGTGATCCGAATAAGTACGCCATCTTTATGAATCAATATCGCCTACATTTCTTGTGCAGTCCTGGGGCATTCCCCAACGATCAAGCGAGAGTGGTATTTGCATTCTCATATTTGGGAGGTAGTGCAGCGGACTGGTCAATACCCTTGGTAAACCAGGATGATCCTTTGCTTCGAGACTTCTGAGGTTTCCAGCGTGAAATTGAGAAATTATTTGCACAGCATACTCAAGGGCGGGCTCTGGACAATGAACTGTTATCACAACAGCAGGGTAATCAAGACCTACTAACATATATTGCTTCCTTCAATCATCTGTAGCGCAAACAAACTGGCCAGAGGAGAAAAGAACTATGCTATTTTACCGAGGCTTGCAAGGGGAACTTAAGGACGTATTAGCCCAAGTAGTAAATCCCCCGGAAAGATGTGCTGAATACATCGACCTGACAGTGCAGCTCGATCACAGATTGCAGGACCGGAAGATGGATCGGGCCAACGCCGAGGGGCGGTCGGTCTATGTGCGACCCTGTGAAAATCAAACCAAATCCCACGATCAGTCTGAGCCAATGCAAATCGGAGGCTTGCAGAGCCCACTCACAAAGGCAGAAAGGGAGAAAAGGAGACAGCAGCAGCTTTGTTTGTACTGTGGTAAGGCAGGTCACTATCTCCGAGAATGCCCGGTGAAACCACCCAGGAAAGCAGTTGGAGCAACTGACAAGGGTGAAGAAGAAGAACTCGGGAAACTCCAACGCCTGGCAAGCGTAGCGGTCCACTTGTCAAGCGGTGAAAAGGAACCTATACAGATCTCACATATAGTCATCCCTGTGCTCCTGGTAAACCACAAGCAACTGTCGAAAATACATGCCTTGGAGGCATACATTGACAGTGGGGCTGTGGGAAATTACATGGACCAAGATCTTGCTACCCGGATAGGCCTTCCTCTCCGACAGAAGCAGGTTTCGGAAAAAGTCACAGCAGTTGATGGATCTCAGCTATCATCCGGCCCAGTGATGCATTACAGCGAGAAGCTCACACTTCTGTGTCTGGACGGGCACCAAGTGGACATCACATTCAATCTCATCAGCGCTCCTCAGTTACAGATGACATTGAGAATGCCCTGGCTGGAGATCCACAATCTCAGGATTGACTGGCGTAAACGAGTTCTGACCTTTCCCCAAGACTGTGCCGACACCTGTTATAGCAAGGGATTCTCATTAAAAGGTCTTACCAACCCAGGTTCGCCGAAGAAAGAAACCATACTGGGCCTCACCAGTTCATTACCACCTGAATACCTGGATTACCAAGATGTCTTTCAAAAAGAGCAAGCAAACACCCTACCTCTGCACAGACCGTATGATTGCCAAATTGATCTGGTACCTGGAGCTCAAGTTCCCTGCAGCCGGATTTACGCCCTAACAGGACAGGAAAACCAGCATCTAAAAACCTACCTCGATCAGTACCTGGCAAATGGTTTCATTTGTCCGTCCAAGTCCCCTGAATACTCGCCCCTCTTTTTTGTGCCTAAAAAGGAGGGGGACCTGAGAACTTGCATTGACTACAGAGCCCTTAACCAGATCACAGTAAAAAACGGTACCCGTTACCGCTTATCCCCAAGCTCTTGGATCAAGTCAAAAACCCTCAGATATATACAAAACTAGATTTACGAGGGGCCTACCATCTAGTAAGAGTAAAAAAAGGAGACGAGTGGAAGACGGCCTTTTGCACGAAATATGGCCTTTATGAATATCAGGTTATGCCCTTTGGACTGTGTAATGCCCCGGCGGCGTTCCAATTTTTTATGACTGACGTGCTCCGCGAACTGTTGGACGTCTGCGCTCTTGTCTATTTTGATGACATTCTTATCTATTCGACCACCAAGGAGGACCACGTCAACCATGTCCGGGCAGTTTTGGAGAAACTGCTGCAACACCGGCTATATGCCAAATTGGAGAAATGCTTCTTTCATGTGACAGAGGTAGAATTCCTCGCTTTATTCTCATACCACGGGGCATACGCATTGACACGTGCAAGGTAGACACTATCATTAACTGGCCCTCACTGACATCCATAAAGGGAGTACAGAGTGAACTCGGGTTCGCCAACTTTTATCGCCGGTTCATTCCCAGGTTCTCCCAGATAGTCCACCCAATCACCTAAGACCCGGAGTATGCAATGGAAAAGCGGACGGCCTGTCTCGCATGATTAAGGGAGAAGAGACATTCACTACACCAGACCCCGTGACCATCATCCCGGAAGGACGAATCCAAGGCATGATTGCCTCAATCACCACTCTAGACAACTGAAAATCTGACCTGCAACACTTGATGAGTCCACCAGCACAACATGAATGGCTAGGGAATGGAGACCGGTATACGATCGTGGACAACCTACCATACTACCAAGGACGATTATACATCCTGGAAAAGAAATTACATAATCAAATCATCAGAAACTATCATGATTCATTAGTAGAAGGGCATCCGGGAATAGCCAAAACGTTAGCTAAAATAAAGAAAAATTACTGGTGGCCAACTTGGCGAAAGGATATTGTCCAGATCATCGCAACCTGCGATGCCACACAGAAATTCAACGGCTCTGACCTTCTAGCCGCAGCCATTATCACTTCTTTTTCATGGTAGAAATGTACCGGGTAGAGGACGTTCGGTAGCAGGTTGCGCCTCTGTTGGGTGGAGGAGTAGACCCTATGGGTCCTGTCTAGGATAAGTTCTTCTGCGTCTGGGAGATCAAGCATTGACTTGAAGAGAGCAGTCACCTATGCTGCATATGCTGCAGGTTCTTGGTCTGTAACATGGCATGGAATCCCCGTAGGCGAACATTGTTCCGGCTCAACCTGTTTTCTAAGTCAGCTTGCTTCGCCCAGACGTCCTCAAGGTGTTCCTCAATTCCCTCCACTCTCTTTGTGAGCTCTGCGTAGTCGTGTGTTTGTTCGCAAGCTGTATTTTCAAGGTCATTAACTAGAGATTCTAGGCACAGCAGGTGAGTATTCACGTCTGCGATTGACCGTGCCAGGGAGTCTTTAGAGGTTTTTATCTCCTGCTTTATCTCGTGCGTGATGTCTTGTTTTAAGCCCTTCAACATGTCCTTGAGATCCCTCTTGGAGAAAGCTGGGTCAGGGAAAGGGGGGCCCAGCGGGGGCGAGTGGACTTCAGCTCTCACCACCTGCATTCTCAATTTTCCTGAGTCGGGAGGGGTTTAAAAAGGCGGTGATGTCTCTTGCTTTGCCCTTCGCTGCTGCTTTAGGCATTGCTGAGGAGGTCTAATACATTTCAGGTGGGGGTGCGTGGGGTGCCCCCAGCAAGTAGGAGGTGAGCCAAGTCAAGTTTCAGGGTGTACTCCAGGAGCCACTGAGCGTAGCGCCGGTCCCGTTTGTGTGGGGGATGGGATGGATTGTGCTCACCGCAGGGGATCAGGGAGGCCTGTAGTATCAGTGAGGGTGTGGCCCTCCAGTGCCGATCTAGGCGACCACCAGCAGTTCAAGAGCCAGAAATGTAGACTCTGGCGTAGGAAGACTGTGCAATTTGCAGTAAAGGTGCCATACAGTGGTACAGCTATGCGGACCCTGCACGGTTTTGGGGTGTACAGTTATCTTGGTATAGTGTGGTTTGTTTAGCGCAGGGGCCCAAGCTCAGCACCTTCTTGTTGTGGCAGAACCCTCGGGATGGAACCTTACTACTTTTGTTGCTACTGGGCGCCGAGGCTCATTCACAGAGGCTCAATCACAGAGCAGTTGGTAGCAAGTGAGGCCGGCAGTCTGCATGGCTCAGGAAGCGGGTGGGGCCTTAAACGAAGGCATGGTATCAAACATACTTCTAAATATAAATAGTGTGAGAAACAATGTTATGCAAAAGAAAAGTGTTCAAGAAATGATATGTCAGGATAAACAAGCAATTGGCTTCCCTTCTCTTCCCCGCTCCCCGCTTTTTTAGCACAGGACAAGGAGGCTCACTCTTTTCTTATCTTATCTTAATAACACTTATAAGCGAAACATATTTAGTTATTTATTTTACATTTTTAAAGTGTTCACACAGCCCGTGGGCATCGAGGCACTGTTACAGAAATTTTTGTTTTTTTAGTTGCGTAATTGATTTTTTTGTGTCTTAGTTGCGTATATATGACACGCTTAAACACCCAGAGGTTTCTAAGAGCGGATCCGGGGATCGAACCTGTGTTGCTTCATATTGTCTTGTTTCCAAGGCGTGCACGTTGCCGCTGAGCTATCCTGCTGGGCCAAAGGCATATTGGCGCTAAAGCTAAAGAGGTAGGGTCAGACCAGAGCATCAGAAACTAAAAAAGATCTAAAAAAGAAAGGTCTTCAGCTCCCAGCGGACAGGCAAATGGGCCTCGATTTTGCGTAAGGATAATGGAAGAAGATTCCAGTCCTTTCCTGCCACCACTGAGAAGGCGCGGCCATCCACATAGTGGAGCCTAGCCCTCGGGGGCTGGATGGCCTTCAGAGCTTATGAACGGAGTGGCATAACAGGTTTGTAAATACAAAACTTTGCCTGAAGAATTTCTGCTCCTGATTTATAGAGAGCCTTATGAACCAAGCACAGCGACTTGACTATAATATGCTATTCAACAGGTAGCCAGTGAAGTTGGCACAGATGCAGGGTCATATGAGCACCAAAAGGAGGGTGAAGAACAGCCCTGGCTGTCGCATTTGGCAATAGCTGAAGACGCTGAAGCAAATGTCTCAGAAGGGCAAGATATAAGGCATTGCAATAGTCAATATTGCTGATAACCAGGGAGGAGACCACTGGTGCATGGAACTTCTCGGGAATACAAGGCAGGACTTTCCGCAGAATCCAGAGTTCAAAATGAGCTTTTTGGCTGACGAAAGAGCCTTGATCGGCCATAGAAAGAGAGGCTGAGATTTTGACACCCAGGTCTTTCCCCGAAGAGACCAGGCGGGTAAAGAGACCAAGACGCTCAGGCCAAAACTAAGGGGTCCAAAACAGAGAGGGAAATGCAGTGCCCACACCCAACACCTCTGTTTTTTCTCCATTGAGCTTAATCCAGTTCGAGGCCATCTAGTCGCCAATGGCCTGCAGGCAGTTCCTCAGTCGAACCGCTGTCTGTGGTTGGGAAAGATCCTACCGCACAATGATTTGAGTATAATCGGCATTGGAATAACACAAAAAGCCAAAGGCATGAATAATACTCAGAAGTGGTTGAATATAAAGATTGAATAGGGTAGGAGACAATGTAGAGCCCTGAGGGACTCCACAGAGCAGAGGGATAGGCTGAGAGCAGAGCGGGGGTAGAGAAACAGATTGAGAGCACCCCATCAGAAAAGAAGAGAACCAGGCTAAAACTTGGCTGGATAGGCCCTTCCCGAGGTGGCCAGGTGATCAGGGAAGGGTGGTCAATGGTGTCAAATGCCGCTGATAGAGCAAGCAAAATCAGGGCCCCCACCCCACCCTGGTCAACCAAGCGAGTCAAGTCATCCACAACAGAGACCAATACCCCGACCTGGGCGAAAACCAGATTGAAACGGGTCAACGAATCCAGAAGTCTCCAGAAAAGTGCTCAGAAGAGGGGATACCAAAGATTCAAGTAGTTTCATGAGGCAGGAATCAAAGAGATAGGACGAAAGTTAGACAGAACTACAGGGTCAAAGTCTGGCTTTTTCAGCAGCGGGATAACAAGGGCATGCTTAAGATTATCGGGAATGATCCCAGAAAGGAGAGAGTCGTTTACAGCCTCAGTGAGTCATGGAACAATGTCATCAGAGATGTTCTTTAAAACAGAGAGCGGGATAGAATCATTCGTTGAGGCTGACTTAAGACTATTACTTGAGCTTAGTACAGTCTCTGGCTTCTCTAGCATGAGGGTGCACCTCAAAACTTCAACATCATGGCCTTCTATGCCAAAGTCTCTTTGCCATTCAACGTCTCTTTTTCAGAGGGCCTGAGGCAATACGACAAACATCAAAGTTCCATTCTTCTTAGGATTTCACACCTTGAAACACTTGTGTATAGGCGCGTTACAAATGCCATATCATATCATATCATATCATATCACGTACAAATTATCAAGTGATTTTCTGTTCACCCCAGGTCCCCCTCTGCCAGACTCAGACCACTTTAACACAAAACCTTCTCCGGAATATTGTTTCACTTCCCTCGGGTCCCCCTCAGCTGGCTCACACCCACTTTAACACAAAACCTTCTTGGGTGAATTTCGCATACCCCGGGTCCCCTTCCGCCGGACTCAGACCCACTTTAACACAAAACCTTCTTGGGTGATTTTCGCTTCACCCCAGGTCCACCTCCACCTGTCATGGCCACAGGCCCCAGAACACAAAAAACACACTTTCTAGTGATGGGGGCAATGGGTCACTTGACTCACTTATGTCCTGTTGGGACCCATAAACACAGGGGCCCTGGCTGGACTCAGTATTGCCGCCTTTGGCGCCAGGCTCATATAGAGATGTGAGCAGGAACACTTTATTTCAGTGCAGGAGTGCTTTTACTTTACAAGAACTTTCCAGGAGCTGAAAGCCTTTATTCCAGAGAACATCCTCATGTGCTGACTCATCGGGTGTGGCTCCCTAGGCCTGGTCTTCATGTGCTGACTCATCAGGTGTGGCAGGCAGGCTGAACCTGCTGGGCGTGGCTACAGAAGCTGAGCTATATAAGCTGCTCCATCCTTAAGGCCGGTGCTTCGCGTTACTGTGCACTCGCATGCAATGTGACGCTCACCGCCGCTTGGACCAGTTTACTTACCTTTGAAACCATGCGTTCTCCTGCATACTCACCTCCAGGAAACCAGTGCTTAATCGCTTCATCTGCAGACTCATCTCCTGACATCCAGTGTTTTTGATCCCGAGGCCGCAGCACTGCGCTCCGCATCCACGAACTCGGACCATGTGAAGAAGAAGAAAGACAAGGTTAGAACATCCATCCTAGGGCCACGCCGCATTTGAATCCCACGCGCCCCCTAGTTAACAACTAACCAGCTACTGTACAGCTGCAGCTTCGTTCCTCGTTCCCTCCGGGTACCGCCTTGAGCTCCGCAGCTTCTGCCAGGCCAGCGACATCACCTGCAAGGTAAGAAAGCAAACGAGCAAATAACAAAAGTGGAACGGACAGCAATACAAGACAACAAACTTTAAAATACAACAAAAACAGACGAGGGAAGACAAAGGCAAACAGGAACACTTACCTGAAGTATAGTGGTTTAGTTGCAGCAGGACAGGACTACCACGTGTAAGGGACCAGTGAAGGAGCTCAGTCCTGATCATACAAGTGCCCCTGCCAGAAGCAGCAGGACGGAGTGTTCGCCAAAACTAATCAACAGGTGAGCTTTCTAGGGACAGCGGATTGCACGGATTCCACGGTTTGGGAGAAGGGGTCTGGTAGGGGATCAGGCGCAAAAGCTGGCATACTCACACACCCTATTCTCCATGCAGGAGCATTCCCGATCAGCATAACCTATTACCACCAGTCTCCTCCTAAGCGCAGAGGGCGAGGTCGGACCCAAGCGACCTCACCCCCGGGAGGGCTGCAACCATGCCCCAACGCCTCCGCAGAGACCAGGTGAGCATAACACCACCGGGCTCAGACCCACTTTAACACAAAGCTTTCAATTGATCTCCCTCTGCCGGGCTTGGACCAACTTTATCAACTTTGCCACAAACTTTCTTTACTGTATCAATATCGAAGGCTTTCAAATGTGTGCAGGATTTTGCTTGAACCGTCGCAGGACCACTTTGATTCACAATTCTCTACAACTCTTTCACTTTTCAGCTGGATACCTTAGAGAGACCTTCGATTGAGCACACTCATGGTGCCGGACCCCTCTGTCAAAGGTATTGTATTTTGGTTTCAAAATTCAATCACTCATCAGCAGTTCAACTTTACTTGCGTCTTTTATCACATGTATTTCAAACAATGTTTGTGCCAGTGCTCACCATACAATGTTGCCGCTTGCAACCTTGGCTTCATCACAGACCGGTCTCGTATCTTTCTCCCCAACTCACTGGCTGTGTTGATTTCACCACTGACGCTGCTTTGTTTTTGGAGCCATGGACCGTACCACGGCGGTTGGTGATTCTCCCTGCCTTGATTATTGATGCAGGAAGGCCCTGGGTATCTCTGACACACAATGCTTGATTCTTCTGCCTGTTTTCCTGGTCTTAAAGCAACAGTTCCTTGTGAAAAAGGTCATGGGAACTACCCTCCTTGCCATCCCCTTGCTGTTTTTCTCCTCTTGTTAAACTGCCATCTTTGAACTGCTGTTTCTTTGTGTGCTTTGCCTCGCTCAGAGTGTGCTCTTATGCTCCACCTTTTATCCATGTCGGGAAGCTTAATGGAATTCAGCTGTGTGTGATGGTCAGTAAATGCCTGATCTTCACTGACCATTGTATTGGGACACGTCAAGTATACGGCTCGGGTGTCAATTTTCTCTCATAGCGGGCTGTCCATGAGAAAGTGTTTGTGTTGTAAAGGGGGAAGGGGGTAGAGTTCCGAAATATCCTACTTGGTTGGATGGGGTAAAGGTGTTATAGGGAAGTGGATACTGCGCCTCATCATCCAGTGTCCCACTCCCACTCCCTGAAGACCCCTCACCCAGGTGATCCTCCCGCACTGGTCAACCCCCAGGAGCTGGATCCAAAAGCAATGGGCGTG
This sequence comes from Ambystoma mexicanum, assembly GCF_040938575.1. Classification (NCBI taxonomy): domain Eukaryota; kingdom Metazoa; phylum Chordata; class Amphibia; order Caudata; family Ambystomatidae; genus Ambystoma; species Ambystoma mexicanum. Next base: position 94,576,738 of record NC_090939.1, on the reverse strand, counting down.
TCCTGGCCTCCTGGATGACAGATGCCTGGCGACTAGTGGATGAGATACCTTCTGGTTTCTCACAGGGGAGGCTGGGAATCAGGGTTTCAGGTGTGGGAAGCGCACAAGTTACCATTATTTTAAAAATTGTCTTCTAGTGCTTATGGGGCACATGAGACGCTGCAGGAGCCACTCCCATGCGGAAGCGCAGTGAAAGTAAAGGGGCAAATAACTTTCAAAGCATAGTCCAACACTATTTCTGAATGGAACCTTGTGCTCAATGTTCGATGCACGCGTAAAAGTACCTTTTTACGAAGCATGAAAGTTAGGGACAGAATACTGAAGGGTGAAAACAGGTTCCTAGAGTCAGGAGGGATCTGCTGCGATGAACAAAACTATTCCCAACTTCAGGAGGGCTTTCGGAAACAGAGACTACCCAAGCCCAGGAGAGGACCACAAGGGATCTTCCATGCGTAAAAGCGTATGGATGAACAAGGGGCCACCGTTAAGTGACTTAGTTTGGTTTTGGTCCAAACTTGGCAGGTCTTGCAGGGGTCATCAAAGGTTAGATTTCCCGCCGTGGTTTGGATTCAAAGGCACAGGAGCTGCGGGTGCAGATGCAGGTCGGGATTGCAACAAGAGCTGTTACTCGATTCTGGTGATGAACAAAGAAAGCACAGATGCAGCTGGTCTCAGGGCACAACAAGGATTGCAGGCAAACTACCTTCAGCGACTGTCACTGTAGCACAGTGATGCAGGGGCACCCAACTCTTGTGATCTGACGCAGCAATCTTTATCGTGGCCAAAAGCAGCTGGGACAACAAAATTCGGTGGATGGGGGCTTTGCAGTGCAAGTTAGGATTCCCCAAGGTTTCGAGTCAAAACTCGACACGGACACTCCTGCACAGTGGCCAAGGTTTGAGCTGGATGGCCCAGAGACACTTCCTAACAAGCTCTTTTGCAGAGCAACCAGGTGGTGTCAAGAGTGATTAGTCCTTTGCAGGTCTTCTGAGATCGAGCGCAAAGCGTGCTTAGGGTGCTAACCTTCTTCAGCGCATCTCAGGATAGTCATTTGTTCTGCTTGGCTCTTCCAGATACTTGGCCTATTCAGGCCCATTGCTGATCTACTGGTCTGCATTCAGGACCCCTCCTCATATCTAAAGATGATCTGCCCCACTCATGCACACCAGCAGTGGTCCAATCAGGGTTCTCATATCCTCGAGCACCCCAGACATCCTGGCACCAGTAGTGTGGATTGAGACCCTTCCTGGTTACCCACACACGTGACCTGCACTAGCCCGCGAAAGAAGCGGCTTTCGCGGAATACTGCATGCCCAACTGTGGACGTCCCAGGTCACGAAGACCAGGGGGAATGCCAAAGGACAAAATGGCCAAAGGAACAGACAAACAACCTCGTGGCACAGCCATGATGGACACTAGCCACAGTCATGAGCCAAATACGGTAAGCGCACTATGGCTCGGTAAAAAGTTTGAAAAATGCAAAGAAAAGCTTCTGCTGCCACCAGTCTGTTCCCAGGCACAAAAGGACCCCTTTGCCCGGTACAGTAATGTACTTTGCGCAATGACATTCTGTTACAAAAAGTGGCAAAAAAAGCCGAAAGACTAAGAGAAACAAAGTTTCTCAGTACTGACAGCCTGAAGGATGTGTCACTTTCCCCGTAACAATGAGCGAAAGCCCAGGGGAGTGCAGCTGAAGGCTGTACTCCACTGGCAAAAGTCAGGTCAGGATACTGTAACAAAAATTATAAAGTTAGGGGGGGGTCCATAAATGGAGGGAAAGTTGCATTCAGAGAATTTTTCCTAACAGTCGGAGTACAGGTAGAGACGTGCCGCACCTATTTGGCAGCCATAGGGGCATACAAAAACTCGAAATCCAGAGGTGAAGAGGCATCTCCCCAGACTAACAAGATTGTATCCACCATTTAAGTGCCCATACCCGGTTTGGGATCTCAATGTGGTGCCAAACACGCTTGTGCATGAGCCGTTCGATCCTATGGCAAGTACGGACATTAGACTAGTGACTATTAAAACTGTGTTGCTGGTTGTTTCATGTCAGCACGCAGAGCCAGCGAGATCCAGGCGCTTGTACCGACAGAATCATACACTACCTTCCACAAGGACAAGGTTGTGCTGCACACCCATCCAGGTTGTCTACCACAGGTAGTCTCTGCATGCCATTTAAACAAAGAGATAGTGCTTCCAGCTTTCTTTCCCAATTTACAGTCAGAAGCAGACAGGGTTCTACACTATCTGGATGTAAGAAGTATACTGAAGTTCGACCTGGACAGGATAAAAGAGTTCTGCAAGTCTGACGCTTTGTTTATAACGTTCGGAGGAGCAAACCCGGGTTAAGCCTGTAAAGCTTGCATAGTAAGAGGGATGGTGGCAGCTATCACTGAAGCATATAATGTGGAAAACAAGGATTGTTCAGAAAACTTGCATGCTCATGCAGTGAGGGCAAAGGCTACCGCAATGGCTTTTCAGAGGCAGGTGCCATGGCAGGTCATTAGCAGGGCAGCTAGATGGGCATCTCCATCCACCTTCTGCAAGCACTACTGTTTGGACAGCAGCGGCAGTTCTGATGTGGCCTTCAACTAACAAGTGCTGAGGAACCTATTTGAAGAATACTGTACTTCTTCTTTCTCCCCTAAGGGCTAATATCAGGGGACGGGATGTAGGAGTAATTAAAAGTTACTCAGCTTAGTGACTAACGTACTCCTAGTCCCCTTTCCTCCTTACGACCCTTCGTCCTCCCACCTAAAATGTAGTTAGTCAGGATAAAGAATCTGACCGACGCGTAAAAGGGGACTAAGGTGAGGCACGAGAGGGCGGTGCCTGCGGAGCACATGCACCTGTGGCCTCGCCTATGCACGCCTATACATTTACAGGGGAAATTCTTTTTTAAGTGAAAAAAGGTTCTGTTCCTGTCCCTAACGAGGGACGCCCATGTAGTATGGAGGAAAGGAGTCAATGGACTGGGAGTAGATTAGTCACTAAGGTGAGTAACTTTTAATTTTGACAGCAGCGCAATTGGACTGCAGCGGGTCCTAGCATGCTTCCATAACTTTGTTATCTGCAATAAGCTGATTACCAGTGCCAGAAAGACAGCTGTAATGATCGTACAGGAACAAAGGAGCAAGATGTGAGTGGTTTATAGAAGGTAAAAAGCTAGAACTCTGTAGGGACATGACGTACGTAAAAGTTTTTATTCAAAACAGGGAGCATAAGGTTTGGTTGATTATAAAATTGAAGCAGAAATGTATGCAATTAAATGCCCAATGCAAAAAGATCCTGGTCAAATACGGCAAATATACTCTGAAACCAGCAATCAGCTTCTACAAGGGTAAGGTGTTACCATCAGTGCTGTACGGGCTGGAGCTATATAAGATAGATTGGGGGAAATTTGGTTGTATCGAAAGCGTGTTTTGGAAAATACTTATAGGCCTGCCAACAGCTACCCCATATCTACTAATCCAGCATGAGCTGGGACTATTGTTGTGACAAAGTTGGGTTATGACAGCAAAACTCTGCTTGTATAGAAAAATACTGAAACCACCACAAAGCTTTCTGTTTGAAGACTTAAAGACCATTCTAACAAATGAAATTTGCAATCCCGTTTTAGAATTTAGTCAGGAGTGTGATAAGATCTTAGAAGACTCAAGGATGAATATAGGGGCTCTTATAGAAAATCCGTCAATCGTATGTAAGAAGATAATGGATTGTGATGCACTGGGTAAATGTAAATTACATAGGGAATTGCCACGGCAATATAGGGTGTATCAGAGCCTCTCGGAGTATGTTCTCAGATTCCCAAATTGGAAATACTGTATGGTATACATGAGATTTTGATTCAACCTATTGGGAACCTTAGAGAGATGGAGTAAGATAAGGTGCAAAGAAGTTAGGGACTGGTCTTGTAGGTTTTGCAAAAATAAGGAAGCCTTGGAGACCTTGAAACATTGGGTAATAAGCTGCCCTGCCCTAATGTTAAGAAGAGAGATGCATTTTGAAAAGTACCTAGGGGAGATGCTGTATGAAGAAGATGAATGGTTGTGGGATAAGTTGATAGAAGGACGTTCTACTTCCTTGATAATATCTTTGGTGACATTTCCTGATTAGATACATAGATTAGTGGGGGACAATGTGTGTATTTAAAGTAAATAGGAAATGAATGCTATAGAATAAATTGAGATGATGAAATTGTTAATCTCTTAATATTAAAGATGTATGTAAGCTTAAACTGAAAATTAATGAGTGGACAAGGATGATTTTATAATGATATTGTTTTATTGTTGGAAAATTGAAAACCTCTGTGTTAATGTTTATAATAAACTATTGAAAGAATAAAAAAATTAAAGGCAAAAGAAGATGACGTTATATAAAGCAAGAGGTCCTGAAAAACTGTGCTGCTTCTTTATAATGTGGTGTATGTGATTCAATTGTATGGAAAATGTCTTGCCAAGACAGAATGAGAGACATGTAAATACCCCCAAAACTGTTTTTAGTTTTGCACACTAGCCAAGGAATATTTATGCAATCAAGCCCAAAAACAATGTTTTTTTACTTTATCTTTGTTAATGTTGACTTTAAGTGGAACAACAGAATATTCAGAATGCCCCCTGTATCATTAGTGTGAAAGACCCAACTTACTTTGCAACTTTACTAAGCAAGGAAAGGAATGGCCTGTGTTGCAGAAATATTGGTATCAGACAATATGCAAAGGATTAAACAAGAAAGTCTGTAAGAAGAAAGGAGCATTGCCATGTTTTCAAAAGGTGCACAGTTCTGACATATGGAGTAATGTGCCGAGGCTTCACTGTTTCAAAGATACTTTGATCTACATTTTGTATTTATTTTGCTACTGTCAGATTTGTTGTAAAAAGCACTAATGACACATTGAACTGATTCAAATTGATATATTATCTATGCACACGATGCAAAACGCCATATGTTGTGTGGTTTGAAAACAGCTGTGTATCATTTCTGTCCCCTATTGTGCTGGTTTCAAGTGACCAGAGCTTCAGCTCCAAGCAAGGACCCCACTTATGTGAGATGCTCTGTAACCAATCTTTGACAAACACATGACAAAGTGTACTAAGAAATAGGCCATTTCCAGTGGGGGTAGAGATTACTATTGTAGCTGAACAGGTGTTCAGGTTTTATGGGCAGTTTCTAAGAGGAATCTGCGAGGAGCCTGGAATGAGAAACGGACACAGAGGAGACATATTTGTGGCTAGAAACTTTTATTTAAATGTAAAGTTGGCAAATTCTGCACTATCCCTAAAATTTCCCTACTTCAGTAAAAGGCTAATGAGTCAATGTCAAGACGTCCAAATAAAGTAAGTCCTGTGTCCGTAAACCTATTCTGGCCCTCACACTATAAACAACTATTCCTTGTATTCTTAAAGTATTAAAACAGGGTCAAAGTTCAACACAAAAGTTCAAAAACCCAACATAAGGTTTTCTTCACGGACAAAGTTTACAGTTCTAGAAAGAACCTCCTTTCCTGGGTTCTTTGCATTCAACATCCAATTTCAAAAGGAACCACCATGTTTCCAAGATGACTTTTCTCTCCCCTCAGAGCATTCACATAGCTTGCAGGGTTTGCTCCCTTCTCCAAGGGCTCTGTTTACTTCCAGTTTCAAATACACCTTTCTTCTCAAGGCCTTTCCTTTCCTTTCAGCACTTTGTTCACAGTTCACAATTCACACTTCAAAACGTTAGCGCTTTTCTTTGACTTCTTCTCTCATCACTTCACAGTTCATATATTGATTTTCCTTTTAATAGTGTATACACTATGTCATACTCCCTTGTCTTCATCTGGTATACTCTCCTGCCAGGACTTTGTATATGAAACACTTTAACTTATCTTTACCTGATGTACTTTCATGCCAGGACTTTGAAACAGAAACACTTTACCTTATCTTCACATGGTATACTCCTCTACCAGGACTTTGTATATGAAGCACTTAAACTTATCTTCACCTGCTATACTCTCCTATCAGGACTTTATTACACAACTACCTATTCCTTCAGATGTGACTTTATTGCTCCACTTACAATTTGCTTGACAAATTACTTTCCTCTGTTTAATGGATTCCCAATTGCTTTCTTGCTTTGTTTTTATTAAGCTGTACAGTTTTCTACACCATTTATTTATATTGCATTCTTGAATAGCTACGGGATTCTCTTGGTTCGTGTTACTTTCCTTTCGGTTTGCCTCTAAGTAATGGTATAGGTACGCCGGCAACCCAGTAACCCTTTTACTTTCCCTGGTCTTACCAGTTGCCTTCGGCGTTGTTTTTTCTTTGTTGGTCCTGCTGAATTGGCTTGGTGTCTGCCTAGACAGGCACATTCTTGCTGCCCTACTTGTTTCTTTGGTGCACGGTTCCCACTGTGGTTTCCTTCTCCACTGTAAACCCTAAGCACTTCCTTCTTGCCTGCCAGAGATTGCGTCCTCTTCTCTGCTTTTTTCCACAGCACGTCTTTCCTCCGCGTGGTATTCATCAACGTTCCTGACCGTCTAGCAGGCTTACCCATGTCTGCAGCTCTCTCCGCTCCTTCCCCTTGACGTGACTGCCTTGACCCAGTTGCCTATTTCTTCAACAACTAGACCGCTGTACTTGATACTCAGTCCCAGTAATCGTTGCTACTCCACAATTCTTCCTCGTGTTAGTGGCCATGGATTTTCCTCTTGCATGGTATTGAGGAATTAAAGGCTGAGCTTTATTGGGAGTAGTGTTTGCTATTCTTAGTCTCTTCCTTATGTCAGTGGTTATGGGTCTTCATCTGAAATTGTACTGGGGAAATGAATACTGATTTTCACTAAGAGTAACCTTCCCATCTCCTGTTCTCTTCCTCACTTCAGTGGCTAGCATATGATTCCTACCGGTATTCTGTGGAAAAATGTAAGTAGATGCACTAAAAGGTTGGGGAGGGGTACGACAATATGCCATTAGAGTTTGGGGAATCGAGGGGAACATCCCTAAAAGGAAAAGGGGGTATGTGGTTTCATCTAATCATGCCTCACCATTTCCTTCGGTGTGCCTCCCCCCAGGTGGTCCACCCCCATATAGCCACGCCCAGGGTCTGGACCAGGTAGCTGCTGCCGTCCCCATGCCACATAGGAGGAAGCTTCCTCACGGAAAGTAGTGAGGATATCACCAGATTCATCACAAATCCATGCATTAGTTGTCACCCCTTGACTCTGTCTTTCTGAGATCCTGCCAGATAGTTGGAGATATGTAAATAACAAAACCTTTAAAGAATTTAAGGTTCCCTCCATCATTGTTAGAAACCCCTTGTGAAGGCTACAAAAAAGGTAGCAGGCGCCCCTCTCTAGAAAGCACATGGCATGATAACCTGTTCTGCGTTTTTTCCCACTTTGAAAGTCTGCAGCCATCGCTTTTAGATCACTGTACTTTTCACAAAGGAGGAATAGCCATTTGCATATCAGTGTTTGTCCCACCCACAAAGGCAGTCCAGCACCGAAATGCCAGGCAAACCTCCTTTGAACAAGAGTGCCAACAGCAACCCCATACACACATTTCAGCCTTTTTGGGCCTCATCAGTGAGGTGGAGCTGTGCCTCTCTGAGCACAGTGACCAAGGGGTCCACATCTGGGTTCCCACAGGTAACTTAGGGTGACCAACCCCAAGTTCCTTACAAAAATACAAAAAAAGTAGCAGGGTCCCTCTCTAGAAAGAACATGGAATGATAACCTGTTCTGTGGTTTTTTTCCCTCTTTGAGAGTCCGCAGCCATCGCTTTTAGCTCACTACTTTTCACAAAGGAGCAAAATATCCATTTGCATATCAGTCTTTGTCCCGCTAACAAGTGCAGTCCAGCACCGAAATTCCAGACAAACCAGGGTGAGGATATTGCCAGATTCATCACAAATCCATGCATTAGTTGTCACCCCTTGACTCTTGATAGGCAGAAGCCTGTGCAGTTCCCTTAGGGAGCACTACCGAAGATTAAGACTACAGGTATGAGCAATAAATCCCCTTTGGTATCAGTCTGTACCACAAAGATTTAGTTGATTGATTGATTGATTGATTGATTGATTGATTTGGTAGCTGTGGCTAAGCAGTCAGACTTATCTCAAGAGGGAGATGAGCAGTATTCAGGGTTTACACAATAGGCCTTCAGTACTAGGGCACAAGGAAACACTGACCAAATCTTTGTTTTAAAAAGAATATATATGTTTATTTTACACACTTCTAGTTAAACACATTTATCACAGTTATTAAGCAAGTTAGATTTAGTCAAAGAAAGTATACACAACTCCCTAGTTAAATTGTAGACAAGTTTGAGCAAAAGTGAAAACTGAGCAAAACGGCACAGTGAAAACCAAACACAAATGGGACTCTAGCAATTTCTTACAAGGGAGGGAAAACACAAGTCATTTAGAAATATCTTCTTATAGGCCCTAGCAACACTTCCATTCGTTTGTGAACCAGTTAGGCAAGGGAGTACATCAGTATAGCAAATACTTAAATGAAAACTGAGCAAAATGGCATTTCATAAGGTGAAAGTGGGAAGGAAGGGGTGGTTATAAGAAGTAGGTGCACCAACACAGTTCTAGTTGAGAAGCAATCTAGTGAAGTTAGTTCTAACAATTTTAGTCAGAGCCAATAGGCCTGTGCCAGAGTCAGTGGTACAGGGCAAGGGCCCAGGAGCAAAATGTTCTTGTAGCTGCAGTCAAGTCTTTGGTTAACGAGTTTGAAAAGGTGGATGCTGAAGGTGAAAGACAATGTTAAGAGAGAGGAGCGGCCAAACCAACAGGTAGGTAAAGGATTTTAAATACCTTTAGCACTACCACACAGAAAGGGCGGCCTGGCGGAACAATGTACCTTTAAAATGAAGAAGTGGCTCCTGTGGTGGCAGTTGTTCCTGGAAGTTCCTGCAGGTCGGGGGATCCAGCAGAGGAAGAGAGGCTCTCGTCATGGAGGAAGGTTCGAGTTACTGCACTACCCAGGGATGAAACCAGCCGCGGTGCTGCCTGACGAATAAAAGGTATGTGCCTTTAAATCGCGGTCTGGGTGGACTGGTGCCTGGCTATCCGGCCTCTGAGTACAGTGTACTGGCGATTCGACCAAGGCAGGTCTGGGAAGGCGATTGGCAAACTGGTTGGCCCCACCAGCTCAAGGGAAGAAGGCTCTTGCAGATGTGCAGATGAAGATCTTCTCTCGTCGTGTGGAGAAAAGTGGTGAGACCCTGCAGCAGGGCTTCACCGGTGGTTCAGTCGTTGCAGATGTCTTTGGCTTCTCTCCTCTTTGGCTTCTTAGTTCCAGTGGCGACGTCTTGCTCTTCCAGTCCTCAGGACCCTGCTTTTATGCAAAAAGAGCCCCATTCATAAAGCCTAACTGTCACTCACCCAGTGGAGTGTTCATCTTGGCGGGAGACCCTCCAGCCTATCAGGATAGAGTGCGACATGGGTTGCTGAGGCAACCCTGTCCAGGGGTCCTACTCCCTCTCCCACACAATGGACCCACCCCAGATTCAGTGGCGCCGAAAGGAGGGCTTCTTGGCAGAAGCCCACCAAAAGGACGAACAAAGGATCCCCGACCTGGGTTAGGAGTTGAAAGAAAGACACAAGAAAGAAGTTATATTAAAGTTCTGGCAAACAAAACCTACCGGAGTAAAATTAATATTAAAATATACCGGCGGTATGTTAGAGGCTGTCAGAAAATGCGCTAGCCTCGAACAATGGGAAAATCCCATAGGAAAATATTTGCGGTCGAATATTTACAGTAGTAACCACTGCCACCAGCCAGAAACTTTTGAGAGAGAGACTGTACAGTACCCTCTCGAAAATTAACATAAGGGAAAAACTATTAACCCTTCCCAGTACCTCCATAGTAAGATGGGTTGTACTGGTTTAGTTCACAAAAAATGACTAGTAAAGTCAATGGGGACTTTACATGCCCTGGGAGACAGTAGTCAGTCTCAGGGTATGGAGTCTATGTTTGGGGGTCGCTACGACACCCATGTGTCACTGCACGAGGGTGCTGTGTAACACATGTGAATAAAGGTGGTTCCTATGGTGAGAGAAAAACCCCATAGACATTAAACACAAAAATAGCCTAGAACACACATAGCAAAAATGCCTAAGAGTGGGAAAAAGAGTCTCACTCTTAGCAGGAGAGAAAAACAAACCCTTCAAATCCAGCAAAGCTGCTGGGGGACTCTATAGGTAAGGGAAATAAGCCATAGAATGCAAATTCTCCTTAACAACTCTGTCCTTCTGAGATCCTGCCAGATAGTTGTAGATATGTAAATTAGCAAAACCTTGAAGACATTTAAGGTTCCCTCCATCATTGTTAGAAACCCCTTGCGAATGCTTGTTAACTGTGCGGGAGCACTGAGACCCGCAACTGGAAGAAATGGCGTGTCAGTTGTGTGCATTTCTCCTGTCAGTTTGAATAAGCATCTCTATTTTCCCATTGACATCAAATAAAACCAAAAGTATGTCTCATAATTGCAAAACCACGATGGTTGCAAACGTGGGGCTGTGTGCATTTGTAAGCTGAAAACACCCTCTATGTTTTGACACCAATTATTTTTCCTATAATTATGAAAACGCATTCAAATAAGAAAAATGTGCAACTTTATGAAGAACTATGCCATATTTTCATATCACTTGCCTAGGAGTGCACCTGCAAGTACAGATTTCATCATCATTCTTAATTTCATTGAGTTTGCATGTTGCTACAAGGAATTTTAGAGAATAATAAGAAATACCATTTATCAGTATATAAGTGAAACGACCCCTTCTTCCTTTTTGCTCATATAAAATGTCCATATAGAAACCTGTGTAGATCAGCTTGAGGTCCTTGCTGATTGAGCGATGAGGTGGCCTAGGCTTTTTTTCAAAGTGAGACACCATTTAAAGTGAGTGTATATAATTCCCCAATGTAAATCCGAATTGCCTTCAGTCTTTTTCCATGCAAAGTCCCCAGAGTATGTGGTCTGGGAGCACAAGGAGATGATAGTTCCCAAAAGACACAGTTGCACTGTAAGGTAAAATGCACTGTGATCTTCAAGGGCGTTGCTAGGTCTGGAAAAGGTCTGGGGCTACGCTAATGTAGGGACTGTCGGGACTCAGGGAAAGCTAGCCTTTTGGTTGTAGCCCCTGCGCTTCAATCCAGGGCTACAACCAAATGACCCCGGGGGCTAAAGCCCTCTGAGTCCTCTTAGCAACATCTCAGGTGGTCTCCATGGTAATTAATTAACCATGAATTGTCATTGGCTATTTATAATGCGCTGGACCCAGGGATCGAACCTGTGTTGCTCGAGCGCATTTCCCCTGAGCTATCCTCCCAAGACATAAATAAAACCGGTTGCAATTCTGTATTGAGTGTGCAATGTAAAAACGCAGATCTGTTCTGTGCAATTTAAGCACAGTTTTGTTTAAGTAAAATTAAGTCCAAGTCAACTGAACCTGCATGTTTCTACAGGCATAGTTGACAATTCAGACTATGAATCAGTCATGAAGCTTCATAGGCGAATAGAGAATTATTTATAATTTGCAGCCTGTGGAGGACGTAGATATTGCAAAAGATATGTATAGATGGAAGGTAGATTAAAGGAGTCATTTTTAATTTCACAAGAATAAGACTAAATGTAAATCCAGACACAGACAACCTCTTATTCTGAAACTGCACGTGTGGGAGGGGCTCAATTTTGAAGTGAAAGGGAACGGGTACTTATATATGGAATAAAATCTGAGAAATATACTCCCAGATTGGGGTGGGTGGGCTGAAGTTGAATGTGTTCTAATTTGGTGACATGGGGTGTCCAGCATGGGGTCTTGCATGGATTCACATGCTCATGAATATTTCCCGTTGTCAGGCTGGGAATCATCAGTAAAGAAAAAATCAGTTTCAGTTTCGTTTCTGAACCGTCTTTTTTTTACTAATAACCAATCACTGGTCTCTGGGTCATACTGCCCCTAGCCAATTACTGCCCTCTACCTAAGCCCCTCTTCTGGCAGCCATCTTCAGATTTTTAGCACACGTTCAAGTGTTGGGAGTCCTCGTGCTGTAGCTCTCAAGCTTTTACTGCGTGTTGTGTTTTTTCGAAGAGTTTACTCTTATTTTTTTGGTCAATTCGAGCCTCAAGCTCCACCGATTCTTCTTCCGATCAATGGGGACACGTTTCAGAATTTCCTATGCCCCTCAAGGGTGGATTTTCGTCGAATTACACTTCTTGGAGGATTCCGGAAGACCTTTGAGGCCTACCCCGATTCGGACATGGCCCAGGACAAAGGAGATTCGGCACCTACTGGGTCCAAACTGTTCAGGAACTGCCCGGGATGTGGATTACAGAATGTCTTCAAGGAAGATGAGCACTCCCGGGGCCTCTACTACCTTCACACCGACAAGTTGCACATGGAGGAGGACTGTGCGTTCTGTAAGAACATGTCTGTCCGGACAATGAAGGGCCGTCGTAATCGGCTCGCCAACTGGCTGGAGGGGAAGAGCCCAGCAGCAGGTGAAAAGAAGAAGTCCGAGCGGTCTTCTAAGACCTTTTGAGGCGCTCCGGCGACAGAGGCCCAACAAAAGGCAAAGCAGTGCTAGTCTGCGGGCACCAGGAGCGCCGTTGGTTCGGGTTCCTTGGCTGCCAGGCAGGGAGCAATGTCACCGACACCATCATCCACGAGCCAACCTTTGGCTCGGGGAAAAGGAAGTCGGAGAATCCGGGTAAGCTTCGGGAGAAGCCCCGGTCGATCCCGACAGAGAAAGCCGGGGGGGGGCGAGGCGGTGACCCTCCCCCTAAGGTGAAGGCCTCAGACGCTCCTAAGGTCGTGAAGGCCCTGATTCACCCGGCAACGGTCTCGATTAAAGGAGTCGTGTTGGCCCTGGCAAAGCCTGTGGAGGCTACCCCAGTGGAGACGACTTCCGGGCTTAGAGCCCTGCCACCCCGGAGGGAATCATCTTTCCAGCCGATAGAGAAGACCCCCGTGAAACCCTGGGGCGAGAAAGAGGGGGCAGGGCATGGTAGCCGTAACGGACACGGATACCACCTCCGAGGATGAGCTGGCTGGCGTCAAACCTATCCTGGACAAGAAGTTTGAGGCCTACGGGAGGGATCCCGACGAGGCGGACGTAGAGAGCAACGGTGGAGCCGAGGAGGAGCCGCGGGCCATGGAGGAAATGGAGGACCCCGCACCTCAGCCGTCGCTCCCGCCGCAACTGATGCCTACGCTTCAGGACAATTCAGGAGCAATCTTGATGGCCTTGCAGACCCTGTGTACAGAGATAAGGACAAGGTTGCCCTTACGCCCAGCGGACGATCCAGCGGCGCCTGGACCGTCGGGGAGCCCAATGAGCAAGCGGAGGCGAATCCAGCCTCCCCCCTCCTTTCCAGCCTTCACCTCCATCCCCTCCACTGAGGGATGAGACGGGAACGGAGACGGACGACGATGTGGTGACGACGGGATGGATCTCCCATCACCCCTGGCCTGGGCCCCCGCCCCCAACGAATTTGGCTCTTTTCAAGCAAGGATCACCAGGGCATCAGAGCTTTTCCAGCTGTGCCCCAAAGAGCAGAAGAAGGAAGGTTTCCTCTACCAACATCGGGAAGGCCAAGAGGAAGACCGTCCTCTCAGTCGCACTACTGGACGACATCTGGGACGAAGGACTGTCCCTGCTGAAGAACCCATCCATGGCCCCTGCGAAGAGGGACCGGTACGAGAAGAAGTACGGGGTCGCAGACTCCGCTCCTATGTGCCTCAGAGCACAGTCGTCCCCGGATTCGGTGGTCTCCGTGGCGGCCAAGAAGAAATCGGCAGGGGCGACGGCATCAAATTCCACTTCCCCACCGGACGGCGAGGGTAAGAAGCTTGATGCCATGGGACGACGGGTCATCTCATAGGCAGCGACGACCATCAAGGCGGCCAACGCCCTCCCGATCATGGCACGCTACGACAGGGAGCTGTGGTTCAAGATCGCTCTCCTCCTGGACTTCCTCCCAGACGACAAGAGGGCAGAGGCCCTTGAAATCCTGCAGGAAGGCGAGGTGGCTTCTCACCACGCCATCACGGTAGTCACAGACATCGCTGACACCGGCTTTCGCCAGATGGGCAACAGTGCTTGCCTGCGCCGGCACGGTTGGCTCAATGCCACCGATTTCCGTCAGGACGTGCAGACCAGGGTACTAGACATGCCCTTCGACGATAACAACCTGTTTGGGAAATTGGTGGACGAGTCGCTACAGGCCATCAAAGCGGACACCGGGACGGCCCGTGCCCTAGGCACTCTTCATCAACGAAAGCCGTCCTTTCGGATCTCCGGAGGCAAATCTCAAGGTGCCTCCAAAGGATTTGGTGGCAGTTCATCGTCATACCACCAAGCTGCCCGTTCCTCATCGCAGGAAGCTTACAGAGGCCGCAGCAAGACCGGTGGATACCGTTGTCGTCGCCAAGGAGCCCAGGGTGGCAAAGCCTCAGTGAAAAAGGATTGAACCGGCCGTGACGTTGGGCCCCCACCTAAGCACCCGGTGGGAGGCCGGCTGGCGAACTTCATCGGCGTGTGGGAGTCCATCTCCACTGACCGTTGGGTGCTGGATGCCCTGGCCCATGGGCACACTCTGGAGTTTCAAAGAAAGTGCCCCCATTTCCCTCCTGTGGCCAGGAAAGAAAACCATGTTCCACAGCTGCTTCTGGAGGTACAAGCCATGCTGAGAAAGGGCGCGATAGAACTCGTCCCAAAGGCTCCGGGGCTCCGGAGTATAATCCCGGTTCTTCCTCGTCCAAAAGAAGACCGGTGGAAGGTGACCCATCCTGGACCTTCGGCGCCTCAACAAATACATCAAAGCCCAGAAATTCTGGATGGTTACCCTTCAGCACGTGCTGGGACAGCTGGAGGAAGGCCTATACACAAAGGACATCGAAAGTTCCTACGTTTCGTGGTCGAAGGGCGGCACTACCAGTTCAAGGCCCTGCCCTTTGGGTTGAAGTTGGCCCCAAGGGTCTTTACCAAGTGCCTGGCACTGGCACCGGTGGTGGCATGACTGCGCCTGCAGGGGATCCACTTTTACCCCTAACTGGACCTGCATCTCACGGCGGGCATGGACTTCCAGACCCCAACACACCAGGAAACGGTGACGACGGACGCCTCCCTGGAGGGATGGGGAGCGCACACCGGAGATCTCCACGCAAGAGGCCATTGGCTCTCGGAGGAGAGGTCCCTGCACATCAACGTCCTGGAGCTCCGAGCCGTGATCTGGGCCCTCAGGTCTTTCCTTCCTGCGATATCCCGGCAGCCTGCAAGGAGGTACTTGCAAAGGCCAGGGCGTCCTTGACTCTTAAGTGCTATGGACATAAGTGGAAGAGGTTCTCTGTCTGGTGCCGTGCACGGAAGATCAACCCTCTACGGATTACGGCCGCTCAAGTACTGCCGTACTTGCTGTCACTGGCCAAGGCGGGGCTGGCGCATGCCTCCATCAAGAGTCACCTAGCGGCTATCTCCCGCTACACCAGAACTCCGGGGCGGTCGTCGCTGTGGTCTCTCCGCCTGGTGAAGGAGTTCATGAAAGGACTGTTCAGCTCTGTTCCTGCCGGTGAAGGCTCCGGCCCCGGCATGGTAGCTCAACGTCGTGCTGACCAGGCTTATGGGTCCCCCATTCGAGCCCTTGCATTTGGCACCGCTGAAGTTCCTAACATGGAAGACAGCGTTTCTTGTGGCCATCACCTCCGCATGACGAGTGGGAGAGATCTAGGCCCTTTCATGTAAACCTCCATACCTGACATTCCACGAGACGAGGGTAGTGCTGAGGACGCACCCCTCCTTCATGCCCAAGGTGCCGTCGGACTTCCATCTCAACAAGCCCTTGGTGTTACCTGTTTTCTTCCCGTCGCCTTCGTCGCCGGCTGAGAGGACTTTGCACTCGCTGGATGTGGCTAGAGCGTTGAAGTTCTACGTGGACCGCACAAAGAGTTTTTGGGAGACGTCACAGCTGTTTGTGAACTTTGGACTTGTGAACCAAGGGAAGGCCCTCTCGAAGGCTTCCATTTCCAGATGGCTCTCCGGCTGCATCATGCACTGTCATCGGTTGGCAAACCGACCGTAGCCCGGCCGTCCGAGAGCCCATCCAACCAGAGCGATTGCTGCTACTACGGCGTTCTTGTCTGGTGTGCCCCTGCTGGACATCTGCAGGGTTGCTACGTCGAGGTCGACACACACCTTCACGAGATTCTACTGCGTTGACCGGGATTCCAGGGAGGAGTCCAGAGTCGGCCAGGCAGTGCTGCACAACCTGTTTGCTTGAAGGTGAGCCTGGTGAGGAGGTAAGAGATGCTTAATGTTGAGTTGTTGAAATGCTTAATGTTGAGCCTTGCCACCTCCCGTGGTTGTGCATGTGTGTACTGCTATGTATTCTTTTATTCATGAGCATGTGAATCCATGCCAGACCCCATGCTGGAGAAGGAACAAGTTACTTACCCGTAACTGTTGTTCTCCAGCATGGGTCTGGCATGGATTCACATGCGAACCCTCCCTCCAACCCCTCTGCGGCTCTTCTCCTGGTCCTACTGTCACTTTACGTGCTACCAAATCTGAAGATGGCTGCCAGAGGAGGGGCTTAGGTAGAGAGCAGTCATTGGCTGTGGGCAGTATGACCCAGAGACCAGTGATTGGTTATTAGTAGAAAGACAGTTCAGAAACGAAAATGAAACTGATTTTTTCTTTGCCAAGGATTCCCAGCCTGACCACGGGGAATACTCATGAGCATGTGAATCCATGCCAGACCCATGCTGGAGAACAACAGTTACAGGTAAGTAACTTGTTCCTTCCCTAACCTGCGATAAATGCAAGGTTTGGTGTCATTCATATGAGCTTACTTTAAATGACACACACACACCAGCAGACTCATATGAGAAATAGGTGGGCATGCACCAGTCCCCTGATAACAGCACTAATTGGTAATATTGGGGAAGTCAAGCTAATATATATGATATGCAATTGTAAAAATATGTACAGTTTATGAATGGTAATTTGAAACCAAGACTCATTTGAAAAATTGGCCATTGAGCGGCAGTGTTATATTTAAAAAGCTCTATTGTTATTCTGAATTCAATGGATATTGATTTGACTATACAGTTGTACAGGTCTGTATATAATGTGGTTGAGAACAAAGTAGATCAATTTCATTTTTGTAGAGAAGCTGCCTGTGATTGTATAATATTATTGAGAGTCATTGACGTAGGGCATTTTGGTTTTGTGGACAACGTGTCTGTGATTGAGTAACATTGTGGTTGGCTTCCCTTGCATAATGCTGGGGACCCCCGATGCATTACCTTTACTTTTAATAATTAAACAAACAAATGTCAGAGTTGACAAAAGTAGACATTTCCTGCCCCAGAATTGTAGCAGTGGTATTGTATGTCAGGGACCATTAGGCACCATTATATCTAGCCTTGCCCACTTGGCGAAAACTAATTAAAGATAGATAATACGTGATATCTCAGGCACTCCTGCCTTCTCTTTCATGGCCTTTCTATTATCTACAGGGGTATCCATGGTCTTAATCCGCTCTATTTTTCTTCTTTGATCTCTTTATACACTCCCATACGTTCTTTTCGTTCCAAATCTCAACATTTTCTTACTGATCCCAAACCCCATGTGCCCCATCTCGTGTCCACTCTTTCTCTCTTGGCCCCTAAGCAGTGGAATAATCTCCCTCTCTCTAACTGATCATCATCTTCTCTTCCTGTATTTCATGCTCATCTGCAATTTCATTTTCTCTCTACTCTTTCCAACAATTAACTCATCCCCACCTGGACCTCTGATTAACATTCAGCAGATACGCTTAATTATGTACTGTTTTTATGTAAGGCCTTGTGCTTTTGCGAATGCACTTTATACGTCCAAACAAATACAAAATGCAAATTCACCCATCCTCACATTCATTTAGCAATCCCTATATGCTTTTTCAATATTCCGTTCATCCATATCACACTTAATCTCCCTGGCTCTCAGTGTTCTATCCTAGCACCCAATATCTACTTGGGCCCCCTAGCCCATCT
This sequence comes from Ambystoma mexicanum, assembly GCF_040938575.1. Lineage (NCBI taxonomy): Eukaryota > Metazoa > Chordata > Amphibia > Caudata > Ambystomatidae > Ambystoma > Ambystoma mexicanum. The sequence goes on along the minus strand of NC_090939.1, from coordinate 94,558,708 downwards.
GATCTCCAACTTCTCTCCCAACTTTCAGTGTTATGCCAAGGGTGCAGTGTTGTGTGCCGCATGCCTGCAGGTTATGCAGCCCGATCGATGTCCGTCACTCACCCTATGCTTGACGCCTTCCTGCCTTTAAAACCAACCTACCGAACCCTCTGTGGCAAAGCCCCTCGCAGGCCAAGAGCGCGGTGTTGTGCTCTGCAGGTGCACGGTGCACTCCTAATCTTCACGACCACAACAGCATCTCTCCAGCCTGCCGCAATGCCCACCTTATCCACCCCAACCACTGTAGGCCCCAGGTCAGCCCTGGTGTTGGCACCGGCCTACTATCTGCCAAAAGCCCAAGGTAAGCCCATACGCGCTAGCTCGCTACTCTTCATCCGCCTATACTGTGCTGTCCCTCACCCCCACCCCCTTCCTACCACTCCTCTAACCCTCTCACACCCACCCCCATCATCAAACTGTTCCCTGCACCCACTTACGCCAGCCCCCCGCAACGTCCACCTACGTACACAACTACCCACTGGCCCCCAACATTGCACAACGCCTGCCTATGCGCACGACTCACCACTGACTCCCAGCCAATTAATCCAGAATCGCTCAACTCCCACCTATGCGCATGACTCATCACTGGCCCCCAGCACTTATGCCAGCATTGCGCAATGCCCACCTATGCTCACGACTCCCCACTGGCCCTCAGCCTCTTACACTAGCATTGCGCAATGCTTGCCTATGCACATGCTCCCCACTGGCCCCCAGCCACCTACACCAGCATTGCTCGCCTATGCACACCACTCCACACTGGCCCCCAGCGACCTAAGCCAGCATCACGCAATGCCCGCTTATGCACACAACTCCCCACTGGCCCCCAGCCAATTACGCCAGCATCGCGCAATGCCCGCCTATGCATAGAAACCCCCACACCACTCCTCGTCACCCTTCCAACCCTCCACTCCTCTCGCCAACAACCACCCCATCTCCTCTGCTCTCATCAAAGCGCGCTCTGCCATAGCACACGCCGTTGACATCCATGACCTCATCATCTCGCACAACCTCTACCACCTGGCCATCCCAGAAATCTGGCTCCATGATGCCGCAGGCCCCTCCCTTTCCATCGCCATCCCCTCCGGGTTTGCCATCTTTCGCAATGACCGTCCCTCCAGAAAAGGTGGTGGAGTCGCATTTATCTTCAAAGACACTGGGCCTCATTACAAGTCCGGCGGTAGTCCTGCTGGAAAAACCGGACTTGCCAGATTTACTGGGCATTACAGCCCCGGTAGTCTGGTAATTCCGGAGGCAGAATAACGTTAGTCCCCATTCCCACGGAGGCGCATAGGACTCCATGGGGATGGGGACCATGGAAACACTGGCACCCTAATTAACGGTACCAGTGTTTCAATTTTCATCTGCAGGCGGGTGGCGCTTCTCCCACCAGGTCAGATCTGGCTCGAGTGACACCATCTGGCTGCAGAACTCTTAATCTGCTGGTCCGGAGACAGCGGTGGTGGCGGGTTTACCGCTACCATTGTTTCCGGACCGGCAGGGTCATAATGAGGCCCACTGTCCACTACCGCCACACCACCCCTCACAAAATGACAATCCATATCCGTCAAGCTCTACTTATCCGCCTCCAACACCATCTACCACCACGAGGCCCAACCTCGACCTTCGAAGATTACCTCTCCCACCTCCTCCTGCACAACCTTAAACCCCATACTAGGTCCCTCGCCCTAGGTGACTTCAACCTGGGTTACGGGGACCCATCTGACAGAGACCACATCCCTTTCATCCACTATGTACTCCCTCAACTTCTTTCAAACTATCCTCAACCCCACACACCACCTCGGCCACACCCTGGACTGGTTGCTCGACAATAACTGCCATCCCCTCATCATCTCCAACACCCCATGTGTCTGGTCAGACCACCACCTCATCCACTTCTCCATCCCCACCAGCCTACCTGTCCCCCGTTTACTCCCTCCAGCCCCTACCCACTTACTCCTGCTGCACCCGCAACCTCACCAGCGACCACATCCTACCCCTCCTTAACTCCCACACCACCACCACCAGTAGTAACAACATCGACACACTTGTCACCCTTAATGAAACGCTCCCCCAAGCCCCTTTCTCCTACCGTACACCCCTGAGCTCCACCCCTCCGCTCCAAAAAGCCGGCCAGCGAACGCGCCTGGCTCACATACCCCTCAATTTCTCAATTTAGAAGAAGACCACATTTTCCTCCAATGCTGAAGCCTATAAGAATGCCATCCACCTCGCCAAAGCATCCGCCTACTCCTCCAGAATTGCTAACACGAAATTCGGATTCTCGTGAACTCTTCCAAATCCGCCGAGAGCTGGAGTCTCCTGCCCCTCCCCCTCCTCTGTCTCCAAAGATGATGCCTGGTGCAATAGCATGCAACAAGCCTTCTCGGACAAAATCGCCCTCCATCAAAACCAAAATCCAGCACAAACATGCCCCCCTCAACATCCCCGCCTCAACCCAACCTCCCCCACTTATACACCAGCGCAGCACCCGCCTCTTCAAATTCAGTCATGTCACTATCCAGGAGGTTGTTGATGCCCGTGACTCTGGCAACCTGTCTCTCCTCATGCTACTAGACCTATCTACAGCCTTTGACTTGGTTGACCTTACCATACTCTGCAACCACCTCTTCACAGCCGCCTTATTCTCCCCCGAAGCCTGCCAGTGGATCTCATCTTTTTTGTCTGACCGCACCTCACGTGTCTTCGCTGGCAACCACTTCTCCACCCCCACTGCCATCACCTGCGGAGTCCCCCAAGGCTCATGAATCTCCCCCACCCTCTATAACATCTTTACCAAGCCTCTCTTTGACCTACTCGACTCCCACCAAATCAAATATACCAACTATGCCGACGACACCCAGATTCTCATCCCCCTCTTCGGAATCCATCCACAAGACACCGCCAATATTAACTGCATCTATTAATCTGTCCAATCCTGCATGGCAGCCCATTGGCTTTGTATGAATGACAATAAAACTGAGCTCCTTCTTATTGGCAACGCAGCCTACCTGGCCAATCTAGAACCCGAATACTCACACTTCACCATTGAAAATAACACCATTCCGGTTTCCCCCGTAGTAAAAACCTTGGGCATCCACTTGTCTCTACTCACTCACTAACCAAACATGTGAACTCCGTCGCCTCCTCATCATCAACGGCTGCCGCCTGTACCCCTCCACTGACATCTGCATCAACATTGCTCTAGCCACCATCTGCTCCAAGCTGGATTACTGCAACCATGCCAGGACTGACCCACCGGGAAACCAGGAGTTTCCCCGTTAGGCCTCCGCACATAGGGCCTCTTTTCATGGGGGAAGGCTACATAGATTAAGATGGTGAATGTATGGGCCTGCATAGCTACCCATGCATAATAACTTTATTTAAATGACTCTTTCTCTGTGAGACTGAGAGTCATAGTTCGTCCGTGTACATAACCTCCTTTTTCTTGTGGCTTGGGATGTTGGGGGAGTAGGCGGAACATGACATCCAGATCCAGCCTGGGTGTGGCTCGCAGTGCATTCTGCCCACGGATTTGGTGCTCGCACCTGCGCATTGTGGAGGGCATTGTAACAAACGCACGTGCTCTAGTGTGCTCCGGGGACGAGCTGCATTTAAGTGCAGAAAAGCTACATGCGAGGCTCACTGTGGGGCTGAGGCTGAGTCAAGCATGCATCGCAAGCTTAGCCAAGGCGATGGAAGAAGACCTCTGGGAGCCCTCTGCTGTCCTGCCCTGCCACCGCCAGTTCACTGCAGCTACCTACTGTGCACTCTCTCTGGGAACTACAGGGGAACTCTCTCTGTCGGATAATGAAACAACATGATTGTGGGCTTGGGCCACCTGAAACCTCATAGGTAATTGTAGTTTGTCACGTAAATCTACAGTCACCGCCGCCCCGTGAGCCCCCCACTCCCCCGAACACAAAGACACGGAAACTAGGTGCTGGTCACATGGGCTCTGCGGTTGCTCTGAGGCCGCCGGGAACGCCCTGTTTATTTATAGCCGCACACGACGGAGTGGACGTCACTCTGTCGCGTGCGCATCCCTTAAAGGGCCAGCGCCACACTCCTCCTTTTCCATAACAAACAAACTGAAAAGCAAGGATCTAACTAACACACATTAACAGCACACATTAACAAAATCCAACTGACCCCCGTTTATTGGTACCCGCCCTGGATCCCCAGTGGGCACCCCACATGAACAGTGGTACAGACTGTTTCACGAAGCACCGCCTTCTTATTCCGTCACATAGTCAGTAAAACGGGCAGGTTTCCCACGCCCTGTTCTCAGGAGGTACCTCCTGCCTGTCTCTCTGGCCGGTGTCCCTTCGCCTGGCCCACCAGGCTGGAGACTCCACTGGGGAGGGACGACCCCCCCGCTTCATCCGGTGCTTCCTCAGGGACCAATTCCTCGGGAGTGTCCACTCTTGGCTCACCCAGCCTCTTAAAGAAGCTGGCGTTTCTGGTGACGGACGCAGTTCCGTCAGACGTGGTTACCATCGATCCCTTGACCGCCACCACGTCCAACGGAGAGGGTTCATACATGAGGGACAGCTTGCCCTGCCGGTGATGATTCCTCACAAGCACCTCATCGCCCGGGGCAATCCTTGGCGGTCTTAGGCCTCTCCTGTTGTTCTCCATTTCTGTCCTCACTCTGCGTTCTTCCTCCACCTGGTCATTATTGATGACAGCCCGCTCTTGCTCGCCCACCTCTGGTATAATGTCCCTTGGGCATCTCTGAAACAATGCTTCCGCTGGTGCCACACCCATAGATGAGTGTGGTGTGGTCCGATATCCCTGTAGGAATACATACAGTGCCCTTTGCAGACACTCTCCCTTTCCTTGCGCAATCCTGAACACCTTATTCAGAATGCGCATCATGCGTTCTGCCTCCCCATTCGCCCGAGGCCATAGCGGGGTGACCTCCCTATGATGGATGCCATAGTCCTTCATAAGGTCCGCAAAGCTGTCACCCTGGAACGGAGCACTGTTGTCGGAGCACAAAACTCGGGTGCCTGGGGAGGTAGTCGGCCGCGTTATTGTTCCCTGGGCAGTAGACCAACGCCACTCCATATTCGAGGAGCGCCAGCATCCAGCGCTCTATCCTCACCGGTGGTTTAGACGAGTACCCCGCCATAATGGGAAGCAGTGGTTTGTGGTCCGTAATTACAGTGACTGGTTTTCCCAAGATGTACAGGCGGAAATGTCTGCAGCCCCACAGCACGGCCAGTGCCTTGCGCACTATTTGCGTGTATTGCTGCTCAGTCTCAGAGAGTGCCTTTCTGGCGTAGGCAATTGGCTGGACCTCCTGGTCCCTACCAACTTGCGTGAGTACTGCCCCTGGGCTGTACGGGCTGGCTTCCACAACGATCTCAGTCTGTAGCCCTGGGTCAAAAAACGCCATGGTGTCATTAGCAGCTCTGGCACCTTTGATGTCGTCGAAGGCCGCCTGCTCGAGTGGCCCCCATTGCCATGTGGTGTCTTTCTTTGTCAGGGTCCTCAACAGCTCGGAGCGGGACGCCAGGTTCCGGATGAATTAAGTGACCATGCCCAGAAAGCTTCTCACCTCAGCTACATTCTCTGGTGGCCTTGCCTCCTTAATGTCTCTCACCTTGCGCGGATCAGGTGACACTCCATCCGCTTTAAAGACAAACCCGAAGAACTCAATTGTTGTCTTGAGAAACTCGCACTTGTTGTTAGGCAGAAACCTGTGCAGTTCCCTTAGGGACCACTGCAAAAGATTTAGGACTACAGGTGGTTGGCAGTAAACCCAATTGGTAGCAGTCTGTACCACCCAGATTTACCTGGTAGCTGTCTCTGAGCAGTCAGACTTTTCTCAAGATGAGTTAGGCAGTATATAGAGTATACACAATAGGTACAGAGACACAGTAGCACAAGCCAACACTGACCAGAGCTTTGGTGTAAAAGTATATAATTATTTATTTAAAAACACACTTGTAAATTACACTAGCACAAAGAGAGGTAAATAAATTCAACACACAGTCACTATTATATATATATATATACAACCCTAATTACTTATTAGACAAGTCTTAATGAGAAACACCACTTATTTTCAGACAGAGGTGAGCGCTTAACATAAGATGGCACTCTAATAAGTTATTAAAAAGGGAGGGAAAAAGGCAGAGTTATGAAAGCACACAAATTTCAATACTTTTCAAAGAACCACAGTGAGGCAGGTTAGGCAAAGTCTACTGGGGAGCAAGGAAGTTCAAATGCCAGGCCCACTCTTAGAGAGAGCAAGCGAAATGTGTCCAGGATCACACAGTGGGGTTATGCCCAAAGAGTCTTTGTAGAAAGTTCGCAAAAGATTGAGATTAAGTCAGGAAAAGTTAGTTAACAGGCCCCAGGCTAGCCCAGGTTAGAAAGTCAAGGATTTACTGTCACCCCGAACGATCTGTCGCAAGGGAAGCCAGGCGGGACACAGTACCTGAAAGTGGGAAGAACGCTCCAGCGGGGGCAGTTGTTCCTGGCAGCGGGTGCAAGTCAGTGTTTCGTCCAGAGGAAGAGGAGGTCTCGACGTGGAGGAAAGCTGAAGGTCGTTGCGCTGCCAGGGAAGAAACCAGACGCAGAGTTTCCCAGTTACAAGGTACCACCCTTTTCTTCGCGGTAGTGGTGATCCGTGGTATTCCGGTTGCCGGCGTGCTTGGCACGGTCAAGGCGGCCACGAGATGATCCAGAAAGGTGAAAAGACGGGCAAACTGGTTATCCCCACCAGTCAAAGGAAGAAGACTCTCCGGACTGTCGTCGGGAAAAGTGGTGAGACGGTTCCGCAGGGCTCCACCGGTGGTGTCGTCATTGCAGGTCAGCTCAGCTTCTCCCTCCTCGGATTCTTTAGGTCCTGTGGCGACTTCCGAAGTTCCAGTCCCCAAAGCCCTGCTTTTATGCAGAAAACCCCCATTCATTCAGCCTAGCTGTCAAACAAGCTAAGTGGTGAGCCGGGCGGCTCACCACTTGGGCCAATCACACAAGAGTGTGACTTGAGTTGCCGAGGCAACTCAGTCCAGGGTGCCTAAACCCCCTCCCACACGCCCTGTGGTACCCAGACAGAGTGGCACCACTTTTGGAGGCTTCTGTGGAGAAGCCCGCCAAAAAAGTGGAACAAAGGGCTCGACTTGGGTTGGAGTCACAGAAGCGAACACAAACGCCATTTTGGAACCAAGTTTCGGCAAAAATGACCAACCGGTGAATTAATATTAATTTAATAAACCGGCGGTATGTTCGAGGCTATTTTAAAAAGTGGTAGCCTCGAACAATGGGAAAATCCCATAGGAATATATTCGCGGTCGAATATAAAAAGTAGTATCCACTGCCACCAGCCAAAACTCGGTCGGGGGGGACTGGACAGTGCCCCCCTCGAACAACAGACCCCCGGGCACTCGAATTGCCCCGACCAGTACGTCCAAAATAGGATGGTTTGTACTGGTTCTGTTCACAATTTGAGACTTGTAAAGCCAATGGTGACTTTACATGCCCTGGGAGACAGTAGTCAGTCCCAGGGTATGGAGTCTATGTTTGGGGGTCGCTACGACACCCCTGGGTTACGGCATGGAGGGTGCTGTGTAACCCACATACCAAAAACACATGAAGCCCTATGGGGTAAAGGACCCCATAGCCAATAAAACACATACAAAGTCAAAGGAACACCTCAAATCATGTCTAAGAGTGGGAGGAAAAGAGTCTCACTCTTAGCAGGAGAAAAGAAAATAAACCCCAAAAATCCAGCAAAGCTGCTGGGGGACTCACTAGGTTTGGGAAATTAGCCTTTACAGAGAATTCTCCCTAACACTTGTCCCTGTGCAAAGTGAGTCCCAGCGAGCGTAGGTGCTCGAATGTCTTAGCCAGGCGTGCCAGATGTTCGGCCTCCAACCTCGCAAACACCAGGATATCATCGCTGATGTTGAGGACTCCTTCGAGGTCTGCCAGTGCCCCTCTGATGATGATCTGGAACACCTCAGCCGCTGAGGAGACTCCAAAACTCAGTCTTTTATACCTGTACAGCCCCCTGTGCGTGGTGAACGTTGTTATGTATCGTGATTCTGGGTGTAAGACCACCTGATGGTTCCCAGCTCTGAGGTCCAGTTGGAGAAGAACCTCGCCCCCTGTAGTTCCGTTATGATATCGTCAATGGAGGGGGTTAAGTGCCGTTCCCGCTTTATTGCCTTGTTAGGGAGGCGCATATCCACACAGATTCTCACTGCATCGGATTGCTTGGGCTTGCGGGCGATTACAATGGGAGACACCCACGGGGTTGGGCCCTCGACCTTTTCGATGATGTCTAACCCCACTAGGTTGTCCAACTCCTGATCCACCAGGTCTCTGAGGTGGAATGGCACTTGCCGATTTTTGAGCGCCATGGGTTGAATGGACTCATCTATGTGCAGCCGTACGGGTTCGCCCGTCATCTGTCCAATGCCTTCAAACAATGGCACATGCTTGTCCAGTAACACCTGTATGTCGTCCAGGTATACCGAGTATGCAAATGTCACAATCCCAAGGGCCTTCGTCGCAGCACAGCATAGCAGGCTATTGTTGCTTATCGGTGTAACGTAGAACCGGGCCTGGACTGATGTGTTCCCATACTTCACGCTTGCCACAAATGCACCATCAGGGGAATAGGCTGGTCACCCCCAAAAGTGAAGATGCGCGCCTTTGGCGCAGCCAGGACCGGCGGGGATTGCATGGTGTCATAGTGTTCCCTGGCCATTACGTTAACTGACGCACCAGTGTCCACCAGCATCGGTATTGAGTCCCCGTTCACTAGCACGTTGCACTTGGGCTGTCGTTTGGCATTGGCTCTCAGGACACCTACGATGGACACAAAGAATATGTTCTCTTCGTCTTCTTCATCTTCGTCGACCTCAGGCAGGGCGCCATCATCCCCTTGGTCCACCTGTGCTACGTTTGATGACCTCTGGTGGCGGAAGGAGCTAGTCCGAACGGGCCCTCTGGGGACCACTGTGGAAGTCACGGCCCTGCACATACAGGCATAATGGTCAGCACCCCCACACCGGCCACACATTATTCCAATGGCTGGGCACTCTGCTGGGTGTGGGAGATCATATCCACATTTTGAGCACGAACTGTCCACTGCTTGTCCTCTCGGTCCCTGTGCACCCGCCAGGTGTCCGGGTCCACGGCCTCTGTCGACTGCGCAGATGTCATCTGCTTTGCAGGGCCGCACTCCGGCCTCCATCCTGGTTGCACGCAGCTCAGAGACCTCATGGCACCTCCCCAGTTCCAGAATGCGTGGAAGGGCGATGCCTGGCTCACGCAGGATTTGACGGCGCAGTTTGCCCGACACACACCCCTGGATGAGTTGGTTTCGAATCATGGTGTCTGGGTCATTCCATGCACATGGTACTGCCAGTCTGCGCAGCCTCCCATAGAACGAGAGTCTCATCATCCTTCCGACGTGCAGCCCCATCAGAAAACGTTCATAATCTGCATTCGCCATGGGCAGAAAATGATTGTGGAGCGCATCTTTGGCTGCCGTAAATGACCCATCCACTGGTTGAAGGGACAGAAACATTTTGTGGACTGCAAGGCCTGCACAATATAGGAGGGTGGCCAACCTACTGTCATCACTAGTCTCCATTGTGGCCCGGAAGTACATCTCTAATCTGTCCATCCACATCTTCCACCTCGGCCCCAGACTCGATGGAGTGCCCAAGACATCAGACTCAGGCATTGGCTGTAGGGCGCCAGGTGGCTTGGGTAGTGGTCTTGGTGGCAGGATGGGTGGCGGCTGTTGGGCTGCTGCAGGAGCAGCAGGTTGTTGGGCAGCGGCCGCAGCTTTGCTCATGGTTGCAAGCGCACAGGCACCCCTGGGATGTAAAGAAAATGGGGCCGCAACTCACCACCACACCACTCAGTGTCCCTCTGTAAAGGATGTTCCTGGACATGGCCACTGGCAACCCACAGATGCCAAATATTCCTCAGGTGCAGTAAGGCGGGAGCAGTTCCACAATGCAGCAGATCAGGTAGCCAGGCAAAGTAGAGGATCCGAAAATTGAGCAGGGTGAGCCCCAAGCATACACCCAATAGGCCTTCCTTGGTTCCACACCCAATTACTCGGTGAAAAACAGTGAAAAAGCAAATGCATCACACTGAAAATGGCATGTGCTGCCTCTAGGAGCTATCCGCTGCTGGATTGTACAAAAATGTGGCCTGGATGGCTCATCGTCGCTTCGTAATGAAGCCGTGGCCTTCCAGGGCCTATTGTGCAAAATGACCGCCGACCTCGTGTGTTACTCCCCTCTCCGCGGCATATTTTGGAAGGTGCGCCTCACAGCAGATCATCGCGCATCTTTCCAAAGATCACTGCCTGTCCCGGGCAAGTATCCGACGCTCGTCGCCACTGTTAGCGGTGTGCAGTCACCGTCACCCCGTGAGCCCCCCACCCCTCCGAACACAAAGACACAGAGACTAGGTGCTGGTCCTGTGGGTTCCCTGGTGGCTCTGAGGCTGCCGGGAGCGCCCCGTTTATTTATAGCCGCACGCGACGGAGTGGACGTCACTCCATCGCATGCGTGCCCTTAAAGGGCCAGCGCCACAGTATGGGTTTGGATTTATATTGGGACAGTAAGTTTAAAATGATGGGTGATGCATCATGAATGGCTGTCAGTCTGCCATGATCACTGCATTCCGTGGTATGGGTTTGAATTTCATTTGAAAACGTTTAAATTAATGGGTGGCTCATGGCTGACCGTCGAGGGCTGACGGTGCTGATTGACTGTGCTAGGGTGCAGGGTCACTGCACTGCGTGGTATGTATGGGTTTGGATGGACCTTTATGTTAGCAAGTGTCTGAGCTATGGTAACAGCTAGGAGGGGGGTCAACAAAGGCAATGTTAATGTATATAAACTACTCCCTGTGATAGGAAGCTGTATGACAGGTTTGAAGTCACAAGACTATTCCTAAATTGCCACATAGGTATCAGCTTGATGCTTTTATAGCGCTGTGACAGGTGAATCTAAAGTTGCATTTTTGCAAAAGCCCAGCTGCAACATTCTAAATTTTGGCTTGAAAATTAAGTTCCTGAAAACAACTAACATGCAGTACCAGACGGTCCGTACATTGCTGATATACACATAACAACATAACAACAAACACACACCCTTGCATGTGAAGCAACACTTCATGGATTCAGGCTGCATTGGCTGCCACCGCCAAAGGCTCCCGATGTCCTGCTGTGTTGACTGTTTGTGCCAGGGAGTGGAGTGGGCAGGGCATGGAGGTGCTCAGTGTTAGACTTACACCCTGCAAACACTTATGTAAAGCCACACAAATTCTGCATGACAATACTACAAGAAGTAATCCCCCTGTTAAAGCAGGGGGACTACATGGCGATACTGGATATGAATGAGGCCTCTTTTTATATTTCAATGTTCCCAGCGCACAGAAAACTCTTGCATTTCAAGGTAGCAAACCAGTACAACCAATTGAAGGTGCTGCCCTTCGGAATAGCGTCTGCTCCAAGGGTATTCACCAAGGTACTGGTAGTGGTTGCAGCGCACCTGCGCAGCGAGGAAATCCCAGTGTACCCCTACCTGGTTGATTGGCTGATTACAGGGGAATCACCCCATCTTTGCAGACAAAACACTCAAAGAACCATAAACCTTCCCTTCCAATTGGGCTTCTCAATAAATAAGAAAAAATGAAGCCTTGTGCCAAGCACAGCCAAACAGTTCCTAGGAGCTATCCTATTCACGGAAGCAGGATTAGTCTTCTCATAAATGGAAAGAGTTCAAAACATGCTATGGCAAATGCCACTGTATCAAGCCAGTCGCCAGATACGCGTATGCAAAGCAATGCGTTTACTAGGGATGATGGTATTGTGCATTTACCTTGTCCCACACGCACATTTGCGCATGTGCCCCATGCCCCATGCAGGAGTGGTTGGCGAGACAATGGGTCAGGCAATCGGTCAGTGGGACGATCTAGTGGTCGTTTCGCCAACACTAGTAGAAAACCTACATTGGTGGGCAAAGGAAAACCTGGTAAAGGGAAAACCCATCCACGATCCTGCAATGCAAGCAGTCGTTACAACAGACGCATCACTCTCCGGGTGGGGGGTACATCACCTTCTGTAACGCTCACCTGGTTCCCTCGGAGGCGCGGGTCTTGGCTGGGCGGTGAAACCGTCTTCAATGTTAGGCGTAGGGTTCGTTTGGCTCCCTGGTTTGGCCCCCTTCTCACCGAAAGCTTGACTTGGAGGGTGAGATGTCTACAAGTGGAAAAATCAGGGGATTAGTAGCTGGAAGGTTGGATGAAGTCTCTACCCCCACACTCTCTCCTCCCGTGGTACTCGGTTGCTAACTGTGCTCACCTTAAATAGGTGAATGCTGGGCTCTCCATCCTGCGTCTTGTGCAGGGGCTCTGGGTCCAGTTACTTCACTGGATTTGGGATCAGCCTCTTGATTGCAGAGGGTAAGTAGAGAGCGATGCCGCCGTTAATTGCACGAGCGTATTTTGCATATATCAAAGTCCTAAATGTCTCTTTTAACGTCCCTTTTCTGCAGGGTTCACTGAGAAGAAATTATGGCGAAAGAATGCCAAAGTTCGTGGAGGCACGTAAGTAGAATGAATGCCACAGTACTTTAATGCGCACCTTAATGTCTTTTCCTTTCAGATGGAGAATGATGAAGGCGCCGGAGATGATGCCCAGGTTTGTGCCGAAGAGTGAACAAGATGATGGAGCATATGAAGGCACGTAAGTAGAAAGTCTGTTCTAGGCCTTTAAACGCACCTTAATGTCTCTCTTTTGCCTTGCAGGTGGCGGAGTGCGGTGCGAGCTGACTTTGGAGCGTACGTCGCACAGGTAAGCCGTTCAGAAACAGAACGTTACTAACCAATGTTCTTTTGTCTTTGCAGGGCTCGATGGCGGAGAAAGAATGCGGCAAATACCTTAAACACTCCGGTGGATCGGGTAAGTCGAAGCGCTGACCTTGACTTTGCTAATCTGTGTTTTTGTTGTTTTGCAGATGCTGCTGAAGACTGAAGATTGGATTCTCATCAGGTAAATCCGGAGATTTCGCGTTCACAGGAGCCGGAATGGAAGATTCCCTGGAGCTGACACGGTGAGCGTCCTGCTGCTGATGCAGAATAACGCGAAGCACGTTGCACCAATCGGGTGTGGTTTAAATAGTGCACAGGAGTGCTTATGCATCTTCTTCCACAGCCTCGCCCAGGTAAGAAAAAGAGTTCCAGTTTCTAGAAGAGTTCCAGTCCTAGGGAGTGGTGCCAGCCCCACCCAGAGGAAAAGTAGTTCCTGCCAGAAGAGGATGAAGACATCATCTTGTCGGTAAGGAAGCAGCATGGTCTGCTGCAGGTAGGTCCACCCAAGCACTTCTGTATTTGCTATGAGCCCGGCGCTTCTTGTGCCAGGACCAGTCCCCACAATGAGCCTGGCACCACCGGTGCCAGGACAAGGCCCAAAAGGTCCCTAAAGGGACTTGCTGGCGTCTGCAATGAATGTTGTGAGCCTGCTTCCAAGGGCGTTGGGCTGCTCCTGACTCCTTGGAAGCAGTGGTCATGACACCTTCAACACACAGCACATGGTCTGTGGACTCACATCACAGCACAGAACCACATCAACCTGCTGGAACTCCTAGCAGTATTAAAAGCGCTTCAAGCATTTGAAGCTCAGCTAACAAATCAGTCGGTCCAAATCCTCGTACGTATTTCCGGTATTAGGGCGTAGCCCCTCGGCCATATGGCCGGTACAAGGGCGGAGCCCCTCAGATGACAATCCGGTACAAGAACCTTCCGGTCCCTCAACACTACCACCGGGACGATCCAAGGATCCCTCGGCCCTAAGGCGGTAGCAGCAGCAGCCTCAACCTGACCGGTCCCTCCAACGCGGGAGAGTCTCTGGGAAGGAGTCTCCTTTGCGGGGTGCGATGGAAAATATCGGCCCAACCTTGGGCTTGGCTCGGTATTTCACAAAGTTCTTGAGGTCCTCTGGAGGCGACTTCTGGAAGAGCTCCATCTGGCTAGGCCGTTCTTGAGCACTTTCGAGGACAGCGAGCCACAGGCTGTCCAAGCTTGCCAACCGTGGTCTGGGCCAAGGCAACATAGGCAGAGGGCATGGGGGTCTGAAGTTGGGGAGAGCCCGTTGCAGGATGGACACCTGCTGAACCCTGTGGAAGTCGACATGCGCTGGGGAGGAGCGTGATGCCTGAGGACCGATTGCCTGAATGATAAAAAGACAAAAAAAGACAAAGAGAAGAAGTATCTGCACATGGAATTACATGGCCGAAGCCAAACTCAGGAGGGCTGGTGAATTTGGCCAGTTCCTGTCGACGCAAAAAGGGGACTGGGGTGTGGCGCTGGAGGGCGGAGTCAGAGCAGCGCATGCTCCCAGGGCCGCACCCCACCCGCCTCTAAATTTAAAGGGGAAGAAGGTTTTTTCTGGTGAAAAGGGTTCAGTCTCCCATCCCTCGCAAGGGACGCCCATGAGGTATGGAGGTAAGGGGAGGGGATGTAAGAGTTACAGGAAGTACCAACCCTTGTTCCTCTCCGCTACAGGTACTGGATCTATAGCACCTTTCTCTAGCAGGGTCAAACTCTCCTGCATAAGGAATGGATCTGGAACCTTCAAAGTGTTGTTCCCCAGTGGATGACTCTGAGATTTTTGCAGAAAAGGGAGGCAGTAACCTTGGGCAACTGTTTCCAATAACCATGCATCTGAAGTAATAGCCTGCCATTCTGTCAGATGCTGTGACAATATGCCTCCTACTGCAGTCTTGTGAATCAAGTCCTCGGATAGGTTTTGGAGTGGCTGACGCAGTGGCTGAAGATAAGCCAGCCGCTGCTGTTGCGGTTTTAGTACTTTTATCTACAAAAAGAAAGTCCGGAATTCAACAGGTGTCGCTAAACACTCTTCCCACATAAAGTTTTTTATTAAGAATCAATATATTTCATCATAAAAATGATCATAGTACATAAAACATATACATTATGTTAAAACCACACAAGTAGAATACACCGTAAGTGAGTGCTATTGTAATAACTTCCTTCGGATCATACACTGTGTGTACCTATCACACTCTGATTCCTATGCCACACCACTCATGGCCTATTTCTCATAGGTGCAATACCAACAACCCAACTTGTACAAGTTTCTGTCCTTGATATACAATAATGTAGGACATTCTTCAGGGGAAAATTGTCTTGTGCTGTGCTAAAAGATTCTTCTTTATGGGAGAACCCTGTTAAACAAAGAAATGGACACCCTATTAGTATCTGATAACCAAGTATCAATCTTCATTTACATAAAATTAGCCCTTATCCCTAAAAGGGCAGAAAAAATAGTATGTCTATAATTACATACCTCTCTTCCCACTAATGAATCATGGGCCTGTTCTGTTATTAGCTGCAGATTCCCAATTTCTTCAGGAATTCTTGTGTTTCCTATTCCTCTCTCCTCTATAGTGTGTACAAAAATAGGCACAAAATACATCAGGGAAATTTCCAAAAATCCCATTCCTATTAACGACAAAAAAGTTTACCGGTGAAAAATAGTAGTAAGTCTTACCTATCGTAAAGCAGGATAAAACTGGCTAAAACATCTTCTCCTAACACTGCTCGCTAATCTATGCACGGCACGTCATGATGTCACAACGCCGCGAGCGCCACCAATGGCATGCCATGGGCCACACCATAGGCTGCACAGGTCATTCTGGACCTCGTAGGCGCCCAAAAAGAAACGTGCAGCCACAACAATGCTGCTTATGTCTGGAACAGACACTTTATCCAATGTTGCATCTTTTCCTTTCCAAGGTAACAGTGCCCCTAAAAACGGCTCAGCTGATACACACGTTCCACTTAAATATAAGCTCACTGTTTTTTGGTAAGGAAGGTGTCATATCTTTCCATCCGGTAAGGCATGGTCCCCCTTAATGCCAACCGTTACAAAAAATATTTACTAGCAGTACATTATCTCGCCATACAGAACCCATGCTGAACATTACAAAAGTATTCTATAGTGGCAGTGCTTCATGTCATTGCATCAAAATCATATTGTCATTGTACAGTTGGTGGCATTTCATTCCACCCTCTAGGGTTTTAGTACTTCTTCCCCGTCCACCGCTGGGAAATCTTCTCTGTCCTTGTTGAACTGGCTGTCCTCTGCCCCTTCCAAATGTGGAGTAGTGACGAAAGGACCTAACCCTCCAGGGTGTACCCGTGGGGCGGTTTGGAGTTTGTCTTATTGCAGCACCAAGGGATTTGGCTGCTGCCTTGGAAGTTTGCAGCTTCTCCAAACTCTCATCAGCTTTGTTTCCAAATAAATGAGGGCCGTCAAAGGGCATGTTGAGAAGCCTGGATTGTACGGCTGGGGCAAATCCTGACTTTCTCAACCAGGCAAATCTGCGAATCACTGTACTTGCCGCCATAGCGCTGCTGATACTGTCAACAGAGTCCAGACCAGTCTGGAGGGATTCGCACATTGTATCTTTCCCATCCTTGACAATGTTTAGAAATCCGTCTCGCTCTTCCCCTTCATAGATAGAAGTGAGGGCTTTGAAAAAATCACATTGTGGCAAAGGCGTATATATCGTTTCCGGTGTAGTTGCCATGATATTCGTGGTCACGGGAGCCAGAATCGTCGAGACCGTCGACGGCTGAGTTGATGGCTTCGACGGTTGCGCCAATGGCTTCGGCATATGTGGTGTCGAGGAGGTCGATGCTTGAAGCGTAGATGGCTTTGCCAAGGTTATCCGCGCTGATGGAGTTGATGACACACCTTTCGCCCTGATGTTCTCGAGTCTTTCGGCATCAATGACGTCAATGGCTCAGTCCTCGATGGGACTTTTTCTCGACTCAAGGGATTTGTTGATCGCTCTTGAGGAGTCATAACCGCCGGGTCTGAAGACGAACAGCTCTTGTGCTTACGAGGTCTTTCGACCGGAGCATGTGTTTTGGGTGTAGTCGAGGGGGGCAAGGTTGCGTTTTCGAACACCTTTAACATCCGTAATCGAAACTCTTCCCACTGGGCCGGTGAACTAGATTTAGTGGGGCATACAACTCGTTCCGGTGAGGAACTTGTAGACAAGGATGATGGTGATCTATGGCACCGTTTCTTTTCGTGTCTAGAGGTCGACGAGTGGTGTGAACCACTTTGTGGACGGGAACGTTTGTTTTGATCTTTGACGTGGAGAAACTGTTCTCGACTCGTCCGAAGTTTTTTGCTTCTTTGACCGAGTGGAAGGGGCTTTTTGGGTCCTACCTGCTGCCAGCTTCCCTGTCATAGAAAGGCACTCTTCACACTCTGATGACGGGTGAGTTGATCCCAAGTACCACAAGCAGATCCCGTGGGGGTCTGTCACTGACATCTTCGCACTGCAGTCACAGCATTTCTTGAAGCCGGATCTTGGGGTGGACGACGCCGAAGACAAAGCCATCTTCACGTATTCTACTCTAAGAATGGTTCAAAAGTATCGAAGATATTCCTGTCAAGGAACGAGGCGTACCGCATCCGAAGCCTAAGCGCGGAACAACAGAACTGAGGCCAACGGGCGCTGCACGTGAGGCCTCCGAGGGACATTGAATCAACAGGCATCGACGCACATCGCCCCCTGGTGAAAATTCTTCTCTGAAGCAGCAAAGCGCAATATTGGAAATATCAAACATAAGGAATACGTGGGAGGACACAATCCATTCGAAATACAGTTACAGGTAAGTAACTAACACTTCTCCAGCATTAGATCCTTCATAGGTTCACATTCTTGAATAGAATACATAGCAGTTGTAGACCACATAACATGTTTAATAGCCAGAGTGCATAATAGGATACATTACTCACCGTAATCATATTTCTGATGCTTGTATCGGCTTAGATTCACATGCTGTGCATAGGCGGACATCTAGTGGAAGCTGCAGAGTATTACAGTTGTTGTTTTCGAAACTCGAAAAGAGACGTCGACAGGGCATGCTAGTAATACTAGCTCTAGTGTGACGTCCGCTGTACCCATGGTCCATCACGCGTCGAGGTCCATCAGATTGTTTTGTTTCTGACATGAGGTAACATGAAGTGTAGCGTGAGTACAGGTGTATCCAAGCAGATATGTATCAGGGAAGCTCATATAAACATCCATGCACTTTCTCTCCAGGGGAGGAAGGGTGAGCGCATGTGAATCTAAGCAGATACAAGCATCAGAAATACGATTACGGTGAGTAATGTATCCCTTCTGAGGCTTGTGGCATCTGCTTGGATCACAATCTGTGCATAGATTAGCGAGCAGTGTTAGGAGAAGGTGGTGGGTTCTGAGACGGTCCAGCGGCAAATAGATGTTTTAGAACTGCTTGTCCCACATGTGTATCTGCTTTGGAATAAGTGTCAATGCAGTAGTGCTGAGTGAAAGTGTGTACTGTGCTCCATGTAGCTGCTTTGCAAATGGTGTCTAGCGGGACATTTGCGATGAAAGCCAATGTTGCTCCTGTACCCCTTGTGGAGTGAGCTCTTGATGTGAAAGGCAGAGTTTTGCTTGATAATGAATAACAGAGCTGTATGCATCTGAGTATCCACCTGGAGATGGCATTTTTTTTAAATGCGGTCTCCTTCACTGCCTGGTGCTACGGAGACAAACAGTTGGTCTGTTTTCCTAAGCGGTCTGGCCTTGTCTACGTAGTAAAGGACCGCCCTCCTTACATCTAGTGTATGGTGTTTGTTCTCAGCTGAGCTAGTTGGATTCTGGAAGAAAGCAAGCTCACGGCTAAGTTCCGCTTTACCGCTCGTGAGGACTCGTGAGGACTTCGCTCTGCACTTGGATGTGGTTTTGGACCTTTTGCCTAGCCAGGTGATTGCTTTGGCTGGAGGACTTGGACTCGTAAACCCACTAGTGGGAGTTGCCAGCATTCAGCAACTTTTTGATATATGATTGTTTGTTTGTTATTGTTTTTACAGTGTTTCAGTTCGCACTCAAGCGGACTGCTTTCCTGGTTACACCAGCAACAGTGACTGACACAGCCCTGCCCAGGAAAGGGCGTGTTCTTTACTACTCTGTTCCCTACTAAAGACGTTCCTACGCGCACAGCGCACGCGCACGAGCAAGTTCACAGCTAAGTTCCGCTTTACCGCTTCACCGCGTTTCTGCGGTTGCGGTATGGCTTCTTAGTGCAGGTGTCTTTTCCAAATTGTGCATACTGCGCTTTCCCTGGTTTTTCGGGCTAGTTGGAGAGTTGCCCTATCCCCAATGACCTTCGTGCCGTACTCATTGAAAACAAACATGCCAGACTTGGCTTCCTATCCCAAGCCTGGCTGTCCCAGCACTGGGCTCTTCCAAACAAACTTTCCAGCATTTACTCTATCTCCCAGAAATCCAGTTGACTCCACTTCTATCAACCCCACCGTGGGCCCGTTGGCGGACCCACTCCTGACTGTCCCTTCCTTGATACAAGGTTTTGCGGGATCTCATCTGTCAGCTGTGGATCAGCAAACGGTACCGTGTATGGTGCTTCCCAGTCCTTCCAAAGTGCTATCAACTCCCTCTTGCACACGTGGTATTTCGGATAAAACGATTCTTGCATCGTTAAAAGCACGGAATGTGAGGAGGAAATTTAGCTCGCACTCAAACCATACTCTGTCGCCCATAACTCCAATTTCGCCCTTACACCTTGATAGTACGAGCATCTCCTTGTATGCTAGCCATCATGATACTTTGCAGTCTAAGAAATCCTCTTGCGATGTGGCTCCATCTTGTCACTCTCCTCCAGGTACTTACTCCACCCCAATAGATTCAGCAATCGCCTCCTTTGCTCTTCCCACACCTCGTCCAGTTGTGCCTGCTCGCAATACATTTGCTTCAGCTATCAGTATTGGTGTTGAACCAGCCTTGCAGGCAATCAATACCTCCATTTTGGGCATGCACAAAATGTTTGATATCCTGCACACAAAAATAGCTACCCAAGGTGCACAACTGGAGGAGTTATTACACTGGAGTCGTCGCCATGATCAGCAGTGCCTCTCACCTACCTCACCATCAGAAAGGCCAGTGGTGAGCCTTGAAGCCTCAATTATCACCTGTGGTAGCTATACTAATCTAGACAGGCACCTAAGTACAGCTTTGTCCCCTGCGATTTGTGTTCCACATGTGAAAAGTGCGAATGTTCCCTCTGTTTTGCCTCATTTTCATCATGTCATTTGTGCAGCTGACGCTCCTCCTAATACTATAACCTCGGTTTCTGTGCCCCAAATTCAGATAGCCCCAAACAACATTGATCTGGTGCCTGCTCTTGAGGTGCCTTTTCCGGTTGTAACTACTACTTCCAGTGCCATACTCCCCCTTCCTGTGGATGTCCTTCCGGCAACCCTCGCCGTTGCAGTTCCTCTGGTCTCATCCAGTGGCAAGTCTAGGACCACAATGATTCCAAAAAAATCCCTTCTCACAATGAAAAAAACGAAAAAACAGCTCCCTCGTCGAGGCAACAAAAATACTCTGAATGCCTTTTTCAAAGCTATTGGTGGGTCTTTGGCAGCAGGGCAGAAAGATCCCTCCCAGAGTCAGTCCCCCAAAATACCCTCGGCAACTCCTAACCCGGCGCTGCTGTCAGTGAGTCGTCAGCCGTCTGATCAAACAAAGGAAGCAGCACTTCCCGCGCCTATCGATACTCCGGCACAGATACCACCCCACCCTCCTCTGGACGCTCTGGTTGAGTCCCTTGAGACGCTGGAGCAGCCCAACGAACGAGTTGTGATCGACATACCACCCATTAAAACTGTCTCTTTTGCCTCAGGTACCAGACGGCCCTCCTTCTCAACATCTGTCCCGAATCAGGGCCCGTTGAATGACCTGAGACAGGCTGTTGACAAGTTTCTAGAGGAAAGGCTATCTGCAGCGTCCACGCCCCAACTCATGTCTACTATGACAGCCCCCGTCCAATTCATTTCTAAACCTTCTGACGCGTCCAACTTTTCTAGCCTTGAGCAGTACAATCTCGAGTCTCAAGTGACTGAGTTTAAAGATCTGCTCCCCCAACAAGCGTATCAATCTAGATTGCCTAATCCTCATAATTCTGAAATAAGGTGTCCTCCATCTCAACCTGCTCAAATCCCTCCCACCCTCTCGGCTTGCACATTTATCTTAAAATGTCGAGATGGTCCTTATCCTGTTTACAATTTGAATAGGAGGAGTGTCTTAAACATCTTTAGTGACATTGATGAATTAAGGGATATTTCTACTCTCGATATAGCACAAATTGAGTTCATCTCTGCCTCTTCCAATTCTATCATTAGACTATGGATACCATCGACCATTGTTGCCAACACGATCTGGCGAGCGAGAATGGCCCTGTTTGACATGGGTTTTTTATTGGCTCATGAACCACATGATAACACAATTCAATCTAGGGTCACCATCCCACAGCCACGCATCTATGAAAGACAACAAATTGACAGATGTGATACTAATCAGGTGTATGATACTCGGACCCGCATCCAGAATTAACCATCATTGTGTCAAAATGGCAATCCCTTGTATCTTGCATGTTGGAATACCAGGGGGCATAATCATCTACAGGTTTCTATTAAATCTATGCCTGTGGCTTTTCACATCCTTGCCTTACAGGAGACCTGGCTTTTAGTCCCCCCGGTGTGGGACGGGTATGAAATTACTCTGCTGCCGGCTACTCGAACTAAAGGTAGACCCACATCGGGCTTGTTGGTTGCCGTACTACAAAGGGCTGGTCTCCATGTAAATGCATGGGCTTCCTTTGGAGTTCATTTGCAACTAGTTAAAATTGATCTGGGTACTGCCTCGCTCGCATTGTTGAATGTGTATAGAAATCCTGTGGCCTGTTCTGATGCACACTTTTATGGTGGCCTTATTTCCTTGTTGGATACTATAAATATGGCAAATAATACCAACTTCACCATTATATTAGGGGATCTTAACATGAATTGCATTGTTAACAATCCATATTCAACAGATAGTTCTCGGTGGATGCAACTTATGAATGAACGGAACTTTATCATGATCAATGGGGCCCTCAAAGGTGATTCTCCATCCCAATCGACTTGGTATCGCAACAACAGTGCAAGTACACTTGATTACATTTTTGTGGATTCGCCACTGTTTAAACTCTGTCAGGATCTTTCAATCACTGCATATTCTGGCAGTGATCATAAGTTACTTTTTTTGACCCTTTCATGGCAAACTTTTGCGTTAAAATCTTCTTCAGTCAGCCGTGGCTTTGTTATCAACTCGGCCAGATCTAGACTGAAATGGACAGACTACCGACTTTATGAATTCGAAAAATCAATTCAAAAGAACTTGTATACAGTGGGTGTACAATACACTGATATACTTGCACCGTTTGCGCATACCATTTCGACCCCCAGACAAGTTCAATCCAAACACACCCACTCCTTTGATCAGCTGGTTAAAGACCGTAAGACCGAGTTTAGGCGCCTAAAGCGCCAGATTCTATCCTCCACTTCGTGTAATCATTGGCAAATGCTTACCAAGTTGAAAACACAACACAAAAACTGGTTAAAGGGCCATAAATCATTAATGTTCCAACAGGACAGTGAAATAATGTTAAAATCACTTGCCAAAAAAAACTCAGCCCAAACGTGGCATCTGTTACACAATCATGTACACACTAGAGATGCCGATGCACAATTAAATGCAGTCAATGAAACACAATGGATATCGTATTTCACAAACTTATATGCTGATGCGAACTTTGTTCCGGACACCTTTCGCCCTACTAGAACTTTAACTTGGAAGCTGGCTTTTACAATTGACGACATTGTATCAGTCATCAAAAAAGCTAGCCCCTCCCGAGCCGTCGGCCCAGATGGCATTTCCAACGCCATGCTGAAACTAAACCCTGACACATGGGCTTGTATATTGTATGGCATTTTTCAGGACATATTGCACACATGCACCAACCCTTTATCTTGGAAATCCTCCATCATTATCCCGATTTTCAAAAAAGGTGAAAGGTGTCTACCCCAGAACTATCGGCCAATTGCACTATTAGACTCCCCGAGTAAAATTTTCACCAAACTTGTTCTGAGTGAATTTAATAAGTGGACGCTACAGAACTCATTTAGAGATCCGTTCCAGACTGGTTTCATTGCGGGTATGGGCACCCAGGTCAATCTCTTTGCATTGAACTCTATTAAAGCTCAGTGCCAAGAATCGAAACAACCGTTATTTCTTGCGTTTATTGATCTACACTCTGCTTTTGATTCTATTTCTCGCCCCCTGCTCTTTGCCAAATTAAAACGTGATCATTGTCCACAAACACTGTTTGACATCATCTTGGATCTCCACTCTGAGACGTGTATTTATGTACGATTAACCCTTGATGGAGCTTTGTCCACCTCCATACCTACGGCTCGTGGTCTTAAACAGGGCTGTCTCTTGGCATCATCTGTTTTTAATTATTTTATCCATGACATAGCTTTCATATTTCAAAATCTTGATTCAGATTCTCCTAAAATTAATAATCGTCAGGTACAAACCCTAATGTATGCTGACGACATGGTACTGTTATCAAAAACTCAAATTGGCTTGCAGAAACTGCTGACTGCTTTTGAATCTTATATGATTCGTAATGAATTAAAAATTAACTCCAATAAATCTCAGATAATGCTGTATCAACCAACCAAAAGAAATAAATCATTTAACTGGTACATTAATCAGGCACAATTGTTGATTGTGCCGCAATACACCTACTTAGGTGTGATTTTTGAATTGCGTGGGTCCTTCAATGCTCAAGTGGACGGGATTCTGAAAAAGGTGACAACGGCCACGTCACAAGCTAGTCTGATTATGTCTAGATATGGCAAATTTTCCATCATTCCGGCCCTTGCTTACTGGAATCAGAAAGCAGTGCCGTCAATATTGTATGGACTTGAAACTTTTACATGTCAGTCTAAATTTATCTTCAACAAATGGGAAAGCCAGTTTTGGAAAAAGATACTACAATTACCAGCTTGTATCCCCATTTCGTGGATTAGATATGAACTAGGCCTAATCTCACTTGAAACCCAATACATTTGGCGTCTGTGTGCGCTTTTCAGAAAATGCCTTCTTGCATCCAGGGATCACACTCTACTTTCAGAACTTGCTCTGCATATGTTTCATACTACACAAACATTTTTTGCCGCTTGGGTGACTACTGCCTACTCTGCATTGAGCAGTGCTGATATCTCCCTTGATACATTAATTAACAATCCTGATAAAGCTAAACGTCAGCTATATGAATTTGACTGGATTAAGACAAATGAACTGTGTTTATCCTATTGTGATGGTAATGTTTCCCGTTTTCCCCCAAAAAAGATGAGAACACCCCATCCTTATCTAGTCAAAGCCCCAGCAGTCAATATTCGCTCTGCAATTATGCGTCTACGTTTTAACATTTGGCCAACCAAAGCCATTCTTCATAGACGCAAGCAAATAACAGATCGTGATAACTTTTGTCGCTTTTGTAAGAACAATTGTCAACCTGAGACTTTGGAACATCTTATCATTGAGTGTCCTGCTCTCACCCTTTATAGACTCAAGTTCCTAGGTCGACATTGTCGGCATTTAGGTTTCCTAGACTATGAAGCATCATGGCTCACAATTCTGAATTCTACGTACCTGCCTATTCAAACTGCAGTTGTTAAATTTATTGAAAGCTTGTCCTTGACAAATTCAAATGGTTAAACTCTTTGATGATCTACCGTCTAGCCTTTTGCTATCGTGTCTTGCTATTTATGCTATGAACCAATGAGTGTATTTTTCTCTTACTATGTCTTAACTTGGTTTATGTGCGTGGTAAATTGTTAACTTATCTTATGTACATACCACTAGATGTCGTATCTTGTTGTTTTTATATCATGTCTTTGTCATAACAGTGTTTTATCTCTATTGTAAATTTCTGTTTATCATTCTACTTTGTATAATATTTATTGTTGTGTTTCTCCTCTTTCTTTTGTAACATCTTGAAAGGTTGATTTGTTTCAACCAAATCAATCAATAAAAAAAAATAAAAAAAAACAGCTCTGAAATGGCCAAGTCTTTATCCATTCTTACAAAGACCATGCCCAAACCGTACTCCCAGTCACAGCAACGCTTTGAGAAGAGGCGGACATACAGAGGTTTCCGCGGCTTCCAAGAGCGGAGGTCCAGGCAGCCTGACCATTCGCCGTCCCAGGATCCGTGCAAACAACGAAAAGGGGGTGGGGGAGTAAGGGCTTTTCCAGTCCCCCTCTGCCACAGCAGCCTCAGAGGGAAAGAAGGCATGACACGCCCCTCCGGGTCCACGTGTCTCCAGTGGGGGACAGGCTTGCTCTCCATGCACATTTTTGGTGCCAGAATTTCGCGGCCCCCTTCATCCTCTCTGTAGTCTCCATGGGGTAGCGCCTCCCTATCCCATCCTCTCCTCCCTCGTCCCCTCCTCTCCCACAGGTTCGGACAGCAACTCTTTTGGCGGAGATCCGGTCGCTCGTTGAGAGCCAGGCAGTGGAGGAAGTCCCAGCCTCCCAGCGAGGCTTGGGCTTTTACTCCAGGATTTTCTCTATTCAGAAGAAGAACCAGGCGGGCCTGAGAGTTGTGCTGGACCTTTCCACCCTCAAACTCTCCCTACCTCTACAAAACTTCAAGATGGTTACACCAGCTTTGATAGCAGAGACATTGTGCAAGGAAGACTGGATGTGCTCCCTGGATCTAAAGGACACGTACCTTCACGTCCCGATCTGGCAGCCTCATCATTCCTTTCTATGATTCTGGATCATGGGCTACCATTTCCAATCAAAGGTGCTCCCTTTCGACCTCAAGTCGACCCCTAGGGTCTTTACCAGGCTGATGAACACGGTGGCGGCCCTCCTCAGGTCGCAAGGCCACCACATTTACCCATAACTGGACGACTGGCTTGTCAGAGCTACATCTCCGGAAGCGGTGCACCATACCTCCCATGCTCTTATGAACACACTGCACAAGCTGGGTTTTTTGTTCAACCTCAAGAAGTCACAGCTGCAGCCCACGCAGACACTGACCTTCTGTGGTCTCATTTGGGACACCTGCTCCGAGAACGTTTTTCCCTCGGAGGACAGATCAAAGCACTCAAGAGAACCACAGCGCACTTCCTCAGCAGAGACATGACCTTGGCCTGGTGGTACCAACACCTACTGGGTCTAATGGCAGCAGTGATCTTGGCCCTCCCCCACACAAGACTCAGGATGAGGAAGATACAGCTGGACTTTGCAGCATCTTGCAACCAGGAACAGGGCCGTCAGTCAGAGATGATCAACGTTCCTCCGTCACTTCACCCAAACATCACATAGTGGTCCAGGGACTGCAACCTGCGGACGGGCAAGCCTTTCCGGCAACCTGCACCACAGGTCACCATCACCACGGACTCCTTTCTCGAGGGTTGGGGGGCCACCCTGGACAACCACTGCGTCCATGGAACCTGGACCCGTCAGGAGCAGGAGTACCACATCAATTGGCTGGAACTGAAGGCCATCTGGCTGGCTCAGGGCCTTCCCTCCAGTTATCGAGGGCAAGGTCGTCCTCATTCAGACAGACAACTTGACCAGCATGTTCTATGTCAACAAGCAAGGAGGTACCATATCCCCTCCACTGTGCAGGCTGGCAGTCAGCATGTGGGAATGGGCCCTGGAGAACAACATCTACCTCACGGCGGTCCACCTGCCGGGGGAATCCAACCTGGAGGCAGACAGGCTCATCAGACAGGGAGCGGACAACTACGAGTGGCAGTTGAACGACCTAGTGCTGCAGGACATCTTTCACAAGTGGGGCCCCTCCAGGTGGACCTCTTTGCCTCCTGGGGCAACAAAAAGTGCCACCTGTTTGTCTCCTGGCAGGGTCGGGGTCAGGGCTCCCTGGGCGATGCCTTTCAGATCAGGTGGGACGGAATGACAGCATACACCTTTCCACCCTCTCCTCTGATTCACAGGGGGATATGCAAGATCAAGGAGTCTCGCCTCCTCAGCATCATCCTGATAGCTCCATGGTGGCCAGCCAGGCCATTGTTTTCAGAGCTGCTCAGCCTCTCGCAGAGGCCCCCCATTCGCCTGCCAACGGCCCAGCACATCTTCTGGCACCCGCACCAGAGAAATGAGCCCTCACAGCATGGTTCCTGAACAAGTCACACTAGGACATATCATCATCTCTAAGGCTAATCTAGAGATCATACACTGTGCCAGAAGCAAATCTACCAGGGCCCAGTATAAGAGCAAGTGTACCTGGTTCTGCCACTGGGCAGAGTCTAAGGGCATTAACCCTCTGGCATGTCCCCTGGACGACATGCTCTCTTTTTCTGCGCATCTCATCCATTCAGGCGTGTAGGTGGATACTTGCTGCACTTACCTGGCAGCCATTGGGGCTTACAGGAACTCCGAGGAGGAGAGCTTTTCCTCCTCCAACCCGATTGTCAAGAAACATTTGATGGGTCTCGCCAGGCTCTACCCACCCATCAAGAAGCCACACCCTGTGTGGGACCTCAACATAGTCTTGGGTGCCCTGGCACACAAGTCATTTGAACCAATGGCGTCCACACTCATCAGGCTGGTCACCATTAAGACAACCTTGTTAGTCGGCCTCACCTTGGCTCGCAGAATCAGTGAAATTCAGGCACTGGTCGCCTCCGAGCCATACTCTACGTTTCACAAGGACCAGGTAGTCCTATGGACGCACCCAACGTTCATTCCTAAGGTGCCTTCCACATTCCATCTGAACAAGGAACTTGTGTTGCCCACGTTTTTTGCTGAGCCCAAAGACGAGGCGCAGAGAGTTCTGCACTAACTCGAAGTCAGGTGTGCACTGAAATTCTCCTTGGACAGGACGAAGAGCTTCCACAAGTCGGATGCTCTATTCATCACCTTTGGAGGTTCAAGACCGGGGTATCAGGCATCCAAGGCCTCCATAGCCCGGTGGATGGTCTCGGCCATCAAATAAGCCTACGAGGGACAGCATAAGCCACCCCCGGCCAACATGCATGCACACGCGGTCAGAGCCAAGGCAACTGCCATCGCTTTCCAGCGGCATGTCCCCAGGCAAGCCATAAGCAGGCCAGTAACATGGGCCATCCCTTCGGCTTTTTGCAAGCACTACTGTTTGGACGATGGCTCTAGATCAGATGCGGCTTTCGGACAGGCGGTTCTTAGGAACCTGTTTGCTTAAGGAGGGTCTCCTCTCCACCCTGGGGCTACACTCAGTTGCAATCGCCCATGCAGTATGGAGGAAAGAGGACAGGACTTAAGAGTAATTATAAGTTACTCACCGTAGTGACTAAGGTCCTTAGTCCCCTTTCCTCCATACGTCCCACCAGCCTCCCCCTAAAAAAACTGGTGTCATTAGGCAATGTTAATTCTATTGTTGACATGTCTATGGGGACTGAGGTGTGGCGCCGGAGAGCGGAGTCAGAACAGCGCATGCTCCCAGGGCCACACCCCTGCGTGCCTCTAAATTTAAAGGGGAAGAAGGTTTTTTCTGGTGAAAAAGGTTCCGTCTCCCGTCCCTCGCAAGGGATGCCCATGCAGTGTGGAGGAAAGGGGACTAAGGACTAAGACGTTAGTTACTGCAGTGAGTAATTTATAATATTTTCTAATCCCCAAAAAGGACAGAGGATTGAGACACATCTTGGACTTAAGGGACTTGAACAAGTTTCCTCAGGAAGGGCGTGTTCAAGATGGTAACCCTTTCTCAGATCCTTCAGGCCCTCAGCTTCAGGATTGGATGGTATCATTGGACCTTCAGGATGCTTACTTTCATGTGCCGATCCATCACAAGCACAGACAGTACCTGAGTTTCGCCGTTGGCGGCTCTGATTATCAGTTTTGAGCTCTGCCATTTGGGCTCACCTCTGCCTGAGGGTATTCACCAAACTGATGGCGGTTGTGGCAGCAAGTCTTAGGAAAGGGGGAATTCACGTTCATCCCTACCTAGATGATTGGCTGATCATGGCCAGTTCCCCAGAACAGGCCTTAGATCATCTCAGTTATACTGCCACTCCCTTCACAGACTGGGCTTCTCCCTCAACTTCAGGAAGTCCCACATGATACCTTCACAAAGACTCCAATTCATCGGAGCAGTCCTGAATGCATCTCTAGGAAAAGCCTCGCCGCCAGAGGTGAGGGCTCAAGACATTCTGCAGATGGTGACCAATTTCCAGAATTCCCAGCACCTACCGGGCTTCGATTTTCTAAGGTTGCTCGGCCTCATGGCATCCTGCATTTTTCTGGTGCCAAAGGCTCGCCTGAGAATGAGATCTCGCCAATGGGCTCTCAGGACCCAGTGGTCACAATTCTCAGGAAGGATGTCAGACCTCCTGGGGCGTGGCTACGAGAGCTATGTGAGGAGTCGCGTTCCGGTGGAGCTCCTGTGATCCTGTAAATGATCCTCATCGATAGTGCATATACAGTTGCACAGAAGCTTTGAAAAATCATATGCCCACTTATGAATGCGGTGCACATGCCCGACGAACTTTTGAAACCCGTGAGACCTTTGGGGTCGGAGTTCTGACCTTTGCTGAGGTCGCGCACACCCACGAAAGGCGACACAAAATGACCGACGAGACGGGAAGACAAAGGATCCAGCCGGCTGAGCCAGGACAGTGAGGGAACAGCGAAGGGCAGACGGCTGTAAGGCGCTGCGCACGGTGCCCCCGCACCGCTGATATGGGCGCTGATGAGCCAGCGCTTATGAACATGAATGAACAGAGCTGAATCCGAAATATAGCGGGGGACCCCCTAAACGGACCGCCCTCGGGACTCGCTTGCAGCGGGGGACAGCTGCCCGCTGAGGGCTGAGAGGCTGTGCGAGAACACACGCGCAGCGAGGAAGGACCCACTCTCCAGCGCCCGCATTGCGTAATAACGTGGAGCAATGCGGCCGGCTCCAGAGCAGTGCACGGAAAGGCGGACACGTAAAGGGGACATAGGAGCCCTTTGAAGTGAACACTGGGATGCCCGCGGAGCGGCATAGTAGCCCGAATAAGTCCTGCCGGGGAGAGCCACGGTGGACTCAGCGATCAGGGAGCACCTGAGGTGGAGTGACATTGCGGGGGACGCAGTGGCTGGAGAGCGAGGCACTGAAGTAACAGCCAGGAGCGGAGCATGCCTTGATTACGGCCCGCAACCAGACCTCGGGCATACGCTGGGGGTGACCGCGCTGAGCTGGACTACGGGCGCGTCCCACAGGGCCCGTGAACACACGCACACGCGGACTTGCCCTCAGGAGATCTCTTGCTGATACATTGTTGCGACGCACACTTGGCAGCGAGCGCGGATCATTAAAAAGTAAACAAACAAACAAGGAATACACACGCGAGAGGCTGCCACAGGGGAGGCTCAGTGGGCCCTGCCGACGCTGCTCTGCAGTGCAGTTCCGAGAGAACTGTAAGACACGGGGCAAACTAATAACACTGGATGCCATATGAGGGACGGTCACACAGGTTACAGTGACGGCTCCCCTGGGTTCGGAGGCCCCGGCGAAGACCGCGTGGGCTGCAATATAAGGAAGCTGGTGGCAGCTAGAAAGCCACCTGGTGAACGCGAGAGGCGCTGAGGGCACAACCTGGGGCATAACCTGAAGTGGGGCCCCGCTGAAGCTCAATCCTAGCAAACAACACCCACTACTAGAGACAGCCAGGCCCACAACAACACCCAAACAGGACCACGAGCCCTGGGGGCGCCGACAGGGATCTGAACTACCAGGAGTCGGGGCATAAGGACAATAAGAAGCGATAGGGATCAAGCACGTGGGAGGACACAATCCACTCCAGACACAAAACTAACAGAGCACTGAGACCCCAACCAGGGCCTCCCCCTAGGGCCACTGCTGACTATGAAATGATCTTTGAGGAGCTGAAGGCCATAAACCGGGGTGCCCACGGAGAAACGCATGGCATCATCAGGATGGCCAACAAACAGGCTAAAGCAAAGGGCAAACAACCCACGCTGGAAGACTATGCCAGAACACCTCTAACGGTAGAAGGAGCCAGGAGAAAGGAGAGGACCCCCACCACGGGCACTGACGCCACGAGCAAAGATCAGCAAATCCTGCAAGCAATAGCAGACCTGAAAATGGCGTGGGAAACCAAATTGGAATCGGCTATGGTCGAACTGAAGGCGGCACTGGAACTTAAAGTAGGAGCGATGCAGGAAGAGGTGAACCTCCTCAGACAAGATGTCAGACAGAACGTACAAGGGCGAATTGGAAAAGAAAGTAGCCCGAATACGGCTGCAAGAGCAGCTCACAAAGCAGAGATCCACATCCTTGAACAACACGAGCGGAGGAAGCAGAGGGACGTGCCGGGAGGAATAACGTATGCATTGTGGGTTTGCCGGAAGGAGCAAAGGGACCAAACCCCATGGAATATATCGAAACAATGCTGCTGCAAGAAATAACCGGGGGGGGTTCTGACCCAAGGATTTGCGGTGGAACGGGCGCACAGGGCCCTGACAAGGAGTCCACCACCAGGAGCTCCCCCGAGGCCGATAATAGCCAAGATCCTGAACTATCGAGACAGGGAGAAAATCCTAGAGCACTTCCGGAAAGGGAGGAACGATACAGAGGGCATCGGCAAACATAACGGCATACCCGGATTACACACTGCTGGTACAAAAACGACGCATGAGCTATAGCGCAGTGAAAAGAAGATTGCTTGAAGCGGGCTACAAGTACATGTTAATATACCCGGCGAAACTGAAGGTGTACCACAAAAACAGAGCACTATTCTTTGATACCCCAGAGGAATCATCGGAGTGGCTTGACACACAGAGCTGCCCACCGGAATCGGGTATCCAGAAGGAAGACGGCGCAGATAAGTAGAAGGAAGGCTGCAATTCTTACGGTGCTGCAGACTCAGACACTGGGACTAAAATATAAGACAGGGCTAAGACTGCTGGGATAGGCACAACAAGGGCTGTATGAACATGATCCTTGGAGCACGGGAATATAGTGCAAGATATAGGAGCCCAACGGAACCTGCTCTCACACCCCCATAAATAGATTAGCTAGGTGACCGATAGACCGGTGACACCCTGCTGCGAACCTGATTTCGGCTTTCCGAGAGAGGACCAAATGGGGGGGAACCTGAGATCCAGGGATGGAGCTGGGCACCAGTTGGGGACGGGTAGGGAGGAGGGAGGGGTGGGAATGTGTGCTGTGAACGTAGTTGGGGATGAAGGGGAGAAGGGGTTAGTTGGGGAGTTAATGTTGACATTGGAAGGGGTACAAGCCCATATTCATGCCAAACAAGACAGGAGGGAAGAACAAAGAGGGAGGGATAAGGGACAAACCACGCATGGCGATGGGAAGTCTTAGAATTGTAACTTGGAACGTGAGAGGCCTTAATAGTTACCTGAAGAGAAACAAAGTAATGATGTACTTGAGAAGGCTGAAAGTGGACATAGCGCTACTAAAGGAAACCCACCTTTCTAGAGAGAAACTAGAGGTGGTTAGAAAAAAGTGGAAAGGGACTACCATAGGAGCGACATATTCTGCCTATGTTAGGGGTGTGGTTACCTGGGTGGCACCTTATGCGCCATTTCAGATGCTGCAGGCCACAGCGGAACCAGATGGGAGGATGGTACTGATGCGAGGGCTGCTGGAAAATAGAGAAGTAAGTATTATAAATACCTGTGCCCCCACTCAAGACACGGTGGCCTACTTAAGGACTTTATACAGCAAAATCAGCCCCCATTTGGGTGGCGCGATTATATGGGGAGGGGATTTTAACTGCACGTTATACCCCAAAATTGATAGGTCAGACAATAAACTAGATAAGCCCACCCCTGCCGCGAAAGCACTACAGGCTCTGCTGAGAGATTTTGGACTAGAGGATATTTGGAGACAGCAACACCCGCAGAATAGTCACTACTCACACTACGCTGCCCCACATGGCCTGTATACGAGATTGGATTATATGTTTGTTGCTTCGGAACTCGTAGGGGAAATGATAGGCTCAGTATACAAGGCGAGAGTATTATCGGACCACTCCCCCGTGGCCTTGGAGTGGAGACACCAGCCCCCCAGAGCGAGAATCCCGACATGGAGGCTCAGAGCCGAGTCCCTGCAGGACTCGGTATTCCGAGAGGATTTAAAGGAGGAGATTATCGAGTACTTTGACATTAACACAGGGAGCCTGCAGTCAGAGGGAACCTTATAGGAGGCGTTTAAAGTGGTAGTAAGAGGAGCAGCCATTTCCAAATCCATAGGGCTCTAAAGAGGCATAGAGCGAGAGCTACAAGAGACAGAGAAGAAACTGGAAGAAATGATGCAGAAGGAGGGCACCTCACAGGAGGACGCCGAACAGGTGAATTTACTACAACAAACCAGCAGGGAGCCTTGGGAAAGACTATGGGCCTCATTACACGGATGGCGGAGAACCATGGCGCTATTAGCGCCATGGTTCATGCCGGTAAAATACTGGCACCGCCTTGGCGTAAAGGGGAATTACCGCCCCATTCCAAGGTTGGCGGGGCGGTAATTCCCCCTTCCACCATTGCCCTTCCCCATTCCCATTTTTGCCCCATAGGGCTCAATGGGAATGAGGAAGGCGCTAATTACGGTACCGCAAATTGCGGTACCGTAATTAGCTCCCTGGGTCCCTTTGCGGGTTGGTTTTTAACGCCTGCAAAAAGCAGGCGTTAAATCCCCCAACCCGCAAAGGGACCTCGTAGTAAGGCGGTAAGGATTCACCGGTACCGGTATTTTACCGGTACCGGTAAATCCTTACCGCCACCCGTCTAATGAGGCCCTATGTAAATTAAACTATAACAAATATATTAAAAGGCAACACGCAGGGGGAGACAAACCAGGAAGACTGCTAGCATGGCTATATAAAAATGAGACACCGAGACCAGTTGTCAGAGAGATAAAGGGAGAGGAAGGTCAGACCTGGGACACCCAAGAGGGAGGAAACAAGGGGTTCCTTAGATTCTATAAACGCCTCTATGAGGACACGGGGGAGGAGACAGGGTTGGAAGATTAAGGAAACACTGGAAGATATAGGATTACCCAAATTAAACGATGAAGAGCGGGAGAATCTGGGCGCCCCAATTACAACTGAGCAATTAGAGACAGTGGTTCTGCACCTACCCACATGTAAAGCCCCGGGGGTCGGACGGGCTCCCTAGTGAATTCTATAAAACATATAAGCAGGAAGTACTCCCCCCGCTGCTAGCCATGCTCAATGAAGCGTTCGAGAAGGGAAGGCTGCCGGAGTCTCTGAGGGAGGCGGTGATTATACCACTACTAAAAACGGGCAAGCCAAGCACAGATTGTGGGTCATACAGACCCCTATCCATGTTGAACCAAGATAGCTAAATTTTAACGGCAGTGCTGGCAAACAGAGTCAAAAGGGTAATTGGCAAACTTATACACCCCGATCAAACAGGCTATGTCCCGGGCAGGAATATAACCGACAACCACAGGCGACTCCAACACATTATAGAACAGATAGAGAAGGACCCAGGCGAAATGTCTATATGTTAGGGAGAATTCTCCTTCAAGGGCTAATTTCCCTCACCTAGTGAGTCCCCCAGCAGCTTTGCTGGATTTCTGGAGTTTATTTTTTTCCACCTGGTAAGAGTGTACATCTTTTTCTACTCTTACATGTGTTTTGGCCTATATGTTTTACTCATTGTGTGATCTTGGGCACTGGAGCACACCACTCCAGGTGCCCCTGTTCTTGTATGGGGTACACATCACCTTCCGTGTAGTAACCCAGGGTTGTCTTTAAGACTTCCCTCCGACTCCATTTCGCTGGGGATGACTACTGTCTCCCAGAGAAAGGTAAAGTTGCCATTTACTTTACATAGTCACTTTTACCACAGACCCAGTACATGGAGTACTGGAAAGGGCTAATCTGTACCCCTTTTTTGTCTGTACCTCCCTGAGCATTGTTTCGTTTTTTTAACATTTAGACTTGGCTGGTGGCAGTGGTATCTACCCTAACTTTTCTACCGCTATTATATTAGATAAACGTGGTAATGCTTTTGGCTATTTTAGCAGCCTTAAGCATAAACCTGCTTGACCAAATTGTCTTTTTTTTGGCTCCAGCTGGGTTTATTCGCCATTTATTCGCCATTTCTTTTTGATAAAGTCCTTCTTGTGTTTTACTTTGCGTGGCAAACCAGGTTTGCCTTCTTTGTTCACCGTCTTTTGCCAGGCTTCTGCAGAGAAGCCCTCCTCTTGACACCTGGGTGTCTAGGTAGACTGAATGTGAGGAAGGGGTTTAGTCACCCCCTGCACAGGGTATCCTAGGAAACCCAAGTCGCACTTTGCCATGATTGGCTGAGGTGGTTGTCCAGGCTGGACAACCCCCCTGCTGCGTGATTGACAGCCTGGCTGTGTGAATGAGGGTTTTGCACATAAAAGGAAGGTCTCTTGGGCTAGAAGTCAGCGTCGCCACTGGAACTACAAGGAACCGAAGAGAAGCGGAGAGAACGATGGATGCTGCAACTACCCCGTCCCGGCGAAGCCCTGCTGCAGTCCTGAGCTATCTACCCTTCAACGACTAAGAGAAGATCCAGTCCGGAGACTTCTTCCCGTGAGCCTGGTGGGGATAACCAGCTCATCTTCTTCAGCCAGAGGTCGCCTTCGTGGTCGAAATCGCTGCACACTGCTGTAGTGGTCCGGATAGCCACCTGACGAGCCTCTCCTGTTTTTAAGGAGCGCACCTTTTATTGGTTGTCGCTGCTGCCGGCTTCATCCCTGTGTGGTGCAGACCCCCTCCAGACGTCCTCCTTCACAATGAAGTTCCAGGAACCATGGGTCTGCGGGAACCAACAGGAACAACTGCCAGGGCACCAGCTGCACCATTGGAATAAGGTACTGTGTTCTGCTTGAGGAAACTGGGTGAATCCCTTTTCTTCATCTTCAAGGCTTGCCCTTGTCTTCCCTCCTTCTTATAACTTTTGCTTCCGAACATTGACAATATCAAAGTACTCTTGGCTAAGTTGAATCGTGAAGGTATCAAAAATGTATTTACTAACGTACAAGGGCGAATTGGAAAAGAAAGTAGCCCGAATACGGCTGCAAGTGCAGCTCACAAAGCAGAGATCCACATCCTTGAACAACACGTGAACAACTTAGAAAACAGAGCGGAGGAAGCGGCGGGACGTGCCGGGAGGAATAACGTATGCATTGTGGGTTTGCCGGAAGGAGCAAAGGGACCAAACCCCATGGAATATATCGAAACAATGCTGCTGCAAGAAATAACCGGGGGGGGTTCTGACCCAAGGATTTGCGGTGGAACGGGCGCACAGGGCCCTGACAAGGAGTCCACCACCAGGAGCTCCCCCGAGGCCGATAATAGCCAAGATCTTGAACTATCGAGACAGGGAGAAAATCCTAGAGCACTTCCGGAAAGGGAGGAACGATACAGAGGGCATCGGCAAACATAACGGCATACCCGGATTACACACTGCTGGTACAAAAACGACGCATGAGCTATAGCGCAGTGAAAAGAAGATTGCTTGAAGCGGGCTACAAGTACATGTTAATATACCCGGCGAAACTGAAGGTTTACCACATAAACAGAGCACGGTTCTTTGATACCCCAGAGGATGCATCGGAGTGGCTTGACACACAGAGCTGCCCACCGGAATCGGGTATCCAGAAGGAAGACGGCGCAGATAAGTAGAAGGAAGGCTGCAATTCTTACGGTGCTGCAGACTCAGACACTGGGACTAGAATATAAGACAGGGCTAAGACTGCTGGGATAGGCACAACAAGGGCTGTATAAACATGATCCTTGGAGCACAGGAATATAGTGCAAGATATAGGAGCCCAACGGAACCTGCTCTCACACCCCCATAAATAGATTAGCTAGGTGACCGGTAGACCGGTGGCACCCTGCTGCGAACCTGATTTCGGCTTTCCGAGAGAGGACCAAATGGGGGGGAACCTGAGATCCAGGGATGGAGCTGGGCACCAGTTGGGGACGGGTAGGGAGGAGGAAGGGGTGGGAATGTGTGCTGTGAACGTAGTTGGGGATGAAGGGGAGAGGGGGTTAGTTGGGGAGTTAATGTTGAAATTGGAAGGGGTACGAGCCCATATTCATGCCAAACAAGACAGGAGGGAAGAACAAAGAGGGAGGGATAAGGGACAAACCACGCATGGCGATGGGAAGTCTTAGAATTGTAACTTGGAACGTGAGAGGCCTTAATAGTTACCTGAAGAGAAACAAAGTAATGATGTACTTGAGAAGGCTGAAAGTGGACATAGCGCTACTACAGGAAACCCACCTTTCTAGAGAGAAACTAGAGGTGGTTAGAAAAAAGTGGAAAGGGACCACCATAGGAGCAACATATTCTGCCTATGTTAGGGGTGTGGTTACCTGGGTGGCACCTCATGCGCCATTTCAGATGCTGCAGGCCACAGCGGAACCAGATGGGAGGATGGTACTGATGCGAGGGCTGCTGGAAAATAGAGAGGTAAGTATTATAAATACCTGTGCCCCCACTCAAGACACGGTGGCCTACTTAAGAACTTTATACAGCAAAATCAGCCCCCATTTGGGTGGCACGATTATATGGGGAGGGGATTTTAACTGCACGTTATACCCCAAAATTGATAGGTCAGACAATAAACTAGATAAGCCCACCCCTGCCGCGAAAGCACTACAGGCTCTGCTGAGAGATTTTGGACTAGAGGATATTTGGAGACAGCAACACCCGCAGAATAGTCACTACTCACACTACGCTGCCCCACATGGCCTGTATACGAGATTAGATTATATGTTTGTTGCTTCGGAACTCGTAGGGGAAATGATAGGCTCAGTATACAAGGCGAGAGTATTATCGGACCACTCCCCCGTGGCCTTGGAGTGGAGACACCAGCCCCCCAGAGCGAGAATCCAGACATGGAGGCTCAGAGCCGAGTCCCTGCAGGACTCGGTATTCCGAGAGGATTTAAAGGAGGAGATTATCGAGTACTTTGACATTAACACAGGGAGCCTGCAGTCAGAGGGAACCTTATAGGAGGCGTTTAAAGTGGTAGTAAGAGGAGCAGCCATTTCCAAATCCATAGGGCTCTAAAGGGGCATAGAGCGAGAGCTACAAGAGACAGAGAAGAAACTGGAAGAAATGATGCAGAAGGAGGGCACCTCACAGGAGGACGCCGAACAGGTGAATTTACTACAACAAACCAGCAGGGAGCACTGGGAAGGACTATGGGCCTCATTACACGGATGGCGGAGAACCATGGCGCTATTAACGCCATGGTTCATGCCGGTAAAATACCGGCACCGCCTTGGCGTAAAGGGTAATTACCGCCCCATTCCAAGGTTGGCGGGGCGGTAATTCCCCCTTCCACCATTGCCCTTCCCCATTCTCATTTTTGCCCCATAGGGCTCAATGGGAATGAGGAAGGCACTAATTACGGTACCGCTAATTGCAGTACCGTAGTTAGCTCCCTGGGTCCCTTTGCGGGTTGGTTTTTAACGCCTGCAAAAAGCAGGCGTTAAATCCCCCAACCCGCAAAGGGACCTCGTAGTAAGGCGGTAAGGATTTACCGGTACCGGTATTTTACCGGTACCGGTAAATCCTTACCGCCATCCGTGTAATGAGGCCCTATGTAAATTAAACTATAAAAAATATATTAAAAGGCAACACGCAGGGGGAGACAAACCAGGAAGACTGCTAGCATGGCTATATAAAAATGAGACACCGAGACCAGTTGTCAGAGAGATAAAGGGAGAGGAAGGTCAGACCTGGGACACCCAAGAGGGAGGAAACGAGGGGTTCCTTAGATTCTATAAACACCTCTATGAGGACACGGGGGAGGAGACAGGGTTGGAAGATTAAGGAAACACTGGAAGATATAGGATTACCCAAATTAAACGATGAAAAGCAGGAGAATCTGGGTGCCCCAATTACAACTGAGCAATTAGAGACAGTGGTTCTGCACCTACCCACATGTAAAGCCCCGGGGGTCGGACGGGCTCCCTAGTGAATTCTATAAAACATATAAGCAGGAAGTACTCCCCCCGCTGCTAGCCATGCTCAATGAAGCGTTCGAGAAGGGAAGGCTGCCGGAGTCTCTGAGGGAGGCGGTGATTATACCACTACTAAAAACGGGCAAGCCAAGCACAGATTGTGGGTCATACAGACCCCTATCCATGTTGAACCAAGATAGCAAAATTTTAACGGCAGTGCTGGCAAACAGAGTCAAAAGGGTAATTGGCAAACTTATACACCCCGATCAAACAGGCTATGTCCCGGGCAGGAATATAACCGACAACCACAGGAGACTCCACCACATTATAGAGCAGATAGAGAAGGACCCAGGCGAAATGTCTATATGTTAGGGAGAATTCTCCTTCAAGGGCTAATTTCCCTCACCTAGTGAGTCCCCCAGCAGCTTTGCTGGATTTCTGGAGTTTATTTTTTTCCACCTGGTAAGAGTGTACATCTTTTTCTACTCTTACATGTGTTTTGGCCTATGTGTTTTACTCATTGTGTGATCTTGGGCACTGGAGCACACCACTCCAGGTGCCCCTGTTCTTGTATGGGGTACACATCACCTTCAGTGTAGTAACCCAGGGTTGTCTTTAAGACTTCCCTCCGACTCCATTTCGCTGGGGCTGACTACTGTCCCCCAGAGAAAGGTAAAGTTGCCATTTACTTTACATAGTCACTTTTACCACAGACCCAGTACATGGAGTACTGGAAAGGGCTAATCTGTACCCCTTTTTGTCTGTACCTCTCTGAGCATTGTTTCGTTTTTTTAACATTTAGACTTGGCTGGTGGCAGTGGTATCTACCCTAACTTTTCTACCGCGATTATATTAGATAAACGTGGTAATGCTTTTGGCTATTTTAGCAGCCTTAAGCATAAACCTGCTTGACCAAATTGTCTTTTTTTTGGCTCCAGCTGGGTTTATTCGCCATTTATTCGCCATTTCTTTTTGTTAAAGTCCTTCTTGTGTTTTACTTTGCGTGGCAAACCAGGTTTGCATTCTTTGTTCACCGTCTTTTGGCAGGCTTCTGCAGAGAATCCCTCCTCTTGACGCCTGGGTGTCTAGGTAGACTGAATGTGAGGAAGGGGTGTAGTCACCCCCTGCACAGGGTATCCTAGGAAACCCAAGTTGCACTTTGCCATGATTGGCTGAGGTGGTTGTCCAGGCTGGACAACCCCCCTGCTGCGTGATTGACAGCCTGGCTGTGTGAATGGGGGTTTTGCACATAAAAGGAAGGTCTCTTGGGCTAGAAGTCAGAGTCGCCACTGGAAGTACAAGGAACCGAAGAGAAGCGGAGAGAACGATGGATGCTGCAACTACCCCGTCCCGGCAAAGCCCTGCTGCAGTCCTGAGCTATCTACCCTTCAACGACTAAGAGAAGATCCAGTCCGGAGACTTCTTCCCGTGAGCCTGGTGGGGATAACCAGCTCATCCTCTTCAGCCAGAGGTCGCCTTCGTGGTCGAAATCGCTGCACACTGCCGTAGTGGTCCGGATAGCCACCTGACGAGCCTCTCCTGTTTTGAAGGAGTGCACCTTTTATTGGTTGTCGCTGCTGCCGGCTTCATCCCTGTGTGGTGCAGACCCCCTCCAGACGTCCTCCTTCACAATGAAGCTCCAGGAACCGTGGGTCTGCGGGAAACCAACAGGAACAACTGCCAGGGCACCAGCTGCACCATTGGAATAAGGTACTGTGTTCTGCTTGATGAAACTGGGTGAATCCCTTTTCTTCATCTTCAAGGCTTGCCCTTGTCTTCCCTCCTTCTTATAACTTTTGCTTCCGAACATTGACAATATCAAAGTACTCTTGGCTAAGTTGAATCGTGAAGGTATCAAAAATGTATTTACTAAGATAAATTATTTACCACAATTAATTAATCATCAATTAATGTACACATTAAATTACATAAATATTGCAGTAGAGCATAATACACCAGATTATAAAACAACCTAACACAACCATCATTCCTCAACAATCAAACCATCATTTGCAACTCATGTCAATCAGCCTCATTCAATCACAATAAAAATGGAACCAAACTATTAGTGCAATATATATGTAGTAGCACTTCATTAGTTAGCCCCACATAGTCTTTATCATTTCATTTCATCCACATTGAATGTGTATCAACACAATAATTGTCCAAGATGTGCTCTATTCCACGGGGTGGGTGCATTCAACAGAAAATGACAAATCCCATCCCCGGATGTTCTTCTCTACTGGTTTCGGCGTTTGCAAACAAATGGAGCAACGTTTTCATCAGGAGAAACAATTAATACAATATTACAACTGACTTCCAGTATCATATGCTCTTGATGGTCAGACCCGCAAGTATAACTCGAGGTGAATTCAAGAGAATTCAAAATCTCGAGCAAGGAGCCGGAATTATTCCAATGCTCGAACAACTAATGCCTTATGTACCACCGATGTTAACGTAAATTCAGCTCGAAAGACTCGAATTTCAAATTAAAGCTGTAAAACGCTGAAAGCAGCCAAACGTGCTGCTGAAGACATCCTCCAATTTAAATGTTGGATGCGCGTTCGTTCGGCGGTTCGTGGCTGAAGTGAAAGCGGAAGTCTCACGAACCGCCGAACCGCCGAACCACCGGTAGCATTTCATGTCACAGATACGCGTTTATTTAGTAGACCGAACTGTCAAAAAGTGATTGCAACCGTATTTGCGGTGATTACCTTGAGACATAAGGAACAAAGTGATTTGGTAGTGTATTTAACGTGTGGTTTTATTTCAAGTTTAATCTAAGTGTTGTGTTTATAACTGATGGTTCAAAAATAAATGTACTTATATTTTTTACCTGAAACCTTGAGTCAGTGTTTGCTTGAGTCACAGTAATTGTGGTTCCTTTGTGTAATCTCTGCTACTGCTCATATACGCTTTAGATAAGCCTGGCTGCTCCGCCACTGCTACCACTCTGACATAGTAGTACAGGCTTGTACCAAAGGTAAACTTGTATTGCCACCTGTAGTCTTAATTGTGTGTAGTGGTCCCTAACGGCACTGCACAGAATTCTGCCTAACACTGGTGTACAGCGGTGAGGATTTGGAAGTAGAGTGATTACACTTAGAGTGCTGCTGTTGCTTGGGTTCAACTAACCACAAGGCTAACACCACTAATTCTATTTAACTGAGAAATCATGTCAAATATGGAAAGCTTCACTGAAGAAAGTATTTTACTCTATACTGCTGAGGTTCTTAGAACCATGTGTAGGGATAAGAATATCTCTGGTAAAGCAAAGAAATCTGAACTGGTTGCAAAGTTAATGGGAAAAAGTCTGGAGAGTGGGTCAAAAGGGCCTACCACTCTAGCAAATGTGGATTTTGATGTTTCTGATTCTGAGAGTGTTAATTTAGAAGAAGTAGATTAGACCTTGTTAGGAAACCCTACAACTCCTTTACCTGCTCAGAATACACAACCTCTGTCCACAGGGACCCCCACAGGTCCTACACTTACTCCTGAATGTATTGCACTTGAGAAAATGAGACTTGAATTGGAAGTGAAACGTATTCATGCACAAACTACCATGAAACATCAAGAGTTAAGGCTCAGAGAAATGGAGCTGAATCACAAACTGGAAATGAAGAAACTGTCTCTAGAAAATGCCTATCGCCCAGAGTATTCTAGGCCTTGCAGCCCTAAGAGACCCAGTATGCCAAAGGAAATGATTGGTATGTATGAGACTAAACTTGATGTTTTGGACTGGTTAGCAATGTTTGAGTACAATCATGGGATTCAAGGTATCTCAGGGAATCAGTTGATTCCTTGGCTTTTCTCTAGGCTTCCCCCTGTTGCAAGGGATGCTGTAATGGAGTTAGGGGAGGAGGATAAGCAGGATTATGAGTGTGTGAAACTAGCATTAATAGCTAGGTTTGGGAAGACCCGTTCCCAGTATCTTAAGAGGTTTGGAATCCTCAAAAAGCATGATGGTACCCCTTGGGCTACCTGGGTGTGTGAATGTTTGAAGAACTTAGATTGTTGGGTTAAGGGTTACAAAGTGAACACTTATGAAGGTTTGAGGAATCTTGTAATGTTGGAGTCTTTTTTTGATGTCTGTTATCCTGAGCTTAGACAGCACTTGGGGTGATTAAAAGGAGATAGATCCTAAGAAGTTAGCTAAGGCTGCTGACTTGTGGGTTGCCAACAGGGCTACTCACAGGGATTCTGGGGCTACTCAGAAGAAGGATGAGGGGAAGCATCCAAAGAAAGACAACAAAGAGAATTCCAATTATTCCAATCCAAAAGAGGGCCCCAAACATAACCAGGGTAAGCCACAAGGTAAACCGGATCAGGCTAGTGTACCACCTAGTTCCACACTAGATGGAGGTCAGAGCAAGCCCCCATTCCAGAGAACATTTGGGAAATGCTTTGTTTGTGGGTAGCCTGGCCATGTGAAAGGAGATCCCAAGTGTAAGGGTAAACCTTCAGGGATCCACACTGTCTCCTTAGCCTTCTCCCAGGTGGATGAAGTACCTATGACCAGTGGAAACTTTCAGCTACTAGCTGATGAGCCCATGAGAGTCTCTGCTAGTGTTTCTTTAGTGTCCTTGGGTCTTTGGGAACAGCAGAACTTAGATGTCTATAACTCAATCCCAGATAATACTAAAGAGAATTACAAAGATAGTGTTCTTATGAATGGTCAGGAGACCCCTGCCATCAGAGACACTGGAGCCAGCATAACTGTGGTTGATGAATGTTTTTTCAAGGTGGAGGATGTTGCTAAGGCACCCAAACACCTAACCAAGTTAGCTGGAGGCCCTGTGCAAATGGTTCCCCAGTTATCAGCTCTCATCCAGTGTAATGACATGACTGTCAGGATACCTGTAAGTGTGCAAAATAACATACCTGGGAGGGTACTGCTGGGTAATGACCTTAAGACTCTTGGAGTTGTGTCTAATACCCCCAGGCTCCCCAGTAGAAGGAAGCAGGAGCTCACAAGGTCTGCAAGGGAGAGAACCTTAAGTGGCTCTCCTGGGGACATGATAGAGGAAGCTATCACCCCAAATCCACAGGACTTACTTACTGCCATTGCAGGGCATGAAAAGACAAAAGGGAAATCTAAGTCTGCCAGCAAGAAACCAGCAAGCACTCCTGTGCCCAGAAGGACATCTCTGAGACTGTCCAAAGTCACACCTGTGACTCCCACACCAGCGGAGGCTGAGTGTGAGGTTCAACCCTGTATGGTCAAACTAGATACTGAGGAATCAGATCTAGAAGAGGATCTTACCTTGGTAGGTGATCTTGACCCTGTTGACCATCCTGAGCTGCAGTCTTTACTGGCAGAAGGTGGACCCAACAGGGAAGATTTCAGCAAGGGACAAAGAGAGTGTCCTACCTTGGAAGGTCTTCGCCAACAGGCCACTTCTCAGCTCAATGGGACTGAGCCTGGGAAGTATAGGTTACACTGGGAAGATGGCCTCTTCTACAGT
This sequence comes from Ambystoma mexicanum, assembly GCF_040938575.1. Taxonomy (NCBI): domain Eukaryota; kingdom Metazoa; phylum Chordata; class Amphibia; order Caudata; family Ambystomatidae; genus Ambystoma; species Ambystoma mexicanum. The sequence goes on along the minus strand of NC_090939.1, from coordinate 94,514,276 downwards.
GAACCAACTGAGTCAACCCCTGGAGACTACAAAAGACTTGTAGTACCTATAGTGAACCGACTCCAGTTTCTGCAATTAGCCCATGAGGTACCTTTGGCTGGTCACTTAAGTTTTAAGAAGACCAAAGAAATGCTATCTCTGCACTTCTACTGGCCTAAGATGGGTACAGAAGTAGACCAATTCTGCAGAAGCTGCCACAATTGCCAAACCTCTAGCAAGAGTGGGTCCAAGAATGTGGCACCCTTAGTGCCTCTCCCAGTGGTGGGAATTCCTTTTGAGAGGGTAGGGATTGACATTTTTGGTCCTCTTGATCCTCCCACATCTTCAGGCAACAGGTTCATCCTGGTTGTAGTGGGCCATGCCACTAGATTCCCTGAAGCCATACCTATGAGGACTGTTACAGCTCCGGCTGTGGCTAAGGCCCTACTTGGTATTTTTACCAGAGTAGGTTTTCCTAAGGAGGTGATATCTGACAGGTGATAAAATGTTATGTCCCACTACATGCAAACCATGTGGAAAACCTGTGGAGTTACCTACATGTTCTCAACTGCCTACCACCCCCCCAAACCAATGGGCTGGTAGAGAGGTTTAACAGAACTACGAAGAGCATGATAGGTGCTTTAGAAGAACCCCTTAGAAGAAAGTGGGACCTTGTACTGCCATGCCTTCTCTTTGCTTATAGAGAAGTCCCTCAGGAGGGAGTAGGATTCAGTCCCTTCGAACTTCTCTATGGCCATCCAGTCAGAGGTCCATTGGCCCTGATTGAGGAGGGGTTGGAGAGTGCTCCTTCCCCCAAGCCAGTCAGAGTGACTATGTGATAGGTCTCCGGAGGAGAATGTCACATGATGGCAGAGGCAAGTGATAACTTGAGGGCTGGTCAAGCTCTGGTTAAGCATTGGCATGACCAGAAGGCTAACATGGTTGAGTTTACTCAAGACCAGCTTGTTCTTGTTATGGTCCCCACAAGGCAGAGGGCCTTGCAGGACAAATGGATAGGACCCTTCAAGGTTGTGGGAAAACTTGGAGAGGTGAACTATCTGGTGGATTTAGGCAATCCTAAGGAGGCTCCCAGAGTCTTTTACACCAACCGGTTAAAGGCTTATGTCTCCAGACCTGATATAAGAGCTCTGCTTCTAGCTTCAGCTCAGGAGGAGGAGGAGAGTGAACCTCTGCCTGACCTCCTCAGAGGCTTACCTTTAGATGAGCAAGTGGAAGGAGTCACTCTCTCTTCCAGTCTCACATCTGACCAGCAGGATGAGTGCACGTTACTGTTAAATCAGTTTGCCTCCCTGTTCTCACTTTCACCAGGCTTGACCCCTTGGGGCCAGCATGACATACACACTGGTGACTGTTTGCCTGTCAAAAGCAGGGGGTACAGAATGTCAGACCATATCAGATCCCACATAAGGAATGAGGTCAACAAGATGCTTGAACTCGGGGTTAAGAGCCCTCTAGCCCGGTTATACTTGTACCAAAGGCAGGATCCAAGGAGTTGAGATTCTGCGTGGACTATAGAGCTCTAAATGCAGTCACGATGACTGATGCCCATCCTTTGCCTAGGACAGATGAGCTGGTGGACAAACTTGGTGCATCCAAGTACCTCAGCACATTTGACCTAACGTCAGGCTATTGACAAATAGCCCTGACAGACCATGCCAAGGAGAAAACTGCATTCTTCACTCCAGCTGGCCTCTACCAATTCAAGGTGATGCCTTTTGGATTAAAGAATGCACCTGCTACATTTCAGAGGATGGTCAATCAAGTTCTGAATGGGATGGAGGACTTCTGCATGGCATACTTGGATGACATTGCAGTGTTCAGCCCTACATGGAAAGAACATATTGAACACCTAGGTTATCTATTGCAGGCTCTGGAACAGGCCCATCTGACCCTAAAGGCAAGCAAATGTCAAATTGGTCAGAGTTCAGTGGTCTACCTTGGACATGAGGTAGGAGGAAGTGAAATAAGGCCATTGCCTAGCAAGGTACAAGCTGTACAAAACTGGGCCACCCCTACTACTCAAATCCAAGTAAGAGCCTTCCTAGGTCTTACTGGGTACTATAGGAACTTCATAGAGAACTATGGGACCATAGCTTCTCCCTTAAATGTCATCTCCTCTCTCAAATTTCCTAAAAAGGTCAGGTTGAATGAAGAGTGCAATCAAGCCTTTGAAGGTCTAAAGAAAACCCTTTGTCAAACGCCAGCCCTAAGAGCTCCTGACTACCACCAACCCTTCATTGTACAAACTGATGCTTCTAATGTAGCTATAGGTGCAGTCCTTAGTCAACTGGACGAGAAAGGTCGGGAACACCCCATGTGTTTCATCAGCAGGAAGTTAAAGGATCCTGAAACAAGGTGGGCAACAATAGAATGAGAATGCTTTGCTTTTGTGTGGTCACTGAAGAGGTTTAGAACATACTTGTATGGATCTACCTTCATCATTCAAACTGACCACCAACCCTTGAGATGGCTGATGCAAATGAAAGGGGAAAACCCAAAATTACTCAGATGGTCAATCTGCCTGCAAGGATTTGATTTTTCCATTGAGCACAGAGCAGGAAGTCACCACCAAAATGCTGATGGTCTCTCTAGGATGTTTGTAACCGACTAGAGGTAAGAGGTCCATCCAGGAGTGGATTAAATACTCCTGTCCCTTAGTCTGGGGGGGGCGAGTGTTAGGGAGAATTCTCCTTCAAGGGCGGATTTCCCTCACCTAGTGAGTCCCCCAGCAGCTTTGCTGGATTTCTGGAGTTTATTTTTTTCCTACTATACATTGAGAGGAGATCCCAAAACCATCCTAAATACAGAATGGAGTCCTACCTCAAATCTGTGTGTACAAGGGGAGGTAGAACTGTGGTAATTGTCAACAGGTACTCACTATTAAAACGTCACAAAATATTTTATTTAAATAATAACTGAATAAAAGTTTCATATAAAAGATTTTTCTATTAGATACATTCATCATAATACTCTAAAGATACACAAAAATATATAGTAACAAACAAATGTTTTCTAAAATGAGTTTTTCAAAACACATTCATTAATATGTAAAACAGCCTATAGGAAAAAGGGCCTATTAGGTCCAGGTATTAGACCAATCACAATCTCTAAATACTTCTGTTTGAAAAAAGAGTTCTCACAGAAGTAATTAAACTGGAAAAACAAGCTATACCAATGTATCAGAATTTAAGCTCTGTAGAAAGAGAAGCGATGGAATCTCTAGCAGCGAATCAAGAAATCATTATAAAAAGAGCGATAAAGGCGGAGCGATAGTGTTGCAGACTAAAAAAGACTATATAGAAGAATGCCTGAGACAACTGAATAACATCGAATTCTATAAGAAATTAACAACAGATCCAACAAATGAATTGAAAAAACTTATAGAAGTAAAAACTACAAAAGCTCAAGAAAGAGGGTGGATTAGCAAACAAGAATGCCAATTTCTAAATAATCAGGAACCAACTATACCTAAATTTTATTGCTTACCAAAAATCCACAAAACCCTTAGTAAACCACCAGGAAGACCTATCGTCTCGAGCATCAACTCTATTGTAGAGCCACTCTCTAAATTCGCTGATCGCTACCTAAAAGGAAATGTGATGAAGATGAAATCTTACCTTAAAGACACTAAGGAAGTAATAAAAAAAATATGAACATCATCCTTATACCCCAGAGAATTTATATCTCATAGGTTTATACATTATTTCCCTGTATACTAACATCCCGCAACAGGCGACTCTGGAAACAATTGAAGAAATTCTACTTAATCCCAGTGATAATGATCCAGTTCCAAGTTCATTTATCTTATGGTGTATAGACTTAGCACTTACCAGAAATTACTTTGAATTTTGTGGCACTTTTTACCAGCAAATAGAGGGAACTGCCATGGGGGCCACCATGGCCCCGAGTTTGGCTAATCTGTTTGTAGAATATTTTGAAAAAAAGTACATTTACACACCAAACCCATTTTCATCTAACATCCAATCTTGGGCGAGGTACATTGACGATGTATTCATGATATGGTTGGGTGCTAGTGAAGAAGCAGAAGAATTCCTCAGATGGCTTAATAACTGTAACCGACACCTTAAATTTACCATGAACATAAAAAAATCATCCATTGATTTTGTAGAGCTAACTATCTTCCATGAGGAAGGCCGTCTACTAGTTAAACCATTCCATAAGACAACTGAGAAAAATTCACTTTTACACTATGAAAGTCATCATGTGAAACATCTGAGAGATAACTTGCCCTACGGCCAGTTTTTGCGTCTCAAGAAAAATAGTAGCCAAAAGGAAGCTTTTGAAACAGAAGCTAAGAATCTTACATCTAAATTAAAACAAAGAGGTTACCCAAAAAAATTGATTAAAACATCTGAAAAAAGAGCTTCAAATAACAACCGAGAAGCCCTTTTAGAAGATAAAATAAAATCTCTGCAACAAGATCGATTAGTCTGCGTTAACACCTTTTCTAATCTCAGTTTAAAAATCAGCCAAATTGTAAAGCGACACTGGAAAATATTTAAAGATTCCAATTTTGAAATACCGACACCGATGTTTGCCTATAAAAAATCCCTAACAATAGGAAATCGAGTAAGCAGCAGCAAGTTAAAAGAAAAAACACCTGCTATGAGGAGTATAACACAGAGCTCGGGTCTTACACCCATAATTGGACATTACCCATGTGGGAACTTTGCAATGTGTAAACTTACCAAAAAAACTAAAGAAGTGAATATTGGGATAGCAAGACCATGACAACAAAAACAAATGACAAACTGCAACTCTGAATATGTAATTTACATGATTACTTGTCCCTGCAACAAACATTAAGAGGCCGATTCATGGAATAATTAGCGCGGCGCAAGTGGGCAAAAACGTGCGAATCGCAATGGAATAGCGAAAATCGCAGTGCAATTGCGAAAATCGCACGAAAAGCAGCGCACGTCGATTCATGGAAGGCCGTGCGCGAGAAAACCAGCGGATGTGCGATAAAAAGTGCGCGGCGCACGTTGGCGCACAGGCCATCTAACAGCGTGCGCCAGGTCACTGCGAAAATCGCACAGGCCACAGCGAAAATCGCACATAGCGCGGCGCACGCAACAAAAGTAGGCGGAACACAGGCGTAACACTCGGAATGGGGAACAACTTGCCAAAACGTGGGCGTCACGGGGGAAGTACAGGGCACAAGTGCGCGGAACGCCCACACGCTCGCCTACAACACGTATTCATGGAATAGAATAGGGGAAAAAAGCGCACGCTCAAACCAGCGCACAGGCACAAACACGACCGCCACAAGAAAGCAGGCGGTAGCGTCTCTGCGGCTGTAAGAAATGTGCGCCAAAAGGTGCGCCAACAAATCGCACCTATATACTGCCATGATGAATGTCCCATACTGTGGCCCTCCAGGAAAAAAGACGTGCAAAGGGGTACCCACAAACACGGACACCCGCTGACAAAAAATACGTGTGCGTGTATACCGGGGTGCGCGGGAAGTCTAACACGCGATTTCAGCAGGGTACGTGCATCACAGGGGTTAGTTCCACACGCGAACAGCCTGGGCGCGTGTATTTCAGGGGTGCGCGGGAAGTTCCACACGCGAACAGCCTGGGCGCGTGTATTTCAGGGGTGCGCGGGAAGTTCCACACGCGAACAGCCTGGGCGCGTGTATTTCAGGGGTGCGCGGGAAGTTCCACACGCGAACAGCCTGGGCGCGTGTATTCCAGGGGTGCGCGGGAAGTTCCACACGCGAACAGCCTGGGCGCGTGTATTTCAGGGGTGCGCGGGAAGTTCCACACGCGAACAGCCTGGGCGCGTGTATTTCAGGGGTGCGCGGGAAGTTCCACACGCGAACAGCCTGGGCGCGTGTATTTCAGGGGTGCGCGGGAAGTTCCACATGTGATTTGACAGTGTGGGTCCTCCCAGGTGTACCCTGTACACCCTCCACGGCCCCTGCAGGCAGCCCACACCACAGGGGACTACCCTGCATCCCTGGTCATGTCCCGCAGGCAGCCCACCCACCATGGGCATGCCCCCCAGCAAAGGCACATGTCTCCTTGAACTAATGAACACCAACTCATGTCCCCTTGCACCCCCACCCCCCAGCACTGTGGGGCACCTGCCAGCAAGCCCCCACCCATGTCCAACTCATGTCCCCTACCCCCCCCCCACCCCCCAGCACTGTGGGGCACCTGCCAGCAGGCCCCCACCCATGTCCAACTCATGTCTCCCACCCCCCCCACACCCCAGCACTGTGGGGCACCTGCCAGCAGGCCCCCACCCATGTCCAACTCATGTCTCCCACCACCCCCACCCCCCAGCACTGTGGGGCACCTGCCAGCAGGCCCCCACCCATGTCCAACTCATGTCTCCCACCACCCCCACACCCCAGCACTGTGGGGCACCTGCCAGCAGGCCCCCAGCCATGTCCAACTCATGTCTCCCACCACCCCCACCCCCCAGCCACCAGGGTCACCCTCCACCAGGCCCCCACTCATGTCACCCACCACCCCCACACCCCAGCAGTGCAGGGTCACCCTCCACCAGGCCCCCACTCATGTCACCCACCACCCCCACCCCCCAGCAGTGCAGGGTCACCCTCCACCAGGCCCCCACTCATGTCTACCACCACCCCCACCCCCCAGCCACCAGGGGCACCCTCCACCAGGCCCCCACTCATGTCACCCACCACCCCCACCCCCCAGCAGTGCAGGGTCACCCTCCACCAGGCCCCCACGCATGTCTCCCACCACCCCCACCCCCCAGCACTGTGGGGCACCTGCCAGCAGGCCCCCACCCATGTCCAACTCATGTCCCCCACCCCCCCACCCCCCAGCACTGTGGGGCACCTGCCAGCAGGCCCCCACCCATGTCCAACTCATGTCTCCCACCACCCCCACCCCCCAGCACTGTGGGGCACCTGCCAGCAGGCCCCCACCCATGTCCAACTCATGTCTCCCACACCCCAGCACTGTGGGGCACCTGCCAGCAGGCCCCCACCCATGTCCAACTCATGTCTCCCACCACCCCCACCCCCCAGGCACCAGGGTCACCCTCCACCAGGCCCCCACTCATGTCTACCACCACCCCCAGCCACCAGGGTCACCCTCCACCAGGCCCCCACTCATGTCACCCACCACCCCCACACCCCAGCAGTGCAGGGTCACCCTCCACCAGGCCCCCACTCATGTCACCCACCACCCCCACACCCCAGCAGTGCAGGGTCACCCTCCACCAGGCCCCCACTCATGTCACCCACCACCCCCACCCCCCAGCAGTGCAGGGTCACCCTCCACCAGGCCCCCACTCATGTCTACCACCACCCCCACCCCCCAGCCACCAGGGGCACCCTCCACCAGGCCCCCACTCATGTCACCCACCACCCCCACCCCCCAGCAGTGCAGGGTCACCCTCCACCAGGCCCCCACTCATGTCACCCACCACCCCCACCCCCCAGCAGTGCAGGGTCACCCTCCACCAGGCCCCCACTCATGTCTACCACCACCCCCACCCCCCAGCCACCAGGGGCACCCTCCACCAGGCCCCCACTCATGTCACCCACCACCCCCACCCCCCAGCAGTGCAGGGTCACCCTCCACCAGGCCCCCACTCATGTCTACCACCACCCCCACCCCCCAGCCACGAGGGTCACCCTCCACCAGGCCCCCACTCATGTCACCCACCACCCCCACCCCCCAGCAGTGCAGGGTCACCCTCCACCAGGCCCCCACTCATGTCACCCACCACCCCCACCCCCCAGCAGTGCAGGGTCACCCTCCACCAGGCCCCCACTCATGTCACCCACCACCCCCACCCCCCAGCAGTGCAGGGTCACCCTCCACCAGGCCCCCACTCATGTCTCCCACCCCCCCCCACCCCCCAGCACTGTGGGGCACCTGCCAGCAGGCCCCCACCCATGTCCAACTCATGTCTCCCACCACCCCCACCCCCCAGGCACCAGAGTCACCCTCCACCAGGCCCCCACTCATGTCTCCCACCACCCCCATCCCCCAGCACTGTGGGGCACCTGCCAGCAGGCCCCCACCCATGTCCAACTCATGTCCCCCACCCCCCCACCCCCCAGCACTGTGGGGCACCTGCCAGCAGGCCCCCACCCATGTCCAACTCATGTCTCCCACCACCCCCACCCCCCAGCACTGTGGGGCACCTGCCAGCAGGCCCCCACCCATGTCCAACTCATGTCTCCCACCACCCCCACACCCCAGCACTGTGGGGCACCTGCCAGCAGGCCCCCACCCATGTCCAACTCATGTCTCCCACCACCCCCACACCCCAGCACTGTGGGGCACCCTCCACCAGGCCCCCACTCATGTCACCCACCACCCCCACCCCCCAGCAGTGCAGGGTCACCCTCCACCAGGCCCCCACTCATGTCACCCACCACCCCCCAGCAGTGCAGGGTCACCCTCCACCAGGCCCCCACTCATGTCTCCCACCACCCCCACCCCCCAGCACTGTGGGGCACCTGCCAGCAGGCCCCCACCCATGTCCAACTCATGTCCCCCACCCCCCCCCACCCCCCAGCACTGTGGGGCACCTGCCAGCAGGCCCCCACCCATGTCCAACTCATGTCTCCCACCACCCCCACCCCCCAGCACTGTGGGGCACCTGCCAGCAGGCCCCCACCCATGTCCAAATCATGTCTCCCACCACCCCCACACCCCAGCACTGTGGGGCACCTGCCAGCAGGCCCCCACCCATGTCCAACTCATGTCTCCCACCACCCCCACCCCCCAGGCACCAGGGTCACCCTCCACCAGGCCCCCACTCATGTCTACCACCACCCCCACCCCCCAGCCACCAGGGTCACCCTCCACCAGGCCCCCACTCATGTCACCCACCACCCCCACACCCCAGCAGTGCAGGGTCACCCTCCACCAGGCCCCCACTCATGTCACCCACCACCCCCACACCCCAGCAGTGCAGGGTCACCCTCCACCAGGCCCCCACTCATGTCACCCACCCCCCCCACCCCCCAGCAGTGCAGGGTCACCCTCCACCAGGCCCCCACTCATGTCTACCACCACCCCCACCCCCCAGCCACCAGGGGCACCCTCCACCAGGCCCCCACTCATGTCACCCACCACCCCCACCCCCCAGCAGTGCAGGGTCACCCTCCACCAGGCCCCCACTCATGTCACCCACCACCCCCACCCCCCAGCAGTGCAGGGTCACCCTCCACCAGGCCCCCACTCATGTCTCCCACCACCCCCACCCCCCAGCACCGTGGGGCACCTGCCAGCAGGCCCCCACCCATGTCCAATCCATGCCCCCCTGCACCTGGGTCCCAACATTCCCCAATCATGTCCGTAATGCCCATCCTCCCCTGCCAAAAGGCCCAACCAACTATCACACCCACCCACATATCAAAGGCAATTACATGTTACACCCCCAATGTAAATAATGCAATTTAACACATGTCTGTCACACACAATGGCTGCAAGTGAATGACAAAACACCCAACATGACATGCCTGAAAGCAATGAGATGATACGACACATTGAAGATTAAAAAAATAATATGTATTGAACAGCAAATAAGAAAAAACACAAAGCAAATCAAACAAAACAAGATGAATGTCCAAGAAAAAATTCTGAAAAATTAAAATAAGCCAATTAAGAAGATCATCCTGGGTCCATGAGCCCTACCAAATTAAACCTAACTGACTACTAACTAAAAAGTGAACTATATACAAAAAAGTGGTGCATTGTCCAATCGCAACCAAAAAAAAATCAAAAAAACAAAGGAAACCTAACCCTAACTATACAACTATATACAAAGGCAGCGGGCTATTCGGACGGCTCACTGGTTGTTGTCATGGGCCAGGGCATCATCGAACTCCTGGTCAATGGCTTGGAGGCGGGCATGTTCCCTGGCCCCGAGGTCCCGCAGGGATAACGCAGTGTCCAGCTCAAACTCCCTGCGAAGACCCTCGAGGCACTCAGCCCGCCTCAGCGCCCTCCGCATGGAGTCCTCCGCCCTGACCATCGTGAGCCGTTCCTCCTCTGCCCGCTGCCGCTCCGCACCTATCCGCTGGCACAACCTCTCCCACACGGAAGCCACTCCCATTCCAGGGTTCTCCTGCCCTCCGGCCGATGCCTGCACCCCTGATGTTGATGGCCCCGAGCCATGATGCCTCCCACGTTGAGCCTGCTGCTGCCTCCGACGCAACTGCCTGTGCCAGCACGACGGCATCCAGGCTGATGGAAACCACCGACGCCGTCGTGCACGTGCCCTGCCCGATGATGCCGTCACATCCTCCATCTGCTGGGGTCCAGTTGGTCTGGTGTCCACCCCTGCTGGATCTCTGACTCCCGACTGTGGCAGGGATGGGATCCCCACCGAGCTGGCTGCATTGGTCGGGGCAGGTCCATAGGGGGCCCTGGTGGCATCTGGGCTGGAAGACGGCAAGGAGAACGACTGGTGGATAGCCTGCACAGAGGAGGAGAGGGCCGCCACATTGGCCAACACATGCAGGAAACCCCCGAACATGGCCGATCCCAATTGGGCCACGTCGGCACGGTGCACTTCGTGATGACGTGCGTGCTCCTCCCGGGAAGCACGCACGGCATCACGAATCACAGCCGTGCGCATCGCGACCCCAATCAGGACCTTCTCCGCACGGCCAGGGGTTCCCACGTCCGCAGGTGGAGGGGAGTCAGGTGACATGGACATCCCCTCTACCTGCGGACAGGCCTGGGACGGGGCATCCCTGCTGGTGCATGGTGGTGCACTCACAGGGTCAGGGACAGCGACATGCACAGGCCCCTCCACGGTGACCTGTGCTGCCTCCTGCCCCTGGCCCTGGACTGCACCACTTGCACCAGCAGGGATGCCCCCACCAGGCCCCATGTGTGCCCCAGTGGCGGCCTCCTCCTCCTCTGTGCAAACCACCAACCTGGATGGCTCCTCACCGTCTCCCACCGTAGCAGGCCCCTGTGGGGGCTCACCCACCCCTTCCGCTGCAGCCGTGGGGGCATCCCCGCCACCTTGCTCCACAGCGCCGTCTCCGCCCTCTTCTTCACTAGCCGCTGCGTAGAGGGAGACAAAGAACACAAGCATCAGGGCACTGTACAATGGTCCCCTAGACAGGAAGCAATAGCAGATGAGCACCACTGTCAAAGTACACTTCCATCATGTCCCTCCACAACACATGGGTCAGTCCAGGCAAAACACACACAGTAACAGGCATGGTGCATGCCATGGACATTTCCATGCATGTCCAATGGACTCTTGAAACATTCAATGATATGTAACTCACATGCATCATGCCTCATGCCCATCACATGCACACACTTCACCTCAGTCACATCCATCTGGCCCCAAACACACCAAACACAGCGGTTACAAGGGTAATTTGGCTGCTTTACTGAATCTCTGCATTGTCACACACATGTGTCATGCATCCATGGCATGCACAAGTCACAGACACGCAGGTCAGGCACACAGACATGGCTACCATATATGTACCTGGCATCAGCACCCATCCCTCACCCCCACCCATGTCCAGGTACAGAGACTGGCATGCTCTCATGTTCAAAATCTGAATAGGGCTCCCCATGCGTCATTTCAACACATGCAACAACCATGTGCATCACACATCACTGGTCGCACATGCATTACCATGATGTCCCTGCACACATACATGCATACATGGCCTATGGCACACATACAGGCAAGTATCATAGAACCAGCACACCGCAACATGCCCTGTCTCACACAGTAATGCATGGACACTTACCGCTCAACTCCAGACGGGCCTCCCTCTCAAGGATCTGGGCGTGGAGCGCTGGGCGTACGCGTTCCAGGACCCTCATCTGGATGGAACTCATGCGGCCCCGGCCCCCCTCCACGAGGCGCCGGGCCTTCACAAGGGTCCTGGACCTCAAGTCCTCCCAGCGCTTCTTGATCTTCAGGACGTCGCGGGTTGCCACCCCCTCCGCGTTGATGGCAACCACACAGTCGGCCCAGATCCTCTGCCGTCCTTCCTTGCTGGCGCGGGACGATCCAAAGAGGGCATCATACTGCCCCAGGACATGCTCCACCAGGACACCAACTTCGGTGACAGTGAAGCTGGTGCCCCTCTGCCCCTCTGGCCTGGGGTTGCCACTGGTGCCAGATGTGGAAGTGCCCGACATGGCAACCCCAGAGGCAGGTGTGGGTGGGCAACTGGGTCCTGGGGCTGGGCTGTGGAGCGATGTAATACCAGTCGGGACTCTTCAGTTCCAGCAGGGGTGGACACAGCAACTGGACCCCTGCAGATGGCTGATGTGCAGGCACCAAATGGCAGGGCACGGTGGCAGCAGGCAGGCAGGCAGGCAGGCAGCAGCAGATGGCACGTGGGAGGCTGCTCGGGGCACTGGGGGGCAGTAACTCGGCCTTCTGGGCAGGAGCGTGGGCTTCCGTGTGTTTTCGCGTGGCCAGCTTGATACGGAGTGATTTGGCACGTGAAAATCCTGCACGTCAGCGTGAAATCCGAGGAAAGGCCCTTAGCGCGTAAGCGCGTCAGCACGCATACGCGATTCTATTGGACCAGAGTCCCTCAGCGCGTAAGCGCGTCTGTGACGTGACCCGCACGGGTGTTCCCCACTCAGCACGTGATGACGGGGCACACGTGGAGATACTGCACGTCAGAGTGTCATCGCGTGTAATTGGACAAAAGTGCGCGTACACGCGATTGGCCTATGTACGTGTATTTAATGGGTGCGCGGCCACTTACACACGCAAGTACGTCAGCGAACCTGTATCACGTGGTGCGTGTGAATTTCCGCACGCTATTGGACTGGGAACTGGATTCCAGGGGTGCGCGGGTCACACGCTGTATCCCGTGGTGCGTGTGAATTTCCACACGCTATTGGACTGGGAACTGGATTCCAGGGGTGCGCGGGTCACACGCTGTATCCCGTGGTGCGTGTGAATTTCCACACGCTATTGGACTGGGAACTGGATTCCAGGGGTGCGCGGGTCACACGCTGTGTCCCGTGGTGCGTGTGAATTTCCACACGCTATTGGACTGGGAACTGGATTCCAGGGGTGCGCGGGTCACACGCTGTATCCCGTGGTGCGTGTGAATTTCCACACGCTATTGGACTGGGAACTGGATTCCAGGGGTGCGCGGGTCACACGCTGTATCCCGTGGTGCGTGTGAATTTCCACACGCTATTGGACTGGGAACTGGATTCCAGGGGTGCGCGGGTCACACGCTCGCCTAGAACACGCGCTAAGCATAAATTGCGGACTTTAACAATAACAAGCTCAGACGCCAGGATGAACATACCGTTCCTAGCAGCAGTGGCAGTGGGCTACCAAAGGAGGAGGAGGAGGATAGTCAGGGCCAGAATATTCACACCCAGAACCAGCCTTTTCGGGATGCCTGATGACCAGGTGTATGGGAGGTACAGGTTTCCACCACACATCATACTGGACCTGGTGAGTGAGTGGGAGGATGACCTCACATCACCCACCCTGTGCTCCCAAGCACTCAGCCCCCTGGAGAAGGTCCTCAATGTACTGCACTTCTTAGCCACTGGATCATTTCAGCGGACAAGTGCCATAGTGGGTGGGGTGTCACAGGCCACCCAGTCACGCTGCCTACACCAGGTCTTGAACATCATGACTGCACGCCCATCAGTCCGCAGGCACATATACCTGCCCAGAACACCTGCAGAAAGGCATGCTGCCGCCCTGGATTTTTACGCAGTGGCACGATTCCCCAAAGTGCTAGGTGCCATCGACTGCACCCATGTGGCTCTACGTCCCCTCAGGGCATCTGAGCACATCTATAGGAACCGCAAGCACTGGCATTCCATCAACGTGCAGGTAGCATGTAATGCCAAGGGAATCATCACCTCAGTATATGCCAACTATCCCGGCTCCACCCACGACAGCTTCATTTACCGAATGTCCACCCTAAGCCGGGACCTAGAAGCTGGGCGGCATGGCGATACATGGCTGCTTGGTGAGTATGTATGCCACTGCACATGCATGCATGTTGGATACTGAGCAAGGTCACAACCTCACCAATGATACCAATCCCCACCTCCACAGGGGACAGTGCCTACCCTCTCAGCCCCCACATGATGACGCCAATTCGGAACCCCACCACGCCACCCCAGGTAAGATTTAACACAGCCCACATTACAACCAGGGGCATAGTGGAGCGCACATTCGGAGTGCTGAAGTCACGCTTTCGCTCCCTTGACCGTTCTGGCGGGCAGCTGTTATACGCTCCCCCAGTAGTGTGCAGGATCATAGTGGCAGCATGTGTCCTGCACAACGTTGCAACACGCCGGGGCCTGGCCGTGGACATGGTGGTGGCCCCACATCCCCAACCACATGCACAGCCGCTGCGCATGGGAGGGGAAAGGGCACGGGGGGAGGCAGCCCGTACACAGCTAGTGGCTAATTGCTTCACATAGAAATCACACCCCTGTGGAGTGCACACTACCCTGGCACATTCCATCTGACAATCAATGATGACTCAACCTGACACTGATCCTGAATGTGTGGAGAATGAACCGGGAATTCCATGTCAGCCTGAGATTGTTCACCTGGAAGTGTCACAATGTGTGCATCCCTACCCACACAGACACCACCAATGCAGTTTTGTGAAGTTACACATTGAAGCAGCTAAAATGAATACCCACTTGCAAAATGCAACAAGAGGACAGTGCCATGTCAGCCAACCCAACCCCAGCACTGCCACACGACACACCGTGCCATGTCATGCTAATTGCAGGTAAACAAAGTAATCCCCACAACATGACATCACTCTCACTATGTACAGTGGCACTATTAGAAACCTGCAACACCTGAAATGCTCACAGCAATGCCGGACCAACAACATACTTGAGCACGTAGTACCATTAACATGACATCAAAAATGTTACATATTAGTAGTCTCACCACCTGGAAATGCCTGCACTCCCACCACTACCAACTGTGCAGTGTTGGCGCCATGTAGAGTTGTAGGTGCACTGCTGCCAACATGGTCCCCATCGCCAGACTAGAGGTCCTTGTGTGGACTTGAGGAAGGGACCTGCAAATTGGGAGGTAGACACAGAAGAAGAGTTACACATCAATGCAACATGCAGTGTACAACACAACAGCAATATGCACTATGAATGTATACACAGTATTGACTACAGACTGGCCACACAGCTCATGGGAGTCCAACGTCACTGTGTAATTCACTGTCACTTGGGCACACCCTTTGCAAGCCCATGGAAACGGGAAGCAGGAGGGGTGTGTGTGACTCAAACCCAAGCATCTGAACCAAATGCATTACAAGCCTGCATGTGCCCAGCCACAATGCAGCGTATGCCCACAGGAACCACGGAAGCCAACACATCGAAGCCAACACATCGGAGCCAACAGATCGGAGCCAACAGATCGGAGCCAACAGATCGTCCCAAAAAAAT
Source organism: Ambystoma mexicanum (assembly GCF_040938575.1). Classification (NCBI taxonomy): domain Eukaryota; kingdom Metazoa; phylum Chordata; class Amphibia; order Caudata; family Ambystomatidae; genus Ambystoma; species Ambystoma mexicanum. The sequence goes on along the minus strand of NC_090939.1, from coordinate 94,498,842 downwards.
TGGGAATAAAAGAAATCAAAAAAAAAATAAAAATAAGAAACAATCAAAAATGGCCATTGATGGGCCCGGGGGGGTTGGGGAGGCCACCCAGGAGGTCCGAGGACAGGATGCACACCAGAACCCACCTGCGTGGATCCTGGGAAGATAAAACACCTCCATGGGCTCATGGCCCACACGGCTACCCTATTGTGGGAGTATCACTGCTGTCGCTATTATCACCCTGTGCAGCTGCATCCGGAGGTGGTTGCACTATGGGAGGCAGCCCACGCAAGGCCCTAGTCTGCTCCTCCATGGCTGCAAGCATGCGGGTGTGGTAGGTCTGGTTCTGGAGGATGAGTGTGCGGAGGTCCCCATGCAACAACTCACGGGATGCCCGGACCTCCGCCCTCGTTGCCTGCATCTCAGCTGAGAGCGTACGGGTGAGACGCTCCAGCTGCTGTTCTGTCCTTTGGTGTGTTGAAGCCTCAAGCTCAACAAGAGTCGTCCTGAGGTGTAGGAGCTCCTGCCTCAGGGCTTCCCTGTGGCCCTGGGACTCAATGGAGATGGCCTCCTGCAGAGTCGCCAGTGCCGCCCGCCTGTCCCTGTTGGACCCCAACATGTCCTCCCTGTGTGACTGGCAGATGGAGTCGGTTGCCTGCTCTAGTCGCTCCATCAGCCTTTCTGGGGGGACAATGGAAGTGGCCACCCTATCCATGGCCTGAGCCATCATCTCGGATGATGCAGCCTGTTGGGTAGCCATACCGTAAATGGATTGCTCCCATGCGGTATTGCCGGGTGGCGTACGGCCACCACGTCGGCGGGCACCACACCTGTCTGGGGCAAGGCGAACTGCGCCTTGCTGTGCCGGCACTGCCTGAGGCTGCAGGACTGCATTCCCCCTCTGATCTGCTGGCCCAGGAACAGGATCAGATGTCGCGGAGTGTGACCCTGCATCCGTAACCACCGAAGGCGTAGCTGCCAACACTGACATCCCCATGGAGGGTACTGACCCTGGTGCAGGTGGGTGAGACAGAACAGAATCCCTCCCTGGAACACTCACCAGCGACGGCACGTAGGTCTCATCCGAATCAACACCTGAGTACAGCTCGGGGGAGGTGCAGCCAGAGACACCCCTTGAGAGCACGACCTGCAGCACTTGTGGGTTCTCCCCCACCACCACACCATGTCCCTCACTGGTGGTTGGTCGGCCCTGGGACACCTCCTGGGTCTGCACCATCTCCACAACCCCAGCAGTATCAGGTGCGTCTTCCCCTGCAAAGACATGAAAACAAAGTAATGGAAACAGGCATTAGCACCATGGCACACATTGAGGGCTGAGAAGCAAGAGAACCAGTACTTGATTGACACATGTCCCACATGACTAAAACCCTCCCATGCATGCACCCTCACTGCGTATGAAGTGCAGGCAAATGGCACACACTGATGACACCAAGATGGAAGATGAACAAATTTTCTGCATGCTGCCTGGCAGTGGCATCACACATTGGCCTGTGATTGGCAGGTGAAACACACATGCCATCACACAGATGGCATGTACCATTGCTATTGAGTGAAGATGGAGAGGAGGGCAGCACCTATTCATTCAGTCCAGTTCCCGCATGTAATAGCTTTTCTGATTCTAACAGGTCAGATTTTTCACCTGGAGCTGCCAGTCTGAAATGGTCAAATTGCACAGGGACATGTGTGTACAAATGATATCCAGGTAACAAAGTCACTCCACTTTACCATACCCATGTCAGACATGTGACTAGTGGACAGCGACATGCCTAGTGAAAGTGGTGGAATGCAAACAAACTGACTGAATGAACAGTGAAAAATAAGCAAATATGTTGTGTCAAGGTGACACTTCAAGGGCAACTGGCGTGCAGTTGTGCTAGATGTCTACTGTTGGCAGAAGGGATACTGCTATGGCCAAATGCAGCTGCGCAGGAAGTATTGCATGAAGCACATGGCTGACCCATACGACTGAGGCGCACACACTCTCACCTGGCACCCAAACAGAAGCCCTCACACACACACCATGCACATGGATGACACACACATGCATGTGCACTCACCGGACAATGCCTCGTAATCAGCCAGATCTCCCACGCCTTGGATCTGTTCCTCCGTGACGTAGGTCCCAGCGACTGACTCATGTGGAGTGAGTTCCATGTCTACTACTGGAGACCCACCTCCAGTCACTAGAGTTGCGGCATGACTTGAGGCCAGCTTACTCTTTGCCCTGCGCTTTAGGTCATTCCAGCGCTTATAGCAATCATTGGCTGTGCGCCTCACGATTCCAAGGGCACTTACGATGTCCGCAACGGTCTGCCAGTGTGCCTGGCGTTGTGCAGGTGTGGTCTTGGATCCTGCAACAATGACCATCTCGTTGTCATGTCCGGACACATACTCGACAAGTGCATTCAGTTCGTCATCCGTGAAGCTGGGCTTCCTGGACGGGCCGGACTGTGTAGCCGTGTCTGGGGCATCAGCCTGTGCCGGACGAGCACTCTTCCTCTTCCGCTTGGAAGGTGGTGGTGATCCTGAGTGTCCTGCGCCGCTCTGGACACTAGGGGCAGGAGCCCTGGTGGACTCTGTATCAGGAGTGTGGGATTGCACACTCAGCATGGGAGTTGGTGCAGGCATTGGCTCTAGTGTGATGGTGTCAGGGGGAATGTCAGCAGCATGGACTAGGACCGACACTGTCCTGGCTGGGTGTGTGAGGGCTGGGGTGGATGGAGCCGCAGCTGCCCCTGCAGCCACTCCGCCCTGCCTCCTTGGTGCAGCAGATGACCTTGCTGCCCCAGATCCACGTGGCATGATGGCATCAACGTGCACCAGCGCACGTGTCGTAGCCCTGCTGACCTGGAAGTCAGCCATGGAGTCAGCCAGGTCTGGTGCCACAATGGGCTGGTCCAACAAGGGCTGAGCATGGATGGTGTCAGCCACTTCAGCCTCAACGGGAGGGGGGGAGGGGGGTGAGGGGGGGGGATGATGGGTGCCCTTGACTGGTCCTCCACACATGGGGGGACAGGCTCACCCTGCAAGTTACGACCACGTCCCCTACCGGATCCACCACGGCCACCACTTGTGGCTCTTCCACCTTTGCCACCCTTACGGAATCTTCGCCTCCCAGCCATGGCACTGATATTAATGTGCGTATGGGAGTGGCTGTAGACAATTGTCCTGGGCAATTGGGGGTCAAAGGGGTTGGGTACCAGATGGTAATTGTACCCTAGTGCTCTAGCACGGCTGATTGTAACCCCTGGGGAAAGATGACGGGTCACGCAACGCACAGGAGGCCCAAAAAAGGGAGATGACGTGCACGCAACCCCTCCTAGACCACGTGTGCAGAAAGAAAAACCTGCACTACGCTGTGGCACCCAGTAACACAAGAATGAACGTATGTGTGTCACACGCAGCCTAGAATGACCTCTGAAGGGGTAGGCTACACACGGGGCAAGCACAGAAGTTGGATACGTGCGTGACTCACCGTCTGCCAGGTAAAAGAGCGTGAAGAATGAGCGCGTTTGGCTGGCTAAACCCCCGCCAAAAGAAGATGTGTACGCTGTCTGAGAAGACAGGACAACAGTAGAAGGGGACACTGTTTGAGGGAACAGGCCCAGGTAAACCAGTAAAAGAGAAAAAAGAGAAAAAGCTGTCAGAGGTAACAGGGAATACGAACTGGAAACGCCGTGAAGTAAATCGCGTGTGAAACGACAAGAAGTACAGAATTCACCCACTCGCTCTCCACGAAAAGCACGTACAAGGAAATGGTGTTCTACATGTACCTTATATACAGGCCCACACGTACAGCGTCACTTACGCGGCGTGTACGTTCACCAATCACACGCTTTGTCACTCCTGCGTGTAGATCCATTTTCACCAATCACACGCTTTGTCACTTCTGCGTGTAGATCCATTTTCACCATTCACACGCTTTGTCACTTCTGCGTGTAGATCCATTTTCACCAATCACACGCTTTGTCACTTCTACGTGTACATCCATTTTCACCAATCACACGCTTTGACACTGGGACGTGTCACGCAACCATTTCCTGCACGTGCAGGTGACTATAGGCGCGCATATGCTGTTGACGGGTTTACGCGCTAAGGGCCTTTGCTGACGTGTGGGATTTCACTCCCTATCAGGCTGTCCACGCGTTCACACACGAGAGACCACGCTCCTGGCCAGGAGGCCAAATTACTGCCCCCCAGAGCCCTGAGCACGCTCCCACCTGCCATCTGCTGCTGTCTGACTGCCTGCTGGCCACGTGCCCCACAGTGCTGGTGGGTGGGGGTGTTGGGAGACATGGGTGGGGGCCTGGTGGAGGGTGCCCCTGCACTGGTGGGGGTGGTGGGAGACATGGGTGGGGGCTTGGTGGAGAGTGCCCCTGGTGGGGGGGGTGGGGGTGGTGGGAGACATGGGTGGGGGCCTGGTGGAGGCTGCCCCTGGTGGCGGGAGGGTGGGGGTGGTGGGAGACATGAGTGGGGGCCTGGTGGAGGCTGCCCCTGCACTGCTGGGGGGTGGGGGTGCAGGGGGACATGAGCAGGTGTGCAGGGTAGTCCCCTGTTTTGTAGGCTGCCTGCAGGGGCCGTGGAGGGTGTACAGGGAACACCTGTGAGGACCCACCCAGCCTAATCGCGTGTGATGATTCCCACGCACCCCTGTAATACACGTACCCTGGCCAATCGCGTGTTAAACTTCCCGCGTACCCCTGTAATACACGTACCCTGGCCAATCGCGTGTTAAACTTCCCGAATACCCCTGTAATACACGTACCCTGGCCAATCGCGTGTTAAACTTCCCGCGTACCCCTGTAATACACGTACCCTGGCTAATCGCGTGTTAAACTTCCCGCATACCCCTGTTATACACGTACCCTGGCCAATCGCGTGTTAAACTTCCCGCGTACCCCTGTAATACACGTACCCTGCCTAATCGCGTGTTAAACTTCCCGCGTACCCCTGTAATACACGTACCCTGGCCAATCGCGTGTTAAACTTCCCGTGTACCCCTGTAATACACGTACCCTGGCTAATCGCGTGTATAACTTCACGCGTACCCCTGTAATACACGTACCCTGGCCAATCGCGTGTTAAACTTCCCGCGTACCCCTGTAATACACGTACCCTGGCTAATCGCGTGTTAAACTTCCCGCGTACCCCTGTAATACACTTACCCTGGCTAATCGCGTGTTAAACTTCCCGCGTACCCCTGTAATACACGTACCCTGGCCAATCGCGTGTTAAACTTCCCGCGTACCCCTGTAATACACGTACCCTGGCTAATCGCGTGTTAAACTTCCCGCGTACCCCTGTAATACACTTACCCTGGCTAATCGCGTGTTAAACTTCCCGCGTACCCCTGTAATACACGTACCCTGGCCAATCGCGTGTTAAACTTCCCGATTACCCCTGTAATACACGTACCCTGGCCATTCGCGTGTTAAACTTCCCGCGTACCCCTGTAATACACGTACCCTGGCTAATCGCGTGTTAAACTTCCCGCATACCCCTGTTATACACGTACCCTGGCCAATCGCGTGTTAAACTTCCCGCGTACCCCTGTAATACACGTACCCTGCCTAATCGCGTGTTAAACTTCCCGCGTACCCCTGTAATACACGTACCCTGGCCAATCGCGTGTTAAACTTCCCGCGTACCCCTGTAATACACGTACCCTGGCTAATCGCGTGTATAACTTCACGCGTACCCCTGTAATACACGTACCCTGGCCAATCGCGTGTTAAACTTCCCGCGTACCCCTGTAATACACGTACCCTGGCTAATCGCGTGTTAAACTTCCCGCGTACCCCTGTAATACACTTACCCTGGCTAATCGCGTGTTAAACTTCCCGCGTACCCCTGTAATACACGTACCCTGGCCAATCGCGTGTTAAACTTCCCGCGTACCCCTGTAATACACGTACCCTGGCTAATCGCGTGTATGACTTCACGCGTACCCCTGATATGCACGTTACCCGCTTTGCGTTCCTTGTTTGGCAGCCCTGTAAACTGGTCCAGGGTTAGTGCAGCCCTTTGCGATGATTTAGCGATTTTGATGGCTTTTCCTTGCGCGAGGGCGTTCTTGGGGGCGTTACTGGCGCTGCTGCAGGGTCGCTGCGATACTCTGCGCCACGGCTGGTTTGGGAGCATGAAATCCATGAATACGCTGTGCGCGGAAATCGGTTTTAGCGCACGTGCCTGGCGCAGTCAATCGCACGCGGACACTCTGCGCCAGCCGCTTGCGACACTTTTCAGCGAAATTCTATGAATTACCCTGTAAATAGGGAAAACTAATCGAAAAGTAAAAATAAGAATGCAAGAACACAAAAGTTGCCTCAAAAATAAAGTACTCAATGCACCGTCAGTAAAACATTTTTTGGAAATGAAACACTCTTTTGAAGATTTTAACTGGACAGTTCTGCTGATGTTACAAGGTAACAATCACATCATCAAAAGTAAAAATCTTTTTGAGAAAGAACAGAGACTTATTTTTCTCACACAAAGCGATAAAATAGGCCCCAATGAATCTATTGAATGGGTAAAAATATAAAACCCTATTTAAATCATGCCTGCATTTTAGAGTCAAGCCTTACGCAATAGCACGAGACAAAGTTCGTCCTTCCAAATAGCCAAAATAATCGCGCTTAATGCAGCTCTTGCAATTTCCTATTGTTTCCCCCTAATTACAAGTGTAATATCGGTTGAAATAACCAAAAGAACAAACATCTTTTTAATTAAGTAAAACTGGGGTTGTACGTTTAGAACATACACTGAAAATCGGTCCAAAATAAAGGTAAACACTAAGAAAGGACTAATAGGCAACATAGAACACAATGAGTAATTACGGTGTTTATCTACCTAAGATGGCGCCCATTACATGGCGTTTTTCTGCGTTTTTCGATATGCTGCAGAGCCACTAAATTAGGTAGATCGGACGCAGATAGAACTTAGATGCACTCAACAGCACCCGCAGAGTAATCGTGCCCGCAAGGATAAACATGGAGACTAATTAGTTTAAGGTAAGCGACCATACCGCGCACCCAGTGCATGGCTTAAACAACTATAACCGGGGTAATAGTTTAAATGCAATGATGACGACAACTATTAACAAATAACTATGCAGCCTTAAAACAACTTCGTATAAGAATAGAGATAATATTTAGTCACCCACTTAGCTACGGGACATACTGATGAGTTTTAAAGATTTATTAATATCAACGCAACGTTATCTTGTCCATAGATAAAGTGAACTTAAAAATGATAAACAAACTCATGGGGCCTTTTGTCCCTATCTACAGAAAATTCCAGGAAATAACGAGGCTGCGTGGCCAGATTTAAACTGAAAAATGGTCAAGAGAACAGCATTGACAGAACATTTAACCCACGTAACTCTACCTCAAATAACAGAGGCAAGTTGAGCCCCTTTTTACGGGTATATACTACTGGTTTTTCTAAAGTCCTAATACTAACTAATTCTCCCATCATCGGTCTGATTCTTGATTTTTGGGCTAAGAAGCCTTTTCTTATGGTCACCCTCAAATTTTTTTAATCTGGTTATAGGAGTTTGGGGAAGATTTTCTCGCCCTAGAAGATAAAACTGCCTACCTAAGAAGGCTTTATTTTTCCTCCTCAGTGGGACCAACTACACTTGGAAATTCAGGTAACTAATGCAACCTTGAATTTTTCCAGACACATTAATAGTGTCAAAAGAAGAATAGTGATATACTGATTCTTTTTCGTTCTGGTTTTTGTCAACAGTTGCTCCTTTTTATAGCTAACTAACTTCAAAAGTCCCGTCAACAGCTAGAGGACTGAAACATGTCGAGTTTACAGTCCAGGAAATATCCTAGACTGGTGATATAAAAAATATTTAGAGATTGTGATTGATCTAATACCTGGACCTAATAGGCCTTTTTTCCTATAGGCTGTTTTACATATTAATGAATGTGTTTTGAAAAAGTCATTTTAGAAAACATTTGTTGTTACTATATATTTTTGTGTATCTTTAGAGTATTATGATGAATGTATCTAATAGAAAAATCTTTTATATGAAACTTTTATTCAGTTATTATTCAAATAAAATATTTTGTGACGAAATAATTAAATTGTTTTAATAGTGAGTACCTGTTGACAATTACCACAGTTCTACCTCCCCTTGTATACATAGTTTATTTTTTTCCACCTGGTAAGAGTGTACATCCTTTGACCACTCTTACATGTGTTTTGGCCTATGTGTTTTACTCATTGTGTGATATTGGGCACTGGAGCACACCACTCCAGGTGCCCCTGTTCTTGTATGGGGTACACATCACCTTCCGTGTAGTAACCCAGGGTTGTCTTTAAGACTTCCCTCCAACTCCATTTCGCTGGGGCTAGCTACTGTCCCCCAGAGAAAGGTAAAGTTGCCATTTACTTTACATAGTCACTTTTACCACAGACCCAGTACACCCCATCTTACATGGAGTACTGGAAAGGGCTAATCTGTACCCCTTTTTTGTCTGTACCTCCCTGAGCATTGTTTTGCTCTTTTAACATTTAGACTTGGCTGGTGGCAGTGGTATCTACCCTAACTTTTCTACCGCAATTATATTAGATAAACGTGGTAATGCTTTTGGCTATTTTAGCTGCCTTAAGCATAAACCCGCTTGACCAAATCGTCTTTCTTTTGGCTCCGGCTGGGTTTATTCACCATTTCTTTTTGTTAAAGTCCTTCTTGTGTTTTACGTTGCGCAGTAAACCAGGTTTGCCTTCTTTGTTCACCGTATTTTGGCGGGCGTTTGCCGAGAAGCCCTCCTCTTGGTGCCTGGGTGTCAAGGTAGACTGAATGTGAGAAAGGGGTGTAGTCACCCCCTGCACAGGGTATCCTAGGAAACCCAATTTGCACTTTTCCATGATTGGCTGAGGTGGTTGTCCAGGCTGGACAACCCCCCTGCTGCGTTATTGACAGCCAGACTGTGTGAATGCGGGTTTTGCGCATAAAAGGCAGGTCTCTTGGGCTAGAAGTCATAGTCGCCACTGGAACTACAAGGAACCGAAGAGAAGCGGAGAGAACGACTGCTGCTGCAACTACCCTGTCCCGGCGAAGCCCTGCTGCAGTCCTGAGCTATCTACCCTTCAACGACTAAGAGAAGATCCAGTCCGGAGTCTTCTTCCCGTGAGCCTGGTGGAGATAACCAGCTCATCTTCTTCAGCCAGAGGTCGCCGTCATGATCAAAATCACTGCACACTGCTGTAGTGGTCTGGATAGCCACCTGACGAGCCTCTCCTGTTTTTAAGGAGCACCCCTTTTATTCGTTGTCGCTGCTGCCGGCCTCATCCCTGTGTGGTGTAGACCCCCTCCCGACGTCCTCCTTCACAACGAAGCTCCAGGAACCGTGGGTCTGCGGGAAACCAACAGGAACAACTGCCTGGGCACCAGCTGCACCATTGGAATAAGGTACTGTGTTCTGCTTGAGGAAACTCGTATTCACGGTATCGTGTTTTGTTCATAACACCGGTTCATTCAAACACAGGGTACTTACCTTGAGACATACTGTACAAAGTGAATTGGTTAGTTGTAGTGTATTTAATGTGTGGTTTTATTTATAGTTTAATAGAAGTGTTGTGTTTATAACTGATGGTTTAAAAATAAATGTACTTATATTTTTTACCTGAAACCTTGAGTCAGTGTTTGCTTCAGTCACAGTAATTGTGGTCCCTTTGTGTAATCTCTGCTACTGCTCATATACTCTTGAGATAAGCCTGGCTGCTCCGCCATTGCTACCACTCTGACATAGTAGTACAGGCTTGTACCAAAGGTAAACTTGTATTGCCACCTGTAGTCTTAATTGTGTGTAGTGGTCCCTAAGGGCACTGCACGTAATTCTGCCTAACACTATAGTCTCGCTAGATGCAATAAAAGCCTTTGACTCTGTGAGGTGGCCATGGTTGTTGGTGGCCTTGAAAGAATACGGGGTGGGACCAGGGTACCTGAGGTGGGTTAAGATGATATACAGCTCCCCAATGGCCAGGGTCAAAACGGGTGCGATAATCTCAAACAAATGGCAGCTTGGTAGGGGCACTAGACAGGGCTGCCCCTGGTCGCCCATGCTTTACATTCTTGTATTAGAACCACTAGCGATCTGTCTCAGACAACAGTATGGGGAGATAGGAATCCATACGAAGGGTGGACCGCACCTGATATTACTGAACGCCGGTGTTGCTGTACCTGCGCTTCCCAGAGGAAAACATACAGTGTGTCCTGAAAGTGATGGACCGCTATGCGACCCTTTCGGGCATAGCGGTAAACCCCAAGAAATCAAGCATGTTCCCCCTGGGGAGATATAGAGGGCCCCTGCATAGGAGCCTACCTGTTTTGCCGATACCCTGGCAAACCAGGACATTCCGATACTTGGGATCATATGGCCGCAGACAAACATAAATACAATACGGAAAGGGCAGTGGAAGGCATCAAGAATAGCATGGGGTTCTGGGCAAAGCTCCCCCTGGCCATGGTGGGAAGGGCAGCCCTGATCAAGATGGTGGTTCTGCCCAGGCTGTTACACTTTTTCACGAACATCCCATACATGCTCCCCAAACGCTTTTTCATAAAGCTCCACAGTTTATGCAGGGGCTTCATGTGGCACAATTCCAGGAACAGGGTGGCCCTTTGGAAGTTGCAGAACCTGTGTGATAAGGGGGGCATAAACCTACCGAATTTCGAGATATACTACCTGGCGGGACAGCTCCAGTATGTGGCTAGGTCACTGTCCGAAGAAGAGACGGCCGAAGCTAGACTGTTGAGCAAGGACTCCGCCCCATTTTTCCTGAGAGAACTGGTATGGCTACCTCAATCAGAGATGCAAGGTAGCATGAGATTGCTGGAACGGGTTCGGAAAATGTAGCGCAGAGCGTGCCAAATAGCGGGGAACCCAACCCCAAGCTCCCCGCAGGTGCCGCTAGTGGCGCTATGCGGGGAGGGCACGCAAATGTTAAAAGTGATCCGCAAATACTGGGAACCGATGGGCCTTGCGACCCTCAGAGACATATGGCAAGAGGGGGAGGTACTAGACTTCCAGAAGATAATGGAAGACACCGGGGTACACAAGGGACAATACATTACATATACGAGAATTACCAAGCGACTGCGAGAAAGGTGGCCTGATGTAGTACTAGCAGAGCAATCCGATACAGTCATTGAGACGATGTGCGATATTTTGCAGGGCGGGCACGAAATATCCCGAATTTACTAATTACTGATGACCAGGGTGGGCAAGGAATTGCTCCAACTGCGGCGGGACTGGGAGGAGGATGCGGGAGAACCTATGCAAGACGGACAATGGGAGAAGGCCCAAAGGTATCATAAGAAGGTGTACCAGAGGTTCTATGTGATTTCATCGACGGACTTTTCATCGCAGGGTTTTTTGCTGCAGATTTTTATTCGAAAAAAAAAACATCAACCGCCCATCCGTTTAATCGTTTAATTATTTTAATATTCCCCTAGACACTCACCAAATGTATTTAATTTTTAACCCCAAAAAAAAATCGATGTTTCTTTTTTTTTTTTAAATCGCGGCAAAAAAACCCACGATGAAAAGCCCGTCGATGAAATGACGGTATACCGTCCCGGAATGCAAGGCTACAGCAGATCCAGTTATACGTCACCCACCGGGCATATATGACCCCTAGCAGAATCGCCAGGTTTGGAAGCTCAGTGATACAGAAATGCCCTAGGTGTGGGGAGGTGGATGCCGGGATGAGTCACATGTTCTGGGCATGCCCAGAGTTGGGCAGATTCTGGATGGAGGTTAAACAACGTCTGTCCCAAAAGGGGATTCAGTTGGAGGTGGAGTCAGTATGGGCATGCATGCTGGGGGGTTTTGCCAGACCATGCAACCTGAAGCACATCAGTAAGATGAAAGACTTAGCTTACATCTTGGCCAAACGGAGAATCGCAATGGGCTGGAAAGCAGCCCAAAGACCCAGAATAGAGGTGTGGTGGACCAACCTCCTGAAGTGGGCAGAGGCGGAGACGGCGGCATGGTATGAAGCAGTCAATAGGGGAGGGGAGGATGAGGCAGGACCCCTGATAGCGTGGAGACAACTAGTGGCCACGATGGTGGGACTCTCTCATACCGAATTTAGTGAAGATGACACGCTTGAGAACAAGGAGGGAGATAAACCCTAAGGAACAAATTCTGAGGTATTGAAGTAGGGGCTCGAGTTAAGAGGGTGGGAGGGGGAGGACTGTGATGCATAACATGTGAAAATAATTATGTGAAGCATATATGTGAATGTCCTACACGTTGGTAAAGGTGGTGTGTTGTCTATAAAACAATAAAAAGTTTAAAAAAAAAAAAAAGGATGTCAGACCTCCTACAAATCCCAAGCAGAGTCTCACTGGATCTTCAGTGGTGGGCCTGTCGGGAGAACATCTTGAAAGGAGAACCGTTTTGGCAACTATTTCCGGAGATACCAGTAATGACAGACGCCTCACTCACGGGGTGGGGAGCCCATACCAATGATCTGACAATCAGCGATTGTTGGTCTCCATCAGAGCTCAAACTACATATCAACCTTTTAGAGGTGAGGGCAATCAGACTAGAGCTGAAGGCCTTCCTGCCATCTGTACGGGGAACAAATCTCCTGATAATGACGGACAACACAGTGGCCATGTACTACCTCAACAAGAGAGGAGGTGTAGGGTCAGTGCCACTGTGCAGAGAGGCAATGCAGCTCTGGTTCCGGGCAATACAAGAAGGTTTCTCTCTGTCTGCAGTTCATCTAGCCGGAGAGAAGAACATGACGGCGGACGCTCTGAGCAGGCAGAGCACAGTCTCCCACGAGTGGGAACTAACTCAGGAAGTCCTTCAAGGGATCTTCACCCTTTGGGGAACCCTTCAAGTGGATCTGTTCGCGACTGGTGCCAAGTGGAAGTGCGAGCTGTACTGCTCGAGGGAATTTCCCCTGAGACGATCTCTAGGAGACGCGTTCGTAGTGGACTGGGTATTTCCACTCCTGTACGTGTTTTCTCCAGTCCCCGTGATTCCTCATGTAATCATGAGGCTGAGAAAGTTCAGGAAATCCACGATCCTAGTTGCCCCCGATTGGGCCACGAGGACCTGGTACCCGGAACTTCTGGACATGTCCATCTGCCTTCCAATACATCTTCCACAAAGAGAGGGCCTTCTATCACAAGAGGAGGGTCGGGTTCTCCATCCAGATATCATGACGCACAGCCTTCACACATGGTTTCTGAAAGGCTGAGATATAAGGATGGGGACCTCCCGGATGACGTAATGGCGATTTTGCTTGCGGCCAGAAGTCCAGCAACTAAATCTTTGTACCGCTGCCGCTGGAATAAGTTCTGTAGCTGGTGTAGAGATAAGAATGTTGACCCTTTTACATGTAATACACCGATGGTTGCTTTAAGATTCCTCTAATAGTACAATTCTTAAAGGGACTGACAAATGTTTCCAACCAATCCCGTTTCAAGTCCCACTTTGGCATCTCAAAGTGTTAAACTTTTTGATGGGACCTCCTTTTGAGCCTTTAAACTCTTGTCCCTCGAGGGTACTAACTCTAAAAAACATCTTTTAAGTAGCAACTACATCTGACCGAAGGATGAGTGAGCTACAGGCTTTATCCTGCAAGCCTCCTCACACTCAGCCTCATCACAAGTTGGGTGGTATCCCGACTGGGATACCGGCCTACCGTATTTGCGTTACCGCCCAACCCTCCGGCGGTATTACCGCTGGATCACGGGTTGGACAGTGACTGTAATTCCCCATTCCCGAGCGCAATTACCACCAGCGCTATTACTGTGTGTTAATTGCGCCGAAAATCAGCATTTTTGCAGCGCATTTACCCCAGCTTAGAGCTAGAGGTAAATGCTGCCAGCCCGAGATTGGGCAGAGCCTTAAATGAGGCAGTAATAGTATTACCGCTGCATTTAAGGGCTTTGGACGTCTTTCCAGAGGCTTCCCTGCTTTAGAGGGGCAGAAGGTAATAGTAGATGATACCCAGCGGGCTAGTCCTTGTTTGGAGATCGATTTTCCCTTCACCGAAAGCACATAAGCCACAAATAGTTGTCTCGTACGCCTAAAATCTTGAGTACGACTGAGATAAAACTTCAGAGCTCTTTTGACATCCAACGTATGGAGAGTATTTCCGCGAAACAATGAATAAAAAGGTGCGCTCCTTAAAACCCAAGCAGGGTCCGACCTTCCTGGCTATCCAGCCCACTGTAGCTCTGTACAGCAAATTCGACCAGAGGATTGGTCCTGGCTTGTAGTTTGGGCGAACTGGTTGGTCCCACCAGCTCAAGGGAAGAAGTTTCCTGGAGGATCTTCTCTGTCATCGGATTCTGAAGATTCAGACCTGCAGCAGGGCTTCACCAGGCGGTTCAGTCGTTGGAGGGGTCCTCTTCTGTCAGCTCCTCGTTGGTTCTTTCGTTCCAGTGGCGACTCTGCCTTTCCAGTCCCAGAGACCTGCTTTTTATGCAATTTTCTCCCATTCATACAGGCTAGCTGTCAATTACACAGCAGGGTGGCTGTCCTGGCAAGGACAGTCACCCAGCCAATCAAACAGGAGTGCGACTTGGGTTACCAAGGGAACCCATGGCAGGGGTCCTAAAACCCCTCCCTCACATCCTGCCTACCAAGACTTTCAGGTGCCTTAAGGAGGACTTCTGTGCAGAAGCCCGCGAAAAGACGGCGAACAAAGGAATCAACCCTGGTTTGGCGTGCAGAGTAAAACACGACAAAGACTTTAACAAAAAGAAATGGTGAATAAACCCAGCCGGAACCAAAATAAATGTATTTGGTCAAGCGGGTTTATGTTTCAGGCTAATATAATAGCCTAAAACAATACCATGGTTATATAAGATAACCGCGGTAGGGAAATAGGGTAGTTACCACTGCCACCAGCCAAGTCTTGATGTAAAGGGAGCGAAACAGTGCTCCAAGAGAAACAGACAAAAAGGGATAAGAATTAATCCTTTCCAATACTCCATGTAAGATGGGGTGTACTGGGTCTGTGGTTTAAAGAGACTACATAAAGTTAATGGCAACTTTACATGTTTCTGGGAGACAGTAGTCAGTCCCAGAAAAATGGAGTCATGGGGAAGTCTAAAAGACAATCCTGTGTCACTGCACTGAGGGTGCTGTGTAACACACAAAAATGAATGGTGCTCATGGAGTAAGTGAGGCTCCAGAGCTCAAGATCACACAAATGGTAAAAACACACACAGCAAAACACATGTACGAGTGGGAAAAAAGGCTCACACTCTTACCAGGTGAAAAGAATAAATCCTAGAAATCCAGGGAAATTATCCATTTATGAGAATTCTCCCTAACACTTTCACTTGCAACGGGTGCAGTGGCAGAAGTAGGTGTCGTGTTTAGGTCTTTCGCAGTTGCCCACCTTTCGGTTCTTTGGTGCTGCAGCCTCAGCACGGATGACAGGGTGACTTCTTGCAACTTGGACTCAAGTACTGGACTGGACTGCGGACCCTCACCAACTCACCAACTCTGGACCCTCTGGACACTTTCTTTGTGGTTTGGTGGTGGGGAACCCACAGGCTGGCACTCTACAGGCGGTGACCCTGGATCTTTTCTGGCACAGAAAAGTGAACCAATGGCGTGGCTGCACTGCCACTTGAAGATTTCTTGTATTACTTGGAACTTTGACAGCTCTGGGTGTCAGACAGCACTATGCCAGGGTACCTTCTCATCTCAGCGATGTGCAACGACTTGACTTTGAGCGGTTAGGAACATTCCTCTGGACCCTGAGCAACACAGATGGTCTTTTTGTCTTCAAGATGTCCAGGCACTCCTCTTCTGGGCCCACAAAGATCCCTTCTCTGGATGGCAGGCACAGAGGACTGGCATCCAGGACACTTCGGGTGACTAGCAGCAGTTGCACAAGGTCCCCTCGTAGCTAAAGGTAGAAGTCGCCGCTCCAGGTCCTCTCTGGTTGAGTCCTTAAATCAGAAAATCAGCCCTTGGATTTCTTGAAGAAGAGTTGCAGCAGCAGAACTTCTTCCTTGAGCTGGATTCCAGGATACATGCTTCTTGAGACTTCAGCTTCATGCTTCGGTTTTGACTTTCAGCTTCTGACAAGGAGGTGAGTGAGGGGTCCCTTGTCATACAAAAAGCTCCCCCTTAAGTCAGCTGAGCTACGCTCAGTCAGCCAATCACACACAAGTGCATTCATGCAGGCAGCACCCAATCAGGCTCACAGACATTCAGGCCATTCACCCAAACCCAGACACCTAAAACACAGGACGTGGATTGGAGACAACTCCCCAGCCTTTCAGAGCACACCATGCACTCATTCTAGTTTCAGTCAGGGCTGGCTCAGGCATTGTGTCACACAACCAAAAGCAGACACTCACAACACAAATGTGCATTGACTCTCCTTTCTATTCATGCAGGTCCCACCCCAAAGGTGTGCCCACAACAAGCAGTCCCTGGGAAGGCTCCAGCCAGTCTGTTAGGAGGCAGCCCCAGAGCCATATTTGGTACTTGCAGCCAAAAGGCATTTAAGGGAAACGAACAGAGCCAGGGCTTGTCAGGACATTGGGAATCCATTGATTCCCATGGCAGGGCCTGAGTATCCCAAAAATGGAGGATACCCAGAGCCACTGTCAAGTCAGCATGTAGCTGTCACCAGCCTATACCCTGCTCTGTGGGCAACACACCTGTTCCCAAAAAACATATACTATGGTACAAGGGTGTACCCCTACCCACGGGTGCACTAATGGTATCCCAGGGGAATTGTTCACCAAAAGGTAAAAATGAAGAGCTGCACTGCCAGGGGTCCAAACAGGACTCCTATGCAGAAAACACACCGAAAATACATCCAGCAAAGTGGTAGGACATGGACAAGGAGGCCCTGTCCCTTGACAAGCATTTCCAGCACCACAATGTGTATTAGCAAAAATGATCACCAACCAGGCTCATGATACTGAGGAGCAGGTGGAGGATGTTGTACAATTATTTAGCAAGTGATTTGCAATGAGAACAGCAATATTTCTCTTATGTTGTGTTAAACATCAGACTGGAGTAGTCATAATGAGCATGCAGGATCTGTAATAATTACAAATAAGACTGCTCAGACATTGCATTGCTGATGCATTCAACTCATGCACACCCACCTCACTTAACCTGCAGATATAGACACATCCACTCCTCGCTGACACAACCCCCACATCTGCTACCCCACTTGCAGATTTCCACATTCCAACACTAGATACGTTCCAACACTTCACCCACCACAATAAACCCATAGACATAGCTCTGCCCTTCTCTATCCTGTAGAAGCACACACCACCCCCAACAGTCCCTTAGGTTATCTCCATGCCCTACCTTCAAATACCTCTACAGGCACATTACAAAACAACCATCCTCTCCCTAGAGGCAGTAGCTCACTCTCAATCCATCCACAATACAACCACAGAGACAGTGCATTTCGCACTAGCCATACCTACCAGTCCATTGCTACCCCACAACACACATGCACTCCCACACTCTCTACCATTTACATGCACATTCTAAACCACATGCAGTTCACACTTCGCACAGTTAAAGCAACACCTACCATTAATAGTGGCACAGGCACATGTCCAAACATCCCTCTTCACTGCCCCATTGAGAACAGGCACTGGGTATGAGAGGACATAGAACAGAAAGGAGGAATAAGGTTAGAAGATGCAACAAGAGGAGAGGTAAAACATGTAATGGAACGCTTGCCAACTTTGGGAAGAACGGATCTCAGTTCTAATCCCCACTTGACCAAAATGGTGCTATCTTGGGCAAATCACTTTATATCCCTATCCTTGTGTTTGCTTATCTGCCAAAAGCAACACATTCCATCAAACCAAAAAGACTTGCCAGGAAAGAAGGCATGTGGTTACTAGCTCAATTGCAGACTGAAGAATCAGAATATATGGATTATAATCTTAACTAAGAAAACAGGGAGATAATGTGACATGTCCGAGATCACACAACTTTTGCCAAGGGGGGAAGTTAACACATTTGAGAATGCTTAGAACTAAAGTTATCATGAGTATAGCATGCTACATTTAATCCAAAAGATTGGAGAGAAGAGGGAGGTGGGGAGATGCAGTTTGGTAGGAAAGGTGCCACCTTGGTAACAGGGATATCCAGATTCTAAACCACACTTAACTATTTGGCCACTACCGTGCAAGCTGCAGTATAAATCACATCGTTCCACTAAAAAGGCTTTTGAGAGATATGGTCTAGTAGCTACATCTCACTTGGTCAGAAAGTCTGCATTATGATTATCTGCATCATTATGGTTCAGTAATTGCTATCTGTGTGTTGCTGCCTGTACCACTGTGGTTTGAAAAGTCTTTGATTTAAACAATCTGACAACCGATCTGTTAAACATCATTAGCCCAGATTTCTTTGAGTAGTTCTATAATAAGCACCAATGCACATCTATTAGCTCACTATTTGTTGGTATGCTGCAGTCTTAGGTATCCAGTAAAACAGTGACATTTGGGTTGTGGACCATTTGATGCCCTTTTCTGTGATGTCATTTCCTTGACAGATGTTGGTGAAATAATGCAATTGATTTTAATCAGTTTCCATATTAGTCCGAAAATTGGGTGATGTTGGTGAAATAATGGCACTTTAATCAGAATTTCCATACTTGTCCAAAATTGTTTGATCTTGGGCAAATATTTTGACACAGATATATCAGGTTTGCAATCTGCAAACGCTGAAATATTAATGAATAGCATGAACACCACTATGAAGTGCTATATCCAATAAAACAGAAAGGCCGGGCGAGAAAATGGAGGTGATTTAGTGAAGTGTCACCATGTTAACGTTTGAATCCGAATATCTACATCATAATCTCAGTTTCCCCACTTGACTAAATTCATTTGATCATGGACAAAACACTATCTATCCGCTCTTCAGTACATTAATCTGACAAAGTTTTTGTTTTTCCAGCGTAAAACCCTTTGTCGGTACGCATTAATGGGCAACGGCAACCTTCCTTTCTAACCTTTCACTTTTTGGGGGCAGATCATGAGGCATACAGAGTGAGCATATTTAATAACACTGGTACCACCTCATGTGCTAGCTCATTTGAAGCATGATTTTCTTCATGCAAGAACTATGCTAACTGAAACTCTTTTACCCAATGGTGGACAACCATGAAATATTTACAACATATGTGTGCTGACTGGGGCAGTTTGATTTCTGCCTTGCCAGGAAGCTGATATGCAGTGACTGTTAATTTTCACACAATGCTGATTCATAGATGATAGGGAAATCAATAAATGTCAGAATAGGTAATCGTCAGCATGTGTCTTATTCTATCAGGTAAAGAGGCACATATTCTAGTTCTTGAGAATGTGAATGGTTGTTAGTATTACAGTACTCCCTGGCCTGCTTTGAATGCACTCACAAAGCCCCAATGTGGAAATGAAAGTATCAGGGCTAGCGTTGGATTTGGGTGGGGTTTCCTGAAGATATTTGTGTGCTGATTGCTGTCTTTATACATTTCAACTAATACCAACATTTGGGGTTTTCGCGGTGTGCTAAGCTTGCAAAATCGGCAGACAGGGCAGGTGAGTACATTTTTGCAAAGCAAGTAAAATCATATGCAAATTTCACATATTTGGCAACTACCATCCTATACCGTTAATCATCTTGGATACATTTGAGATTCCCTGAATTATGTTCTTTATATAGGGCATTACCATACTCTGTTACCCTGACCCTTGTCACATATTTGTGGATGCCTTAGCCGGTATCTGGGGAGATAATTACAACAAGTCTAACTCTATCCATGGGATTTGACTACTTGATTTGCAAAGAAGATTTGAATATGGAGGGATATTTGTCCTTTATTGAAGACCGTTGAAGCGATCTTTGTTTGCAAATATGCAGCTAGGAACCCTATCACTTGCTGTGGTTATGGCAAAATGGGACAGCAACAACTCCCCTATGTGTCCCCTCTGCAGTCCAGCTAGGGAATCTTTGCAAAACTTTCTTTTTATTTGTCCATTATACGCAGATATTAGGAAAAGGAACTTGAAAACTTGTTTTATCAATTGGGGTACGCAAACATTGATGGCAGCTGAGATTCTATATAAAAGGACCAAAACAGTGGATGTTATTTTGGTAACTTCAACCTTATTTGCTAGTGCATGGAGAAGAAGAGAGTTTTATATGAAAATAGATTTTCAGTGTTAGATTCTGTGTTTAATAGTATAGACAAGTGTAATAAGATGTGTTTTCTTTTTTGTTTTTGTTTTTCTGTATATTTGTATATTGTAATATGTGGTATGGCCCTTGTTGGCTCCTAGACTAGTTTAATGGTTGTTATCTAATCGTCTCTGTATTTATTTTTGTCTGCAACATTTATGACATTTTTAACAAAATCAAGTTTATTATGATGATGATGAGAATATGATTAGCATAGTTCTGATGTATCTTCTATTGGTGTTGGAATAGGGGTTAGAACATGGGATGGTGAGCAAAGGTATGATATTGGTGCTTTCCAAGAAAATGTAAAATCCTACTTGTGACATTATGCTAAGAGTTTGTATTAGACATGCTCTGAATATGCACAAATATTGGAATATGCATTACTAGAAAGTTAAGTGCAAGTTCTTATTTTAGTTGCTGTACACACTTGACAAAATGTATTCTTTGTAACATGTTCTCAGCAATCCCTAGTATATCATTTAAGCACTAAATTATTTATATTTGCTTCATTTGTAGAACGTTTCGCGATTTGAGCAGTACTCATTTAGTCTCCTACGTGCCTTGTCACAAGTAGTCACAATTGGTTATGGTTCAACCTACGTTCCTACAGGTAAAAATATTGACACTACTAACCCTAATAGTCTGTTCAAGGTAAGTGCTCTGGAAACCTTTAGTTTTATGAATTGTTAACTAATGATTGCTTTGACCTGCAACTTTGGATTTCAGTATGTAAGATTTGTTAGGTGATTGTGTGGTACTTTTTGATAGCACATGACCTCTTGCTAACTTGTGATATCACACATACTCAATGGGAGTCTTCCTCATTACTGTCCTTACTCTATCAGGTGAGTCCTCATTCCGGTGACCAAAACTCACCTGTGGCCTAAAACTTTTTTTTTTACATATTCTGAATGTACATTTTCTTTTAAGCTTTTTTTGTTTTAAGCTTGGCCCTGCTCTCTTGCAGAGAGTTAAGCCTCCCCATACTCGCAGGTACTTAGTATTTCAGATGACAAGCAATAAATGACATGGTTGAAAAACTGCAAATGACTTTGGGAGGGAAGGAACTCGAGGACTGGGATAAGAAATACATGGAGTTGGAATACTGAGTAATCTGAGTACTGAAGATTACTACCAAGTAATTATGGCTTTATCTCCTCAATCATCTTCCTCATCATATCACTTATTCCAAGCGGATAGGAGGGCATACTAAGCAGTGCTTATATCTTTATCACATAGAAACGTCCAATGACATAAACCCAAGGACACTTTTGCAGGGTGCCACACATTCCCTTAAAAAGAAATACTGTGAAAAAACTGGAACTAAGTGATAACCTACTAAAACATGTGTACCCCTGCCAAAGATAGACATAGGTGTCAAATATCCTCCAGTGGTTGCAAAAAAAGCACTCAAAGATGAAACATTCACCTAAACTTGAATTGTGGAGTTGCTTGAACTGCTGATACAGAGTGACCACAGTGTACAAACGAGTCACGCCTTGTGACAGTCTTTGGGTTTTAGGTGCAAAGTAGAAACATCCCAGTGGAAGTAAGGAATAGGGAGTTCTAAAAAAGTAGAGCATCATGAGAACTTGCGTCATTTTGATCATCGAATATGTAGCGTGGAAGAAAAGAACAAAACAACTTGAAACTGAAAGTGGGCAAACTATTTTTAAAGAAATATAAAATGTTCCCTGCTGCAATGTTTTATCTTCTGAAGATTTACCAGTCAAAAACCTGTCCCCTCTACCGTATTTCTAAAATTATTTAAAGCACTGTTCTTGTCCTGCTCGTCCTCCATGTTGTGAAATTCCTACACTCCCTAGGGACCCTTAGACAGGAAGTGGCATCAGAGAAGGAGGGGAATGGTTTTCTCCAGACCCGTAACGACACCAAAAAGGTGCAAACTCAAAAGTTGTATTTTCTTTTATTATGCAACAACCCCAGTAGTAATAGTAGTCGTCTTAGTAGTAGAAGTAATCGTAGTGGTATCAGCACAGGCAGTACTCCCACCTTCAGTAGTACTACTAGTCACAGTACTACTGTTACCAATAGTATTACTTCTAATAATATTATTATACTACCAATAATAATAGTAGTAGAGCTATGTTAGTGCTGGAAATATGAGTAGATGTAAAACAATCACTGCTAACAGTAGACGTTTATACTATCAGTGCTAGTAATGTCAGTCTAGAAATCTAATTTGAGACCGCAACGCATTTTGGTGGCCGTGGGCCAACCGTCTCATGCACGATACGACAGAATATAGGTTTTCGAGTTTTCCAATGAACAGCCATTTTGATGTAACAAGAATCGCCATTTTGTTTTCTAACCATTGCTCATTGCTTTCTGTTCCTATTGCTTCGCAGTATATTTTCCGCTTACACTTACTCGACTGTGGAACATTGTTGTCTGTATATGAAAAGGACAAGGCCACAGGGGCGAGAAGATAACAAGAGTTTCGCCGAAACACAAACGTAGGCAGCGCCAGGAAGAATGCCCGGCTCCCTCCTTAATGTAGCCTTGAAGCAGAGCCGCAGGGCATTTAATCATTTCACAGCTGCCAGCCAGTCTCGTTATATGGTAGAATATGTTAGAATAATACTGCTAAAGGCTTGAATTATGCTTTTCTAACGGCCCCCTTTTGCTGAGCCCGCTAAGAGCATGTCGGCTCCCAGGACACGAATAGCACCTGATAGATAGCAAGGTCCGGAATGCAACTCCTCCCTGTATGTAGTTCACTTCCAAGAACAGAAGCGTCGTGTTCTATTCAATAACCGAAAGATGCCTACGCACTCACAAATTGCAAATTGTTACTAGAATAGATGTTTGAAGGTGTCATAGTGGTCAGAGATGTCCATCATCACACCAAGTTCAAAGAAACCCAATGAAGAGGGGTGTTATACATGTCATAGCTGATTGTTTGATATGCATTTTGTATATATGGAACTGATGTACGTAATTCACTCTCTTGCGTCCCTCGAGGTCTAGAGATACACGTCGCGGGGCGTGAGACCGAGTTGGCCAACTGAGACTTTTGCTTTGCAATAAAACCCTAGCTTTGGGAATACAACCTCGTGTCTGGCGTCTCTATCGTGTGTGGTGACCCGCCTTGTTTCCATAGACGTCAGGGTCCCCTAGGGGCCCCTTTCAGTAATAGTCGTACTAGCAGTAGCTGCAACAGCGGTAGTAATCATACTACTACCAGTAGCAGTGGTAGCAGCACTACTGACAGTAGTATTCTCATCAGTAGAAATCTTCATTATTATTCATAAACATAGAATATCTCTGCGCATGGGGGATCCCGTAACACACCTTTTAAATAAAATTCTTTCAAGCTGTAAATCTATTATAAATGTGGCAGTCATAAATGCTTTTTTTCTTTTTCTTTTGAGATAAAATCTATTATAAAAGAGCAGATATCAACATTTTGCACCTACTTTCGAACATTGCAGCAAAAGGAAAGGAGGGCTACACCGCTTGTGGGTGTTGTTTGGTTATTTGCCCACTCAGTGACTGCCCTTAGCCATGCTAATCCATATAGCTATTCCCACCCAGTACCTACCCCTCCCTGTCAAAAACGCATACCGCTGGGTTCGCTCAGAGCTGCTCTTTCAAGAAGTAACATCATCAAACTTTGAACAGTGTAGGGCCTCCAGTATTATTTCTAAGCAGACTTCATAGAGTTAATGGCTTAATTACGGCTGTTGAAGAACTATTGGGGTAAAACATGTCTTAACCAAGTCTGCCTTCAGCCACTTTATTTATAAGCAATCTTGGCATTTGTTTCTTGCTGTAAAGCAAGGCCAATAGTGTTGATTTTTATATAGGTATTTGGTAGGCATTTGTTAGACTGTGCCATTATATGCCTAGGTATTTGCACCATCTTCCAGCAGTTGTCATTATAGCCAGGTCGTATCATTGTGGCCTATTGCATAACTACACCAAAGCCAAAGTGATGGCTTTGCAAATGCTTGTGTTTACTTTGGCAGTGTCTGCCTGCCTTCTCGTGCCAATAAAGGGCTTTGTATTTTTTTATAATATACACATGTTGTAATTCCCGATACTATCATGGAGGTGGTAAGCCAAATCTTTTCAAAATCCTTAAAGATGCACTTTTCTAATTGTCCTCAATTTTCCAAATGGTGAAGTGGCCAAGTACAGAAAAGAAGGCAGATATTGATGAGTTTCTGATACCATGACTACAAAGAATACATAACCACTCTAATATTTTTTTGGTGTACATTCTATTGCTATCACCAGCACGCTTATGCATGAGGATTTGCAAGTTAAACAATGCTGACAACAGCTTATTCATCCCACCCAATATGGTGGAAGAAGTGCAAAGGCTACAATGGACACACAGAGTATGAGATGCAAGAGACACATCGTACCATATCAGTCTGTTAGAGTTTTGGAAAATCCACCTATTCTTGAAAGCATTATTTCCATCCATTAAAGACAGATAAGTTCTGTTTGAGACAATGAAGACTACGCTGATGTATTACATCAGCAAACAAGGATCAATCAGATCTAGGTCCGTCTTGAAGGAAGTTCAACAAATGTGGCAATGGGCTCTGGTGAGAGGCGTCACCCTTGTTACGGCTAATATTGTATCCCAGGCTGCCTCACACAACACGCATGCATTCACAAAGAGGAACTCGCGGAAACGTCTGTTGGCTGTGAGGTCCCGGCGGCAACTGCCGTGTGGACCGCGTTTATTACTTAACGCGTATGCGTGAGCCCGAAGGAGGCTCGCGCATGCGTAAACATATTGGGCCTCATTAGGACTCCGGTGCTAAACCATGGTGCTATTAGCACCATGGTCCATGCCGGAGTCCGCCATGGCGGAATGGGGAATTACCACCCCATTCCGAGGTTGGTGGGGCGGTAATACCCCATGCCGCCATGGCCCTTCCCCATTCCCATTTTTTCCCATAGGGCTCAATGGGACCAGCAGGAACCCATGGGTGACGAAAATCTTTTCCAGTGCCACGATGGTGTGGTCGCAGGCTGTCGACTCCACCAGTTCTACCTCTGGATATCTCGATCACTGGTCTACGACTACTAAGAAATACATTCCTCTTCCTCTGGACCCAAAATCTGCATAAACAGTCCCCCACGGTTGCTCACTCCTCTCCATCGATTTGATCATGGGCGCTCTCTCCACCGGGCTCGCTGCCTGACATGGGACACACCTAAGCATGTAGTCGTCCACTCTGTCCTCCAGGTCGGGAAACCAAACTTTCGGCCTTAGTTGAGCTTTTGTTTTGGCCATCCCTTGGTGCCCCGTATGTGCCAGTTCTAGTACCTTGGCTACCAGCGATCTCGGGACCACTATTTGTCGACCGCGTAGGATGAGGCCGTCCTCAGACACAGACAGCTAATTTCTCGCTTTCCATAGCGCTTGCATGTCTCGTTGAGCTCCTGTCTCCCGCCTTGCATTGTTGCCAAGCACTTCCTTCCATTCCCCGCTTCTGATGGCTGCTCTTATGACCCGGAACACTTTGTCGTTGTTGGACGCATCAACAATGTCTTGAAAAGCCAACGCTACCGGCATGGCAGCTTCTACGACGTTGCGTACCATTTCTTGGCTCTCTACGATCTCCCCTTGGTCAAGCGCACATCCCGTGCTGGGATGGGGTGATAGATAGACAGCTGGGTTGTTGGTGCCCGGCCTGTACTGCAGCTTCACCCCGTACTCAATTAGCGACAGCATCCAGTGCTCTATGTGCGGGTGCGGTTTCGATGATGTGCCAGCCATGATTGGAATGAGGGGCTTGTGGTCGGTGATAACTACCACTGGTTTTCCAAGAATGTACAAGCGGAAGTGGCGACAACCCCACACTATCACCAGCGCTTCCCTCTCTATTTGAGAGTACCTCTTTTCAGTTTCAGAGAGGGCTTTGCTGGCGTAGGCATTGGGGCACATATTTCCTTGTGTATTGGCTTGTAGCAGTACCGCACCCAAGCCAACTGGGCTCGCATCTACCACAATTTTGGATTCCATCGCCGGATTGAAGTACGCCATGGTCTCCTGATCTGACAGTGCGGACTTGATGTCTTGGAATGCTTTCTGCTCTTTCTTATCCCATGTCCACGCTACATCGTTTTTAGTTAATGCTCTGAGTGGTTCTGACAGCGAAGCCAGTCCTTTTATGAATCTGCCGCAGTAATTCACCATGCCTAGGAAGCTTCAGACTTCTTCTGGTGACTCTGGGGCCACTGCGTCACGAATGTCACAAACTTTCTCAGTGTCAGGAGAGATCCCACCCGCATGGAAAATAAACCCAAAGAATTCTATGCGGTCCTTAAAGTATTCACACTTGGTTTTGAGGAGGGTGAGGCCTAGGTTGCTCAGCC
The DNA here is from genome assembly GCF_040938575.1 of Ambystoma mexicanum. Classification (NCBI taxonomy): domain Eukaryota; kingdom Metazoa; phylum Chordata; class Amphibia; order Caudata; family Ambystomatidae; genus Ambystoma; species Ambystoma mexicanum. The sequence continues at coordinate 94,472,260 of NC_090939.1, read as the reverse complement.
TTTCCAGTGTCTGCTGCAGCCTCTTCATGTGCTCAGCCTCTGATGTTGCAAAAACAAGGATGTCGTCGCTCATGTTGATGACTCCTTTCAGCCTGACAAGTGCTCCCCTGATGGCGTTTTGGAACACTTCTGCTGCTGACGAGACACCAAAGCTCAGCCTCTTAAATTGATATAACCCTTTGTGTGTGGTGAAGGTTGTGATATAGCGTGATTATGGATGCAGTTCAAGTTGGTGGTATCCTGAACGCAAATCCAATTTTGAGAATACCTTGGCTCCCTGTAATTCACTGATAATGTCATCTAACGTCGGCGTGAGGTGACGTTCCCTTTTTATGGCAGAATTTGGCAGGCGCATGTCAACACAAATGAATACAGCACCCGGCTGCTTGGGTTTTGGTGCGACCACAATCGGGGATACCCACAGGGCGGGACCTTCTATCCTCTCAATGATGTCCATATCTATCAGTGGCTGGAGCTCCTTTTCCACCTGTGCTCTTAGATGGAACTGTATCCTCCTATGTTTGAGAGCGGTAGGCCTCACTGTCTCATCGATGTGAAGACGCATCGGTTCCGCTTTCAGTTTCCCTACGCCCTGGAAGAGGCCCTTGTGTCTTTCAATGAGCCGTTCGACATCTGACTGGTACTCCGACATGGTGAAGTGCACGATGTTCAGGGCCTCTGAGGCTGCACCACTCAGGTGGGAATGAGGGCTGACGTCGGTCACAAAGAATCAGACTTTAATTCCATTGTGTCCATGGGTGACCGGTTCAACAAAGACTCCTTGTATAGGTAACGGTGTGCTGCCTCCAAAAGTGTAAATCTTCTTCCTCCTCTGCTATATTGAGTCCTTGTACGCCTTGTTCCACGGTAGCCAAACTTCTAGGTCTCCTGAAGTTTCCTCCGCTAACTCTCGCAGGACCTCTGGAGGTTGTCACCGGCGCCACTGCTCTACACACCAGGGTGTAGTGTCCTGGTATGTTGCATCTGCCGCACACTCTAGATTTCGCTGGGCATTCTCCTACATGTGGCAGATCATATCCGCAGTACTGGCATGATGGCGGAGTGCCGTGGACAGGGGTTGTGTCCTGTCGCTTTTGGCTCCACCGTGACTTTGGTGGGGTGGACCTCCCCAGAGCAAAAGCGTCTTCACTTTTCCCTGGGCGAACAGCCACATCCATCTTTGCCCCCCTGCTTTCTGCAAGTTCATAGGCTCGACCAGTGTCCATAATTTGTGACAATGTCATTCCTGGTTCTCGAAGGACCTGCCTCTTCAATTTGCCAGAACTGCACCCTTGAATGATCTGGTTTCGCACCATGCCCTCTTCATTTTCCCATCGACATGTGCTTGACAGTTGGCAAAGTCTTGCGCAAAATTGATCTAGGGACTCATCATCATGCTGTTTTTCTCCGCACATTATGAATCTGTCATAGTCCATGTTCGCCATAGGGAGAAAGTGATTTTGAAGGGCTGCTTTAATCGGTGCATAAGTGACAACTTGAAGGTTTAATGATTCACAAATGCGGTGCACTTCAGTCCCAGCAGAATACAGTAGGGTCGCTACTTATGCATCATCATTGTTCTCACCAGTAGCTCTGAAAAACATTTCAAGTTTCTTGACCCACAATAACCACTTGGGCCCCAGCTTGGATGGAGGTCCTGATGTGTCAAATTCTGGCATTGGTGCCAGTGGGCCTTGCTGTCGGCGTGGCATCTGTGCTGGGGCAACTGCTGCTCCATCCTGATCACTGTCATGATTCCATCCCCTCATGTCCCCAGCCCTTCAAGATGTCAGGCTGGAGCCAGGCCACGATCACCTACATGGCCCTCAAGGGCCTCTCCATCCCTCCAAAGACCCACTTGGAGTCAGACTTGGCGCTTGCGGCACCAGACTCACTCACTCCCATAGGATAACATTGGGGATCGGACTTGTAGTGCATTGATGGGGACAAGGTGGATGCCCCCACATATTTCGGATCCCAGAACTGCATGTGCAGTCTAGTCTTTTGGGTGTGGTTCAGCCCAGAGACACCTGGGATACCCAGAGACTATATAAGCCACGCCCATGCTGACAAACATGCTTTGTGTTTTCTGCACCTGCAGCGTGACACTCACCGTGTTCGGATCGGTCTCCAGTAGGCCTGCATCTTTCTTCTGCGCTCAGCTCCTGCAAGAACAAGAACACCGTTAGGAACAGCCTTACCTTGCGGCGCTTCTGCCCATCATTAATCGCTCCTTCTGTTCGGCGGACATCTTCGGCGGTGTCATTCCCATCCCGGCACGCCGCTTCCTAAGGAAAAGGGAAAAGAACAGAAAAAAGGCATTAGTAAGCATTCAGCAAATCTTCGCTTATTTTTAAAGACTGTACGAGCTTCAAATGCTTGCCTGGATCCCAGCCGCTCTGGGGGAACTCTGTCTCAAGAACTTCTCATCCATCTGCAAGAGGAAAAAGACACTCCAGGTTAGCGTGGAAACATCTAGAGGTGCCGCATACCGCGCTTACTCACCGCATTTCTTCTTCATAACCGGCATCCACGCTGAAAATGTCGCGGCACCTAAAAGACCCAGAAAAAGAACTCAGTTCAATACAAATAAGAAAGGGTTGCATCGCGCATCGAGCTCTCACTCACCTTCAGCGCTACTCATCTCAGCAGCACGTCGCCATCCCCGGACGCCGGCCATCATCTAAGGAAGGAAAGGAACGAAGTTAGAGAACTGTTCAAAAGACTCATTATACTTACCTGTCGGACTCTTGCCAGTGAAGTAACTAGGCAGCAACGAGCCCGCATCAATCAACGCGCCCCTGCGCTGAAAGCAGGACGGAGAGCACACTTTCCAAGAAAACAAGGTGAGCTGTGGATCAAAGGGAAGGGTTGGACCCCGGGGAAGAAGGGGTTCAAGCACACAGAGACAATAGGGAGTTAAACTCTACCAATCCTGTGTTTCAGGCCCAGTCTCCAGTCGAGTAGGCTCCAGGGAAGGGTTTGAGGTCGTAAGAGGTCAGAACAGGCTGAGTGACGTCCCCGTAGATACCAGGTGATCGTTACATCACTCATATCTTCAGGTCGCACAGGCACCCCATTGTAACGCAAACCCGGAACACGTGGGCAGCACTTCTCTATCTGGTTAAAATTGTTATGTCTTTGTGACCTCACTGCTGCACAAAGTGAACACTGACCTTCAATGCAGGATCCAGCTGCTGGCAATAGTCTCTTATATTACTCTCCTCCTTCAGTAGGGATAACGTGTGCTGTGAGAAGAGCCCACGTCTTCTCTGCACATATTTACGTCTCCCCGACGTGGGAAACCATGAGCGTTCCAAAAATGGATGTTTTGGGAACACATGGACAGCGCACAAGCACCCTCGTGAGCCGCAACTGTCGTGCTCCAATTTTCAAAATGGGCGCTCGTTGCAGCGTTGGATTCTGAGCTATGTAGTAAGGGAGGATGCCACGTTCAACATATGGCATGCAATATGGCGCCCGCACTCTTACCCCGCACTTCCTCCTCGTCGCCAATGTTACGGCCAATATTGTATCCCAGGCCGCCTCACACAACACGCACGCATTCACACAGAGGAACTCGCAAACACGTCTGTTGGCTGTGAGGTCCCGGTGGCAACTGCCGTCTGGACCGCGTTTATTACTTAACGCGCACGCGTGAGCCCGAACGAGGCTTGCGCATGCGTAAACATATTATCACTTCCTAACAACTCTCAGGGTGGTTCTGCTGCCAGGTATCAACAATGTAAGAAAAGAGACATTAAGCAGGGTGCTGGTGGAGCAACACTATGCTAAACAATGACCTCTTGCACAACATCTTTGCAGGATGGTGGCATCCAAGCATGGATTTGTTCTCCACAGCAAGAAACATAAATCGTTGAAGCTATGAATGCAGGTTCCCCAAAACCAGCATCTCTGGGTAATGCCTTTTTGATGCCATGACCAGGACGATTTCTATAGTCATTTTCTCCTCGTCGTTTGTTACCTAAGGCCATCATCAAACTGAAGGAGTCACAATGATTTTAATAGCAACTCCCTGACCGAGAAAAGGTGTTCCGCAAATCTACTACAAAAATCAGTGAGGCAACACAAGAAGTTACATTGCAGAAAGAATCAACTGATATGAAAGAAATATCTGCTTACAGCATTCCACCCTTCCCATGCTGCTAGCACATGGTTAATTTCCACCCAAGGCACCCTTTTGGATGGCTACAAGTGAGGCTTTTGCACCTCAATGTCATGGGGAGGGTAGATTTCTAATCCTGGGAAGACTGTGAGGAAGCACTTGCACCATTCATTTCATCGCTCGTCAACTCCTCATACTCTTACGTCCCGTCCCCTTTCCTCCATACTGCATGGGGCGTCCCTTCCAAGGGACGGGAGACAGAACCTTTTTCAACAGAAAAAACCTTCTTCCCCTTTAAATTTAGAGGCGCGCAGGGGTGCGGCCCAGGCAGCATGCGCTGCCCTGACTCTGCCCTCCGGCGCCACACCTCAGTCCCCTTTTCCGCGCCGACTGGAACGGGCCACATTCACCAGCGCTCCTGGGTTTGGCTTTGGCCATGTAATTCCATGCGTGGATACTACTTCTTCTCTTTGCCTTTTTATCATTCAGGTACTCAGTCCTCAGACGTCACGCTCCTCCCCGGCGCATGTCGACTTCCACAGGTTTCAGCAGGTGTCCATCCTGCAACAGGCTCTTCCCAACTTCAGACCCGCATGCCCTCTGCCTACGTTACCTTGGCCCAGACCACAGTTGGCAAGTTTGTACAGCGTGTGGCTCGCTGTCATCGAAAGCGCTGAAGAACAGACTAGCCAGGTGGAGGGAGCTCTTCCAGAAGTTGCCTCCAGAGGACCTCAAGAACTTCATGAAACACTGACCAGGCCTAAGGTAGGGCTGCTATTTTCCATCGCACCCCGCAAAAGAGACTCCTTCCCGAGGACTCACCCGTGCGGGAGGGACCGTTCAGGTCCTTGTACCAGCACGTGCACCGAGGCTGCTGCAGCTACCGCCCTTCGGGCTGAGGGATCCTTGGATCCTCTCGGTGGCAGTGTTGAGGGACCGGAAGGTTCTTGTACCGGATTGTCATCCGAGGGGCTCTGCCATTGTACCGGCAATATGGCTGAGGGGCTATACCCTAGTACTGGCAATATGTCCGAGGGGGCACCTAAACGCAGCTCTACCGACCCCCGGGTCGAGGGTGTCACACCTACCGGGCCTAGGAGCAGCGTAGACCTCGTCATCCACACGCAAGAGTCTTGGAGGAGGCTGGGCCCAGCGAGCCGAGCAACACGTCGCAGGCACATGGCAGGCAGCATGACAAGATGGCCGCCACGCCAGATAGAGGCACCCGTCTGACGCCATCCCAGGAGTTCGGCGAAGAACGAGTGTCGAGGTGGGACTGGCCTCAACCAGGTACGTGGCATACAGCCTACATTCTTATGCGCAGGGCAGCTTCCCATTGCGTCCATACGGGCAGGGTATGCAGCGGCCCCAGCAGCTCCCGGCTACCCCATCAGTACCCCCTACCACCTCTCTGGCCAGTGAAGAGGGGTTCTTCAAGAGGTTCCTCGGGCTCATGAAGTCACCTCGGATGGGGGTTATCCTCAAGGACGCCATCAGGGAAGTCCTCCCGTCTATGCTAGCTGCACCACAAGTGCCTATGCCGGTGCCCCCGGCGCAGCCGCTGACTCCCCAGCCAATTCCTCAGGCGGTTCCATACCAGCCTCCACCTCCTCCTCAGCCTCTGGCCGTGGTCACTGTACCCCAGCCTCTGGCTCAGGCTACTCCTACACCTCCGCAGGATCCTCGTGATCTGCAGGATATGGATGAGGAGGAGGATCCGGACACGCCAACCTCAGCCAGGGCCTTCCACGAACGTCTTGCTGGGCATGCAGAGTACCTGGGCCTACTCCAACCTGAGGTTCAGCAGCCGGCAGAGGGAGTTCTGGCTGATTCACAGAGTGATTTGCAAGATCAAGGAGTCTCGCCAACTCAACATCATTCTAATAGCTCCATGGTGGCCGGCCAGGCCCTGGTTTTCGGAGCTGCTCAGCCTCTCAGAGATTCCTCTGATTCATCTCCCGACGGCTGGCACAGCAGGGGGGCAGGGTCATCCAACCTGCGGCACAGAAACTAGCCCTCACAACTTGGTACCGGAGCAGGTAACGCTGCAGCACCCCAGCCTCTCCCAGGCTAATCTGGAAATCATACAGGGCGCAAGGAGCAAGGTTACCAGGGCCTAGTATAAAAGCAAATGGACCAGATTCTGCCACTGCGCAGACTCCAAGGAAATTGACCCGCTGGCATGCACTTTGAACGACGTGCTCTCCTTTTCAGTGCACCTCGCCCACTCAAGTGTGCATGTGGACACCTGCTGTACATACCTCGCAGTCATCGGGGCTTACAGGAATTCAGAGGAGGGGATCTTCTCCTCCTCCAATCCTATCGTCAAGAAACATTTGATGCGGCTCACAAGGCTCTACCCGCCTGTCAAGAAGCTGCACCCAGTGTGGGACCTCAACAAAGTCTTGGGCTCCCTGGCGCACAAACAGTTCTAGCCAATGGCGTCTGCGGACATCAGGCTGGTCACCATCAAGACAGCCTTGCTAGTCGGCCTCACCTCGGCTCGTAGAGTCAGTGAAACACAGGCACTGGTCATCTCGGAACCATATACTACCTTTCACAGGACAAAGTAGTCATACGGACAGACCCGGCATTTCTGCCCAAGGTGTTGTCTGCTTTCTGCTTGAACGAGGAAATAGTCCTTCCTACGTTCTTTGCCGATCCCAAGGATGAAGCACAGAGAGTGCTGCACTGCCTGGATGTCAGGCGTGCCCTGAAATTTTACTTGGACAGGAACAAAGGCTTCTGCAAATCGGACACCCTGTTTGTCACGCTCGAAGGCACAAGACCAGGCTATCAGGCCTCCAAGGCCTCCATATCCCTGCATGGTCTTGGCCATAAAAGAAGCGTACGAGGGCCAGCACAAGCCGCTCCCGGCCAACATGCATGCATGCCCACGCAGTCAGGGCCAAGGCAAAGGCTATTGCATTCCTACGCCATGTCCATTGGCAAGTCATAAGCAGGGCGGCCACTTGGGCCACTCCCACGGCTTTCTGCAAGCATTACTGTTTGGATGCCGGCTCTAGATCTGATGCGGCGTTCGGACAGGCAGTTCTCAGGAACCTGTTTGCTTAAGGAGGGTCTCCTCTCCACCCTTGGGCTACATTCAGTTGTAATCGCCCATGCAGTATGGAGGAAAGGGGACGGGACGTAAGAGTAATTATAAATTACTCACGTAGTGACTAACGTAATCTTAGTCATTAGTCCCCTTTCCTCCATACATCCCACCAACCTCCCCCCTAATAATACTGGTGTCATTAGGAAATGTTAAATCTATTTTTGACGCGTCAATGGGGTGTGGTGTCGGAGGGCGGAGTCAGGGCAGCGAATGCTCCCTGGGCCGCACCCCTGTGCTCCTCTAAATTTAAAGGGGAAGAAAGGTTGTTCTGGTGGAAGGGACGTCCCATGCAGTATGGAGGAAAGGGGTCTAAGAGTACGTTAGTCACTATGGTGAGTAACTTATAATTTCTCCACCAGCTCAGTTCCATCCAATCTAAAAGACGCATGGGTCCTACTTTTATTTAAAAAACTACACTAGACCCTAGCATCCCCACTAACTACCGCCCTGTCACTACTGCCCCCTTCCTTCTGAAAATTTTGGACAGAGCTGCATACCGACAGATCCAGACTCACCTGGAATGTAACAACCTTCTGGGCTTAAGCCAATCAGGGCTCTGGCCAGGACACGGCACAGACTCAGCACTGCTTGACATAAAGAACCAAACGGACGAGTTTAAAGACCCTGGTAAACTTGCTCTCCTTCTCTTTCTCAGCCTCTCAGCTGCTTTCGATTTGGTGGATCACCAAATTCTCTGCCAACACCTTTCATCTGCAGCTCACTTCTCTATGGAAGTAACCACCTGGATTTCATCCTTCGTTTCTAATAGAACTATAAGAGACTTCTCCCCTTCAGCTTCAGCCCCTCCGGTCCCTGTCACATGTGGCGTCTGGGTCCCTCAGGGTTCCTATATCTCACCTACCCTGTACAATATCTTCACGAAACCTCTCTTTGACCTCCTCAACACACAGGGAATCTCCTACACCAACTATGCGGATTATGCCCAGATCCTCTTACCTAACTCAGGAGACTACACCAACACATTGGGTACGGTCTTCCAATCCATCCAGGCCTCGTCAGCTTGCAATGCCTTCTAAATAAACTCAATGGAGCCTACAAATCCTTCATTATCAATGGTATCACCATCCCAGTCTTACAGGAAGTCAAAACTCTCACGGTCTACTTGGACTCAACCTGTCACTAGCAAAGCAAGTAAAAGTGAACGCGTCCTCAGCGTTTTACACCACCAAGTTAATTAACTCCTGCAGGCCGTTCCTCTCTTATGATATGATATGATATGAGAGTTTATTTATATAGCGCCTATACACAATGGGCCTAATACGTGTTCGGCGGTAGGGGATTAACGGCACCAGTAAGGATGCCGGTGCCGTTAACCCCCTACCGCCGCATTCCGGGTCCCGCTAAGGGACCATGGAGCTAATAACAGGCCCGCTGTTTGCGGGCCCGTTGTTAGCTCCTTCCCCATTCCCATTGAGCCCATTCCGACCCTGGAGGACCCGGTAAGTCCCCATTCCGGGATCCATTCCCCATTTCCAGTTGAGCCCCCATAGGGCTCAATGGGAATGGGGAAGGAGATAATAACGGTACTGCAATTTGCGGTACCGTTATTAGCTCTGAAGTCTCTTAGCGGGTCCCTTCCATAACGCCTGGTAAAACCAGGCGTTAGGGGAGGGACCCGCTAAGGGACCTCGTAGTAGGGTGGTAAGGGATTACCGGCACCGGTGCCCTTACCGGTGCCGGTAATCCCTTACCGCCTACCATGTAATGAGGCCCAATGACATTCTTACAGGTCATGAACAGTAAGGATGTGAAATTAACTATCGTACTCGGCCTGACGACATTTCAGATAGTGCAAGAGCTAAGGCATAGATAAGGAAAGGAGGGGGAGAGTAGGAAGGAAATGGAAACAGAAAGGCGGCTACCGTACTAGGCCTGACAACATTTCTGGTAGAGCCGGAGAAAAACAAGGGGTGAGGTAGAGGGTTGCAGAAAGGTAGGGGAGGAACAAAACAAGCGACTATCATACTAGGCCTGACGACATTTCAGATAGTGCTGGGGGGGGGGGGGCGGTGGGGAGGAAAAACACCAGTAAGTGGAGAGTGGAGGAGACAGACGAGGTTGCTATCATACTAGGTCCAGGGACAAATCTGATAGAGTAAGTGCATAGAAGAAAGTAAGGGGAGGAGATAGGAAAAGGGAGAAGGGAAAAGGAGGAGAGAACAGAGAGTTAGCAGTCAAAAGAGTGGAGAAGCAAGAGGGGAGAGTGAATACAATTGCAGAAGTCAGTAGTAACACATAGGGCCTCATTCCGAGGTGGGCGCAAAGGTATACTGGGTAACATTAAGGACATTGGTGCCGGTAATCCCTTTGCGCCCTATTCCGAGGTCCCTTAACGGGTCCCGCAATGGGCGCCTGGTTTTACCAGGCGCCCTTAGCGGGAGCCGCTAAGGGACCAGAGAGCTAATAACGGTACCGCAAATTGCGGTACCATTATTAGCTACTTCCCCATTCCCATTGAGCCCCACTGGGGCTCAAATGGGAATGGTGAATGGATTTTTCAATGGGGACTTACCGGTCCCTCCAGGGTCGGAATGGACTGGTAAGTCCCCATTAAACGAGGTCGGACCCGGACCCGGTATGGGAGGTAGTCATGGCGCAAATAGCGCCATGAATACCTCCATACTCGGAATGAGGCCCATAATGTTGCAAGCCAGGATACAAGATGAAGATTGGAACAGCATGATTCAGGACCACCATGAGTACAAGATGCAAAGGAAGTCGAGCATGAGAGTTGAGAAAGGGTGACAGCTGCATTACAATCGCAAGAACACTCATTGGGTCTAGACTGGATTATTGCAACTCCTTATTTATGGCCAACAGTGCCTGCAACATCAATAAGCTGCAGATTATAGACAACAATGCACTGAGAGCAGCCTTGAACATCCCTAAAAAAGATCACATCTCCGCAGCCAGAAGAAATGTGCACTGGTTGCCAATTTGCAAGTGCATACTGTTTAAAACGCTAGCCATCACTCACAAATGTCTCTCGAACACTGCCCCAAGATACCTGTCTCTAAAGTTTAACAAAGTTCAGTCTCTCAGACCTACCCGATCTACCTATACGCACCGCCTCACCATCTCAAGATTCAAACTTCAAAGATTAGGAGGTCTCAGCTTCCCGGTTATTGCTGCAAAGATTTGGACTGCCCTCCCATTAACATTAAGATTTGGGCACTCTTACTGAGCTTTCCACACACTCCTCAAAACATGGCTCTTCTATAAGGATCTGTAAACTAGAGGTAGCATCTAAGCACAGGCATGGCTTACGCTAACTTTCTCCTGTACCTGTCAACATCTTAAGTATTGCTATGCTGTCTTGTTGTAACTTTCATTACTGTAACCAGTGCCTTGATGCCCACGAGCTTAGTGCGATATATAAATGCCAAAATAAATAAAAAAACATTTCAATTGGGACTGCTAGCAAGGGGTGTGAAGGCAAGGAGAAGGTAATTACAGGCAGGTGCTATTTGTGCTCCAGGAGACAGGACATGAGTCAGCCAGGGTCCAGTGGCCGAGGAATGAGCCTATCCCTATCTTAACATCTCCAGACAGGCCTTTCCTGATCCACAATTTATCTTCCCCTGGGAAGAGGTTTCTGAGAACTGCATTTAAAGAGGGTAGACAGTCCCGTACAAAGTTGTCTTTATTGGATTCTAGCAGATGACTTGAAAATGCACCAACCCCCTATAAGGATTGTTGGAGCTGTTGACAGTGCCCTTCAGTAGTAAGGTGGGCTACCTTTCATCAAGTGTTATAAATGACAGGTAGACCTGCCCCTTTTACACGGCCCTGAACCCCTATACATTTGATTGCACCCCAATAAATCTGATCACCCCAAAATGTGTTATATACATTTTATATAAACGCGATAAGAACCCCAGTGTGTATAAATAGATGATGTTTCTGAACCTCTACACATTTTATTTAATCCTGGAGGTATATTCCACTCACCACTGAAAAAACGTCCCAATTGGCAGAATTACCACAGCGGAATATCTGCTGTGGTAATTCCGCCAAAGAAAGCCCCATTGAGTCCAATTGACTCAAAAATAATGGGGAATTACACTGCCACCACCACTTGTAATCCAGCGGTAATTCCGCTGGACCAAGTGGCGGTAACAGTAATTCAGTTGGGCTGTATTCCGGCGAATTTACCACAGGGATAGCGCCCAACTCGTAATGAGGCCCAATTCTAAGTTAACTCGATCATTTCAATACACGGCTCCTCCTGAACCATGGTAGATGGATACATTTGGCCACCCAATAGACCACATCCAATTTATCAGTTGATTTGCACAAGCATATTGCTTCATTCACAGTGTGTAAATTTGCTTTTAAAAATAAGGGTTTCAAGTATTTTGTTCTCAAGTGTTTGGAAACCAGCACAGAACAACATATAATGTGAGTTCCAAATCCAGATTTGCTAACCATTACCAGTCTGATACAACACTGCACTGGCCTAAGGCCTAACTCATCCTCAAGTGGCTTTAGATCACCTTCCAGGTGTAACTGTGCATTGGGGGTTCTTCCTGGCAAAAGTTTCTTAAGGAACCTATTTTCAATAGGGGCAAAGCTTTTTGCGTTTCCAATTCCCCTAGATATAGCCCCACATGCGTCTGAGGCTTTTGCCTGTAGCTAGTATAATTTGAGGCCGGGGCTGACTGCCCCCCCTCCGTGTCTATGGGAAAACCTGGCCACTGGCCCACTGTTTCTTTCCAAGGTTACACTCTCCTTGTCTCTCTGCGCTGAACAGGATCCATTATCGGCAAATCTTATACCCAGATACTCATAGAAAAGGACTTGGTCTAGCCTGCAACCCTCCAGCTGTATGTTCAGAGTAGCGTACTTTGAGTGTTTAAGTCTGAAAAATAGCTTTTGTTTTCCCTGTCTTCACTCTGAACACCAACAGGTTGCATTTACTAATAAAGTTATCAACTGTTCTCTTCAAGCACATGGGAGAGTAGCCAGCCAGACAGCATCACCAACAAAGAATAATGCTGGAAATCTATAATTCCCATTTCTTAAGGGGGTCTAAGCTATTTTCAGTGAGTTCTTCAATGAGATCCTTAATATAGATAGTAAATAGGAGGGGTGCGAGAGCGCACCCCTGTCTATCACCTTTTTTTAACACAAAAAGGGGTTGTCACCTCACCTGAAGATCCCCAGCAAACAGCCACCTGATTGCATGAATATAATAACAGAATATGCCCCAGTAAATGAGGGGGCACCTTCCTTCTATCAAGGACTTGCCAGAGCAGGGTTGGACTTACCCCATCAAATGCTTTTCTTAAATCTACTAATACTGTGTAGATCTTCATCTTACTTATCACCAATTATTTCTTGAGAATCAGGTAGAGGCGAAAAATCTGGTCGATTGTACTGACTCCCTCTCGAAAATGGCTTAAGATCATATTGGCATCCACCAAATCCTGTAAGTGTTTTAAGAGAACATTGGCGAAAATGTCCCTGATGATTCCAGCAGTGAAATTGAGCGATAGTTGCCAGGGCATTCCTTTCGAATGGATTGTGTCTTCTGACGCATTCCTCATCTTTGATATTCGATATCCAGCTTCAGCTGCTTTGGATTTTTTTTGGCATAGGGCGCTGTGCGTCGATGCAGTGGACTCGATGTCCCTCGAGGGCCTCCGTCTTGAGGATGACGTAATCGAAGGCATATATAGCACGTGCAGCGCCCGTTGGCTTCAGTTCTGTTTTTCTGCGTAGGCTATCTCTTCAAGAAGTACAGCTTGCATCATTTGTTACTTCGCAATATGTATCACAGATTAGGTTCAATAGCATGCAGATAGCCACTAACCTGAGCAGACGGCAATTCCTTGACAACAGGAAAATCCCCCGGTGAACCTTACAACCCACTGCCTGAATAACACAGGGAACGGAGGAGAGCAAAATCCCCAGGGAAATACTCTGGTGAAACAAACCCTGTGCAGGATTTGTGAGCAAAGGTAGCTCTTTGATCTTCAGATTCTTGGACTGGAGATTACTGGATGGGACTCCTTCAATCGCAGAGGTGGTGGTCTGTTGGAAATAAGTGAAAGGGTAAGTAGTGATTTAGAGAGAGGATGGAACAGAGTCTTGAGAGAGGAAGTGAATTGCACCTGTAGCTGTATGTACTCGAGTCCTTAATTAGTCTTTGGAGAAACGTTTGTGGAGCGAGATACTTTCCCAGAGAATGGCATGTTCCCTACAAAAGTGGGAGAAAAGTAATAAGTAGAAGGTTCCCCGTTTCCAGTGAAATGTCTTCTCCCTTCCTTTTGAACCTATTGGGCTACAAGCATGGCCAAATGTCAGCATTCCTACACTGATCGCGCGGATGGCTTCTGAAGGGGCAGAGCTCCTTTCATGAACGCCCTGCAGAGACAGAGGAGTGAATTCTTCTGTACGGTCAAAGATGGTACGGATAAAGAAGATGGGTTTGTTCCCACCGTGGTCTTGTGTTCCCACGAATAAAGAAAGACGGTAAGTCGGGTATTGACTTCAGGGTTGAAGGCGCAGTGCGGGCTAGCAGACTTGGGCGGTGTGAGAGTTTGAGGACCAGGAGCGGACGTAACCGCGGAAAAGGCAGTTGAAGCATCTGGCAAAAGAGTATCGACGCGCTGGGGCACAAGAACAAAAAGCATATGATTTGTCACATGACCGCATGTGGGCGGAGTCCATCCACAAGCAGGAGCGGGCAGACCTGCTGTACCGGACCGCCGCTTCCCGGCGGCCATGTTGGAATACATGAAAGCCCCAGCATACCGAAGCCGGCCACGGCGCCACCACAACCAGTGGCCATAATGAGATGTAACAATATTTCTCCAGCATGGGGTCTGGCATGGATTCACATGCTCATGAATATTCCCCGTCGTCAGGCCGGGAATCCTCGGTATAGAAAAAATCAGTATCAGTTTCGTTTCTGATCTGTCTTTCTCAGTAGTAACCAATCACTGGTCTCTGGGTCATACTGCCCCCAGCCAATGACTGCCCTCTCCCTAAGCCCCGCCCCTGGCAGCCATCCTCAGATTTTTACCGCACATTCAAGTGTTGGGAGTCCTCGTGCTGTAGCTCTCGAGCTTTTGCTGCATTTTCACACTTTTTTCAGGAGATTTTCTCATTTTTTCAGTTAAATAGAGCCTCAAGCTCCACCGTTTCTACTTCCGATCAACGGGGATCCGTTTTGGAGTTTCTACGCCCCTCAAAGGTGAAGATTTCGTCGAGTTACGCTTTTGTTGGATTCCAGAAGTTCCAAGGCCTACCCGGACATGGCCCAGGAGAAAGGGAGCTCGACGCCCAGAAAGCTGTTCAGGACCTGCCCTGGATGCCAGCTTCAGAACGTTTTCAAGGAGGACGAGCATTCGTTATGCCTCTACTGTCTCCATGAGGACACGACGCACAAGGAAAAGGACTGTGCGTTTTGTGGGAACATGTCGGAGCGGACCATGAAGGATCGCCACCTCCGTCTCGCCAACTGGCTGGAAGGTAAGAGCCCGCCAGGCGAGAAGAAGAAAAAGAAGTCCGAGCGGTCTTCTAAGTCATGTGAGGGTGCCCCGGCGACGGGGGCCCAACAAAAGGCTAAGCACCGCGAGTCCACGGGCACCGGGAGCGCCGAACAGTCGGGCTCCTTGGCTGCCAGGCAGGGCGCATCCTCCCCGGCGCCATCAACTACAAGCCAACGCTCTGGCTCGGGTAAGAGGAAGTCCGAGAACCCGGCGAAGCTTCTGGAGAGACCCCGGTCGATCTCGATAATTCCGGCAGAGGGGGAGCGAGGCTCGGACCCTCCCCCCAAGGTGAAGGCCCCAGGCGTACAGAAGGTGACGTTGGCCTTAATTCACCCTGCTAGGACCTCGATTGAGGATGTCGCCACGGCCCTGGCTCAGCCTGTGGAGGCTACACCAGTGGAGGCGCCCTCAGGTACCAGAGTCTCCCTGCCACCGCGGAGGGAGTCGTCTTTCAGGCCCATCGAGAAGACCCCCGCGAAGTCCTTGTTGGAAAGGATGCGGGAGGGGCTGGTGGCCCTCGTGGATACGGACACGACCTCTGAAGAGGAGCTCATCCAAGTCGTGGAGGAGGCCCAGCCCATCGGGAGGGATCCCGACGAGGGCGACGACAAGGGCGACGGTGTCGCAGACGAGGCTCCTCAAGAGCCCTCGCTCCCGTCGTTTCCGGCGCCGCAGGACACCTCAGCGGCCATTTTGTCAGCCAACAAGTCCTTATGCTCGGAGATAAGGGTAGGGTTGCCCCTTCCCCCGACGGAGGTACCTGAGCCAGACCCGACGGGGGACCCGGAGCCAGGACCTTCGGAGAACCCACCACTTAAGAGGAGGAGGACGCATCCTAGGCCTCCTCTCCCGCCTCTGTGGCCTTCTCTGCCTTCCCCCCGGTCCACTACCCACGGGGATGATACAGGCATGGACACGACTACGACGGGTATGGATGACGACGGAGGCGACGACAGGACGTGTCCCCCGTCGCCCCCTACCCGGGCGTCCCCGCCCGACTAGATTGGATACTTCCATGCTATGATTTCCAGGGCATCCAAGCTCTTCCAGCTCTGCCCCGAAGAAAAGAAGAAGGAAGGGTTCCTTTACCAATGGCACGAGGCTAAAAGGAAGACGTTCCTCGCCGTACCGCTTCTTGATGACATCTTGGATGAGGGTCTCGCCCTCCTCAAGAACCTTGCCACGGCTCCTGCGAAGAGGGGGTACGACGCTGCCCCCTTGTGCCTTAGGGCGCAACCTACCCCGGATTTGGTCGTTTCGGCGGCGGCCAAGAAGAAAGCGGGGGGGCATCGGCCTCGACTTCAACCTCCCCGCCGGATGGCGAGGGTAGGAAGCTGGATGCGATGGGACGACGGGTCATCTCATCTGCAGCGACGACCATCAAGGCGGCCAACGCCCTGGCCATCGTAGCCCACTACGGCAGGGAGTTGTGGTTCAAGATCCCCCCTCTGTTGGACTTCCTTCCAGACGCCAAGAGGGCTGAGGCCCTGGAAATCTTACAGGAAGGTGAGATTGCCTCGGACCACGCCATTACGGTGGCTACGGACATCGCCGACACCGGTTTCCGTCAGTTGGGCAACGGCGTTTGCCTGAGACGATGAGGATGGCTCAAGGCGACGGATTTCCGCCAGGACGTACAGACCAAGGTTTTGGACATGCCTTTTGATGGGAACAACCTTTTTGGCAAGGCGGTTGATGAGTCCCTTCAGGCGATCAAGACGGACACGGAGACGGCCCGTGCACTGGGTGTGCTCCAACAGCAACGGCCGTCCTTTCGGAGCTCCGGAGGCAGACAGGGTGCCTCCAAGCGAGCCGGCAGCAGCTCCTCTACGTACCGTGAAGCGGCAAGATCTTCGTCACAGGAGGCCTACAGGGGACGCGGCAAGTCAGGTGGATCCCACCGTCGTCGCCAAGGTGGTCAAGGAGGCAAAGCGGCCTCCAAGCAAGATTGAACCGACCGTCGGGTCGGGCCCCCGCCGAACCACCCCGATGGGAGGCCGGCTGACGAAGTTCGTCGGCGTGTGGGAGTCCATCTCCACTGACCGTTGGGTGCTGGACGCCCTGGCCCTGGGGCACGCCCTCGAGTTCCAGAGGAGGTGCCCCCGCATTCCTCCCATGGCCAGGAAGGAAAATCACGTCCCTCAACTGCTGTTGGAAGTAAGGGCGATGCTCAGGAAAGGTGCCATCGAGCTCGTCCCGAAGAGGCTTCAGGGCTCTGGAGTTTACTCAAGATACTTCCTCGTA